>NC_050100.1:45847500-48347500 GCF_902167145.1 Zea mays | reverse complement strand
CTCGTTGGCCTCTTGGTCCTGGATCTCCTGGTGATGCATGTCCAGGTGCTCGTTAGCCTCAGCGAGCTGCTGCTGAGTGTTAATGAGCTGATCCTCTAGAACCTCGATGGTGTTCTCCCGGGTGCCTACCAGCTCCTCCAACTCCTGAATGTCAGTGGATAGCTGCTCCACCTGCAAGTCCTTCTCCACCATTTCTTGAGACAAGTCAACCACGAGTTCCTCTCTGTTATCCAATGTAATCTTTGTTGCCTCCAGCAGTGCCATCAGGTGGGACATCGCCTCACCGCGCATCACCTGCAGACGGTACAGAGCATTCATGCACCGTACGGTCAAGTGTGCGGTCTGTCCTGGGTAGATGGCCCAGATATCCTTGGCATGCTCCACCCGATCCTTCCACATTGGGTCGTCCTCCCTCTCAGCGGGGAACAAGCCAATGGGGTGGGTGGCCAGCTCCAAAGGATGGAATCCGCAAAAGGTAGTCAATCCATGCAGAGCGATCGCCTCGATCATGTCCTATGCTCGGTATCCGAAAGACTCGGAGTCCAAAGAGCGCCATCCTGGCTGCAGGGGATGAGGCTCCAAGGTCATCCTTACCCTACAACGAGGCACTCGGTGCTTCTCGAACTGCTGCACCGCGTATTGAGGGGGTGTCGCGTACCCGGCCCCCTGAAGTACCTCCCACAAAATGCGGGGAAAGCCCTCTCGTGCAAGTCCGTTAGTGTGGGTCAGTGCATTTTCGTCATCGGAGGATCCGTGGGAAGTCATCTGTGTACGGTTAAGCGTAAGTAAAAGAAAAAGAATTATAAAAAGAACAAGGGAAAAATAAAACTCAGCCCTTCTCTAGTTAAATGGAAAAGGCACTGGGGACCTAGTTAGTTGTTATCTTGTTTTTAAGTCCTTTACTCAATTATCCATTTGCTTAATTATGAATGCATGCATGCTCGTCCTGAACGGCCTCACAACAAGATAAAAGGAATAGGGAAGAACTCCCATCCTGTAAAAGTGGCCTGTAGGGCCTAGTTACTTAGCCACCTAGCTACCCTTCTATTACCCTAAGGCTTCACGTCCTAGGGCTATCCTGCTCGCCCTACTATCTATCCAACATTGTTTCTATCAAGTTTTTACTTTGGAAAAAGGATGGTATTCATGTTTTATTGATTCCTCTGTGGTGGTACAAGCTCCGATACCAGCTGTGGCGGAACCGCCCGAATTATTCCAACTTAAGTGCCTAAGTCCCGCCTTAGAGGCTAGACCACACTTAAATGGGAATAACCCGTCAATCCCTCGGATCTAGTCCGACACGGCCACTGACAGGATCAAGTACCACAATCTCACTCGAAGGTGAGTCACAGAGCAAATACAATAAAGCATAAAACCATACATGTTAGAGTATTAAATTATTACATCACCATCATCATCATCGGAGTTTTTGCAAAAGTAACCATCATTGTTCGAAATGCAGCGGAAATAAACTAACGGTAAATAAATAGAGGGATGGGGAAGCCTGTCCCATCACTCCTCATGCTCCTCCTCAGCCGAGGCAGGGTCCCACTCGATAGTCCAACCCGGTGGCAAGGTGGACGGCCAAGTTAGTCCAGCAACCATTTCCTCCAGAGAACCTGTAAAAATTATGCCACAAGCAAGGCTGAGTATACTAATACTCAGCTAGACTTACCCGGTGTGAGGAGTCTACTCCTCTACCTCTAGACATGCAGCTGTTTGGCTGTGGGGTTTGGTTGCCAAAAGCACTAGCTGAGTTTCTAAATCAAGGTTTTAACTTAGTCAAAGTTAAGTGTGACTCTCTTAAGGCTAAGAGTGGACTATCTACTCATACATGGTAACAAGCATTATTAACAATCAACATCTTATCTCAACTCATCATACTTCCACTTATTACTCAATGCAGTACAATGGATCAAGCAGTCTCATTAGCTGCGAGAAGCAGACGATTCGAATCGAGTTTTTATCCTTGCAAGGTAAACCTAAACACACGACATGCAGGGGCACTCCGTCCCCACACATATCAACCGTCCCCATCGATTCCCCGTCAGCAGAGAGGGGCTCACCGCCTTGGCGTATAATGCCTCACTGACCCCGACTGGCCGTCGTGCAGTGACCGCACTTGTACCCACCATAACCGGAATGGGAGACCTCGTCTCAGGTCGCGTGAGGAGGGCAATCTGCTGCTAGTTCAATCAGGTACTAGGCTTACCGATTTACCATATTTCTCGGCATGTGCTTAGTACGTTCAAACGCTTGACACAGGTATCCGCACGTTAATCCTTATTCCATTTTCCCATCTCGTAAACAACCAATCCCCATGGATGGTTGTCCACCAACTAGTATCATGACAGTGTGAAAGTGGGTACAATCAATTTCCTGATCTCGCGCGAGTGCTAGAAAAATCACTCGTCTTCTACCGAGATCCTAATTAAATTAAGCAACTACTCGACCTGTCATACTAGTATTCATCTCAAAAGGATTCCTGAGATCATGCAACTAGGGTTTCAAACAATTCCTACACCTAAGTGCACAATCAATCCTACAATCATTAAGTAAAGTAAAATAGCATAAATAACAGGTTATGCATAAAACCGGGGCTTGCCTTCCAAAGCAGTGGCAGGCAGGTCCTCTGGTGCAGGCTCGGGTGCTGGACCTGGGGCTACCTCCTGAGCAGCTCCTTGCTCCGGCACGAGGATGTACTCTCCGTCAGCAAGATTACAGTCTATCGAAATGCAATAAACATGTATGTCATGATCATGCAAGATTTAAGAACATTAAGCTAAGAAAACTAAGTCAAGAATTAACTTAGGGTTTCCTGATTATGTGGGGCTTCTAGTGGTACATATATACATAGACTTATTACCTTTCAAGCTTAGGTTTCTTTTTAGGATAACATAGTGGATTTGCATTGTCTTTATAGATTTCAGTGGACAATCTTATAAAGGTTTTAGGATGACATTAATTTCCATTATTCATTTTCCTTTCTTTAATTTCCATTTAGGGTTTCTAGTGTAGGTTTGAGCTACGACAGGGTTTTAATAATTTCCAAAAATTATGTAAAAAATTACAGTGGGTTGTCATTTGCTATTCTAGCTCGTTTTAAGAATTTGAGGCTTAAAGTACAAAAGCTAGGCTTTAAACAAAAATAGCAATAGTTAGGCAAAATGGGCCACTTTACACTACACTTCTTAGTTAGGGGTAGGTTTTGTCCTAAAGGTTATTTTTGCTGGCATCCCATAGTAATAATAGGCCTCTGTGCTAAAAATCACAGAAAACTAAGGGGTGGTTATTTAGTTATGATTTTCTCAAGTTTAAGGTCAAAAAGGCTCTTTCTACTACATTATTATTTGAAAAATGTCAAACAACAGATTTCATATTTTTCCCAAATTCTCCTTAATAAAACATTAGTTATCCCAAGGGTGGGGGTGTTTTTACCTTGGGGTTATTTTTGTTGAGTTTTTCCAAGTTTCACTTGTTTTATTAAAACAAAAGGGGTCCTACTTATTTTATACTAAAACAGGGTATGATATATTTTTCCAGTGAACTATATTGAATAAGTAACCTAACAAAAATAGAGGTACTCTCTGGTTCTTTGTTTAAATTGCATTTTCTATTTTTCTTACCCTTAAGCATATTATGAAATAAGGGGTAAAAACTAACTTAATGGAATGGACAGAGAGGTTTAATATTTTTCTTTGGTTTAGTAGGCAGGTACAAACTTCTCAAAATTTTTCTAACCCTGGTCAAACAATATTCCTATTTTTCCTTCTAATATTGAGTTTTGAGTAGTTCTCTTATTTAATTCAAAACTTCAGAAAGAAACACAGAAACCATGGGTTTTATTATTTTTATCTGATAGTTCATAATTTCCAGAATCTAGCAAAATTGGTTTGAACATTTTTGGATGATCATTCTTCAAGTTATGCATTTATTTAGCTATCTGCTATAACAAAAGAAAAATAAATTCGAAAATGGAAAAGAAAACAGGTTTACGCGGAGGCCCCTAGGGTTTTTCTCTTTCTTTTCTCACAAAACAGCCCTCGGTCCACTATTGGTTCGGGTCACTGACATTGCGCAAAGCCCCCTGGACTTAACTGAAATCTAACCCGCGCTCCCTGACCGGCCTAAACAGTACCCGCGGCATAGATTACGGCGGTGGGGCTTACCGGCGGCAGTAGAGTTCCGGCGGGGTGGTCAGTGACGTCCGGGAGGTCGCGACGGTCACGTCGGTGTGCGGGTCGGCGTCGGAGGTGGTCGGAGCTACCCTGGCCACGAGCACAGGCGGCGGGGGTCGTCGGCGGCTCCTGCTCCGGCCAAACCACGGCGGTATAGTTCAATTAAGGGGCACGAGGAGCTTCACGGGGTGCCGTAGAGGCCATGCGCGCAACGAATTGGAAAACGGTGCAGGGGCTTACCCGGTCCACGTGCGCCGGCGAGTTCTTGAACTCCGGTGAGCACGATTGAGCTATTCCGGTGACGCGGGTCCACGGGTCAAGCTTGAGCGAGTCTCACGGCCTTACCAGAAAGCTATCTGAGGGCTTGGATCGAACGGAGGAGGACGGGAGAGGGGCTGGTCACGGTGGTTGCTCTTGGGCGGCACTGGCGGTCGCGGGGAGGTCGCCGGAGTTAATGGCTAGCTCTGGTAAGTCAGGCGAGGTACGGAGGAGGCAACAGGGAAGGCAGCCAAGCACTGGGGCGGGCTTTATAGCCGTGGCGCGGGCGTGGTCACGGGCGGCCGCGGGCGCGCGGGGGTTCGCGCACGGGCGTGCTCTGAGCGCGCCCCCGGATGTCAGCTCGCGTCGAACACGTGGAAGCTTGCTTCTGCCATGGTTCAACGGCGGATTAGAGCACCATAGCGTGCGTATCTTGGCAAAGTCACTGTGTACGGTCGCTTCTCTGCTCCAAATCCTACCTTTTTGCTGTGAGTTCCAAGTCGAGATATGGTCGGGATAGGGAGATAGAGAGGGGAGAAGTTTGCTGTGTCAGCTAGGTCCGAACCGAGACAAAAGTGGTGTCAAGTCGTGTCTAGCGTTCTAGGGTAGGTGTCATCTCTTTCCAGGGTGTTCTAGGGTTAATTTGGCGCCATTTTGTCAATTGGGTCGAAGGGTTTTGAAAATTGGATTAAGGTGAACATGTGGAGTCTTTGTGCAAGGGTTAGTTTTTGTACTTAGGCAAAAACTGAATTCTCCCTTGTGCTGAACCTTAGGTGAACTTTTTAGGGCTTTTCTGAAAACTTTTTGGGGGTACTTCCTTACTATTAATTGTAGGTTATTAAGTATATTACAACTTTTATATTTGGCCCAAACCATGATCATAAGGTTTACATGATCTTTTGATCATAGCTTCAATTAGGGTTCCTATTGCCCTGGGGTTTGCTTTAGGGTTTTGGGAAATCCCCACTTAGATGTGCATGATAAGCTAGGGCATGATATCCAAGATAGTTTGCACTTGATTAGGACCTTGAATTCAAAGTTTGAGGTACTTTGCCCATACAAATCTTCATGTGATAATGGGTTAAAAAGGGGTAACCCTGGGGTGGACACCCTGAGTAACACCTGGGGTGTTACACACTCAGGCCTAGGCTGATAGGCCTTGAATGCGCTACAGGTCGAGGGGCACGTGGGCCCTTTAATGCGCCACAACCTGGGAGGCTCGTAGGTCATGAGTGCTATGCGACTTGAGGGTCATGAGTGGGAAGCGGACCGGTACCCACGCTGTTGCTTTGTGCCAAGCGTGGTTCCCTTCCGACATGCCCCCCATCAGGTTCTGCCATGCCCAACCCCAAGCTTGGTGCCGCAGGGTTCGACAGGGGGCGGGCTCTTTCTAGGTTGATGAATCCACCTCTCCCAACTTACTAACAGGCCCTAGTGACTAGGGGCCCTTCCCTTACCGCACTCTTTGACTGGCAGGTCCTAAGGACTGGGGATCATTCCCTAAAAGTAGCCCTGAGCCCCCGAGGGGAGAGTATCTCCCTTCGGGGGCTAATGAAAGGTCGAATAGTGTTCTATTCTTCACTGCGTATTTCCATAGCTTTTTTGTGAGCAACATTTATTCATTGCTTTATTTCATGCACACCTTTTGGCATTCACATTGCTTCTTCACATAGTCTGCCTTTCTATAAATAATTCCTCTCTAGGGCGTTTTTGTCACACCTTGCCTTGTTTTGATATCTTTGTCGAGGGGCGATTTCTTCGTGGCCCCTTATGGACTCTGGCAAGCGTCCGACGGAGGAGCATCCTGAGGAGCGCCCTGCTATGCTGCGTCCTCTCTAGCAGATGAACGATTCGGGGTACGAGCTCTTTCCTCTTTACCCCTTGATTCTTGAGATGATGCTTATCTTGTCCTCTTCTTTATGCAGTAAGGTGATCTCGATGAGACAAAGAAAAGAGCCTGGTAGATGCCTTTTTCCCAAGTTGGGATCCTGATCCTCTCGTCGCGGTCCCTTTAGATCTCTGGGAGAGTTTGGTCGCCACCAACACAGCGCTCGAGGCTACCAACGACGAGGTGGCAGGTCTTCGTGACCGTCTGGAAGATGCAAACCACCTTGTCGTGGGTTATACTGCTTCCAATTTTGCGAAGGCCCCCTTTTTGTTGTTTTTTACTTCTTTCCCCTTCTTCTCATGTCATTGCCAGAGCTAGAGTTGAAGGTTGTGGGCCTCTGAGAGGGTGTAGATGAAGTGGTCGCCTTCGTCCATGCCTAGGGTGCCGATCGAGGAGAGCACCTCCTCGACGTTGCTAACCATGTGCGCCTGGCCATACACTGTAGTGCTTGCCGTGTGTCACACCCGGTTTTTAGGGGCACCAAAACTCGGGCGTGAAATAATCACCAAGTGTGCCAGGATCAAGTCTCACACATATGATGACTTATGGTACATAAACGAATGTCACATCATTAATATATAATAGAGTTCTATACAAAATAGTTAAATAATTACATCATACGAAGACAATGATCCATCAACCATAGTTGACTAGGAGATGACGACCTAGACCACTCATGAACTCATCTTAGCATCCTTCATGCGCCTCATCCTGTGGCACCTTTTCTTGACCTGGGGGATGTGAGTACAACAAGGGTGAGCTCACATACGTTCATTGCTCAACAAGTTGTGGGGAATAATGTGCATGAACTCACCAAAGGTGAGAGCTCATGTGAAGTGTAAGGCTTACCAAAGAGGATGGTTAAAGCTGAGCATTGCTTTTAAAGTTGGTCAAAATTTTATTAGCTGTTACTAGGTATAAGTAGATACCAACCCAATTAAATAAGAGATCAAGATTAATAACAACACCCACAGTGCAATGCAAATGACAAATTGAGTTTAATTCCATAAGTTAATCATGTGAGGGTCCGAGCCGCTCATGACCGTGAGCACGGCTGATACACCAGTTTTACACTTTGCAGAGGTTGCACATCTTTACCCACAAGTCATCTTGCCCATTTGCCACGGGGTTGATCGGACCCCATACACCTCTACCAAGGAAGCAAGGTAGGGTACCACTACGAGGCCTTTACAAAGTTCCACTAGCTTCAGAAAACCCACTACATTTTCTAGGGAGCGCAGCATAGGGATCCCTGTCTGAAAAGCCATTGCAGCAAAATCAGCCCGAGAACCTCCCTATACTGACCACTTCCCTACTGCCCTTGCCCCTTTCGGGTAAGATAGTCCTCCACTAGCTTTCCTAATTAGTCAGCTAAGGGTGTCCGATACCACCCTTGTGGTAGCACTGTTTTCCCGAGTGGTCGCTCCTTATTCCAATTAACATATTGATCTTGTCATGAACAGTAAATAACACATTTTTAATAAAAGCATGATCATGAATAATGTGTATCTTAACACCCAAAACCGTATAAAGCAATAGCAGGTACTACCCAAAAGTTCAGTGGTTAACAAGGTATAAAGATAGCCAAACTCGGGTGACCTATTAGGTCCCATCAAAATTAACCTATACAGATCATAATGATTAACAGGAACATTATTGGGTAAATAGAAGTGATCAAGGGCACAACTTGCCTAGGACTCGTGATTCCAGGTATTAGGATGATCTTCAGATTCTCGTGACCTCACTGCTATTTGTAGCAATACAAACAAACATGGTATAGGCAAAATTAACATCACACCAAACATAAGCACAAACTGCATAATAATATTCTACGCGATGCTACGACATCGTGGGTTCGAGAACCACTAAAATCGGAGTTACAGTTCAAAAGATATGGTTTTCTAAAGATTTAGGAGTCGGGTACAAAAGAAATAAAGTATATAATTTTATTTTAGGTTTCATAACAAAATAAAGTTACCAGGGCATAAACAATATTATTATGGATTTACTACAACTGGAATTGACCAATTTGGAGTTAAAATGAATTAAATATGAATTAAACAAGTTTCTAGAATTATTTTTATACTAGAAATCCTTTTTCTACATTAATTTACTCCCTTTATTTACTGCATGGACTAAGGACATAATTACCAGAGAGGTCAGGGTTGTTTGCGCTAATTTCAGTGTCTCTGCGTGATAATTTTAAGAAGGGATGGATGACGGGTTGGTTTGTTATAAACCCGAGGGCTCATCTGCAAATTTACACGGCCGAAGAGGTATAGTTGTATCATAGCCGCACGATCTGATCTGAGCGGCCAAGATTAGATCAGGTCGATTTTCTAATCGGTACGCAACCGAAACCATCCAATTTAAAATCGAGGGTTGCGATCGCATCGGCCGAAGGAGTTCTTTATCTTTAATCCTAACCACTCGATCCTTTCCCAACGGTTACGATCTATTCCCCGAACCAGTATTTAGTCAACCAAATCTCAGCCGTTGAATAGGATCCAACGACCATCATGCAACCCTACCCTGCACGCACCTCACCGGCCACGAACAACGGCGGTGCTAGCTTCCCTACTTCGACGCCATGGCCGGCTTAACCCCAATCCGTATTTCATGCCTAGAATTCCACACCGAGACATTGGCCTATAGGTTCTCGCCAATTCATAGGGAGAACCTGTAACACCCCTGGTGTTACTGTCACTAAAACTTGAGCATAACATCATGAGCATTTGCATATCATGTGTTTGTTACACTTAGAGTGCATTCACTAGGCAAAAATTTCAAACAAGTTATTGTGGTGTGACTTGATATGTGTGTAACCCTAGGGTAGGGTACTTAACCCTAAACCAGGCTTAGGACTGATAATAAAGCCCAAGCATGAGAAAACTTCAAAACTCAAAAGAAATAATCATAAGATATCACATTTAATGGACTTAAGAGGCACCCAAACCCTAGAAGTGCCAAAAACCCTAAGCAGACCCCTGGAAAACCCTAAGTTGAAACCCTAGGGGGTTATATGTAAATTTTGCACACTTTTGGATCTAAGTGCAAAAACCAAGGTATTAGGGTACCTCAAATCATATGGTTCCATATTTGAGGATTTGCAAATCAAACCATGAGATTTGGGCTTATTTGCAAAAAGCCATTCTACAACTCTCATGTGACTAAGTCTGAAAACCAATGGACAGGGCTGACTTTGGAGCTCTGTAGTTCTAAAAATATTAGGAATTTGCCTAGGGTCAACACATCAAACTTGTAGAGCTACTATAGGAGTACAAATTTGATTAAGTTCTTAAGCCTTGGTATTGTACAAAATTAAGAGTTAAATGAGTTTGAAGTTTGGCTGTCAGGCTGAGGATCTGTGATGTAGAGAAAAACCAGTGGTATAGGACCAACTTCAGGTTTAGGTGGAGCTCGATTTAATGGGTAATTGACTAAGACCTTTGCAACAAGATTAAAGTTGATTTATAGGGGAGTAACTTTGGTACAGTCACCTTCTCTAGTTGTTGTACAAAAATTAAAGAAACAACAGCCCTAAGTTGCTCTGTCAGAACTATGTCGAGCTACTGAAAACTGAATTATAGAATAGGAATGGTCACAGTGGGATGGTGCTGAATCGAAAGCACCATATCTTTAATTCCCTTCAGTTTGGGTCCAAGGATCCTATATTAAGTTTGAAGACTGTTGTTCAGGGAACAATTTTTATTAATGGAGATCAACTTGTTCTTAATACGAATTAAGAGAAAAGGAGGGTGAAAGGGCGTCGGTTCAGTAAAGCACTGAAGATCAGAACACTGAAATATCTGAAAAACAAGGATAAAGATCAGGGGCACTATGGAATTGGATGTGTTCGAGTGATTTGGGAAAGGATCGACCGCGGGGAGATAGATTCGGACGTGGCACAATTCCGCGAACCTAGCCAGAGCCTAGCCAGAGATAATTCACCGGCGGTCACCGTGGCTCGATCATTCCGCTGCCGTGTCACTCATGCCTCGCTCCTCCCTCACTGTGTCTCTTCCTTACGTTGTAACCATGCACTGACGATGTAATCCGAGGCCATGGATCGCTAGCCGGACCACCGTGCCTATAAATAGCCCCGCCACCCACGACGAGGTACTCACCACTTCACCAGTGAGCTCGGTTGAAGCACAAATTCACGGAATTCTCTCCACCTCTCCCCAAATTAGTGGTGCGCAGTGAATCAGTAGCCTTTTGTGACCGCATAGGCCCAACCTCACCTCCCAATTCCACTAGAGCCCGTCGTGGCACCGTTTTCCCCCTTCTTAGTCACCGGCGAGCGAAAATCCTCCGTGCTCCGTGGCCAGCCATTCCCAGGTCTGCTCCTGCTCTTCTTAATCATGTTTTAGCACCCATACATGCTCATGATACTCACGGCTCAACCCTCTGTGCTTGACCACACTCATTTAACCGGAACGCACAAATTTGTATTCGGTATTCCCCGCCACCGTGGTCGGGCTAAGCCAGGACCATAGTAATCCAATCAAAGCTTGTTCTAGGTTTGTCTCGGGTCTGGGATGCTTGCCCAATAGTTAATTTGGGCAGCCACCGCCGATCTTGGTCGGCCGAGTAGCAGGGTGGTCGACGGTGAGCGCGTCGTAATCTTGCGTTAATTTGGAGAAGAAACAAAAATCGGGGGACCTCTGTGCATTTGTCAGCGAGACAATGAATAGTGACTAAGGGCTCTTCACCAGTTATTTAATTTAATAAGGGCCTTTTCGCAAGACCGGCAACGCAAGCGCGGGCACGCGTGTTTTTGCCTGGGCATGGGTTGTATTGGGCCAGTTTCAGCCCAATACTATTTATGTTTTTCCTTTTTCTTTTTCTGCCAGGATTAGAGAATTCCTAGAAAATTGTAGAAAAATGCTAAAAATACTAGACCAATTTTGTTATATTCCTAAATTCCTATAGTCTTTAATAAAAATAGTTTTATGATTTTTAGTCCAAATAAGGAATTATGGAGTATTTAAATTAACCAAAACCTATACTCCTAGAATTTTAGAAATTGATTAATAACTCCAAAAATCACTAAACTTTTTGGATAAGCTTAAAATGATATTTAAAAGCCTTGGGTAAAGTTTGGCATGGTTTGGTACCTAAACCCCAAGACCCTAATCTTTAAGTGATACCTGCCCTATGAACTACAATATTGACTTCAAAAACCCTAGTTTCCTGGAGTCCCGTGAAGGAAAATTGTATTCAAGACCTAAGATAATGTACCTTTATTATCTTTGCATTTTCATAAGCATTACATGAGCATTCATGATTATATATGGTTCTATATAGAAAACGAAGAAGTAGAGATTGAAGAAGCAAGAGCTACACCACCACCTGAAGACCCACCTACCGGGAACTGCTTTTATTTTGATATTTGTGGAGCAGAGCCCGACTCTCCTATAACACAAGGCAAGCCCTGGTGCATTTGCCACCTCCTTGCTATTTTAAAATCTTTCTCACTTGCTTGATGCATTAGGTGATAGGAGTTGTGTGCTAAACAATTGATGCATTCCCTTCCTTGGAAAATTGATTACCTTTCCTTGATCACCTGTTTTATGAAAAGGTTTTTCTTATGCTTAGTCTTGCTCTAGAAAAACAAAATGTTTGTTTTCAACAAAAGATGATGCTTCAAGTGGGAAGGGATGATTTTCAAAAATAAAACTTGATGGTGGATCCATCATGGCCATGATGGGTTCAACATCGGAAAAGATGTACCTCTGTCAGGTACCTGAGAGCACCTAGAGGGGGGGGGGGGGTGAATAGGTGATCCTGGGATACTCAAAACTTAAGCCACAAAACTTGGTTAATCGTTAGCACAATAATTGCCAAGTGGCTAGAGAGGAGTCAAAACACAATAACCACAAGAGATCAATCACAGAGATGGCACGGTGGTTATCCCGTGGTTCGGCCAAGACCAACGCTTGCCTACTCCACGTTGTGGCGTCCCAACGGACAAGGGTTGCAATCAACCCCTCTCAAGCGGTCCAAAGACCCACTTGAATACCACGATGTTTTGCTTGCTTTTCTTAATCCCGTTTGCGAGGAATCTCCACAACTTGGAGCCTCTCGCCCTTACACTTGAAGTTCACAAAGAATCACGAAGCAAGGGAGGGATTAGCAACGCACACAAGACACAAGAATCAGAGTGTCAACACGCACACAAATCGCAACAAGAGCTCGCAACACAACTCAATGAGTTCACAACTCCACTAGAGCTCTATATGCTATCACAATGAAACAAATGCGCGGAATCGAGGTCTTGGTGCTTAGGAATGTTGTAGGAATGCTTGGTGTACTCCTCCATGCGCCTAGGGGTCCCTTTTATAGCCCAAGGCAGCTAGGAGCCGTTGAGAGCATTCTAGGAAGGCTGATCTTGCCTTCTGTCGACTGGCGCACCGGACAGTCCAGTGCACACTGGACACTGTCCGGTGCCCGATTTCCTTCCATAAATGGCGCAGTCGACCGTTTACAGCCTGAGAGCCGTTGGCGCACCGGACATGTCCGGTGCACACCGGACAGTCCGGTGCCCCCTTCTAGCCGTTGGCTCGGCCACGTGTCCCGCGCAGATCGCGCGGCCGACCGTTGGCCCTGCCGACCGTTGGCTCACCGGACAGTCCGGTGCACACCGGACAGTCCGGTGAATTATAGCCGTACGTCGCCGGTGAATTCCCGAGAGCGGCCACTTCGCTCGAGCCAGCCTGGCGCACCGGACACTGTCCGGTGCACCACCAGACAGTCCGGTGCTCCCAGACTCAGCAGAGTCTTGGCTGCTCGAGCCAAGACATTTCCAATTGGATTTTTCCTGTTTCCAGCACTCAGACACAATACATTAGTCCATAAAACAATGTACTAAGTCTGAGAAACATACCTTTATCCTTGATTTGTACTTTGTCCACCTTTTTACACTTAGGCACTTGTGTTGGGCACTAAACCACCAAAATACTTAGAAATGGCCCAAGGGCACATTTCCCTTTCAATCTCCCCCTTTTTGGTGATTTATGCCAACACAACATAAAGCAAGTAGAACAAGTGCAAAATCAATTCAAATAAGAACTCAAAATTGTTTTGAATCAAATTTGACATATATGGATCATTCTACGCCACCACTTGGTTTGTTTTTGCAAATCAAACTCAAATTCCTATCTCTAAGTCAAATCCACTTGTAGAGACATAAAGAGAGGTATTCCAAAGAAATTTGATCAAGGATTTCAAAAACTCCCCCTTTTCCCATAATCAACACTTCTCCCCACAAGAGGCCAACTTTTGACATAAGAGACAATAAAAGAGTTTTGACAAACCAAAAGCTCTAATCTACTATTTTCAAAATTTCTCAAGTGGTAGCTGATCCATCTATTGCTTTGGCCTTTATTTTCTCCCCCTTTGGCATCAAGCACCAAAACGGGATCAAGCTTGGCCCCAAAACCCCATTGCCTCACCAAAATCTTCAAATAAGAACACAAAGGCAATAAGAGTACATGAGATGAACTTGGAATAAGTTACCCTCTCATCAGAGTGCAGTGGAAGTCTTTCATGGTCCAAGTCCACCTTTTCCCTTTCAAATCTCCTTTGAGACTAAAACAAGCAAACTCAAGCACACGGTTAGTCTCAAAGGGTCAAGTTGTAGCACAGCTCCCCCTAAATATGTGCATCACTTGCAAAAGGACTTGTGAGGTCCAGGGAGTGTTTGTACAACTTGAGCACCATAGTAAGCGACAAAATTGCATAAGGAACATGATCAAAGGCATAAACACATGTATGTTATAAATCAATCCAAGTTCCGCGAATCTAGGACATTTAGCTCACTACGCAGCCTGCAAAAGGTCTTTTCATCTAAAGGCTTAGTGAAGATATCGGCTAGCTGGTTCTCAGTGCTAACATGAAACACTTCGATATCTCCCTTTTGCTGGTGGTCTCTCAAAAAGTGATGCCGGATGTCAACGTGCTTTGTGCGGCTGTGCTCAACAGGATTTTCCGCTATTCGGATAGCACTCTCATTATCACATAGGAGTGGGACTTTGCTCAGATTGTAGCCAAAGTCCCGGAGGGTTTGCCTCATCCAAAGCAGTTGCGCACAACACTGTCCTGCGGCAACATACTCGGCCTCAGCGGTGGATAGGGCAACAGAAGTTTGTTTCTTAGAGTTCCATGACACCAGGGACCTTCCTAAGAATTGGCACGTCCCCGATGTACTCTTCCTATCGACCTTACATCCAGCATAGTTGGAATCTGAGTACCCAATCAAGTCAAAGTTAGACCCCTTTGGATACCAGATCCCGAAGCAAGGCGTAGCTACTAAATATCGAAGAATTCGTTTCACAGCCACTAAGTGACACTCCTTAGGATCGGATTGAAATCTAGCACACATGCATACGCTAAGCATAATATCCGGTCTACTAGCACATAAATAAAGCAAAGAACCTATCATGGACCGGTATGCTTTTTGATCAACGGACTTACCTCCTTTGTTGAGGTCAGTGTGTCCGTCAGTTCCCATTGGCGTCTTTGCGGGCTTGGCGTCCTTCATCCCAAACCGCTTTAGCAAGTCTTGCGTGTACTTCGTTTGGGAGATGAAAGTGCCGTCCTTGAGTTGCTTCACATGGAACCCAAGGAAGTAGTTCAACTCGCCCATCATCGACATCTCGAATTTCTGCGTCATAACCCTGCTAAACTCTTCACAAGACTTTTGATTAGTAGAACCAAATATTATGTCATCGACATAAATTTGGCACACAAAAAGATCACCATCGCATGTCTTAGTGAAAAGAGTTGGATCGGCTTTCCCAACCTTGAAAGCATTAGCAATTAAAAAGTCTCTAAGGCATTCATACCATGCTCTTGGGGCTTGCTTAAGTCCATAGAGCGCCTTAGAGACCCAAGGAAGTAGTTCAACTCGCCCATCATCGACATCTCGAATTTCTGCGTCATAACCCTGCTAAACTCTTCACAAGACTTTTGATTAGTAGAACCAAATATTATGTCATCGACATAAATTTGGCACACAAAAAGATCACCATCGCATGTCTTAGTGAAAAGAGTTGGATCGACTTTCCCAACCTTGAAAGCATTAGCAATTAAAAAGTCTCTAAGGCATTCATACCATGCTCTTGGGGCTTGCTTAAGTCCATAGAGCGCCTTAGAGAGCTTACACACGTGGTCGGGGTACCGTTCATCCTCGAAGCCAGGGGGTTGCTCCACGTACACCTCCTCCTTGATCGGCCCGTTGAGGAAAGCACTCTTCACATCCATTTGGTACAACCTGAAAGAATGGTGAGCGGCATATGCTAGCAAGATACGAATTGATTCTAGCCTAGCCACAGGAGCAAAAGTATCCTCAAAGTCCAAACCTGCGACTTGGGCATAACCTTTTGCCACAAGCCGAGCCTTGTTCCTTGTCACCACCTCGTGCTCGTCTTGTTTGTTGCGGAACACCCACTTGGTTCCCACAACATTTTGCTTGGGACGAGGCACCAGTGTCCAAACTTCATTGCGCTTGAAGTTGTTGAGTTCCTCCTGCATGGCCAACACCCAGTCCGGATCTAGCAAGGCCTCTTCTACCCTGAAAGGCTCAATAGAAGAGACAAAGGAGTAATGCTCACAAAAATTAACTAATCTCGAGCGAGTAGTTACTCCCTTGCTAATATCACCCAATATTTGGTCGACGGGATGATCCCTTTGGATCATTGCTCGAACTTGGGTTGGAGGTGCCTGAGATGCTTCTTCCTCTTCAACTTGAACATCCTGTGCTCCCCCTTGATCATGCGCCTCCACTTGAGGTACCTGTTCGTCATCTTGGGTTGGGGGATGCACCATAGTTGAGGAAGACGGTTGATCTTGCTCCAATTGTTCCTGAGGCCGTACATCTCCAATCGCCATGGTGCGTATCACAGCCGTTGGAACGTCTTCTTCATCTACATCATCAAGATCAACAACTTGCTCTCTTGGAGAGCCATTAGTCTCATCAAATACAACGTCGCTAGAGACTTCAACCAAACCCGATGATTTGTTGAAGACCCTATACGCCTTTGTATTTGAATCATAACCTAATAAAAACCCTTCTACAGCTTTGGGAGCAAATTTAGAAGATCTACCTTTCTTCACAAGAATATAACACTTGCTCCCAAATACACAAAAATAAGACACATTGGGTTTGTTACTAGTTAGCAGCTCATATGAAGTCTTCTTGAGGAGGCGGTGAAGGTAGACCCTGTTGATGGCGTGGCAAGCCGTGTTCACGGCTTCCGACCAAAAGCGCTCGGGGGCCTTGAACTCTCCAAGCATAGTCCTCGCCATATCTATGAGCGTCCTATTCTTCCTCTCTACCACACCATTTTGCTGAGGTGTGTAGGGAGCGGAGAACTCGTGCTTGATCCCCTCCTCCTCAAGGAACTCCTCTACATGAAGATTCTTGAATTCGGACCCATTGTCGCTCCTTATCTTCTTCACCTTGAGCTCAAACTCATTTTGAGCTCTCCTTAGGAAGCGCTTGAGGGTCCCTTGGGTTTCAGACTTATCCTGCAAAAAGAACACCCAAGTGAAGCGGGAAAAGTCATCAACAATAACTAGACCATACTTACTTCCTCCTATGCTCAGATAGGCGACGGGTCCGAAGAGGTCCATATGCATCAGCTCCAGAGGTCTTGAAGTGGTCATCACATTCTTGCTGTGATGAGCTCCTCCCACCTGTTCACCTGCTTGACAAGCTGCACAAGGTCTATCTTTTTCGAATTGCACGTTAGTCAAACCTATCACGTGTTCTCCCTTTAGAAGCTTGTGAAGGTTCTTCATCCCCACATGTGCTAAGCGGCGATGCCACAGCCAGCCCATGCTAGTCTTAGCAATTAAGCATGCATCTAGACCGGCCTCCTCTTTTGCAAAATCAACTAAATAAAGTTTGCCGTCTAGTACACCCTTAAAAGCTAGTGAACCATCACATCTTCTAAAGACAGACACATCTACATTTGTAAATAGACAATTATATCCCATATTACATAATTGACTAACAGATAGTAAATTATATCCAAGAGACTCAACTAAAAACACATTAGAGATAGAGTGCTCATTAGATATTGCAATCTTGCCTAAACCTTTCACCTTGCCTTGGTTCCCATCACCGAATATGATTGAATCTTGGGAATCCTTATTCTTGACGTAGGAGGTGAACATCTTCTTTTCCCCCGTCATATGGTTCATGCATCCGCTGTCGATAATCCAGCTTGAACCCCCGGATGCATAAACCTGCAAGGCAAATTTAGGCTTGGGTCTTAGGTACCCAACTCTTGTTGGGTCCTACAAGGTTAGTTACAATTGCCTTAGAGACCCAAATGCAAGTTTTATCACCCTTGCATTTTGCCCCTAATTTCCTAGCAACTATCTTCCTATCTTTTCTACAAATAGTAAAGGAAGCATTTAAAGCATGATAAATTGTAGAGGGTCCATTCATAACTTTCCTAGGAACATGAACAATATTCTTTCTAGGCACATGATGAATATTTTTCCTAGGGATATGATGAATATTTTTCCTAGGCATATCTCTACCATGCATATAGGAAGAACTGGAAGAAAACATAGAATAAGAATCATAGGCATGTGAATCAAAAGCATTACAACTCCTATGAGACTGTCTTCTATCATGGTACATAAAAGCATGGTTCTTTTTAGTACTACTTGCCATAGGGGCCTTCCATTTCTCCTTGGCGGAGATGGGAGCCTTATGGCTTGTTAAGTTCTTGGCTTCCCTCTTGAAGCCAAGCCCATCCTTGATTGAGGGGTGTCTACCAATCGTGTAGGAATCCCTAGCAAATTTTAGTTTATCAAAATCACTTTTGCTAGCCTTAAGTTGGGCATTAAGACTAGCCATTTCATCATTTAACTTTGCAATAGAAGCTATGTGTTCACTACAAGCACCAATATCAATATCTTTACATCTATTGCAAATAACAACATTTTCTACACAAGTTGTTGATTTACTAGCTATTTCTAACTTAGCATTCAAATCATCATTAATGCTCCTTAAGCTAGAAATCGTCTCATGGCAAGAAGATAATTCACAAGAAAGCATTTCATTTCTCTTAACTTCTAAGGCATGAGATTTTTGTGCTTCTACAAATTTGTCATGTTCTTCATACAACAAGTCCTCTTGTTTTTCTAAAAGCCTATTCTTATCATTCAAGGCATCAATCAATTCATTAATTTTATCTACCTTGGTTCTATCTAGGCCCTTAAATAAACATGAATAATCTATTTCATCCTCATCACTAGATTCGTCCTCACTTGAAGAAGCATAAGTAGAGTTTCGAGTACATACCTTCTTCTCCCTTGCCATAAGGCATGTGTGATGCTCGTTGGGGAAGAGGGATGATTTGTTGAAGGCGGTGGCGGCAAGTCCTTCATTGTCGGAGTCGGACGAGGAGCAATCTGAATCCCACTCCTTGCCAAGATGTGCCTCGCCCTTTGCCTTCTTATAGTTCTTCTTCTTCTCCCTCTTGTTCCCTTGATCCTGATCACTATCATTGTCGGGACAGTTAGCAATAAAATGACCAATCTTACCACATTTGAAGCATGAGCGCTTCCCCTTGGCTTTGGTCTTGCTTGGCTGTCCCTTGCGACTTTTAAGCGTCGTGTTGAATCTTTTGATGATGAGGGCCATCTCTTCATCATTAAGTCCGGCCGCCTCAATTTGTGCCACCTTGCTAGGTAGCGCCTCCTTGCTTCTTGTTGCCTTGAGAGCAAGGGGTTGAGGCTCGTTGATCGGACCATTTAACGCGTCGTCCACGTATCTTGCCTCCTTGATCATCATTCGCCCGCTTACGAATTTTCCAAGGACTTCTTTGGGCGACATTTTGGTGTACCTGGGATTCTCACGAATATTATTCACCAAATGAGGATCAAGAACAGTAAAGGACCTTAGCATCAGTCGGACGACGTCGTGGTCCGTCCATCGCGTGCTTCTGTAGCTCCTTATTTTGTTGATAAGGGTCTTGAGCCGGTTGTATGTTTGGGTTGGCTCCTCGCCCCTTATCATCGCGAATCGTCCAAGCTCACCTTCCACCAACTCCATCTTGGTGAGCAATGTGACGTCGTTCCCCTCATGAGAGATTTTGAGGGTGTCCCATATTTGCTTGGCGTTATCCAAGCCGCTCACTTTGTGGTATTCATCCCTGCACAATGAAGCTAGAAGAATAGTAGTAGCTTGTGCATTCTTATGAATTTGCTCATTAATGAACATGGGACTATCCGTACTATCAAAGTGCATTCCACTCTCTACAATCTCCCACATACTAGGATGGAGAGAGAATAGGTGACTACACATTTTGTGGCTCCAAAATCCGTAGTCCTCCCCATCAAAGTGTGGAGGCTTGCCGAGAGGAATGGAGAGCAAATGTGAATTTGAACTTTGAGGAATACGGGAGTAGTCAAAAGAAAAGTTCGAATTGACCGGTTTTCTTCTCTCGTAGTCGTTGTGGTCGTCGTCCTTTTGGGAAGAAGTAGACTCATCGCTGTCGTCGTAATAGACGATCTCCTTGATGCGCCTTGTCTTCTTCTTCTTCCCATCTTTCCGTCTATGTCCCGAGCCCGAGTCGGTAGGCTTGTCATCCTTCGGCTCATTGACGAAAGACTCCTTCTCTTTGTCGTTGATCACGATTCCCTTCCCCTTAGGATCCATCTCTTCGGGCGATTAGTCCCTTTGTGAAGAGAACGGCTCTGATACCAATTGAGAGCACCTAGAGGGGGGGTGAATAGGTGATCCTGGGATACTCAAAACTTAAGCCACAAAACTTGGTTAATCGTTAGCACAATAATTGCCAAGTGGCTAGAGAGGAGTCAAAACACAATAACCTCAAGAGATCAATCACAGAGATGGCACGGTGGTTATCCCGTGGTTCGGCCAAGACCAACGCTTGCCTACTCCACGTTGTGGCGTCCCAACGGACGAGGGTTGCAATCAACCCCTCTCAAGCGGTCCAAAGACCCACTTGAATACCACGGTGTTTTGCTTGCTTTACTTAATCCCGTTTGCGAGGAATCTCCACAACTTGGAGCCTCTCGCCCTTACACTTGAAGTTCACAAAGAATCACGGAGCAAGGGAGGGATTAGCAACGCACACAAGACACAAGAATCAGAGTGTCAACACGCACACAAATCGCAACAAGAGCTCGCAACACAACTCAATGAGTTCACAACTCCACTAGAGCTCTATATGCTATCACAATGAAACAAATGCGCGGAATCGAGGTCTTGGTGCTTAGGAATGTTGTAGGAATGCTTGGTGTACTCCTCCATGCGCCTAGGGGTCCCTTTTATAGCCCCAAGGCAGCTAGGAGCCGTTGAGAGCATTCTAGGAAGGCTGATCTTGCCTTCTGTCGACTGGCGCACCGGACAGTCCGGTGCCCGATTTCCTTCCATAAATGGCGCAGTCGACCGTTGACAGCCTGAGAGCCGTTGGCGCACCGGACATGTCCGGTGCACACCGGACAGTCCGGTGCCCCCTTCTAGCCGTTGGCTCGGCCACGTGTCCCGCGTAGATCGCGCGGCCGACCGTTGGCCCTGCCGACCGTTGGCTCACCGGACAGTCCGGTGAATTATAGCCGTACGTCGCCGGTGAATTCCCGAGAGCGGCCACTTCGCTCGAGCCAGCCTGGCGCACCGGACACTGTCCGGTGCACCACCGGACAGTCCGGTGCTCCCAGACTCAGCAGAGTCTTGGCTGCTCGAGCCAAGACATTTCCAATTGGATTTTTCCTGTTTCCAGCACTTAGACACAATACATTAGTCCATAAAACAATGTACGAAGTCTGAGAAACATACCTTTATCCTTGATTTGTACTTTGTCCACCTTTTTACACTTAGGCACTTGTGTTGGGCACTAAACCACCAAAATACTTAGAAATGGCCTAAGGGCACATTTCCCTTTCAGTACCAAACTTTGGGTTGAAATGATAAGCCGAGACCGAGCAGGTGACTTGCACGAGAAGAGAGTCTCGGTGTAGTGTCTCCGTCTGTGTCGATTAAGGACCATGTCAATGTAGGCTTGCTGATTGAGGATCTTTTAACTGGTCACATGCCTCATCATGGGTAAGCTTTGCCTCGGGCAGACTAATACCAGAATAAGATAACACGCAATGGGAGTGGAGAGATGGCGAGAGTAGCATGTACCCTCCATGGCAAGAGGCTGGACGGTGGTGTATCTGTGCTCTCGGTTGGCGTGAACCTGATCTGGTCTTAAGAACCCCGGTGGTGAGTTGACATATGCAAGGGTTAAGTGCTACATATGTCGTGTGATTGGAGATCCCCAGCTGGGTATTAATTGATTTGGATCGCCGTTACTTCTCGGACATGAAGACTTGGTCACTGCCCTACACGTAGTATTCCAGTGAACAAGAAGGGTTAATAAGAAGATGGCTAGTATAGGCCAAGTGCTTGAACTAGGGTAGAAAGAACTCTAGAATCAGGTAATGACTTAACTTGCTAATAAAACTAGATTTTTAAGGATCCACTACTAGTAAGCATTTTTTGCAAACAGAGTCTTGATTCTTGATTCAGCCTTACCTTGACTCCCTGAAGCCAGCATATCCTTGAGGGTCTTTTATTTTGACGGGTAAGACTTGCGAAAGTACACTTCATACTCATGGTTTTTGAACCCATGTTGTTGTAGGTAAGGAAGCAGAAAAGTTTTGTTGCTTTTGCTCTAAGGTGGTGCCAAAAGAAGAAGCTCAAGAGTGAAGTCCTGGAGGATGTTGTCCTCCTTTGAAAACTTGATATCTGTATGCGGGAGGGGTTTTTGCCTCCCGAGTTTGTAATAATGTTACTTCTGCACTCATATATATTACTGGTCTATAATAATAACACTCTTTCTATATTTTTAATGAATGTAAATTAAGTTACTGTAATTGCTTCCGCTTATTCGTTCCTACGATGTGTTGTAATATCTGCGTGACGGGTGAAACGCTCTTGGGAAAGGTAAAGAATACAGATACCAAACTTGTCGAGTGATTAGAAGCATCTACAGGATTGCCCAAGGTCCTCTGGACAAGGACAACTATAGGTGGGCCTAATGAATTGGGAGGTTCCGTCACAGCTGGTATCGGAGCGAAGCCCATCTCTTCAGATATTATGAGACATTTCAAAAAGAGTTTTCAAAAGCTTATCTAAGAAAACTTCTTTCATTCTTATCTTATTACTTTCTGAAGTACTCATCTTATAAGACCAGGTAGAAGAGTGCAATGTATAGAAGGTTGTGAATCAACGAAAGTTGATTCTGTAATTATGCATGCATCATGTTTAAAAACTATATTAATAAAGTTTTCCCCCTTATGGAGATATGCCGCCACGCATGAAGAAAACCGCACGTAAGTCCACTGGACCTATTGGTGTACCTCGGCATTAGTTGGCTCCAAGGCATGAAGAGAGCAACAGCGGCAGTAACGACCCTATCAGAGACCTAGAAGCCCAAGTGGAGCAGCTTCGAACGGAGCTACGTCATAGAAACAGGGTGTGGATAGAAGATGGTCAGCTTATAAATGAGTTAAGAGCTGACGTCAGACATCTGCAAGACGAGCTTGCTGAACGGGATTTGGCAATCCATTGGGCTGTCAATTCATGTTCAATTGCTTGGGACCGGGAAGCCAAAGCTCGAGCCCGTGTGGAGGAGTTTAGCACGACCGTTGACAACTTGCAAGTGTATTGCAATACATTACATGAGGAAGTTCATGAACTGTATTCGCGACTGCACCCAGACATACCTACCGTCCCTATTGGAATGGGAGCTGGACCTTCTGGAATAGCAGGTGAAGCACTTGGTGGGGAATTGGACCTTTTCAAGCCCCCTCCTTCTATGAACCTGGCTGACGAACGGTCCCCTACAACAGACAGCGAAGCAACCAAAGACGATAAATACTAGAGTAGTATAGTTTATCTATTTTACTAATGTAAATTAGGTAATGAAGTCATGTTGTACATTTAGTCTGTATAATTACATCTTAGTAATGTAAAATGATGGTATATGTCAGCATGTTATATTTTTCCCAAATATTTTTTTGCTTCAGATGCCATCAAGGACTCGTGCGCATGACGTTGCGGGTACTTCCCGTGGTCAAGAAGATACCCCCAACCCACCGCCTGTACCACCAATGTTGGTCGAGGCTATCGCTGCCTTGGTCAATGCGACCGCCGACAACACCCGCTTTTTACGTGAAATGGTGGGAAATCAATTTCAGCAACAGGGCGGAAGGGCCTATCCACAGGGACCCCATGAAACTTCGTACTTGGATTTCTCGAACACTCGTCCCACACTCTTCGTTAAAGCAGAAGACCCTCTCGAAGCCGATGAATGGATACGGGTTATAGAGCAGAAATTTGGACTCATCCGCTGCACTGAAACCCAAAAGCCATTGTTCGCGGCTCAACAGTTAAGAGGCCCTACCAGTACGTGGTGGGGAAATTATGTGGCCATTCAGCCTGTTGGACATTAGATCACATGGGACGAATTTAAATTGGCATTTCGTGAGCACTATATTCCAGAAGGAGTGTTGCACATGAAACAGGAGGAATTCATGCGACTCAAGCAAGGAGGGGATACTGTCATGCAGTATCTCAACAAATTCAATCATTTGTCCCAGTATGCAATTGATCAGGTAAATACTGACCTGAAAAAGAAGAATTGCTTTATGAGAGGCCTCAACGACCGGCTTCAAAGAAAGATGACCACCTGCCTTGATCTCTCCTATAGCAAGGCTGTCAGCACAACGCTGGCAGTTGAAGCCAAGCATACAGGCTTAGGGAAGTCGAAGGGATTCGGAGGTGACAGGTCCAACCAGGGGCCTGAAAAGCGACAAAGGTTGGTAATCTGACCTTTCAATCAAAACCATTCTTCACCTCGTCCACCCTCCTACCCCTTCAAACAGCCTGTCTTTATCCGCCCTGCCACTGCCCCCACTTCAACAAGTCAGCCGAGTGCCCCTGGTGCTTGTTTCCCTGCCCTCCCTAGTTCTTCAACCAGCTGCTTCAATTGTGGGAAGTCTGGACATTTTATCAAAGAATGCCCATATCCAAGGCAGAACAAATCCAATAATCCACAGAACTCAGGGAGTTCAAATCAAGGCAAGGGAAACACACCAAATAATGCAGCGGGCAAGAATATAAAGAAGATTGGGTGAATATATTACACACAAGTGGCCACTACGCCGGAGGGAGAGCCAGTTATGATGGGTACGTTTCTTGTGGCCAATCACAATGCAGTCATTCTCTTTGATTCTGGTGCTTCGCACACATTCATAAGCAAGAAATTTGTGGAGAAATATTGCATTCCTTGCATCGAACCAAGGGAAGGGTTTATTATTCATTCGCCTAGGGGACAAATATTCACTAAAGAAGTGGCTTTCCATGTGCCCGTAACATTGGCTGAACGGGACTTTCCCACCAATATGATTGTTCTGAAAGGCCAAGATATAGATGTAATTCTGGGCATGAATTGGTTAGCCCAGCACAAAGCTATCCTCAACACTGATTTGAAAACCATCAGGTTGAGCTATGGCCATGAAGAGGTTCTCCTGTCCATCCCTATAGCTATTCCAGCTAAACCATTTGGCAGAGTCTATGAAGCTATCATCCCAGAAATCCAAGATATTCCGGTAGTATGTGAATTCCCAGATGTCTTTCCGGAAGATCTGCCTAGATTACCTCAAGAGAGAGATGTAGACTTTGTGATTGAACTGAAGCCCGGTACGACTCCTATTTCTAGAAGATCGTACCGAATGCCACCAAATGAACTAGCAGAGCTCAAGACCCAATTACAAGATCTGCTTGAGAAGGGATTCATCCGGCCTAGTTCATCACCTTAGGGATGTCCAGCAATTGTTGGGGGTATGCTTCGTAGCCGAAGATCCAAGAGAAAGAGAACACCTTCGGCTGATCCTCTCAGAAGCAGCGCCGAAGCTATCACCTATAAAGCTTCGACACAGTGGCAGATCTCAAGACGAAGGGGCAAACCGACTTAAAGGCGAAATGACTTAAAGACCCGTGATGATTTGTGTCATTATTGTAGTCGATTGTAAAGAGCATAAATGTAATTTTATATGGGCTGCGTCCCATGCCTATAAATAGGTGAACAATGCTCCCGTACTGTTCACGCGGGACTTGGCATTTTGCTTTTGCGTCACACTTGTACTTTTACCTTCTTTCAAGCCGAAGGTACATTTGTAATTTGATATCATTTCTATTTTCCATAGTAATAAAATAAAAATGAGTTGATAATAGTACTTGATTGTTTATGTCATTTTATATGATTCCTTCATCTTTATATATTATGCTGCTGAAGGTTTGTCCTTCATAACCTTTGTCCAGAGATCATTATAACCCAAGGGAAATAATGCTTCGAAGGACGAAGGACTTTAACGTTTAACATTTTCTGTGTTGCCTTGTTCTTGATTCATAGCATTTGAGAACAAGTCCCCAACATTGGCGCCCACTTCCGGTGAACTCACTTCCACCTTTCTGAGTTGATGGCTTCGTTCAACAACCAAGCTGGAGCTGCTTCGGCTTCGAAGCTGGTACTCCCGATAATAGGCGGTTCATGCTCAGAGCCGGCCAACAAGAAGCAGAAGAAGGAGGCACAGAGAAGGGTACAACATGTCGGGATGCAGGGACCCTTCATCAAGTCAAGATGGTCCCACATCCCCATTACCTTCTCCCAAGAAGACCTTCAGCTCAAGGATTACCCTCACAATGATGCTATGGTTATTTCTTGTGTTATCAAAGGAATTCTGGTTCACAATGTTCTGGTTGACACAGGCCTTGCAGCGGATATTATATTTGCTAAGGCCTTCAGACAGATGCAAGAGCCAGAGGATAAGATTCATGATGCCACACACCCTCTTTGCGGCTTCGGAGGAAGACATATTGTAGCGCTCGGCAAGATCATGATGCCAGTGACCTTCGGATTTGTCAACCATACAAGAACTGAGCAAATTGTGTTTGATATTGTCGACATGGAGTACCCCTACAATGCAATCATTGGTCGTGGGACACTCAATGCTTTTGAAGCAATTCTTCATCCAGCATATCTTTGCATGAAGATACCTTCGGATCAAGGGCCTATTGCTATTCATGGAAGCTAGGAAGCTGCCAGAAAGGCTGAAGGAAACTGGACAGATTCAAAAGCAATCCATAATATAGATGGAGCCGAAGCTTGTGAGCAATACAAGTACAGAAGGGAGAAGGCTGCTTCGGCCGATCAGCCGAAGCCCATGCTCTTATGTGAAGATATAGCAGAGCAAAAGGTGTTGCTGGGATCTCAATTGTCTGAGGAACAGGAGAAAAGCCTAATAAGGTTCCTGTTCAACAACAAGGATGTCTTCGCATGGTCTGTCAATGATCTTTGTGGTGTCAACAGGGATGTCATTGAGCACTCGCTCAATGTCGATCCATCCTTCAGACCCAGAAAGCAGAGGCTTCGGAAAATGTCTGATGACAAAGCCGAAGGTGCTCGGAATGAAGTGAAAAGACTTCTTAGTGCTGGAGTCATCAGAGAAGTAAAATACCCAGAATGGCTAGCTAACACTGTTATGGAGAAGAAGGCCAATGGTAAATGGAGAATGTGCATCGATTTTACTGATCTTAATAAGGCATGTCCGAAGGATGTGTTTCTATTACCAAGGATAGATTCTCTAGTAGATGCAGCAGCTTCGTCGGAGCTCATGAGTCTACTAGATTGTTATTCAGGCTATCATCAAATCTGGATGAAGAAGGAAGATGAGCCAAAAACCAGCTTCATAACACCCAGTGGTACATATTGTTATCTTCGGATGCCTGAAGGGCTCAAGAATGCTGGAGGAAGCTTCAGCAGAATGACAACGAAAGTCCTTCATTCCCAGATAGGCAGAAATGTGCTAACATATGTTGATGATATCATAGTAAAAAGCACGAAGCAAGAAAATCACATTGTTGATCTGCAGGAAACATTTGCCAACTTTAGGCAAGTTGGCCTGAAGTTGAATCCAGAAAAATGTGTCTTCGGAGTAAAGAAGGGAAAATTCCTTGGTTGTCTAGTTTCAACAAAGGGGATTGAAGCTAATCCAAATAAAATCGAAGCTATTCTTCGGATGGAGCTGCCAAGCACAAAGAAGGGAGCCCAATGGCTGACAGGAAGACTGGCATCTCTAAATCGGTTCATATCTAGATCAACAGAGAGAAATTTACCATTCTTTGAAGTGCTGAAGTCGGCCGAAGTCTTTCAATGGGGATCAGCTCAGCAGAAAGCCTTCGAAGAGCTGAAGCAGTACCTGATAGATCTAACAACGTTAACTCCACCCACGCCAGGGGCTCCTCTGTTATTATATGTGGCAGCTTCGCATTCTACAGTAAGCGCAGCGCTTGTGCAGGAAAAGCTTGAAGGACAAATCAAAAGGCAAGCTCCAGTATACTTCGTCTCCGAAGTTCTTAGCTCATCAAAGAAAAACTATACAGAGTTGGAGAAAGTGCTATATGCTGTCTTAATGGCCTCCAGGAAGCTTCGGCATTACTTTCAAGCATTTCATATAATTGTTCCTTCATCACAGCCTTTGAAGGATATTATGAGAAACAGAGAAGCTACTGGAAGGATTGGAAAGTGGGCTACGGAACTCAACGAATTCACCATTGATTATGTGCATAGATCCTCAATTCAGTCTCAGGCGTTAGCAAACTTCATTGCAGACTGGATGCCAGGGGCTCAGGAAGAAGAAGCAGGTAAAGATGCCGAAGCTTGGACAGTGTTCTGCGATGGTTCTTGGGGAACCTTCAGGGCAGGTGCAGCTGCTGTTTTAGTTGCACCTTCCAAAGTCAAAACATGTTATGCAGTGAAACTTGATTTCAGCTGCACAAATAATATTACTGAATACGAAGCTTTGCTTTTGGGGCTTCGGAAGTTAAAGGCAATGGGGATAAGAAGGGCGGTTCTTAAAACCGATTCCCAAGTTATTTCTGGTCATATTGACAAGAGTTGTAAAGCAAGAGACCCGAAACTTGAGAAATACTTGGATATAGTTCGAAGGCTTGAAGCTTCTTTTGAAGGGTTCTCTGTCAAGAATATTCCACGAGGAGAAAATGAGCACGCTGATTTGCTAGCCAAGTCAGCGGCACAGGGGTTTCCTTTACCTTCGTAAGTATTCTTTGAGACAATAAGAGCACCTTCGGTGGAACTTCTTGAAAGAGCAGTGCTCAATATATCTCCTGTTCATAGTGAAGATTGGAGAACTGAGATTATCCTTTCTCCAAGGCAATTGTCTTTCAGATGATGAAGCTTATAATAAGAGAATAGAGGCAAGAGCTCGACCATATGTAATAATAGAAGGGGAGTTATACAAACATGGAGTCTGCTCTCCATTACTCAAATGTTTATCCAGAGCTGAAGGTATAGAATTGATGAAGGAAATACATGCAGGTCTGTGTGGATCTCACATTGGATCTAGGCCCTTGCTAGGAAAAGTCTTTCGTCAAGGATTTTATTGGCCGAAGGCAGCTTCAGATGCAACAGAATTAGTCCAAAAGTGCGAAGGTTGTCAAAAATGTGCAAGAGATCAAAAATAGCCTTCATCTCTGATTCAGCTAATACAACCCACTTGGCCGTTGCAAAGGTGGGGCCTTGATTTGTTAGGCCCGCTTCCACCAGCACAAGGAAATTTAAAATATGTTGTGGTGGCAGTAGAATATTTTTCCAAATGGATTGAGGCGAAGCCTTTATCCATTAACTTTGGTTACTGTTCAGAAATTTTTCTGGCAAAATATTGTTTGTCGCTTCGGAGTGCCGAAGGCTATTACTGTGGACAACGGAACACAGTTTGATGCCGAAGCTTTCAAAGAGTTCTGTGAACAAATTGGCACGAAAATCCATTTTGCATCAGTTAGACATCCGGAGTCAAATGGACTTGTCGAAAGAGCTAATGGCATTATAATGACAGTAATAATAAAGTTAATCTTCAATCAGCCCAGAGGAAAGTGGCTAGATGAATTAATCAAAGTGGTGTGGAGCCACAACACAATAGTCTCAAGGTCAACAGGCTTCACACCGTTCAAATTATTGTTTGGTGACGAAGCAATAACCCCGGAAGAAGCTAAAGCAGGATCAATAAGAACAGTGGCTTGGGCAGAAGACGAAGATGATTATTCTGTGGCAAAAGATGGTATAGAAGGGATCAGGCTTCAGGCTGTGGAGAACGTCAATAAATACCAAGCCGAAACAATAAAATGGCGTGACAGAAAGGTTCGGTTAAAAAATATCAGGCCAGGGCACTTAGTACTTCGGAGAGTTGCCAACCCAGATACAGTAGGCAAGTTATAGTTAAAATGGGAAGGACCTTTTCTGGTAGTATCATCGTCAAGACCCGGTTCCTACAGATTGAAGGATATGGACGGCAACGACATTCCTAGATCTTGGAATGCGGATGAGCTTTGGCGATATTATGTTTAGCTTAATGTAATCTTTTTTTTTTATTTTTTCCTATGGCACCCTTTTCCTTTCCAAAGGGGGAGAAAGGTTTTTAATGGGGCCATAGCATGTAATTTCTCTTTTCCTTATTTCAGCTCTACAAGAGCAATATCCCCCAAAAGTTGTAAATGTAAAAACTGAGCACGCACCATCGAGTGCAAAGAGAAAAGAAAAAGCAGGGAGAAGCTCAAAAGACGTCCCTAAGGGGATGCAGAGCACGACGAAGCTACAAAAAGACGTTCCTAAGGGAGCGCAGTGTAAGTTTTCTGCTCAAAAGTCGTTCCTAAGGGAATGCAGAGCTTACAGCGAAAAGTCAACGTTGATTCCGCCGAAATAGAAGGCGAAGAAGTTGAAAAGACGTTCCTAAGGGGATGCAGAACTTACAGCGAAAAGTCAGCGCTGATACACCAAAAAATAAGCGGTGAAGCCGAAAAATAAACGGCAAAGAGAGTGGTTATTCCTAAGGGAATGAAGGATATGGTTGTGGCTTCGTATGTGTGTGTTTCAACATTCATTTTGCACCATACATTACATCATACATTTGCATTCATAAACATTCATTTAGGCATACATAGGATCATCATTATCATAACACAGGCAGTTGCTTCGGCTCTGAAGATAAGGCTTCGGCAAAAAGAAAAAGAACCAGTCTTTATGCTTCGCTGTGTACGAAAAGAAGGGAAGGTGTTTTTCGCCTTCGGCTCAAAAATACTAATTTCGTTCACACCAAAGCACTTTATACATTGATGGAAAGGTAAGAATATATTACAAGGTATGGACAAAGTTTACAAAGTAAAAATTAATTACATTGTTCTTTACAAAGGTTATTACAAGGGTTTTTAGAGTTTTTTCTACAGCTATCTATTCAAGCTTCATCAGCATCTATTGAGCTTCGGCTTCGGCTTCGTCTTCTTACTCTTTAGCTTCGGCCCCAGTTTCGTCATCCTATACGTATTTAAGTATTGTAAGCAAAATTCAAGTTTGAAGGAAGAGGTAAGCACAGGAAGAGGTAAGCACAAGGTATGATTTCTGTTACCGGCTTAAGATGACTCCGAGCTTCATCACCAGCTTTGCTTCGTCCACCCTTTATCCATACTAGTTTTATAAACCTATTTGCTATGCTTCGGGCAAGGTTGGGAATATCATCCAGGTCTGCTAGTGATAAGCTAAAGTTGGGTCTGTTGATAACCTTTCCATGTTCGCAGCCAGATTTCAGGAAGGCGACAGCTGTACCCCGAGAAGCTACTAGGGCACAAAAGTCACCATGTCCAGCTATAACTTCTTCAAGGTCATCAATCTCACCTTCGATATGTTCAAAGGCCCCTGGCAAGTCTTCAGACGAAGGATTAAATTTTTCGCTGCTGGCTCCAACTGAATAGAAGATTTGCTTTAGCCATTGAACACATCGATTACTGAACTCCAGACATTTGTTTTGAAGGCTTGCCAATGATTTTTGCAAATCTGAACTTTTCTGGACCTCGACCTCAAATTTTGCATTAAGTTTCTGCTTTTCTTGTTCGAAGCTTTCTGACTGGGAGAGAAGCTTCGTATTTAATTCTGCTATTTTAGCTTCAGCTTCTACTAGTAAGCCTTCGGTTGTCTGAAGCTTGAAGTCTTTCTTTTCAAGAGCAGCTGATTGGTCTTTTATCTTGCTTTCTAAGTTTTCAATTATAACTTCGTGTTTTTATCTTCCAAATCTTGCTGCATTTTCAAAGCTTTACTCAGCAGCATACTGTACATACAAACAACCTTCGTTAGAAAACATCTTCGTTATTGAAATAATAAAAGTTAAAGAGAAGTTTACCTTGAAATTGGAATAGAATAAACTACCGACGATGTGTTGTCGCCGGTACTGGCTGATATCTGTTTTGAGCTTCGGGAAACCAATACTCTTTGATAGAGTACCGATAACCTTCGCTCCGGTCTAATCCCGGATGCAGCCCAGTTTTTCGTCATCGATGCCACCGAAGAGAAGTGCTCCCGGCTGATATCCGCAAGATAAAGCATATTCTTTTAACTCTTCTTTTTCAGCCTTTGTCAGCTCTCGACCAACTAAGTTTTGAAAGTTAAAAATTTCATCTTCCGAAGTGTCTTCAGCTATTTCTTTCTCCTTCCCGGGTTCTAGGGTCATAGTTTCTTCGGTGGCTGCAGCAGCTTCTTTTGCGGCCATGTTTTGCAGTATCTTATCAATATCAGCAATCGTGCACTCTAAATTAATATCGTCGGCAGCGGCAGCTTCGGTAGCTGTGGCTTCCGCAGCTGCAGCTTCGGTGGCTATCGTGCTCTCAACAGCTGGCGCCTTCAGAGCTGAAGCTCCTGGTGGTGTCTCTTCGATGACTTCTGTCACTGTAATGATTCTTTGCTTCTTTGGCCTAGCTACCTTCTTCATTTTTGCGGGCTCCTTTTCCTTCTGAAAAAGCTTCGTCAGATGTGGCCCTAGTGGACTTAGCTTGAAAGGCAAAGATTCAGTCATTACCTTTAAAATTTCTTCCACGTCGGTGGTAGAGGGTGTTGCAGCAGTTTCTTCTTCTTCGTCAATTGCCTTCTGCTTCTGAGCTGTAGCTTTTCTCTTCTTCGAAGCATCTGTTTTCAGCTCAGGCTTCAGTTTTTTCTCTTTCAATTGTTTTTCATCGTCTTTATTTAGAACGCTAGCTACTATCTTTCTTTTTTGCCCTTCGGCATCCTTGTCTAGTCGCTCGTAGTCGGGATACTCAAAGTCCAGAGCATCCATTACTCGGTTCAACCTTCGCTTCGGGCGGGTGCCGAAGGCTACAGTCATTAGTTGATCTTCTTTTTTGGAGTAGTTGCCGAGAATTTCATTGCACATTACTTCGATCATGTCCAGCCATTCTTGGCAGGGCACTTTGAAATGTTTCTTGAATTTATAATGGTAAGGCAACCGAATAAATTCCCCCTTCTTCTTTTCCCCCTTCAGCTCTGGCATGTCCCACTCCCTGAAAGTTGGGAACACTCTGAAGGCCAAAAACTCTTGCACTAAGTCCCTAGTGCCGATATGATCTGCAATAACTCGAAATTCAGCTAGGGCAATTTGGCTTGGACTCCCTGGTGTCATGTTGCACTGCGGTCTGGTCTCTCCGAAGATCAATTCTAGCGGACTCTGGACCAGGTCCTCCTTATCTTCGTCAACTTTGACATAGAACCACTCAGACTTCCAGCCAGCTGGCCACTTGCTTCGGTAGCTAATCACTGGAAATTTTGTGTTCTTCTGGTAGGCAAAATTATAGCAGCCAAAATTTTCATGTAGCCCATCTCCTCTAGCTTTCGTCTGGTGATGAAGCTTGTGCACTCGGCAGAAGCCTTCACCAAATGCCTCCACCCCTTGGCTTCGAAGAGCCCAAATATAAACGCTAAGTCGGACAATAGCGTTGGGAGTTAGCTGATAATGGTAGATCCCAAACTTCTTCGATACAACAACAATCATCTTGTTCAAAGGCAATCTTAAGCCAGCCTTAAAGAAACTTTTGAAGACTACCACTTCATCCTCTCCTGGCTTTGGAGTAGTCTCTTCCCCACCAAAACAAACCAGTTCTTTCTTCGCTTCACTGAAATAGCCCAATTTCAATAGCTTAGGCAAGTCATCTTCGGAGATGGTGGATTTCCCGAAATCCAGGTGGCTGGGTTTACTTGGCACCGCGCTGTAATCATCTTCAGACTCATTCTCCTCAACATCAGCCTGTTCTGTTTCAGCGGCGGGTGCATCCTTCGATGCTACCAGCCCTGAGCGCTTCATCACTTCGGAGATTGGGGCAGTTTCAGCACCTTTGGCTTCCTCTCCGTTGTGTGTAACCCTAGTTGTGGAACGCACTCTGGCCATCTGATGATTGAATTTCTTGTTTTTCGAAGTTAAATTTTTTTCTTTATCTTGCCGAAGCTTTTTCTTGCTACGAAGCTTGAGCAAAGTAATAAGCTTCGGTTGAGGATGCATCAAACAAGCTTCGGGTTTGGTCAATATTTTGGTAGCAAAACAGTGCAATAGCAATGAATGTTGTGGTAACTTCACACCTACCCGTCTGTTTATATAGTGCCGCAGGTAGGAAGGTAAATCATCAAGGTCTTCTGCACCGGACAAACAACCACCCGCACTCACTGATCGCTGGGCCACAGGGTCCGAGAAGGTGAATCTCCAGGGCGCGCGTAACTACTGCAAGATCAAGCCACTTCGCGCAAGGATTATTTTAATCGTTTCTCGTCAACAAGCTCAGGGAAGGTGTTTTTCGGATCTTCGGCATCCCGAAGCCTAGAAGACTTTTTTCACGGATCAAGCTCGTTACGAAAAACGATCTAGCACCGCGAAGGGGCTACTGTTGGGGGTATGCTTCGTAGCCGAAGATCCAAGAGAAAGAGAACACCTTCGGCTGATCCTCTCAGAAGCAGCGCCGAAGCTATCACCTATAAAGCTTCGACACAGTGGTAGATCTCAAGACGAAGGGGCAAACCGACTTAAAGACGAAATAACTTAAAGACCCGTGATGATTTGTGTCATTATTGTAGTCGATTGTAAAAGGAATAAATGTAATTTTATATGGGCTGCGTCCCATGCCTATAAATAGGTGAACAGTGCTCCCGTACTGTTCACGCGGGACTTGGCATTTTGCTTTTGCGTCACACTTGTACTTTCACCTTCTTTCAAGCCGAAGGTACATTTGTAATTTGTTATCATTTCTATTTTCCATAGTAATAAAATAAAAATGAGTTGATAATAGTACTTGATTGTTTATGTCATTTTATATGATTCCTTCATCTTTATATATTATGCTGCTGAAGGTTTGTCCTTCATAACCTTCGTCCAGAGATCATTATATCCCAAGGGAAATAATGCTTCGAAGGACGAAGGACTTTAATGTTTAACATTTTCTGTGTTGCCTTGTTCTTGATTCATAACATTTGAGAACAAGTCCCCAACAGCAATCTTTGTCAAGAAGAAGGATCAAACGCTTCGAATGTGCGTAGGCTACAGACCCCTTAATGAGGTCACAATCAAGAATAAGTACCCTCTTCCCCGGATTGATATTTTATTTGATCAGCTTACTGGAGCTCGGGTATTCTCTAAAATTGACCTCAAGTCGGGCTATCATCAGATTCGTATTCGACCCGAAGATATACCCAAGACCGCATTTGCTACACGGTACGGATTGTTCGAATATTTAGTGATGTCTTTCGGATTAACGAATGCTCCTGCCCACTTCACATACCTAATGAACTCGGTATTTATGCCTGAGTTGGATAAATTTGTGGTGGTCTTCATTGATGATATCTTGATATATTCCAAGAATGAAGAGGAGCATGCTCAGCATTTACGGATCGTATTAACGCGCTTAAGGGAACATCAACTATATGCTAAATTCAGCAAGTGCGCGTTTTGGCTAGAGGAAATCCAATTTCTGGGACACGTATTGTCTGCCAAGGGGATTGCGGTTGATCCCAGCAAGGTCAAGGATATTTTAGAGTGGAAACCACCAACCACTGTACATCAAGTTTGAAGTTTCCTTGGACTGGCTGGCTATTACCGCCGATTTATCCTAGATTTCTCTAAGCTTGTGAAGCCAATCACAAGTTTATTAAAGAATGATACGAAATTTAACTGGTCCTCAAGATGCAACGAAGCCTTCGAGCAGCTGAAGGTGTTATTGACCACTGCTTCGGTATTAGCTCAACCGGACATTGAAAAGCCTTTTGATGTGTATTGTGACGCATCAGGCAGTGGCCTCGGATGTGTTTTAATGCAAGAGGGCCGAGTTATAGCCTATGCTTCAAGACAGTTGCACCGGCATGAGGAACATTATCCAACTCATGACTTAGAATTGGCTGTTGTGGTTCATGCCCTTAAAATATGGCGTCATTATCTGTTGGGAAATATCTGTCATATATATACAGATCATAAAAGTTTGAAGTACATTTTTACCCAGTCAGAATTAAATATGAGGCAAAGGAGATGGCTTGAGCTGATTAAGGATTATGAATTGGAAATTCACTATCACCTAGGCAAGGCCAACGTGGTGGCAGATGCACTAAGTCGCAAGACTTCCTGCTATTGTCTTACGATGAAGACTTCTAACATCACATTATGCCAAGAAATGGAGAAGTTAAACCTGGGAATGATTCAACATGGTACCTTAAGCCAATTGAAGCTTGAGTCGGTCCTTCTGCAAAAGATAATTGATGCACAAAGAAGTGATGAAGGTATGAAACACATTCATGAGAAAATAAAGGCCGATAAAGAAAACTGTTTCCGAAAGGATGATCAAGGTATAATATGGTTTAATAACCGCATAGTTGTGCCCAAGAATGCTAAAGTCCGCCAGCAAATTTTGGATGAAGCTCATCTTAGTCGCTATTCCATTCATCCCGGAAGCACTAACATGTATCATGATTTAAAGCAACATTATTGGTGGACCAAAATGAAGATCGAAATTGCATGCTATGTGGCGAGATGCGACACTTGTAGACGTGTCAAGGCCATACACATGAAGACTGCTGGTCGACTGCAATCTTTGCCTATCCCGACTTAGAAATGGGAGGACATTAGTATGGACTTCATTGTGGGATTACCCAGGACAGCAAAAGGGTTTGATTCCATCTGGGTTATCATTGATCGACTTATAAAGATCGCCCACTTTCTCCTAGTCAAGGTAAAGTATACAGTGGCCACCTATGCGGAACTATATATTGCTCGTATTCTCAGTTTGCATGGTGTTCTGAAGACAATAGTGTCGGATCGTGGACCACAATTTGTATCCAAATTCTGGGAAGAACTCCACAAATCTCTGGGTACTAAGTTGCTCCATAGTTCGGCCTATCATCCTCAAACCAGTGGGCAGACTAAAAGAGTAAATCAAATACTCGAGGACATGTTACGAGCATGTGTTCTGGAATTCCCACAGAAATGGGATGAATGTTTACCATTGGCGGAGTTTTCATACAACAACAGCTATCAAGAAAGTAGCAAGATGGCACCCTTCGAAGCATTATATGGACGACGGTGCCGTACTCCATTAAATTGGTCAGAACCAGGAGAACGATGGTTTTTCAGGCCTGATATGGTCAAAGAAATGGAAGAAAAGGTTCAACGAATCATGCCTAATTTAAAAGAAGCACAAGCTCGACAAAAGAGTTATGCAGACAAACGACGCCAACCCTTGTACTTCCAGGTCGAAGATTATGTGTATCTGAAAGTATCACCAATGAAGGGTGTATCTCGTTTTGGTGTAAAAGGGAAGCTTGCGCCACGATGCATTGGTCCATTCCTCATTCTTGAACAATGTGGACCAGTGGCGTACCGACTCCAATTACCCGATCTGCAGTGCATAATGTGTTCCATGTGTCCCAATTGAAGAAGTGTCTTCGGGTTCCAGATCGAACCATTGAAGTGACGGATGTTACCTTGGAACCAGATTTAACATATTCAAAACATCCTATTCGAGTCCTGGATCAAAAGGATATGGTTACCCGAAGAAGAACTCTCAAATTTTATAAGATACAATGGAACCAACACACTGAGGATGAAGCTACATGGGAAATCCAAGACTTTTTAGAAAAGAATTTCCCAGGCTTTTTAGCTTCATGTAAATTATGAGATATATACAATTGTTGTAAAAGAGGAGTAGACCCCATACCACCCCCTGCCTTGTACAAGAAATAAGGAAATAAAAATATGACATGTTTCCTTTTCCACTACTTGCCCTAGAACTTTTAATCTCGGGACGAGATTCTTTTATGGGGGAAAGGATGTAACACCCCTGGTGTTACTGTCACTAAAACTTGAGCATAACATCATGAGCATTTGAATATCATGTGTTTGTTACACTTAGAGTGCATTCACTAGGCAAAAATTTCAAAAAAGTTGTTGTGGTGTGACTTGATATGTGTGTAACCCTAGGGTAGGGTACTTAACCCTAAACCAGGCTTAGGAGTGATAATAAATCCCAAGCATGAGAAAACTTAAAAACTCATAAGAAATAATCATAAGATATCACATTTAATGGACTTAAGAGGCACCCAAACCCTAGAAGTGCCAAAAACCCTAAGCAGACCCCTCGAAAACCCTGAGTTGAAACCCTAAGGGGTTATATGTAAATTTTGCACACTTTTGGATCTAAGTGCAAAAACCAAGGTATTAGGGTACCTCAAATCATATGGTTCCATATTTGAGGATTTGCAAATCAAACCATGAGATTTGGGCTTATTTGCAAAAAGCCATTCTACACCTCTCATGTGACTAAGTCTGAAAACCAATGAACAGGGCTAACTTTGGAGCTCTGTAGTTCTAAAAATATTAGGAATTTGCCTAGGGTCAACACATCAAACTTGTAGAGCTATTATAGGAGTACAAATTTGATGAAGTGCTTAAGCCTTGGTATTGTACAAAATTAAGAGTTAAATGAGTTTGAAGTTTGGCTGTCAGGCTGAGGATCTGTGATGTTCAGAAAAACCAGTGGTATAGGACCAACTTCAGGTTTAGGTGGAGCTCGATTTAATGGGTAATTGACTAAGACCTTTGCAACAAGATTAAAGTTGATTTATAGGGGAGTAACTTTGGTACAGTCATCTTCTATGGTTGTTGTACAAAAATTAAAGAAACAACAACCCAAAGTTGCTCTGTCAGAACTATGTCGAGCTACTGAAAACTGAGTTATAGAACAGGAATGGTCACAGTGGAATGGGGCTGAATCAGAAGCACCATATATTTGATTCCCTTCAGTTTGGGTCCAAGGATCCTATATTAAGTTTGAAGACTGTTGTTCAGGGAACAATTTTTATTAATGGAGATCACCTTGTTCTTAACACGAATCAAGAGAAAAGGAGGGTGAAAGGGGGTCGGTTCAGTAAAGCACTGAAGATCAGAACACTGAAATTTCTAAAAAACAAGGATAATGATCAGGGGCATTGTGGAATCGGATGTGTTCGAGTGATTTGGGAAAGGATCGACCGCGGGGAGATAGCTTCGGACATGACACGATTCTGCGAACCTAGCCAGAGCCTGGCCAGAGATACTTCACCGGTGGTCACCGTGGCTCAGTCATTCCGCCATCGTGTCACTCATGCATTGCTCCTCCCCCACTGTGTCTCTTCCTTACGTGGTAACCATGCACTGATGATGTAATCCGAGGCCGTGGATCGCTAGTCGGGCCACTGTGCCTATAAATAGCCCGCCACCCACGGCGAGGTACTCACCACTTCACTAGTGAGCTCGGTTGAAGCACAAATACAAGGAATTCTCTCAACCTCTCCCTAAATTAGTGGTGCATGGTGAATCAGTAGCCTTTTGCGACCGCATAGCCCCAACCTCACCTCCCAATTCCACCAGAGCCCATCGCGGCACCGTTTTGCCCTTCTCAGTCACCGGCGAGCGAAAATCCTCCGCGCTCCATGGCTAGCCGTTCCTAGGTCTGCTCCTGCTCTTTTTAATCGTGTTTTAGCACCCATACATGCTCGTGATACTCATCGGCTCAACCCTCTGTGCTAGACCACACTCAATTAACCGAAACACACGAATTTGTATTTGATATTCCCTGCCACCATGGTCGGGCTAAGCCAGGACCATAGTAATCCAATCAAAGCTTGCTTAAGGTTTGTCTCGGGTCTGGGATGCTTGCCCAATAGTTAATTTGGGCAGCCACCGCTGATCTTGGTCGGCCCGAGCAGCAGGGTGGTCAACGGTGAGCGCGTCGTAATCTTGGGTCAGAAGAAACAAAAACCAGGGGACCTCTGTGCATTTGTCAGTGAGACAATGAATAGTGACTAAGGGCTCTTCACCAGTTATTTAATTTAACAGGGGCCTTTTTGCAAGACCGGCAACGCAAGCACGGGCGCGCGTGTTTTCGCCTGGGCATGGGTTGTATTGGGCCAGTTTCAGCCCAATACTATTCATGTTTTTCCTTTTTCTTTTTCTACCAGGATTAGAGAATTCCTAGAAAATTGTAGAAAAATGCTAAAAATACTAGACCAATTTTGTTATATTCCTAAATTCCTATAGTATTTAATAAAATAGTTTTATGATTTTTAGTCCAAATAAGGAATTATGGAGTATTTAAATTAGCCAAAACCTATACTCCTGGAATTGTAGAAATTGATTAATAACTCCAAAAATCACTAAACTTTTTGGATAAGCTTAAAATGATATTTAAAAGCCTTGGATAAAGTTTGGCATGGTTTGGACAATGTTTGGTACCTAAACCCCAAAACCCTAATCTTTTTGTGATACCTGCCCTATGAACTACAATACTGACTTCAAAAACCCTAGTTTCCTGGAGTCCCGTGAAAGAAAATTGTATTCAAGACCTAAGATAATGTACCTTTATTATCTTTGCATTTCCATAAGCATTACATGAGCATTCATGATTATATATGGTTCAATATAGAAAACGAAGAAGTAGAGGTTGAAGAAGCAAGAGCTACACCACCACCTGAAGACCCACCTGCCGGGAACTGCTTTTATTTTGATATTTGTGGAGCAGAGCCTGACTCTCCTATAACACAAGGCAAGCCCCAGTGCATTTGCCACCTCCTTGCTATTTTAAAATCTTTCTCACTTGCTTGATGCATTAGGTGATAGGAGTTGTGTGCTAAACAATTGATGCATTCCCTTCCTTGGAAAATTGATTACCTTTCCTTGATCACCTATTTTATGAAAAAGGTTTTTCTTATGCTTAGTCTTGCTCTAGAAAAACAAAATGTTTGTTTTCAACAAAAGATGATGCTTCAAGTGGCAAGGGATGATTTTCAAAAATAAAACTTGATGGTGGATCCATCATGGCCATGATGGGTTCAACATTGGAAAAGATGTACCTCTGTCAGGTACCAAACTTTGGGTGGAAATGATAAAGCTGAGACCGGGCGGGTGACTTGCACGAGAAGAGAGTCTCGGTGTAGTGTCTCCGTCTGTGTCGATTAAAGACCGTGTTGATGTAGGCTTATTGATCGATGACATTTTAACTGGTCACATGCCTCATCATGGGTAAGCTTTGCCTCGGGCAGACTTATACCAGAATAAGATAACACGCAATGGGAGTGGAGAGATGGCGAGAGTAGCGTGTACCCTCCGTGGCAAGAGGCTGGACGGTGGTGTATCTGTGCTCTCGGTTGGCGTGAACCTGATATGGTCTTAAGAACCCCGGTGGCGAGTTGACATATGCAAGGGTTAAGTGCTATATATGTCGTGTGATTGGAGATCCCCAGCTGGGTATTAATCGATTAGGATCAACGTTACTTCTTGGACATGAAGACTTGGTCACTGCCCTACACGTAGCATTCCAGTGAACAAGAAGGGTTAATAAGAAGATGGCTAGTATAGGCCAAGTGCTTGAACTAGGGTAGAAAGAACTCTAGAATCAGGTAATGACTTAACTTGCTAATAAAACTAGATTTTTAAGGATCCACTATTAGTAAGCATTTTTGCAAAAAGCCTTACCTTGACTCCCTCATGCCAGCATATCCTTGAGAGTCTTTTGTTTTGATGGGTAAGACTTGCGAAAGTACACTTCGTACTCAGGGTTTTTGAACCCATGTTGTTGTAGGTGAGGAAGCAGCAAACTTTTGTTGCTTTTGCTCTAAGGTGGTGCCAAAAGAAGAAGCTCAAGAGTGAAGTCCCAGAGGATGTTGTCCTCCTTTGAAAACTTGATATCTGTATGCGGGAGGGGTTTTTTCCTCCCGAGTTTGTAATAATGTTACTTCTGCACTCATATATATTACTGGTCTGTAATAATAACACTCTTTCTATATTTTTAATGAATGTAAATTAAGTTATTGTAATTGCTTCCGCTTATTCATTCCTCCGATGTGTTGTAATATCTGCGTGACGTGTGAAACGCTCTTGGGAAAGGTAAAGAATACAGATACCGAACTTGTCAAGTGATTAGAAGCATATACAGGATTGCCCGAGGTCCGCTGGACAAGAACAACTGTAAGTGGGCCTAATGACTTGGGAGGTTGTGTCATAGAACCCTTATCGACAGAAGTGCCGCAGGGTCGGCGATCCCCGATGTGGTGCGGATGACGGCGAAATATAATCTTCTATGAAGAATTGAGGGTACTCCAAGCATCCCCCGGACTTGATAAAGCCACAGGCACCCACCACATGACCTAGCGCTTCCCCAGGGATACACGTCAAGGTCCCGGCGATGGCACATCGCAAGTTCGACGGTGGCGGCCATAGAGCTCCCTTCGATGCCGTGACGGCTCCCTTCCCCCTGTTCGGTTTTCGGTGTAAACTGCCCACGGTGGTGGTTGTGGCCGAGGAGAGGATCTAGCGGCTCTAAGCTTTATAGGTCCGGGGTTGGAGCCCAGTCGGGGGAATTCGCAACGGAGCTCTGGTACGGCCGGTTGTAACAACCCAGGCGGCAGCGACAAAATCGGGGGCTGGGTTGAGCGGCGCGCAGATCTTGAGCGACAATCCGGGGCTAGCTCCACAATCCGGGAAGATCTCCGGCAGGCGCAAGGCAGGGCTAGCCAGGCGGTCCCACGAACCGATGCCCGAGGAGGAAGCCACGCGGTCAAGCAGAGCCCCGGTTTCGTTGTGCGCGCGGTTCCGTGAGGGAGACAACCCTGGCAAGCTGGCCCCATGAGTCAGCGATACACACGTGCGCACAGCTAAGGAGAGATCGACATGTGGGCCCCGCACGCAAGTGACTCTATATGAGAAAAGGGGAGGGGAAGAGAAATGGGCCGACCATGAGAATTTGGCCCATTCGGTGGGCTTGTGTCCGAGAGCTTAAGGTGAGGTGTTCTTTTTATTATTTTCTATTTTTCTACTTTCTTTTCTTCTTTTTTTTACATCATTTCAAATTACTAATTCAAATCTATTTTGAATTTCAAAGTCCAGTTTAGATGCAACAAACAAAATAATCCCACCATGATGCAAAGATTTATTTTATTTATTTAGATAGGATGCTTCACATATCTTTTCACTTATTCCAAAGAAGTCATTATTTTGAATGTATATCTAATTAAAAGTATCTCCAATAATTCAATATGCCTTACCCATTTAATTTAGGAAAAAGTTAATATAAAATCTTTTAATAAAAGTGACTTTAACTCAAAAGAGAATATTTTATATGTTTCTTGAAGGGGATACTCCATTCTAATAAATTGTAACTCTTTTATTATATATATTTTTTAACTCACAAATTGAATTTATGTCTCCATTTTATTTTTAACTAACATTGTTTTAATTTTACTATTTATTTTAGAAAGGGTGAATTCCAAAGTATAATTATTCATTAGGGACATTTTACTTTGATTTCTTCTACTAATCCCCAAAACAGGATTTTGGGTGTTACAAATTCTACCCCCTTAAAAATAATCTCGTCCTCGAGATTAGTAAGAAAAAGATGTGTCCCCAAAACATATGCACAAGCAAGAATTTCAGCATAATGCATAGCTTATTAGCTAAACATAAGGTCAAATAGACCTTATTCTTGTTTCTAAAATAGTAAATACTAGCTACTAACTAACGTAATATTTAGGTCTTACAAATAGTACTCCTAATAAAAAATATATATTTATTTATATATTTATATTTACTCTAATTCTGTTGTTCATTGCCTTCTTCACCAACTTCTTCACCTTCAACTGGCACCTCTTCTGGGTTTTGGGTTCGCTAGGTTCAGCTTCCGCTTCCACGTGGTTGACTTGACCCCGATTGACGGATAACGGTTGACTCTTGCCCCCCGAGGTCTAACCTTGCTTCATCGGAGCCAGAGTAGTATAAGCAGCCATGTTGGGACAGTAGTTAACATAGTGTCCGGCATGTCCACACTTGAAGCATGACCTGTTTGTGGATGTATTAGGAGCAACAGGTCCAGCTGGAGTGCTTGCTTCAGGAGGAGCAGATTGGGTCTGTTGAGTTTGTTGCCCGGAACTACCATGAGCAGGTGTACTTTGAGTAGTAGTATAACGGGGACGGGAACTACTACCAGCATGTCCCTGGTTAGTAGCCCTTCTCTTCTCTCCAAACTCAACCCTCTTGTTTTCCAGAGCAATAGCATTGTCTAGTAGTCTCTGGAAGGACGAGAATGTGTGTGATATCAGTTGGTATTGTAGCGGCCTGATCAAACCTTCCAGAAAGAGCTCATGCTTCTTCTCATCATCATCAACTTCTTCACCAAGAGCATATCGAGATAGCTGGATAAATTTTTTCCTATATTCGCTTACGGACATGCCTCCCTGTTTGAGGAATAGGAACTCCTTTTTAATCTTCATAAGGCCAGCAGGAATATGGTAATTTCTGAATTGAGTGGAGAATTCTGCCTAGGTGATGGTGTTGGCAGCAGCGTGAGTAGCACAATATGCATGCCTCCAATCCGCAACGAGACCAGTAAGGCGACCCGATGCATAGAGTACTTTCTCCCTGTCAGTACATTGGGCTATGTTGAGCATCTTGTCCACGGACTTCAACCAGTCATCAGCTTGTAGTGGATCCGAGGAGTTAGAGAATATAGGTGGTTTATGACTCATAAACTCCAGGTGCTTATCCCTGGGTGGAGCTGGTGGTGGTGGTGGAGGTGGTAGTTGTTGGTGTTCCTGCCGTACTTGGCGCATTTCTTGGCGTTCTTGCCTCATTTCCTGTCGTATTTCCTGTCGCTCCTGACGCATCTCCTGAGATTCTTGTCGCATTTGTGCTTGCATTTCTGTCATGGTGTTTGCCATTTGTTGCAGCTACTGCATCTGAGTGGCAGCAACGGGATCTGTTCCAGCCGGTGGAGGGTTCATCTCTAGTTGTGGTTGGTTAACTTTCCTCCTGCGACGGTTGTTAGCAGGTAGATCAATACCGCCTCCCTTCCTAGTATTGACCATCTGGGTTAGAAATATATGGTAAGATAGTTTTGCAAGGGAAATTATTTAGTAGGCAAACAAATAGTCTAGTAGCTAGTCATAAACTGAAGGATCATGAGCAGAGCTTGATATGTTGTTTTGTGTCTATGTCGGGTTAACTGAGCTTATAAGATGAATCTCCAAAGGTAAGATAGAATCTACCAAGATAAGATAGATATGTGATACAAGCTCTATTTTAATGGAGAGATAATATAGGTTGTCTAATTATTTTATAAACAATTTTTGCCTATATGTATATGTAGATGGAATTATGGACATTACTCCACAACTCATCACACTCAATCAAAGTTCCAAATCAGACAAGTATCACAAGAACAATCATTCAAGCACATAGATACCTATAAAAATAGTTTGTTTTTGTTCCTAAGATTAGGTCTCCAATTCCTAAAAGTAACTTTAGGTACATGATTTCAAAGTACGAAATCCACTTTTGTCTTTAGAAGTGAAAAGATAAGAGTAATCAGAGTAAAGCAGAAATAGATGAGAAAAAGTTAAAAAAAGTTTAAAAAGAATCAGAGTAGCAAAGGTAAGTAGGTAAGGGTTATCCAGTTCTATCTAGGTTTCGTCCTACAGTCAACATCCGCTCTAATACCACTTCTGTCACACCCAGGTTTTAGGGGCACCAAAACCCGGGCGTGAAATAATCACCAAGTGTGCTAGGATCAAGTCTCACACATATGATGACTCATGGTACAAAAATGAATGTCACATCATTAATATATAACAGAGTTCTGTACAAAATAGTTAAATAATTACATCATACAAAGACAACGATCCAGGAACCATAGTTGACTGGGAGACAACGGCCTAGACCACTCATGAACTCATCTTAGCATCCTTCATGCGACTCATCCTGTGGTACCTGTTTTTGACCTGGGGGATGTGAGTACAGCAAGGGTGAGCTCACATACGTTCATCGCTCAACAAGTTGTGGGGAATAATGTGTATGAACTCACCAAAGGTGGGAGCTCATGTGAAGTGTAAGGCTTACCAAAGAGGATGGTCAAAATTTTATTAGCAGTTACTAGGTATAAGTAGATACCAACCCAAATAAATAAAAGATCAAGATTAATAACAACACCCACAATGCAATGCAAATGACAAATTGAGTTTAATTCCATAAGTTAATCATGTGAGGGTCCGAGTCTCTCATGACCTTGAGCATAGCTGATAAACCAGTTTTACACTCTGCAGAGGTTGCGCATCTTTACCCACAAGTTGTGTTACCTATTTGCCACGGTGTTGATCGGACCCCATACACCTCTACCAAGGAAGCGAGGCAGGGTACCACTACGAGGCCTTTACAAAGTTCCACTAGCTTCAAAAAACCCGCTATAGTTTCTAGGGAGCGCAGCATAGGGATCCCCCATCTGAAAAGCCATCGTAGCAAAATCAGCCCGAGAACCTCCCTATACCGAACCCTCCCCTACTGCCCTTGCCCCTTTCGGGTAAGGTAGTCCTCCACTAGCTTTCCTAATTAGTCAGCCAAGGGCATCCCATACCACCCTTGTGGTAGCACTATTTTCCCGGGTGGTCGCTCCATGTTCCAATTAACATAATGATCTTGTCATGAGTAGTAAATAACACATTTGTAATAAAAGCATGATCATGAATAATGTGTATCTTAACACCCAAAACCACATAAAGCAATAGCAGGTACTACCCAAAAGTTCGGTGGTTAACAAGGTATAAAGATAGCCAAACTGGGGTGACCTATTAGGTCACATCAAAATTAACCTATGCAGATCATAATGATTAACAGGTACATTATTAGGTAAATAGAAGTGATCAAGGGCACAACTTGCCTGGGACTCGAGATTCCAAGTACCAGGATGATCTTCAGATTCTCGTGACCTCATTGCTATTCGTAGCAATGCAAACAAACATGGTATAAGCAAAATTAACATCACACCAAACATAAGCACAAACTGCATAATAATATTCTACGCGATGTTACGAGATCGTGATTCGAGAACCACTAAAATCGGAGTTACGGTTGAAAAGATATGGTTTTCTAAAAATTTAGGAGTCGGGTACAAAAGAAATTAAGTACATAATTTTATTTTAGGTTTCATAACAAAATAAAGTTACTAGGGGATAAACAATATTATTATGGATATACTGCAACTGAAATGGATCAATTTGGAGTTAAAATGAATTAAATATGAATTAAACAAGTTTCTGATATTATTTTTATACTAAAAATCTTTTTTCTAAATTAATTTACTCCCTTTATTCACTGCATGGACTAGGGACATAATTACTAGAGAGCTTAGGGTTGTTTGCGCTAATTTCAGGGTCTCTGCGTAATACTCTTTAAGAAGGGATGGATGGTGGGTTGGTTTGTTATAAACCCGAGGGCTCATCTGCAAATTTACACGGCCGAAGAGGTATGGTTGTATCATAGCCGCACGATCTGAGCGGCCAAGATTAGATCAGGTTGATTATCTTTAGCATAGCAACTACTCGATCTAGCATACTAGTATCCATCTCAAAAGGAATCCTAAATTCATGCAACTAGGGTTTCAAACAACTCCTACACTTAAGTGCACAATACAAACCTACCAACATTAAGTGTAGTAAAATAGTATAAATAAACGGTTATGCATAAAATCGGGGATTGCTTTCAATTACGGGGAAGCAGGGAGATCCTCAGTAGCAGGCTCCGGAGCTGGCTCCTGAACTTTCTCTTGGTCAGCTTCTTGCTCGGGGATGAGCACATACTCTCCGTCAGCGAGGATGCAATATATTTAATATGATGCATAAGATACATGTACATTTATAATATGCAGATGATAAATATGATGCATGGTTGTAACACCCTGAATTTGGGCGTATAAATTTTCTTTTCTAATATCCACCAAATTCAGCTGTTACTCTCTCAGTTCTTTGCTTTGCTTTCTCTTTTTCCTAAAAATAGAGAATTATTTTGTTTTATAATAGCGTAAACCTAGTGGAATGGACCATAGAGGCACTTTGGTTGTTGCATTCATGCCGTTGCATGGTGTTTCTAAGTGCAAAATGTGTTTGAAACATGTTAACATATCTTATAAAAGCGCTCGGTAAATTTTCATATTTTTCGGAATATTTTTCTATTTTCTGGAAACCAAAATCTATTTATTTTAGGAACTTAAAAATGTTTTTAGAAATTCTAATTATATTTTTTGAGTTCATTAGGTGCCAAAACATTTATAGGAAATTGTCTGGAATTTTTGAAAGCATATATAATATTTTGAGCATAAAATATGGATTTCTAGGCTTTTCTAAATTTAAAAAATGGTAAAATTTGAATTTTAACCCAATTTTCATCTCGTCCGAACCGTATATATATATATATGACCGACTTCATCTCGTCGAGCCCGTTCCAGAACACGAAACGGTTTCTTCAAATCCAATCCCTAGCTCCCGGTATTGCTCGCCGAAGTTCGGGGTGGTTCCAACTCCGGCGAACAATTACTCCCAATCCGTGCATCGTCTGCCGAATCCAAGGGTACCGCTGCGTTCGTTTCGTCGAGGGCATCGTCGCAGCGCGTTCGGTTCATCGATCGAATCCCTAAATCTCTGTCAATCGACGGATTTCCTCTCGGCTCCGGCGAGGGTCTTCTTCCCCGGTGAGAACCTCTATTGTTGTATCTAGGGTTTCTTCGTTTATTCGTCTTCCCATCCGTATAGAGCCTCCCTCACTCTCCCCTCAACTTCCCCAGCGGCGGCGCCCCTCCCCCCTCCGTTTCCCCTCCCCGGCGGCGCCCCTCCCCCCTCCGTTTCTCCTCCCCGGCGGCGCCCCTTTCTCCCTCCCCGGCGGCGGCGGCGCTCGCGCTCCTGAGCCCCGCGCCCGCGCGCGCCGCTCCCCGGCGGCAGCGGCCGCGCCCCGTGCGCCCTGTGTAGCCGCGCCCACGCCCGGCTCGGCCTCCCCATGCGCAGCCCCTCCCCTCTCTCTTCCATGGATGAGAGGAAGAAGATGAAGAGAGGAAGAAGACGATGGTAGTCTCGTAAATTAGTACACGCGAATTACAGTATGATTTAAAATAGTCATAACTTTTATGTTTTAAACCCGATTCGATCCATTCAAGTTGTGTTAGATTCATATTAAAATTATCTTAATTTAGAAATATTTATCCCCACTGTTGCACATTTTATTTAATTTATTTAAACGTTTGTTTAACCAATAGCTACTAGAGCGACAATTCAATTTTAAAATCTAATTTTGGAATTCGATTTACGCATTTATAATTAGTCGTCAACATGATTAACCTTAACTGAAGTGTTACTTATTGTCACACCCGGTTTTAGAAGGCAAACCGAATGTGAACCATGTACGTGCCAGGATCAGCAATTCACGTACACAGCATTTACATAACATGGACATCATCACACAGTGCTCAAATATTATTAAAAAGGGAAATAATAGTCGATTACATCATATGTCTGAGACATCCACATAGTCTTTACAATAATCAAAGTGCGAAAAAGAAACGTAGATAAACGCGGCCTTCACAGGAAGCCGACTGGAGGTTGCCGCTAACCCACGCCTAGAACTCGTCGTAGTCTTGGAACTCCTGGAAGTCTCCTTCCACGGCTTCACCTTCTCCTGAGCAGTAGTTGCAATGCGGACAACCTGGGGAAGAGGGGGGGGTTTTGTGTGTAGAGCAAGGGTGAGTACACATCAACATACCCAGCAAGTATCCTGTTTGGCTGTAGTGGACTAGCTTTATGTGGGGGTAAGTCAAGCAGTTGCTTTTAGTTGGTCAGATTATTATTACTAGTAGAGAAAGCTAAGTTTTAGAATTAACCCACGTTATTAACCCAAGCATACTTCTTTCTAAATGGAAAGAGTACTGTTGGAGACTTGTTCTCAAATGCTATGAATTAAGAACAAGGCAACATAAAATGTTAAATGTTAATACCCTTCGCCCTTCGAAGCATTATTTCCCTAAGGATATAATGATTTTCGGATGAAGGTTATGAAGGACGTACCTCCATCAGCATAAAATATAATAATGAAGAAGGGATTATATGAATCATATAAGTTAACACGAACGGCTATGAATTATTGACAATTCATTTCTATTTTATTATGATGACGGAATAGGAATGATATCAAATTACAAATGTACCTTCAGATCATGAGAAGGTAGAAGCACAAGTGTGACGCAAAAGCCAATGTCAAAATCCCCGTGAACAGTACGGGAGTACTGTTTATCTATTTATAGGCACGGGTCGCAGCCCATGCAAAATTATATCCAGGCCCTTTGCATTTGATAATAACTCTATAGTAATTTATCAGGGTCTAGATAGCCTTTTCCTCTTTAAGTCGGTTTCCTTTTTCCTGCCAACATGTCGAAGCTCCCTTGCGCACGACTTCGGCTCTGCGCAAACCTTCGTGTTCCTTGTGCTTCATCCTACCGTGGCTCTGATCCAAGTCCGAAGATACCTGTTAATGTACTTTACTCCAAAAACATTGTTAAATCATGTTTTTGAGGACCTTCGGAAGCCGAAGGCCCCCAACAGTAGCCCCTCGCAATATTAATTTGTTAGAATGATAAATTCAGATTGCGAAATGGACGAAGGCTATGAGCCGAAGGTCCGAAAAAACACCTTCCTTTTGCTAGAATAGCAACAGTCTTTGGCAAATGGGGCCCTCCAGTCTCCGACATAATAGGTTCATAAATACGGGCTCGCCACAATTTATTCGGCACGCTCTCTTGCCATCTGTTTTTCCTGCTCAAATAGTTTTCTGCCTACAAAAATTTGCTTGCCTCCCTAGTTTTAAGCTTCGGAAGCGAGAGGCAAGAATTCTGAAGGAATGTCTGAGGAGAAGAAGGTTGCTGCCGAAATGAAGCTGAGCCTTTCTGAAGAGATGCATCTGGGTTTTCTTGAGTCAATGGCGAAGACGAATACGGAGAAGATTACAAGGGAGACTTTAGAAGGTTTATCTGAAGATACTGGTGAGAGTGACAGTTACGATGCAGATAGTGGGGGTGAAAATTCCGAAGATCGGCCATGGCGACCAAGCCATTCAGTCTTCGGGAAATCAACTATCGGGCAAAATCACCTTGAAAACATGAAGGGGAGATACTTTCAGGATATGTCCATTGTGAGAGCAGATGCCGGAGAAAGAACTGTGTCGAGCCCTGAAGATGATGAAGTCGTTATCTTCCGAAGCTTTTTAAAAGCTGGGCTACGATTCCCTTTAAGCAGATTCGTGGTAGAAGTTCTGAAAACATATCAGGTTTACCTTCATCAACTTACCCCTGAAGCAATAATAAGAATGGGAATCTTCGTCTGGGCTATGAAGAGTCAGGGCCTAGAGCCAAGTGCAAAAAGTTTTTGCAATATTCATGAATTGTTATACGAAACAAAACCCTGGGGCAAAGAGCAATATCATAATAACTTTGGTTGCTATAGCTTCGGTGCTCGCTCTGGATCAAGCTGTCCCGTGCCCACCTTTCGGAAGAGATGGCCCAGAGAATGGATGAAAGAATGGTTCTATGTAAAAAATGATTTGAAGGTTCGAGAAGATATTAAGGATATCATCATGCGCCCCATCTGGCAGCGCTTCGGACTCCGGAAACCGAAGGTAGAAATGGATGAAGCAGCGGAAGAATGCCAACGGGCCTTCGGCGTAGTCTGCTCTTTTATCGGGACAAGAGATTTGGTACAAGAACACATTGCCTTCAGAGTATGGCCTCTTGCAAATAATTGGGAAATGCCGAAAGAGACTGTTAGAGAAACTGACGAAAGTGGGCTAGTCAGGCTGAAGTATACATTCAAGTATGGAGACAAATTCGTTGAACCCGATGATGATTGGTTAAAGAGCATTGAGACTTTAAGTGATGAATTGCTTGGGATATATTCGAAGGCCGAAGATACTGCAATGTCAGCAGCCTTCGGAGGCCGAAGAAAGAAAAGACCGAACCGAGTTTTTGATGCAATTGGGTTCGTGTACCCCGACTACCATTATCCAGTGCGAGGGCAGAAAAGGAAAGGTACTGCTTCAGCTGCTCCTAGCGAGCCAGCGCCGAAGAGAAAAAGGGTGAAAGTTCTCACACACCGGCCACGCTACATTGAACTAGCCACAGTGCCTGAATTCGGCAGTGGAACATCTTCAGCCACCGAAGCTAAGGAACCACCTCAGTTGCCCGGATCCAAAGAGCTGGCCAAAGTGCCAACAACAAAAGAATTGGAAGAATCAAAGACACTGTTACCAGAAACCGAAGAGCTGGCCGAAGCGCCATCGACAGAAAAGATGGAAGAAGCAAAAGCATCAACTGAGGGAGCAAAAATATCAGAAATTTTAAGTCCTTCAGTAGAAATTGAAGCAGCAAAAATTAAAAAGGGGCCAACAGCGACCCCAAAAAGAAAAAGAATGGTTAATGTGTTAGATGTTTTGGAAACAATTAAACTTCCAAGCACAACTCCAAAGAAGACTGCTGAAACTTCTGAGGCGCTTGCTGAAGTATCCGTTGCCGAGGTTCCGAAGCAACAGACTGAAGTTGGAACTGGGCCTTCAGAACCAACCAAGGTAACACCTTTGGAAGCTGAAGAAGCAAAAATTGCAAAGGCCACCGAAGAAGTGAAGATGTCAGAGCCAACTTTGGTCGAAGAAATTGATACCACTGCCCCCGAAGCATCTTCCAAAATATACGATTATATCGTGCGACATGCTTCGGGGAAGAAATTATCGAAAGAAGAAGTTTTTGAAGCTAATCACTATGCCAAAGAATTGAAATATCCGAAGGGGGCACTAGTGTTCAATGGGACAAACGAAGAAGATTTCTTATACTGCGTCCCGGACAACAAAGAATTGTCCGTCTGTCGGGAGATGGCTAGAAGTATGGGGTTTCCGAAGCTCGAAGCTGGCTTATGCACTATGACGAAAGAAGATCTCGCGGACAGTCTTGCGTATAATAGCCTGAAGGTATGGGAATTAGACATTTGTAAATTTTATAATTCGTAACTCATTCTTTTATTCTTATACAAACTCTTTTTCATATAGGGTTTAATTCTAAGCAACGCACTGAGGGCACAAAAGAGTGCCGAAGACGAGAGCTATGAAATTGCGTTCAACAATCTACGATCAGAAGTTATTAAACTGAGGAACGAAGCTCTGGAAAAAGATAAAATTCTGCTTACATTGGTAGACAAGGTAAAAAAGGACGAAGCTGCTTCAAAGGTCTAGGCCGAAGCTCAAAAACGTGAAATTAAAGATCTTCAGAAACAGCTAGCTAGAGCTAAAGAAGAACGTATACTTGAAGAGACAAAATGAGAGCTTAGTGACCAATTGGCCAATCATTTGGAGATAAGCGTTAAAGAGCTTCGTGCATCCTAGAGAAAATACTATGTTAAATCCATAGAGTGCGTCAAGAAAATAAAATCCAGCTTCGCCAGCGTTGGTGCATTCTCCAGCGAAGAGAATTTTTCAAGAGGTGATCCCGAAGGTCCAATGGAATGGATCAGCCACGAAGCAGAGGCCTTCGAGGAAATTCTGAACAGCCGCGGCGACATCTGCGCTTTTTCGGGTGCTAGAGGGATTGCTACTGTTTTGGAGAAGAAAGGCTGCGAGCATGTAAAATCCTTAGCGCAGTCCGAAGCTAATTTGTCTACTGAAGACATTACAGACCCCTCACCCGAAGCAAGCATGGTCGGCGGGAAATTCTTCACTGATATCTGGGATAACGGCGGCCGAGAATTGGCACAAGAAATTATTCAAAGGAGTGAAAAAGGCATCCACGATGCTAGAAAAGTAGCGGAAGCTGCCGAGAAAAGTACAGAGCCCGAAGGGCACATAGGTATTAACTAGTGGTTTTTATCATGCTGTAACTTTTAATTCCAGACTCTGTTCTCGGCTTGTAATAGTAATATAGCCGTATCTTTTCTTCCCTCAGAAGCTGCTGAGGCATCTCCGGGCCCCCACCCGAAGGAGGACGATGAAATTAGAAAAATGGCCGAAGCCATTATGGATAAAGTTGTCAACCAACTTTTGAACGAAGCTGCAGAGATAGTTCTCCAGGAGAATTAAATCGTTATTGTAGAAACATTTGGAACATAAGATGTGTAAAGTATTGTAACTTTGAATGTAAGTCTATTTATAATTTAATTCTTTACGATGCATGAAACTTTGTGTACATACCATTTTTTGAGCCTTCGGCGAAAAAACACCTTCCCTTCTTTTCATGCTTCGTGAAGAAAATCTTTTCTATATCACAAGAATTTGTTTACTTCTCTGATAAAAACATCCAAGCTTCGTGAACTATCCTCCGAAGCTTCTCTTCACTTTGATTCGTCTTGTGCCTTAGCATGATTTTCTCTTTTCCAAAATATGTTCCAAAGATTAACATTGTATCCCCTTCTTGTTCCAGATGCAGTATGCTGTATGATGCTTATGTTATGCAAAAATGATGTGATGATGTTATGTTATGCAAAATAATTTTTATGCCGCAGATACATATCCCTGTAATAAAGCACACACACTTTATACATCAGCGCTGACTTTTCGCTGTAAGCCTCCCTTAGGAGCTTCTTCGCCTTTTACTTTCAGCGGAATCAGCGTTTATTTTTCGCTGTAAGCCTCCCTTAGGAGCTTCTTCGCCTTTTACTTTCAGCGGAATCAGCGTTTATTTTTCGCTGTAAGCCTCCCTTAGGAGCTTCTTCGCCTTTTACTTTCAGCGGAATCAGCGCTTATTTTTCGCTGTAGGCTCAGAAAACTTACACTGCGCTCCCTTAGGAACGACTTTTTACTGTTTCGAATAAATTATACTTTGTTCCTTAGATCAAATTTTTGATAATTCAAAGGTCCTCCAAATCAGTATAAGTTCGTATGCTTCGGCAACTCGAGCCTATGGAAAAAACATATCTTTATTATGGTAAAAGACGAAAATATTACAAGGAATTGAAATTCAACGAAAGACATTAAAACTCTTCGTAATTGTTTCTTATTGACAAAAGGGGAATAGTGAATGTAGAAAATGCAAAAGAAATGCTATTGAGGTAGGATATTTGTCAATAAATGTGCTTCGACTCTGGCACAGTGCTGTTGACTGTGCGGGCTTCGGATTCCTCTCTGAAATCCCTCTGAAGATGATTGTGCTGACTCCCTTCTGGCTGTTGTCCTCGCTGGGTCGGCGGTGGCGGTGGAGATTGCTGCCAGGATGCTTGGGATTGACTCGCCGAAGCAACAGAAGCTGCAGGGTGATTGCCTACATACTCTGGAATATAAGGTGAGTGATACGAAGCAGTATGCATGACCTGCTTCGGTTGACTCTGTTGCGCTGCTGCTTGCGCTATTTCCTTCTGCTTCTGGATGGTAACATGGCACATCCTGGTAGTATGGCCCTTGTCTTCACCACAGAATAGGCAATATATTTTTCTTGGCTGGTCTCCAAACCTTCCCCCGAAGCCCCTGGCGCCTCTGCCCCTCGGCGCAGGCGGCCGATAAGAACTCTGCTGTTGGGCCGAAGCTTGTGAAGAGTGCTGTGGCCTTTGCTGCTGGCTCCCTCGATCATCAGTTTGAGCAGAGTTATGGATTGACCTAACATGCCTCGGGTGAAATCTTCCTCCGAAGCCCCTGGTCATTTCAGAGAACCTGAATGCTTCCTCCCTTCTTTGGCGGAAGTCATTGTCAGCTCGAATGTATTCGTCCATCTTCTGGAGCAGCTTCTCCAACGTTTGTGGTGGCTTCCTGGCAAAGTACTGCGCTGACAGTCCCGGCCGAAGCCCCTTAATCATGGCCTCAATGACAATTTCATTGGGCACTGTCGGCGCTTGTGCCCTTAGGCGCAGAAACCTTCGGACATACGCCTGAAGGTACTCTTCATGGTCCTGGGTACACTGGAAGAGAGCCTGAGCGGTGACTGGCTTCGTCTGAAACCCTTGAAAGCTAGTTATCAGCATATCCTTCAATTTCTGCCAAGAAGTGATTGTCCCTGGCCAAAGAGAGGAGTACCAAGTCTGAGCAACACTCCTGACAGCCATGATAAAAGATTTTGCCATGACTGCCGTATTGCCACCATACGAAGATATGGTTGCCTCATAGCTCATTAGGAATTGCTTCGGGTCTGTGTGACCGTCATACATGGGGAGCTGGGGTGGCTTGTAAGATTGTGGCCATGGTGTAGCCTGTAATTCTGTTGAGAGAGGAGAAGCATCATCAAAAGCAAAAATTCCATGATGGAAATCTTCATACCAGTCATCCTCATTGTGGAAGCCTTCCTGATGAAGCTCTCTGCGTGGAAGCCTTCGGCTTTGATCATCTTGAACAAGATGACGAACCTCCTCAGAAGCTTCGTCTATCTGTCTCTGAAGATGAGCTAGACGAGCCATCTTCTCCTTCTTACGTTGCACCTGTTGCTGAAGGATCTCTAGGTTTTGGATCTCCTGATCCAGGTCATCCTCCGGAGGTGTTGGACTAACAGCCTTCCTCTTCTGGCTTCGGGCCTCTCTGAGAGAAAGGACATCCTAATTGGGATCCAGTGGTTGTAAAGTACCAGCCCCTGTCGCTGAAGCTTTTTTCGGCGGCATGACGAAGGTGATGCTTGCCGAAGTTGTTCAAAACTCAAGAAATGGACGTGAGTTCACCGGAGGTGGGCGCCAATGTTGGAGACTTGTTCTCAAATGCTATGAATTAAGAACAAGGCAACATAAAATGTTAAATGTTAATACCCTTCACCCTTCGAAGCATTATTTCCCTAAGGATATAATGATTTTCGGACGAAGGTTATGAAGGACGTACCTCCATCAGCATAAAATATAATAATGAAGAAGGGATTATATGAATCATATAAGTTAACACGAACGGCTATGAATTATTGACAATTCATTTCTATTTTATTATGATGACGGAATAGGAATGATATCAAATTACAAATGTACCTTCAGATCATGAGAAGGTAGAAGCACAAGTGTGACGCAAAAGCCAATGTCAAAATCCCCGTGAACAGTACGGGAGTACTGTTCATCTATTTATAGGCACGGGTCGCAGCCCATGAAAAATTACATCCAGGCCCTTTGCATTTGATAATAACTCTATAGTAATTTATCAGGGTCTAGATAGCCTTTTCCTCTTTAAGTCGGTTTCCTTTTTCCTGCCAACATGCCGAAGCTCCCTTGCGCACAACTTCGGCTCTGCGCAAACCTTTGTGTTCCTTGTGCTTCGTCCTACCGTGGCTCTGATCCAAGTCCGAAGATACCTGTTAATGTACTTTACTCCAAAAACATTGTTAAATCATGTTTTTGAGGACCTTCGGAAGCCGAAGGCCCCCAACAAGTACCACTTACCATTACCATAATCAATACCAAAAACCATCAATCACATTGCCACCTGTAATCCAAACATCTCTGATCAAGTACCACTAATCACTGGAGCTCCCTTGGCCGCTCATAACCGCGAGCATGGCTGAAATATCAGTTTTTATACACTCTGCAGAGGTTGCGCACTTTACCCACAAGCCGTGATTTCCCTTTCTGCCCGGAGATCATGACTCTCCATTGATCACTACCAAGGTGACCCAGCAGGGTATCACTACGTAGCCTTTACAAAGATTTCCCGGGGCTGTAGCTGCCCGTTAGGTTTTCTAAATGTACCGCACTCCTCCCCAAGGGACAAATCAACCTTGGCGGAGCGAGCCGCATACAACGAGCCCCATTGACGGCACGACGGCTAAGCGAACTACACCTCGGTTCCTCTAATTACTCAGCTACGGGCGTCCCACTCCACCCTCATGGTTGCACTGTTTTCCCGGGCGGTCATCCAACGAACAGGTCCTTACGGAGAGGCACTCGAGAAACCGCTCGAGCCCCCTTTAATGTCACAAGTATAATATCATAACAAAGAGGGGAAACAGTGTGTCATTGATAAATCTCATCATGTTCATTGATTAGTGTTGAGCAATAGCAATAAGCTAAACAATAATAATCCGACCCAAATAGGTAAACAAGGACATGGATAACAAAAGCTAGTCAATCCTTAGGTATAACTGTATAAATGCGGAAAGTGAATTATAGAATTGTATAGGACATAGATAGGTCAAGGGACACTTGCCTCCACCAACCGACTGCTGCTCAGGGGCTTCTCCTGCGAGTTCTTCAGGCTCCTCGACCAGATCGTTCTCTATGCGAGCACAAACATACATACATCCACATATTTAATACAAAAGAACAGTACACCATACAATAGAATGCAGTAAATAATCAGACGTTCCACGCGGGGCTCGCAATTACGGTTAAGAGAGAAAGAGAAAAAGACAGTCGAGAAACGATCACGTTACATTATTATAAATTAAACCACTCGCTTAATAGAAGGAAATTAATTTGGACACTACGTTTAGCATAATGTAAAGTCATGTTTCATATTTAATCATTATAAGCAGATGAAGATAAATTAAAAGGATTGTCGCGCGGCGAGACGCGCGACATAACACTTTAAATCGAATTAGGAAATCAACGACTCGTCGCGCGACAGAGCGCACAACGAGACACTTGCATTAATTATAAAGAGACGTTAAGCATCGCGCGACGAAACGCACGACGACATACGTCAACAGAGCCGAGTTTAAAGTGGAACGTCGCGCGACTGGACGCACGACGTCACATATTAAACAACCTGAAATTAAGATGGATTGTCGCGCGACGAAGCGCGCGACGCAGCACATTAATAGAATCTGAAATTAAACAAATTCATCGCGCGACGAAGCGCACGACGCAGCACGCTAACTAATGGAGTTTGAAATTAATTAAAAACCAAGAATAATCACCGCGCGCGTGAGGTTGCACACGCGGGAACGCGTTGGGGGTAAACGGGGGCGCGCGAGGCCGCGCCGAGGCCACGCAAGCCGCGCCGGGGGCTGGGACGCCGCGCGCAGGGGGCTGCAGGGGACTGCGAGCCGGGGGCAGCGCGCCGGGGGGGCTGGAACGCCGCGCCGGGGGCAGGGGACCGTGCCGAGGGCCGGGTCCGCGCGCCGGGGGCGGGAACGCCGCGCTGAGGGCGGGGAACGCCGCGCCAGGGGCCAGGACCGCGCCGGGGGTCGGGGGGCGGGCGGGCCGCGCCGCCAGGGAGGGAGCAGGGGCGAGCGCCGCCGCGGGGAGGGGCAGGGGCGGGCGCCGCCGCGGGGGAGCAGGGGCGAGTCGCGCCGGGGGGGCGGGGCGAGCCGCGCCGGGGAGGGGCAGGGGCGGGGTCGCGCCGGGGCGCAAGGGCGAGCCGCACCGGAGGCAGGGGCGCGCGCAGGGGAGAAGGGGAGGGTGCGCACAGGGAAGAGAAGGGGAGGGAGAGGGAGAGAGAGAGGAGAAGGGAGGGGAGGGGAGCTCACCTCGGGGATCCAACTCCGGTGATCACCATCTCCAAAACCTAGGGCACCATAGGAGAGAGAGAGATGGGAGAGAGAGAGAGGTTGCTGCGCGGGAGAAATCAAATGAGGCAAATGGATCTGGGGGAGGGGGGCGCATGGGTGGGCAGGGGCGCCAGGGGCGCGTGGGCCGGATCGGGCCGGGCTGGGCCGGGTCACATCGCGGATCGAAACCCACGACACGCACGACCATTAAATCGAAATCAATCACGAACCGAAATCTGAAACGGAACGAGACGAAGACGCGACATCAGACAAAGAAATGCGCTTCGGCATGATGCAACACCCATGACACTTAGGTTTTGTTTATACATGACACGGACACCTGTCGCTATACTGGTTTGAAATTGGGAAGAAGGAGCGAAACAGGAAGAGAAAAGAGAGTAACGCCCGAATTTGGTGAGTGAAAAGAAGAAAAAATTCTACCCCCAAATTCAGGGCGTTACAAACCTATCCCCCTTAAAAGAATCTCGCCCTCGAGATTCAGGGTTGGCTAGCAAAGAGCTCAGGGTATTTAGCCATCAGATCATCTTCACGCTCCCAGGTTGCTTCTTCCTCAGAGTGGTGATTCCATCTGACTTTGCACATTCTGATGGTCTTCCTTCGGGTGACTATGTCTGCAGTCTCAAGGATTTGCGTTGGCTTCTCAATGTAGGTCAAGTCCTCCTGGACTTCAAGACCTTCCACTGGCAACTGCTCTTCTGGCACACGCAGACACTTCTTCAGCTGAGACACATGGAAGACATTATGCACTGTGGACAAACCCTCTTGCAAACTGAGCTGATAGGCCACTTCTCCATGCCTTGCGAGAATCTGATACGGACCAATGTAGAGGGGTGCTAGCTTGCCTTTGACTCCGAATCTTCTGACTCCTCTGATCGGTGACACTTTCAGATAGACAAAATCTCCAACTTCGAAACTTAGCTCTCTTCTCCTTGTGTCTGCTTATCTTCGCTGCCTTGATTGCGCTATCTTAAAATTCTCTCGGACCATCTTGATGTTCTCTTCAGCTTCAAGCAGAATGTCTGGCCCAAACACTTGCTTTTCTCTAGGCTGATCCCATTGCAACGGAGTTCTACAACTCCTGCCATAGAGCGCCTGAAATGGTGACATCTTCAAGCTGGCCTGGTAACTGTTGTTATAGGAGAACTCTGCATAAGGCAACCTCTTATCCCATCCGGACTGATCTTGCAACGCACAGGCTCTCAACATGTCTTCAAGGATTTGATTAGTCCTTTCGATCTGACCATCTGTCTGCGGATGATAGGCTGAACTGAAATTCAGATGTGTGCCCAAGGCTTCATGCAACTGCTGCCAGAAATGAGATGTGAACTATGTTTCTCTGTCTGACACTATCTTCTTTGGCACACCATGAAGACAAACGATCCGAGACATGTACAACTCTGCCAATATTACACTGCTGTAGTTGGTCTTGACTGGTATGAAGTGGGCTGACTTGGTCAAGCGGTCCACTACTACCCAAATAGAATCATAGCCTGCTCGAGTGCGAGGCAATCCGACTATGAAGTCCATACCGATTTCATCCCATTTCCACTAAGGAATTTGCAATGGTTGCAACAATCCAGCCGGTCTCTGGTGCTCTGCCTTGATCCATCGACAACTGTCACACATAGCCACATGTTCTGTGATTTCCCTCTTCATTTCGTACCACCAGAATTTCTTTTTCAGATCCTGATACATCTTCTCACTTCTAGGGTGAATCGAATAAGTTGTCTCATGAGCTTCCTTGAGAATCAATTCTCGAATAGACTGGACATTGGGAACACACAAGCGGTCTTTAAACCATATCACACCTTCTGCATCTTTCCGAAAATCCTTACCTCTGCCATCTAGAATCAGTCACCGGATCTCACTGATCTTCTCATCATTCTTTTGCGCTTCTTTGATTTCTCGCTCCAGGGTAGGTTCCAACTCAACGGTCACTCCTCGCATGTTGTTTAGAAATCCGAGACTCAACCTGTCAAACTCTTTGGCCAACTCATAAGGCATCGGATGAGCGACCATCAGATTGACTTGACTCTTCCTGCTCAAGGCATCTGCCACTACATTCGCTTTGCCTGGATGGTAATGAATCTCCAACTCATAGTCTTTGATCAGCTCTAACCATCTTCGTTATCTCATATTTAGCTCTAACTGAGTGAGTACATACTTCAGACTCTTGTGGTCTGTGTAAACATCACATTTCTACCCATACAGATAGTGCCTCCATGTCTTCAGTACGTGAACCACTGCTGCCAACTCTAGGTCATGGATTGGGTAATTCTTCTCATGAACCTTCAGCTGTTGGGACGAGTAAGCCACAACTCTTCCCTCTTGCATCAACACACATCCTAAACCTGTGTAACAAGCATCGCAATACACCGAGAAGGACTTGTGCACATTAGGCAAGACTAAGACAGGCGTTGTAGTCAACTTCTCTTTCAGCGCTTCGAAGGCCTCTTGACATTTCTAGGTCCACTTGAACTCAACCTTGTTGCCTAGCAAAGCTGTCATTGGTTTCACAATCTTCGAAAACCCTTCAATGAATCGCTGATAATATCCGGCCATTCCAATGAAACTCTTGATTCCTTGAGCATCTGTTGGCGCTTTCCAGTTCAGAATGTCTGCCACTTGCTTTGGATCCACATCCAATCCTTCTTTGTTGATTATGTGACCCAAGAACAGGACTTCATCAATCCAGAACTCGCACTTGCTCAACTTTGCATACAACTGGTGCTCTCGCAATCTCTGCAATACCATCCTTAAATGATCTGCGTGCTCTTCTTCGCTTTGAGAATATATCAGAATATCATCAATAAATACCACCACAAACTTGTCAAGATAATCCATGAATACACTGTTCATCAAGTTCATGAAGAAGGCTGGTGCATTTGTTAGACCGAAAGACATCACAGTGAACTCATACAACCCATACTTGGTAATGAATGTCGTCTTCGAAATGTCTGAAGGTCGAATCCTGAGCTGATGATAACCTGACCTCAGATCTATCTTTGAAAACACACTGGCTCCTGAGAGCACCTAGAGGGGGGGTGAATAGGTGATCCTGTAAAAACTTAAACTCAAAGCCACAAACTTGATTAAGTGTTAGCGCAATGAAGCCAAGTGGCTAGAGATGAGTTCTTGCAAAACACAATAACCACAAAAGATCAACACAGAGAGGCACAGTGGTTTATCCCGTGGTTCGGCCAATTGCCTACTCCACGTTGTGGCGTCCCAACGGACGAGGGTTGCACTCAACCCCTTTCAAGCGGTCCAAAGACCCACTTGAATACCACGGTGTTTTGCTTTCGTTTCACTATATTCCGCTTGCAAGGAATCTCCACAACTTGGAGCCTCTCGCCCTTACAATTTGATTATCACAAAGAATCACGGAAGTATGGATGGGATGAGCAACACACACAAGACAAAAAATCAGAGCAACAATACGCACACAAGTCACAACTCGAGCTCTCAACACAACTCGAAGAGTTCTCTACTCAAATGGAGCTCTAGTTGCTATCACAAAGAATCGAATGCGCGGAAATGAAGTCTTGGTGCTTAGGAATGCTCAAGGGATGCTTGGTGTACTCCTCCATACGCCTAGGGGTCCCTTTTATAGCCCCAAGGCAGCTAGGAGCCGTTGAGAGCAATCCAGGAAGGCAATTCTTGCCTTCTGTCGACGGGCGCACCGGACAGTCCGGTGCACCACCGGACACTGTTAGGTGCGGATTTCTTTCCTATTCTGGCGCAGCCGACCGTTGGAGACTTGGACCGTTGGCACACAGGACACTGTCCGGTGCACACCGGACAGTCCGGTGCCCCCATCCGACCGTTGGCTCGGCCACGCGTCACGCGCGGATTGCGCGGCCGACCGCTGGTGCGCCCGACCGTTGGCTCACCGGACAGTCCGGTGCCTCACCGGACAGTCCGGTGAATTAAAGCCGTACGCTGTTGACTTGGTTCCCGAGAGCGGCGACTTCGCTGCAGCCGACTCACCGGACAGTCCGGTGATTTATAACCGTACACCACCGTCGAGACCCGAGAGCAGCCAGTTGATCAGATGCCAGCCTGGCGCACCGGACACTGTCCGGTGCACCACCGGATAGTCCGGTGCACCCAGATTGAGCAGAATCTTGGCTGCTCGAGCCAAGTGTTTTCCAATTGCGTTTTCTCTGATTCTAGCACTTAGTCAAATATGTTAGTACACAAAAACCAATGTACTAAGTCTAGAATCATACCTTTGTGTTGACTTTGCACTTCTTTCATCATTTGGCATAGTTTCATACTTAAACCATTTGTGTTGGCACTTGATCACCAAAATACTTAGAAATGGCCCAAGGGCACATTTCCCTTTCAATCTCCCCCTTTTTGGTGATTTATGCCAACATAACAAAAAGCAACTAAAAGAAGTGCAATTTCAATGCAAATGAGAACTCAAATTTGTTTTGATTCAAATTTGACAGATTTGGATCATTCTTTGCCACCACTTGGTTTGTTTTTGCAAAGCAAACTCAATTTCCTTTCTCTAAGTCAAAGTCACTTGTTGAGGCATAGAGAGAGGTATTCCAAGAGAAATTGATCAAAGATTCAAAAACTCCCCCTTTTTCCCATAATCAAACATCTTCCCCACAAGAGACCAACATTTGACAATAAGAGATAATAAGAGTATTTTGACAAACTTTTTCCCATAATCAAACATCTTCCCCACAAGAGACCAACATTTGACAATAAGAGACAATAAGAGTATTTTGACAAACCAAAAGCTCTAATTCTATTATTTTCAAAATTCTCAAGTGGTAGCTAATCCATTTCTTGCTTTGGCCTTATTTTCTCCCCCTTTGGCATCAAGCACCAAAACGGGATCAATCTTGGCCCTAAAACCCCATTGCCTCACCAAAATCTTCAAATAAGAGTAAAAAGGCAAGAAGGGTATTGAGATGAACTTGGAGTAAGTTACCCTCTCATCGGAGTGCAGTGGAAGTCTTTCATGGTCCAAGTCCATCTATCCCTTCAATCCACCTTTGAGACTAAATCAAGCAAGCTCAAACACATGGTTAGTCTCAAAAGGGTCAAGTTGTAGCACATCTCCCCCTAAATATGTGCATCACTCACACATGGACTTTTGAGGTCCGGGGAGAGTTTGTACAACTTGAGCACCATAAATAAACAACAATATGCGTAAAGGAACATGATCAAAGCATAAGACACATGTATGCTACACATCAATCCAAGTTCCGCGAATCTAAGACATTTAGCTCACTACGTAGCCTGCAAAAGGTCTTTTCATCTAAAGGCTTGGTAAAGATATCGGCTAGCTGGTTCTCGGTGCTAACATAAAACACTTCGATATATCCCTTTTGCTGGTGGTCTCTCAAAAAGTGATGTCGGATGTCTATGTGCTTTGTGCGGATAGCACTCTCATTATCACATAGGAGTGGGACTTTGCTCAGATTGTAGCCAAAATCCCTAAAGGTTTGCCTCATCCAAAGTAGTTGCGCGCAACACTGTCCTGCGGCAACATACTCAGCCTCAGCGGTGGATAGGGCAACAGAGGTTTGTTTCTTAGAACTCCATGACACCAGGGACCTTCCTAGGAATTGGCACGTCCCTGATGTACTCTTCCTATCTGTCAGGGACCATAATTAGGGGTACCCTCAAGACGCCTAATTCTCAGCTGGTAACCCCCATCAGCATAAAGCTGCAGAGGCCTGATGGGTGCGATTAAGTTAGGGATCAGTCCATACGAGCGACTCGATCACGCCTCGCCCGAGCCTAGCCTCGGGCAAGGGCAGCCGACCCCGAGGGGTTTCCGTCTCGCCCGAGGCCCCCCTTTAACGGCGGACACATCTCCGGCTCGCCCGAGGCCTTGCCTTCGCTAAGAAGCAACCCTGACTAAATCGCCGCGCCGACCGACCGAGTCGCAGGAGCATTTAACGCAAAGTGCCACTTGACAGAGTGAGACTGACAGGTAGGGGCATTTAACGCAAAGTCGCAGGAGCATTTAACGCAAAGTGCCAGGTAGGGGCCTGCTGCGTGCTGACGAACAGCTTCCCGTCAAGCTCCAGATGGGCAGTCTCCAGCAACCTCTCCGGCCCGGGACGGTGCTCCGTTTCGGGAGTCTTGAGTTCATGTCCTTCGACGGCAGCTACGACATGATACTCCTTCCACCGCCGCGCGACAATGATAATGGCGGCCGACAACCCGCCCGCCGGCGGCGGAATCGACGACATCTTCCCCGCGTGGTGGAAGAACAACATTCGAGCTCGCCCTGTCCTCTCCCCCGCCAACGGAGGAGGAGGCGGGGCAACCAAGGCCAAGCGGGAGGCCGCGCTTCGTCGGCTGTCGAGCGAATCGACGTCTCCAGCGCCCCAACGGGGGGCGCGTCGGGCGTCGACCTCTCGTTTGAGACGAAGGCGAGTGCCGTCCCCCCGCGACACACCAATCCCGAGCAAGTGGACGACGCCAGCGCGCTCGCGGAGGGCTTGCAGGATGTCGCCCTCGTACCTAAGACGACGGTGCAATCAGTCCCCGACGTGACTATGTCGCTCCTCGTCGACCAAAAGGTACTGACTGATTCCCATCCTATGTTATTTCGACTCGGCCTCAACCCGCCTAGCGACCTCGCTTTGGCGGGCGCTCTCGTTGAGGCGAGTGCAACCCCTCTGGGGTTTCGTATGCGGTCGCCTTGGGACCGATTGACGGACGTCTCGACCTACGGGCCCTCTGGGTCCGAGGAAGATGACGATCCCAGCATCTGTTGGGATTTCTCTGGATTTGGCAACCCCAGTGCCATGCGGGACTTTATGACCGCATGTGACTACTGCCTCTCCGACTGTTCCGACGGTAGCCGCAGCCTTGACGACGAGGACTGCGGCCCAAGCCGCGAATGTTTCCACGTCGAGCTAGGGGATCCCTCCGAAGGCAACCATCTCGGCATGCCGGAGGACGGTGATCTCCCTAGGCCGGTGCCTCGCGCTGACATCCCGCGGGAGCTAGCTGTGGTCCCCGTTCCGGCGGGGAGTCACGACCCACAGCTCGAGCAAGTCCGCGGGGCGCAGGCCAGGCTCGACGAGGGAGCAGGAGCGCTTGAGTCGATCCGCCGGGACGTCGGGCAGGTATGGGCGGGCCAACCCCCGGCCGGAGAAATACGTCACCTGCCCCAGGGTTTCCAGCACCGCGTCGCCAACGACGTCAGGGTCAGGCCGCCACCCGCATCCAGCGGGGTCGGTCAGAACCTGGCAGCCGCAGCGATGCTCCTCCGCGCGATGCCGGAGCCATCAACCACCGAGGGTCGGCGAATCCAGGGAGAGCTCAAGAATCTCCTAGAAGGCGCTGCGGCCCGACGAGCCGAGAGCTCTGCCTCCCGAAGGCAGGGATACCCCTCGGAACCTCATGTCGCGACTTCCCGATTCATGCGGGAAGCCTCGGTCTACACCGGGCGCACGCGCAACACCGCGCCTGCGGCCCCGGGCCACCTCGGCAACGAGCACCATCGTTGCGACCGTCGGGCCCACCTCGACGAAAGGGTGCGCCGAGGCTACCACCCCAGGCGTGGGGGACGCTACGACAGCGGGGAGGATCGGAGTCCCTCGCCCGAACCACCCGGTCCGCAGGCCTTCAGTCGGGCCATCCGACGGGCGCCGTTCCCGACCCGGTTCCGACCCCCGACTACTATCACAAAGTACTCAGGGGAAACGAGACCGGAACTGTGGCTCGCTGAAAGGGAAATGTGCCCTTGGGCCATTTCTAAGTATTTTGGTGATTGAGTGCCAACTCAAGTGCTTAAATGTGAATTTATGCAATGGATGAATAAAGTGCAAATCAAGAGCAAAGGTACGTTTCTAAGTCTTAGTACATTGGTTTTGTGTACTAATATACTTGTCTAAGTATTGGAAACAGGAAAAAAAAGAAAAGGAAAGAGGTGGCTGTGTACAGCCAAGGGGCTGTTTCGGTCTGGGGCACCGGACTGTCCGGTGGTGCACCGGACAGTGTCCGGTGCGCCAGGCTGCCTCGGCTGAAGTGGCCGCTCTCGGGAATTCGCCGACGGCGTACGGCTAAAATTCACCGGACTGTCCGGTGTGCACCGGACTGTCCGGTGTGCACCGGAATGTCCGGTGAGCCAACGGTCGGCTAGGGCCAACGGTCGGCCGCGGATTCTGCGCGCGACACGTGGCCAAGCCAACGGTCGGAAGGGGGCACCGGACTGTCCGGTGTGCACCGGACATGTCCGGTGCGCCAACGGCTCCCAGATCTGCAACGGTCGACTGCGCTGTTTAAGGAAGGAAATCGGGCACCGAACAGTGTCCGGTGTGCACCGGACTGTCCGGTGCGCCCGACGACAGAAGGCAAGATCAGCCTTCCAGATTTGCTCTCAACGGCTCCTAGCTGCCTTGGGGCTATAAAAGGGACCCCTAGGCGCATGGAGGAGAACACCAAGCAATCTAAGAGCATTCTTGATCATCCACACTCATTCTTTGCGCATTCGTTTGTCATTCTAAGTGATTCGAGCTCCGTTCTAGTGAGAACTTTGAGATAGTCTTTTGAGCTCGATTCTTGGCCGTGTGTGTGCGCATTTTGCTGTGGATTTGTGTGTGTTGCTTCCCTCCCTTACTCCGTATTTCTTTGTGAATCTCAAGTGTAAGGGCGAGAGACTCCAAGTTGTGGAGATTCCTCGCAAACGGGAAATTAAAAGGAAAAGCATAACACTGTGGTATTCAAGTTGATCATTGGATCACTTGAGAGGAGTTGAGTGCAACTCTCGTCCGTTGGGACGCCACAACGTGGAGTAGGCAAGTTTTGTACTTGGCCGAACCACGGGATAAATCACTGTGTCTTCTCTGTGTTGAACTCCTTGTGGTTATCATATTGTGCAAGATCTTCTCTCTAGCCACTTGGCATTAACTGTGCTAACGCTTAATCAAAGTTTTGTGGCTTAAGTTTTGAAGTATACAGGATCACCTATTCACCCCCCCCCCCCCTTTAGGTGCTCTCAATTGGTATCGGAGCCGTTCTCTTCAAGAAAGGGACTAACCGCCCGAAGAGATGGATCCTAAGGGGAAGGGAATCATGATCAACGACAAGGAAAAGGAGCCCTTCGTCAACGAGCCAAAAGATGATAAATCCAACGACTCTGGCTCGGGCCACAGACGTAAAGATGGGAAGAAGAAGACAAGGCGCATCAAGGAGATCGTCTACTACGACAGCGACGAATCCTCTTCTTCCCAAAAGGACGATGACAACGACTACAGGAAGACGGTCAATTCGAACTTTTCATTTGATTATTCTCGTATTACACATAGTTCGAATTCGCATTTGCTTTCCATTCCTCTCGGCAAACCTCCACACTTTGATGGGGAGGACTACGGATTTTGGAGTCACAAAATGCGTAGTCATTTATTCTCTCTCCATCCAAGCATATGGGAGATTGTAGAGAATGGAATGAAATTTGATAGCTCGGATAGCCCTATGTTTATTAACGAACAAATTCATAAAAATGCACAAGCTACTACTGTGTTGCTAGCCTCTTTGTGCAGGGACGAGTACAATAAGGTGAGCGGCTTGGACAATGCCAAGCAGATATGGGACACCCTCAAGATTTCTCACGAGGGGAACGACATCACCATGCTCACTAAAATGGAGTTGGTGGAGGGCGAGCTTGGAAGGTTTGCAATGATAAGGGGCGAGGAGCCAACCCAAACATACAACCGGCTCAAGACCCTTATCAACAAAATAAGGAGTTATGGAAGCACGCGATGGACGGACCATGACATCGTCCGACTATTACTAAGGTCCTTTACCATTCTTGATCCTCATTTGGTGAATAATATTCGTGAGAATCCCAGGTACACCAAAATGTCGCCCGAAGAAGTCCTAGGAAAATTCGTCAGCGGGCGAATGATGATTAAGGAAGCAAGGTACGTGGACGACGCCTTGAATGGACCGATCAACGAGCCGCAACCTCTTGCTCTCAAAGCAACAAGAAGCAAGGAGGCGCTACCTAGCAAGGTGGCACAAATTGAGGCGGCCGGACTTAATGATGAAGAGATGGCTCTCATCATCAAACGCTTCAAGACGGTGCTAAGAGGTCACAAGGGGCAGCCAAGCAAGACCAAGACAAAGGGGAAGCGCTCATGCTTCAAGTGCGGTAAGATTGGTCATTTTATCGCTAACTGCCCCGATAACGATAGTGACCAGGAACAGGGGAACAAGAGGGAAAAGAAGAAGAATTACAAGAAGGCCAAGGGCGAGGCACACATTGGAAAGGAGTGGGATTCGGATTGCTCCTCCAACTCCGACAATGAAGGACTCGTCGCCACCGCCTTCAACAAGTCATCCCTCTTCCCGAATGAGCGTCACACATGCCTTATGGCAAGGGAGAAGAAGGTGAGTACTCGAAACTCCACTTATGCTTCTTCTAGTGATGATGATGACATAGACTATTCATGCTTATTCAAGGGTTTAGATAGATCTAAAATAGACAAAATAAATGAATTGATTGATGCCTTGAATGATAAGAATGTGCTTTTAGAAAAGCAAGAAGATTTGTTGTATGAAGAACATGACAAATTTGTAGAAGCACAAAAATCACTTGCATTAGAGATTAAGAGAAATGAAATACTTTCTTGTGAGTTGTCTACATGTCATGATTCAATTGCTAGTTTAAAGAGCAAAAATGATGATTTAAATGCTAAACTAGAAAAATCTAGTAAATCAACATCTTGTGTAGAACATGTTGAGATTTGCACTAGGTGTAAAGATTTCGATGTTGATGCCTGTAGTGATCATTTAGTTTCAATTTCCAAACTAACTGAGGAATTGGCTAGTCTTAATGCTCAACTTAAGGCTAGCAAAAGCGAATTTGATAAGCTAAAATTTGCAAGGGATGCCTACACGATTGGTAGACACCCCTCAATTAAGGATGGACTTGGCTTCAAAAGGGAAGCCAAGAACTTAACAAGCCATAAGGCTCCCATTCCCGCTAAGGAGAAAGGGAAGGCCCCTATGGCTACTAGTGCTAAAAAGAACCATGCCTTTTTGTATCATGATAGGAAAAATTCTAGAAATGTTTTTAGAAGTTATGATGCTTTTGATTCACATGCTTATGATTCTTATGCCATGACTGCTTCTAGTTCTTCCTATATGCATGGTAGAAACATGACTAGGAGAAATGCTATTCATCATGTGCCTAGAAAGAATACTATTCATGCTCCTAGGAAAGTAGTAAATGAACCTTCTACAATTTATTGTGCTTTAAATGCTTCCTTTGCTATTTGTAGAAAGGATAGGAAGATAGTTGCTAGGAAGTTAGGGGCAAAATGCAAGGGAGACAAAACTTGCATTTGGGTCCCTAAGGAAATTGTGACTAACCTTGTAGGACCCAACAAGAGTTGGGTACCTAAGTCCCAAGCCTAAATTTGCCTTGCAGGTTTATGCATCCGGGGGTTCAAGCTGGATTATTGATAGCGGATGCACAAACCATATGACGGGGGAGAAGAAGATGTTCACCTCCTACGTCAAGAATAAGGATTCCCAAGATTCAATTATATTCGGTGATGGGAATCAAGGCAAGGTAAAAGGATTAGGTAAAATTGCAATCTCAAATGAGCACTCAATTTCTAATGTGTTTTTAGTTGAGTCCTTGGGATATAATTTGCTATCTGTTAGTCAATTATGCAACATGGGGTATAACTGTCTATTTACAAATGTAGATGTGTCTGTCTTTAGAAGAAGTGATGGTTCACTAGCTTTTAAGGGTGTATTAGACGGCAAACTTTATTTAGTTGATTTTGCAAAAGAAGAGGCCGGTCTAGATGCATGCTTAATAGCTAAGACTAGCATGGGCTGGCTGTGGCATCGCCGCTTAGCACATGTGGGGATGAAGAACCTTCACAAGCTTCTAAAGGGAGAACACGTGATAGGTTTGACTAACGTGCAATTCGAAAAAGATAGACCTTGTGCAGCTTGTCAAGCAGGTAAACAAGTGGGAGGAGCACATCACAGCAAGAATGTGATGACCACTTCAAGACCCCTGGAGCTGCTGCATATGGACCTCTTCGGACCCGTCGCCTATCTGAGCATAGGAGGGAGTAAGTATGGTCTAGTTATTGTTGATGACTTTTCCCGCTTCACTTGGGTGTTCTTTTTGCAGGATAAGTCTGAAACCCAAGGGACCCTCAAACGCTTCCTCAGGAGAGCTCAAAATGAGTTTGAGCTCAAGGTGAAGAAGATAAGGAGCGACAACGGGTCCGAGTTCAAGAACCTTCAAGTGGAGGAGTTCCTTGAGGAGGAAGGGATCAAGCACGAGTTCTCCGCTCCCTATACACCACAGCAAAATGGTGTGGTAGAGAGGAAGAACAGGACACTAATCGACATGGCGAGGACTATGCTTGGAGAGTTCAAGACCCCCGAGCGTTTTTGGTCGGAAGCCGTGAACACGGCTTGCCACGCCATCAACAGGGTCTACCTTCACCGCCTCCTCAAGAAGACGTCGTATGAGCTTCTAACCGGTAACAAACCCAATGTATCTTACTTTCGTGTATTTGGGAGCAAGTGCTACATTCTAGTGAAGAAGGGTAGAAATTCTAAGTTTGCTCCCAAAGCTGTAGAAGGGTTTTTATTAGGTTATGACTCAAATACAAAGGCGTATAGAGTCTTCAACAAATCATCGGGTTTGGTTGAAGTTTCTAGCGACGTTGTATTTGATGAGACTAATGGCTCTCCAAGAGAGCAAGTTGTTGATTGTGATGATGTAGATGAAGAAGATGTTCCGACGGCCGCTATACGAACCATGGCGATTGGAGAAGTGCGGCCACAGGAACAAGATCAACCATCTTCCTCAACTATGGTGCTACCCCCAACTCAAGACGATGAACAGGTTCATCAACAGGAGGCGGATGATCAAGGGGGAGCACAAGATGATCATGTGATGGAGGAAGATGCGCAACCGGCACCTCCAACCCAAGTTCGAGCGATGATTCAAAGGGATCATCCCGTCGACCAAATTCTGGGTGACATTAGCAAGGGAGTAACTACTCGTTCTCGATTAGTTAATTTTTGTGAGCATTACTCCTTTGTCTCTTCTATTGAGCCTTTCAGGGTAGAGGAGGCCTTGCTAGATCCGGACTGGGTGCTGGCCATGCAGGAGGAGCTCAACAACTTCAAGAGAAATGAAGTTTGGACGCTGGTGCCTCGTCCGAAGCAAAATGTTGTGGGAACCAAGTGGGTGTTCCGCAACAAACAGGACGAGCACGGGGTGGTGACGAGAAACAAGGCTCGACTTGTGGCAAAAGGTTATGCCCAAGTCGCAGGTTTGGATTTCGAGGAGACTTTTGCTCCTGTGGCTAGGCTAGAGTCAATTTGAATCTTGCTAGCATATGCCGCTCACCATTCTTTCAGGTTGTACCAAATGGATGTGAAGAGCGCTTTCCTCAACGGGCCGATCAAGGAGGAGGTGTACGTAGAGCAACCCCCTGGCTTCGAGGATGATCGGTTCCCCGACCATGTGTGTAAGCTCTCTAAGGCGCTCTATGGACTTAAGCAAGCCCCAAGAGCATGGTATGAATGCCTTAGAGATTTCTTAGTTGCTAATGCTTTCAAGGTTGGGAAAGCCGATCCAACTCTTTTTACTAAGACTTGTAATGGTGATTTGTTTGTGTGCCAAATTTATGTCGATGACATAATATTTGGTTCTACTAACCAAAAGTCTTGTGAAGAGTTTAGCAGGGTGATGACGCAGAAATTCGAGATGTCGATGATGGGCGAGTTGAACTACTTCCTTGGGTTCCAAGTGAAGCAACTCAAGGATGGCACCTTCATCTCCCAAACGAAGTACACACAAGACTTGCTAAAGAGGTTTGGGATGAAGGACGCCAAGCCCGCAAAGACGCCGATGGGAACCGACGGACACACAGACCTCAACAAAGGAGGTAAGTCCGTTGATCAAAAAGCATACCGGTCAATGATAGGGTCTTTACTTTATTTATGTGCTAGTAGACCGGATATTATGCTTAGCGTATGCATGTGTGCTAGATTTCAATCCGATCCTAAGGAGTGTCACTTAGTGGCGGTGAAGCGAATTCTTAGATATTTAGTTGCTACGCCTTGCTTCGGACTCTGGTATCCAAAGGGGTCTACCTTTGACTTGGTTGGATACTCAGATTCCGACTATGCTGGATGTAAGGTCGATAGGAAGAGTACATCAGGGACGTGCCAATTCTTAGGAAGGTCCCTGGTGTCGTGGAACTCTATGAAACAAACCTCCGTTGCCCTATCCACCGCTGAGGCCGAGTATGTTGCCGCAGGACAGTGTTGCGCGCAACTACTTTGGATGAGGCAAACCCTCCGGGACTTTGGCTACAATCTGAGCAAAGTCCCACTCCTATGTGATAATGAGAGTGCTATCCGCATGGCGGAAAATCCTATTGAACACAGCCGCACAAAGCACATTGACATCCGGCATCACTTTCTGAGAGACCACCAGCAAAAGGGAGATATCGAAGTGTTTCATGTTAGCACCGAGAACCAGCTAGCCGATATCTTTACCAAGCCTCTAGATGAGAAGACCTTTTGCAGGCTGCGTAGTGAGCTAAATGTCTTAGATTCGTGGAACTTGGATTGAATTGTAGCATACATGTGTTTATGCCCTTGATCAGGTTCATTCTGCATTTTGTTGCTTATTGTGGTGCTCAAGTTGTACAAACACTCCCTGGACCTCACAAGTCCGTTGCAAAGTGATGCACATGTTTAGGGGGAGATGTGTTACAACTTGACCCTTTGAGACTAACCATTTGCTTGAGTTTGCTTGATTTAGTCTCGAAGGTGGATTGAAAGGGAAAGGTGAACTTGGACCATGCAAGACTTCCACTGCACTCCGATGAGAGGGTAACTTATTCCAAGTTCATCTCTATGATCTTATTGCCTTTGTACTCTTAATTGAAGATTTTGGTGAGGCAATGGGGTTAAAAGGCCAAGATTGATCCCGTTTTGGTGCTTGATGCCAAAGGGGGAGAAAATAAAGGCCAAAGTGATAAATGGATCAGCTACCACTTGAGAGATTTTGAAAATAGTAGAATAGAGCTTTCTATTTTGGCAAAACTCTTTTATTGTGTCTCTTGTCAAAAGTTGGCTTCTTGTGGGGAGAAGTGGTGATTATGGGAAATAGGGGGAGTTTTTGAAATCTTTGATCAATCTCTTTTGGAATAACTCTCTATATGCTTTAACATGTGTGTTTGACTTAGAGATAGAGATTTGAGTTTGATTTGCAAAAACAAACCAAGTGGTGGCAAAGGATGATCCATATATGCCAAAAATGAATCAAAATAAATTTAAGTGTTATTTGAAGTGATTTTGCACTTGTTCTAGTTGCTTTATGTTGTGTTGGCATAAATCACCAAAAAGGGGGAGATTGAAAGGGAAATGTGCCCTTGGGCCATTTCTAAGTATTTTGGTGATTGAGTGCCAACTCAAGTGCTTAAATGTGAATTTATGCAATGGATGAATAAAGTGCAAATCAAGAGCAAAGGTACGTTTCTAAGTCTTAGTACATTGGTTTTGTGTACTAATATACTTGTCTAAGTATTGGAAACAGGAAGAAAAAGAAAAGGAAAGAGGTGGCTGTGTACAGCCAAGGGGCTGTTTCGGTCTGGGGCACCGGACTATCCGGTGGTGCACCGGACAGTGTCCGGTGCGCCAGGCTGCCTCGGCCGAAGTGGCCGCTCTCGGGAATTCGCCGACGGCGTACGGCTAAAATTCACCGGACTGTCCGGTGTGCACCGGACTGTCCGGTGAGCCAACGGTCGGCCGCGGATTCTGCGCGCGACACGTGGCCAAGCCAACGGTCGGAAGGGGGCACCGGACTGTCCGGTGTGCACCGGACATGTCCGGTGCGCCAACGGCTCCCAGATCAGCAACGGTCGACTGCGCTGTTTAAGGAAGGAAATCGGGCACCGAACAGTGTCCGGTGTGCACCGGACTGTCCGGTGCGCCCGACGACAGAAGGCAAGATCAGCCTTCCAGATTTGCTCTCAACGGCTCCTAGCTGCCTTGGGGCTATAAAAGGGACCCCTAGGCGCATGGAGGAGAACACCAAGCAACCTAAGAGCATTCTTGATCATCCACACTCATTCTTTGCGCATTCGTTTGTCATTCTAAGTGATTCAAGCTCCGTTCTAGTGAGAACTTTGAGATAGTCTTTTGAGCTCGATTCTTGGCCGTGTGTGTGCGCATTTTGCTGTGGATTTGTGTGTGTTGCTTCCCTCCCTTACTCCGTATTTCTTTGTGAATCTCAAGTGTAAGGGCGAGAGACTCCAAGTTGTGGAGATTCCTCGCAAACGGGAAATTAAAAGGAAAAGCATAACACTGTGGTATTCAAGTTGATCATTGGATCACTTGAGAGGAGTTGAGTGCAACTCTCGTCCGTTGGGACGCCACAACGTGGAGTAGGCAAGTTTTGTACTTGGCCGAACCACGGGATAAATCACTGTGTCTTCTCTGTGTTGAACTCCTTGTGGTTATCATATTGTGCAAGATCTTCTCTCTAGCCACTTGGCATTAACTGTGCTAACGCTTCATCAAAGTTTTGTGGCTTAAGTTTTGAAGTATACAGGATCACCTATTCACCCCCCCCTTTAGGTGCTCTCACTCGCAGACTACCGCCTGGCCTGCCAACTGGGTGGAACGGACGACGACAACCTCATCTTCCGCAACCTCCCCCTGTTCCTCTCCGACACTGCTCGCGCCTGGTTGGAGCACCTGCCTCCGGGGCAGATCTCCAACTGGGATGATTTGGTCCAAGCCTTCGCCGGCAATTTCCAGGGCACGTACGTGCGCCCCGGGAATTCCTGGGACTTTCGAAGCTGCCGACAACAGCCGGGAGAGTCTCTTCGGGACTACATCCGGCGATTCTCGAAGCAGCGCACCGAGCTGCCCAACATCACCGACTCGGATGTCATCGGCGCGTTCCTTGCCGGCACCACCTGCCGCGACCTGGTGAGTAAGTTGGGTCGCAAGACCCCCACCAGGGCGAGCGAGCTGATGGACATCGCCACCAAGTTCGCCTCTGGCCAGGAGGCGGTCGAGGCTATCTTCCGAAAGGACAAGCAGCCCCAAGGCCGCCCATCGGAAGAGGCTCCCGAGGCGTCTACTCCGCGCGGCGCCAAGAAGAAAGGCAAGAAGAAGTCGCAAGCAAAACACGACGCCGCCGACGCGGACCTTATCGCCGCCGCCGAGTACAAGAACCCTCGGAAGCCCCCCAGAGGTGCTAACCTCTTCGACAAGATGCTCAAGGAGCCGTGCCCCTACCATCAGGGGCCCGTCAAGCACACCCTTGAGGAGTGCGTCATGCTTCGGCGCCACTTCCACAGGGCCGGGCCACCCGCAGAGGGTGGCAGGGCCCACGACGACGACAAAAAGGAAGATCACCAAGCAGGAGAGTTCCCCGAGGTCCGCGACTGCTTCATGATCTACGGTGGGCATGCGGCGAATGCCTCGGCTCGGCATCGCAAGCAAGAGCGTCGGGAGGTCTGCTCGGTGAAGGTGGCGGCGCCAGTCTACCTAGACTGGTCCGACAAGCCCATCACCTTCGACCAAGCTAACCACCCCGACCACGTGCCGAGCCCGGAGAAATACCCGCTCGTCGTCGACCCCATCGACGGAGACGTCAGGCTCACCAAGGTCCTGATGGACGGGGGCAGCTGCCTCAACATCATCTACGCCGAGACCCTCAGGCTCCTGCGCGTCGATCTGTCCTCCTTCCGAGCAGGCGCTGCGCCCTTCCACGGGATCATTCCTGGGAAGCGCGTCCAGCCCCTCGGACGACTCGACCTTCCCGTCTGCTTCGGAATGCCCTCCAACTTCCGAAGGGAGACTTTGACGTTCGAGGTGGTCGGGTTCCGAGGAACCTACCACGCGGTACTGGGGAGGCCATGCTACGCGAAGTTCATGGCCGTCCCCAACTACACCTACCTGAAGTTCAAGATGTCGGGCCCCAACGGGGTCATCACCGTCGGCCCCACGTACAAACACGTGTTCGAATGCGACGTGGAGTGCGTGGAGTACGCCGAGGCCCTCGCCGAGTCCGAGGCCCTCATCGCCGACCTGGAAACCCTCTCCAAAGAGGTGCCAGACGTGAAGCGACATGCCGGCAACTTCGAGCCAGCGGAAACGGTTAAGGTCGTCCCTCTCGACCCCAGTGGCGACACCTCCAAGCAGATCCGGATCGGTTCCGGGCTCGACCCCAAATAGGAAGCAGTGCTCGTCGACTTTCTCCGCGCAAACGCCGACGTCTTTGCGTGGAGTCCCTCGGACATGCCCAGCATACCGAGGAATGTCGCCGAGCACTCACTGGATATTCGAGCCGGAGCCCGACCCGTCAGGCAGCCTCTGCGCCGATTCGACGAGGAGAAGCGCAGAGTGATAGGCGAGGAGATCCACAAGCTAATGGCAGCAGGGTTCATCAAAGAGGTATTCCATCCCGAATGGCTTGCCAACCCTGTGCTTGTGAGAAAGAAAGGGGGAAATGGCGGATGTGTGTAGACTACACTGGTCTCAACAAAGCATGTCCGAAGGTTCCCTACCCTCTACCTCGCATCGATCAAATCGTGGATTCCACTGCTGGGTGCGAAACCCTGTCCTTCCTCGATGCCTACTCAGGGTATCACCAAATCCGGATGAAAGAGTCCGACCAGCTCGTGACTTCTTTCATCACGCCCTTCGGCATGTACTGCTATGTCACCATGCCGTTCGGTTTGAGGAATGCGGGCGCGACGTACCAGCGGTGCATGAACCATGTGTTTGGCGAACACATCGGTCGCACAGTCGAGGCCTACGTCGATGACATCATAGTCAAGACAAGGAAGGCTTCCGACCTCCTCTCCGACCTTGAAGTGACATTCCGATGTCTCAAAGCGAAAGGCGTCAAGCTCAATCCCGAGAAGTGTGTCTTCGGGGTGCCCCGGGGCATGCTCTTGGGGTTCATCGTCTCCGAGCGAGGCATCGAAGCCAACCCGGAGAAGATCGCAGCTATCACCAGCATGGGGCCCATCAAGGACTTAAAAGGCGTACAGAGGGTCATGGGATGTCTTGCGGCCCTGAGCCGCTTCATCTCACGCCTCGGCGAAAGAGGTCTGCCTCTGTACCGCCTGTTAAGGAAGGCCGAGTGTTTCGCTTGGACCCCTGAGGCCGAGGAAGCTCTCGGGAACCTGAAGGCGCTCCTTACAAAGGCGCCTATCTTGGTACCCCCAGCTGATGGAGAAGCCCTCTTGGTCTACGTCGCCGCGACCACTCAGGTGGTTAGCGCCGCGATTGTGGTCGAGAGGCAAGAAGAGGGGCATGCATTGCCCGTTCAGAGGCCAGTTTACTTCGTCAGCGAGGTACTGTCCGAAACCAAGATCCGCTACCCACAAGTTCAGAAGTTGTTGTATGCAGTGATCCTGACGAGGCGAAAGTTGCGACATTACTTCGAGTCTCATCCGGTAACTATGGTGTCATCCTTCCCCCTGGGGGAGATCATCTAGTGCCAAGAGGCCTCGGGCAGGATCGCAAAGTGGGCGTGGAAATCATGGGCGAGACAATCTCGTTCGCCCCTCGGAAGGCCATCAAGTCCCAGGTATTGGCGGACTTCGTAGCCGAATGGGTCGACACCCAGCTGCCGACGGCTCCGATCCAACCGGAGCTCTGGACCATGTTTTTCGACGGGTCGCTGATGAAGACGGGAGCCGGCGCGGGCCTGCTCTTCATCTCGCCCCTCGGGAAACACCTACTCTACGTGCTATGCCTCCATTTCCCGGCGTCCAACAATGTGGCTGAGTACGAGGCTCTGGTCAACGGGTTGCGGATCGCCATCGAGCTAGGGGTCAGACGCCTCGACGCCCGCGGTGACTCGCAGCTCGTCATCGACCAAGTCACGAAGAACTCCCACTGCCGCGACCCGAAGATGGAGGCCTACTGCGATGAGGTTCGGCGCCTGGAAGACAAGTTCGACGGGCTCGAGCTTAACCACATCGCTCGGCGCTACAACGAGGCTGCGGACGAGCTGGCAAAAATAGCCTCGGGGCGAACGACGGTTCCCCCGGACGTCTTCTTCCAGGATCTGCATCAACCCTCCGTCAAGATCGACGACACGCCCGAGCCCGAGGCACCCTCGGTCCAGCCCGAGGTACCCTCGGCTCAGCCCGAGACACCCTCAGCTCGGCCCGAGGCACCCTCGGTCTAGCCCGAGGTACCCTCGGCTCAGCCCGAGGCGCCCTCGGTTCGGCCCGAGGTACCCTCGGCCTCCGAGGGCGAGGCGATGCGCATTGAGAAGGAGCGGAGCGGGGCCACGCCTGATCGAGATTGGCAGACCCCGTACCTGCAATATCTCCGCCGAGGAGAGCTACCCCTCGACCAAGCCGAGGCTCGGCGGGTAGCGCGACGTGCCAAGTCGTTCGTCTTGCTGGGCGATGAGAAGGAGCTCTACCACCGCAGCCCATCGGGCATCCTCCAGCGATGCATCTCCATCGCCGAAGGTCAGGAACTCCTGCAAGAAATACACTCGGGGGCTTGCGGCCATCATGCAGCGCCTCGAGCCCTTGTCGGGAATGCTTTCTGGCAAGGCTTCTACTGACCAACGGCGGTGGCTGACGCCACTAGAATTGTCCGCACCTGCGAAGGGTGCCAATTCTATGCGAAGCAGACCCACCTGCCCGCTCAGGCTCTGCAGACGATACCCATCACCTGGCCCTTTGCTGTGTGGGGTCTGGACCTCGTCGGTCCCTTGCAGAAGGCGCCCGGGGGCTACACGCACCTGCTGGTCGCCATCGACAAATTCTCCAAGTGGATCGAGGTCCGACCCCTGAACAGCATCAGGTCCGAGCAGGCGGTGGCATTCTTCACCAACATCATCCAACGCTTCGGGGTCCCAAACTCCATCATCACCGACAACAGCACCCAGTTCACCGGCAGAAAATTCTTGGACTTCTGCGAGGATCACCACATCCGGGTGGACTGGGCCGCCGTGGCTCATCCCATGACGAATGGGCAAGTAGAGCGTGCCAACGGCATGATTCTACAAGGGCTCAAGCCTCAGATTTACAACGACCTCAACAAGTTCGGCAAGCGATGGATGAAGGAACTCCCCTCGGTGGTCTGGAGCCTGAGGACGACGCCAAGCCGGGCCACGGGTTTCACGCCGTTCTTCCTTGTCTACGGGGCCGAGGCCGTCTTGCCCACTGACCTGGAATACGGCTCCCCGAGGACGAGGGCCTACGACGATCAAAGCAACCAAGCTAGCCGAGAAGACTCGCTGGACCAGCTGGAAGAGGCTCGGGACAAGGCCTTACTACACTCGACGCGGTATCAGCAGTCCCTGCGGCACTACCACGCCCGAGGGGTCCGACCCCGGGACCTCCAGGTGGGCGACCTGGTGCTTCGGCTGCGGCAAGACGCCCGAGGGAGGCACAAGCTCACGCCCCCCTGGGAGGGGCCATTCGTCATCGCCAAAGTTCTGAAGCCCGGAACGTACAAGCTGGCCAACAGTCAAGGCGAGGTCTACAGCAACGCTTGGAACATCAAACAGCTACGTCGCTTCTACCCTTAAGATGTTTTCAAGTTGTTCATATACCTCGCACCCACGCAGAGTTTAGTCATCAAGGAAGGGTCGGCCTCGCCTCGGCAAAGCCCGACCCTCCCTCGGGGGCTAAAAGGGGGGGAACCCCCTCTGCGTCGAAATTTTCCTCGAAAAAAGATCTCTTCTGCCAGAATATCTTTCGTGCTTTTTGACTACTTCAAAAAGTGGGTCCTGGAAACAATGGAGTACACGTAAGCAGCCAAGGCTGACCGAGCCGAGGGACTCCTACGCCTCCGGGATACGGATACCTCACTCATCACCTTCTGCGATAAGTAACTCGCGTTCGGATAAAGTGATTCCGCGGATCGAACAAGTCTTTACGTTCGGAAGCCCTTCTGCCGAAGCGATCCTTCGAGCCTTCTTGACTGAGTCGGTGACAGGGCCCCATGGACGGGTGAAAGTACGCGTAAGCGGCAAGGCCGATCGAGCCGAGGGACTCCCACGCCTCCGGGATACGGATACCTCACTCATCACCTTCCGCGAGAAGCAACTCTCGCCCGCACAAACATCCCTGTTACCAACAAAAAGTCCAGATACTCGAAACAAGAGGAAAAGAGACGCAGCTTTACAACGCAGCGAGGGTGTGTTTTCTGGCCTCAGCGGCCGCAGAAGGCACACGCTACAAGACAATCTGATCCTGCAGGCGAGGCCCGACCTAGCCTCGGACGGCGACGCGGTCCGAGGATCTCCGCTCCGAAGGACGATGTCATCACCACGCCCGGGCAATCGCTGCCAGGGACTTCTCCGGGAATCCGGCCCGAGCAGGCGGCTCGGCCGGTTGCCCCTGAGGCCTCGGCTGATCAACTCCGGCATCGGTCCCGCTGACGGACAACCCGGCTAGGCTCCGGCCAACCAGGTTTTCATTTTTCAAGCCAACTCCGCCTCTGTTCGTGCTGATATCGCTACCCCTGGCCTCGGCTCGTCGAAGAGCAGCCAAGGGGTCTCTTTAACTAAGCTAGAGGAGCCTCAGACAACAAGGCCGATCGAGCCGAGGGACTCCCACGCCTCCGGGATACGAATACCTCACTCGTCACCTTGACACGGGGCGACTCATGCTTGGTGAAGCGGTTCAGATAATCAACAGGCGAGTCTTAGTGCTCGAAAATGAGGAAAAAACACGGCTCTGTGCCAAAATTACACACGCGCAACGGCCGCCCTGCCAACAACTCACCCCATCGCATTAACTCCGCGGTGGGACAGGCGGCGCTTCTGGCAGGAGAAGCGGGCGACGCTTCGCCTTCGCCGTAATAACCGCGCCAAAAAAGGTACGCCACGTCGTTCGATTTCGTATCCTTTTCCTTTTTTCCTCTTTCTCTATCTCTTGCAATAGGGACCGGGAAAGGGGGATACCCCGAAAAGGATCCTTCCCTGTGAAGGAACCGGGCTCCGAACCCCCCCTACTGATCAGAGGTTCGAAGGCTGGCCCTCCGAGGGGTTCAACAGTCGCCTCAGATCGCGTGGGCCCTACACCCACTACTGGTCAGAGGTTCGAAGGCCGGCCCCCCGAAGGGCTCCACGGCCGCCTCAGGCTACTTGGGCTCCGCGCCCATTACTGATCAGGGGTTCGAAGGCTGGCCCCTGAAGGGTTCACAGTCGCCTCAGACGCCGAGCGAGGGATGACCAGGGGTACGTTCGATACATAACCAAGGCTCGGGCTGCGCTCCCGAGGTACCCTAGGACATTTCCGAGACCAGTGGGAGCGATCTTGTAACGGAATCCCATCAGAGGGAGGCATCGAGCCCTCAGACCCCGTCGCCAGGGGACCGGGTCCGGCAGATCACCCGCAGGTACTTTTGGGCGTGCCTCTGGGCCCCTAGCCGACCCCCAACGAACGGGGCATGGACGTCCACTCGGATTACCCGCTTGCAGCTCACCGGAGACACCATGTTCGGTGCCCATCGAGGGTAACATGGCGCTCTCCCCCCCTCCTCCTTGCGGAAAGGCGACATAGGGGCGTATGTAAAAAAGCCGAGTCTGTCCCTGATCGCCCTCTCGCCCTGTGCGGAGGCTCGGGGGCTGCTCTCGCAAACCCGGCTCCGGCCGAACCGTTGACAGCGTCAACATACCAGCCCGAGAACTTGGGCCCCGACCGTGCACCCGGGCTACGGCCAGTTCGCATGAGGGAACAACCAGACCAGCCGAAGGATTACGCAAGGCATTAAGACCTCGGGGGAGTGAAACCACTCCTCCGAGGCCTCGGGGGCTACACCCGGCGGGTGCGCTCGCGCGCACCCACCGGAACAAAATGCAACCGAGAAAGGCTGGTCCCCTTGCAAAAAAGTGCGACGAAAGCCTCCAAGCGAGTGCTAACACTCCCTTCGAGGCTCGGGGGCTACTGTCGGGGACCATAATTAGGGGTACCCTCAAGACGCCTAATTCTCAGCTGGTAACCCCCATCAGCATAAAGCTGCAGAGGCCTGATGGGTGCGATTAAGTCAGGGATCAGTCCATACGAGCGACTCGATCACGCCTCGCCCGAGCCTAGCCTTGGGCAAGGGCAGCCGACCCCGAGGGGTTTCTGTCTCGCCCGAGGCCCCCCTTTAACGGCGGACACATCTCCGGCTCGCCCGAGGCCTTGCCTTCGCTAAGAAGCAACCCTGACTAAATCGTCGCGCCGACCGACCGAGTCGCAGGAGCATTTAACGCAAAGGTAGCCTGACACCTTTATCCTGACGCGCGCCCCCCGGCAGAGCCGAAGTGACCGCCGTCACTTCGCCGCTCCAATGACCGGTCTGACAGAAGGACAGCGCCGCCTGCGCCACTCCGACTGCAGTGCCACTTGACAGAGTGAGACTGACAGGCAGTCAGGCCTTGCCAAAGGCGCCATAGGAAACTCCGCTCCGCCCGACCCAGGGCTCGGACTCGGGCTAGGCCCTGGAAGACGGCGAACTCCGCTCCGCCCGACCCAGGGCTCGGACTCGGGCTAGGCCCCGAAAGACGGCGAACTCCGCTCCGCCCGACCCAGGGCTCGGACTCGGGCTAGGCCCCGGAAGACGGCGAACTCTGCTCCGCCCGACCCAGGGCTCGAACTCGGGCTAAGCCCCAGAAGACGGCGAACTCCGCTCCGCCCGACCCAGGGCTCGGACTCGGGCTAAGCCCCGGAAGACGGCGAACTCCGCTCCGCCCGACCCAGGGCTCGGACTCGGGCTAAGCCCCGGAAGACGGCGAACTCCGCTCCGTTCGACCTAGGGCTCGGACTCGGGCTCAGCCCCAAAAGACGACGAACTCTGCTCCGCCCGACCTAGGGCTCGGACTCGGGCTCAGCCCCAGAAGACGACGAACACCGCTTCGCCCGACCCAGGGCTCGGACTCCGCCCCGGCCTCTGCCGAACGACCTCCGCCTCGCCCGACCCAGGGGCTCGGGCTCGGCCTCGGCCACGGAAGACAGACTCAACCCCGGCTTCGGAGGAGCCCCCACATCGCCCGACCTCGGGCGCGGGCCCGCCACGTCAACAGGAAGCGCCATCATCACCCTACCCCGAGCCGACTCGGGCCGCAGAGAACAAGACCGGTGTCCCATCTGGCTAGCTCCACCAGATAGGCAATGATGGCGCCCCACGTGCCCTGTGACGACGGCGGCTCTCAGCTCTCTTACGGAAGCAGGAGGACGTCAGCAAGGACTCGACCGCTCCGACAGTTGTCCCTCCGCCAGGCTCCGTTGCTCCTCCGACGGCCATGACATCACACCGACTGGGTGCCAAGATCTCTCCGGCTGCCACATCAGCATGTACTTAGGGCGCTAGCTCTCCCCCGCTAGACACGTAGCACTCTGCTACACCCCCATTGTACACCTGGATCCTCTCCTTACGCCTATAAAAGGAAGGACCAGGGCCTTCTTAGAGAAGGTTGGCCGCGCGGGGACGAGGACGGGACAGGCGCTCTCTTGGGGCCGCTCGCTTCCCTCACCCGCGTGGACGCTTGTAACCCCCTACTGCAAGCGCACCCGACCTGGGCGCGGGACGAACACGAAGGCCGCGGGATTTCCACCTCTCTCACGCCCGTCTCCGGCCACCTCGCTTCCCCCCTTCGCGCTCGCCCACGCGCTCGACCCATCTGGGCTGGGGCACGCGGCACACTCACTCGTCGGCTTAGGGACCCCCCGGTCTCGAGACGCCGACACTATCGACCTTGCATCCAGCATAATCGGAGTCTGAATATCCAATTAAGTCAAAGGTAGACCCCTTTGGATACCAGATCCCGAAGCAAGGCGTACCGACTAAATATCTAAGAATTCGCTTCACAGCCACTAAGTGACACTCCCTTGGATCGGATTGAAATCTAGCACACATGCATACACTAAGCATAATATCCGGTCTACTAGCACATAAATAAAGCAAGGAACCTATCATGGACCGGTATGCTTTTTGATCAACGGACTTACCTCCTTTGTTGAGGTCGACGTGTCCGTCAGTTCCCATTGGAGTCTTCACGGGCTTGGCGTCCTTCATCCCAAATCGCTTGAGCAAGTCTTGCGTATACTTCGTTTGGGATATGAAAGTGCCGTCCTTGAGTTGCTTCACTTGGAACCCAAGGAAGTAGTTCAACTCGCCCATCATCGACATCTCAAACTTTTGAGTCATCACCCTGCTAAACTCTTCACAAGACTTTTGGTTAGTAGAACCAAATATTATGTCATCGACATAAATTTAGCACACAAATAAGTCACCATCACATGTCTTAGTGAAAAGAGTTGGATCGGCTTTCCCAACCTTGAAAGCATTAGCAATTAAAAAGTCTCTAAGGCATTCATACCATGCTCTTGGGGCTTGCTTAAGTCCATAGAGCGCCTTAGAGAGCTTATACACGTGGTCGGGGAACCGTTCATCCTCAAAGCCAGGGGGTTGCTCCACGTACACCTCCTCCTTGATTGGCCCGTCGAGGAAAGCGCTCTTCACATCCATTTGGTACAACCTGAAAGAATGGTGAGCGGCATAGGCTAACAAAATACGAATCGACTCTAGCCTAGCCACAGGAGCGAAAGTCTCCTCAAAGTCCAAACCTGCGACTTGGGCATAACCTTTTGCCACAAGTCGAGCCTTGTTCCTCGTCACCACCCAGTGCTCGTCCTGTTTGTTGCGGAACACCCACTTGGTTCCCACAACATTTTGCTTGGGACGCGGCACCAGTGTCCAAACTTCATTACGCTTGAAGTTGTTGAGCTCTTCCTGCATGGCCAACACCCAGTCCGGATCTAGCAAGGCCTCTTCTACCCTGAAAGGCTCAATAGAAGAGACAAAGGAGTAATGCTCACAAAAATTAACTAATCTAGAGCGAGTGGTTACTCCCTTGCTAATGTCACCCAAATTCTGGTCGACGGGATGGTTCCTTTGAATCATCGCTCGAACTTGAGTTGGAGGGGCCTGTGGTGCTTCTTCCTCTTCAACTTGGACATCATGTGCTCCCCCTTGATCACACGCCTCCTCTTGAGGTACCTGTTCATCATCTTGAGTTGGGGGGTGCACCGTCGTTGAGGAAGAAGGTTGATCTTGTTCCTTGTGTTCCTGCGGTCGCACGTCTCCAATCGCCATGGTACGTATCGCGTCCGTTGGAACATCATCCTCATCTACATCATCAAGCTCAACTTGCTCTCTTGGAGAGCCATTAGTCTCATCAAATACAACGTCGCTAGAGACTTCAACCAAACCCGATGATTTGTTGAAGACTCTATACGCCTTTGTATTTGAGTCATAACCTAACAAAAACCCTTCTACAGCTTTGGGAGCAAATTTTGAATTTCTACCTTTCTTCACCAGAATGTAGCATTTACTCCCAAAAACTCGAAAATACGAAATGTTGGGTTTGTTACCGGTTAGAAGCTCGTATGATGTCTTCTTGAGGAGGTGATGGAGATAGACTCGGTTTATGGCGTGGCAAGCCGTGTTCACAGCTTCTGACCAAAACCGCTCGGGCGTCTTGAATTCTCCAAGCATCGTCCTCGCCATGTCTATGAGTGTCCTGTTCTTCCTCTCTACCACACCATTTTGCTGTGGTGTGTAGGGAGCGGAGAACTCGTGCTTTATTCCTTCCTCCTCAAGGTATTCCTCCACTTGAAGGTTCTTGAACTCGGACCCGTTGTCGCTCCTTATCTTCTTCACCTTGAGCTCAAACTCATTTTGAGCTCTTCTTAGGAAGCGCTTGAGGGTCCCTTGGGTTTCAGATTTATCCTGCAAAAGGAATACCCAAGTGAAGCGGGAAAAATCATCAACAATTAATAAACCATACTTACTTCCCCCGATGCTGAGGTAGGCGACGGGTCCGAAGAGGTCCATATGCAGCAGCTCCAGGGGTCTTGATGTGGTCATCACATTCTTGCTGTGATGCGCACTTCCCACTTGTTTACCTGCTTGACAAGTTGCACAAGGTCTATCTTTTTCGAAATACACATTTGTTAGACCTAACACATGTTCTCCCTTTAGAAGTTTGTGAAGGTTCTTCATCCTCACATGTGCTAGACGACGATGCCACAGCCAGCCCATGCTAGTCTTAGCAATTAAGCATGCATCTAGACCGGCCTCCTCCTTTGCAAAATCAACTAAATAGAGTTTGCCGTCTAGTACACCCTTAAAAGCTAATGAACCATCACTCCTTCTAAAGACAGATACATCTACATTTGTGAATAAGCAATTGTATCCCATATTACATAATTGACTAACCGACAAAAGATTATAACCTAGCGACTCTACTAAAAATACATTAGAGATAGAGTGCTCATTTGAGATGGCTATCTTGCCTAAACCTTTAACTTTGCCTTGATTCCCGTCACCGAATATAATTGAATCTTGGGAATCCTTGTTCTTGACGTAGGAGGTGAACATCTTCTTCTCCCCTGTCATGTGGTTTGTGCATCCGCTGTCGATAATCCAGCTTGAGCCCCCGGATGCATAAACCTGCAAGGCAAATTAGGCTTGGGTTTTAGGTACCCAACTCTTGTTGGGTCCTACAAGGTTAGTGATAATAGTCTTAGGAACCCAAATGCAAGTTTTATCTCCCTTACATTTGGCTCCCACCTTTTTAGCAATCACCTTTTTATTTCTACATGAAAGAATAAACTTAGCATTGCAAGCATGAAAGACAGTGGTAGATCCATTATATACTTTTCTAGGAGCATGAGACATAACATTCTTCCTAGATCTACCATAAAAGTTTGAACTAGAAGAAATCATGGCATGAGAGTCGAACACATTACAACTCCTATCATAATGAACATTTGAATCTTTCATAGCCATATTCCTACCATGCATATAAGAACTAGAAGCAGTCATAGCAAGAGAATCATAAGAATAATTCCTACAACCATTTCTAGAGAATTTCCTATCGCTATACATGAAAGCATGGTTCTTTTTAGCACTATTAGTCATTGGAGCCTTCCCTTTCTCCTTGGCGGAGATGGGAGCCTTATGACTTGTTAAGTTCTTGGCTTCCTTCTTAAAGCCAAGCCCATCCTTAATTGAGGGGTGTCTACCAATAGTGTAGGCATCCCTTGCAAATTTTAATTTATCAAATTCATTTTTGCTAGTCTTAAGTTGAGCATTAAGACTAGCCACTTCATCACTTAGTTTAAAAATGGAAACTAGGTGTTCACTACAAGCATCAACATTAAAATCTTTACACCTATTGCAAATCATAACATGTTCTACAGAAGAGGTTGATTTATTAGCTATTTCTAACTTAGCACTCAGGTCATCATTGATACTTTTTAAGCTAGAGATAGGTTCATGGCATGTAGACAATTCACATGAAAGCACTTCATTTCTTTTAACTTCTAGAGCAAGAGAATTTTGCGCACTAACAAATTTATCATGCTCTTCATACAAAAGATCCTCTTGCTTTTCTAACAACCTATTCTTCTCATTCAAAGCATCAATTAATTCATTGATTTTATCAATTTTGGTTCTATCTAAACCTTTGAATAGACTAGCATAGTCTACTTCATCATCACTAGATTCATCATCACTTGAAGAAGCATAAGTACTAGTATTGCGAGTGCTTACCTTCTTCTCTTTTGCCATGAGATAGGTGTGATGCTCGTTGGGGAAGAGGGATGATTTGTTGAAGGCGGTGGCAGCGAGTCCTTCGTCGTCGGAGTCGGACGAAGAACAATCCGAGTCCCACTCTTTACCAAGGTGTGCCTCGCCTTTAGCCTTCTTGTAAGTCTTCTTCTTTTCCCTCTTCTTTTCTTGGTCCTGGTCACTATCATTATCGGGGCAGTTAGCTATAAAGTGACCAACCTTACCGCACTTGAAGCAGGAGCGTTTTCCCTTCGTCTTGTTCTTTTTGGGATGCTCCTTGCGACCCTTTAGCGCCGTCTTGAAGCGCTTGATGATGAGCACCATTTCTTCCTCGTTGAGTCCCGCCGCCTCAACTTGCGCCACCTTGCTAGGTAGCACCTCCTTGCTACTTGTTGCTTTGAGAGCAACGGTTTGAGGCTCGTGGATTGGGCCATTCAATGCCTCATCGACGTATCTTGCCTCCTTGATCATCATTCGCCCGCTTACGAACTTTCCAAGTATTTCTTCGGGCGACATCTTGGTGTACCTAGGATTTTCACGAATATTGTTTACAAGATGTGAATCAAGGACAGTGAAAGACCTTAGCATTAGGCGGACGACGTCGTGGTCCGTCCATCGCGTGCTTCCATAGCTCCTTATTTTGTTGACGAGGGTCTTGAGCCTGTTGTATGTTTGGGTTGGCTCCTCTCCCCTGATCATTGCGAATCTCCCAAGTTCGCCCTCCACCAACTCCGTCTTGGTGAGCATGGTAAAGTCATTTCCCTCATGAGAGATCCTGAGGGTGTCCCAAATCTGCTTGGCATTATCCAAGCCGCTCACCTTATGGTATTCATCCCTGCACAATGACGCTAAAAGAACAGTAGTAGCTTGTGCATTTTTATGAATTTGTTCATTGATGAACATGGGACTATCTGTACTATCAAATTGCATTCCATTTTCTACTATCTCCCATATACTTGGATGGAGAGAGAACAAGTGGCTACGCATTTTGTGACTCCAAAATCCGTAGTCCTCTCCATCAAAGTGAGGAGGTTTACCGAGGGGAATGGAAAGCAAATGAGCATTGGAACTTTGTGGAATACGAGAGTAATCAAAAGAGAAGTTCGAGTTAACTGTCTTCTTTTTCTCGTAGTCGTTGTCGTCATCGTCCTTTTGGGAAGAAGAAGACTCGTCGCTGTCGTCGTAGTAGACAATCTTCTTAATACGTCTCTTCTTCTTCCCATCCTTCTTCTTATTACTTGAGCCCGAGTCGGTGGGCTTGTCGTCTTTTGACTCATTGATGAAGGACTCCTTCTCCTTGTCGTTGTTGATCACCATCCCCTTGCCCTTAGGATCCATCTCTTCGGGCGATTAGTCCCTTTCGTGAAGAGAACGGCTCCGATACCAATTGAGAGCACCTAGAGGGGGGTGAATAGGTGATCCTGTAAAAACTTAAACTCAAAGCCACAAACTTGATTAAGTGTTAGCGCAATGAAGCCAAGTGGCTAGAGATGAGTTCTTGCAAAACACAATAACCACAAAAGATCAACACAGAGAGGCACATTGGTTTATCCTATGGTTCGGCCAAGTCCAACACTTGCCTACTCCATGTTGTGGCGTCCCAACGGACGAGGGTTGCACTCAACCCCAAGCGGTCCAAAGACCCACTTGAATACCATGGTGTTTTGCTTTCATTTTACTATATCCCGCTTGCGAGGAATCTCCACAACTTGGAGCCTCTCGCCCTTACAATTTGATTATCACAAAGAATCACGGAAGTAAGGATGGGATGAGCAACACACACAAGACAAAAAATCAGAGCAACAGTACGAACACAAGTCACAACTCGAGCTCTCAACACAACTCGAAGAGTTCTCTACTCAAATGGAGCTCTAGTTGCTATCACAAAGAATCAAATGCGCGGAAATGAAGTCTTGGTGCTTAGAAATGCTCAAGGGATGCTTGGTGTACTCCTCCATACGCCTAGGGGTACCTTTTATAGCCCCAAGGCAGCTAGGAGCCGTTGAGAGCAATCCAGGAAGGCAATTCTTGCCTTCTGTCAACTGGCGCACCGGACAGTCCTGTGCACCACCGGACATTGTCCGGTGCAGATTTCTTTCCTATTCTGGCGCAGCCGACCGTTGGAGACTTGGAGCCATTGGCGCACCGGACACTGTCTGGTGCACACCGGACAGTCCGGTGCCCCCATCCGACCGTTGGCTCGGCCACGCGTCACGCGCGGATTGCGTGGCCGACCGTTGGTGCGCCCGACCGTTGGCTCACCGGACAGTCCGGTGCCTCACCGGACAGTCCGGTGAATTATAGCCGTACGCTGTTGACTTGGTTCCCGAGAGCGGCGACTTCGCCGCAGCCGACTCACCGGACACTGTCCGGTGCACCACCAGATAGTCCGGTGATTTATAGTCGTACGTCGTCGTCGAGACGCGATAGCAGCCAGTTGATCAGACGCCAGCCTGGCGCACCGGACACTGTCCGGTGCACCACCGAACAGTCTGGTGCACCCAGACTGAGCAGAATCTTGGCTGCTCGAGCCAAGTGTTTTCCAATTGTGTTTTCTCTGATTCTAGCACTTAGTCAAATATGTTAGTACACAAAAACCAATGTACTAAGTCTAGAATCATACCTTTGTGTTGACTTTGCATTTCTTTCACCATTTGGCATAGTTTCATACTTAAACCATTTGTGTTGGCACTTGATCACCAAAATACTTAGAAATGGCCCAAGGGCACATTTCCCTTTCAGCTCCTCTCAATTGGTCAAACAGATCTTCTATTCTGGGTAAGGGGTACTTGTTTTTGATGGTGACCTCATTCAGAGCTCGATAATCGATACACATCCTTTTGGTGCCATCTTTCTTCTCCACGAATAAGACAGGGGCGGCCCAAGGCAAGGTGCTTGGCCGAATGTATCCTTTCTCTGACAGCTCATCGATTTGCTTCTTAAGCTCAACCAACTCTGGTCCAGATACTCTGTAAGCTCTCTTAAAGATGGGGGCGGTTCCAGGAAGAAGCTCTATGGCAAACTCAACTTTGCGCTCTGGTGGCATACCTGGTAAGTCCTTTGGAAACACATCCGGGAACTCGGACACAACCTTGATACTCTCAATTGGGTCTGCTTCACTGCTATCGACAGCCATCTGATAACAACTTCCTTTACTTGGCTCAGGCAGGACTAACTCGGTCACCACTTCCTCTCCTAGTGGGGACACCAACTTGATTGTCCTCTTATCACAACTGATAACTGCCTGATATTTGTCTAGCCAATTCATCCCTAGGATGACATCTATTCCCTGAGTATCCATTACTACGAGATTAGAGGGAAACGCTATCCCCCTTATTTCCACACATACATTCAAACAAATGCCATCGGCTCGAATTCTACCACCGGCTGAGTCAATTTGAATGGCGGTTGACATGGTAGTTATTGGAAGATTATGTGCTTCTACCCATGATGCAGTAATGAAAGAATGCATTGCTCCAGTATCAAATAACACTTCTGCAATATGGGAGTTGACTGGAAACATACCTACTATCATGCTAGGGGTCTCTTGAACTGCTTCAGCCTCCAAGTGGTTTAGTCTTCCATGATTATAGCGCGGCTGAGAGCGGTTGCCTGCTCCAGGCTGAGACACGTTCTGCTTTGCTGGGGCATTAGGGCCTGACTGCTGCTGGGCTGCCTTCTTCGGACATTGCATCACCCAATGGCCTTGCTCTTCACAGTGGAAACATGCTCTGTTTCCAACCTGAGATGGTGCTGCCTGATTGTTCTGCTGGTTTGCTGGGGTAGGAAGACGAGGTGCCTGCTGATTCTAACTCTGGAACTGACCTCTTCCTGACTAATTGTTCTAGCAATTCTGATATGGGTGCTGAGGATACTGCCTTTGGAACTGCTGCTGCTGAGGTGGACGCCGGTTTTGCCTGAACTGCTGAGCTTGATTGCTTGAGAAACGAGGATGATTGCTGCTTCCAGGCTGGGGTCCACTGATCTTGCGCTTGTGATCCTCCATCTCCTTACACTTCCTTTCTGTCATGATTGCTCTATCAATCAGGTGCTGGAATGTCGGAAAGGTATGATTCATTAGTTGATACTGCAGAGGGTCAACCAAGCCTCTTAGGAAACGATACTGTCTCTTAGCGTTGGTGTTGACATCTTTAGGAGCATAGCGAGACAATTGCAGAAACCTGTCTCGGTACTCACTGACAGACGATGACCCTTGCTTGAGGGCCAGGAACTCCTCCTTCTTCACTATCATCAGACCTGCAGGAACATGGTACTGACGAAAGCTACCTCTGAACTCTTCCCAGGTGATGGTGTCAGGGTTGGTATGGGTGGCGAGATAAGACTCCCACCATGACTGGGCTGCTCCTCTCAACAGACGAGGACCATATAGGACTTTCTCCCTGTCATCACACTGAGCGGTATGCAACTCCCGCTCCACAGTGTGCAGCCAGTCTTCAGCATCCATGGGGTCAGAAGAATGAGCAAACGTTGGGGGATGACCTCTCATGAATTCAGCACGCTTGTCCCTGGCATCTGAGGCATCTGAGGCTGAGGTGGGGGCTGCTGCTGCTGATGTTGAATGGCGGCCAGAGTCTGACCAATGGCTTGAACTGCCTGAGTCTGCGTCATGAACATCTGTTCGATCGACATCGGGGCAGGGGTGGCAGCTGCTGCTGCTGGGGTACCTCATCCTACTGAGCTGCCTGCTCCTGTTAAGCACGCCTTCCTCCTCTGCGCCTGTTTTCTGACATCTGCAGAATGCAACCACACATCAGAACTGATCTTGCAAATCTTGTAGCATAAGAAAAGAGTATAGAATTCTTCAATAACAATGAACAGATGAGCATCTTCACTGATCTCCAACACAGACCAACACAGCTTCTCAGATAAAAAGGAAAGTGGAATAAAAGGCTTCCCAACTAGATAACTAACTTCATTAACATATAACAGGTAAACCAAAATGCAGGGGATACCCACACTCTGGTGACAGTCATTACAAAGATCCAAATCAAACATAGTTCATCATGACAAACATAAATGCACAGGATAAGCAAACTACCCTATCTAACTAAGGCTGACTAAGAGCGAGACTAACGCTAGGACTGAGACTAGGACTAAAACTTCTATACTAAGCATTTATTACAAGACTCAACACTGACGATCTATGGTTCTAAATTTATCTTGGTCTTCCAGTCGGGGTTGCCATAAGGCTGGTGTCCACGCCAAGGTGAGCGGTATGAATGTTGAGTTCCAACGGGAGCGGGGGAGCCATCATCCAGATGACGACGCTCCGCGCGCTCAGCCTACAGCTGGGCGATCTCAGCATGAGTGAAAGGGAAATGTGCCCTTGGGCCATTTCTAAGTATTTTGGTGATTGAGTGCCAACTCAAGTGCTTAAATGTGAATTTATGCAATGGATGAACAAAGTGCAAATCTAGAGCAAAGGTATGTTTCTAAGTCTTAGTACATTGGTTTTGTGTACTAATATATTTGTCTAAGTGTTAGAAACAGAAAGAAGAAGAGAAGAGAAGACTTGGCTGTGTGCAGCCAAGGGGCTGCTTCGGTCTGGGGCACCGGACTGTCCGGTGGTGCACCGGACAGTGTCCGGTGGTGCACCGGACTGTCCGGTGTGCACCGGACTGTCCGGTGAGCCAACGGTCGGCCGGGCCAACGGTCGGCCGCGCGATCGGCGCGCGACACGTGGCCGAGCCAACGGTCGGAAAAGTACACCGGACTGTCCGGTGTGCACCGGACATGTCCGGTGCGCCAACTGTGCGCAGATCTGCATCAGAAAGCAACGGTTGGATGAGCTTTTTATGGAAACAAATCGGGCACCGGACAGTGTCCGGTGTGCACCGGACTGTCCGGTGCGCCCGACAACAGAAGGCAAGGATAGCCTTCCAGATGTGTTCTCAACGGCTCCTAGCTGCCTTGGGGCTATAAAAGGGACCCCTAGGCGCATGGAGGAGTACACCAAGCATTCCTACAACCTTTCTAAGCACCAAGACATTGATCTAGCGCATTCGATTCATTGTGATAGCATATAGAGCTCTTGTGGAGTTGTGTACTCTTTGAGTTGTGTTGCGAGCTCTTATTGCTGCTTGTGTGCGTGTTGCTTTGATCTTTTGAAGTCTTGTGTGCGTTGCCCATTCCCTCCCTTGCTCCGTGATTCTCTGTGAACATCTTTTGTAAGGGCGAGAGGCTCCAAGTTGTGGAGATTCCTCGCAAACGGGATTGAGAAAAGAAAAGCAAGAACACCGTGGTATTCAAGTTGATCATTGGATCACTTGAGAGGAGTTGAGTGCAACTCTCGTCCGTTGGGACGCCACAACGTGGAGTAGGCAAGTTTTGTACTTGGCCGAACCACGGGATAACCACCGTGTCATCTCTGTGGTTGATTTCTTGTGGTTATTGTGTTTTGACTCCTCTCTAGCCACTTGGCCATAATTGTGCTAACACTTAACAAGTTTTTGTGGCTTAAGTTTTGAAGTTTTACAGGATCACCTATTCACCCCCCCCCCCCTCTAGGTGCTCTCAATTGGTATCAGAGCCGTTCTCTTCAAGAAAGGGACTAATCGCCCGAAGAGATGGATCCTAAGGGGAAGGGAATCGTGATCAACGATAAAGAGAAGGAGTCCTTCGTCAACGAGCCCAAAGATGACAAGCCTAACGACTCTGGCTCGGGTCATAGACGGAAGGAAGGAAAGAAGAAGAAGACAAGGCGCATCAAGGAGATCGTCTACTACGACGACAGTGATGAGTCTACTTCTTCCCAAAAGGACGACGACCACAACGACTACGAGCAAAGGAAACCGGTCAATACTAACTTTTCCTTTGACTACTCTCGCATTCCGCAAAGTTCAAATTCACATTTGCTTTCCATTCCACTCGGTAAGCCCCCACACTTTGATGGGGAGGACTACGGATTTTGGAGCCACAAAATGCGTAGTCACCTATTCTCTCTTCATCCTAGTATATGGGAGATTGTAGATAGTGGAATGCACTTTAATAGTTCGGATAGTCCTATATTCATTAATGAGCAAATCCATAAGAATGCACAAGCTACTACTGTTCTTCTAGCTTCATTGTGCAGGGATGAATATAACAAGGTGAGTGGCTTGGATAACGCCAAGCAAATCTGGGATACCCTCAAGATCTCTCATGAGGGAAATGACGCTACCTTGCTCACCAAAATGGAGTTGGTGGAGGGCGAGCTTGGACGGTTCGCGATGATAAGGGGCGAGGAGCCAACTCAAACATACAACCGGCTCAAGACCCTTATCAACAAAATAAGGAGCTACGGAAGCACGCGTTGGACGGATCATGACGTCGTCCGCCTACTGCTCAGGTCATTTACCGTTCTTGATCCTCATCTCGTGAACAATATTCGTGAGAATCCCAGGTACACGAAGATGACGCCCGAAGAGGTACTTGGAAAATTCGTGAGCGGGCGGATGATGATCAAGGAGGCAAGATACGTCGACGACGCGTTGAACGGTCCACTCCACGAGCCTCAACCCATTGCTCTAAAGGCAACAAGGAGCAAGGAGTCGCTACCCAGCAAGGTGGCACAAATTGAGGCTGCCGGTCTTAATGATGAAGAGATGGCCCTCATCATTAAAAGATTCAAGACGGCGCTAAAAAGTCGAAAGGGACAGCCAAGCAAGGCCAAGACCAAGGGAAAGCGATCATGCTTCAAATGCGGTAAGCTTGGTCATTTTATTGCTAACTGTCCCGAAAATGATAGTGACCAGGAGCAAGGGAAAAATGGGAAGAGAGAGAACAAGAAGGTCTACAAGAAGGCCAAAGGTGAAGCACACCTTGGAAAGGAGTGGGATTCGGATTGCTCTTCGTCCGACTCCGACGACGAAGGGCTTGCTGCCACTGCCTTCAACAAATCGGCTCTCTTTCCCAACGAGCATCACACTTGCCTCATGGCAAGGGAAAAGAAGGTAATCACTCGAAATGCTAATACTTATGATTCTTCTAGTGATGATGAATCTAGTGAGGATGAAATTGATTACTCTAGTTTATTCAAGGGATTGGATAGAACTAAGATAGCTAAGATCAATGAGTTGATTGATGCCTTAAATGAAAAGGATAGAATCTTAGAGAAACAAGAAGACCTTTTATATGAAGAACATGATAAATTTGTTAGTGCACAAAATTCACTTGCTCTAGAAGTTAAAAGAAATGAAATACTTTCTTGTGAACTTTCTACTTGTAATGAAACCATTTCTTCTTTAAAAGGTGAAATTAATGTTTTAAATGCTAAACTAGAAGTAGCAAGTAACTCTTGTGTTGAAAATATTGCAATTTGCACTAGGTGTAAGGATTTTGATGTTAATGCTTGTAGTGAACACTTAGTTTCAATTTCAAAACTAAATGATGAAGTGGCTAGTCTTAATGCTCAACTTAAGACTAGCAAGAGTGAAGTTGATAAAATAAAATTTGCAAGGGATGCCTACACGGTTGGTAGACACCCCTCAATTAAGGATGGTCTTGGCTTCAAGAGAGAAGCCAAGAACTTAACAAGCCATAAGGCTTCCATCTTCGTCAAGGAGAAAGGGAAGGCCCCTATGGCTAGTAGTGCTAAAAGGAACCATGCTTTCTTGTACCATGATAGGAGACATGCTGGAAATGCTTATAATGATTTTGATTCACATGTTTATGATTCTCATGCCATGTGTGCTTCTAGTTCTTCCTATAAGCATGATAGAGATATGTGTAGGAGAAATGTTGTGCATATGCCTAGGAGAAATTTTGCTCATGTTCCTAGAAAAGTTGTGAACAAACCTTCTACCATTTATTATGCTTGCAATGCTCCCTTTGCTATTTGTAGAAAGGGTAAGAAGGTAATTGCTAGGAAATTAGGGGCAAAATGCAAGGGAGACAAAACTTGCATTTGGGTCCCTAAGGAAATTTGCACTAACCTTGTAGGACCCAACATGAGTTGGGTACCTAAGTCCCAAGCCTAAATTTGCCTTGCAGGTTTATGCATCCGGGGGTTCAAGCTGGATTATCGACAGCGGATGCACAAACCATATGACGGGGGAGAAGAAGATGTTCACCTCCTACGTCAAGAATAAGGATTCCCAAGATTCAATCATATTCGGTGATGGGAATCAAGGCAAGGTAAAAGGGTTAGGTAAAATTGCAATCTCTAATGAGCACTCAATTTCTAATGTGTTTTTAGTTGAGTCCTTGGGATATAATTTATTATCTGTAAGTCAATTATGCAATATGGGATATGATTGTCTTTTTACAAATGTAGATGTGTCTGTCTTTAGAAGAAATGATGGTTCACTAGCTTTTAAGGGTGTATTAGACGGCAAACTTTATTTAGTTGATTTTGCAAAAGAAGAGGCCGGTCTAGATGCATGCTTAATAGCTAAGACTAGCATGGGCTGGCTGTGGCATCGCCGCTTAGCTCATGTAGGGATGAAGAACCTTCACAAGCTTCTAAAGGGAGAACATGTGATAGGTTTGACTAACGTGCATTTCGAAAAAGATAGACCTTGTGCAGCTTGTCAAGCAGGTAAACAAGTGGGAGGAGCGCATCACAGCAAGAATGTGATGACCACTTCAAGACCCCTGGAGTTGCTGCATATGGATCTCTTTGGACCCGTCGCCTATCTGAGCATAAGAGGGAGTAAGTATGGTCTAGTTATTGTTGATGACTTTTCCCGCTTCACTTGGGTGTTCTTTTTGCAGGATAAGTCTGAAACCCAAGGGACCCTCAAGCGCTTCCTCAGGAGAGCTCAAAATGAGTTTGAGCTCAAAGTGAAGAAGATAAGGAGCGACAACGGATCCGAGTTCAAGAACCTTCAAGTGGAGGAGTTCCTTGAAGAGGAAGGGATCAAGCACGAGTTCTCCGCTCCCTACACACCACAACAAAATGGTGTGGTAGAGAGGAAGAACAGGACGCTCATCGACATGGCAAGGACGATGCTAGGAGAGTTCAAGACCCCCGAGTGCTTTTGGACGGAAGCCGTGAACACGGCTTGCCACGCCATCAACAGGGTCTACCTTCATCGCCTCCTCAAGAAGACGTCGTATGAGCTACTAACCGGTAACAAACCCAATGTATCTTACTTTCGTGTATTTGGGAGCAAGTGCTACATTCTAGTGAAGAAGGGTAGAAATTCTAAATTTGCTCCCAAAGCTGTAGAAGGGTTTTTGTTAGGTTATGACTCAAATACAAAGGCGTATAGAGTCTTCAACAAATCATCAGGTTTGGTTGAAGTCTCTAGCGACGTTGTATTTGATGAGACTAATGGCTCTCCAAGAGAGCAAGTTGTTGATTGTGATGATGTAGATGAAGAAGATGTTCCGACGGCCGCTATACGAACCATGGCGATTGGAGAAGTACGGCCACAGGAACAAGATGAACGAGATCAACCTTCTTCCTCGACCATGGTGCTACCCCCAACTCAAGACAATGAACAGGTTCATCAACAGGAGGCGTGTGATCAAGGGGGAGCACAAGATGATCATGTGATGGAGGAAGAAGTGCAACCGGCACCTCCAACCCAAGTTCGAGCGATGATTCAAAGGGATCATCCCGTCGACCAAGTTCTGGGTGACATCAGCAAGGGAGTAACTACTCGATCTCGTTTAGTCAATTTTTGTGAGCATTACTCTTTTGTCTCCTCTATTGAGCCTTTCAGGGTAGAGGAGGCCTTGCTAGATCCGGACTGGGTGTTGGCCATGCAGGAGGAGCTCAACAATTTCAAGCGCAATGAAGTTTGGACACTGGTGCCTCGTCCGAAGCAAAATGTTGTGGGAACCAAGTGGGTGTTCCGCAACAAACAGGACGAGCACGGGGTGGTGACGAGGAACAAGGCTCGACTTGTGGCAAAAGGTTATGCCCAAGTCGCAGGTTTGGACTTTGAGGAGACTTTTGCTCCTGTGGCTAGGCTAGAGTCAATTCGTATCTTGCTAGCATATGTCGCTCACCATTCTTTCATGTTGTACCAAATGGATGTGAAGAGCGCTTTCCTCAACGGGCCAATCAAGGAGGAGGTGTACGTAGAGCAACCCCCTGGCTTTGAGGATGAACGGTACCCCGACCATGTGTGTAAGCTCTCTAAGGCGCTCTATGGACTTAAGCAAGCCCCAAGAGCATGGTATGAATGCCTTAGAGACTTTCTACTTGCTAATGCTTTCAAGGTTGGGAAAGCCGATCCAACTCTTTTTACAAAGACATGTGATGGTGATTTGTTTGTGTGCCAAATTTATGTCGATGACATAATATTTGGTTCTACTAACCAAAAGTCTTGTGAAGAGTTTAGCAGGGTGATGACGCAGAAATTCGAGATGTCGATGATGGGCGAGTTGAACTACTTCCTTGGGTTCCAAGTGAAGCAACTCAAGGATGGCACCTTCATCTCCCAAACGAAGTACACGCAAGACTTGCTAAAGAGGTTTGGGATGAAGGACGCCAAGCCCGCAAAGACTCCGATGGGAACCGACGGACACACCGACCTCAACAAAGGAGGTAAGTCCGTTGATCAAAAAGCATACCGGTCAATGATAGGATCTTTGCTTTACTTATGTGCTAGTAGACCGGATATTATGCTTAGCGTATGCATGTGTGCTAGATTTCAATCCGATCCTAAGGAGTGTCACTTAGTGGCGGTAAAGCGAATTCTTAGATATTTGGTTGCTACGCCTTGCTTCGGGCTCTGGTATCCAAAGGGGTCTACCTTTGACTTAGTTGGATACTCAGACTCCGACTATGCTGGATGTAAGGTCGATAGGAAGAGTACATCGGGGACGTGCCAATTCTTAGGAAGGTCCCTGGTGTCATGGAACTCTAAGAAACAAACCTCCATTGCCCTATCCACCGCTGAGGCCGAGTACGTTGCCGCAGGTCAGTGTTGCGCGCAACTACTTTGGATGAGGCAAACCCTCCGGGACTTTGGCTACAATCTGAGCAAAGTCCCACTCCTATGTGATAATGAGAGTGCTATCCGCATGGCGGAGAATCCTGTTGAGCACAGCCGCACAAAGCACATAGACATCCGGCATCACTTTTTGAGAGACCACCAGCAAAAGGGAGATATCGAAGTGTTTCATGTTAGCACCGAGAACCAGCTAGCCGATATCTTCACTAAGCCTCTAGATGAGAAGACCTTTTGCAGGTTGCGTAGTGAGCTAAATGTCTTAGATTCGCGGAACTTGGATTGAATTGTAGCATACATGTGTTTATGCATTTGATCAGGTTCATTCTGCATTTTGTTGCTTATTTTGGTGCTCAAGTTGTACAAACACTCCCTGGACCTCACAAGTCCGTTGCAAAGTGATGCACATGTTTAGGGGGAGATGTGTTACAACTTGACCCTTTGAGACTAACCATTTGCTTGAGTTTGATTGATTTAGTCTCAAAAGTGGATTGAAAGGGGAAAGGTGAACTTGGTCCATGCAAGACTTCCACTGCACTCCGATGAGAGGGTAACTTATTCCAAGTTCATCTCTATGATCTTATTGCCTTTGTACTCTTAATTGAAGATTTTGGTGAGGCAATGGGGTTAAAGGGCCACAATTGATCCCGTTTTGGTGCTTGATGCCAAAGGGGGAGAAAATAAAGGCCAAAGCAATAAATGGATCAGCTACCACTTGAGAGATTTTGAAAATAGTAGAATAGAGTTTTTGTTGTGTCAAAAGCTTTTATTGTCTCTATTGTCAAAAGTTGGCTTCTTGTGGGGAGAAGTGTTGATTATGGGCTTCTTGTGGGGAGAAGTGTTGATTATGGGCTTCTTGTGGGGAGAAGTGTTGATTATGGGAAATAGGGGGAGTTTTTGATATCTTTGATCAATCTCCTTTAGAATGACTCTCTTTATGCCTCAACATGTGTGTTTGACATAGAAATAGAGATTTGAGTTTGATTTGCAAAAACAAACCAAGTGGTGGCAAAGGATGATCCATATATGCCAAAATTGAATCAAAACCAATTTGAGTTTTCATTTGAAGTGATTTTGCACTTGTTCTAGTTGCTTTATGTTGTGTTGGCATAAATCACCAAAAAGGGGGAGATTGAAAGGGAAATGTGCCCTTGGGCCATTTCTAAGTATTTTGGTGATTGAGTGCCAACTCAAGTGCTTAAATGTGAATTTATGCAATGGATGAACAAAGTGCAAATCTAGAGCAAAGGTATGTTTCTAAGTCTTAGTACATTGGTTTTGTGTACTAATATATTTGTCTAAGTGTTAGAAACAGAAAGAAGAAGAGAAGAGAAGACTTGGCTGTGTGCAGCCAAGGGGCTGCTTCGGTCTGGGGCACCGGACTGTCCGGTGGTGCACCGGACAGTGTCCGGTGCGCTAGGCCGCCTCGGCCGAAGAGGCCGCTCTCGGGTTTTTCTCCGGCGACTTCGGCTAAAATTCACCGGACTGTCCGGTGTGCACCGGACTGTCCGGTGAGCCAACGGTCGGCCGGGCCAACGGTCGGCCGCGCGATCGGCGCGCGACACGTGGCCGAGCCAACGGTCGGAAAAGTACACCGGACTGTCCGGTGCGCCAACTGTGTGCAGATCTGCATCAGAAAGCAACGGTCGGATGAGCTTTTTATGGAAACAAATCGGGCACCGGATAGTGTCCGGTGTGCACCGGACTGTCCGGTGCGCCCGACAACAGAAGGCAAGGATAGCCTTCCAGATGTGTTCTCAACGGCTCCTAGCTGCCTTGGGGCTATAAAAGGGACCCCTAGGCGCATGGAGGAGTACACCAAGCATTCCTACAACCTTTCTAAGCACCAAGACATTGATCTAGCGCATTCGATTCATTGTGATAGCATATAGAGCTCTTGTGGAGTTGTGTACTCTTTGAGTTGTGTTGCGAGCTCTTATTGCTGCTTGTGTGCGTGTTGCTTTGATCTTTTGAAGTCTTGTGTGCGTTGCCCATTCCCTCCCTTGCTCCGTGATTCTCTGTGAACATCTTTTGTAAGGGCGAGAGGCTCCAAGTTGTGGAGATTCCTCGCAAACGGGATTGAGAAAAGAAAAGCAAGAACACCGTGGTATTCAAGTTGATCATTGGATCACTTGAGAGGAGTTGAGTGCAACTCTCGTCCGTTGGGACGCCACAACGTGGAGTAGGCAAGTTTTGTACTTGGCCGAACCACGGGATAACCACCGTGTCATCTCTGTGATTGATTTCTTGTGGTTATTGTGTTTTGACTCCTCTCTAGCCACTTGGCCATAATTGTGCTAACACTTAACAAGTTTTTGTGGCTTAAGTTTTGAAGTTTTACAGGATCACCTATTCACCCCCCCCCCTCTAGGTGCTCTCAATGAGCCCTACTCAGCTCGTCTAATGCATGGTCCAGCTCCGTGTTTAGCACGGCAGCTAGGTTGACTGTGCTGCTCAACCTAGGATTGTCCTCACCAACGGGTGAGACGATCATGCCTCCTGTGTTGCCAGATGGATGGCGGGGGTAATACTTCAGGTTGAGACCATCAGCTACCCCGCCGAGAACCGAGCAGTAGTGCGAAAGCGCACGCCGTGCGACATCTTGCATGGCCGCCTCAGCTGAGTCCCGCTCAGAGATGGAATAGTGCTCTGAGCAGACCTCAGCACCCCAGAGACTGTTCTCTGGATGGCGCACCAAGCAGGTTGCCTCCCAGCGGTCTGGGTAGACCCCGCGACTGTGCTAGAAGACCACGCAGCGATACTCGATAGACCAGGTACGTCGGTCAAGTGCCCGACGTAGCAGGGTGTCGAGCGCATCGTGGAAGTGACACCCGCGAGCAGCGTCGCGAGTGATGGGTCGAGCAACCCATCCTTCCGGCTCCTGGTCAGCAGAAAAGTCGGTGTCGTGGATCGAGCTGCTGTCGCCACCTCCGTCGTCCGGGTCTCCTCCAGCGGCTGGGGCGCTCAGTGGTGGTGCAGGGGGCGCCTCCAAGGGGTGCACAGGGGAGTAGCTCCTCACGGACTCTACCTCCTACTGGAGCGAGAAAGAAGAGCCCTGCTGCTCCTGTCGTCGACGCTCCTGCTCCTCATGCAGGCGGTGGTGCAGCCTCTCCAAGTGGCTGGACTGACCGGTCACGGGACGGCGAAGCGGATGCTCCGCGAGACGAGAGGGTAAGAAGGGGATGACAGACTTCCATGCAGTGTGTCTAAGACGAGCCATCTACAAAAGACACCGCAAGCATAAGAGTGAGGACAGAACTAATATGACCAGCAAGTAATTAACCATAAATAAATGAAGGTTTAGAATAAAACACAATTTTCAGCAAGGTATAATATATAGTAGAACATAGGTTTGGTCGATATGACCAACTTTTGAAGGGGTACCAAAGTCAAGGCAGGGACAGAGGTCTATAATCCTTAGAATGACCATTCTACTCTAGGTTAGCGGTCCTACAGTCAGCACAGCTTTGATACCACCTATGTCACACCCGGTTTTAGAAGGCAAACCGAATGCGAACCATGTACGTGCCAGGATCAGCAATTCACGTACACAACATTTACATAACATGGACATTATCACAGTGCTCAAATAGTATTAAAAAGGGAAATAATAGTCGATTACATCATATGTCTGAGACATCCACATAGTCTTTACAATAATCAAAGTGTGGAAAAGAAACATAGATAAACGCGGCCTTCACAGGCAGCCGACTGGGGGTTGCCGCTAACCCACGCCTAGAACTCGTCGTAGTCTTGGAACTCCTGGAAGTCTCCTTCCATGGCTTCACCTTCTCCTGAGCAGTGGTTGCAATGCGGACAACCTAGGGAAGGGGGGGGTTTGGTGTGTAGAGCAAGGGTGAGTACACATCAACATACCCAGCCAGTATCCTGTTTGGCTGTAGTGGACTAGCTTTATGTGGGGGTAAGTCAAGCAGTTGCTTTTAGTTGGTCAGATTATTATTACTAGTAGAGAAAGCCAAGATTTAGAATTAACCCACGTTATTAACCTAAGCGTACTTCTTTCCAAATGGAAAGAGTACCACTTACCATTACCATAATCAATACTAAAAACCATCAATCACATTGCCACCTGTAATCCAAACATCTCTGATCAAGTACCACTAATCACTGGAGCTCCCTTGGCCGCTCATAACCGCGAGCACAGCTGATGGCGATCACCGTCTCCAAAACCTAGGGCACCATGGGAGAGAGAGAGAGAGGTTGCTGCGCTGGAGAAATCAAATGAGGCAAATGGATCTGGGGGGGCGCATGGGGTGGGCAGGGGCGCCAGGGGCGCGCGGGCCGGGCCGGGTCACATCGCGGATCGAAACCCACGACACGCACGACCATTAAACAGAAATCAATCGCGAACCGAAATCTGAAACGGAACGAGACGAACACGCGGCATCACACAAAGAAATGCGCTTTGGCATGATGCAACACCCATGACACTTAGGTTTTGTTTATACATGACACGGACACCTGTCGCTATACTGGTTTGAAATTGGGAAGAAGGAGCAAAACGGGAAGAGAAAAGAGAGTAACGCCCGAATTTGGTGAGTGAAAAGAAGAAAAAATTCTATCCCCAAATTCAGGGTGTTACACTTATTAATAATCATTTAGTGTAATCATGTTGTCATTTATTTATTAGTTTCGCATGTCGGTCCGCGCGTACCGTGCGCGTGTCGCGGTGTTGTTTCACGCGCGTCGTCGCGAGTCATTCGCGAGTGTCGCGCGTGTTGTTCGCACGCGTTGCCGTGCGCCGTTCGCGTGTGTCGTGCGCCGTTCACGTGTGTCGCGCGCCTTGCCGCGCGCCGTTCGCGCGTATCGCGCGTTGTCCGCGCGCGAGATTAAACCGTTCGCTTATAATTATTCATGTGAATTAATTAGTTATTTATTTAATCATCAACTATTAAAATAGTAAGTTAGTCAAAACTAATTAGTAGTATTAATTTACATTTGATTAATATCAATTAATATAGAAATGTCAGATTAAATATTCTAATTAATATTTGCTTATTGTAAACACGCTAACCCCTCGACCATAGCTTCGACTATCGTCGTTTTTCCTCGCGTAACCGTAGATACGCTCTCTATTTTATATTGCTCGCTTTTATAACATTTTATATTGTATGGTGTAATGTTCTTATGCATATGTATATGTTTGTTTGCTTGTGCCTGTTCGTCTTCGGTTCGCGTTGCGATTAGATCGCGATTCGTTTCTGAGCTTCGAGGAATCGACGATCAAGCATGGCGACCAATTGATCGAACTCTTCGAGTTCTACGAGATCGAAGATCCTGAGCATCTTTTTGGTGAAGGCAAGTGTCCTCTGACCCATTATGTCCCATTTATTGTATAAATCACTGTCTCGCATACTATGAACAACATAAGGATTGACTAGCTTTCTATTTACCTTGTCTTTGGTTACCTTTCGGGTTACTATGGTTAGCTTCATGCTAGCGCTTTACTTTAATCAATGAACATGATGACATACAATGATGATACTATGGTTTTATTCTGGATATGATGATATACTTGTGGCATTTTAGGGGACTCGAGCGGTTTCTCGAGTGCCTCTCTATAAAGACCTATTCGTTGGATGACTGTCCGGGAAAACAGTGCAACCATGAGGGTGGAATGGGACGCCCTTAGCTGAATAATTAGAGGAACTAGGGTGTAGTTCGCTTCGCCGTCATGCCGTTAATGGGGCTCGGTGTATGCGGCTCGCTCTGCCAAGGTTGGTTCGTCCCTTGGGGAGGAGTGTGGTGCATTTAGGAAACCTAACGGGTGGCTACAGCCTCAGGGAATCTTTGTAAAGGCTTCGTAGTGAATCCCTGACCATTCACCTTGGGAGTAAATAAGGGTCTTGCAAGCCCGGGCTAGAGAGGGAATCACACCTTGTGGGTAAAGTGCACAACCTCTATAGAGTGTTATGAAACTGATATATCAGCCGTGCTCGCGGTTATGAGCGGCCAAGGGAGCTCTATTGATTAGAGACACATTGATCAGAGATGCTTTGTTTACAGATGATGATGAGGATAATGTCGGTTTCTATTGTGATTATGATTATGGTTTCTGGTATTCTTTCCGTTTGGAAAGGGTACTTTTGGGTTAACAACTTGGATTAATGTTAAAACTTGGCTCTCTACTAGTAATAATTATCTGATCAACTAAAAGCAACTACTTGACCCTAACCCCACATAAAGCTAGTCCACTTCAGCCAAACGGGACATTTGCTGAGTACGCTGATGTGTACTCACCCTTGCTTTCACAAAACACCATGTTGCCTTTGGTGCAATCTATGCTCAGGTAAAGAAAAAGGTGTCGAGGCGGATCTCCAGGAGTTCTAGGACTTCGACGAGTTCGAGGATTAGGCTAGCGACCTCCCCCAGTCAGCTGCCTGTGGTGGGTTGTTTACGTTGGCTACATTTTGATTCTGTGTACTTTGATTTATATTATGTAAATGGCTCTAGTCTGTAATATTATTACTTACTCTTTATTGTTATTCGAAGCATTGTGCTATGATGAGTCATTTATGTAATTGTTGTGTACGTGAATTTCTGATCTTGGCACGTACATGGTTCGCATTCGGTTTACCTTCTAAAACCGGGTGTGACATAAGTGGTATCAAAGTCGTGCTGACTGTAGGACCGCTAGCCTAGAGTAGCATTGGCCGTTTTAAGGACTTATTGATTATTACTTCACCTCATCCTTGATTCTGCTTCAAAATATTAGTCACCTCAACTAATTCTATGTTGTGCTCCTATATGCCCCCTTGACAAAAGTATTTTATTCTAGTATGGTCTATACTTCTCTCAATCTATTAGATCTGATCACACTCTTGTGCTTGCGACATCTTTGTAGATGCTCCCTGACCATAACCTTCTTGTCTTTTGGATCCCTTCCTCTTTCGTCATTAAATTGCTACCATTTCGCAATCTTTATTCCCCTGGTATTGACATGCTCGTATCCCTGGATTATTTAATACCCTTGTTTCAATACCTACCTCTAATAAAAACTCTACTGTCTATTTAAACATTTCAGTTTATATGTCCATGATCTTACTGTCTTTTGAGACCCTTTCCTATTCTATTGTTAAGTCGCTATCTTTTTGGCAATTTGTGCTCTCTTGGTCTTGGTATGCTCGTACCATTGGAATCTTGCATACTCTTATTTTTATATATGCTTACCTTTTATATCCCAATATCTGTTTGAGACATTTCAGTTAACATGCCCTTGACCACCCTTGTTTCTTAATGATCCATGAGCAGTCATTCTACTTTGCATATCCTTGGTGATCTCGTTGTCTCCTTATCACTCCACTCGGTAATGAATCTTTACTTCAACCCTTCTATTGGAACCTTACCTATCTTACCCTTGATTATTTTCTCCACTTTGTCATTTTGCGTGTCTTGCATTAACTATATCCTTTGTTATGCTTTTAATTGTTATCATATGCACCCTTGACACCTCTATATCCTATATTGATGTTTGTCTCATACCTGCCCTTTAAAATCGCCCCTCTTCCATCTCATACCTTCTTTCTCTTGGTCGTATCCTCTTTTTTGGCTCGCGAGTTTGTAACCTCATCCTTTGTTGTGCTTTTGTTTCTTATTGCCTTTACCCTTCTCATCTCTCAATCTTACCTTGGTGATTACGCTATGTTTGTTATCTAAAACCTCCAATCTCCCACCTTAGTTCAAGCGTGGTCTCTTACTTATCTCACCCATGGTTATATCCTATACTTTACCACTTGCAAGACTTATCTTAACTCTATTCTTGGATGTACCTAGATTCCTGGTTTTTATGCACATTTACCTCTTCCTTTATATCCTTTCCTATTATCACCATTGACCCTTGACCTCTCTCCATATTTACCATGATGTTTACCTATTTTTTTGCCTCACTTATTCCACTTCAATCTGAGAGTGTTGTTTTCCCTATCCTGCTCTTGTTTGTTTCCTTTCCCTTTGTTGCTTTGCAAGTCTTGTCTTACCTTAACTTCATCCTTTGTTGAGCTTTTGTTTGATATCATCCTTACGTTTGTAATATGTAGATCTTGCCTTGATACTTATCTTAGGTCTGCTTGTTGAAATCCCCTCTTTTCTATCTCAATTCGAGAGCTATGTTTTACTTATCTCACCCTTAGCTATATCCTCTTCTTTACCGCGTGTAGGCCTAGACTTAACTCCATTCTTTATTGTATTTGTACCACTTGCTCTTCTATGCCTTCATCTTTTCTCTTACACCCTTGTCCGTTATCGCCTTTGGCCCTTGTGATATTTATGTCTTCTACCTAAATGCTTACCTTAAACTTATCCTTTAAATCCTCCCCTTTCTTTCAACCCAGTTTGAGAGTTGCGAGTTACCTACCTCTCCCTTGATTTCTTTTCACTTCTTGTCGCCTTACAAGTTTTGTTTCAATTCCATCCTTTGCTATGTGGTTTATTTGCTATCACCATCTCCTTGTCATCCATCGATCTTGCCTTGATACTCATCTTTATTCTGGCTCTTTAAAATCTCCTCTCTTCCACCTCAATTGGAGAGTGGCTGTTTACCTATCTGGCCCTTGGACGTACCTCCTTCTTTTTCATTTGCAGGTCTTGTCTTAACTCCATCCCTTATGGTATTTATATTCTTGGTTCTTATGCACATTTACCTCCTCTCCTACATCCTTGTCCGTTATCACCTTTAAACCCTCGTGATACCTATGCCCTTGCCCACATGCCTACTTTGAACCTACCCTTTAAAGCCACCTCTTCTTCATCGCTGTTTGAGGATAATGCCTCACCTACTTCACCATTGATTGCTTCCCCTTCTTTGATGCCTCACAAGTTTTGTCTAAAACACATCCTTGGTTGTGTTTGTCTGTTATCACCTTAACCCTTGTCATCCCTTGATCTTTACCATGATGCTTATCTTGCATCTGCATTTTAAAGCCTCCTCTCCCATTTCATTTCAAGAGTGATGTCTTACCTATCCTGCTCTTGTTCATTCCCTTTTTCCACTGTCGCGTTGCAAGTCTTGTCCTAACTCTATCTTTTCGTGTGTTTTTGCCTTTCACCTCCCTTACCTTTGTAATCTCTAGATCTTTCCATGATGTTATCTTATGCCTACCTTTTGAAATATCATCTTTTCCATCTCGATTTGAGAATGGTGTTTTACCTATCCTGACCTTGGTTGCATTCTCTCCCTAGTCGGTTACAATCATTGCTTTAGCTCCATCCTTTATTATGCTCATGCCCCTACCCTCCATGTCTTATTATTCCCCTTGCCTTTTGTTGGCCTTAGAGTAGTTTCCCTTTTTAAGGAAAGACCATCATTTAATTAAAAGGAACGTATATCAATGAGATGTTTGTTGTTGTATGCTTGTGATGTTTGTCTTTGTGTGATGACTGATTTGCTTCTTTGTGATGAGTGTTGATTTGTTGTGGCCCTTGGTCCGCAATGACATCAGTTTACTAGCTGAGTGCCATATAGTTAAGTAGTTGGGTTCTCCCCCTGCTCTCTCTAATCCGTCTATACTTACTTTTCTCGCTATTCTTTCCTCTTGCACCTGTCCATTTGGCAACCTCCAACTCCTCCAAATCAGTCAAGATCAGAGTCGGCAGCATCTTCACCAAGTGCATATCAACGCTCCTGTTAAGGGGGTTAGCCGCTAACCCCAATGAAGACAATGCGATCAACATCAACCAACAAGATCAGAGTGGCGCAGCGAAAGCGTGTGTGGGTCCTAACCCACAGGTCCAGGAGATCCTCAAGAATTGCATCAATCAGTCTCAAGCATCTGATGGTCAAAGCAACCAATCCACAAGTCAAGCTGGCGGAGTCAAAGTTGAGTTAGAAGAAGCTATGAAAGACTAATGAACCAATCTCATTTTCTTGCTAGCCTCTTCTCGAATCTCGAGGATGAGATTTTGTTAAGGGGGTTAGATTTGTAACACCCTAAATTTGGGGGTATAAAATTTTTTTTCTAATATCCACCAAATTCAGGTGTTACTCTCTCAGTTCTTCGCTTTCCTTTCTCTTTTTCCTAAAAATGGAGAATTATTTTGTTTTATAATAGCGTAAACCTAGTGGAATGGGCCATAGAGGCACTTTGGTTGTTGCATTCATGCCGTTGCATGGTGTTTCTAATTGTAAAATGTGTTTGAAACATGTTAACATATCTTATAGAAGCGCTCGATAAATTTTCATATTTTTCGGAACATTTTTCTATTTTCCAGAAACCAAAATCTATTTATTTGAAGAACTTAAAATGTTTTTAGAAATTCTAATTATGTTTTTTGAGTTCAATAGGTGCCAAAACATTTATAGGAATTTTTCTGGAATATTTGAAAACATATATAATATTTTGAGCACAAAATATAGATTTCTAGGCTTTTCCAAATTTTAAAAATGGTAAAATCCGAATTTTAACCGAATTTTCATCTCGTCCGAACCCTAGATATATATACATGACGGCTTCATCTTATCGAGCCCATTCCAGAACACGAAACGGTTTTTTCAAATCAATCCCTAGCTCCCGGTATTGCTCGCCGAAGTTTAGAGTGGTTCCAACTCTGATGATAACTTCGGCGAGCAATTACTCTCAATCCGTGCATCGTCTGCCAAATCCGAGGGTACCGCTGCGTTCGTCTCGTCGAGGGCTTCGTCGCAGCGTGTTCGGTTCGTCGATTGGATCCCTGAATCTCCGGCAATCGATGGATTTCCTCTCAGCTCCGGCGTGGGTCTTCTTCCCCGGTGAGAACCTCCATTGTTGTACCTAGGGTTTCTTCGTTTCTTCGTTTTCCCGTCCGTGCAGAGCCTCCCTCACTCTCCCATAACCTTCCTCGGCGGCGGCGCCCCTCCCCCTCCGTTTCCCCTCCCCGGCGACGCCCCTTTCTCCCTCCCCGGCGGCGCGGTGATGGCCGGCGGCGGCGCTCGCGCTCCCGCGCCACGCGCCCGCGCGCGCCGCTCCCCGGCGACGGCGGCCGTGCCCCATGCGCCCTGTGCAGCAGCGCCCGTGCCCGGCTCGGCCTCCCCATCCCCTCCCCTCTCTCTTCCATGGATGAGAGGAAGAAGATGAAGAGATGAAGAAGACGATGGCAGTCTCGTAAATTAGCACGCGCGAATTACAGTATGGTTTAAAATAGTCATAACTTTTGCGTTTTAAACCCAATTCGATCCATTCAAGTTGCGTTAGATTCGTATTAAAATTATCTTAATTTAGAAATATTTATCCCCAATGTTGCACATTTTATTTAATTTATTTAAATATTTGTTTAACCAATAGCTACTAGAGCGACAATTCAATTTTAAAATCTAATTTCGGAATTCGATTTACGCATTTATAATTAGTCACCAATATGATTAACCTTAACTGAAATGTTACTTATTAATAATCATGTAGTGTAATCATGTTGTCATTTATTTATTAGTTTCACATGTCGGTCCGCGCGTGCCACGGTGCTGTTTCGCGCGCGTCGTTCGCGAATGTCGCGCGTGTTGTTCGCACACGTTGCCGCGCACCGTTCGCGTGTGTCGCGCGCCGTTCACGTGTGTCACGCGCCTTGTCGCGCGCCGTTCGCGTGTATCATGCGTTGTCCGCGCGCGAGATTAAACCGTTCGCTTATAATTACTCATGTGAATTAATTAGTTATTTATTTAATCATCAACTATTAAAATAGTAAGTTAGTCAAAAACTAATTAGTAGTATTAATTTACATTTGATTAATATCAATTAATATAGAAATGTCGGATTAAATATTCTAATTAATATTTGCTTAGTGTAAACACGCTAACCCCTCGACCGTAGCTTCGACTATCGTGGTTCTTTTTCTCGCGTAACCGTAGATGCGCTCTCTATTTTATATTGCTCGCTTTTATAACATTTTATATTGTATGGTGTAATGTTCTTATGCATATGTATATGTTTGTTTGTTTGTGCATGTTCGTCTTCGCTTCGCGTTGCGATTAGATCGCGATTCATTTCTGAGCTTCGATGAATCGACGATCAAGCATGGCGACCAAGTGATCGAACTCTTCGAGTTCTACGAGATCGAAGACCCTGAGCATCTGTTTGGTGAAGGTAAGTGTCCTCTGACCCATTATGTCTCATTTACTATATAATCCACTGTCCCACATACTATGAACAACATAAGGATTGACTAGCTTTCTATTTACCTTGTCTTTGATTACCTTTTGGGTTACTATGATTAGCTTCATGCTAGCGCTTTACTTTAATCAACGAACATGATGAGATACAATGATGATACTATAGTTTTATTCTAGATATGATGATATATTTATGGCATTTTAGGGGACTTGAGCGGTTTCTCGAGTGCCTCTCCGTAGGGACCTGTTCGTTGGATGACCGCTCAGGAAAACAGTGCAACCATGAGGGTGGAATGGGACACCCTTAGCTGAATAATTAGAGGAACTGAGGTGTAGTTCGCTTCGCTGTCGTGCCGTTAATGGGGCTCGGTGTATGCGGCTCGCTCTGCCAAGGTTGGTTCGCCCCTTGGGGAGGAGTGCGGTGCATTTATGAAACCTAAAGGGTGTAACACCCCAGGTGTTTATCGTCGGCTCGACCACGAGTGTGGACTTTAACACGTGATAGCGGTGAATAAAATGGACACTAAATTTTAATCATCTTCGTCTATCACGATTTTGATATCGTGTCTATCTCCATCTATTTAAATTGCCCTAATTTATTTTGCAAAAATTCAGACTTTAGTAATCTTCTGAAACATCAGATCCAATATCGTTTGGGTTGAGCCATCGACGTCTTGCCCAAACTCTAATCTTTGAAATCGAATCTGGTTCCTTAAACTTCGTTTGAAATTCTTCGACGCCTGTGTTGCATGTGTCTCTCTGTGGTTTGGCTTCGTGACGCGTGGCGGGCACAACCCTGTGTGTGACAACGCACAGCTTCTTACTTACGTGAAAGACACATATCGTCTCCACGGAGGTCCCCATGTGCACCTTATCTCCCTACCGCTATCCCTTTCGTTTATCCGAATCGGCCACCGATTCAACTCTTCACTATGTGTCGCGCCTTCCGTCACTCCGCTGCCGCGTGTCCGACGTGCTAGCGAGTGTAAATTTGGGAATCGACTGATTTCATAAATCTGGACTGCGCGTGCTATTCGTGGAAAGCACACGCAAAGTCCATAACCGAGGTTGGTTTCATCCTGCACGCTATTTATGGCAGAGAAATCCAAGTATTTGGTTGCGGGCGAATTTATTCGATCTCAGATAAATCAATGGAATAATACTATATTGACCCAGATAAATTAAGCGGATCTCGGCAACTAAAGTTTTTGGTGCAAAATAATTTTGTCTCCGCTCGTCAGCTGAGAAATCGTGTCCGAGGATTTATAATTGAGATTTATTTCAACAGTAAATTACCTGTTCTAAATTAAATCAAGCGCAGTCTGTACTAGTTTGACTGGTATCTTTGTTTCGTCCGGTTTACATCTCGCGCAGATCTAATCTGAGAACTAAATTATCTGTGTAGTCTTTTATTATCTGTGTAGTCGTTTGTAACAAAAAAAATCGGAGAAGGAAAAAATTCCATTTCTTCTTATCCTATCCACCGTCGTTCTCTAGACTCATCTCCCCACCAATCATCTCTTTTCCTTATCGCTTGCCAGCGCATAGAAATCTCTCATAGGTGCACTTGGCTTATCCCTGTACAGAGCTCGTTCATCTCTCCAACTCTCTAGAAATTTTTTCCTAGCAGCCCTCGTCCTCATCCTCTAGCCGCCGCACCTGCTTTCCATGGCAGCGCTTCCTACTCCTGGCAGCAGCACCGGCCACCCTCACCCTCTCAGCTCGTTGCTCCTGCTCTCTCTCGTGTCGCGCCCTTCCTGCTCGTCGGCCACCAGGACGACATCTCCACGCGTCGAGTCCTTCCCATGGCCGAGCGCATTCCATGGCCGCCGAGCTCGGCCGCCCATCTCCATGGCGCGTCCCTCCCTGCTCTCAACTTGGCCTCTGCTTCTCCTGCTGTCCAGCGCGCTAATCCCCCTGCTCACGCTCGGAACTCTCTCCTCTCGTTCCAGCTCCCCTGCGCGCTCTGTTTCTCTGCGCGTGCATGCTCGCCGGCTGTGCAGCTCGCCCATGGCGCCCGTCTCTCTGTTCGCCTCCGTGCGTAGCTCCCCAACCTCCATGGCCGGCTCCCTGTGTCTTGGTCCGAGCTTCCAGTGTGCGCCCTCGTTCCCTTTTTCCTGCTCGCCCTGCCCATCTCCCATGGCGGCTCTCTCTGTCCGGCCACGGTCGCCCCTGCTCGGACTGCGCCCGCTCGAATCTTGCCCGACCGCAGCGCTTGCACTCCTCAATGTCAGCGTCGAGTTTGGGATCCTGCTCACTGTCGCGGCCGCCGTCAAATCGTCGGATTTGCTCAACTTGCCGATCGCATCTTGGCCGGTCGTCGATTTCCTATTCGCTATCATACAACATCGCTGTTAGATCCGGTCTCCAACCCGCCATGGCGTTTGCCGGACTTCACCGGTGAAGTTCGTCATCGTCCTATGGTCCCAGCCCAACCCATCCGTGCTGCTCGCCCCGTGTGCGCTCGCTCCTTATCCATCAGGTTTCGGCGTGTTCGCGTTTACCATCGAGTCGTCGAACCCGTCATTCCCTGCTCGACTCTCAAGCAAACCCCTTGATCCGCGTCCTGCTCGCCATCGACTCTCGGCACCACAAGCTCATTTTCCCTTGCGCACATCTCCACAGACCCTGCCTCATCACGCGTGTGTGTTATCGATCTCGTCATCATTCTGTACATCGTCAAGAAATTCCAAGAGTCGGGTGAAGACGAAGCTAGCAGCGTGGTGTTTACCCAGTGCTCGACACAAGGGCTGAACCAGAACCATTACTGTGTTCGTGGATAACGCGTTAGATTTAGTATGGTAAGCCGATTCATATTTTTGTCAGCTTAATTATTGGTTTGATGAATATATTGTGTACATAAGTATAAAGTGGTCGTGTCACGTGAAACTCAAGTTTAAAATAATTAATGTGTAAGGAGAATTAATAGCGTGAAGAATTGATTTAGTAATCCAAACGATTATCTGATAAGGCTGTCATCGTTGATTTTGTAGGATATTTTGGTAGTCAAACCTGAAATGTTTGATTAATTGTTGACATATAAAATATGTGAGGCGTGAAATAAAATTAAAATAGTTCTTTGTGTGCGATGTGTAGTAGTATGAGAAAATAGTTAAGCATTTTCTTGATATTTTACGCGGTTAGTGTGTTATGCGGGTTAACCGGAAAAAGGGAGCTGATTAGGTTGCTTCTAGTCGTATCCTGAATTTAGATGTCCGAAAAGGCTAAGCCTATGTTTTGTTAGTCTAATAATGATTACCTAGCTTAAACATTTATAGGTTGTGTTTATGGTTATTGTTTTCTTAAGATTTGAGCTAGCCCGATTAAACCGTGTGAACATAATTATTGTGCTAGCGAGTCATAGGTATATAGGATTTACTTATGAAAGTTGTGATGCCTTGCGGTTAAATAATTAATCCTCTTCAGTATAGCGACAATTAGTCGTGTGCTATTCCTGTCTATATGCATTCATGTGTATCGTGCATTTTAATTAGGTACGATAATTGATCGCGCGATGCGGAAGGCGAACCAAGTTGACCCCAAGCGCGGGCTACTCCGCGTAGTGATGCTAATGGACGAACCTGCCTGAACAAGTGCCAACACAAAAGGCTGATCGCCAAGTGGACGTCGTCTAACAAACACTAACCTAGTGTTATTCCAGACAAGCCCCGGTGCATTTACCCCTTCCTTGTGTTTTTAAAAAGATTTTTATACACTTTAAGTCTAGTGAAATGTGCATTAAGTTTATAGGAGTTGCTTGGAAACTATTGGATGCATTGCCTACCTTCATATTCATACCTTTATAGATACTTCTGATGAAGTATCAAAATATGATTTACAAAAATGCTTAGCCCTACTTAGATCTTGTGGATAGAGGTTGTCTTTTGCATTAATGCCTAGCTCAGGGGTTATCCTGAGGAAGGATGGCTTCTACCTGCAAGAATACTTTCATTGGGAGCATGGTGGGATCTTACTGCAAAGTTCCCTATAATGCTCTTTTCATCCTAAGGAATACAAACAATCCTAAGGATGGAAATACTTAACTCGAGACTTGGGCTAGGAATAGGTGATGCTCCACCCAGGTTAATTAAGGATTGGATGTGTATGTAGGCCTGTATGATCAAGGACTATCTTAACTGGCCACATGCCCTGGATATGGGACAGGGTAAGCTTGAACCTGGCTATTCCATGCGTGAAAATACAACCGCGCACTAGGCGTGGGAGATAGTGGGAGTAGCGTGTACCCTCCTGGCTAGAGGCTAGACGGAGGAGTACTGTGCTCCCGGGTAGCGCAGACCGGTTCATGTTGTGGAGGATCTATGGGAATGGTTGACATATGTAAGGGTTAAGTGCTACATATGTCGTGTGGTTAGAGATCCTCAGCTGAGTAAATCGATTCAGATCGCCGTTATATCCCCGGAGAGTGGAGACTTGATTTTCGACCTACAACCTAAGTCAGGATGTAAACATTATGAGTAAAAATGATGTTGTATTGATGAGATGGTGAAATTAGACTAGATGCAATCAGAGTCTATTAATATTTAATCTGGCGTTAAAACATAGAAAGTAAGGACTCACTTTAGTAAGCTATTTCTGCAAAAGTATCTAAGTTGATTCTTGCTAAAGCCTTTTCCTTGATTCCTATTTAACCAGCATATCCTTGAGAGTCTTTTCTTTAGTCGGGTAAGTCTTGCTGAGTACTTGCGTACTTAGGGTTTTATTCCCATTGTTGTTGCAGGTTACGAGTCACTTTGATTGTGATTGGTGTTAAACGCCGGTGGGCACAGCCTTCTTATAAGTCTAAGTACTTCTTCTATACTTCTTATTGAGGATTGTCACTGAGCTAGCATATATTTCAAACTTATAAATAACTTATAACATTTCAAAGTTTATCATTTGAACCACTTTTGTAACCACTCTGATAAATATAATGTAAATTTGTTGTAACTTGTAAAATTTGGTAATAAGATTTCTGCTGCAAAATTTTTGGTGTGTGATTTGTGTTTACTTAATCCTATGGTTCTGGTTGTAAGTGGTTTATCCGGGGTCTATGGGACACTCGGACAGATCCTGTTAAGCTATTCGGTGCACATGCATAGCCGTCTGAGGTCTTTGAGACAAGGACAGGTGCATGTGGGTCCAATAACTTGGGAGGTTCTGCCACAGCTGGTATCGGAGCAAGATTAAGTATATACGGTCACATACGTATTTTCAAAACAAAAGATACCAATCAAACTAGTACAGACTGCGCTTGATTTAATTTAGAACAGGTAATTTACTGAACGAATAAATCTCAATTATAAATCCTCAGACGCGATTTCTCAGCTGACAAGCTGAGACGAAATTATTTTGCACCAAAAACTTTAGTTGTCGAGATCCGCTTAATTTATCTGGGTCAATATGGTATTGTTCAATTGATTTATCTGAGATCGAATAAATTCGCCCGCAACCAAATACTTGAATTTCTCTGCCATAAATAGCGTGCAAGATGAAACCAACCTTGGTTATCGACTTTGCGTGTGTTTTCCACGAATAGCACGTGCAGTCTAGATTTATGAAATCAGTCGATTCCCAAATTTACACTCGCTAGCACGTCGGACACGCGGCAGCAGAGTGACGGAAGGCGCGACACGTAGTGAAGAGTTGAATCGGTGGCCGATTCGGATAACCGAAAGGGATAGCGGTAGGGAGATAAGGTGCACACGGGGACCTCCATGGAGACGATACGTGTTTTTCACGTAAGTAAGAAGTTGTGCGTTGTCACACATAGGGTTGTGCCCGCCACACGCCATGAAGCCAAACCACAGAGAGACACATGCAACACAGGCGTCAAAGAATTTCAAACGAAGTTTAAGGAACCAGATTCAATTTCAAAGATTAGAGTTTGGGCAAGACATCGATGGCTCAACCCAAACGATATTGGATCTAATGTTTCAGAAGATTGCTAAAGTCTGAATTTTTGCAAAATAAATTAGGACAATTTAAACAGATGGAGACAGACACGATATCAAAATCGTGATAGACGAAGATGATTAAAATTTAGTGTCCATTTTATTCACCGCTATCACGTGTTAAAGTCCACACTCGTGGTCGAGCCGACGATAAACACCTGGGGTGTTACAACAGGCTGCTACAGCCTTAGGGAATTTTTGTAAAGGCTTCATAATGAATCCCTGGCTATTCACCTTGGGAGTGAATAAGGGTCTTGCAAGCCCGGGCTAGAGAGGGAATCACGGCTTGTGGGTAAAGTGCGCAACCTCTGCAGAGTGTTATGAAACTTATATATCAGTCGTGCTCGCGGTTATGAGCGACCAAAGGAGCTCCATTGATTAGAGACACATTGATCGGAGATGCTTTGTTTACAGATGATGATGAGGATAATGTTGGTTTCTATTGTGATTATGATTATGGTTTCCGGTATTCTTTCCGTTTGGAAAGGGTACTTTTGGGTTAACAACTTGGGTTAATGTTAAAACTTGGCTCTCTACTAGTAATAATTGTCTGATCAACTAAAAGCAACTGCTTGACCCTAACCCCACATAAAGCTAGTCCACTTCAGCCAAACGGGACATTTGCTGAGTACGTTGATGTGTACTCACCCTTGCTTTCACAAAACACCAGGTTGACTTTGGTGCAATCTATGCTCAGGTAAAGAAGAAGGTGTCGAGGCGGATCTCCAGGAGTTCTAGGACTTCGACGAGTTCGAGGATTAGGCTAGCGACCTCCCCCATTCAGCTACCTGTGGTGGGTTGTTTACGTTTCGATTCTATGTACTTTGATTTATATTATGTAATTGTCTCTAGTCTGTAATATTATTACTTACTCTTTATTGTTATTCGAAGCATTGTGTTATGATGAGTCATTTATGTAATCGCTGTGTACGTGAATTTCTAATCCTGGCACGTACATGGTTTGCATTCGGTTTACCTTCTAAAACCGGGTGTGACAATTGTCGAGTAACACTAGGTTATTTAGTAATGTTAGGGTTTCTCTTTTTCTAACCCAACTTCTTAGTAGTGTTCTTATTGAATTTTGAAGTTAAACTGATATCCAGTGGAAATAAGAGTAAGTAGAGATTTAATTATTCCTTCAAGAAATTAGTGAAAGATTAGCTAAGTCTTTGTACTTTAATTGAACATGGGTAAGACTAACATCTTTATTCTACTTTCCCTTAGGCTTTTAATGGTGGTTTGAACTATGAATGCTATTTAGATTTTTCTAAAAATTCTATAAAAATTATAGTAGCCTAATACTGGTTAAGCTAGTCTGTCCTAGGAATTTGAGGTCAAAACTAATTAGAATCTGTTTTAAACAAAAATAACAAAAGCTAGGGTAGAGGAGTCACTTTACACTAAACTTTCTATCTAGAAGTGACCTATGTTCCAAAGTTTATTTTTACTAGTATTTAGATGCACTACCCGGTATTCGGGTCACCGTAGAATCTTCGATGCTGAGGTACTTCATGAATGGTCCAGTCACCCAAGTCAAATGAATGTGGGAGCTCTTCTGGGGCCATACTAAGGGAGGTGTGGTCATGTCGTTAGTGGACACTCGGTGTGCCTGCGGCCTAACATTAAGATGACTGGCCATGGCCCGAGATGTCATGTCTTGTCTTAGTTAGCATGGACTTTGTGACATTTGACTTGGGTTTCCATCTTGCTTCTCCTCCTTGCTAGGGACCAGATCGGTCGCTCTTCCTCGCGGTCTTGCTCGACAAGGATCTAATCGGTCGCTACACTACGCAGACTTGCTCAACAGGGACCTAGTCGGTCGCTCCACTCCACTTCCTTGCTCGGTAGGGACCTAATCAATCGCTCTACCACGCAGACTTACTCGGCGGGGACCTGGTGGGTTGCTCCGCCTCGCGGACTGTAACACCCTATCCACTCCCGAACTGGTGGTACTTACTCCTGTCAGCTCTCTAGGATCATATATTGTCCCCACAGATCAACACGAGTCTTTCGTGCGCACTTTATCCTCACTCATGCGTACCCGAGAAAACTTCCCAATCGGTCACCCATCCCAAATTGCGCCAAGCCAAGCACGCTTAACCTAGAGGTTCTTTCGAGATAGGCTTCCGAAAAAGAAGATGCACATTATTGGTATGAGTACTTTATTAATTCTATTAAGCCTTGGGCAAGGATATCACCATTCACCGGAGCTAGGGTATCACAATCCACCCCCTTAGAAGATTGACATCCTTGTCGGTCAACCCCAATCCTGGAACCTCCCCTCTTAGCCACATTTGTGTGTCTAGTGTTGTCGTATGCCATGCCATGTTACCACTCCGGGCCCACATGCGCCATGCGCCATATACCCGAACCCCTAACCCACACACACCCGTGAAAACACGAGGGTCGGCTCTGACACCACTTGTAACACCCCGTCCACTCCCGAACCGGCGATACTTACTCCTGGCAGCTCTCTAGGATCATATATTGTCCCCATAGGCCAACACAATTCTTTCGTGCGCACTTTGTCCTCACTCATGCGCACCCAAGAAAACTTACTGGTCGGTCATGATGAGGACATCAACTGCAACACGAGTATGACTACACCAGCAGCGCCTCCACCTCAGGCGCCACTTCCCTCCTCAGCTGGGCCAACTCCACCTCAGGCGCCACTTCCTCCATTAGCTAGGCCAATCACTCGGGCCCGTGCAAGAGATCTTAACTTTGTCATGCTACTGAATAATGAGGGACCAGAAGAATAGATGACCGGCTCAACTGCGTCCCCTAGGGTTACGTTTTTCTACCTTGGATGGGCTGCCCCTAGGGTTACGTTTTTCTACCTTGGCCGCCACCAGGGGCTGCGCCCCTCTCTCTATTTATACAGGAGTTGCGCCTCCTTTTCTTCCTCGAGTTTTGTTTTAGATTAGCATTAGCTATTATCGAACACGCGCAGGTTAGCATTGTCTTCATGTATTCAGAACTCCACCCTCGAGTAATAGATTAGATTGCTCGCATCTTTTTCTTGTTCATTCTTCGATTGCGTGCAGGAAACGATCTTTGTGATCAGGCTGGTCTTGCACTGGCAAGGTTGGTAACCATGGGGAGTTGGTTCAGCGATTGCATTGGTGCCTCGGGCTTGCTCGTCGTAGTCGGATCATGAGGGTCATCTTCCGCCAGATCAGAATTATCTTCAGTCACCGAAAGATCGGGCATTTCATACTTATCAAGTGGTATCAGATTTCCAGGTTGATCGGTGAGTTTATCGAGTGTTTTTCATCTCTTACAGTCCACGAAAACATATTAGATTTCAGGTTAGACCTTATCCTAGCACCCTTTTGAGCCTCGCACTTTCTTTCAATAATTTGCATTCTTGAATTTGTGTGCTGTCGTGTCATTTGTTGCTAGTTGCATTGTGTTTTAGTTTGCAATCCTTCTTTCTTCCACTTTTCAAAACCTAGCGCGTCGTCACAATCTTCCGTTTGATCACGCCACGCACCGAGTCAACACCGCTTCCTTGTTTTTCTCCTTCGGTTACGACAAAAATAGAAAAAGAAAAGGAAAAGAAAAAAAGAAAAAAGAAAGGAAAGGAAAGGATAGAACTAGAGAACAAACCGAAAAGGAGGATATGATACAAAGTGGTTGTCTAATCTCGATCGTTTTCGATCAAAAATTCCAGCGGATTCGAACGTCCTGTCGTAAAACGGCCATAACTTTTCGATCAGAACTCCGATTGCAGTGCTCTTTTTTGCTGGAAAGCTCTCAAAAAAATTCTATATAGGTCACCCTGCATAGCACCAAGTGATTGCTCCAAATAAATCAAAAAAAATATTAAGATAGTGTACCAGCGTCGGGAAGTTTTTCTGCATACTCTTGCTCCCCTTCCTCGGTATTTCTGCGTTGCAGCAGTTTGTTCCCATCCGTACTTTGCACGTGTTTCTAGCAACATAATTTCGTGTGTTACACTATAATTCAACTTTGCATTATTGTTTGATTTTGCTAATCCTTGATTTGAGTGCAGCCTACCCAGAACTCCACATATTTCTACGACAAGCAGGTTTCTGTTTCTCCAGGCAATTGCTCATCCAATGTTTCACTAGTTCTACCTGTTGGCTGCAGTTCACCCCTACGTGCTTGGTAAGAACGGATAAGAACTTGATAACATCATTACATTAAATGATTTGTCACCACCATTCCCCTGTTGTCGACAGCCTTTCGCTTTTTGGTATTTTGGTGTTTGCGCTAAATATGGCAGGAGCAAACGACACAATGGATGTCAAGGTGCAGGAAGTAAGGGGACAAGTTGATGGACTTGCTGCTGACATTAGGACGATGCATGAACGACTTGAGTCAACTGTCACTTCGATGACCGTGCGCTTCAACCAGCTTGACCTCGCTCAAACGGCTACTCGAAACACACTCGACACCATCCTAGCATTCCTTGATGCGTTGACCACAAAGATGGAGAGGGATTATGGCGGTGATACTGAGCAGGAAGATCGCCGTGGTCGTGCACGGCATCTGGTTCGTCATACCCCTAATGACTCATTTGCTAAGATTAAATTTATAATTCCATCTTTTAATGGCAAATATGATCCTGCTGCATATCTTGATTGGGAATTAGAGGTAAAACAGAAATTTTCATGCCATGATATTCCTGCTAATACCCAAGTTAAGGTTGCCATTAGTGAATTTACTGATTTTGCTTTAATTTGGTGGCGTGAGTATAAACAAAACATTCCCGTTAACAGTGTCATTACTTGGACTCAATTAAAAACTGCCATGCGCCATAGATTTGTTCCTTCCTATTATGCCCGTGATTTGCTTAACAAAATGCAGCGTTTTCAACAAGGTTCACAATCTGTTGAGTAATATTACCGGGAGTAACAAAAGGGCATGATACGTTGTGGTTTGGTAGAATCGGATGACGCTGCTATGGCACGTTTTCATGGTGGTTTGAATAGGAAAATTCAGGATGTACTTGATTATAAGGATTATTTTGAATACGCTTGCAAAGCTGAACGTGAAGTGCTGGGACGACGATCGTAGACATATACTAACTCCTTTGCAGGACGGGGTCCGACACACAGCTCAACTCCTTCCAGCCCTGTGCCTCCTACGACCAATCCTGCAGCGCCTTCCACCAAAGGCATCGTTTCTTCCACAGGACGCACACGGGATATTCAGTGCCATCGTTGCCGAGGATTTGGACACATGATTCGGGACTACCCTAACAAGCGTACCTTGCTTATACGTGACAATGGTGAGTACTCTTTGGCTAGTGATTCCGAGGAAACTAGTCATGCTATGATTGCCACTAACTATGCAGAAAATGAGGAAGTACACATTGATCCCATCGTCGCTGATAGGTATGAGAGTCTTGTTGTGCAGCATGTTCTCAGCACACAGCTTGCCCAGGCCGAAAAAATCAGCGACACACTATTCCATACCAAGGGCGTTGTAAAAGAACGGTCGATTCACATCATCATCGATAGTGGCAGCTACAACAATTTGGCAAGTACAGCTTTGGTAGAGAAATTATCCTTACCCACTCGTACACACCCATATCCGTATCACATTCAATGGCTTAATGATGGTGGTAAAATAAAGGTAACATGCTCGGTACGTATTCCTTTTTGGGGTCTTATTTTGATTATGTTGATTGTGATGTTATTCCTATGGAAGCATGCTCTTTGGTATTGGGTCGACCTTAGCAATATGATATTGATTGTTTACATCATGGTCGTTCGAATCATTATTCTTTCGTGTTTAAAGGCCAGAAAATAGTTATACATCCAATGACCCCTGACCAAATTTTGAAAGATGATCTTAGTAGGGCTGCTAAAACTGCACAATAAGTCAAATCTCCATCAGTCGCACCTGTTAAATCTGAAATAAAGTTGAATGCTCCTGTTTTACTTGCTACACGTGCTGATTTTGATGATTTACATGAGGCTCATATGCCCTGTTATGCACTTGTATGCTCACGTATGCTTGAACTCCACCCTTGAGTAATAGATTAGATTGCTCACATCTTTTTCTTGTTCATTCTTCGATTGCGTGCAGGAAACGATCTTTGTGATCAGACTGATCTTGCACCGGCAAGGTTGGTAACCACAGGGAGTTGGTTCAGCGATTGCATTGGCACCTCGGGCTTGCTCGTCGTAGTCGAATCGTGAGGGTCATCTTCCGCCAGATCGGAATTATCTTCAATCACCGAAAGATCGGGCATTTCATACTTATCAAGTGTTATCAGATTTCCAGGTTGATCGGTGAGTTTATCGAGTGTTTTCATCTCTTACAGTCCACGAAACCATATTAGATTTCAGGTTAGACCTTATCCTAGCACCCTTTTGAGCCTCGCACTTCCTTTCAATAATTTGCATTGTTGAATTTGTGTGTTGTCGTGTCATTTGTTGCTAGTTGCATTGTGTTTTAGTTCGCGATCCTTCTTTCTTCCACTTTTCAAACCCTAGCGCGTCGTCACAATCTTCCGTTTGATCATGCCACGCACCGAGTCAACATCGCTTCCTTATTTTTCTCCTTCGGTTACGACAACAACAGAAAAAGAAAAGGAAAAGAAAAAAAGAAAAAAAAGAAAGAAAAGGAAAGGATAGAACTAGAGAACAAACCGAAAAAGGAGGATATGATACAAAGTGGTTGTCTAATCTCGATCGTTTTCGATCAAAAATTCCAGCGGATTCGAACGTCCTGTCGTAAAACGGCCATAACTTTTCGATCAGAACTCCGATTGCAGTGCTCTTTTTGCTGGAAAGCTCTCAAAAAATTCTATATAGGTCACCCTACATAGTGCCAGGTGATTGCTCCAAATAAATCAAAAAAAATATTAAGACAGTGTACCAACGCCGGGAAGTTTTTCTGCATACTCTTGCTCCCCTTCCTCGGTATTTCTGCGTTGCAGCAGTTTGTTCCCATCCGTACTTTGCACGTGTTTCTAGCAACATAATTTCGTGTGTTACACTATAATTCAACTTTGCATTATTGTTTGATTGTGCTAATCCTTGATTTGAGTGCAGCCTACCCAGAACTCCACATATTTCTACGACAAGCAGGTTTCTGTTTCTCCAGGCAATTGCTCATCCAATGTTTCACTAGTTCTACCTGTTGGCTGCAGTTCACCCCTACGTGCTTGGTAAAAACGGATAAGAACTTGATAACATCATTACATTAAGTGATTTGTCACCACCATTCCCCTGTTGTCGACAGCCTTTCGCTTTTTGGTATTTTGGTGTTTGCGCTAAATATGGCAGGAGCAAACAACACAATGGATGTCAAGGTGCAGGAAGTAAGGGGACTGAAAGGGAAATGTGCCCTTGGGCCATTTCTAAGTATTTTGGTGATTGAGTGCCAACTTAAGTGCTTAAATGTGAATTTATGCCATGGATGAATAAAGTGCAAATCAAGAGCAAAGGTATGTTTCTAAGTCTTAGTACATTGGTTTTGTGTACTAATATACTTGTCTAAGTATTGGAAACATGAAGAAAAAGAAAAGAAAAGAGTTGGTTGTGTACAGCCAAGAGGCTGTTTCGGTCTGGGGCACCGGACTGTCCGGTGGTGCACCGGACAGTGTCCGGTGCGCCAGGCTGCCTCGGCCGAAGTAGCCGCTCTCGGGAATTCGCTGAAGGCGTACGGCTAAAATTCACCGGACTGTCCGGTGTGCACCGGACTGTCCGGTGAGCCAACGGTCGGCCGCGGAATCCGCGCGCGACACGTGGCCGAGCCAACGGTCGGAAGGGGGCACCGGACTGTCCGGTGTGCACCGGACATGTCCGGTGCGACAACTGCTCCCAGATCAGCAACGGTCGGCTTCGCCAGTTAAGGAAAGAAATCGGGCACCGGACAGTGTCCGGTGTGCACCGGACTGTCCGGTGCGCCCGACGACAGAAGGCAAGGATGGCCTTCCAGATTTATTCTCAACGGCTCCTAGCTGCCTTGGGGCTATAAAAGGGACCCCTAGGCGCATGGAGGAGGACACCAAGCATTCCTACAACATTCCTAAGCACCAAGACATCGATCTCACGCATTCGTTTCATTGTGATAGCATCTAGAGCTCTTGTTGAGTTGCGAACTCTTTGAGTTGTGTTGCGAGCTCTTGTTGCGACTTGTGTGCGTGTTGTTGCTCTGATCTTTTGAAGTCTTGTGTGCGTTGCTCATTCCCCCTTTGCTCTGTGTTCTTTGTGAACTTCAATTGTAAGGGCGAGAGGCTCCAAGTTGTGGAGATTCCTCGCAAACGGGATTGAGAAAAAGCAAGCAAAACACCGTGGTATTCAAGTGGGTCTTTGGACCGCTTGAGAGGGGTTGATTGCAACCCTCGTCCGTTGGGACGCCACAACGTGGAGTAGGCAAGCATTGGTCTTGGCCGAACCACGGGATAAACCACTGTGTCATCTCTGTGATTGATCTCTTGTGGTATTGTGTTTTGTTGAGACTCCTTTCTAGCCACTTGGCATTTATCGTGCTAACACTTAACAAGTTTTTGTGGCTATAAGCTTAAGTTTTACAGGATCACCTATTCACCCCCCCCCCCTCTAGGTGCTCTCAATTGGTATCGGAGCCGTTCTCTTCAAGAAAGGGACTAACCGCCCGAAGAGATGGATCCTAAGGGGAAGGGAATCGTGATCAACGACAAGGAAAAGGAGTCCTTCGTCAACGAGCCAAAAGATGACAAATCTAACGACTCTGGCTCGGGCCACAAACGTAAAGATGGGAAGAAGAAGAAGACAAGACGTATCAAGGAGATCGTCTACTACGACAGCGACGAGTCTACTTCTTCTCACAAGGACGACGACTACGACAAACAAAAGACGGTTAACTCAAACTTTTCTTTTGATTATTCGCGCATTCCGCATAGCTCAAATGCTCATTTGCTCCCCATTCCACTTGGCAAGCCTCCTCACTTTGATGGAGAGGACTACGGATTTTGGAGTCACAAAATGCATACACACCTATTTTCTCTCCATCCAAGCATTTGGGAGATTGTGGAAAGTGGAATGAAATTTGATAGCTCGGATAGTCCTTCGTTTATTAATGAACAGATCCATAAAAATGCACAAGCTACTACTGTGTTGCTAGCCTCTTTGTGCAGGGACGAGTATCACAAGGTGAGCGGCTTGGACAATGCCAAGCAGATTTGGGACACCCTCAAGATCTCTCATGAGGGGAATGATGTCACCTTACTCACCAAGATGGAGTTGGTGGAGGGCGAGCTCGGACGATTCGCGATGATAAGGGGCGAGGAACCGACGCAAACATACAACCGGCTCAAGATCCTTATCAACAAAATAAGGAGCTACGGAAGCACGCGATGGACGGATCACGACGTCGTCCGCCTAATGCTAAGGTCATTTACCGTTCTTGATCCTCATCTCGTGAACAATATTCGTGAGAATCCCAGGTACACGAAGATGACGCCCGAGGAGGTACTCGGAAAATTCGTAAGCGGGCGGATGATGATCAAGGAGGCAAGATACGTGGACGATGCCTTGAATGGACCGATCAACGAGCCTCAACCCCTTGCTCTCAAGGCAACAAGAAGCTAGGAGGCGCTACCTAGCAGGGTGGCACAAATTGAGGCGGCCGGACTTAATGATGAAGAGATGGCCCTCATCATCAAAAGGTTCAAGACGGCGCTTAAAGGTCGCAAGGGACAGCCAAGCAAGACCAAAGCCAAGGGGAAGCGTTCGTGCTTCAAATGCGGTAAGCTTGGTCATTTTATTGCTAACTGTCCCGACAATGATAGTGATCAGGACCAAGGGAACAAGAGGGAGAAGAAGAAGAATTATAAGAAGGCAAAGGGCGAGGCTCATCTTGGCAAGGAGTGGGATTCGGACTGCTCCTCGTCTGACTCCGACAATGAGGGACTCGCCGCCACTGCCTTCAACAAGTCATCCCTCTTCCCCAACGAGCGTCACACTTGCCTCATGGCAAGAGAGAAGAAGGTAATCACTCGAAATGATGTCACTTATGATTCTTCTAGTGACGATGAGTCTAGTGATGATGAAATAGATTACTCTAGTTTGTTCAAGGGATTGGATAGAAATAAAATTGATAAAATCAATGAATTGATTGATGCCTTGAATGAAAAGGATAGGCTTTTAGAAAAGCAAGAGGATTTGTTGTATGATGAACATGATAAGTTTGTAGAGGCACAAAAATCCTATGCTTTAGAAGTTAAAAGAAATGAAGTGCTTTCTAGTGAATTATCTTCTTGTCATGAAAACATTGCTACTTTAAAGAGTGTTAATGATGACTTAAATGCTAAACTAGAAGTAGCCAGTAAATCAACATCTTGTGTAGAAATTGTTGAAACTTGCGCTAGGTGTAAAGATCTTAATGTTGATGCTTGTAGTAAACATCTAGTTTCAATTTCTAAATTGAATGATGAAGTGGCTAGTCTTAATGCTCAACTTAAGGCTAGCAAAAGCGAATTTGATAAGCTAAAATTTGCAAGGGATGCCTACACGATTGGTAGACACCCCTCAATTAAGGATGGACTTGGCTTCAAAAGGGAAGCCAAGAACTTAACAAGCCATAAGGCTCCCATTCCCGCTAAGGAGAAAGGGAAGGCCCCTATGGCTACTAGTGCTAAAAAGAACCATGCCTTTTTGTATCATGATAGGAAAAATTCTAGAAATGCTTTTAGAAGTTATGATGCTTTTGATTCACATGCTTATGATTCTTATGCTATGACTGCTTCTAGTTCTCATGTTGTGCATGATAGAAAAGTTGGTAGAAGAAATGTTGTTCACAATATGCCTAGGAGAAATGTTGTTAATGCTCATAGGAAAGTTCATGGACCTTCTACAATTTATCATGCCCTAAATGCTTCCTTTGCTATTTGTAGAAAGGATAGGAAGATAGTTGCTAGGAAGTTAGGGGCAAAATGCAAGGGAGACAAAACTTGCATTTGGGTCCCTAAGGATATTTGCACTAACCTTGTAGGACCCAACAAGAGTTGGGTACCTAAGTCCCAAGCCTAAATTTGCCTTGCAGGTTTATGCATCCGGGGGTTCAAGCTGGATTATTGATAGCGGATGCACAAACCATATGACGGGGGAGAAGAAGATGTTCACCTCCTACGTCAAGAATAAGGATTCCCAAGATTCAATTATATTCGGTGATGGGAATCAAGGCAAGGTAAAAGGATTAGGTAAAATTGCAATCTCAAATGAGCACTCAATTTCTAATGTGTTTTTAGTTGAGTCCTTGGGATATAATTTGCTATCTGTTAGTCAATTATGCAACATGGGGTATAACTGTCTATTTACAAATGTAGATGTGTCTGTCTTTAGAAGAAGTGATGGTTCACTAGCATTTAAGGGTGTATTAGACGGCAAACTTTATTTAGTTGATTTTGCAAAAGAGGAGGCCGGTCTAGATGCATGCTTAATTGCTAAGACTGGCATGGGCTGGCTGTGGCATCGCCGCTTAGCACATGTGGGGATGAAGAACCTTCACAAGCTTCTAAAGGGAGAACACGTGATAGGTTTGACTAACGTGCAATTCGAAAAAGATAGACCTTGTGCAGCTTGTCAAGCAGGTAAACAAGTGGGAGGAGCACATCACAGCAAGAATGTGATGACCACTTCAAGACCCCTGGAGCTGCTGCATATGGACCTCTTCGGACCCATCGCCTACCTGAGCATAGGAGGGAGTAAGTATGGTCTAGTTATTGTTGATGACTTTTCCCGCTTCACTTGGGTGTTCTTTTTGCAGGATAAGTCTGAAACCCAAGGGACCCTCAAGCGCTTCCTCAGGAGAGCTCAAAATGAGTTTGAGCTCAAGGTGAAGAAGATAAGGAGCGACAACGGGTCCGAGTTCAAGAACCTTCAAGTGGAGGAGTTCCTTGAGGAGGAAGGGATCAAGCATGAGTTCTCCGCTCCCTACACACCACAGCAAAATGGTGTGGTAGAGAGGAAGAACAGGACGCTAATTGATATGGCGAGGACTATGCTTGGAGAGTTCAAGACCCCCGAGCGATTTTGGTCGGAAGCCGTGAACACGGCTTGCCACGCCATCAACAGGGTCTACCTTCACCGCCTCCTCAAGAAGACGTCATATGAGCTACTAACCGGTAACAAACCCAATGTATCTTACTTTCGTGTATTTGGGAGCAAGTGCTACATTCTAGTGAAGAAGGGTAGAAATTCTAAGTTTGCTCCCAAAGCTGTAGAAGGGTTTTTGTTAGGTTATGACTCAAATACAAAGGCGTATAGAGTCTTCAACAAATCATCGGGTTTGGTTGAAGTCTCTAGCGACGTTGTATTTGATGAGACTAATGGCTCTCCAAGAGAGCAAGTTGTTGATTGTGATGATGTAGATGAAGAAGATGTTCCGACGGCAGCTATACGAACCATGGCGATTGGGGAAGTACGGCCACAGGAACAAGATGAACGAGATCAACCTTCTTCCTCAGCAACGGTGCATCCCCCAACTCAAGACGATGAACAGGTTCATCAAACGGAGGCGTGTGATCAAGGGGGAGCACAAGATGATCACGTGATGGAGGAAGAAGCGCAACCGGCACCTCCAACCCAAGTTCGAGCGATGATTCAAAGGGATCATCCCGTCGACCAAATTCTGGGTGACATTAGCAAGGGAGTAACTACTCGATCTCGATTAGTTAATTTTTGTGAGTATTACTCTTTTGTCTCTTCTATTGAGCCTTTCAGGGTAGAGGAGGCCCTGCTAGATCCGGACTGGGTGTTGGCCATGCAGGAGGAGCTCAACAACTTCAAGAGAAATGAAGTTTGGACGCTGGTGCCTCGTCCGAAGCAAAATGTTGTGGGAACCAAGTGGGTGTTCCGCAACAAACAGGACGAGCACGGGGTGGTGACGAGAAACAAGGCTCGACTTGTGGCAAAAGGTTATGCCCAAGTCGCAGGTTTGGATTTCGAGGAGACTTTTGCTCCTGTGGTTAGGCTAGAATCAATTCGTATCTTGCTAGCATATGCCGCTCACCATTCTTTCAGGTTGTACCAAATGGATGTGAAGAGCGCTTTCCTCAACGGGCCAATCAAGGAGGAGGTGTACGTGGAGCAACCCCCTGGCTTCGAGGATGAACGGTACCCCGACCATGTGTGTAAGCTCTCTAAGGCGCTCTATGGACTTAAGCAAGCCCCAAGAGCATGGTATGAATGCCTTAGAGACTTTCTAATTGTTAATGCTTTCAAGGTTGGGAAAGCCGATCCAACTCTTTTTACTAAGACATGTGATGGTGATTTGTTTGTATGCCAAATTTATGTCGATGACATAATATTTGGTTCTACTAACCAAAAGTCTTGTGAAGAGTTTAGCAGGGTGATGACGCAGAAATTCGAGATGTCGATGATGGGCGAGTTGAACTACTTCCTTGGGTTCCAAGTGAAGCAACTCAAGGACGGCACTTTCATCTCCCAAACGAAGTACACGCAAGACTTGCTAAAGAGGTTTGGGATGAAGGACGCCAAGCCCGCAAAGACGTTGATGGGAACCGACGGACACACAGACCTCAACAAAGGAGGTAAGTCCGTTGATCAAAAAGCATACCGGTCCATGATAGGTTCTTTGCTTTATTTATGTGCTAGTAGACCGGATATTATGCTTAGCGTATGCATGTGTGCTAGATTTCAATCCGATCCTAAGGAATGTCACTTAGTGGCGGTGAAGCGAATTCTTAGATATTTGGTTGCTACGCCTTGCTTCGGGCTCTGGTATCCAAAGGGGTCTACCTTTGACCTGGTTGGATACTCAGATTCCGACTATGCTGGATGTAAGGTCGATAGGAAAAGTACATCAGGGACGTGCCAATTCTTAGGAAGGTCCCTGGTGTCGTGGAATTCTAAGAAACAAACCTCCGTTGCCCTATCCACCGCTGAGGCCGAATATGTTGCCGCAGGACAGTGTTGCGCGCAACTACTTTGGATGAGGCAAACCCTCCGGGACTTTGGCTACAATCTGAGCAAAGTCCCACTCCTATGCGATAATGAGAGTGCTATCCGCATGGCGGAAAATCCTGTTGAACACAGCCGCACAAAGCACATAGACATCCGGCATCACTTTTTGAGAGACCACCAGCAAAAGGGAGATATCGAAGTGTTTCATGTTAGCACCGAGAACTAGCTAGCCGATATCTTTACCAAGCCTCTAGATGAGAAGACCTTTTGTAGGCTGCGTAGTGAGCTAAATGTCTTAGATTCGCGGAACTTGGATTGAATTATAGCATACATGTGTTTATGCCTTTGATCATGTTCCTTTTGCATTTTGTTGTTTAGTATGGTGCTCAAGTTGTACAAACACTCCCTGGACCTCACAAGTCCGTTGCAAAGTGATGCACAGTTTTAGGGGGAGATGTGTTACAACTTGACCCTTTGAGACTAACCATATGCTTGAGTTTACTTGATTTAGTCTCGAAGGAGAATTGAAAGGGAAAAGGTGGACTTGGACCATGAAAGACTTCCACTGCACTCCGATGAGAGGGTAACTTATTCCAAGTTCATCTCATGAACTCTCATTGCCATTTGCTCTTAATTGAAGATTTTGGTGAGGCAATGGGGTTAAAGGGCCAAGATTGATCCCGTTTTGGTGCTTGATGCCAAAGGGGGAGAAAATAAAGGCCAAAGCAATAGATGGATCAGCTACCACTTGAGAAATTTTGAAAATAGTAGAATAGAGCTTTTGGTTTGTCAAAACTCTTGCATTGTCTCTTTTGTCAAAAGTTGGCCTCTTATGGGGAGAAGTGTTGATTATGGGAAATAGGGGGAGTTTTTGAAATCTTTGATCAATCTCTTTTGGGATGACTCTCTTTATGCTTCAACATGTGTGTTTGACTTAGAGATAGAGATTTGAGTTTGATTTGCAAAAACAAACCAAGTGGTGGCAAAGGATGATCCATATATGCCAAAATTGAATCAAAATCAATTTGAGTTTTATTTGAAGTGATTTTGCACTTGTTCTAGTTGCTTTATGTTGTGTTGGCATAAATCACCAAAAAGGGGGAGATTGAAAGGGAAATGTGCCCTTGGGCCATTTCTAAGTATTTTGGTGATTGAGTGCCAACTCAAGTGCTTAAATGTGAATTTATGCCATGGATGAATAAAGTGCAAATCAAGAGCAAAGGTATGTTTCTAAGTCTTAGTACATTGGTTTTGTGTACTAATATACTTGTCTAAGTATTGGAAACAGGAAGAAAAAGAAAAGAAAAGAGTTGGCTGTGTACAGCCAAGAGGCTGTTTCGGTCTGGGGCACCGGACTGTCCGGTGGTGCACCGGACAGTGTCCGGTGCGCCAGGCTGCCTCGGCCGAAGTAGCCGCTCTCGGGAATTCGCTGAAGGCGTACGGCTAAAATTCACCGGACTGTCCGATGTGCACCGGACTGTCCGAGCCAACGGTCGGCCGCGGAATCCACGCGCGACACGTGGCCGAGCCAACGGTCGGAAGGGGGCACCGGACTGTCCGGTGTGCACCGGACATGTCCGGTGCGACAACTGCTCCCAGATCAGCAACGGTCGGCTTCGCCAGTTAAGGAAAGAAATCGGGCACCGGACAGTGTTCGGTGTGCACCGGACTGTCCGGTGCGCCCGACGACAGAAGGCAAGGATGGCCTTCCAGATTTATTCTCAACGGCTCCTAGCTGCCTTGGGGCTATAAAAGGGACCCCTAGGCGCATGGAGGAGGACACCAAGCATTCCTACAACATTCCTAAGCACCAAGACATCGATCTCACGCATTCGTTTCATTGTGATAGCATCTAGAGCTCTTGTTGAGTTGCGAACTCTTTGAGTTGTGTTGCGAGCTCTTGTTGCGACTTGTGTGCGTGTTGTTGCTCTGATCTTTTGAAGTCTTGTGTGCGTTGCTCATTCCCCCTTTGCTCTGTGTTCTTTGTGAACTTCAATTGTAAGGGCGAGAGGCTCCAAGTTGTGGAGATTCCTCGCAAACGGGATTGAGAAAAAGCAAGCAAAACACCGTGGTATTCAAGTGGGTCTTTGGACCGCTTGAGAGGGGTTGATTGCAACCCTCGTCCGTTGGGACGCCACAACGTGGAGTAGGCAAGCATTGGTCTTGGCCGAACCACGGGATAAACCACTGTGTCATCTCTGTGATTGATCTCTTGTGGTATTGTGTTTTGTTGAGACTCCTTTCTAGCCACTTGGCATTTATCGTGCTAACACTTAACAAGTTTTTGTGGCTATAAGCTTAAGTTTTACAGGATCACCTATTCACCCCCCCTCTAGGTGCTCTCAGGGACAAGTTGATGGACTTGCTGCTGACATTAGGACGATGCATGAACGACTTGAGTCAACTGTCACTTCGATGACCGTGCGCTTCAACCAGCTTGACCTCGCTCAAACGGCTACTCGAAACACACTCGACACCATCCTAGCATTCCTTGATGCGTTGACCACAAAGATGGAGAGGGATTATGGCGGTGATACTGAGCAGGAAGAGGGAGATCGCTGTGGTCGTGCACGGCATGTGGTTCGTCATACCCCTAATGACTCATTTGCTAAGATTAAATTTATAATTCCATCTTTTAATGGCAAATTTGATCCTGCTGCATATCTTGATTGGGAATTAGAGGTAAAACAGAAATTTTCATGCCATGATATTCCTGCTAATACCCAAGTTAAGGTTGCCTTTAGTGAATTTACTGATTTTGCTTTAATTTGGTGGCGTGAGTATAAACAAAACATTCCCGTTAACAGTGTCATTACTTGGACTCAATTAAAAACTGACATGCGCCATAGATTTGTTCCTTCCTATTATGCCCGTGATTTGCTTAACAAAATGCAGCATTTTCAACAAGGTTCACAATCTGTTGAGTAATATTACCGGGAGTAACAAAAGGGCATGATACGTTGTGGTTTGGTAGAATCGGATGACGCTGCTATGGCACGTTTTCATGGTGGTTTGAATAGGAAAATTCAGGATATACTTGATTATAAGGATTATTTTGAATACGCTTGCAAAGATGAACGTGAAGTGCAGGGACGACGATCGAAGAAATATACTAACTCCTTTGCAGGACGGGGTCCGACACACAGCTCAACTCCTTCCAGCCCTGTGCCTCCTACGACCAATCCTGCAGCGCCTTCCACCAAAGGCATCGTTTCTTCCACAGGACACACACGGGATATTCAGTGCCATCGTTGCCGAGGATTTGGACACATGATTCGGGACTACCCTAAAAAGCGTACCTTGCTTATACGTGACAATGGTGAGTACTCTTTGGCTAGTGATTCCGAGGAAACTAGTCATGCTATGATTGCCACTAACTATGCAGAAAATGAGGAAGTACACATTGATCCCATCGACGTTGATAGGTATGAGAGTCTCGTTGTGCAGCGTGTTCTCAGCACACAGCTTGCCCAGGCCGAAAAAATCAGCGACACACTATTCCATACCAAGGGCGTTGTAAAAGAACGGTCGATTCACATCATCATCGATAGTGGCAGCTGCAACAATTTGGCAAGTACAGCTTTGGTAGAGAAATTATCCTTACCCACTCGTACACACCCATATCCGTATCACATTCAATGGCTTAATGATGGTGGTAAAATAAAGGTAACATGCTCGGTACATATTCCTTTTTCGCTGGGGTCTTATTTTGATTATGTTGATTGTGATGTTATTCCTATGGAAGCATGCTCTTTGTTATTGGGTCGACCTTAGCAATATGATACTGATTGTTTACATCATGGTCGTTCGAATCATTATTCTTTTGTGTTTAAAGGCCAGAAAATAGTTATACATCCAATGACCCCTGACCAAATTTTGAAAGATTATCTTAGTAGGGCTGCTAAAACTGCACAATAAGTCAAATCTCCATCAGTCGCACCTGTTAAATCTGAAATAAAGTTGAATGCTCCTGTTTTACTTGCTACACGTGCTGATTTTGATGATTTACATGAGGCTCATATGCCCTGTTATGCACTTGTATGCTCACGTATGCTTGTTCCACTTGATGATGCACCGTCTTTGGATATACCCCCTGTTTTTGTTAACCTTTTGCAGGAGTATGCTGATGTATTTCCCACAGACTTACCACCGGGTCTTCCACCGCTCCGTGGCATCGAGCATCAGATCGATCTCATCCCGGACGTTTCTCTTTCGAACCGCACCCCTACCGTACAAATCCAGATGAGATGAAGGAGATCCAGCGCTAGGTGCAGACGCTGCTTAATAAAGGATACATTCGATTTTATCGTCGGTTCATGCGTGATTTTAGCTCCATTGTTGTCCCTTTGCACAAACTCACAAAGAAAGATGTGTATTCTGCTTGGGGCCCCACACAAGAAGAGTCGTTTAACACTTTGAAAGATAAAGTTAACCCATGCTCCACTTTTAAAATTGCCTGACTTTCAGAAAGTGTTTGAACTTGAAAGTGATGCTAGTGGTATTGGGTTAGGTGCTAGTTTGTTACAAGGAAAACCGGTAGCTTATTTCAGTGAAAAATTAAACGATGCTAGCTTGAGATATTCTACTTATGAGGAGCTTTATGCTTTAGTCCGCACTTTGCAAACATGGCAGCACTACCTTTGGCCTCGCGAGTTTATAATTCATTCTGATCATGAGGCTTTAAAACATATTCGTACCCAAACAAATCTGAATCGTCGTCATGCTAGTTGGGTAGAATTCATCGAGTCTTTTGCTTACATCATTAAACACAAGAACGGGAAGGAAAAATGTCATTGTTGATGCGTTGTCCCGTAGATATACCATGCTTTCATAGTTAGAATTTCAAATTTTTGGCTTGCAAACTGTGAAAGATCAATATGTCGATGATGCTGATTTTAAAGATATCTTTATAAATTGTAAGGATGGCAAACCCTAGGGAAAAATTTCACGTACAAGATAGATTTTTGTTCCATGCTAACAAGATGTGTATTCCAACAACCTTGGTTCGTCTTTTGTTGCTGCAGAAAGCTCATGGAGGCAGTGTCATGGGGCACTTTGGCGTTTACAAGACACATGAGGTGCTGGTTGCACACTTCTTTTGGCCCCGGATGCACCGTGATGTTGAGCGTCTTGTTGCACGTTGTACTACTTGCCAGAAAGCTAAGTCACGTTCGGGTAACCATGGTTTGTATATGCCTTTGCCTATCCCTTCTTCCCCTTGGCTTGATATTTCTATGGACTTTGTTTTGGGATTGCCTAGAACTAAGAAGGGGAGGGATAACATTTTTGTGGTTGTTGATAGATTCTCTAAAATGGCTCACTTTATACCTTGTCATAAAACTGATGATGCTAGCATTGTTGCTGAATTGTTCTTTAGAGAGATTATTCGTTTACTTGGTATTCCGAAAACAATAGTCTTTGATTGCGATGCTAAATTTCGAAGCCATTTTTGGAGATCGCTTTAAAATAAATTAGGAACTAAATTGATGTTTAGCACTACTTGTCATCCTCAAACTGATGGACAAATTGAGGTAGTAAATAGAACTTTATCTACAATGCTTAGGGTTGTTTTAGACAAGAATTTGAGACGTTGGGAGGATTGCTTGCCTCATGTTGAATTTGCTTATAATCATGCCACGCATTCTTCTACAAAGATGTGCCCTTTTCAGATTGTTTATGGTTACATTCCTAGGGCACCTATTGATTTGATTTCACTTAATGCTGTGAGCGCCCCACATGTAGATGCTGTTGCACATGTTGAGCAAATGATTACCATACATGAACAAACAAAACAAAACATTGCTGCTACTAATGCAAAAAATCAATTTGTCGGTAGTAAAGGAAGAAAACTTGTTACTTTTGAGCCAGGTGATATGGTTTGGTTGCACTTCAGAAAGGATCAGTTTCCTACTTTGTGCCATTCTAAATTAATGCCTCGTGTTGCTGGTCCTTTTAAGGTGCTAAAAAGATTAATGATAATGCTTATATCCTTGACCTGCCTGCGGAATTTGGTATTTCCACTAGTTTTAATGTTGCAGATTTGAAACCATACATGGGCGAGGATGACGAGTTACCGTCGAGGACGACTTCACTTCAAGAAGGAGAGGATGATGAGGACATCAACTGCAACACGAGTACGACTACACCAACAGCACCTCCACCTCAGGCGCCACTTCCCTCCTCAACTGGGCCAACTCCACCTCAGGTGCCACTTCATTCATTAGCTGGGACAATCACTAGGGCCCATGCAAGAGATCTTAACTTCGTCATGCTACTGAATAATGAGAGACCAGAAGAATAGACGACCGACCCAACTGTGGCCCAATGTGGAGGACATAGGATGGGCCGAACCTAGGGTTGCGTTTTCCACCTTGGCCGCCACGAGGGGCTGCACCCATCTCTCTATTTATACAGGAGTTGCACCTCCTTTTCTTCCTCGAGTTTTGTTTTAGATTAGCCTTAGCTATTCCTGAACACGAGCAGATTAGCGATGTCTTCGTGTAGTCAGAACTCCACCCTCGAGTAATAGATTAGATTGCTCGTATCTTTTTCTTATTCGTTCTTCGATTGCGTGCAGGAAACGATCTTCATGATCAGGTAGGCTAATCTTGCACCAGCAAGGTCGGTAACCACAGGGAGTTGGTTCAGCGATTGCATTGGCGCCTCGGGCTTGCTCGTCGTAGTCGGATCGCGGGGGTCATCTTCCGTCAGATCGAAATTATCTCCACTCACCGAAAGATTGGGCACTTCAGCCTTATCAGGTCACCCATCCCAAATTGTTCCAACCCAAGCACGCTTAACCTGGAGGTTCTTTCGAAATAGTCTTCCGAAAAAGAAGATGCACCTTATTGGTATGAGTACTCTATTAATTCTATTAAGCCTTGCACCAGGATATCACCATCTACCGGAACCAGGATATCACACGGACTTGCTCAGTGGGGTTCTGGTCAGTCATTACGCCTCGCGGACTTGCTCGGCGAGGACCTGGTCGGTCGATCTGCCTCGCGGACATGCTCGGCAGGACCTTGGTCGATCGCTCCGTCTCGTGGATCTACTTGACAAGGACCTAGTCGGTTGCTCCGCCTTGCGGTCCCGCTCAGCAAGGAGACTTTGGTCAACAGGAAGGGTTTATAGGCCTTATTTTGGTACCCTGTTCCTAGGTATCCCGATACTATGTTTTTTATCATCATTGAAGCTCTAACTTACATCTATGTAAAAATCAATGCTTAATTGAATTTATGGTTTAAATAGCATGTCAAATAATTTGCTTGATGAGATGTTTCATCTCACCCTTGTATTACTCCTCCCAAGTATTTGATGCTTGTTTTGAGGGAGTGGGAAGTAGCTACACGTCCACGCTTCGTTATACAAACTTATTTATGTTTTATACATGTTAATTTAGTTAAAACATTTCGGTTGTGATGATGGTAATTTAATCTTTGGTGTGAATGTTGAATTCTATAGTTGTAGTTAATCTTTCACCGATATGGAGTTATTGCTGCTATTGCATACTTCTATTATTAAATTATATCTATTTGGCTTCCACGTTTCTTATATTTACAAAGGAGGTGGTACCAAAATTTATTTTTAAATGTTGATTGTAATGTTTAGTAGCATTGTGGGGTTTTGCCGATCCTAGAGGGTTACACATTTCCTAAAAATTATAATAATAAATTATTTAGAAAACTGTACTAAATCTCGTAAATTAGTAAACTCTTCATAATTAAATTCAGGTAATCATAAAAAATAGCGGTCATGAGTAGCCTTTCCCAAGCATGTATATCTTTGCAAAATTCTAATAACCGTGATAAAAGACAGATTCTCGGATCGTCGTATAAAAAATAGCGTTGAAGTCGATCGGGGATGCATGTTCTATGCTGAAGCCACTGATTGCGCATCTAGAATCCAGCAGCATGGTTATCTTTCTCACCTGGCCGTCGTTTCATCGAGCTCTTCATGACTTCCTCCTCCTTCATGTCGAAAAACTTTAGAATCTCCTGGAAGCTGCCAAGGCGTGACAACTTCCGCTGTCTTTTGCCAGCACCATCAGCGCCAGCTTCATTGGACTCGTCAGCATCTTCAGAATTGGAGTACTGCTTGTACTGCCAGCAGACTCGTATGAAGAACACCACCACAGCGAAGAGACAGATCAGGGCACAGATGAGGAAAAGCCCCCAGAAGCTTCCGAGGCCAAGCCTGGTTGCACCCACATTGCTCTCATCATTGGTGGCGCAGCTCGGCTGTGTGAACCACTCGTCATGGATGCTCTGAAGCTGGCCACTCTCTGAAAGCTGAAGGATGGCGGTCGACATATCTGCAGCAAGGGGGGAGTCTTTCTGGAATGCCTGCAAAAAAAAAAAAGGACAAGATGAAGGAGAATGAAGGCACAGAACAATTTTTTTTAAAAGAAAAACAAGTCACAGAACAAGATGAAAGGCGACGAACATACAAATCCCCATCCTTCCCTTGTGAACTGCTGTCCAACAATCTTGAAGTTGCAGTAGTGTGACAGGAAGATGTCAATATATGGCTTCTCGTCAATAATAGCAGCAACCCCACCATTTTTTGGTCCACGGTTAAGGGCATCAGCGTATTCCTCGATCGTGTTCAGTTGCACCAATCGAGACTCAGGAACGTTGAGGTTTAGCATCAGGTATTTCTTGGTGAATTTTCCGGTCTGGTATCCAATAGGTAAAGAGCTTGATATGAGACTGTCAAGGCCTGTAATTCCTGTCGCGAGCTGTTGGACCGTCAGGATTGACGTCAAACTGGCAGTGTAGCTTGAAGTGATGATCAACACGACAAACATCCATATGATCAACACGAAACGCCCGAGCGCGGTTCTGGTATTCTCCTCTGAAGGTGAGAGTTTTTCGTCAAGAAGTTTCTACCGATGCAGTGAAAAAAAAATCATGGGCAAGTTGATGTCACCGAGGCATCTAGTAGTGGACTTACGGTGTGAGAAGAACATTGTGGAGAAGCTGAACCTGAAAGAGAAGCACGCAATGTATATATATGTCAACTGCTAAGGTTAGCAACTAAGCATAGAAAAGAACACAGAGAAAAGGATAAAATTGAATAAAGCTACAAACATTTTGACCAATATAATGGAATTGCCAGTCTGAATTTTGACTAATGCCGGGTATTCGTAATAAACTAGGATAACTTACCGTGTGTTTGGTTGGGTGCATGCGCCCGTGCAAAACTCTAGAGATGCAAAAATCAGACAGCTCCGTGTGTTTGGTTGCTTGGACGTGTGTCTGGGCCAGGCCACGCTCGTGCAAAACATTGGCCTCAGCCAGGCCCGTGGGATACGGCCAAAAGGCGCGTTCCACGCGAGCCAGGCTGCGCTCGGCCACTCGCGCTCTCCTCGCGCTCGCGCTCGCCTCGCGCTCTCCTCGCGCTCGCGCTCGCCTCGCGCTAGGGTTTCGCCGCCGCCTCCTCTCCCCTCCCATCTCTCCCTCTCACGTCTCTTCTCCCCCTCGAGCTCCCCCGCGAGCAAGCTCTCGCGTCTCCTCTCCCCCTCGAGCTCTCCGTCGAGGTCCCCCTCCCCCCCGCGAGCAAGCTTTCGCGTCTCGTCTCCCCCGCGGCGAGCTCTCGCGTCTTCTCTCCCTCGCGTTCGAGCTCTCGCGTCTCCTCCCTCTCGCTGTTGTGACACTCCTTCCAGGTAATCTGTTCTTTTGATTTGTAGTAGTATTGGTAGTTCTTGGCTGAGATCTGATATTTATGCATAAAAATAGTTCTTGGGTGAGATCTGTTCTTCGTCTGATCTGGTATAGTTGTTCGCTGAGATCTGGTAGTTGTTGGCTGAGATATGGTAGTTGTTGGCTAATTTCTCTCCTCTGAGATCTGGTAGTTGTTGGCTGAGATCTGTTCTTCGTCTGATTTGAGCTCTCCCTCTTGCATGCACCCATTTCACCCCTCTCAGATCTGGTATAGTTTGCTAATTTGTTATATAAAAATAGCTTCTGGTGTAGGATTTTGCTGCAAAGTACCATGTTGTTAGTGTTCCTCGGATGATTTTAGGGTTTTGCTACAAAGTACCATGCTTGTGGTGTCGCATGCACCCATTTCGCTTCCATGTCTGGGATCAGATAATTTGTAGACTACCAAAATCATGTCTGGGATCATGTTTACTGTCTAAACAAATCATGTTTGGGATCATGTTTACTGTCTAAATCATGTTTAGATAGCAAATCATGTTTAGACAGTAAAATCATTGCAACTGAGCACATCATGTCTCCTGATGTGATCGTGACCTATGGCTCAAGACTTTCCTAGCCAAGCACTACCACAACTGATGTGATCTGATCTGTCTAAGAACAATGATGTATCCCTGAGTTCTATGGGTGTATGGGTTTAGGACATCTATATTGTTTAAGAACAGATTTGGTCCACTTGCTCTATTCCATCTATCCTAGATGCTACTTAAGAACAATGATGTATCCCTGAGTTCTATGGGTTTCCCTGTTTAAGAACAGATATGCTACAGTTTATCTGATGTGTCTCTCCTTTATCCTGATTAAGAACAGATTTGGTACTTGAGAACAATGATGTTTCCCTGTTTGAGAACTGATATGCTACACTTGATCTGATGTGTGTGTCCTTGAGTTGTTCTGATTACACTTGTTCTGTTCTGTCATCTTGAGTTGTTCTGTCTTCTTGAGCTGTTCTGTCTTCTTGAGTTGTTCTGTCATTTTGAGCTGTCATCTTGATGTTCTGATTACAATAACTGCTGTTTGAGAACTGATATGCTACACTTGATCTGGTTTTGGTGTTTGACAAATGAGAACATATACTCCTCTATCATTTTTGCAAACTGGTTATGTAAAGGATAAGTAATTGTAATTTACAAGTGTTTTAGACTTTGTCTTTTATGCTGTTTAAGAATATATATGGTACACTTGATCTGATGTATCTGTCCTTTATGCCAATGATGATAGCAAAAATGGATATTAAGCCTAATCAGGTAGCCAGTTACTAATATTTGTTGCTTGAGAACAGATATCCTTTATGTTATTTTTGCTGTCCTATATGGTACTTAAGAACAGATATGCTATACTTGATCTGATGTGTCCTATTTGCTGTTTACAAGTCCACATTTGTTGTCCTTTTTGAAGTTCTGATGTTTCTATATAGTAGCTGGCTACACTGTCATGTGGAAAAATTTCGCTGAGCTGAGGCTAATAATAATACTGTTTTCAAGTATGAACTGATGTTTGCTGCTTTTACAAGTCATGACATGGTTTTATTTGAAGTCATGTTTGTTGTCCCATGAACTGAGTTGTAAATTCTGTTAGTAGAAGCAGAAGTAGAAGTAGAAATAGCAGAAGTAGAAGTAGAAATAACAGAAGTAGAAGTAGAACTGCTGCTATTGCTACTGTCCTATGAACTGAGTTGTAAATTCTGTTAGTATGTAACATAGCTAGTGTTTACAACTCAGTTCATCAGTTTATACATGAGTTTTCAGCAACTCAGTTCATCAGATGAAATATGAGTTGTATACGTGTATAAGCTGAAAACTGATGAACTGAGTCGTATGAACATCAGATGAATTGAGTTGTGAACTGAGTTGTAAATTCTGTTAGTATGTAAAAGTAAGAAACATCAGATGAGCCGAGTTGTGAACTGGTTTTATTTGAATTTCTGTAAATTTTGTTCATTCTTCTATGAATTAAGTTGTTTTAATCTAAAATTTAAAAACAGCAAACAAAAGTTGGTACTGCGATCAGCCTATACAGGCTATGGTCATCCTGGTTAACCAAACAGAAGCTGTGTTCATGCAACTTATAAAAACAGCAAACCAAACAAGGGCTATGGTCATCCTGGTTAATTGCGATCAAAACAACCAAACAAGAGCTCTCAGCGTACTTGTACCAGCCTATACAGGCTAGGCGCAGCCTGCATCTGAGCTGAGAACCAGGCTCTGCTCATCCAACAACCAAACATACGGTTAGAGTAGCAACACAGCCGACGTACCAGAATATTGTTATGACTTGATTACATGGAGGGCCTCGAAATTCTGGATTACTCCGATGCTCAAGTAGCCACACCACAATTCCCACCAAAATGAAAAGAGCGCCTGTGATAAACCACATCTCCCATGTGAAGGGTTTAAGGAAAGCCCAAGCGCTTGAGGTTATGTGTTTCACCGGCGCCACTATCACAAGCCCTGAATCAATGTAAGGCTGCGTGTACTCTGCAAGCCGTGTTCCATTTCTCACTATCGCAAAGTCGCCTACAGCTGCATCAAGTGTCTGAATGAAAATGAAACAAACAAATCAGAGGACTGTAAACAAATTAAAGCTAATAGTGAAACAAACTGGGATGACAAAGAATGAGGACGTACATTGGAAGCAACCATCCCAACGATGCTGACATAACTAGGGTTCTTTGTGCCATCCCCAATAGGAATAAACTGGTAAGGAACTGGGTAAGGGAGCAGTTTAATTGCTGACTTGAAAACATCAATGCAGTAACCCCTCACAGAATCAGGGGTGCTGCCTGACACCAATGCCTTGAAGCTTGGTTTAACCGGGACCCCAACTCTTAGAGGCTGGCCATCGTTCGGGAACACCCAGCCTCTAGGTATATCAGTGGAGTCACCAGGCCATACCACACTGTTCAGCTGATGGGTACTTGTGGACGCATTTGGTGACATCTGATACAGAATTTCAGGAGCAGCCACAGAAAGGCCTGAATAGTTGGACCAATAGCCGATCAAGTGGGTGCCAGAGCGACCGACATTGAGGATGTCATATGCTGGGTGTAGCAAATTGCCACCTGAATCAAATTTGACTGCACCTGTTAGACCTGTGAAGTTTGTGAGGAGAAGCTGCTGCAGCATCTGGTCACCACCATCGAATATCTTGAGAGTTGACAGGCGCAAAGTGGTGCCATTTGGATCGTGCAGCCTTGGATCTGTTGAGAAGTTGATCTGGTTTCCAGCATTGAGAAATTGATCCACAGAACGAGCAACAGCCCAAACTGAATCATAAGCATAGAAACCGTATGAGTTCAGTCCAGGAGTCATACTTCTATTACGAGCCACATTGTTCCATCTAGATATGAACTTGTTCTTGGCATCAGAATCAGGAGTGTGCTGACGCAAAACAATTACTCCCTGAATATTACTCATATATTTAGGATTTCTAGATGCAGAAGAATCTAGGACAGCAGCTAGCCAATCAGTTACTATCCAGACATAGCCACTGGCCATCATCTGGAGCTTCTTAGCTGCAGAAAATACCCTCAAACCCGTGTCAGGATTGACATGCACAACCATGACCCTTGATTCCATCATGTTTGCTTTAAACAGTACATCACGGATCACATCTGTGTTTGAATTTGGAGGAATAGTTGCTTTATATGAAACTTGTGCCCTCTTCAATGCAAGCGCATCACCGAGAGCCGAGACGCCACCTCGCCCATACTCGTCGTCGATGTATACAGCAGTCACCCTTTTCCATTGATAGTAATCAACAATGCTAGCAACAGCATTCATTTGGAAATAATCACTTGTGGTTGTCCTTAAGAAGTAAGGATACTCTGATGCAGAGAGAGTTGGATCCGTCGCCGCAAATGATAGGAGAGGAACATGTAACTCATTGACAACTTGAGAGATGGCATGGCCTATTCCAGAGGATTGTGGGCCAATCACAGCAACTACATTTTTCTCCATTAGCTCCAAAGCTGCAACCAAATAAGGTTTATATGAATCAGTTCGTGCATGCACCACTAAAGTGAGTAGCAGTGACAGTTGATGAACTGAAATCAAATTCGGGTGCCTTGCAATTGCAAGCCAAGAAAAAATATAATCTCTCCGTTATTTTTTTTATTTGTTGCGTTTTAGTTTAAAAATAAATTAGTATGCGATAAATATTCGAGAACCGAGGTTTGTTCTGCTCGTAGCCAAGGTTCTGGGATCCTTTTCTGAAAGAATTCCGGAGCCCACCGAACTGGACGAGATTCAGAAACTTCGCGCGGTATCCACTACAAATTTGAATGAAATTTGAGTAAGTCTGAACAAAATTTCCCCAACCGGTTAAACATGGCAGTGGACATGGAGAGGGTGCATGCGGCGCCGGTGTGGAACGCGCAGGCGGCGGGGAGGGCGGCGACGACGCGGCGGTGGCAGCAGGGAGTGCAGATGGCAGTGACGACGCGGCGGCGGGCGTCGAGGAGCGGCCATGGCGCGAGCTCGAACGTCGGGAAGCGACCACGGCTTTGGCGGTGGTTGCAGTGCAGGAGAGCTGCCGCAGGCGGAGACGAGCCGAGCGGCGACGGCGCTGCAGAAGAAATGTTTGTGGGCTCGAATGGGATAAAATTTTGAATCGGGAGCATTATCTTGTGCCGAATCAAAATAAACGAGTCGTTGCTATAAGATTCAACAAAAGAACGGATTAAATTTTTTACTTTATGATGAAAGAAAAAGGAAAACTAGTTGTTGCATTGTGTTAAAACAAAAAAGAAGTCTGCAGGAGACCTATTCGTTTTACTTTATTCTGGGGTTCAAACATGACGCAAAGAAATATGAATCTTCCATTAGAATAAAATAAAGAATTTGATGCTCCCAAACATCTAAAATATATCTTTTACATCTTACAAAACAGCTTAGGATCTATTTGGTTCTGAGGATTGAGCACTCGGATTCCTAGTTGAATTACTTGTCTAATTACATAAGGTTTGATTAGCTGGAATTTCATAAGTTATGCCATTATGGTACCACTCCACCGCTGTTCTTTTGTCATTTTCTCTTCTATATATTGGTGAGAAATAAGGTCAACGTAATATTCTTGGTAATATTGGATGGACTTCGCCGAAGGTCTCTACAGGTTACTAACTTCATTGTGAAAGGCAAGTTTTAGATAGTAGTGTTCACCTCCTCATCAAGTTGAAGCTAATAACAGGTATAGATGGCCAATAAGCACGAGGTCCATGAGCCCGGCACGAAGCCCGCTGTTTGAGTCCGGTCCGAGTCCGGCACGGTTCGGTTCTATGCGGGCTCGGATCGGCCCGGCACGAATAAGCGGGTCGGGCTCGGGCAGGAACTAGGCACGGTGGGTTAGCCCGACACGGCCCGTTTACCTCTAAGCACGTTAAGTCCACTTTTTTGCACTAAAACGTGTTTTTTGGCCCACTTAGCCCGCTTCGGTCCGCTTTTTTCGTGCTAAATAGGCCGGCCCGACCCGTTTAGGCCTGCTGCGGACCGGGCTCGAGCAGAGAATCAAGCCCGCGGGTTTAGAAGGGCCGGCCCAGTTTCCTAACCGTGCCTGGCGGCCCGGGTCTGGGCCGGGCGGCCCGTTTGGCCATCTCTAATAATAGGGACGAAGGTAAGAAAAATATGAATCACAAGAGTGTTGAGCCAGTTGATGCCGAAAGACAACTTCGGGGGGAGTTGTGGCTGACGAAGCAAGAGACGAAGATAAGAATCGTGGAAGACTTGTCCGAAAGAAATGTGGATGGAGAAGTACGATATTGCCCTCATAGTGTTTGTATTTGTAGTAACTACTAATTATGTATAAGATGTGAGGATATATTTGTAATTTCGTCCAAAATTGTACCTCTCCCCTACAAATACATTAACAATATTGTTGAAGGGCTTCGTCTTCCGAAGGTCCTCAAAAACATGGTTTAACAATGTTTTCCAAGTGTAACATATGAACAGGTACCTTCGGACTTAGGTTAAAAGCATACACGATGTGAAAAGCATGGACGAGACGAAGGCTGATGTTGCTTCGAAGCTAAGCGCAAAATAGCTTCGACTCAATGGCGGAAAAAGGAACCGACTTAAAGGGGAAAAAACCATCTAATCTCCGTTGGGTTGACCATAAGTCAATAGTAAATATGAAGGGCATGGATGTAAATTTACACAGGTTGCGTCCTGTGCCTATAAATAGATGAACAGTACCCTCGTACTGTTCACGCTGACTTGTATTCGCTCGTGCGTCACGCTTGAACTTTTTGCCTTCTGTCAAGCCGAAGGTATAAATGTAATTCAATATTGTTCTTATTTATCTATGATGATATAATGAAGTTATATTGATAATGCTATATGATTATCCGTCCTATCTCTCATATTTTGTATGTTTCTCCTTTCATTAACATATATTGTGATGATGAAGTTACTTTTTCATGACCTTCGTCTGAAGATTATTATATCCTAAGAGAGTTAATGTTTCGAGGGACGAAGGGTATTAACCTTAACATTCTGTGTTGCCTTGTTCTTAACTCATATTATTTGAGAACAAGTCCCCAACAAATATCATATATAAATCACGTTTTAGAGAGTCCATAGATTCGTCTAGCTCAACCTTCAAAACTACCTTTGAGCTATCAGTTGTGTAAAGTCGAAGATATGATTGTAATCATTTGTTGCATTGTAGGGGATAAGGTGAAATGTAAAGTGTGCTTATTTAGATGAGTGATATATTTGTTCTTCTTGTTTTACATATTACCTTCGTTACTTAATGGTCATATTCATTTATCTTCTTTTATTGGTTGCTTATGATCTAAAGACACGATTTAGAAAAGCTCGAAAAAGTGGAGCTCAGTAGTCTAGTCGTTCATCTCTGAAAATATCTGTATTTTTGGGAGCATTTTACTTAGCACAACCGTCTCTAAAACATCTTTGGAAAAAAACTTTTGTGAAAGTTCTAATCCTTAATTGACACATGCATGAAAGAGAAAAAAGATAGACGAAGCGGACCGGAAAAGACCCAACCTTTGATGGTGCCGAGGAAGCCGCTGCAGTTGGTGTCCATAGACACCAAGTTGAGCTTGGTCCACGCGAGCACCTTGTCGTCCGCGTTAACGTCGTCGACGGCGAGCTCGATGGCGAGCTGCGCGGCGCGGCCAATCGTGGAGTCGTACGTGAAGAGGGCGCCCACGGCCACCTCGCTTGGCAGTGCCCCCGCCGCCGCCGCCGTCGGCGCGGCGGCCGCAGTGGCCAAGAGCGCAGCCACCACCACCAACTGAGCCACACCGCCCATCATTAATCCCCACCCAAGCGCTTGCCTTTGGCTAGTCTAGAGCACGATGGGCGCCGCCGCCGCCGCCGGGAGCACCAGAACCGCCAGTCGCATCGGTTAGTACGTTGCTTGGGAAGAAGAAAGCAGAGGAGGAATGAATGAGAGGCGCTGGTTTTGAGGTGCGCAAGGAATGAGGAGGGGTTAGCTAGCTAGAGAGAAGACGACGGCTATGGCCAGCGCCAGCCAACCGGTGAGGTGAGGATGACGTGGTAGCCTTGTCGTGACCGTTGTCAGGGGACGGCACAGTAGCCGTCGCCATCGGACGGCCGTGTTGAGGTGAGCCTGCGAACGAGCACTGTGTGTGGTTGAGTGGTTCTGCTTTTCTCTGTTGTTCGATCGCGCTGTTACTGTGCTAGCTGCCATCTGACCTGCACGTCAAGATCAGAGGAGCCTGAGCCTCCGATGGACGGGACCGGACGGCACGTCAAGCTTGCATTGAAGACCGTATCGGATGGATCGGAATGTGCGTGTGCACTGTGGTACTATGCAGCAGGAGTGATCAGTCAAGGTCACGCTCACGCATGATGTGGCTTAGCAAGACAAGGAAAGAATTTCTCCTAATCCATCGGCCGGGCAAGCAAAAGGTTGCCCTGGATTGAACGATTCTTTGAGATTTCAACTGGGCAAAGTGATTCTGATCCGCCCTGCCCCCGCCTCGTCTGCATTCCGTGCCTCCGAGACTAGCGCTTTCGTGTCGTGTATTTCAGCTCTTACTTACCTTGATACCCTCTCTAACCTCCTCCTCCTCCTCCTCAGATCCTCTCTATATAGCGTTCAAGTACAAAGCTTGCTTAAGCATTACACGTACGCAAAGATCGAGCTTTTAATTTGCTTTGTTCACGAATTGTTGTTTTTGCATGCACCATGGACGACGACCTGAAACATCTGAGGTAGTAAAAATTGCAAGAGGCCTTTGTCGCTTCATCCGGCTTGGTGTTCTGCCTCCAATCCTCCGGTCCATCTTGGTGCTCAAATTCATAACCATATATATGTGGCGTTTGCTTTGCTCTTCGCATGCACAGGGTCAGCTTCTCTGGGGTGAGGCAGGGCGGCGAGACAGTACCACTACCATCACAGCGAAGGACGAGTTCACGCAGAGGTGAAACTAAAATAAGCTTCCGCGACGGTTAAAAAACTGGCGAGGCAGGTGACTGATGTCTAATGCAGGCTCTCGCATTTCTGTTTTAGCGAGTGATGCGGCAGAGGAGTACGACGCGGCGTACGCGGCCACGGTGGCAGCAGTCGCCTACGCCATCGCCGCGCGAGAGGAGAGGCTGTCAGCGTCTCAAGAGAGCACGCCGTATGCTGCCGCGGACAGGCTTGCGCGTGGAAACAAGCAGTCCAGCAAGTCAGCACGCACAACCAAGAGAGGCGAGAGCCTGGAGAAGCCAAATTTCGAAGGCAGAAGGTCCTCTTCCTCGAGATGGTTCACTGGCAAAGAGCCCATAGACGATGACTACCAAGATGAACAGGGTACATACTATATATATATATATATCTAATAACTGGAATTTTGATTTCGAACTTTTCTTTTGCTTTCTGCTGGCATCATATGCATGGCCCGGGGTGAAATTTCAGCTAACGTGTCAGTGAAACGGCCACTAAGACCGGCTCAGAAGAAGCCAGCACCAGCAGAGGGTGCGGCCTCAGACGAAAGGCTCCCTGCTCTCGCTGATCCTGCACTACGCGTAAGGAAGGACTTCAGTTTCACCCGGAAACCGTCAGAGAAGAGAGGAAGTAGGCGATTCGAGCAAGATCAGGGGAACCAGACAACAGCGCCGCCGCCGCCGCCGCCAACGGCACGGCCATCGGACAAGGCGTCGAGCTCGTATTCGGCGGCCGGTAGTAGGGACAGCGGAGCTGCCACCACGTCCGGTGGACCAATGGCGTTCTCCAGCGAAAACGAAGCCATGGCAGATGCGTGGGAGAAGGAGAAGCTGGCGAGAATCAAGAGGAAGTAAGCGGCTGGTGATCAGTTTGATGATCGATGTACTTGTTTCGAGGCACGCAGATTATATTCAAATTTAATCTGCCACAAATTCCTGCCTGCAGGTACAACGAGACGATGCAGACGATTGCTGCATGGGAGGCCGAGAAGAAGGCCAATGCCAGGCGCCAAAAGCAGCTGAAAGATGAGGTTTGGTTCTGCTTGTTTTCAGAAGATTTGTCGGAACGACGACGACCTCGTTTCGTTTTCATTGATCTCCGGTCCTTCCTTTGTAGAGTGAGTCGGAGAGGAAGCGTGCCAAGGCGCTGGAGGAGTACACCGAGGAGATGTCGAGGATCAACAAGGTGGCCGCTGCGTCGAGGCTGACGGCGGAGGAGAAGAAGAGGAGTGCCGAGAGGAAGGCCAGGGACAAGGCGCACACAATAAGGTCCACGGGGAAGCTTCCCGGGGCATGTGGGTGTTTCTAATGAAACCGCACGCGCACCCGTCCATGATGAGTCGACGTGCATGATTGTGTGTGTGTGTATAGGCCTCGATCTCGATCAACACATGGATCCATTTGGTACTAAATCGAAAGGGAACGACATGAATATTTGAGCATAGACGTGAGGGCAAGCATCTTTGTCCAGAATTTCGGGTGGCTGGCGAGCAACATTCGAACTTTCAGCCTATCACCATTGCATATACCCATCCGTGGCTCTCTTTCGGGGCCTGGTCTGGCAAAGCTCCTATCGGCTTCAGCTTTCTTGATAGAGCTACTATCCGCGACCGCGTAATATTTATACACCGTTCATAAAATTCTTTTTCTTTCTCTTATCTTTTTTATCAGAGTCGAGATAATTTTTTTCTCCACTCTAGCTACAATGTAAAAGTAGAGGCTCTCCATGCAGGGCTACAGCGGGCCGGCTTCAATAACCTCCACCTTCCCACCATCTTAGAGTGTCTCCAGTATAATGTGAAAAATAGCGGAGGTGAAATTATAAATAATACTATTTGACACTGTTTATAAAAAAAGTTTAAAATATAAAATGAGATAAGGGACGTGATATAGGATCTGCTGCAGAGATAGCCTTAGAGCAACTTCAATAGTTCTATAAACAACTCTGTAAATCTTAAATTTTAAAAGTAAACAAAAAAATATTTCTCGAGCAGTTCTCCAAATAGACTTTCTAAATTTAGTTACTTATTATCCAATCCTATTTACTTTCTAGATTTGGCAACTCGATAATCACTCCGATTTCTTCACACCCACGTGCTCATTTTTTACCTTTCCCACGCAGCGAGGTAGCTAGATCTAGCAATGCCTTTTTTTTACTTTTCCGTGCAGTGACGCATCTAGGTCCAACACACGTGACACAAGTTTTTCATCCAACGTCTGACCACCGCCGCCCTATAGATTGCGCTACCTGTCGGGGACCATAATTAGGGATACCCTCAAGTCTCCTAATTCTCAGCTGGTAACCTCCATCAGCATAAAGCTGCAAAGGCCTGATGGGTGCGATTAAGTGAGGGATCGGTCCATTCGAGGGACTCGATCACGCCTCGCCCGAGCCTAGCCTTGGACAAGGGCAGCCGACCCCAGAGGATCTCCGTCTCGCCCAAGGCCCCCCTCCAGCGACGAACATACTTCTGGCTCGCCCGAGGCCCTGTCTTCGCCAAGAAACAACCCTGACCAAATCGCCGCGTCAACCGACCAGATCGCAGGAGCATTTAATACAAAGGTGGCCTGACACCTTTATCCTGACACGCGTCCTCCAGTCGACAGAGCCGAAGTGACCGCAGTCACTTTGCCGCTCCACTGACCGGCCTGACAGAAGGACAGCGCCGCCTGCGCCGCTCCGACTGCTGTGCCGCTCGACAGAGTGAGGCTGACAGGCAGTCAGGCCCGACCTCAGGCACCATAGGAAGCTCCGCTTCGCCCGACCCAGGGCTCGGACTCGGGCTCAGCCCCGGAAGACGGCGAACTCCGCTCCGCCCGACCCAGGGCTCGGACTCGGGCTCAGCCCCGGAAGACGGCAAACTCCGCTCCGCCCGACCCAGGGCTCGGACTCGGGCTCAGCCCCAGAAGACGGCGAACTCCGCTCCGCCCGACCCAGGGCTCGGACTCGGGCTCAGCCCCGGAAGATGGCGAACTCCGCTCCGCCCGACCCAGGGCTCGGACTTGGGCTCAGCCCCAGAAGACGACGAACTCCGCTCCGCCCGACCCAGGGCTCGGACTTGAGCTCAACCCCAGAAGACGACGAACTCCGCTTCGCCCGACCCCAGGGCTCGAACTCAGCCCTGGCCTCAGCCGACGGTCTCCGACTCGCCCGACCCAGGGGCTCGGACTCGACCACGGCCACGGAAGACAGACTCGACCTCGACCTCGGAGGAGCCTCCACATCGCCCAACCTAGGGCGCGGACCAACCACGTCGACAGGAGGCGCCATCATTACCCTACCCCAAGCTGACTCAGGCTACGGGGAACAAGACTGGCGTCCCATCTGGCTCGCTCCGCCAGATAGGCAATGATGGCGCCCCGCACTCTCTGTGACGACGGCGGCTCTCAGCCCCCTTACGGAAGCAAGAGGACGTCAGCAAGGACTCGACAACCCCGACAGTTGTCCTTCCGCCAGGCTCCAGCGCTCCTCCGACGGCCACGACACCACACGAACCGGGTGCCAAAACCTCTCCGGCTGCCACGACGGCATGTACTTAGGGCGCTAGCTCTCCTCCGCTAGACACGTAGCACTCTGCTATACCCCCCATTGTACACCTGGATCCTCTCCTTACGCCTATAAAAGGAAGGACCAGGGCCCTCTTATAGAGGGTTGGCCGCGCGGGGAAGAGGACGGGACAGGCGCTCGCGTGAGGCTGCTCGCTCCCCCTTCCGCGTGGACGCTTGTAACCCCCTACTGCAAGCGCACCCGACCTGAGCGTGGGACGAACACGAAGGCCGCGGGATTTCCACCTCTCTCACGCCCGTCTCCGGCTGCCTTTCTTCCCCCCTTCGCGCTCGGCCTCGCGCCGACCCATCTGGGCTGGGGCACACGGCGACATTTCACACGTCGGCCCAGGGACCCCCCGGTCTCGAAACGCCGACATTTGGCGCGCCAGGTAGGGGCCTGCTGCGTGTTGACGAACAGCTTCCCGTCAAGCTCCAGATGGGCAGTCTCCAGCAACCTTTCCAGCCCGGGACGGTGCTCCGTTTCGGGAGTCTTGAGTTCATGTCCCTCGACGGCAGCTACGACATGATACTCCTTCCCCCGCCGTGCGACAGCGACAATGGTGGCCGACAGCCCGCCCGCCGGCGGCGGAATCGACGACGTCTTCCCCGCGTGGTGGAAGAACAGCATTCAAGCTCACCCCGCCCTCTCCCCCACCGACGGAGGAGGAGGTGGGGCAACCAAGGCCAAGCAGGAGGCGGCCCCTCGTCGGCTGTCGAGCAAGTCGACGGCGCCCCAACAGGGGGCGCATCGGGCATCGACCTCGCGTTTGAGACGAAGACGAGCGCCGTCTCCCTGCGACACGCCAATTCCGAGCAAACGGACGACGCCAGCACGCTCGCGAAAGGCTTGCTAGGCGTCACCCTCGTACCTGGGACGACGGTGCAGTCAGTCCCTGACGTGACTTTGTCACCGCCCGTCGACCAAGAGGTACCCACCGGTTCCCATCTCACGCCCATTGGATTCAGCCTCGACCCGCCAAGCGACTTCGCTTTGGCGGACGCTCTCGTAGAGGCGAGTCCAAACCCTCTGGGGTTTCGTATGCGGTCACCCTGGGACCGGCTGACGGACGTCTCGACCTACGGGCCCTCGGGGTCCGAGGAAGATGACGAGCCCGACTTCTGTTGGGATTTCTCTGGACTTGGCAACCCCGGTGCCATGCGGGACTTCATGACCACATGCGACTACTGCCTTTCCGACTGTTCTGACGGTAGCCGCAGCCTCGGCGACGAGGACTGCGGCCCAAGTCGTGAATGTTTCCACGTCGATCTAGGGGGTCCCTCCGAGGGCAACCATCTCGGTATGCCGGAGAACGGTGATCTCCCTAGGCCTGTGCCACGCGTTGACATCCTACGGGAGCTAGCTGTGGTCCCCGTTCCGGCGGGGGGTCATGACCCACAGCTCGAGCAAACCCGCGGGGTGCAGGCCAGGCTCGACGAGGGAGCAAGAGCACTTGAGCCGATCCGCCGGAACGTCGGGCAGGAATGGACGGGCCAACCTCCGTCCGGAGAAGTGCGCCATCTACCCCAGGGTATCCAGCACCGTATCGCCGACGATGTCAGGATGAGGCCGCCACCCTCTTCCAGTGGGGTCGGCCAGAACCTGGCTGCAGCAGCAATGCTTCTCCGTGCGATGCCGGAGCCATCAACCACCGAGGGGCGGCGAATCCAGGGAGAGCTCAAGAATCTCCTGGAGGGCGCCGCGGTCCGACGGGCCGAGAGCTCCGCCTCCCGGAGGCAGGGGTACCCCTCGGAGCATCGTGCCGCGACTTCCCGATTCATGTTGGAAGCCTCGGTCCACACCGGGCGCACGCGTAACACCGCGCCTGCGGCCCCGGGTCGCCTCGGCAACGAGCACCATCACCGCGACCGTCGGGCCCACCTCGACGAGAGGGTGCGCCGAGGCTACCACCCTAGGTGTGGAGGACACTACGACAGCGGGGAGGATCGGAGTCCCTCGCTCGAACCACCCGGTCCGCAGGCCTTCAGCCGTGCCATACGACGGGCGCCGTTCCCGACCCGGTTCCGACCCCCGACTACTATCACAAAGTACTCGGGGGAGACGAGACCGGAACTGTGGCTCGCGGACTACCGGCTGGCCTGCCAACTGGGTGGAACGAACGATGACAACCTCATCATCCGCAACCTCCCCCTGTTCCTCTCCGACATCGCTCGCGCCTGGTTGGAGCACCTGCCTCCGGGGCAGATCTCCAACTGGGACGACCTGGTCCAAGCCTTCGTCGGCAATTTCCAGGGCACGTACGTGCGCCCCGGAAATTCCTGGGACCTCCGAAGCTGCCGACAGCAGCCGGGAGAGTCTCTCCGGGACTACATCCGGCGATTCTCGAAGCAGCGCACCGAGCTGCCCAACATCACTGATTCAGATGTCATCGGCGCGTTCCTCGCCGGCACCACCTGCCGCGACCTGGTGAGCAAGCTGGGTCGCAAGACCCCCACCAGGGCGAGCGAGCTGATGGACATCGCCACCAAGTTCGCCTCTGGCCAGGAGGCGGTTGAGGCCATCTTCTGAAAGGACAAGCAGCCCCAGGGCCGCCCACCGGAAGATGCCCCCGAGGCGTCAACTCAGTGCGACGCCAAGAAGAAGGGCAAGAAGAAGTCGCAAGCGAAACGCGACGCCGCCGACGCGGACCTTGTCGCCGCCGCCGAGTACAAGAACCCTCGGAAACCCCCCGGAGGTGCCAACCTCTTCGACAAGATGCTCAAGGAGCCGTGCCCCTTTCATCAGGGGCCCGTCAAGCACACCCTTGAGGAGTGCGCTATGCTTCGGCGCCACTTCCACAGGGCTGGGCCACCCGCGGAGGGTGGCAGGGCTCGCGACGACGACAAGAAGGAAGATCACCAGACAGGAGAGTTCCCCGAGGTCCGCGACTGCTTCATGATATACGGTGGGCAAGCGGCGAACGCCTCGGCTCGGCACCGCAAGCAAGAGCGTCGGGAGGTCTGTTCGGTGAAGGTGGCGGCGCCAGTCTACCTAGACTGGTTCAACAAGCCCATCACCTTCGACCAAACCGACCACCCCGATCACGTGTCGAGCCTGGGGAAATACCCGCTCGTTGTCGACCCCGTCATCGGCGACGTCAGGCTCACCAAGGTCCTCATGGACGGAGGCAGCAGCCTCAACATCATCTACGCCGAGACCCTCGGGCTCCTGCGTGTCGATCTGTCCTCGGTCCGGGCAGGCGATGCGCCTTTCCACGGGATCATCCCCGGGAAGCGCGTCCAGCCCCACGGACAACTCGACCTTCCCGTCTGCTTCGGGATGCCCTCCAACTTTCGAAGGGAGACCCTCACGTTCGAGGTGGTCGGGTTCCGAGGAACCTACCACGCGGTACTGGGGAGGCCATGCTACGCGAAGTTCATGGTCGTCCCCAACTACACCTACCTCAAGCTCAAGATGCCGGGCCCCAACGGGGTCATCACCGTCGGCCCCACGTACAAACACGCGTTCGAATGCGACGTGGAGTGCGTGGAGTACGCCGAGGCCCTCGCCGAGTCCGAGGCCCTCATCGCCGACCTGAAAAGCCTCTCTAAGGAGGTGCCAGACGTGAAGCGTCACGCCGGCAACTTCGAGTCAGCGGAGACGGTTAAGTCCGTCCCTCTCGACCCCAGCAGCGACGCCTCCAAGCAGATCCGGATCGGCTCCAAGCTCGATCCCAAATAGGAAGCAGTGCTCGTCGACTTTCTCCGCGCAAACGCCGACGTTTTCGCGTGAAGTCCCTCGGACATGCCCGGCATACCGAGGGATGTCGCTGAGCACTCGTTGGATATCCGAGCTGGAGCCCGACCCGTCAAGCAGGCTCTGCGCCGATTCGACGAAGAAAAGCGCAGAGCCATAGGCGAGGAGATCCACAAGCTAATGGCGGCAGGGTTCATCAAAGAGGTATTCCATCCCGAATGGCTTGCCAACCCTGTGCTTGTGAGAAAGAAAGGAGGGAAATGGCGGATGTGTGTAGACTACACTGGTCTAAACAAAGCATGTCCGAAGGTTCCCTACCCTCTGCCTCGCATCGATCAAATCGTGGATTCCACTGCTGGGTGCCAAACCCTGTCTTTCCTTGATGCCTATTCAGGGTATCACCAAATCAGGATGAAAGAGTCCGACCAGCTCGCGACTTCTTTCATCACACCCTTCGGCATGTACTGCTATGTCACCATGCCGTTCGGCTTGAGGAATGCGGGCGCGATGTACCAGCGGTGCATGAACAATGTGTTCGGCGAACACATTGGTCGGACGGTCGAGGCCTACGTCGATGACATCATAGTCAAGACGAGGAAAGCCTCCGACCTCCTTTCCGACCTTGAAGTGACATTCCGGTGTCTCAAGGCGAAAGGCGTGAAGCTCAATCCCGAAAAGTGTGTCTTCGGGGTGCCCCGAGGCATGCTCTTAGGGTTCATCGTCTCCGAGCGGGGCATCGAAGCCAACCTGGAGAAGATCGCAGTCATCACTAGCATGGGGCATCAAGGACTTGAAAGGCGTACAGAGAGTCATGGGATGTCTTGCGGCTCTGAGCCGCTTCATCTCGCGCCTCGGCGAAAGAGGCCTGCCTCTGTACCGCCTCTTAAGGAAAGCCGAGTGCTTCACTTAGACCCCTGAGGCCGAGGAAGCCCTCGGGAACCTGAAGGCGCTCCTCACGAACGCGCCCATCTTGGTGCCCCCCGCTGCCGGAGAAGCCCTCTTGATCTACGTCGCCGCGACCACTCAGGTGGTTAGCGCCGCGATTGTGGTCGAGAGACGAGAAGAGGGGCATGCATTGCCCGTTCAGAGGCCAGTCTACTTCATCAGCGAGGTACTGTCCGAAACCAAGATCCGCTACCCACAAGTTCAGAAGCTGCTGTACGCGGTGATCCTGACACGACGGAAGTTGTGACACTACTTCGAGTCTCATCCGGTAACTGTGGTGTCATCCTTCCCCCTGGGGGAGATCATCCAGTGCCGAGAGGCCTCGGGTAGGATTGCAAAGTGGCCGGTCGAAATTATGGGCGAAACAATCTCGTTCGCCACTCGGAAGGCCATCAAGTCTCAGGTCTTGGCGGACTTCGTGGCTGAATGGGTCGACACCCAGCTCCCAACGGATCCGATCCAGCCGGAACTCTGGACCATGTTCTTCGACGGGTCACTGATGAAGACAGGAGCGGGCGCAGGCCTGCTCTTCATCTCGCCCCTCGGAAAGCATCTACGCTACGTGCTACGCCTCCACTTCCCGGCGTCCAACAATGTGGCTGAGTACGAGGCCCTGGTCAACGGGTTGCGCATCGCCATCGAGTTAGGGGTCCGACGCCTCGACGCTCGCGGTGACTTGCAGCTCGTCATCGACCAAGTCATGAAGAACTCCCACTGCCGCGACCCGAAGATGGAGGCCTACTGCGATGAGGTTCGGCGCCTGGAAGACAAGTTCTACGGGCTCGAGCTCAACCACATCGCCCGGCGCTACAACGAGACTGCGGACGAGCTGGCTAAAATAGCCTCAGGGCGAACAACGGTTCCCCCGGACGTCTTCTCTCGAGACCTGCATCAACCCTCCGTCAAGATCGACGACACGCCCGAGCCCGAGGCACCCTCGGCCCAGCCCGAGGTACCCTCGGCTCAGTCCGAGGCACCCTCAGCTCGGCCCGAGGCATCCTCAGTTCAGCCCGAGGTACCCTCAGCCCCCGAGGGCGAGACACTGCGCGTTGAGGAGGAGCGAAGCGGGGTCACGCCTAATCAAAACTGGCAGACCCCGTACCTGAAATATCTCCGCCGAGGAGAGCTACCCCTCGACCGAGCCGAGGCTCGACGGTTGGCGCGACACGCCAAGTCGTTCGTCTTGCTGGGAGATGGGAAGGAGCTCTACCACCGCAGCCCCTCGGGCATCCTCCAGTGATGCATTTCCATCGCCGAAGGTCAGGAACTCCTACGAGAGATACACTCAGGGGCTTGTGGCCACCACGCAGCACCTCGAGCCCTTGTCGGAAACGCCTTTCGGCAAGGTTTCTACTGGCCGACGGCGGTGGCCGACGCCACTAGAATTGTCCGCACCTGCGAAGGGTGTCAGTTCTATGCGAGGCAGACCCACCTGCCCGCTCAGGCCCTGCAGACCATACCCATCACCTGGCCTTTTGCTGTGTGGGGTCTGGACCTCGTCGGCCCCTTGCAGAAGGCACCCGGGGGCTACACGCACCTGTTGGTCGCCATCGACAAATTCTCCAAGTGGATCGAGGTCCGACCCCTAAACAGCATCAGGTCCGAGCAGGTGGTGGCGTTCTTCACCAACATCATCCATCGCTTCGGGGTCCCGAACTCCATCATCACCGACAACGGCACCCAGTTCACCGGCAGAAAGTTCCTGGACTTCTGCGAGGATCACCACATCCGGGTGGACTGGGCCGCCGTGGCTCACCCCATGACGAATGGGCAAGTAGAGCATGCCAACGGCATGATTCTACAAGGACTCAAGCCTCGGATCTACAACGACCTCAACAAGTTCAGCAAGCGATGGATGAAGGAACTCCCCTCGGTGGTCTGGAGTCTGAGGACGACGCCGAGCCGAGCCATGGGCTTCACGCCGTTCTTTCTAGTCTATAGAGCCGAGGCCATCTTGCCCACAGACTTAGAATACGGTTCCCCGAGGACGAGGGCCTATGCTGACCAAAGCAACCAAGCTAATCGAGAAGACTCGCTGGACCAGCTGGAAGAGGCTCGGGACAAGGCCTTACTACACTCGGCGCGGTACCAGCAGTCCCTGCGACGCTACCACGCCCGAGGGGTCCGGTCCTGAGACCTCCAGGCGGGCGACCTGGTGCTTCGGCTGCGACAGGATGCCCGAGGGCAGCACAAGCTCACGCCTCCCTGGGAAGGGCCATTCGTCATCGCCAAAGTTCTGAAGCCCGGAACGTACAAGCTGGCCAACAGTCAAGGCGAGGTCTACAGCAACGCTTGGAAAATCCAACAGCTACGTCGCTTCTACCCTTAAGATGTTTTCAAGTTGTTCATATACCTCGCTTCCACGCAAAGTTTAGTCATCAAGGAAGGGTCAGCCTTGCCTCGGCAAAGCCCGACCCTCCCTCGGGGGCTAAAAGGGGGGGTACCCCTCTGCGTCGAAATTTTCCTCGAAAAAAGATCCTTTCTGCCAGAATGTCTTTCGTGCTTTTCGACTACTTCGAAAGTGGATCCTAAAAACGACGGAGTACACGTAAGCAGCCAAGGCTAACCGAGCCGAGGGACTCCTACGCCTCCGGGATACGGATACCTCACTCATCACCTTCTGCGATAAGTAACTCACGTTCGGATAAGTGATTCCGCGGACCGAACAAGTCTTCACGTTCGAAAGCTCCTCTGCCGAAGCGATTCTTCGAGCCTTCTCGACTGCGTCGGTGACAGAACCCCATGGACGGGTAAGAGTGCGCGTAAGCGGCAAGGCCGACCGAGCCGAGGGATTCCTACGCCTCCGGGATACGGATACCTCACTCATCACCTTCCGTGAGAAGCAACTCTCGCTCGCACAGACAATTTTGTTACCGACGAAAAAGTCCAGATACTCGAAACAAGAGGAAAAGAAACACAGCTTTACAACACGGCGAGGGTGTGTTTGGGCCTCGGCGGCCGCAGAAAACACACGCTACAAGATAATCCGATCCTGCAGGCTCGGATCTTGACGGTTGAAGGGAGCAGCAGCACCCTCGGCGTCAACTACATCTTCGGCGAGGTCCGACCTAGCCTCCGACGGCGACACGGTCCGAGGGTCTCCACTCTGAAGGACGACTTCATCATCACGCCCGGGCCATCGCCGCCCGGGTCTCCTCCAAGAATCCGGCTCAAGCAGGCGGCTCGGCTGGTCACCCCAAGGCCTCGGCCAGCTGTCCCCCGAAGACATCAGCCCGGCCCGAGGCCTCGGCAGATCAACTCCGGCGTCGGTCCCGCTAACGGACGACCCGGCCAGGCTCCGCCCGACCAAGTCTTCTTTTTGAGCCAACTCTGCCTCTGTCCGTGCTGACACCGCTACCCCTGGCTTCGTCTCATCGAAGAGCGGCCGAGGGGTTCCTTTAACTAAGCAAGAGAAGCCTCGGACAGCAAGGCCGACCGAGCCGAGGGACTCCTACGCCTCCGGGATATGGATACCTCACTTGTCACCTTTGCACGCGGCGACTCACGCTTGGTGAAGCGGTTCAGACAACCAACAGGCGAGTCTTAGTGCTCGAAAATGAAAAAAAACACGGCTCCGTGCCAAAAATACATACATGTTCAGGCCTCGACAGCCACAATGAACAAAAACACTGGCATTCAAGGTGCCATTACAAACGGAACTCCGGTTCCGTCCCCGCAGGTATGAACAACCTCCACACCGGGGAGCCTGTGGGGCGACGAGTTCCGGGCGACTCGCCAGCGACCTCTGCAGCAGCAGCCATGGTCCCAGGACGGACGCGACCACCGGAAGGCTCTCGTTTGCATTCCCGCTCAAGGGACGCGAACCAGCCATCAAAGCCAAAGAGCGGGCCGCTCCAAAGCGCACCGGCAGGTCCTCGCTCCTGTCCTCGCCACGAAAGCGAGGAAGAGGGCGGAATATTGCATCCTAGCTGGGCAGCAACAGTTCGCCTTCCCCGGTATGGCTGGAGGATGCCTCCTCCGCAGAGCTGGAGGATGGTTTCCACCACCAGAAGCTAGAAGAGGAGGTGGCCAACCGACCCGCGCGGAAGGTAGAGCCCTGGCTCGCCTCGCTCTCCGCCCCAGCAAGGATGATGAACATCCTTGAAGCTGAGGGCGGGACCGAGATCACAGCCCGGCTTGCTTCTCCCCATCCAGGGGCTGGTGGTCACCGTCTTGGGTGACCGCCGGTGGAGGGGTGCAGCCAGGCTGCATGATGAAAATCCTTGAAGTCGAACGATGGCTGAAAGGTACCGACTCCCACGGAGTTGCGTTCCTCCAACAACAAGGCGAAAGGACTGCGGGCATCCCCCATCCGGGGGCTCGGAGGGTGGAAAGACACGATACATAAGGGAGCGCGAAGACATGGTCGCCTTTCAAGGGGGTCACCCTCCTTTTAAAGGCGACTCTCCCTACTTGCGTCCCCAGCCGTCGTGGGTTGAGTCTTCTCCAACACGCTCCAAGGTCCTCCCCCTACGGCGCGGGGGCTGGGTCCCACACGTCATGCAAGCCGGCCCAGAGCAGAAGAAGCCAAACCGCCGCGCGCGGCGCATGCAACCGCCCAGCGGTTACAAGCAGTTCTCCACTTTTGCCCGGACCAGCGGGCGAAAGGGCGGGCAGCCATGCAGGCGGCATGCAACCGCGCCAAGTGGGCACACCTCTCCGACTTCCAACGCGCCCAGCATGGAAGCCCACGCCCACGCGTCATGCAACCGGCGCGCCGGTCGCTACGTGCAAGCAACTGCACCGCCACTCGCACCACTGCCACGCCTCCTCGATTGCGGAACTAGTACCGCGACTCGAGGCAACCCTGCGTACGACCCAGCAGTGCCAACCAGGCGCGATGGTCAATGCGGCCAAAAACGGGACGACAGTGATGGCGGTGGCAGGCGGGCGGGAGCGGCGGTCACATCGTCAGCCAAGCTTACATCCCATCCTGGGGCAGTGAGAGAGCCCTCTCTCACGGCGTGAAGACGACGCGCCCGTGTTCCGTTCCTCGAACGGCCCACGCACGCGCAGCGGCCGCCCCACGAACCACTCGCCCCGTCGCATTAACTCCGCCGCGGGACAGGCGGCGTCTCTGGCAGGGGAAGCGAGCGACGCTTCGCCTTCGCCATAATGACCGTGTCAAAAAAGGTACGCCGCGTCATTCGATTTCGTGTCCTTTTCCTTTTCCTCTTTCTCTCTCTTACAACAGGGACCAGGAAAGGGGGATACCCCGAAAAGGACCCTTCTCCGTGAAGGAAACAGGCTCCGAGCCTCCCTACTGATCAGAGGTTCGAAGGCTGGCCCCTCGGAGGGGTTCAACAGCCGCCTAAGAGCACGTGGGCTCCACACCCACTACTGGTCAGAGGTTCGAAGGCTGGCCCCTCGGAAGGGTTCAATGGCTGCCTCAGGCCACTCGGGCTCTACGCCCACTACTGATCAGGGGTTCGTAGGCTGGCCCTCGAAGGGTTCACAACCGCCTCAGACACAGAGCGAGGGATGACCATGGGTACGTTCGATACATAACCAAGGCTCGGGCTACGCTCCCGAGGTACCCTAGGACATTTCCGAGACCAGCGGGAACGATCTTGTAACGGAATCCCATCAGAGGGAGGCATCGAGCCCTCGGACCCCGTCGACAGGGGACCGGGTTCGGCAGATCACCCGCAGGTACTTTTGGGCGTGCCTCTGGGCCTCTAGCCGACCCCTAACAAATGGGGCACGGACGTCCGCTCGGATTACCCGCCAGCAGCTCACCGGAGACACCATGTTCGGCGCCCACCGAGGGAAACATGGCGCTTTCCCCCCTCCTCCTTGCGGAAAGGCGACGCAGGGGCGTATGTAAAAAAGTCGAGTCTGTCCCTGATCGTCCTCTCGCCCTGTGCAGAGGCTCGGGGGCTGCTCTCGCAAACCCGGCTCTGGCCAAACCGTTGACAGCGTCAACATACCAGCCCGAGAACTTGGAACCCGACCGTGCACCCGGGCTACGGCCAGCTCGCATGAGGGAACAACCAGACCAGCCGAAGCATTACGCGAGGCATTAAGACCTCAGAGGAGTCAAACCACTCCTCCGAGGCCTCGGGGGCTACACCCGGCGGGTGCGCTCGCGCGCACCCACCGGAACGAAACGCAACCGAGAAAGGCTGGTCCCCTTGCAAAAAAAATGCGACGAAAGCCTCCAAGCGAGTGCTAACACTCCCTTCGAGGCTCGGGGGCTACTGTCGGGGACCATAATTAGGGGTACCCTCAAGTCTCCTAATTCTCAGCTGGTAACCCCCATCAGCATAAAGCTGCAAAGGCCTGATGGGTGCGATTAAGTCAGGGATCAATCCATTCGAGGGACTCGATCACGCCTCGCCCGAGCCTAGCCTCGAACAAGGGCAGCCGACCCCGGAGGATCTCTGTCTCGCCCGAGGCCCCCCTCCAGCGACGAACATACTTACGGCTCGCCCGAGGCCCTGTCTTCGCCAAGAAGCAACCCTGATCAAATCGCCGCGCCAACCGACCAGATCGCAGGAGCATTTAATACAAAGGTGGCCTGACACCTTTATCCTGACACGCGTCCTCCAGTCGACAGAGCCGAAGTGACCGCATTCACTTCGCTGCTCCACTGACCGGCCTGACAGAAGGACAGCGCCGCCTGCGCCGCTCCGACTGCTGTGCCGCTCGACAGAGTGAGGCTGACAGGCAGTCAGGCCCGACCTCAGGCACCATAGGAAGCTTCGCTTCGCCCGACATAGGGGTCGGACTCGGGCTCAGCCCCGGAAGATGGCGAACTCCGCTCCGCCCGACCCAGGGCTCGGACTTGGGCTCAGCCCCGGAAGACGGCGAACTCCGCTCTGCCCGACCCAGGGCTCGGACTCGGGCTCAGCCCCAGAAGACGGCGAACTCCGCTCCACCCGACCCAGGGCTCGGACTCGGGCTCCGCCCTAGAAGACGGCGAACTCTGCTCCGCCCGACCTAGGGCTTGGACTTGGGCTCAGCCCCAAAAGACGACGAACTCCGCTCCACCCAACCCAGGGCTCGGACTTGAGCTCAACCCCAGAAGACGACGAACTCCGCTTCGCCCGACCCCAGGGCTCGGACTCAGCCCTGGCCTCAGCCGACGGTCTCCGCCTCGCCCGACCTAGGGGCTCGAACTCGACCTCGACCTCGGAGGAGCCTCCACATCGCCCAACCTAGGGCGCGGACCGACCACGTCGACAGGAGGCGCCATCATTACCCTACCCTAAGCTGACTCAGGCTACGGGGAACAAGACTAGTGTCCCATCTGGCTCGCTCCGCCAGATAGGCAATGATGGCGCCCCGCACGCTCTGTGACGACAGCGGCTCTCAGCCCCCTTACGGAAGCAAGAGGACGTCAGCAAGGACTCGATAGCCCCGACAGTTGTCCTTCCGCCAGGCTCCAGCGCTCCTCCGACGGCCACGACACCACACGAACCGGGTGCCAAAACCTCTCCGGCTGCCACGACGGCATGTACTTAGGGCGCTAGCTCTCCTCCGCTAGACACGTAGCACTCTGCTATACCCCCCATTGTACACCTGGATCCTCTCCTTACGCCTATAAAAGGAAGGACCAGGGCCCTCTTACAGAGGGTTGGCCGCGCGGGGAAGAGGACGGGACAGGCGCTCGCGTGAGGCCGCTCGCTCCCCCTCCCGCGTGGACGCTTGTAACCCCCTACTGCAAGCGCACCTGACCTGGGCGCGGGACGAACACGAAGGCCGCGGGATTTCCACCTCTCTCACGCCCGTCTCCGACTGCCTTTCTTCCCCCCTTCGCGCTCGGCCTCGCGCCGACCCATCTGGGCTGGGGCACGCGACGACATTTCACTCGTCGGCCCAGGGCCCCCCGGTCTCGAAACGCCGACACTACCAGACCACTGGTCCTCCAAATGTCGTGTTGACCGGCTCTGCCCTCGACATCCTCTTCTCTCTCGACCCCGCCGTCAGTCAGGTCTGATAGGAGTAGACTTACAAATATTAGATTCAGAATCGAACTAATCCCTAAACATTAAGAACTATTGGAGAGCAAGGTATATTTACTCCCAATAGCTATTTAGTAACTTGCTAAACATGAGTTTAGTAAGCTTTTTTAAAAGAACTATTGGAGTTTCTCTAAGAATCTCCAACAACTTCTAATTTATTAGCTTTCAATATATTTTGACTACGAGCTTCCTAATAACGTTTTAGATTTTAAAAAATAACCATTCTCTAATAACTTCCTAAATATCTCTCAAAATATATTAGAAATGCCCTTCCTTGGACTTTTCTCCTAATCGAAGTATGTCTCGTAGTGCTTTTGGGAGTTCGCGCAGTGCCAGAGTGGTCACAGAGGCAAATCCGTTGGGCTATTACCAAATGGTTTAGGCAATAGGGCGCCAGACTGCGGCACGGGTGTGTCACAACCCAGATCGCCGGAGGTTGACAGGTATCACCGCAGGCCCTGTAGAGACGGAGCGAGAATTGTTGTTGTGGTGTGCAGTGAAGTCTGGGCCAGTGGGCCAGGTTGTTGAATTCTTTTGGGCCTGTACTGTGTTGGTCGGCGGCTGATATATAAAGCCAGCTTGTGTATTCCAGAAGGAATTATGGAATAATAGAATACATACCTGCTCTTCCTCGAACTCTTATCTTATGATTCCTTCTATTCTCCTCTTCCTTCTCGTCGGAGCTGGTGTTCGTCGCCGGGTCGTGACAAATTGGTATCAGAGGCGGTTCATCGCAGTCTGCTCTTGCCGGACCAGCGGCGGCAATCCAGTTCGGAAGCCACGGCGCCGAGCAAGCAGTCCACGCAAGCGTGACAACTGATGACTGCGATGGATGAAGTGGAGAAGCGCATGTCCGAGAAGTTTCAGCAGGCCTGGGACGCCTCTACGACCACGCTTGTTGAGCTGTCCAAGAAGATCGACGGGCTGAGTCTGTTGTCCGTCAAGTTGTCTGAAATGGAGAAGAGGCAGATGGAACACGACAAGCTGATGCAATACCTGCAGACCAAGATGGATTTATCGATGAAATCATTGGCTCAGGTTTCCCAGGATCAAAGCAGGTTGGCCAATACTGTGTCCAACACAGTTGGAGGAATGAGGGAGCCTGGCAAGACTTCTATGGGCGATGGGCTGATTGGACCACCTCTTGGACCTCCCCCTCCACCGAAGAATGGACAACCACAGGGTGGACAGACACAGGTACCACAAGGTCCCGTTTCTTCCATTCCGGTATTTGGTGATTTCGTATCGGGCTCGGAGGGCAGAGAGGGTTTGGAAAATGATTATCAGGGAAGAAAGGGGTGGTTACCCAAGCTGGAGTTCCCTTATTTTGAAGGAGATGATGTGCGAGTTTGGTTGGACAACTGTGAGTCTTATTTCGAATTGTATCAGATTCCTATGGGGTTCTGTGTTTGTGCTGCATCAATGCATTTGAGGGGAAGGGCAGCACATTGGTTTCAAGCTTCGCGAGACACCTTGCATTTGTTGAACTGGAATCAGTTCAAGGAGGCAGTGTTGGGAGAATTTGAAGCAAATACTCATTCGGACAGGATGTTGGAGTTACTCACTCTCAAACAAACAGGAACTGTATTGGAGTATAAAACCCATTTTGAGAAGTTGGTTTATCATATCAAGTTATATGATAAGGCTACCAGTGAAATTTTCTTGGTGACTCAGTTTATGCTTGGACTCAAACAAGAGATAAAAATGGGGGTGGAAGTTATGTTCCCTCAAACAGTATCTATGGCTGCTCAATTAGCCTTAAAGCATGAAGGGTGGCAGACCAGACAAAACAGTGGAGGAAGAAAGTTTCAGGCAGCCAGAACAAACATACCTATGGGAACAAAGGAGCTAGATGAAACTGCTGGGGATTATGGAAGGCTAAACAACTCAAAGAATATAGAAGAGTAAATGGGTTGTGCTATAAGTGTGGGGAGAAATATATGCCAGGGCACAAGTGTAAAATAGCAGTGGCACCACAGTTAAATTGTATTGTCCTTAATAAGGGTGGTGATGGTGGCCCTATGCTATCTGATGAGGTGTTGAATTTCCTTGAAACTGGCAGTGGAAGTACTGAAGAGGAGATGATGCTGTCTGTACATGCTATGAGTGGCATTGAGAACTCAAAATGTGTTAGGCTGAGAGCTTTGATTAAAGACCAAGTGATGCTTCAATTACTTGATTCTGGCGGCTCTAATACCTTCATTAGTGAACTGGCTTTTGTCCGAGTTCAGTGCGTTACTAAAGAGATTGATCCTGTCAATGTGAAGGTGGCCAATGGGCAGATCATCACCTATAACAGGAAGGTTGTTCAGTTAGAGTGGTGGTGTTGTGGCCACACTTTTGTTGCCGATGCTTTTGTCCTCCCTGAGACAGCTTATGATATGGTGATTGGAATGGACTGGTTAGAGAAGTTTAGCCCGATGCTTTGTGCTTGGGATAGTAAATGGGTGGAGTTCAGTTATGAGGGAGTCACAGTAAGATTACAAGGGCTGGTGCCTAGGGATTTGCAAGAACTCCAAGAGACCTCTTGTGAACAACTAAGCAAGTGACACAAGGGGAATGAAGTGTGGGCTTTTGCAATGTTGCAGAGAGTGTCTAATCAGGAGTTGAAAAAGACAGACCAAATCCCTCATTGCATTCAGGGTATTCTGGAACAGTTCAAGGATGTGTTTAAGGTACCCAACTCTCTTCCACCATCTAGAGAATATGATCATGCTATCACCTTGGTACCTGATGCTTCACCAGTTAACCTGAGACCATATAGATATTCTCCATTACAAAAGAATGAGATTGAGAGACAAGTTCAAGACATGCTCCAATCTGGAATTATTTCTAGAAGTGTTAGCCCATTCGCTTCTCCAGTGTTGTTGGTAAAGAAGAAAGATGGGAGTTGGAGATTTTGTGTGGACTATAGAAAACTGAATGACATCACGGTCAAGAACAAGTTCCCTATGCCAATCATTGATGAGTTTCTAGATGAGTTGGCTGGAGCAAAGTATTTTTCCAAACTAGATATGGCCTCAGGTTTCCACCAGATAAGAATGACAGAGAAGGATGAAATGAAAACAGCTTTTAAAACTCACCATGGGCATTTCCAGTTCAGAGTGATGCCATTTGGTTTGACTAACGCCCCAGCCACATTCCAGTGTTTGATGAATGTGGTCTTCCAGAGTCTGATGAGGAAATGTGTACTCATATTCATGGATGATATTCTTGTATACAGTCCTTCATTGGAGGATCATGCCACTCATCTAAATCCGGTGTTCCAAATCTTGCAAGAGCAACAACTATATGCCAAGAGAAGCAAATGTCTGTTTGCAGTAAATCAGATTGACTACTTGGGTCATGTGATATCTGATAAAGGGGTAGCCACTGATCCCAACAAGACAATCTATTGTGAAGTGGCCAGTTCCTTCCTCACATACTGAACTCAGAGGGTTTTTGGGACTCATTGGTTACTATAGAAAATTTGTCAAAGGATATGGTGTTATAGCTAAGCCATTAACTGTTGTGTTACAACAGAAGACATTCAACTGGCCTCCTGCAGCTCAGATAGCATTTGAGCAATTAAAATCTGCTATGGTATCCACTCCTGTACTTGCTTTACCAAATTTTGATGACACTTTTGAAATTGAGACAGATGCATGTGACAAAGGCATAGGGGCTGTGCTGTCTCAAAGAGGTCATCCTATTGCTTTTTACAGCAAGGCCTTGGGGGTAAAGAATAGTAAGCTGTCAACCTACGAAAAGGAGTTCTTGGCTATTTTGATGGCTGTGGATAAATGGAGATGTTACTTACAAAAGGGGTATTTGTTATTAAAACTGACCACAAAAGTCTTAGCCATCTGTAGGATCAGTCCCTGGCCACTGATTTACAGAAGAAAGCAATGTCTAAGTTGGCTGGATTACAGTTTTCAGTCCAATATAAAAGAGGGGTGGACAATAAGGCTGTTGATGCTTTATCTAGAGTGGCATCAGAAATTCAGTTGACTGCTATATCTGTGTCCACACCAGTTTGGATTCAAGAAGTTCTGAAGTCTTATGAGATGGATCCTCATGCACAAGATTTGCTGAAGGAACTTGCTGTCCAAAGTCCTAATGCTCAGGGCTTCTCTTTGAACAATGGACTGATATATAGACAACAACAGCTTGTTGTTGGACAAAATGTAGGCCTTCACACTAAGCTCATAGCAGCTTTCCATTCTTCAGCGATGGGAGGTCACTCTGCTGTGTTTGCAACTTATCAAAGGCTTAAGAAATTGTTCTACTGGCCAGGACAAAGACTGATGTGGAGCTGTTTGTCAAACAATGTCAAATTTGCCAATAGGCAAAACATGAACATTGTAAGTACCCAGGGCTATTACAGCCTCTGCCCATTCCTCAACACTCGTGGCAAGATCTATCTATGGATTTTGTGGAGGGATTACCGAAATCAGGTGGGTATACTGCCATTTTGGTGGTGGTAGACAGGCTCACTAAATATGCCCACTTCATCCCTGTCAAGCATCCTTTCACAGCATCACAGATTGCCCAATTGTTTTTCACCCATATTGTAAAACTGCATGGGCTGCCTAGGTCAATTGTTTCAGACAGGGACAAAATTTTCACTAGCACTTTGTGGCAAGAGTTGTTTAGACTTGCTGGAACTAAGCTTCACTTGAGCTCAGCTTATCATCCACAATCAGATGGACAAACTGAGAGAATTAACCAATGCTTGGAAATGTTTTTAAGGTGTGCAGTGCATCAGACACCTTCTTAGTGGTCTAAGTGGCTAGACTCTGCTGAATTGTGGTACAATTCATGTTACAATTCGTCACTAAAATGCTCTCCATTCAAAGCTTTGTATGGGGTTGAGCCTAACTGGGGAGTGCTACCTGATTCTAAAATGGCCACTGTTTCTGAGGTTCAACTGACATTGCAACAACGCCATGATTTTTTAGAAGTGATCAAGGCTAACCTAGCCTCAGCTCAGAACAGGATGAAACATTATGCTGACACCAATAGAACACCAAGACAATTCCAAGTGGGTGACATGGCATTTCTAAAACTCCAACCGTTTGCACAGTCGTCTGTCCATCACAGGCCTTGTGCTAAGCTCTCTTTCAAGTATTTTGGCCCTTTTCAGATTCTGGAGAAGATTGGCACAGCTGCTTACCGACTGCAACTTCCTCCGTCGGCAGTGATTCACCCAGTGTTCCATGTCTCGCAGCTTAAACCCCATGTTCCAAATAATGTGCCGGTATTTGCTGACATTCCACCTCCATCATCCTCTGAAGAAGTATCACCAGTACCAGAAAGCATTTTAGACCGCAGGTTGGTCAGAAAAGGGGCCGCTGCTGTCACCCAAGTGTTGATCAAGTGGCAAGGGGTGCCAACAGAGATGTCTTCATGGGAAGATTATACTGTAGTTCGTGCTCGTTTTCCCAGCACAACCATCTAGGGGCCAGATGGTACTTCAGAGGGTGGTATTGTCACAACCCAGATCGCCGGAGGTTGACAGGTATCACCGGAGGCCCTGTAGAGACGGAGCGATAATTGTTGTTGTGGTGTGCAGTGAAGTCTGGGCCAGTGGGCCAGGTTGTTGAATTCTTTTGGGCCTGTACTGTGTTGGTCGGCAGCTGATATATAAAGCCAGCCTGTGTATTCCAGAAGGAATTATGGAATAATAGAATACATACCTGCTCTTCCTCGAACTCTTATCTTCTGATTCCTTCTATTCTCCTCTTCCTTCTCGTCCGAGCCGGTGTTCGTCGCCGGGTCGTGACAGGGTGTATCCACACGGCGGCGGGAATTCCTCCAATGAGAAATTGCGTCTACCGGTCAGATTCCATTCCCTCCCTGGACGGTCCTACGCGAAGATGGGAAGGTTTTGAAGAGAATATACGTGCTTACCACTGGTTTGGAGCAACGACCCAAGCTAGCCGCGGCACGAGGAACCCCGCGGTGGTCGTCCCCGTCTAGTGAGAAATTGTCGCGTGGATTACACCCGCCCTTCACCAATTCGGTGCGCGCACACCCGCCAAGACTAAGCGAAGCTCCTCCGCCAGACGTGGCGGCGGCGTACGGACACGACGTCGGTGGTGACGGTCGACTATTCCCAACCTCCCTGTGTATCCCTCCTTGCAATGGTCGCTAGAGGATTGGAGAGGTGGAGCAGGGAAAGAACAAGGTGCACGACAACTGGATTAGAGCATCTCCAATAGTTATGTAAATTTAGCACACTAAATTACAGATTTAAAAAGTTGCTAAATCACTTTAAGGAGTAGAAAAATGTGTGTGCTCCAATAGTTCTCTATTTATTGGTTGCTAATTTTTAAAATTATCCATATCAACAAAAATGTGAGTGAGCATACTTTCTATTTTCAATTGAGCTAGCACATCAACAACCTTCCATAATGTTTTGAAAGATCGAAGTTGTCAATGAAAAACTAGAAGTTTGCGGCGACGGCATGAAGTCAACACATGGCATTGAAGATAGATTTGTGGTCAATGGGACGGTGGGACGACACAAAACGGTAGCCGAAATATGGTTTTCGCGATGGATTTAGAACCAACATTGATTTAGGGAGTCTCAACGAGGTTCGTAAATGTAGGGATGAAATTGAGTTTTGTAGAGTGTCTGTAAATTTAAGGACATGCTTTACATAATCATTGGAGAATTGTTTTCTCCGAAAACTCCTTAAATTCATATTTAAGGAGTTGTTTACATAACTATTGGAGATGCTGTTATAGCCTCAAATCCACTATAATCCTTGTAGAATAGTCAAGTACCCCATTTCCAAGGGGTACCTGTTGAAAATCGTTTCAACAAATCCGTCCAAAACTTTTTAAGAAAAATGAAAAAGTTTTGAACTCGAAAGTTTTTCCAAAAGATGCCTGCTAAAAATTGTTTCAATCTCTCACCAAAACAGATAAGAAGTATATCACTGAAAATTACTATCCAGCCATAGGGGTATATGAAGAGCGCAAATTCCTTTATACCCCACCCAATTAGAATTAGGGGAAATAAAACATAAATGGAGAAAGTTCTCATCATAAGATCAGCCAATAGAAGAAAAAAGTCCCTAATTTTGCAGAACATTCTGAGCACGTGAAAAGTGAATAGCCTAAAGATAAAAAAAAGTTTATCATTTTTTAACAGCAGTTCTTATTGCCCCTTTGGCCTTTTTGGCCCATTGTTGTATCCGATTCAACAATTGATACATATTTGTTCTCTTCTTAACAAAAAAATGGAACTTCCGGACTTTGGTTTGGTGAGTCGTACGAGATCGTGTTTACATACCTATGAACTTAGCCTCTTCAAGTGTATCCGATATATATAATAATTTTTGGGTGTGTCAATTCTATGTTCATGTATTTTATTATACATGATATGTATATGTATTTATTTATATAATAATAAATACCTATACTTTGTGCAAGTGATAAGAGATAACATGAAAGATTTTCTTATTTTTCTTAATTTTCTCAAGATTTTAAACCTCGCCATAAATAAACTTCGATATCTCGATCTCGATATATAGAAAAGAAAATCTCTACATATTTCTATATATACATATATTATGTACATTAATATATACATGTAATATGTACATTATGCAGTAGACCCATAATGGTAAATGAAAGTGGCTAATTATTGAATAAAAAGCCCTTTTAACTCAGTGGTAGAGTAATGCCATGGTAAGGCATAAGTCATCGGTTCAAATCCGATAAAGGGCTTTTCGCTTAGTTGTAGAATAATGCCTTGGTAAGACAGAAGTCATCGGTTCGAATCCGATAAAGTACTTTTCTACTAAATTCATTCATTTCTTTTTTGAAAATGTCTCCATTTTTTTTTGCAATTTTATGACTTAGTTTAGTGCGAGATGCCCACATTTTTGGTCTGAACACTCAACGAAGCACAGAGTTAAAATTACAAAAAAAAAGAAATTGAACTCTTTTTCCTGTTATAGCAATCAATACCTGTACTGAACTAATTTAGATTCCTTTTTATTAGTCTATTCGTATTCTATACCCTTTAAACGAATTTCCTTAACCTTAAAAAGCTTAAAAAGTAGGGGATGATCCGTGAATTAACCTAACCATCAACTAAAAAAATCCTATGAAAGCATAACAGAAAAGTAGTAAAGACTCTTTTCTTTGATCTAGTTCGAAGAGTATATTGACAATTCCAAAAAACTGCTCATACTATCATTATAGTATAATGACGAGTGGTTGTATATGGTGCTATCGTCTAGTGATGCCCCCCATCGTCTAGTGGTTCAGGACATCTCTCTTTCAAGGAGGCAGCGGGGATTCGACTTCCCCTGGGGGTAGGGAGTATTATAAAAGAGGTTAATCATAGATTATCAAAAAGCCTAGAAAAAAATTCTTCCTGGGTCGATGCCCGAGCGGTTAATGGGGACAGACTGTAAATTCGTTGACGATATGTCTACGCTAGTTCAAATCCAGCTCGGCCCAAAAATTTAGGGCTTCGTGAATATGAACTAAATCTATTTTTTTATGGAAGAAAAAGATGTATTATTTATAGAAATAAAGGATAAAGAGAAACGGGGAAATTGATTTCTAATCTGTATCTCTCTGATTCTTTGTCTTACAAAGAAAAGACAAAGAAAAGAGCTTTTTTTATGGAAAAGCGGATTATCGTTTATTTTTAGGGATAAAAAATCGCAACATACTAGTTATGCCACTCTCACTATACCCGCATAGAATATGCGGGTATGTAGTATATGATTCATCTATTTCTTAGAGAACGACAGACGGATCGAATCTTCTATTTAAGAATAGGCATGCCATACACCCCGCAGGGATTGTAGTTCAATTGGTTAGAGCACCGCCCTGTCAAGGCGGAAGCTGCAGGTTCGAGCCCCGTCAGTCCCGAACTAGGGTTCAATGAATGGATAAATTCATCTTTTCTTTTTTCATGGAAATTTTTGATGAAGGGGGGGGGACAGGAGGCAAGATCAAATATCTATGGGGCACCCTTACTTCACTTTTATTTTTTTTGCATTTCTCAGTAAAAAGAGAGCAGTGCAGTATAGAATTTTTTTGCACTACTTCCGGTTGATAAGGAAAGGCATACATATCATACGTGGATTAGTATAATTTAGGATACTACTCCATTTTTATGATGATACCTGAGAGCACCTAGAGGGGGGGGGGTGAATAGGTGATCCTGTAAAACTTAAAAATCTAAGCCACAAAACTTTGATTAAGCGTTAGCACAATTAATGCCAAGTGGCTAGAGAGAAGATCTTGCACAATACGATAACCACAAGAAGTTCAACACAGAGAAGACACAGTGGTTTATCCCGTGGTTCGGCTAAGTACAAAACTTGCCTACTCCACGTTGTGGCGTCCCGACGGACGAGAGTTGCACTCAACTCCTCTCAAGTGATCCAATGATCAACTTGAATACCATAGTGTTATGCTTTTCTTTTCTTATCGCGTTCGCGAGGAATCTCCACAACTTGGAGTCTCTCGCCCTTACACTTGAAGTTCACAAAGAAGCACGGAGTAAGGGAGAGAAGCAACACACACAAATCCACAGCAAAATGCGCACACACACGGCCAAGAATCGAGCTCAAAAGACTATCTCAAAGTTCTCACTAGAACGGAGCTCGAATCACTGAGAATGACAAACGAATGCGCAAAGACTGAGTGTGGATGATCAAGAATGCTCTAAGGTTGCTTGGTTTACTCCTCCATGCGCCTAGGGGTCCCTTTTATAGTCTCAAGGCAGCTAGGAGCCGTTGAGAGCAAATCTGGAAGGCCAATCTTGCCTTCTGTCGTCGGGTGCACCGGACAGTCCGGTGCACACCGGACACTGTCTGGTGCCCGATTTCCTTCCTAAAATGGCGCAGCCGACCGTTGGCCGCCAGAGAGCCGTTGGCGCACCGGACATGTCCGGTGCACACCGGACAGTCCGGTGCCCCCTTCTAGCCGTTGGCTCGGCCACGTGTCCCGCGCAGATCGCGCGGCCGACCGTTGGCTCACCGGACAGTCCGGTGTACACCGGACAGTCCGGTGTACACCGGACAGTCCGGTGAATTTTAGCCGTACGCCGTCGGCGAATTCCCGAGAGCGGCCACTTCGCGCCGAGTCAGCCTGGCGCACCGGACAGTCCGGTGCCAGACCGAGCTGAGTCTTGGCTGTACCCAGCCAAGCCTTTTTTCATCTCTTTTATTTTCTTCTTCTTTCTGTTTCTAACACTTAGACAAGTATATTAGTACATAAAACCAATGTACTAAGGCTTAGAAACATACCTTTACTCTTGATTTGCACTTTGTCCATCCATGAGCATAAATTCACATTTAAGCACTTGTGTTGGCACTCAATCACCAAAATACTTAGAAATGGCCCAAGGCACATTTCCCTTTCAATCTCCCCCTTTTTGGTGATTTATGCCAACACAACATTAAGCAACTAGAACAAGTGCAATATCACTCCAAATAAAACTCAAATTTATTTTGATTCAATTTTGGCATATATGGATCATCCTTTGCCACCACTCGGTTTGTTTTTGCAAATCAAAACTCAAATTTCTATCTCTAAGTCAAACACACATGTTGAAGCATGAAGAGAGTCATTCCAAAAGAGATTGATCAAGATTTCAAAAACTCCCCCTTTTTCCCATAATCAACACTTCTCCCTACAAGAGGCCAACTTTTGACAAAAGAGACAATGCAAGAGTTTTGACAAACCAAAAGCTCTATTCTACTATTTTCAAAGTTTCTCAAGTGGTAGCTGATCCATCTATTGCTTTGGCCTTTATTTTCTCCCCCTTTGGCATCAAGCACCAAAACGGAATCAATCTTGGCCCTTTAACCCCATTGCCTCACCAAAATCTTCAATTAAGAGCAAATAGGCAATAAGAGTTAAAAGATGAACTTGGAAAAGTTACTCTTTTCATCGGAGTGCAGTGGAAGTCTTGCATGGTCCAAGTCCACCTTTTCCCTTTCAATTCTCCTTCGAGACTAAATCAAGCAAACTCAAGCATATGGTTAGTCTCAAAGGGTCAAGTTGTAACACATCTCCCCCTAAAACTGTGCATCACTTTGCAACGGACTTGTGAGGTCCAGGGAGTGTTTGTACAACTTGAGCACCATACTAAGCAACAAAATGCAAAAAGAAACATGATCAAGAGCATAAATACATGTATGCTACAATTCAATCCAAGTTCCGCGAATCTAAGACATTTAGCTCACTACGCAGCCTGCAAAAGGTCTTCTCATCTAGAGGCTTGGTAAAGATATCGGCTAGCTGGTTCTCGGTGCTAACATGAAACACTTCGATATCTCCCTTTTGCTGGTGGTCTCTCAGAAAGTGATGCCGGATGTCAATGTGCTTTGTGCGGCTGTGTTCAACAGGATTTTCCACCATGCGGATGGCACTCTCATTGTCACATAGGAGTGGGACTTTGCTCAGATTGTAGCCAAAGTCCCGAAGGGTTTGCCTCATCCAAAGTAGTTGCGCGCAACACTGCCCTGCGGCAACATACTCGGCCTCAGCGGTGGATAGGGCAATAGGGGTTTGTTTCTTAGAATTCCATGACACCAGGGACCTTCCTAAGAATTGGCACGTCCCGATGTACTCTTCCTATCGACCTTACATCCAGCATAGTCGGAATCTGAGTATCCAATTAAGTCAAAGTTAGACCCCTTAGGATACCAGATCCCGAAGCAAGGCGTAGCGACTAAATATCTAAGAATTCGCTTCATCGCCACTAAGTGACACTCCTTAGGATCGGATTGAAATCTAGCACACATGCATACGCTAAGCATAATATCCGGTCTACTAGCACATAAATAAAGCAAAGAACCTATCATGGACTGGTATGCTTTTTGATCAACGGACTTACCTCCTTTGTTGAGGTCAGTCTGTCCGTCGGTTCCCATCGGAGTCTTTGCGGGCTTGGCGTCCTTCATCCCAAACCGCTTTAGCAAGTCTTGCGTGTACTTTGTTTGGGAGATGAAGGTGCCGTCCTTGAGTTGCTTCACTTGAAACCCAAGGAAGTAGTTCAACTCGCCCATCATCGACATCTCGAATTTCTGCATCATAACCCTGCTAAACTCTTCACAAGACTTTTGGTTAGTAGAACCAAATATTATGTCATCGACATAAATTTGGCACACAAAAAGATCACCGTCGCAAGTCTTAGTAAAAAGAGTTGGATCGGCTTTCCCAACCTTGAAAGCATTAGCAATTAAGAAGTCTCTAAGGCATTCATACCATGCTCTTGGGGCTTGCTTAAGTCCATAGAGCGCCTTAGAGAGCTTACACACGTGGTCGGGGTACCGTTCATCCTCGAATCCAGGAGGTTGCTCCACGTACACCTCCTCCTTGATAGGCCCATTGAGGAAAGCGCTCTTTCACATCCATTTGGTATAACCTGAAAGAATGGTGAGCGGCATATGCTAGCAAGATACGAATGGACTCTAGCCTACCCACAGGAGCAAAAGTCTCCTCAAAGTCCAAACCTGCGACTTGGGCATAACCTTTTGCCACAAGTCGAGCCTTGTTCCTCGTCACCACTCCGTGCTCGTCTTGTTTGTTGCGAAACACCCACTTGGTTCCCACAACATTTTGCTTAGGACGAGGCACCAGTGTCCAAACTTCATTGCGCTTGAAGTTGTTGAGCTCCTCCTGCATGGCCAACACCCAATCTGGATCTAGCAAGGCCTCTTCTACCCTGAAAGGCTCAATAGAAGAGACAAAAGAGTAATGCTCACAAAAATTAACTAATCGAGATCGAGTAGTTACTCCCTTGCTAATATCACCCAGAATTTGGTCGACGGGATGATCCCTTTGAATCATTGCTCGAACTTGGGTTGGAGGTGCCGGTTGCGCTTCTTCCTCCATCACATGAACATCTTGTGCTCCCCCTTGATCACACGTCTCCTTTTGATGAACCTGTTCATCATCTTGAGGTGGGGGATGCACCGTTGTTGAGGAAGAAGGTTGATCTCGTTCATCTTGTTCCTGTGGCCGCACTTCTCCAATCGCCATGGTTCGTATAGCGGCCGTCGGAACATCTTCTTCATCTACATCATCACAATCAACAACTTGCTCTCTTGGAGAGCCATTAGTCTCATCAAATACAACGTCGCTAGAGACTTCAACCAAACCCGATGATTTGTTGAAGACTCTATACGCCTTTGTATTTGAGTCATAACCTAACAAAAACCCTTCTACAGCTTTGGGAGCAAATTTAGAATTTCTACCCTTCTTTACTAGAATGTAGCACTTGCTCCCAAATACACGAAAGTAAGATACATTGGGTTTGTTACCGGTTAGTAGCTCATACGAAGTCTTCTTGAGGAGGCGGTGAAGGTAGACCCTGTTGATGGTGTGGCAAGCCGTGTTCACGGCTTCCGACCAAAAGCACTCGGGGGTCTTGAATTCTCCAAGCATAGTCCTCGCCATATCTATGAGCGTCCTGTTCTTCCTCTCTACCACACCATTTTGCTGAGGTGTGTAGGGAGCGGAGAACTCGTGCTTGATCCCCTCCTCTTCAAGAAATTCCTCCACTTGAAGGTTCTTGAACTCGGACCCGTTGTCGCTCCTTATCTTTTTCACTTTGAGCTCAAACTCATTTTGAGCTCTCCTTAGGAAGCGCTTGAGGGTCCCTTGGGTTTCAGACTTATCCTGCAAAAAGAACACCCAAGTGAAGCGGGAAAAGTCATCAACAATAATTAGACCATACTTACTTCCTCCTATGCTCAGATAGGCGACGGGTCCGAAGAGGTCCATATGTAGCAGCTCCAGGGGTCTTGATGTTGTCATCACATTTTTGGTGTGATGAGAGCCTCCCACTTGTTTCCCTGCTTGACAAGCTGCACAAGGTCTATCTTTTTCGAAATGAACATTGGTTAAACCTATCACATGTTCTCCCTTTAAAAGCTTGTGGAGGTTCTTCATCCCCACATGTGCTAAGCGGCGATGCCACAGCCAGCCCATGCAAGTCTTAGCCATTAAGCATGCATCTAGACCGGCCTCTTCTTTTGCAAAATCAACTAGGTAAAGCTTGCCGTCTAGTACACCCTTAAAAGCTAGTGAACCATCACATCTTCTAAAGACAGACACATCTATATTTGTAAACAAACAGTTATATCCCATATTGCATAATTGACTAACAGATAGCAAATTATATCCAAGAGACTCTACTAAAAACACATTAGAGATAGAGTGCTCATTTGAGATTGCAATTTTACCTAACCCTTTTACCTTGCCTTGATTCCCATCACCGAATATTATTGAATCTTGGGAATCTTTGTTTTTGACGTAGGAGGTGAACATCTTCTTCTCCCCCGTCATATGGTTTGTGCATCCGCTGTCAATAATCCAGCTTGAACCCCCGGATGCATAAACCTGCAAGGCAAATTTAGGCTTGGGTCTTAGGTACCCAACTCATGTTGGGTCCTGCAAGGTTAGCACAAATATCCTTAGGGACCCAAATGCAAGTTTTGTCTCCCTTGCATCTTGCCCCTAATTTTCTAGCAACTATCTTCCTATCCTTTCTACAAATAGCAAAAGAAGCATTTAAAACATGATATATTGTAGAAGGTTCATTTACTTTCCTAGGAACATTAACAACATTTCTCCTAGGCAAATTATGAACAGCATTTCTCCTATCAACATTTCTATCATGCACATAAGAAGAACTAGAAGCAAACATGGCATGAGAATCAAAGGCATTATATGCATTACAACTCCTATAAGCATTTCTAGATTGTCTCCTATCATGGTACATAAAAGCATGGTTCTTTTGCACACTACTAGCCATAGGGGCCTTTCCTTTCTCCTTGGCGGAGATGGGGGCCTTATGGCTTGTCAAGTTCTTGGCTTCCCTCTTGTAGCCAAGTCCATCCTTAATTGAGGGGTGTCTACCAATCGTGTAGGCATCCCTTGCAAATTTTAGCTTGTCAAATTCATTCTTGCTAGTCTTAAGTTGGGCATTAAGACTAGCTAATTCCTCATTTAATTTAGAGATTGAAACTAAATGATCACTACAAGCATCAATGTCAAAATCTTTACACCTATTACAAGTTTCAACAATTTCTACACAAGAATTAGATTTACTAGCTACTTCTAGTTTAGCATTTAAATCATCATTAAAACTTTTTAGCTTAGCAATAGTTTTATGACAAGAAGATAATTCACTAGAGAGCATTTCATTCCTCTTAATTTCTAGAGCAAGAGATTTCTGAGCTTCTACAAATTTATCATGTTCTTCATACAACAAATCCTCTTGCTTTTCTAACAGTATATTCCTATCATTCAAGGCATCAATCAATTCATTAATTTTGTCTACCTTAGTTCTATCTAATCCCTTGAATAAGCATGAGTAATCTATCTCATCATCATCACTAGACTCATCCTCACTTGAAGAAGCATAAGTACTAGTATTAGGAGTGCTTACTTTCTTCTCCCTTGCCATGAGGCAAGTGTGATGCTCGTTGGGGAAGAGGGATGACTTGTTGAAGGCAGTGGCGGCGAGTCCCTCATTGTCGGAGTCGGACGAGGAGCAGTCCGAATCCCACTCCTTGCCAAGATGAGCCTCGCCCTTTGCCTTCTTATAGTTCTTCTTTTTCTCCCTCTTATTCCCTTGATCCTGGTCACTATCATTGTCGGGACAGTTAGCAATAAAATGACCAAGCTTACCGCATTTGAAGCATGAGCGCTTCCCCTTGGCTTTGGTCTTGCTTGGCTGTCCCTTGCGACCTTTAAGCACAGTCTTGAATCTTTTGATGATGAGAGTCATCTCTTCATCATTAAGTCCGGCCGCCTCAATCTATGCCACCTTGCTAGGTAGCGCCTCCTTGCTTCGTGTTGCCTTGAGAGCAAGAGGTTGCGGCTCGTTGATCGGACCATTCAAGGCGTCGTCCACGTATCTCGCCTCCTTGATCATCATTCGCCCGCTAACGAATTTCCCAAGAACTTCTTCGGGCGACATCTTGGTGTACCTGGGATTTTCACGAATATTGTTCACTAAATGAGGATCAAGAACGGTAAATGACCTTAGCATTAGGCGGACGACGTCGTGGTCTATCCATCGCGTGCTCCCGTAGCTCCTTATTTTGTTGATAAGGGTCTTGAGCCGGTTGTATGTTTGTGTCGGCTCCTCGCCCCTTATCATCGCGAACCGTCCAAGCTCGCCTTCCACCAACTCCATTTTGGTGAGCAGGGTGACGTCGTTTCCCTCATGAGAGATCTTGAGGGTGTCCCAGATCTGCTTGGCATTGTCCAAGCCGCTCACCTTGTGATACTCGTCCCTGCACAACGAGGCTAGCAACACATTAGTGGCTTGTGCATTTTTATGAATCTGTTCATTAATAAACACAGGGCTATCCGAGCTATCAAATTTCATTCCACTTTCCACAATCTCCCAAATGCTTGGATGGAGAGAAAACAGGTGAGTACGCATTTTGTGGCTCCAAAATCCGTAGTCCTCTCCATCAAAGTGAGGGGGCTTGCCAAGTGGAATGGGGAGCAATTGAGCATTTGAACTATGCGGGATGCGCGAATAATCGAAAGAAAAGTTTGAGTTAACCGTCTTTCGTCTATCGTGGTCGTCGTCGTCCTTTTGGGAGGAGGAAGATTCGTCGCTGTCATAGTAGACAATTTTCTTGATGCGCCTTGTCTTCTTCTTCCTCCCGTCTTTTCTTTTGTGGCCCGAGCCTGAGTCTGTGGGCTTGTCATCATTGGGCTCGTTGACGAAGGTCTCCTTCTCCTTGTCGTTGATCACCATCCCCTTGCCCTTAGGATCCATCTCTTCGGGCAGTTAGTCCCTTTCTTGAAGAGAACGGCTCCGATATCAATTGAGAGCACCTAGAGGGGGGGGTGAATAGGTGATCCTGTAAAACTTAAAAATCTAAGCCACAAAACTTTGATTAAGCGTTAGCACAGTTAATGCCAAGTGGCTAGAGAGAAGATCTTGCACAATACGATAACCACAAGAAGTTCAACACAGAGAAGACACAGTGGTTTATCTCGTGGTTCGGCTAAGTACAAAACTTGCCTACTCCACGTTGTGGCGTCCCGACGGATGAGAGTTGCACTCAACTCCTCTCAAGTGATCCAATGATCAACTTGAATACCACAGTGTTATGCTTTTCTTTTCTTATCGCGTTCGCGAGGAATCTCCACAACTTGGAGTCTCTCGCCCTTACACTTGAAGTTCACAAAGAAGCACGGAGTAAGGGAGAGAAGCAACACACACAAATCCACAGCAAAATGCGCACACACACGGCCAAGAATCGAGCTCAAAAGACTATCTCAAAGTTCTCACTAGAACGGAGCTCGAATCACTGAGAATGACAAACGAATGCGCAAAGACTGAGTGTGGATGATCAAGAATGCTCTAAGGTTGCTTGGTTTACTCCTCCATGCGCCTAGGGGTCCCTTTTATAGTCCCAAGGCAGCTAGGAGCCGTTGAGAGCAAATCTGGAAGGCCAATCTTGCCTTCTGTCGTCGGGTGCACCGGACAGTCCGGTGCACACAGGACACTGTCCGGTGCCCGATTTCCTTCCTAAAATGGCGCAGCCGACCGTTGGCCGCCAGAGAGCCGTTGGCGCACCGGACATGTCCGGTGCACACCGGACAGTCCGGTGCCCCCTTCTAGCCGTTGGCTCGGCCACGTGTCCCGCGCAGATTGCGCGGCCGACCGTTGGCTCACCGGACAGTCCGGTGTACACCGGACAGTCCGGTGAATTTTAGCCGTACGCCGTCGGCGAATTCCCGAGAGCGGCCACTTCGCGCCGAGTCAGCCTGGCGCACCGGACACTGTCCGGTGCACCACCGGACAGTCCGGTGCCAGACCGAGCTGAGTTTTGGCTGTACCCAGCCAAGCCTTTTTTCATCTCTTTTCTTTTCTTCTTCTTTCTGTTTCTAACACTTAGACAAGTATATTAGTACATAAAACCAATGTACTAAGGCTTAGAAACATACCTTTACTCTTGATTTGCACTTTGTCCATCCATGAGCATAAATTCACATTTAAGCACTTGTGTTGGCACTCAATTACCAAAATACTTAGAAATGGCCCAAGGCACATTTCCCTTTCAATACCACCCTCATCTTAACTTCCTATTCGACTCTTATGAAATCGAGTACCGGTATTTTACCGGAATCCATACATAAATCGTATTCGTTTATTGTTAGAGAATGAATTTCATCTAATTAGTTACAGGTGAGCATGAGCCGCAACGGCACCCGGAATCCGTGGGTTAGTTGAGTCCAGTGCGGATTTGGGGGAGAAGAAGGAAGGAGCATTGCCAGCGTGTGTGTTTGGCTGTACAGCGGACCCCGCGAACCAGAGGACGGGTGAGGAGAAGAGCGAGAGTGAGCGGCTGTCTGGTGGCCCCTTCCTGTCGGCGCTACCCCCATGAGCTAGGCCGAGCGCGCGTGATGAGAGGGACGTGGGCCAAAAGCGGATCAGTCAGCCCAAATGGATTATGTTTCTTTTTTCTTTTTATTTTATTTTAAATTTTCTTTACAAATTTCAAATCCGGTATTTGAATTCAAATTTGACTTGAAGACTGTACACATGTTTTATGCACCAATAAAAGTACCAAGTTAAAAAGGGGTAGATTTATGTATATTTTTATTTATATTTTCCTTTTTCCATTTCCATTTTCAAATCCCAAATTTCAATTTAGGGTTCCAATTCAATTTTCTTATTAGTATATTTTGATTAATAGTGTTGCTATTATTATTATATGCACAACAAACAAGACTCCAATATGATGCACATGTTGTTTAGTTGACATTAGTCATTTAATCCCTTTAAATATGGTTGTTCACATGCATAGTTAAATTGAAACAAAGCAAATAAGAGAATTATCTCCATTACCATGGTTTACAAATTTGGGTATTACAAATCCTACCCCCTTTACAAAAATCTCGTCCTCGAGATTTGTAAGAAAATGGATACAGAAGGATTGGTTTGTAATTCAAGTTTTAGTCTATAATTGATTCAGAAATCCAGTCTCAATTTTTTTTATAGTCAATAGTGGGTGATTAGGAGAGTATAGATATCCAATTACTATTTATGTGGGATATAAGTTGGACAGGTTGAGGTAAGGAAGATTATGGCAAGGAAAAGAATTCATCTGATATGTGGTCGTTCATGGCCACGGTGTCGTGGATCTAGAGCTTTGAGTTACGTTCCTCCAATCCTCCCTCGCTCCAAGTTGAACGAAAGCCTCTTCTTTGTGCAAGTGTACCTAGACACCTGATATCCTTGAGTTTAAATGCACCAATGTCGAAGTACCTCTTGTGATGAAAGGTGTTGACTGGACAATGGATTTATGCTTCGACTTGGAGCACTCATGGAGTGTCAAATTTTATGTGCGATTCTCATCAACATCAATGTCTCCTACTCTTGAACCACGTTCATTTGCTCCTTCTTGGTCTTGGGCCAGGGCCATTATTCACGAGCCTAATGCCCAATTTTCCCACACTTCATGCATTGGTCATTATCGATCTTGGTTCCTCCTCCTGCCCAGATGAAGAAGATGATGTGTTCGAGTTACCTCTGTGTCCTCTCGTATGGCTGCTTCTACCATCATGACAGCTAGAGCCACCATGTGTGCTGTCACTCGCATGCATGCTTCTATGAGGTAGAGCTTGTCGTTGTGATGGACCGATATCGATGGCGGCTATAGCTCCTCCTCCATGGCGTACAACTGCACTGTCGCCTCTGCTAATGTGAGTATTGACATATCGAGTAGTGTCTGAATCGCCACCACAATCTTCTTGACCCTTTCTGACTCACTAGACAGAAAATTCCCCACCACTGTGGCCTTGTCCACCTCCGCATCGTGAGTCACCAATTGTGCCACTATACCACCCAAACACATCGAGTAATCCTTGACACTTTGATCCTCGCGTCATATTGCCTTCCTGACATAGTCATCCTTGACCCGCATGGTCGTGATCACGTCCCAAGCCTCCTTGGATGTGTCACCTTGTTGGCAATGGACAACATCATCTCCGTTGAGACAACAGTCGCCATCACGTATAGCGCCACCATATCCTCATGTAGATGTTGCCACCTGGATCGATTACTGCCTTGAGCGCTCGGGCCTTGAGCCTCAGCATCATCAATGATGCCAAGTCGGTGTAGTTGTTCCTATTAAGGATGTGATAGTTGGTTCAACACCAACCTCATGAACCACTCGCTGCACAACCACACCTCCACCTGAGCTGTCCGCATCATGGTCTCTTAGTGATGGACCACGTCCGTCCATCAGGTCGTCGATGAACTCGCGTTTGTGATCCCAACAAAGACACTGCATCGTGATCTCTTTTCCCAGACTCTAATCGACTTTGATACCAGTTGTCAGAGTTCGCCAGAGTGTCGGCCACCGTCTTTTGGCAAGCACTCCATGATAAGCGAAAATGCACAACACACAAGATCAGTTGGAAGTAATGAACACTCGTTGAGTGTGTTGGCTTCTAAGCAAGGACCAATCCGTCGCTAGAACACCCGAACTGTCTCTTCCTCTCTACGAATACAATTAACTGAAAAATGAGGAAGACAGTGAGTACACGAGTCTTTTGGCGCAGCGTATTATGTCTGCTTCTCTGATTTCCATTCCTATTTATTTGACGCATTTATAGGTGGAGCTAAGTCCCTAGTTGCATGTATCCATGCTCCCTAAGCGGTTGTGCCATCCCACAGCCAAAATCGTGGCCACTATGCCCAGTTTTCTAGTTCCACCATTTGACTCTGCATGCAAGCAGAGACTACTCAACGCACTTCCGCAACGACCGCGCGAGAAGGCCACGACGTGCTGACCACTAACACAACTAACTTTAGACTCTAAAAAATCTAGACACCAGCGCTACAAATTATTCTTCTACAATCTCCCCCTAAATGTGTTGTGCTGGTTCAATACTGGTGACACCACTTCGTATCCGCAGTTCCTGAAGACGCTCGCGCGGAAGTGGCTTTGTGAGTATATTAGCTATCTGATCTTCGGTGCGGACGAAATCCGTCTCCAACGAGCCGTTGCTGACAGTCTCGAATGAAATGGAAGCGGATGTCGATGTGCTTGCTTCGATCATGAAGTACTGGGTTCTTGGCGAGGGCAAGCGCAGACTTGTTGTCGATGTAGAGGATTGGCGCGACGACCTTTGTGTTCAGCAAGTCTGAAAGCAGGCGTGACAGCCATACTCCTTGGCACGCCGCGGTGGCGCCAGCGATGTATTCTGCCTCACATAACGATAGCGCCACCACACGCTGCTTCTGGGACTGCCAGCTGACCGGGCTCTGGCCAAGGAAGAAGATTGCGCCAGAGGTGCTCTTCCTGTCATCACCGTCTCCGGCGTGATTGGCATCACTGTATCCGATCAACTCCAATGTTCCTTTCCCGCGGCGATAAACACACCCTTGGGTCTTTGTTCCGGCAATGTACCTCAGCAAATGTTTGACGGCGCTCCAGTGCTCAGTCGTGGGCTTCTCCATGAACCGACTTACATAGCCAACTGCAAACGCAATGTTAGGACGCGTGTGAACTAGGTACCTCAAACTCCCGACGATGCTGCGGTACAAAGTCTTGTCCACTGGTGGATTTGAGCTCGCCTTGCTCAGCTTGAGGCGTGGCTCCATCGGAGTGTTGCATGAGTTACATCCCGTAAGCCCTGCCTTCTCAATGATCTTGCGTGCGTAGGTACTCTGGCACAATGTAATGCCCCTTGCGCTCTGGCTGACCTCTATGCCCAGGTAGTAGTGGAGTGGTCCGAGATCGCTCATGTTGAAGAGCCTCACCATCTCGTCCTTGAACTTGACAACTTCTGCCTGGTTTGCTCCCACTACGACGAGGTCGTCCACATAGACTCCGACGATCAGCAAATCATCGCTGGTGCCTCGCACGTACACAGCGTGCTCCTCCTTGCTGCACCTGAATCCAAGCGACAGCAATGAGCTGTCGAGCTTGGCATTCCAGGCCCTAGGCGCTTGGCAAAGCCCGTACAGTGCCTTGTGCAGCTTGTACACCTTGCCTTCTCTGCCTCGGCTGATGAATCCCGGTGGCTGCTCGACGTAGACTTCCTCTACCAAGTCCCCATTCAGGAACGCAGACTTCACGTCGAGGTGGTGCACCATCCACCCATAATGTGCGGCGATGGCGAGGATGAACCGCACCGACTCCAGGCGTGAAACCGGCGCAAAGACTTCGTCGAAATCAATGCCGGCGCGCTGCACATATCCTTTCGCCACGAGTCATGCCTTGTGCCTGGTAATGTTGCCATCCGCGTCACGCTTGATCTTGAATACCCACTTCAGGCCAATGGGTTTCTTGCCAGGAGGCACATCAGTAAGTGTCCACGTCTTGTTGTCAGCGATGGACTTGAGCTCCTCAGCCATCGCCCGCCTCCATTATTGACGCTCTGCTGCTTCACCGTACGTAGAGGGTTCTTCATCAACTGCCAGCAGCAGATCGCCATCTGCTACAAGCTCGTCGTCGTCGTACAAGAGGTTGTCGACGACCCGGAATCTGTGCGCGTCCTCAGAGTTGTCATCTGCGTCCAGTGCCTGCAGCGCACCGGAGCTGGGTGACACGAACTCGACGGGGATCACACCCCTCGGTGGCAGTGGGCCCTGCCACGGCTCAGGCCCTCCTTTGACGTGCTGAGTGCGCGGGCATGAGGTGGTTGAAGATGTCGACGTGGAGCTAGTCGAGGATGTCTCGACCGACTGCGATGCCGATGAAGAGCCCTGTGATCTTGGCACTGGGGTCGGAACCAGGAAAGTAGAACCCGACGGTGATGAAGAAGCGCCTCCGTCCCGCGTGTAAAGAGGGGAGGCATGGCTTGTTGGCGAAGCAGCAGTGGTCTCCTCCCACTCTTCAACCACGAACGTGTCCTGGTCTCCATCGTTGCAGGAGCCTTCCTGGTCGCGGTTGTCGGACGAGTTCCAACCCCAGGTTGCGCCTTCTTCAAACACCACGTCGCGGGTGACATGCACCCGGTTAGCGACGGGGTCGTACACCCTGTAGGCCTTCGAACCAGCCTCGTACCCAATCATCACCATCTTCGTGCATCGTGCTTCGATCATCAAGTTTCCCGGCGTTCGGTTTGGTGATATTCACGTGAGCCACGCAGCCGAAAACCCGCAGAAAGTGCACGACTGGTCTTTCACTGTGCCACGCCTCATACGGCGTGCGCCCCACCAAGCTTCTCGTTGAGGCGCGGTTGAGGAGGAATACGGCCGTCATCACGGCCTCAGCCCATAGCCTGGCAGGGACAGCCTTTGCCTTCATCATGCTCCGTGCCATGGCGAGTATGGACTGATTACGGCGCTCCACCACGCCGTTTTGCTGCGGGCTATACGGCGCAGTGAGATGACGCTTGATGCCGCGCTCGGAGCAGAACTCGAGGAAGGAATTCGAGGTGAACTCCCCCCCTCGATCGGTCCTGAATGCCTTTATCTTCCGCCCCGCTTCGTTCTCGACACCGGCGCACAGCTTCCTGAACGCGTCCTCAGCATCAGACTTGTTGGCGAGCAGCACTGCCCACATGTACCTAGACATGTCGTCGATAACAAGCATTATGTAGCGCTTGCCGTCGGGTGTCGCCGGAGTGATCGGACCGCACAGATCGCTGTGGAGGAGGTCGAGCGGCTTAGTGGCGCGGTACGTAGCAGCTTGCGGGAAAGGTGCTCGACGTTGCTTCCCCGCCAAACATGCGTCGCAGACGTGCTCGACGTGCTCGATCGACGGCAAGCCACGGACCATGCCATCGCGCCCCATCTTCTGCAGAGCTTGGAAGCCGAGGTGGCCGAACCGCGCGTGCCACCGCCACTCGTCGTCGTTGTAGCTTGCCGCGAGGCACACCGGTTTCGTCGGCTTGAGTGGAAGTATGTACAAGCGATTCGATGAACGATGTACCTTTGCGAGGAGTTCGTGGCTGCGGCGATCCCACAAATGAAGAACACCGTCTTCGATGTCGATCCTGCTGCCGTTCTCGTCGAGTTGCCCGACACTGAGGATGGTACTCCAAAGACGAGGGATGTGGTAGACATCATGAACCGTCCTGTGCCCTCCATCCTTCGACTCGAACAGGATCGATCCCCACCCAGCGATCTCCACCAGAGATCCATCGCCGAAACGCACGGAGCCCACGACGTCGCGGGTGTAGTCGGAGAAGATGTCTGCGTTGCCGGTCATGTGGTTTGACGCACCAGTGTCGAGGTACCACTTCATCTCCTGCTGTTCGCCGTCGAAGTCCGGCAGCACCTTATGCTCGTTGAGGTAGACATGCTCGACGCGGTGTGTGTCGTGAACAGTCTTCACAGACGGTTGCACAACCGCCATGAACAGCGAGGGCGTCTCCTCCTCCACCTGAGTGAGGTTGGCCTGAGGCTGGCTCGCCTGGGCCAGCGCCTCGTCACGCTTTTTCTTGCGGCACTCCCGGGCCCAATGCCCGAACTTGCCACAGTAGCGGCAGGCGTCGTCGTCGACCTCGCCGCCACCCTTAGCTGAGCGCGTGTTCTTGCCGCGCCCCCTGCCGCGGCCTCTCCCGCCACGACGTCCGCCAGGGTCGGCTTGCGCTCTGCCGCGCGTCCCCGACCCATCGGTGTTGAGGTTGAGACGGGACGCAAGGCGAGCTATCACCTGTTCTTCGGTGAAGTACATCTTGTCGTTGATTTCTTTGCCTCCAGCGCTCGGTCCGACACCTCCCTTTGACTTCGCGCAATCCATACGCTCCTCCGTTGCTTTGAGTCGCCCCACCAATTCATCCAGGGACACCTCCTCGAGATCGAGAAGGGTCTTGATCGCCACTGCTATTTGATGGAAACGCTCGGGAAGAGCTTGAAGAAACTTACGGACGATGGTTTCTTCTTCATAAACTTCACCAAGGATTGCGAGCTGGTCGGTGATCTTGGTGAGCCGGCATGAGAAGTCATCAACGAAATCTCCTTCCCTGAAGGCGATCATGTCGAACTCCTGTCGCAGTGTCTGCGCCTTTGCCTTGCGAACCCGATCGACACCAAGGTGACGGGTCTTCAGCGCATCCCAAGCCTCCTTGGCTGTGGCCTTGTTGGCGAGAACCCCTTGTAGCTCGGGGGGCACGACTTTGCACAATGTCTCGAGGGCATTGCGATCGTCGATGAACTCACCGGTGACGGCGCTAATAGCTTCCCAGAGATGTCGTCCCTGGGGCATGACGCGCATCAGCGCCGACCACTCGGTGTAGTTCGTCTTCGTCAAAATGGGCCACCCGGAGTTACCGATCTCCCTGACCGAGCGGTGAATCACCAGCCCTCGGTCTTGCCCGCCGCTGCCTCCTGCGCGGCTGTCGGTTGGGGACGGCGATCGCCGACGTCGCGGCGTGCTTGATCTTCGTCGCGGCGGCATGCTGTAGCTTGCTTAGGCGTATTGACGAAACTAGCGACGAACCTCGGCTCTGGTACCAAATGTTGGCTTCTAAGCAAGGACCAATCCGTCGCTAGAACACCCGAACTGTCTCTTCCTCTCTACGAATACGATTAACTGAAAAATGAGGAAGACAATGAGTACACGAGTCTTTTGGCGCAGCGTACTATGTCTGCTTCTCTGATTTCCATTCCTATTTATTTGACGCATTTACAGGTGGAGCTGAGTCCCTGGTTGCATGTATCCATGCTCCCTAAGCGGCTGTGCCATCCCACAGCCAAAATCGTGGCCACTATGCCCAGTTTTCTAGTTCCACCATTTGACTCTACATGCAAGCAGAGACTACTCAACGCACTTCCGCAACGACCGCGCGAGAAGGCCACAACGTGCTGACCACTAACCCAACTAACTTTAGACTCTAAAAAATCTAGACACCAGCGCTACAAATTATTCTTCTACAGAGTGGTGCTACATAAACTGAGCAACATTTTTACTCTATTACTCAAGATAAAAACCTAAACACAACAGTTTTGATCGCTTGTCCAAATCATGCACCATCCCACACGTCAGGGCATCTGAAACTTTCTACCAGTTATGAACTCGCTCACAATGTGAATGTCTGCATCTCAGATATTACAATGACCAACATGACCAAACTGATAGACATGACCATGCTCTGATTGAAAACTAAAACGATGACATAAGACTGAAATGAAAACTAAACTGACAGAAGTGTTTAAGAGTAATCGAGACAATGGCACCCAACGCTCATGGGGCCAGATCTATGCGAAGACAATGTGATGTCATGCCGGTAGACTGGATTTAGACTTCGATGAACAACCCCTTGAACATTATCCTAAGATCATTGGCAAAGACAGGGGCACGGAGGCAATGTCCCCCCAATGCTCTGCTAATTCCATAGGAGCCATTATATTATTTAGCTAATCCCCTTATAAATAGTGCAAAGTACCTTCTCAGCAGCCCCCTAATTTTATTGGTCTTCCCAATCTCAAATTTGGCTTTGCCCTGCCTACGATAGCCTTTGTCGAACCACGTCCAACACAAGGGAAGCCCCACCAGGTCTTGTGGAATCTCCGTGATGTCGGGCCAGTCCAGCCGTCCACCTCGATGAGATACTTTGTGCACATGATATATCTTTGTTAGTGTTATTAATACTTTATGAGATAACTTGATCTGAACTTGTTGATGTTGGTAATGCTTTGTGAGATACTTGAGACTTATGTTCTTAAGTGTTGGATACTTATGTTTGTGTTCGATCTTGTTTGATTTATGAGATTTATGGTCTTTGTGAGATATGTGATGTATATGTGATATCTGCGATGATTATGTGATATCTTTTGTTTGCTTGGATTGAATAGCAAAAACAAATAAAAAAGGGGTATGCTGGTTACTTTGCCGAGTGTAAAGGTCATAGCACTCGGCAAAGAAGGCACACCTGGGCACCGGTAAAGTATCTTTGCCGAGTGCCAAGACCACAACACTCGGTAAAGAAGCGACCTTTGCCGAGTGCCTCCTAGTACACTCGGCAAAGCTACTGACAAAGGGGCCCGCTAGCGATCTCTTTGCCGAGTGCTAGTCCGGCGGACACTCGGTAAAGAGGGAGCCTTTGCCGCAAAGAACCTGGTAAAGGGGCCTACAGAGAGCATATTTGCCGAGTGTCAGTACAGTGGACACTCGGCAAAGGGGAACTCTTTGCCAACTATTACTAGGAGGGCACTCGGCACAGGCTCCGTCGCCGTTACCAGTCGCCGTGATAGTGACTTTTCTTTGCCCGATAAAAAGTACTCGGCAAAGAAGTTGTTTCTGGTAGTGAGTGGCCACAGTTTTGTACTCTAGCCACCGAGGACCGTTGAGGAGGTGTCTATGTGCCTAGGCCGCCCTCATCCTCACCTTCACACGCCACTGTTGCCCATGAGTGGGGAGGCATGGAATGAATGAAGAGCCGAGAGAGAAGGGCGAGGTTGGTGTGGTCGAAGTAATATCTAAGAGTGCTCAATGTGGCAACCCTCCCAAGTTATCGGGCCCACATGCACCAATCCTTGCCTCGATGGCCTCAAATGGCTAAGCACATGTACCAGGTAACTCAACAAGGCTATCACGAGTTCAACAACTTGAACTCATCATCCCAAGGATCTCCCACCATACATGCATATTATAGTAATCACATTCGATACACACACCTCGGAGATAAGAGCGGAAGACTTTATAAAACATTCTTTTCATTTCTAAAATTGAAGTTTATTACATAGGAAGAGTTACATTTATTAAAAGTCCTAATATACTCAACGTGCATAACTTATTACATTAGCAGGAAGGTAGGAACCCTCCAAAGCTTATACACAAGACTAACTAATCTTCCTTCAGAACTGGAAATGCCCTCCAGCCACAGGAACACCTAGAGTACTCCTCATCACCTACAACAACATGGGTTCGAAAACCCTGAGTACGGAGTGTACTTTCGCAAGTCTTACCCGACTAAGGAAAAATGACTCTCAAGGATATGCTGGTTAAATAGGAATCAAGGAAAAGGCTTTAGCAAGAATCAACTTAGATAGTTTTGCAGAAATAGCTTACTAAAGTGAGTCCTTACTTTCAATATTTTAACGCCAGATTAAATATTAAGAGACTCTGGTTGCATCTAGTCTAATTTCACCATCACATCAATACAACATCATTTTTATTCATAATGTTTGCATCCTGACTTAGGTTGTAGGTCGGAGATCAAGTCTCCACTCTCCAGGGATATAACGGCGATCCGAATCGATTTACTCAGCTGAGGATCTCTAACCACACGACATATGTTTCTCGTAACTCTTGCATATGTCTATCATTCAAACGGATCATCCACTGCATGAACAGGTCCGTGCCACCCGACGGCACACCACCACTTTTAGGCGGTCCTTTGCCAGGAGGGTACGTGCCACTCTCGCCATCTCTCCACTCCCAGTGCACGATTGTCTTTTCATGTATGGAATAGCCGGGTTAAAGCTTACCCTGTCCCATATCCAGGGCATGTGGCTAGTTAAGATAGTCCTTGATCATACAGGCCTACATACGCATCCAATCCTTAATTAACCTAGGTGGAGTATCACCTGTTCCTAACCAAAGTCTTGAGTTAAGTACTTCCACCCTTAGGATTGATTTTTGTTCCTAAGGATGAAAAGAGCATTATAGGGAACTTTGTAGTAAGATTCCACCATGCTCCCAATGAAAATATTCTTGCAGGTAGAAGCCATCTTTCTCAGGATAACCCCTAAGCTAGGCATTATTGCAAAGGACAACCTCTATCCACAAGATCTAAGCGGGGCTAAGCATTTTTGTAAACAATATTTCATACTTCACCAGAAGTATCTATAACAGGAATGGATATCAAGGTAGTCGATGCATCAAATAGTTTTCAAACAATTCCTATAAACTTAATGCACATTTCACTAGACTTAAAGTGTGTAAAAATCATTTAAAAACACAAGGAAGGGGTTGCATGCACCGGGGCTTGCCTTATTGCAGTGAAGGGGTACTTGATCCCTCTATTAAACCCCAGTTAGATGGCTCCTCCACTTGATCAGCAACCACTAGAGTAGATTCCTCTTCAGTCACCACTTCAGCTTGAATCTTCACTCCTTCTGGTAGGAGTTCTATATGAAATGACATGATCATGGATGTTTATGCTTATGCAACTTGAAAAGAAAATACTAAGAAGCATCGCAAGACTTACACCTCTCTAATGGTGCACACAAGAACTAACAAAACCTTAAGAGAGCTAAATACTCTAATATCACACTCAATCATAATAGGGCAACCAACAAGGATGAGGTGGTATTCTTCAGTTACTCCATAGACACTAGTTTACTAAATCAGCCACCACAACTGCACTACACCCACATACACACGCAGAACACAGGGAGAGAGTGATCTTCTTCAGTCAATCAACCAGACACTGAATCCAACTCTAATACCCAACTGTATATGTCCCTGTTCAGCCCCACTTTTTCCTTGTTTCTGCTAGGGACAGACCATACCAAACTTGTTCACTAACTAAAGCTTTTCAAGTTTGTAACAAGAATCTAAGACCCAAACTGCATGAACTACAAGTTAAGGTGTCCTAAATTCAGCCACCTTCCACTAAACTTGTTTTCAATTTTCTGAAATAGACATCTCACACAGACTGACAGAAGAAATTTAGGCACATTTTACTCTAGATTTTATACAGCTCCAAACTTATTTCTCTGTAAGAAACTTGTTCACCCAACACAACTACAAATCTCTTCTACAAGGTCTTTAGCTTATAACCATACATACCAAGCGTTAGGGTGCATTAAAGTTGAGCAAACACACGGAAAATCCATTTTCCCAATCTGAAACAACCCATTACTAGGTCTGACAAAGAGTTTTTAGGTCAGATCACTCAATCAAACTTGTACTCCTATAATAGATCTATAACTTTGTTATAGTGGCCATAAGCTATAACTCTATGGATAGAGCAGCAAAGAGCTCCAAAGCTGCACCCAAAACATACAAATTCAGACTCTGAATTTGCACCAAGTCTGAAATCTGACAACCCTATTTTAGACCAAATTTCACACCTAGTTCTAGGCAACCAATAGTGGTAGAGTTCAAGTAGTAATTGGTGTGAGCTTCACTGACCTGAGATGATTACGGAACAAGCTTCATACAGGCCAGCAACTCCCTAGAATGTTCTGGCTATGGTGGGGTGAACTTGGTGGCTGTGGTCATCACAAACACAGGAAGACAACACACACAGCTCTGGACAGTGCCAACTTGGTGGCAGTGGGAGATGACCTTTGGCTTGCAATACACATGAATCCCTCACGCCACTGCAAGCTTTGGCTAGAACACCAGGGCAGAGGGAAATCTTCACTGAACCAACACTTAAATAAAGGGCAGGAAGGCATACGTCTTCAGGTTCAGCTAGCCTAGTGGTGAAGAGTTCCAAGGTGACAGCACAACAGGGACTAACATACGTGGCTTTCATGCTCAACATCCACACTAGCCACGACTTAGCTCAAATATCTACCTTGTCCAGTTATTCAAATAGAGAGTAGAGCAGATAAGGGCTCACTGTCCACAAATATCGAACCAATCCACTGAATACAGACAGAAGTAAAGACAGACAAAAACTCTTTTGTGGTAGGCTCAAACAGGTGCAAAAATGATATTTTTCTGCAGAGGGGACTGAACCTCGAGCCCCATACTGCCCACCCCAAGTCTATCTCAGTTTGTGCACATAAGTGGAGGACATCAGGGATATGAAGATCTTTCTTCAGATTTTTGTAGCAACTCCCAGTACCTGTTTGTCGGGGACCATAATTAGGGGTACCCCCAAGAATCTTAAAACTCGGCTGGTAAACACCATCAGCACAAAGGTGCAAAGGCCTGATGGGCGCAACACAGGACAAAGCTCTATCCGCTCAAGGGACATGATCTCGCCTCGCCCGAGCCTAGCCTCGGGCAGGAACAGCAGACTCAGGCAGATTCACGCCTCGCCCGAGGGCCTCCTCAAGCAACGGGCGCACCTCCGACTCGCCTGAGGCCCCGCTCGGGCAAGCTTCGCGGAGAAGCAACCTTGGCCAAGATCGCCTCGCCAGCCGACCAGATCGCAGGAGCATTCAATGCAAGGATCGCCTGACACCTTATCCTGACGCGCACTCTTCAGTCGACAGAGCCGAAGTGACCGCAGTCACTTCGCCCCTTCACTGGCTGACCTGACAGGAAAACAGCGTCGCCTACCCTGCTCCGACTGCTGTGCCACCCGCCAGGGTGAGGCTGACACCAGCCAAGTCCAGCCTCATGCGCCATAGGAAGCTCCGCCTCGCCCGACCCCAGGGCTCGGCCTCCGCCTCAGCCTCGGAAGACGGTCTCCGCCTCGCCCGACCCTAGGGCTCGGATTGAACCTTGACCTCGGAAGACGGTCTCCGCCTCGCCCGACCCCAGGGCTCGGACTCGACCTCGGCCTCGGAAGACGGTCTCCGCCTCGCCCGACCTCGGGCTCGGACCGACCACGCCGCAGGGGGGTACATCATTACCCTACCCCTAGCTAGCTCAGGCTACGGGGAACAAGACCGGCGTCCCATCTGGCTCGCCCCGGTAAACAAGTAATGATGGCACCCCGCGTGCTCCATGACGACGGTGGTTCTCAGCCCCCTACGGAAGCAAGGAGACGTTAGCAAGGACCCGATAGCTCCGACAGATGTGCTCCTACAGGGCTCAAGCGCTCCTCCGACGGCCACGACATCACATGAACAGGGCGCCAAAACCTCTCCGACAGCCACGTCGGCATGTACATAGGACTCTGGCTTCCCTCTGCTAGACACGTTAGCACATTGCTACACCCCCCATTGTACACCTAGGCCTTCTCCTTACGTCTATAAAAGGAAGGTCCAGGGCCCTCGTACGGGGGTGGCCGCGCGGGAGGATGGGCTGACGAACAAGGCTCTCTCTCTCTCCCTCGCGAACGCTTGTAACCCCCTACTGCAAGCGCATCCGCCCTGGGTGCAGGATAAACACGAGGTCGCGGTTCCCCTTATTGTTCCCCCTTGTGTTCCGTCTCGCGCCGACCCATCTGGGCTGGGACACGCAGCGACAATTTACTCGTCGGTCCAGGGACCCCCCGGGGTCGAAACGCCGACAGTTGGCGCGCTAGGTAGGGGCCTGCTGCGTGTTGACGAACAGCTTCCCGTCAAGCTCCAGATGGGTAGTCTCCATCAACCTCTCCAACCCGGAACGATGCTCCGTTTCGGGAGTCTCGAGTTCATGTCCCTCGACGGCAGCTACGACATGATACTCCTTCCTCCGTCGCGCGACAACGACAATGGCGACCGTCAGCCCACCCGCCGGCGGCGGAATCGACGACGTCTTCCTCGCGTGATGGAAGAACAGCATCCAGGTCTGTCCCGTCACCTTCCCCGCCGACGGAGGAGGAGGCGGGGCAACCATGGCCAAGCAGGAGGCGGCACCTCGTCGACTGTCGAGCGAGTCGACGGCGCTGGCGCCCCAGCGGGGGACACGTCGGGCGTTGACCTCACGTCTGAGACAAAGACGAGCGTTGTTTCCCCGCAACACGCCAACCTCAAGCAGACGGACGACGCCAGCACGCTCGTGAAGGACTTGCTGGGCGTCAGCCTCGTACCTGAGATAACGGTGCAGTCCATCCCCGACGCGACTTCGTCACCATCCGTCGATCAAGAGGTACCGTCTGTTTCCCATCCTATGCCTTTTAGATTCAGCTTCGACCCACCAAGCGATCCCGCTTCAGTGGACGCTTTCATAAAGGCATATCCTGACCTTTCGGGGTACCATATGTGGTCAACCTGGGACCGACTGACGACCGTCTCGACCTACGGGCCCCCGAGTTCCGAGGAAGATGACGAACCCAACTCTAGTTGGGATTTCTCCGGGCTCGGTGACCCCAGTGCCATGCGGGACTTCATGACCTCATGTGACTACTGCCTCTCCGATTGCTCCGATGACGACCACAGCCTTGGCGACGAGGACTGTGGCCCAAGTCGTGAATGTTTCCACGTCGATCTAGGGGGTCTTGACGAAGGCAACCACCTTGGTATGTGAAAGTCGCCTAGAGGGGGGTGAATAGGGCGAATCTGAAATTTACAAACTTAATCACAACTACAAGCCGGGTTAGCGTTAGAAATATAAACGAGTCCGAGAGAGAGGGCGCAAAACAAATCATGAGCAAATAAAGAGTGAGACACGATGATTTGTTTTACCGAGGTTCGGTTCTTGCAAACCTACTCCCCGTTGAGGTGGTCATGAAGACCGGGTCTCTTTCAACCCTTTCCCTCTCTCAAACGGTCACTTAGACCGAGTGAGCTTCTCTTCTCAATCAATCGGAACACAAAGTTCCCGCAAGGACCACCACACAATTGGTGTCTCTTGCCTCGATTACAAATGAGTTTGATCACAAGAAGAATGAAGAAAGAAAAGAAGCGATCCAAGCGCAAGAGCTCAAATGAACACGACAAATCACTCTCTCTAATCACTAAAGCTTTGTGTGGAGTTGGGAGAGGATTTGATCTCTTTGGTGTGTCTTGTATTGAATGCTAGCTCTTGTAAGGTGTAGAAGAGTGGAAAACTTGGATGCCTGGATGCCATTGAATGTGGGGTGGTTGGGGTATTTATAGCCCCAACCACCAAAAATGGCCGTTGGAAGGCTGCAGTCGCATAACGCACCGAACAGTCTGGTGCGCCACCGGACACTGTCCGGTGCGCCAGCCACGTCAGCAGACCGTTGGATTCTGACCGTTGGAGCTGAAGTCTTCTGGACCACCGGATAGTCCGGTGGTGCACCGGACAGGTCCTATAGACTGTCCGGTGCGCCTTCTCGCGCGTGCCTGATTTTTGCGCGCTCTGGCGTGCATTAAATGCTGTTGCAGGTGACCGTTGGCGCGGAAGGAGTCGTTGCTCCGCTGGCACACCGGACAGTCCGGTGTGCACCGGACACTGTCCGGTGAATTATAGTAGAGCGCCCTCTGATTTTCCCGAAGGTGAAGAGTTCGAGCTGAAGTGCCCTGGTGCACCGGACATTGTCCGGTGGTGCACCGGACACTGTCCGGTGGCACACCGGACAGTCCGGTGCGCCAGACCAGGGTGCCTTTCGGGTTGTCTTTGCTCTCTTGTTTGAACCCTTTTCTTGGTCTTTTTATTGGCCTATTGTGAACCTTTGGCACCTGTAGAACTTATAGACTAGAGCAAACTAGTTAGTCCAGTTATTTGTGTTGGGCAATTCAACCACCAAAATCAATTAGGAAATAGGTGTGAGCCTAATTCCCTTTCAATCTCCCCCTTTTTGGTGATTGATGCCAACACAAACCAAAGCAAATATAGAAGTGCATAATTGAACTAGTTTGCATAATGTAAGTGCAAAGGTTACTTAGAATTGAGCCAATATTAATTCTTATAAGATATGCATGGATTGTTTCTTTTAAACATTTTGGACCACGCTTGCACCACGTGTTTTGTTTTTGCAAATTCTTTTGTAAATTCTTTTCAGAGTCCTATTGCAAATAGTCAAAGGTAAATGAATAAGATTTTGAGAAGCATTTTTAAGATTTGAAATTTTCTCCCCCTGTTTCAAATGCTTTTCCTTTGACTAAACAAAACTCCCCCTAAGTGAAATCCTCCTCTTAGTGTTCAAGAGGGTTTTTTCAAAGATATTACTTTCTCCCCTTTTTGAACATAATTAGATATCAATTTGAAAACACCATTTTTTTAAAATTAGGTGGTGGTGCGGGCGGTCCCTTTGCTTTGGGCTAATACTTTCTCCCCCTTTGGCATGAATCACCAAAAACGGATACTTGAGTGAAATATAAGCCCTTTTACTTTCTCTCCTCTTTGGCAAATAATATATGAGTGAAGATTGTACTAAATTTGGAGAGACGCTCGGAGCGACGGCGAAGGATGAGTTATGGAGTGGAGTGGAAGCCTTTGTCTTCGCCGAGGACTCCAATTCCCTTTCAATACACCTATGACTTGGTTTGAAATTCACTTGAAAACACATTAGTCATGGCACATGAAAGATACATGATCAAAGGTATATTAATGAGCTATGTGTGCAAAATATCAAAAGAAATTCCTAGAATCAAGAATATTTAGCTCATGCCTAAGTTTGTTAAAGGTTTGTTCATCTAGTGGCTTGGTAAAGATATCGGCTAATTGTTCCTTGGTGTTAATATATGCAATCTCGATATCTCCCTTTTGTTGGTGATCCCTAAGAAAATGATACCGAATGGCTATGTGTTTAGTGCGGCTATGTTCAACGGGATTATCTGCCATGCGGATTGCACTCTCATTATCACATAGAAGAGAAACTTTGGTTAATTTGTAACTGTAGTCCCTAAGGGTTTGCCTCATCCAAAGTAGTTGCGTGCAACAATGACCTGCGACAATGTACTCGGCTTCAGCGGTAGAAAGAGCTACGGAATTTTGCTTCTTTGAAGCCCAAGACACCAAGGATCTTCCCAAGAACTGGCAAGTCCCCGATGTGCTCTTTCTATTGATTTTACACCCTGCCCAATCGGCATCCGAATAACCAATTAAATCAAATGTGGATCCCCGAGGGTACCAAAGCCCAAACTTAGGAGTATGAACTAAATATCTCAAGATTCGTTTTACGGCCGTAAGGTGAGCTTCCTTAGGGTCGGCTTGGAATCTTGCACACATGCATACGAAAAGCATTATGTCCGGTCGAGATGCACATAAATAGAGTAAAGAGCCTATCATCGACCGGTATACCTTTTGATTGACGGATTTACCTTCCGTGTCGAGGTCAAGATGCCCATTGGTTCCCATGGGTGTCTTGATGGGCTTGGCATCCTTCATCCCAAACTTGTTTAGAATGTCTTGAATATACTTCGTTTGGCTAATGAAGGTGCCCTCCTGGAGTTGCTTCACTTGAAATCCCAAGAAGTACTTCAACTCCCCCATCATAGACATCTCGAATTTTTGTGTCATGATCCTACTAAATTCTTCACATGTAGATTCGTTAGTAGACCCAAATATAATATCATCAACATAAATTTGGCATACAAACAAATCATTGTCAAGAGTTTTAGTAAATAAAGTAGGATCGGCCTTTCCGACTTTGAAGCCATTATCTATAAGGAAATCTCTTAGGCATTCATACCATGCTCTTGGGGCTTGCTTGAGCCCATAAAGCGCCTTAGAGAGCTTATAAACATGGTTAGGATACTCACTGTCTTCAAAGCCGGGAGGTTGCTTAACATAGACCTCTTCCTTGATTGGTCCGTTGAGGAAGGCACTTTTCACGTCCATTTGATAAAGCTTAAAGCCATGGTAAGTAGCATAGGCAAGTAATATGCGAATTGACTCAAGCCTAGCTACGGGTGCATAGGTTTCACCAAAATCCAAACCTTCGACTTGTGAATATCCCTTCGCCACAAGTCGGGCTTTGTTCCTTGTCACCATACCATGCTCGTCTTGCTTGTTGCGAAAAACCCACTTGGTTCCTACAATATTTTGATTAGGACGTGGAACTAAATGCCATACCTCATTTCTAGTGAAGTTGTTGAGCTCCTCTTGCATCGCCACCACCCAATCTGAATCTTGTAGTGCTTCCTCTACCCTGTGTGGCTCAATAGAGGAAACAAAAGAGTAATGCTCACAAAAATGTGCAACACGAGATCTAGTGGTTACCCCCTTATGAATGTCGCTGAGGATGGTGTCGACGGGGTGATCTCGTTGGATTGCTTGGTGGACTCTTGGGTGTGGCGGTCTTGGTTGTTCATCCTCCTTGTCTTGATCATTTGCATCTCCCCCTTGATCATTGCCGTCATCTTGAGGTGGCTCATTTTCTTGACCTTCTCCTTCATCATCTTGAGCCTCATCCTCATTTTGAGTTGGTGGAGATGCTTGCGTGGAGGATGATGGTTGATCTTGTGCATTTGGAGGCTCTTCGGATTCCTTAGGACACACATCCCCAATGGACATGTTCCTAAGCGCGATGCATGGAGCCTCTTCATCACCTATCTCATCAAGATCAACTTGCTCTATTTGAGAGCCGTTAGTCTCATCAAACACAATGTCACAAGAAACTTCAACTAGTTCGGAGGACTTGTTAAAGACTCTATATGCCCTTGTGTTTGAATCATATCCTAGTAAAAAGCCTTCTACAGCCTTAGGAGCAAATTTGGATTTTCTACCTCTTTTAACAAGAATAAAGCATTTGCTACCAAAGACTCTAAAATATGAAACATTGGGCTTTTTACCGGTTAGGAGTTCATATGATGTCTTCTTGAGGATTCGGTGTAGATACAACCGGTTGATGGCGTAGCAAGCGGTGTTAACCGCCTCGGCCCAAAACCGATCCGAAGTCTTGTACTCATCAAGCATGGTTCTTGCCATGTCCAATAGAGTTCGATTCTTCCTCTCCACTACACCATTTTGTTGTGGAGTGTAGGGAGAAGAGAACTCATGCTTGATGCCCTCCTCCTCAAGGAAGCCTTCAATTTGAGAGTTCTTGAACTCCGTCCCGTTGTCGCTTCTAATCTTTTTGATCCTTAAGCCGAACTCATTTTGAGCTTGTCTCAAGAATCCCTTTAAGGTCTCTTGGGTATGAGATTTTTCCTGCAAAAAGAACACCCAAGTGAAGCGAGAATAGTCATCCACAATAACTAGACAGTACTTACTCCCGCCGATGCTTATGTAAGCAATCGGGCCGAATAGATCCATGTGTAGGAGCTCGAGTGGCCTATCGGTCGTCATGATGTTCTTATGTGGATGATGAACTCCAACTTGCTTCCCTGCCTGACATGCGCTACAGATACTGTCTTTCTCAAAATGAACATTTGTTAGTCCCAAAATGTGTTCTCCCTTTAGAAGTTTGTGAAGATTCTTCATTCCAACATGTGCTAGTCGGCGATGCCAGAGCCAGCCCATGTTAGTCTTAGAAATTAGGCAAGTGTCGAGTTCAGCTCTATCAAAATCCACTAAGTATAGCTGACCCTCTAACACTTTCTTAAATGCTATTGAATCATCACTCCTTCTAAAGACAGTGACACCTACATCTGTGAAAAGACAGTTGTAGCCCATTTTGCATAATTGAGAAACGGAAAGCAAATTGTAATCTAAAGAATCTACAAGAAAAACATTGGAAATAGAATGGTCAAGAGATATAGCAATCTTACCCAATCCTTTGACCAAACCTTGATTTCCATCCCCGAATGTTATAGCTCGTTGGGGGTCTTGGTTTTCTCATAGGAGGAGAACATCTTCTTCTCCCCTGTCATGTGGTTTGTGCACCCGCTATCGATGATCCAACTTGAGCCCCCGAATGCATAAACCAACAAAACAAATTTAGTTCTTGATTTTAGGTACCCAAATGGTTTTGGGTCCTTTGACATTAGACACAAGAACTTTGGGTACCCAAACACAAGTCTTTGATCCCTTGTGTTTGCCCCCAACATACTTGGCAACTACCTTGCCGGATTTGTTAGTTAAAACATAAGAGACATCAAAGGTCTTAAATGAAATGTTAGAATCATTTGATGCCTTAGGAGTTTTCTTCTTAGGCAATTTTGCATGGGTTGATTGCCTAGAACTAGATGTCTCACCCTTATACATAAAAGCATGATTAGGGCCAGAGTGAGACTTCCTAGAGTGAATTCTCCTAATTTTGCTCTCGGGATAACCGGCAGGGTACAAAATGTAACCCTCGTTATCCTGAGGCATGGGAGCCTTGCCCTTAACAAAATTAGATAATCTTTTAGGAGGGGCATTAAGTTTGACATTGTCTCCCTTTTGGAATCCAATGCCATCCTTGATGCCATGGCGTCTCCCACTATAGAGCATGCTTATAGCAAATTTAAACTTTTCATTTTCTAAGTCATGCTCGGCAATTTTAGCATCTAATTTAGCTATATGATCATTTTGTTGTTTAATTAAAGCCATATGATCATGAATAGCACCAATGTTAATGTCTCTACATCTAGTACAAATGGAAGTATGCTCAACGGTAGATGTAGAGGGTTTGCAAGATTTTAATTCTACAACCTTAGCATGTAATATATCATTTTTCACTTTTAAGGTTAGAAATAGTAGCATTGCAAGCATCAAAATCTTCAGCCTTAGCAATCAATTTTTCATTTTCAATCCTAAGGCTAGCAAGTGAGACATTCAATTCTTCAATTTTAGCAAGTAAGTTAACATTATCATCTCTAAGATTGGGAATTGAACCATCACAAACATTAGAATCAACCTTAGCAATTAATTTAGCATTTTCATTTCTAAGGTTGGCAATAGTGTCATGGCAAGTGCTTAGCTCACTAGATAGTTTTTCACATTTTTCTACTTCTAGAGCGTAAGCATTTTTAACCTTAACATGCTTCTTATTTTCCTTAATTAGGAAGTCCTCTTGGGTGTCCAAGAGTTCATCCTTTTCATGGATAGCACTTATTAATTCATTTAATTTTTCCTTTTGTTGCATGTTTAGGTTGGCAAAAAGAATGCGCAAGTTATCCTCCTCATCAGTAGCATTATCCTCATCACTAGAGGTTTCATATTTAGTGGAGGATCTTGATTTTACCTTCTTCGTTTTGTCGTCCTTTGCCATGAGGCACTTATGGCCGACGTTGGGGAAGAGAAGACCCTTGGTGATGGCGATGTTTGCGGCGTCCTCATCGGAGGAGGAGTCGGTGGAGCTCTCGTCGGAGTCCCATTCCCAGCAAACATGGGCATCACCGCCCTTCTTCTTGTAGTATCTCTTCTTCTCCTTTCTTCTCCCCTTCTTGTCGTCGCCCCTGTCACTATCACTAGATAATGGACATTTAGCAATGAAATGACCGGGCTTACCACATTTGTAGCAAACTTTCTTGGAGCGGGATTTGTAGTCCTTCCCCCTCCTTTGCTTGAGGATTTGGTGGAAGCTCTTGATGATGAGCGTCATCTCCTCATTGTCTAGCTTTGAGGCGTCGATTGGTTGTCTACTTGATGTAGACTCCTCCTTTTTCTCCTCCGTTGCCTTGAATGCAACCGGTTGTGCTTCGGGCGTGGAGGGGCCATCTAGCTCGTTAATTTTCTTTGAGCCTTTGATCATCAATTCAAAGATCACAAAGTTTCCTATCACTTCCTCGGGAGTCATTAGTGTATATCTAGGATTACCACGAATTAATTGAACTTGAGTAGGGTTAAGGAAAACAAGTGATCTAAGAATAACCTTAACCACTTCGTGGTCATCCCATTTTTTGCTCCCGAGGTTGCGCACTTGGTTCACCAAGGTTTTGAGCCGGTTGTACATGTCTTGTGGCTCCTCCCCTTGGCGAAGTCGGAAGCGACCGAGCTCCCCCTCGATCGTCTCCCGCTTAGTGATCTTGGTCACCTCGTCTCCTTCGTGCGCGGTCTTTAGCACGTCCCAAATCTCCTTTGCGCTCTTCAACCCTTGCACCTTATTATACTCCCCTCGACTTAGAGAGGCGAGGAGTATAGTGGTGGCTTGGGAGTTGAAGTGCACAATTTGGGCTACTTCATCCTCATCATAGTCTTCATCCCCTACGGATGGTACCTGTACACCAAACTCAAAAACATCCCATATACTTTTGTGGAGTGAGGTTAGGTGATACCGCATCATATCACTCCACCTAGCATAATCTTCACCATCAAATGTTGGTGGTTTGCCCAATGGGACGGAAAGTAATGGCGTATGTTTAGGAATGCGAGGGTAGCGTAGGGGGATCTTACTAAACTTCTTGCGCTCATGGCGCTTAGAAGTTACGGACGGCGTGTCGGAGCCGGAGGTGGATGGCGACGAGGAGTCGGTCTCGTAGTAGACCACCTTCCTCATCTTCTTCTTCTTGTCACCGCTCTGACATGACTTGTGTGAAGGGGATTCCTTTTCCTTCCCCTTCCCTTTGTTGTAGGACTCTCCCGATGGAGCCTTCCCGTGGCTTGAAATGGACTTCTCGCCGCTCCCCATCTCTTTCTTGGCGTGATCTCCCGACATCACTTCGAGCGGTTAGGCTCTAATGAAGCACCGGGCTCTGATACCAATTGAAAGTCGCCTAGAGGGGGGTGAATAGGGCGAATCTAAAATTTACAAACTTAATCACAACTACAAGCCGGGTTAGCGTTAGAAATATAAACGAGTCCAAGAGAGAGGGCACAAAACAAATCATGAGCGAATAAAGAGCGAGACACGATGATTTGTTTTACCAAGGTTTGGTTCTTGCAAACCTACTCCCCGTTGAGGTGGTCACGAAGACCGGGTCTCTTTCAACCCTTTCCCTCTCTCAAACAGTCACTTAGACCGAGTGAGCTTCTCTTCTCAATCAATCGGAACACAAAGTTCCCGCAAGGACCACCACACAATTGGTGTCTCTTGCCTCGATTACAAATGAGTTTGATCACAAGAAGAATGAACAAAGAAAAGAAGCGATCCAAGCGCAAGAGCTCAAATGAACACGACAAATCACTCTCTCTAATCACTAAAGCTTTGTGTGGAGTTGGGAGAGGATTTGATCTCTTTGGTGTGTCTTGTATTGAATGCTAGCTCTTGTAAGGTGTAGAAGAGTGGAAAACTTGGATGCCTGGATGCCATTGAATGTGGGGTGGTTGGGGTATTTATAGCCCCCAACCACCAAAAATGACCGTTGGAAGGCTGCAGTCGCATGGCGCACCGGACACCGGCCGGTGCGCCAGCCACGTCAGCAGACCGTTGGATTCTGACCGTTGGAGCTGAAGTCTTCTGGACCACCGGACAGTCCGGTGGTGCACCGGACAGGTCCTGTAGACTGTCTGGTGCGCCTTCTCGCGCGTGCCTGACTTCTGCGCGCTCTGGCTCGCATTAAATGCTATTGCAGGTGACCGTTGGCGCGGAAGGAGTCGTTGCTCCGCTGGCACACCGGACAGTCCGGTGAATTATAGCAGAGCGCCCTCTGATTTTCCCGAAGGTGAAGAGTTCGAGCTGAAGTGCCCTGGTGCACCACACATTGTCCGGTGCGCCAGACCAGGGTGCCTTTCGGGTTGTCTTTTGCTCTCTTGTTTGAACCCTTTTCTTGGTCTTTTTATTGGCCTATTGTGAACCTTTGGCACCTGTAGAACTTATAGACTAGAGCAAACTAGTTAGTCCAGTTATTTGTGTTGGGCAATTCAACCACAAAAATCAATTAGGAAATAGGTGTAAGCCTAATTCTCTTTCAGTATGCCGGAGGACGGCAATCCCCCTAGGCCTGCGCCTCGCGTTGACATCCTTCGAGAGCTAGCTGTGGTCCCCTGTGGTCCCAGTCCCTGCGGGGGTCAGGACGCACAGCTCGAGCAAATCCGCAAGATGCAGGCCAGGCTCGACGAGGAAGCAGGACAACTTGTGCAGCTTCGGCAGAATATCAGGCAAGAGTGGGCAGGTCGGGCTCCGGTCGGAGAAGCACGTCATCTGGCCCAGGACGTCCAACACCGCATCGCCGACGATGCCAGGGCGAGGCTGCTCCCGGCCTCCAGTGGGGTCGGCCAGAACTTGGCTGCAGCAGCAATACTACTCCGAGCGATGCCGGAACCATCCACCACTGAGGGACGGCGTATCCAGGGAGAGCTCAAGAATCTCCTGGAGGATGCCGCGGTCCGACGGGCCGAAAGCTCTGCCTCCCGAAGGCAAGGGTACCCCTCAAAGCATCGTGCCGCGACTTCCCGATTCATGCGGGAAGCCTCGGTCCACACCGGGCGCACGCGGGACACAGCGCCTGCGGCCCCGGGACGCCTCGACAACGAGCACCACCGGCGCGACCGTCGAGCCCACCTCGACGATAAGGTGCACCGAGGCTACCACCCCAGGCGTGGGGGACGCTATGACAACGGAGAGGATCGGAGCCCCTCGCCTGAACCACCCGGTCTGCAAGCTTTCAGCCGGGCCATACGACGGGCATTGTTTCCGACCCGGTTCCGAACCCCGACTACCATCACCAAGTACTCGGGGGAGACAAGGCCGGAACTGTGGCTCGCGGACTACCGGCTGTCCTGCCAGCTGGGTGGAATGAACGATGACAACCTCATCATCCGCAACCTCCCCCTGTTCCTCTCCGACGTCGCCCGAGCCTAGCTGGAGCATCTGCCTCCTGCACAGATCTCCAGCTCGGACGACCTGGTCAAAGTCTTCACCGGCAACTTCCAGGGCACATATGTGCGCCCTGGGAACTCCTGGGATCTCCGAAGCTGCCGCCAACAGCCGGGAGAGTCCCTGCGGGACTACATCCGGCGATTTTCGAAGCAGCGCACCGAGCTGCCCAACATCACCGACTCAGATGTCATCGGCGCGTTCCTCGCCGGTACCACTTGCCGCGACCTGGTGAGCAAGCTGGGTCGCAAGACTCCCACCAGGGCGAGCGAGCTGATGGACATCGCCACCAAGTTCGCCTCTGGTCAGGAGGCGGTCGAGGCCATCTTCCGGAAGGACAAGCAGCCTCAGGGGTGCCAGCCGGAAGACGTCCCCGAGGCGTCCGCTCAGCGCGGCACCAAGATGAAGGGCAAGAAGAAGTCGCAAGCGAAACGCGACGCCGCCGACGCAGACCTTAACGCCACCGCCGAGCACAGGAACCCTCGGAAGCCTCCTGGAGGCGCCAACCTGTTCGACAAGATGCTCAAGGAGTCGTGCCCCTATCATCAGAGTCCCGTCAAGCACACCCTTGAGGAGTGCGTCATGCTTCGGCGCTACTTCCACAAGGCCGGGCCACCGGCGGAAGGTGGCAAAGCCCACGACAACGACAAGAAGGAGGGCCACAAGGCAGAAGAGTTCCCCGAGGTCCATGACTGCTTCATGATCTATGATGGGCAGGTGGCGAACGCCTCGGCTCGGCACCGCAAGCAAGAGCGCCGGGAGGTCTGCTCGGTGAAGGTGGCGGCGCCAGTCTACCTAGACTGGTCCAACAAGCCCATCACCTTCGACCAAGGCGACCACCCCGACCATGTGCCGAGCCCGGGAAAGTACCCGCTCGTTGTCGATCCCGTCATCGGCAACGTCAGGCTTACCAAGGTCCTCATGGACGGAGGCAGCAGCCTCAACATCATCTACGCCGAGACCCTCGGGCTCCTGCAGATCGATCTGTCCACGATCCGGGCCGGCGCGGCGCCCTTTCACGGGATCATCCCTGGGAAGCGCGTCCAACCCCTTGGGCAACTCGATCTGCCCATCTGCTTCGGGAATCCCTCCAACTTCCAAAAGGAAACCCTCACGTTCGAGGTGGTCGGGTTCCGAGGAACCTACCACGCAGTGTTGGGGAGACCATGCTACACCAAGTTCATGGTCGTCCCCAACTACACCTACCTCAAGCTCAAGATGTCGGGCCCCAACGGGGTCATCACCGTTGGCTCCACGTACCGACACGCGTACGAATGCGACGTGGAGTGCATGGAGTACGCCGAGGCCCTCGCCGAATCCGAGGCCCTCATCGCCGACCTGGAGAGCCTCTCCAAGGAGGTGCCAGATGCGAAGCGCCACGCCGGCAACTTCGAGCCAGCTGAGACGGTTAAGTCCGTCCCTCTTGACCCCAGCAACGACACCTCCAAGCAAGTCCGGATCGGCTCCGAGCTCGACCCCAAATAGGAAGCAGTGCTCGTCGACTTTATCCGCGCGAACGCCGAGGTTTTTGCGTGGAGTCTCTCGGACATGCCTGGCATACCGAGGGATGTCGCCGAGCACTCGCTGGATATCCGAGCTGGATCCCGACCCGTGAAGCATCCTCTGTGCCGATTCGACGAAGAAAAGCGTAGAGCCATAGGCGAGGAGATCCACAAGCTGATGGCTGCAGGGTTCATCAAAGAGGTATTCCATCTCGAATGGCTAGCCAACCCTGTGCTTGTGAGAAAGAAAGGCGGGAAATGGCAGATGTGTGTAGACTACACTGGTCTAAACAAAGCATGTCTGAAAGTTCCCTACCCTCTGCCTCGCATTGATCAAATCATGGATTCCACTGCTGGGTGAGAAACCCTATCGTTCCTCGATGCCTACTCAGGGTATCACCAAATCAGGATGAAAGAGTCCGACCAGCTCGCGACTTCTTTCATCACACCTTTTGGCATGTACTGGTACATTACTATGCCATTCGGTTTGAGGAATGCGGGTGCGACATACCAAAGGTGCATGAACCACGTGTTCGGAAAACATATTGGTCGAACGGTCGAGGCTGACGTCGATGACATTGTAGTCAAGACGAGGAAAGCCTCCAACCTCCTCTCCGACCTTGAAACGACGTTCAAGTGTCTCAAGGCGTAAAGCTCAATCCCGAGAAGTGTGTCTTCGGAGTCCCCCGAGGCATGCTCCTGGGGTTCATCGTCTCCGAGCGGGGCATCGAGGCCAACCCGGAGAAAATCGCGGCCATCACCAACATGGGGCCCATCAAGGACTTGAAAGGAGTACAGAGGGTCATGGGATGCTTTGTGGCTCTGAGCCGCTTCATCTCGCGCCTCGGCGAAAGAGGCCTACCTTTGTACCGCCTCTTAAGGAAGACCGAGCGCTTCACTTGGACCCCCGAGGCCGAGGAAGCCCTCGGGAACCTAAAGACGCTCCTCACAAGCGCGCCCATCTTGGTGCCCCCCGCTGCCGGAGAAGCCCTCATGATCTACGTAGCCGCAACCACTCAGGTGGTCAGCGCCGCGATCGTAGTCGAGAGACGAGAAGAGGGGCATGCATTGCCCGTCCAGAGGTCGGTCTACTTCATCAGTGAGGTACTGTCCGAGACCAAAATCCGCTACCCGCAAATTCAGAAGCTATTGTACGCGGTAATTCTGACGCGGCGGAAGTTGCGACACTACTTTGAGTCTCATCCGGTAACTGTGGTGTCATCCTTCCCCCTAGGGGAGATCATCCAATGCCGAGAGGCCTTGGGTAGGATTGCAAAGTGGGCGGTAGAGATCATGGGCGAGATAATCTCGTTCGCCCCTCGGAAGGCCATCAAGTCCCAAGTCTTGGCGGACTTTGTGGCTGAATGGGTCGACACCCAGCTTCCAGCAGCTCCGATCCAACCGGAACTCTAGACCATGTTTTTCGATGGGTCGCTGATGAAGACAGGAGCAGGCGCGGGCCTGCTCTTCATCTCGCCCCTCGGGAAGCACCTCTGCTACGTGTTGTGCCTCCATTTCCCGGCGTCCAACAACGTGGTCGAGTACGAGGCTCTGGTTAACGGGTTGCGCATCGCCATCGAGCTAGGGGTCCGGTGCCTCGACGCTCGTGGCGACTCACAGCTTGTCATTGACCAAGTAATGAAGAACTCCCATTGCCGCGACCCGAACATGGAAGCCTACTGCGACGAGGTTCGGCACCTGGAGGACAAGTTCTACGGGCTCAAGCTCAACCACATCGCTCGATGATACAACGAGACTGCGGACGAGCTGGCTAAGATAGCCTCGGGGCAGACAACGGTTCCTCCGGACGTTTTCTCCCGAGACCTACATCAACCCTCCGTCAAGATCGACGACACGCCCGAGCCCGAGGAGGCCTCGGCCCAGCCCGAGGCACCCTCGGCCCCTGAGGGTGAGGCACTGCGCGTCGAGGAAGAGCGAAATGGGGTCACGCCTAATCGAAACTGGCAGACCCCGTACCTACAATATCTCCATCGAGGAGAGTTACCCCTCGACAGAGCCGAAGCTCGGTGACTGGCACGGCGTGCCAAGTCGTTCGTCTTGCTGGGTGACGGAAAGGAGCTCTACCACCGCAGCCCCTCAGGCATCCTCCAGCGATGCATATCCATCGCCGACGGTCAGGAGCTATTGCAAGAAATTCACTCGGGGGCTTGCGGTCACCACGCGGCACCTCGGGCCCTCGTTGGAAACGCCTTCCGACAGGGTTTCTACTGGCCAACCGCGGTGGCCGACGCCACTAGGATTGTACGCACCTGCCAAGGGTGTCAATTCTACGCAAGGCAGACGCACCTGCCCGCTCAGGCTTTGCAAACAATACCCATCACCTGGTCGTTTGCTGTGTGGGGTCTGGACCTCGTTGGTCCCTTGCAGAAGGTACCCGGGGGCTACACGCACCTGCTGGTCGCCATCGACAAATTCTCCAAGTGGATTGAGGTCCGACCCCTAAACAGCATCAGGTCCGAACAGGCGGTGGCGTTCTTCACCAACATCATCCATCGCTTCGGGGTCCCGAACTCCATCATCACCGACAACGGCACCCAGTTCACTGGCAGAAAGTTCCTGGACTTCTGCGAGGACCACCACATCCGGGTGGACTGGGCCGCCGTAGCTCACCCCATGACGAATGGGCAGGTAGAGCGTGCCAACGGCATGATTCTGTAGGGACTCAAGCCGAGGATCTACAACGACCTCAACAAGTTCGGCAGGCGATGGATGAAGGAACTCCCCTCGATGGTCTGGAGTCTGAGAACAACGCCAAGCCGAGCCACGGGCTTCACACCATTCTTTCTAGTCTATGGGGCCGAGGCTATCTTGCCCACAGACTTAGAATACGGTTCCCCAAGGACGAGGGCGTACGACGACCGAAGCAACCAGTCCAGCCGAGAAGACTCACTGGACCAGCTGGAGGAGGCTCAGGACATGGCCTTACTACACTCGACAAGGTATCAGCAGTCTCTGCGACGCTACCACGCCCGAGGGGTTCGGTCCCGAGACCTCCAGGTGGGGGACTTGGTGCTTCGGCTACGACAAGACGCCCGAGGGCGCCACAAGCTCACGCCTCCCTAGGAAGGGCCGTTCATCATCGCCAAGATTTTGAAGCCCGGAACATACAAGCTGGGCAACAGTCAAGGCGAGGTCTACAGCAACGCTTGGAACATCCGATAGCTACGTCGCTTCTACCCTTAAGATGTTTTCAAGTCGTTCATATACCTCGTTTACATACACAAATAAAGTCTAACCATCAAGGAAGGGTTAGCCTTGCCTCGGCAAAGCCCGACTCTCCCTCGGGGGCTAGAAGGGGGGAACCCCCTCTACGTCAAAATTTTCCTCGGAAAAAGTCTTTCTGCCAGAACATCTTTCGTGCTTTTCGACTACTTCGATAGTGGGATCCTGAAAACGACGGAGTACACGTAAGCGGCAAGGCCGACCGAGCCGAGGGACTCCTATGCCTCCAGGATACGGATGCCTCACTCATCACCTTCTGCGATAAGTAACTCACGCTCGGATAAGCGATTCCGCTGGCCGGACAAGTCTTAACGCTCGAAAACTTTTCTGCCGAAACGATTTTTCGTGCCTTCTCGACTATATCGATAACAGAATCCTACGGACGAGTAAGAGTACACGTAAGCGGCAAGGCCGACCGAGCCGAGGAACTCCTACGCCTCCGGGATACGGATACCTCACTCATCACCTTCCGTGAAAAGTAACTCTCGCTCGGACAAGCGATTCTGCTACCGACGAACAAGTCCTGATACTCGAAACAAGGGGAAAAGAAACGCAGCTTTACAACACGACGACGGTATGTTTGGGCCTCGACGGCCGCAAAAATATACGCATACTACAGACAAACTGATCCTGCAGGTTCAGACATCAATAGGGGGGTAGCAGCACCCTCGGCGTCGACTCCACCTTCGGCGGGATCCGGCCCGGCCTCGGACGGCGACACGGTCGGAGGATCTCCACCTCGAAGGAAGACATCAGCACCGCGCCTGGGCCATCGCCGCCAGGGTCTCCTCCAGGAACCCGGCCCAAGCAGATGGCTCGATCGGCCGCTCCGTAGCCTCATCCAGCTATCCCTCGAGGACATCAGCCCGGCTCATGGCCTCGGCAGCCCGACTCTAGGGTTAGTCCCGCCAGTGGATGACCCGGCCAAGTTCCAGCCGCCGCTGCTACACCTCCTTGGCCTGGGAAGTCACCCGCTCCTGGACCGACGAAGTTTTCTTCTCCAGCCGACTCCGCCTCTGTCCACGCTGACACCGCTGCCTCCGGCTCCGGCTCATCGCAGAGCGGCCGAGGGTCTTCTTTAACTGAGCAAGAGAAGCCTCGGGAGGCAAGGACGATCGAGCCGAGGGACTCCTACGCCTCCGGGATACGGATACCTCACTTGTCACCTTCCGCACGAGGCAACTCACACTCGGTTAAGCGGTCCAGCTAGCCGACAGGCGAATCCTGGTGCTCGAAACAAGGAAGAAACATGGTATTACGCCCAAAATACCTAGATGTTCAGGCCCCGACAGCCACAATGAACAGACACCGGCACTCAAGGTGCCATTACAAACGAAACTCCAGTTCCACTCTCGCGGGTATGAACAACCTCCACATCGGAGAGCCTGCGGGATGACAAACTCCGGGTGACTCGCCAGCGACCTCTACAGCAGCAGCGATGGTCCCAGGACGGACGCTACCGCTGAAAGGCTCTCGTTCGCGTCCCCACTCGAGGGACGAGAACCAGACATTAAAGCCAAAGAGCCAGAGGTCGGTCCGCCGGTGGCGCTGACGGCCTTGTTGGCGGAGAAGCTTTCTCCAGCTGCCACCACATCAGCACCGACGGCGGCGTCCACCTGCCTACCAACACCGCACCAGCGGGCGCCGGCCGCCCCAAAGCGCACCAGCAGGTCCTCACTCCCGTCCTCGCCACGAAAACGAGAATGGGACCCTCCCAGAACACGAGTACCGCCCTCGCAGCGTACGACGTGTTGGGAGACCCCCCGATGCGGCTGGCCACCACCGCCCGGACAAAGGACAGAATGTTGCACCCTGGCTGGGCAGCAGCAGTTCGCCTTCCCCGGCATGGCTGGAGGACGCCTCCTCCGCAGAGCTGGAGGATGGTTTCCACCCCCAGAAGCTGGAGGAAGAAGCGGGACGCCAGCCCACGCGAAGGCAGGCCCGTACGGGAGGTAGAGCTCCGGCTCAGCTCGCCCTCCGCCCCAGCAAGGATGATGAAGATCCTTGAAGCTGAGGGCGGGGCAGAGGTCGCAGCCCAGCTTGCTTCTCCCCACCATCAAACTGGTGGTCACCGTCTTGGGTTACCATCGGCGAGGGGATGCAACCGGGCTGCCTGATGAAAATCCTTGAAGCCGAGCGATGTCTGAAAGGTACCAACTTCCGCGAAGTTGCGCTCTTCCAACGACAGCAATACGAAAGCAACGCGGGCGCTCCCCATCCGGGGGCTCGAAAGGTGGAAGGACGCGATGCATGAGGGGAGTGTGAAGGCATGGCTGCCATCCAAGGGGGTCGCCCCCTTTTTAAAAGGCGACTCTCCCCACTTGCGTCCCCAGGCGTCATGGACTAAGTCTTCACCAACACGCTCCAAGGTCCTCCCCCTACGACACGGGGGCTGGGTCCCACGCGTCATGCGAGCTGGCCTAGGACAGAAGAAGCCAAACCGCCGCGCGCGGAGCGCGTAACTGCCCAGCGGTTACAAGCGCTCCTCCACTTTCGCCCAAACCAGCGGGTGAAAGGGCGAACCGCCATGCAGGTGGCATGCAACTGCACCAAGGGGGCGCACCCTTTCGGCTTCGACGCGTCCAGCATGGAGGCCTAGGCCCACACGTCATGTAACCGGCGCGCCGATTACTACATGCGGGAAACTGCACCGCCACTTGCGCCAGTATCGCGCCTTCTCGACTGCGGAACCGGTGCCGCGACTCGAGGCGACCCTGCGCATGGCCCAACAGTGCCAACCGAGCACATCGGTCACGGGTCAGTCAGCCGCGGGAGAAGGCGCGACGGTCGATAGGCCAAAAGTGGGCCGGCAGTAATGGCAGCGGCAGGCGGGCGGAAGCAGCAGTCAAATCATCTGTAGGCTCACGTCCCCTCTTGGGACAGCGAGAGAGCCCTCTCCCACGGCGTGAAGACGACGCGCCCGTGTTCCATTCCTCGAACGGCTCACGCATGCACGACGGCTGCCCCGCGAACCACTCGTCCCGTCGCATTAACTCCGCGGCAGGGCACACGACACCTTTGGCAGACAAAGCGGGCGACGCTTCACCTCCGCCATGATGACCGCGTCAAAAAAGGTGCGCCACGTCGTTCAATTTTGTATCCTTTTCCTCTTCCCCTTTCTCTCTCTTGCTACAGGGACCGAGAAAGGGGGATACTCCGAAAGGGATCCTTCTCCGCGAAGGAAGCGGGCCCCGAGCCCTCCTACTGATCAGAGGTTCGAAGGCTGGCCCCTCTGAAGGGTTCGACAGCCGCCTCAGGCCACCCGGGCTCCGCGCCCACTACTGATCAGGGGTTCGAAGGCTGGCCCCCGAAGGGTTCGACAGCCGCCTCAGAACACGCAGACCGAGGGATGACTCTGGGTACGTCCGATACATGGCCGAGGCTCGGGCTACGCTCCCGAGGTACCCTAGGACATTTCCGAGACCAGCAGGAGTGATTCTGTAACGGAATCCCATCAGAGGGAGGCATCGAGCCCTCGGACCCTATCAAACGGGACCGGGTCCGGCAAATCACCTGCAGGTACTTTTGGAGCGCGCCTCTGGGCCACTAGCCGACCCTTATCGAACGGGGCACGGGCGTCCACTCGGATCACCCGTTAGCAACTCACTGGAGACACCATGTTCGGCGCCCTCCGAGGGCAACATGGCGCTTTCCCCCCCTCCTTCTTGCGGAAAGGCGACGAAGGGACGTATGAAAAAAGCCGAGTCAGTCCTTGACCATCCTCTCGCTCTGTGCGGAGGCTCGGGGGCTGCTCTCGCAAACCCGGCTCCGGCCAAACCGTTGACGGCATCAACATACCAGCCTGAGAACTCGGAACCTGACTATGCACCTGGGCTACGACCAGTTCGCATGAGGGAACAATCAGACCGGCCGAGGCATCACGAAAGGCATTAAGACCTCGAAGGAGTCAAACCACTCCTCCGAGGCCTCGGGGGCTACACCCACCGGAACAAAATGCAACCGAGAGAGGCCAATCCCCTTGCAAAAAAGTGTGACAAAGCCTCCAAGCGAGTACCCGCACTCCCTTTGAGGCTCGGGGGCTACTGTCGGGGACCATAATTAGGGGTACCCCCAAGACTCTTAAAACTCGGCTGGTAAACACCATCAGCACAAAGTTGCAAAAGCCTGATGGGTGCAACATAGGACAAAGCTCTGTCCGCTCAAGGGACACGATCTCGCCTCGCCCGAGCCCAGCCTCAGGAAGGAACAGCAGACCCAGGAGATTCACGCCTCGCCCGAGGGCCTCCTCAAGCAACGGGCGCACCTCCGACTCGCCCGAGGCCCAGCTCGGGCAGGCTTCGCAGAGAAGCAACCTTGGCCAAGATCGCCTCACCAGCCGACCGGATCGCAGGAGCATTCAATGCAAGGATCGCCTGACACCTTATCCTGACGCGCGCTCTTCAGTCGACAGAGCCGAAGTGACCGCAGTCACTTCGCCCCTCCACTGGCTGACCTGACAGGAAAACAGCGTCGCCTGCCCTGCTCCGACTGCTGTGCCACCCGCCAGGGTGAGGCTGACAGCAGCCAAGTCCAGCCTCAGGTGCCATAGGAAGCTACGCCTCGCCCGACCCCAAGGCTCGGCCTCCGCCTCGGCCTCGAAAGACGGTCTCCGCCTCGCCCGACCCCAGGGCTCGGATTCAACCTCGACCTCGGAAGACGGTCTCCGCCTCGCCCGACCCTAGGGCTCGGACTCGACCTCGGCCTCGGAAGACGGTCTCCGCCTCGCCCGACCTCGGGCTCGGACCGGCCACGCCGCAGGGGGTACATCATTACCCTACCCCTAGCTAGCTCAGGCTACGGGGAACAAGACCGGCGTCCCATCTGGCTCACCCCAGTAAACAAGTAATGATGGCACCCCTCGTGCTCCATGACGACGGCGGTTCTCAGCCCCCTACGGAAGCAAGGAGACGTCAGCAAGGACCCGACAGCTCCGACAGCTGTGCTCCTACAGGGCTCAAGCGCTCCTCCGACGGCCACGACATCACATGAACAGGGCGCCAAAACCTCTCCGACAGCCACGTCGGCATGTACATAAGACTCTGGCTTCCCTCTGCTAGACACGTTAGCACATTGCTACACCCCCCATTGTACACCTGGGCCTTCTCCTTACGTCTATAAAAGGAAGGTCCAGGGCCCTCGTACGAGGGCGGCCACGCGAGAGGACGGGCTGACGAACAAGGCTCTCTCTCTCCCTCGCGAACGCTTGTAACCACCTACTGCAAGCGCATCCGCCCTGGGCGCAGGATAAACACGAGGCCGCGGTTCCCCTTATTGTTCCCCCTTGTGTTCCGTCTCGCGCCGACCCATCTGGGCTGGGACACGCAGCGACAATTTACTCGTCGGTTCAGGGACCCCCCGGGGTCGAAACGCCGACACTGTTGAACTCTGATCTCTCCTTGTTCACCTCCTTCAATCCCACGATTTCCCATAGTAACATGGGGAGCACACTTACTAAAACTGGTTGATTAAACAACCCTCTACCAATTCTTCATAAAGACTTCAGCCTTAAACCCCTTGGATCAGACACCAAACAACTCCAATACTACCAAAAAATACTAGAACACAACTTTAGAGACTGAATCGAGTTCAGAATTTCCTAGACTGACAGCCTGACTTGGAGCAACACTTTCTCCCAATTCCTGGTGACAACAGGCTGATTTTGGTTCACAAAATTTGCTCACCTAACACAGCACTACAAGTTTGTTGCAATAGTCTAAGGCCAGATGCCCCTAATTCAAGAGTTATGGTGCTCCAAAGTTGGGCAAACCTCACTGAAACACAGTTTCAGTTTAACTAAAACAGCCCCTACAAAGTCTGACAGAGATAGTTTGAGGGTATTTTACTCCCAAATTCATATAGCACCAAACCAACATCACTCAAGGGAATTTGTTCTCCTATATAAGGCCTTTCAGTTTGCTAGAAATTACTAACCCAACTTATGCTCTTCAATTCCTCTATAAAAACCATAGTTCAAAACCATATGGATTATGCACCAGGAAGCTCCAAAGTAAGTCACAATCACTGAAATTCAGACTTATATACTATTCCAAATCTGGAAATTCAGAATTCAGCCACCTAGCTGACAGTCCAAATTTGAGCAGCTGTTACTCCAACTTTTGTATAGGATCATGTCCCTCACCCTTAAAGAAAGTTATTCAAAATCATATAGTATTCCTTTCCTCTACAAACATCAAAACCCAAATCCTTATAGAATAGCCACAAATAGGCTTCCAAACTGCTATCAAAACACTGAAACTCGGTTTCAGTTACTGTTTTCAATCTAAAAATTCAGAAATACAGCAACACCACTTGAAACCACTCTTTTTCCTGGGTTCCAAATGTTTATAGGGGCAAGTTGCTTAATAAAGTTTATACTCTTATAGTTCCTCTACAAGTTTGATATAGTAACCATTAACCAAAACCTCTTGGATTCCAAACTACAATAGCCCAAAGTTTGCTCCAATTGCTGAAATAGACTCTGAATTTCACTGTCTAAAATCCACACTTTCAAACAGCTCTACTTTAGGCTAGCTTTTCTCTAGGTTCCAAATAGTTTTAGAGCTAGATGACTTAACCAAACTTATACTCCTCATGTAGCTCTATGACTTTGTTATAAGAACCATCTTCAAAATGCTTATAGATCAGAATTTATAAGGGTTCAAAGTTGGCTAGTTTATATTAATTTCAGAAGTTCCAATTTGAACCCAAAACTGAATTTCTGCAAATTACTCCAAATTCTTCCACACAACTTGGAAATCTCTAAATATAAAAGTTGTTCACCTTTTCCAAACTCTACAACTTTGGCACTTTGACGTTTGCCCAATTGTCTCTAGATTTTGAATTCTACTTTTAGGTCAAATTTAGGGTTTCAAATATGGTTCCTTCTCATCTAGTGATTTACCAACTCAATTCATCCTCCTAAAAGATGAGTGACTCCTTAATCTCAAATCCAACTCTAGTATATGAAGCTCATGTCCAAAGTGTCCCTGGTTTAGGAGTTGTTTTGTTCATCCACAATTCCAAGCAAGATTTCCAAATCTCACTTAAGGTTTTTTAAGGTCAATCCAGTTCATCAATTAATTCTTCCACTTAACATACCTCCGAAATCATAGTTTCTCTCGGTTCTAAGTCTTGCCTTTAGCACTCTAAGACTTCAAACCAACTTATCACTTGCTTGAGAGATGATCTACTCCTGTTTAACTTGAGCCAAGTCCTTAAACTAAACTCTAAACCCAACACACAACATCACACTTTTGAAAAAGTTTAACCTAGTGAATGCATTCTAGGTATATCAAACAAGATAATGCAAGTGCTTATGATGACATGTCAGCATTTTAGTTATCGTAACACCAGGGGTGTTACAGTATTCCCCCCCTAAAAAGAAATCTTGTCCCGAGATTAAAAGTCCAGGCTAAGTAATGGAAAAGGAAATGTGTCACCGATTTCTTTCCCCATTACTCCTACAAGGCACGAGGTGTGCCCGTATTGGTTCAGACCAAAGACAAACTACATAATACCTAGGACTTACAAGGAACTCGAAACTCAAGGAAATGTCTTTCGAAACATCCCTTCAGTAAACATATGGCTTCCTCTTCCGTGTGTTGGTTCCACTATATCTCGTAAAACTCGATAACTCATCTTTGAGTGACCCAATCCTTTTAATCCAAAACCTTTACAGAAAATTCCCAGTGGGTTAAATCTAGTTCAAGGTTAACACCTAAAATCTCAATAACATGCTTGGGGACTCGAAGATATTTCTTTAACCGGGGCACATGGAACATGTTGTGCATTGTTGACAAATTCTTTGGCAACTGTACCTTATAAACTACTGGTCCACCAAATGAACTGAGTTTCAAGGCTTCACGAATAGGAAAAGGTAGTATAGAAAAGCAAAGATAGGTAGCATGACTAGGATGGATGAAACATGTACTAAGATACTATATAGGGGGCTTACTTAAAATTGTATGTCATGATGCATGCTCGTCCTATTCGTCCTCACAATTCTTGCCAACACATAATGGCTATCACGTTCTATGGCGGTGGCAATCCTACTTACTCCGTAATTGATCACTAGTCGCACTTTCCTAGGGTTTAGTTAGTGTACCTGCAGAAAATTGCATTATAGTTGTGGGTTAGTGGTTAGCATCCTAAACTAAGCCACCTTATAGTTCTTATCTTAACTATATACTATTTGCACTTTGACTATCAGGATTTGATCATATTCTTAAGTTTTTTTCAAAATAATTTGAACTCCAAATCCTTTTGAATTTTATCAAAGGATTACTTTAATATCCATGCTAATGGGGGATCGCTCCGATACCAATCTGTGGCAGCCCTCCCAAGTTATCAGGCCCACATGCACCAATCCTTGCCTCGATGGCCTCAGATGGCTATGCACGTGTACAAGGTAACTTAACAAGGCTATCACGAGTTCAACAACTTGAACTCATCATTCCAAGGATCTCCCACCATACATGCATATTACAGTAATCACATTCGATACACACACACACCTCGGAGATAAGAGCGGAAGACTTTATAAAACATTCTTTTCATTTCTAAAATTGAAGTTTATTACATAGGAAGAGTTACATTTATTACAAGTCCTAATATACTCAAAGTGCATAACTTATTACATTAGCAGGAAGGTAGGAACCCTCCAAAGCTTATACACAAGACTAACTAATCTTCCTTCAGAACTAGAAACGCCCTCCAGCCACAGGAACACCTAGAGTACTCCTCATCACCTACAACAACATGGGTTCGAAAACCCTGAGTACGAAGTGTACTTTCGCAAGTCTTACCCGACTAAGGAAAAATGACTCTCAAGGATATGCTGGTTAAATAGGAATCAAGAAAAAGGCTTTAGCAAGAAAAAACTTAGATACTTTTGCAGAAATAGCTTACTAAAGTGAGTCCTTACTTTCAATATTTTAACGCCAGATTAAATATTAATAGACTCTGGTTGCATCTAGTCTAATTTCACCATCTCATCAATACAACATCATTTTTATTCATAATGTTTGCATCCTGACTTAGGTTGTAGGTCGGAGATCAAGTCTCCACTCTCCGGGGATATAACGGCGATCCGAATCGATTTCCTCAGCTGAGGATCTCTAACCACACGACATATGTTTCTCGTAACTTTTGCATATGTCTACCATTCCCACGGATCCTCCACTACATGAACAGGTCAGTGCCACCCGAGAGCACACAACCCCTTTTAGGCGGTCCTTTGCCAGGAGGGTACGTGCCACTCTCGCCATCTCTCCACTCCCAGTGCGCGATTGTCTTTTCATGTATGGAATAGCCGGGTTCAAGCTTACCCTGTCCCATATCCAGGGCATGTGGTTAGTTAAGATAGTCCTTGATCATACAGGCCTACATACGCATCCAATCCTTAATTAACTTGGGTGGAGCATCACCTGTTCCTAACCCAAGTCTCGAGTTAAGTACTTCCACCCTTAGGATTGTTTTATGTTTCTAAGGATGAACAGAGCACTATAGGGAACTTTGTAGTAAGATTCCACCATGCTCCCAATGAAAATATTCTTGCAGGTAGAAGTCATCCTTTCTCAGGATAACCCCTGAGCTAGGCATTATTGCAAAGGACAACCTCTATCCACAAGATCTAAGCGGGGCTAAGCATTTTTGTAAACAATATTTGATACTTCACCAGAAGTATCTATAACATGAATGTATATCAAGGTAGTCGATGCATCAAATAGTTTTCAAACAATTCCTATAAACTTAATGCACATTTCACTAGACTTAAAGTGTGTAAAAATCATTTCAAAACACAAGGAAGGGGTTGCATGCATCGGGGCTTGCCTTATTGCAGTGAAGAGGTACTCGATCCCTCTATTAACCCCAGTTAGATGGCTCCTCCACTTGATCAGCAGCCACTAGAGTAGATTCCTCTTCAGTCACCACTTCAGCTTGAATCTTCACTCCTTCTGGTAGGAGTTCTATATGAAATGACATGATCATGGATGTTTATGCTTATGCAACTTGAAAAGAAAATACTAAGAAGCATCGCAAGACTTACACCTCTCTAATGGTGCACACAAAAACTAACAAAACCTTAAGAGAGCTAAATATTCTAATATCACAACTCAATCATAATAGGGCAACCAACAAGGATGAGGTGAGATTCTTCAGTTACTCCATAGACACTAGTTTACTAAATCAGCCACCACAGCTGCACTACACCCACATACACACGCAAAACACAGGGAGAGAGTGATCTTCTTCAGTCAATCAACCAGACACTGAATCCACCTCTAATACCCAATTGTATATGTCCCTGTTCAGCCCCACTTTTTCCTTGTTTCTGCTAGGGACAGACCATACCAAACTTGTTCACTAACTAAAGCTTTTCAAGTTTGTTACAAGAATCTAAGACCCAAACTGCATGTACTACAAGTTAAGGTGTCCAAAATTCAGCCACCTTCCACTAAACTTGTTTTCAGTTTTCTGAAACAGACATCTCACACAGACTGACAGAAGAAATTTATGCACATTTTACTCTAAATTTTATACAGCTCCAAACTTATTTCCCTGTAAGAAACTTATTCACCCAACACAACTACAAATCTCTTCTATAAGGTCTTTAGCTTATAACCATACATACCAAGCGTTAGGGTGCATTAAAGTTGAGCAAACACACGGAAAATCCATTTTCCCAATCTGAAACAGCACATTACTAGGTCTGACAAAGAGTTTTGTCACTCCTTTTTCTCCAAATTCTACACAGTAGCAAGCCAACACTTTGCATGACACTTGCTCTCCTTTACATGGTCTTTCACTTTGCTATAGCATTCTTACCCCAATTCTTCTTGGATTAATTACCACAAGGACCCAAAACTGAATAAAAACACACAAATTCAGACTTAAATATTATTCTAAGTCTGAATCCTAACACCTGACAGTCCACCTTTTGGCCACTTTTATTTCCAAATTTATGTGGAACCAAGTCCACCTCACTTTACAAAACTTACTCTCTTTACTATGGTATCCAGATTTGCTATGGAAACTTTAATCCAAAACCCCACGAATCAGTCACAAATAAATTCCAAACTAGGCATCCTGTTGTAATTCAATTCTTAGAACTGAATAACAAAATTCAGTTATGTACAGTCTGACGGTCCAACTTTAGCCAACCTTTTTCTCCAATTCCAAATAGCTTACATGGTATGGCCTTCAACCAAACCTGGTCTTCTACTATAGCTCTATTGCTTTGCTATAAGAGACCTAATTTAATTCCCTACAGGTTAGCCACTACAAAGGTACAAACATGGCTAAAGTTTACTGAAATTCAGACTTAGCCAATTAGCTAAGTCTGAAACCCAGAAGTTGATGGCCCAGTTTTGAGCAAGGTTTACAATCAGTTCTGTATAGTTTTTAGGTCAGATCACTAAATCAAACTTGTACTCCTATAATAGATCTATAACTTTGTTATAGTGGCCATAAGCTATAACTCTATGGATAGAGCAGCAAAGAGCTCCAAAGCTGCACCCAAAACATACAAATTCAGACTCTGAATTTGCACCAAATCTGAAATCTGACAACCCTGTTTTAGACTAAATTTCACACCTAGTTCCAGGCAACCAATAGTGGTAGAGTTCAAGTAGTAATTGTTGTGAGCTTCACTGACCTGAGATGATTACGGAACAAGCTTCATATAGGCCAGCAACTCCCTAGAATGTTCTGGCTATGGTGGGGTGAACTTGGTGGTTGTGGTCATCACAAACACAGGAAGACAGCGCACACAGCTCTGGACAGTGCCAACTTGGTGGCAGTGGGAGAGGAGCTTTGGCTTGCAATACACATGAATCCCTCACACCACTGCAAGCTTTGGCTAGAACACCAGGGCAGAGGGAAATCTTCACCGAACCAGCACTTAAATAAAGGGCAGGAAGGCAGACGTCTTCAGGTTCAGCTAGCCTAGTGGTGAAAAGTTCCAAGGTGACAGCACAACTGGGACTAACATACGTGGCTTTCATGCTCAACATCCACACCAGCCACGACTTAGCTCAAATATCTACTTTGTCCAGTTATTCAAATAGAGAGTAGAGCAGATAAGGGCTCACTGTCCACAAATATCCAACCAATCCATTGAATACAGACAGAAGTAAAGACGGACAAAAACTCTACTGTGGTAGGCTCAAACAGGTGCAAAACTGATATTTTTCTGCAGAGGGGGACTGAACCTCGAGCCCCATACTGCCCACCCCAAGTCTATCTCAGTTTGTGCACATAAGTGGAGGACAGCAGGGATGTGAAGATCTTTCTTCAGATTTTTGTAGCAACTCCCAGTATCTGTTGAACTCTGATCTCTCCCTGTTCACCTCCTTCAATCCCACGATTTCCCATAGTAACATGGGGAGCACACATACTAAAACTGGTCGATTAAACAACCCTCTACCAATTCTTCATAAAGACTTCAGCCTTAAACCCCTTGGATCAGATACCAAACAGCTCCAATACTAACAAAAAATACTAGAACAGAATTTTAGAGACTGAATCGAGTTCAGAATTTCCTAGACTGACAGCCTGACTTGGAGCAACACTTTCTCCCAATTCCTAGTGACAACAGGCTGATTTTGGTTCACAGAATTTGCTCACCTAACACATCTCTACAAGTTCGTTGCAGTAGCCTAAGGCCAGATGCCCCTAATTCAAGAGTTATGGTGCTCCAAAGTTGGGCAAACCTCACTGAAACACAGTTTCAGTTTAACTAAAACAGCCCCTACAAAGTCTGAGAGAGATAGGTTGAGGGTATTTTACTCCCAAATTCATATAGCACCAAACCAACATCACTCAAGGGAATTTGTTCTCCTATATAAGGCCTTTCAGTTTGCTAGAAAGTACTAACCCAACTTATGCTCTTCAATTCCTCTATAAAAACCATAGTTCAAAACCTTATGGATTATGCACCAGGAAGCTCCAAAGTAAGTCACAATCACTGAAATTCAGACTTATATACTATTCCAAATCTGAAAATTCAGAATTCAGCCACCTAGCTGACAGTCCAAATTTGAGCAGCTGTTACTCCAACTTTTGTATAGGATCATGTCCCTCACCCTTAAAGAAAGTTATTCAAAATCATATAGTATTCCTTTCCTCTACAAACATCACAACCCAAAACCTTATAGAATAGCCACAAATAGGCTTCCAAACTGCTATCAAAACACTGAAACTCGGTTTTAGTTACTGTTTTCAATCTAAAAATTCAGAAATACAGCAGCACCACTTGGAACCACTCTTTTTCCTGGGTTCCAAATGTTTATAGGGGCAAGTTGCTTAATAAAGTTTATACTCTTATAGTTCCTCTACAAGTTTGATATAGTAACCATTAACCAAAACCTCTTGGATTCCATACTACAATAGCCCAAAGTTTGCTCCAATTGCTGAAATAGACTGAATTTCACTGTATGAAATCCACACTTTCAGACAGCTCTACTTTAGGCCAGCTTTTCTCTAGGTTCCAAATAGTTTTAGAGCTAGATGACTTAACCAAACTTATACTCCTTATGTAGCTCTATGACTTTGTTATAAGAACCATCTTCAAAATGCTTATAGATCAGAATTTATAAGCAAAGTTGGCTAGTTTATATTAATTTCAGAAGTTCCAATTTGAAACCAAAACTGAATTTCTGCAAATTACTCCAAATTCTTCCACACAACTTGGAAATCTCCAAATATAAAAGTTGTTCACCTTTTCCAAACTCTACAACTTTGGCACTTTGACTTTTGCCCAATTGTCTCGAGATTTTGAATTCCACTTTTAGGACAAATTTAGGGTTTCAAATATGGTTCCTTCTCATCTAGTGATTTACCAACTCAATTCATCCTCCTAAAAGATGAGTGACTCCTTAATCTCAAATCCAACTCTAGTATATGAAGCTCATGTCCAAAGTGTCCCTGGTTTAGGAGTTGTTTTGTTCATCCACAATTCCAAGCAAGGTTTCCAAATCTCACTTAAGGTTTTTTTAAGGTCAATCCAGTTCATCAATTAATTCTTCCACTTAACATACCTCCGAAATCATAGTTTCTCTCGGTTCTAAGTCTTGCCTTTAGCACTCTAAGACTTCAAACCAACTTATCACTTGCTTGAGAGATGATCTACTCCTGTTTAACTTGAGCCAAGTCCTTAAACTAAACTCTAAACCCAACACACAACATCACACTTTTGAAAAAAGTTTAACCTGGTGAATACATTCTAAGTATATCAAACAAGATAATGCAAGTGCTTATGATGATATGTCAGCATTTTAGTTATCGTAACACCAGGGGTGTTACACTCAATATCTAACCGTAGTATTTCAATCATCGACACCAACTATACAAAACAATATCTTTCTAATATAAAGTTACCATTTTACCTTCATTACACAAAAAATCAAAAAAGTAATATGTAACACCCCTGGTGTTACTAGAACTAAAACTTGAGCATGGCATCATATGCATTAACATGTCATTATGTTTGTTGCACCTAGAACGCATTCACTAGGTAAAACTTCAAAATAAGTGTGATGTGGTGACTTGAAGTGTTCTTAACCCTAGAGTAGGGTACTTAACCATGGGTTTGGGGTATGTGTGAGGCCAAATTGAGTATTACCTCAAAAGTTATTGAAAATGTTCATAAGAAACTAAGTTTATGGATTTGAGTGGCACAAAAACCCTAGAGCCCTCAAAACCCTAAATGGAACCCTAGAAACCCTAATTTATGCCCTATATGGTGATTTCAATTTCTATACACTTTTGGACTAAAGTGTATATATCAAAGTGGTAAAGTTTTGGGAGCCTAATACTTTTCTTATTTGGATATTTTCAAGTGTTGTGAAGCAAATTGGAGAAAGTGGCAAAGGGTCACAAGTGCTTTCAAAATTGGAACCCTAAGAACAAGTGACATTGAGTCAAATTTGGGCTCTTGTAACTTTTGGTCCATAAGGATTTTGTAGTTGGCTACCATAACAAGGTTGTAGGGCTGTTATGGGGGTGCAAGTTTGACAAAAAGACCCAGCCCTAAAACCTTGAGGAATTTAGTGATAAACCCCCTCAAACTTGAGCTGTCAGACAAGGACCCTGCTGAAATTCAGAATCGCAGTTGTATTGGGTCAACTTTGGAACCATGTTGTGCTCAATTCAGTGGGTGTTTGACCGAAACCTTTGTAACAAAGTTAAGGCTATTTTATAGGGGAGAAACTTTGGTACAGTCGGCTTAGTGGGTTGTTGTATAAAAATCAGAGAATTAGTCTCACGAAGTTGCTCTGTCAGAAGTGAGTTGCGCGGTTCAGGTAATACTGAAGACTGAATTCAGAAACAGTAATGGTCCCAGTAAAAATGTGGCTGATTTGTGAGCGCCATATCTTGGGACCTATTCAGTTTAGGTCTTAGAATCCTATAGTAAGTTTGAAGACCCTTGTATGGTGAACAAGTCTTGTTAACGGAGATTAACCTGTCCTTAACAAGAATCAGGAGAAAGGGGGGGCTACATAGAGTCGGTTCAGTTAAGCGAGGAAGATCAGAGGCGCTGGGAAATATCTGAAGAAAAGATCCGCGTCGCTGTGGAATCCGGATACGTCCAAACGAAGAGGAGATAGAGATGGCCGGGGCGGATAACTCTGAGCCGATTCACCATCTTGCGGATTAGGCCGGGGAAGGGCCAAAAATATCTCACCGGCGTGCACCGTGGCTCGTGTGCTTCTGTCGCGGTGTCGCCCGCGCCCAAATTCTATCACACTGTGCTTCCTTGTTACGTGGTCTCCATGCACTAGCGTCGTACCTTAGTGACCGCGGGTAGCCAGCCATGTCGCCATCCCTTTAAGGTCTTGTTCGGTTATTCCCAACACACATGGATTGAATGAGATTGGAAAAAATGAAGAAGAAGTTTGACTTGTTTGGGATTCAAACCCATCCAATCCCACTCAATCCACATGGATTGAGAGCTAACCGAACAAGCCCTAAATTGAGCCGTGAACCACCGTGAGGCATTCACTGTCTTCCGGTGTGGTCAGTAGAAGCCAAAATTCACGGTGCCCTCACTTCCTCGTCCCAAATTGGTAGTGCACGGTGAACTTGTTGTCTCTTTTGGTCGTATAGCTCCTGCGTGACTGCCTATTTACGCCGGAGTTCACCACGACGTCCATCGCTCCCGTCGGACCCCGCAGTGCGTGTTCATCTCCGCGTCCCCGTGGCCAGGCAAACCCGGTATGGTTCTACGCATTTGATTTAGTGTTTGAGTATCCCTGGGTGTTGGTGAAGTTTACCGAAGTGCTCGTCTGGTCATTACTGGCATAGCTTGGTTGGAACGCGAGCTCGACGCCGTGTGCTAACCCGTAAACGGCGCCTGTGTCGACCAACCAGAGTTCTATTGGTCCGACGCTGGTTCTCGTGAGCACCATGACTTGCGTGACCCACTTGTACTCTCCGTTCCCTTAATTTGGAATTTCCAGGGCGAATGCCGCATCAACGTGCGCCGCGGACCCGGCTCACCGTCATGGTCGTGGATAGGCCTCTGAGGGGGGTTTACTAACTGGATTCGTGCCCGAGACTGTTCGATTTAGGTCAGGGTTAGGTCTGGCAGGTGTTTGAAGGACGCTCGAGCTCTCCACCGTCGTGGCATGGAGGGATGTTCATCCGCGCCGCCAGCCGGACTCGAGGACCTGATTTTGAAAGACAAAGAGATTGGGAGGGTCAGAAGGTAAAGTGTCAGAGACACATACAAGTCGGGCTGGGACTCTTTTCCAGTTGTTTGAACCGTGAGGGGCCTTTGCGCAAAACTAACCGTGCGGTCGTGGGTGCGCCCGATTTCTGCGTAAGCTTAGGTCTGTTGGGCTGATTTCGGCCCAATACTGTTTATTAGTTTTTCCTTTTCCTTTTTTCTATTAAGTTTGGAAATCCATAGAAATTAGTAGAAAAATTGTAAAAATATGATACCAATTTTAGTAGACTCCTAAAATCATCTCGTATTTAATAAAAATAGTTCAAAGATTTTTAGTCCAAACCTAGATTTATTTGGCATTTAAAGATGCCTAAACCTAGCCTTTTAGAATTTTAGAATTAATTTGGTAACTACAAAAAATAATAAAACTTTTTAGGTAAGCTTAGTCTGATGATTAAAGCCCTTGGGTAAAGTTTGGCACGCTTTGGACATTGTTTGGTCCCAAAACTAAGACACTAGCTTCCTAGGATATAAGTGCCTAACCCTGATAAAGTACTATCCCAGGAAACTCTAGTGACTAGTTTATACCGTGAAGGAAAGTTGTATTCAAGATACAACTTAGTGTGTTTCTATTATAATTTCATATTCATAGCATCACATGAGCATTCATGTATATGTATTGTTATGTATAGAAAACGAAGAAGTTGCCCCGCAAGCTGAAATTTCACCTGTCGAGAACAACTTCTATTTGATATCTGTGGGACAAACCCTGAGCCTCCTACAACACAAGGCAAGCCCCGGTGCATTTACCCCTTTCCTTGTTGTTTAAAACTCTTTATCACTTGAGATGATGCATTAGGTGATAGGAGTTGTGTGCTAAACAATTGTTGCATTCCCTTCCTTGAAACTGATTACCATTCCTTGATACCTGCTTTACTTAAAAGTTTTCTGATGCTTAGCTCTGCTTTAGAAAACAAAATGTTTTGTTTTAAACAAAAATGATGCTTCACATGGGATGGGAAGTTTCCAAAGAAAAGACTTGATGGTGAATCTATCATGGCTGTGATGGGTTCAACATCTGAAAAGATGTACCTCTGTCAGGTACCAAATTTTGGGTTGTAAATGATAAAGACAAGACTGGGCGGGTCACTTGCACGAGAATGAAGTCTCAGTGTAGTGTCTCCGTCTGAGTCGATTAAGGACCGTGTCGATGTAGGCTTGCTGATCGAGGACCTTTTAACTGGCCACATGTCTCGTCATGGTATGCTTTGCCTCGGTTGTACCAATACCAGAAAGGCCACCACGCAATAGGAGTGGAGAGATGGAGAGTAGTGTGTACTCTCTGTGGCAAAAGGCTGGACGGTGGTGTATTTGTGCTCTCGGTTGGCGTGAACTCGTTCTGGTCTTGAGAAACCCGGTGGCGAGTTGACATATGCAAGGGTTAAGTGCTACATATGTCGTGTGGTTGGAGATCCCCAGCTGGGTATTAATCGATTCGGATCGTTGTTACTTCTTGGACATGAAGACTTGGTCACTGTCCTACACGTAGCAATCCAGTAAAGTGAAGGGTTGATAAAAGACGGCTAGCATAGGCTAAGTACCTGAACTACGATAGAAAGAACTCTAGATACAAGTAATGACTTAACCTGATAATAAAACTGGATTTTTAAGGATCCACTGTTAGTAATCATTTCTGTAAACAGAGTCTTTGATTCTTGATCAGCTTTACATTGAATCCGACAAGCCAGCATATCCTTGAGAAGTCTTTTTCCTTTGTCGGGTAAGACTTGCGAAAGTACACTATGTACTAAGGGTTTTCGAACCCATGTTGTTGTAAGTGATTGAGAGCACCTAGAGGGGGGTGAATAGGTGATCCTGTAAAAACTTAAAACTTATAGCCACAAAACTTGATTAAGTATTAGCACGATAGAATCAAGTGGCTAAGAACCGAGCTCTTGTGAAACACAATAGTCACAAAGAAAACAAGCATAAGAGACACGATGATTTATCCCGTGGTTCGGCCAAGTATAACACTTTCCTACTCCACGTTGTGGCGTCCCAATGGACGAGGGTTGCACTCAACCCCTTTCAAGTGATCCAATGATCCACTTGAATACCACGGTTGTTTTCTTTCTTATACTCTTTCCCGTCTGCGAGGAATTTCCACAACTTGGAATCTCTCGCCCTTACAACAAAGATCAAAGTGAAAGCACTTAGAGTAAGGGAGGAAAGCAATACACACAAATCCGCAGCAATACGCACACACACAGCCAAGACTTGAGCTCAAATGAATCGCAACAAGTTCACCACTAGAACAGAGCTCAAATCACTAAGAAAGTCAATCAAGTGCGCGGAGATGGAGTGTGGAAGACTTAGAATGCTCAAAGTATGCTTGGTTGACTCCTCCATGCGCCTAGGGGTCCCTTTTATAGCCCCAAGGCAGCTAGGAGCCGTTGGAGGCATTCTTGGAAGGCAATTCTTGCCTTGTGTCGGGTGGCGCACCGGACAGTCCGGTGCACCACCGAACATCCACTGTTCATTGTCCGGTGCAGTTCTCCTTCCTAAAATGGTACAGCCGACCGTTGCAGAATTTTAGCCGTTGGCGCACTGGACACTGTCTGGTGCACACCGGATAGTCCGGTGCCCCCAGCCGACCGTTGGCTGGGGCCATGCGTCGCGTGCGGATTGCGCGGCCGACCGTTGCGCTGGCGGCAGTTGGCTCACCGGACAGTCCGGTGAATTTTAGTCGTACGCCGCCGACAAATTCCCGAGAGTGGCTAGTTCGCCAGAGCCAGCTGGCGCACCGGACACTGTCCGGTGCACCACCGGACAGTCCGGTGCACCTAGACTGAGCAGATATTGGTTGTACACAGCCAACTCTTTTCCAATCCTTTTCTTTTCCTGATTCTAGCACTTAGACAAATATATTAGTACACAAAAACCAATGTACTAAGTCTAGAACCATACCTTCTTGTCGATTTGCACTTCATCCATCATTTGGCATATAATTACTCACTCAATATGTGTTGGGCACTTAATCACCAAAATATACTAGAAATAGCCCAAGGGCACATTTCCCTTTCAGTGATGAAACAACCGAGTTTTGTTGTTTCTGCTCGAAGGTGGTGCCAAAGGAGGAGGCAAATCAGTAAACTTGATGGTGGGAGGATGTTTTACCTCCCTAATATGTAATAATATGTTATGCACTCAGACACCCGGTGTTGTAATAAATACTCTCTATATATTTTATATATGAATGTAAATTATGTTATTGTAATCATTTCGCTTATTCTTACTTCAGTTATGTGTGTAATGTCTACGTGTTGGGTGAAGCGCTCTTGGGCGATATGATGATGATACAGATGACCGAACTTGTCGAGTGATTATGCGCATCTACAGGGTTGTCCGAGGTCCTTAGGACAAGGACATCTGTAGGTGGGCCTAATACCTTGGGAGGTTTTGCCACAGCTGGTATCGGAGCGAAGCCCGTCTCTTCAGACATTACGTAGTGCTTCAAAAGAATTTTCAAATACTTACCTTGAAACATGAAAGGGAATTAGGCTTACACCTAGTTCCTAAATAATTTTGGTGGTTGAATTGCCCAACACAAATAATTGGACTAACTAGTTTGCCCAAGTGTATAGATTATACAGGTGTAAAAGGTTCACACTCAGCCAATAAAAAGACCAAGTTTTGGATTCAATAAAGGAGCAATGGGGCAACCGAGGGCTCCCCTGGTCTGGCGCACCGGACTGTCCGGTGTGCCACCGGACAGTGAACAGTACCTGTCCGGTGCACCAGGGGACTCAGACTCAAACTCTTCGCCCTCGGGAATTCTCGGAAGCCGGCGCGCTATAATTCACCGGACTGTCCGGTGTGCACCGGACATGTCCGGTGCTCCAAGGAAGCGCGGTCTCCAGAACTCGCCAGCCTCGGGTTCGCGCGGCAGCCGCTCCGCTAAAATTCACCGGACTGTCCGGTGTACACCGGACTGTCCGGTGTGCCAGCGGAGCAACGGTCATCTGCGTCCAACGGTCGACTCTGACAGTAAACAGTGCAGAACAGTACACGCGGCAGAAGCCAGAGCAGAGGATCAGAGAGGCACCGGACTGTCCGGTGTGCACCGGACTGTCCGGTGCCACATGAGGACAAAAGCCTCCAACGGTCGACCAGCTCCAACCCCAACGGATAGGATGACGTGGCTGGGGCACCGGACATGTCCGGTGTGCACCGGACTGTCCGGTGCGCCCATCGCCAGCAGACTTCATCAACGGCTAGTTTTTGGATGGTGGCTATAAATACCACCCCAACCGGCCACTTCAAAGTGTGGGAGTCCAAGCAACATTCCAAGTCATCTAGTTGACATACTCAAGCCCTCCCAACCACCTATATTCATTGATCCATCCTATACACAAGATTTAGTCCACTACAACCAACACAAGTGCCACAAAAGAGAGAGCAAGCAATTGAGAGCTACTCAATTGAGTTTAGCCCTAGCGCCTTGTGAGATTCATTGAGAGATAGTGTGTTCTACATCTTTGTGTTCATTTGCGCGTGGAGTTTTTGACTCCCATTCGAACTTCCTCCAAAGTGTTGGAGGCTTGTAAAAGCTAGCAAGAGACACCAAAGATTGTGGTGGTCCTTGTGGGATCGAGAGTGATCCTTGAGAAGAAGAAGAGCTCGCCGATCCTTGTGTGATCGGGAGAGAGGGAAAGGGTTGAAAAAGACCCGTCCTTAAGTGGACTCCTCAACGGGGACTAGGCCTTCGAGGGCCGAACCTCGGTAAAACAAATCACCCGTGTTCATTGTGCTTTTGCTTGTGATTTGTTTGCTTTCCCTTACTCTAAGTTCTCTTGCACTATTCTTTGCTCATATCATTTGGTGTTGCTTCAAGTTAAAATCTCATTTAAGTGAAGCAACACTCCGCAAGAAAAGAACTTGAGTTAGTGCTCTTTTTCATCTAAGCTTTCTTGCTTTGTTATCATAGAATTATTAGTTGTATTGATTTATCACTTCCGCTTTATTTGAAAGCTATACTCTTTACCAGCAAGAACTTAGTTTTTATACTCCGATAATTGTTCATCTTGTTCTAACCACTAATCAAAGGATCTAGTTAGGGGATAAAGTTTTAATTTTCAGGTTTCGCCTATCCACCCCCCTCTAGGCGACTTTCAATTGGTATCAGAGCTAGGCACTTCATCTTGAGTCTAACAACTCGAAGTGATGGCTCGTAGAAGATCCCAAAAGAACAAGAAGACTCCTCCAACGAACGCAACTCAAAAGGAGGTAACTCTTGAGATATTATTTGATGATTGTTCTAATTATGATTCATGGTCTACTAGTGTGATAAATGCCTTTAGAACCATACATCCTCAATTAGAACAAATTATTGACAAGAGTATTTTTCCCTCTAGTTTTAATGGAAAAATTAATTCCGAGGAGGATCAAAGATGTTATCGCTTAAACTACCTAGCTTTTGACATCTTAAACAATTCTCTTAGCAAAGAAGATTATCGTGCCTTCATATCAAACTATGACGAATCCATTCCCGATGCGCATGATATTTGGACTAGAATTAAAATCAAGTTTGATGAGTCCAAACATAATAGTTCATTTAATGCCTCAACTTCCTTTAGTTTTTGTGATACTAACCCTTGCAAGGAAGAAGGAGAAAATGAACGATGGAGACCAAACGATGAATCCACCTCTCCAAAAGGTTTGTCTTCCCATTTCGATTCCCACATGTGTTGTGTAGCTAATGAAAATGATAGCGGAAGCACAAACGAGGATGAGGAGGAAGAAAGAAGCTTTGTGCATCTCTACGCTCGCCTAAGCCAAGAAGATAAGGCGGTCATGCTCAAACTTCTAGAAAGAGCGAGAGAACAAAGCGAAGCTCGTCAAAGGCTAGAAGATATTCTCTCCATAAAGATGCAACACTTTGACGAGTTGACTAAAGAACATGAGGAGCTAAAGTGCTCTCATGTTGATTTGGTCCAAAGGTATGAAACTATTTCAATTGAGCAAGATAACGCTTTACATTGTATCGCTCAATTAGTAAATAGGAATACCTTGCTTAAGGACCAAATAGAAAAGCTAAAAGTTGAAAAACTAGCTTTTCAAAATAAATATGATATGCTTCTATGTTCTCATGAAAATCTTATAGATGATCATATCATATTAAACATTGCTCATGAGGTTGTGATAGAAAATTTAAAATCCCAACAACCTCACTCATGCACATGTATTCAAATTGATACTATATTACCATGTGCTAATGCTTGTTGTTCGTCGACAAGCAAATCTTCTTTTGAGCTAGAATCTACAGGAACAAATGATGATTCATATCAAAAGCTCAAAGAAGAAAATGAGAGGCTAAAGAAGAGCTTGACACAACTTAAAGGGAAATGCATTGCCCAACCTTCTCAAGATAACCGTGATCACATGGTGAAGAAGCTTGAGACGGGAACAACCGTGGCATGCACTACATCCCTTGAAGAAAATGTCAAGGATTTGAGGATTGCCAAGAGGAATAAACAAAAGAAGAAATTCAACACCTCCTCCAAAAGCCTCAACCACGCCTCCACAAAAGGTAACATCCAAGGTAATGATCAAGCCACACTTCACATTAAGAGGTGTAGTGAATGCTTTAAAGAGGGGCACTTGATTAGGTCATGTCCCTACATTAAAAATGGCTTGATTATTAACAAGGATGATAGACTTTGTTTTAAATGCTCCAAGAAGGGACACTTGCTTAGATCTTGTCCCCATTTAAAACAAAAAGGCATAGGGTTAGAAAAGAAGGTTTTTACTAACCATGTAGCAGGCAACAAACAAGGAAAGAAGAAATCTTCAAAATTTGGAAAACGCCTATGCTACACATGCCGAAAGAAGGGACATCAATGCAAAGATTGTCCCATTGGTAAAAATCTCACTCCTAACTTGTCATTTGATTCATATATAACTAGGCAACCCAAGATTGCAACTTGTGCTAGAAAGGTAACAAGTTTACCAAGCGCTAGCACAAAGGACACTTGGGTTCCTAGATCTTTGTTTACTAACCTTAACGGACCCATCAAGCGATGGGTACCAAAATGTGCTTGACAAGATTTGTAGGAGAAGGAGATGGTATGAACCTTTGGGGTGCTTGAGGGAGTTAATTCAATTCTTATCAACTCAAGCTATCAATCTTCAAATGATCTACATATTCAAGATTGACCCAAGGTTACTTCAGTTTATTGTATTCAAAACTCATATCATCTCGGCAAGATATTAATGTTGTAGGAAATAAAGAATCATCATGTGCGGAATATCAAAGCCTACAACATGGAGGAAAGTCAAGGGATGGTAACATTTATATTCTTAAGTGCAATTATCTTAATTTGTCATATGTCTTGTGTAGTCACATAGAAATAGAAAGCACTTAAGGATGTTTTAAAAATTATGTCATCATTCTTTGAAGAAAATTCCTCTCATATGGTAGATTGTGTATTCATCAAATTCTATATTATGACAATCTACATGTTTTTAAATTGTTGCAAGTTCACATGGCATGTTTCTACATTAATTATTCTATTATTGCCATGTTCTAGATATAGAGAGATACTTCATGTTCTTAAAAGAATAAGGTGTCATGTAAGGAATTCAAATACTTAGGACACTTATAAAAGGAAAATTCTCTCTATAGCTAGAAAAGTGAGACTATTGTTTTTATCTAAATAATTTAAGTAGTCTCACTTGTAGAGAATAAGTTTCTCTATGGAAATGCATATCTCATCATGTCTAGGAAATTCTATCCAATAATACATGTTGTATCTCTTATTGCTTAATTGGATATGATTCTTCTACAATTATCGATCTCCATGTAATGAATTAGATTTATTCCCTTAAGTCTCAAGAGTTTAACCATGCTTGTTTTATGAGTTTAAAACGAGGCATACTTCTTGGAATGATCTAGTTCATATTATAAAGTTTCCATGCTTTAGTAATTCACCTTTTCATTCCCTATCAAAATAATTACTAAATGGAAACTAGTGCTTGTGTTGCTAACGTATCTCTTGAGCTTACTTATAAATATGCATAGAAGGAAAAGTACACAAGCCTCATGGGTTGATCTTCACCCAAAAGAAGAAAGGTAAAAGGAAAGGTATGGGAACTCATCTTCTTAATTAAGTTTAGTTCCCATCTCAATGGGTATTTAATCTAAATTATCATCTTCTACCCATGTGAGAAATAGATTCTTTATTGGACTCATTTCAACTAAATGTGCATTCAATCTCATTCTTCTAAAAGCTCATGTCCATTAGAATCTATTTAATGCCTTTGCGATATTTATATATATGTTATCATATTGGATTGCCTTCAAGTAATGATTAGCTAACTTCAATATGATAAAGTAAAATCTCCAATGATTATTAAAATGCTTAAAAGGTGCTCACTCATTTTTCTCAAATGAAATGCACTAATGTTAAGGATTTTACTTCATGTCTGTGTGACTTATGGATGATAAATTGTTCATATTTATTTTCTAAAGTAATCATCATTCATCATATACTCCCTTGCGCTATTGACATCTCTCTTAAGTATTTTCAATAAGTTTGGAAGGAAAAAGAGACAACTACAAAGGGAGGACACTCAAATGAAAAAAAAGGAACATCAAGGACAACAACACCTACTTGGACAATAAGGTTTTCACAACAATCAATGGTGTGGTTGTAAGCATTCTAAATCCTTTTTCATTATGATGTTACCAGGCTTAAGTTATTTGTTGCAAAATTTATGAGCCTTGATCAAAATGTATAATGCTTCCCCCTTTATGTCCTTAAAAGTGAATGCATCAAAATCAATTCTTTCAACTACCTGATGCATATCTTTAGGGGGAGTCCATTCTTATATTTTGATTATGTTGAGACTATTGCTTTATCTTAATAATTTCATATAGTCTCTTGCATGAGAATAATGTTTCTCATATAGTATGCTACTTCACATCAATCCAACTTGTTAAAATAATGTCGCTTTTATCAAAGATTGTTGCTTTCATTTCTAAAGTAGCATGCTTATTGGATTCTCCTACTTTTAAGCTTGATTGAAAGTTTAATGTCCTTGTTGCTCTCTTGATCGCATATTGGTTGATCATTGAACAACCTCAATTATCACTTATGCTTCTTAGTGCCTCATGAAATTTGAATTTGATTTCAAATGGTATGCACTAAGGAAAAAGGAGAATTCATGATTCATTTATACAACTTGTGATCCATTTGATTTATGCTAACAATAACTTGAAAAAGATCACTAGTTATAGAACTCTCTCTTGTGCAAAATATTTTCACACACTTTTATTAAGCATAGGTCTTAAGCAAACGAGACCAAGGACATAAGCACAATGGAGAGAACGTCTTTATGAGAAGGTACAAAAGGGTAAAACCACTTCCTTTCATTCAAACTTGTACCTAAATCTTCCTCCTATATACACTCTTTGCATATCTTGTATAAAAGGAAGAGAAAGCATGACCTTTGCGTTTATCCCTGCTTCATACCTAGTTTAACCTCTTAAAATTTCACTCATGCATTATTACATCTTTGCTAAAACTAGATGAAGTAATTCTATTGTCAAAGAGCTTAAAGCTTAACCTTGTAACGAGGATAAGCTACCTTTGTTCCAAAGGTGGATGGTCCTTAAGTCTCTTTGAAATCCTTAAAGGAAAATGCTTAGAATGTTTGCAACATGCTTTCATAAGTGCATAAACTCTCTTGAGCATCACTCATATACTATGACACAATGCACTTCACTTTCTCTATGATATAGACTTGTTCTCATTAACCTAATTATGTGCACCTGGCATTTAAGGCCAAAATATGTATTCCTCTCAAGGCACATATGTAGGGGGAGAAATCTATATTATATAGAACTATGATCATGCTTAATTGACATATCTCTTGATCATATCTCTTTCATTTTGGTACAAATGCATATATCCTATTATTCCCGTACCATGACTACGACTAATATGTTTCCAAGTATATTACTATGCTAAGTCGTAGATTGAAAGGGAAATAGAGTCTTCGGCGAAAACAAAGGCTTCCACTCCGTATATCATACTTCGCCATCACTCCAAGCAACTCTCTATTCTTTGGGGGAGAAATGAGCATCAAAGAAAAGGACTTCGTCTTTGAAGAGAGTAGGAGCCCAAAGCTAAAAGACCGGACTTCGCCTTTGGTATAATCTTAACTCATTTATTTATGCCCAAAGGGGAAGATAGCACTTCGAGGGCTCTAATGATTCCGTTTTTTGGCGATTCATGCCAAAAAGGGGGAGAAATGAGCCCAAAGCAAAAGGACCGCACCACCACCACTAAATTCAAAAACTTAGTGATTTCCAAAAGTATTTATCATTTGGTATCCTATTGTGTTCAAAAGGGGGAGAAAGTAGTATTTCAAAAATGGTATATCAAAACCCTCTTGAACACTAAGAGGTGGATCTCTTTTAAGGGAAGTTTTGTTAAGTCAAAAGAAAAGCATTTGAAACAGGGGGAGAAAATTTCAAATCTTAAAAAATGCTTTGCAAACTCTTATTCATTTACCTTTGACTATTTGCAAAAGATCTTTGAAATGGATTTACAAAAGGGATTTGCAAAAACAAAACATGTGGTGCAAACGTGGTCCAAAATGTTACATAAGAAAGGAACATTCCATGCATATCTTGTAAAGAAGTTATATTGGCTCAATTCCAAGCAACCTTTACACTTACATCATGCAAACTAGTTCAATTATGCACTTCTCTATTTGCTTTGGTTTGTGTTGGCATCAATCACCAAAAAGGGGGAGATTGAAAGGGAATTAGGCTTACACCTAGTTCCTAAATAATTTTGGTGGTTGAATTGCCCAACACAAATAATTGGACTAACTAGTTTGCCCAAGTGTATAGATTATACAGGTGTAAAAGGTTCACACTCAGCCAATAAAAAGACCAAGTTTTGGATTCAATAAAGGAGCAATGGGGCAACCGAGGGCTCCCCTGGTCTGGCGCACCGGACTGTCCGGTGTGCCACCGGACAGTGAACAGTACCTGTCCGGTGCACCAGGGGACTCAGACTCAAACTCTTCGCCCTCGGGAATTCTCGGAAGCCGGCGCGCTATAATTCACCGGACTGTCCGGTGTGCACCGGACATGTCCGGTGCTCCAAGGAAGCGCGGTCTCCAGAACTCGCCAGCCTCGGGTTCGCGCGGCAGCCGCTCCGCTAAAATTCACCGGACTGTCCGGTGTACACCGGACTGTCCGGTGTGCCAGCGGAGCAACGGTCATCTGCGTCCAACGGTCGACTCTGACAGTAAACAGTGCAGAACAGTACACGCGGCAGAAGCCAGAGCAGAGGATCAGAGAGGCACCGGACTGTCCGGTGTGCACCGGACTGTCCGGTGCCACATGAGGACAAAAGCCTCCAACGGTCGACCAGCTCCAACCCCAACGGATAGGATGACGTGGCTGGGGCACCGGACATGTCCGGTGTGCACCGGACTGTCCGGTGCGCCCATCGCCAGCAGACTTCATCAACGGCTAGTTTTTGGATGGTGGCTATAAATACCACCCCAACCGGCCACTTCAAAGTGTGGGAGTCCAAGCAACATTCCAAGTCATCTAGTTGACATACTCAAGCCCTCCCAACCACCTATATTCATTGATCCATCCTATACACAAGATTTAGTCCACTACAACCAACACAAGTGCCACAAAAGAGAGAGCAAGCAATTGAGAGCTACTCAATTGAGTTTAGCCCTAGCGCCTTGTGAGATTCATTGAGAGATAGTGTGTTCTACATCTTTGTGTTCATTTGCGCGTGGAGTTTTTGACTCCCATTCGAACTTCCTCCAAAGTGTTGGAGGCTTGTAAAAGCTAGCAAGAGACACCAAAGATTGTGGTGGTCCTTGTGGGATCGAGAGTGATCCTTGAGAAGAAGAAGAGCTCGCCGATCCTTGTGTGATCGGGAGAGAGGGAAAGGGTTGAAAAAGACCCGTCCTTAAGTGGACTCCTCAACGGGGACTAGGCCTTCGAGGGCCGAACCTCGGTAAAACAAATCACCCGTGTTCATTGTGCTTTTGCTTGTGATTTGTTTGCTTTCCCTTACTCTAAGTTCTCTTGCACTATTCTTTGCTCATATCATTTGGTGTTGCTTCAAGTTAAAATCTCATTTAAGTGAAGCAACACTCCGCAAGAAAAGAACTTGAGTTAGTGCTCTTTTTCATCTAAGCTTTCTTGCTTTGTTATCATAGAATTATTAGTTGTATTGATTTATCACTTCCGCTTTATTTGAAAGCTATACTCTTTACCAGCAAGAACTTAGTTTTTATACTCCGATAATTGTTCATCTTGTTCTAACCACTAATCAAAGGATCTAGTTAGGGGATAAAGTTTTAATTTTCAGGTTTCGCCTATCCACCCCCCCTCTAGGCGACTTTCAAAACATTCTTTTGTTCTTATCTTACAACTTTCTGGTAGTAACTTATCTTTTAAAGTCGGGTAACAGAATGCAGTATATGTAAGGAAGTAGGGGATCAATGAAAGATTGATCCCATAATGATTAGGTTATGCATGCATCATGTTTAAACTATACTAATAAATCTTCCCCTCTTATGGAGATATGGCGCGAACCAAGACCACTCAACACAAATCAACCGGACCACATGGTGTACCTAGGCACCAGCTGGCCTCTAGGCATGAAGGAAGTAGCAGTGGAAGCAACGACCCTATCGGGGATTTGGAGGCTAGAGTGGAGCGACTCAGGTCTGAGCTATGCCATGGATGCAGGGAGCATGCGCACGATAGCCGCTGCATTGCTGAATTATCAGCAGAAGTTATTCGCCTGGAACAGGAAATTTCGAAACGCAATACGACCATTGATTGGGCCATAAACTCGTGCTCTTTCGCTTGGGATTGTGAAGCCAAAGCTCTAGCTCAAGTAGCAGAACTTAGCGCATCCCTCGAAAACCTGCAAGCGTACTGCAACACCTTGCATGAAGAAGCGCACGTATTGTATGATCGGCTGCACCCGAACGTGCCACCAGAAGTTGCAGCAATGGGAGCTGGACCATCTAGAACAGCTGATGGGGAGTTGGACCTTTTTGGGGCCCCTCCTGCCATGAACCTTGCAGATGAACGGTCTCCTGAAGCGGGCAGTGGAGCAGTTAAGGATGAAGAAAATTAGAATAGTATAGTTTAAGTAATGTACTTATGTAAAATAAGTAAGGAAGTCGAGTTGTATAATGGAGTATGTATAATTATTACAGTTCAACAATGTAATAAAGATGGTGTATGTTTGGTATGTTATATTTTCAAATGTTTCTTTTGCCTTAGATGCCATCCCGGACTCATGTTCATGATGGGGCGGGTACATCCCGTGGCGGGGAGGACACTCCCAATCCACCACCTATACCTCCTACCCTGGCCGAGGCTATCGATGCCTTGTTCAACGCTACCGCCGACAACACGCGCTTTCTGCGCGAAATGGCGGGAAATTAATTTCAGCAGCACGGGGGAAGAGGTCCACCTTAAGGACCACGAGACACCACATATATAGAGTTCTCCGAGACCCATCCACCGCTTTTTGTCAAGGCGGAGGAACCCCTGGAAGCTGATGAATGGGTGCGAGCGATGGAACAAAAGTTTGGGCTAATCCGATGCACCGAGACAAAGAAGCCCCTATTGGCCGCTCAAAGTTAAGAGGCCTCGCCAGCACCTGGTGGGCAAATTTTTCTGCCATCCAGCCTGCGGGACATCAAGTCACCTAGGAAGAGTTCAAACTGGCATTTAGGGAACATTATGTTTCGGAAGGCATGTTGCAGATGAAGTTGGAAGAATTCATACGTCTGAGGCAAGGGGGAGATTCTGTGATGCAGTATCTCAATAAATTTAACCACCTCTCCCAATACGCTATTGATCAAGTGGACACAGACTTGAAAAAGAAGAATTGCTTCATGAGGGGACTAAATGACAGACTCCAGCGCAAGATGGCAACGTGTCTGGACCTCACATATAGCAGGGCTGTCAGCACAACGCTGTCAGTTGAAGCCAAAAATGCGGGACAAGGAAAGTCAAAAGGATATGCGGGTGAAAGATCAACTTAGGGACCTGAAAAGAGAACAAGGTTGGTAATCCGACCTTTCAATCCAAACCGTTCTTCTCCTCGCCCACCCATATATCCCTTCAGACAACCCGTGTTCATTCGCCCTACTCCTGCCCCCGCCCAGACCAATCAGCCGAGTGCCCGTGGTGCTCGTTTCCCTGCCCTTCCCAGTTCCTGGAGTGGCTGCTTCAACTGTGGCAAGTCCAGACATTTCATCAAAGACTGCCCCTACCCGAAGCAAAACAAATCAAACATTCCACAGACTTCCGGGAACACAAATCAAGGAAAGGGAAACACGGCTAACTCTTCAGTGGGCAAAAATGTGAAGAAAACTGGACGACTTTATTATACCGAGGTGGCTACTACACCGGAAGGCGAACTGGTGATGATGGGTACGTTCCTTATTGCCAACCACTCAGCAGTAATCCTTTTGATTCTGGTGCATCGCATACCTTCATGAGTAAGACTTTTGTGGATAAGTATAGGTGTACATTTGGGCCGGGCCTGATGGGCCGGCCCGAAGCACGGAAAAAAAAGCACGGCCCAGGCACGGCACGGCCCAAAATAATTTAGTGCCGGGCCGGCACGGCCCGTTATATCGGGCCGGGTTTGGGCCGAGGTCACGGCCCATGGGCGGGCACGAGCACGGCCCGTTTAAGGCAGGCACGAAAAGGCCCATATATAGGCACGAAAAGGCCCATATATTTATTAAAATCACACTTCATTCCACACTTTAATATACTTGATAAAGAACACAAAGCTAGAGATAATGCTAGTTATATATTTTTTGTATCTTTGAATTAGAGTGTGTGATGTAATTTTACTTTTGTTATGAACATTAGACAATATACTGAACTTACGAACTTTGTATAGAGCTGATTATACTCTTTTTCCTTCTAACAAAATGATTTATAAACGGGGTAGTCATTGCATAGCTGTGGTAACTTTAATACAAATATTAAGTTTGATTTTGTTCAAATTTATTTGTCTTATTATTTTTTTGAATTTAGGGCTCTAATGTGAATTTTGGGCAAAAAACTGAATTTCGGGCCAAAAATTGAATTTCGGGCCCTAATGTGAATTTTGGGCCAAAAATTGAATTTCGGGCTTTTATAATTTCGGGCCGCCCGAAATGAGCCCGGCACGTTTAAGCAATTACGGGCCGGGCCGTGGGCCGAGGGCTAAGCCCATGGGCCGGCCCGGCACGACCCGAAATTCAAACGGGCCGGGCCGGCCCGAAATTCAAACAATACGGGCCTTTTCGGGCTTGGGCCGGGCCGGGCCGGGCGGCCCGAATGTACACCTATATGGATAAGCATTGAATACCTAGCACTGAATCAGGAGAGGGATTTATTATCCACTCACCTAGGGGTCAGATATTTACTAAGGAAGTAGTCTTCCAAGTACCCGTAACTTTGGTCAGACGGGAATTCCCTACAAACATGATTGTTATAAAGGGGCAAGATATAGATGTGATTCTGGGAATGAACTGGTTAGCCCAGAACAAAGCCATTATCAATGCGGACCAAAGGACCAAGAAGTCCAATTGTCCATCCCTGTAGCTGTCCCAGTAAAAGCAGTTGGACAAGTTTTTGAGGCCATAGTACAAGAAATCCAGGATATTCTAGTGGTATGTGAATTTCCGAATGTCTTTCCCGAAGACTTGCCCGGATTACCTCCTAAAAGGGATGTGGAATTTGTGATTGAATTGAAGCTCGGTACGACTCCTATTTCTAGAAGGTCGTACCGTATGCCACCTAATGAACTGGCGGAACTCAAAACTCAACTACAAGACTTGTTGGAGAAAGGGTTCATTAGACCAAGTTCATCACCGTGGGGATGTCCAGCAATCTTCGTCAAGAAGAAGGATCAGACGCTTCGAATGTGCGTGGACTATAGACCCCTCGATGAGGTTACCATCAAGAACAAATATCCTCTTCCTCGAATCGATATTTTATTTGATCAACTTACTGGAGCCCGGGTATTCTCTAAGATTGATCTCAAATCGGGCTATCATCAGATCCGTATTCGACCCGAGGATATACCCAAGACCGCATTCACCACGCGGTATGGATTATTTGAATATTTGGTTATGTCTTTCGGATTAACAAATGCTCCAGCCCACTTCACATACTTAATGAATTCGGTATTTATGCCCGAGTTAGACAAGTTTGTGGTGGTCTTCACTGACGACATCCTGATCTATTCTAAAAATGAAGAGGAGCATGCAAAACACTTGCAGATCTTGTTAACGCGCTTAAGGGAACATCAGCTGTATGCCAAATTTAGCAAATGCACATTTTGATTGGAGGAAATCCAGTTTCTTGGACATGTATTGTCTGCTATAGGGATTGCGGTCGATCCCAGCAAAGTCAAGGATATTCTAGAATGGAACTCACCTACTACAGTACATCAAGTTCGGAGTTTCCTTGGACTGGCTGGTTATTACCGCAGATTCATTCCGGATTTCTCCAAGATTGTTAAACCCATTACGGGATTATTGAAGGATGGTACAAAGTTTGATTGGTCCTCGAAGTGCAACGAAGCCTTTGAGCAGCTAAAAGTGTTATTAACCACTGCATCGGTTTTGGCCCAACCGGATATTGAAAAGCCTTTTGATGTGTATTGTGACGCGTCAGGGAGTGGACTCGGATGTGTCCTAATGCAAGAAGGTGGTGTATCTATGCTCTCGGTTGGCGTGAACCCATTCTGGTCTTGAGAAACCCGGTGGCGAGTTGACATATGCAAGTGTTAAGTGCTACATATGTCGTGTGGTTGGAGATCCCCAGCTGGGTATTAATCAATTCAGATCGCCATTACTTCTCGGACATGAAGACTTGGTCACTGCCCTACACGTAGCAATCCAGTAAAGTGAAGGGTTGATAAAAGACGGCTAGCATAGGCTAAGTGCCTGAACTAGGATAGAAAGAACTCTAAATACAGGTAATGATTTAACCTGATAATAAAACTTGATTTTTAAGGATCCACTGTTAGTAAGCATTTTTTACAAATAGTCTTTGATTTTTGATCAGCTTTACCTTGAATCCCACAAGCCAGCATATCCTTGAGAAGTCTTTTTCCTTTGTCGGGTAAGACTTGTGAAAGTACACTACGTACTCAGGGTTTTCGAACCCATGTTGTTGTAGGTGATGAAACATTCGAGTTTTGTTGTTTCTGCTCGAAGGTGGTGCCAAAGGAGGAGGCAAATCAGTAAACTTGATGGTGGGAGGATGTTTTACCTCCCTAATATGTAATAATATATTATGCACACAGACAACCGGTGTTGTAATAAATACTCTCTCTATATTTTATATATGAATGTAAATTATTTTATTGTAATCCTTCCACTTATTCTTACTTCAATTATGTGTGTAATGTGTGTGTCATGGGTGAAGCGCTCTTGGGCGATATGATGATGATACATATGACCGAACTTGTCGAGTGATTATGCGTATCTACAGGGTTGTCCGAGGTCCTTAGGACAAGGACATCTGTAGGTGGGCCTAATAACTTGGGAGGTTCTGCCACATAATAAGAATCTATTTATCGTATAGGAAAAAGTCTAGATTAGTTCCCCACTTATTGACGATATCCATATAACCCTTAAATTATTTGTTTAGTTTAATTTACCACTCCAAATGTTGGAGTTGGTTCAATCTACCCCTTAACAAAATTTATTGTTTTTATTTCTCTATGCTCAAACTGAGTTTTCAGTTCAAATTGTGTTAGTTAGTAGCTAATGTTATAACTTAGTCTAGAAAATATATTATGATTTTTCATAATTATTTTGAAAGGTTAAATATAATATAAGATAATAACTTAATGATACAAAACTAAATGTGAAATGGTGATAAAATTCCTTAACATATTTTACTAATATAAGTTAGATATCCTCAATCGCCTCAAAAATATAAATTCAAAATTCAACTTTTACATGGAAAAATAAAAAGAGAAATCTTATTAATAGGATACTTGTCCTTTTTGTTTCTCCATATGAAAGTTAAATTTATAGTTCGTATTTTTTAAGTAACTGAAGACATCATAACTTATACTCCCTCCATCCCAAATTATAATTTGTTTGACTTTTTGTGACATGTTTAATCGACTTATCCTATTCAATTTTTTGCGAAAAAATTAAAAAAATTAAAGCCATATTTAAATTATATTATATGCTAAACAATATCACAACAAAAATTAACAATAATTATGAAATTTTTTGAATAAGACGAGGCGCTCAAACTTAGGGTAAAAAAGTCACACGAATTATAAATTGAAACTGAGGGAGTATTAGAAAAATAAGTTAAGAAAATTTATCATTATTTCACATTTAGTTTTGTACCATTAAAGTTTTTATCTTTGACCTACCAAAATAATTATGAAAAAACACAATATTTGTTTAGGCTAAGTTATGACTTAACTACTAACGAACAAAATTTGAACCTCAAACTCAGTTTATACATGAAGAAATAAAAAAGAGAAAAAATTTGTTAAGGGATAAATTGAACCAATTCAAACATATGGAGAGGTAAATTAAACTAAAAAATATTTTAGGGGCTATATGGACATCGTTCATAGTAGAGGGAAGTAATTTTGACTTTTTCCTATCGTATATGTGCTTCCTTGTTTTGCCTTGTGAAGGACAGGAGTTGGAAAGAATGTTCTATGCTGAAGCCACTGAATGAGCTTCTGAGGATCCTGCAGCTTGGTTATTGTCTTTCTCACTTACTCTTCGTTTCATCGTCTTCTTAATTTCCTCCTCCTTTTTGTCGACAAACTGTATAATATCTTTGAAGCTGCCAAGACGTGATGGCCTCCTCTGTCTTTCGACAGCATCGGCGGCGGCAGCAGCAGCATCTACTGCTGCAGCAGCAGCTGCTGCTGCACTGGGCTCACCAGCAGCTTCAGAATTGGAGTACTTGTTATACTGCCAGCATATCCGTATGAAAAACACCAGCAAAGCCAAGAGGCATATCAGGGCACACACGAGGAAAAGGCCCCAAAAGCTTCCGAGGCCAAGCCTGGTTGCCCCCACTTCGCTGTCATCAGAGGAGCAACTAGGCCGGGTGAACCACTCGTCATGAATTCTCTGAAGCTGACCACTCTCTGAGAGTTGAAGGATGGCTGTCGACAAGTCCGCAGCAAGGGGGAAGTCTCTCTTGAATGCCTGTAAAGAACAAGAATAAATTGTTTCAATTACACTACCAGACAGGGATGTATGCTTCCGGCTTCCATGAGATGCCATTGGAGGAGTGAGCAAACCAAGGCGAACAAATACAGAAGAAAAAAAAAAACTAGAGAAAGAACAGAGAACATACAAAACCCCATCCCTCCTTGGTGAACTCCTGTCCCACTATTCTGAAATTGCAGTGGTATGACAGGAAGATCTCAACATAGGGCATCTCATCAACAATTGCAACAACACCACCATCTTTTGGTCCACGCTTAAGGGCATCAGCATACTCCTGGATTGTATTTAGTGGTACCAATCGAGACTCAGGAATATTGAGCTCTTCAATCAGGTAATTTCTGGTAAATTTTCCAGCCTGATATCCAATAGGTAAACCACTTGAAATCAAACTATCGATCCCAGTTATTCCTGTTGCGAGCTGTTGGACTGTGAGGATTGACGTCAAGCTGGCAGTATAACTTGAATTGATGATCAGCACAACGAAGAGCCATATGATCAACACAAACCGCCCTAGCGCGCTTACAGTGTTCTGTCCTGCAGTGAGTTTGCCGTCAAGATGTTTCCCTTCACATAGGGAAAGCACGCTGGAGAAAATAAGCATAATATCATGTGATAGATCTAGTGGACTTACTGTGTGAAAAGAACATTGTTGAGAAACTAAACCTGAAATTAAGCATAATAAAGAAATGGCAGTCAATTAAAAAAAATCGCCAATAAAATTATGAATTTCGACCCAAGGCACTTGGTAACCCAAGATAAAATACATCCCTAAGTAGCAACAGCAGCATACCAAAATATTGTTATAAGTTGTCGTCGTGGAGATCCTCGAAACTCCTCATTACTCCGATGTTCAAGAATCCAGACAACTATCCCCACAAAAATAAAAAGAGCACCAGTTACACACCACATCTCCAATGTGAACGGTTTGAGGAAAGCCCAGGCACTTGAAGTTGCTTGTTTCACTGGCGCTACTATCACAAGCCCTGACTCAATATAAGGCTGTGTGAATTCTGCAATCTTTGTTCTGTTTCTCACAATAGCAAAGTCGCCTACAGCTGCATCAAGGGACTAAATGAAATGAAAACAAATCAGAGGACTGACAAAAAATGGTTAAATACAACGAAAAAAAAGAACGACAGCACAGCATACATTGGCAGCAACCATACTAATAATGTCGTCGTAGTTAGGGTTCTTTCTACCATCCCCAATTGCTATGAATTGACATGGAACGGGGTAAGGAAGCAGTCTAATTGCTGCGTTGAATATATCAATGCAATAACCAGTCACATTATCAGGGCCTTTTCCAGCTGCCACTAATTCCTTAAAGCTTGGCTTGATTGGGACACCAACCCGCAGCGGCTGGCCATTGTTCGGGAAAACCCACCCTTTAGGAGTGGTTGTGGAATCACCCGGCCAAACCACATTGTGGAGCCGCTGAGCAATTGAAGAAGTATCTGGTGGCTTCTGATACAATATTTCAGGTGCAGCAACAGAGAGGCCTGAGTAATTGGACCAATAGCCAATCAACCGGGAGCCAGAACCACCGATGTTAAGGATGTCATATGCTGGGTGCACCAAATTGCGATCTGAATTAAATTGGACTCGACCAGTTAGGCCTGTAAAATTTGTGAGCAGAAGTTGCTGTAGCATCTGCTCACCGCCATCAAATATCTTGAGAGTTGATAGATGCAAACTACTACCATTAGTATCGTGCAATACTGGATCTGTAGAAAAGTTGATCTGCTGCCCATTATTGAGAAATTGATCGACACCACGAGCAATGGCCCAAACTGAGTCATAAGCATAGAAACCATACGAGTTCAAGCCCGAAGTAATACTTCTATTACGAGCAGCATTATTCCATTTTGATATGAACTTATTCTTGGCAACAGATTCAGGAGTGTGCTGGCGCAGAACAATTAGTCCCTGAATATGACTCATTTCTTTACGATCTCTTGACGTCGAGGAATCCAAGACAGCAGCTAGCCAATCAGTTACTATCCAGACATAGCCAGTGGCCATCATCTGGAGCTTGTTAGCAACAGAAAATATTCTCGTCCCTGTGTCAGGATTGACATGCACAACCATGACCCTTGATTCCATCATATTTGCTTTAAACAGTACATCATTGATCACATCTGTATTTGAATTGGGAGGGATAGCTGCTTTATATGAAATCCTCGCCCTTTTTGCTGCAAGCGCATCACCAAGGGCCGACACACCACCTCGCCCATAATCATCATCAACGAATATAGCCGTCACCTCTTTCCACTGATAGTAATCAACAATGCTAGCAACGGCATTCATTTGGAAGTAGTCACTTATGGTTGTCCTTATGAAGTAAGGATACTCCGATGCAGAAAGAGTTGGATCTGTGGCCGCAAATGACAGAAGAGGTACATGTAGCTCATTAACAACATGGGAGATGACATGGCCTATCCCGGAGGATTGTGGGCCAATAACAGCAACCACATTTCTTTCCATTAGCTGCAATGCTGAAACCAAGTAAATTTTTTATAAGTCAGTTCATGGACCATCCAAGTGAGCTGATTAATCAGGGACTTTACTTATGTAAGTTTTCATTGTGCTTATATGATCGAAGTACCTTCCTAAAACTTGACTCATGGTCACCAGACTTTCTTATCTGACAGGCAAACTAGTGTTGCTTCAGACAAAGAGGAGCAGACTTCAATATGGCATGAGAAGAAAGTGAAGGTTTAGATGCCTCTTAACAGTTGAGACATGTTTCATATATCGAGCCATTTGTGGTACCACTATACCGGTTTGCTTTTTGTCTGTTTCTCTTGTATTACCAGGACAGTGTGGTTAGCAAAACTCTCAAGAAAGGACAATGTCATCATAATTTCAAGTAGCAGTTGCTTTCTTCATTTCCAGTTTAAACATTAACAAATCATATCATGAGACACGAGGCGGGCAATTATTTGCATTTAGGTTTGAACTAATAAGGGAGGAGTATAAATAATGGGCAAGAAGGCACCTTTGACCTTAATTCAGACAGATAAAGACACTCAACCAATAATACACTGAAATGAATCTATCTTGGCGGTCAACATTTAGGTCCGACACATCACACATATGGGTTACCAAACCCAAAAGGGACTCTCAGACAGAGAGGAAAAAGAACAGTCCAACAGTGGTAACTCAATGAAACCGCAAAGAGAACGAGTTTCCAGAAACAAAAACGGATGGATAGAACATACTGTTTTCCTCCATGTGCCAAAAGACCCGATACAGCAAAAGAGGAAGGAAAAGCAACTAGGCAAGGCTACTAAGTACTAGTACTGTAATTACTAATTACTAACTCTCAACGTGCAAATCCTGGCATTCTGAATCAAGTAGTGGCGCCCACTCCGTTTCTTTAAGGGCGTGCAGATTGCGGATCAATATTTTACAAGGCCCGCCACACCTAGATAGCACAGGTCTACAAGTCAGATTGTACTGCTGGACCCTTGTCCACCATTGTCATCTACTCCCTCTGTATCAACTATCAAAGGTCTTTCTGCTCGTTGCTAATGCTAAAGCTGGGATTTTTCTTCGTCGTCACCACTCCACTTTTGATTAGTTGGAACTAGAACTCAGATCAGTTTTCCAATTAAAAAGAAAACAATTAGTGCTAATTTAGCAGTCACTGATCACACGAATTAGCAAACATGTAGGCTGCAGGGCTGACCTCGAATCAAAACCATTGCTTCTTTTTTTTTTTGGTTCAATACAAAAAGAAAAGACAAAATTAAGAAGAATAAAAAAATTGGATATTCTAAGTTCAGTCTTCTTTGTACTCGAAATCGCTAGTACTACTAAGATGAACAATCGAGAAGACAGGACGGCAAGCAAATTAAAGAAGAACCAACCTTCGACGGCGCCAAGAAAGCCGCTGCAGTTGGTGTCCTGGGCGAGCAAGTTGAGGCGGGTCCCGGCGAGGACGGTGCGGTCGGCGTTGACGTCGTCGACGGCGAGCTCAATGGCGAGGCGCGCGGCGCGGCCAATGGTGGAGTCGTAGGTGAAGAGTGCGCCCACTGCCACCTCACTGGGCGGCGGCGCGGCCGTGACCGTGACAGCCGTCGTCGCGGCGGACGCGGCGAGCAGCACCAAGCGGAGGAGCATCACCTGAAGCGCGCCCATTGGCATACGTAACCCAGCCCACCACGAGCTTCACTTCATTCAGGCCCCTGTCTCGCCACCGGATGAGTCGGCGCTAGAGCAAGGGCACCTGGCACCGTCGTGAGCCGGAATCTTGGGTCGGGTCGCATCAGTTCTTGGGGCAATATAATGGGCGGCGGAATGAGCCGGGGGAGGCGGCACGGGAGGTGCTCAGTTGACACGGCCGGTTCTGGTTGGACGCTGCTCGGAGGACTACCGTTGGAAGGGAAAAGCAAGATGCTTGTTCGTTCTGTGAGGTGGCCAGGTGGGCACGAAGAGGATGACTAGATGAGGAGCCTGGAGGCTTTTGAGCCGGACTCTCTCTCTCTCTCTATCCCTCTCTCCCTCTTTCCCCAATCCCTCAGTCCCTCTTCGGCTCTTCCTCCATTTGGAACAGAAGGAAGTGGACGAAAAGCTCCACGGGCGCCCGCTGTACCATCATGAATTCAGGACTCGATTCAGAACAGACAGCTACTGTCCGTAGGTACTCCGTTCCGTTCCGTGCCCCGCGGCAGCAAGAGCAACGTGGGTACGTAGCGGTTGGCGCCAACATGTGCACCACGCACGCACGCGACGCAGGCACCGCAACGCACCGGGGTGGCCATGGACCCATGGTCGACAGGGAGCGTTGGCGCGAGATGGTCACTGCCTCACTGGCTGTACTTCGCGACCGCGAGGGAGACCGAGGGCAGAGCATATTTTTGGTGGCATTCGCAGCCACGCGCTCAGCGAGTCAGGGTTGGTTGGGGGAAGGCAGGAGGGATATATTTTTTGAATGGTATACTACGCACGGTTGGCGATTTGAGTACAGGATTGATTGATTTTATTCGAGTGGTACGCGACAAGGAAAGGCGATGGGCCGTCGATCACGTGCCCACCCTTTATTCCGTTTCCGCAGGATTTTCGCCACAGCCTCACTGGTACACGACGCCACAATAGTAGTAGTAAACTGCCCATTATATGCATGGATCATCGATGGACTGCTGACTTTTGATCTGCCGGTGAGCTAGCTACTGCACCAATGCGGCTCCGATTTCGTTACACCTCCACGATTCCTTGCTCCAGCTCCAAGGGACCATCTTTTGAAACATCACCCAGATTAGCAATAAGTACTTGCTCTGGTCGCAGACATGACCCTTTTCTTCAAGATTTTAAAAAGTTCTTCCTCAATGTGTTCCACACCCACCTCACCAGCAACTACGTAACAGAGTATTCATGAAATCCGACAAATGCTACGAACAATATTGTTAGCTCTTTTGGGACCAAACACTTATGATCCCTAGAAACTGATCAAAAGTAGGACCGACTTTGTTTGTTTTATTGGATGGTCGTGTGAAACAACCTTCTTCTTCATATATTTAGCAAGAAACTGATCAAAAGTAGGACCGACTCTGTTGAGCCGGTCAGATGTCTTGGAAGTGTTTTGCTACCTAGTACATATTTTAAGCCGCTATGATCTAATGGTCTGAGGTAGTTGCGGCTTCTGGTTGCCCATGACGGTTCGGACTTCATAGCCGAACTGTTCGTGTCTGTCTTGGACTGTCTAGCCTTAGTGCTTGGACCGTTCAGTATATGTAGGAGAGGTGACCATGATTGGGTATCCGGTCGTGCTTGTCCCCGACGTCTCTGGTCTTTCTTTTATGGCCTTCTGAGTAACCACTCTACGTGATAGATTTAGAGTGCGAGGGTTACCAATGATAATATTTTTACCTTTCTTGCCTGTCGACTCTAATATGCTAACAGGGACAGGTGGTCTGTCAGTCTTCATTTCTTGAAATCTCAACCGGCCTTCATTTATAGCCGATGATATTTATCGATAGAAGATATTACAATTATTGGAGTTATGAAGAAAATATCCATACCATTTACAATACACACGCCTTTTCAATTCCTCTATCGAAAGAATTGTGTGTGAAAATTTAATTTTACCATTCTTAAGTAACTCATCAAATATTTTATCACACTTAGCAACATTAAGTGTGAACTTAACTTTCTCCTTTTGTACTGAATGCAGGGGAGAGCGAGCAGAATATTTGGCCTTAGTAGGCCAAACAAATTCAGCTACACGTAACCTTTTCGGCTCATCCCCTAAGCTATTATCGTCGTGGTATTCATCATGGGACAAAGGTGGTCGATTATCTTTATGTCAGCCTTCAACACTAGGATAATCACACGTGACTCCCGGTATTCCGGACAGTTCAACCTATGTGGTCAAACGGTCTACGAAGGGATCAGATGGTCTAGTAGTATACCCGGACCGTCCAGTCGAGCCGGGCATCACCTGCGAACTGTGTGGTGGGTGTGACTCCGGTCTATCCGGTGTAAGGTATCGGATGGTCCAATGGAGGGCGGGACGGTCCGAGGTAGTGCTCGGACTGTCCAGCCATGCTTAGAGCCAATCTACTGTACAATGAAGATGGCGATAGCAGTTGCCCCGGATATGAGTTCATCGGCCACCATAATATGGCTATGACTAAGAAAACTCATTCGTTGTCGATGTGTTTGGCGCAGTTGTTTTAGTGCCTAATTCACGTGAAAAAAATTAGGTGTATGAGTTATTCTCTAATGCATGTGTCATCTTCTCTATATCCTCCACCATACTTTTAATCCGATTATCAAAATAATTTTTAATAGATTGAATGTCGTCGGATGGCACGACGCTAATTATACCGGGGAGCTATTGTAGCAAGGCTCATAGGGAATCGGTCTTTATTTCTCTCTCCTGGATGACCTTCTGGATGACGATGATTAATGAGATTGTTGGGGGCCTTCGTCTTCCGAAGGTCCTCAAAAACATGATTTAACAATGTTTCCCAAGTATAACATGTGAACAGGTACCTTCGGACTCGGATTAAAATCGTACACAATGAGAAAAGCACGGTCGAGACGAAGGATGATGTAGCTCCGAAGCTACGCACGAGGGAGCTTCGGCTAAATGGCGGAAAAAGGAACGAGGAAAAGGCCATCTAGTCCTCGTCAGGTTGTCTATAAGTCAATAGTAAATATAAAGGGCATAAATGTAATTTTACATAGGCTGCGTCCTGTGCCTATAAATAGATGAACAGTACCACCGTACTATTCACGTTGACTTGTATTCATTCGTGCGTCACGCTTGGACTTTTACCCTCTATCAAGCCGAAGGTACAAATGTAATTCAATAGTGTTTCTGTTTATCTATGTTAATATAAATGAGATATATTAATAATGTCATATGGTTATTTATGTTGTCTCTTATATTCCATATGCTTCTTCTTTCATTAGCATATATCATGATCATGAAGGTATGTCCTTCATGACCTTCGTCTGAAGATCATTATGTCCTAAGGGAAATAATGCTTCGAAGAACGAAGGACTTTTAACCATTAACATTTGTGTTGCCTTGTTCTTAACTCACAGCATTTGAGAACAAGTCCCCAACAGAGATCATGGTCCAAAATTTATGTGATAAACACCAAGCTCATGATTTGGTATAAAAATTATTAGTAGAGAGAATGGAATACAAATAATAAGTTGTATAATCAAGTGACCTTGTACTAAGTTATCCATCCACCACATCCATAACGCTAGTAAAAACTATAATAGCAATTAAACACCACTCTCACCAGCTACTTATAGATTCATCATTTGATAAAAAAATAGGAAGTAAATAGGGAGATAACAAGTTTGTTGTTCATTTATAAAATAAAATGACAATGTGTACTAGGTTTGGTCGGGTTTAAAAAACCCACGGGTTCACGGGTTTGGGTACTATAGGAACAAACCCGTACCCATGAACCCATCGGGTATAGATTTATGCCCATTAACAAACCCATGGTTATGAAAATTGACCCAAACTCATACCCTAATGGGGTAAAAACCCATCGGGTTTCGGGTACCCATTGCCATCTCTATTTATAACATGATTTTTATAGATCTAAACTTAGTTGTTCCCCAGCGGAGTCGCCAAAAAGTATGTTGGCTCCAATTCGGGGCCAAAAACTAGGCGCGTACCACCTGGCGGTGCTCTCTGCAGCGGAGTGGACGGTCCGTGGAACGAGACTGACCCTGCTGTAGGAGAGGGTCTCATGTGCTCGCGTGTCGAACGATCTGCATTTTGGGCTGGACAGTTCACACGTGTGCAGGGGGTCGTCTTCCTCGTGAAGAACTCTAGAACTCATCCCCTAGGAGGGACCCCATAAGGAAGGAGAGTTCCAGGGGGTGCCCCAGGATCGACAGGCTACCCTGGACGTCTCTAGACGGTGTAGAGTCGCCTAGGGATTAAGAAATCAGGTGGAGGAAAAGATCTTGAGTGAAGTAGATCTTTCCCTCGAGAGGGACCTCCTTAGGGTAAGATCCTAGGGTCGGTAGGCCATCCAAGATGGATCTAGACGACAGAGTCGGATATAGGTAAAGATGGATATGTGGAAACTACGACTAGGGGTACACTACATCTACTCCTAAGGCACGAATGATAAAAAAGTAAATATATTGGTTCGATTGGAATGTGTTCGGTGGTTCTCAATCGGTCGTACCCCTTTATATTTATAGGGATGAGGTCAGGACCTGTTCCTAGGCGAGGTCCAACAGATTCCCATGGATAGGTTAGGATAACTGAAAGGGAAATAGGCTCACACCTTTTCCTAAATGATTTTGGTGGTTGAATTGCCCAACACAAATAATTGGACTAACTAGTTTGCTCTAGATTATAAGTTCTACAGGTGCCAAAGGTTCATCACAAACCAATAAAAAGTCCAAGAAAGGGTTCAAATAAAAAGCGCAAGAGACAGCCGAAGGCTGCCTTGGTCTAGTGCACCGGACAGTGTCCGGTGCACCAGGGTGGATCAACTCCAACTTGCTAGCTTCGGGTTTTCTGGGAGCCACTCCGCTATAATTCACCGGACTGTTCGGTGTAGCACCGTATTGTCCGGTGTGCCAGCAGAGCAACGGCTAACTACGCCAACGGTCGTCTGCAACAGCTACAGGAACATTGAACAGTGCGCGACTACGCGCGCAGAGTCAGAGCTGGTGTCAGATGGCGCACCAGACAATGAACAGGAGCTGTCCGGTGCACCACCAGACTGTCCGGTGGCCCACATGTTAGAAGCTCCAACGGTCGAACCCTAATGGTTGGGTGACGTGGCTGGTGCACCGGACAGTCCGGTGCGCCATACGACAGAAGCCCTCACCAACGGCCATATTGGTGGTTGGGGCTATAAATACCCCCCAACCACCACACTTTATGCATCCAAGTTTTCAGCCATCAAACCTCATACAAGAGCTCTAGACTTCATTCCAAGACACAAACAAGGAGATCAAATCCTCGCCCAAGTCCGGAATCACTCCAAACAAATTAGTGACTAGAGAGAGACTTTTGTGTTCTTTTGAGCTCTTGCGCTTGGATCGCTTTTCTTCTTCCTCTATTCTTGTTTCCTACTCACATGTAATTAAAACAAGGGACACCAAGTTGTGGTGGTCCTTGTAGTGGACTTAGTGTCCCATTTGATTGAAGAGAAAGGCTCACTCGATCTAAGTGACCGTTTGATAGAGGGAAAGGGTTGAAAGAGACCAGGTCTTTGTGACCACCTCAACGGGGAGTAGGTTTGCAAGAACCGAACCTCGGTAAAACAAATCACCATGTTCATCCGCTTTATTTCTTTGTTGATTTGTTTTCCCTCTCTTTCGGACTCAATTATATTTCTAACGCTAACCCCGACTTCTAGTTGTGCTTAAACTTCATAAATTTCAGATTTGCCTATTCACCCCCCTCTAGGCGACTTTCAATTGGTATCAGAGCCTGGTTCTTCATAAGAGCCTAACCGCTCGAAGTAATGTCGGGAACTCACGCCAAGAAGGAGATGGTGACCGGCGAGAAGCCCGCCACAAGCCATGGGAAGGCTCCATCGGGGGAGTCCGGCAACAAGAAGAGGGAGGAATCACCTCCCCGCATAAAGTCGCACCGGAGTGGCGACAAGAAGAAGAAAATGAAGAAAGTGGTCTACTACGAGACCGATTCTTCGTCGCCCTCCACCTCCGGCTCCGACACGCCTTCCGTCACTTCAAAGCGCCATGAGCGCAAGAAGTTTAGTAAGATCCCCTTACGCAATCCTCGTATTTCTAAACGCACCCCTTTACTTTCCGTCCCATTAAGCAAACCACCAGTTTTTGACGGTGAAGATTATTGTATGTGGAGTGATAAAATGAGGCACCATCTAACCTCACTCCACGCTAGTATTTGGGACATTGTTGAGTTTGGTGCGCAGGAACCATCCTTAGGGGATGAAGGCTATGACTCGGATGAGGTAGCCCAAATCCAACACTTCAACTCCCAAGCCACTACTATACTCCTTGCCTCTCTAAGTCGAGAGGAGTATAATAAGGTGCAAGGGTTGAATAGTGCCAAAGAATTTTGGGACATGCTCAAGACCGCGCACGAAGGAGATGAGGTGACCAAGATCACCAAGAGGGAAACGATCGAGGGGGAGCTCGGTTGCTTCATGCTTCATCAAGGGGAGGAGCCACAAGCGATGTACAATCGGCTCAAGACCTTGGTGAACCAAGTGTGCAACCTTGGGAGCACAAAGTGGGATGACCATGAAATGGTCAAGGTTATTCTTAGATCACTCGTTTTTCTTAACCCTACTCAAGTTCAATTAATTCATGGTGATCCAAGATATAAACTAATGTCTCCCGAGGAAGTGATAGGAAAATTTGTGAGCTTTGAATTGATGATCAAAGGCTCTAAGAAAATCATCGAGCAAGGCGCCACCTATACATCCGAGGTGCAACCCGTCGCCTTCAAGGCGACGGAGGAAAAGAAGGAAGAGTCTACGTCAAGTAGGCTTCCCATCGACGCCTCCAAGCTCGACAACGAGGAGATGACGCTCATCATCAAGAGCTTTCGTCAAATCCTCAAGCAAAGGAGGGGAAGGACTAAAAGCCCCGCTCCAAGAAAGTTTGCTACAAATGTGGTAAGCCCGGTCATTTCATTGCTAAATGTCCATTATCAAGTGATAGTGACAGGGGCGACGACAAGAAGGGGAGAAGGAAGGAGAAGAAGAAGTATTACAAGAAGAAGGGCGGCGATGCCCATGTTTGCCGAGAGTGGGACTCCGACGAGAGCTCCACCGACTCCTCCTCCGACGAGGACGCCGCAAACATCACCGTCAACAAGGGTCTTCTCTTCCCCAACGTCGGCCACAAGTGCCTCATGGCAAAGTACGGCAAGAAGAAGAAGGTAAAATCTAGATCCTCCACTAAGTATGCAACTTCTAGTGATGAGGAAAATTCTAGTGATGATGAGGATAACTTGCTCACCCTTGTTGCCAACTTAAACATGCAACAAAAGGAAAAATTAAATGAATTGATTAGTTCCATTCATGAGAAGGATGAACTCTTGGATAGCCAAGAGGACTTCCTTATTAAAGAAAATAAGAAACATGTTAAAGTTAAAAATGCTTATGCTCAGGAGATAGAAAAATGTGAAAAATTAACTAGTGAGCTAAGCACTTGCCATGATATCATTTCCAACCTTAGAAATGAGAACGCTAAACTAATTGCTAAGGTTGAGAAGTTAGATAGTTGTGATGATTCAATTGTTAGTATTAGAAATGATAATGCTAATTTGATTGCTAAGATTGAACATTTGAATGCATCTCTCTCTAGCCTTAAAATTGAGAATGAAAAATTAATTGCTAAGGCTAAAGATTTAAATGTTTGCAATGTTTCTATTTCCAATCTTAAAGATGAGAATGCTATTTTACATGCTAAGATTGTTGAATTAAATACTTGCAAACCGTCTACATCTACCGTTGAGCATGTTACTATTTGCACTAGATGTAGAGATATTAATGTTGATGCTATTCATGATCACCTAGCCTTAATTAAACAAAAAAAATGATCACATAGCTCAACTTAGTGCTAAAATTAATGAGCATGACTTAGAAAATAAAAAATTTAAATTTGCTAGAAGCATGCTCTATAGTGGGAGACGCCCAGGCATTAAGGATGGCATTGGCTTCCAACAGGGAGACAATGTCAAGCTTAGTGCCCCTAAGAAATTGTCTAATTTTGTTAAGGGTAAGGCTCCCATGGTTCAGGATAATGAGGGTTACATTTTATACCCTGCCGGTTATCCCGAACACAAAATTAAGAGAATCCACTCTCGGCAGTCTCACTCTGGCTCTAATCATGCTTTTATGTATAAGAGTGAGGCATCTAGTTCTAGGCAATCCACTCGTGTTAATTTCCTAAGAAGAAAACTCCTATTGCATCAAATGAACATAACATTTCATTTAAGACTTTTGATGCATCATATGTTTTAACTAACAAATCAGGCAAAATAGTTGCCAAATATGTTGGGGGCAAACACAAGGGGTCAAAGACTTGTGTTTGGGTACCCAAGGTGCTTGTGTCTTATGTCAAAGGACCCAAGACCGTTTGGGTACCTAAGAACAAGGCCTAAATTTGTTTTGTAGGTTTATGCATCCGGGGGCTCAAGTTGGATCATTGATAGCGGGTGCACAAACCACATGACTGAGGAGAAAAGGATGTTCTCCTCCTATGAGAAAAATCATGATCCCCAAAGAGCAATCACATTCGGGGATGGAAATCAAGGTTTGGTCAAAGGACTTGGTAAAATTGCTATATCACTTGACCATTCTATTTCCAATGTTTTTCTTGTAGATTCTTTAGATTACAACTTGCTTTCTGTTTCTCAATTATGCAAAATGGGCTACAATTGTCTTTTTACGGATATAGGTGTTACTGTCTTTAGAAGAAGTGATGATTCAGTAGCATTTAAGGGAGTGTTAGAGGGTCAGCTATACTTAGTTGATTTTAATAGAGCTGAACTCGACACTTGCTTAATTGCTAAGACTAACATGGGTTGGCTCTGGCATCACCGACTAGCCCACGTTGGGATGAAGAATCTCCATAAACTTCTAAAGGGAGAACACATTTTGGGACTAACAAATGTTCATTTTAAGAATGACAGGGTTTGTAGCACATGTCAAGCAGGGAAGCAAGTTGGTGTTCATCATCCACACAAGAACATCATGACGACTGACAGGCCGCTCGAGCTACTCCACATGGACCTATTCGGCCCGATAGCTTACATAAGCATCGGCGGGAGTAAGTACTGTCTAGTTATTGTGGATGATTATTCTCGCTTCACTTGGGTGTTCTTTTTGCAGGAAAAATCACAAACCCAAGAGACCTTAAAGGGATTCTTGAGACGGGCTCAAAATGAGTTCGGCTTGAGACGCGTAGCAAATGCTTTATTCTTGTTAAAAGATGTAGAAAATCTAAATTTGCTCCTAAGGCTATAGAAGGCTTTTTACTAGGATATGATTCAAACACAAGGGCATATAGAGTCTTTAACAAGTCCACTAGACTAGTTGAAGTTTTTTGTGACATTGTGTTTGATGAGACTAACGATTCTCAAGTAGAGCAAGTTGATCTTGATGAGCTAGATGATGAAGAGACTCTGTGCATCGCGCTAAGGAACATGTCCATTGGGGATGTGTGTCCTAAGGAATCCGAAGAGCCTCCACATGCACAAGATCAACCATCTTCCTCCATGCAAGCATCTCCACCAACCCAAGATGAGGATCAAGCTCAAGATGATGAAAATGAAGATCAAGAGGAGCCACCTCAAGAGGGAGATGCTAATGATCAAGGGGGAGATGCTAATGATCAAGACAAGGAAGATGATAATGGTCCAAGACCGCCACACCCAAGAGTCCACCAAGCAATACAACGAGATCACCTCGTGAACTCAATCCTCAGCGATATTCATAAGGGGGTAACCACTCGATCTCGTGTTGCTCATTTTTGTGAACATTACTCCTTTGTGTCTTCTATTGAGCCATACAGGGTGGAAGACGCATTAAGAGATTCGGACTGGGTGTTGGCAATGCAAGAGGAACTCAACAACTTCACTAGGAACGAGGTATGACATTTAGTTCCACGTCCTAACCAAAATGTTGTAGGAACCAAGTGGGTCTTCCGCAATAAGCAAAATGAGCATGGTGTGGTGACAAGGAACAAAGCCCGACTTGTGGCCAAGGGTTATTCACAAGTCGAAGGTTTGGATTTCGTTGAAACCTATGCACCCGTAGCTAGGCTTGAGTCAATTCGTATATTACTTGCCTATGCTACTTACCATGGCTTTAAGCTTTACCAAATGGACGTGAAAAGTGCCTTCCTCAATGGACTAATCAAGGAGGAGGTCTATGTTGAGCAACCTCCCGACTTTGAAGATAGTGAGTACCCTAACCATGTCTATAAACTCTCTAAGGCGCTTTATGGGCTAAAGCAAGCCCCAAGAGCATGGTATGAATGCCTAAGAGATTTTCTTATCACTAATGGCTTCAAAGTCGGAAAAGCCGATCCTACTCTCTTTACTAAAACTATTGCAAATGATTTGTTTGTATGCCAAATTTATGTTGATGATATCATATTTGGGTCTACTAACAAATCTACATGTGAAGAGTTTAGTAGGATAATGGTTCAAAAATTCGAGATGTCTATGATGGGGGAGTTGAAGTATTTCTTAGGATTTCAAGTCAAGCAACTCCAAGAGGGCACCTTCATCAGCCAAACCAAGTATATTCAAGACATACTCACCAAGTTTGGGATGAAGGATGCCAAGCCCATCAAGACACCCATGGGAACTAATGGGCATCTCGACCTCGACACGGGAGGTAAATCCGTAGATCAAAAGGTATACCGGTCGATGATAGGATCTTTACTCTATTTATGTGCATCTCGACCGGACATTATGCTTTCCGTATGCATGTGTGCAAGATTCTAAGCCGACCCTAAGGAAGTTCACCTTAGGGCCGTAAAACGAATCTTGAGATATTTAGTTCATACTCCTAAGTTTGGCCTTTGGTACCCCAAGGGATCCATATTTGATTTAATTGGTTATTCCGATGCTGATTGGGCAGGGTGTAAAATTGATAGAAAGAGCACATCATGGACTTGCCAGTTCTTGGGAAGATCTCTGGTGTCTTGGGCTTCTAAGAAACAAAATTCTGTAGCTCTTTCTACCGCCGAAGCCGAGTACATTGCCGCAGGTCATTGTTGCGCGCAATTGCTTTGGATGAGGCAAACCCTTAGGGACTATGGTTACAAATTAACCAAAGTTCCTGTCCTATGTGACAATAAGAGTGCAATCCGCATGGCGGATAATCCCATTGAGCACAGCCGCACTAAGCATATAGCCATTCGGTATCACTTTTTTGAGAGATCACCAACAAAGGGGAGATATCGAGATTGCATATGTTAGCACCAAAGAACAATTAGCCGATATCTTTACCAAGCCATTAGATGAGAAAACCTTTACCAAACTTAGGCATGAGCTAAACATTCTTGATTCTAGGAATTTTGATTGATATTTTGCACACATAGCTCATTTATATACCTTTGATCTTATCTCTTTCATGTGCTATGACTAATGTGGTTTTTCAAGTATATTTCATGCTAAGTCATAGATTGAAAGGGAAATGGAGTCTTCGGCGAAGACAAGGCTTCCACTCCACTCCATCGAATTACTCATCCTTTGCCGTCACTCCACACCGCTCTCCAATTTGGTATAATCTTCACTCCTATATTATTTACCAAAGGGGGAGAAAGTAAAAAGGGCTTATATTTCACTCACAAGTATCCGTTTTTGGTGATTCATACCAAAGGTGGAGAAAGTATTAGCCCAAAGCAAAAGGACCGCACCACCACCAATTTCAAAAAATTGTAGTCCTTCAATTTGTATTAAAGAAGTTTTTCAATTGATATCTTATTTTTGATATAATTTCAAATTGGTTTAACCTCTTCAAAATTAATATCTAAAACCCTCTTGAACACTAAGAGGAGAATTTCATTAAGGGGGAGTTTTGTTTAGTCAAAGGAAAAGCATTTGAAACAGGGGGAGAAAATTTCAAATCTTGAAAATGCTTCTCGAAATTTTATTCATATACCTTTAACTATTTGCAAAAAGACTTTGAAAAGAATTTTCAAAAATATTTGCAAAAATAAAACAAGTGGTGCAAGCGTGGTCCAAAATGTTAAAAATAAAGAAAGCATCCATGCATATCTTATGAAATGTATATTGGTTTAATTCCAAGTAACCTTTACACTTACAATAAGCAAACTAGTTCAATTCTGCACTTATATATTTGCTTTGGTTTGTGTTGGCATCAATCACTAAAAAGGGGGAGATTGAAAGGGAAATAGGCTCACACCTTTTCCTAAATGATTTTGGTGGTTGAATTGCCCAACACAAATAATTGGACTAACTAGTTTGCTCTAGATTATAAGTTCTACAGGTGCCAAAGGTTCATCACAAACCAATAAAAAGTCCAAGAAAGGGTTCAAATAAAAAGAGCAAGAGACAACCGAAGGCTGCCCTAGTCTGGCGCACCGTAATGTCCGGTGCACCACCGGACAGTGTCTGGTGCACCAGGGTGGATCAACTCCAACTTGCTACCTTCGGGTTTTCTGGGAGCCACTCCGCTATAATTCACCGGACTGTCCAGTGTGCCAGCGGAGCAACGGCTAACTGCGCCAACGGTCGTCTGCAACAGCTACAGGAACAGTGAACAGTGCGCGACTGCGCGCGCAGAGTCAGAGCAGGCGTCAGATGGCACACCAGACAATGAACAGGAGCTGTCCGGTGCACCACCGGACTGTACGGTGGCCCACATGTCAGAAGCTCCAACGATCGAACCCTAACGGTTGGGTGACGTGGCTGGTGCACCGGACAGTGTCCGGTGGCGCACTGGACTATCCGGTGCGCCATACAACAGAAGCCCTCACCAACGGCCATATTGGTGGTTGGGGCTATAAATACCCCCCAACCACCACACTTCAATGCATCCAAGTTTTCAGTCATCAAATCTCATACAAGAGCTCTAGACTTCATTCCAAGACACAAACAAAGAGATCAAATCCTCTCCCAAGTCCAGAATCACTCCAAACAAATTAGTGACTAGAGAGAGAGACTTTTGTGTTCTTTTGAGCTCTTGCGCTTGGATCGCTTTTCTTCTTCCTCTATTATTGTTTCCAACTCACTTGTAATCAAAACAAGAGACACCAAGTTGTGGTGGTCCTTGTAGTGGACTAAGTGTCCCATTTGATTGAAGAGAAAGGCTCACTCGGTCTAAGTGACCGTTTGAGAGAGGGAAAGGGTTGAAATAGACCCGGTCTTTGTGACCACCTCAATGGGGAGTAGGTTTGCAAGAACCGAACCTCGGTAAAACAAATCACCGTGTTCATCCGCTTTATTTCTTTGTTGATTTGTTTTCCCTCTCTTTCGGACTCAATTATATTTCTAACGCTAACCCCGGCTTGTAGTTGTGCTTAAACTTTATAAATTTCAGATTTGCCTATTCACCCCCCCTCTAGGCGACTTTGAATAACCATGCATGGTATAAGTACTCTCGCACGAGTTCATCTGATCACAGGGGAACAGACCGTTTGGGCTACATGGCCAGATCATCCGGCCATGCCCGGGTGCCAAATTTGGTGTTCAACGGGTAGATCATAGGTCTATCCGTGGTTGGTCGTCGAACGGTCCACGATAGGTCATCAGACCATCCGCGGTGTATGTACAGATAGTAATGAGTTCCTGCAGAACTTGGATTTTGTCCTTAGAAGGGACCCCGTCAAGTAGGAAAGATCCAAGGGTTGTCTTGGGATCGATATGCCACCCAAGACGCCTCTAGACGATGTAGAGTCGAAGATAAGTAAAGATTGCGATTGAGAAACTACAACTAGGGCTATGCTATGTCTACTCCTAAGGTATGATAATGATAAATAATGTAATTATATTGATTTCATTCAATTGTGTGAATTCTCAATCGGTCGTACCCTTTCATATATATAGGGGGAGGTCTGGACCCATTACTAGCCAAGAACTAATAGTTTCCCATGAGTTTGTTAGGATAACCACACACGGGATAAGGACTCTTGCCTGAGTTAATCTAATCGCTGACCATTCGGGCTATGCCTGTGGACCGTCTTGGGCACGGACTATTCAGGCCACATGACCGAACCATTTGGTCGTGTTTAGGTGCCAAATTTGGTGTTCAACACTTGTCCCCCGCCTTTTGGTGGAGCCTGGTGAACTAAATGCACCTGGTACTACCAGCCTCTTTCATGAAACAATAGATTCATAACTTGCCTTTTTCCTAAAATATGAATTCTAACCCGATGCAAGTGACCAGCTCTTGTGATCAGACAATATAGCCATTTAATAGACCTCTAATGCATAAAGGACGATTAGGATTGCATCCTCTTCGACCATGGCTATTTGATCAAAATGTCCAAAGGTAAAAACTTGTGGTGCCTCAGTCCGAATAAGCAAACAGATTGGGCAAGTAATATGGATTCATCGCCGTACTATCCCACACTTGAGTAGGACAACACATCGACGATGAGTAGACTAGAAAGTACCACAACATCCCTGGAGACTAATGCGCAGGCAACATTGGTTGTACCACTTTTCAAGCTGGTTGGATCGGCCTTTGCCTTTGCATAGATTGTCCTTTGACTAAGATTGTTTTATTGACCGGTTGTGCGAAACGACCTTCTTTGTCATATATTTAGCAAGAAGCTGATCAAAAGTAGGGTCGACACCGATAAGTCGGCCATATGTCTTGGAGGTGTTTTGCTTCCAAATATCTATTTTAGGATGACGTGGTCTGACAATTTTCGGTCATTGGTGTATCGAGTCGTTCTTGGACCGTTCGACCTTAGCGGCTGGACTATCTGCGTGTAGTCTGGACTGTCTGGCCTGAGTGTCCGGACCGTACAGCGCACATTAAATTTTACTATGGGTAAGAGATAAATCATAATATTGGCTTTTTGGTAGAGACCATTTATTAGTCAAAAGTCCATATGTATTAGCCTTCCCTACTTAGGGTTTAGTGTTTAGGGTTTGGGGTTAAGGGTTTTGGGTATGTTGTTTACTGTTTATGGTTCATGGTTTTGGGTTATGGTGTAGGTTTGGACAAAATTTTTGTATCTCTAGAATTTTTCTATTGTTTGACCTAATTTTTTTATCTCTGGATGTTTACTATTGTTTGGATCAAATTTTACTATGAGTTGGACCCAAATCACATTATTGGGTTTTTGGTGTAGACCATTTATTAGTCAAAAATCCATAGTTGTTAGCCTTTAGTACTTAGGGTTTAGGGTTCATCATTTGGGGTTCAATGTTTAATGTTTAGGGTTCAATATTTAGGGTTACGGTTCAGGGTTTGGGCAATATTTTTCTATCGCTAGACATTTATTATGGTATGGAGAAATTGTACTATCTCTGGAATTTTTCTATTGTTTTGCCTAAAAAAATTATGATCTCTAGATTTTTTTATTGTTTGTTTTAATTTTACTATGGGTTGAAAACAAATCACATTCTTGGGTATTTGGTGGAGACCATTTATTGGTCAAAAATCTATAGGCGTTGTTAGCCTTCAGTACTTAGTGTTTAGGGTGTGGGATTTAGGGTTAAGGGATTAGGGTTATGGTTTAGGGTTTAGGCAATTTTCTGTCTTTAGACATTTATTATGGTCTTGATAAATTGTACTATCTCTGGATTTTACTATTGTTTGTGTTAAATTTACTATGGTTTGGACACAAATCACATTCTTGGATTTTTAATGAAGACCATTTGTGAGGGATGAATATCCCTGGGTGGCCACGACCGGGCTATGATCCGTTGGCCGTTGAAGGGGCCTCGGTGGGCCAGATGACTAAGTGTCACAAGCTATCATTTGGGCGCGACCAAACACAAGTGGGATTGTGGTTACGTGGGTGCTAAGGCGCATGGACTGGATCTTGTGCATGAAGAGGACGCGACGTGCTCTTGAGGCGCTGACTTCAATATAGGTCGGAGTCGGTTTTAGACCAGCAACGGACATGGGACATGGCACATGTAACTCGGTTCTTCTGTCAGCATAAGGCAGAAGGGCTACATCTACGAAAACACAATGCATCTCAGTAGGCATAGCTGTCTTCTAGCTACAGAACTCTCTACAGTTGTAACTACCGAGCAATACAATCTCACAAGCACACAAGACGTAGGGTGTTATGCACTTCAGCGCTCCAAATTTGTACAATTCTTTGTGTTCTATTGTGCCCTGCATAAACCATCGAGTTGCAATCGACTTCGCCGTCCACACAAAAGGACTACGTGGTATGTCCTAGAGTGCGACGTCAGTACCAAACTCCAACAGCTAGCATGCCAGGTAGGGGCTACGACGTTGATCCAAGACAGCTCCATGACCATCGTTTTCAACACCATCATCAACTTCGCAGCCAGGGAGGTTTTCCACTTCGGATCCCTCTCCTGCATCGCACACCAGAATGGCGCCCTGTACCGCATATTGGACGTGGGGATGGAGGCCCAGAGTTCTCGCGCCACCACTTTGCCTAATAGGGAGCCCCCGCCAAGGCCCAAGGCAACCCCGCACGACGATCATGTCCAAACCCCAGGCAGTTGCGATGTGAGTCGCATCGGCTCACATCCGGGCTCAGGGGCCTAGGTTCATCAGCGCGTCGCGCAGGACTGCTGTTGCAGAGCTGCACTGGCACCTCACTACAACACATGTGACCTTCTATGACGTTCTCATCACGTCATAAATAAGGGTTTTTTGTCATAGTATTTGTTGTTGATGACTCCATGACGAAACTAGCGTTGTCACAGAAGGTGCGTGTTAAAGAAACTTCTATGGCGAAGGGCAAAACATCATAAATGTTGTGACAAAAAATATATTCGTTATGAAATTTATGACGCTCTAATTTGTCATGAAATTTACGACGATCTAAATCATCATAAACAAGACCCAAAAAAACATCATAAAGTGCATCATTATACCATGGCCACATAGCAGTTTTGTGACAAATATGTTCGTCATAAATATGCTGACATGGCAACTGACATATCAAACAAATTGTGACGCATATTTTTGTTATGATGACGTGGCAACTAACAAAATGGGTTTATTATGTTTGTAATTCATTAATTAATAAAAAATAGCATTTAATTGAATTCAAATCAAACCGTGCATACAATTATATCAAACAACATAAGCATACATAATCTTTTATACATTCACATATAATTGTAGCATAAAGCATCCGACACAAGTATTAAACATCAAGCATGTTTAAATATCCTATAACTCAAATGAAAAGCAAGACGAATGGTTCAACAAACACAAGGTGTAGTTGAGCACAACGTTCTAAAACTTGAAAGGTGCATGCATCATTTCAACATGAAGCTCCACTCCGTCATTTGGTTTAATTCTTGGAGAGAACCATTGACCTAATGCTCCAACTGCATTAGAGAGAACAGAGAACACATTTGAGTCCTTCTATACTTGGAAAAAAGACAACAAATCATCATCACAATATAAATACATAATGACCAAAGAAAAGAGTAACGAATGACTAAACATTCTACATAGAATCTAGATATAAGAATATGCAAATATAAGTACTAAACATTCTAGCATTCCATTTCTAAACCCTAAATCCACCTCAATGAACTCAATACCAAAGGAAAAACAGCCATGCTTACTAACAAAAGGGGTAGATACCAGGTGGTAGAGAATATTGCATTGTGTCTAATATCAAACTAATTGTTATTGTTCCAGAAACGAGACAATTATGGTCTGGTAGCTTAGCCCATTGATTAGATTAGTCTGTAAATTGACTAGGAAAAACTGAAGTATGTGAATGATTTAAAAAAAAGCTTTGTATACTGCTCCTAACACTTCAGTGAACTTAAATTTAACTTATTCCTACTGCTCGTTGAATTAACTTGACTGTCATCATCTTTAGATGCAACTAACACTCCCATTAATGCACTAGAATATTGGGCGCGCTTTGCACGCTCTAGCTTGTGTCTAGCATTTTTTTGGTACAGCGTCCGATAGAATTGAATACTTAGTTTGCAAATGTAATGAACATACTTTTTAAAATGGTGTGCATTCAAGTAGGTAGTATTCAAGTAGTCGCAATATAAAGATATATATTTAGCGGTCTAACCTTTTTGGAGGAGATTCATTTAAGGTAAATAAATTGATATGTATACATTGTTGTGTCTGTTAATAAATTGGTTTCCCTTTGTACTGACTGGTGGTTAATAAATTGTTGTGTCTGTTAAATGCATTTGAGGTTAGCTTTTTATCAATCATAACTTGTGCAGCAAGTATGCAGGTGGGAAAGCATGTTGATTATGGAGCGGTGACCTCTGATAAAGGAAGTGATGAAGTTTATGCGAAGTAAACAGGTCCGTATAGTAGGTAACTAAGGTTCTTCAGTAATAATTTGCTGTTATATTCTAATTGATATGTATACATGTAGCATGTAGGTACAATTGCTGAAACATGATGCATGCACTTGTTGTACATGCAATTATGCATTCACGTGGTATGAATAGGATTTTTGCATGTTATATTGATTGCATTTGAATATCAAGGTATACTAAGGAGAACGTGTTTTAATTTCATTGTGTGTAACCAAGAATCGTAAATAAGATATAAATAGGTATTTGTCATGGAGTGTCAATAAGAATCTTGGAATAAACATACATGTTGTCATTGTAGCCACAATCACCGGTTAAGTGGAGATATATATTGGCAACATGGCACGGATTGCAGAATCGATCAATTAGAAGACATGTTAGTAACGGTAGAGTAATTGTGTATTTTGCTGAGAAATTTGGGAAACACATGTAATGTTTTGTTTCACTACAGGAAGGCAAAGGTCCGACGACCGCCTTATGTTTGACGGCTATGTCCAACGGCTGTCAGACTAGCTGTCGGACATAGCCTTATGTCCGATGGCCACCAACAAAGGCGTCGGACATAAGCAATATTCATCCAGTCAGCCCACACCGTTTCGTTTCATTTCGTTCTCATTGAAAATATCAGCGCCGACCGCTGCCCCAGTCTTCTCCACGCCATTGTCCCTTCTCCACGCCGCCACCCACGTTGCCCCGGTTGCTTCTCCACGCTGACGTCCGCCGCGGGCGCCGCCCCGATGCCGCTAAGTGAGTATAATTTTGTAAATTTTATTATAATTTTGTATATGCATTTAGGTAACTAAATTAGATTGCTATGTTTAGTTTGTTATGTCCACCGGTGTTGGGGGCCTTCCTTTTCCGAAGGTCCTCAAAAACATGACTAACAATATACTTTCAGTATTATGATGATTATCACAGGGAGCTTCGATTCATGAAGGAAGTGTTTTCCTTCACCAAAGGACTTCGAGACAAAGGCATGGCTCGAAAGTGACGACAATGAATGACCGAAGCTATAGCCAAAGGGAAACAACTTCGGCTTAAAGCAATGCCGAAGATCAAACATGGAGCCGAGCCGAAGAGGAAAAAGACTAGCTAGTTTCTAACGGTTTATATTACAGTAATGGATAAATGTTAAGGTTATAAATGTAGTTTTACCCGGGCTGCGTCCCGTGCCTATAAATAGGCGAACAGTACCACCGTACTATTCACACTAAATAATAATCGCTCTTGCATCAGCACCTTCGAACAAGCCGAAGGTATCAATGTAATATAAATTCTTTTAATGTTCGTGTGTACATTATGAAATACATATGTGAATGAACTGAAGGACTACATTCACTATCTCTATGTAATCTTGTTATTATGAATGATGAAGGCATGTCCTTCATGACCTTCGTCTGAAGATCATTATATCCAAGAGTAGATAATGCCTCAGAGGACAATTTGGCTCTATACAAGCGGTAGGCTTTTTACATCACAGGCGGTTCGGTTGGAAAACCGCCTGAGATGACCCAGGCTATTTGGACCGCCTGTAATGTATTAGTATCATAAGCGGTTTTTGTTTCGGACCGCTTGTGGTGCTCTATTCTTTTCACAAACGGACCGTAATGAAAAACCGCCTGTGATTGTGATTTGATTACCATATTAATATTTTAATTTTTAACAGAAATATGAAAATACAATTTAAATGAATTAATATTTTAATTTTTAACAGAAATATGCAAATACAATTTAAATGAATTAATATTTAATTTTTAACAGAAATATGCAAATACAATTTAAATGAATTTTAATAGCACACATAGATAACTAGAGAGATTTTAAATTAATTTGCAACCACAATGCATAGTCGATCATACATGCTAACAAATACAATTTGATTCATACAATTTTTCATGAACTATCATTTTTGCGCATGTATGGCTTTAAGTTCTTATACAATTTTCTTTTCCACACGCTCGATTCTCTCTGGACCGTTAAAGACGAACATCTCTTCATACTTATTGTATTCCTCATCTCTGTCTCCCACATTCTCAACTCCAACAATTTTTTGCTTTCCAGAAATAACTACATGCATCTTCTCATCTGCTGGATCGAGTACATAGAACACTTGTGCAACACATTCGGCGAGAACCCACGGGTCATCTTTATATCCTACTTTCTTTAAGTCTACCAGTGTGAGTCCGTAGTTATCCACTATCACCCCCACGAGATGTTGTACCCATTGGCACTTAAATAAGGGTATTTTCATGCTTGGGCCATAATCAAGTTCCCATATTTCCTCTATGAATCCAAAATATATGGTCTTCTGTCCATGTAGGTCAAAAGCATCGATACGAACACCGCTATTTTGTGCAACACTTTTCATGTCTTTTGATTTAGTGTAGAATGTGTACCCATTGATGTCATATGCTTGCCATGATGTCACAAAACACGATGGCCCAGAAGCCAAATTCTTCATTGTTTTCTCTTCCAAAGAGTCTCCGAATGGGATGTTTTTGTCCATTAACCATTCGCTGAAACAATGTTTATGCTCCCTCATTATCCAGTCCTCTGTGCGGTTCTGATTTTCTTTACGAAGCTCATCCAGGTGTTCCTCTATGTAAGGCTCGGCTATCGTGAGATGTTGTAGTACACTACCATGAGCACAATGTACTAGCTTGTAATCCTCAACACGAAAAGTTTTCCTGCCCATTCTCCCTCTCCCACATAGTTTACACTCATGTTTATGTACAGGCACACCTATCATTGTTCCGTCACTGATGTAATCTATACAACTCTCAATCACTTCTTTTGTAGTGTATCCCTCCATGATTGAACCCTCTGGGTGAGCGCGATTTCGCACATAACCTTTTAATACTCCCAGGTATCGCTCCAACTAAAACATATGATGTAAATATAGTGGCCCTAATATTTTTATCTGATCCACGAGATGTATGATTAGGTGTACTTGCATATCAAAAAATGATGGAGGAAAACACATTTCAAGCTTGCACATAGTCTCGATGATGTATGCCTTTAGATAGTCTAAGTCTTCTAAAGCTATTACTTTTTGTGAAACCGCATTGAAAAAACAACACAAGCGTGTGATGACAACTTTGACATGCTCTGTTTCGAGGGCTCTTACCGCAATTGGGAGGAACACCGTCATCATCACATGGCAGTCATGAGAGTTGTAGCCAAATAGAGACAAGTCCATCCTGACTAGTTTGCTGATATTGGATGAGAAACCTGTGGGCACTTTGACCCCACGCAAACATTTGCAAATCTTTGTTCTCTCCTCAACTGACAAGTTGTAACTAGCTGGGGGGAGGTAAGGCTTCCCTTTGCCACTATCCACTGGATGAAGTTCTGGTCTGATTTGAAGATCTACTAGATCATTGCGTGATTTAAGTCCATTGTTGGGGGTATGCTTCGTAGCCAAAGATCCTGAAGAAAGAAACACCTTCGGCAGATCCTCTCAAAAGCAGTGCCGAAGCTATCAACCATAAAGCTTCGGCATAGTGACATGTCTCAAGAAGAAGGAGTGAACCGACTTAAAGATGAAATGACCAATAGACCCATGATAGTTTGTGTCATGATTGTAATCGATTGTAAAGGGCATAAATGTAATTTCACACAGGCCGCACCCTGTGCCTATAAATAGATGAACAGTACCCCCGTACTGTTCACGCAATCTTGTAATCACTTGCACACGACACTTGGATTATTGCCTTCTGTCAAGACGAAGGTATAAATGTGATCAAATGTTATGTTTGATAGTCGCCTAGAGGGGGGGTGAATAGGGCGAAACTGAAATTTACAAATATAAACAAAACTACAAGCCGGGTTAGCGTTAGTAATAAAGAAACGAGTCCGCGAGAGAGGGCGCAAAACAAATCCCAAGCGAATAAGCAAGTGAGACACAGAGATTTGTTTTACCGAGGTTCGGTTCTTGCAAACCTACTCCCCGTTGAGGAGGCCACAAAGGCCGGGTCTCTTTCAACCCTTCCCTCTCTCAAACGATCCCACGGACCGAGTGAGCTTTCTCTTCTCAATCACTTGGAACACAAAGTTCCCACAAGGACCACCACAAGTTTGGTGTCTCTTGTCTCAATTACAAGTGAGTTTGATCGCTATGAAAGAATCAAGAACGAAGAAAGCAATCCAAGCGCAAGAGCTCGAAAGAACACAAGCAAATCACTCTCTCTAGTCACTATTGTGTTGTGTGGAATTTGGAGAGGATTTGATCTCTTTGGTGTGTCTAGAATTGAATGCTAGAGCTCTTGTAGTAGTTGGGAAGTGGAAAACTTGGATGCAATGAATGGTGGGGTGGTTGGGGTATTTATAGCCCCAACCACCAAACTTGACCGTTGGCTGGGTTGTCTGTTCGATGGCGCACCGGACAGTCCGGTGCACACCGGACAGTCCGGTGCCCCCTGCCACGTCATCACTGCCGTTGGATTCTGACCGTTGGAGCTTCTGACTTGTGGGCCCGCCTGGGTGTTCGGTGCACACCGGACAGGTACTGTTTGCTGTCCGGTGTGCCAGCATGGGCGTGCCTGCCATCTGCGCACGCAGAGCCCACATTAAATGCGCGGCAGAGAGCCGTTGGCGCGAAGATAGCCGTTGCTCTGGAGTCGCACTGGACAGTCCGGTGCACACCGGACAGTCCGGTGAATTATAGTGGACGAGCCGTTGGCTTTTCCCGAAGCTGGCGAGTTCCTGAGGCCGACCTCCCTTGGCGCACCGGACACTGTCCGGTGTACACCGGACAGTCCGGTGAATTATAGCCGAGTCGCCTCCGGAAATTCCCGAAGGTGGCGAGTTCGAGTCTGAGTCCCCCTGGTGCACCGGACATGTCCGGTGGCACACCGGACAGTCCGGTGCGCCACACCAGGGGAGCCTTCGGTTGCCCCCTTTGCTCCTTTGTTGAATCCAAAGCTTGGTCTTTTTATTGGCTGAGTGTGAACCTTTTACACCTGTATTATCTATACACTTGGGCAAACAAGTTAGTCCAAAGATTTGTGTTGGGCAATTCAACCACCAAAATTATATAGGAACTAGGTGTAAGCCTAATTCCCTTTCAATCTCCCCCTTTTTGGTGATTGTTGCCAACACAAACCAAAGCAAATATAGAAGTGCATAATTGAACTAGTTTGCATGATGTAAGTGTAAAGGTTGCTTGGAATTTAGCCAATATTATTACTTACAAGATATGCATGGATTGTTTCTTATTTATAACATTTTGGACCACGCTTGCACCACATGTTTTGTTTTTGCAAACTCTTTTGTAAATCATTTTCAAAGTTCTTTTGCAAATAGTCAAAGGTAAATGAATAAGATTTTTGCAAAGCATTTTCAAGGTTTGAAATTTTCTCCCCCTGTTTCAAATGCTTTTCTTTTGACTCAACAAAACTCCCCCTAAAGGAGATCCTCCTCTTAGTGTTCAAGAGGGTTTTGATATATCATTTTGAAATACTACTTTCTCCCCTTTTTGAACACAATAGGAAAATCAATTGATAAATATTCAACACTAAGTTTTTGAAATCGGTTTTGAAATCGGTGGTGGTGCGGTCCTTTTGCTTTGGGCTCCTTTCTCCCCCTTTTTGGCATGAATCGCCAAAAACGGAATCATTAGAGCCCGCGAAGTAGTTTCTTCCCCTTTGGTCATAAACAAATGAGTTAAGATTATACCAAAGACGAAGTCCTTTTGCTTTCTCCCCCAAGGATGGAGAGTGGTATGTAGCGACGACGAAGGTTGAGTTACGGAGTGGAAGCCTTTTTGTCTTCGCCGAAGACTCCAATTCCCTTTCAATATACCTATGACTTGGTTTGAAATAGACTTGAAAACACATTAGTCATAGCATAGGAAGGGGATACGATCAAAGATATATAAATGAGCTATGTGTGCAATCTAACAAAAGAAATTGCGCGAATCAAGAATATTGAGCTCATGCCTAAGTTTGTTAAAAGATTGTTCATCAAGAGGCTTGGTAAAGATATCGGCTAATTGATCTTTAGTGTTAATGTAAGAAATCTCGATATCTCCCTTTTGTTGGTGATCCCTAAGAAAATGATACCGAATGGCTATGTGTTTAGTGCGGCTATGCTCGACGGGATTGTCGGCCATTTTGATTGCACTCTCATTATCACATAGCAAAGGGACTTTGGTTAATTTGTAACCGTAGTCCCGCAGGGTTTGCCTCATCCAAAGCAATTGCGCGCAACAATGACCTGCGGCAATGTACTCGGCTTCGGCGGTGGAAAGAGCGACCGAATTTTGCTTCTTTGAAGCCCAAGACACCAAGGATCTTCCCAAGAACTGGCAAGTTCCTGATGTGCTCTTTCTATTGATTTTGCACCCCGCCCAATCGGCATCGGAATAACCAATTAAATCAAATGTGGATCCCTTAGGATACCAAAGCCCAAACTTAGGAGTATAAGCCAAATATCTCAAGATTCGTTTTACGGCCGTAAGGTGAGCTTCCTTAGGGTCGGCTTGGAATCTTGCACACATGCATACGGAAAGCATAATATCCGGTCGAGATGCACATAAATAGAGTAAAGAACCTATCATCGACCGGTATACCTTTTGATCTACGGACTTACCTCCCGTATCGAGGTCGAGATGCCCATTAGTTCCCATGGGTGTCTTGATGGGTTTGGCATCCTTCATCCCAAACTTGGTTAGAATGTCTTGAGTGTACTTTGTTTGGCTGATGAAGGTGCCCTCTTGGAGTTGCTTCACTTGGAATCCTAGAAAATACTTCAACTCCCCCATCATAGACATCTCAAACTTCTGTGTCATGATCCTACTAAACTCTTCACATGTAGACTCGTTAGTAGACCCAAATATAATATCATCAACATAAATTTGGCATACAAACAAGTCATTTTCAAGAGTTTTAGTAAAGAGTGTAGGATCGGCTTTACCGACTTTGAATCCATTTGCAATAAGAAAATCTCTAAGGCATTCATACCATGCTCTTGGGGCTTGCTTGAGCCCATAAAGCGCCTTAGAGAGCTTATAGACATGATTAGGATACTTACTGTCTTCAAAGCCGGGAGGTTGCTCAACATAGACCTCTTCCTTGATTGGTCCATTGAGGAAGGCACTTTTCACGTCCATTTGATAAAGCTTAAAGCCATGGTAAGTAGCATAGGCTAATAATATGCGAATTGACTCAAGCCTAGCTACGGGTGCATAGGTTTCACCGAAATCCAAACCTTCGACTTGGGAGTATCCCTTGGCCACAAGTCGAGCTTTGTTCCTTGTCACCACACCATGCTCGTCTTGCTTGTTGCGGAAGACCCATTTGGTTCCTACAACATTTTGATTAGGACGTTGAACTAAATGCCATACCTCATTTCTAGTGAAGTTGTTGAGCTCCTCTTGCATTGCCACCACCCAATCCGAATCTTGGAGTGCTTCCTCTATCCTGTGTGGCTCAATAGAGGAAACAAACGAGTAATGTTCACAAAAATGTGCAACCCGAGATCTTGTAGTTACCCCCTTATGAATGTCGCCGAGGATGGTGTCGACGGGGTGATCTCGTTGGATTGCTTGGTGGACTCTTGGGTGTGGCGGCCTCTGCTCTTCATCCTCCTTGTCTTCCTCATTTGTATCTCCCCCTTGATCATTGCTATCATCTTGAGGTGGCTCATTTGCTTGATCTCCTACTTCATCAACTTGAGCTTCATCCTCATTTTCAGGAGATGCTTGCATGGAGGAGGATGGTTGATCTTGTGTATTTGGAGACTCTTCAGATTCCTTAGGACACACATCCCCAATGGACATGTTCCTTAGCGCTATGCATGGAGCCTCTTCATCACCTATCTCATCAAGATCAACTTGCTCTATTTGAGAGCCATTAGTCTCATCAAACACAACGTCACATGAGACTTCAACTAGTCCAGTGGACTTGTTAAAGACCCTATATGCCCTTGTGTTTGAGTCATAACCAAGTAAAAAGCCTTCTACAGTCTTAGGAGCAAATTTAGATTTTCTACCTCTTTTAACAAGTATAAAGCATTTGCTACCAAAGACTCTAAAATATGAAATGTTGGGCTTTTTACCGATTAGGAGTTCATATGATGTCTTCTTGAGGATTCGGTGTAGATATAATCGGTTGATGGCGTAGCAGGCGGTGTTGACTGCCTCGGCCCAAAACCGATCCGAAGTCTTGTACTCATCAAGCATGGTCCTTGCCATGTCCAATAGAGTTCGATTCTTCCTCTCCACTACACCATTTTGTTGAGGTGTGTAGGGAGAAGAGAACTCATGCTTGATGCCCTCTTCCTCAAGAAAACCTTCGATTTGAGAGTTCTTGAACTCCGTCCCGTTGTCGCTTCTTATTTTCTTGATCCTTAAGCCGAACTCATTTTGAGCCCGTCTCAAGAATCCCTTTAAGGTCTCTTGGGTTTGAGATTTTTCCTGTAAAAAGAATACCCAAGTGAAGCGAGAATAATCATCCACAATAACTAGACAGTACTTACTTCCGCCGATGCTTATGTAAGCGATCGGGCCGAATAGGTCCATGTGTAGGAGCTCCAGTGGCCTGTCACTAGTCATAATGTTCTTGTGTGGATGATGAGTGCCAACTTGCTTTCCTGCTTGGCATGCGCTACAAACCCTGTCTTTCTCAAAATGAACATTTGTTAATCCTAAAATGTGTTCTCCCTTTAGAAGTTTATGAAGATTCTTCATCCCAACATGGGCTAGTCGGCGGTGCCAGAGCCAACCCATGTTAGTCTTAGCAATTAAGCAAGTGTCGAGTTCAGCTCTATCAAAATCTACCAAGTATAGCTGACCCTCTAACACTCCCTTAAATGCTATTGAATCATCACTTCTTCTAAAGACAGTGACACCTATATCAGTGAAAAGACAGTTGTAGCCCATTTGACATAATTGAGATACGGAAAGCAAATTGTAATCTAATGAATCTACAAGAAAAACATTGGAAATAGAATGGTCGGGTGATATAGCAATTTTACCAAGACCTTTGACCAAACCTTGATTTCCATCCCCGAATGTGATAGCTCGTTGGGGATCTTGGTTTTTCTCGTAGGAAGAGAACATCCTTTTCTCCCCTGTCATATGGTTTGTGCACCCGCTGTCGAGTATCCAACTTGAGCCCCCGGATGCATAAACCTACAAAACAATTTTAGTTCTTGACTTTAGGTACCCAAATGGTTTTGGGTCCTTTGGCATTAGACACAAGAACTTTGGGTACCCAAACACAAGTCTTGGAGCCCTTGTGCTTGCCCCCAACATATTTGGCAACTACTTTGCCGGATTTGTTAGTTAAAACATAAGATGCATCAAAAGTTTTAAATGAAAGACTATGTTCATTTGATGCACTAGGAATTTTCTTAGGCAACTTAGCACGGGTTGGTTGCCTAGAACTAGATGTCTCACCCTTATACATAAAAGCATGATTTGGGCCAGAGTGAGACTTCCTAGAATGAATTCTCCTAATTTTGCTCTCGGGATAACCGGCAGGGTATAAAATGTAACCCTCGTTATCCTGAGGCATGGGAGCCTTACCCTTAACAAAGTTGGACAATTTTTTAGGAGGGGCACTAATTTTGACATTGTCTCCCCTTTGGAAGCCAATGCCATCCTTGACGCCCGGGCGTCTCCCATTATAAAGCATGCTACGAGCAAATTTAAATTTTTCATTTTCCAAGTTGTGCTCGGCAATTTTAGCATCTAGTTTTGCTATATGATCATTTTGTTGTTTAATTAAAGCCATATGATCATGAATAGCATTAATATCAACATCTTTACATCTAGTACAAATAGATACATGCTCAATGGTAGATGTAGAGGGTTTGCAAGATTTTAATTCTACAACCTTAGCTTGTAACATGTCATTCTTAGTTCTAAGGTCGGAAATGGTAGCATTGTAATCATCAAAATCTTTAGCCTTAGCAAGCAAATTTTCATTCTCAATTTTAAGGCTGGCAAGAGAAGCATTCAACTCATCAATCCTAGCAAGTAAATCAATATTATCATCTCTAGGATTTGAAGTTGAAACATTGCAAACATGTGAATTAACCTTAGCATTTAAACTAGCATTTTCATTCCTAAGGTTGTCAATCATCTCACGACAAGTGCTTATCTCACTAGATAACTTTTCACATTTTTCAATTTCAAGAGCATAAGCCTTTTTAACCTTAACATGTTTCTTGTTTTCTTTAATTAGACAATCCTCTTGGGAATCCAAAAGGTCATCCTTTTCATGAATAGCACTAACTAATTCATTTAATTTTTCCTTTTGAGCTATGTTAAGGTTGGCAAAAAGGGAACGCAAATTATCCTCCTCATCACTAGCATTATCATCACTAGAAGATTCATATTTAGTGGAGGAGTTAGATTTAACCTTTTTCCGTTTGCCGTCCTTTGCCATGAGGCACTTGTGGCCGACGTTGGGGAAGAGGAGTCCCTTGGTGATGGCGATGTTGGCGGCGTCCTCATCGTCGGAGGAGTCGCTTGAGCTTTCATCGAAGTCCCACTCCCGACAAACATGGGCATCACCGCCCTTCTTCTTGTAGTACCTCTTCTTCTCCTTTCGCCTCCCCTTCTTGTCGTCGCCTCGGTCACTGTCACTAGATATAGGACATTTAGCAATAAAATGACCGGGCTTACCACACTTGTAGCAAACCTTCTTGGAGCGGGACTTGTAATCCTTCCCCCTCCTTTGCTTGAGGATTTGGCGGAAGCTCTTGATGACGAGCGCCATTTCCTCATTGTCGAGCTTGGAGGCGTCTATTGGTTGTCGACTTGGTGTAGACTCCTCCTTCTTTTCTTCCGTCGCCTTGAATGCGACGGGTTGAGCCTCGGATGTAGATGGATCATCAAGCTCGTTGATCTTCCTCGAGCCTTCGATCATGCACTCAAAACTTACAAAATGCCCGATTACTTCCTCGGGGGTCATTTTAGTATATCTACGATTACCACGAATTAATTGAACTTGAGTAGGGTTAAGGAAAATAAGAGATCTTAGAATAACCTTAACCATCTCGTGGTCGTCCCACTTTACGCTCCCAAGGTTACGCACTTGATTCACCAAGGTCTTGAGCCGGTTGTACATGTGTTGTGGCTCCTCCCCTTTGCGAAGCCGGAACCGACCGAGCTCCCCCTCGATCGTTTCCCGCTTGGTGATCTTGGTGAGCTCGTCTCCTTCATGCGCGGTTTTGAGCACATCCCAAATTTCCTTGGCGCTCTTCAACCCTTGTACTTTGTTATACTCCTCTCTACTTAGAGAGGCGAGGAGTATTGTTGTTGCTTGAGAGTTGAAGTGCTCGATTTGGGCCACCTCATCCTCATCATAGTTCTCATCCCCTACCAACGGTACCTGTGCACCAAACTCAACAACATCCCATATACTTTTGTGGAGCGAGGTTAGATGAAATCGCTCCACCTAGCGTAATCTTCACCATCAAAAGTTGGTGGTTTGCCTAATGGGACGGAAAGTAAAGGTGTATGTTTGGAAATGCGAGGGTATCGTAGGGGGATCTTACTATACTTCTTGCGCTCTTGGCGCTTAGAAGTGACGGAGGGCGCATCGGAGTCGGAGGTCGATGTTGATGAAGTGTCGGTCTCGTAGTAGACCACTTTCCTCATCCTCTTGTGCTTGTCGCCTTTCCGATGCGGCTTGTAGGAAGAAGATTTTTCCTTCTTCTCTTTGTGGTGAGAAGAGGAAGATTTTTTCTCCTTTTGTTTGGAGGAATCCTTCTTCTTCTCCTTCCTCTTGGTGCGGGACTCTTCCGATGAAGTGCTCCCGTGGCTTGTAGTGGGCTTTTCGCCGGTCTCCATCTCCTTCTTGGCGTGATCTCCCGACATCACTTCGAGCGGTTAAGCTCTAATGAAGCACCGGGCTCTGATACCAATTGATAGTCGCCTAGAGGGGGGGTGAATAGGGCGAAACTGAAATTTACAAATATAAACACAACTACAAGCCGGGTTAGCGTTAGTAATAAAGAAACGAGTCCGCGAGAGAGGGCGCAAAACAAATCCCAAGCGAATAAGCAAGTGAGACACGGAGATTTGTTTTACCGAGGTTCGGTTCTTGCAAACCTACTCCCCGTTGAGGAGGCCACAAAGGCCGGGTCTCTTTCAACCCTTCCCTCTCTCAAACGATCCCACGGACCGAGTGAGCTTTCTCTTCTCAATCACTTGGAACACAAAGTTCCCACAAGGACCACCACAAGTTTGGTGTCTCTTGTCTCAATTACAAGTGAGTTTGATCGCTATGAAAGAATCAAGAACGAAGAAAGCAATCCAAGCGCAAGAGCTCGAAAGAACACAAGCAAATCACTCTCTCTAGTCACTATTGTGTTGTGTGGAATTTGGAGAGGATTTGATCTCTTTGGTGTGTCTAGAATTGAATGCTAGAGCTCTTGTAGTAGTTGGGAAGTGGAAAACTTGGATGCAATGAATGGTGGGGTGGTTGGGGTATTTATAGCCCCAACCACCAAACTTGACCGTTGGCTGGGTTGTCTGTTCGATGGCGCACCGGACAGTCCGGTGCCCCCTGCCATGTCATCACTGCCGTTGGATTCTGACCGTTGGAGCTTCTGACTTGTGGGCCCGCCTGGGTGTCCGGTGCACACCGGACAGGTACTGTTTGCTGTCCGGTGTGCCAGCATGGGCGTGCCTGCCATCTGCGCATGCAGAGCCCGCATTAAATGCGTGGCAGAGAGCCGTTGGCGCGAAGATAGCCGTTGCTCTGGAGTCGCACCGGACAGTCCGGTGCACACCGGACAGTCCGGTGAATTATAGTGGACGAGCCGTTGGCTTTTCCCGAAGCTGGCGAGTTCCTGAGGCCGACCTCCCTTGGCGCACCGGACACTGTCCGGTGTACACCGGACAGTCCGGTGAATTATAGCCGAGTCGCCTCCGGAAATTCCCGAAGGTGGCGAGTTCGAGTCTGAGTCCCCCTGGTGCACCGGACATGTCCGGTGGCACACCGGACAGTCCAGTGCGCCACACCAGGGGAGCCTTCGGTTGCCCCCTTTGCTCCTTTGTTGAATCCAAAGCTTGGTCTTTTTATTGGCTGAGTGTGAACCTTTTACACCTGTATTATCTATACACTTGGGCAAACAAGTTAGTCCAAAGATTTGTGTTGGGCAATTCAACCACCAAAATTATATAGGAACTAGGTGTAAGCCTAATTCCCTTTCAATGTTATAATATTTAAATTTGTATGATGAAATATATGAATATGTTTATGTGTTTTAATACATTATACTTTCATGTTTTATATTTTATATTTCGTCTTTCGTTATTTCATAAATCTAGTCACGAAGGTATGACCTTCGTGACTCTTGCTCATGACCTTCGTCCGAAGTTCATTATACCCTTGGGGAGATAATGCTCCGACGGACGAAGGGCATTAACATTTAACATTTTATGTTGCCTTGTTCTTAATTCGAAGCATTTGAGAACAAGTCCCCAACATTGGCGCCCACCTCCGGTGAACTCACTTCCACTTTTTGAGCTGATGGCTTCGTTCAACAACCAAGCTGAAGCTGCTTCGGCTATGAAGCTGGTGCTCCCGATAACAGGCGGTTCATGCTCAGAGCCGGCCAACAAGAAGCAGAAGAAGATGGCTCAGAGAAGGGTATAATATGTTGGGGTGCAGGGACCCTTCATCAAGTCGAAATGGTCCCACATCCCAATTACCTTCTCCTAGGAGGACCTTCAGCTCAAGAATTACCCTCACAATGATGCTATGGTCATTTCTTGTGTCATCAAAGGACTTCTGGTCCACAATGTTCTGGTTGATATAGGCAGTGCAGCGGATTATATTTGCCAAGGCCTTCAGACAGATGCAAGAGCTAGAGGATAAGATTCATGATGCTACACACCCTCTTTGTGGCTTCGGAGGAAGGCAGATCGTAGCACTTGGCAAGATCATGATGCCAGTGACCTTCGGATTTGTCAACAATACAAGGACTGAGCAAGTTGTGTTTGATATTGTCGACATGGAGTACCCCTACAATGCAATCATTGGTCGTGGGACACTCAATGCTTTTGAAGCAATTCTTCATCCATCATATCTATGCATGAAGATACCTTCGGATCAAGGGCCTATTGCTATTCATGGAAGTTAGGAAGCTGCCAGAAAGGCTGAAGGAAACTGGACAGATTCAAAAGCAATCCATAATATAGATGGAGCCAAAGCTTATGAGCAGTATAAGTACAGAAAGGAGAAGGCTGCTTTGGCCGATCAGCCGAAGCCCATGCTTCTATGTGAAGATATAGCAGAGCAGAAGGTATTGTTGGGATCTCAATTATCTGAGGAGCAGGAGAAAACTCTAATAAGGTTTTTGTTCAACAACAAAGATGTCTTTGCATGGTTAGCCAACGATCTATGTGGTGCCAATAGGGACATCATTGAACATTCGCTCAATGTCGATCCATCCTTCAGACCCAGAAAGCAGAGGCTTCGGAAAATGTCTGATGACAAAGCCAAAGGTGCTCGTAATGAAGTGAAAAGACTTCTTAGTGCTGGAGTCATCAGAGAAGTAAAATACCCAGAATGGCTAGCCAATACTGTTATGGTGAAGAAGGCCAATGGTAAATGGAGAATGTGCATTGATTTTACTGATCTCAACAAGGCTTGTCCAAAGGATGAGTTCCCATTACCAAGAATAGATTCTCTAGTAGATGCAGCAGCTTCGTCAGAGCTCATGAGTCTACTAGATTGTTATTCAGGCTACCACCAAATCTGGATGAAGAAGGAAGATGAGCCAAAAACCAGCTTCATAACCCCCCGTGGTACATATTGTTATCTTCGGATGCCTGAGGGGCTCAAGAATGCTGGAGGAAGCTTCGGTAGAATGACATCCAAAGTCCTTCACTCTCAGATAGGCAGAAATGTGCTAACATATGTTGATGATATCATAGTAAAGAGCACGAAGCAGGAAAATCACATTGCTGATCTGTAGGAAACATTTGCTAATTTTAGGCAAGCTGGCCTGAAATTAAATCCAGAAAAATGTCTCTTCAGAGTAAAGAAGGGAAAATTTCTTGGTTGTCTAGTTTCAACGAAAGGGATCGAAGCTAATCCAAACAAAATCGAAGCTATTCTTCGGATGGAGCCGCCAAACACAAAGAAGGGGGCTCAACGGCTGACAGGAAGACTGGCATCTTTGAATCGATTCATATCTAGATCAGCAGAGAGAAATTTACCATTTTTTGAAGTGCTGAAGTCGGCCGAAGTCTTTCAATAGGGATCAGCTCAGCAGAAAGCCTTCAAAGAGCTGAAGCAATACTTGATAGATCTAACAATGTTAACTCCACCCACGCCAGGGGCTCCTCTGCTATTATATGTGGCAGCTTCGCACTCTGCAGTAAGTGCGGCGCTTGTACAGGAGAAGCTTGAAGGACAAACTAAAAAACAAGTCCCAGTATATTTTGTCTCCGAAGTATTAAGCTTATCAAAGAAAAATTACACATAATTGGAGAAAGTGTTGTATGCTGTATTAATAGCCTCCAGGAATCTTCGGCATTATTTTCAAGCTTACCATATAATTGTTCCCTCGTCACAGCCTCTGAAGGATATTATGAGGAACAGAGAAGCTACTGGAAGGGTTGGAAAGTGGGCCGCGGAGCTCAATGAATTCACCATTGACTACGTGCACAGATCTTCAATTCAATCCCAGGCGCTAGTAGACTTCATCGCTGACTGAACGCCAGGGGCTCACGAAGAAGGGACAAGCAAGGATACCGAAGCTTGGACGGTGTTCTGCGATGGTTCTTGGGGAACCTTCGGTGCAGGAGTAGCTGCGGTCCTAGTGGCACCTTCAAAAGTCAAAACATGTTTTGCAGTCAAACTGGATTTCAGTTGCACAAATAATATTGCTGAGTACAAAACACTTCTATTGGGGCTTCGGAAACTAAGGGCAATGGGAATAAGAAGGGCCATCCTAAAGACTGATTCTCAAGTTATTGCTGGCCATGTGGATAAAAGCAGCAAGGCACGAGATCCGAAGCTTGAAAAATATCTGGATGCAGTCCGAAGGTTGGAAGCTTCCTTCGAAGGTTTTTCCGTCAAGAATATTCCAAGAGGTGAAAATGAGCATGCAGATTTGCTAGCCAAATCAGCGGCTCAGGGGCTCCCCTACCCTCTGAAGTATTTTTTGAAGCAATAAAAGCACCTTCGGTTGAGCTCATGGAGAGAGCAGTGCTTACTATTTCTCCAGTACACAGTGAAGACTGGAGAACTGAAATAATATCTTTCCTTCAAGGAAATTGTCTTTCAAGTGACGAAGCTTATAACAAAAGAATGGAGGCAAGAACAAGACCATATGTGATAATAGATGGGGAATTGTATAAGCATGGAGTTTGTTCACCACTCCTCAAATGTTTATCAAGAACCGAAGGTATGGAATTAATGAAAGAGATACATGCAGGTCTGTGTGGATCTCACATTGGATCTAGGCCCTTGTTGGGAAAAGTTTTTCGACAAGGATTTTATTGGCCGAAGGTAGCTTCGGATGCAGCAGAATTAGTCCAAAAATGTGAAGGCTGTCAAAAATATGCAAGAGACCAGAAGCAACCTTCATCTCTCACTCAATTAATACAGCCCACTTGGCCGTTGCAAAGGTGGGGCCTCGATTTGTTAGGACCACTCCACCAGCTCAAGGAAATCTAAAATATGTCGTGGTGGCAGTAGAGTATTTTTCCAAGTGGATTGAGGCGAAGCCTTTAGCCACGATAACTTCGGTCACTGTCCAGAAATTTTTCTGGCAAAATATTTTTTGTCGCTTCGGAGTGCCGAAGGCTATTACTGTGAACAACAGAACACAATTCGATGCTGAAGCTTTCAAAGAATTCTGTGAACAAATTGGCACGAAGATTCATTTTGCATCGGTCAGACACCCGGAGTCAAATGGACTTGTTGAAAGAGCCAATGACATTATAATGACGGGAATAATGAAGTTAATCTTCAATCAGCTCAGAGGAAAGTGGCCAGATGAATTGATCAAAGTGGTGTGGAGCCACAATACAACAATATCAAGGTCAACAGGTTTTATACCATTCAAACTATTGTTTGGCGATGAAGCAATAACCCCAGAAGAAGCTAAGGCAGGATCAATAAGAACAGTGGCTTCGGCAGAAGACGAAGCTGATTATTCTGTGGCAAAAGATGCTATAGAAGGGATCATGCTTCAGGCCGTAGAGAATATCAATAAATACCAAGCCAAAACAATAAAATGGCGTGATAGAAAAGTTCGGCTAAAAAACATTAAGCCAGGACATTTGGTACTTCAGAGAGTGGCCAACCCAGATACAGTAGGCAAGTTACAGCTGAAGTGGGAAGGACCTTTCTTGATAGTATCTTCGTCAAGACCCGGTTCTTACAGACTGAAGGATATGGACGACAACAACATTCCTAGATCTTGGAATGCGGATGAGCTTCGGCGATATTATATCTAGCTTGATGTAATCTTTTTATTTTTTCTATGGCACCCTTTTCCTTTTCAAAGGGGGAGAAAGGTTTTTAATGGGGCCATAGCATGTAATTTCTCTTTTTTCTTATTCAGCTCTACGAGAGCAAAATCCCCCAAAAATGTAAATGTAAAAACTGAGCATGCACCATCGAGTGCAGGGAAAAAGAAAAAACAAGGAGAAGCTCGAAAGTCGTCCCCAAGGGGATGCAGAGCGCGACGAAGCTACAAAAAGTCGTTCCTAAGGGAGCGCAACGTAAGTTTTTGCTCAAAAGTCGTTCCCAAGGGAATGCAGAGCTTACAGCGAAAAGTCAACGCTGATACCGTCGAAATATAAGGCGAAGCACGAAAAGTCAACGCGAATACCGCCGAAATAGAAGGCGAAGAAGTTCAAAAGGCATTCCTAAGGGGATGCAGAACTTACAGCGAAAAGTCAGCACTGATACACCGAAAAATAAGTGGTGAAGCCGAAAAATAAACGACAAAGAGACTTCGGTCATTCCCAAGGGAATGAAGGCTATGGTTGTGGCTTCGTATCCGTGTCTTTGGACATTCATTTGCACGACACATTACATCATACATTTGCATTCATAAACATCCATTTAGACATACATAGGGTCATCATCATCATAACATAGGCGGATGCTTCGGCTCTAAAGATAAGGCTTCAGCAAAAAGAAAAAGAAGCAGTTTCATGCTTCGTTGTGTACGAAAAGAAGGGAAGGTGTTTTTCGCCTTCGGCTCAAAAAATGCTAGTTTCGTTCACATCAAAGCATTTCATACATTGGTGGAAAGGTAAAAATATATTACAAGGTATGGACAAAATTCACAGAGTAAAACCTAATTCTTAAATTACAATATTCTTTACAAAGGTTATTACAAGAGTTCTTGAATTTTTTCCACAGCTATCTATTCAAGCTTCATCATTATCTATTAAGCTTCGGCTTTGTGCTCTTCAGCTTCGTCAACTTGCTCCTCAGCTTCGTCATCCTGTACATATTAAAGTATTGTAAGGAAAATTCAAGTTTAAAGGAAAAGGTAAGCACAAGGTATGATTTTGTTACCGGCTTAAGATGACTACGAGCTTCGTCACCAGCTATGCTTCGTCCACCCTTCGTCCATACTAGTTTTATAAACCTGTTTCCTATGCTTCGGGCAAGACTGGGAATATCAACTAGATCTGCTAGTGATAAACTAAAGTTGGGTCTATTGACAATTTTTCCATGTGTGCAACCAGATTTCAGGAAGGCGACAGCTGTGCCCCGAGAAGCTACCAGGGCACAGAAATCACCATGTCCGGCTATAATTTCATCATGGTCATCAATTTCACCCTCGATATGTTCGAAGGCCCCTGGCAAGTCTTCAGTCGAAGGAATAATTTTTCACAGCTAGCTCCAACCGAATTGAAGATCTGCTTCAGTCGTTGTACACATCGGCTACTGAACTCCAAACATTTGTTTTGAAGATCTGTCAATGACTTTTGCAAATTTGAACTTTTCTCGACCTCAGCCTTAAATTTGGCAATTAACTTATGCTTTTTCTGTTCGAAGCTTCCTGATTATGAAAGAAGCTCCATATTTAACTTTGCAATTTTAGCTTCAGCTTCTGCCAATAAACCTTCTGTTGTCTGAAGCTCGAAATCCTTCTTTTCAAGAGCAGTTGCTTGATCTTTTAATTTGCTTTCTAAACCCTCAATTATAACTTCATGTTTTTTATCTTCAAGATCTTGTTGCATTCTCAAAGCTTTACTCAACAGCATACTCTGTGCACAAGCAACCTTCGTTAGAAAACACCTTCGTTGTTCAAAACAATAAAAAGTCAAAGAAAAGTTTTTTACCTTGAAATTGGAATAGAATAAACTACCGACAAGATGCTGTCGTCGGTAGCGACTTATGTCAGTCTCAAGCTTCGGGAAACCAATACTCTTCGATAGAGTACCGATGACCTTCGCTCCGGTTTGACCTCGGACGCAGCCTAACTTTTCATCGTCAACACCACCGAAGAGTAGTGCCCCTGGTTGATATCCGCAGGATATGGCATATTCTTTTAACTCTTCTTTCTCAGCCTTCGTCAACTCTTGTCCAATTAAGTTTTGAAAGTTAAAGTTTTCTTCTTCCGAAGCATCTTCAACTATTTCCTTCTCCTTCTCAGATACTGTAGCCATGGTTTCTTCAGCGGCTGTAGCAGCTTCTTCTGTGGCCATATCCAGAAGAATCTTGTCAATGTTAGAAAGTGTGCTTTCTAAATGTTCATCTTCAGCTGTGGCAGCTTCGGCAGCTGCAGCTTCGGTGGCTGTTGCGCTTTCAACAGCTGGTGCCTTCGAAGCCAAAGCTGTTGGTGGTGTCCCTTCAATAACTTCTGTCACTGTAACAATTCTTCGTTTTTTCGGCCCAACTGCCTTCTTCGTTATCGAGGGCTCCTTTTCCTTCTGAAAAAGCTTCGGCAGATGCGGCCCCAGTGGACTTAGCTTGATAGGCAAAGATTCAGTCATTACCTTTAAGATTTCCTCCACGTTGGTGGCAGAAGGTGTTGCAGCAGTTTCTTCTTCTATATCAGTTGCCTTTTGCTTCGGAGCCGCAACCTTTCTTTTCTTCGAAGCATCTGTCTCCGGCTCAGGCTTCAGCTTTCTCTTTTTCAGTTTTTCTTCATCATCTTTCACCAATTTAGCAGCTTCTTTATTCAGGACGCTAGCAACTCTCTTTCTCTTCTGTCCTTCGGCACCTCGGTCCAGTCGCTCATAACCAGGATACTCAAAATTCAGAGCATCCATCACCCGGTTTAACCTTCGCTTCGGACGAGTGCCGAAGGCTGCAGTCATTAGTTGATCTTCTTTTTTAGAATAATTGTCAAGAATATCGTTGCATATGACTTTAATTGTGTCTAACCATTCTTGGCAAGGCACTTTGAAATGTTTCTTGAATTTATAATAATAGGGCAACCGAATAAGTTCCCCCTTTTTCTTTTCTCCCTTGAGCTTCGGCATGTCCCACTCTTTCAAAGTTGGGAACACTCTAAAAGCCAAGAATTCTTGCACCAGATCCCTAGTGCCAATATGCTCCGCAATAACTCGAAATTCGCCCAGTGCAATTTGGCTTGGACTCTTCGGTGTCATGTTGCACTAGGGCCTGGTTTCTCCGAAGATTAATTCTAGTGGACTTTGGACCAGCTTCTCCTTCTCTTCATCAACTTTGACGTAAAACCATTCAGTCTTCCAGCCAGCTGGCCACTTGGTACGATAGCTGATAACTGGAAACTTCATATTTTTGCGATAAGCAAAATTGTAGCAGCCGAAGTTTTCATGCAGCCCATCTTCTCTAGCTTTTGTTTGATAATGAAGCTCATGTACTCGGCAGAAGCCTTCGGCAAACGGTTCTACCCCCTGGCTTCGGAGGGCCCAGATGTAGACGCTAAGCCTAACGATGGCGTTAGGAGTTAGCTGATGAAGATAAATCCCAAACTTCTTCAAAACGTCAACAATCATCCCATTCAAAGGAAATCTTAATCCTGCTTCAAAGAAGCTTTTGAAGACTACCACCTCATCCTTTTCCAGCTTTGGAGTAATTTCCTCTCCGCCAAAACGAACCAGCTCCTTTTTTGCTTCACTGAAATAGCCTAACTTCATCAGCTAAGACATATCACCTTCAGTAATGGTGGATTTCCCAAACTCCAGGTGGCTGGGTTTAGATGGCACGACGCTGTAATCATCTTCAGATTCAATTTCCTGAACATCAACATGCTCAGCTTCAGCGGCAGGTACATCCTCCGGTACTACCAGCCCTGACTGTTTCATCACTTTAGAGATTGGAGCGGTTTCGGCACCTTCGGCTTCCTCTCCGTCGCGAGTAACCCTAGCTGTTGAGCGTACCCTAACCATCTATTGATTGAATTTCTTGTTTTTTGACGAAGTTGAAAATTTTTAACTTTGCCGAAGCTCTTTCTTGTTACGAAGCTTGAGCAAAATGAATAGCTTTGGTTGAGGATGCAGTAAGCAAGCTTCGGCTATGGTCAAATTTTTGGCAGCAAAACAGTGCAATAACAATGAATGCTGTGGTAACTTCACACCTACCCGTCTGTTTATATAGTGCCGCAGGTGGGAAGGTAAATCGTCAAGTCTTCCGCACCAGACGAACAGTCGCCCGCACCCACTGAATGGTGGGCCACAGAGGCCGAGAAGGTGAATTGCCAAGACACGCGCAACCGCTGCATGGTGGGGCCACCTCCTGCTCGGAATATTTTAATCGTTTCTTGGCAACGAGCTCAGGGAAGGTATTTTTCGGATCTTCGGCATCCTGAAGCCTAGGAGACTTTGTCACGGATCAAGCTCGTTACGAAAAACGATCTAGCACTGTGAAGGGGCTACTGTTGGGGGTATGCTTCGTAGCCAAAGATCCTGAAGAAAGAAACACCTTCGGCAGATCCTCTCAAAAGTAGTGCCGAAGCTATCACCCATAAAGCTTCGGCATAGTGACATGTCTCAAGACGAAGGAGTGAACCGACTTAAAGATGAAATGACCAATAGACCCATGATAGTTTGTGTCATGATTGTAATCGATTGTAAAGGGCATAAATGTAATTTTACACAGGTCGCGCCCTGTGCCTATAAATAGATGAAAGTACCCCCATATTGTTCACGCAATCTTGTAATCACTTGCACACGACACTTGGATTATTGCCTTCTGTCAAGACGAAGGTATAAATGTGATCAAATGTTATGTTATAATATTTAAATTTGTATGATGAAATATATGAATATGTTTATGTGTTTTAATACATTATACTTTCATGTTTTATGTTTTATATTTTATATTTCGTCTTTCGTTATTTTATAACTCTAGTTATGAAGGTATGACCTTCGTGACTCTTGCTCATGACCTTCGTCCGAAGTTCATTATACCCTTGGGGAGATAATGCTCCGACGGACGAAGGGCATTAACATTTAACATTTTATGTTGCCTTGTTCTTAATTCGAAGCATTTGAGAACAAGTCCCCAACATCCGTCCTTTGTCTTACTCGGCATGCCCAGCAAGGTTCCAATGATGCTGTCAAAAACATTCTTTGTTACATGCATCAAATCAATGCTGTGGCAAATTTCCATATCCTTCCAGTATGGGAGGTACTTGAAAAAAATTGATTGCTTCTTGAAAGTTGTGTAAGTTGAAGGGTCAGTTCTCTTTCTCTTTTCTCCTTTGTTTTTCCCTTTCCGAATACAACATGAATGTTCTTTACAATTTCAAAAAAAAGTTTCCCACTATAAGGCTTTGGTGCACCTTCACTTTCCAGTTCATTGTTAAATTCCTCTTTCATCTTTCGGTACTTATGCTGCTTCATCAAGAACCGTCTGTGTCCCATGAACACCAACTTCTTGGATGATTTAAGGTACATGGAAGCAGTTCCATCGACGCACACTACACAACCATTCTTTCCTTTAGTCTTTTGCCCTGGTAGTGTGGCGCCACCGGGAGAATCATGGATGGTAACAAATATAATTGCTCTTAAGTTGAAATACTCATGGCAATACTCATCCCATATTCTAACTCCTTCATTCCAGAGCTTTGTCATATCTTCCATAAGAGGTTCTAGGAACACATCAATATCAACACCAGCTGATTTCGGACCTTGAATAAGAATAGTCAACATAATGTACTTTCTTTTGTGACACAGCCATGATGGAAGGTTGTACATCGTTAAAGTCACGGGCCAGGTGCTATGTACACTTCTTTTTTCACTAAATGGATTCATTCCGTCTGTACCCAAAGCAAATCTTACATTTCTGGTTTCTTTGGCAAACTCAGGATACAAAAGATCGAAATTTTTCCATTGTGATGCATCAGCAGGGTGTCAAATCTGTTTGTTATTCTGCTTACGATTTTCAGCATGCCAACACATAAGCTCAGCCTCCCTAGGATTTGAGAACAAACATTTTAAGCGATCAATTACTGGAAGATACCACATCACCAAAGCTGGGATCTTTGACTTCTTTTTCCCATCCATGTCATCAAAAGTGTCATCGTCACTTTCAAGTCTAATAGTGGATTTCTTGTTTTTATTTTTCTTTGGGAATTTTTTTACACATTCTTGATTGTAGCTCTTCTTGTATCGACTGACATTGCAAACTGGGCATCTTGCTGCGTTCTCAAAATCGCCACGATACAGAATACAATGGTTCGGACAAGCATGAATTTTTTGCACACCCAGAGCTATGGGAGATATAAGCTTCTTCGCTTTATAAGTGCTTGTTGGTAGTTTGTTGGGTTTTGGTAGTAATTGGGACAGAAAATTCAAAAGATCTGTGAAGCTAGTATCAGACCATCCGGCGCTAGCCTTCAACTTAAGAAGTTCTAGAACTGTACGCAGTGTAGTAAACTCTTTGTCACAACCCTTTGATTCATCATATAAAGGTTCTTTTGAGGCACTTTCCAGTCCTCCATTTTATATAGCCCTTTCTGCGATCCCACAGAACTCAACATTTCTGGTTCCATATGGCGCAACATCTCTTCGCAATCAAATTCTTCAAAATCTTGATTAGCATACACATAATCCACTTTACCATCAACTTTAAGATCTAAAATTCCTACAACTCTCTCATCATTACCAGGCACTTCACACGGATCCAACTCACCATGTTCTAACCATATCGTGTAATTGTTTTTAAACCCTCTTTTTAGTAGATGTGATTGGATTACTCCTGTATCTCTCTAAGCTATCTTATTATCACAATCGATGCACGAACATAATATCTCCTTACTCTTTCGCAAATTCACGTGCTTGTTGGCCGCTTCAATAAAGCTTCTCAAATTTCGAATGTACGACGGATGTGGTCTTGGCACATTGTACATCCAACCTCGGTCCATTACCTATCCCTATATTGATTAACGTCAATATCGAGATGTACCATGAAAAATAAATGTACATGAAAGTGAAACAAGATCATATCGAGATGTACCTAGCACATGAACTACAAAAAATATTTAAAATATCCCTAATTAATTGAATTTAATCCCTAAATCATGAACGAATTAATGTGCATGAAAATGAAACAAGATTGCAGCAATATAGGTACCTTGAGGTGAGACAACTCTTTATGAAGAATCTTTAAATTAGATCAACTACAAGTCCAAATCTTGGAATTCCTGAGTTTTTCTTCAATTCTGGTCTATATTACAAATTTGAGGCAAAAAATCGTATCGAAATGAGAAAGAAAACAAACGGAGATCATATATATGCATAAACTCTTGAAATCAATCAATAAACTCAAAAACAAAACCTTCTCCCCGTAGATAAAAAAATCCGCTGCCGCTAAAGTGCGCAGCAGCCTGGCGGCGTGCAGTGTCGGGCTCCGGGAGAGTTAGGGTTCCTGCTCGGAACCACCGAGCCTTTTATACTATATACACATCACAGGCGGATTTTTAGAAAAACCGCTTGTGATATATAACATCACAAGCGCTTTTTTATTCCGACCGCCTGTGAAGTTTACGTATCACAGGCGATCGAAATAAAAAAGCGCTTGTGATGTTATATATCACAAGCGGTTTTTCTAAAAATCTGCTTGTGATGTGTATACAATATAAAAGGCTCGGTGGTTCCAGCAGGAACCCTAACTCTCCCAGAGCCCGACACTGCATGCCGCCAGGCTGATACTGCGCCGCCGTCCCTGTTCCCGTCTCCGAGCTGGGCGCCGGTCACGCCGTCCCCCGAGCCCAATGCCGCCGTCCCCGAGGCCCAACGCCACCGTCTCCGAGCTGGGTGCCCGCCACGCCGCCGTCCCCGAGCCCAACGCCGCCGTCCTCGAGGCCCAACGCCACCGTCTCCAAGCTGGGCGCCCGCCACGCGGCCGTCCCCGAGCCCAACGCCGCCGTCCCCGAGCCCAACGCCGCCCTCTCCGAGGCCAACGCCGTTGTCTCCGAGCTAGGCGCCCGCCACACCGCCGTCCCCGAGCCCAACGCCGTCGTCCCCGAGCCCAATCCCGGCTGGTTCTGTCTCTCTCTCTCTCTCAATGGGATCACTGCCAGTGTTTACTATCCTCAATGGGATCACTTCCAGTGTTTACTATCCCCGCTTGGATATAGGTCATAATCTGCTTGGATATAGGTCATAATCTGCTGTTGCTATCCTCAATGGGATCACTGCCAGTGTTTACTATCCCGTGTGCTTGCCCTAAGCCCTTCCTGACCACCATGTTCTTCGATTCACTGACCACTAGGCAAACGTCCTTGAATTGAAGAACCTTTGAAACAAACAGAGAAGGTTCGGTATAGTAATGTCTTTTAAAGTAATGTCTTTTGTTAGTTTGCTATTGTATAGTGATAGGATTTGAACCTATATGTTGCATAACTCTTTTGTGACAGATAGAAACATATATATAGCTAAACTATAGTTGCGCATCTAGATAGATTAGAGGCTTTAGCACATACGCTAGGATGAAATGCATTATACGAAGCTATATATTCTTGTTGTGCCTTCATGTCCATACTAGTACCCTATGGATAGCAATGAAGACAAAATCCCTGTGGTAGAGTGCCTAGAACCAAAGTTATGTGGAGCAATGAAGTGCATTGTTGGCACACATGAATTCCCTGTGCTTCCCAACCCTATGTTATAAGACTTGTTCTTATCTCCCTTCTTTGACTTGTTCATAGCCATGACAGTGTTATTTGGACCCCTCTTTTTGCCCTATAAGCCACATCCTTGTTTTCCCTCGGATCCCTGCCTTTGTTGTGATCTCAATTTTGATTGTGAGACTTGGCCATTTTCAGTTTCAGAGATGGAAAAAGAGCCACTTGACATGGTTGAGAGCTCAGTTCGAGTCATCGAGACACATGTCGACATCATTCGCAGTCTAGTGACTGATGGGGTTGTGGATACTAGTGAACCGGAATCAGTGTACACACTTAAGACCACTTTGTTTCAAATTGGAGATGTATGCGACATGCTTGAGAAGTGTGCTCTGTCCATCAAAAAGTATGCTGACTCCAAGAGGGCTAAAATTATTCAAGATGAAGCCCTGCAATATGCTGAAGATGATGAAGCTGCAGATGATTTGGAGGAACTCCCAAGCCCAGATCTCCTTACTCAAGCCGACATATTGGAAAAATATTTTGGAATTGAGTATGATAGCGACCAGTCTAGGGGTTGTTGATGTTTAGTCCTAAACAACACGATATGAGTATCGTAGGTTTCACTCTAGGGTTGTAGTAATGGTATGCACAAGGTTGTAGTACTAGTATCCCTGCCTTTGTTGCGATCTCAATTTTGATTGTGAGACTTTTCTCATAATCTCTCTTTAGCATTATTCTAGTTGTCGATCATGTCAAAAGCTTGATAATGTATTTTGTATGAACCTCTTAGAGAGTGTCAAGTCAATGAACTATCTTTGAGTACTATTGGGAAGTGGATCTCTTTGATGTATTTGTTTTCCCTAGTGATATCGATGGTGCCGAGTAGCGCCTACAATCTTGACTACCTCATCCCTATTCTTTGTTTGGGACTTATATGGAGAATGGCTTCGGCTGAATGCCTGAATCGGGCTAGGAAGCATGGAGCAGATAGAAGTGCACTTTCCAATGCAGTTAGATAGAGAAGGCATGGATGTGATGTTATAATGCTGAAGGACCCCAAGAAGAGATTATGGCCTGTCATTTACCACCACTGCCCGTTATTTGTGGGCTTCACCGAGGGCTGGAAACATTTGGTGGCAGCAAACGACCTTCGGGCTGGGGACGTCTGTGAGCTTGTTAAGGGGCCAGACGATGGTGGCCGATGTTCTATGTCCGGATGTGTGGTCACAAAATTTAAAGCCGCCCTGGCTTCATCTGTGCGCTTCTCTTCTCTTAGGTGGGCTGCTAAGAGCACTTAGCAGCCCACATAAGAGAAGAGAAGCACATAGATGAAACCGAGGAGGCTTTAAATTTTGTGACCACACATCCGGACAGAGTACACCGGCTCACCATCGTCTAGCCCCTTAACAAGCTCGCAGATGTTCCCAGTCCGAAGGTCGTTTGCTGCCACCAAATGTTTCCAGCCCTCGGTGAAGCCCACAAATAACGGGCGGCGGTGGTAAACGACAGGCCATAATCTCTTCTTGGGGTCCTTCAGCATTATGACATCACATCCATGCCTTCTCTGTCTAACTGCATTGGAAAGTGCACTTCTATCTGCTCCGTGCTTCCCGGCCCGATCCTGCTCCGGAATTTCGTCCTTCGTAGGCAGTAAAGACTCTGGGACCTCACAGTTACTAGACATTCTGCCTTCCTGTTTGGGGAGGAAAGGAGGGACATGGAGGCGGTTAATTGGGCTCGATTTCTTTTGAATCACCTTTTCTCCAAGTTCCCTTATTGATGGAACCAGTATATTAGACTAACAGTATATCCTCGGTCGACCCCCTTATTGATGGAACCAGTTGTGCACTAGGTACCTACTAGGATGGATGTGGTCTGCACCGGTGCGTCTAACAGAGTTGATGAAGACGCAACCAAACTTGAATGGCAGGCAACGAGCAGCTCCGGTGAAGGGAGCGGGGAGGATAGTTCTAGTGACGACAATCCTTGTCCTCCTATACCTCCAAGGAAGAAAAAAACATCAGATGAGCTTGATGCCGACTATATTCCCAACGATGAAGAGGTAAATAGAAATATGTCGACTATATTCTAAAATAATGTTCATATATGAAAGGCCATTAATTGTTTCAATATATAGATTTCAAATGAAGAGAAGAAAGAGGATGCATGTTCTACATGAAACATGGAGGATGCTTCGATGCCTGAATCATCCGTTTCACATAAGCAGAAACGAGGGCGACGAGGTCCCAATCAGATGAAAGAAGGTGCAGTTATGTACGTAACAAAACTAAATGTAGAGGGGTTTCCTGAAGAACCACTTGACATGGTTACAAAGTTTCGAAATTCCTGCGGGTCTACTGTTAGAGATATAGTGCCAATCACACTTAAAAATGGAAGGATTTAGATGAAGACACCCGCAATAAGCTATGGGCTAAGTTGTCTGAGTCATTCAAGGTCCCAAAAGGCACAAATCATGCAGTAAGGAAGTCGATGCTCTTTGCTATGGCCAAGATGTTTCGTGGGTGGAAGGCTGAGATGAATAGGAATGTTGTTAAGAAGAATAAGGTTCCTCCGCCCAAGAAAATGGGGAAAATCACTCAAGCTCAGTGGGGGGAATTTGTTCGTCAAAAGACCAAACTGAAGGCCAAAGAACTAGGCGAAACTAATTCTCAGAGAGCGAAGAAGAACAAACACCCCCATCGCCTAGGGTCAACCAGATATCACCATAAAGTTGTGCAGTGGAACAGGATAATCGAGGAAGCTATAGCTAACTGCACTTTGGACCTAATATTAAAAGATATCGACGAGCGAGCTATTCGTTGGATCTTAGGTCGGGCAGGTTTGAGTGAGGACGGCAAACTTTTGCATCCAGAATTGGTAGGCGAAGTTTCGACAAAAATTCAAGAATATGCAGATAAGAGAAAGAAGGGTGAATTTAAGCCTCGGAGGGAGAATGACATACTAACTGCAACACTAGGCAATCCTGAACACACTGGACGGGCTCGGGGAATCTCTTCTAAGATTTCCTGGAGAGAGGCGTTTCCAGAGTATGCGGCGTCATATAGGAAACACGAGAAGTCGAAAAGGACCCTTGAAGAGACTATTGATGAAAGGGTACAAAAGGCTATTAATGATCTATATAGTGACCACTACATTTGTATCATGATCTTTCCAAAGCATGGTAAAGTCGTGGTCTTCGACTCACTGAGAATGGAAAAGGCTACGTATAATGACTTCTTGAAGATTTTAGAGAAGTATGATTATTATTGCACACTTGTACTTATTACAACTTAACAAATGTATTCTTAATCTCACAATGCTATTCTTATATGCAGTGCATACCGTTTTTATTGGGAAGATCTTGGCGGCGAACATCCAGAGGACAAGCCTAAGTTGTCAATATCATTATTTCCATATGGTGACAAACAACCTCCGGATACTGTCTTGTGCGGTTATTATGTATGTGAATGGTGTCGTGTCACCTTCCATTACATGGTCAATCGTGAGGATGTAAGTTCGCTATCATTGTCTATGTTGCAATTTTTATGTTATATTGTTGCTCATCACATTACTCTTAGCACTGCTTGCTTTTTTCTTTCATTGCAGGTTCCTAAATCAAAGATCAATGCTGAATGGTTAGAAAGAGATATGGTTTCCGTCGGCGTGGCTAAGGTTGTAAAAGACTTGCTTTACTTTATGCGCCGTGAAGTTCTTCATCAACAAGGGATATTCTACAATACAAATGGAAATTTCCAACACTTCCCAGAACTAAGTTTGTACACGATATCACACAGTGTTTAGATCTTTAGTTTGGAACTTGAGATGTTCAGTTGTCTATGGAACTTGAGATGTTGAGTTGTTGAGTTGTATATGGAACTTGATATGTGTATAAATCTATGTATGGAACTTGATATGTGTATGAATCTGTGTATGGAACTTGTTATGCAACATATCTGTGAATGAATCTGTGTTTGAACCTATGTTTGAATCTGTTATTAAACTTGTATATGAATCTGGAATCTGAATATGAATCTGGAATCTGTATATTGAAATACAGTCGGACCTATATTTAAAACCGCCTGTGATGTGTGGCTAACACAAGCGGCTAGAATTAGAAACCGCTTGTGATGTGTGTCTATCACAGGCGGTTCCTTTAAACTGGACCGCCTGTGATGTGTGTCTATCACAAGCGGTTTTTGATTGACCGCCTGTGATGTTGTTTTACATCACAGGCGGTGCACCACAAGCGTTTCCTAGAACTGCCTGTGTAGAGGCTAACTGGACCACTTGTATAGAGGTTTACTGTAGTAGTGCTTTAACAATTGTGTTGCCTTGTTCTTGATTCACAACATTTGAGAACAAGTGAACAACATTGGCGCCCACCTCCGGTGAACTCCAACGACCACATTCGGCAAGAATTCGCCTTCGTCATGCCGCCGAAGAAGGCAATAGCGACAGGGGCTGCCCTTCAGCCACTAGACACTAACCAAGAAGGGCTCTCTCTAAGAGAAGATCGAAACCAAAAGAGGAAGGCTACCAGCCCAACACCGCAGGAGGAAGAGCTAGACCAAGAGATCAGAGACTTGGAGGCTATTCACCAGCAAGTGCAAAGAAAGAGAGAAAAGATGCTTCAACTAGCCGAACTTCAAAGGAAGATTGATGAAGCTGCTGAAGAAATGCGCCATATCACGCAAGAAGACCAAAGATGAAGGCCGCAACAGAGAGAGCTTCGTCAAGAAAGTCCAAGCAATGATGACGAATGGTATGATGACTTTCATCATGGTAACTTTGCTTTTGATGATGCTTCTCCTCTAGCAGTAGAATTGCAGGCTACCCCATGGCCACCATCTTACAAGCCACCGCAGCTTCCCATGTACGATGGACATTCTGATCCGAAGCAGTTTCTTATGAGTTACGAGGCAACCATATCTTCATATGGTGGCAACATGGCTGTCATGGTCAAATCCTTCGTCATGGCAGTCAGGAGCGTGGCTCAGACGTGGTATTCTTCCCTTCACCCGGGAATGATCATGTCATGGCAAAAGCTGAAGGACATGTTGGTAACCAGCTTTTAGGGTTTCCAGACGAAGCCAGTAACTGCCCAAGCCCTGTTCTAGTGCATGCAATACCATGAGGAATACCTGCAGGCGTATGTCCGAAGGTTTTTGCGTCTCAGGGCTCAGCCGCCAACGGTGCCAAACGAGATTGTCATCGAAGCTATGATCAAGGGGCTCCGACCAGTACCAACGACACAGTATTTTGCCAGGAATCCACCGCAAACCTTGGAAAAGCTCCTCCAGAAGATGGACGAATACATCAGGGCCGATAATGACTTCCGGCAGAGAAGGGAAGAGGCCTACAGATACTCAAAGATGACTATGGGCTTCAGAGGAAGGCTCCACCCTAGACATGTCAGAACAATCCATAATCCTAGCTCAAGTGACGACAGATGAAACCACGCTCAAGGACATCAGCAAAGCTCCCAGTCTTCAGGGACGCAACAAAGTTCTTACAGGCCACCAGCTCTAAGAGGCAGAGGAGGAAGAAGCTTCGGAGGAAGGTTCAGCTCCCAACCCAGAAGGTTGCTCTGTTTATTCTACGAGGAGGATAAAGGACATACAATAAGGATGTGTCAAGTCACGATACAGAAGCAAAAAGAAATAGTTGAAGCCAAGCATGGCAGAATCAGCCAAAGTAGGTCCTGCATACTGCTTCGTGCTATTCTCTGTACCTTCTGGAGTATGTGGGCATCCAGTAGCCCACATCATCAGTTGCTTCGGCAAGTTATTCTCAAGCTGCATGGGCCCTGCTACCACCACCTATAGCACCAACCTTGACCCACAATCAGTAGTCAGAAGGGCACCGCCAAGCATAGCAATAGTGTGGTACACGTGAAGAATCCGAAGCTCGCACAGTCAACAACACTGTGCCCGAGTCGAGACACATTTACTGAAGTTACACATGGGCTCAATCAGAAAATTTTCATACATAGTGTACTATTTACTTTTCTGTCTTTATATTTCTCTCTTTTGAAGACAATATTAGAAGGTTTAACCTTCGGCCTGTTGTAATGAATCTCGGGTTACACCATCAAGTGTAACAGGAAGGGTGACAAAGCTCCAAAGTCGTTCCTAAGGGAATGCAGAGCTGAAATACCACCTAAGTAAAAGGTGAAGAAGCTCCAAAGTCGTTCCTAAGGGAATGTAGAGCTTAGCTCCAAAGTCGTTCCTAAGGCAATGCAGAGATAAAATACCATCTAAGTAAAAGGGTGAAGAAGCTCCAAAGTCGTTCCTAAGGGAATGCAGAGCTGAAATACCACCTAAGAAAAAAGTGAAGAGACTCCAAAGTCATTCCTAAGGGGATGCAGAGTCTAATTTTTTTCTTTTATGGTTCGTGCATAAACATCATTTGCATCATATCATCATATCATATTGCATAACATTGCATCATACACCATTTTGCATCGACAGAAGCAGTAAAAAAGAAGGAAAATTGCTCCTTCAAACATACTAGCTAACCCATGAGGTTAGGTATACCTTTGGCAAGGAACCACAAAAGAATGTATCAATAACATAAGACATGCCACTGGCAGAGGTGTTTTTATACATGGATTGTACCTTCGTCAACGGTATTCTTATACAACACCCACAACGAGATATTCAATGTTGCCTCTACAAAGAAGGGGGATTTCTTTTCGTCTTTATGAAGCATGAAAAGAAGAGAAGGTGTTTTTCGCATATGGTTAAAAAACAGTATGTACGAAGATTTCACGCATCACAAAGAAACATATTACATTAAAAATATGCAAATAGTTGATAATTGTTTCTTACAAAAACGAAGCTACATACAAAGATTCTAAACTCTCAATAGACAAGCTCTAGTCATCTTTCAAAATCTTGTCAGCAACTTCATCTAGAAAAGCCTGTTGACAGCTTCATCAACAGCTTCGTTAGCTATCCTAATTATGTCAAGCGCCCCCTTCAGAGATGGATCAGCTTCAGGATCGTATGGCTCAAGAGGGGGAGAGAGCTCAGCTGCACCAAAATACAAGTGTCTGTTAGTTTGAAGCTAAAACAATTTACGAAGCTAGTTCATGATAAATGTACCTATAAGTCTAGCACGTTCAGCAGCTTCTTTAGTTCTTCTAGCCTCTTCCATGGCATCATGGGATTCTTTCTCTTTCTTTCTAATAGCTTCGTCAGCTATTTCTCAGCCACCCTTCAGCCATACTTCAAAATAAAATTTCCACCTAGGGCAGTGGCTTCGCCCGAAGGGTTTTGATATCATTGGCTGAGAATGAAAATCTTGGATGAACCACAACCTTGGTATGTTCACAACCGACCTTTTCTAGGACCGATACGGCCTCACGGGCCTCAGAGAAGGCACAAAAAGCAAGCTTCACCAATAATCCACTGGATAACCCTGTTGGGATCACCGCGGATAAAGTTCTGCTATAAGGAAAATGCACCAACTTTAGAAAAACTATTCTTCAAATTCTTGGCACATTCTGTAGCTACATTGAAGCATTCCTCTTTATCTTCACGAAGCTCTTCAACATTTTTATGTACCCTTAAGCGTTCAATATTAGATATTTCACGTTTTGTTAGCTCCAAATTGAAATTTTCAGTTGCTTCGCCAAGTTTCTTTTCTAATTCTTGAATCTCATATCTATGCAGTTCTGCTTGGGTGGACAGATTAGCTTCGCTAGATTTTAGCCTATCAACCAAAGAGAGCAGGATCTTATCTGTTTCAAGAGCTTCGTTCCTCAAAATTATAACCTCCGATCGAAGGTTTTCGATTGCCATCTGGTAGCTTTCATCATCCACATCCTTTTGCGCTTTCAGAGCTTTACTAAGAATTAGACCCTGACAAACAAAGAATGGACAAATAATAACAGTAAGAATTACCACAAAGATAGTTCACCATAACAAAAAAGTATCAAATGTGAAGCCAAAATGTATGAACCTTCATGCAGTTGTAGGCGAGGCTATCCACAAGTTGATCCTTCGTCATCGCAGACAGAACAAGCTCAAGTTTTGGATAGCCCATGTTGTCCATTATCTCGTGGCAAACATTAATCTCTTTACTGTCTAGCAGACAGTAGTGGAAGTCATCTTCGTGATTTCCTCCGTATACCAAGGACCCTCGGGGGTATTTCAAGTCCTTGGCATAGTTTGCACTTCAGCAATTTGTTCTGATGATAACTACTTTCCTGAAGCGTGTCAAACAATGTATTCCAAATCACCCTGGGGAGGTGCTTCGGGAGCTGGTGATGTCGACTTTTCTGGAAGACTCTCTTCCATCAGCCTTACTAGCGTAGCTCTCAAAGGTCCGGCTTTAGCATGAGCAGAAGTAGCGCTTGCAGTAACCACTTTCCTTACAACTTCAATTTTCTCGCCAGAAGCTTCGGTAGGAGCAGGAGTTGGCGTTTTCATAGATTCCAAAATAGCATCCAAAACTCTAGCCATCCTTCTCTTCCTCGGAGTTGTTGTTGTAGTAGTTGATAGCTTCGGTAACCCTGTCACAACTAGAGGACTCGGTAGCTTTGGCTGTTCTTCTGTTGTTTTCTTTGCCGGATCAGGCCTAGCTTCGGCTAGCATGGCAGGGGCAGCTTCGGCACTCTTGATAAACTTCACCTCCTCTATTGTGGGCACCACAGCCGCTTGTTCTAAAGATTGTAGCTTCGACCTATGGGTCAGGACCTTGGCTCTCTTCGGCTTCGGCGCACCAGAAGAGGTTGAAGTGGCAATTTTTCCTTTCCCTTTTTGCTTTCGAGGAGGAAAACAATAACTAGGATAAACAAACCCGGCCACATCAAAAACTCATTAGTCTCCTTTTTCCTCGAGCACCAAAGGCAACAGTCATGGCCTCGTCCTCTGCCTTTGTGTAGGCTCCCAACAGCTCATCACTGGTTGCCTCAACAACATCTAGCCAATCGTCATTTGGTTCATCAAACTGGCTTCTATACTAGAAGGTGTATCTAAGATAAACCAAACTACCTTGGCTAGAGCCAACAACAATTTCCTTCGACATCTCCCAATCATTCACAAGAGGCCATACCTTGAAAGCAATGTGTTCCTGTACTAAATCCCTAGTACCGATGTAAGTACACATGGTGTTGAAAGCCATTAGGCACGCTTGCACCTCATTCCCAATTGCAATTGATGGCCTTCTAATGCCGAAGCGCGACCATATGGGACGTTGAATAATGCCCTTCACATCCTCCCTCTCACTCAGATCATTCTTTACATAGAACTATTGCTTCATCCAAGAACCCGACCACTTCTTCCGAAATGTTGGCACAGGATAACTTGCCTCAGAGCGGGGCACGAAGCTGTAGCATCCGAAGTTGTTATGGTATTGCTCCTTCCCGGTTGCCTTTGTCTGGTAAGATAATTCATGTATATTACAGAAGCACCTAGCATATGGCTCTAGCCCTTGGTTCCTCATAGCCCAAATGAAAACCCCCACTTTAATCAAAGCTTCGGGAGTAAGTTGATGAAGGTATATTTCGAACGTCTTCAGTACTTCAACCAACATCTTGTGTAGTGGAAAATGAAGCCCAGGCTTCATGAAGCTTTTAAAAACCACCACTTCATCTGCTTCGGGAAGAGGAACATTGCTTTCTCCTCCAACTCTCACAATGGATATATTGTGAAAATATTTCCCCTTCATCCCTTCAATCTGTCCTTGTTTAACACTGGACTTTCCAGAAACAACATGGCTCAGTCTCCATGGTCAATCTTCGGCATCTTCATTTCCACTCTCCACATCAAAGCTATCACTGTCGCTGGAATCCCCAAATAGCCCTGCCAGCATCTTATTGGTGATTTTTTCAATGTTGGTCTTTTCCAATGTTTCATAAAAACCAGCAACTGTGGGGTCTACAATCTTCTTATCCTTAGCCATTTGGATGATGATCATAGCAAATGCCGAAGCTCGAAAAACAAACGTGCTCGCAAAAGAAGGCTAAAATGACAATCACAGCACAAACAGCTAGATGGCACGAAAAATATTCATAGCATAGACCTCTATATATATACTCAGAGCTCCACCAGTCGGTGGGACCCACGATTCAGAGCAATCCATTATTCTAGCAAAGGGGAAGGTGTTTTTTCGGACCTTGGGCTAAAGGCCTTCGTCCGTATCACAGTCTGAATTTGTTACAAAGAAACAAATTAATACTGCGAGAGGCTACTATTAGGGGCCTTCCTCTTCCGAAGGTCCTCAAAAACATGACTAACAATGTACTTTCAGTATAATGATGATTATCACAGGGAGCTTCGATTCATGAAGGGAGTGTTCTCCTTCATCGAAGGACTTTGAGACAAAGGCATAGCCCGAAAGTGACGACAATGAACGATCGAAGCTATAGCCAAAGGGAAACAACTTTGGCTTAAAGCAATGCCGAAGATCAAACATGGAGCCCAGCTGAAGAGAAAAAGACTAGCTAGTCCCTAACGATTCATGTTACAGTAATGAATAAATGTTAAGGTTATAAATGTAGTTTTACCCGGGTTGCATCCCGTGCCTATAAATAGGTGAACAATACCACCGTAGTGTTCACGCTGAATAGTAATCGCTCTCACATCAGCACCTTCGAACAAGCCGAAGGTATCAATGTTATATAAATTCTGTTAATGTTCATGTGTACATTATGAAATACATATGTGAATGAACTGAAGGACTACATTCATTATCTCTATGTACTCTTGATATTATGAATGATGAAGGCATGTCCTTCATGACCTTCGTCTGAAGATCATTATATCCAAGATGAGATAATGCTTCGGAGGACGAAGGTCCTTGACCTTTAACAATTGTGTTGCCTTGTTATTGATTTATAGCATTTGAGAACAAGTGAATAACAAATGACCTAAGTTTATTATGTAATTAAATTAGCTTGTTTTAGTTCATTTAGTGGTGCCTATATAGTTTAAACTTTTAATTTTTGAGGATAATTATTATGCCCTCAGAAATAAGATCATTTTATATGATTTAGGGTGTCGTGAAATGATTTTTCTATATTGTGGCTTATTAGTTTAACTTAGTGATATTTACGATGGTTCTATTTATTCGTAGTCTATCCTAGTGTCAACAAACGAAACCTAGACGTCACCCATTTTGAGCCTACACACCTCACATGCGAATCTCAGTTTTGATAAAGCCAAGTGGAAAGTGAGTGACATAGTCTTTGTTTAATTGTTATCGAAAGTTATGTCTTTATTTCTACATTGTTTTATGCTTGCCGAACTTGGATCGACAACTCGTTCATAGGCATAGGACACTACAGGCAGGTGAACATGGTCCTTGGTAATCTTGTTCATCTCCATTGGCCTGGTCTTGTGACTTTGCCTACTGGCGAGTCTGTCCCCGCCACCACTTGGGAGCATTATCCCTATGGTGTTTGTAGAATGTTTGGCAACACACGACCACTAGTTTGGGATGCATTCTGAGTATGAATTGTTTTTACTAATTTCGTTATCCCATATATGGTTGCTTGTATGATAACACTATTTTTGCAGAAACGGTACAAGTTGCCGGAAGATGGGTCATATGATCTAAACGCTCGTTACATGTTTGAGTATAACGCGAACGATGTCGTTGCAGATGCAATGTACTGTGCATGACTTCAGGCTAGAAAGGCATGGTACAGGGCAAGTGATGATGATTGTCCGATGCCGAAGACTAAGGCGAAGTGGTCATCAATTTACCTTACGGAGGAGCAATACCTTAAGGTAAACAAGTTGTTGCATCTCATATCATTTTTTGTTGATTCTTGTTTTGGGTACATGTTAATCCATCTATTTGCTTGATTGAAAAACATTTCATGTAGGTGTCTGTGCCTTAGATGGTCACCTGATAAGAGGGTTATTGGGCCTTGTGCAGGTGGTGGGCTTCCCTGGAGTTTTGTGTCATTTCCGAAAGGAACAGGGGAAACTGTGGTACTGAGTCATTCCACAACTACGGCGGTGATGGACATGTTCGCTTGGCTAAGCGAATGGTATGTCACAGTATGTTGTAACTTCGAATTACATAGAAATGTGTCATTCTAACTTGTATGTACAGGAAGTCAAATCTGGTCGTACGCCCAGCGAGGTGGAGGTGTATATGTAAGGGCATAGGGGTTCTAATCCTCAGAATCCTGATGTTTTATGCACTCAGACAGCCACCGACCGTCTAGTGAGTTTTTGTTACTCTATTATGTGTTTATGCATCAACTTGGTGATGCACTTATATTTGGTTTGTTTGCCTCTAGGATTCATATGGGCAGGAGATGGTTCAGCTCCATGGGCAGGACTATGACTAGAGGAGCCAGCCAATCAACCCTCAGGCAGCATATGCTAGTGCAGGAGGACAAGCCCATGGACGGTGAGAGTATTTGATTTGGATTTCAAAATTATTCTCATATGCTTGTGATTGAACTGGGTCTAGGGTTTACTCTAGTAACTCCATGGTTTATTATACTAAGTGCATGTTTCACTCATGTAGGTTGGGTATTTTTGATTCTACAATTGATTCCAGGGAGCTGAGACGCCGTGGACGACAGTCCACATCCTCGTCTTCGTAGTCGTCCTGTTCTCGATCATCCGCCCAAGAGATAGAGATTGCAGTGTTGCGTCAGCATGCATATTATCATCAATCAATTTTGAGGAAACAAATGGAGTACTAGAGCAGCAAGCTGAGTACCACAACAAGAAGGAAGAGTATTATTCAAACCTCCATGCCCAGAATCAAGCTCTACTCTCGGTAAGTAGAAGTAACATTTTGTTTGTAACAATTTAAAACACATGATGTGTACCTTATTTTCTCAACAATTGCTTGTATCTATTTTGTAGCAACTGGCACAACAAGTGGGCGTCCCGATGCCAACATATGGGATGCTGCCTCCGAACTTTGCACTGCCGCTGACAATGATGTCGCCTCCACCACCGCCACAATTCCATATGGTATGTACACATATGCGTGTGACATGGTCATAGATGCCTTATGTGTTAAAATGAAAACTTATTGGTTAATATTTTATGTGCGTGTGTTATAGGGATTTCAGATACGTCCCGCTTCAGTTGCCGCACCTGGAGATGTGTCTGGTCAAGACGATGCATCGACTTCTTGGGTGAACAACCTTTTCAACAACTAGAGTCCAGCCGGAAGAAGTGGCTATAACTCCAACCAACCAGGTGATGTATATGTGTGATAGTTCATCAAATGTGTTTGATTTGGAAGTATGTCAATGTTCATGTCAAAGACTATGTGTCGAACTATGTCAGTGTTTAAGTTGGAACTATATGTTGATGTAAAAGACTTATTGCAACTATTTGGAACTATGTGTTTGTGAATGTGAGGTGATGTTTAAGAATATGAATACTTATGAGAATTGATGTTTGTGAATGTAATTGTGAATGTGAATATGTGGTTGTATATGAAATATGTGTATATATATGAAATACGTGTTTTTCTGTAAATGTCAGAAATTTACAAAAATAGGATTTTTGCCACTTCTGAATATCATTATGTTTGATGCCTTAGTGGAGCCGTCGGACATAAGGACATATTATATCCGATGGCTTAGTGGGGCCGTCAGACATAAGGTTGTATTATGTCTGACGACTTAGTGGGGCCGTTGTACATAAGGCTGTATTATGTTCGACGACCTCCACTAAGCCGTCGGAAATAAGAGAAGTGGGCCCCATTAACGACCGGTAATACCGTTACCGAGGTTAAACGCCGACGGCCCCTTTCGGCCGTCAGACATAGCTTATGTTCGACGACCGCCGTCGGAAATAATCTTATTTCTGACCCGTTACGACCGAGGGACAGGTACCATCGGACATAAGCCTTGGGCCATCTGAAATAAGCTATTTCCGACGGCTTAGGGCTTATGTCCGACGGCTATGGTCGTCGGAAATGTAGGTTTTTACTATAGTGTTTACCGAGAGAAGCATACCTATTTTCGGATAGAAATTGTAGGTCGTGGAAATTTGCCTGTAACAATTATATAGATAGTAAGTGACAAAGCTAAAAATAGTATTCTCTCCAACCCAAAATAGTAGTTGTTTTAGCTCTTGGTTTTTTTACCTATATTCAAATGGATGATGATAAATCTAGACACATATAAAACACATACATTAAGGCCCGATTTGTTTCCCTCCTAGATTCTATAAGCTGGATTATGGTGGAAGGGTAGAAGGGTAAAATGTCACTTTAGAATCACAAAAAGCTAAAATAAGCCACCCAACAATAGCTTATTTCAGCTTATTTATGGTCATAAAGTGGTTTTTTACCCTCTCAACCTTACACTATAATCCAACTTATATAATCTAGGAAGGAAACAAACACATCCTAAGGCTTCGATGAATCCACTATTTGTCTAAAACGAATTTTATTTTGGTACAAAGGGAGTAATGAAAAAATGGGACTTGTTGTAACACTCCAAAATCAAATTCTGAATAAATTAGGAAACACATTTCATGAATTAATTAAATATGTTTTCAAATAATAGATTACCTAAAGATTATTATGTGAACTATCCTTTGTGTCTAAGGGCCTTGCAAACCCTGGCTAAACGGGATACACGACTTGTGGGTAAAGATGTGCAACCTCTGCAGAGTGTAAAACTGGTATATCATGTGTGCTCACGGTCATGAGCAGCTCGGACCCTCACATGAGTAAATTGTGGAACTAAACTTAAATTGTCATATGCATTGCATCGTGGGTGTTGTTATTAATTTGATATCTTATTTATTTGGGTTGGTACCTACTTACACTTAGTAACTGCTAATAAAACTTTGACCAACTTTAAAAGCAATGCTCAACTTTAACCATCTATTTTGGTAAGCCTTACACTTCACATGAGCTCCCACCTTTGGTGAGTTCATGCACATTATTCCCCACAACTTGTTGAGCGATGAACGTATGTGAGCTCACCCTCGTTGTACTCACATCCCCCCAGGTCAAGGACATGTACCACAGGATGAGGCGCGTGAAGGATGATGTGATGAGCTCATCAGTGGTCTAGGCCGTCGTCTCCCAGTCAACTTTGTTTGCTAGATCGTTGTCTTCGTATGATGTAATTATTTCTCTATTTTGTACAGAACTCCATTATATATATTAAGGATGTGACATTCGTTTTTGTACCATGAGTCATCATATGTTTGAGACTTGATCCTAGCACACTTGGTGAAGTTCGCGCCCGGGTTTTGGCCCCTGCAACCCAGGTGTGACAGAAGTAGTATCAGAGGAATGTTGACTGTAGGACATAACCTAGATAGAACTGGACATTCCTTACCTACTTACCTTTACTACTCTGATTCTTTCTAAACTTTCCTCAAATCTTTTCTCATCTATTGCTGCTATACTCTGATTACTCTTATCTTATCTCTTCTAAAGACCAAATGAATTTCACACCTTGGAATCCTATACCTAATGTGACCCTTAGTAATAGGAATCCTAATTCTAGGAAAAAAACTATTTTTATAGGTATCTATGTCCTTTAATGCTTGTTCTTATGAACCTTGTTTGATTTGTGTTGGGACCATGCTTCGTCGCCGAAGGTCCTGTAGAAAGAAACAGCTTCGGCTGAAGCTGTTTGTACGTGATGCCGAAAGGTGCAGTGCATGAAGCTTCGGAAATGGAAACCGACTTAAAGATGGAATGACCTTTTAGCCCATAAGAATTTGAGTCATTTTCGTAAACTTTTATGAGGGGTGTGATTGTAATTCCTCACAGGCTGTGTCCTGTGCCTATAAATAGTGAACAGTATTCCTTTACTGTTCACGCATTCTTGTATTTGCAACCGCATCATTCGGGAACCAATCTTTGCCAAGGCAGAGGTATAATTGTATTCAATGCTTAAATACATTGAATGGATACAATATGATTCGTTTATGATTCATTCACCTTTGACACTCCATATTTTATGTTACTTTATACAATCTGTTATGATTCAATTACGAAGATTTAACCTTCGTAATTGTATTGCCATCAACCTTCGTCCAAAGTTCATTAATCCCTAAGGGAATAATGCTTCGTTGGACGAAGGACATTAACATTTAACATTTTATGTTGCCTTGTTCTTAATTCATAGCATTTGAGAACAAGTCCCCAACATTGGCGCCCACCTCCGGTCATCTCACTTCCACTTTTTGAGATGATGGCTTAGATTGACGCTCAAGCTGGAGCTGCTTCGGCCCCGAAGCTTGTGCTCCCGATAACAGGTGGTTCGTGCTCCGAACCAGCTAACAAAAAGCAGAAGAAAGAGGCACAGAGAAGGGTACAACATGTTGGAGTGCAAGAACCCTTCATCAAGTCAAGATGGTCCCACATTCCAATCACCTTCTCCCAAGAGGATCTTCAGCTCAAGGATTTTCCTCATAACGATGCTATGGTTATTTCTTGCGTTGTCAAAGGGTTTCTGGTCCACAATGTTTTGGTTGATACAGGCAGTGCAGCTGATTATATATTTGCTAAGGCCTTCAGACAAATGCAAGAGCCAGAAGATAAGATTCATGATGCTACACACCCTCTCTGTGGCTTCGGAGGAAGACAGATTGTAGCACTGGGCAAGATCACCATGCCAGTGACCTTCGGATTCATCAACAACACCAGAACTGAGCAAGTTGTGTTTGACATTGTTGACATGGAATACCCTTACAATGCAATTATTGGTCGTGGCACCCTCAATGCTTTCGAAGCAATTCTTCATCCTGCTTATCTTTGCATGAAGATACCTTCGGATCAAGGACCCATTGCTATTCATGGAAGTCAGGAAGCTGCCAGAAGGGCTGAGGGAAACTGGACTGACTCAAAATCAATCCATAATATAGATGGAACTGAAGCTTGTGAACAGTACAAATTCAGAAGAGAGAAAGCAGCTTCGGCAGATCAGCCGAAGCCCATGCTCTTATGTGAGGACATAGCAGAGCAGAAGGTGCTGTTGGGCTCTCAATTATCCGAAGAACAGGAGAAAACCTTGATAAGGTTTTTATTCAACAACAAAGATGTTTTTGCATGGTCAGCTAATGATCTTTGCGGAGTCAACAGGGATGTTATTGAACACTCGCTCAATGTTGACCCATCCTTCAGACCCAGAAAGCAGAGGCTTCGGAAAATGTCTGATGACAAGGCCGAAGGAGCTCGGAATGAAGTCAAAAGACTCCTCTGTGCAGGAGTTATCAGAGAAGTAAAGTACCTAGAGTGGCTAGCTAACACTGTTATGGTAAAAAAGGCCAATGGCAAATGGCGAATGTGTATCGATTTTACGGATCTCAACAAGGCCTGTCCGAAGGACGAATTCCCATTGCCAAGGATAGACTCCTTAGTTGATGCAGCAGCTTCGTCAGAGCTTATGAGTCTTCTAGATTGTTATTTAGGCTATCATCAAATTTGGATGAAGAAGGAGGATGAGCCGAAGACCAGTTTCATAACCCCTAGTGGAACATATTGTTACCTTCGGATGCCTGAAGGGCTCAAGAACGCTGGAGGAAGTTTCAGCAGAATGACTGCGAAGGTTCTCCAGTCACAGATAGGCAGAAATGTGCTAACTTATGTTGATGATATCATTGTAAAAAGCACGAAACAAGAAAACCACATTGCTGATTTGCAGGAGACCTTCGCCAGTTTTAGACAAGCTGGTCTGAAGCTGAACCCAGAAAAATGTGTCTTCGGAGTAAAGAAGGGGAAATTTCTTGGATGCTTGGTTTCGACAAAGGGAATCGAAGCTAATCCAAGTAAAATTGAAGCTATACTTCGAATGGAGCCACCAAATACAAAAAAGGGGGCCCAAAGATTGACGGGGAGGCTGGCATCTCTCAATAGATTCATATCCAGATCAGCAGAGAGAAATTTACCATTCTTCGAAGTGCTGAAATCAGCCGAAGTCTTTCAATGGGGACCAAGCCAACAAAAAGCCTTCGAGGAACTGAAGCAATATTTGATAGACCTAACAACATTAACTCCACCAACACTAGGGGCTCCTTTGTTATTATATGTGGCAGCTTCGCACTCAGCGGTAAGTGCAGCACTTGTCCAGGAGAAGCTTGATGGCCAAGTCAAGAAGCAGGCTCCAGTATATTTTGTATCTGAGGTTCTTAGTTTATCAAAGAAAAACTATACGAAATTGGAGAAGGTGTTATATGCTGTTTTGATGGCATCCAGGAAGCTTCGGCATTACTTTCAAGCATACAATATTGTTGTTCCTTCTTCATAGCCGTTGAAGGATATTATGAGAAATAGAGAAGCTACTGGACGGATTGGAAAATGGGCTGCAGAGCTCAATGAATTTTGCATTGATTATGTGCATAGATCTTCGATCCAGTCTCAAGCGTTGGCAGATTTCATTGCCGACTGGACGCCAGGGGCTCAGGATGAAGAAACAAATAAAGATGCCGAAGTATGGACAGTGTTTTGCGATGGATCTTGGGGAACCTTCGGAGCAGGAGCAGCTGCTGTGTTGATTTCACCATCCAAAGTTAAAACTTGTTATGTGGCAAGACTTGATTTTAGTTGCACAAACAATATTACTGAGTACGAAGCCCTGCTTTTGGGTCTTCGGAAGTTAAAAGCAATGGGAATCAGAAGGGCCATTCTTAAAACTGATTCCCAGGTTGTTTCGGGTCATATCGACAAGAGTTGTAAGGCTAAAGACCCGAAGCTTGAAAAATATCTAGACACGGTCCGAAGGATTGAAGCTTCATTCGAAGGATTTTCTGTCAAAAATATTCCTCGAGGACAAAATGAGCATGCTGATTTGCTAGCTAAGTCAGCAGCACAGGGGCTGCCCTTACCTTCGGATGTGTTCTTCGAAACAATAAAAGCACCTTCAGTGGAACTTCTTGAAAGAGCAGTCCTCAATATATCTCCTGTTTATAGTGAAGACTGGAGAACTGAGATCATCTCTTACCTTCGGGGTAACTTCCTTTCAGATGACGAAACTTATAACAGGAGGATAGAGGCAAGAGCTCGTCCATATGTCATGATAGAAGGGGAGTTGTACAAGCATGGAGTTTGTGCTCCATTACTCAAGTGTTTATCTAGAGCCGAAGGCATATAATTGATGAAAGAAATACATGCAGGCATGTGTGGATCTCACATTGGATCTAGGCCGTTACTTGGAAAAGTTTTCCGTCAAGGGTTTTATTGGCCGAAGGCAGCCTCGGATGCAGCGGAATTGGTTCAAAAATGCGAAGGTTGTCAGAAATGTGCAAGAGATAAAAAACAACCTTCGTCTTTAACTCAGCTGATACAACCCATCTGGCCATTGCAAAGGTGGGGCCTTGACTTGTTAGGTCCGTTACCACCGGCCCAAGGAAACTTAAGATATGTTGTAGTGGCTGTGGAATATTTTTCTAAATGGATTGAGGCTAAGCCTTTAGCCACAATAACTTCGGCCACAATTCAAAGGTTTTTCTGGCAGAATATTGTTTGTCGTTTCGGAGTACCAAAGGCCATCACTGTAGATAATGGAACACAGTTCGACTCCGAAGCTTTCAGAGAATTTTGTGATCAAATTGGCACGAAGATCCATTTTGCATCAGTTAGACATCCGGAGTCAAATGGACTTGTTGAAAGAGCCAATGGCATCATAATGACAGGAATAATGAAGTTAATCTTCAATCAACCCAGGGGAAAGTGGCCAGATCAATTAATCAAAGTGGTGTGGAGCCACAACACAACAACATCAAGGTCAACAGGCTTTACTCCATTCAAATTATTGTTTGGTGACGAAGCAATAACTCCGGAGGAAGCAAAAACTGGATCAATAAGAGTAGTAGCTTCGGCAGAATCAGATTCTGAAGCTGATCATTCTGTGGAAAAAGATGCTATAGAAGGGATCAGGCTTCAAGCTGTGGAGAACATCAATAAATATCAAGCCGAAACAATCAAATGGCGTGATAGAAAGGTTCGGCTAAAGAATATTGAGCCAGGACATTTGGTGCTTCGGAGAGTGGCTAACCCAGATTCAGTGGGCAAATTGCAGTTGAAATGGGAGGGACCTTTTTTGGTAGTATCTTCGTCAAGACCCGGTTCATACAGATTGAAGGATATGGACGGCAACGACATTCCTAGATCTTGGAATGCGGATGAGCTTCGGCGATATTATGTATAACTTGATGTAATTTTTTATATATTTTTATTTTTCTTTTATGGCACCCTTTTCCTTTCCGAAGGGGGAGAAAGGTTTTTAATGGGGCCATCGCATGTAATTTCTTTTTTATTTTTCAGCTTTATAAGAGTAAAATCCCCCAAAGATGTAAATGTAAAAACTGAGAACGCACCATCGAGTGCCGAAAAGAGAGAAAAAAAAGAGAAATAGGAAAGAAGCTCGAAAGCTGTCCCTAAGGGGATGCGGAGCACGACGAAGCTACTAAAAAAGTCGCTCCAAAGGGGGCGCAGTGTAAGTTTTCTGCTCCAAAGTCGTTCCAAAGGGAATGCAGAGCTTACAGCGAAAAGTCAACGCTGATACCGCCGAAAGTAAAAGGCGAAGAAGCTCCTAAGGGAGGCTTACAGCGAAAAGTCAACGCTGATACCGCCGAAAGTAAAAGGCGAAGAAGCTCCTAAGGGAGGCTTACAACGAAAAGTCAGCGCTGATATGTAATTGTTTCTAAGGAAATAACGTTTGTGATTATGGCTTCGGATATGTGTTTGGACATTCATTTACGCACCACATTACATTATAACATTTGCATTCACAAACATTCATCTAGGCATATGTAGGATAACCATCATCATAGCATAAGTGGTTGCTTCGGCGAAAAGGAAAAGACTGTCTTTTGTACTTCGTCGTGTACGAAAAGAAGAGCTTCGGAAAAAAGGAAAAGCTGTTTTTTATGCTTCGCTGTGTACGAAAAGAAGGGAAGGTGTTTTTTTCGTCTTCGACTCAAAAAGATAATTTCGTCCACATCAAAGCACCTCATACATTAATGGAAGGGTAAGAGCATATTACAAGGTATGAACAGAATTCATTAAGAACAGTTTAGTCATATTTACAAAAGTTATTTCAAAAGTCTCTTGAGTTTTTCTACAGTCTACTCCTACTGATCTTCATGAGGCCTCAGCTTCGGCGTCATACTCTTTAAGCATCGGTCTCGGCTTCGTCATCCTACATGAATTAAGTTGTTGGGGGTCAAAATCAAATTTAAAGGAAAAGGTAAACACAAGGTATGATTTCTTACTGGTTCAAGATGACTCCGAGCTTCGTCTCCAGCCTTTTCTCGCCCGCCTTTTGTCCATATCATCTTTACAAATCTATTAGAAATGCTTCGGGCAAGGTCAGGAATATCATCTAAAATTGATGGTGATAGAGTGAAATTGGGCCTATTAACAATTTTTCCATGATCGCAGCCAGCTTTCAGAAAAGCTGCAGCAGTGCCCCGAGAAGCTACCGAGGCACAGAAGTCACCATGCCCGGCTATAACTTCGTCAAGCTCATCAATTTCACCCTCAATATGTTCGAAGGTCCTTGGTAAATCTTCAGTTGACGGGGTGAATTTCCCACTGCTAGCCCCGACTGAGTGGAAGATTTTTCTCAATCGTTGAATACATTTATTGCTAAACTCCAAACATTTGTCTTGAAGGCTTGCCAATAATTTTTTCAAATCTGAATTTTGTTGGACTTCGGCTTCAAGTTTTGCATTAAGTTCTTGCTTTTCTTGTTCAAACTGTTCAGATTGGCAGAGAAGCTTCGTATTCAATTCTGCTAATTTAGCTTCGGCTTCTGCCAATAAGCCTTCAGTTGTCTGAAGCTCGAAGTTTTTCTTTTCAATAGTAGCTGATTGCTCTTTTATTTTGCTCTCTAAATTTTCAATTATAACCTCGTGTTTTTTGTCTTCCAGATCCTGCTGCATTTTCAAAGCTTTACTCAACAGCATACTCTGCACATAAACAACCTTCGTTACAAATGTCTTCATTATTAAAAACAATAAAAGTCAAGGGAAAAGTAGTTCACCTTGAAATTGGAATAAAATAAACTACCAACGATATGTTGTCGTCGGTAGCGGCTAATGTCCGTTTCCAGCTTCGGAAAACCGATATTCTTTGATAGAGTACCGATAATCTTAGCTCCAGTTTGATCCCGGATACAGTCTAGTTTTTCATCGTCAATACCCCCGAAGAGGAGTGCTCCTGGTTTATATCCGCAAGATTTGGCATATTCTTTAAGCTCTTCTATTTCGGTTTTTGACAATTCTTGTCCAACTAAATTTTGAAACATGAAGGCTTCGTCCTCTGAAGTTTCGTCAGCGATTTCCTTTTCTTTCCCAGACACTGCGGCCATGGTCTCTTCGGCGGCAGTAGTAGCTTCTTCTGCGGCCATGTTTAGCAGCATTTTGTCGATGTGTTCAATTGTGGTTTCCAAGTTCAAATCTTCGGTTGAGGTAGCTTCGGTAGCCGCGATCTCCGAAGGTGCGACTTCAATATTTGTTACTTCCTCAGCCGCTGGTATCTTCTGAGCTGAAGCTCTCGGTGGTGTCTTGTCAATGACTTCTGTCACTGCGATGATTCTTTGTCTCTTTGTTTTAGTTGTTTTCTTCGTTTTTTCGGGCTCCTTTTCCTTCTGAAAAAACTTCGTCAGTTGAGGCCCCAATGGACTTAGCTTCATAGGCAGGGATTCAGTCATTACCTTCAAAATCTCTTCCACGTCAGTGGCAGAGCGTGATGCGGGAGTCTCTTCTTCGTCAGATACTTTTCGCTTCGGAGATGATACTTTCCTCTTCTTCGGAATATTCTTCTTTTTTGGTGGTTCTTTCTTATCTTCATTTAAAGCTTCGGCTACCCTTTTCCTTTTCCGGCCTTCGGCAACTTTATACAGTTGTTCGTAATCAGGGTATTCAAAACCCAAGGCGTCCAGCACTCGATTCAGTCTTCGCTTCGGACGGGTGCCGAAGGCCGCAGTCATCAACTGATCTTCTTTTTTGGAGTAATTACCAAGTATTTCATTGCACATTATTTCAATTGTATCCAGCCACTCTTGGCAAGGTGTTTTAAAGTATTTCTTAAACTTGTAATAGTAAGGTAACCGCACAAGTTCCCCTTCTTTCTTCTCCCCCTTTAGCTTCGGCATTCCCATTCTTTCAAAGTAGGAAAAACCCTGAAGGCCAAGAACTCTTGAACCAGGTCTCTTGTGCTGATATGCTCTGAAATAATTTTAAACTCAGCCAGTGCAGCCCAAGTAGGACCATCTAATGACATTTGGCATCGCGGTCTTGTTTCTCCGAAGATCAATTCAAGAGGGCTTTGTACCAGCTTCTCTTTGTCTTCGTCAACTTTCACATAAAACCATTCCGACTTCCAGCCCGCTGGCCATTTGCTTCGGTAGCTGATTACAGGAAACTTTGTGGTTTTCCGATAGGCAAAATTATAGCAACCAAAGTTGTCATGTAATCCATCTTTTCTAGCCTTCGTCTGATAATGCAGTTCATGAACTCGACAAAAGCTGTCGGCAAACGGCTCCACCGCCTGGCTTCGGAGGGCCCAGATATAAACACTAAGCCTAACGATAGCATTAGGAGTCAGCTGATGAAAGTAGATTCCAAACTTCTTCAATACATCTGCAATAATCCCATGGAGGGGGAATCTCAGTCCAGCCTTTAGAAAGCTCTTGAAAATGACTATTTCATCTTTCTCTGGCTTTGGGGTAGTTTCTTCCCCTCCGAAGCGAAGTAGCTTCTTCTCACTTTCACTAAAATAACCCGACTTCACCATCTTGGAGAAATCAGCCTTCGAGACAGTTGACTTTCCGAAGTCCAAGTGACTGGGTTTGCATGGCATGGCAATTTGATAATCATCTTCGGAATCAGTTTCCTCAATATTTCCTTCTTCTGCTTCGGCAGCAACTTGTTCTGTCTCAGCAACAGTCTGCTCTGTCTCGGCGGTACGGATTTCTTCCGAGGTCACCAGTCCGGATCGTTGCATTGCTTCAGAGATGGGAACAGTCTCCGATCCTTCAGCTTCGCCTCCCTCGCGCTCAACCCTAGCGGTAGAACGCACTCTGGCCATTTAACTCTGAATTTTTTGGGAACTAAATACTTTTTCTTCCGAAGCTTTTTCTTCTGACGAAGTAGGCTTCAAACTGGAGCTTCGTCTGATTCTGAGAGTCAAGCTTCGGCTATGGTTATAAATTTTGGCAGCAAAACAGTGCAAATAGCAATGAATGCTGTGGTAACTTCACACCTACCCGTCTGTTTATATAGTGATGCAGGTAAGAAGGTGAATCGCCAGGATTTTTACACCAGGCGAACAGCTGCTTGCACCCGCTGTGCGGTGGACCACAGAGACCAAATAGTAACTCTGCAAGGTGGGACCGGGACTGCTACCCGCTCGGAAACTGAATCGTTTCTCGGCAACGAGCTCAGGGAAGGTGTTTTTTGGACCTTCGGCTTCCCGAAGCCTAAGATACTTTCTTTTCACGGATCAAGCTCGTTACGAAAAACGATCTAGCACCGCGAAGGGGCTACTGTTGGGACCATGCTTCGTCGCCCAAGGTCCTGCAGCAAGAAACAGCTTCGGCTGAAGCTGTTTGTACGTGATGCCGAAAGGTGCAGTGCATGAAGCTTCGGAAATGGAAACCGACTTAAAGATGGAATGACCTTTTAGCCCATAAGAATTTGAGTCATTTTCGTAAACTTTTATGAGGGGTGTGATTGTAATTCCTCACAGGCTGTGTCCTGTGCCTATAAATAGTGAACAATATTCCTTTACTGTTCACGCATTCTTGTATTTGCAACCGCATCATTCGGGAACCAATCTTTGCCAAGACAGAGGTATAATTGTATTCAATGCTTAAATACATTGAATGGATACAATATGATTCGTTTATGATTCATTCACCTTTGACACTCCATATTTTATGTTACTTTATACAATCTGTTATGATTCAATTACGAAGATTTAACCTTCGTAATTGTATTGCCATCAACCTTCGTCCAAAGTTCATTAATCCCTAAGGGAATAATGCTTCATTGGACGAAGGACATTAACATTTAACATTTTATGTTGCCTTGTTCTTAATTCATAGCATTTGAGAACAAGTCCCCAACAATTTGGTTCTTTGATTTAGTGCAATTAGTTGTGGAGTAATGTCCACAATTGCATCTAAATATATATGTATAAAAATATATTTAGAAAGATAGAATATCCCCCATAAAAAATAGATCTGTCTTGTAGATCCATCTCATAATAAAAGATTCTATCTTATCCTTATAGATTCATCTTGTCCTAATAAGCATACTTATCCCACCCTATAGTAGCAACCATGATCTAGTCCAAAATAAATTAATTAGATCTTATCTAGTCAAATCTATTCATGCCAAACTAATCTAGATCCCATCTAATCTAAATACAACCTAATCTAAGGTCAGACACATAACAAGTTAATATTGGTGAAATAAATTAGACTCTACTCCTATAAACATGTTTTAACCTATATTGATGCCTTAGACCAACTTGGACATGAACAACAACCTAACCTACATAGTGGGTTGTATGACTTATCCTGCCCAACCTAGAAGCAAAACAACTAAACCTGATTCTACCTACTCTCATTTAGCTTAAGCCACTTACTAAGCCACCTGCTCTACCTAATAAGCTGTTTGGTTTACCTACAAATCTATCTTAACTATGTCCCAATCTCGGACACCGACACCAAGACTCAAGAAGGAAAGAGATTAACCTCATCAACAAAGGATAAAAGAGTCAACTGGATCGTGAAAGTAGTCATGATCCACCAACCAGGATAAAGTCTTTCCTTACCCAGTACTTCTTACCATCATCTATCCTTGCTCTAACCAAATCTCATATTGCCTAAAAAGTGGCTAGACATAGAAGATACCCATGCTTTCTTAATCACTTTCTAATTAACATGAAACTCATTATTCATAAATTAATTAGAAACTAAAAGCTAAACTATAAATAAGGGTTTTTACATCCCGTTCTTACTAATCTCGAGGACGAGATTATTTTTAAGGGGGAAGAATTTGTAGCACTCCAAAATCACATTCTGAATAAATTAGGAAACTCATTTCGTGATTTAAATAAATATGTTTTCAAATAATAGTGTCGGGTACCGTAATTAGGGGTACCCCCAACACTCCTAAACACGGCTGGTAACCACCATCAGCACGAACCGCAAAGACTGATGGGCTCGGTTCAGGTCAAGGCCTCGTCTACCAAGGGACACAATCTCGCCTCGCCTGAACCCGGCCTCGGGCGGGAACAGTAGTCCCGGACGAATTCACGCCTCGCCCGAGGGCCTCTTCAGGCAGTGGGCGCACCCTCGGCTCGCCCAAAGCCTAGCTCGGGTAGGCTTCGTCGAGAAGCAACCTTGGCCAAATCGCCTTACCAACCGACCGTATCGCAGACGCATTCAATGCGAAGATCGCCTGACACCTTATCCTGACACGTGTGTCTCAGTCGGCAAGGTCGAAGTGACCCAGTCACTTCGCCCTTTCACTGACCGACCTGACAGGAAAACAACACCGCTCGCCCCGCTCCGACTGCTGTGCCACCCACCAGGGTGAGACTGACAACAACCGAGTTCAGCCTTGGGCGCAACAGGAAGCTCTGCCTCGCCCGACCCTAGGCCTCAGCCTCGGGAGGAGGTCTCCGCCTCGCTCGACCCCAGGGCTCGGCCTCAGCCTCGGCCTCGGGAGGAATCGCGTCCTCGCCCGACTCTGACCTTGGCCTCAGGAGAAGTCTCCGCCTCGCCCGACCTTGGGCTCGGACTGACCGTGCCACAGGGGACACATCATTACCCTACCCCTAGCTAGCTCAGGCTACAAGGGAACAAGACCGGCGTCCCATCTGGCTCGCCCCGGTAACAGGTAATGATGGTTCCCGCGTGCGTCCATGACGTCGGTGGTTCTCAGCCCCCCACGGAAGCAAGGAGACGTCAGCAGGATCCCAGCGGCATCGACAGCTGTGCTTCTACAGGGATCAGGCACTTCTCCGACGGCCACGTTATCGCGTACACAAGGCTCGAGCACCTCTTTGACAGCCACGTTGGCATGTACACAGGGCTCAGGCACTTCTCTGCCAGACACGTTAGCGCATAGCTACACCCCCCATTGTACATCTGGACCCTCTCCTTGCATCTATAAAAGGGAGGTCCAAGGCCTTCCTGGGGGGGTCGCGCGGGGGAACGAGCTAACAAACAGGCTCACTCTCTCTCTCTCGCGATGCTTGTAACCCCTACTACGAGCATACCCTTGGTGCGAGATAATACAGGCAGCGTTTTCCCCTTGTGTTCCATCTCACATCAACCCATCTGGGTAGGGGCATGCAGCGACAAATTTACTCGTCGGTCCAGGGACCCCCCGGGTCCGAAACGCCGACAGTTGGCGTGCCAGGTAGGGGTCTGCTGCGTGTTAACGAACACCTTGCCGTTGAGTTCCAGATGGGTAGTCTTCAACAACCTCTTCAGCCCGGGACGGTGCTCCGCTTCGGGAGTCTCGAGTTCATGTCCCTCGACGGTAGCTACGACATGGTACTCCTCCCCCCGCAGCGTGACAACAACAACGATGATCGTCAGCTCGCACGGCGGCGGTGAACTTGACGACGTCTCCCCCCCCCCCCCCCCCCCGTGGCGGAAGAGCAGCATCCGGGTTTGTCCCGCCACCCTCCTCGCCGCAGGAGGAGGAGACAGGGCAACTGTGGCCAGGCAGGAGGCGGCACCTCATCGGGTGTCGGTCCGAAGCGAGTCGACGACGCCGGCACCCCAGCGGGGGACATGTCGGGCGTTGTCCTCGAACCTGAGACAACGACGGATGTCGTTTCCCCGCGACATGCCAACCCCAAGTGGGCAGATGACGCCAGCACTCTCGTGAAGGACTTGCTGGGCGTTAGCCTCGTACCTGAGATGACGGTGCAATCCGCCCCCGACGCGACTTCACCACCATCCATCGATCAAGAGGTACCATCCGTTTTCCACCCTGTGCCTTTTAGATTCAGCTTCGATCCACCAAGTGACCCTGCTTCGGTGAGCGCTTTCGTAAAGGCATATCCTAACCTTCCGGGGTACCATATGTGGTCATCTTGGGACCGACTGACGGCCGTCTCAACCTACAGGCCCCCGGGTTCTAAGGAAGAGGACAGTCCCAACTCCGGTTGGGATTTCTCCGGGCTCCGTGATCCCAGGACCATGCGAGACTTCATGACCGCATGTGATTACTGCCTCTTCGGTTGCTCTGATGATGGCCACAGCCCTGACAACGAGGGTTGCGGCCCAAGACGCGAATGTTTCCACGTCGATCTGGGGGGTCGTGACAAAGGCAACCACCTCGGTATGCCGGAGGATGACGATCCCCCTGGGCCTGCTTCTCACGTTGACATCCCGCGGGAGTTAGCTGTGTTCCCAGTCCCTGCGGGGGGTCAGGACACACAGCTCGAGCAAATCCGCGAGATGCAGGCCAAGCTCGACGAGGAAGCAGGGCAACTTGTGCAGCTTCGGCAAAACATCGAGCAGGAGTGGGTAGGCCGAGCACTCGCCGGAGAAGCGCGTCATCGGACCCGGGACGTCCAACGACGTATCGTTGACGATGCCAGGGCAAAGCTGCCCCCGGCCTCCAGCGGGGTCGGCCAGAATCTAGCTGCAGCAGCAATACTACTCCGGGCAATGCCAGAGCCATCCACCACCGAGGGGCGGCATATCCAGAGAGAGCTCAAGAATCTCCTGGAGGATGCCGCGGTCCGACGGGCCGAAAGCTCTGCCTCCCAAAGGCAAGGGTGCCCCCCGGAGCATCACGCAACGACTTCCTGACTCATGCGGGAGGCCTCGATCCACACCGGGCGCACGCGGGACGTGACGCCTGCAGCCCCGGATCGCCTCAGCAACGAGCACCACCGCTACGACCGTCGAGCCCGCCTCGACGGGAAGGTGCGCCGAGGCTACCACCCCAGGCGCGGAGGACGCTATGACAGCGAGGAGAACCGGAGCCCCTCGCCCGAACCGCCAGGGCCGAGGGTCTTAAGTCGGGCCATACGACGAGCGTCGTTCCCAACCTGGTTCCGGGCCCCGACTACCATCACCAAGTACTCGGGGGAAACAAGGCTGGAGTTGTGGCTTGTGGACTACCGGCTGGCATGCCAGCTGGGAGGAACGGACGACGACAACCTCATCATCCGCAACCTCCCCCTGTTCCTCTCCGACGCCGCCCGGGCCTGGCTAGAGCATCTGCCTCCTGCGCAGATCTCCAACTGGGACGACCTGGTCAAGGTCTTCGCTGGAAACTTCCAGGGCACGTACGTGCGCCCTGGGAACTCCTGGGATCTCCGAAGCTACCGCCAGCAACCAGGGGAATCCCTGCGAGAATACATCCGACGGTTCTCGAAGCAGCGCACCGAGCTGCCCAACATCACTGACTCGGATGTCATTGGGGTGTTCCTCGCCGGCACCACTTGCCGCGACCTAGTGAGCAAACTGGGGCGCAAGACTCCCACCAAGGCGAGCGAATTGATGGACACCGCCACCAAGTTCGCCTCTAGTCAGGAGGCGGTCGAGGCCATCTTCCGGAAGGACAAGCAACCTCAGGGACGGCAGCAGGAAGACGTCCCCGAGGCATCCGCCCAGCGTGGCACGAAGAAGAAGGCCAAGAAGAAGTCACAAGCGAAGCGCGACGCCGCCGACGCAGATCTTGTCGCTGCTGCCGAGCACTGGAACCCTCGGAAGCCTCCCGGAGGGGCCAACTTGTTTGACAAGATGCTCAAGGAGTTGTGCCCCTATCACCAGGGTCCCATCAAGCACACCCTTGAAGAATGCGTCATGCTTCGGCGCTACTTCCATAAAGCCGGGTCCCCGGCGGGAGATGGCAAAGGCCAAGACAACAACAAGAAGGAGGGCGATAAGGCAGAGGAGTTCCCCGAGGTCCACGGCTGCTTCATGATCTACGGTGGGCAAGTGGAGAACGCCTCGGCTCGGCACCGCAAGCAGGAGTGTCGGGTGGTCTGCTCGGTGAAGGTGGCGGCGCCAGTCTACCTAGACTGGTCCAATAAGCCCATCACCTTCGACCAAGGCGACCACCCCGACTGCGTGCCGAGCCCAGGAAGGTACCCGCTCGTTGTCGACCCCGTCATCGGTAACGCCAGGCTCACCAAGGCCCTCATGGACGGAGGCAGCAGCCTCAACATCATCTACGCCGAGACCCTCGGGCTCTTGGAGATCGATCTGTCCACGATCCGGGCCGGTGCGGCGCTTTTTCATGGGATCGTTCCCGGAAAGCGCGTCCTGCCCCTTGGACAACTCGATTTGCCCGTCTGCTTTGGGACTCCCTCCAACTTCCGAAAGGAAACCCTCACGTTCGAGGTGGTCGGGTTCCGAGGAACCTACCACGCGGTGTTGGGGAGACCATGCTACGCCAAGTTCATGGCCGTCCCCAACTACACGTACCTCAAGCTCAAGATGCCAGACCCCAACGGGGTCATCACCGTCGGATCCACGTACCGCCACGCGTACGAATGCGATGTGGAATGCGTGGAGTACGCTGAGGCCCTCACCGAGTCCGAGGCCCTCATCGCCGACCTAGAGTGCCTCTCCAAGGAGGTGCCTGATGCGAAGCGCCACACCGGCAACTTCGAACCAGCTGAGGCGGTTAAGTCCGTCTCTCTCGACCCCAGCAACGACGCCGACAAGAAGGCCCGGATCGGCTCCGAGCTCGACCCCAAATAGGAAGCAGTGCTCGTCGACTTTCTCCGCGCAAACGCCGAAATTTTTGCGTGGAGTCCCTCGGACATGCCGGGCATACCGAGGGATGTCGCCGAGCACTCGCTGGATATCCGAGCTGGAGCTCGACCCGTGAAGCAGCACCTGCGCCGTTTTGACGAAGAGAAGCGCAGAGCCATAGACGAGGAGATCCACAAGCTGATGGCCGCAGGGTTCATCAAAGAGGTATTCCATCCCGAATGGTTAGCTAACCCTGTGCTTGTGAAAAAGAAAGGTGGGAAATGGAGGATGTGCGTCGAGTACACCGGGTTGAATAAGGCATGTCCGAAGGTTCCCTACCCTCTGCCTCGCATCGATCAAATTGTGGACTCCACCGCTGGGTGCGAAACCCTGTCGTTCCTCGATGCCTATTCAGGTTATCACCAAATCAAGATGAAAGAGTCCGACCAGCTCGCGACTTCTTACATCACACCTTTTGGCATGTACTGTTATACTACTATGCCATTTGGTTTGAGGAATGCAGGTGCGACATACCAAAGGTGCATGAACCACGTGTTCGGAGAGCACATCGGCCGAACGGTCGAGGCTTACGTCGATGACTTCGTTGTCAAGAAGAGGAAAGCCTCCGACCTCCTCTCTGACCTTGAAACGACATTCAAGTGTCTGAGAGCGAAAGGCGTGAAATTCAATCCCGAGAAGTGTGTCTTCGGAGTCCCCCGAGGCATGCTCCTGGGGTTCATCGTCTCTGAGCGGGGCATCGAGACCAACCCGCTGTGGGAGAAGCCCTCTTGATCTACGTAGCCGCAACCACTCAGGTGGTCAGCGCCACGATCGTAATCGAGAGACGAGAAGAAGGGCATGCACTGCTCGTCCAGAGGCCGGTCTACTTCGTCAGCGAAGTGCTATCCGAGACCAAGATCCGCTACCCGCAAATTCAGAAGTTACTGTACGCGGTAATTCTGACGCGGCAAAAGTTGCGACACTACTTCGAGTCTCATCCGGTGACTATGGTGTCATCCTTCCCCCTAGGGGAGATCATCCAGTGCCGAGAGGCCTCGGGTAGGATAGCAAAGTGGGCAGTGGAGCTCATGGGCGAAACACTCTCATTCGTCTCTCGGAAGGCCATAAAATCCCAAGTCTTGGCGGATTTCCTGGCGGAATGGGTCGACACCCAATTGCCAACAGCTCCGATCCAGCCCGAACTTTGGACCATGTACTTCGATGGGTCGCTCATCAAAACCGGAGTAGGCGCTGGCCTGCTGTTCGTTTCACCCCTCGGGAAGCATCTTCGCTACATGCTGTGCCTCCATTTTCCAGCGTCAAACAACGTGGCCGAGTACGAGGCTTTGGTTAACGGGCTGCACATCGTTGTCGAGCTAGGGGTTCGGCGCCTCGATGCTCGTGGCGACTCGTAGCTTGTCATTGACCAAGTCATGAAGAACTCCCACTGTCGTGACCGGAAGACGGAGGCCTACTGCGACGAAGTTCGGCGCCTGGAAGACAAGTTCTACGGGCTGGAACTCAACCATATCGCTCGACGGTATAATGAGACTGCGGATGAGCTGGCGAAAATAGCCTCGGGGCGAACAATGGTTCCCCCGGACGTCTTCTCCCGAGACATACATCAACCCTCTGTCAAGATCGACGACACGCTCGAGCCCGAGGAGGCCTCGGCCGCCGAGGGTGAGGCCCTGCGCGTCGAGGGAGAGCGGAATGGGGTCACGCCTAACCCAAACTGGCAGGCCCCGTACCTGGAGTATCTCCTCCGAGGAGAGCTACCCCTTGACAAGGCCGAAGCTCAGCGATTGGCACGGCGCGCCAAGTCGTTTGTCTTACTGGGTGATCAAAAGGAGCTCTACCACCGCAGCCCCTCAGGCATTCTCCAACGATGCATATCTGTCGCCAAAGGACAAGAGCTATTGCAAGAGATACACTCGGGGGCTTGCGGTCACCATGCAGCACCTCGGGCCCTCGTCGGAAACGCCTTCCGACAGGGTTTCTACTGGCCGACGCCACTAGGATTGTACGCTCCTATCAAGGGTGTAAATTCTACGCAAGACAGACGCACCTGCTCGCTCAGGCCCTACAGACAATACCCATCACCTGGTCGTTTGTCGTGTGGGGTCTGGACCTCGTCAGTCCCTTGCAGAAGGCACCCGGGGGCTTCGCGCACCTGCTGGTCGCCATCGACAAATTCTCCAAGTGGATCGAGGTCCGACCCCTAACCAGCATCAGGTCCGAGCAGGCAGTGGCGTTCTTCACAAACATCATCCATCGCTTTGGGGTCCCAAACTCCATCATCACCGACAATGGCACCCAGTTCACTAGGAAGAAGTTCCTAGACTTCTGCGAGGACCACCACATCCGTGTGGACTGGGTCGCCGTAGCTCACCCCACGACGAATGGGCAGGTGGAGCGTGCCAACGGTATGATTTTGCAGGGACTTAAACCGAGGATCTACAACGACCTCAACAAGTTTGGCAAGCGGTGGATGAAAGAGCTACCCTCGGTGGTCTGGAGTCTGAGGAAGACGCCGAGCCGAGCCACGGGTTTCACGCCGTTCTTTCTAGTTTATGGGGCTGAGGCTATCTTACCCACAGACTTAGAATACGGTTCCCCGAGGACAAAGGCGTATGACGACCGAAGCAACCAGACCAGCTGAGAAGACTCACTGGACCAGCTCGGAGAAGCTCGGGACGTGGCCTTACTACACTCGGCGCGGTATCAGCAGTCTCTGCGACGCTACCACGCCCGAGGGGTTCGGCCCTGAGGCTTCCAGGTGGGAGACTTGGTACTTCGGCTACGGCAGGACGCCCAAGGACGCCACAAGCTTACTCCTCCCTAGGAAGGGCCATACATCATCGTCAAGATTTTGAAGCCCGGGACATACAAGCTGGCCAACGATCAAGGCGAGGTCTACAGCAACGCTTGGAACATCCAACAGCTACGTCGCTTCTACCCTTGAAATGTTTCAAGTCGTTCATATATCTCGTTCTCTTTACATAAATAAAGTCTAACCGTCAAGGAAGGATCAGCCTTGCCTCGGCAAAGCCCGACCCTCCCTCGGGGGCTAGAAGGGGGGAACCCCCTCTGCGTCAAAATTTTCCTCCGAAAAGTCTTTTGCCAGAACGTCTTTCGCGCTTTTCGACTGCTTCGATAGCGGGGTCCTAAGAACGACGAGAGTACACGTAAGCGGCAAGGCCGACCGAGCCGAGGGACTCCTACGCCTCCGGGATACGGATACCTCACTCATCACCTTCCGCGATAAGTAACCCATGCTCGGATAAGCAATTCTGCTACCGAACAAGTCCTAACGCTCGAAAACTTTTCTGCCAGAATGATTTTCGTGCCTTATCGACTATATCGATAACAGAATCCTGCAAACGAGTAAGAGTGCACGTAAGCGGCAAGGCCGACCGAGCCGAGGGACTCCTACGCCTCTGGGATACGGATACCTTACTCATCACCTTCCGCGAAAAGTAACTCTCGCTCGGATAAGCGATTCTGCTACCAACGAACAAGTCCTGATACTCGAAACGAGAGAAAAGGAAACACAGCTTTATAACACAACGATAAAATTGTTTAGGCCTCGGCGGCCGCAAAAAACATACGCATACTACAGACAAACTGTTCCTGCAGGTTCAGACATCGGCAGGGGGAGCAGCAGCACCCTCGGCGATGTTTCCACCCTCGGCGGAACCTGGCCCGGCCTCAGACGGCGACACGGGCGGAAGGATCTCCACCTCGAAGGAGGACGCCAGCACCGCGCTTGGGCCCTCACAGCCAGGGTCTCCGCCAGGGTCCCGGCCCGAGCGGACACCTCGGCTGGCCGCTCCGTAGCCTCAGCCAGCTGTCCCCCGAGGACCTCAGCCCGGCTCCCGGTCTCGGCAGCGTGACTCTAGGATTGGTCCCGCTCGCGGACGACCTGGCCAAGCTCTAGCCGCCGCTGCTGCACCTCCTCGGCCTGGGAAGCCACCTGCTCCTAGGCCAATGAAGCCTCTTTCCGAGCCGACTCCGCCTCTGTCCACGCTGACACTGCTACCTCCGGCTTCAGCTCATCGCAGAGCGGCCGAAGGTTCTAGAACTGAGCAAGAGAGGCCTTGGGCGGCAAGGCCGACCGAGACGAGGGACTCCTATGCCTCCGAGATACGGATACCTCACTCGTCACCTTCCGCACAAGGCAGCTCACGCTCGGTTAAGTGGTTCAGCTAAGCCGACAGGCGAGTCCTAGTGCTCGAAATGAGGAAGAAACACGACATTACACTCCAATACCCAGATGTTCAGTGTGGCGGAACCGCCCGAATTATTCTAGCTTAAGTGTCTAAGTCACGCCCTTAGAGGCAGCGACACACTTAAACCGGAATAATCCATCAGTCCCTCGGATCTAGTCCGATAAAGCCACTTACCAGGATCGAATACCACTAGCTCACACGAAGGGGAGGCACAGAGAAATACAATAAAACATAATACCACAAATTTAAATAAGTATCATTAGTGATTACATTATCGGAGTTTCATAAATAATAACCATAAATTTTAATGCAGCGGAAATAACTAACGGAGAAACCGAGTAACATGGCGAAGCCTGGCCACGCTACTCCTCCTGGTCCTCTCCTGCGGAAGCAGTAACCCACTCGACCATCTATCCTGGTGGCAGGGATGAAGGCCAAGTCACACCATCAACTAGAACAAGGAGGTACCTGCAAAAATTATGCCACAAGCAAGACTGAGTATACTAATACTCAGCTAGACTTACCCGGTGTGAGGAGTCTACTCCTCTACCTCTAGACATGCAGCTGTTTGGCTGAGGGGTTTGGTTTGCCAAAAGCACTAGCTGAGTCTAAAATCAAGTTTTAGCTTTTCAAGTTTTAGTAGAATCCTTTAGACTAGATGTGTACTTAGCTATTCATACATGGTATCAAACATTTTATCAATCAACATCTTTTGCCAGTCACCTCATTTCCACTTATTACTCAATGTAGCAGCATGGATCAAGTAGTCTCATTAGCTGCGAGAAGCAGACGATTCGAATCGAGTTTTTAAACCTTGCAAGGTAAACCTAAACACACGACGTGGCGAGGCACTCCGTCCCCACACACATCAACCGTCCCCATCGATTCCCTGGCAACAGATCAGGGCTCACCGCCTTGGCGTACAATGCCTCACTGACCCCGACTGCCGTCGTGCAGTGACCGCACTTGTACCCACCATAACCGGAATGGGAGACCACGTCTCAGGTCGCGTGAGGGGTAAAGTCTGCGGGCAGGTTCACTCAGGTACTAGGCTTACCGATTTACCATATTTCTCGGCATATGTTTAGTACGTTCAAACGCTTGACACATGGTACCACACCTTAATCCTTATTCCAATTTCCGACTCAGAGACGACGCATCCCCATGGACCGTCGTCAACAGACCATCATCATTCTGATATAAAATGGATACAATCAATTCCTGACCTCGCGCGAGTGCTAGAAAAATCACTCGACTTCTACCGAGATCCCTAATTAGTAAAGCAGCTACTCGACCTAGCATACTATTATTCATCTCAAAAAGAATCCTGAGTTCATGCAACTAAGGTTTCAGTCAACTCCTACACTTAAGTGCACAGTACAAGCCTACAAACATTAAGTGTAGTAAAATAGCATATATAATTGGTTATGCATAAAACCGGGGCTTGCCTTTTATTTAACACTTAGATAGTGTTTGCTGGGGGAGGTACTCGCTTGGCGAGCATCCACTGGTTATGTCCATCCTTCCTTGGGTCGTCCACCGACTGCATCTTGTGGGTGACACCACATCACGTGCACGATCATCATCTCTCGGTCCTAAATGAGATGCAAGATGCATATATATGAATATAATAAAATAGCACAAGATACCGCAAGTACATGATAGCGAACTAACGTTAAGTTTTAAGACACCGTAAACGACCACACGCTAGTATTAGCTATCTGCACTTCATCATGCTTTCAACATGAACATCAATGAAAAGACAACAACATTTTATTTATTTACGCGACGCAACTATGACATCACAAGTACGCGCATTTTATTTATTTGGATACGGCTTTTCATTAGTTCTCCTATTGATCGCGCAAAAGCATCACCGACCACACAAGTCCAACCAAGACAACGTAAGCTGGAATACGACATAGGCATCAATAACTACGAAACTCCTATATCACAATCAACTAGAGCAAGAAACAAACAAAACATGACACACGTGCATTATTAAGCTTAGTTATGGCAAGTCTACATTACTTAAGTGTGAACCAAACATTTTTAGCAAATAGGGTGAACTAAACAATCAAATGCGCACATGCAGATTTTTAGGACAGCAGCACAGTAGTTATTGTTTTAATCATAACTCTTCAAATATTAATCCAAAAATAGCAAACTAGGACTTTCTGGAAAGCTTAAAAAGTGTTCTATAATTTTAGTATTTTTACCTTAACATGATTCATCACTTAGCAAGGTCAAAAAGTGCAATTACAGCAGCGCTGTCCAGATTTGGACAGATTCAGACCCTTTGTTTCAAAAATTCGTAAACAGACTCATGCATCCAAAACAAGTGATTCTAGACTTTCTGGAAAGGTAATGAAATTGTCTACATATCATTTATAAATATTTCAAGGTGATTCAATATTTAACTAAGGATAAAAGACTCTAGAAGGCTTTGCTGTCCAGAACTGGAGAGATTCAGACTTCACACTTCAAACGCATATAACTTAATCTTCAGACCACCAAAAAGAGTGATCCAAGACTTTTTGGAAAACTCAGCAAAAGTACTACACAACTTTTGTAATCACCAAGAAGTGATTCTATGTTTAACTAAAGCAAACAATACAGTTTTCGAAATCTGTTCTGTCAGTGGACAGAACACAGCAACCATTTTGTAAAATTCATAACTCTTAAACTATCAGGCCTATGGTTATGAATTTTTAACACAAGCAAGATAAGCAGAGAATCTACAACTTTCTTATAATGACCATGAACAGATTGCAACATTAAATTGAGCAAACAATGCAGTTTCTGAAATCTGTATAGAATTTGGACAGATTTAGTTACTGAATTTGTAAAAAGCATAACTCCTAAACTGTCAGACTTATGCCTGTCAAATTTTAACACCAGCAAGATATTAAAGTTATCTACCACTTTTCTATAGCACATATCTACAGAAAACATAATTTAGCTCATCAAACATATAGCACGGGGAAATCACTGTGTGCAGTCCAAAACAGCAATTTGTAAATTTTAGCTCCTATACAATCCAAGAATAGCCATGTTTTAGAGACTTGAATTATTCCAACACTTTACCATTTGTTAGAGTTAAATTAATCAAATGAGGACCAACAAGTAGACTTACAAATTTTTCTCAAGTCATTTAGTGCACTAAAATTACCACATTCATTTAACAAACACATTCACCACAATCATCAGACCCGGTACATATACATGTATCGATGCGCCCTTCACACACTAATTTGCATTTTAGCTTAGACATCATATGAACACTACTACTTTTTACCCGCGACCGTAACCATACATATGTAGACTACAACAAGCAATTCACCGTGATTACGAGCTTAACCACCACTATACCACAACACTAAATTGGTGTCTGACAATCGTCGCTATAAATACAGTATAAGCATCAAACTGTTAGTCGGTATATGTTAGTCACAGGCTGTCAGTCGCTAATTTTCTATTTCCTAATTAAACATCAGTCGGTATATATACACACACATAGTGTTGAACAATAAGTCGGTATAAGTTTTTTTGCATCATTGGATCAGTCGGCATAAAAAGGCTCAGGACTAATTGCCTCCACGCGCTTCACTTGGTCCATTGGCGCGAAAATTTCACAAGCGCGGCCCACCTGAAGCAGGCCAATTCCAAGCTGCCGCCTATTCTTTTACTGAACCAAACCCTAGATAGTTATTTTCTTCTTCCCAATTCCAAATCGTCGCCCTGCCACCGCCCCGTTCAGCGTCAGCACGAACACAAGCTGCGACGATCCTCCTTCCCAATTCAAGCCGCCGCCTTGACTGTTTAGCTAGCGTCGTGCGTGCGTTCATCCCTTGCCTCTCAGCTCTCATGTGTGCATCCTCTGTCCCAAATCCATCGTGAATCATCTCTCCCCAAGTTGTTGTGGTCAAGCCGGCCTCCTCCTCAATTCCAAATCATCGCACTGCTAGAAGCACACTAAGTACAGGAAGTTCGATGGGAGGAATAAAAAGGAATTTTTGAAGAGAAGAGACATCACCTGATTCTCCAAAGACAAGGCAGAGGCAGCGAAGTAGTGCGCAGGTCAGTCCGTGTTCTTTCCTTAACGAAGTCTAGTTTGGTTTGTAGGTGAATAGATAATTTCCTATCTATGTTTGTGAATTGTAAACTTGATTAGTGTAAATTGTAGTAAGAATAAATAAAAAATTGTGACTTGGAGCTGCGTATGGCAACTATAGTGCAAATGAGAATTCATAAATGCACAGTTTCAAGTAATGTAGTGCCCAGTTCAACTCCTATGTCATGGGTTTCAGACTAACAAATTAGTAGCAGGATGGGTGGCTGTTCAATTTGAAAAAAAACACATGGAAAAAAACACACGCGAGGTCAAGTTCACTGAGTCATACCGTGTAGATATTGGCATGCATGGCTTACAAGCTTAAGCAAGCAAACGTGCATGTGTGATTGTACACAACAAGGTCGATGTCATGTCAGGTTTCTTGTGTTCAATTTGGCTATATGAAAAAATCACCCATGTTAAGATAGTTTATGAAATTGGCTATATGAATTGCATAGGTTGCTGACCCTAATTATGACAAATATGGTAAACCACAAGGCAAATAATTGTATGTTTAGATATTTCTATCACTTCTAATTGTGTGTTAACATATTTTATTGTTCATATATATTTAAAGCAATGCTATTTTTTGTAAACCTATCGATCGAAGACTCGCGCAAGGCACGAGCAAGCTACTAGTAATATGAAATAGCACTTGCCTTCGGAGATCAAGGATTCACAAGATTCTATGTAAACAATAAGGCTGAACCAATTTCATTTTTTTGTTATCAATAAGGCTGAACCAGCTTCTGTTTCTGAAAAAATTGACTAATAGTAATTGGAACCACCATGATGTCTTTGTAGCTTACTATCTCATTTATGTGCACTTATCTAATTTAATCCATTCATACACTGCAGCATTTGAATCTACATTTGATCTAGTGCTACCACAACCTCTTATTTGAATAGAAGGCTAAAGGTGAAAGAACCCGCACAGACTCTTGTGTGACGGTATGATTGTCTTTCTATTCATCGTTTTTCATAACACGTGGATTTGAATATCATATGCATGGACATAAATATAGATATATAAAATTATATGACTATAGTATTTCTTATGATATTTTTTCATTTTGGAAGCTATCTGGTCCCCTATACAAAGGTTGATGGATAAAACATGGATCGATAATGATGCTAGGTACAAAGCATGTTTCACCAAATTGAATGACACACATGGTTAAAATGTCATTTAACATAAAAATATTGTAGGCACAGCAAGGCATATTTGCAAGGAGTGAATGGTTTCTTAGCTTTTGCATTTAGAAATTCAGCAGTAGGAAGTAAGATCTTATGCCCCTGTAGAAAGTGTGTCAACTCATTTTGGAAAGAGGCAAGTGAAGTACGTGAGCACTTGATATGTGATGGGTTTCTTAAAGGGTACATGATATGGAACTTACATGGAGAAGCTAGCTCTTCCGTGAATCATGGGAACTATGACGATGCTGAGGTTATAGAGGAGCCTAACAAAGATGATGACATATCTGGTTTGCTTAGAGATTTAACTGCTGGTTTAGATGATAAAGGTGATTTTGAGGACAATAGTTCCATTATTGGGTGTTGTGATGAGCTAGCGGCCATTGAAAAATTGGTAGGAGAAAACAGAAAAGAGTTGTATCCTAATTGCAAGAAATATACACAGCTGTGTTTCCTAGTTAGATTGCTTCACATCAAACTCCTTGGAGGATGGACTGATAGATCTATGAACCTGCTGCTAGATCTACTTAATGATGCACTCCCCGAGGGTTCAACATTACCTAAGAGCTTTTATGAAGCTAAGAAATTGGTGAAATCTATAGGAATTGGATACAACAGTATTCATTCATGTGAAAATGATTGTATTCTTTATTCGAAGGATAATGCAAAATTGAATTCATGTCCAAAATGTAAGGTTTCACGTTGGAAATCAACAAGGAAGAGTCTAGATGGGAAACATATATACAAGGTTCCTAGAAAGGTTCTCCGCTATATTCCAATAACAAGAATGCTCCAAAGGCCATTCATGACCCCTAATGTAGCAGATCTAGCAAGATGGCATGATGAACACCGGATAAAAGATGGTTTGCTAAGGCATCCTGCAGATTCACCTTTATGGCGAGACTTTGATAGAAAACATCTAGAGTTTGCAGCAGATAGCCGAAATATTCGTCTAGCATTTGCAACTGATGGCTTTAATCCATTTAGGAGCATGAATGTTAGCTATAGTGTTTGGCCTGGCATTTGTATTCCATATAATTTCCCCCCTTCAATGTGCATGAAGCAATCAAATTTCATCCTTTCTTTGCTGATTCCTGGCCGAAATAGTCCTGGTAGTGACATGGATGTCTATTACCAGCCACTTGTAGATGATTTATTAGATATGTTTGTTAATGGAGTTAGAACCTATGATGCTTCAAAGGGTGAGTTTTTTCAGCTGCGAGCTGCAGTAATATGGACTATTACAGATTTCCCTGGCTTAGGATATGCATCTGGATCTGTTACATCAGGTGAAGCAGCATGTCCTGATTGCCATTACTACACGAGTTCACTTAGACTTGGAAATGGTAGCAAGACTTGCTATATGGACCATCGCAGATTTTTGGATGAAAACCACCCATTTAGATTTGATGTTAACAAATTTGGTTGTACTGAGTTTAGGGCAGCACCTACTCCACTATCGGGAGAGGAAATATTGGAGTGTACTAAACATCTTAATCCAATTTTTGGCAAGGACCCATCTGGGAAGAAACCAACAAGCAAGAGACGCAAGAAAGGGGAACCATTAGTCATTTTCAAAAGGAGATCTATTTGGTTCATGCTACCATATTGGAAAGATTTAATGTTGCGACATAATTTTGACTTCATGCACATAGGAAAGAATGTGAGCGAAAGCTTAGTTAATACATTCATGGGCACCGATGGGAAATCAAAGGATAACTTGAATTCTCGGTTGGACCTTCAAGCTTTAGGTATTAGAAGTGATCTTCACCCTATTAAAGTTGAAGACCAATTTTATTTACCACCTGCACCTTACTCAATGAGTCCTGATGAGAGGAAATTATTTTGTCAAGTACTTAAAGGTGTGAAGTTTCCTGAGGGTTATGCATCTGATATACGTCATAATGTACATGTTAATGAGAGAAAGATAATTGGGCTTAAGAGTCATGAGAGCCATATTATTCTACAACACTTGTTGCCGCTTGCATTGAGGAAAATATTACCGGAAATAGTTAGTGCTGGAGTGATTCGTATAAGTAATTTTTTCAAGAAACTTTCATCACCTGTCATTCGAATAAGCGATATGGAAAAGCTTGAGGCTAATATAGCTGAAACCCTGAGCTTTCTTGAGACCGTTTTCGTGCCTTCATTTTTTGATATCATGATACACTTGATGGTACATCTTCCTACCCAAGCAAGGATAGCTGGTCCCGTCCATTTTCGTAGCATGTGGCCCATAGAGAGGTAATTTTTTGATATCATGGTACACTTTATTCATATTGCAGTTTAGTGAAAAATTAGTTACACAATATTTTTGTAACATTTTCAACATGCCTATTACTTATGTGAATAGGTATCTAATGAGATTGAAGGGTTCTGTTCATACAAAGAGTCACTATGAGGGATCAATTATGGAATGGTCTATGTTTACTGAGTGTCTTACATTTTGTGCTCGCTATTTACATGGTGAGACTCAATTGAACCATCAAGTTAGATATGAGTATGACGAAGATTGTACTACAACTCCTTTCTTCCATACCATTGGCCAAGGATTGGCTGGGAAGTGTTTAGTTAATTTAGACCATAAAACATGGCTACAAGCTCATAGATATGTTTTGTTCAACTACGACAATATAACCCCTTACTTGGAGTAAGTTATCTATATCTCTTGTCATCACATGATCGCTTTTCTTTGTATGCTAAAGTGATAAGACGACCTTTGCAGCAAGCATGCTCACTATTTGTCCTCAATTGGTCATCGAAATAAAAGAGATATCAACCGCTTACAGCATGAATCCTTTCATGAGTGGTTTAGGTTGCATGTAAGTGTAAGGATAATTCTTACCAAATGTCTTTTGAGATTATTTTGCACACACATTAATAGTGGCATTTCAATCCCACAAGTAGAGGAAATGCATGGGGAAGCACAAGATGAGATTAAAATTTTAGCTAAATCACCAATGACAGTTGCAAATAAGTATAGTAGCTATAACATGAACGGGTTCAAATTTCACACAGCATCATATGATGAGGGTAGACCTATTCAAAATAGTGGGGTTGTTGTGGTTGCGGAGTCAACAATCTTTGACAAGGGCAGCAATGATAACATTATAATAGGAAAGAAAACTTATTTTGGTATTATCAAGGAAATTATTGAACTAAACTATCACCATAAAGGAAATGTGGTCCTCTTCAAATGTGATTGGGTTGACAACCGTGTGCAAGACAAATGGGTCAAAATTGATCGGTTAGGCATCACAACTGTGAACTTTAAGCATTTATTCAATACAGATGACAAATTATCTGACGAGCCTTTCATTTTAGCATCACAAGCAGTTCAAGTGTACTATGTTCCAGATCCAATTGATACTGAGTGGGCTGCTGTTGTTCACTCTAAACCAAGAGATGTGTTTGAATTGGATAATTTGGATAATGAGCATACCGATTTTGATAATGGTGTATTTGTGCCATTATTTGATCTGAATGCAAATGTAACTGTTGATATTGTTAATGGTGTTGTCCCCACTACTAGAAGAGATATAGATGGTTACTTTGTTGATCCAAAAAAATCTAAAAAAAATCTACAAAGTAAGTATTATCTATGCACATGGGTAGCTGCATTATTTTGCTAGTAGTTCATTGACACTGTTTTGTTGTACTCTTTCTTCTTTGTTTTAGGAAATATGGCAAGCGAAAGAAGAAGGGATAAGGATGCCTCCCTTAACGAGTATGAGGAACAACGACTCGCAACCATCGCAGAAAAAAAAGGCGATTGGAAGCTCTTAATATCCCTACTTTGAGCAATATGAATCAACATGGTAGAACTACAAAAAGAACTAAGGTTATGTATATATATTCTCTTCAAATAGGATTTGTTCATTTCAAAACAGTTTTTTACATCATGTTTATTGATTGCAGAGGATTCATAACACTAGTGATGTAGCAACTGAAGGTCACAATCTGCGTGCAAGGCCACAAAAGAATTGTGTTGAAAATGGAAATGAACAAATTAATGAAGACCTTGGTTGTGAATCAATGGGAGATTTCTTATGTGATAATGAAGGTATTGTACCATGTATGATATATATATCTTGTTGTGCAAATATGTATCTTGTTATAGCATGTATTGTAGCAAGTTTCTCATATTTTAAATTACATGTAATAGATTCACGCAACAACGCAGAAAAGAAGAGGAAAGGAAGGTTTGGCCCGTAAAAAGGCTGAATGTGAGAAAGTAGCTCTTCAACAACGCATAACTGAATTGGAGCAGCAAATGCAAGAGGAAAGGATGGCAAGGGAATTGCAAGATGTGGAACTCATTTCACATAATGGTTCAAATTCACGACAGAATGGGGTAAAGTATTTCAACAACTTAGTTACATTCTAATGGTGTTCAGTTCAATGCTAGTGAAATATATTTGTACCCTATGCAGATTTATTCTTTATGAATTCTCTCTCTTGTATGTTTGTAGAGCCGAAGGTATGAAGAGCATGATGTGGAAGCGCATCATGACGCTCAATTTGTAGAAGATGAAGATTGTGCAGAAAATCACATCAATCATCACTGTGATGATGGTGAGCAACACCATCAAAACGATCCTGTTGGTGCAGCCCCGACAGTGCAACACCATCAAAGCAGTCCTGTTGGTGCAGCCCCGACAGTGCAATGACATCAAAACAATCATGTTAGGGCAGCCCCAACAATTCAACGCCATCAAAATAGTCCTATAGGTGCAGTCCCACCAAAGCAGCCTCGACGGTGCATCACTACGAGTTTAGCCCACCCAGTCCCACCAAGGAATGAGGCTCCCTCTCGCATTCAACATGATGAACTTGTATTAGTCTCATCCTTCATGTTTTTAATTATGATTTAATATGGTTCCATAGATTGATTCAATTCTAATAAATTTATTTTTTGCCTTAGGTTGGAAAGGATGTAATATTATATGCCATTATTGGACCTGAGCAACCTGTGGCTGAGGGAACAATTATTTCAACTAATCCTAACACTTTGCTGGGAGGTGTGCCTCTTGGAAAAGAATATTGTGAAGTTATTGTGAACATTGTATTGAAAAGGGATGCAATTTTGCCTTGCCCTTATGGTTATGTAGAGACGATGGCTGATGCTCATCAAATGTCAGTTGCTTGGCTTTATAAGAGGGTAATGAACTACTCTAGTACTTTGCTTCTTCTTTTTGCATATGTGAGTGACTAAACAATCTAAAATTGTATTCATGATAGATGAAGATTAGCAAGGCATCAGGATCACCCCAAGGTATTAGAGGTATGCTCAAACTTTCTTTACCTATTACATGAGACTTCATTCCAAGTATTGGATTTTTAGTCAAAATCATAGCACATAGGCAATTAGGCATGAAGACCTACAGAACAAACCACATGTGCACTGTGACTCACTTGTATATATAGTGCATGTATGTTTTCAGCTCTAGCCACAATGTGTAGTGCTTCTATTTGTTCTTTCTTTCTCTCTTTCTCTACAAGCCACATTCTACTATATTAAAGCTGGGCGCATAGCTGCACAGCTAGACTATCCACGTCAACAAAAAAATCTGCAGCCATTGGATCCTTGCTTTACGGTGCCACTCTTTTGCCATAGTGAGCGGACAACAGCAGTGGGCTTTGGATTGGCCTCAAAATGCTCCAGCCAATTGATGTGGCCGTGTGGGGCTTCCTGTTGGCCACTCGCAATACGTTGGCAGGGGCACTATATATTTTATGCAACTTGCCTCTTAAAATGACTGGATCTGAAGACTGAAGTGCACCATTATCTTAATCGTCTAATCAAGAAGAAAAGTTCAACGATAGCAAGCTTCACATTCTTAGATTTATTTTCCCACTCTCATTGGATGTTTTAAATTTGTACAGCTATTAACTATTTATATATATCCTTATATATATTTTCCTTCGCTGATTATATATTTATTTTAGAGTGCATGATGTGCTAGCTGTTCATACTCACCCACTTCTGTGATACAATAAGATCATAGATTAAGCACGATAAAAAAGACCCACACATTTTTTTGGTAATGTTGCTCTGCATTTTTGTGGCCTCGAAGACCAGCATTTTGTTGTTAAAAATGGACATATGGCTGATCCGCTCTGCTTTAGAAATTCATTGTGGATGGCAACTTATTCAAATGTAATCTTTGGATTGCAGGTGGATGGCACTAGAGGCAAGCTGCAGTTGGACAAACAAGAGACTGACATAGCATTTTGTAGACAATGAGTCCGGATTTGTAGCTAAACATGTCATGGCATGCCATGCTATATGTAGGATTTTTTGTTTGAGACTCAGAGATGAATCATTTTGTAGATTGAGTCCTGATTTTGGTTAGCTAAACATGTAACAGCTGCTATCATGAATCCTATTTTGTTGTAGCTAAACTTATAATGGCTGCTATCATGAATTCTATTTTTTTGTTGTAGCTAAACATGTATTGGCTGCTATAATATAACGGTTGTTATGTTGATATATTCAAAGAAAACTATGTTAATCTGCCAATTGTGTTTGATGCTTATGCAGAATAATATATTTATTGTCTATTCATATTTAGATATATATACATATATTAATTAGTTTATATGTTCTGCAACTTACTGACAGTCGTTAAAAGAATTTTTAGCGTCTAATCATTAGTTAGCGTATATCCTAATGAACCGTGCGTCGCTATATCTAAGTCAGTCGGTATATGTTTAATTAGTGCTAGATGATCAGTCGACAAAAGTTGTTCGTCGCTATAGATTTATCCCGACGGCACTTATAGCGTCGGATATGTGTAGTCGGCATATGTTTTTAGCGATGGATAGTAAGACGCTAAAAGGGCTTTTAGCGACTGACAGTAAGTTGCATATTTTGGGTTGTGGTGTAGTGCACGTCATCTAACAATTCGGTTAACTAGAGCAACGACATCGCCGCTAAATAACATACACGTCAACTTGCCTTTTATTGCCGCAATCCGAGACACAACATATATATACAACAATCACTTAACGAAATCGACTCCTACTTAACATGAGTTTGCTAATCACAGTATAAGACCTAGCGAACCATTTTAGACATCGTAACTCAAAAACATGGTTTGGAGGAGATTAATCAGCGTTTCTTACCCATGGCTCAACTTAATTTAGTTAACACACCAGTCACCTAAAACAGCACATTGTTGGGGTCTAACCTAGAGGCATCTACATATGGTGTAAAACTTCATAAGACTTACATAGCTACTAAAGAACCTAAAGCACTTATGTGCATATGTTATCGAATTGTTCTTCAATTTTAACAAGGACGGACTCATGAACGCTACTCGCCTCCAATAATTATTGGGCTGCGATAACGCTCATATTAGACCTCCAATCGATCAACAAGACATTTATTTATCCAAAGGGAATGGAATGCAATAATTGACCAAGCAAGGCATCGATCCGCCATACAATAGAAAGCATGACGACACCGACAGATGCTATCAACTAATCGTTTTAAAAATATTAAACTTACTTCTCGCTTGCCATTACACCACCCCTAAATCACACGACCATCATGAGCATCCTTCACACGATTATATAATAGCAATTTAAACGTCATGTTACATCATACATACATCTTTCCTCGTTGCGAGTATAACCATAATGCGGCATATACCCGCACACCTCAAACAATTATCTTACGCCACCACTACTATATCACACCACGGCACACACACACCTACGTGCACTAATTAAATCCTCGCATCCCATGTATTTCCAATTTACTCATCACATTAAACAACACAACATGTTTGCTTACCAAAATGTGAAGGCAACCTTGCTACGACATATAACCAAAACATTTTATACCTACACACACTCCAACACCAATGTACACCATATCGACAAAAATATAATTATACAAACTACAAATCGCACACATCAAACAACACATCGCATAAATTCCTATCGAAATATAAAAACATCCGAGTTCTTTTCTACTTCTTTTTCTTTCGCCACGAACTTCAATCCATATCAATACATTTTCTTACACATATACACACATGCACAACATCGACCAAAGCTTAAATAGATTAATCCACAAAATACCAAGTGAACAACCTGGACGAATCGAGGCTAGTCACATGGGCTATCCACAAGGCTTGGCGTTTCGTCGAACGGGCCAAGCGTGAAGCGCGGCGTCGACCACTAGCTGCGACAACACAAAACATTGTTGACAACAGTTCCTTGAACATCATAAACGCCGGAAAAACAGCGAGGACAACAGGGTTCTCACCGAGGGTCGACGGCATCACGGACGGGGCTGCGCACAACACATTATTTCTCACGGGTATTCCGTCGAACAGCCAAGGGGCATTGAAGAGAACCGCAAGGGCGCTCAGCTATGGGATGGAAGCAGGGGCGCCATGGAGGTTGCTGCCGCTGCTTGGTGTTTTGGAGGGTGGGCTGTTGTTCTTCCCTACGCGTGAGGGGTTTCCTGCGCACGAGCAGAGAGGGAGGGAGGTGCCATGGCTACCACAGAGGGCGTCGGCCAAGGGAACTGCTCCCTGCGCGTAGGGGAGAAAAGGCTCCCTGCTCTTAACGCCATGGAGAAGAGGGGGCGTTGGGCAGAGGAAGAAGGGCTTGGGCGCCATGGAATGGGGAGCAGAGGTGCTGCACGTGGGGAGAAGGGCTTCCTGTTGCCGTGCCTGAAGGGGGCGCCAAGGGAAGAGAAGGGGGCACCATGGAAAAGGAGCTCGGCTGCTCGAGCTTCGCCGGCACCATGGGAGTCGCAGGGGAACAGGGCACCGACTGGGGAAGAAGCCAGAGAGAGCTCGCGGCGAGCAGCAGCAAGGGGAATGGAGGTCTGAGTGGGGGAGATTGTTGGCGAGCTCGCGGCAGGGAGGTGAGCTCGGCCACGCCATGGAGGAGAGGAGCTCGGCTCCAAGGGAAGAATACACGCGCGAGGGAGAAGAAGCTGCTGGTGGCGGCTGAAAAAGGATAGGGGTGCGAGTGCAAAACAGCCCAAGTGCAAGGGAAAGGGGGTCCATATTTATAGAGGAGCCTTAGGGTTAGGGTTTCCTTAGTGGGCTGGGCTAGGCTGGAATGGGCTTGGCCCAAAACATGTAATCGGCCTGCGATAAATATTTTCCGGAAAAAGGCTCGTGCGGATTTCGTCGGTACGCAAAACAGAGTGAACGAGAGTTCGGACGGATGAACGATTGAGCGATTAATTCGGCCGAGAGTTTGATTTGACTTCGCTCGAAATAATTCCCTATGCGTGATTCGGAAATAAATCGTCCTGAGATTTGATCGGCTTTGGAATTTTAGTCGGAGAAGGTGAATCGTGATATTTTAAAATCGCTGTCGATGCGGGGTTTTGAATTTGGTTTGGACATAGAGATACTTGGCCGAGTCGAGTAAGAAATAATTAGAGAACGACGTACTGAGTATTCCGTGTGAGAGTACGGACTCGGATCAAAATAATCGGACATCGATCGGGGTTCGAGGAATTAGACTCGGGCTCAAATCAAATAACAGCCGTCGAGAGTTTGATTTAATGAGGTTCAGATGAGATTTATAAATCGAGATTGAATATCGAGATTACATTCGCGCCGAGAATAAAAGTTTTAACAACTCCAAATTTGGCTGTTCTTGAGATTGAATAATTCCAAACTTGGTGAAATGTGGATAAATAATCTGGATAATCAGAGACATACGCGAGCGAGAAATAGAAATTTTCACTGAGCATCCGAGATTAGGATAAATCTCCCGACATAACGCAAAATTGACACCTGGGGTGTCACAGCCTTCCCCCCTTAAAAAGAATCTCGTCCCGAGATTCGAATGAGGATCTTCAAGGGTGGAGAAGCATGTAACTCCCAGACTGAAGATAGATGCAAATTCATGAGAGGGTATCTGACAAGATACTGGAAATAGATTTGGGTAGAATATCGCGGCATGTTGAGACAAAATGCAGCGATCACTATGAGAGAACGTTCACAAAAGATAGCACATTAGTATAGTCCCGTAATGGATCACGACTATTGATCGCGATACCAGCGTGTGCCGAGCAGCTCAACCATGTGTGCACCATAGTAGGCTCTCGGTCTCGTCGCGGCACCATCGGTCGTTAGTCATAACACCATTACCAAACGTAACCAATGAGAATTTCACATAGCATAAATAGATGGAGCCCATGAGAGTATGGCTCAGAAAATAAGAATGTGACCGAAGTTGAAGCAGAGATTGCTGACAAAAGAGCATCACATGAGAACTCTTCAACTCCGCGAATTATTTTATGATCACAACATGGATTATCAAGTCAAAGATTGATACGATATTTGATATGAGGAGGAACCAACCATGAGATCAAGATTGATAAGCTTTTAGAGACATGAGAGAACCAAGGACAACAATAAAGTCCATTGAACCAAAGGGATACACTGTTTAGATAAAACATCGTCATGATCCTTAGAGAGAGAGTATGAGAATGATTAGAAATGCGAGATTTAGGCAGATCATCATCCGATACTTAAGAACGGATTATAGCAGATAACCAGATAACGGGGCAGAATCATTAAGGGGTCCAGAGATTTGGATGAATAAGACGCAACATGATTCACAAGAAAAAAGATCACTAGATCCATGCGAAAGGAGAGGTAGGCAACAAGATCAGCTGGATGATCAACAGGAATGCTATGAAGTTTTAGGGGCAAGGATTTATGGAAAGAAACATGGCCTTGATAGGGTTTGCGCAACTAGACACCAATAATAAAATTTTTTTTGACACAACAAGTGCACAAGGAAGTTTTAGTCGATTTAGGGGTCAAGCTATGGGTGTCTACAAGCCGTGCAGGTGCAACTTCAAGCGGGAAACACATAAGGGTTCGAAAACACCAACACAAGCATGTTTTTTTACAAGGGTTTCACTTGCTAAACTCAAGGTTGTTTGGAGGGGAAAATCTTTTCATGAGCAGAACAGACAACATTTTTTTGTAAAAAGGGTTGAACATTTAGAATACCACCTAGATAGCAAGGCAAGAGAAACACATAACACAACCTAGCAAGACTTACTAATTAGGCGAGAGATAAGGCATTTCTTATATTTCATAACATAGCAATACAACACATTATTCAAAAATTCTTATTATTGGAATAAAGGTGAGAGAAGCATGTTGGTGCAGAAGAAACAATTATGATGCGACAATCATGATGCATGCTCATTCTAGTCGTCTTCTCAGACCTAACTACTTTTTGGGTGCTTGCTATAGCATCCTTATTAATAGTAGTAGTAGCCTTTATGGCCTATATAAATAGCCACCTAGCTACCCATCTATTTCCTAAGGCTTCACGTCCTAGGTCTATCCTTATCGTCCTGACAGCTATCTAACTTGGTTTCTAAGCAAGTTTTACTTTAGAAAAGGTTGGAAATCATGACTTATTGACTTCTCTGTAATGGTATTCGCTCCGATACCAGCTGTGGTGGAACCGCCCGAATTATTCTAGCTTAAGTGTCCAAGTCACGCCCTTAGAGGCAGCGACACACTTAAACCGGAATAACCCGTCAGTCCCTCGGATCTAGTCCGATAAAGCCACTTACCAGGATCGAATACCACTAGCTCACACGAAGGTGAGGCACAGAGAAATACAATAAAACATAATACCACAAATTTAAATAAGTATCATTAGTGATTACATTATCGGAGTTTCGGAAATAATAACCATAAATTTTAATGCAGCGGAAATAACTAACGGAGAAACCGAGTAACATGGTAAATTCTGGCCACGCTACTCCTCCTGGTCCTGTCCTGCGGAAGCAGTAACCCACTCGACCATCTATCCCGGTGGCAGGGATGAAGGCCAAGTCACACCATCAACTAGAACAAGGAGGTACCTGCAAAAATTATGCCACAAGCAAGGCTGAGTATACTAATACTCAGCTAGACTTACAAGGTGTGAGGAGTCTACTCCTCTACCTCTAGACATGCAACTGTTTGGCTGAGGGGTTTGGTTTGCCAAAAGCACTAGCTGAGTCTAAAATCAAGTTTTAGCTTTTCAAGTTTTAGTAGAATCCTTTAGACTAGATGTGTACTTAGCTATTCATACATGGTATCAAACATTTTATCAATCAACATCTTTTGCCAGTCACCTCATTTCCACTTATTACTCAATGTAGCAGCATGGATCAAGCAGTCTCATTAGCTGCGAGAAGCAGACGATTCGAATCGAGTTTTTAAACCTTGCAAGGTAAACCTAAACACACGACATGGCGAGGCACTCTGTCCCCACACACATCAACCGTCCCCATCGATTCCCTGGCAACAGATCAGGGCTCACCGCCTTGGCGTACAATACCTCACTGACCCCGACTGTCGTCATGCAGTGACCGCACTTGTACCCACCATAACCGGAATGGGAGACCACGTCTCAGGTCGCGTGAGGGGTAAAGTCTGCGGGCAGGTTCACTCAGGTACTAGGCTTACCGATTTACCATATTTCTCGGCATATGTTTAGTACGTTCAAACGCTTGACACATGGTACCACACCTTAATCCTTATTCCAATTTCCGACTCGGAGACGACGCATCCCCATGGACCGTCGTCAACAGACCATCATCATTCTGATATAAAATGGATACAATCAATTCCTGACCTCGCGCGAGTGCTAGAAAAATCACTCGACTTCTACCGAGATCCCTAATTAGTAAAGCAGCTACTCGACCTAGCATACTAGTATTCATCTCAAAAGGAATCCTGAGTTCATGCAACTAAGGTTTCAGTCAACTCCTACACTTAAGTGCACAGTACAAGCCTACAAACATTAAGTGTAGTAAAATAGCATATATAATTGGTTATACATAAAACTGGGGCTTGCCTTTAATTTAACACTTAGATAGTGTTTGCTGGGGGAGGTACTCGCTTGGCGAGCATCCACTGGTTATGTCCATCCTTCCTTGGGTCGTCCACCGACTGCATCTTGTGGGTGGCACCACATCACGTGCACGATCATCATCTCTCGGTCCTAAATGAGATGCAAGATGCATATGTATGAATATAATGAAATAGCACAAGATACCGCAAGTACATGATAGCGAACTAACGTTAAGTTTTAAGACACCGTAAACGACCACACGCTAGTATTAGCTATCTACACTTCATCATGCTTTCAACATGAACATCAATGAAAAGACAACAACATTTTATTTATTTACGCGACGCAACTATGACATCACAAGTACGCGCATTTTATTTATTTGGATACGGCTTTTCATTAGTTCTCCTATTGATCGCGCAAAAGCATCACCGACCACACAAGTCCAACCAAGACAACGTAAGCTGGAATACGACATAGGCATCAATAACTACGAAACTCATATATCACAATCAACTAGAGCAAGAAACATACAAAACATGACACACGTGCATTATTAAGCTTAATCATGGCAAGTTTGCATTACTTAAGTGTGAACCAAACATTTTTAGCAAATAGGGTGAACTAAACAATCAAATGCGCACATGCAGATTTTTAGGACAGCAGCACAGTAGTTACTTGTTTTAATCATAACTCTTCAAATATTAATCCAAAAATAGTAAACTAGGACTTTCTGGAAAGCTTAAAAAGTGTTCTACAATTTTAGTATTTTTACCTTAACATGATTCATCACTTAGCAAGTTCAAAAAGTGCAATTACAGCAGCGCTGTCCAGATTTGGACAGATTCAGACCCTTTGTTTCAAAAATTCGTAAACAGAGACTCATGCATCCAAAACAAGTGATTCTAGACTTTCTGGAAAGGTAATGAAATTGTCTACATATCATTTATAAATATTTCAAGGTGATTCAATATTTATCTAAGGATAAAAGATTCTAGAAGGCTTTGCTGTCCAGAACTGGACAGATTCAGACTTCACACTTCAAACGCATGTAACTTAATCTTCAGACCACCAAAAAGAGTGATCCAAGACTTTTTGGAAAACTCAGAAAAAGTACTACACAACTTTTATAATCACCAAGAAGTTATTCTATGTTTAACTAAAGCAAACAATACAGTTTTCGAAATCTGTTCTGTCAGTGGACAGAACACAACAACCATTTTGTAAAATTCATAACTCTTAAACTATCAGGCCTATGATTATGAATTTTTAACACAAGCAAGATAAGCAAAGCATCTACAACTTTCTTATAACGACCATGAACAGATTGCAACAATAAATTGAGCAAACAATGCAGTTTCTGAAATCTGTACAGAATTTGGACAGATTCAGTTACTGAATTTGTAAAAAGCATAACTCCTAAACTGTCAGACTTATGCCAGTCAAATTTTAACACCAGTAAGATATTAAAGTTATCTACCACTTTTCTATAGCACATATCTACAGAAAACACAATTTAGCTCATCAAACATATAGCACGGGGAAATCACTGTGTGCAGTCCAAAACAGCAATTTGTAAATTTCAGCTCCTATACAATCCAAGAATAGCCATGTTTTAGAGACTTGAATTATTCCAACACTTTACCATTTGTTAGAGTTAAATTAATCAAATGAGGACCAACAAGTAGACTTACAAATTTTTCTCAAGTCATTTTCGAATCACGCGTAGGGAATTATTTCGAGCGAAGTCAAATCAAACTCTCGGTCGAATTAATCGCTCAGTCGTTCGTTCGTCCGAACTCTTGTTCACTCTGTTTTGCGTACCGATGAAATCCGCACGAGCCTTTTTCCGGAAAATATTTATCGCAGCCCGATTACATGTTTTGGGCCAAGCCCATTCCAGCCCAGCCCAGCCCACTAAGGACCACTAAGGAAACCCTAACCCTAAGGCTCCTCTATAAATATGGACCCCCTTTGCCTTGCACTTGGGCTGTTTTGCACTCCCACCCCTATCCTTTTTCAGCCGCCACCAGTAGCTTCTTCTCCCTCGCGCGTGTCTTCTTCCCTTGGAGCCGAGCTCCTCTCCTCCATGGCGTGGCCGAGCTCACCTCCCTGCCGCGAGCTCGCCAACAATCTCCCCCACTCAGACCTCCATTCCCCTTGCTGCTGCTCGCCGCGAGCTCTCTCTGGCTTCTTCCCCAGTCGGCGCCCTGTTCACCTGCGACTCCCATGGCGCCGGCGAAGCTCGAGCAGCCGAGCTCCTTTCCATGGCGCCCCCTTCTCTCCCATTGGCGCCCCCTTCAGGCACGGCAACAGGAAGCCCTTCTCCTCACGTGCAGCACCTCTGCTCCCCTTTCCATGGCGCCCAAGCCCTTCTTCTTCCTCTGCCCAACGCCCCCTCTTCTCCATGGCGTTAAGAGCAGGGAGCCTTTTCTCCCCTGCGCGCAGGGAGCAGTTCCCTTGGCCGACGCCCTCGGTGGCAGCCATGGCACCTCCCTCCCTCTCTGCTCGTGCGCAGGAAACCCCTCACGCGCAGGGAAGAACAACAGTCCACCCTCCAAAACACCAAGCAGCGGCAGCAACCTCCATGGCACCCCTGCTTCCATCCCATAGCTGAGCGCCCTTGCTGTTCTCTTCAATGCCCCTTGGCTGTTCGACGGAATACCCGTGAGAAATAATATGTTGTGCGCAGCCCCGTCCGTGATGCCGTCGACCCTCGGTGAGAACCCCATTGTCCTTGCTGTTTTTCCGGCGTTTATGATGTTCAAGGAATTGTCGTCAACAATGTTTTGTGTTATCGCAGCTAGTGGTCGACGCCACACTTCGCGCTTGGCCCGTTCGACGAAACGCCAAGCCTTGTGGACAGCCCATGTGACTAGCCTCGATTTGTCCAGGTTGTTCACTTGGTATTTTGTGGATTAATCTATTTAAGCTTTGGTCGATGTTGTGCATGTGTGTATATGTGTAAGAAAATGTATTGGTATGGATTGAAGTTCGTGGCGAAAGAAAAAGAAGTAGAAAAGAACTCGGATGTTTTTATATTTCGATAGGAATTTATGCGATGTGTTGTTTGATGTGTGCGATTTGTAGTTTGTATAATTATATTTTTGTCGATATGGTGTACATTGGTGTTGGAGTGTGTGTGGGTATAAAATGTTTTGGTTATATGTCGTAGCAAGATTGCCTTCACGTTTTGGTAAGCAAACATGTTGTGTTGTTTAATGTGATGAGTAAATTGGAAATACATGGGATGCGAGGATTTAATTAGTGCACGTAGGTGTGTGTGTGCCGTGGTGTGATATAGTAGTGGTGGCGTAAGACAATTGTTTGAGGTGTGCGGGTATATGCCGCATTATGGTTATACTCGCAACGAGGAAAGATGTATGTATGGTGTAACATGACGTTTAAATTGCTATTATATAATCGTGTGAAGGATGCTCATGATGGTCGTGTGATTTAGGAGTGGTGTAATGGCAAGCGAGAAGTAAGTTTAATATTTTTAAAACGATTAGTTGATAGCATCTGTCGGTGTCGCCATGCTTTCTATTGTATGGCGGATCGATGCCTTGCTTGGTCAATTATTGCATTTCATTCCCTTTAGATAAATAAATGTCTTGTTGATCGATTGGAGGTCTAATATGAGCGTTATCGCAGCCCAATAATTATTGGAGGCGAGTAGCGTTCATGAGTCCGTCCTTGTTAAAATTGAAGAACAATTCGATAACATATGCACATAAGTGCTTTAGGTTCTTTAGTAGCCAATGTAAGTCTTATGAAGTTTTACACCATATGTAGATGCCTCTAGGTTAGACCCCAACAATGTGTTGTTTTAGGTGACTGGTGTGTTAACTAAATTAAGTTGAGCCATGGGTAAGAAACGCTGATTAATCTGCTCCAAACCATGTTTTTGAGTTACGATGTCTAAAATGGTTCGCTAGGTCTTATACTATGATTAGCGAACTCATGTTAAGTAGGAGTCGATTTCGTTAAGAGATTGTTGTATATATATGTTGTGTCTCGGATTGCGGCAATAAAAGGCAAGTTGACGTGTATGTTATTTAGCGGCGATGTCGTTGCTCTTGTTAACCGAATTGTTAGATGACGTGGTTAAGCCCGTAATCACGGTGAATTTCTTGTTGTAGTCTACATATGTATGGTTACGGTCGCGGGTAAAAAGTAGTAGTGTTCATATGATGTCTAAGCTAAAATGCAAATTAGTGTGTGAAGGGCGCATCGATACATGTATATGTACCGGGTCTGATGATTGTGGTGAATGTGTTTGTTAAATGGATGTGGTAATTTTAGTGCAGTAAATAAATCGTCCTGAGATTTGATCGGCTTTGGAATTTTAGTCGGAGAAGGCGAATCGTGATATTTTAAAATCGTTGTCGATGCAGGGTTTTGAATTTGGTTTGGACATAGAGATATTTGGCCGAGTCGAGTAAGAAATAATTAGAGGACGACGTACTGAGTATTCCGTGTGAGAGTACGAACTCGGATCAAAATAATCGGACATCGATCGGGGTTCGAGGAATTAGACTCGGGCTCAAATCAAATAACAACCGTCGAGAGTTTGATTTAATGAGCTTCAGATGAGATTTATAAATCGAGATTGAATATCGAGATTACATTCGCGCCAAGAATAAAAGTTTTAACAGCTCCAAATTTGGTTGTTCTTGAGATTGAATAATTCCAAACTTGGTGAAATGTGGATAAATAATCTGGATAATCAGAGACATACGCGAGCGAGAAATAGAAATTTTCACTGAGCATCCGAGGTTAGGATAAATCTCCCGACATAACGCGAAATTGACACCTGGGGTGTCACATTCAGGCCTCGACAGCCACAATGAACAAACACCCATACTCAGGGTGCCATTACAAACGGAACTCCGGTTCCACTCCGGCGGGTATGAACAACCTCCACACCGGAGGGCCTGCGGGACAACAGACTCCAGGTGGCTCGCCGGTGACCAATGCACCAGCTGCGACAACGACCTCCGCTTCGAGCGGCTAAACAGCAGCAGCGATGACCTCAGGGCAAATGCTGCTGTGAAAAGGCCCTCGCCCACGTCCCCACACGAGGGGTGAGGACAAGCCATCAAAGCCAAAAAGCCGGAGGTCCGACCGCAGGTGGCGCCGACGATCTCGTCGGCGGAGAAACCTCCTCTGGTTACCACCACCTCAGCACCGACAACAGCGGCCACCTGCGCGCCAGCGCCACGCCGACGAATGGCGGCCGCCCCAGCCTGCACCGGCAGATCCCCACTCAAGTCCTCGCGGACGGGCCGGCACCGGCCTCCGCATGGAGGCATCATGCTGGAGTGAGGACAAGACAATCCAAGAACACGAATGCCGCCCTAGCGGCGTGCGACGTCTTGGACGATCCCCCAGTGCAGTCGGCGATGCAGGAAGGGCCGCAGACATGCCCGACCTATGCGCGGCGCGACAGTCGCCCGTGCGGTGGACGGACAGCCACGCTCAGACCAAGCGGCAGGAGGCAGCGTCGAAGGTGGCGCCAGAGCCAGCTGAGCCAGCGTGCCAGGCACGCTGCAGCTGACGACGCTCGCGGCCGACCGGGCCCGCGTTGTCGAAGTTCGCCCCCTCCGCGAGGCCGGTGACAATAGCCACCCGCGCACGGCACGACCGCCGCCCGGGGTGGAGGACGGACAGCTGCACCCTGTCCAAGCAGCAGCAGTTCGCCTTCCCCCCGCATGGCTGGAGGACGCCTCCTCCGCACAGCTGGAGGATGCCCCTCTCCCCCGAATGCCAGAGGAAGAAGCGGGTCGCCGGCCCACGCGGAGGTAGGCCCCAACTCGCCTCGCCCTCCTCTCCAGCCCGGATGATGAAGATCCTTGAAGCTGAGGGCGGGGCAGAGGCCGCAGCCCGGCTTGCTTCTCCCAACCACCAAGCTAGTGGTCATCATCCTAGGTGACCATTGGTGAGGGACTGCAGCCGGGCTGCATGATGAAAATTCTTGAAGCCGAGCGGTGGCTAAAGGGCGCCGACCCCCGTGAGGTCGCGCTCCTCCAACAACAGCAAGACGAAGGCAACGCAGGTGCTCCCCATCCGGGGGCTCGGAAGGCGGAAGGGCGCGATGCATGAGGGGAGTGCGAAGGCATGGCTACCGCCCGGGGGATCGATCCCTTTTTAAAGGTGGCTCTCCCCACTCGCATCCTCAAGCGTAAAGGGCAAAGTCTTCACCAATGTGCTCCAGGGTCCTCCCCCTACGACACGGGGGTTGGGTCCCACACGTCATGAAAGCTGACCCGAAACGGAAGAAGCCAAACCGCCGCACGCGGAGCATGTAACCGCCCCGCGGTTATAAGCACTCATCCATCCTCGCCGAAACCAGCGGTCAAAAGGGCGGACCGCCATGCAGGTGGCGTGCAACCGCACCACGGTGGCGCACCCCTTCTGTAACACCCCTGGTGTTACTGTAACTAAAACTTGAGTATGGCATCATAAGCATTGGCATTGCATATGTTTGATACACCTAGAATGCATTCACTAGGCAAAAATTTCAAACAAGTTGTATTATTTTAATGTTTTGCAAATAGGACCTTGGATAGGAAGCTTTACCCTAAATAGTGGTTAAAGGGGTAAAACTTAACCCAAGTTGAGAAAACCTAAAAGCTTTAGGGTAAAAGTCATAAAATGACCCCAAGAATAAAGTTGAATCACATTTATACCCCTGGGATACCAGAAACCCTAATTGGAACCCTGGAAAACCCTGAAACCAAACCCTAGGGGTTTATGTGCAAAATTAGCCCACTTTTGGGTCAAAGTGCAAAAACCAAGCCAAATAAGTATTTTAAGTCATTTGGTTCACAAATATGTGGACTTGAAAGCCAAACCCTAAGTTTTGGACTTAAATGCAAAATGGACCTCATTTGAGTTCTATTCTAAGTCTGAAAATCAGAGAATTGGCTCAACTTTGGAGCTTTGCATCTTTCAAATTATAGGGTTTTTGCCCTAGGTCACCACATCAAAATTGAAGCTCAACTATAGGAGAACAACTTTGCTTAAAGGTGTGGGCATTGTTGTTAAGGAAAAACTGAAGATAATCATGCCTAAAGTTGGACTGTCAGACTAAAATAGTCTGAATTTCAAGTTAACAGTGACTTTGCTCTAAGTTTGAGAGTCAATTCAACTGAGATCCAATGCAAATTTGTAAATGATTTCCATAACAAACTTGTAGCTGGTAGGTGGCACTACAAATTTGATGCAGAAGGCTAGTTCTGGTGCCACATAAAAATCGAAGGAAATCAAGCTCCAACTTGGGCTGTCAGATGGACTGAATGGCGATCCCATGGTACAGTGCTCTGTTAGCGATCAGACCGCCAGCGCCAAAAGATCTCCCCGCCGGCGATAAGAACGCCACCGCGGCGTGACCGGTCGTCGGTGGTCGCGGTAAAGCTCCTTGGCATCGTGGCAAAAAGTTACCGAGGTGGCGAACTCAGGTTAAGCGGCAACCCCGTGCCCTCACCGGAAACCGCCGCGCGGAAAGCTTGCCAGCGCATCCGCAGCTCGCGTTTCTTCTCCAACTCCGGTCGACAGTCCTCCGCCGCGTGGCCTAGCTTTTCTACCGTGCCGCCGTGATTCCCTTGGGCCATCCCATCATCGTCGGGGAGGTTGCCACGCCGTTGGCCACGTAACTGCGCGCGCCAGGCTTCTTCCCCGTCTCCGGCCGCCAACACATCGCGGTCAAATTGAGAGCCACCGCTTCCCCTCGCTATAAATTGAGTGCCCCCGCCACTCCGTAGGATAGTTACGCATCAGTTGCACCAAACCTTGCACCGGATTATCCACCAGTGACTGAGAATTGCTCGTTTCCCCCAATCACGGTTTCCGCCACCGTAGAACTCAACTCCGCCGCGGTCAACCCAACTCAGGTCAGATCTTCCCCTCTGCTCCTTTGTCTAAGCATTCTCATGCGCCTGTGATGCTCACCGACCCACCCAATAGAATTGGACCGCCACCAATCGTCGGGAACGCGACGATCCAGCCGCAATGCTCTCGGTCACCGTGGCCAGAGCTCAGTAGTTGGTCGTTCGTGCAATTAGGTTAGGGGAAATGCTCGGGCTAGCTCCGATTTGGTGTCCACCGCTCGAGAGCGCCGGTCATGGCCCCGTTCGGCCGGTCTGCTAGCTCGCCGGCGCTCGGCTGTGCGTGAACGCCGTCGGGGACCGGCCGGTGTAAAGAAATAGAATTTCTTGGACCTCGGTGCAAGTTGTCAGTGACTCATAAGCATAGTAACCGAACCCAACTTCCATTAGCCAAAACCGTGAGGGTCTTCGTGCAAAGTCGCCAGCGCGGGCGCGCGCGGGCGCCTTTCCTCTCTGGACTGGGCCGCTGGGCTGAAACCAGCCCAACACTGTTCAACCCTTTTCCCTTTTCTTTTTCAAAAGAACTTTAGAAATATGTAGAAAATTATAGAAAAATGATAAAATTGTGAAACTAATTTTTCTAGGCTCCTTATTTTCCCTAGAATTTAGTAAAAATAGTTTTGTGATTTTTAGTGGAAGTAAGAAATTTTAGGGTATTTAAAGTGGTTAAAAATATTGGTTATGGATTTTTAGAAAACATATGGTAAGTCCAAAAATGCTCAAAATTTTTATATGAGTTCCTCATAATATTTAGAAGCCTTGGGTAGAGTTTGAATTGATTTGGACCTTGTTTGATCACCAAACCCCAAAACACCCCCCTGCCCTATGAACTCCTTTACCGACTCCGGAAACCCTAAGTTCCCAGAACTCCGTGAAGGAAAGTTGTATTCAAGACATAAATAATAAGTTTATGCTATCTTTGCATCCTCATGAGCATCCCATGGCATCCATTCTTATACCTATGTATGGTTATGATTAGAACGTGAAGAAGAGGTAGAAGTCACCAAAGACAGGACACCACCACCTTCGGAATCTCAGGCCGGGAATAGTTTCTACTTCGATATCTGTGGATCCGAACCCGAATCACCTGTAAACGAAGGCAAGCCCCGGTGCATTTGCCACCTTCCTTGCTATTTTAAAATCTTTCTCACTTGATTGCTGCATTAGGTGATAGGAGTTGCTTGATAAAACCATTCCTGCATTACCTTCCTTGAATTTGATTACCTTCCTTGATCACCTGTTTTACAAAAGATTTTGATGCTTAGCCTTGCTTTAGAAAAACAAAAGGTTTTGTTTTTACAAAAGATGTTGTGGCAAAAGTGGGTGGGATGTTTTCAAAAATAAAACTTGATGGTGGATCCATCATGGCCGTGATGGATTCAACATCGGAAAAGATGTACCTCTGCCAGGTACCAAGTTTTGGGTTAAAAAGATTAAGCTGAGACCGGGCGGGTGACTTGCACGAGAGAGAGTCTCGGTGTAGTGTCTCCGTCTGAGTCGATTAAGGACCTTGTCGATGTAGGCCTGCTGACCGAGGACCCTTTAACTGGTCACATGCCTCGTCATGGGTAAGCCATGCCTCGGGCAGACTAAGGTCGGAATAAGATAACACGAAATGGGCGTGGAGCGGTGGCGAGAGTAGCGTGTACCCTCCGTGGCAAGAGGCTAGACGGTGGTGTATCTGTGCTCTCGGTTTGCGTGAACCTGATCCGGTCTTAAGAACCCCGGTGGCGGGTTGACATATGCAAGGGTTAAGTGCTACATATGTCGTGTGATTGGAGATCCTCAGCTGAGTATAATCGATTCGGATCACCGTACCTCCGCGGTTATGGAGACTTGGCCACTAACTTACACGTAGCATTCCACTAAAGATAAAGGGGTTTTTGTTGAGAAATTGGCTAGTACAGGACCAGTGATTGAACTAGGGTAGAAAGAACTCTAGTGCAGGTAATTTTACTTAACTTGACAAATAAAATTGGATTTTTAAGGATCCACTTTAGTAAGCATTTCTGCAAAACAGAGTCCTTGATTATTGAGAAGCCTTACCTTGACTCCCATATAACCAGCATACCCTTGAGAGTCTTTTCTTTAGTCGGGTAAGACTTGCTGAGTAATTCCATACTCGGGGTTTATCCCTTCGTTGTTTTTAGGTGAGGAAGTAGCAGACTTTTGCTGCTTCTGTGCCAAGGTGGTTCCCAAAGAAGAAAAACAAGACTGAAGTGCGGGAGGACTCGGTCCTCCACTTAGGATCTTTTGCTTATAGCTTATCTGGAGGAGTTTGTGCCTCCCTTGGTTTGTACTACTCTGCACTCACTTTTAGTTCTGGTCTGTAATAAAATAACTCAAGCTTGCTTTTGAAATAAATGTAAGTTTATGTAATTCGCTTCCGCATCTCCGATGTTCTGTAATATCTGCAAGACGGGTGAGACGTTCCTGGTGAGGTAAGGAAAGATACCGAGCTTGTCAAGTGACTTAGGAACATCTACTGGGTGTCTGATGTCTGTTAGACAAGGACAACTGTAGGTGGGCCTATTTACTTGGGAGGTTCTGTCATAGCTGGTATCGGAGCGTAGCCCTTCTTTGCAGATATTATGAGGCATCTTCAAAAGAATTTTCAAAAGTCTTACCTAAGAACTCTTTTCTCTTCTTACCTAAGTATTCTGAAGAGTCTATCTTAAAGACCAGATAGGAAGAGTGCAATGTATAGAAGGTTGAATCGACTAAGGTTGATTCTGTAATTATACATGCATCATGCTAAGAATCATACTAATAACATTTTCCCCCTTAGAAAGATGCCGCCACGCACCAGGCTAACGGCACGCAAGTCTACGGGACCAATTGGGGTGCCTCGGCATCAATTGGCTCCCCGACATGAAAGCAGCAGCAGTGGAAGTAATGACCCCATCGGAGACCTTGAAGCCCGAGTGAGTCGACTTCAAGCGGCGCTTCAACACAGGACTGATGCTTGGGTCGCCGACGGAGATAGAATCAATGAACTGAGAGGGGACATCCGACATCTGCAGGATCAGCTCGCTGATCGAGACTTAGCACTTGACTGGGCCGTACAGTCTCGTTTGCTAATGTGTGCTAAGGAAGCAAGGGCTCAGGCCCGAATTAAAGAACTTAGCTCGATTGTCGATGACCTGCAGGTTTACTGCAATACGTTGCATGAGGAAGTCCATATACTATACTCACAATTACACCCTAGTGAGCCTACACACCCTGCTGAGGCGGAAGCCGGACCATCTCACGTTGCGGGACGCGCGCTGGGTGGGGAGTTATACCTTTTTGAGCCCCCTCCTTCTTTGAGGTTGGTTGATGTCTGGACTCCCACACCTGACGATGAGGCCACCAAGACTAATGGAAAGCAGGAATAATGGTGTAATAGAAGTAAAAGTAGAGTAGTGTATTGTAGGGTGTACTGTTGTATAATAGGTTGAACTTTTGTATAATGGGTAATGTATCCTGTTATGTAATATCGAGTCTGTATCATTACTTTTTATAGTAATGTAAAATGGAAGGTTTTCTCTGGCACATTATGTTTACTTCAAATGTTCTTTGCCACAGATGCCGACCAGGACTCGAGGACAGGACGCAGCCGGAACTTCTGGGGGCAGGGATGTTACCCCAAACCCACCTCTGGTTCCTCCCACGTTAGCCGAGGCGATTGCCGCCTTGGTGAATGCCACCGTAGACAATACCCGCTTCCTTAGGGAAATGGCGGGTCAGCAGCAATTCCAGCAGCAGGCAGGAAGAGGTTTTCCGCAAGGCCCCCGTGAGACCACCTATCTGGATTTCTCGGAAACCCGTCCACCCCTATTCGTCAAAGCTGAAGATCCACTAGAAGCTGATGAGTGGATTCGGGTTATTGAACAAAAGTTTGGTCTTCTCCGTTGCTCAGAGACGCAGAAGCCGTTATTTGCAGCACAACAGCTACGTGGTCCTGCCAGTACCTGGTGGGGAAATTTTGTGGCTATTCAACCTGTCAACCATCAAGTCACCTGGGATGAGTTTAAAGCAGCCTTCCGTGAACACTACATACCCGAAGGAGTGCTGCATATGAAACAAGAGGAATTTATGAAGTTACAACAAGGGGGAGATACCGTCAACCAATATCTCAACAAGTTTAATCACCTGTCGCAGTATGCCATCGACCAGGTGAATACTGATTTAAAGAAGAAGAACTGTTTTATGCGGGGACTGAATGATCGGCTACAAAGGAAAATGGCCACATGTATAGATCTCACTTATGGAAAGGCTGTCAGCACAGCCTTATCTGTTGAAGCAAAATACGCAAATTCTGGGAAGAATAAGGGATTCGGTGGTGAGAGGCCTAGTCAGGGCCAGGCGAAGAAGCAACGGTTTGTGATCCGACCTTCAAGCCAAAATCGCACTTTTTCTCGTCCACCCTCATTCCCTTTTAAACAACCTATCATTATTCGCCCCCAACAATACCCCCAATCAGCCGGGTGCCCCAGGCACTCGATTCCCTGCCTTGCCTAGTTCTTCAACTGGGTGTTTTAATTGCGGCAAGTCGGGACACTTCATCAAAGACTGCCCATATCCTAGGCAAAATCAATCAAATGCTCCGCAAGGATCTGGGAAATCAGCTCAGCCCAAAGGAAATGCTGTGGGGAAAAGTACGAAGAAGACGGGGCGTGTATATTACACTCAAGTGGCTACTACACCGGGAGGAGAGCCGGTGATGATGGGTACGTTTCCCGTGGCCAGTCACCCAGCAATTATTCTTTTTGATTCTGGTGCTTCACATACATTCATTAGCAAGAAATTTGTGGAGAAACATCACATTCCATACCATGAATCAAAGGAGGGATTTAAAATTCATTCACCTGGGGGACACATTTTTACTAAAGAAGTGGCCTATGGAGTGCCAGTAACAATGGCCGGACGGAACTTTCCTGCTAACATGATTGTTCTGAAGGGCCAAGATATAGATGTAATTTTGGGTATGAATTGGTTAACCCAACACAAGGCAATTCTCAACACTGAACTCAGAACCGTCAGGTTGAGCTATAATCAAGAAGAGATTCTTTTGACTCTCCCCGCGACCAATCCAGCCAAAGCTTCTGGTAGAATATATGAAGCCATTGTACCGGAGATCAAGAACATTCCGGTAGTATGTGAGTTTCCAGATGTATTTCCGGAAGATTTGCCTGGACTGCCCCCTGAAAGAGATGTAGAATTCGTAATTGAGCTAAAGCCCGGTACGGCTCCCATCTCCCGAAGATCGTACCGTATGCCCCCTAATGAATTGGCGGAATTGAAAATTCAATTACAAGATCTACTGAATAAGGGATTCATCCGGCCAAGCTCGTCCCCGTGGGGTTGTCCCGCCATTTTTGTTAAGAAGAAGGATCAAACCCTGCGAATGTGCGTGGATTATCGACCCCTGAATGAGGTCACCATCAAGAATAAGTACCCTCTTCCAAGGATCGACATCTTATTTGATCAACTGACTTGGGCGAGGGTATTTTCCAAAATTGATCTCAGGTCGGGCTATCATCAAATCCGTATTCGGCCCGAGGATATACCGAAGACCGTGTTTAGTACGCGGTATGGATTGTTTGAATACCTGGTAATGTCTTTCGGGCTCACAAATGCTCCTGCCCACTTCACTTATTTGATGAACTCGGTATTCATGCCCGAGTTGGACAAGTTCGTGGTAGTCTTCATCGACGATATCTTGATATATTCTAAGAATGAAGAGGACCATGCTCAGCATCTACGGATTGTATTGACGCGCCTTAGGGAACATCAGCTGTATGCCAAGTTCAGCAAGTGCGCGTTCTGGCTGGAAGAAATTCAATTTTTGGGGCACGTGTTATCGGCTAAAGGAATTGCGGTAGATCCTAGCAAGGTCAAAGATATTCTGGAGTGGAAACCCCCAACAACTGTTCACCAAGTCCGGAGTTTTCTTGGACTAGCTGGGTATTATCGCAGATTCATACCAGATTTTTCTAAGCTTGTGAAGCCAATCACAAGTTTATTGAAGAATGACATTAAGTTCAATTGGTCTTCTGAGTGTAATGAAGCCTTTGAGCAACTGAAGACACTATTGACCACTGCTCCGGTATTGGCTCAACCGGACATCACTAAACCTTTTGATGTATATTGTGATGCATCTGGCTTTGGGCTCGGCTGTGTACTGATGCAAGAGGGCCGAGTAATTGCGTATGCTTCAAGGCAGTTGCGCCGACATGAGGAGCATTATCCAACTCATGATCTGGAGCTAGCTGTTGTGGTTCATGCCCTGAAGATTTGGCGTCACTATCTGCTGGGAAATATCTGTCACATATATACAGATCATAAAAGTTTGAAGTACATCTTCACCCAGTCAGAGTTAAATATGCGGCAAAGACGATGGCTTGAGCTTATTAAAGACTATGAACTGGAGATCCATTATCACCCAGGCAAAGCCAATGTGGTGGCGGATGCATTGAGTCGTAAGATTTCCTGCCACTGTCTTATGGCGAAGACCTCCGAGAACACTTTGTGTCAAGAAATGGAAAAGCTAAACCTGGGGATCATCCAACAAGGGACTCTAAATCAGCTAAAGCTTGAGTCAATCATTTTGCAAAGGATAATTGATGCTCAAAAAGATAATCTGGGTATGAAGCACATACGAGAGAAGATAAGGGCTGGAGTAGCCCAGTGTTTCAAAGAAGACGATCAAGGTGTGATATGGTTTAAAAACCGCATAGTAGTGCCAAAGAACGAAGAACTCCGCCAGCAAATTCTTGATGAAGCACATCTTAGTCGTTATTCTATTCATCCCGGAAGCACTAAGATGTACCAAGATTTAAAGCAACATTACTGGTGGACAAAGATGAAGATCGAAATTGCACGCTATGTGGCTAGATGTGACACTTGCAGACGTGTCAAGGCCATACACATGAAAACTGCTGGTCCATTACAATCTTTGCCAATCCCAACATGGAAATGGGAAGATATCAGTATGGACTTTATTGTGGGACTGCCCAGGACGACAAAAGGGTATGACTCTATTTGGGTTATAATCGATCGATTTACAAAGATGGCTCACTTTCTGCCAGTCAAGACAAATTCCCCGGTTACTGTCTACGCCCAGTTGTACATTGCTCGTATTCTTAGTCTGCATGGTGTTCCAAAGACCATAGTGTCGGATCGTGGACCTCAATTTGTAGCCAAGTTTTGGGAAGCACTTCACAAATCCTTGGGTACTAAGTTACTCCACAGTTCGGCCTATCATCCTCAAACCAGTGGACAGACTGAGAGAGTGAACCAAATACTTGAAGATATGCTGCGGGCATGTGTCCTGGACTTCTCACCGAAATGGGATGAATGTTTACCTTTGGCGGAGTTTTCATATAATAATAGCTATCAAGAAAGTATCAAGATGGCACCCTTTGAAGCTTTATATGGACGTCGATGTCGTACTCCGCTAAATTGGTCTGAACCTGGAGAAAGGTACTTCTTTAGGCCTGATATGGTGAAAGAGGCCGAGGAAAAGGTTCAGAAAATTATTCATAATATGAAGAAAGCACAAGCTCGTCAGAAGAGTTATGCAGACAAACGGCGAAGGCCCTTATATTTCCTGGAAGGAGACTATGTTTACCTGAAGGTCTCACCAATGAAAGGCGTATCGCGTTTTGGGGTTAAAGGGAAACTTGCACCCAGGTACATTGGTCCATTCCCCGTGCTTGAGCAATGTGGACCAGTGGCATACCGACTTCAGCTCCCTGAAACATTGTCTGCTGTGCATAATGTGTTCCACGTGTCACAATTGAAGAAGTGTCTTCGGGTTCCTGATCGAACCATTGAAGTGACTGATGTTGTCCTGGAACCAGATTTAACATACTCGGAACATCCTATTCGAGTTCTGGATCAAAAGGATAGGATCACCCGAAGAAAGACTCTCAAATTCTACAAGATACAGTGGAACCAGCATTCTGAAGATGAGGCTACATGGGAAACTCAAGACTTCTTGGATAAGAATTTCCCAGGCTTCCTAGCCTCATGTAAATTGTAAAGCCTGTATAGCTGTTGTAATAAAGAAGTAACCCCCACATTATCCCTGCCTTGTATCAGAATTAAGGAAATAAAAATGTGATGTGTTTCCTTTACCATTACCTACCCTAGGATTTTTAATCTCGGGACGAGATTCTTTTATGGGGGGAAGGATGTAACACCCCTGGTGTTACTGTAACTAAAACTTGAGCATGGCATCATAAGCATTGGCATTGCATATGTTTGATACACCTAGAATGCATTCACTAGGCAAAAATTTCAAACAAGTTGTATTGTTTTAATGTTTTGCAAATAGGACCTTGGATAGGAAGCTTTACCCTAAATAGTGGTTAAAGGGGTAAAACTTAACCCAAGTTGAGAAAACCTAAAAGCTTTAGGGTAAAAGTCATAAAATGACCCCAAGAATAAAGTTGAATCACATTTATACCCCTGGGATACCAGAAACCCTAATTGGAACCCTGGAAAACCCTGAAACCAAACCCTAGGGGTTTATGTGCAAAATTAGCCCACTTTTGGGTCAAAGTGCAAAAACCAAGCCAAATAAGTATTTTAAGTCATTTGGTTCACAAATATGTGGACTTGAAAGCCAAACCCTAAGTTTTGGACTTAAATGCAAAATGGACCTCATTTGAGTTCTATTCTAAGTCTGAAAATCAGAGAATTGGCTCAACTTTGGAGCTTTGCATCTTTCAAATTATAGGGTTTTTGCCCTAGGTCACCACATCAAAATTGAAGCTCAACTATAGGAGAACAACTTTGCTTCAAGGTGTGGGCATTGTTGTTAAGGAAAAACTGAAGATAATCATGCCTAAAGTTGGACTGTCAGACTGAAATAGTCTGAATTTCAAGTTAACAGTGACTTTGCTCTAAGTTTGAGAGTCAATTCAACTGAGATCCAGTGCAAATTTGTGAATGATTTCCATAACAAACTTGTAGCTGGTAGGTGGCACTACAACTTTGATGCAGAAGGCTAGTTCCGGTGCCACATAAAAATCGAAGGAAATCAAGCTCCAACTTGGGCTGTCAGATGGACTGAATGGCGATCCCATGGTACAGTGCTCTGTTAGCGATCAGACCGCCAGCGCCAAAAGATCTCCCCGCCGGCGATAAGAACGCCACCGCGGCGTGACCGGTCGTCGGTGGTCGCGGTAAAGCTCCTTGGCATCGTGGCAAAAAGTTACCGAGGTGGCGAACTCAGGTTAAGCGGCAACCCCGTGCCCTCACCGGAAACCGCCGCGCGGAAAGCTTGCCAGCGCATCCGCAGCTCGCGTTTCTTCTCCAACTCCGGTCGACGGTCCTCCGCCGCGTGGCCTAGCTTTTCTACCGTGCCGCCGTGATTCCCTTGGGCCATCCCATCATCGTCGTGGAGGTTGCCACGCCGTTGGCCACGTAACTGCGCGCGCCAGGCTTCTTCCCCGTCTCCGGCCGCCAACACATCGCGGTCAAATTGAGAGCCACCGCTTCCCCTCGCTATAAATTGAGTGCCCCCGCCACTCCGTAGGATAGTTACGCATCAGTTGCACCAAACCTTGCACCGGATTATCCACCAGTGACTGAGAATTGCTCGTTTCCCCCAATCACGGTTTCCGCCACCGTAGAACTCAACTCCGCCGCGGTCAGCCCAACTCAGGTCAGATCTTCCCCTCTGCTCCTTTGTCTAAGCATTCTCATGCGCCTGTGATGCTCACCGACCCACCCAATAGAATTGGACCGCCACCAATCGTCGGGAACGCGACGATCCAGCCGCATTGCTCTCGGTCACCGTGGCCAGAGCTCAGTAGTTGGTCGTTCGTGCAATTAGGTTAGGGGAAATGCTCGGGCTAGCTCCGATTTGGTGTCCACCGCTCGAGAGCGCCGGTCATGGCCCCGTTCGGCCGGTCTGCTAGCTCGCCGGCGCTCGGCTGTGCGTGAACGCCGTCGGGGACCGGCCGGTGTAAAGAAATAGAATTTCTTGGACCTCGGTGCAAGTTGTCAGTGACTCATAAGCATAGTAACCGAACCCAACTTCCATTAGCCAAAACCGTGAGGGTCTTCGTGCAAAGTCGCCAGCGCGGGCGCGCGCGGGCGCCTTTCCTCTCTGGACTGGGCCGCTGGGCTGAAACCAGCCCAACACTGTTCAACCCTTTTCCCTTTTCTTTTTCAAAAGAACTTTAGAAATATGTAGAAAATTATAGAAAAATGATAAAATTGTGAAACTAATTTTTCTAGGCTCCTTATTTTCCCTAGAATTTAGTAAAAATAGTTTTGTGATTTTTAGTGGAAGTAAGAAATTTTAGGGTATTTAAAGTGGTTAAAAATATTGGTTATGGATTTTTAGAAAACATATGGTAAGTCCAAAAATGCTCAAAATTTTTATATGAGTTCCTCATAATATTTAGAAGCCTTGGGTAGAGTTTGAATTGATTTGGACCTTGTTTGATCACCAAACCCCAAAACACCCCCCCTGCCCTATGAACTCCTTTACCGACTCCGGAAACCCTAAGTTCCCGGAACTCCATGAAGGAAAGTTGTATTCAAGACATAAATAATAAGTTTATGCTATCTTTGCATCCTCATGAGCATCCCATGGCATCCATTCTTATACCTATGTATGGTTATGATTAGAACGTGAAGAAGAGGTAGAAGTCACCAAAGACAGGACACCACCACCTTCGGAATCTCAGGCCGGGAATAGTTTCTACTTCGATATCTGTGGATCCGAACCCGAATCACCTGTAAACGAAGGCAAGCCCCGGTGCATTTGCCACCTTCCTTGCTATTTTAAAATCTTTCTCACTTGATTGCTGCATTAGGTGATAGGAGTTGCTTGATAAAACCATTCCTGCATTACCTTCCTTGAATTTGATTACCTTCCTTGATCACCTGTTTTACAAAAGATTTTGATGCTTAGCCTTGCTTTAGAAAAACAAAAGGTTTTGTTTTTACAAAAGATGTTGTGGCAAAAGTGGGTGGGATGTTTTCAAAAATAAAACTTGATGGTGGATCCATCATGGCCGTGATGGATTCAACATCGGAAAAGATGTACCTCTGCCAGGTACCAAGTTTTGGGTTAAAAAGATTAAGCTGAGACTGGGCGGGTGACTTGCACGAGAGAGAGTCTCGGTGTAGTGTCTCCGTCTGAGTCGATTAAGGACCTTGTCGATGTAGGCCTGCTGACCGAGGACCCTTTAACTGGTCACATGCCTCGTCATGGGTAAGCCTTGCCTCGGGCAGACTAAGGCCGGAATAAGATAACACGAAATGGGCGTGGAGCGGTGGCGAGAGTAGCGTGTACCCTCCGTGGCAAGAGGCTGGACGGTAGTGTATCTGTGCTCTCGGTTTGCGTGAACCTGATCCGGTCTTAAGAACCCCGGTGGCGGGTTGACATATGCAAGGGTTAAGTGCTACATATGTCGTGTGATTGGAGATCCTCAGCTGAGTATAATCGATTCGGATCGCCGTACCTCCGCGGTTATGGAGACTTGGCCACTGACTTACACGTAGCATTCCACTAAAGATAAAGGGGTTTTTGTTGAGAAATTGGCTAGTACAGGACCAGTGATTGAACTAGGGTAGAAAGAACTCTAGTGCAGGTAATTTTACTTAACTTGACAAATAAAATTGGATTTTTAAGGGTCCACTTTAGTAAGCATTTCTGCAAAACAGAGTCCTTGATTATTGAGAAACCTTACCTTGACTCCCATATAACCAGCATACCCTTGAGAGTCTTTTCTTTAGTCGGGTAAGACTTGCTGAGTAATTCCATACTTAGGGTTTATCCCTTCGTTGTTTTTAGGTGAGGAAGTAGCAGACTTTTGCTGCTTCTGTGCCAAGGTGGTTCCCAAAGAAGAAAAACAAGACTGAAGTGCGGGAGGACTCGGTCCTCCACTTAGGATCTTTTGCTTATAGCTTATCTGGAGGAGTTTGTGCCTCCCTTGGTTTGTACTACTCTGCACTCACTTTTAGTTCTGGTCTGTAATAAAATAACTCAAACTTGCTTTTGAAATAAATGTAAGTTTATGTAATTCGCTTCCGCATCTCCGATGTTCTGTAATATCTGCAAGACGGGTGAGACGTTCCTGGTGAGGTAAGGAAAGATACCGAGCTTGTCAAGTGACTTAGGAACATCTACAGGGTGTCTGATGTCTGTTAGACAAGGACAACTGTAGGTGGGCCTATTTACTTGGGAGGTTCCGTCACACCTTCGGCTTCATCGCATCCGGCATGGAGGCCCAGGCCCACACGTCATGTAACTGGCGCGTCGGTTACTAAGTGCAAGAAACCGCACCGCCACTTACGCCAATGACGCGCCTTCTCGACTGTGGAACCAGTACCGCGACTCGAGGCAGCCCCGTGCGTGACCCAGCAGTGCCAATTGAGTGCAACGATCACGGGTCAGTCAGCCGCGGGAGGAGGTGCGACGGTCAATATGGCCAAAAGTGGACCGGCAGTAATTGCAGCAGACGGGCGGAAGCAGCGGTCGAATCGCCCGCAGGCTCGCGTCCCCTCCTGAAGCGGCAGGAGAGCCTTCTCCCACGGCATGAAGACGACGCGCCCGTGTTCCGTTCCTCGAACGACTCTCGCACGCGACCGCCCCGCAAACCGCCCGTCCCGTCGCATTAACTCCTCGGCAGGGCAAGCGACACCTTTGGCAGGCGAAGCGGGCGTCGTTTCACCTCCGCCATGATGACTGCGTCAAAAAAGGTGTGCCACACCATTTAAATTCATATCCTTTTCCTCTTCCCTTTTCTCTCTCTTGCTACAGGGACCGGGAAAGGGGATATTTCGAAAGGGATCCTTCTCAGTGAAGGAAGCGGGCCCCGAGCCCTCCTACTGATCAGGGGTTCGAAGGCTGGCCCCTCGGAAGGGTTCGACAGCCGCCCTAGAGCACTCGGGCTCCAAGCCCATTACTGATCAGGGGTTCGAAGGCTGGCCCCTCGGAAGGGTTCGACAGTCGCCCCAGAGCGCTCGGGCTCCGCGTCCACTACTGATCAGGGGTTCGAAGGCTGGCCCCTCGGAAGGGTTCGACAGCCGCCCCAGAACACGCAGAGTGAGGGATGACTCTGGGTACGTCTGTTACATGGCCGAGGCTCGGGCTACGCTCCCGAGGTACCCTAGGACATTTTCGAGACTAGCAGGAGCGATTTTGTAACGGAATCCCACCAGAGGGAGGCATCAAGCCTTCGGACCCTATCGAATGGGTTCGGGTCCAGCAAATCACCAGCAGGTACTTTTGGAGCGTGCCTCTGGGCCACTAGCCGACCCTTATCGAACGGGGCACGAGCGTCCACTCGGATCGCCCGTTAGCAACTCATTGGAAACACCCTGTTCGGCGCCCTCCGAGGGCAACATGGCGCTTTCCCCCTCTTCCTCCTTGCGAAAAGGCAACGAAGGGGCGTATAATAAAAGTCGAGACAGTCCTTGATCGTCCTCTCGCTCCGTGCAGAGGCTCGGGGGCTGCTCTCGCAACCCGGCTATGGCCAAACTGTTGACAGCGTCAACAAACCAGCTCAGAAACTCGGTACCTGACCATGCACCCGGGCTACAGCCAGGCCGCATGAGGGAACGACAAGGTCGGCCGAGGCATCGCGAAAAGCATTAAGACCTCAGAGGAGTCAAACCACTCCTCCGAGGCCTCGGGGGCTATACCCGGCGGATGCGCTCGCGCGCACCCACCGGAACAAAGTACAACCAAGAAAGGCTGGTCCCCTCACCGAGAAATGCGGCAAAGCCTCCAAGCGAGTACCAACACTCCCTTCGAGGCTTGGGGCTACTGTCGGGTACTGTAATTAGGGGTACCTCCAACACTCCTAAACATGGCTGGTAACCACCATCAGCACGAACCGCAAAGACTGATGGGCACGGTGCAGGTCAAGGCCTCGTCTACCAAGGGACGCAATCTCGCCTCGCCCGAGCCCGGCCTCGGGCGGGAACAGTAGTCCCGGACGAATTCACGCCTCGCCCAAGGGCCTCCTCAGGCAGTGGGCGCACCCTCGTCTCGCCCAAAGCCTAGCTCGGGCAGGCTTCGTCGAGAAGCAACCTTGGCCAAATCGTCTTACCAACCGATCGTATCGCAGGCGCATTCAATGCGAAGATCGCCTGACACCTTATCCTGACACGTGCGTCTCAGTCGGCAAGATCGAAGTGACCGCAGTCACTTTGCCCTTTCATTGACCGGCCTGACAGGAAAACAGCACCGCTCGCCCCGCTCCGACTGCTGTGCCACCCACCAGGGTGAGACTGACAACAACCGAGTTCAGCCTCGGGCGCAACAGGAAGCTCTGCCTCGCCCGACCCTAGGCCTCGGCCTCGGGAGGAGGTCTCCGCCTCGCCCGACCCCAGGGCTCGGCCTCAGCCTCGACCTCGGGAGGAATCGCGTCCTCGCCCGACCCCGGCCTCGGCCTCAGGAGAAGTCTCCGCCTCGCCCGACCTTGGGCTCGGACCGACCGCGCCACAGGGGACACATCATTACCCTACTCCTAGCTAGCTCAGGCTACAAGGGAACAAGACCGGCGTCCCATCTGGCTCGCCCCGGTAACAGGTAATGATGGTTCCCCGCGTGCGTCCATGACGTCGGTGGTTCTCAACCCCCCACGGAAGCAAGGAGACGTCAGCAGGATCCTAGTGGCATCGACAAATGTGCTTCTACAGGGATCAGGCACTTCTCCGACGGCCACGTTATCGCGTACACAAGGCTCGAGCACCTCTCCGACAGCCACGTTGGCATGTACACAGGGCTCAGGCACTTCTCTGCCAGACACGTTAGCGCATAGTTACACCCTCCATTGTACATCTGGACCCTCTCCTTGCATCTATAAAAGGTAGGTCCAGGGCCTTCCTGGGGGGGTCGCGCGGGGGAACGAGCTAACGAACAGGCTCACTCTCTCTCTCTCGCGACGCTTGTAACCCCTACTACGAGCATACCCCTGGTGCGAGATAATACAGGCCTCGTTTTTCCCTTGTGTTCCATCTCGTATCAACCCATCTAGGCAGGGGCACGCAGCGACAAATTTACTTGTCGGTCCAGGGACCCCCCCGGTCCGAAACGCCGACAAATAGATTACCTAAAAGATTATTATGTGAACTATCCTTCGTGTTAAAGATCTATTCTCCAAAAAAATTAAGTTAAACTATCTCTTAATATAGAGTTTACATAAAAAATATATTCTTTTAAATAAATATGTGAAGATTATAGATTTATTTTATTGTACTTCTAAAATATGGCTATGTGTTTGAATTATTTTATTTAATAATTATTATTGTAAAACATCTTACATGAATTATTCCTACTGATTTTCATTGATAAATTAATTAATAAAAATGCTTTTCATAAATTATGTTGAGTTTTTATTTGTTGCAATTTATGCTTGAAATAGAAAATTTAACTTAGCTCTAAATTAGACTTGAATTTTAAATTTAAAATAGAAAGTAGAAATTAGAAATATAAGCTAATATAATGGATTGATGTATGTTTGGTTGGTTTATTTGTACACGACGTCCTTTAGGTAAAGTCGATACAAATTAGGATATCACAATAAGATATTTAAGAAAATACTCCTTTCAGCTCGCGTATAACACCCAAATTTTAATTTAAAAATTTAAATAAAAAATATATTCTAAGATTTATTAAAATTGAAGGTCTAATATGATTAGTACAAAACAATAATATTATTGGAATAAAAGTGATAAGTTAGAGTTCCTAACAAATAGGATATGATTTTAAGAGATAAGTACTAGATTAGATCCATCATGTAACCTCCCACCTAAGATAGGATTGTAATAGATAAGTACCAGATTAGATCTGTCATGTAACAGATTTGATTTCGAGTTTGTTAGAGTTCCTAATATATAGGATATGGTTGTAATAGATAAATACCATATTAGATCTATCATGTAACTACCCACCTCCCAGACTATATAAATACATGTCACCATAACACCTCAAGCCATCAATCAAAGACTCATCTCATCCATAGCCTCGCAACAGCCATCGCTCACCGGTGGGCCTGCCACCACGGGCAGGTTGCCGCAGCCCCGTTCCAGCGTGAACAGGATCGTGCGGGAGAGAAACGGTCCTGACCGTCGATCCGGTGATGAGCGCTCATGATTGAATCTCAAATACCCCATCGTGATCGAAATCATAGTCGTTGATCTCGGATCTGTTGGTTAAGATCAGATTGTGGGATCCTTTAATATCGAGCGTTGATTTTAGATTTGATGGTTGTGATGGGATTGGTCGCGTACCGATCCGGCCGAGGCCGTGGGCCGTCCGATTCAATCTAGCGGGGGGAATTCGATATGCTATCATAAAATCTCTGTCGTCGATCTCCAATCCAACGACCGAGACTTCGATCTAATCTACACCGTAGACTATCGATCCAATGGTCTACAAAATCTCATACCCCTTCGGCCGTCTACTTTTGCAAAAGACACCTTGTGCTCTATATTAATCAACCCGTTGTCCACTTGTGACGGATGTTGTGATGAGCTCATGAGTGGTCTAGGTCGTCGTCTCTCAGTCAACTTTGGTTGCTAGATCGTTGTCTTTGTATGATGTAATTATTTCTCTATTTTGTACAAAACTCTATTATATATATTAAGGATGTGACATTCGTTTCTGTACCATGAGTCATCATATGTGTGAGACTTGATCCTAGCACACTTGGTGAAGTTCACGCCCAAATTTTTGGCCCCTCAACCTGGGTGTGATCGAAGTGTTATCAGAGGAATGTTGACTGTAGGGCATAACCTAGATAGAACTGGACATTCCTTACCTACATACCTTTACTACTCTGATTCTTTCTAAACTTTCCTCAAATATTTTCTCATCTATTGTTGTTATACTCTGATTACTCTTATCTTATCTCTTCTAAAGACCAAATGGATTTCACACCTTGGAAACCTATACCTAATGTGACCCTTAGTAATAGGAATCCTAATTCTTGGGAAAAAACTATTTATAGGTATCTATGTGCTTTAATGCTTGTCCTTATGAACCTTGTTTCATTTGGTTCTTTGATTGAATGTAATTAGTCGTGGAGTAATGTCCACAATTGCATCTAAATATATATGTATAAAAATATATTTAGAAAGATTGAATATCCCCCATAAAAACAGATTTGTCTTGTAGATCCATCTCATAATAAACGATTCTATCTTATCCTTATAAGCATACTTATCCCACCCTAGAGTAGCAACCATGATCTAGTCCAATATAAATGTTGGGGGTCTTCTTCTCCGCCAAAGGTCCTCAAGACAAAAACACCTTCGACAAAATGATACAGAAGTCTTCCCTTCCACTGCCGAAGATTCTCAAGACGAAGACCTTTCGTAGAAGCAACATTGCCAAATGCCAAAGCTACCATCAGCTTCGGTTCAAGTCAAGCAGAAGAAGAAAAGACCAGATAGACCTTAGTAATCTAGGTTGTCTGTAGATAAATGTTGAGGGTCATGAATGTAATTTCACCCGGGCTGTGTCCCGTGCCTATAAATAGATGAACGGTAACACCGTACTGTTTACGCTGAATTGTAATCACTCTCTCACGTCTTCACCTTCGAGCAAGCCGAAGGTATCAACGTAATATGAATTATGTTAATATTCATACATGTTTTAAAGAATGCAAATATGAATGAATTAACGAGATGCAGTTACCATCTTTGTCCCTTTGCATTCATGTTTACACATTAAAATGATGAAGGTATGTCCTTCATGACATTCGTCTGATGATCATTATATCCTCACGAAGATAATGCTTTAGAAGACGAAGGTCCCTAATAATTAACAATTGTGTTGTCTTGTTCTTAATTCACAGCTGGCGCCCACCTCCGGTGAACTCACTTCCGACCACAATAGTGACAATGGCTTCGCGAGGAGCTCAAGCCACGGCACCTTCGGCTACGAAGCTGTGCTCCCAATCACGGGCGGTTCAAGTTCTGAGCCAGCTAACAAAAAGCAGAAAAAGAGGCACAAAGAAGGGTACAACATGTTGGAGTACAAGGACCCTTCATCGAATCCAAATGGTCACACATTCTATTCACCTTCTCTCAGGAGTCTACTACTAGTAATAAATACTTGACCAACTAAAAACAACTGCTTAACCTCAACTCCACATATAGCATGTCCACTTTAGCCAAACGGGACATTTGCTGAGTACGTTGATGTGTATTCACCCTTGCTTTAAAAACCACCCCACCCCAGGTTGTCCCCACTGTATTCAGTGCTCAGGAGAAGATGCAGGCAACATGGAGGACTTTGAGGAGTTCCAGGACTACAACGAGTTTTAGTTATGTTAGTGGCAAACCCCTAGTCAGCTGCCTGTGAAGGCCTTATCTGCTATGTTTCGTATTCTGCACTTTGATAATGTTAATGACTATGTTATAGACTCTGTGGATGTCTTGGACATCTTGATGTAATAAAAGTACCTTTCCACTATTTACTTTGAGCAATGTGTGATGATGTCCAATTATGTAATCGTTGTGTACGTGAGTTTCTGATCTTGGCACGTACATAGTTTGCATCTGGTTTGCCTTCCAAAACCGGGTGTGACAGTTCACCTCCTAGTGATCGAATTAATAGGTTCCTCTTCAAAGGATAGTTTAATATATTATGCTTTTCCACAAATGACTTTGTTATGAAGGAATGAGATGCTCCAGAATCAAATAAAACTGATGCAGATATAGAGTTAATAAGAAACATACCATACACCACGTCGACATCCTCAGGAACTGTTTCTGTTGTCACATGATTAACTCTTCCCTTACTTTGGTTCTACAGAGTCTTGTTCTGTGCTTTTCCACGAGCTGGTGTATTCTGATCAGCTCTTTGATTGTTGTTCCTCTAGGGTGTCTGTGGGTTGCGCTTAGGGCAATTGTTGGCATAGTGACCAAGTTCACCTCACATAAAGCATCCACTAGGTTGGACTGGAGCAGTCATGTTGTTGTTTCTGGTTGGTGTGTTCACGACGCTTCCTTGACGATTCTGTTGGTACCCACTAGACCTTTGACTGGTCTGAGAGTTGTTCCTCTGCTGGTTTTGCTTGTTTCTCTGTCCTTACTGTCCAGAGCGTTGCACTTGATAATTATTGTTCCCACTCTGATTTCTAGAGCGAAACTAAGAACCTTGCGAGTTGTTCTATCTAGTATTTCTGCTAGTCTGTCCTTGGAATTTTCTCTTATGATCAGACAATTCCCTTCTCTTGCTTTCTAGGCCAATTGCCTTGGTGAGTAGAGCCTATAATTTGGGGAAGTTATGGCTCTGTAACTGATAGTTCAATGGTCCAATCAGACCTTCCAAGAATCGCTCTTGGCGCTTCTCATCTGTATCGACTTCCTCCGGTGCGTAGCGAGAAAGTTGGGTGAAATGATCCCGGTACTCACTGACAGTCATACCTCCTTGGGTAAGGGATAAGAATTCTTTCTTCTTGAGTTTCATTATTCCTGAGGGAATATGGTGAGCATGGAAGTTCTCCTGAAATTCTTGCCAAGTTATGGTGTCTGCGTTTGCGTGTGCTGCGGTGAAGGCATCCCACCAGTCGGACATGGCGCCTTTGAATCTTCTAGAGGCGTACAAGACCTTTTCTCGGTCGTTGCACTGAGTAATATCCAGCTTCTTTCCAATGACTTTAAGCCAATCATCGGCATCCAAAGGATCAATTGAATGAGAAAATGCAGGGGGATGATAACTCATAAAATCCCTATTGTTGTCTCTAGCTTGGAGTGCATTTTGCTGTTGGTTCTGTTGGTTCTATTGGTTCTGTTGTATCTGCTGCACTAAAGCAGTGAGGCCTTGAAGAAGTTGCATTTGTGCGGCAATGAACTGCTCCTTGTTTGGGTTGGGTGGTAGTGGTGGTAACTGCTGTCCAGCATGCTGATTACAGGTGTTTCTGGGACCTGAGCATTCGTTCACCATCTGGTTGGTTAGAAAGTTCATCCTTTAGACAAGTGAAGAGTAGATAAAACTTCTAGGGGGGATAGCTTATAGCTAAAGTTAAGGTTATTTTTTAATTTAAAATGTTCTTATGCCCATCATTCCAAGCATTGCACTCAAGCAAAAATCAAAATCAACCATTATGCAAACATCACCATCACATGGTTATTATTATAATCATAATTTCATAAGAAGTTTCATCATCTAATCGCGAAATCGAACTTATTACAATATGACTTATAACTCTAGAGTAACCTAATGATAGATCCTGGTTCTCCATAGCGAATCCTCTTATGGGGCGGGGACACAGCCATGGCAGGGACTTAGGCTTCGGGTGGATTTGTTCCTTTGAGCTGAGCTTCAAGGGCTACAATCCTAGCATGAGCTTCTTCCAGTTCTACGTGTACCCTTGAAAGATCCAGAGTAGCACTGTCCAGGTCAGTGTTAAGACCAGCCACCACACTTACAAGGGTGTTGAGGCGATCTTCTCCAGCTTCACCTGGAACAACACTGTGGCAGAACCGCCCGAATTATTCCAGCTTACGTGCCCGAGTCACGCCTTCGTGGCAGCAACACACTTAAATCGGAATAACATGTCAGTCCCTCGGATCTGGTCCAATAAACCACTTACCAAGGATCGAATACCACTAGCTCACTCAAAGGTGAGGCATAGAGAAATACAATAAAGCATAATACCACAAATTTAAGAAGTATCAGTAGTGATTACATTATCGGAGTTTCAAAAGCAGTAATTATAGTTTTTAGTGCAGCGGAAATAACTAATGGAGAAAATCGAGTAACATGGCGAAGCCTGGCCACGCTACTCCTCCTGGTCCTCTCCTGCGGAAGCAGTAACCCTCTCGACCATCTATCCCGGTGGAAGGGATGAAGGCCAAGTCACACCGGCAACCAAATCATCCAAGGAGTACCTGCAAAAATTATGCCACAAGCAAGGCTGAGTATACTAATACTCAGCTAGACTTACCCGGTGTGAGGAGTCTACCCCTCTACCTCTAGACCATGAAGCTTTTTGGTTGAGGGGTTTGGTTTGCCAAAAGCACTAGCTGAGTCTAAAATCAAGTTTTAGATTTTTAAGTTCTAGAATAGTAATTTTAGACTAGATGAGTTCCTAGCTATGGATCAAGCAGTCTCATTAGCTGCGAGAAGCAGACGATTCGAATCGAGTTTTAACCTTGCAAGGTAAACCTAAACACACGACATGTAGAGGCACTCCGTCCCCACATATGTCAACCGTCCCCATCGATCCCCCGTTCGCGGCCAAGGCTCACCGCCTTGGCATGCAATGCCCCACTGACCCCGGCCGCTGCCGTGCAGTGGATGCACGTGCACCCACCATATCTAGAATGGGAGATCACCTCTCAGGACAAGTGAGGGATAAAGTCCGCGCCCGACTTCACTCAGGTACTAGGCTTACCAGTTACCATATTTCCCGACATGTGTTTAGTACGTTCAAACGCTTGACACAGGTATCCGCACGTTAATCCTTATTCCAATTTCGTCTCGTAGACAACACATCCCCATGGATCCGTGTCCACAGACCATCATCATTCCGTTATCAAAATGGGTACAACCAATTCCTGACCTCGCGCGAGTGCTAGAAAAATCACTCGACTTCTACCGAGATCTCTAATTAGCAAAGCAACTACTCGACCTAGCATACTGGTATCCATCTCAAAAAGGAATCCTGAGTTTATGCAACTAGGGTTTCAGGCAACTCCTACACTTAAGTGCATGGTACAAGCCTACAAACATTAACTGCAGTAAAATAGCATATATAACGATTATGCATAAAACCGGGGCTTGTCTGGAATCCAACACTAGATAGTGTCTGCTAGAGGGTACTCGCTTGGAGAGCATCCACTGGTCATGTCCATCCTTCCTTAGGTTGTTCATCAACTGCATCTTGGGGTTGGCACCACATCACTTGCACGATCATCATCTCTCGGTCCTAAATGAGATGCATGATGCATATGTATGAATATGATGAAAGTAGCACAAGATATTCCAATACACGGTAGCGAACTAAACACTAATTAGTAAGACACTGCAACAACTATACGCAAGCACTAGTTATTTTACGTCATTGGGCACACGTAACCACTACGACTGGGAGATGACGACACTTACTATACTTAACCAACACAAACATGACATCACGAGCACAAGCTTTTACCACGTTCACTTTAATCATCCATTAGTTTCTTAACATTAACTTAGTTAAGTACATAAGTTCGCTATGACATATATATAGACAGACTTAGTTGAAAAAATTAGTCAATTAATTGGGCTTTACAATTATTCACTAGGCAAACATGTATTAGACCTTAACCAATTTAGTTCACTAACTTAGCGAGACGTGTACTAGTTACTTATATATTTAGGCTCAATTATATTAGTTATATTATCATTACTTCGTTCAATCAGGATCAAAACAAACAAGTAGTCGACTCAAGACAAACACACTGGAGTGGAACAATCACTCACATCTAACCTGTTTAGGACAGCAGCACAACAGTTGATTGTTTCAGTTATAATTTACAAGATATTTATCCAAAAATAGTGAACAGATACTTTTTGGAAAGCTTAATAAACTCTCTACAACTTTGATATTGTCATCTCAAGGTGATTAGATACTTAATAAGGTTAAATAGTGATAAACGACATCTCTGTCCATATTTGGACAGATTCAGACTTGCGACTTCAAAAATTCATAACTAGAGACTCAGGCATCCAAACCAAGTGATTCTAGACTTTCTGAAAATCTAATAAAATTGTCTATAAATTATTTATGAACATCTCAGGTTGATTTAATATGTATCAAGGTTAAAAGACACTAGGAAGGCTTTGTTGTCCAGATTTGGACAAATTCAGACTTCACGCCTCTAACTTAACCTTCAGACCACCAAAAAGAGTGATCTAAGACTTTTTGGAAATACTAGAAAAATCACTACATAACTTTTATAATCACCAAGAATTGGTTCCAAGTTTAATCAATGCAAACAACACAGTATTTGAAATCTGTTCAGAGAGTGGACAGAATACAACAATCATCTTATAAAATTCATAACTCTGAAACTATCATGTTTATTGTCATGAAAATTTAACACAAGTAAGATAAGGAAATTATCTACAACTTTCCTACAATTGAAAAGGACTCATTCTAAACTGAACTTAAGCAAACAATGCGATCTCTGTAATATGTACCGAAATTGGACAGATTCAGTTACTGAACTTGTGAAAAGCATAGCTTCTAAACGATCAGACTTATGGCTGTCAAATTTTAACACAAGCAAGATAAGAAAGTCATCTACAACTTTATTGTGGCCACCAAGAACTGATTCTAATATTAACTTAAGAAAATATTGCAATCTCTAAAATCTATTGAGAAATTGGACAGATTGAGGTACTGAACTTGTGAGAAACATAACTTGTAAACCATTATTCCTTAGCTCATGAAATTTTAGGACGAGCTAGATATTGAAGTTAAATAAATCTTTTCTATAGAGCACATCTAAATAAAATACAATTTGCTTTACTAAATCATCATCACAATCAGAGAACATGCATGCAGAAATTTCAGTTCATGGACAAACCTACTTAACTTAGCTACCAAGCAATATTATGATGAAGCTCCACAAATACTTTGCTCTAAACTATCATAACACAACCATTTGTCCTCTAATTGGTATTAAGGTATAATTCAAGCATTCCAAGAAACATGCAAGCTTTTGTTTACTTCTAATTTTTAACTAACTCTTCTTTTAATTATAAAATGAGTGTTATTTTAGCACCATATGAAACTATCTAATTTGTGGCTGGAATTTTTATGAGGCATAGGTAATGTTAAATCATGACTAATGTATAAATTTCACATGCTCAAGTTTTGTATTTTATTTACTACAAAAATAACAAATTGTTAATGCAATAAAGCATGTGAGAGCAAGTTAAATCTAAAACTAATTATTTTCTGTGGATGCATGACTATATTAAGTTTTCTCAGGCTACTATAATATCATGCAAGGACAGTGGAACACCATTTTCCATTTTTACATCTATATATTATTTTTAAACCATTTAAAACTACTTATTGGGCATCAAGCAAGTTAAACCACTAACTCAGTGATACATCGACCATAAATCATGAAATGTTTACTAATTACTAAGCATCACACAGAGGGTCGTCTGTAAACATTTCAATACATTTGGAGCACTAGAGCTACAGATCCAAAAATAACAAGTAAATCAATCTTCTTTTCCCTATTTAACATGTTTTAATTAACACACCAAGAAAACAGTAAACAACATATAAGTTTTATATTTTTCTTAGCTAGAGTATGACAACATCTAACTAACAAAACAAGTTTCATCATTTTTGGATTTTTATAATTAAAATTATGGAGAGAAGCAAGTTCATTTATTTTGTAAACCAGTTTTAAATACGAATTTCTACAGCCAAATATTTATACTAAAACATTCCAACTTATGTATCCACAGCATAGAGAATTTCTCAAGGATTCCAAAAAGTCCTCATTTACCCTTTTACGATTTTTCTACAATTTTCTATGGATTTTCAAAGTTCAGCACAAAATCTGAAGTATAAACGAAAAAGGGAAAATCACCTTTGCACATAAGCCCCTGGAACAAGCCATGACTTTATTCCAGCAAACAGGTCCTTTTGGTACTATTGAAGTGGGTCATGGGATGCGCAGTTAGCCCCCTGCACTTGATCAAATTTGTGCCCTCCATCCTTCTTCTACCTCCAGATACCTCCACGGGGAGAGCAAAATGGCCGGCCAGAGGCTCGCCGGCGGCAAGGGCAAGTGAGGGGACGCGGACCACGGCATTCCCAGCATTCACCATGCCCGGTGTCGACCCTGGCTCGGCCAGAAACGGCTCGAGCAGGCGCGGCCACGGAGCTCCACGAGCTCGACAATGGTGGTCAGGGAGGAGCTGGTTGGTAGGGTAGTAGAGGAGGGTTGAGAGGGAGCGAGTGCGGTCGATGGAGTGCTGAGAAGAGCATGACGTGCTTATAAAGCCACGAGCGTCACCACCATTGGAGGGTAGGGGCGACTGCTATTTTCCTTAGAGCTGAAGCAACGAACATGTGGCGCTTGCTACAGTACTGACTTTGGATGGGCATTTTTGGCGTATTCTGTTTGGATTCGGATCTCGGTCACTGTAGAAGATATTTTCCTTTATCTATACTCTACAAATCTTGTACAGAACTTATGGTGATTCGGGCACTGGTTAGAGAGTTATAGACCCACGAAAATTGGTTTGTCAGAGGCTTAGAAATCAATGGAAACTTGTGAAAACTGAGTGTCAAAATATGTCAAACGGAATCAGATGAATGCCATCTTTTAATATGTTGTGTCTCTATTAGTTATTAACAACTTTTATATTTGGGGAAACTCGAGTTGTTCAACAAGAATTTGGGAACGCGAGACGTCAATCCGAACGATACTGATTCCAGACTTAGAAGGATTTCAAATCCTGAAATGAGATTTTTATTCCGTTTTGAGGGTACTGTTTGAGATACTTAGAATTTGAATCAAAGATAGGTGTAATTATAAAATTTGTTGTATAACACAGGTTCTACAACTTTTATTAAGGGTCAAATCTCGTATCTTGGCTGGAAATTGAAATTCCACTTTGGTCAATGTATTATCATTATAAAGTTTCAAATTATATTTTTAAAGCAATTGGGGTATTTTCTCGATATTTTCATGGCATGGACCCTTAATAACTTTTGTTGTAGAGTTTATTTAGAGTTGTTTGAGCAAGATGACAAGGCTTGGTTGAATTTCAAAATGTGCATTTGTTCAAACGAGAAGTTTCAAGCAAGTATATGATTTATCTTTTCATGTGAGCATTCGGTTCAACTTCGAGAAATCTTTAGAATACACTTGCTAGATAGAGATGAATAATGATATAGAGATAACAAGTTGACACAAAAGTGGTTCTGCTGGAGAATGCGGATTCGGATTAAATATTTGGACATAGACCGAATATCAAGAAACTGGATTCAGATATAGATCGGATAACAACTGTCGGGATTGACTTTCGAGTTTGCATTTGCTTCAAAAAAAAGTTTTAACAGACTCCAAATTTGGTCGTTCTCGAGATTGAATAACTCCAAATTTGGTGAAACATTCATGAGTAACTTGATAAATGGAGATAGACATGATCAAGAAATAGAAATTTTCACTAAGCAATCTGAGATTAGGATAAATCTCTCAACATAACATGAAATAGACACCTAGGGTGTCACAAACACTGGTCTAGCTTTCTCCACGAAGACGTAGAGGAAGATGGTTGTACCTCGTGTCATGCAGCTTCTGCCGGTAAGTGTGGCTAAGAGACCACAGAACTCGCCTAGCAGCATTGCTGACCGAAGCAGCGTAGGTGGATAGTGGCGTCAGAGACTCATGAGCTGATAGAGTCCTGAAACCTCTATCTCCTGCATCCATCACCCTTATATGCACGCGAGTGATGTAGTAGCAAGCCCGGGGAGGCTCAGACACTCGCCTTATGTCATACAGAGGTCGGACATAGGCTCCTAATGCATGCAGAACATCCTACAACAGGTTAGGGAAGTGCCCCGTCTCGAACATTCAAGTATAATGCTCAGTGACCGGCCATATCCCAATGAAGTTGTCCTCCTGCTCGTCATTGACTTCCTCGTTGTTGTTCTCCTCTATGCACTTTGGTCCAAAAGTGCATAGAAATTGAAGTTACCTTATAGAGCACTAATTAGGGGTTTTTTAGGGTTTTGAGTATTCTAGGGTTTAAGTGGCACTTAAACTCTCTAAGTTTAGTCTTTCTTGAACATCTTTACTAACCTTTGAGATTATACTCTAATTCTCATCTCACGCCCCCACATGCTTCTAATCCTTGGGAAAGTACCCTATCCTAGGGTCAAAGACTTCTTTAATCAAGTCAAGTCATCACATCACAAGTTTGTTTCGAAATTTTTACCTAGTGAATGCACTATAGGTGTAACATATATAATGAAATGTCAATACATATGATGTCATGCCAAAGTTTTAGTTCTTGTAACACCAGGGGTGTTACATTCCTGATGCAAACACAAACAGTCCAAGCGATAAGCTAGACTTTAGGAGCAATGCAGCAGGTGCAGCAGCATCAACCCCCACCCCAACCTCAGATGTAAGTGCAGATGCCATAGATGCCCAAGGACAAGCAGGCGGAGTTCATCAGGGGTCATCCCCCTATCTTTGACCATTCTGCTGACCCCATGGATGCCAAGGATTGGCTGCGTACCGTGGAGCGTGAGTTGCACACTGCTCAGTGCAACGATTGTGAGAAGGTTCTATATGGTCCCCGCCTGCTAAGGAGAGCAGCACAGTCCTGGTGGGAGTCTTACCTCACCACCCATGCTGACCCTGAAGCCATCACCTGGGAGGAGTTCAGGGACAACTTCCGTCATTATCATGTGCCTGAAGAATGATGATTGTGAGGAAGGAAAAATTTCTAGCGTTGAAGCAGGGTCCACTGTTAGTCAGTGAGTATAGGGAAAAAAAATTTACAGCTATCTCTCTATGCACCCTAGGATGTCAATACAGATGCCAAGAGGTAGTACCATTTTCTGAGAGGTTTGGTTGACCCCCTTCACTACTAGCTGATGAACAACACTTTTTCTACCTTCATGCATTTGATCGACAGAGCAATCATGACCGAGAGGAAGCGCCAAGAGATGGAGGACAAGAAATGCAAGATTGGTAGATCTCAGGCCGGGAGCAGCAGCCGTCCCCGTTACTCAGGCAATCCACCCCAACAATTCAAGCAAAGTCACCCTCAATGACACCAGCATCAGCATCAGCATCGGCACCAACAGTAGCAGTATTAGAGGCAGTTCCCTCAGCAGTAGCAGCAGTACCGCAAGAACAATCAGGCACCTCGCATTCCGGCCCCAGCAACCAAGCAGCTCCAGTGCAAGGAGGAGGCCGCGAATGTTTCCATTGTGGGGAACAAGGCCACTGGGCAAATCATTGCCCAAAGAAAGAAGCTCAGCAACTGTCAACTTCTAATGCCCCTGCCAGGCAGAATGCATCGCAACAAGGACGCAACAACCGTGGACAGCCTCGTGCCTAGTACGGAAAGGTGAACCACCTGGAGGCCGACACAGTCCAGGAGACCCTACACTACAGGAAACGCCTAAATTTTCGTGGGCCAAAAACCCACGAAAATAAGCCTAAACCGACGAAAATAGCCTATTTTCGTCGGCAGGCCGACGAAAATAGCCGCCGAAAATAAGTTCGACGAAAATAGGGAATTATTTTCGTCGGTACCGACGAAAACGACGTATTTTCGTCGGCTTCCCCAAGGCCGACGAAAATAGTTGGTCGGCTCACTATTTTCGTCGGCCACTGAGGCCGACGAAAATAGGAACATAATTTTCGTCGGCCCTGGGTGGTGGCCGACGAAATATCTGGGCACGTATTTTCGTCGGCCACCACCCAGGCCGACGAAAATTGATGATACCCCCCCAAAAACAGATTTTTCTGCACCTTTTATTAATTCACAGCAAAATAAACATATACACAATCACATATACAGATTTCACAAACAATACAGTTTTCACAAACAACATTCACAAGCAATTACATAATTGTTTCAAACATATTCCATACATATAGTCCATATATAGTCCATACATAAACAAAGTCATTCCCTCCAGAACCATAAACAAAGTCTATACATATCCATACATAGTCCATAAACAAAGTCACTACTCACTCCGGCGGGCTATGTGAGTTTTGGCCACTCCCTCCTCCGCCACCAGGAAGGTGGCCACTACCTCCAGAACCATAGACGAGGAAGTCTTGGACGTTGACAGCACCTTCCGATCCCTGAGCATGTGACGCTGAACCCTGCAATTCATCAATCATTCAAATAAGGTTGTGTTTGGTCAATATTTGCATAAAACTAAACATGGAACGTCACCTGTGATCCATGGTGAGGAGGAGGCTGTGCATGCATCCACGGGTACTGTTGTGCTGGCCACCCCTGAGGTGGTGGCACCCACCCCGTCGGTGGCGGTGCCATCCACGCTTGAAATGGCTGAGAGCCCGCCGGTGGCTGGAAGACCGGTGGCACCCATCCCGGGACTGGCTGCGATCCTTGGGGTGGTGGAGGTGTCCAAGTGCCTGGAGGTGCCTGCGTCCACCCAACACCAGTCCACTATGGCTGCGACGCTGGAGCTTGTCCTGGCCACTGTCCCCATCCTTGTGCCTGCGAGCCATTTTTGATAATAAAAAAAGAGTTGCTATGGAATTGAAGTGTTCAGATAGTGTTACCTGGGGAGGGCGAAAAGCTGGCAAGTTCATATCAGGGCCGAGTCGAGTAGTCATTTCCTGCAAATGGATGAAACGTTAGAATCGCAACATTATACTTTGAATTCAATGACGACACGTGATGAGATAGACGGATTAACTGAAAATAAGAAGCCATATACTGCGTCAGCTGTCCAACCTGCTCCTGCGCTGCTCGAGCCTGCTCCTGTGCTGCTCGAGCCTGCTCCTGTGCTGCCCGAGTCTCCTCCTCCAGCTGAGCCTCTCGAGCAGACTTGGAGGAGCGAGAACTCCCTGCCGAAGACGATGCTTTCCCTTGACCTAATGTCCTGTTGTACTCCACAACGCCGGTGCCAAAGGCAAACCTGCATGATACACATAGTTGAGCCATTAAGTGGACACATTCTTGTTAATGAAATTGTCGAATCAAAGACAACCACCTCACCTGCCATGCTTTCTACCCCCACCACTGTGGTACAACGCCGAGGCATCTAAGTCTGAATGCATCCAGTCGAAATCAGGCCCATGGCGTTGAGTCATTTCCTCCCCATATGCATTCTGCAAAGAAAGTTAGAGTTGGAGTTAGACACAAAACATGCAATTTAATTCGTAAATACAACTTGTTTACCATTTTCTCCCTTGCCGCCTCGCTGCATAGCTCATCAGGGTTCGCCGGATCAGGGCCACGGTGACCACGGATGTAAACCTCCATAAAACTTGGAGCAACTCCACTTTCAGCTTCCTGCATGAAAAAGAAGAGTTAAACCATATAATTTTCATAGATGTAACATACAAGTTTGATTTATATACTTACCATGCGGCGTGCGGTACCAAGGTGTCCATCGGCGCCGTACCTATGCCCTGGTCCTTCAGTGCCACGGTTGACACGGTGCTTGTTGGACTCTGCAATCCACTCAGGCGACGCCCATCTCTTTGCCAACCACCTCCAGGCTTCCATGTCCTTCGCCAGCCAATCCACAACGCTCTACAGGTACTGCTCCTCTGTGAGGTAGATCTCATTGGCCCCTAATGCTTTGCTCATTTTCTGCCCCTTTATCTTCTTGTAGTAGTAGTTGACGGCCGCGATGCGAGCATTGTACATGGCATCCTTGATGACCTTATCAGCGCACTTCCGAAAGTGCCTCTTCACACGTGCCCACTGAGCCTGATCGTCCTCGATGTCATCCGGCAATTCGAACCTCCCCTACATATCAATGGAGAAGTTAAGTTAAAGTAAGATTAGGAGAAGCAATAATTATGTGAATTGCTTATATACGAAAGTAAACTCACCCAGAACTCGTCCCACACAGCCACCTGACAAGTCCTTCGTTTTTTTCCGAACTTCCCCCTCCGCTACTGCTTTCCCCTGACTCCCCTGGCTGGACATAGTCCTTTAGACCCCAGTCAGCCCACTGCATAGCCGCGAACCTCTCGCCATTGAGCTCCACCATGCCAGGGTAGTAGAAGCGACAGAGGCTACCCAACACCGCGTTCACCTTGGGACGTCTGCCTGTACCGTCCCAAGTCAAGTCTTCCCATGACCTACAAACATTAATAAAACAAGTAAACCAGTGCAATCACATTCACATTAAAAAATTAACACAACAGAAATAAGCCCCACCATTCTCCATGCGGCCGGATGAGCCTCCTCTCGGCAGGTCTCGGACCAAGCGCATTGCTCTTCTTATACCTAAGTATACAAGTAAATTCAATATGATGAAATGATTAAAAACTAATATCAATTAAACTAATATGCATAATAATACCTGAAGGACGTAGAACCATCTGACGCGTCGCCCGCGCTGCCTGCCCCCATGGGGTCAACCTCCTCATCCTGCTCACCCTCCTCATCCTGCTCACCCTCCTGACCCTGCACATGAGCATCCTGCTGAGGAGTCTCCTGCTCACCCTCCTCACCCTGCACTTCGTCTAGACAGTCGAGAAGTTGCTGCTGCCTCTGTCGGCTCTGTGAGGTGCCCTGAAAAAGCCCACTGCCCGAGCTGTCCTCGCTGGCCGCGCTGCCCCCACTCCTCCTCGATCTCCTATGCTTGAACATGTTCAACTGTAGATAAATTAATGTCAAACCACAGTATATGGAACAAATAATATGAAAATTAATAATGTGGAAATTGGAATACATAGCTTAATTGATTAACGAAAAGAAACATACTAATCAAAAGTCATCCGCATCCGATGATGCTTCTTCGGCTCGTTGTTTATTCATACGCTCTTGATTTCGTTGGATCCTTACTGATCTTCTAACGACGACAGGTCGTTTGCGCTTTGACCTAGGTTCTTCAATTAAGTCGCTTGAATTGCAACAGAGATTTTCAAGTCCTTCTCCATTGGTCACATGGAATCGGTGAGCTATGTCTTGATTCGACGCCGCTTCTGGTTGAAAAACAGCATCATCGTTGTCCCTGCTCGTACTCACGTAGTCAGCACTCTCTGGAGCGACGACTTGTGGGTTGACTTTGATTGCAACCCACCAAGCCCTAAGGCTTGGGTGAGGATATGGCAGGTAGTACACCTGTTTTGCCTGATTTGCAAGGACAACATCGCTCATACTGCTCGGAATCCTAGAGCTATGCTTCACCTCGACATTACCATACTTGTCGACACGAGTCCCACTATGAGCATCAAACCAGTCGCACTCGAAAAACACGACTTTAAGTTCTTTAGGGCCATCGAAAATCAACTCTACAATGTTTTGAAGAACACCGTAATAGTCCACTACTTTGTCATCGTCAACATATGAACTTGCCAACACACCACTATTGGTGGTGGCTGCCAATGGTCGACTCTTCTCCAATTTCGTGGTTCGGAAGCGATATCCATTTACATCATAGCGAGTATAGTTTCGGACGGACACAGAGGTATGTGCCATTTGCTGCAAGTCCGGGTGCACAGAGTTTTTGGAAACCTATACAAGTAATTAGTATATGCATTATATCTTCCAAGTCCAAAATTCAAAGATTAAGTATGGACAATGAGAGAACGACAATTACTAACATAATTACGAAACCACTGCACGAAGTTTGGTCCACCTTTCAACCCATCACGTCGAAGATTTTCTAATTGGATGGCCGTAGGTTTACTAGTAGATTTCCAACATTCTTCATCAAACATGCTGGACATATTACAAACATGGAGATTACACACTATAGAAATTATGAGATGAGAAAATGGACGTAACTATGAGGAAAACTTACTCGAACGCCTCCTGTGTGCTGTCAATATTGCTATACATATATAGCATTAGCGTGTTCAAATCTGATGCTTCAATGTGACGTACACTCCCTTTTCCAACTGCTTTACCCGGATTCGCAAAAATTTGAAGGGTGCTTTGGGGTGATTCATTTTCGACATGAAGTCGCACTGAAGGCGCAAACACATTGTTGGCTCGAGCGAAATACCTGGTTGAGAATTGAGATATCTCCTTAAGGGCAAAAGCCTCCGCAATACACCCTTCGACTCTAGCCTTGTTCCGAACAGACGCCCTGAGCTTTTTCAACGCCCTTTCTATAGGATACATCCACCTGAATTGCACTGGTCCGCCTACCAAAGCTTCCCAAGGCAAATGCACAATTAGATGTTGCATCACATTGAAGAATCCTGGCGGGAAAACCTTTTCAAATTTACAAATAAGAATTGGAATTTCTTTCTCAAATTTCTGCATCAACCTCTTCGATACCGTCTTTGCGCATACTTCCCTATAGAAGTAACTCAACTCTGCAAATATGCTCCAAAGCTCATCCTTAAAATAGCCTCGAAACATCACGGGCATCAGCCTCTCCATAATAATATGGTAGTCATGGCTTTTCAAACCGATCAATTTACCGGTCTTCAGATTGACTGCCCGTTTCAGATTTGCCGCATACCGATCTGGAAATTTCAGATTCTTCAACCACTTAAATATTTCTTTCCTTTCATCCGGCTTGAGGCAGTAATCAGCTCGCGACCTACTTTCATGCCCTTTATCGCTTACTTTCAACTCGAGCATCGGCCTCTTACAAATTTCAGCCATGTCTTTTCTTGCCTTCATATTATCTTTCGTTTTATCAGTCACATCGAAACATGTGCTTATGATGCTTTCAGCAACGTTACGCTCTTGGTGCATCAAGTCTATGTTGTGCGGCATGATCAAGGCTTTTGCATACGGAAGCTCCCATATTGATGAAATATGGGTCCAGTTATGGTCCTCCCCGTAGCCTTGGAACCTATCATTTTCTCCTTGCTTCAGACAAGCATGCCATGCCATTATCTGCGGTGCAGTTTGCCTCTTTGGTGGCCCATTTCTGATTTTGGCTCCACCTCTGAATGCAGTAAGCGAATTCCTGAAATCATGCTTGAATGGAGTCCAACGTCGATGAGCATCAAAGAATGAAACTTTCCCACCATGCTTCAATCTGAATGCATCTGTATCATTCATACATATGGGACAGCACAACCGACCATGGACACACCATCCAGACCAATCTCCATACGCCAGCAAATCATGCACTGACCACAAATAAGCAGCGTGCATGGTAAACTCCTTTTCAGTATGGCTGTCATAAGCCTTCACACCTCTCCACAATTGTTTCAGCTCTTCAATTAAAGGGCGAACAAACATATTCAGCTTTGGCCCTGGATGCTCGGGGCCTGGGATGACTAGTGCAAGGAACATGAACTCTTCTTTATTGACCAACTCAGGAGGAAGATTATATGGCACAATGAAGACAGGCCAACACGAGTACGGGCTTGCACTGGTATTGAAAGGTGTGAATCCGTCCGTCGATAGACCAAGCCGTACACTCCTAGGGTCGTTTGCAAATTCGGGATCAAACTCGTCAAATGCCTTCCACGCATCACCGTCCGACGGATGGACCATTATGTCTGGATCAGTGACGAGACGTACACCATTCTTTGGCCACGTCATATGCAGAGCTATTTCCTTGTTGAGGAACAACCTTGAAAGCCGAGGAATGATGGGCAACCGACGAAGTTGCTTAGCTGCAACCTTCGTAACTACCAATTCACCCTCATCATTTGTCACCTCGACATATCTAGAAGCTTCACAATGCTTACAACGGTCCAGCTTGTCATCCTCCTCAAAGAATAGCATGCAACTGTTGGGACACACGTCGATCTTCTCATATGTCATCCCAAGACCAGCCAACATCTTCTTTGCGAAGTACATATTCTTTGGCAACTTATGATTCTCCGGGAGAACCTCGCCCATAAGTTGGACGATGTCGTTGTAAGCACTGTTTGAAATGTTGTGCTTCGACTTTATCACCATTAGTTTTGTGAGAGTCCCAAGAACTAACATCTGAGTGTGCTCGTGCAGTCTCTCTTCTCCCGCGGCGAGTAGCCGGAAGAATTCCTGAGCATCACGTGGAAGCTGCCCCGGCTCCTCAGCGTTCATTTCAACATCCCTACCAAGATCATGCAACATGTCGTCCATCCTATCATGATCGTCATCAAGTTCCACCTCCGCGTCAACGTGTTTAATAGACTCTCCATGCCGGTACCATACAAGGTAGTTCGGCATAAACCCACTTTTGCAAAGGTGTTTCTCCATTTCTTCCTTCTTCTGAGGCCACTTGTTCTCGCAGCGATTGCAAGGACACTTCACTAGACGACCAGTTGCATCTTTGAAAGCGTGCTCAAGAAAAGCCTTTGTTACACCCATCCATTCATTCGAATGTGCCCCATCCTTTCTCCACCCTTCATACATCACCCTCCGATCACCGTCCATTTCAAAGGCTAAACAAAAGACAAAGAACATCAACGATCGTCCGTGGCTTAGGTGAACTCCCTATTAGGTAAAGGCCCTAAACCCACCCAAGAGTGTAGGCCGATGCTTGTGATTTGTGACGTGTATCCTACGATTTCCGTGAAATTTCGGCAGCATAACCTCGCTGCTCTCCAAGCACACGCCTGAACATGGTGTGTTGGAGAACAACTGGGTTACACAACCGAAATTCCGCGTCAATCGTAAGGCACATGTCACAAATCACAAGCATCGGCCTACACTCTCAGGCTGTCCAAAATATGTGGACAATTCCGGAACGGCGAACCTCACAAGCCAATGTGACGTTCGCCGTTCCCGAACGGGTGACGCATACGGTTCGCTATGGTTAACGATTAAAACTGAACTCTAAACATTAAAAAATATCTCGGAGATTAAACAAAATACATCACCCTCCGATCACATTGAGGATTAGACAAAGAATGCAACGACACAACCATAAGATAGAAGTGCCCTATACGCCAATGGCACAACCATAAGACAGAGGCTCGTCACGGCCGCCACGGCAAGCGCACGGCACGCCACGGCCGCCACGACCGCCATGAGCATCAAATGTGGTGTGATAACCCACGGCCGCCACGACCGCCATGAGCATCAAATGTGGTGTGATAACAATTTTACAAACAATCTTACAAACAATATTATATACGGGGAGGCTCACCGCGGTGAACGAGGGCGGCATGGACGAACGGCGTGGACGAACGGCGAGCGCGTCGTGGACGAACGGCGGGCTCTCTTCTTCGCGACGGCGGCCACGGGCTCCCTTCGCGGACGGCGGGCTCTCTTCTTCGCGGGCGGGCGAGGGCGCGCGGGCCGTGTGCGGCGACGTGGGGCTCGGCGGGGCGGGCGTGGGGCTCGGCAGGCGTGCAGGGGCGAGGGGCGCGGCGTGCAGGGGCGGGCGGCGAGGGGCGCGACTGCAGGGGCGGCGTGCAGGCGGCGTCGTGGGGGCGCAGGAGCTCTGCGCGGCGGCGAGGGGCGCGGGAGCTTGCGGGCGGCGTCGTGGGGGCCGGGCTGCGCGGCGGCGTCGTGGGGGCCGAGCGGCGCGGGACCTTGGGCGGCGTGGGGCTCGGCGCGCGGCGGCGTTGGCGGGCGGCGTCGTGGGGGCCGGGCTGCGCGGCGGCGTCGTGGGGGTCGGGCGGCGCGGGACCTTGGGCGGCGAGGGGCGCAGGACCTTGGGCGCTGCTGTGGGGCAGCGTCGTGGGCGGGGGCGGCGTGCGGCGGCGCGGCGTGGTGAGAACGGTTTGAAATGAGCCAGAGAAGGCTGGGGACGACGATGTAGGACCACTATTTTCGTCGGCCTCTGTGAGGCCGACGAAAATAGTGGTCGGTCAACGACGTATTTTCGTCGGTTTGGCCTCAGCCCACGAAAATACAGCTTATTTTCGTCGGCCTAGTGGCCGACGAAAATATGTCCGTATTTTCGTGGGCCTGCCGACGAAAATATTAATGGGCCCACAAAAATACGTATTATATTCGTCGGCCACTAGGCCGACGAAAATAACTTCCTTATTTTCGTGGACCGGCCGACGAAAATATACCGGCCCACGAAATTTTAGGTTTTTCCTGTAGTGCTAGGAGTGGCACTAGATACGTTCTCAGTGAATCTCATTCTACAAATGTGTTATTTGATACTGGAGCAATGCATTCTTTATGTGATTGCATCATGGGTAGAAACACACAATATATTAGTAGCACCCATGTATCCACCTATGAGGGTTAGTTCAATTGGTGGGAGAACCCAAACAGATAGAATTTGCCCCATTGCATGAGTTCAAATAAGAGGGATAGAGTTCCCCGCTGATCTGATAGTAATGGGTACCCGGGATGTAACCATAGATGTCATACTAGGGATGAATTGGCTAACCAAATATCAAGCAAGTCTTAGTTGTGACAAGAGGACTGTGAAGTTAGTGTCCTTATCAGGAGAGGAAGTGTTGGTCTAGTTGGTCTTGTCTAGACCAAGGAAAGGAAGTTGTCACAAGTTCATCGCCCATATTGAGGGAATCTTACCACCGGAAGCTATCAAAGTAGTATTAGAATTCCCGGATGTGTTTCCTGAGGATTTACCGGGCATGCCACCTGAGAGAAAAGTTGAGTTTGCCAAAGAGCTTATCCCTAGCACCGCCCCTATTTCTTAGAGAGCTTATAGAGTGCCTGGACCAGAATTGGTGGAACTCAAGAAGCAGATTGACGAACTGTTAGAGAAAGGCTACATCAGACCAAGTACTTTGCCTTGGGTCGCTCTAGTTTTGTTTGTAGAGAAGAAAGATGGTACGAAGAGGATGTGCATTGATTACAGATCTTTGAATGAGGTCACTATCAAGAACAAGTACCCCTGCCTAGAATTGAAGATCTGTTCGACTAGTTGAGAGGAGCAAGTGTGTTCTCAAAGATAGATCTCAGGTTAGGTTACCATCAGCTCAGGATCCGGCCTTCGGACATACCAAAGACCGCATTTATCACCAAGTATGGACTCTATGCGTTCACTGTCATGTCATTCGGTCTGACAAATGTGCCAGCTTATTTCATGTATGTGATGAATAGTGTATTCATGGACTACCTCGATAAGTTCGTAGTAGTGTTTATTGATGATATCCTCATACATTCCCAGAATGAGCAAGAGCATGAAGAGCATTTGAGGAAAGTATTGCAGAGGCTACAAGATTGTCAATTGTATGCCAAGCTTAGTAATTGTGAATTCTATATCAGCGAAGTCCTATTCTTGGGTCATATTATAAATCGAGATGGATTAGTTGTGGATTCGAAGAAGGTAGCAGCTATTCTAGACTAGAAAGCACCAAAAGACTTTTGGGGAATCAAGAATTTCATTGGAATGGTCGTATACTATCGGCGTTTGATTGAAGGTTCTCCAAGATTGTTAGGCCAATGACAGCCTTGCTAGCTAAGAAAGTTGAATTCAAGTGGACCCCAGAGTGCCAAGAGTCCTTTGAAACATTGAAGAAGAAGTTGACAACCACACCGGTATTGATTCCGCCAGATGTTCACAAGCCATTCTCAGTATATTGTGATGCTTCGTACATCGGACTGGATACATATTAATGCAAGAAGGGAGAGTAGTGGCATAAGTCTCGGATTTCTAAACAACAACCAAGGAGTGACAGTTGAGCTGGAACCCACTCTAGAAACAAGATATTAGGAAGGGCCAGAAAGATGATGAGAAGATCAATGAGATTCGATAACTGATCATAGATGGGAAAGGCAAGGGTTTCCGTGAAGACGCAGAAGGCATGGTGTTGTTTAAAAATAGGTTGTGTGTTCCTGACATCAAGTCGATTTGGGAATTGATTCTCAAGGAAGCTCATGAGACAACTAATTTCATACACCTTGGTAGCGAGAAGATGAACCAAGACCTGAAGAAAAGATTCTGGTGGTACAATATGAAAAGGGAGATCGCAAAGTATGTTGCCATATGCGACAGTTGTCAGAGAATCAAGGCAGAACATTAGAGACCCGCAGGTTTGTTGCAGTCGTTGCAGATTCCTCAGTGAAAATGGGATGAGATTGGGATGGACTTTATAGTCGGTCTGCCTCGCACTCGGGCTGGTTATGACTCCATCTGGGTAGTAGTGGACCGTTTAACAAAGGTGGCCCATTTCTTACCAGTCAAGACCACCAATAATAGTGCAGTGTTGGCACAACTATACATGTCTCAGATTGTATGCTTGCATGGTGTTCCAAAGAAGATAATGTCTAATCGAGGAACACAATTCACTTCTCACTTCTGGCAGTAATTGCATGAAGCTTTGGGCACACACTTGAAGTTTAGTTCAGTATATCACCCGCAGACAGATGGTCAAACTAAGAGAACAAACTAGATTCTTTAATATATGTTGAGAGTTTGTGCGTTGCAAGACAAGTTAGGTTGGGACAAAAGGCTACTGTATGCAGAATTCTCTTACAACAACAGCTAGTAGGCCAGTCTGAAGATGTCACAATTCCAAGCACTCTATGGGAGGAATTGTCGAACTCCGTTGCATTGGGACCAACCCGGCGAAAGGCAGGTGTTCGGTCCAGATATTTTGCTTGAAGCTAAAGAGAACATCAGGATGGTTCAAGAGAATCTGAAGACAGCGTAGTCTAGGCAGCAAAGCTACACGGACACAAGAAGAAGGGATTTGAGTTTTGAAGTGGGAGATTATGTCTACTTGAAGGTGTCACCCATCAGAGGAATCAAAAGGTTCGGAGTCAAGGGCAAGCTAGCACCTCGATACATCGGATCGTACCAGATTCAGGCAAGACGTGGAGAAGTGGCATATCAGATCATCCTACCAGAAAGTCTGTCAGCCGTGCATGATGTGTTCCATGTGTCTCAGCTGAAGAAATGCTTGCGAGTGCCAGAGGAGCAATTGCCAACCGAGGATCTTGAGGTCCAGGAAGACTTAACGTACATCGAGAAGCCAACTCAAATTCTGGAAAAAGCAGACAGAGTCACTCGAAGAAGCACCATTAGGATGTACAAAGTCAAGTGGCACCATCATTCAGAGGAAGAAACAACCTGGGAAATAGAAGATGATCTGAAAGCCATGTACCCTAAACTCTTTGCTAGCCAACCCTGAATCTCGAGGGCGAGATTCTTTTTACGGGGGATGGGTTTGTAACACCATGAATTCGGGGGTATAAAATTTCTTCTCTAAATGCCTACCAAATTCAGATGTTACCTCTTGTCTCTCTCTCTAGACTTCCTCTCTCTTCCTTTTCAATAGAGTTAGGTTAATTAGGTGAGGGATTAATTATTTATTTTCTCAAAACTTACGTGAGTCATGAAAGGTTGCATCATACTGAGCCTAAATTATTCTTTTGTTTGATGCACATGTTTGAATTGGTTTTGAATTTGAAATTTGGTTTGAATTTGATTTGAAATCCATAGAGAAAATAAAAAGAAAAGCATTAGAAAATTTGGAGAAAAAGAAAAACCAATTTCAGCCCACTCGGCCCAACTCAGCACAGCCAGGCGTGCGCACGCGTCGCCTGTCAGGTGGACCCCACCTGTCAGCGATGGCCCGCGACCGCGCACGCACTCTCTCTCCCTCTCCCTCCTGCTGCCCGGTGGGATCGGCCTGTCGGCGCCTATCCTTTCGCGCACACGCCCGTTCTCTCTCGCTGCTCGGTGGGCCCTCTCTGTCAGCGCTGACTGCCCATTCGCACGCTCGCCCTCGCTGGTCTGTGGACCCCTCCTGTCAGCCACTACTCCCTTCCCTAACCTCCCGCCCACGCTCTCTGTCTTGGACACGCCCACGACGCGCGTTTCCCGGCCACACCCCCACACACCCGAGCCCTTTTCTGGAGCCTGCACCCACTCACTCGCTCCCCTCGCTCAGTTGCGCCCTCTGTCGAACTCCCTCGCTCTCGCTCGCTCTCTCTCTCCCTCTCGCACTGCACGCGCCTGTGGAGCTCTGCCGTGGTCCGTCGTCCGTTCCGTGGCCATCGTCGAGCTTCTGCCTCGTCTGTTGCCTCGATGAGCTCCGCCTCCTCGCCAGCAACGCGAGACACCCTCTGGTTTGCCACCAACCCATCTTTTTCCTGGTCCACACTCACTGACCTTCTTCTCATGCAGTCGGAGCTCCACCGCCGTCGACCAAGGCTATTGTGGTGTCCTCGTCATCGTTCAAGCGTCCCCGAGCCTTCTCTCGTGGTAACCAACCCAATCCCGCTCCTATTTCCCCCTTGTCTGCCCTCGATTGTGCGCGATTGCTCGCCGGAGTAAGGTTGCGTGGCCTCCAAGCTGCCTCTCTGTGAATCGCCACCCTCCATCGCCCTTGTGCCAGTGCTGAGCCCATGGTCGTGTTCGCCACACTTTCCCGAAACTCCTTGAGCCATTCCCAGCACCCCGTGGCCCCCAGTGCTCTCGTGCCCTCATCTCCGGCGAACCTCCGCCATGGGTACGAGCGGTGCTACCGCTGGTGATCAGGGAGCCCTACCCATGCTTGTCGTTGGACCTCTAGCGTTCACTTGATATTGGGCGGCCTAGGTTTAACTAGATCAGAGCTAATCCCAACCGTCCGCTCATATCTGGCCGCCCGGATTTGTCCCTCACCCGCACCCCCTGACATCGGGCCCGACCTGTCACCCTCGCTGACCCCAGGTGGCTACCTTTCCTGCCCCACCTATCAGCCGCGCTCGCCCGCCCTCGCGCTCACCCGCCGATCTAATCTCGGCCATCAATATGTGATCTAACGGCTGAGGAACCCTGATACCCCTTTGCGTGGTCTTTTTGTTAAAGAGACCACCGACTTTTTAGAAATCAACCCGTCGTCCCTCAGTTTCGTGCGCAGGCCCCTGTATTCTTGCAAACAGACCCCTGACCTTTTAGTTAATCACAGAATTGGACCTAGTTTTGTATTTTGAATTCCAAAACTTGTTTATTTCATATCTTTTGCATATGAACTCCAAATTGAGTGATTCAAATTGAAAAAATGTTCATAAGATTATTCTCTATCTGTTAAAATTATGATAATTCACTGTCTGCACATATTAATTTTATGCGTAGACCATAGGTTAGTTTAGGTAATGGCTTATTTATTAATGAGAAAATAAAAGGGAAAACCCTAGTGATAATTGGAGGTTTAACTTTGTGAGGTTAATAATATGTAATGTATAATTTTTGTGTCTCATTAAGATAAATGGAATTAAGTTATGTAAGCTATGGGGATAGATAATACTTAGAAAATCACGAACCTCTAGGTGTATTAGTCCACCCTAGAACCTAAGTTTACCTCTTGAGCTTATGTTGTTCTTTCGAGCTTATGTTCACTTGATTGTACATGTTTGGTGTATTGTTCATTTGTCTTTATCAAAATGTATTGAATGCATGATCGCTTTGTTTAGACAAGAAGCACCCCGTGGTTCCTGAGTGTGTTGTCGAATATCTTCCTGAGCAACAACCTGGTGAATACAAGTGTCCTCTGACCCATTATGTCCTACTTACTTTATAATTCACTGTCCCGCACTACTTTATTGAAACCTAAGGATTGACTAGTCTGTATTCATCTTGTCCTTGTTACCTTTTTGGGTTACTATGGTTAGCTTTATGCTATTGCTTTAATTTAATCAACGAACATGATGTGAATATTTATGATATGATGATGTTACCCCGATGATGATCTTGTGATACTTTAGGGGACTCAGACTGTTTCCTGAGTATCTCTCTGTAAGGACCTATTAGTTAAGTGACCACCCGGGATAACAGTGCAACCATGAGGGTGGAATGGGACGCCTTTAGCTGAATAATTAGATGAACATGGGGGTGTAGTTGGCTTTGCCGAAGGGACGTCAATGAGGACCGGGGCATAGTGCTCACTCTCCTAAGGGTGGGTGTCGAGGTTCATTCAATTTGGTTTTGTTAGTCACCCACCTTAGGGAGGGGTACTGTGTTTGTACGACTGGCGAAACCTAATGAGCAGCTATGCACTAGGGGAGTCTTTGTAAAGGCTATGTAGTGAGACCCTGCCAAGTCACCTTGGTAGTGATCAATGGGGAGTCATGATCTCTGGGCAGAACGAGAATCACGACTCGTGGGTAAAGTGTGCAACCTCTACAGAGTGTTAGAAACTGGTATATCAGTCGTGCTCATAGTTAAGAGCAGCCTTGGGATCCTCTTTGATTAGAAGAACTTTGGATAGTCTTATGATGATGGTTAATGATTATGAATATAACTCTGATCTCTGTATTTCCTCTTAGAGGGAGTACATTTGGGTAATAACTGTGTTTATTACTAACACTTGGCTATACTATTAGTAATAAATACATGACCAACTAAAAGCAACTGCTTAACCTTAACTCCACATACAACTAGTCCACTTTAGTCAAACAGGACATTTGCTAAGTACGTTGTTGTGTACTCACCCTTGCTTTATAAACCACCCCACCCTAGGTTGTCCCCATTGTATCCAGTGCTCAGGAGGAGATGCAGATAACATGGAGGAATTTGAGGAGGTTCCAGGACTACGACGAGTTCTAGTTATGTTAGTGGCAAACCCCCAGTCAGCTGCCTGTGAAGGCCTTATCTGCTAAGTTCGCTTTTCCACACTTTGATAATATTAATGATTATGTTATGTTAATGACTCTGTGGATGTCTTGGACATCTTGATGTAATAAAGTACTATTGCCGCTATTTATTTTGAGCAATGTGTGATGATGTCCAATTATGTAATCGCTGTGTACGCGTGTTTCTGATCCTGGCGCGTACATGATTCGCATTTGGTTTGCCTTCCAAAACCGGGTGTGACATATGGTGAGCTCCCCTCTTCTCCCTCCCTCTCTCTCTCCCACCCCTAGTTGATCGCCTTCCCCGTGCGCGTGCATCCCCTCCCCGTGCAGCCCCTGGCGCGACTCGCCGGCGTGCGCAGCCCTGCCCCCGTGCGCGTAGCCCTAGCGCGTAGTAACGTTTAAATTCAATTTGAATTCAGTTTTAAATTCAGTTTAATTCATGTGCTGCGTCACGCGCTTCGTCGCGCGGCGATTCGTTTTAAATTCAGATTTAATTCAAGTGTTGTGTCGTGCGCTTCGTCGTGCGACGATTCGTTTTAAATTTAGTTTAGTTCAAGTGTAGAGTCGTGTGACGATTCGTTTTAATTTTAGTTTAATTCATGTTAGTTGTCGCGTGTTTCATCGCGCGACAGTCCATTTTAATTTCAGTCTAGATCGCATTGTGTTGCGCTCTTCGTCATGCGTCAATTCATTTTAATTACGCGTTGTATCGCCCGCTTCGCCGCGCAACAATTTTTTTATTTCCGTCTGAGTAGTGTGATGTGTCGTGTGCTTTGTCGCGCGACGATCCTTTTAAATTTACCTAGGATCGCGTTTAATAACTAAAGTGTGTAGTGTAACGACGATTAATAAAATACCGAATTAATTAGGATTTAGTGCTGATTTTATTTATGCATTGCGCGATTGGTTAATTAATATGATTACATTTAGATAAGTATTTAATCCATAGCTTCTTAACGTAATTATCTCCCGACCGTAGCATCGACCGTTGTAATTTTTTCTATCGCATAGTCGTAGGTGCAAGCCCTGCGCCACGCGTCTGTTTATTTGTTATATTTGATTGTGTGGTGTATTGTTTCTTTCTATGTTAAGATTGTGGAATGTATGTTTGAACTTGTATAGATAACAGTCCGTTGGCGGAGTCCGAAGGAGTTGCAGGCGAAGACCCTGAGCAGCAGCTGGTTGGTAAAGGCAAGTGTCCTCTGACCTATTTATGTCCCACTCATTTTATAATTCACTTCCCGTATTTACATAATTTATACCTAAGGATTGACTAGCATTCTGTTTATCCTGTCCTTATTCACATATTTGGGTTGGATCATTTTTGGTTTAGCTCTATTCTAGCGCTTTACTCTAATCAATAAACATGATGAGGTTATTTATGATACAAAGTTTACCTTTGATTATGATGATGGCATTATGACATTTATGGACTGGTTCATTGGATGACCACCCAGGAAAACAATACAACCATGAGAGTGGTATGGGATGCCCTTAGCTGAATAATTAGAGGAAGTGAGGTGTAGTTTGCTTCGCCGTCGTGCCGCCAATGGGGCTCGGTGTATGCGGCTCGCTCTGCCGAGGGTGGTTTGCCCCTTAGGGAGAGGTGCGGTACATTTAGGAAACCTAACGGGTGGCTACAACCTTAGAAAATCTTTGTAAATGCTACATAGTGAAACCTTGCCTAATCACCTTGTTCGTTTTTAAGGGTTTGATCATCCCGAGGCAAAAAGGAATCACGGCTCATGGGTAAAGTGTGCAACCTCTGCGGAGTGTTATGAAACTGATATATTAGCCGTGCTCGCGGTTATGAGCGGCCTTGGGAGCTCTATTGATTAGAGACACATTGATTAGGGATACTATGGTTACAGATGATGATGATGATAATTATGGTTTTGATGATTATGATTATGGTTTCTAGTATTCTTTCCGTTTGGAAGGAGTACTTTTGGGTTCATAACTTAGGTTTAATGATAAAACCTGGCTCTCTACTAGTAATAATTACCTGACCAACTAAAAGGAACTGCTTGATCTTAACCCCACATAAAGCTAGTCCACCATATCCAAACGGGATAATTGTTGAGTATGTTGATGTGTACTCACACTTGCTTTACACACCAAACCCCCCCAGGTTGTCCACATTGCAACCACTGCTCAGGAGAAGATGAAGTCGCGGTGGAGGATTTCCAGGAGTTCCAAGAGTATGATGAGTTCTAGGCGTGGGTTAGCGACAACCCCTAGTCGGCTACCAGTGAAGGCCGTGTTTAGCTACGTTTCGTTTTCACACTTTGATCTATGTTAATGACTATGTGGATGTCTCGGGCATCATGATGTAATCAACTAATACCTCTTTTATGTTATTATTTGAGCACTGTGTGATGATGTCCGGTTATGTAAATTGCTGTGTACGTGAATTGCTGATCCTGGCACGTACATGGTTTGCATTCGGTTTGCCTTCTAAAATCGGGTGTGACAGTTAACCTCGCTCCCCTAGAGGTAAGGATGCTATATGGGTTGTTGTTGATCGACTCACTAAGTCGGCGCACTTCATTCCAATGAAGACCACAAATTCAGCTCAAGAGTTGATTCCTCTATACATGAGGGAAGAGAAGGTTCCATGGCATTCCCATGTCTATTGTTCCAGATCAAGATTCTAAATTTATGTCTAAATTATTGGAAAGTCTTCACATTGCTTTGGGTAATAAGATTTCTCTGAGTGTTTCTCTCCACCCTCAGACCGATGGTTAGTCAGAGCGTACTATTTAGACTATCGAGGATATGCTGTGTGCTTGTGTTTTCTCATGGAAGGATAGCTAGGATGATCATCTTGCATTGTCCGAGTTCACGTATAATAATAGCTATCAAGCTAGTATTAATATGGTACCATATGAGGATCTATATGGTATACAGTGTGTCTGCCCGTTATGTTGGGAAACTTTAGGAGAGAGATCCTTGGTTGGTCTAGTTTGGATTCAACAAAGCTCTAATAAGGTACAAGAGATTCATCAGAATTTGTTGGCTGCTCAAAGCCACCAGAAGAGCTATGCGGATGTAAGAAGGCAAGATCTGGAGTTTGCAGCGGGTGATCAAGTTCTTCTCAGAGTATCACCTACGAAAGGCGTTGTGCGATTTGGTTCTACAAGAAAGCTTAGTCCAAGATACATTGGACCCTTTGTTATCCTAGCTCGAGTGAGAAATTTGTCTTATCGCTTGCAGTTGCCAGAATCTATGAATGGAGTGCACAATGTCTTCCATGTCTCTATGTTAAGAAAGTTTTTGTGAGATCCAGATGATCATATTGAATTAGAACCCATCACTCTGCGACAGGACTTGACTCTGGAGTGTCGTCCCATTCGTATACTAGAGTTTTCCGAGTGTGTTATGAGAAGAAGAATAATAAAGTATGTAAGAGTCCTTTGGACTAATCAATCTGAGTGTGAGGCTGCGTGGGAGCTTAAAGACCAAATGCACAAGAATTATCCTGAACTTTTCGAAGCTGGTTAGTTTCATGCAATTTCTCTCTATCTTTTCTTATGTTGAGTAGAAGGCGTAGCAAAGTTAGGATTCGAGAACAAATTTTTTAAGGGGGTAGAATGTAAGGACCCAAAAAATGTTACCAGGGCTGAAAATCCTAGGCCGAAAATCCTTCCTCTCCCTCTCTCCACTTTATTCTCTTCCTCCACCACGTTCATTCTTCCCTCCCCAACGATAGGAGGAGTGGGGGTGTTCTTCTCATCTCTTTCAAAAGGTAGGAGTCCTGCTGGGGATCCTCTGGTTTGGGACTTAATTCATCTCTCCCTCAATCAAAACAGATTCCCCTCATTCCAATTCTCCTAATTCCCTTGGTGCTGTAGATTAGGCAGAGGGTTCTTCATCCTAGAGAAAAAAACAAGGGGAATAGGGGAGAGAAGGTGAGTTTGGTTACTAGGTGCCTAAACTGATTTCTTCCTTCTCCCTTCTATCGTCTTGGTTCAAATAAGGACTCCAATTAGGCGAATTGCATACTACTCAGGAAATCTGAAATTGCAGTCTGTTTTAGACTCAGGACAACACTGAATCGATCATGTTTTGACACTTTTAGAACCTGAATTTGGGAATATTTATTATATGAAAGTTGTAGATCATGTTATTATCTTTTCCATAGAGTGGTAATGCACATTTTTTGTTGAGGATTGGAGAAGTTATGGGGTTGTAACGTTGACTGTCCCAGTTATCAGGTTAGCAATCTTCTCAGCTGCATAGCAGTATTTCGAGGCATTTTTGGTGATTTTAGGGCTTGTTTGGTTTGTGGCTAACTGTGCCCCACTTTGCCTAAGGTTAGTTGTTCGAATTGAATAACTAACCTTAGGCAGAAAAGTTAGGCAAAGTGTGGCAATTGATGTAACGAACCAAACATGCCTTTAGACTTCGGTTAGGAGGGTCTCATAATAAAAGAAATTGTAGATAATTTCTTTATATTTCCAACGAGTACCTAGTTGCAGCTTTTCGTTGAGAATTGTGGAAGATATAAGCTTCAGAAGTTAGGTGTCTCAAGCTGTCAGGTTTCAGTTTGTCTATATAGTAGTACCACTTCTAGTTTTGTGATGCAAATTAAAATTGGTTAGAGGTAGATTAGATCCCAATTCTTATGGACTCTTTTGTAGTGGGGTACTTGGTCTTTCCACAGACAGCTTAATCACCCAATTTGGATAAGTGGTCTAGATGTTATGGTTTTCTTAAAACAACATAATTGCTGCTATTGGCAGGATTAGTCTGTCACTTTATACTAAAAATAACCTTAGAGGATGATGAAATTTGGACTTTATTTTCTTACCAAAGTTGTTGCATATTGTTTGTAGATGCTTATAGTGTATCTATTTGCTATCTTTGCTATTAACAAACTAAATATACAAAAATATAAGTGTTCCTATGGTTTTTTATGAGGGTCCCTTTAGCGATATTTGCTGGTTGTGGGGTTAGATCGTAGGAACAATTTGTGTATCGTTTGTGATTGATATATGAAGTATTTGTATTGAATGTTATTCTCTAACAGGTGGTAGTGCTCCGGATCAAGCATAGTGCACTTCCGCTTCGTTGGCGATGGCAAGTGGATTTGTAGTGGTGGTTTGCTACGTTTTGACCTGTTATTTTAATCACCTTCATAGATAAGTAGAATCATGTTATTCTATCGAACTTTGAAGTTGGAAGTACATTGATTATTGCAGCATATCATATACATTGCATCATACATTTGCAGTCAAGTTGTCGTGATCTACGGTTCGAGTCATATCGTTACAGCATCCTTGGGTGCAGTTCCATACCTTGTTGAGTATGCAAGAAGAAGGCACTTGCATCGTATTCATTATGCACTCATGAAGTATTCGTGGTTTATGTTTGATATTATGAAGCTTTGTCTTATAATTGAGTTGAAGTATCTTTGGTATTATAAAGCCTTGACTTATAACAAAGTTGAAATAAAGTTTATCTACTTTATTTTGTATGTTCGTATTAAATCGTTATTAATTACTTATGTAGTTTAAATAGTTGTAAAAATAGTTCACTTGCTGAAATGTTCCATCTCACCCTTGCTTTATTCTTTTTCGGTGTTGGATGCTTGCTTTGTGGGTGGGGAAAGTAGCATCAATTTCACACTTCATTCATGAATATCCTTCTTTATAATTTTAGTTCATTTTGGTTAATTGACTGTGATGAGGATATGTTCAATCTGCGATGTCAATATCAGGATTAATTTAATTTTGTTGCTCTTTTTTTGGAATTATGTGAATGGTAGTGTGATATCTTTTGTTTGAAATATATATAGTTGGTTCGTGATGACCGTGTTTACGGAGGAAATGCTGCCCGATTTTCTTTTCCTTCAGTGTTTTTGTGTAGTTTTAATAGCATTCCGGGACATTGTACATTCTAGGGTGTTACAAATCCCCTTTGACATCTTTGCTCCAAACAAGTCTAGTGGTGAGCAGACACAACCATGCATTTGCACCTTTTAGGCCCCTTTGGAACATAGAAATATAAAAACATAGTAATAGGAAAAATACAAGATTAGAGTTGGCTTATATGATACATCCAGCCCATGTGGGATTGGCCGAGACCCAACAAATTAGGGTTACCTGGAGCCCGACAGTTAATTAAGCACATCTAACTAAGGGAAGTCCTAATCGCCCCAAAAGACTAGTCTAACGGGGGAAGTGTGGCTCTCCCTTTTAGGGTAACTTCCTTTTCCTAAGTTAAGCGAGGTGTGATTATTTTGAGGCTCACACGATCGACATCCGACTACAATTGGGCCAACTAGGCCAATTGCGTTGTTGCCAATGAGTAATAGTGAATGGTGTCCTCATCATTCCTACCTTCTTAAAATGAGCCCCAACTCTGATACCAGATGATACATCCAGCTCAGGTGGGGTTGGCCGAGGCCCAAAAAATTATGGTTGCCCAGAGCCAAACAATTTATTAAGCACAACCAACTAAAATAAATGCCAATTGCCCCAAAAGACTAGTATAATGGGGGAAGAGTGTCTCTCCCTTTTAAGGTGGCTTGTTCCTCCCAAGTTAAGCGAGCTGGGATAATTCTGAGGCTCACATGGTCGCCGTTTGATTACAATTGGGCCAACTAGACTAACTGCGTCTTTGCCAACGGATAATAGTGGAGTATGTCTTTGTCACTATGAATTACAGATTCATAGAAAAGAATTTGAATGGAGTGATAAGATGTTGGAATTAGGCCCACTAGTGTGTGGCCCAATTCAATAAGGAAGCCAAGGTGGTGTGTAGAGATGGCACGAGACTTTAGACTCATATCGCCCATCTAGATAGGAGATAACCAGCGAGTTGGTCACTTGTTCTCAATTGTTGTGAATCAATAACAAGGCAACACAATTGTTAAACATTAAGGACTTTCGTTCTCCGAAGCATTATCTCCTCTCAGATATAATGATCTTCGGACGAAGGTCATGAAGGACATGCCTTCATCATTTCATAGATAAATAAGAATGCATAAGATAACAAATATAATTCATTGGTTCATTTGCATTTGTATTTTATAATATACACATAAATATTAATAGAGTTAATATTACATCGATACCTTCGGCTTGTTCGAAGGTGCTGACGCGAGAGAGCAATTACAATCCAGAGTGAATAGTACGATGCTACTATTCATCTATTTATAGGCATAGGACGCAGCCCGGGTAAAATTGCATTCATGACCCTCAACATCTGCTTATTGGCATAACTTAGATTACTAGGGTAGGGTCTATCTAGTCTTTTTATCCTTTTCTCGATTCGAACTGAAGCTGATGGTAGCTTCAGCACTTGACGTCGTTGCTTCTAAGTGAGGTCTTCGTCTTAAGAACCTTCGGCAGAAGGACATAATACTTCGGTATTACTTAGCCGAAGGTGTTTTTGTCTTGAGTACCTTTTGCAGAGAAGAAGACCCCCAACACAACTTATATGTGGGAATGTTTCCTACTCTTCACATGAGACAAATAAAGGGCTATGGAGGCTACCACACGCGCGCGCTCGCTTGCGTTTCACGTTTTTCGCGTTATTTATCGCGTGACTTGTGACTTGCGACGATGCGCGATCATGTCGTGACATGTTCTAAACGGTAGTTTAATTTTTGCCTTTTGTTTATTTGGTTATCAAATATCACACCTGGACTGCCACGTCAACCAGGAGTAACGGGCACGCACGTTACGTGCGAGATCTCCGGGTGGTTGTACGTAGAGATATTCTAGGGGGCGGTTCCTGGAATTTAGCAGATCAAATCAAAGGGTTGCGGTGGCCCGTCTATAAAGGGCAGACGTCCTTCAGTCGGAGGAGATAGGCCAATAGCAACCGACTCGTCCTCTTTTTCTCAATTCTCTGCGTCGTCGCTTCTCTACCCTGCCATCCCTTCGTCTGTCGTGCAGCAGATCAAGGGAGAGCGGTGTCACCGAACCACCATCGGCGTTTTGACGACCTGCACGGGTGCTGACGAATCAGGTTTCTAGGAAGTGCTTCGTGCACGTCCGCTCGGGTTTCCTCTACAAAACTCGTAGAAATTATTGTGAGTAAATCTGCATTTTCAGTTTGTTGCAATGACAGTCTTATGGTTAGATCTGTTGTCAATTCTTATTTTATGCGTTAATCTTGTTGAGTTACTTCAGATCTGTTCTGTTCTAATGTCGTGGATATTATCTGCCAGTAGATCTGGGTTTTTCGTTTTGTGCTGCATTATCAAATTAATCTTAGGCCCTGCTAATTTTATAACAATCTAGAAACCTGATAAAATTAACATGGCTGGACCTTTGGATGCACTAAAACCTGACCGGTTTACCGGTGGTCAAAACATTAAGAGATGACAGACTAGGGTTAAATTCTGGCTCATGTCGTTGAGGATCTAGTGGGTGATTTCCCCAGTTCTTCCTCTCACTGAGGAGCAGGATCGTAACTTCAAGTCAGATAACAAAACATGTGTTGATTGTATCTTGACACTGTTGTCAGAACAACTATATGACATACACATGCACCACGAAGTGGCTCGTGATTTATGGGAGACCCTGGACCGGATGTATACTGAATCAGATGCTGGACGTGAATTTTATGTTAATGAGCAGTACCATGAATATAGGACGGTCGATGACCATTCTGTCGTGGAACAGTCTCATGAAATCCAGCTTTTGATGGGGGAACTTGCACACTTTGACTGTGTCTTGCCTAACAAGTTCGTGGTTGGTGGCATCATTGCCAAATTACCTCCTACTTGGAGGAATTTTGCCATGGCTCTCAAACACAAGAAGGAGGCAATGACTGTTGAAAGTCTAATTGCTACTCTTGATGTTGAGGAGAAGGCGAGATCTAAGGATGTGCCCCGTTTTGGTCCAATGGATAGTGGTACCTCTAATGCCAACGTGGTTGAAGGCAAATCTGGTGGCAAAAACAAAAACAAGACGAACTGGAAACCAAAGGCCAAGCAGAACACTGATTTTAAGAAGAAGAAGAAAAACCTTGCAGACCTAACTTGCTTTGTGTGCGGTGAATCTGGTCACATAGCCAGAAAATGTCGTAAAAGGAAGGGCAAGAAAGGTGATGGTCAGAAAACTGCAAATGTGGCTATTGCTGACGTTGGGAATTCTAGGTATGTCCCTCAAATTCTTTTAGCATGTCAATCCATCGATTGGTGGTTAGACACTGGAGCCAATGTACATGTCTGTTCTGATCTAAACTTATTTTCTTCTTATCAGGCTACCGACAGTAGCGCCATCTTGATGAGCAATGGGTCAAGGGTTGTTGTACATGGAATAGGAAGAGTTGATCTGAAGTTGACCTCTAGAAAGACTCTCTCTTTGAAGAATGTGCAACACGTTCTTGGAATATATAGGAACTTTATTAGTGATTCTCTTTTATGTCGTGATGGCTTTAAGTTAGTGTTTGAGTCGAACAAGTTTATTGTCTCAAAATTTGGTTTGTTTATTGGCAAAGGTTATGATAGTGGTGGTTTATTCTGCCTTTCAGTGGCTGATGATTGTAATAATGTGGCAAACTCAGTTTCATATTCTGAATTGAATGTAGGCGAGGTTGCTGTTTGGCACCCGCGACTTTGTCATATTAGTTTTGATCGCATTATCTAATTGTCGAGGCTTAATTTGATTCTGAAAATTCCTGTTGTTAGGAGATCTAAGTGTCATGCTTGTGTGCAAGCTAAGCAACCACGTAAACCTTTTAAGAGTGTGGAAGATAAATATCTGGCACCTTTAGATCTCATTCACTCAGATCTATGTGAAATGAATGGAATTTTGACGAGAGCAGCTAAGAAATATTTTATCACATTTATTGATGATGCTACTAGATATTGCCAGCTCTATCTTGTTAAGACGAAAGATGAGGCACTTAATTATTTTAAGATCTATAAGGCAGAGGTAGAAAACTAACTAGAAAAGAAAATTAAATGGGTTAGGTCTGATAGAGGAGGGGAGTATCTTCTAATGAATTCGGTGAATACTGTGCGGAACATGGAATCATCCATGAGACAACATCTCTCTACTCGCCTCAATCAAATGGGGTGGTTGAACGGAAAAAACCAAACTTTAACAGACTTGGTTAATGCCATGTTGGATAGTTCTTGTTTACCTAAGTCATGGTGGGGCAAAGCTATTTTGGCCGCATGCTTTGTTCTAAACCGAGTTCCATCAGCTAAGGGTGATAAAACACCCTATGAATGATGGAAAGGTAGAAAGCCTGCTTTTGGATTTCTACGTGCATGGGCTGTTTAGCCAAAGTTAATGTGCCTGCGTGCAAGAAACGTAAATTGGGACCAAAAACCATTGATTGTGTCTTTCTAGGATATGCGCATAATAGTGCAGCCTATAGATTTCTGGTGATTAAATCTGATTTTCTAGATGTGCATGTTAACATCGTGACTGAATCTCGTGATGCCTCCTTTTTCGAAGATATATTCCCTATGAAGGATAGAGTTGCAGCACGTAGCGAGGCATCTACTAGTTATACTCCTGAACCTAATCCAGTTTCTTTACCTCCTGCTTATTCTGAACACCACATTGAAGATAACAATATGGTAGCTCCTCGTAGGAGCAAGAGACAAAGGAGTAAAAATCATTTAGTGATGACTTTATTGTTTATCTTGTCGATGATACACCAAAAACCCTTGCAAAGGCATATGCATCACCAGATGCAGAGCGCTGGAAGGAGGCAGTCCACAATGAAATGGAGTCCATTCTAACAAATGGGACTTGAGAAATATGTGACCTGCCAGTTGGGTGTAAACCTGTGGGATGTAAATGGATATTTAAGAAAAAAAACTGAAACCACATGGTACTGTCGATAAATACAAGGCTAGGATTGTGGCCAAGGGATTTACCCAAAAGAAAGGTGAGGATTATTTTGATACCTATTCACCAGTTGCCAAATTGATCACAATTCGTGTGCTAATAGCACTTGCTGCGAGTCATGATCTACTCATCCATCAAATGGATGTGAAGACAACTTTCCTTAATGGTGAGCTTGACGAGGAGATCTATATAAAGCAGCCAGAGGGATTTGTGACGCATGGACAGGAGAACGTGGTGTGTAGACTAAGGAAATCCTTATATGGCCTCAAGCAGACGCCAAAGCAATGTCATGAGAAGTTCGATAGAACTCTAACGTCAGCAGGCTTTGTGGTAAACGAAGCCAACACTTGTGTGTACTATCGGTTTGTTGGTGGTAAGGGAGTAATATTGTGTTTGTATGTGGATGGCATACTAATCATTGGGACTAGTATTGATGTGATAAATGATGTGAAATCATTTTATCTCAAAATTTTGATATGAAGGATTTGGGAGAGGCAGATGTTATATTAAACATAAAACTGATTAAGGGTGAGAATGGGATTATTCTGAAACAATCTCATTATGTGGAGAACATTCTAAACCGCTTTGGGTATTTTGACTCCAAAGATTCTCCAACACCTTTTAATCCTAGTCTAAAGCTTCGCAAGAACAGAGGACAAGGAGTTAATCAGTTGAGATACTCCCAAATTATTGGTTCCCTCATGTACCTTGCTGGTGCACGAGCAAATTGAGCAGATTCACCTCTAATCCAGGAGGCGATCACTGGTGTGCACTAGAACGTGTAATGAGATACTTCAGAGGTACTCCTGCGTATGGACTTCACTATACTAGGTACCCTGTTGTACTTGAAGGGTATAGTGATTCCAACTGGATCTCAGATGCAGCTGAGATCAGGACAACAAGTGGATACATATTCACAATTGGTGGGGCTGCAGTTTCTTGGAGGTCTCATAAGCAGACTATCTTAACGAAGTCTACTACGGAGGCAGAACTTGTAGCACTTGAGTCAGCCACTACTGAGGCAGAGTGGTTGAAAGAGCTCTTGATGGACTTGCCAAAGGTTGATAAACTGGTACCAGCCATTCTATTGCATTGTGATAATCAAAGCGTGATCACAATTGTAGGCAATGCAAAGGAAAATGCAAAATTCTCAAGACATGTGAAACGACGTATCAAATCAGTAAGGCATTTGAGAAATACTGAGGAGATCGCCGTAGAGTATATTAATATTGCTCGAAACTTGGCGGACCCTTTTACAAAGGGATTAGCACGTGCTGTGATTGATGGAGCATCAAGGGAGATAGGATTGGAGCCCACGTGATGTTATCATACAGTGGTAACCCAATCTATGTGACCGGAGATCCCGTGAATTAGTAATTGGAAAGTACAAATTGTTTTGTATAATAAGAGAGTACATTATTTTACTCGTTTCCCGCTAGAAGATGCGTACTCTTAGTACTGCAAGGGAGGTTGACTTTTGTCTGAATGTATTCTGAGGCCTCTAATAGGCAAGGTACTGCCCTACAGGGTACACTTGTAAGAATACACCTATGTGGGTTTGACTGTGAGGTCGCAATCTATGAGATGTGGGTAATCTCAAATAAATTCACTAAAAGACACGGGAGCATGACTGTAACGCTCCAATCAGTGGCATGGCTTTAGGCGACCTAGTATCAGTGATGCCTATATGTGAAACCATCTTACACAAGACTAGCAATTCAAGACTTTGTCCATTGCAAAGTTGTGTTGGTCCTTGTTCTCGAATGCTATACACCAAGAACAAAGCAACACAGTTGTTAACGATTAAAGACCTTCGTCCTTCGAAGCCTTATCTCCCTTGGGATATAAGAATCTTCAGACGAAGGTCATGATGGGGACACCTTCATCATTTCAATGAATGTATATAAAAACATATGAAACATAATAGAACACGAATCATTATTACAAATCATTAGATCATTTATATTCTCATTTTATAAACATGGATAAACATCAACGATATTTATATTACATTGATACCTTTGGCTTGGCAAAAGATAAAAATGTGTGAGTGACGCGAGAGTGATTACAATCCAGCGTGAACAGTACGATGTTACTGTTCATCTATTTATAGGCACGAGACGCAGTCTGGACAAAATTATATTCATGTCTCTGACATTTACTGTTAATCATAAGGCAAGCTATCAAGGACTAAGTAGTCTTTTCTCCTTTAGGTTTGTTCCATCTTCCACCTTCGTCATTATACTAAGCCGAAGCTCTTTCAGCCACAGCTTCGGCGTCCATTCATCCCGCCTTCAGGTCGTATCTTCATATCATGCATACCTTCATCTCAAAGTCGAAGCCTCCTGTAACAGTCTATGTTACATGAAAAACATATTAGTCACGTTTTTTGAGGACCTTCAAAAGAGGAAGACCCCCAACAAGTCGCGAGGAGGTGAATCCTGTACTGCAAGGTGTAGTTCAACCCGTATCGGTTCTGCACTGTAAGGCTGGTATATGAAAGCACAGGGATTAAGTCAATTGGAGACCTTGGCTTTGGTGGTGATTGTTGGAATTAGGCCCACTAGTGTGTGGCTCAATTCAATAAGGAAGCCAAGGTGGTGTGTACAGATGGCACGAGACTTTAGTCCCATATCGTCTATCTAGATAGGAGAGAACCAGCTTATATGTGGGAGTGTTCCCTACTCTTCACATGAGACAAATAAAGGGCTATGGAGGCTGCCACACACGCGCGCTCGCTTGCGTTTCCCGTTTTTTCGCGTTATTTATCGCGTGACTTGTGACTTACGACGATGTGTGATCGCGTCGTGATGTGTTCTAAACGACAGTTTAATTTTTGCCTTTTGTTTATTTGGTTATCAAATATCACACCTAGACGTCAACCAGGAGTAACGTGCATGCACGTTACGTGCGAGATCTCCGGGTGGTTGCACGTAGAGATATTCCAGGGACGGTTCCTGAAATTTAGCAGATCGAATCAAGGGGTTGCGACGACCCGTCTATAAAGGGCAGACGTCCTTCAGTCGGAGGATATAGGCCAATAGCAATCGACTCGTCGTCTTTTTCTCAATTCTCTGCGTCGTCGCTTCTCTGCCCTGCTGTTCTTTCGTCTGCCGTGCAACAGATCAAGGGAAAGCGGTGTCACCAAACCACCATAGGCGTTTTGACGACCTGCACGGGTGCCGGCGAATCAGATTTCTGGTAAGTGCTTCGCGCACGTCCGCTCGGGTTCCTCTACAAAACTCGTGGAAATCAGTGTGAATAAAACTGCAGTTTTAATTTGTTGCAATGACAGTCTTATGGTTAGATCCGTTGTTGATTCTTATTTTATGCGTTAATCTTGTTGAGTTAGTTTAGATCTGTTCTGTTCTAATGTCGTGGTTATTATTTGCCAGTATATCTGAGTTTTTCGTTTTATGTTGCATTATCAAATTAATCTTAATCCTGTTAATTTTCTACCATAAGAGTCATAGCAAATTTTACTTGTTATTTTTCTCTAAAACTTGTATGTAGAAAATCAATCAATAGGAATTTAAAAAGAATTGATGGGATTAAATCTCGTGTTTGACGGACTCATGTAGGAAACTTTTCTATATGAATCTGTTGGGGGTATGCTTCGTAGCCGAAGATCCTAAAGAAATGAACACCTTCGGAAGATCCTCCCCAAAGCAACGCCGAAGCTATCGACTATAAAGCTTCGGCACAGCGACATGTCTCAAGACGAAGGGGTGAACCGACTTAAAGATGGAATGACTTAAAGACCCATGATATTCTGTGTCATTATTGTGGTTCATTATAAAGGGTATAAATGTAATTATATACAGGCTGTGAATTGTGCCTATAAATAGGTGAACAGTACCCCTGTACTGTTCACGTGCTCTCCTGTAATCACACATAGGGCATTTGTTTTTGCTTCACGCTGGTATTTTTACTTTCCTTCGAGCCGAAGGTACATTTGTAATTTGTTATCATTTTTACAATAATGAAATAGAAATAAGTTAATAATAATAATCATGTGTTTAAATTAGTTTACATATTTTTTGCCCTTCCTCATTATTTGTTGTGTTTATGAAGATATAACCTTCATAACCTTCGTCCGTAATCCATTATATCCTGAGGGAAATAATGCTTCGAGGGACGAAGGACTATAACATTTAACAATTTCTATGTTGCCTTGTTCTTGATTCATAGCATTTGAGAACAAGTCCCCAACATTGGCGCCCACCTCCGGTGAACTCACTTCCACTCTTTTGAGCTGATGGCTTCGATCAAGAATCAAGCTAGAACTGCTTCGGCTCCGAAGCTGGTTCTCCCGATAATAGGTGGTTCATGCTCAGAGCCGTCCAACAAGAAACAGAAGAAGGAGGCACAGAGAAGCGTACAACATGTAGGGGTACAAGGACCCTTCATCAAATCAAGATGGTCTCACATCCCAATTACCTTTTCTCAAGAGGATCTTCAGCTCAAGGATTACCCACATAATGATGCTATGGTTATCTCTTGTGTGATCAAAGGATTTCTGGTCCATAATGTTTTGGTTGATACAGACAGTGCAGCTGATATCATATTTGCTAGGGCCTTCAGACAGATGCAAGAGCCCGAAGACAAGATCCATGATGCCACACATCCCCTTTGTGGCTTCGGAGGAAGGCAGATTGTAGCACTCAGAAAAATCACAATGCCAGTAACCTTCGGATTTATCAACAACACAAGGACTGAACAAGTTGTGTTCGATATTGTTGACATGGAATACCCTTACAATGCAATCATTGGTCGTGGTACTCTCAATGCCTTCGAAGCAATTCTTCATCCAGCATATCTTTGCATGAAGATACCTTCGGACCAAGGACCCATTGCCATTCATGGAAGTCAGGAAGCTGCCAGAAGGGCCGAAGGAAACTGGACAGACTCAAAAGCAATACATAACATAGATGGAGCTGAAGCTTGTGAGAAGTACAAGTTTAGAAGGTAGAAAGCTGCTTCGGCCGATCAGTCGAAGCCCATGCTCTCATGTGAGGACATAGCAGAGCAGAAGGTGCTATTGGGATCTCAACTGTCCGAAGAACAGGAGAAAACCTTGATAAGGTTTCTGTTCAACAACAAAGATGTTTTTGCATGGTCAGCTAATGATCTTTGCGGAGTCAACAGGGATGTTATTGAACATTCGCTCAATGTTGATCCATCCTTTAGACCCAGAAAGCAGAGGCTTCGGAAGATGTCTGATGACAAGGCCGAAGGTGCTCGGAATGAAGTGAAAAGACTCCTCAGTGCCGGAGTTATCAGAGAGGTAAAATACCCAGAATGGCTGGCTAACACTGTTATGGTAAAAAAGACCAATGGTAAATGGAGAATGTGTATTGATTTTACTGATCTCAACAAGGCCTGTCCGAAGGACGAGTTTCCATTGCCAAGGATAGATTCTCTAGTTGATGCAGCAGCTTCATCAGAGCTTATGAGTCTGCTGGATTGTTATTCATGCTATTATCAAATTTGGATGAAGAAGGAGGATGAGCCAAAAACCAGCTTCATAACCCCTAGTGGAACATATTGTTACCTTCGGATGCCTGAGGGGCTCAAGAATGCTAGAGGAAGCTTCAGCAGAATGACAGCGAAGGTTCTTCGTTCTCAGATAGGCAGAAATGTGCTAACTTATGTTGATGATATCATTGTAAAAAGCACGAAGCAAGATAATCACATTGCTGATCTGCAGGAGACCTTCACTAATTTTAGACAGGCCGGTTTAAAGTTGAATCCAGAAAAATGTGTCTTCGGAGTGAAGAAAGGGAAATTTCTTGGCTGCCTAGTTTCAACAAAAGGGATTGAGGCTAATCCAAATAAAATCAAAGCTATCCTTCGAATGGAACCGCCAAGTACAAAGAAGGGGCTCAAAGATTAACAGGAAGACTGGCATCTCTCAACAGATTTATATCTAGATCAGCAGAGAGAAATTTACCATTTTTCGAAGTGCTGAAGTCAGCCGAAGTGTTTCAACGGGGACCAGTCCAGCAGAGAGCCTTCGAAGAGCTGAAGCAATATTTGATAGATCTAACAACACTAACTCCGCCAACGCCAGGGGCTCCTCTGTTGCTATATGTGGCAGCTTCGCACTCAGCGGTGAGTGCAGCACTTGTTCAGGAGAAGCTTGAAGGCCAAGTCAAAAAGCAAGCCCCAATTTACTTTGTATCCGAAGTTCTTAGCTTATCAAAGAAAAATTATACAGAATTGGAGAAGGTGTTATATGCTGTTTTGATGGCCTCCAGGAAGCTTCGACACTACTTTCAAGCATACAATATAGTTGTTCCTTCTTCACAACCGTTGAAGGATATTATGAGAAATAGAGAAGCTACTGGAAGGGTTGGAAAATGGGCTACGGAGCTCAATGAATTTTGTATTGATTATGTGCATAGATCTTCGATTCAGTCCCAAGCATTGGCAGACTTCATTGCTGACTGGACGCCAGGGGCTCAGGAAGAAGAAACGAGTAAAAATGTTGAAGTATGGACACTATTTTGCGATGGATCTTGGGGAACCTTCAGAGCAGGAGCAGCTGCTGTGTTGGTCGCACCTTCCAAAGTTAAAACTTGTTACGCAACAAGACTTGATTTCAGTTGCACAAATAACATTGCTGAGTACGAAGCTTTGCTCTTGGGTCTTTGGAAGTTAAAGGCAATGGGAATTAGAAGGGCGGTTCTTAAAACTGATTCCCAGGTTATTTCTGGTCATATTGACAAAAGTTATAAAGCAAGAGATCCGAAGCTTGAAAAATATTTAGACACGGTCCGAAGGATTGAGGCTTCCTTTGAGGGGTTTTCTGTTAAAAATATTCCTCGTGGAGAAAATGAATATGATGATTTATTAGCCAAGTCAGCAGCACAGGGGCTGCCTTTACCTTCGGAAGTATTTTTCGAAACAATAAAAGCACCTTCGGTTGAGCTTCTTGAAAGAGCAGTCCTCAACATATCCCCTGTCTATAGTGAAGACTGGAGAACTGAGATCATCTCTTTCCTTCAAGGTAACTTTCTTTCAGATGACGAAGCTTATAACAGGAGGATAGAGGCAAGAGCTCGACCATATGTTATAATAGAAGGGGAGCTATACAAGCGTGGGGTCTGTTCTCCGTTACTCAAGTGTTTATCCAGAGCCGAAGGTATAAAACTGATGAAGGAAATACACGCAGGGCTGTGTGAATCTCACATTGGATCTAGGCCTTTGCTTGGAAAAGTTTTTCGTCAAGGATTTTATTGGCCAAAAGCAGCTTCGGATGCAGCGGAATTAGTTCAAAAGTGCGAAGGTTGTCAGAAATGTGCAAGAGATCAAAAACAACCTTCGTCTCTAACTCAGTTAATACAACCCACTTGGCCGTTGCAAAGGTGGGGCCTTGATTTGTTAGGTCCGTTCCACCAGCACAAGGGAACTTAAGATATGTTGTAGTGGCAGTGAAATATTTTTCTAAATGGATTGAGGCAAAGCCTTTAGCCACAATAACTTCGGTCACTATTCAAAAGTTTTTCTGACAAAATATTGTTTGTTGTTTCGGAGTACCGAAGGCTATTACTGTAGATAATGGGACACAGTTTGATTCCGAAGCTTTCAGAGAATTTTGTGATCAAATTGGCATGAAGATCCATTTCGCATCAGTTCGACATCCGGAGTCAAATGGACTTGTTGAAAGAGCTAATGGCATCATAATGACAGGAATAATGAAGTTAATCTTCAATCAGCCCAGGGGAAAGTGGTCAGACGAATTAATCAAAGTGGTGTGGAGCCACAACACAACAATATCAAGATCAACAGGCTTTACGCCATTCAAACTATTGTTTGGTGATGAAGCAATAACTCCGGAAGAAGCCAAAGCAGGATCAATAAGAATAGTAGCTTCGGCAGAAGGCGAAGCTGAAGCTGATTACTTTGTGGAAAAAGATGCTATAGAGGGGATCAGGCTTCAAGCTGTGGAAAACATCAACAAATACCAAGCTAAAACAATAAAATGGCGTGATAGAAAGGTTAGGCTAAAGAACATCGAGCCAGGACATTTGGTGCTTCGAAGAGTAGCCAACCCAGAGACAGTAGGCAAATTACAGCTGAAGTGGGAAGGACATTTTCTGGTAGTATCTTCGTCAAGACCCGGTTCCTACAGGTTGAAGGATATGGACGTCAACGACATTCCTAGATCATGGAATGCGGATGAGCTTCGACGATATTATGTTTAGCTTGATGTAATTTTTTCTATTCTTTCTTGTGGCACCCTTTTCCTTTCCCAAGGGGGAGAAAGGTTTTTAATGGGGCCACAACATGTAATTTTTCTTTTTCTTATTTCAGTTCTATAAGAGTGATATCCCCCAAAGATGTAAATGTAAAAGCTGACAACGCACCATCGAGTGCAAAGGAAAAAGAAAAGAAAACAGGGAGAAGCTCAAAAGTCGTTCCTAAGGGAATGCAGAGCTTACAGCGAAAAATAAACGCTGATTCCGCTGAAAGTAAAAGGCAAAGAAGCTCCTAAGGGAGGCTTACAGCAAAAAATAAACGCTGATTCCGCCGAAAGTAAAAGGCGAAGAAGCTCCTAAGGGAGGCTTACAACGAAAAGTCAGCGCTGATACACCAAAAAATAAACGGTGAAGCCGAAAAATAAACGGCAAAAAAGGTTTGAGTCATTCTCAAGGGAATATGGCTTCGAATATGTATTTGAACATTCATTTGCACAATACATTACATCATGACATTTGCATTCATAAACATTCACTTAGACATACATAGGATCATCATCAGCATAACGTACAAACATGCTTCGGTCCCAAAAGGAAGGCAATTTTATGCTTCACTGTGTACGCAAAGAAGGGAAGGTGTGTTTCGCCTATGGCTCAAAAGTATTAATTTCGTCCACACCAAGGCATTTCATACATGGACGGAAAAGTAAGATTATATTACAGAGTAAGACTCAGATTACATCATACTTTATACAAGTTACTACAAAAGTTTTTTGAGCTACTTTTACAGATTATTCAAGCTTCGATACTATCTCTAGAGCTTCGTTCTTCTACTCTACAGCTTCAGCTTCAGCTTGGTCAATCTGCACGAAGGTATTATAAACTAAATTCAAAAATTCAAAGGAAAAGGTAAGCATAAGGTATGATTTTGTTACCAGCTTGAGGGTGCTCCGAGCTTCGTCACCAGCTTTGCTCCGACCACCCTTTGTCCATACTAACTTTATAAATCTGTTTGCAATACTTCGAGCCAGATTCGGGACATCATCTAAGTCTGCCGGTGACAGGCTAAAGTTGGGTCTATTAACAATCTTGCCGTGTTCACAGCCAGACTTCAAAAAAGCAACAGCTGTGCCCCGAGAAGCTGCCAGGGCACAAAAGTCGCTATGCCCAGCTATAACTTCATCAAGATCATTAATTTCACCTTCAATGTGCTCGAAGGCACCAGGCAGGTCTTCGCCCGAAGGAGTAAACTCTTCACTACTGGCTCCGACAAAATGGAACACTTGCTTTAGCTGATGAATGCATCGAGTGCAGAACTCCAAACATTTATTTTGAAGATTTTTCAAAGATTCTTTCAATTCCAAGTTTCTTTGAGTTTCGGCTTCAAGCCTTGCATCAAGCTTCCGTTTCTCTTGTTCAAAATTTTCTGACTGGGAAAGAAGCTTCGAATTTAATTCTGTTATTTTTGCTTCAGCATCCACTAATAAGCCTTCGGCTGTTTGTAGCTCGAGGTCTTTCTTCTCAATGGCAGCAGATTGCTCCTTTATTTTGTTTTCTAAATTTTCAATTATAACTTCTTGCCTTTTATCCTCTAAATCTTGTTGCATTTTTAATGCCTTGCTCAAAAGCATGCTCTGTGCACAAATAGCCTTCGTTAGAAAATATTTTCGTACCACAAGTAATAAGAGTTAGACACAAAATGTTTACCTTGAAATTAGAATAGAATAAACTGCCGACAATATGCTGTCGACGGTAGCGGCTGATATCCGCTTCAAGCTTCGGGAAGCCGATACTCTTCGATAAGGTACCGACAACCTTCGCACCGGTTTGGTCTCGTATACAGCCTAACCCTTCATCATCAATACCACCAAAGAGAAGCGCCCCCGGCCGATATCCACAAGATATATCATACTCTTTTAATTCCTCTTTTTCAGCTTCAGTCAGCTCCTGGCCAACTAAGTTTCGGAAGTCAAAAGTTTCATCTTCCGAGGTATCTTCGGTTATTCCTCCTTTCTCGGGTTTGGCAGCCGTGGTCTCTTCGGTGGCTGCAGCAGTTTCTTCAGCGGCTATGTTTAGCAGCATTTTATCTATATCAGCGGTTATGCTCTCTAAATTAATACCTTCGGAGTTAGCATCTTCGGCTCTAGCCTCTTCTGCGGCAGCCTCCGAAGGTACAGCTTCAGTAGCTGTCATGATTTCAATTGCCGGCATCTTCAGAGTTGGAACTCTTGGTGGTGTTGTTTCAATCACTTCAGTCACGGTAACAATTCTTTATCTTTTTGGCCTAGATGCCTTTGTCTTTGTGGGCTCCTTTTCATTATGAAAAAGCTTCGTCAGATGAAGCCCCAATGGACTTAGTTTGACAGGCAAAGTTTCAGTCATTACCTTTAGAATTTCCTCTATTTCAGCATCAGAAGATGTCGCAGAAGTCTTCTCTTCATCCATTGGTTTTTGTTCCGGGATTGATTCCTTTCTTTTCTTCGAAGTTAACACTTTTGATTTAAACTTTTCTTTCTTCTTTTTTGATTGATCTTCGTCGTCTTTGATCAAAGCGCCAGCTACTCTTTTCCTTTTCTGCCCTTTGGCACCCTTATCGAGTCGCTCATAATCAGGATATTCAAAGCCTATAGCATCAAGCACTCTGTTTAACCTTCGTTTCGGCCGGGTGCCGAAGGCTGCTATCATCAATTGATCCTCTTTTTAGAATAATTCCCAAGAATTTCAGTGCTCATTACTTCGATTGTTTCGAGCCATTCTTGGCAGGGTGCTTTAAAATATTTCTTGAACTTATAGTGGTAGGGCAGTCAGACAAGCTCCCCCTCTTTCTTCTCTCTTTCAAGCTTCGGCATAGCCCATTCCTTCATAGTTGGAAATATTTTGAAAGCCAGAAATTCCTGCACTAAATCTCTAGTGCCAATGTGCTCTGCGATAATCCTGAATTCAGCCAACGCAGTTTGGGTTGGACCTTCTGGTGTCATATTGCATTGGGGTCTGGTTTCTCCGAAGATCAGTTCAAGCGGACTCTGTACCAGCTTCTCCTTGTCATCGTCAACTTTGACGTAGAACCATTCCGATTTCCAGCCTGTCGGCCACTTGCTTCGGTAGCTGATCACAGGAAATTTTGTAGTTTTCCGATAGGCAAAATTGTAACAACCAAAATTTTCATGTAGCCCATCCTTTCTGGCCTTGGTTTGGTAATGTAGCTCGTGCACCCGGCAGAAACCTTCGGCAAACGGTTCCACCCCCTGGCTTCGGAGAGCCCAAATATAAACAGCTTTAGGAGTTAGTTGATGAAAGTGGATCCCAAACTTCTTTAGCACATCGACAATCATCCTATTCAAAGGAAATCTCAAACCAGCTTTGAGGAAACTCTTGAAAATCACTATTTCATCTTTCTGTGGCTTCGGAGTAGTTTCTTCTCCACCGAAGCGAATCAGCTCTTTCTTATCTTCGCTAAAGTAGCCCGACTTCACCATCTTAGGAAAATCAGCTTTGGAGATGGTCGACTTTCCGAAGTCCAGGTGGCTAGGCTTGCTCGGTACTGCGATATTGTAATCATCTTCAGAATCGGTCTCTTCAATATCTGCTTGTTCTGCTTCAGCAGCAGGGACGTCTTCCGGTGCCATCAACCCAGATCGCTTCATTACTTCCGAGATAGGAACAATTTCCACAACTTCGGTTTCGTCTCCTTCGCGATCGACTCTTGCAGTAGAGCGAACTCTGGCCATTTGATTATGACTAACTTGAAATTTTTTGAATTGACTTTTTTGTCTTTTCCGAAGCTCTTCCACTTGCGCTGAAGCAGATTTTGTATGAGCGCAATGATCAAGCTTCGGCTATGACTAAAAATTTGGCAGCAAAACAGTACAATAGCAATAAATGCTGTGGTAACTTCACACCTACCCGTCTGTTTATATAGTGCTGCAGGTGGGAAGGTGAATCGGCAAGGTCTCCAACACCGAACAAACAGTCACCCACACTCACTGAACGGTGGGCCACATAGCTCGAGAAGGTGAATCGCTGGCGAACGTGTAATTGGTGCAAGATGGGTCGTGCGTCCGACGATTATTTTAATCGTTTCTCGCCAACGAGCTCAGGGAAGGTGTTTTTTGGATATTCGGCATCCCGAAGCTTAGAAGATTTTTCACGGATCAAGCTCGTTACGAAAAACGATCTAGCGCCGCGAAGGGGCTACTGTTGGGGGTATGCTTCGTAGCCGAAGATCCTAAAGAAATGAACACATTCGGCAGATCCTCTCCAAAGCAACGCCGAAGCTATCGACTATAAAGCTTCGGCACAACGACATGTCTCAAGACGAAGGGGTGAACCGATTTAAAGATGGAATGACTTAAAGACCCATGATATTCTGTGTCATTATTGTGGTTCATTGTAAAGGGTATAAATGTAATTATATACAGGCTGTGAACTATGCCTATAAATAGGTGAACAGTACCCATGTACTGTTCACGTGCTCTCCTGTAATCACACATAGTGCATTTGTTTTTGCTTCACGCTGGTATTTTTATTTTCCTTCGAGCCGAAGGTACATTTGTAATTTGTTATCATTTTTACAATAATGAAATAGAAATAAGTTAATAATAATAATCAAATGTTTAAATTATTTTACATATTTTTACCCTTCCTCATTATTTGTTGTGTTTATGAAGATATAACCTTCATAACCTTCGTCCGGAATCCATTATATCCTGAGGGAAATAATGCTTCGAGGGATGAATGACTATAACATTTAACAATTTCTATGTTACCTTGTTCTTGATTCATAGCATTTGAAAACAAATCCCCAACATAATCCTTCAAAAATCATTCATATTACCTGTGTTTTTGTTAGAAAATGAATAAAAACAAAGAATTCGGTGCTGCTAGGGTACTGCGCCCCTGAACTGAACGAGCCTTGTTCCTTCCGAATCCCTCCGAGAAAAGGCGGCTCCAAAAACCAGATCTCCTCAGCAAAATCTGTACAAGATCCGCCCTTGATTTGGATAACACGAGCGAACGTGTGGTGGGCCGTCGAGTGAAACAAGATTCGCCATGCGGCGGAACAGGAAGGATTCCGGCTATCCGACGGCGGCTCCAGGGGAGGAGGATGAGGCGGAGGAACTGACTGAGGAGGGCGACGAGGAAGAGGAGGAACAGACGGAGGAGGGATGTGGTGAGGAGGATGAAGTTGAAGCGGAGACGCCGGCGCAGGAAGCTGTGGAGCCGCCGAAGCTGGCTGAGGGCTACTTCGAGATCGAGGCCATCCGCCGCCGCCGCCTCCGCAAGGGCCAGCTCCAGTACCTCGTCAAGTGGTCGGTGACGGTCCTCGCTCTCCTAAATCCCAATATTTTTTCGTTTTTGTAATTTTCCGGTAGGCTAGCGCTTCTTCCTCCTTGATTCTTGCTTGGACAGTAGTCCAGATTCTTTTGCAGTTAGTACCGTTTGGGCGTGGTTTGGTTAGTACACCACATTTGCTTGTAGTTGGATGGGCTGGTGACTCTGCACAAGTAGGTTTAGTCGTGGTTCGTGGAATGCGTTTTCCTTGTCTATTCTTTGATTTGCTGCTGGATGTTTTTATTAAAATATCAGAATGACTCGTGGACGTTTCTAGTATGATGTAGATGCTATGTCATGAACTCCACAATCCACATTCAAGAATGTGTTTTTTGGCAAAGCTGCAGTGCTGTACTGAAGTAATTTCTATTCGCACTATGATTTTGAACACAACTATTCCATTCTCTTGTTAAATAGAGTGCGTGTTGCAGCATTTGCAATTTGGTGGCCAACTTTGGTAGGCATTGAGTCATGTATTCGTCTTACTTTATGTTTGTTTCATTAAATAGATTCATCGTATAATTTGTGGTTGCTCTTTTTTTTTCTTTGATGGAGAACTATGGGTTTGAAAGCTGAATGTTGTTTATAGCTTGTTTACTGCATTTATGTTACTGCTGATACTGTATTCCTATCAATTTGATGTGATTTATAAGGCGTGGGTGGCCAGAGAGTGCTAACACATGGGAACCCCTTGAAAACCTGAAGGCCTGTTCTGACATTGTTGATGCTTTCAATAAGCGGTATGAATGTGTATTGCTTCTGTTCAGCATTAGATTTACATGTGCAGCTGATAACATTGTTTGCTGGTGGTTTCATGGGACACAGGTCAAGGTCGCCCAGATCCTGTGGAAAGCGAAAGCGCAAGACTCCAACAACTCCAACATCCGATCCTAACCCTTCTCGTGGCAAACGTGGTCGACCACCTCGGTCGGAGGCCCGGAGCATGCATAGCATACATGCCTCAGAAGTGAAGAAACTGCCCTGCAGGACAAGTAGTAGGAGAGCAAATAATAATAGTAACAAGACCTCACCTGGGGGCCTTGGCGCAGCAGTGAATTTGCTTGGGCAAAGAATAGTACAGGAGGGTAGTTCTGGTGTGGTCTCAGTTGGGTTTCCATCTCAAGAGGCTCCCTTATCTGTTAGCTTGACTGATCAACAAGATGCGCAGCACCCTGCTAATGGTTCATTGAAGATGGACAATGAAATACGAGCAATCACACCTCAGGGTGGACAGGTGACAGGTGCTAAGAAGCGCAAGTCTGGATGTGTAAGAAGGTTTAAGCAGGATGAAGTAACACATGAGCAAGGAGATATCCGTGATCGAACAAGTGACAAGCCAGGCAACGAGACTGTTGATTCCACAGAAGGAGATCCTGGTGATAAGAACAAAGGGGAGGACTCTGGTAACCAAATTCATATGCCTAAGATCATTAAGATCATTAAGCCAGTGCGCTATTTTGCCACAGTTATGGATGGTGTGCAGCAAGTTGCAATAACATTCAAGGCTCTCAGGTCATAGCTTCTTTCTTAGTTCGCGGGTCTTATTTTCTGAATCTCTAAAAAGTTTCAGTTTCATATGCTGATAGTGCATGGTATTTTAGCATTGCTCTCTTTCAAATTAGAGCAATATGATCATAAGGAATAGTACTTTATGCAAAATAAAGTGATAAAACCACATTTTCACAGAGTAGAGTGCTTGGTTACCTTTTCTTCTCTGGAGCTACCTAATTCTGAATTGAAGAGTAACTGTAAAGAGAAATTTGCATCCAATCTGGGTTTTGGTATTATTGCCTGCTTATTGTCTTATACGAAGGCACTAAGGTGATGGTGCAATAAGTTGCCTAATTTAAATAATAGATTTAGGGGGTGTTTGGTTCCCCTGACTAAAGTATAGGCTGTCATATTAGATGTTTGAATGCAATTACGAGTACTAAATAGAGTTTAGTTACAAAACTAATTACACAAATAAGGACTAAATGGCAAGACGAACCTATTAAACATAATGAGTCCATATTTGTTCATGTAATGCTACAGTACACATTTGCTAATCATGGATTAATTAGGCTTAATAAATTCGTCTCGTCGTTTAGTCATCATTTGTATAATTAGTTTTGTAATTAGACTATATTTAATACTCGAAATTGGCATTCAAACACTAGATGTGACACATACTAAACTTTAATAGGGGAACAAAAAACTCGACCCGCGGGGAGTAAGACAGCCCCCGTGCATTATATGAAGAGGACCTTCTCATGCGTGTTGAGAAAACCGCCGAACCCTTGCCCCACCCATACACAGCGGCACCGTAGCCCATGTGAGAAACGATCGCGACCGGGCCTTAAACTCGTGCTTTGGTGTGGGACATACAAAAGGATTTTTTTAACCACAGCCTGAAATTCGCTTCCACGACTACTTAGATCACCTAACCAACAGCTAGATGCCTTTCGCAATAGGGGAACCAAACACCCCCTTATTTATCTCCGCACTAGTTTACATTTTTAATATATGTTTTTGTGGCTTTATTTTCTTTTATATTTTTATTGTGCACTGAATTTTGAAATCACTTATACCTATAATCTTGGGCTATGGTAGAATTGTCTTCAAATTTATTTGTTTGATTGAGTTTTGAATGGATAGTATAAGTAGGATAATTTTACAAAGATAATTTGGGAGGTCATCATTTAAAAACTTGAAATGTGCATTTGTTGATTCCGTTGTATTGTGTTTTTGGGATTGCATACTTTTGTACATGATTCATTTTGTCTAAAGTAATTTGATTAGTCTCCAACTGCAAGCGGAAGAGCCTCTAACTGAGTTGGTTAGATGACTTGAGTAGCACTCCTTAGACCCTGATTTTGATTCTTCGTGGGATCAAATTTCAGGCTTGGATTAAATAATCCCCTCGCGTGGCTCACGCCAAAACATAGGTCTAAGACTTGGCCCTTGTCATTGTGGTTCTCACATAGGTTACGATGCTGTTGTGTATAAATGGGGCAGGGGTTCGAGAGATTTTCCGACATGCATGAGATCTTTTTAATGCAATGCCCAATGGCTGTCTTACCCCCATAGGTCGAGTTTTTTTAGTCTCCATCTTCAAATATGATAAATTGATAATTGGGTATTGTAGTCATGTTTGTAGCAGCTTTAGGTAGTAACAATTGGTTACTATTGCATTATATAGTCGTAATGAATTGTTTCTTTGTCCTTTTTTTTGGAGCTAGCCTCCAAGGTAATGGTTTGCCATTACTTGATATTAGAGCTTTGTCCAGTTGATACTATAATGCTAGTTTAGGCAATTTGGGAGCTTAAAATATGCATTTAAAGTTTCCAGTGTTCCTCAACTTAGGGGACTACATTCTCAGTTTTTGGAATGAACATGCTACCTGCTAAAATACATATTGGTATGAAACCTTACTATATGTCCAGTATAGAAGCAGTTGGTGTGCATCAAATTTGAGAAATGGTGTGTTCCGAAGCATGCAACAAAGTATGTTGTGGGTTTTTATCTAGTATGAGTAAAATATTCTTGTCTCTTAGATTGCTGTATTATTAAAGTCACCAACTGTATTGTGAATTATTATAGTAAGGTCAAATGCTCTTTCAAAATTGTTTTGCACTAAAGAATGAGCATTCTGTTCTACAAGAAAGAAACACTCAAGCTCTTCCACCCTCAAACCTATATGGGGATATTCTATTTGTTGAATTAAAGAAAAGTGGTCTATGGCCTTTAGTCAAATGAGTGTTTTTTATGAGGATATGCTTTGGAGATAGCATATCAGTCCAGCATTGAAATGCTGAATCTTTGAAGGCATTATGTTGAACTGGACTAACTGATGTTATGATAACTCATCATAAGGAGCAGCCATCCTATGTCCGATTTGTTATCCTGCAGTGATATTGCTGTTGAGTGTGTCTGGTTTGTATCTCTAATTTCTGATTTCATGAATTGGTTTACATGTCTTACGAACCTAACACCCTTTCACTGGTTTGCCATTATGTTGTCATTGATATAGCACATGTGTCTTTCATATAATCTTTGCTGAACATTGCTCTTGACCAACATGGTTAACAGGTCTGACGGGGAAATGGTATTCGTGGACGATAAGCAGTTGAAAGCTAAGGAGCCCCTGGTGGTATGACCTCATTGTTTTCTCATTTCACATAATGAAGTAAAAATGGAATGACGCCACAACAATTATTATTCTGGTTTGCAGCTTATTGATTACTATGAGCAACACCTTCGCTACAACCCCACCTCGTGATAAGGATGCATTGACGCTGCTGGGTTTCAGTTGCATGTGCTGCACCTATGTTTGGAACAAATGGAAATGTATTTAAATGTAGCATTTTTTGTGCTAGATGCATTTGTAGTATTATTTGAGTAAGTAGATAATTAGTAAGTAGCCAATGCTGAGTGCAAGTGAAACATGATAGCATGGTTTGTCAAACTAACTGCTCGATATTGTTACTGTTTTCAAATTGTCTTATTAATCGTGATAATCATGATTAATCGTTCAAGTCGATTTGGACCAATAGTGATTAATCGTCAAAGTCATCCGATTAATGGTGATTAATCATGATTAATCGTACAAATCGGTTAGCTAGAATGACTAGCAAGTTGTACGACTTCAAAACATTATTGCGTGTATTATATGCTAAGTTAGTTGCTTCATTGTACATGTGGTGCTGGGAATTGGAGTATTTTTATCTGCAAATTTGTTAGCGTTGTCGTTAAGCATTTCATTTCCCAGCAAGTTTGAACCAATTCCATCGTCATTTATCAAGCCTAACTATGCTAGACTTGTTAAAGGTCTGTTTGTTTTAATCTCAATCCATATGGATTGCAGTGAATTAAGTGAGTTTAAATCCATTGCGAGCTAAAATCATTCTTAATCCCCTTTAAACCTCATGGTACGGGAATAGCCGAACATGAATAAGGTGGCGTATTCGACTGTGATAGTGTTTAAGGGGATTATTGGATGTCTTTTATGAGGATTAATGTTACACCTTGAATTTTAGGTATAATTTTTTTTGTCCTATACTCAAACTTCAAATGTTACCCTCTCTTTTCTTTTCGTTTCTATTTTTTCTAATTGGTAGAGAGTTATTTTGTATATATAGGTATTAAGCTTAGTAAAATAAAACCCTGGAGAAGCTTTAATTGTTGTATTTAATGTTGTTGCATATTGTTTCTAAGTGCAAAACATGTTTGATATGTTAATATACCACATATAAGTCTTCGGTAATTTTGTATTTATTCGAGTATTATTCTTTTCCCAAAAAGCAAAATTTTATTTATTTGAGTTGTTTAATAATATTTTTAAAAGCTTTGAGCTCATTTAGTGCCAAAACGTGTCTAGGAATTTTCCTAGAGTTTTTGAGCCTTCCGAATATTTTTTGAGCATTAAATACAATTTCATCATTTTCTAAAATTATTTTAATCTCTAAAATTGATTTATTGTGAAAAATAAAATATCTTCAAAACCCTACAATATATATGATTGGAATCCTCTTGTCGAGCCCATCTCTGATCCGATGTTTGTTTCGCGAGTTGAAACTCCCATCGTTGTCAGTTTGTCGTCGAAATTTGTCCGATTATAACTCCACCAAGCAATTACTTTTAATCCATTGATCTCCAACGACATCTAAGGGTATCGCTGTGTTCGTCCCAACGAGAGCTCCATCCGCGCGCTTTTGGTTCGTTCATTGGACCTCCATACCGTTCCAATTTACAAAAAACACCTCCAGATCGTTCCAATCTACAAAAATCGAGAGCTCCGGCGAGGTTTGTCTTCTCCTGTGAGCTCCACCGTTACTATTTTCCTTGTTCTTCGTTTTTCACATATTAAATGCACCCCTTCATCTCCACTACCCCTAAACCGCAACCCCCCTCTCCTCTCTCCTTCCCCTCTCCCCTCTCGTTTCCCTCCCCTAGGACGCTGCACCAGTAGCCTTATGCGTGGTGCACAGGCCGATCACATAGCTATGGTGTAGGCCGTGGGCACCCATGCCTCATCCCCCACATGGTCCCCCTTAGCCCCCCTGCTGGGCAGCCGTGCGCTCCCTCGGCGGCCAATGCTCATTGCCGACCGCTGCAGCAACCTTGTCTGCGCGCGATGGTCGATGGCCTCTTCACCACCATTCTTTTCTTTGCTATTTCTTACCTAGCTTAAGGTTGAAGAAGACCAAGAAAGAAGAAAGCCATAAATATATCCCATCTATTAGATTCTCTGCGCATGTGAACCCTGCGACCCTCGGTGTGGCTTTGGTTTGGTTAATCAGATCACACTGTAAGGAAAATGGACCCCGACCCATTTGACCAAATGATTTTGGTATTTGATGATCAACATAACTTGTGAACTAACATGTTTGCTAGTGTTTGCATTTATAGTTCACAAGATGCAAAGAGGATTGGATTGAGCTCTGAGGATGCAACACCTCAAAAGAAGACCTAAAAGATGCTTAGAAGATCAATAAATATCAAACACCGGACATGTGAACCCCATGACTCAAGACCAAAAGAAGCCGAAGAAAATAGTAAATAAATCCAAGAAGTGGGCAGCCAACCAGGTCTCTGGTGGCGCATCGAACATGTCTGGTGTGCACCGAATTGTCTACTCAGAGAGCCCCACCAACGGACTCTCGGGAGCTATAGCATCGGACTGTCCGGTGTGCACCGAACAGTCTGGCCAACGGTCGTCTACAACCTTATCAACGGTCGACTGCTGCAGCCCTCAACGGTCGGCTGACATGGCCAGGGCATCGGGCATGTCTGGTGAGCACCGTATTGCCCGGTGCGCCCGACGACAGAAACAACCTGCTTTCTGTCCAACAGCTATAATTGAGGGGGAGACTATTTATACCCCTCCAACCGGCCATTTGAAGGTGTGGGAGCCCAAGGTGTTAGAAATATGCCCTAGAGATAATCATAGTGATGAGCATATTTCTTTGTATCCATGATATAAATATATATTGCTTAATTGAATATCCATGAAAGGCACCTTGTATTGATTAGCAAATATATGAATTGTTTGTGAGATTCTTTACTTGTATGGTTATTCTAAATGATGCCCTAGTAAGAGTCGATGACTAACACATGTATTAGTTGATGACTACATTTCACAAGTCATGGACATGGAGATGGTAAACTAATAATGTGGGTGCATGTATGACATGAGGCTGGACCGACCCAACGTGAGATATTATAATAGAGTTCTCTTTTTGCAACATGTATATTGTATCCTTAGACCAAAGATTGTTGCATATTCTTAAGGTGTGAATTGACTTACTTAGGGACTATCAAACGCTATGAAGGAAACATGTGACGCGTAAGAGGGGGGCGTGAATTAGGATTTCTAAAACTTTCTCTAAACTAGGCCACAAATAAAACCCTAGAGAAAACATATGCAAATAGTGAAGCTAGAATATGCAAACTAGGTTTGTCTAAGTGTTGCTATCTCTACCGCAAAGGCTAAGTTTCATAACTAGAAAGACAAGATTGAAACTTAAATGCTTGATATAAATGCGGAAGGTAAAGAGCAAGGTAGAGATGCAAACTCTCATGGATGACGCCAGTATTTTTACCGATGTATCCGGAACCACATAAGGTCCCGACTAATCCTCGTTGGTGCCCCTACGCAATGGGAAGCCCACGCGAGGGCCAAGCAACACGGTCGAGTAACTCCGTAGAGAGCCGTAGGCCTTCTCCACACGCAAGTGTGCTCCGCTTCCGGCTCCTCTCGGTGCTCCCCGCCGTCTCCACTATCGAGCTGCCGGCCGAAACTCCGTGGGCCTCGTTCCCTCCGGTACACGGTGGCGACCGTGACACAAATGCGGTTATCACGGTCTCGCAAGACTTCCACCCCACTCGGTACAATTACAACGACTCACACAAGAGCAGAGGGGTTGTGTGGTTTTTATAAACTCACTCAACTAACTAGGGTTCACCTAGAGGAAGCGCTAAAGCGGTCTAACTAACCTAAGCTCTTCGCAAAGCACCTACGTTAATCACCGAGTGATTGTATAAAGCACTTGGGTGTCTGAGTACGTGGAAATGTCTATACTATGCCTTGGTATGTTGCTTGGGTTCCCACACCTTGAAATGGTCGGTTGGGTGATGTATTTATAGGACCCAACTCAATTCTAGCCGTTGGAGAAAAACTGTTATTCTGCGGCACACTGGACAGTCTGGTGGAGGCACCGGACAGTCCGGTGCCCCTGTCCGGTGCGCCAGTCGTTGGATCTGACACACATGTGACTATTGGTGCTACAAGCTTTTCACACCGGACAGTCCGGGTGTCACACCGGACAATCCGGTGGCTTCTCTCCACCAGTGCCACCGGGAACTAGCCGTTGTGCTACTATTTCATGGTGCATCGGACAGTCTGGTGTCCTCGACCGGACAGTCCGACTGTGGCAACACGTTTCTTCGTTTCTTGGACTTCGCTTGATACTTGTTGACCTTCACTTGTGATCTTCATAATGTCTTCTTTTGAGGTGTTGCTTTCCTCAATGCCTTAGTCCAAGTCACTTTAGCATCCTCTGAACTACAATCATAAACACTAGCAAACATATTAGTCCACAGGTTATGTTGATCATCAAACACCAAAACCTATTGAGCCAAATGGTCCGGGGTCCATTTTCCTTACAATCTCCCCCTTTTTGGTGATTGATGACAACACAACCAAAGCAAGCAAATATAACAAACATTTGAATGAAAATATGCAATCTACTTGCTAGAATGCATGTTTGTCCCCATAATGTGAGATTATGGACTTAAGCCTCCCCCTAACTCCATAATTCACTTGCTTCCTATTTTAGACCAAAAGACCAAAACCACTTGCAAGATCACAATTTTAATTTGGTGGTGTTTGGTGTTTGATATCAGTTTTACTGCTTTGGTCCCAAAAACTTCTCCCCCTTTGGCATCAACCACCAAAAAGGAAGACATTAAAAGCATGTAGGAAGCAAATAAAACTTGCCCTCTTAAAGAACTTATCAATTGAATCACTAAAAATTACTCCCCCTAGACGAGTGTTCTCCTTTTTAAAGAATTTTCTCCCCCTTTAGTGATGAAGAAAATACTCCCCCTGACAGAGATCTTCTACTTAGGAAAAAGCATGTGAGTAAAATATAGGTGCAAGACATGATTTGATTAGACTGACTTTCCTTATGCATAGGTAAGAGATATGAGTTGACAACTTATGCATGTATAGCAACATGGGAAGTATAAGATATGAAATGTGATCTAATCAAATATTGGAGAAGACATGTAAATGATACCAAAATGTAGTCTCAAAGATACCAATTGTAGACCAATGGTAGACTTGTGAGACATTAGAATACTTGTAGATTTGCAGTGGAAGCTTATTGTCTTTCTCTGGGGACTTCATTTTCTATTAATGAGACTACTACATGAAATAGACTTGAAAACAGGTATTAGTCTCAAAGACTTAGATTATAGAGTAATCTCCCCCTGAAAGTGTGCATGCAAGTTTTGAATACTTGTAGGAGACATGCACTTGATTTGACATCAAGAGGGGCAAATTATCTATAATCCGAGCTTTGGCACATACAAGTAAAATGATACCAATTGAAACACAATTGAAGTATTATACCACTTGTAGTATATGAAAGTATCAATTGATGTATCATTTTCTTAGGAATGTTAAATGAGCTATGTGCCGTACTTAACTAAACATTGTAAACCATGTAGGTTTGCTCAAGAGTTTGAATTGAAAGTGAGCAATCCTACCATATGATTAACCTAGTATGCATGTATTTTTTAATCAAAAGTAAATACTAATTCTAGCACTAGGTATAAAAGGTAAAAACTAGATATAGAAAATAGATACACATATCTAAAAATAGGAAACAAAATAAATCTAGTTACCTTAGTGATGGTTGGGAAATTTGGGTCCAAAGTATGCACCAACCCACTTGGCAATAGACTTGATCCAATATGATGCATCCCATGATATACATCCCAAATTTGCCAAGTCTCCAAATTCCCCGTAGTCCTTTGGACTTATCACTTCCCTCTTGGGATCCAAATCTTCTTAGTGTTTTTCATGGTTGAAATAATTTCTTTTGGCACTCAGATGCGTTTGGCCCCTTTTCCTTTGTTGGCTTGCTTGTTGGCCTTGATTGCTTTCACCTTTATGTTCTTTTTCTTTTTGATCAAGTACGGTGTAGCAGCCTTTTTATCCACCTTATTGATGTAGGTGTTGGATATTTTGCTTGTTGGCTTTTGCTTGAGCTTTTGCTTATTCCTGGTCTTCGCCTTGCATTGGAAAGACTTGTGGCCTTCCTTGTGGCATAGCCTACAAATAACGGTTTCTCCCTCTACATGCTTGTTCACTCCTGTAGTGGTGTTATCATGTGGAGGTTGGATTTGTTTGGCTTTGCCTTTCTTGTCATACAAGGCCTTGTCAAGGCGAGCCACCTCTTACTTTAATTGCTCATTCTCCATTGCAATCTCGTCCGAACATGTTTCTATAGAAACATTCTTAACAAGAACTTGATTGCAGGGGTTAAAATCATCAATTAAATCAAAGCAAGAAGTAGAATCATCTTTCTTAATAATTTTAGGTATTTCAACCAAAGATACTCCTGGGGTGCTACCAATTTTTTCTAGCTTAGTAGTTAGCTCATCATTGTGTATGCTAAGAATTTCCATTTTGCCTAGCAAATTTTCATTGGCTTCTTGAGAGCTAGCTAACTTAGCCTTAAGTTTGTCATTCTTTTTAATAAGGCCATCATCGGTAGTTATGGATGAAGCAATAAACTCTAATTGCTCAATTTTAGTTGATAGCTCACAATTTAAATTTGCAAATGTTTCAGATTTTTCTAGCAAACCTTTATAATCATTTGAGAGCTAATCAACTTATTTTTTAAGGTTTTAAGTTGAGCCTTTTGTTTAGTGCATACATCTTGAAAAAATTTAACGGCTTCCGCAAGCTCATCTATGGAGGGCTTTCCCTCACCTTCATCATCACTACTGCTATCATCACTAGGGGATGGAATACTCATTTTACCTCTTGCCATAAGGCACTTGCGTGATGAGCATGATGAGGATCGGTGGCTGCGCGTCCTTGGAGGTTCATCTTCGCTTGAAGAATCATCCCAAGTTTTGACACTTGTAAGCGCCTTGCCTTTGCTCCTCCCTTTGGTAGGTTCGGTCATATTTGGACAGCTGTCCCTGAAGTGGCCCTTCTCCCCGCATGCGAAGCATCCTCTCTTTCTTTGCCTTTTCCTGTCTATGTTAAAGAGAAGATCCTCGACCTGCAGGGACACACCCATTAGATTAATCCTGCAGATCATCCCCATTACCTTTCCGACGCGTCGGATTATTTCTTCGTCCTCAGAGGATGATGTCGATGGTTGATTATCTTCATCATCATCACTTTCTTCTTCTTCCTCTTCTTCACTTGACGAACTTGGAGATGGAGCCTTCTTTTTGCCTTTTCTTTCATCACATGCAAAAGCATATGGTCTTGAAGAAGTTGGCTCCTCTTGTTGACCCATTTTTCGTGACATCTCAAATGCCGCAATTTTCCCAATCACAATGGTCGGGGTCATTGTACTCAAGTCCTCCATATTGTGAAGAATAGTGATGATGCTTCTGTATCTTTGTTGTGGTAGTAGGGAGATAATCTTCCTCACAATGTCCGCATCACCTACTTATTAATGCCAATAGAGTTGAGCTAATTAATGATTAGATTCAAATGAGAGTACATATCTCTAACGAGCTCATTATCTTTCATAGCAAAAGAAATATACACATTTAAGTCTAGGCAATGTTTTTCCTCACGGACATTAGATGTGCCATCATGGAGCTCATGCAATTTTAGCCAAATCTCATTAGCATTTTCAAAGTAAAAACTTGATTAAAAATATCCGTGCTAAGAGATTCATACAAGCAATTTTTGGCACTAGCATTTAAATGAATTTCTTTTTCCTCACTCGTGGTGGGTTTCTCAGGATTCTTGGGTGGTTTCATCCCGTCATGAGTGACTCTCCAAACACCTAGATCGATGACCTCTAGGTAACAAGCCATTCTAGCACTATAATATGGGAAGTTAGTACCATTGAAGTGTGGTGGCCTATGGGTATCTATCCTCTTTCTCTAAAAAGCGTCGACTCTTTTAGCGGTGAAGCTAATGCGTTTAAAATAAGCCAAACGAGGCTTAAATATTAGTATAGGTAGCAGTAGTAGTAGAAGTAAGTAGTAGAAGAATAAAGTAGTGTTAGCTAGTAGTGTAATGCAGTGTAATGTAATGACCGAGGGGTGAGGAGGCCGACTCAGGATGAGTCAGTCTCACGCTTGTAATGATTTCCCCATATGAGTGAAAGTGTAGTTCTTTGCTAATCTATTATTGCATGTTTTGTTTGCGCATTTGGTGGCTCGTTGGCATTTTAGAGGTAATGCCCGAGTGATGTTTGTGATCTCCACTTTTCTGAGTTACAGTATGGCACTTTGCGCCCGACTTATCGAGCCAGCCTATACTTGTGCTGACGTATCCCCTTGAATTCCGAACCCTAGTTCTTGCTTTTTCTTCCACCGCTTTCCTGTTTCCTGAGCTCCTGAGTCCACTCGCTTTGCCTGAGAGATTACGATGGCCCCCAAAAGGAAGAGACAGAGTGTTGCTGTTCCGATTATACCGCCAATCGATCCTAACAACCAACTTCCATTTGCCGGCTACCACATGTCTGTTGTCTCCGAGGCTGACCTTCTGCACCTCATCGAAACTGGTGTTCTTCCACCAAAAGAGTTGTGTTCCTGGCGAATCTGGCGCGGGGTTACCGTTCTGACAGAGGACACCCTGAAAGGGAAATGTGCCCTTGGGACATTTCTATAATGTTTTGGTGATTAAATGCCCAACACGATTGATTAAGTTCTTATGTGAAAAATAAAGAGAGAAATACAAATCAGAGTACAAGATATGTTTCTAGACTTAGTATATTGTTTTTGAATACTAATGTGTTTGTCTAAGTGCTAGAAACAGTGACAAAAGAAAGAGAAAAGAAGTGAGAAAGAGTTGGCCGTGTGCAGCCAACTCCAGCTCAGTCTGGCACACCGGACTGTCCAGTGGTGCACCAGACAATGTCCGGTGCCCCAGTCTGGTCGACGGTGAACCAGCTGCTCTCGGGAATCGACGGAGTTGTACGCCTATAAATCACCGGACTGTCCGGTGGTGCACCGGACTGTCCGGTGAGTCATCCGCGACGAACTCGTCGGTCTCGGGAATAAAGAAAGGCGACATGGCTATAATTCACCGGACTGTCCGGTGGTGCACCGGACTGTCCATTGAGCCAACGGTCGCCAGCGCCAACGGTCGGCCGCGTAATCTGCGGGCGACACGTGGACTGCTCCAACAGTCAGCCGGTGCACCGGACTGTCCGGTGTGCACCGGACAATGTCCGGTGCGCCAACGGGCCCGAAGGAGCAACGGTCGGATGCGCCCGATATGGAAGGAGATCGCGCACCAGACAGCTACAGGGTCTGTCCGGTGGTGCACCGGACTGTCCGGTGCACCACTCGACAGAAGGCAGGAATTGCCTTCCAAGATTGTCTCCAGTGGCTCCTAGCTGCCTTGGGGCTATAAAAGGGACCCCTAGGCGCATGGAGGAGAACACCAAGCTTTCAAGAATCATTCTAAGACTCCCAGATTCCGACTCCACGCATTTGATTCTCTGTGTTAGTGATTTGAGCTCCATTTGAGTTGCGAACTCCATGCGTTGCGTTTCGAGCTCAAGTCGTGACTTGTGTGCGTGGTTGTACCGCGGATTTGAGTCTTGTGTGTGTTGCTCTCCCCAAACTTACTCTATGCTTTCTTTGTGATCTCAATTGTAAGGGCGAGAGACTCCAAACTGTGGAGATTCCTCGCACATGGGAAAAGACTCTAAAGGAAAAGACCGTTGTTATGACCGGCAGCCACTATAGGCGCCGGGCAATAGCATAAGCATGCAAATAAGGATTAGAAGATAAGCATGCAGATAAGGATTAGAAGATAAGATTTGTTAGAGAGAAGATATGGATTAGAAGATAAGATTTGTTAGAGAGAAAAGAGGAGATCTATCTCATTAGATAAGGACTAGAGGGGAGTATAAATAATTGTAAGCACCACTCTATAGATCAAGCAGAAACACATTGTTTTCCGGCTTCTTGTAGGGAGCCGGGAGTCCAACCCTAGCCGCCACCTCGTTTTCCTCCTCTCACGATCGCTGGCTACTCGCCGCCGTTCAGCCTTCAAACCGCGCCCACCGATCCTCCACACATACAACCTCCGATCGGTGCGAGGCAGGGAACAGCAGCATACCAACCTGGTATCGGAGCCCTTCGATCCGATGTCGCTGCCGCTGCCCGCTGCAACCACGTCGCTGCCGGACTCCAACATGTCCGTGCCCAACGTGTCCGTGCCGATCCCATCTGCACCGATTCCGCAAACATATCTACCCGCGGGATCGCTGCCGCTGGCTGCCGGGGCTTCCTCCTCCGCCGCGGGCGTGATGACCAACGAGCAGCTCACCACGGCCGTCCTCGACCTCGGCAGGATGATGACCGGCATCCACGCCTTCCTCTTGGGACCGCAGCCAGGCGTGGCTCTGCCTCACCCGCAGCCGCAACTACCGCCGGCGCCCAACCCGCGGCAGCAGCTGCCTTCACCCGCCTCGGACGCCGTCCACCCCTACGGATGCCGCAGGACAGCACGGCGCACACCACCGCGTCCGCACCGGCGGTGTCCCTCAGCGGCGTCCCCATCCAGGAGATCCAGTTCCCCCACTCGCCGTCCCCGCTTCCGCCGTGGCTCACCGGCGTCGCGCAGCCAATCTACTCCTCTGCACCGGCGCGCCCGTCGGTCCATTCGACCCCTCACATCACAGCGGGCTTCGACCATGGGGGCGTTCCGGCGTCGGGAACGCTCTATGGCGGCGTTGACGGCACAATTCTCCACGGCTCCACTTTCTGCTCCGTGCCGGCTGCAGCTCCAGTGATCGGCGGGGCGCCCTCAGCTACGGCTCCCGCGACGTTCGGCGCGGCGCTTTTCCAGCCTCGGACCTACAAGATCGACTTCGCGACATACGACGGCTCGGTCGACCCGCTGAATTGGCTCACACACTGTGAACAATTCTTCTGGGGTCAGCGCACTCCGGTGGAGCAGCGGACGTGGATGGCCTCCTACCACCTCACTGGCGCCGCTCAGACATGGTACTACGCACTCCTGTTGGACAAGGGCATGCCGTCCTGGGAGCGCTTCAAGGAGCTTTGCCGCCTTCGCTTCGGACCGCCTATCTACGGCTCGTGGATGGCCGAGTTGGGGCGCCTTCCTTTCCACTCCACGGTCCAGGAATTTGCGGACCGCTTCCAGACGGTGCTGGCGCACTCAAGGGACCTCTCCACGCGCCAAAAGGCGGAGCTCTTCGTGGGTGGCCTCCCAGAACACATTCGGGTCGACGTCGAGATGCGCGCCCCGCCCGACCTCCAGACGGCCATGTTTCTCGCCCGCGCCTTCGAGACACGGGCTCTGGCCGCGGTAGCACCTCCTCAGCAGCGCGGCGCCCGCCCTCCCCCACGGCCAGCCTTTCCCCCACGCCAACAGGGGGCGACCGCGGCCCCGGCTGGCGCACCAGCGCTGCCTGCACCGCCCGCAGCCGGCGCTGCAGCACCGGGCGCAGCAGCCCCGGCGGCACCCGCGCGGCCGCACTGTCGCCTCTCGCCGGCCGAGATGCAGGAACGCCGTCGTCAAGGCCTCTGCTACAACTGCGATGAGCAGTACGTGCGTGGGCACGTATGCCCCCGCTTGTTCTTCCTGGAGGGGGACGATTTCCTCGACGCCGACGAGGAGGCGGCAGCCGACGATGCGGCCGTGGCCTCGCCCGAAGAAGCCCCCACCGCAGCGGACGCTCACGCTGACGCTCTTGTGGTCTCTATACACGCTCTGGCAGGCATCAGGACGTACCAAACTTTGCTCCTGCCCGTGACGATCAAGGGCGAGCGCCTCCTCGCCCTCCTGGACACCGGCTCCACCCACACGTTCCTCCAGGGCGCGACCATGTGGTGCCTTGGACTCGCTCCTCAAGGGGCGACCAGCTTCGCGTTACGGTGGCCAACGGTGAGCGCGTGCCGTGTGAAGACCTTGCACGCAACGTGCCCGTCGACATCTTCGGGGCGCCCTTCTCCATCACCTGCGTAGGCCTCGCGCTCGGCTGCTTCGACTTCATCCTCGGCGTTGACTTCCTGGGCACGCTGGGCCCCCTCACCTGGGACTTCGAGGGGCTCACCGTATCCTTCCTGCACGAGGGCCACCGCGTCACGTGGCAGTGTGTGGGCGCCTCGGGCGCACCCTCCCAGCAGCGGTCGCTGCTAGCGGTAGTTCCGGACCCACACCACCCGCTGCTGGACGAGCTCCTATGTCAGCACGAAGCCGTCTTCGACACACCACGCGGTCTTCCACCAGCCCGCCCCTACGACCACCGCATACACCTGCTGCCCGAGACCGCGCCGGTGGCAGTGCGGCCGTACCGGTACCCTTAGATGCAGAAGGACGAGCTCGAGCGGCAGTGCGCCGCCATGCTAGAGCAGGGCATCATCTGCCCCAGTACTTCTCCGTTTTCGGCACCCGTGCTCCTCGTCAAAAAGGCAGATGGGTCGTGGCGCTTCTGCATCGACTACCACGCGCTCAACAACCGTACGTCCAAGGACAAGTTCCCGATCCCGGTGGTTGACGAGCTCCTCGACGAGCTCCACGGGGCCAAATACTTCACCAAGCTCGACCTCCGCTCGGGGTACCATCAGGTGCGCATGCACCCGGCCGACATTGAGAAGACGGCGTTCCGCACCCACCATGGCCATTTCGAGTTCCTAGTGATGCCGTTTGGGCTCTCCAACGCCCCTGCGACATTTCAGGCGTTGATGAATGATGTGCTCCACCCCTTCCTCTGTAGGTTCGTGCTGGTTTTCTTTGACGACATTCTGATCTACAACACGTCGTGGTCTGAGCACCTGCAGCATGTCGGCCTTGTCTTCACCGCCCTACGAGCCCACGACCTCTTTCTGAAGAGATCAAAGTGCTCCTTCGGGACCCCTCCGTCGCCTACCTCGGCCACGTCATCTCCACCGACGGCGTCGCCATGGACAGCGACAAAGTGGCCGCGGTCGCCTCGTGGCCGCTACTGCGCTCTCCACGCGGGGTGCATGGCTTCCTGGGCCTCGTCGGCTACTACAGGAAGTTCATCCGCGACTTCGGCTCCATCGCGACACCACTCACATGTCTCCTGCGGAAGGAGGCATTCGTCTGGACGGCGGAGGCGGACAAGGCTTTCGCTGCCCTGAAGCGGGCGCTCTCGTCGGCGCCGATTCTACAGATGCCCGACTTCGCGCGCCAGTTCGTGGTCGACTGTGACGCGTCCGGCACCGGTTTTGGCGCCGTTCTACACCAGGGGGGCGGACCCCTGGCCTTCTTCAGTCGACCCTTCGCCGCTCGCCATGTCAAGCTGGCGGCCTACGAGCGCGAGCTCATCGGGCTGGTGCAAGCCGTCCGGCACTAGCGCCCGTACTTGTGGGGGCACCGGTTCCTCATCTGCACCGACCACTACAGCTTGAAGTTCCTCCTAGACCAACGGCTGTCCACCGTGCCTCAACACCAGTGGCTCAGCAAGCTGTTCGGGTTTGACTTCACCGTCGAGTACCGCCCCGGGCGGCTCAACTCGGCGGCCGACGTGCTGTCTCGCCGCGACGAGGAGACTACGACGCTCTGTGCCCTCTCTGGGCCCTCCTTCGACCTCTACGCCGACATTCGTCGTGCCACCGCGGCCGACCCGGTCACGCACGACCTGCTGCAGCAGCTGCAGGCTGCATCTCTGGGCGCGTCGTGGGCAGCCGACGACGGCTTCCTCCTCCAGGGCAAGCGCATCTACGTGCCTGCCACCGACGACTTGCGCCACCAGGTGGTGACCCTGGCTCACTCGGCGAGACACGAGGGGGTCCAGAAAACCCTTGTGCGCCTCCGCGCAGACTTCTACATCCCCGGCGACCACCAGCTGGTGCTTGACTTCGTCTGCTCCTGTGACGTGTGCCAGCAGAACAAGACATCAACCACACAGCCGGCTGGCCTACTTCAGCCCTTGGACGTTCTGTCGCAGGTGTGGGCAGATATCTCCATGGACTTCATCGAGGGGCTGCCAAAGGTGCACGGCAAGTCCGTCGTCCTAACGGTGGTGGACCGCTTCTCAAAGTACGCCCACTTCATCGCTCTCAGCCACCGGCCTTCCGGAGGACGACGTCACCTGGGAGCCCCTAGATGACTTCAAGACTCTCTACCTAGATGTGCAGCTCGAGGACGAGCTGTTTGCGCAGGCAGGGAGAGATGTTATGACCGGTAGCCACTATAGGCGCCGGGCAACAACATAAGCATGCAAATAAGTATTAGAAGATAAGCATGCAGATAAGGATTAGAAGATAAGATTTGTTAGAGAGAAGATAGGGATTAGAAGATAAGATTTGTTAGAGAGAAAAGAGGAGATCTATCTCATTAGATAAGGACTAGAGGGGAGTATAAATAATTGTAAGCACCACTCTATAGATCAAGCAGAAACACATTGTTTTCTGGCTTCCTGTAGGGAGCCGGGAGTCCAACCCTAGCCGCCACCTCGTTTTCCTCCTCTCACGATCGCTGGCTACTCGCCGCCATTCAGCCTTCAAACCGCGCCCACCGATCCTCCACACATACAACCTCCGATCGGTGTGAGGCAGGGAACAGCAGCATACCAACCGTGGTATTGAAGTTGATCGTTGGATCACTTGAAAGGGATTGAGTGCAACCCTTGTCCATTGGGACGCCACAACATGGAAGTAGTCAAGTATTACTTGGCCGAACCACGAGATAAAAATCGTGTGTCTCTTGTGTTGCTTTCTCTGTGATTGTTGTGTTCACAAGAACTTGCTTCAAAGCTACTTAGTCGCACTAACTCTTTAATAACCAAGTTTGTGGCAATTTAGTAGTTGATTTTATAGGATCACCTATTCACCCCCCTTCTAGGTGCTCTCAATTGGTATCAGAGTCGTACTCTTCATCTAAGGGACTAACCGCCCGAAGAGATGGATCCTAAGGGTAAGGGGATGGTGGTCAACGATAAGGAGAAGGAGTCCCTCTTCAACGAGCCAAGAGATGACAAGCCCACTGACTCAGGCTCAAGTCACAAGGAGAGGGATGAAAAGAAGAAGAGACGCATCAAGAAGATCATCTACTACGGCAGTGATGCATCATCTTCTTCACCAAGGGACGACAACGACGACGACTCTTCGTCAAAGAAAAAGACGGTTAATCAAAATTATTCTTTTGATTACTCTCGCATTCCCTATAATTCAAATGCACATCTACTTTCAATTCCCCTTGGAAAACCTCCACACTTTGATGGAGAGGACTATTCTTTTTGGAGTCATAAAATGCATAGTCATTTATTCTCTCTCCATCCTAGCATATGGGAAATTGTAGAAAATGGGATGCATTTTGATAGCATTGATAATCCTGTGATTATTAATGAGCAAATCCATAAAAATGCCCAAGCTACTACTGTGTTGTTAACATCTCTTTGCAGGGACGAGTATAATAAAGTGAGTGGCTTGGACAATGCCAAACAAATATGGGATACCCTCAAGATATCACATGAGGGAAATGATGCCACTATGATCACAAAGATGGAACTAGTGGAAGGCAAGCTGGGGAGGTTCGCGATGATCAGGGGAGAGGAGCCAACTCAGACCTACAACAGGCTCAAGACCCTGGTCAACAAGATCCGAAGCTATGGAAGCACAAGATGGACGGATCATGATGTCGTCCAACTCATGCTAAGCAGTGGCGAAGCCAACAGGGGGGCCGGAGTGGGCCTGGCACCCCCTAATGACCCAACCAAATCAGATTAATAATGTATTCTATAGCCCATATCTTGCTGCCAGTTTATTATTTGGTAGTCTGAAACCCTTAATTTTTATCCCAACCAAGTGGATTAGTTAATCTAGGTAAAGATTATTCTTATCCGATGATAGATAAATTATTGAGATTACTCTTAACTCTCTCTGTGTCAACTGCGACCACAGAGAGAGCTTTTTCAGCTATGAAATTTGTGAAGACACGTCTTCGAAGAAAAATGGGAGATGCCTGTTTACGAGATTATCTGGTCGTTTATATTGAAAGGGAATTAGCGACAATGATTTATTCTGATGATATTATCAAGGCCTATGATCTAGCTAATACACGTAGAGCTAAATTCAAAATAACTGAGATGTAATTTTATTTTGTTTGACAAAATAGATGTTGTTTTATTATATTGTTTTTTAATGTAGATTATATATCAATATATACATTATGGTTGGTTCTCTTGCCATTTTTATATTGTGTCCTTGCTGGTTTGGTCGTTTGGAGGTTAAGCCTGCCCCCTCTGTCTTTGGATCCTAGCTTCGCCCCTGATGCTAAGGTCATTTACTGTAATTGACCCCCATCTTGTGAATCTTATTTGTGAAAACCCTAGGTACACCAAAATGATGCCCGAGGAGATCCTTGGAAAATTCGTGAGCGGGCGCATGATGGTGAAGGAGGCTCGATACATGGACGATGCATTAAACGGTCCACTACCCGTCTATGAGCCACAACCCGTTGCTCTCAAAGCAACCGGCAGCAGGGAGGCGCTACCAAGAATGGTGGCACAAGTGGAGGCTGTTGGGCTCAATGAAGATGAAATGGTGCTTATCATCAAGCGATTCAAGACCGCGCTTAAAGGACGCAAGGAGTACTCCAACAAGAACAAAACAAGGGGAAAGCGCTCCTGCTTCAAATGCGGTAAGACTGGTCATTTCATTGCACAATGCCCCGATAATGATAATGACCAGGGACAAGAAAAGTATGGTAAGAGAGAGAAGAAGAAAAACTACAAGAAGGCAAAGGGCGAGGCACACCTTGGAAAGGAATGGAATTCTGACTGCTCCTCATCTGACTCCGCCGATGAAGGATTGGCTGTCTCGGCCTTCGACAAGTCATCGCTCTTCCCCAACGAACGCCACACTTGCCTCATGGCTAATGAGAAAAAGGTAAGTATTCGGGACACTCCCAAGTACACTTCCTCTCGTGATGAAGAATCTTCTGATGATGAAGTAGATTACTCTGAATTGTTTAAAGGTTTAGATAGAGCTAAGGTAGAGAAAATTAATGAATTGATTGATGCTCTAAATGAAAAGGATAGACTTTTAGAAAAGCAAGAGGACATTTTGTATGAAGGACATGATAAATTTGTTAGTGTTCAAAAGTCTCTTGCTCTAGAAATTAAAAGTAATGAAATGCTATCCTCTGAGTTGTCTGCTTGCCATGAATCTATCTCTAGTTTAAAGAATTTAAATGATGAATTAAATGCTAAGCTAGAGGAAGCAAATGCAACTAGATCATGTGTAGAACATGTAGTTATTTGCAATAGATGCAATGACTTTGATGTTAGTGCTTGTGATGAACATCTTATTTCTATTGCTAAATTAAATAATGAGGTGGCAAGTCTTAATGCTCAACTTAAGACTTGCAAAGTTGATTTTGATAAATTAAAGTTTGCTAGGGATGCCTACACTGTTGGTAGACACCCCTCGATTAAGGATGGACTTGGTTTTCGAAGGGAAACCAAGAACTTAACAAGCCAAAAGGCTCCCGTTCTCAACAAGGAGAAAGGGAAGGCCCCTATGGCTAGTAGTTCCCAAAAGAATCATGCCTATATTTATGATAGGAAATATTCTAGGAATACTTATAATGATGGATGATATGATCATGCTGCTTATTGTGATTCACATGCTATGTTTGCATCTAGTTCCACTTTTGTTCATGGTAGAAGTAGGACTAGGAGAAATCATGCTATGCATCATGCGCCTAGAAAAATGTGCAATGAACCTTCTACCATTTACCATGCTTGCAATACTTCATTTGTACTTTCACGTAAGAATGCAAAAGTAGTTGCTAGGAAGTTGGGATCTAAATGCAAGGGAGATAAAACTTGCATATGGGTTCCAAAAACTGTTATAACTAACCTTGTAGGACCCAACAAGAGTTGGGTACCTAAAACCCAAGATTAAATTGCCTTGCAGGTTTATGCATCCGGGGGCTCAAGCTAGATTATCGACAGCGGATGCACAAACCACATGACGGGAGAGAAGAAGATATTCACCTCATACGTCAAGAACAAGGATTCCCAGGATGCGATTATCTTTGGAGACGGGAACCAAGGCAAGGTTAAAGGATTGGGAAAGATAGCCATTACATCCGAGCATTCTATCTCCAATGTGTTTTTAGTTGAATCGCTCGGGTACAACTTATTATCTATGAGTCAATTATGTAACATGGGTTATAATTGTTTATTCACAAATATAGATGAAGAACCTTCATGAGCTTCTAAAGGGAGATCATGTGTTAGGACTAACCGATGTCTATTTTGAGAAAGACAGACCTTGTGCAGCATGTCAGGCAGGGAAACAGGTGGGAAGCACTCATCACGGCAAGAATGTGATGACAACATCAAGACCACTGGAGCTTCTTCACATGGACCTCTTTGGACCCGTTGCCTACCTTAGCATCGGGGGAAGTAAGTATGGTCTTGTAATTGTTGATGACTTTTCCCGCTTCACTTGGGTGTTCTTTTTGCAGGACAAATAAGAAACTCAAGGGACCCTAAAGCGCTTTCTAAGGAGGGATCAAAACAAATTTGAGCTAAAGGTGAAAAAGATAAGGAGCGACAACGGGTCCGAGTTCAAGAATCTGCAAGTTGAGGAGTATCTTGAGGAGGAAGGCATCAAGCACGAGTTCTCCACTCCCTACACACCACAGCAAAATGGCGTGGTAGAGAGGAAGAACATGATGCTAATCGACATGGCGAGAACGATGCTTGGAGAGTTCAAGACGCCTGAGCGGTTTTGGTCGAAAGCTGTGAACACAGCCTGCCACGCCATAAACCGGCTTTATCTGCACCGTCTCCTCAAGAATACCTCCTACGAACTCCTTACCGGTAACAAACCCAATGTCTCTTACTTTCGTGTATTTGGGAGAAAATGCTACATTCTAGTGAAGAAAGGTAGACACTCTAAATTTGCTCCCAAGGCAGTAGAAGGGTTTTTACTAGGGTATGACTCAAATACAAAGGCGTATAGGGTCTTCAACAGATCATCAGGATTAGTTGAAGTCTCTAGCGACGTTGTATTTGATGAGACTAATGGCTCTCCAAGAGAGCAAGTTGATCTTGATGACATAGATGAGGACGAAGTTCCAATGGCCGCAATGCGCACGATGGCGATAGGCGATGTGCGACCACAGGAACCACATGAAGAAGATCAACCATCTTCCTCAACAATGGTGCATCCCCCAACTCAAGACGATGTACAGGTACCTCAAGAAGAAGAGCAGGATCAAGGGGGAGCATAGGAAGATCTAATGATGAAGGAAGAAGCACCACGGGCCCCTCCAACTCAAGTCCGAGCGTCAATCCAAAGACATCACCCCGTCGATCAGATTTTGGGTGACATCAGCAAGGGAGTAACTACTCGCTCATGTTTAGCTATTTTTTATGAGCATTACTCGTTTGTCTCTTCTATTGAGCCTTTCAGGGTAGAAGAGGCCTTGCAGGATCCAGACTGGGTGTTGGCCATGCAGGAAGAGCTCAACAACTTCAAGAGAAATGAAGTCTGGAGCCTGGTGCCACGTCCAAAGAAAAACGTTGTGGGCACCAAGTGGGTGTTCCGCAACAAGCAAGACAAGCACGGGGTGGTGACAAGAAACAAGGCTCGACTTGTGGCAAAAGGTTATGCCCAAGTCGCAGGTTTGGATTTCGAGGAGACTTTTGCTCCTGTGGCTAGGCTAGAGTCTATTCAAATATTATTAGCCTATGCCGCTCACCACTCTTTTAGGCTATACCAAATGGATATGAAGAGCGCTTTCCTCAACGGGCTAATCAAGGAGGAGGTGTACGTGGGACAACCCCCTAGCTTTGAGGATGACAGTCTTGTGAGGAGTTTAGCAGGGTGATGGCGCAAAAGTTTGAGATGTCAATATTGGGAGAGTTGACCTACTTTCTTGGGTTCCAAGTGAAGCAACTCAAAGATGACACCTTCAACTCCCAAACGATGTACACTCAGGATCTTCTCAAGAGGTTTGGCATGAAGGACGCCAAGCCCACGAAGACACCGATGGGAACTGACGGGCATGTTGACCTCAATAAAGGAGGTAAGTCCGTTGATCAAAAGGCATACCAGTCCATGATAGGTTCATTACTTTATCTTTGTTCTAGTAGACCGGACATTATGCTTAGTGTATGCATGTGTGCTAGATATCAATCCGACCCCAAGGAGTGTCACCTTGTGACCGTTAAGCGAATTCTTAGGTATTTAGTCTCTACGCCTTGCTTCGGGATCTGGTATCCAAAGGGGTCTACCTTTGACTTAATTGGATATGCAGACTCCAATTATGCCGGGTGCAAGGTTGATAGAAAGAGTACATCAGGGACGTGTCAATTTCTAGGAAGGTCCTTGGTGTCCTGGAGTTCCAAGAAACAGATGTCCGCTGCCCTATCCACCGCTGAGGCCGACTATGTTGCCGCAGGACAGTGTTGCGCACAACTACTTTGGATGAGGCAAACCCTTCGGGACTTTGGCTACAATCTGAGCAAAGTCCCACTCCCATGTGACAATGAGAGTGCAATGCGCTTGGCGGATAATCCTGTTGAACACAACCGCACTAAGCACATAGACATCCGGCATCACTTCCTGAGGGACCACCAACAAAAGGGAGATATCGATATTTATCATATTAGCACCGAGAACCAGCTAGTCGATATCTTCACCAAGCCGTTGGATGAGAAAACTTTTTGCAGGTTGTGCAGTGAGCTAAATGTCTTAGATTCGCGTAACTTGGATTGATCTATATCATACATGTGTACTATGCCTTTGATCATGTTACTTTGAGCATTTACATCATTTGTTATCTATTTATGGTGCTCAAGTTGTACAATCCTCCCCGGACCTCTCAAGTCCGTATGCAAATGTGCACATATTTAGGGGGAGCTGTGCTACAACTTGATCCTTTTGAGACTAATTTGTTTGGTTGAGTACACTTGATGTAGTCTCAAAGGTACATTGAAAGGGAAAGGTGAACTTGGACGATGAAAAGACTTCCACTGCACTCCGATATTAGTGTACTTACTTCCAAGTTCATACTTGCAATCTCATTGCCTTTTTGTTCTTAATTGACATTTTCGGTGAAGCAATGGGGTTAAAGGGCCAAAAATGATCCCGTTTTGGTGCTTAATGCCAAAGGGGGAGAAATTAAGGCCAAAGCAAATGGATCAGCCAACCACTTGTGAATTTTGAAAATAATAGAGTTAGAATTTTTGATTTGTCCATAATACTCCTATTGCAAAATTTGGTCTCTTGTGGGAAAGAATATTGATTATGGGAAAAGGGGGAGTTTTTGGCACTTGATCAATTTCACTCTTGGGATATCTCTCTATTTGCCCAAACAAGTGTGTTTGACTTAGAGACAGGAAAAAGAATTTGATTAGCAAAAACAAACCAAGTGGTGGCAAAGAGTGATCCAAATATGTCAAATTATAAGCATAAAAACAATTTGGTCTTCAATTGCATTGATGTTGCACTTCTTTTGTTGCTTTTGGATGTGTTGGCATAAATCACCAAAAAGGGGGAGATTGAAAGAGAAATGTGCCGTTGGGACATTTCTATAATATTTTGGTGATTAAATGCCCAACACGATTGATTAAGTTCTTATGTGATAAATAAAGAGAGAAATACAAATCAGAGTACAAGGTATGTTTCTAGACTTAGTATATTGTTTTTGAATACTAATGTGTTTGTCTAAGTGCCAGAAACAGTGACAAAAGAAAGAGAAAAGAAGTGAGAAAGAGTTGGCCGTGTGCAGCCAACTCCAGCTCAACCTGGCACACCGGAAAGTGTCTGGTGCCCTAGGCTGGTCGACGGTGAACCAGCTACTCTCGGGAATCGATGGAGTTGTATGGCTATAAATCACTGGACTGTCCGGTGGTGCACCGGACTGTCCGGTGAGTCATCCGCGATGAACTCGTTGGTCTCGGGAATAAAGAAAGGCGACGTGGCTATAATTCACCGGACTGTCCAGTGGTGCATCGGACTGTCTGGTGAGCCAATAGTCACCAGCGCCAACGGTCGGCCGCGCAATCTGTGGGCGACACGTGGACTGCTCCAACGGTCAGCCGGTGCACCGGACTGTCCGGTGTGCACCGGACAATGTCCGATGCATCAACTGGCTCGGAGGAGAAACGGTCGGATGTGCCCGATATGGAAGGAGATTGCGCACCGGACAGCTACAGAGTCTGACCGGTGGTGCACCAGACTGTCCGGTGCACCACTCGACAGAAGGCAGGAATTGCCTTCCAAGATTGTCTCCAACGTCTCCTAGCTGCCTTGGGGCTATAAAAGGGACCCCTAGGCGCATGGAGGAGAACACCAAGCTTTCAAGAATCATTCTAAGACTCCCAGATTCTGACTCCACGCATTTGATTCTCTGTGTTAGTGATTTGAGCTCCATTTGAGTTGCGAACTCCGTGCGTTGCGTTTCGAGCTCAAGTCGTGACTTGTGTGCGTGGTTGTGCTACGGATTTGAGTCTTGCGTGTGTTGCTCTCCCCAACCCTACTCTGTGCTTTCTTTGTGATCTCAATTGTAAGGGCAAGAGACTCCAAACTGTGGAGATTCCTCGCACACGGGAAAAGTCTCTAAAGGAAAAGACCGTGGTATTCAAGTTGATCATCGGATCACTTGAAATGGATTGAGTGCAACCCTTGTCGATTGGGACGCCACAACGTGGAAGTAGGCAAGTATTACTTGGCCTAACCACGGGATAAAATCGCGTGTCTCTTGTGTTGATTTCTCTGTGATTGTTGTGTTCACAAGAACTTGCTTCAAAGCTACTTAGTCGCACTAACTGTTTAATAACCAAGTTTGTGGCAATTTAGTAGTTGATTTTACAGGACACCTATTCACCCCCCTCTTGGTGTTCTCACACCCACGAATTTGTCATCTTCATGCCATTTCTCATCCGAGGACTGGCCCTGCTAGCTTCTCCCTTTTTTCCTCGGCCTTCTCGACTTTTATGCTCTGAATCTTACACACTTAAACCCCAATTCTGTTCTTCAAATTGCCGTGTTTGTTCACCTCTGCAAAGCTTTCCTTGGAATTCTTCTTCAATTCAGGCTTTGGAAGTACCTCTACCATTGTCGGCCTGGGATGGCTGGAGGACATCATCAGCTTGTTGGCGGTGCTAGCCTGGAACATCGCCGAGGCAGGAAAGTCGAATATCTTGATATCCCTCTTAAGGATAGTATTAAGGGATGGCATCTTGAGTGGTTTACCATGGAGAACCATAACAAGTCCCTCCCTCCTCGATCGGGGAGGCAGCCTGATGTCCGAACACCTAGCTGGACAGAGTCCCCCACAGATTCAGAGCAAGCTGAGTCCAGAGTGCTGCTTGCCGAAATATGTGCGCTAAAAGACATGGGCCTGATTGCCAAAGCTGTTGTTTGCTGATTTTGTCTTCAAAACATCCAACCTCTAAAAGATAGAGTTTACCCGGCTTATCTGTACACTGGGGTCAATGACCCTACCCGAATTACCAATAGATGGATTCCTGACGAGGACCTGCCGAGCCGAATTGACTTGATGCTAAGGGGCAAGATTTTGAATGTCGGTGCTCCCTTATCTTATTCTGCCTAGAATCTACCTCCACAGAGTCCTTTTTCTGAATTCACTTCCAACCCTCCTGTTCAAGATGGTAGTCCGGGTCATAGAGTGCGACCCTCCTTAGAGGACATCGAGGTTTTCATTGCTCCATTCTGGAATCTTCCTGAAGCAGAGAGATAGACCCATTTCCAGATGCCGACTAGCGCTGATGAGGCTGAGGTGAACACTGTTCTCAGTATGTTGGCTGGAGAACCATCTGACTCTGCCCGTACTGAGTCGATGAATGTTGCAATTGGACAGGAACTTGGTGAGGATGAAGGAGTTCAGAGTCCTGAAAGTGTTCGTCGCAAGTGATCGCGTCGGACGATCCATCCAGCCGTGCCTGCCGAGGGGAAGAAAAGAAAGAAAAGACTTTGACGGTCATGAGGCTTGGAACAAGATGTTGATCCCTCGACATCACTCCTCGGATGGAATATCATAATAATTTTGGTTGTTATGGCTTCGTGCCTCGTTCTGATGTGAGCTATCTAGTTCCAACGTTTTGGAAGAGGTGGCTAGGAGCCTGGATGGAAGAATGGTTTTATGTAAAGAACAACTTAATTGAAAGAGAAGATATAAAGGGGATCATCCAACGCCCTATTTGGTCCCGCTTCAGTATTAGAAGGCCAGCCACTGCTCTTGGAAATGAAATTGAAGCATGCCAGTGGAATTTTAACATTGTATGCACTTTTATTGGCACAAGAGACTTTGTCCAAGAGCATATTGCTTATAGAGTATGGCCTCTTGTAAGTGACCGGGAGATGCCAAAGGAAGCTGCTGCCGGGTCCAGTCAAAGCGGCTTGGTTTATCTGAAATACACCTTCAGATACAGAGATCAATTTGATGAGTCGAATGATGACTGGCTGAATTGTGTTGAGGCAACTAGTGACGAGTTACTTGGGGCCTACACAAGGGCCGAAGATGATGCTATGACATTAGCCTTCGGAGGACGAGGCAAGAGAAGATTGAACAGAGTTTTTGATGTAATTGGCTTCGTATATCCAGACTATTGCTATCCCTCGCGAAAGCAGGGAAAGAAAAGAGAAGTTGTTGCTTCAGCCATCTCTGTTGCACCGAAGGGAAAAAAGATCAAGGTTTTGACACACTGGCCTAGGTACATTGAAACGGCCAGGGTGCCGAAGCTTGCCGAGGGGACCTCTTCCGTCGCTGAGCTGGAATACCCTGCTCCTGCCGGTGCTAAGGGAGAATCGACTGAAGTGCCGAAAGCAATGGGACAGGAGAAAGACGAGCCATCCAAAGAGCTAAAGCGCCCTGCTGAAGCCAAGGAGAAAACGGTCGAAGAACCAGAACTGGAGGAGTCGGCAGGGCTGCCAAAAATCTTGAGCCCGCCACGAGAGTCGGAGTTGCCGAAGGTATCCAAAGTTCCTGCAATAACTCCCAAGAGGATAAGGATGGCTAGCGTGTTGGATGCTATCTTGGAGTCAACAAGGGCACCAACTCCTGCCTCTGCAAAGGAGGCCATCGAAGCTGCTACAACACGCGTTGAAGTCGAAGCTGGGCCCTTAGTGCCCATCGATACAGGGTCTGTTGAAGCTATTGTACAGGATGTTGAACAAGGACCTTCGGATGCCACTCTGATCTTGGAAAAAGAAGGTGCATCCAAAAAGGTTAAATCTCCTACTCCCGAAGCCTTTACTCAGGAGCCAGACTTTATCATACGACACACTTCGGGTAAACAGTTGTCGGAAGAGCAGATTGCCAAAGCTAAGCACTATGCCAGGGAATTAAAGTACCCAAAAGGATCCTTGGTGTATAATGGCACTGATGAAGATGACTTTCTGTACTGCCTTCCGGACAACAAGGAAATATTTGTTTGCCGGGAGATGGCAAGGAGCGTAGGGTTTCCGAAACTCGAGGTTGGCCTCTCTGCAATGTCGAAGGATGACCTTGCAGACAGCCTCGCTCACAACAGTCTTAAGGTAAAGATTTTCCGACTTATAAATAAATTACTTTTTACATCCTTTATGATTGTGTTGATCCCCCCTTTTTGTAGGGCTTAATTTTGAGCAATGCTTTAGGGGCACAAAAGAATGCTGAAAACGAAAGCTGCCAAATAGCCCTTGGGAACCTTCGGACAGAGGTTATTAGACTGAGGAATGAAGCCCTAGAAAAGGATAAAATTCTGCTTTCCTTGGTAGACAGGGTAAAGGCCAGCGAAGCCAAACTTACTGCACAGTCCGAAGCTCATAAGGTCGAAGTTGAAGACCTAAAGTAAAAGCTTGCCGAAAAGAATGAGGATTTCGAAGTGGCAAAAGCCAAACAAGAAATAAGCGAATGGACTAGTTCAAGTTTACAAAAGAATGTGGATGAGCTTCACGAATCAAATGAGAGATAATATGAGAAATCCTTTGGTTGTGCTAAAAATTTGAAAGATAGTTTTGCAAAGGTGGGTGCATACTCATCGGAGCAAAAATTTGTTAGAGGCGATCCCGAGGGAATTATTGAATGGATCGGCAAAGAAGCTGAAGCTTTTGAAGAAATTCTTAGTGACCGTGGGGTTTTTTGCGCCTTCGCCAGTGCCAGAGGGGTTGCAGCAATTTTAGAAAAAACTGGCTGTGAACATGTTAAAGCTGCAACCCAGACAGAAATTGTCTTCTCCGTAGACAACACGAAGGATCCTTCGGTTGAAGCTACTATGATGGGCGGGAAATTCTATTCCAACGTTTGGATGAAGGGCGACCGGGAGATAGCCGACGAAGCTATAAATAAAAATGAAAAAAAAATCCCATGAGGCCCGAGAAGAAGCCAAGCGAGCCAAAGAGGCTGCTGAGCGCGCAAGGCGTATAGGTATCTTTATTGAATTTTAGCTTTGATATTTTTTGGCTTCGGATTAACAACTCACTACTTTACTACAGCTGAACTTTCACCACCACCCGAGCCATATGATCCCGAGGCCGATCCAGCCATGAAAGCGGCACTAGAAACAATAAGAATTGCCGAAGAAGCTGCCAACAAACTTCTGAACGAAGCCGCCGAGAAGATTTTAAAAGAAGACTAAATTTTTGTGTACTTAAGAAATGTAGTATTTGGGAAATGTAATATTCATACATGAGTTAAACATTGTATATCTATGTGTACATTAATGTAATATATTTCTTTGCGATGCATGAAATTTGTGTACATATCATTTTTTAGCCTTCGGCGAAAAAACAACTTCCCTTCTTTTCATGCTTCGTAAAGAAAGAGCTCTTCTATAGCACAGCTGTTGTATAATATTGTTGTCGATGAAAATTTTCTTGGCATGTAAGATTATAGTTGCCGAAGGTGTACTTTGTGCTCCAGCACACTGTTTCATTCATCGCATATTTTGAAAGAAGCAACTTTCTTTCAGCACAATCTTGCTGCTAATGCGACATGATGTATGATGTAATGCTATGCAAAATGATGCAACATGATGTTTATGCCGAAGACACATACCCACACGAAAACACATCCAGACTCTGCATCCCCTTAGGAACATCTTTTGAGTCTCTTCACCTTCTATTTCGGTGGTATTTAAGATCTGCATTCCCTTAGGAACGACTTTTGAGCTTCTTCACGTTTTATTTTGGTGGCATATTGGCTCTGCATTCCCTTAGGAACGACTTTTGAGCTTCGGAACTTACTCTGCGCTCCATTAGGAATGACTTTTGTAGCTTCGGAACTTACTCTGCGCTCCCTTAGGAACGACTTCGTAGCTTCGGAAACGTTGTTGAGGGGTGGCATTCTAAACCCGATAGTTTGACCACAATATTATTACATCAAGTTGAAGATTAAACCTCTGTAAACTGTTTTTCATGCAAGAAAATAAAATGACAAACAAAACGAAAATACATCAGGTTAGGATATCCTTTAGTAAATGTGCTTCGACTTGGGCATAATGTTGTTGACTGTGCGAGCTTCGGACTCCTCCCGAAAATCAAGCTGTTGCTGAGCGTGGTGATGCCCTTCTGGCTGCTGACTGCGGACCAGAGTAGGTGCTAGCGGTGGTGGCGGTGGCAACTGGGCCCAAGAAGCTTGCGAATGGCTTGCTGAAACAACAGAGGTCGTAGGCTGTTGATTGCCTACATACTCTGGGACATACAGAGAGTAGCATGAAGCGGTATGTAGAACCTGCTTCGGCTGATTCTACCGTGCTTTGGCTTCGGCAATCTCTTTCTGCTTTTGGATCGTAACCTGGCACGTTCTTGTGGTATGCCCTTTGTCTTTGCCGCAGAACAAACAAAAAAGTTTTCTAGGCTGATCTCCATATCTTCCTCCGAAGTTTCTGCCCCCTCTACCTCTTGGAGCTGGTGGCCTGAAGGATCTTTGTTGTGCCCCTGATGATTGGGAGCTGTGCTGCTGCCTTTGGGTTTGGTTTCCCCTGTCATCACTTGAGCTGGCATTATGGATTGACCTGACATGCCTGGGGTGGAATCTTCCTCCGAAGCCCCTGCCCATTTTAGAGTATTTGTAGGCTTCTTCCCTTCTTTGTCGAAAGTCATTGTCGGCTCTGATGTACTCGTCCATTTTTTGGAGAAGCTTCTCCAAGGTTTGTGGTGGCTTCCTTGTGAACTATTGCGTCGTGGGTCCTAGCTGAAGTCCCTTGATCATGGCCTCAATGACAATCTCATTGGGCACTGTAGATGCTTGAGCTCTCAGCCTTAAGAACCTTCGAACATACGCCTACAAGTACTCCTCCTGGTCCTGTGTACACTGAAAAAGAGCTTGGGCAGTGACTGGCTTTGTTTGAAATCCCTGAAAGCTGGTCACTAACATATCCTTTAGCTTCTGCCATGATGTAATCGTCCCTGGCCGAAGAGAGGAGTACCAAGTTTGAGCTACGCTTTTGACTGCCATGACGAAGGACTTCGCCATGACTGTGGTATTGCCCCCATATGAGGATATGGTTGCTTCGTAGCTCATCAGGAATTGCTTAGGGTCTGAGTGCACGTCATACATATGGAGCTGAGGTGGCTTGTATGACGGTAGCCATGGGGTAGCCTGCAATTCTGCTGCCAAGGGAGAAGCATCGTCAAAAGCAAAATTGGCCTAATGAAAGTCACCGTACCATTCATCATCATTGAGTGGACTTTCTTGGCGAAGCTTCCTGTGTTGAGGCCTTCGGTCTTGGTCATCCTGAGTGAGATGACACATTTCTTAAGCGACTTCATCGATCTTCTGAAGGTCGGCGAGCCAAAGCATCTTTTCCCTCTTCCTTTGCACTTATTGATGGATAGCCTCCAGATCCCTGATCTCTTGATCCAGTTCCTCCTCCTGAGGTGTTGGGCTAGTAGCCTTCCTCTTCTGGCTCCTAGCTTCTCGCAGCGTCTCCTGATTAGTGTCCAGTGGATGCAGGGCAGCCCCTGGTACCGTTGTCTTCATCGGCGGCATTGCGGAAGTCGATGCTTGCCGAAGGTTGTCGAATGAGTTCACCAGAGGTGGGTTCCAATGTTGGTCGTTGTTCTCAAATGTTATACATTAAGAATAAAGCAACACAATTGTTGATGATTAAAAACCTTCGTCCTTCGACACATTATCTCCTTTCGGGTATAATGATCTTCAGACGAAGGTCATAAAGGACATACCTTCATCATCTCAGTAAACAAATATAAATGAAGGTACATAAAATACAAGAGAACATAAATAATGATGATATATCAACAAATAACTTATATTCCCATTTCATAAACATGGATAAATATTCACAATATTTATATTACATTGATACCTTCGGCTTGCCAGAAGATGAAAATGTGAGGGTGACACAAGTGCTATTACAGTTCAGCATGTACATTACGGTGTTACTGTTCATCTATTTATAGGCACGGGACGCAGCCCGGACAAAATTACATTCATGTCCCTGACATTTACTGCTAATCATAAGACGAGCTATCAAGGGCTGAGTAGTCTCTTCCCTTTTAGGTCGGTTTCATCTTCCACCTTCATCATCATACTAAGTCGAAGCTCCTTCAGCCACAGCTTTGGCGTTTGTTCATCCTACCTTCAGGTTGTATCTCCATATCACGTTTGTTCATCCTACCTTCAGGTTGTATCTCCATATCACGTATACCTTCGTCTTAAAGTGAAATCTTCCTATAACAATTTATGTTACACTAAAACATATTAGTCACGTTTTTAAGACCTTCGGAAGAGGAAGGCCCCCAACAAATATTGAAGCATAGGGTTGGTCGAGACGTCCGACTTTTGAAGTGACACCAAAAGGTCAAGGTGATAGTAAGGGTCCATAGTCCTTAGAACAGTCATTCTACTCTAGGTTAGCGGTCCTACGGTCAACACAACTTTATACCACTTATGTCACACCCGATTTTGGAAGGCAAACCGAATGCGAACCATGTACATGCAAGGATTAGAAATTCACATACACCACGACTACGTAATTGGACATCATCACACAGTGCTCAAATAATAACGTAAAGAAATATTACTTTATTAAATCATGATGTCCAAAACATACACATAGTCATTAACTTAAACAGAAATCAAAGTGCTAAAAGAAACGTAGTAAGATAAGGCCTTCACAAGCAGCTAACTGGGGTTTGCCGCTAATCTAGTTTAGAACTCCTCGAAGTCCTAAAATTTCTAAAAATCCTCCTTGTTGCCTTCATCTTCTCCTGAGCAATGTGGATAACCTGGTGTTTGGTGTTTAAGCAAGGTTGAGTACAAATAAACGTACTCAGCAAATGTCCCTTTTGGTTGAAGTGGACTAGTTGGATGTGGAGTTAAGCTCAAAGAAGTTGCTTTTAGTTGGTCAGGTATTTATCATTATTAGAAGCCAAGTTTTATCATAGAATCCAAGTTGATATCACAAAAGCACCTACTCAGAGAGGAAAGTACCAGAAATCATAAGTATAGCCATCATCTTTAAATCATCAACATAATTGTATCTAGAGAATCTCTAATCAAATAGGATCCCACGGCTGCTCTTAACCGTGAGCATGACTGATATACCAGTTTCTAAGCCTCTGCAGAGGTCGCACACTTTACCCACGAGTTGTGATCCCTTTCCAGCCTGGGTTTGCAAGACCCGATCTTCACTACCGAGGTGAATGGCTAGGGATTCACTATGTAGCCTATAGAAAGATTCTCCTGGTGTGTAGCCGCCCAATAGGTTTCGCTAGTCATACAAACACAGTACTCCTCCCTAAAGGGGCGAATAACAAAACCAAATCGAATGAACATCGGCACCCCACCCTTAATAGAGCAAGCACTATGCCCCAGCCCCCATTGATGGCACAACAGCGAAGCAAACTACACCCGAGATTCCTCCAATTAATTATGTAAGGGCGTCCCATACCACCCCCATGGTTGTACTGTTGTCCTGGGTGGTCTCTCAACGAACAGGTCCTTACGTAGAGGTACTCGGGAAATAGCCCAAGCCCTCTAAAATGCCACAAGATCATAATCATAATCAGAATGAATCATCGTATCATAAAGCAATTCTCATCATGTTTGTTGATTAGGTTAAAGCACTAGCATGTAGCTGATCATAATAGGCCAACCCAAAAAGGTAATCAGGGACATGATAAGTAGAAAGCTAGTCAATCCTTAGGTTAATCATACTATGTGGGACAGTGAATTATAAAGTAAATAAGATATAACATGTTAGTGGACACTTGCCTTCACCAAACTGTTGCTGCTCAAGGGCTTCTCCTGCAACATCCTCGGACTCCACGGACAGAATGTTATCTTGGCGAGTGCGAACATACATTCATCATTTTTTTGAATAGAAAGGAACAATACACCATACAAGGGAAAAGATTATAAAAAACGGGAAACACAAAATTGAGTTCGCTTCTACGGTCACACGAGAAAAAAACACCGAAATCGAAGCTACGATTGAGAAGTTATCGCGTTTACATTATACAAATATGAAATAAAACATTTAATTCGACATACTTGCATTAATCAACATTTATCAAATGTAACTAGAATTATTACCTAGTTTTAATTAATATGCTACACTAACAACTCTTGGTTAAATAAGTAATTTAAATAATATTAGCGACTCTAAGCAGGATGAATTAACGGTCCAAGACGAAGTGCGCGACGGAAACAACACAACATTACGCGAACAGCACGTGAACACCACACGGACCAACGCAACACACGAGGACTATTAAATAGGTAACACATTTATACTAAACAGTTATTAATAAAGAATATTTCAGCTACTATTAACCATGTTGTTGTTTATTTATAAACGCACAAGTTGAAAAGCCTAAATTAGATTTAATTGGAACGCTACTTTAATAATCATTGGTCAAACAAACATTTAATAAATTATTTAAAAAATATAACAACAGAGAATAATACTTCTAACATGTAGACAACTTTAATACGAATATAACACGACTCAAACGGAGCGAATCAGATTTAAAACGCAAAAGATATCGCAAAAGAGGGGAGAGAGAGGGGCCGCGCACTTAGGGAAGTAAACGAAGAAACCTCCATGAACAACAATAGAAAAGCTCACCTGGGAAGAGGACCCTCGCCGGAGCCGAGCAGAAATCCATCGATTGTCGGTGAACCAAAGGTCGGATCGACGAATCGAAAGCACGGGACGAAGCTCTCGACGAGACGAACGCGGCGCTACTCTCGGATTTCACCGACGACGCACAGATTGAAAGTAATTGCTCGCCGGAGTTGAAACCGCCCCAAACTTCGGCGAGCAATTCCGAGATTTGTGGATCGAATCTGGGGAAACGGTTTCAAGATTTGGAAAGGGCTCAACGAGAGGATTCCAGCCATATATATATATTGCTACAGTTTGAAGAAATTTTATTTTTCGTAATAATCCTATTTTTAAAATTAAAATAATTCCAGAAAAGGCTAAATCGTTTTTAATGTCTGAAAAATATCTCGAATGCTCCAAAAATTCTAGGAACATTCCTAGACATGATTTGGGATCCAATGAACTCAAAAAACATATTTAGAATTTTTGAAAATGTTTTTAAGTACCCCAAATAAATAGATTTTGGTTATCAAAAAATAGAAAAATATTTAGAAAATTATGAAAATTTATCGGAAACTTCTACAAGGCATATTAACATGTTTCAAACACTTCTTGCACTTAGACTATGCAACAACCAAAGCACCACTAGGGCTCACTTCATTATATAACAAAATAACTCTTCATTATTTTAGAAAAGGAAAAAGAAAAGGGAAGATAGAAAAGAGTAACACCTGAATTTTAAGTATAGAGAAATGAAATTCTTATACCCCAAAATTCAGGGTGTTACACTGGGTCCCATCGATCAGCGAGCACGCTAGGGAAGACGCTTCCGACAACTGCGGCCCGTTGGTCGATCTGAGGAGATAGTTAGCGTCCACTCTAGAAGAACCTACCCTCGAACGAACCCCACGTCATAGAGCCTGGGTCGGGCGTGGCAAAACCGGACTGGGGGCTAGGCATATAGAAGGGAAACCACTCGAGTGGATCCCACGACTGGCTCGAGACTAACCCATCATAAATGATCGGCCACATTAACTATGCCTGGTGCCTCCCACTCATGACCTACGGACCCTTCAGACCATAGAGCACTCATGTCCTATGAGCCCCTCGAACTATGGCGCATTTACGACATGCGTGTTCCAAAGCCATCAGTGCACTCATGCCCTATCGAAACTAGGCCCGAGCACACAGGCTATTAGCAGGGCGCAACACGATGAGCCATGCCAAACCCCAGGCTACGAAGGCCAGGGGTCAGCATAGTCCACTTGAGGCGCCCGACCCACACTGTCCGCGCTATTCGTAATAAAGAATACATGACAGTTAGGGACTGCGAGCATGTGTGGCTTTACCACATGGTAAGATGTCCAATTTTACCATTGCCTGGTGGCTCGATCTCGAGGAAACCATAACGGGTAGACCTCCCTCCTTAGCCTATTAAAGAAAGAGGCCAACCCCGAGACTCGAGAGGTCCTTTTTCACCTGGGCGGACAAGGCAACGAGGCGACTTCTTTGAGCACACACCTAGAAGGATGGACTCCAAGGAAAACAACACCCAAAAGACCGATGAACAGGAAGAGGACCTAGAGGCCATCGCCAAGCCAAGAATTAGCTAGGACTCCACCTTGTAACCACCTCTGCCACGGACAAGAGACTTGGGAGCCTCTCCTCCCTCGCTCGCCTTGCTTGTAACCCCTACTATGAGCTTTGATCATCAATGGTGCCGGTAGCGCAAACCATCAATTACTGGATGTAGGGACGTTATGCACGAACCAGTATAAATCTTTCGCCCACCGCGCACACCCTCTGGAGCCCGAACTCGCACAATGAATTTACTTGTTAGAGCAAGGTTCGAAACACCGACAATTATACTGCACTGAATAGTCATGTCAACTTTGTTGGTGAGTTGCATTGGGCATGCAACTTTGTTGGCTCTAGTTTTTGCATTCTGGCAGTGTGAAGATATGATGCATGTGTGGTTTAGAAAATAAGTAGGCCTTTTTTATGACATTTGAAACGTTGCTAGTGTTGTGCTTATTTTTACTGTAATGTTTTGGTTTCTATAATTCTACACACAGGTGACATAGATGGGGCAAGCCAAGTTACGAACTCTAATGTCATAGAAGATGATGATTTTCAAGGCAAACCAACCAACAATGGTACATCAAAGGAACTATCGAACAATGATTGTGACCATGAAGAGAATATTGACCCGCTAATGCCATGAAGATTAGGAGTTAACGTAGATTGTTGTGTCACAACATTTTCTTGATGAGAAATATGGACTCTGCTAAACAAAAACCATTGCTTTATTTCATTGCGACTGAATGATAGATTTTTCTTGTTAGAAGGCAGCATATTTCTTTTCCTGTTCCCTCCTACCATTCACTGCCTCTAGGGGTTAAGTGCAAAAAATTAAGGGATGGGTCATTCGCGAAGAGCACGCCTTTTCACGACAATCTATATTGATTGTCTCTTAACTGTATTAATGATTTAGGGGCTCAAGATTCTATCATGAAGCCTCTTAGCTATATGTTGGGGGCCTACATTGCCGAAGGTCCTCAAAATATTTGTATTACATAATTAAGTGTGTTTCAGGTGTACAATGAAAGCCAGACTTGGCAGGTCTTCAGCTATTTCAGGCGTACGATAATGGTTGAGCGAAGCTGTCTGTCAGCTGAAGCTATAAGGAGAGAAGCTTTGTTTATGCACAGAAACAACAAGAATGTGGATTGAAGTAACCAGCATTGGTAGAGGAGAAAACTCGGACGAAGAGCGACGAATGTGAAATAAGTGTGAAGAAAGGGAAAAGGCAGTAATATCCCTACGACGTTTGTAAACAATGAGTATAATGCCTCAGGGGCACAAATTGTAATTTTGTACAAAGGCGTTTCATCTTCCCTATAAATAGATGAAAAGTGCCAGGCATAAAGTACCTTTTTCAAAAGCCATAGCTTCGTGTCGCTTAGCCTTCGAAGAACCTTCGCACTACCTTCTACTAAAGACCCAAAGGTATGCTTGTAAACTTATCTGATATAATGGAGATTAAATGAAAATGCTAAGGCAAAGGAAGATGAGTTTTCATACTCTTTCGTACTATCACCCCATTACGCATCACACTCGCTTATATTTTCCCTCGCCGACCTTCGTCCTTCGCATTAACACTTCGAAAAAGTGTTAAAGTTAAAATGAAGGTTCATATTTCTAATTTGTGTTCCTTTATTTTCAATGTCTTCAGGGGATTGAAATCAAGTACCCAACATTGGTGCCCACCTCCGATGATTCCACAACCACATCAGCATACAACTGGCTCCATCCTTGGACTCATCGATCCCAATCAAGGGAATGAAGCTCTCATCAGAGAAGTAAGGAACCAGAAGAAGAAGGCATCTAGCCCACCACCTTGAGAAGATGAACTTGATGAGGAGATCAGCAACCTTGGACTCATCCACCTGCAAGTTGAGAAGCGCAGGGAGAAAATGGTTTGTCTTTCAGAGCTTTAGAGGAAGATTGATGAAGGAACTAAAGAGATGCGCAACATCAAAGCGCACGAAAACATGAACAGCTACAGGGACCAATATTATGATGGACACAAGCATGACAACCTTCGACATGAAGAATTCAATGTACATGATTTACTCTATGATGAAGCTTCCCCGCTGACACCAGAATTATAGGCTACTCCATGGACACCCCTATATAGGCCTCCTACACTACCTATCTACGATGGCCTGACTGACCCAAAGTAGTTCCTCCTGAGCTATGAGGCTACCATATCCTCGTATGGTGCTAACTCAGCAGTCATGGTGAAGTCCTTCGTCATGGCGGTCCGAGGTGTGGCCCAGACTTGTTACTCATCACTTCGGCCAAGGAATGTCAGTTCATGGCCGAAGCTCAAAGAAATGCTTTTTACTACCTTCTAGGGTTTTCAGTCCAAGCCCATCACTGCACAAGCCTTATTTCAGTGCACCCAGGAGCTAGATGAGTACCTTCAGTCATTTGTCCGAAGGTTTCTTAGGCTTCAGGCTCAAGCTTCGATAGTTCAAGGTGACATCGTCATCGAAGCTATGGTCAAGGGGCTCAGGCCAAGACCAACTGCTCAGTATTTTGCAAGAAAGCCTCCTCACTCCCTTGAAAAATTACTGCAAAAAATGGATGAGTACATAAGGGCTGACAATGAATTCCTCCAAAGAAGGGAGGAATTCCACAGATAAACCAAAGTCACCAGGGGCTTTGGAGGAAGGTTTCATCCAAGACATGAACGAAGTATCTATAACCCACCATAGCGTGAGGAAAGGATGGCCCAATCTTAGGGTCAGTTAGGGCAACAATAGGAAAGCTCTCAGTAGCAATCCTCGCATAGCACGTTTCGTCCACCTGCTCCAAGAGGAGGAAGGGGAGGCCTAAGTTTTGGTGGCAAATTTAGTGCACTCCCAAGAAAACCATTATGCTTGTTTTGTGGTGAGGACAAAGGCCACACCACAAGAAAATGCCATCATACCATCAACAAGAAGAAATAACTTGCTTCGTCAGCCATGCAACCTTCACAGTCAAAAGAGGTGTTCAGTACATCCTCATACTGTTCACCCTACATCCCGCAATATGTCTAGCCTTAATCACGGGAACCAAGGCCAAGTATGCCTTGTGCCTCAAACGCCTCAAGTAACCCAGCGATGAGTGTGTGGTCACCATCTACCTCCTTATGACCAAGTCCCTGTTGGTCAACCCAAGTTCCCAAGGCAAGGCCTAAAGGAAAGGGACAAAAGGGATGGATCTGAAACTCGTACTGTCAACAGTATGGTCCTGGAGATGAAGCACATACATTAAAGACCCCATGGGGCTAGGTAAGTGAGCCCGAAGTTATCAAGAAGCCATTATTGTCTATCTACAATTACTTTTGCAAACTTTTTTCCTATATCATGCAAATTAATACAATAATGACATGGTACCTTCGAGTGTAATAACAAAAATGTTACAATTAAATCTTCGGCTAAGTAATGGTGAAAAGGCTCTGAAGTCGTTCCTAAGGGAATGTAGAGCTATGTCCCATTTCACCTAAGTAATGGTGAAAAAAATCCGAAGTTGTTCCTAAGGTAATGCAGAGCTATGTCCCATTTCAGCTAAATAATGGTGAAAAAGCTCTGAAATCATTCCCAAGGGAATGCAGAGCCATGTCTCATTTCACCTAAGTAATGGTGAAAAAAGTTATGAAGTCATTCCTAAGGGAATGCAGAGCCATGTCTCATTTCACCTAAGTAATGGTGAAAAAAGCACCTAAGTAATGGTGAAAAAAAGCTCTGAAGTCATTCCTAATGGAATGCAGAGCTATGTCACATTTCACCTAAGTAATGGTGGAAAAAGCTCTGAAGTTGTTCCTAAGGGAATGCAGAGCCATGTCTCATTTCACCCAAACAACGATGAAAAAGCTCCAAAGTCGTTCCTAAGGGGATGCAGAGCCACGATTCATTACATCCAAGAAATAGCGTAAAACCATGAAGATATACACTTTCCTTTGTAATGTGTGAAAAGAAGGGAAGGTGTTTTTCGCCTTCGGCTCTAAAAAGCATGTTGAATAAAATTTCACGCATCACAAAAGTAAAGAGGCAATAAAAAAATGATTATGTATATATTACAAAACATCTGAAGAAACTTCGAAAGAGTTTAGATACTTTGAATCATAAAAAATATTACAACAAGAAACACTATTTTTCATATTATCTAATTAGTTTCCTGGGTTGCTTTGCATTGCTTCGACAAAAATTTGCTCGCAAATCTTGAGGATAGCATCATCTACAGTTTTTTTTCACAACCCTGGCAGAGATTGATTCAGCTTCGGTAGCAACATCTTGCTTCGGCTTCAGTATGTTTCACTTCAATTATTACCTGTGGTGTGGTGATTTTTAGCAAGGGTTAGTAAAGTAATCGCTAGAACCAGTACACTAAAATTTAACAAAAGCGAAAAGTCAAATACCTTCGGACTTCTTGACTTGAAGCTTCTTCATAATGTCCACATCCTTTTATGCTGCTTGCTGTGCCTATAGAAACTTTTTGAAAGTTAGTATGAGCATACCCCGCAAAGGTAAAGATGAAGGTAACCGAGTACATACCTTCTCCCTATTCTTTATAGATTCTTCAATACTCAATTATTTCTCGCCCCTCTTCCAAATTTTAGATAAGAATTTTTTGGACCACTCTAAAGCTTCGACAGTCGATCTTCGGACATGGTCACCAGAAACTTTTGAAATTGAGGTCTGCGCAAGCCCTCACTTGATTGCACTCAACTTTTAGCAAAACTGAAGCAGTGCTTCGGGCACCTATCCAAGCACAGTAGTCCTCTCGCACTGAGAGAACACCTTTGAAAGCATGAGTCTCACTAAGCACCCACATCATTAGGCCTACTAAGTCATTTTTCTCTTTAGATAGAGCCCCGACAGAGGAGAAGGTTTTTAGCAACTCATTATGGCATCTGTTGCCGAGAATGTGACAGTTGGCTAGCAGGATTCAATAGTTTTCATTAAGTCCTCTCACATGATTTACTTCATTCTTTAGGTCATCAATCTTTACCTGAGCGTTGCTGCCACTTCGGCGGATGCTTGCATCAGCTTTGTTGTTTTAGCTTCGTGCTCCTCTTTTACTCGCTCAAGCTCAACTTCAAGTGGCGTAATTTGTCTATCCTTTTCGGCATTAGAAGCTTAGAGCTTATTTCTCTTTGCGCATTATCTGGACTTTGGTTTAACTATCAATAAAATCCTTTTCTAGGATCTTGAAAGATTTTTCCTTCTCATCTCAATCAAACTGAAGCCCGGACACTTTGGATCTGAGTTTCATTATTTCTTTCTAAGCGACTTCGCCCTCAACATTCTTCTTGTTCCTTAAAGCCTTGCAATGATATAAAAAGCGAAAAATAAGTTATTCCATTAATGCAACCCAAAGCTAAAAAAACAAAAATCAATAGAAATTACCTTAAGATGAGTGTAAGCCGGGCAATCAGAAAAGTCTTGAGAAGACAGTCGAAAGCATGGCCTCCAGCTTCGGGAAACCAACATTAATCGCCATATAGCGGCATACTTTAGTTTCCATATTGTCTGAGTAGCAGTATAAATAATCATCTGGCCCACCCCAAAGATAGTAGACCCCGAAGGGTATCCAAGTTGTTCGGCGAAACCGATAGCCTCGGCCAGCTACTTCGCACCCTTGACTTTCCCTATACCATGATGAACCTGATACCTTCGAGCACCCAAGTCTTGGTCAAAAGGTCGTTCACCAAGCGGTGTATCATCTTCGATTGCCTTCTTGGCCAATTCAAATTCAGCAGGCCCCTTCCCTATGTCATCCGCCAAGGCAGGCTTGGAGGAACCCTTATCTTTATCTGCCATGATTGCCGAAGGTGTCAACGCTGCAGTAACTTGTTCAAACCCTAGGCTTCTTGGACCAGTCTCATCTACAACAGGTGGTGCAGTGTTCTTTGGCACTAGTGTTGTACCAGTAGTATCTTTCTCCTCAGTTTCATCTTCATCAACAATCGAAGAATGAACTCATTACCGAAGCTATTTGCTCCTCTTCCTCTTCTTCCTCGCTCTGTGGAAGCGACTCCAAAGGTGTAATCCTTTGCGCATCAAGGCAATAGCTTCTCCAATTTTTGCCTCTTTGACTCCCATATGAAGGAGTTCTTTAATCTCATCTGTCACCTTAGCTTTGGGTGCAGCCTAAAAATATTCAAAACAGGAAATTGATATAATAAATTCATAACCAGTATTATACCAAAAACCAAAAAACCATATTTACCAGAATTTCCTCTGAGGCTTGAGGAGTTGATTCAACTTGCACCTTTGAAACTTTGCTCCGCCCTGTAGTTACCTTCTTTTTCCTCTTCTACGAATCCTGAACCATGATGGGATATTCGAGATTGAAGAAGCTGATATCATCAAAGACACGGTTCAATCAACGTCTCTTTCGAGCCCCAAAAGCCTGTTGTAAAGCTTTGGCTTCAGGTTTGCTATAGTTACCAAGTATCTCGCTACATTTCGCTTCAACATAATCTATCAACCCTTCACTAGGTTCTCCAAACTCATCTTCGAATTTATACTTGTAACACAGCCTAACCATCCCAAGCTTGGCGTCCGAAGCGTCTTTTTCAAACATCATCGGTATTTTCCACTCAACCGCTAGTGACCATTTCTTAAAGCTAAAAATTACTGAACAAGATCCCTCGTTCCAATATATGCACGTCGATTTTTTATAACCAAAGCTTGTAACAATAGAAGTATGAATAATGCCTTTTATATCAACCCATGCTGTCAAGTCATTCTTCATATAAAACCACTCCTTCACCCATTCATTCGACCACTTGCTGCGGTATGCAAGAGCCATAAACATCGAGCCCCTTCGAGAAGCAAAGTTATAACAACCAAAGTTGTTATGAAGGTCCCTAGTCACCTTCATCTGAAAGTGCAGCTCATGAATCTGACTGAAGGCTTCGTAGAAAGCTTCGACATCAAGTTCAGCCACTGGACTCTGAACAACCCAAATGAAAATTTCTAGACGCACTATAGTGTTTGGGGTGAGCTGATGAAGGTAAATGTTAAACCTTTTCAGCAACGCGACTATCATCTTATGCAGAGGGAATCTAAGGTCAACATTCAAAAAGCTTTGAAACACTACAACTTCGTCTTCTTTTGGATTCGGCACTAACTCACCACCTCCTAACCGCACCCAATCAACATTGTCAATATAGCCGAAATAGTTAAGTACCTCAATATGTCCTCCTTTGATCTTGGATTTGTCGAAGTCCACATGGCTTGGCTTCGTGGGACGTACGATTGAGATGTACTCCTCAATGTCAATATTGTCCCTGTCTTCAGACAGATTCATAGAGTCGGCCTCGGCCTGAGAGGCGGTTGCTCCCGCTGCTAAAGCAAACTCTTCAACCCTCGCTCTAGCATATCTGATGAAGGTGTCAGCGACATCTCAGCACTATGTTGCTCTTCGGCCATCTCTAGTGAAAAGCGAATAATTTCCAAACTAGCTAAGACTAGTTCGAAAGTGGAAAAAAATATTTGAAGCTAGCTTCAAAGGTGGTGTAGGCGCTAGCAGCAGTAAATGCAAACAACAAAGTCGTGCTAATAACGCTTGGTGTCGCCTCCTTTTATATGCACAACCTTTTGGCTCTAACCGTTGCACTCAATGACCGTTGGGTCCCACTATTCAGAGTTGCTATTTCATAACAAGCTTTGGGAATGTGTTTTTCGGAGCTTCGACACAAGGCCTCCCAGTTACAATTTTTGCAATCTAAGCTCGTTATGAAAAAATGAACTCATCCCGCAAGGGGTACTGTTGGGGCCTACATTGTCGAAGGTCTTCAAAATATATGTATTACATAATTAAGTGTGTTTCATGTGTACAATGAAAGCCAGACGAAACAGGTCTTCGACTATTTAGGCGTACGATAATGGTTGAGCGAAGCTGTCTGTCAGCCGAAGCTACGAGGAGAGAAGCTTCGTCTATGCGCACAAACAACAAGAATGCAGATCGAAATAACTAGCTTCGTTAGAAGAGAAAAACTCGGACGAAGAGCGACGAAGGTGCAATAAATGTGAAGAAAGGGAAAAGTCAGTGATATCCCTACGTCATTTAACAATGAGTATAATGCCTTAGTGGCACAATTATAATTTTGTAGAAAGGCAGTTCATCTTTTTCCTATAAATAGATAAACAGTGTCTATATAAAGTAACTTTTTCAAGGACCATAGCTTCGTGTCGCTTAGCCTGAAGAACCTTCGCACTATCTTCTATAAAAGAGCCGAAGGTATGCTTGTAAACTTACATGATATAATGGAGATTAGATGAAAATGCTAATGCAAAGGAAGATGAGTTTCCGTACTCTTTCGTACTATCACTCCATTACGCGTCACACTCGCTTATATTTCTCCCGTAGACCTTCGTTCTTCGCATTAACACTTCGAAGACTTGAACGAAGGTTCATATTTCTAATTTGTGTTGTCTTGATTTTCAACATCTTTAGAGGATTAAAATTTAATACCCAACACTATCCTTTGTACCTAGATAACAGATCCAATAGCTCTGGTTGTATATACCCTAAAAACTTATCAGCAATCTAAACATAATGTTAACAGTCGTTCGTAATCGTTTTGACGATCTGTGTGCAATAATGGTCTCGGGTTGTCCATAGGGCTTCCATTATTTAACTCTGGGTATTATTTTTTAAGATATTACCTACTCGTAAGTCCATGGGGCTTCCATTATTTGATTATGGTTATTGTTTTTTTTTAAGATATTACCTACTCGTAGTAGTAGGTAGCAGCAACGGCATCAGGAGAGTGTGAATTATTGAGATCGTAAGCAGATAACAACCGATCTTATACACTATGTGCATCGCGTCTCATGCGGACCTTATTATAAGTGGAAAAAGGCAGTAAGAGGGAAAAAGGCTTGTAACATAATGGTAAGCGGTAATATTAAATTATGAATTATTTAAATCTAAGTATAATCAGATATCACACTAGAAATTAATATGATCTATTTAAATTTATTATCGTGGATACTCAATTATGGATTATTATTATTATCATTTAATTACATTTAGTGAACCCAACAACATCTTACTAGCAAAGTCCGGGTCTCATAATAAGAAATAACAAAATTGTACGAGAGCCGTAGCTGCGATGCGACGCACGCTAGGCCACGTGCACCGCATGTACAACAGCCGTATGCCGTAGCTGCGACGCCGACGAACGCTCTGACAGGTCCATCGTTGTTTATATGCCCGCCCATATTTCTCCGAAGACCAATATAATACTGTATATTGCAAGAAACAACAACTCTGGCTTACGAAACCAGTGACCGCGACCGCACAGCACATATCGATATTATCTAGGTAAACCTGTACACACAAAGCTAGCCAGGGATAAAAACGGTTGGAAACGTTATTTATTCGGTAATCAGTTTTTTAATCGTTTTTCTTTTATTATGAATAAATAGGATATAAAATCTATAATACAAATTTGTATTCTTGTTTTTAACATTCAGCTTCTAAAGATTCATAAAAGGTAAACCTTAAATTCATCATATTTTTTTTAAATAATAGATATAAACTTCGGTATGGATTCAGAAATAAATTCGGTATTTTTTTCAACTTTTTGTGTTGTAGGAAGCAAATAATACATAAAACAATTTATGTAATATTTTATTCGTATTTGTACTAATGCGCTTGATAACATAAAAAAAGATCAATATCAAATTTTATACATATCTATTTTAAAATATTAAATTTGTCCTAACAGTTCGAATTACCACTTTCATCCCTAAGCTAGCACCTCTGTGGTACTGTCCCTGCCTTGCTTAATTCCTATCCGTGCAGCAAGGAGTACAAGTTAATTGATTATTTCAGGGCATCGCCTCGTCATCCTGTTCATGTTTACCATCCATTGATATATATTATGTATTTTCAGTTTATATGAATTAGATGGGATTAGGTGGATTTGAATCCATAGTAAATTAAAATCTCTTATTTCTTCTAATACCGTATAATTCATATCACTACAAGAAAACGTTGAAAAAGTGTCGGTAAATATAAGAGCGTCGGTCTCGACACTCTTATTACTGTAAAAGTGTAGGTTCTAACAGTACCGACACTCTTAAATTAAGAGTGTCGGGGTCTCGCGTAAACCCACAATCTTAATTTAAGAGTGTCGGCCCACCATGTGCCGCACACTCTTATTCTTTTACCCTAGCCGCCCGAAATTAACTCGGTCAGCTTCACCAGCCCACGCCGCCACATCCTTCTTCTCCATCCTGCCCGCGCCGCGCCGCCGCCGCCCTCGTCCATCCCGCCCGCTCCGCGACGTCGCCACCCACCTCCATCCCACCGCGACACCGGCGCCCAACCGCCACCCCCGGTCGCCGTCGCCCACGCCCGGCCGCCGCGACACCGCCGCCCACCTCCATCCCTCCACGTGCCGCGATGCCGGCGCCCACCCTCCGCGCGCAGCGCGCCGCAACGCCGGCCCGTTACTCCCTACGCGCGCAGCGCGCCGCCGCCCTGCTCTCTCCAGCTTGCCGCAGCTGCTCTCGCGCCTCCACCTCTTCTTTCTCCCTCACCGCTACCAGCATTGCCTCGTCCCCGTACCCACCGCCGCCGCTGCATCCCGCGCGCCACCCGCTCCCTCCCGCAGCGCCGCTCGCTCCCTGCTCCCTCCTGCAGCGCCGCCCGCTCACCGCTCCCTCCCGAGCGCCGGCCGCCGCTCCAGCGCGGCTCACCCTGCCCGCTCCCTCCAGTGTTGCACGCTCTGCCCGCTCTCTCCCGTGACGCCCGCCGATGTCCAGCGACGCCCGCCGACGTCTAGCGCCGTCTGCGCCGCCCACACCCTCCTGCGTCCTGAGCACAGCCTCGCCGACGCGCCACCCCGCCCGCAACGCCCTGCATTAACCTGTGAGTACAAATATCTAACAACTTTGAGTATAAATATGCATTAACCTGTATATTTTTCTAATGTGTAATTGTAGTGATGCTTTAACTCATACCTAAGTGTATATATGTTGTTAAATATGTATCATTTCTTTAGCTTTGAATATGAGTGACGATCGAAGAAGGGCGATGTACGAAGGATTCGACAGTGCCACTCATGGGCACTCTGATGCATGGGTGAGAGTTGCAGATGAATTCGTGGCACTCGCATTTGCTGGTGATGCTCGTTTAGCGAGGTGCCCGTGTATAAAATGTCGGAACTTGGTTCGGTTGAAAAAAGTGGAGCTCTCATATCATGTTTTCAAACATGGTTTTATGCCGAACTATCTCGTATGGCATGAGCATGGAGAGGTGGACCATACTATTGAGTCGGATGGGGACCTGGATGTAGACCGAATGGAAGAGATGTTGGATGATATTAGGAATGAGTACCCAGAACTACAGAATAATGAAGCTTTTCCAGAGGATATGAGAGAGTTCTACAAGCTTCTTGAAGCCTCAGAGGCTAAAGTGCATGAAGGAACCAATGTGAGCGTACTGCAGGTGGTAACACGTCTTATGGCGATGAATTCAAAGTACACCTTCTCCAACAGCTGTTACAACGAAATTGTGAAACTGATTATTGATATCATCCCACCGAATCATAACATGTCGAAGGACTTGTACCATTGCAAGAAGCTCGTAGCTAGTCTTGGCATGAACTACCAAAAGATTGATGCTTGCGAGAACAATTGCATGTTGTTTTGGAAGGAGCATGAAAATACCACACATTGCATCCACTGCAGTAAGTCAAGATATGCAGTGGTGCTAGATGAGGATGGAAATGAGGTTATGACAAAGGTGCCGATGAAGCAACTCCGGTACATGCCTATCACTCTACGGCTTAAGCGTCTCTTTCTAAATCAAGAGACAGCAAAGCAAATGAGGTGGCATAAAGAAGGGGATCAGCAGGGTCAAGATCCGGATGTCATGATGCATCACTCAGATGGCGAGGCCTGGCAGGCTCTCGACCGTTTTGATCCAGAATTTGCAAGAGACCCTAGGAGTGTTCGTCTTGGTTTGTCGACGGACGGATTCACTCCTTACTCCAATAATTTTACTTCTTACTCATGTTGGCCAGTTTTTATGATGCCCTACAATCTCCCTCCTAACAAATGCATGAAGGAAGAGGTCATGTTTCTTGCCCTTATTGTTCCAGGTCCGAAGGATCCTATAACGAAAATTAATGTATTTATGGAACCGTTGATCGAAGAACTAAAAATGTTGTGGCAGGGGGTTGAGGCATATGATAGTCATCTGAAATGTCGTTTTACTCTACGCGCATCATATCTATGGTCAATTCATGATCTGCTAGCATATGGCATTTTTTCTGGTTGGTGTGTCCATGGCATACTGCGTTGTCCGATATGTATGGGTGACTCACAAGCATATAGGTTAGAACATGGTAAGAAGGAAACATTTTTGATGTTCACCGACGCCTCCTTCCCAATAATCATCATTTTAGAAAGGATACAAAGTCATTCTGAAAAGGCAAGAGGGTTAGAGATGGGCCACCAAAGCGGCAAACTGGTGAAAATACCATGAGACAACATCGTGACCTAAAACCGGGCGTAGGAGGTCGGTTTCAAGGGTATGGTAAAGAACACAATTGGACGCACATCTTGTTTATCTGGGAGCTACCTTACACGAAGGCATTGCTGTTACCACATAATATAGATTTGATGCACCAAGAATGTAATGTTGCGGAAAGCATCATAAGCATGTGCTTCGACTTCACCGGTCAAACCAAAGATAACATGAATGCAAGAAGAGACTTAGCTGAACTTTGTGATCGTCCGCACCTTGAGCTTAGAAAAAATCCAAGTGGATCTGAGAGTCGGCCACTAGATCCTTATTGTCTGAAACGACAAGAGCGAGAGGAGATATTTCAATGGTTGAAAAAGTTGAGGTTCCCAGATCGCTATGCGACTAATATAAAACGAGCAGTTAACCTCGACACTGGTAAACTCGTTGGGTTGAAGAGTCACGACTATCACATTTTGATTGAAAGACTAGTGCCAGTAATGTTCCGTGGATACTTTAGTCCCGATGTGTGGAAGATATTTGCATAACTCAGTTATTTTTATAAGCAGATATGTGCTAAGGAAATCTCAAAGAAATTGATGCTGAGATTTGAGAAGGAATTCGTTGTCCTTGTATGTAATATGGAAAAAGTATTCCCACCTGGATTTTTTAATTGTATGCAACATTTGCTTGTGCATCTTCCTTGGGAAGCGTTGGTAGGAGGACCTGCACAGTTCATGTGGATGTATAGTCAAGAAAGATAATTGAAAAAACTCAGAGGAATGGTGCGGAATAAGGCAAGGGTTGAGGGGTGTATTGCAGAGGCGTTCGCAGCCAAAGAGATCACATTATTCTCAAACAAGTATTTTTCAGACACAAACAACGTGAATGCGCAAACGACACAGTACCATGTTGCCGAGCAAGCTCCAATCACTGATCTAAGTGCTTTTAAGTGGGACGGTAAAGGTGTCGGAGCTTACACATCACATCTTGTGGGAACGATAGAGCGTAACAAGACCTTGCTTTTCTTGTATGTCAATATGCGAGAACTTCATCCTTATTTCCAAATCTTTGATAGCATATATAAACCCAACAAACAACTTACTCAAAAGCAGTTGGATGACCTACGCTTGAAAGGGTTACACGGTGGCCCGTCCTTCGTGCAGTGGTTCCACGAGCATGTAATTTCCTCCATGCCTATCTTTTTTCTAACTTAAGTTCAGATGTTGCATAGTATTTTATTTTTATTTGTTCCTCATTTTTGTAGTGTAAGAAACCTAAAGCCAGTGTCTCCAAAGACTTGCAACAAATATCACATGGTCAATTGACCGCAAGAAAATTTGATCGCTATGATATTAATGGATACCATTTTCGAACAGCAAAACTAGAAGCGAGTCGTCCACTTGCAGCTACAACAAACAGTGGAGTTGTAGCAAGTTCGTATAGCGATGATGGACAATTGGAGGACTATTATGGTATTGTTCAAGACATAACCGAGTATACATTTGGAGGTCACAAACCTTTGAGACTTGTGACGTTTGATTGTATATGGTTTGATCCACATGTTGGCATGTGAGTTGACGAATTCGGGATGGTGGAGGTAAAGCATGCATCAAGGTATAAAGGAAATGAGTACAACAATATCATCCTGGCACATCAAGCGCATCAGGTGTACTATTTGAGTTATCCTCATAAAAGTTTTAAAACCTGGTGGGTTGCATATAAAGTTAATCCAGAGGTTCACCCTTACCGATATCAAAACTACAATTTAAGCACCAACGATGATGATGATGTTATCTTCCAAGAAGTCGGTGATCAAGCAGACGATAGCGACAATGATAGTATTATATCCGAAGGGGCAGGACTAAATGAGTTAGCTTCTCTTACCGTAGAGTTAATGGAGGAACCAGTTTCATCAAACTCAAAACGTCAAAGGTTTGAAGAAACAGTTCTTGAAACACAACAATGGGTTGAACAACTTAATACACGTGTCGCCGAAGAGAACTCTGATGCCGACGATTTTTGATACATAATTCGTAGATGTAATAGCACACTCTTGTTTTTGTTTATTTAATATGCATTACTTTGTGAAAAATTTATTCATACTTACTCTTTTGTGAATTTATTACAGATGTTTAAGATGGATTCGTCTGGTAGGAGATCCAGACAACGAAGGTCAAGGGGTTCCAGTGGTACTCCTAACATGTTTGAGGTACTTGTTTTTTTCTTACTTCAATTACTAGGACCAGCTAGCAATCTAAATTTGTTTACATTTCAGGGCACCACAACAAGCAGGAGCAGGCAAGAGCAGTTGCTTGCCTCCCTAGAGGAGATGCGGGATACCAGCGGACCCTCTAATACAGAAGGGGCTACTTCGCATGCAGCTGCTTCAGTGGCACCTACTATGGCACCTACTGCGGAGGCGGCTGTGGACAAGGAGGCTGAGGAAGCTGCCGCAGAACTGGAGGATGGAGAGGAGACTTCTGGAGCAGACACTTCTACAGAGGAGGCTGCCACACAGGCTGCGCCACGGCGTGCCATCAGGTATTCTTATTGTTGAGTTGAAGTTTTATTGTCAAGTTGAAGTTTTAAATAAATGATTTTCATTGTGAAATAACAAACTTTCATTTGCAGGTTTCATCGGTCCCTCACATTGAAACCTTCTAAACCCTTCGATCAGCGGAGGGTTATTGAACCGAAAGGCACCAGGGCGTGGAAGGAGGTTAGTTGGGACGGGACAGGGCATCGCACACTAGTCCTCACAGGGTTGGGGATTTGTTTGCGATTCGCCTACCCAACGATGGTGACAGAGGGCGGTCAAGAGATAGCTGCTCATTACTGGGCTCATTGGGACCTCAAGCCGTACGGGAATGACGGGACACACACAAGCAAAGTGTCGGATTTGTTTTGGGTAAGTCTCTTGTGATATTCAAATTTAATTCAGATTTTGCATTTATAAGTCTCTAGTGATCTTCAAATTTGCAGGGCCAATTTCGCATGTGCGACCCCTATACCTTGGATGATCCATATGTACGTGAGGTATTCAATGGCTCAGCAGATAGAGCAGTAAAGGGCATGATGTATAAAGCACGATTGAGGGCCGTCACGGTGTACCAAAAGCGTCAGGGGAACTATTGTGACGCGAATATGGCAAAGGAAATCCACCTGACGGCTCAGCAGTACAAAGAGAGTGAGGTGGATTGGTTGAGCCACCATTCAGATGCTTGGGCGTGGATGTGTGAGTATTGGGCTTCTAAGGAGTTCCTGTCCATATCTAATAGAAATCGTATAAATCGGTTGAGCAAGCCAGGGGTCCACTTCTTCGGGGCAGATGGACACGTTGGCAAGGCTGCACGTATGGTGTGTGTAAAATTGCCTGGTCAATTGTTAATTGCATAGACTTGTCTAGACTTTCTAATCATGTGTTGCAGGAGGCTCGAAATGGAGTGGAGCCTACTTTGCTTCAAGTCTTCATCGAGGGACACAAGGGCCCCGACCCGAATCATCCAGAAATACTGAATGATAGTAATGCGACAGAGAAACTGGTAAGTATGAAAATTGACTCTAACATGAACATGATATGCCTTTGTCTGTAATTTGGATGATTTTTTCACAGGCTCGCTACATTGAAAACGTGAGAGAGAAAAATGGTCCAGACGCGGACTGGCTCACTAGTGAGTTCGATACGGAGGCGGCTTATAAGGTTGGCGGAGGCGTGCCGCATGGGAGGTATATGCGCTTGTCATGTTGTTACTATTTAGTGATGTCTTGTCATTTACTATATATATATATATATGATACTCTTACAGGTTAGCAATCGGCGACGGTGTTGTCCCCTGTCGGAGTTACAGTAGACGATCCAATTTCTCAGCTGTGTCGAATCGACCCCGACGATCATCTGCACGTGAAGGAGAGCTGCTTGAGAAGATGACTCAGATGGAGGAGAGTATGACGCAATATAAGCAACAAGTGCAGCAACAGATGCAAAATTGGATGCTACATCAGGTATCAATTTTTTGTTTTTTCGTTGTTTCTCAAGTCCGATTAACTGAAAAACTGATGAATAATCTATTTGCAGATGTACGGAGGTGTCGGAACTCAGTTCGGCATGTCGCCTTTTCAACAATCCCCTATCATCACACATCCGATGTCTGGACAATCATCGGATCGCTCCACTGCAGGGGCGGGTGGATCACAGGTACAATCATCTACTAAACATCATTTGTCCGATAATCATTGGTTGCTTGCTCTCTGTCTTTCTACATGTTTGCTTGTACATGATCTATTTTAAACTTTTGTCATTCGCATGATCTATAGTTACTTTTATTGTTGATCACCACAACTTCTTAATCATAAATAAGAGTGTGTCTTCTGTTTCAGGGTTCTGCAACTTCTGTCCAAGACCAATTGATGCCATCGGGTCTGATAGGAGGGCAAATGATGCCATGGGCACCTCGCTAGCCAGGCATTTGGCCACCGATGCAAACACAGATGCCACCGCCGATGTCGTGGGGATTTCCTCCTCGCGGGCAGTCACACTCACCAGGATTGCCCTCACACTCACCAGGATCACTACGTTAAGTTGATATCCTTTGCATCTCTATTTGTTTCGTTGTTTAAGCAGTTACTAGAAAACATGCATGTATATGTTACAGTCTATGTATATGTTTAATTAGTTACTCGGTAAACTAACAAATTTTTGTTTCTTTTAAAGGGTTCAGGCTCACATCATGCTAGTCCGCCTCCGGATCAGAGCACGTTTATGGACTTATTGATGAACACAAGTGGCGGCGGCTCCAATGACCCACCAACGGAATGAATTAATATGGAGGCTTGTGTGGAACTTACTATCATTGCGTTTTGTATGGACTTGAACTTGTTTCAGATGGATTTGAACTTCTTTCTTATGGACTTGAACTTGTATGAATATTGAATATGGTGCTTGTGTTATGACATATTGAATATAGTGCTTGTGTTGTGATATATTGAATGTTGTGCTTGTATTGTGCTGTTATGGAGGCTTTCCATCCGGGGAGGGAGAAAAATAAAACTGGGTATTAAAAAAATTATTCAGTAAGAGTGTCGGTCCCCACATTCTTATATGCGCCCAGAGAGGCTGGTGACCGCGCGCTCAGTAAGAGTGTCCGCCACGTCACTGGCTGACACTCTTAAGATAAGAGTGTCGGTTGCGTGTTTGTTGGGACTTGCTCTCTGCTGCAAGGGGATCCAACAGTGGGAGTAGTGACTAAAACAGGGTTCTCGCACGAGATGGCAATAGCTCTATCAATCTAGCCTCTTAAGGGCACTGTGCGGGGGTATTTATAGGTATCCGAGTGCCCAGCGTCTTGTGTTATGGACGCATGTGCCCCCAGACACCTAGGTTATCCCCAGAATATTCCCATAAAGCGGGGTTACAGACTGTAATTACAGAGGTGCCTTTACAAATTAGGCCCGTAACACGCAGTGGCCACGCAGGGCCTGTTACAATGGGCCGGATCACCCGTGGGCCTCCATGCTGGACGAGGCCGCACGGTGGAATGACCTCGTTGTAGGTCTTCGCCCGATGTCGTATGGAGCGAAGGGTCTGCACGGTAAGTCTTCGCGGTAGACTTCGATTTTTCACACTTGTTGTGCTAGTCCGGCTGCACCCTTAGGCGACTTCTGCACGGTAAGTCTTCGCGGTAGACTTCGATTTTTCGCACTTGTTGTGCTAGTCCGGCTGCACCCTTAAGCGACTTCTGCACGGTAAGTCTTCGCGGTAGACTTCGATTTTTCGCACTTGTTGTGTTAGTCCGGCTGCACCCTTAGGCGACTTCTGCACGGAGTTGTCGCACGCGAGGGTGGCTAGCGCTGAGCCTCGCAGTGACTTCGTATTGGTCGAATGTCGAAGACCGTCGTCGCGGTCTTTTTTTCGACGCATGTTTTTGCGGGGGATTTTTCACTTGTATATTACATGGCTCTGTCTCGTTAAAAACCTCACCCCCCGGGAGGAAAAGAGTGCGGGCCAGAATAAAATTGTTTTTGCAAATTACAAGGGTGAATCAGCCCTGATGAGTCAAACAAAAAATTTGCGGAGGTTGTCGATGTTCCAGGAGTGCTCCAGGTCTTCACCGCTTGGCGTTGTGAGCCTGTAAGCGCTGGGGAAGCTTTCGTCTTGACTATGAAGGGGCCCTCCCACCTGGGCTCCAGCTTGCCCCTGGACTCTGTCCGAGCTGTTCGGATGAGTACGAGGTCCCCTTCGCTGAATTCCCTTGGGATGACTGCATGGTCGCGCCATGCTTTTGTCTGGGCTTGGTATTTGATTAGAGCCTGTAGGGCGAGGACTCGGTCTCCATCGATGAGATCCTTTGAAGTGGGCTCGTCCACATCGGGGACGGCTGAAGGAACTGTTCGCGGGGACCCATGTTTTATTTCTTGTGGGGTCATGGCCTCCGATCCGTATAGAAGGCGGAAAGGAGTGAACCCGGTCGCCCTGCACTCAGTCGTGTTTAGTGCCCAGACCGCCTCGGGTAACAAATCGGCCCACTTGCCCTTTTTTCGTCGAGGAGCATCTTTTTGACAGCTGTGAAGATTTTTCCATTGGCGCGTTCCACAACTCCGTTGGACTGCGGGTGATAGACTGAGGCGAAGGCAAGCTTGGTGCCGATGGAGAAGCAAAAATCCTTGAAGTCTTGGCTGTCAAACTGCTTGCCGTTGTCGACTGTTAGTTCGGACGGTACTCCGAAGCGGCAAACAATGTTTTGCCAAAAGAATTTTTGGGCAGTCTTTGATGTTATTGTGGAGACAGCCCTTGCCTCGATCCATTTGGTGAAGTATTCGATAGCGACGAAGGCGAACTTAAGGTTCCCCTGAGCCGTGGGTAGGGGCCCGACGATGTCTAGGCCCCAGCGCTGGAGAGGCCATGTGTGGGCGATCAGCTTTGTGAATTGCGAAGGGCTGCCTGATCGAGGGGAAAACTTCTGGCAGGCTTCGCAGGACCTTGTGACCCGATTTGCGGCGCAGATCATTGCGGGCCAGTAGAAACCTTGGCAGATCACCTTAGCAGCTAGGGCCCTTGGCACTGCGTGAGAGCCGCAGGTACCACTGTGGACTTCGCGTATGATCTGGACACCTTCGGTTTCGGTGACGCATTTGAGCATTGGCTGACTGACCCCCTTCTTGTAGAGTTGGCCCTCAATCAGTGCGAAGTCCCGGCTTCGATGTTTGAGGCGCTTGGCCTCGTTGATGTCGGTTGGGTGATAATACCCCTGTAGGAACAGAGTTATTGGTGCCCGCTAGTCTTCGGTCATGATAAGGTTGACTATGCGGTGGCCCTCGCTGTCATTGGTTATTTGGAGCCCTTCGGGGCTCCGGACGGCTGGGGTGCCGATGACATGGTAGAACACGTCGGAGGGCAGGGACTCGCCTCTGGCGGCAGCCTTGGCCAATGCGTCGGCCTCTTCATTCTTGGCTCGGTCCACATGCTGCAAAGTGAATCCCTTGAATTGTCTCTCGAGACTTCGGATGGCCGCGAGGTATTGCATGAGTGCGGGGTCCTTTGCTGCATAGTCTTTCTCGACCTGGCCGGCAACTACCTTGGAGTCTGTTCTGATGATGCAGGTGGTGACCCCAAGGGCCCTTAGCTTGCAGAGACCGAGGATGACTGCTTCGTATTCTGCTATGTTATTTGTGCATCTGTTGGATTCCAGAGCGAAGCTGAGGCGAGCCGCATATTTGTGCTTGACTCCGGTTGGTGAGGTGATGACTGCCGCGGCGCCTGGCCCCGCATGGCACCATGCGTCGTCGCAATGGATCGTCCAAACCCTCTCTGCGGACGGGTCCGGCTGTGTTATTGGCCCAGTCCAGTCGACGACGAAGTCTGCCAGGACTTGTGACTTGATGGCTGTTCTGGGCTCGAAATTGATGTGGTAGCCGGAGAGTTCGGCCGCCCACTTGGCAATCCTCACCGATGCTTCCGGGTTTCTGAACAATTCGCCGAGTCCCCTGTTTGAGGTGACCCGGACCTTGAATGCTTCAAAATAATGACGCAATTTGCGCGAAGACATAACGACTGCGTAGGCAATCTTCTCCAGTTCTGTCATGTTACATTTGGACAGCGTCAGCACTTCGGAGACGTAATAAATTGGGCACTGCCTGCTCACACCCTCAACTGTTTGCTCCTGCACCAGTACCGCGCTGACCGCATGCGGCGAAGCCGCAACATAGAGCAATAGAGGTAGTGAAGAGTCGGGGCTTGTAAGGACTGCCAACTCCGACAGGTACTGTTTTAATGAGGCGAAGGCCGCTGCCTGCTCTGGTCCCCAAGCGAAGTCTTTTGCGCCACGGAGAGTTTTGAGGAAAGGGAGACTTCGCTCAGCGAATCTGGAGATGAATCTGTTGAGGGCGGCCAATCTCCCCGTCAAGCGCTGGACGTCTCTGGCGGACTGCGGAGGCGTCATGTTTATGATGGCTTGAATTTTGGTTGGGTTGGCCTCGATGCCGCGGTGTGATACCAGGTAGCCCAATATTTTGCCTTGGCGAACGCCGAAGACACACTTTTCCGGGTTTAGGTGGAGTCGTGCATCTCGCATGTTCGCGAATGTCTCGGCAAGGTCAGTGAGATGGTCCGCCTTGCTCTTGCTGGCGACGATGATGTCATCCACGTATGTGAATATATTTCTGCCAGCTTGCCCTTCGAGCACTGTCTTGGTAAGCCTGGAGAAGGTGGACCCGGCGTTCTTGAGTCCCTCCGGCATTCTGATGAAGCAATATGTGCCGAAGGGTGTTATAAAGCTAGTGCTAGCCTTGTCTTCCTCCTTCATGTATATCTGGTGGTAACCGGAGAAGCAGTCGAGGAGTGACATGACTTCGCATCCGGCCGCGCTATCGACTATTTTGTCCATCCGCGGCAGCGGGAAGTTGTCCTTTGGGCAGGCCTTATTGAGACTGGTGAAGTCGATGCACATTCGCCACTTCCCGCTCTTTTTCTGCACCATCACAACGTTGGAGAGCCACGTGGGGTAAGCCACCGGCTCGATGAATTTGGCTTCCAGGAGGCGGTGCACTTCTGCCTTGGCGGCCTCTGTCTTCTCGTCGGACATCTTGCGAAGCCGCTGTTTTTTTAGCCTCACCGAAGGGTCGATTCCTAAGCTGTGCTCAATTATGGATCGGCTGACCCCGATCAGGTCGAGGGCTGACCAGGCGAAGACATCTTTGTTCTTGGACAGGCAGCAGAGGAGCTTCTCCTCTAAATGTGAAGTGAGTTCTTCGCTGATAGTGACCGTCTGCTTGGGCGTGGCCTAGTCGAGGGGGACAGTCTTGGTCCTGTCGTTGCTCTGCAGCTGTGCCTTGTCGTGCTGTTTATCGGTTGGGTTGGTGGGCGTGGGGACCTCGCGCTGGGCCGTGAGGCAGTGGACGTTTCTTTGACCGGGCACGAAGTCCCGCTCTATGTTGCGCGCAGTCTGTTGATTGTCGTAGACCGTAATAACGCCTAACGGACCTGGTATCTTCATACATAGGTACAGTCCGTGAATGGCTGCTTCAAACTTATTGATGGAGCCCCGGCCCATGATGGCGTTGTACGGATATATCATATCCACAATATCAAAGGTCACTTGTTCACTTCGGGCATTGGGTGCTACACCGAAGGAGAGAGGCAGCTCTATTTTGCCGACAGGAAAGGTGCCCTTGCCGCCGAAGCCATACAACGGGTTGTCTGAAGGCTTGAGCAGGCTGTGGCTTATGCCCATGCGATCGAAGGCGTGGAGGAAGATGATGTCCGCCTGACTGCCATTGTCGACTAGGACTTTGTGCAGGTCCCAGCCTGCCACGCTACAATTTATAACCATGGCGTCGCTGTGGGGGGCGCTGCGCAGGTCGACGTCTCGTGCGTCGAAGGTTAACGGTATGTGGGACCACTTTGTCTGCACGACTGGGCCAGTGATGGCGACGTGGTTGATGCTGCGGTAGTGGTCCCGCTTCTGCCGCTGTGTCGAAGTCAGTGCTGGACCCCCCAGTTATCATGTGAATGACTCCGCGATACGGCTGATCGGCGAAGTCTTCCTGCTTTGGGGCGTGGGGGATGTTTTGATGTTGCTGGTGTGGTGGTGGGGGTGGGGGAGGTACGATTTGTACTTCCTGATGGTGTTGGTAAGCGTGGTGCGGTGGATGCGGGGCGGGGGCATGGATATATGGTGGAGGGGGTTGCTGGTAAGTGTGCGCGACAACTCTGGAGTTGTCGGCTGGCTGCGCCCGTGCCATCCTGTCTCTGGTGGCCTTCGTTTCTGGGCAGTCTTTGGTTTGGTGGGCGCAGTCTTTGCCATGGAAGAGGTAGTAGAATCGGCGCGGCGGCTGCGCACGCCCCCGACCCCTACCGCGAGTTCCATTTCCGCGGCCCTGGGGGGGGATATTCCTGGCGACGAGGGGCGTCAGCAGCGGGGTGCTGGTTGGCGATGTTGTGCACTTGCTGTTGATTGCGGCCGTCTCGACCGGAGTCTTGCTGCGGAGTCCTCGTCCACGTGCGGCTGGACTGTGGAGCATCTTTGGGCTTCCTTTGGGACTCAACCTTGCGCTGGTGGAGCTCTTTGGATTTGGTGTATTTTTCAAATAGCTGATATAATTCCTGGAGGTTCTTGGGCGGATCTCTGATGCAGTGGCTATAGAGGACGCCGGCGCGAAGGCCACTGATAGCGTAGTGGATAGCGATCTAGTCATCGACTGAGGGCAGCTGTGACTTGAGTGTTAAAAATTTGCGGTAATACTCCCGCAGAGTCTCCTTTTCCAGCTGCTTGCAGAGCGAGAGTTCGGCCAAGGCGTCGATGTCTGGGCGGTACCCTTGGAAGTTGAGCAGGAACTTGTCTCGGAGGCTTCTCCAGGAATCAATGGACAGCGAAGGCAGCCTGGTGAACCAGGTGAGAGCTGGGCCTTCGAGGGCGATGATGAAAGACTTGGCCATTGTGGCGTCGTCCCCTCCGGAAGATGCAATGGCGACCTGATAACTCATTATGTATTGTGCTGGGTCGGTGCTGCCGTTGTACTTGGGACAGGTCCCTGCCCGGAAGTTAGCGGGCCAAGGCATCACTTGCAGGTGTGGCGCCAGGGGACTTCGCTCGTCGAGGTAGTTGACCCCTTGGAATGGCGCGGCGTGCAGGAAGGTGTGGTCGCGCTGGGGGAAACGCGGGTCTTCCGGTTGTGCACGCTGCTGCAGGGGTGGCCCATGCTGCAGGCCGAGGTGGCCTTCGCGCGTGTCTTCCAGTTGTGCGCGCTGCTGCAGGGGTGGCCCGTGCTGCAGGCCAAGGTGGCCTTCGCGCTGCATCAGCGCGATCTCACGCTCAAGGTCCTGTGCCTTCTGTTTTTCGTCGCGTATCATTTGCCGCACCTTGGCTAGTGCGGACACGCGCTGGCGCTTGGCCTCCAGTATCTCTTTCTGCCTTTGGAGATTGCGGTTCTTGAGGCGCAGGGCGCGCAGCTGTAGCTGTTATTCCGCTGAGACGCCGAGGACTTCACCGTCCTCGGTGAGGTCCGCGCCCTCCAGTGGGGCGAAGCCTGGGGGTGGCTGCGATTGTCCTTCAGGCCCACAGGTGCGGAGAGTGTCGTCTTCGCAGGTGCGGAGAACGTCGTCTTCAGTGGCCTCTTGGTGGGTGGATTGGGTGAGGGCGAGGGCCTTGCCCTTTCTTGTGGCAAGTAGTGCTGCCTTCGCAGCCTCGTCAGCCTTCTAGTTAGCTTTCTTGGGTGCCATCGCGGGTGGTTTTTTCGTAGCACGAACGGTGGGCGCCAAATGTTGGGACTTGCTCTCTGCTGCAAGGGGATCCAACAGTGGGAGTAGTGACTAAAACAGGGTTCTCGCACGAGATGGCAATAGCTCTGTCAATCTAGCCTCTTAAGGGCACTGTGCGGGGGTATTTATAGGTATCCGAGTGCCCAGCGTCTTGTGTTAAGGACGCATGTGCCCCCAGACACCTAGGTTATCCCCAGAATATTCCCATAAAGCGGGGTTACAGACTGTAATTACAGAGGTGCCTTTACAAATTAGGCCCGTAACACGCAGTGACCATGGAGGGCCTGTTACAATGGGCCGGATCACCCGTGGGCCTCCATGCTGGACGAGGCCGCACGGTGGAATGACCTCGTTGTAGGTCTTCGCCCGATGTCGTATGGAGCGAAGGGTGTCCTCGCCCGTTGTCTTGTCTCCGTTGGACCGGCGACCACGGCGAAGGCCTCGAGCGAAGGGTGGCGTCTTCGCCTTCGCCCCAACAGTGCTGAACCGACATTCTTAATATAAGAGTATCGGTCCCCACACTTCTATACGAATAAGAGTGTCCAATTTAGAGTGTCGGCTAAGAGTGTCGGTCAACTGACACTCTTATACTAAGAGTGTCGGTTTATTTCAGTAAGAGTGTGAGTTTTTGGCCGACACTGTTTGCCTTTTTTCTTGTAGTGTATGGAATGAGAATAAGCCAAGACCTTATATGTAATATATACGCATCGTCAAATCATCCACTAATCGTAGAAGCAACCTTGGTATTGCTTTAATATAATTGTTTATGGCTGGATGCCCCGATCTAGATGTCCGTAGTAGATAAACTACGACCTAATTGATAGGAATTCAAGCTCAACTTCTTGTTATATTTATACCACTCCAGTTAGGCCATGGCCAGCGGGTGGGACGCTAGGGCGCTGACGCGGAGATCGGGGCTACACAACAGCATTGTATATCATTTTCGACGGCCATCGTTATTTTCGGCGGTAAGGGAGCAGCCGCCGAAAATAAAATGTTTATTTTTGGTGACTCTCGGTGGCCACCGAAAATAACGGTATTTTCGGTGACCGTTTCAAAAGCCACCGAAACTAGCGTTATTCTCAGCGGCCACTGACACAGCCGCAGAAAATAAACGTTTATTTTCGGCGGCTGCGCCCTGCCCGCCGAAAGTAACGCTTCTTAAACCGTGTGGCTGAGGTTCTTCTTCATTCTTCTCTTCTCTGTCTTCTCTCTCTCGGTCCGGCTCGCCGCCGCCTCCTGCACTAGCTCCGGCCCGCGCCCGCCATAGCCACGTGCCGCTGCGCGCCGCCCCGCTTCCTCTTCTACCTTCACCAAGAGTTTAAATTATTTTTTTTGCGTATTTTATTCCATATTTTCGGCGGTCGTTATTTAATTGCTGCCGAAATTAGTTTATATTTGTAATTGTGTTTGTTTGATTAGTGTGTGTGATTACTATTATTGTTTAGTTCGATTTTATTAATGTATTAGTGGTATATGTGATTTAGGGATTAGGGTCATATTGTATTTGTGGCATTAATTTTGTATTAATATGTGGTACTGTTATATTATTAGTTTTATAAGTACATTATATTGGTACATAGTACAGTTACATTATTAGTGGTATATGGTACTTAGTTTGATTTAATTGATAACATATCATTCTTTATTTTATATATAAGTAATATATTCTTTAGTGGCAGCGAGGTTATGCTGCCAAAATTTTATTTGGGTTCTGCTAGCTTGTGGGTTTAGAACCTATCCTTGCTTATACATGTAGGACCGATACCGTTGACAAAGATGAATAATATTTTCACGATATGGTCCGGTTTAACAGTCAGGCGTGGCTAAAGATCGTGCATGGATGTATAATGGCTGGAGTAGGAATGGACGTCATTCTGATGATTGGATATCCAAGACCAAAGATTTTGTGGACCACGTGTTCTCCTTGTCATTAACCGGCATTGTCAGATGCCCATGTAGGCGACACGAAAACAATATATTCCTTAATAAGGAAAGAGTTAGCCTAGATCTTTGTCAGTTTGGATTTATGCCCGGATATGAGGTGTGGGAACATCATGGTGAGGTAGTACTCAACCCGAATATAGAAGAGAAGGAGAATAATGATTGGGTTGGCAATGATATGATGCATGAGATGCTAGATTAGCTACATCCATAGTTAAACCTAAACTCCGAGGATCCTGCCACACCAGAGGTTTCCAGATTTTTTTAAATAACTAAAAGACTGAAGAGCCGTTGCATGAACACATATGTGAGTATACTCGCTTTTGTGACCCGTCTCATGGACATTAAGTCCAAGTATTGTTTCTTGAACAACTATTACAATGAGATTTTAAAGTTATTAGGATATGTGCTGCCAAAGCCCAATAAGTTGCCTAAAGACATGTACCATTCAAAGACAATTATCAAAGATCTCGGTATGTATTTAGAAAAGATTGATGTGTGCAAAAATAATTGTTTGTTTTTCATGAAGGAGCATGCGGGAGAGAAAAAATGTCTAAAATGTGGACAATCTAAACTTGTGGAAGTTGTTAATGATGAGGGTGACAAGGTGATGATAGATGTTGCACATAAGCAGCTTCGCTACTTGCCACTAACTCCTCGAGTGCAACGGTTGTTTCTATCTAAAAAACCCGCTATGCACATGCGATGGCACAAAGAAGGTGTCCGTGAGAACGATGAGCTAATCGTGCACCCTTCAGATGGGGATGCTTGGAAGGCTCTCGACACGTTTGATCCAGACTTTGCAGCTAAACCGAGGAATGTTCGAATCAGCCTCCCGATCGATGGCTTCACACGTTTTGGTCAAATGGCATCATCATACTCATGTTGGCCCGTCTTTGTTATTCGACACAACCTTCCACCTTCTCTTTGTATGAAATATGAATTTATATTTCTTTGCTTAATCATTCCTGACTCGGACTATCCCGGAAAGAAACTCAATGTCATGTTAAAACCCTTGATTGAAGAGTTGAAGGAGCTTTGGAAAGGAGTCGAAACATACGATGTTTTTAAAAAACAGATATTCAAACTTTGAGTTGTGTATTTGTGGTTGGTGCATGACTTCATGGTGTATTCTATTTTTACCAGTTGTAGTACACATTGTAGTTGACATGTCCATATTGCGGTTCAGATACATATTGCTTCTGTGTTGCTCATGGTGGAAAGATCACTTACTTCGATTATCATCGTTGCTGGTTGCCTAGGAAATACCCTTTAGGAGCGATAAGAAAAACTTTACAAAGAACACCGTGGTCACCAAAGGACCGCCTAAACATTTGAACGCAGCAGAAATATATGCTCAGCTGAACAACCTTGTCCAAAATGAAAAGGGGGACAAGTACTAAGGATTCGGAGTGGACCCCAACTGGACACATATATGTGGTCTGTGGGAGCTCGGTTATATGTCGTCATTGATTCTTGTGCACAACATTGATGTCATGCACCAAGAAAGTAATGTTGATGAAGCCCTCATACACACATGCATGCGTTTTGAAAAAACAAAGAACAATCTGAAAGCTCGAATTGATCTAGCAATGCTTTGTGACCGACCAACCCAAGTGCTCAATGACAATGGCAAGCCGCCACGTGCCTTGTTCTGTCTTACCTCTAAAGACAAGATCGAGGTAATGAGATGGATGAAAAAAATTAAATTTCCTGATGGTTATGCTGTTGGCCTGAAAAGAGCTGTGAATTTGAAAACGGGAAAACTAACTGGGTTAAAGAGCCATGACTTCCATATATTAATGGAGAGGATTATCCTTGTCATGTTTCGTGGTTACATGCCCGACGCCATGTGGCAAGCAATAGCTGAGCTAAGCTATTTCTATATGCAGATCTATGCTAAAGAAATAAGTAAAAATATGATGGAGAAGTTGGAGAAAGAATACCAGTGTTGCTATGCAAGCTAGAAAAAATATCCCCACCTGGATTTTTCAATCCGATGGAGCATCTACTTATTCATATTCCATATGAGGCAAAGGTTGGTAGACCTGTACAATATAGGTGGATATATCACATTGAACATGCACTCAAAAACCTGTGAGCCATGGTTCAAAATAAGGCTAGAGTAGAAGGATGCATCGCTGAAGCTTTTTTACTAAAGGAGGTTTCATACTTCAGAGTGTGTATTTCGCAGAGGAACAAAATGTCTATGCTACTACTATGCGATGTGAATGGCTTCCGTTTTCATTCAGACCAATTTGAAAAGTCTCATCCTCGTGCAGCCACACGTAACACTGGAGTTGTGACTAGGGCACTCGATGCACTCAGAAGAGAAACTAATTATTATGGCATCATTCAAAACATCCTAGAGTTTAATTTTGCAGGGAACAAAACTTTGAAAGTAGTATTGTTTCTATGTGATTGATTTGACAACAATAATGGGATTAGACAAAGTCAATATGGCATAAATGAAGTAAAGCACAAGGAACGACTTCGAGGCCATGATAATTTTATCCTCGCACACCAGTGCGATCAGGTCTACTATATGTCGTACCCAAATCCGAAGTTTAAAGCATGGTGGGTAGTTCACAAGGTGAACCCTAGTGAACGTTTACATACTCCTTGCACTGCTGGTTACCAATTCAAAGACGAACAAGCCGATAAGGTTTATCAAGAAGAAGAATTGACAACCACTTTTACTGTCGATGAGGGTGTTGCACTCAACTCACTAGTTGGAGACCATAACGATATCACTGTTGATGAGTGTGTTGCACCGAAATGAAAACAAAATCCAAGGAACAAAAAAACCACATTGTGAGCTTTGGATCGAAGAAGACTCCTTGATCGTGATTCCGATGAATTTTGATGTGTGATGCATAATTTAATTTTATGTGATGTATTATTTGTTTTTTTATTAATTATATTTAATTTTATGGAGCTAATACCTTTAATGTTTTTCTATTGAACGAGATGAGTGGTAGGAAAACAAAGCACACTGTGAGGGGGTTTCTTAATGTGGCTAGCAGGATAGTCCTTGGTGCACGTTCCCTTTTCCAAGGGAGTTCTTCTAGCTAGAGCAGACAGGAGGCGTTGCTGAGACACGTCCGGCTAAAACTGTGTGATACACCTGTCGCTCTACAAAGGAGTACCGATGTAAATGCTTATGTTATTGATCTTATTTGTCATTCACTTATATATAAAATGTGTCTTACATGTCTCTATTTCATATACATAGGAAGTGGAGAAGGAGGAGGAGGTGCAGCATCACGAGGAAGAGATTGCAGCCACAGATGCCGGGGTGTAGGGCCATGAGGAGGAGGTCGTGGGCATAGATGTTGAGGCGGATAATCATACCATCGAGGCTCCTACCGTTCGACGGAGGGGCACTCGGAAGGGCCACTTTGTCCTACCTCCGTCAGCGCCTGCACAATCGGAAGCTCGGGTTCTGATCATCCCGGTTGGTGATAGCTACTCAAGTGTGGGCATTTTTGTTCTTACTTATTTGCTTATTTTATTGTACATTGTTGGAGAAATAGGCACTTTCAGTTTTAATTTAATCCAGAAAATCACAGTGATGTATGTGACGACATGTATGTGCATATGTGTATCACTATTCACATAAGTAGTAAACAACAATAAAATATGCACAAATACAAATAACAGATTGTACACCCTGCGGAGGGACCGATGCTCAAGGCATCAGTGGCTCCATTCACACGAGACATCTCGTGTGTATGTTCGATGTAGTCGTACGCAGTCGATGCAGGCAGATGCACGCAGTGCAGTCCCTCGAACGGCGCCGTCGATGAGGAACTTGATCAGTGTTGGTCAGGCGGACGAAGCGAGCAGTCACGAGTATGCTCTCCAAAAACCTGATCGTCCGCACACCCGTGTAAGTGTCGCTTTGCGGACGGCCATTTCAGAGGCCTGCTCTCCCATACTCTCTGTGCTTGTAGAAGGTGGGACGGGGATGGGTTGTACGCAACACGTCTAAGAATTGTATGTGTGTTCTCTTGTTACCAGAAGAAGCCTCACCTCCTCTGTATATATACACACACAGAGGGAGACCAACGGACAGTAACGGTCACCATCAGAGCTACTGTTACAGCCAACCAAAAACTGGCACCATCTGTGACGTCTGTTAATAGCTGACACATAGGAAACAGCCAGTAATGTACGATAGTAATGGACGGTCATCACTTTAGGCAAAATGTGTAACCGTTAGTAAGGAATATTCGGACCAAGGTCCGATCTACCATGGCCACGGCCCGGCTGGCGGAGCGCGCGCGTGTGACAGTCCTTCATCCTTTTCTCAGCTTCTCAATAGATGCACCAACGGTCCACCTATTTAAGTTGAGTGAATTGTCCCTTGAACTTCCGATATGGTACTAAAGTACTAGTACACCGTAGCATTAAAGTGGGCCTCTAGCATTGGCTATTATTGAATATTAATATGGGACAAACCCACATTAATTCAACATACATTATATATATGACATGACTTCTTGTCTTTTGGTCATGCAGCCAATGGGAACACGTCTTTCGACGACCGAGGTCACCATAGACATGTTAATCAAGTCTTTGGTAACCTCTGTCGTCTACACAATCCAGGAATTGTGACCAACTCGAAAAGGGTGGTGGTTCCTTGCACGAGCTGGTCGGACTTCGCACTAGCTCCACATGCTACATATGGAACAGCTCAGGGCGCCGTCAAGCACGACTTTTGGGTAAGAGTATTGTTGCAAACTAACATTTTATGATTACTTTCATACTAACTTTATTTTCGATGTTGGATAGAGACGCTATCGTGTGGAACCTTAGGCTCAAGAGCATGCAGACCGAGTATTAGAGAAAATGCGAAGAAGGTGTGCAAGGATGCATTTTCCAATGCTCGTCTATAGGTTGTGAACGCGTACATGAAGCACCAAGGGAATTATATCAACAACTTTCGACAATATTCGGATGTCTACTTTACTATGGACCAATACATGGAGCTAAAAATCTAATTTAGCAGCTCATTCATATGTTAATGTAATTTTGTGCTAACGCTTAGATGCAGGTAACTCTTCCATGGATGGAACACCGGCCGTAGGCTTACAAGGCTTTGTGAGAGATATGGGCTTCACCAGAGTGGATTGAGAAGTCAAACAAGAATCAACATAGGCAGCGCCATCAGTAGGACGGGGACTGTTGGTCCTTGTTCTCAAATGCTATACATCAAGAACAAGATAACACAACTGTTAACGATTAGAGACCTTCGTCCTTCGAAGTATTATCTCCCTTGGGATATAATGATTTTTAGACGAAGGTCATGAAGGGCATACCTTCATCATTTCAGTGAACAAAATGTAAATAGAGACATATGAAACACAAAAGAATATAAACAATCATCACAGATCATTAGATCATTTATATTCTTATTATTATTTTATAAACATGGATAAACATCAATGATATGCAAATTACATTTATACCTTCGGTTTGACAGAAGGTAGAAAAGCAAGAGTGATGCGAGAGTGATTACAATTCAGCGTGAACAGTACGATGTTACTGTTCATCTATTTATAGGCACAGGACGCAGCCTGACAAAATTACATTCATGTCCATGACATTTACTGTTGGCCATAAGGCAAACTGTCGAGGACTAAGCAGTCTTTCCTCCTTTAGGTCGGTTTCTCCTTTCACCACCGTCATCGTGCTAAGCCGAAGCTCCTTCAGCCACAGCTTCGGAGGTAGTTTGTCCTTTCTTCAGACCACACCTTCATACCATGCACACCTTCATCTCAAAGCCGAAGCCTCCTGTAACGGTCTGATATACTAAAAAACATGTTAGTTAAGTTTTTGAGGACCTTAGGAAGAGGAAGGCCCCCAACAGTAGCCCCTCGCAGTATTAATTTGTTTTTGCATTTAACAAATTCAGACTACGACGTGAGCGAAGGCCTTTAGACGAAGGTCCGAAAAAACACCTTCCATTCGCTAGAATAGCGAAAGTCAATGACATGTAGGGCCCGCCAAGTTGCAATGCACTGGGTATATAAATAGAACCCGCAGAGACAGCATTTGCTGTGCCATCTTAATCGCTTGTGCTATTTTTTCAAGCTTGAATTTTCTTGCTCTGTTAGATTTCGCTTGATTTGTGAGCTTCGGCATTTCCACAAGTGCCCGCTAGATGTCTGAAGAGAAGAAGGTTGTGGACCCTGCTCTAGTTAGGTTTTATGAGGCTATGGAAAAGACAAACATAGAGAAGATTACGAATAAAATGTTGGCTGAGTTATCTGAGGATTCTGATGATAGCGACAACTTTGATGTGGAAAGTGGGAATGAAGATGCCGAAGATCAGCCCTGGCGGCCGAGTCATACTATCTTCGGAAAATCATCCATCCAACAGAGTCAGATTGATGCTAAGAAGGGAAGATATTTTCGTGATATGTTTATTGTGAGAGCTGGGGGGACAGCGCCGCCCCTGCACCCGAGGTGGATGAAGTTGTTGTTTACAGGAGCTTCATGAAGGCAGGGCTTCGGTTTCCATTGAGCAAATTTCTGGTTGAAGTGTTAAAGACCTTTCAAATTTTTCTTCATCAGATTACTCCCGAAGCTATAATCATGATGGGTATTTTTGTTTGGGCCGTTAGGAGCCAAGGGCTAGAGCTAAGCGCAAAATGCTTCTGTAACATGCACGAGCTACTGTATGAAACGAAGGCCACTGGCAAGGAGCAGTATCACAATAATTTTGGTTGTTATGACTTCGTGCCTCGTTCTGATGTAAGGAGCTAATGGACACATTCGGTTGGCAAAGCGAATAGTAAGTATGTAGTATTCTGTTTTACTCAGAAATGGAATCGGTTTAAACTCATATATTTGCAGGAGGCTCAAACTAGAGTTGTCCCGAGCCCAATCGATGTTTATAGGCGAGGGCATAGAGCGAAAAATAGTGAAATCTCTCATGAGTTGTCATACCCGGATTTAAGGAACAAAGCCGGGTGCATCTCATATATGCGCCAGAGAAGACAACACATATAATAACAGAGTGCATAGAGATAAATGTCATAAATATCATAAATGTACTTATTACATAGCGGAAGTCTTACAAAAATAAATGATAAAATAAAAGCGAACTAAATATTATTCCCTGGCGCCGCAAAGCTGACTGGGAGACGCCACCTAGATCAAGTCGAAAGCCTAAGTGTTAGGCGACTCCTCTTCGACCACCTGATCTTCTCCTGTGGAGGGGTGTGAGACAGCAAGGGTGAGCTCACACATGTTCATCGCTCAACAAGTTGTGGGGAATAATGTGCATGAACTCACCAAATGTGGGAGTTCATGTGAAGTGTAAGGCAAATCAATGTAATAAAGGTTGAAGCTGAGCATTGCTTTTATATGTTGGTCAAAATTTTATTAGCAGTTACTAAGTGTAAGTAAATACCAAACCATAGTAATAATAAGTAAAAGTAATAATAAAATAATCCCAATGCAATGAAATGACAAATTGAGTTTAATTCCATAAATTAATCATGTGAGTGTCTGAGCCGCTCATGACCGTGAGCACGGCTACTATACCAGTTTTACACTCTGCAGAGGTTGCACATCTTTACCCACAAGTCGTGTTACCCATTTGCCACAGGGTTGATCGGACCCCATACACCTCTACCAAGGAAGCGAGGCAGGGTACCACTACGAGGCCTTTACAAAGTTCCACTAGCTTCAGAAAACCCGCTACAGTTTCTAGGAAGCTCCAGTGCAGGAATCCCTCGCCTGACCGCCATCGCAGCAAAATCCCTCGCCTGACCGTCATCGCAGCACAATCAACCCAAGGACCTCCCTACAGTAACCACTCCCCTACTGCCCTTGCCCCTTTCGGGTAAGGTAGTCATCCACTAGCTTTCCTAGTTAATCAGCCAAGGGTGTCCCATACCACCCTTGTGGTAGCACTGTTTTCCCGGATGGTTCTCCATGTTCTCATTAACATAATGATCTTATCATGAACAGTAAATAATAACTGATAACAAAAGTGTAACAATGAGTGATGTATATCTCCATACCCAAAACCACATAAAGCAATAGCATATACTACCCAAAAATATTCAGTGGTAAAACAAGGTACAAAGATAGCCAAAACTAGGGTAACCTATTCGATCCCATCAAAATTAACCTATGTAGATCATTATGATTAATAAGAACATGACTAGGTAAAAAGATGTGATCAAGGGCACAACTTGCCTTCAACGAGCTCCTGCTCAGCAGTCTCTACCAGATGAAGCCCCAGATCCTATGTGGCTTGCTCGTCTACTCGCATCAATACAAACATACATAGTATATAGAGAAAATTAACATCACACCAAACATGTAAACAAAATACATAATAATAATCTACACATTAAAATAAGATTATAGGAACAAGAATCATTAAATTTGGAGTTATAGATTTTAAGTTATGAATTTCCCAAGGTTTTATGTATTTAATACAAGATTAAGTAAGAGATAAATTTTAATGTGTCTTTCATGTCAAAACAGTGTCACTATTTGATATACAATTATATTACAAAATTATAGGAACTGGAATGGATTAATTTGGACTTAGCATGGATTTTCTACAAATTAAACAAGTTCTAACATTTATGTATACATTAAAAATCAATTTCTGTTATTAATTTCCTATTTTCCATTGTCTCTGGATTGGGCACCAATTTCTAAAGAGTACAAGGGCTCTGGTGCAAATGTTACTAAGGCTCAGGCGACATACAGGGTGGACTGCAGGTTGGTTCACTAAAAGTTGAGGGGTGCTTATGTAAAACTGCAGTCGCAAAGGGGTATCTGCTGATGTGGGTCGTTCCGATCAGATCCAGAGGCTAGGATTAGATCACATTTTATACTGAAGCGGTATGGAATGTGGGCCATTGGATCAACGATCAAGGGTTACAATTCTAAAATACGCCCGATCACACCACATCTGCCCGATCAAGATCAGACGGTCAGGATATGCACGAGCCGAATCGATAGGCGCCATCTAATCCTCACCGTCGACACGGGATCCGACGGTTATGACTCTGCCTACCAACTCCGGCCGCTGAACCACCTGCCACGGCGTCGCCATGGCCAGAGTACGCCCCACCCGATGATTTCTACGGCTAATCTTCAATCTGGGTTATGATATATGTAGCAGACGATAGTACAAAGGGGATAGGGCATGCTCACCGGAAAATGGGAAGGAGAAATGATGCATCACGATACCCGATCTTCACGACGTAGGATCAATTTTCAGATAACTAGCTTCGAAGAAGGCAAGATAACTTGCTGCAAGCAGCGATAACTAGTGCAACCTGACAAATAAAACTCGAAGCCAACCACCATCTTTAACCGGCAACCTGAATCGAGGATTCACCTAACCACACTCTCAAAGAACCAACCAACACAGCCTACAATCAATCGAGGAGACCTCGAAGGGAGTATGAGCACCACTTGGGAGCGGATGAAGTCGCCGCTTCTGCAATCCCGCGAAGGAATTCACAAGAGCAAAGGGGTAGAGATCACTCTCAATACTTGTTAGCACACAGCTGAACAAAAGGGTTCTATTTTTAGATTATCCAAAGCTGCCTTACATCATAGACATAGGGGGTATTTATACTAGTAACAACCAGCCTTAGAGAGGTATAAACACGAAACAAAAGTATTTTTCACGTGCTAATGTGAAGGAGCCTCTTCGGGAGTTCTGCAGAGCTGATTTCCGTATGACTGTTTGACTTCTGCGGAGACTTTAGTATTTTGATAATAACTTCTTCTAGGAATCTCCAAATGAGGTGGGGATAGATGCGTTGGAAATCTGACTTAATAAGCTTTCTCACCATGTATAGCATGCTTAATGAAACTTCGTAGAATGATGCAGTTTAATACGAAAACTTGGTCATCAAACAGACTAGTGACCTTCTGACCAGTCAGCACTAAAGTAGGTCGGCTGCCTTTCTGGTAGATTTGATTAAGTCAGCCTTAGAAGCATTGGAAACTAGACTTCAAGAGCTTTCCAAAAAGTACTTATAGGCCTTCATAGCTTTTGGGAATCAAAAGATATGACTGTTTCTTCTAGACGGTTCTGTTGCGCTGGACTGACTCGGACATAGCTCTTCTTGCTGATTCGCCCTTGATATGTTTTGTCCTTCCTCTTTGGTGAACCTAAGTAATATCAACATACACGACTTAGGTAGCATAAAGTTCTCATTATGTTTAATTGAAATTCATAAAGTAGCGCGTGCACCTCTTGATGTAGCTTCTTAGCTCGGCTACGTGTAATGGGTGCATCAAAGACTTGGGTTGGTGATGATGTTGGTTGTACTTGAGTTGATGTAGTATGACTTGGGGGTTGTAACGTGTTGCTTAATGGTGTGGTCGTATCATCCTCCTCCCCTTGAAAAGAAGTCATCCTTGACTCTAAAGTGTCTTCGCTCGTATATGGTAAGAGGTCAGCAACATTGAACATGTTGCTCACGCCATAGCTTGGAGGAAGATCTATCTTGTATGCATTATCATTGATCTTGGCAAGAACACGAAATGGACCATCCCCTCGTGGCATCAATTTGGATTTGCGCTGATCAGGAAGACGCTCCTTGCGTAGTGAATCCAAACCAAGTCCCCTGGTTCAAATAACACTTTCTTCCTATGCTTATTCATGCTTGCAGCATTGCGCACTGCTTTTAGCTCAATGGCTTCCTTAGTCTTCTCATGTATCTTTTTTATGTATGCAGCACGCTTGGAAGCTTCCATATTGGTTCTTTCCTGCAATGGAGGGGCAACAAATCTATCGGAGCAATAGGTTTGAACCCATATACAATTTCGAAGGGGTATAAATTAGTTGTAGAATGTACTGCCCTGTTATAAGCAAACTCCACGTGTGGCAAACATTCCTCCCAATCCTTCAAGTTCTTCTTTACCATTGTTCGCAGCAGCATTGACAATGTACGATTCACCACTTCAGTTTGTCCATCAGTTTGGGGGTGGCATGTGGTGGAGAACAAAAGTTTAGACCCAAGCTTTGCCCACAATGTTTTCCAAAAATAGCTCATAAACTTCACATCACGGTCAGATATGATGGTCTTGGGCACTCCATGTAGCCTCAAGATTCCTCTAAAAAACAAATTGGCAACATGTGAAGCATCGTCTCTCTTGTTGCTTGGAATAAAATGAGCCATTTTTGAAAATCTATCAACCACAACAAAAATAGAATCTCTCTTTTTTTAGTCCTCGGCAGCCCTAAAACAAAATCCATGCTTATGTCTTCCCTAGGAATTTTAGGAGCGGGTAAAGGAGTATATAAACCACGAGGGTTCAATTTTGACTTAGCTTTGTGACAGGTGACACAACGCTCCACAAATTTGATGACGTCTCTCCTCATCTTGGGCCAATAGAAATGATCACTGAGCATTTGATAAGTCTTCTTTTGTCCAAAATGACCTGTTAGACCTCCTCCATGTGACTCCTACAATAAAAGCAATCTAAACGAAGAATTTGGTACACAAAGTTTGTTAGCTCTAAACAAAAATCCATCATGTATATGATATTTTTCCCAACCTTTTCCATCGTTACAATGAATGTATGGTTCTGAAAATTCAGGATCATCATTAAACATTTCTTTCAAATTTTCAAGACCCAAAACTTTTCTTATATTTCAACAAAACATTTCTTCAAGACAAGGCATCAGTGACCACATTGTCCTTACCTTTCTTATATTTCACAGTGTATGGAAATGTTTCGATAAACTCGACCCATTTGGCATGCCGACGGTTCAGTTTGGCTTGCCCTTTCAAATACTTCAAAGCTTCATGATTGGAATGAATAGCAAACTCTTTTGTCCATAAGTAGTGCTGCCATGTCTCAAGCATTTGGACCAAAGCATACAATTCTTTGTCATACACAGAATAATTTAATTGAGCACCTCCCAATTTTTCACTAAAATATGCTATAGGTTTCCTTATTGCATTAAAACTCCTCCTATCCCAATCCCACTAGCATCACATTCTACTTCAAAAGTTTTAGTGAAATCAGGAAGAATAAGTACAGGTGCTTCAGTCAAACGTTTCTTCAATTCTTGAAAAGCATCTTCTTGTGAGTTTCCCCATTTAAAATTCAACACCTTTCTTTGTCAATTCATTTAAAGGGAAGTGATGGTACTGAAATCTCACACAAATCTTCTATAAAAACCAGCAAGACCATGAAAACTTCTTACTTGACTTACATTCGTTGGAGCTGGCCAATCCTTGATTGCTTTTACTTTGGATTCATCCACCTCTATTCCTTTTGCTGAAACAACAAAGCCAAGAAACACAACATGGTCTGTGCAAAAACTGCACTTCTCAAGATTAGCAAATAATTTCTCCTTTCTAAGCTCATCTAAAACTTGTCGAAATTGTTTCACATATTCATCAAAAGACTTGCTGTAAATTAGAATATCATCGAAGTAGACAACAACAAATTTTCCAATGAAAGTTCTTAAGACATGGTTCATTAATCTCATAAAAGTACTAGGAGCATTAGTCAACCCAAAGGGCATCACTAACCATTCATACAACCCAAATTTTGTTTTAAATGCAGCCTTCCATTCATCTCCAGTTTTCATTCTTATTTGATGGTATCCACCTATCAAATCAATTTTAGTAAAAATTTTGGAACCACTTAATTCATTAAGCATATCATCTAGCCATGGAATAGGATGGCGATAGCGAACGGTAATATTATTTATAGCTCTACAATCAATACACATCCTCCAAGATCCATCTTTCTTATGTACTAAAATCATATGAACAGCACAAGGGCTTAAGCTTTCACGAACAAAACCTTTATCAAGAAGTTCTTGCACTTGCCTTTGTATTTCCTTATTTTCTTTAGGATTGGTTCGACATGGTGGACGGTTAGGAAGTGCAGCCCCTGGAATAAGATCGATTTAATGCTCAATCCCTCGAATTGGAGGTAGTCTAGCCGGTGTTTCTTATGGAAACACGTCTTCAAAGTCCTGCAAAAGATCAGCCACAACACTAGGAAGAGATGTTATGTCGTTAGGAGAAATCAAAACATCTTTGTTCACAAGTACAAAGAGCACTTGATATGGGTTGTTCCTCACTTCTCTCAGCTCAGATTTTGTGGCTAGCATAACTAGATGTTCTCCCTCTTCCTTCTTTTTATATCTTGAATTTGGCTTGTAGCACTCGCTCACCGAATTGTGGATGTCACTCAATTTCTTTTTCTCTTCTCCTCCTCTACTTGCTGCACTAATTTCAGTTTTCTTTTGTAAATGTTCAGCCATGATTTGTTGAGGGGTCATAGGATTGAGTACAAACTTTCTCCCTTTCAGATCTAGCGTGTATTGATTTGTTCTTCCACAATGCTGAGAATACCAGTCATATTGCCAAGGTCTTCCTAGCAGCATGTGACACACAGACATGGGTGCAACATCGCATTCCACTGTGTCAACATACTCTCCAATCTTGAACGGAACTTTCACTTTATAACCAATCTTGATATCTCCCGATTCATTCAACCATTGAACATGATAAGGATGAGGGTGTCGCTGCAAGTTCAAACCAAGCTTTTCAACCATCTCACGACTTGCAAGATTATGGCAGCTCCCTCCATCAATGATCACCTTTACTACTCTGTCTTGCACTTTTGCTCGTGTTTGAAAAAGATTATGTCATTGTCCAATTTTAGCTTCTTTCATTTGAACACTCAAGATTTGTGTAACCACAAGAGTAGTACCATGCTCAAATTCACATCCAGTGTGTTCCTCAATTTTATGAGTGTCTTCTACATTTCCTGCTTCAGCTTCCTCTTCACTAGCTGATGTATATTCTCCATCATCATTCACAAGGATCACACGATTATTTGGACACTCCTTTATGACATGACCACGACCTCCACACTTGAAGCAGTGAATACCACTACTCTTGGCTATTGAACCCACTGATGTTGAAGTGGATGCTGCTGGTTTATAACTCGTGTTTGGAGCAGCACCGTTCTTTCAACTAGAATTGCCTTGAATATTGGATCACAAGCCTCCAGTTGAACCTTTTGTCGCTGAGGATGCAGCAATAAACCTTGAGATTGATTTGCTTCCTCCAGTCATGGTTCGTGCACCATATGACAAGGGCTTGGTGCTCTTACCATCTTGTTGCAGCTGGCATTCAGCTTTGGTGGCTTGATGTACCAAATCAATAAGACTTTGGTACGGCTGAAACTCAACAATACGCTGAATGTTACGGTGTAACCCAGCCATGAAACGTGCAATGGTTTGCTCTTCGTCTTCATACACATTGGCTCTAATCATGGCCTTCTCCACCTCCTTATAATACTCCTCAACAGAGAAACTTCCTTGTCTCAAATTCTGCAATTTATCAAAAAGATCACACCGATAATGCTTCGGCACAAAACGAATTCCCATTTCTCGCTTCATCTCTTGACAAGTAACAATAGGGTCCTCTCCATCTTCTTCATGATCACGAAGTAGTTGCTCCCACCAAATCAGAGCATATCCTTCAAATTCAAGAGATGTCATTGCAAGTTTCTTCTCCTCTGAATAATTATGTAGGCAGAAGATTTTCTCCACCTTCAATTCTCATGTGAAATAATCTTCAGGATCAGATCTACCATCAAATTTTGGCATGGTAAACTTAAGTTTCCCAAATCTCTCTTCTTGCTTGGCGCCTCTATGATGACGACGACCATAGCGATGTTGGGACTGATCATCATCATCCCCAAATTCAGATTCTTCATTGTCATCATTTCTTCGATTCCGGCCTCTTCCTCTACCACGTGCAGCACCTTGATTTCTGCTCCCATGTTCACTTGCTCTTTTAGAATAATTTCCTTCACCTTCTTCCTCGTCTTCATCATGGTTTCTTGTACCATCAGGAGTCGATGACGACCTGTGATTTCAGCCATAAGTGTCTGAAGATCTTGTGCCAATTGATCTTGCTTGTCTTCTATGCTTTGTCTGAGCTCATTGAATTGTATCATGGTGACACATTCTTCAATCTCAGCGTTGGGATCCATCTTCTTGCGAAATTTGTGGCGGCAAGGCAACAAATATAGGTGGAATATGAAGCAATATAGAATCTCACAACCTCACCACTCTTACCAACCAAAGCTCTTATGAGATCCCTGCGGGTTGCAAGAAAAATATGTGGTGGTAACAATAAAGTGATGGTTGAGCGAATACAAGACCAGAGTACCAATTACGATGGCTTATATGTGGAGCTTGGTGGAGAATAGTAAACAAGGAATGCATTCTGAATTCTAGTTGTTGTAAAGTTAAATAACCATCCAACTAGAAGTTCACTACCTAGTGCTGACCACAAGATACGAGTGATGTAAGTAGATCAAACACACACGCAAAGAATTTTCAGATTTGATGCAAATCAAGGAGTATGGTTGGAATGCAAGTGTTGCGATCAGACCCAACAAAAATTTTGCACCAAATGACAATAGCAAACTGGTTGAACAACTTGATGAACTTTCAGCACTTGTGCACATAAACAAACTGATTGTTCTACTTTTCTTTCACAATCTGGTTCAACACTTTTTTGGTACTTTTCTTTCTTCTCTTTATTTGATACTCTTTTTTATAGAACTAAACACAGAGATCTGATATGATATTGCACACTTTATAATAGTTAACAAAGAACTCAACCAGCAGCTATAACTTAAATAGGATCAAAGTTAACGCGAAGGAAATGATGAGGGTTTTTAGATTTTTCTTTTTGTGGATATTTTTAGATATATATATAAGAGGCTCAAAGGAAACACAAAGTATAGAGTGACCAGCAACAAAACAAAGACTAAGGACTGAAACTTAACAAAACTCACTGGAACAATAGATTGAAACAAAGGGCTATGACAAAAATATTTTATGGCTTTTTGGTGGATAGGACGAACACAAAATATATGTAGCTAAGGGTAAAGAATCCTACCGTGGCAACTGAGGCTTTGATACCAGATGATGTGTCACGATGCCCGATCTTCACGATGTAGGATCAATCTTCAGATAACTAGCTTCGAAGAAGGCAAGATAACTTGCTGCAAGCAGCGATAACTAGTGCAACCTGACAAATAAAACTCGAAGCCAACCATCGTCTTTAACCGGCAACCTGAATCGAGGATTCGCCCAACCACACTCTCAAAGAACCAACCAACACAGCCTACAATCAATCGAGGAGACCTCGAAGGGAGTAGGAGCACCACTTGGGAGCGGATGAAGCCGCAGCTTCTGCAATCCCACGAAGGAATTCACAAGAGCAAAGGGGTAGAGATCACTCTCAATATTTGTTATCACATAGCTGAATAAAAGGGTTCTGCTTTTAGATTATCCAAAGCTGCCTTACATTATAGACATAGGGGGTATTTATACTAGTAACAACCAGCCTTAGAGAGGTATAAACACGAAACAAAAGTATTTTCACGTGCTAATGTGAAGGAGCCTCTTCGAAAGTTCTGCAGAGCTGATTTCCGTATGGTTGTTTGACTTCTGCGCAGCCTTCAGTATTTTGATAATAACTTCTCCTAGGAATCTCGAAATGAGGTGGGGCTAGATGCGTTAGAAATCTGACTTGATAAGCTTTCTCACCATGTATAGCATGCTTAATGAAACTTCGTAGAATGATGCAGTTTAATACGAAAACTTGGTCATAAAACAGACTGTTGACCTTCTGACCAGTCAGCACTAAAGTAGGTCAGCTGCCTTTCGGGTAAATTTTATTAAGTCGGCCTTAGAATCATTGGAAACTAGACTTCAAGAGCTTTCCAAAAAGTACTTATGGGCCTTCATAGCTTTTGGGAATCAAAAGATATGATTGTTTCTTCTGGACGGTTCTGTTGCGCTAGACTAACTCGGACATAGCTCTTCTTGCTGATTCGCCCTTGATATGTTTTGTCCTTCCTCTTTGGTGAACCTAAGTAATATCAACATACACGACTTAGTTAGCATAAAGTTCTCATTAGTGTTTAATTGAAATTTATAAACTAGCGCGTGCACATCTTGTTGTAGCTTCTTAGCTCGGCTACGTGTAATTGGTCCATCAAAGACATGGGTTGGTGGTGATGTTGGTTGTACTTGAGTTGATGTAGTATGACTTGGGGGTTGTAATGTGTTGCTTATCGGACGGTTACGACTCCCTACCAACTCCGGCCGTCGAACCACCTGCCACGGCGTCGCATGGCCGGAGTACGCCCCACTTGGTGATTTCTACGGCTAATATCCAATCTAGATTACGATATACGTAGTAGCCGATAGTAAAAAGGGGATAGGGCATGCTCACCGGAAAATGCGAAGGATAAACCTGCCGCCCACGGTGACGGGCGGATTCGCGGTGGAGCTGCGACTACGGCGAGCAATTCGCTCGTTCCCGGTGCATAGACGCCTCTACCGGGACTATGAACACACACCCTGAGGTCCAATGCGACGCTGCGGCGCCACACCGAAGCTCAATCGACGGCGCCAAGCAATTCCCGACGACAGCCGAGCTTCGTGCTCTCCACTGCACACGGCGAGTCGTTTCTAAAGGTTGCTATCGGCTTGGCGGCGTGGGTGGAAGACTTGCACACCCCGGGCTCCCCCCATATTCCTATTTGTACGCGAAGGTATTCTCCACAACGGTCGAGCTAGGTCTGCTTCGTGTGCGGACGCCGCGGCGAGTTCGTGCAGACGGTTATCGGTGAGGCTGACAGCGTGGGGTCCACCAGCCAGCGGGTTCAGTTGCGAGGGGAAGAGGAATAGGGATGCCGCAGCTGACGTGCAGGACCCGCAAGTCGGCGCGCGTACTCGGCGACTAAGATGGGCGCGCGGGTGACCGATGCCGAGGGCCCACCTGTCGGTGCCACAGTGAAGATTGGGCTGTGCGGGAAGAGTCTAGTGGGTCGGGATAGTGAGAATGAGCCCAGTTGAGCTTTATGTCCCTTTTTCTTTTTTTATTTTCTTTTCTCCTTTCCTTTTCTAAGTTTTCAAATTCATAATTCTAAATTCTATTCAAAGTCAACTTCTTGGTAAATTTGTTTTCCCACTAAATACTCATCTTAGACATGGTAGGGGTGACTCATCTATTTGAATATTCATTTTGTGATTATTAGTGCTTCTCTTTTCTTTAATTCTAGAATTCCAATTTAAGTCTTTAAGTTCCACTTTGAACTTTAATATATTTCTTTTTGCACTATTTTTATATTGTCACACAGTGCACACAAAATAAAACCCTGCATGATGCATGATTTAGTGGCATATCCTTTATTAATTATTTGTTTGTAAATATGGTGTTCACATGTGATGGTATGTAAATACAACACACATATAAATAAAGGAATTGATTTCTCCTTTTATATTTCCTTACAAATTGGGTATTACAAATCCTACCCCCTTAACAAGAATCTCGTCCTCGAGATTTAGGAAGGACTAGGAAAAAGATGGGGAAAATCTATACGGAGCTCTTCTTCTCTCTCCCAAGTAGCCTCATCTTCTCCATGGTGACTCCATTGTACTTTGCACATTTTAATAACTTTGCTCCTTGTGACACGAGTCAGTGTATCAAGAATCTTGATAGGATACTCAGCGTAAGTCAGATCATCTTAAACACTAAGGTCCTCCAGTGGTAGCTGCTCTTCAGGTACCCTGAGACATTTCTTCAGCTGAGATACATGGAAGACATCATGTACATCCGCAAGATGATCGAGTAACTCCAATTGATATGCAACTTCTCCCACTCGCTTTAAGATCAAGAAAGGTCCAATGAAGCGAGGGGATAACTTTCCTTTAACTTTAAATCTTCTCATACCCCGAATTGGTGACACCTTCAGATACACGTGATCACCCTCCTTAAACTCCAGTAGTCTTCTCCGGGTATCAGTATAGCTCTTCTGCCTTGATTGTGCAGTTCTCAAATTCTCTCTTAACATTCGCACTTGTTCTTCTGCCTCTTGTATAAGTTCAGGCCCAAAGAACTGCCTTTCACTAGTTTGATCCCAATACAGTGGTGTCCTGCACTTCCTGCCATATAAAGCCTCAAACGGGGACATCTTCAGACTGGCCTGGTAGCTATTATTGTAGGAGAACTCTGCATATGGTAAGCTCTTATCTCAACTATCACCATGTTTAAGATCATAAGCTCTTAACATATCCTCCAGCACTTGGTTGGTCCTCTCGGTCTGCCCATCAATTTGAGGATGGTAGGCCAAACTAAAATTCAACTGTGTATCCAAGCACTCATGCAACTTCTTCCAAAACCGAGAAGTAAACTGTAATCCTCGGTCAGACATGATCTTCTTATGCACCCCATGTAGACAAACTATCTGAGTCATATACATTTCTGCTAGCGTGGCTCCCGTGTAATTAGTTCTCACAGGTATGAAATGAGCGACTTTTGTTAGTATGTCCACAATCACCCAAATGGAGTCAAACCCTGTAGGAGTGCGGGGTAGTCCAACAATGAAATCCATGCCAATTTCTTCTCATTTCCACTCAGGTATCTTAAGCGGGTGCAATAGTCCAGTTGGTCTTTGATGTTCGGCCTTGACTCTTTGACACACATCACACTTAGCCACGTGTGCAACCACATCTCTTTTCAGTCCATACCACCAGTACTTATGCTTCAAGTTCTAATACATCTTAATGCTACCAGGGTGGATAGAGTAATCAGAATCATGGGCTTCCTTCAATATAGTCTCACGAAGGCTATCTATCTCAGGAACACATATCCGATCCTTGAACCATACTGTGCCTTGCTCATCCTCCGTGAATTCTGGACCTCTTCCTTCAGTAATAAGATCCTTGATCTCTTGAATCTTAGCATCACCAACCTGACCCTTACAGATTTCTTGCTCCAAGGTATGTTCCAATTCAATGGTAACTCCATCAGTATGTGCAACAATTCCCAGGTTGAGTCTCCTGAAATCTTCAACAATCTCATCGGGTAGCTGGGCAACAATAGCTGAATGGACATGTTCCTTTCGACTCAAGGCATCCGCAACCAGATTCGCCTTGCCCGGATGATAATGAATCTCCAAATCATAATCCTTAATGAGCTCCAACCATCAGCGTTGCCTAAGGTTGAGATCCTTCTGAGTGAATATGTACTTCAAACTCATGTGATCGGTGTACACTTGACACTTGGTTGGCAGTTCTAAGTTATGAGTGGGGTAGTTCAACTCATGTTTCCGCAACTGACGTGATGCGTAGGCTATTACGTGTCCTTCTTGCATAATCACACATCCCAAGCCTTGGCCACATGCATCACAATAAATGTCAAATCCCTTCTGTAGATCTGGCATAACCAACACTGGGGGTGACATCAATCTAAACTTCAGTTGATTAAAGCTATATTGGCACTTCGAGTCCCACTTAAACTCTCTTCCCTTCTCCAGAAGTGAGGTCATAGGCTTAGCAATCTTAGAGAACCCTTCAACAAATCACCGATAATAGCCTGCAAGTCCCAAGAAACTCCGGACTTCAGTAACTGTACTGGGTATACTCCACCCTACTATCTCCATGACTTTAGCAGGATCCACTAATATCCCACCATTGGAAATGATATGTCTAAGGAATGGCACTTCATCAATCTAGAACTCGCATTTGCTATACTTGGCGTAGAGTTGATTATCCTGTAGCTTTTGTAGCACCAATCTCAGATGTTCCTCATGATCACTATCACTCTTGGAATAAATAAGAATATCGTCGACGAATACCACGACGAATCTGTCAAGATACTCCATAAACACCTTAATCATCATATTCATAAAATAGGCTGGTGCATTAGTGAGTCCAAATGACATAACTGTGAATTCATATAAACCATATCAGGTTGAGAAAGTCGTCTTAGGAATATTAGATGGTCTAATCTTCATTTGATGATAACCCGGTCGGAGATCAATCTTCGAGAACACCCTTGCACCTCTCTTCTGATCAAATAAATCCTCAATGCGGGGTAACTGATACTTGTTCTTCACAGTAACATCATTAAGGGATCTATAATCCACACACATCCTTTGCGATCCATCTTTCTTCTGTACAAACAGAACCGACGCTCCCCAAGGTGAGGAACTCGGACGAATGTACCCTGCTTCCTGTAACTCTGTTAACTGTTTCTTAAGTTCTTTTAACTCTTCCACTGACATCCTATATGGCCTTTTTGAAATGGGAGCAGTACCAGGTAAGAGATCAATAACGAATTCGACTTCCCTATCTGGTGGCATTCCGGGTAACTCTTCAGGAAACACATCTAGAAAGTCTCTAACACTCGAATGTTTCTACCCATAAATTTTCCATCTACTAGGAATATGGCTGGTCTGGTAGAGGCGGTTACAGTAATCTCAACTTCAAATCTTTCCCCTTTGGAACTGGTAAGTTCTACGGTTCCCTTATCATAGTGTATAAATGTCTTAGCTTTCCTTAATCAGGACATCCCGAGTATCAGATCTATACTGCTTTCTTCTAGTACTATGGGTGTAGATCAGAATTCCCTTCCCATAATTGTCAGTGTTAATCTTTGTGTCATATAGTTTGCTTCAACAGGCCCTTTGGGTGTAATTACTACCCTAGGCGTTTTCATGTTTTGCAGTGGTAATTCATTGATGGTGGCAAATCGAGCAGACATAAATGAATGTGTAGCTCCAGAATCAAATAATAATGCTGCTAGAATTGCATTAATGTAAAACATACCGATAGCGATGTCTGCACCGTCAGAAGTGGCCTCAGCACTGACTTGATTCACCCTGGCAATGCTGAATCCCTTGCCAGGAGTCTGTTGCTTGTTCTGAGCTGATGCACTAGAATTCCCCGCCGAACAAGCATTAGCATAATGCCCAACCTGACTGCACTTGAAGCATGTAGGGCCTGTCTTCTGTCCTGTAGGCCTCACCGGGGTGCTAGTGGGGGCAGCCTGACGAGTGGGAGGTGTCCGTGGAAACCCCTGTGGAGCCTACTGAGCTGGGCATGGTCCTCCTCCTGGACGAGTTGGTGTACCCTAGGGCGGAACGTAGCAAGGACGAACACTGCTGCTACCCTGCCCCTGGTTTATGGCCTTCCTCTTCAAATCTCCCAATTGAACACGCTTGTGTTCAATAGCAAGAGCCTTATCCAGTAGCTTCTGAAATGATGGAAATGTGTGAGCAACCAGTGCATACTTTAGGGGCCCATTGAGTCCTTGCTTCCTTTCATCATCTGCCACCTCATCAGGAGCATATCCTGACAACTAGATGAATTTGTCATGGTACTCGCTGACAGACATGTTGCCTTGCCTCAATGACAGAAACTCCTTCTTGATCTTCATCAATCCAGTAGGAATGTGGTAGTTTCTGAACTGAGTTGTGAATTCTGCCCAAGTAATAGTGTCAGCAGCATCATGGGCAGCAACATAAGAATCCCACCAGTCAGCAGCAGGGCCTGTCAGACGACCAGAAGCATAAAGAACCTTCTCCCGGTCAGAGCATTGGGCGATGTTGAACATCTTCTCAATTGACTTCAGCCAATCATCAGCATCTAGTGGATCTGGTGAACTGGCGAAGGTTGGCGGCTTGTGGCTCATAAATTCCCGGTGCTTGTCTCGGGGTCGAAGTGGAGGTGGTGGTGGAGGCAGTGGTGATTGCTGTTGTTGTTGTTGTTGTTGCTGCTGTTGCTGTTGCGCCCTTCTCTCCTGGCGTATCTCCTCTCGCTCATGGCGCATCTCCTGGCGTATATCCTCTTGCTCTTGGCGCATCTCCTAGCGTTCCTGCTGCATCTGCACGTGCATATCCTCCATGGTGTCTGCCATTTATTGCATTATCCGCATCTGGGCTGCAACTGCGGGATCAGCTCCAGCTGGTGGAGGATGTGGAGGATCCATCTCAGGTTGTTGTTATTGTGGTTGTCTAAATATCCTCCGAGTGTGTCGATTGGGAGGTAGATCAATTCCACCACCCTTCCTGGTATTGACCATCTGAGTTAGAAACATATGGTAAGAAAGAATAGTAGACAAGGCAGGTGATTACGAATCATGTTACTTTGGGGGATTTATTAGCTAAGCAGATGGGTGTTTTACCTACTAAAGCTATTTCATTACCTTATGGTGGTACATGCTAAGATGTCCATCTATAATATTTCAATCAATCAAAGAAGCAAATCAGAAATTTATCATCAAAACAATCAACCAACATTTTTAAATAGAGAAAATAGTTTTAATTTCATCTTAGGTTCCCTATCTCTTAAGAATGTCATAAATGTAGGATTCCAAGGTGTGAAACCTATCTTGTCTTAGAGTGGAAAAGATAAGAGTAATCAGAGTATGACAGCAAAAGGTGAGACAAGATCAAGATAAGGTAAGTATAGAATGACTCAGAGTAAGGTAAGTAGGTAAGGGTTTTGTCCATTTCTATCTAGGTTTCGTCCTACAGTCAACATTTCCTCTGATACCACTTATGTCACACCCGGATTTAAGGAACAAAGCCGGGTGCATCTCATATATGCGTCAGAGAAGACAACACATATAATAACAGAGTGCATAGAGATAAATGTCATAAATATCATAAATGTACTTATTACAAAGCAGAAGTCTTACAAAAATAAATGATAAAATAAAGCAAACTAAATATTATTCCATGGCGCCACAAAGCTGACTGGGAGACGCCACCTAGATCAAGTCGAAAGCCTTAGTGTTAGGCGGCTCCTCTTCGACCACCTGTTCTTCTCCTATGGGTGATGTGAGACAGCAAGGGTGAGCTCACACATGTTCATCGCTCAACAAGTTGTGGGGAATAATGTGCATAAACTCACCAAAGGTGGGAGTTCATGTGAAGTGTAAGGTAAATCAATGTAATAAAGGCTGAACCTGAGCATTGCTTTTATATGTTGGTCAAAATTTTATTAGCAGTTACTAAGTGTAAGTAAATACCAAACCATAGTAATAATAAGTAAAAGTAATAATAAAATAATCCGAATGCAATGAAATGACAAATTAAGTTTAATTCCATAAATTAATCATGTGAGTGTCCGAGCCGCTCATGACCGTGAGCACGGCTAGTATACCAGTTTTACAATCTGTAGAGGTTGCGCATCTTTACCCACAAGTCATGTTACCCATTTGCCATGGGGTTGATCGGACCCCATACACCTCTACCAAGGAAGCGAGGCAGGGTACAACTACGAAGCCTTTACAAAGTTCCACTAGCTTCAGAAAACCCGCTACAGTTTCTAGGAAGCTCCAGTGCAGGAATCCCTCGCCTGACCGCTATCGCAGGAAAATCAACCCAAGGACCTCCCTACACTGACCACTCCCCTACTGCCCTTGCCCCTTTCGGGTAAGGCAGTCATCCACTAGCTTTCCTAGTTAATCAGCCAAGGGTGTCACATACCACCCTTGTGGTAGCACTGTTTTCCCGGGTGGTTCTCCATGTTCCCATTAACATAATGATCTTATCATTAACAGTAAATAATAACTAATAACAAAAGTGTAACAATGAGTGATGTATATCTCCATACCCAAAACCACATAAAGCAATAGCATATACTACCTATAAATATTCAGTGGTAAAACAAGGTATAAAGATAGCCAAAACTAGTGTAACCTATTGGATCCCATCAAAATTAACCTATGCAGATCATTATGATTAATAAGAACATGACTGGGTAAAAAGAGGTGATCAAGGGCACAACTTGCCTTTAATGAGCTCCTGCTCAGCAGTCTCTACCAGCTGAAGCTCCGGATCCTCTGTGGCTTGCTCGTCTACTCGCATCAATACAAACATACATAGTATAAAGAGAAAATTAACATCACACCAAACATGTAAACAAAATACATAATAATAATCTACACATTAAAATAAGATTCTAGGAACAAGAATCATTAAATTTAGAGTTATAGATTTTAAGTTATGAATTTCCCAAGGTTTTATGTATTTAATACAAGATTAAGTAAGAGATAAATTTTAATGTGTCTTTCATGTCAAAACAGTGGCACTATTTGATAGACAATAATATTACAAAATTATAGGAACTAGAATGGATTAATTTGGACTTAGCATGGATTTTCTACAAATTAAACAAGTTCTAACATTTATGTATACATTAAAAATCAATTTATGTTATTAATTTCCTATTTTCCTTAGTCTCTGGATTGAGCACCAATTTCTAAATAGTACAAGGGCTATGGCGCAAATGTTACTAAGACTCAGGCGACATACAGGGTGGACTGCAGGTTGGTTCACTAAAAGCTGAGGGGTGCTTATGTAAAACTGCAGTCGCGAAGGGATATGTGCTGATATGGGCCGTTCAGATCAGATCCAGAGGCCAGGATTAGATCACATTTTATACTGAAGCGGTATGGAATGTGGGCCATTGGATCAGTGATCAAGGGTTACAATTCTAAAATACGCCCGATCACACCACATCTGCCCGATCAAGATCGGACGGTCAGGATATGCACGAGCTGAATCGATAGGCGCCATCTAATCCTCACCGTTGCCATGGGACCCGACGGTTACGACTCTGCCTACCAACTCCGGCCACCGAACCACCTGCCATGGTGGCGCCATGGCCGGAGTACGCCCCAACCGGTGATTTCTATGGCTAATCTCCAATCTAGATTATGATATACGTAGCAGACGATAGTACAAAAGGGATAGGGCATGCTCACCGAAAAATGCGAAGGAGAAAACTGCCGCCCACGGTGACGGGCGGATTCATGGTGGCGCTGCGATTACGGCGAGCAATTCGCTCGTTCCCGGTGCACAGACGCCTCCGCTGGGACTACGAACACACACCCTGAGGTCCAATGTGGGGCCGCGGCACCACACCGAAGCTCAATCGACGGTGCCAAGCAATTTCCGACGACAGCCGAGCTTCGCGCTCTCCGCTGCACACGACGAGTCGTTTCTGAAGGTTGCTAGCGGCTTGGCGGCGTGGGTGGAAAGCGTGCACACCCCGGGCTCCCCCATATTCCTATTTGTACACAAAGGTATTCTCCACAACGGCCGAGCTGGGTCCGCTTCGTGCTAGGACGCCGCAGCGAGTTCGCGCAGACGGTTATCGGTGAGGCTGACAGCGTGGGGTCCACCAGCCAGCGGGTCCGGTTGCGAGGGGAAAAGGAACAGGGACGCCACGGCTGACGTGCGAGACCCGCAAGTCGGTTCGCGGACTCGGCGACTGAGATGGGTGTGCGGGTGACCAACACCGAGGGCCAACCTGTCGGCGCCACGGTGAAGATTGGGTTGTGCGGGAAGAGTCTAGTGGGTCGGGATAGTGACAATGAGCCTAGTTGAGCTTTCTGTCCCTTTTTCTTTTTTATTTTCTTTTCTCCTTTCCTTTTCTAAGTTTTCAAATTCATAATTCTAAATTCTATTCAAAGTCAACTTCTTGGTAAATTTGTTTTCCCACTAAATACTCATCTTAGACATGGTAGGGGTGACTCATCTATTTTAATATTCATTTTATGATTATTAGTGCTTCTCTTTTCTTTAATTCTAGAATTCCAATTTAAGTCTTTAAATTCCACTTTGGACTTTAATATATTTCTTTTTGCACTATTTTTATATTGTCACACAGTGCACGCAAAATAAAACACAGCATGATGCATGATTTAGTGGCATATCCTTTATTAATTATTTGTTTGTAAATATGGTGTTCACATGTGATGGTATGTAGATACAACACACATATAAATAAAGGAATTAATTTCTCCTTTTATATTTCCTTACAAATTGGGTATTACATGAGCTATGATGTCAAACGACCGTTGAGCGTATGGTTAGCTGTTATTAGGATTAATGTTTTTTTGCCATATAGCTATAAATTACATTTGTGTTGAACCTTCATATTGTATTGCAGGAGACTGACGTGTGGGGGTGGATATCCCCTGGGTCCAAATGAGGCGTATTCTACATGCGCTGACCGACTAACTCAGGCCCGAGGCCAACGAACTGAACAAACTTGACGCACAAGACAAGGACTCTATTGTAATCTAAATCGTCTAGGAGATATATAAGGAAACTGACTTGTAACCCAAGCCACGCCGGATTATATAAGGCGAGCTAGGGATCCCTCCCAAGGTAGATCTGAGGGAATCCAATCTTATACACGCCCTGCTCTCTCATCAAACATCTAAACCCTAGCCCTCATTGTAAACCTCCACATATCAAAGCAATACAACCCACCGCAAATAGGATGTAGGGTATTACGCATTCGCGGCCCGAACCTGTATAAATCGTGTGTTTTGTCGCATCTCGAAGCAAACCATCGACCTACAGTTGATGTTGTCGACTCATAAAAGCATCTCGTGGTACACCTAGTGGTGCATTGCCGGTACTAAACACCGACAATAGGGGAGGCGACATCGACATCAGCTAGCTCCATGGATCATCTTCAACGACAAACAAGTTCAAGACTGAGCAGATCCAATCTACTACCAAGCCGCCGCCAGTGGATGTTCTGTCATCGTCCGACGGATCTGCTTCAGCATATGTGCTGCTGTCGCACGATGATCAACGAGGTAGATTTCAACCAAGATCCCACGGTTCCTATCGGAGACAAGTTCCACTAGATTGAACTGAAGAATACAGTTCTAGATCAACGATTGGAATCCTCTGCTAGAGTCACAAGCCAGGAGTTTTCATGCCAGGCTACTTGGTCCCTGCGAGTTGACTGCTTCCATAGTCCATACTAGTTGTCCATTGGCTGGACTACTCCAAACAGCTAAGTCATTTCAATTATGCATTTAAATATGAATACACTAATTATTTTTTCATCTATCCACATTGTTTAGTCTGGTCACTTGCATATTATTCATATATTGAGTATTCTTTATGCAAAAGTTACTACTTGTCGGCGTTTCGAGACCGGGGGGTCCCTAAGCCGACGAGTGAGTGTGCCGCGTGCCCCAGCCCAGATGGGTCGAGCGCGTGGGCGAGCGCGAAGGGGGGAGAAGCGAGGTGGCCGGAGACGGGCGTGAGAGAGGTGGAAATCCCGCGGCCTTCGTGTTCGTCCCGCGCCCAGGTCGGGTGCGCTTGCAGTAGGGGGGTTACAAGCGTCCACGCGGGTGAGGGAAGCGAGCGGCCCCAAGAGAGCGCCTGTCCCGTCCTCGGTCCCACGCGGCCAACCTTTTCTAAGAAGGCCCTGGTCCTTCCTTTTATAGGCGTAAGGAGAGGATCCAGGTGTACAATGGGGGTGTAGTAGAGTGCTACGTGTCTAGCGGAGGGAGAGCTAGCGCCCTAAGTACATGCTAATGTGGCAGCCGGAGAGATCTTGGCACCCTGCTGGTGTGATGTCGTGGCTGTCGGAGGAGCAACAGAGCTTGGCGGAGGGACAGCTGTCGGAGCGGTCGAGTCTTTGCTGACGTCCCCCTGCTTCCGTAAGGGAGCTGAGAGCCGCCGTCGTCACAGGGCACGCGGGGCGCCATCATTGCCTATCTGGCGGAGCTGGCCAGATGGGACACCGGTCTTGTTCTCTGCGGCCCGAGTCGGCTCGGGGTAGGGTGATGATGGCGCTCCCTGTTGACGTGGCGGGCCCGCGCCCGAGGCCGGGCGACGTGGGGGCTCCTCCGAAGCTGGGGTCGAATCTGTCTTCCGTTGCCGAGGCCGAGCCCGAGCCCCCGGGGTCGGGCGAGGCGGAGGTCGTTCGGCAGAGGCCAAGGCGGAGTCCGAGCCATGGGGTCGGGCGGAGCGGAGTTCGTCGTCTTCCGGGTCTTAGCCCGAGTCCGAGCCCTGGGGTCGGGCGGAGCGGAGTTCGCCGTCTTCCGGGTCTTAGCCCGAGTCCGAGCCCTGGGGTTGGGCGGAGCGGAGTTCGCCGTCTTCCGGGTCTTAGCCCGAGTCCGAGCCCTGGGGTCGGGCGGAGCGGAGTTCGCCGTCTTCCGGGTCTTAGCCCGAGTCCGAGCCCTGGGGTCGGGCGGAGCGAAGTTCGCCGTCTTCCGGGTCTTAGCCCGAGTCCGAGCCCTGGGGTCGGGCGGAGCGGAGTTCGCCGTCTTCCGGGTCTTAGCCCGAGTCCGAGCCCTGGGGTCGGGCGGAGCAGAGTTCGCCGTCTTCCGGGTCTTAGCCCGAGTCCGAGCCCTGGGGTCGGGCGGAGCGGAGTTCGCCGTCTTCCGGGTCTTAGCCCGAGTCCGAGCCCTGGGTCGGGCGGAGCGGAGCTTCCTATGGCGCCTTTGGCAAGACCTGACTGCCTGTCAGACTCACTCTGTCGAGTGGCACTGCAGTCGGAGTGGCGCAGGCGGCGCTGTCCTTCTGTCAGACCGGTCAGTGGAGCAGTGAAGTGACGGCGGTCACCTCGGCTCTGCCGGGGGGCGCGCGTCAGGATAAAGGTGTCAGGCCGCCTTTGCGTTAAATGCTCCTGCAACTCGGTCAGTCGGTGCGGCGATTTAGTCAGGGTTGCTTCTTAGCGAAGCCAAGGCCTTGGCCGAGCCGGAGATGTGTCCGCCGTTAAAAGGGGGGCCTCGGGCGAGACGGAAGTCCCTCGAGGTCGGCTGCCCTTGTCCGAGGCTAGGCTCGGGCGAAGCGTGATCGAGTCACTCGTATGGACTGATCCCTGACTTAATCGCACCCATCAGGCCTTTGCAGCTTTATGCTGATGGGGGTTACCAGCTGAGAATTAGGCGTCTTGAGGGTACCCCTAATTATGGTCCCCGACAGTAGCCCCCGAGCCTCGAAGGGAGTGTTAGCACTCGCTTGGAGGCTTTCGTCGCACTTTTTTGCAAGGGGACCAGCCTTTCTCGGTTGCATTTTGTTCCGGTGGGTGCGCGCGAGCGCACCCGCCGGGTGTAGCCCCAGAGGCCTCGGAGGAGTGGTTTCACTCCTTCGAGGTCTTAATGCCTTGCGTAATGCTTCGGCTGGTCTGGTTGTTCCCTCATGCAAACTGGCCGTAGCCCGGGTGCACGGTCGGGGCCCAAGCTCTCGGGCTGGTATGTTGACGCTGTCAACGGTCTGGCCGGAGCTGGGTTTGCGAGAGCAGCCCCCGAGCCTCCGCACAGGGCGAGAGGGCGATCAGGGACAGACTCGGCTTTTTACATACGCCCCTACGTCGCCTTTCCGCAAGGAGGAGGGGGGGAGAGCGCCATGTTACCCTCGATGGGCACCGAACATGGTGTCTCCGGTGAGCTGCAAGCGGGTAATCCGAGTGGACGTCCGTGCCCCGTTCGTTGGGGGTCGGCTAGGGGCCCAGAGGCACGCCCAAAAGTACCTGCGGGTGATCTGCCGGACCCGGTCCCCTGGCGACGGGGTCCGAGGGCTCGATGCCTCCCTCTGATGGGATTCCGTTACAAGATCGCTCCCGCTGGTCTCGGAAATGTCCTAGGGTACCTCGGGAGCGCAGCCCGAGCCTTGGTTATGTATCGAACGTACCCCTGGTCATCCCTCGCTCGGCGTCTGAGGCGACTGTGAACCCTTCGGGGGCTAGCCTTCGAACCCCTGATCAGTAATGGGCGCGGAGCCCGAGTAGCCTGAGGCGGCCGTGGAGCCCTTCGGGGGGCCGGCCTTCGAACCTCTGACCAGTAGTGGGTGTCGGGCCCACGCGATCTGAGGCGGCTGTTGAACCCTTCGGAGGGCCAGCCTCCGAACCTCTGATCAGTAGGGGGGCTCGGAGCCCGGTTCCTTCACAGGGAAGGATCCTTTTCGGGGTATCCCCCTTTCCCGGTCCCTGTTGCAAGAGATAGAGAAAGAGGAAAAAGGAAAAGGATACGAAATCGAACGACATGGCGTACCTTTTTTGGTGCGGTTATTACGGCGAAGGCGAAGCGTCGCCCGCTTCTCCTGCCAGAGGCGCCGCCTGTCCCGCCGCGGAGTTAATGCGACGGGGCGAGTGGTTGGCGGGGTGGCCGTTGCGCGTGCGCGAGCCGTTCGAGGAACGGCTGTTTCGCTTCGCGTTTTTTGAATCCCGCGTCCGGTCCGAGCGGAGCGCTGGAAACGGTTCCGCCCTGGCCTTTATATACTCGAGAGGGGGTCCGGTGGTGGTTCTTTGCTCTGCTCCCCGCTCTTTCCTTTAGGTTTTCGCAACCCAAGGAACTTTAGTCGGAGAAGAGGAAAATTACCCTCCCTGCCCCTTGCGCCGCCATCCCTTCCATCTTGGTGATGGCTGATCGGGTGACCATAATCTCCCCGCGCGATCCGTGGCCCTTTTCCACGGTGACGGCGAGCGACCTGGAGGAGCTGGTCGGCGAGGGTTTGCTTCGCCCTCTCACCGATAAGCAGCGACCAGAATGGATTCCTCCCGTGGGCGGAGCCGCTCCATCCCCACCGCTGGGGTACGTCGTGAGCTTCGTCTCCTTCCACGAGCGGGGGTTTGGTGTGCCGACGGGCCGCTTTATGCGGGCAATCCTGTTCCACTATGGGGTGGAGTTGCATAACCTCACCCCCAACTCCATCTCGCAGGCCGCTATCTTCGTAGCGGTGTGCGAAGGGTACTTGGGGATTGCGCCCCATTGGGATTTGTGGACTCATCTCTTCCTCGCCGAGCCTTTCGCCTTGTCGACGGGGGAGAGGAGGGTCCGTGCAGCGGTGCGGGCCGGCGGCTGCACTCTTTTGCTGAGGCAGTCGCGGGCGTCGCAGTACATTCCTGCCATCCTCGCGTCCTTGAACAAGGGGTGGCAGCGCCGGTGGTTCTACCTCCGGAATGACGGTGAGTTGCTCCCACCGTTCTCCCAGCGAGTAGTCATTGCCGCCACCGACGCCTGGCGTCATGGGACCCCGCACGAGAGACAGAAGAATCTTGAACCCCTTCTCTAGGCCCTGAAGGAGTTGCGGGAGGGGGGACTCACCGCTGCGGGAGTGGTCGCCGCCATCCACCGTCGGAGGGTGCTCCCTTTGGCGGAGCGGCGGCTGCCGCTTTGGGAGATGACCCCGGAGGCTGACTGGGAGGGCTCGTGAATGTCCCCTGATCCTCTTCCCTTCGACGCCCTCCAATGGCGAGTGTCGGCTGCGATGGGGAAGCCGGACCCCCATGCCTACTCCCAGCTTCGGATGCGCCCCGACCAGGGGTGCGTAACTCTGGTGAGTATTCACTCCCTCCTTCTTCATATATCGGGTTGCTCCGGGTTCTTATGATCGGGTTTCTTTCTCCCCTTCTTTAGGAGGTGGGGTGGCACAAGCCCTCCCTGCCACGGGTCCCGGAGGACGCGGTGGACCGAGCAGCGCGGCGGGTCGCCGCAGAGGAGAAGAAGAAGAAGAAGGACGCGGAGAAGGCCCGGGCCCGCGAGCGGAGGCGGGCTCGGGACGCCTTGGAGAAGCGCCGCCGCCAGTAGGAGAGGGAAGGGCTCCCGAGGGAGCCATCGCCAGAGACGCCCGATGAAGACGATGACGACGATGACGAGGAGGAGGACGACATGGCCGCCCGTCTCGGCCTCAGCCCCGGCTTGGGGTGTGGCCAGGAGTCGTCGAGCCAGCCCCCGAGCGGGTCGACACCGTCAGTCCCCGGAGTCGGGGCGTCGGGGTCCCGGCCCGAGGCACGGGGGCGACCCGAGAGGTCGCCTGACCCCTCGGTCGGGGGAGCTGAGGTGGCTCCGGAGGGCCAGGTCAGGGCGTCTGCTCCTCAGGGGCCGCCGCTCGTACCGGCAGCACATGGGGGTGACCCTCAAGTCATCGCGACCGCGCCCGGGCAATCTGCTCCCCGGGCGTCCAAAGCAAGGGTGGTGCCGAAGTTGCCGGCGAAGCGGACCTCGGCGGTTGTTCTGGGAGCCGGGATCCAAGAAACCTCCCCTCAGGCGCGATGGATCATGGCCCGAAGTGGGTAAGTACCTCAGAATGTCTTGGCTTCCCATTCACATGTCTCGGCCGTGATTTTCCCTTTCTTTCCTTTCTCAGCAAGCGAAGCCATGGCCAGACCGACCTGGCACCCCGGAAGGCCCTTAAGACGGCGCCGGTCTGTGCGGCCAGCGCCGTCCCGGGCCTTGTCGTTCAGTCGACCCTTTCGCAGGGCGTTTCACCGCAGGGGGCTCGGGCGTCGCCTGCCTCTGGGGAGCAGGTTCCTGAGGCTGGCTCTTCCTCCGAGGCGGCCATCGTGATAGGGGAGGCGGCTGACGCCGACGTGGTCCCGAGCCCGCCTGTCGTGCCGGCCATGCTGGTGCCTGCCGCTACCGAAGCCGCCGCCGTCCCAGTCGGAGAGCGACCGGTTGCCGCCAGCGTCAGGATGGCTGATGCGTCGGTGCCCAGTGCCTCGGAAGAGGTGGGTGTGGGCGCGCGATCCGTCCAGCCGGGCGGCAGTCTCGTCGCTGTGCGGCGGAGCCCCGAGGCCCGGCGTCAGCTGCTCCGATTCCGGACCCGCGAGGCCTCGGACCCTGTCTTCGTTCTCGACGATGAACAGGAGGACCAGTCCTGGGATGAGCTCCGCGAGCGCGCTGAAGCAACGGTGGGGTCGCTCCGGTCGTCGTTGGAGGTTCTCTGCGGGGATGTCCCCAAAATCCTCCAGGTAACGGTTTCAGGCATACCTTTTCCTTTCTGTGAGCGAGGCGTTCGTCGTGACGCCCTGTCTCCTTCCCCCAGGACCTGACGGATCGGAGCGCCGCCAAGTCATCATTCATCCGCCGCGAGGTCGATGTCTGGGGCTCGCTGCGATCCCTGAGGACCTCGCTTGCCGGGGCTACTGCGCGCCTTTCTCAGCAGGATGCCAAGGTAGCGGACCTCCAGTTGCTCTGCGCTGACCTGAGAGCCGAGGCGGCAGCAGCGCGCGCGGAGGCGCAACGGCAGCGGTCGGAGTTCGCCCAGGTCGTCGAGGAGCGGGACCAATCTCGGGGCCGAGCTGCCGAGGCCGAAGGCCGGGCTGAGACCCTCGCGGCCGACCTAGCCGCAGCCCAGGTCGCGGCCTCGGGGCAGCGTGCCCGAGCTGAAGGTACGCCTTGGCCGTCCCTGATTCTTGTTCTTGTTGGTTTCCTCTGCTCGTGCTTGAGGTCTTTCTTCTGGTTGTTCGCAGAGCTCGAGTCCGCCCTTGACGAGTCCGCCAAGGCGCTCGCCGAGGCGCTTGCCGGAGCTGCCGAGCAGAGGGAGGCTGACCTCGCGGCCATGTCCGAGGCCGTCTCGGATATTTATCGGATCCTTGGCTCCAGCGACGTCCCTTCAGGAAGCTCCCCCCAAAGCCGCCTTCAAGCCTTGGGTGATCACGCGCGCGGCAGAGTCCGCGAGGCGCTACACCACGGCGTCAGGCGGGCCTTCGCCATGCTCGCTTCCCACTACGTTGTGGACCTGGAGCGGGTTAGTGAGGGGTATTGTCTTCCTGACGAGGACGAAGCTGCCCTGGCGGAGTTCAGCGGCTCGACGCGATCACTTCGGGTCCGAGTGCGGCGCTGGCGACCACCTTCGAGGCAGAGATCCTTCCCCCTGCGCCGTCGTCGGAAGCCGAGATGGACCTTACCGACGGCGGGGACGGAACTGAGGGCGCGGCTCCTTCCCAAGGCGACGCCTAACTCTTGTTGGAACAGCTTCTGTTGAATGTGTGTCTTACCGCGGCCGCTGAGGCCTGAACACTTTGTTTTTCTTGCATGAAGTCGTACTCTTCTTTCTTTCAGTCTGCGTGCCCGACCCAGCTTGTCAATAATGGGGTGGCTTCCTAAGTTGGGTCATTTTTCGTGGCAGGTGATGAGTGAGGCGTCCCTAGCCCAGAGGCATAGGAGTTCCTCGGCTCAATCGGCCTTGCCACTTACATGTACCCACGTTCGCTCCTCGGGACCTAGCTTCTGACATAGCCGGGAGAACGCAAAAGCCCCTTTTTGATTGAAAATTTTTGATGCGGAGAAGTACACCCGATCTTCGACGCAGAGGGGTCCCCCCTTTCTAGCCCCCGAGGGAGGGTCGGGCTCCACCAAGGCGAGGCCGACCCTTCCTTGACGGCCGAGGCGCAGAGGCTGCCTGACGGGTCGGACTCAGGCCCGAATATCCAGCGGGTGCTCGGCGACATCCCTCGGTATGTCGGGCATGTCCGAGGGACTCCACGCAAAGATGTCGGCGTTTGCGTGGAGAAAGTCGACGAGCACTGCTTCCTATTTGGGGTCGAGAGGGACGGCCTTAACCGTCTCCGCTGGCTCGAAGTTGCCGGCATGACGCTTCACATCTGGCACCTCCTTGGAGAGGTTCTCCAGGTCGGCGATGAGGGCCTCGGACTCGGCGAGGGCCTCGGCGTACTCCACGCACTCCACGTCGCATTTCGAACGCGTGTTTGTACGTGGGGCCGACGGTGATGACCCCGTTGGGGCCCGGCATCTTGAGCTTCAGGTAGGTGTAGTTGGGGACGGCCATGAACTTCGCGTAGCATGGCCTCCCCAGTACCGCATGGTAGGTTCCTCGGAACCCGACCACCTCGAACGTCAAGGTCTCCCTTCGGAAGTTGGAGGGCGTTCCGAAGCAGACGGGGAGGTCGAGTCGTCCGAGGGGCTGGACGCGCTTCCCAGGGATGATCCCGTGGAAGGGCGCAGCGCCTTCCCGGACGGAGGACAGATCGACGCGCAGGAGCCTGAGGGTCTCGGCGTAGATGATGTTGAGGCAGCTGCCCCCGTCCATCAGGACCTTGGTGAGCCTGACGTCGCCGACGATGGGGTCGACGACGAGCGGGTATTTCCCCGGGCTCGGCACGTGGTCGGGGTGGTCAGCCTGGTCGAAGGTGATGGGCTTGTCGGACCAGTCTAGGTAGACTGGCGCCGCCACCTTCATCGAGCAGACCTCCCGGCGCTCCTGCTTGCGATGCCGAGCCGAGGCATTCGCCGTATGCCCACCGTAGATCATCAAGCAGTCGCGGACCTCGGGGAACTCTCCTGCTTGGTGATCTTCGTTCTTGTCGTCGTCGCGGGCCCTGCCACCCTCCGCGGGTGGCCCGGCCCTGTGGAAGTGGTGCCGAAGCATGACGCACTCCTCGAGGGTGTGCTTGACGGGCCCCTGATGATAGGGGCACGGCTCCTTGAGCATCTTGTCGAAGAGGTTAGCACCTCCGGGGGGCTCCCGAGGGTTCTTGAACTCGGCGGCGGCGACAAGGTCCGCGTCGGCGGCGTCGCGTTTCGATTGCGACTTCTTCTTGCCTTTCTTCTTGGCGCCGCGCGGAGTAGACACCTCGGGAGCCTCTTCCGATGTGCGGCCCTGGGGCTGCTTGTCCTTTCGGAAGATAGCCTCGACCGCCTCCTGGCCAGAGGCGAACTTGGTGGCGATGTCCATCAGCTCGCTCGCCCTGGTGGGGGTCTTGCGACCCAACTTACTCACCAGGCCATGGCAGGTGGTGCTGGCAAGGAACGCGCCGATGACATCCGAGTCGGTGATGTTGGGCAGCTCGGTGCGCTGCTTCGAGAATCGCCGGATGTAGTCCCGGAGCGACTCTCCCGGCTGTTGCCGGCAGCTCCGAAGGTCCCAGGAATTCCCGGGGCGCACGTACGTGCCTTGGAAATTGCCAGCGAAGGCTTGGACCAAGTCGTCCCAGTTGGAGATCTGCCCCGGAGGCAGGTGCTCCAACCAGGCGCGAGCGGTGTCGTAGAGAAACAGGGGGAGGTTATGGATGATGAGGTTGTCGTCGTCCGTTCCACCCAGTTGGCAGGCCAGGCGGTAGTCCGCGAGCCACAGTTCCGGCCTCGTTTCCCCCGAGTACTTTGTGATAGTAGTCGGGGGTCGGAACCGGGTCGGGAACGGCGCCCGTCGGATGGCCCGACTGAAGGCCTGCGGACCGGGCGGTTCGGGCGAGGGACTCCGATCCTCCCCGCTGTCGTAGCGCCCCCACGCCTGGGGTGGTAGCCTCGGCGCACCCTTTCGTCGAGGTGGGCCCGACGGTCGCGACGGTGGTGCTCGTTGCCGAGGTGGCCCGGGGCCGCAGGTGCGGTGTTACGCGTGCGCCCGGTGTAGACCGAGGCTTCCCGCATGAATCGGGAAGTCGAGGCGTGAGGTTCCGAGGGGTATCCCTGCCTTCGGGAGGCAGTGCTCTCGGCCCGTCGGGCCGCAGCGCCTTCCAGGAGATTCTTGAGCTCTCCCTGGATTCGCCAACCCTCGGTGGTTGATGGCTCCGGCATCGCGCGGAGGAGCATCGCCGCGGCTGCCAGGTTCTGACCGACCCTGCTGGATGCGGGCGGCGGCCTGACCCTGACGTCGTTGGCGACGCGGTGCTGGAGACCTTGGGGCAGGTGACGTATTTCTCCGGCCGGGGGTTGGCCCGCCCATACCTGCCCGACGTCCCGACGGATCGGCTCAAGCGCTCCTGCTCCCACGTCGAGCCTGGCCTGCGCCCCGCGGACTTGCTCGAGCTGTGGGTCGTGACCCCCCGCCGGAACGGGGACCACAGCTAGCTCCCACGGGATGTCGGCGCGAGGCACCGGCCTAGGAAGATCACCGTCCTCCGGCATGCCAAGATGGTTGCCTTCGGAGGGATCCCCTAGCTCGACGTGGAAACATTCGCGGCTTGGGCCGCAGTCCTCGTCGTCAAGGCTGCGGCTGCCGTCGGAACAGTCGGAGAGGCAGTAGTCACATGCGGTCATGAAGTCCCGCATGGCACTGGGGTTGCCAAATCCGGAGAAATCCCAACAGATGCTGGGATCGTCATCTTCCTCGGACCCAGAGGGCCCGTAGGTCGAGACGTCCGTCAATCGGTCCCAAGGCGACCGCATACGAAACCCCAGTGGGGTTGCACTCGCCTCAATGAGAGCGCCAGCCAAAGCGAGGTCGCTAGGCGGGTTGAGGCCGAGTCGAAATGACGTAAGATGGGAGTTAGTCAGTACCTTTTGGTCGACGAGGAGCGGCGTAGTCACACCGGGGACTGGTTGCACCGTCGTCTCAGGTACGAGGGCGACGTCCTGCAAGCTCTCCGCGAGCGCGCTGGCGTCGTCTTCTTGCTCGGGATCAGCGTGTCGCGGGGGGACGGCGCTTGCCTTTGTCCCGAACGCGAGGTCGACGCCCGGCGTGCCCTCCGTTGGGGCGCTGGGGGCGTCGATTCGCTCGACGGCCGACGAAGCGTGGCCTCCCGCTTGGCCTTGGTTGCCCCGCCTCCTCCTCCGTTGGCGGGGGAGAGGACGGGGCGAGCTCGAATGTTGTTCTTCCACCCCGCGGGGAAGATGTCGTCGATTCCGCCGCCGGCGGGCGGGTTGTCGGCCGCCATTGTCGTTGTCGCGCGGCGGTGGAAGGAGTATCATGTCGTAGCTGCCGTCGAAGGACATGAACTCAAGACTCCCAAAACGGAGCACCGTCCCGGGCCGGAGAGGTTGCTGGAGACTGCCCATCTGGAGCTTGACGGGAAGCTGTTCGTCAGCACGCAGCAGGCCCCTACCTGGCGCGCCAACTGTCGGCGTTTCGAGACCGGGGGGGTCCCTAAGCCGACGAGTGAGTGTGCCGCGTGCCCCAGCCCAGATGGGTCGAGCGCGTGGGCGAGCGCGAAGGGGGGAGAAGCGAGGTGGCCGGAGACGGGCGTGAGAGAGGTGGAAATCCCGCGGCCTTCGTGTTCGTCCCGCGCCCAGGTCGGGTGCGCTTGCAGTAGGGGGGTTACAAGCGTCCACGCGGGTGAGGGAAGCGAGCGGCCCCAAGAGAGCGCCTGTCCCGTCCTCGGTCCCGCGCGGCCAACCTTTTCTAAGAAGGCCCTGGTCCTTCCTTTTATAGGCGTAAGGAGAGGATCCAGGTGTACAATGGGGGTGTAGCAGAGTGCTACGTGTCTAGCGGAGGGAGAGCTAGCGCCCTAAGTACATGCTAATGTGGCAGCCGGAGATATCTTGGCACCCTGCTGGTGTGATGTCGTGGCTGTCGGAGGAGCAATAGAGCTTGGCGGAGGGACAGCTGTCGGAGCGGTCGAGTCTTTGCTGACGTCCCCCTGCTTCCGTAAGGGAGCTGAGAGCCGCCGTCGTCACAGGGCACGCGGGGCGCCATCATTGCCTATCTGGCGGAGCTGGCCAGATGGGACACCGGTCTTGTTCTCTGCGGCCCGAGTCGGCTCGGGGTAGGGTGATGATGGCGCTCCCTGTTGACGTGGCGGGCCCGCGCCCGAGGCCAGGCGACGTGGGGGCTCCTCCGAAGCTGGGGTCGAATCTGTCTTCCGTTGCCGAGGCCGAGCCCGAGCCCCCGGGGTCAGGCGAGGCGGAGGTCGTTCGGTAGAGGCCAAGGCGGAGTTCGTCATCTTCCGGGTCTTAGCCCGAGTCCGAGCCCTGGGGTCGGGCGGAGCGGAGTTCGCCGTCTTCCGGGTCTTAGCCCGAGTCCGAGCCCTGGGGTTGGGCGGAGCGGAGTTCGCCGTCTTCCGGGTCTTAGCCCGAGTCCGAGCCCTGGGGTCGGGCGGAGCGGAGTTCGCCGTCTTCCGGGTCTTAGCCCGAGTCCGAGCCCTGGGGTCGGGCGGAGCGGAGTTCGCCGTCTTCCGGGTCTTAGCCCGAGTCCGAGCCCTGGGGTCGGGCGGAGCGGAGTTCGCCGTCTTCCGGGTCTTAGCCCGAGTCCGAGCCCTGGGGTCGGGCGGAGCGGAGTTCGCCGTCTTCCGGGTCTTAGCCCGAGTCCGAGCCCTGGGGTCGGGCGGAGCGGAGTTCGCCGTCTTCCGGGTCTTAGCCCGAGTCCGAGCCCTGGGTCGGGCGGAGCGGAGCTTCCTATGGCGCCTTTGGCAAGACCTGACTGCCTGTTAGACTCACTCTGTCGAGTGGCACTGCAGTCGGAGTGGCGCAGGCGGCGCTGTCCTTCTGTCAGACCGGTCAGTGGAGCAGTGAAGTGACGGCGGTCACCTCGGCTCTGCCGGGGGGCGCGCGTTAGGATAAAGGTGTCAGGCCGCCTTTGCGTTAAATGCTCCTGCAACTCGGTCAGTCGGTGCGGCGATTTAGTCAGGGTTGCTTCTTAGCGAAGCCAAGGCCTTGGGCGAGCCGGAGATGTGTCCGCCGTTAAAAGGGGGGCCTCGGGCGAGACGGAAGTCCCTCGAGGTCGGCTGCCCTTGTCCGAGGCTAGGCTCGGGCGAAGCGTGATCGAGTCACTCGTATGGACTGATCCCTGACTTAATCGCACCCATCAGGCCTTTGCAGCTTTATGCTGATGGGGGTTACCAGCTGAGAATTAGGCGTCTTGAGGGTACCCCTAATTATGGTCCCCGACACTACTCAAATTATTTTTTGATTATTGTTTCAAGAAAATTGCCGCGACTTCGTGTAAACTTTCAGCGGTTTCTAGTTGAATTATTTCTATATCACTCGGGATGTCAGATCACTCATTATTACTAGATTATTCATATTATTTTAGGATCACTCAACTATTCGTATTATTTCAGCACCATTATTTCTGGATCAGTCATGTTACTTTAGAGCACTTAGATTATTTCTGGATCACTCAGGGTTTCATATTACTCAAATTATTTTTGATCATTCAAATTGTGCATTACGCACCTTGACATACTCAGATCATCTCTACATCGCTCACGTAACTGGCGTCATGAACCATATATGATGTTAGAACAAGGTAATCGGTCTGGCCCGCTAGAGCTACATGCCCCGCTTGTCTCATGGGTGACTTCTAAGCCCTTACCTACGTGAGGCAATCACCTTAAGTCACCCTTCGACTTATGGGTTGTGTTACATGCGTTCATCAGCTCTTACAGGGTGAACTCAGGCCCTACCTCGTGAGGCAATCAGCTTGAGTCGTGTCTCCGACTCAAGTTCGGTGCACATTCCCACACAAAATCTCGACAGGGTAACTCTAGACCCTTCATACGGGCAGATGGCCTGGCCCACCAGCATTGCATGCATGTCGCTAACTCACCGGCTTGAAGGTTGGGCCATTGCCCGACTAGTTGATGCGCTGCTTTGCCGGCTCGAGGGCTAGGCCATTGCCCGTCTCTTCGATCCGCTGCTTCGCTGGCTCGAAGGCTGGTCCATCGCCTACCTCGCTGACGCGCTATTTTGCTGGCTCGAAGGCTGGGTCGTCGCCCACCTCGCCGATGCGCTACTTCTCCGGTTTGGGGGCTAGGCCATCGCCTGCCTCACCGACTTGCTATTTCACCGGCTCGAAGGCTGGGCCATCGCCCGCCTTGCCGACGCACTGCTTTGCTGGCTCGAGGGTTGGGCCATCGCCAGCCTCGTCGATTCGCTGCTTCGTCGACTCCGAGAGGCCGCGCCACCGCCCCATCAGCTCTGGGCTGTGTTACCACACACCTCGCCGACCACTTCGTCAGCTCAGGTGCTGCTGCCCACCTCACCAAGACCACTCAGAGGAGTAAGTTGCTTGATCCTCAAATGGATGATACCATCAGAAAAATTTTGAAGACTACAAGGAAAAATCTTTAGAAAGCAGAATTTGGATCTTCAAGCTGATTATTTTTCAACTCAACTTGAAGCTCGAGGGCTTGTGGGGGATGGATATCCCCTGGGTCTAAATGAGGCGTATTCTCTACATGGGCTGACCGACTGACTCAGGCCCAAGGCCAACGGATTGAACAAACTTGGCGCATAAGACAAGGACTCTTGTAATCTAAACCGTCTAGGAGATATATAAGGAAACTGACTTGTAACCCAAGCCACAACGGATTATATAAGGCGAGCTAGGGATCCCTCCCAAGGCAGATCTAAGGGGATCTAATCTTATACACACCCCTGCTCTCTCATCAAACATCCAAACCCTAGCCCTCATTGTAAACCTCCAGATATCAAAGCAATACAACCCGCTACAAACAGGATGTAGGGTATTACGCATCTCGCGGCCCGAACCTGTATAAATCGTGTGTTTGTCGCATCTCGAAGCGAACCATCGAACTACAGTTTATGTTGTCGAGTCACAAAAGCATCCCGTGGTACACCCCGTGGTGCATTGCCGGTACTAAACATCAACATTACGGGTAGGAGATGGTTAGGAAGTATGGAGAAGACTATGATTGGCGAGGAGCGCCTACCATCGATGTTGAAGTTGTGCATTCTATTGGAGGAAAGGCCCATATACGATATTAACTTGTGATTTTTTTCAATAACATTGGAACTATGACTGAATAGCTAATTTTCTTGTTTTCAAGATATTCTATGTTTACTGGTGTGATCGATACGACGGAGTTGCGGTCTCATGATGGTTCTTCGTCGTAGGTGGGTTGTGGTAGCAGCCGTAGTCGTCACTCTAGCATGGAGGACGCTATGAGGGAACAGCAAGAAAGGTTTCGTGAAGAGCTACGGCAACAACAAAATGACATTCCTCCAACAGCAATCAGAGTACATGACTGCTTACAACGCACAGGCGCAACAAGCAATGAACGTGAGTGTCTTATTTATTCTCAAAGTGGTCGATATTTGTCCTATAACTATTATATTGTATTTGCAATGGTCTTGGTTTCCAGAGCAGGCATAGCAGCAACCATTCGTTTTCCCTCAATTTCAGCCATCGTTGCCTCAGTGGGGATTATATGCTCCGCCACCTCCACCTCCACCTCAGATGCTTCAATTTAGTTTAGACTTGTGGTTTGCATTAACCTTTCAAATCTTGACTAAACTTGATTTTGTAGGGATCCGGGGTTATGGGCCACAACACGCCACCATCAGTGATACCAGCACTAGGAGGAGTTTATGCAGGGGAGGGAGCTACTACAAGAGAGGTTAGTTTGACAAATAATTCATTTGAATAGTGGTCATGTAAACACTGTATTTATTAATGTCTTCTTATTTATTTAGAATCCAAACCAGTTAAACGACTTCGTTAACGAGTTGTTCGCTTCTAGAGGTAGTGATCACAACTCAAACGACCCCGATATGTGATAGTTAGAATCTTGTACTGAATTGTTAGTTTGTGTTATGTTGTGTAATGAACTATGTGATGTATTTGTGAACAATTGTGAACTTTGGACTCAAGTGGTATTTTGGTGAACTGTGATGTACTTATGAATAATTGTGATATTGTGTGTAACTGTGGAATTACAGTTTCTGTCATATTATTGTGATTATATTGTTGTTGAAATTGCTGTTTTTGCATTTTATTTCATATTTTTTCTCTTAAATTGCTTATTTTCGGTGGCCAGATAGGGGCCGCCGAAAATAGAGTGGGAAATTTCTGACGGCCACTAATTTTCGGCGGGTGAGCTCTGCTTTCGAAAATAAAGTTTAATTTTCGGCGGCTTGTGAGCCGACCGTTAAAAATAACTTATTTTCGGCAGCTGAGCTCTGGCCGCCGAAAATTAACCTTTATTTTCGGCTAATTTTTTTATGGCTAGAGGCCGTCAAAAATAGGCTCGAAAATGCCTGTAGCTGGCGTAGTGCTAGCGTACGGTACAGGCTTCTATGGTAGCATGGGGGAGATCGAAGAGACAAAGGATGAATATATATATATATATATATAAAAGGTATAACGGGATCCCTAGGCTTCCAATAGTTAAAGGAAGCTCAGACCGACCACCCCTACAAACTGGTTCAACCCAGCGCGCCCAACCAGCCTGTCGGGTGCGCCACCTGCCCCACGTCTGTTAGCGCAAAAAAAGGAATGCATGTATGAGTCAAACACGATCCAATGCATGCGCGTAAATTTAGAAAGAATATATGTGGCGGTTTCTATTTTTAAATGCTTTATTTCCTCCATAAATTTAGGATCGCTGCAACAACCATGCAGCTAGACACGTAAGAACCATTTTATGATATATATTGAGACTAAATATGCTACACTATGTAGATAATTATACAATTCGGTATATTGCGTAAAAATTTGTTACCAGTTGCATGCGCACGAATTTATGATGAAAATAATGTGCAATGAAAGAAAATGAATTGCATGCATAGAAACAAAAAATCGTATTTAATGTTTAATTTGCTTCATAAATATAGTATCCCTCCAACAACCATGCAGCTAAACACATTAGAACTAGTTTATGATTTATACTTATACTAATTATACTACACGATGTAGGTATTTATGCAATTCGGTACACTGCGTAAAAAATCTAACATGTTGTTCACTGGTGGAAGCATCTTCAGGTTGGAGCGTAAAAACCTTAAGCTTTAAGCATAAAATCTCTCAATTATAAGCTTAAATACCTGGCCAATGTGAGAGGTTGATAGCTCTGATAGGTTGTTATTACGATCCTATTTTTATGGCAGATTCGAAAAATATGGCAGCGGCATGCATGCAGTTTCTATTTTTATACAGATCCAAAAATTATGGCAAAATGCATGCATGAGTCAAACACGTTCCCTTGCATGCGCGTAAATTTAGGAAAGAGATGTGTGGCAGTTTCTATTTTAAATGCTTTATTTCCTCCATAAATTTAAGATCGCTGCAACAGACATGCAACTAAACTCGTAATGATCATTTTATGATATAAACTGATACTAAATATGCTACACTATGTAGATAATTATGCAATTCGGTATACTGCGTAAAAATCTGCTACCAACTGCATGCACACGAATTTATGATGGAAAGAATATGCAATGAAAGGAAATGAATTGCATGCATAGAAACAAAAAATCGCATTTAATGTTTTATTTCCTTCATAAATATAGAATCCCTCCAACAGCCATGCAACTAAACGCATTAGAACTAGTTTATGATGTATACTGAAACAAATTATACTACACGGTGTAGGTATTTATCAATTCCTTACACTGCGTAAAAAATCTGGCATGTTGTTCACTGGTGGACGCATCTCTGGGTGGAGCGTAAAAACCTTAAGTTTTGAGCATAAAATCACTCAATTATAAGCGGAAATACCGAGTCAATGAGAGGTTGATAGCTTTAGTAGGTTGTTATTACGATCCTATTTTTATGACAGATCCGAAAAACATGGCAGCCGCATGCATGCGGTTTCTATTTTTATACAGATCCAAAAATTATGGCAAAATCGTGGAGTTTCAATTGCATGCGCGCAAATTACGAACAACATAAATCAAGGAATTGTCTTTCCAATGTGCATGCAGTAAACTGATATACGAACTCTGTGTTCAAGCATAAAATCGTACAGTTTTTAGCGTAAATAATACATGTGGTAGGCATAAAACACAATAATCAAAAAGAAAACTGCGCCGGATCAGAGGATGTCACACGCGATCATCGCTGCGCGCATCTCGCGCCTTCCGTAACGTCGCTCGCTCGAACATCGCGCCTCATGCATCACCGTCGCTACTCGCACGTCGACGGGCGTCGCTTGCTCGTCGGCCTTGGAAGTGCCGCCTCCTCGGGGCTTCGGGGACGCCGCCGCTTGCCCGCACAAGGACCTCGCTATCGCTCGCCCTCTGGATCGGGGAACCGCCGCCACTACTCCGGATCGAGGAACCTCCGCCACCGCGCGTCGAGGAAATGGAGTTGCGGCCACCGGCCTGGGAACTGCCGCCACCGCACAAGGGCACTGTCGTCGCTCGCCCTCTGGATCGGGGGCAGCCGCTGCCGGCCTGGGAACCGCCGCCACCGCATGTCGAGGTCGGGGAGCCGCGGCCACCGCAACCACCGGCCGAGGGTCCACCGCCGTGCGCGCTATCGGGCAACCGTCGTCGCTAATGAATCAAGATGGGGCGTGAAAAGCTGATGCCTAGCACTACAGATTTTCTTTTATAGACGTCTAGACCTGGTCCGGCTCGACCGGATTGCACTATCTGACCTGGGCTTTCTTTAGTTATTGGAAGCTCAGGGCTCCTAATATACAATATATATATATATATATATATATATATATATATATATATATATATATATATATATATATATATATATATATATATATATAAGACTCTATTTTATTGAATTATATACTAAAATAGAATAAAATGAAGAGATTAAAAATTAATCATCACAAACCAAACAGATTGTAAGGATTTATATATACATGTGTATAATCTCGAAAATTGGTTTAGAAGATATGGATTTTTGTCGTAGTCATCCATCTCTGTGCTGTGAATATATTAGAGGGAGAAGCGCGCGCGTCTCTTTCCAGCAGTTGAACTACTATTTTTTGTCTCTGATCAAATTGCAACACAAAATAATAGTAGCGTACTAGTACATCACATCACCTTTTTATATCCAAGCGAATCCAAAATGCGCCGTGCATTTATAGCATTGCCCAGTCGGAAAAAGCGTTTCATCTTCATCGCTTCTGATGTCTAAACAGGCTGTATAGCACGACACCGACACTGGTGCTATTAGGCACATTACTATTACATAATATTAGTAATTATGCTGTGTTGTATTAGCACTAGTGTTTAATTATCGGTCTAGATATTGTACTATAGTGCATAATCCTATCGTACCGATACTATATAGCATTAGCACCGATTAATGCCCTAGCCAATTCAGACACTATTTTACTTTAAATGCTCAAAAGATCTCCGGTCATCTTTAAAACATGAATATTCTCATACCAATTTGGATTAGATTAATAGGGTGTTTGGTTCCAACGACTAAAAATTTAGTAGTGTCACATCGAATGTTTAAATAGCTATTACAGATATTAAATATAGTCTAATTATAAAACTAATTATACAACTGAAGTCTAAACAATGAGACAAATTTATTAAGTATAGTTAATGTATGATTAGTAAATGTTTAATGTAGCATCGTATGATCAAATCATAAACTAATTAGATTTAATAAATTTGTCTTATCGCTTAGTCCTCGTCTGTGTAATTAGTTTTATAAATATATTATATTTAATATTCTAACTAGCATCTAAACATACATATGTGACAGGGACTAAAGTTTAGTAAAAGAAAACAAATGAACCACAATTATATTTAAAACCATAACAAATCACATTTCACAATCACATCTATAGACCACTAGTTGGTCTAAGTCTAATTATATCGACCACTTAATTGTGTCGTGCTCGTGGTAGCACATTGTGCCAGGGTGGTGGTCGCATGTCATGCTAGTACTGGTACTGGTACTATTTATATAGTGCTCGTGTTATACTGAAGCACTATGGGCCTTGTTATGCCTAATGCCAACCTATTTAGTATGGCCCACTTGGCCATTCATATCACTGTCTCAGTGCTGGTACTAGTCAGATGTACATTGCATGCTATGTCTAACACATCGTACAAAACACTATTTTATATTATTGTTTGTAAAGTGAAGTTTAAAAGAGAAGGTGGGATAGGGACTAGGATAGACGACCAGCCGCTGAATACAACCTATTCCACACAAACTCGCAGCGCGCAGACATCAACAGATGGCCAACGGCAGGTGCAAATCAATTTCCAGCATGGCCATACATCACTGGTGGTGGATGGTATGCAATCGACACATCTGTGCAATCGTGCAAGCATTCAACGAGGACCTCATAGTGATGATCCAACGGTCGACGGCCATTTCACATTTTAACCCCCACCAGCTGAATTCTTCTTCCACAAAACCCCAAGTCTCCTATTTTTTTCCTTTTCCCCTACAACATGATTCCCCTGCTAGCCCGATTTCCAAAGGCCACCGGTCCTCGGTTGGAGGCTCCATGCCGCCACCTGCGCTGCACCTTCCCACCACCATGGCCTCACCAACCACATGCCTTCCCGCCACCAAGCCCTCATGCCGCCACGCCCTCCCCATCACCCTCACCAACTTGTTGTCGTTGGCTTGGACCCCAATCCCTCCAAGCATCCAAATCATCGCGGGTCGAGCCTCCAAATCCTTGATGCCTCGCTTCCCTATGCTGACATTGCGGTTTTGAAAAGAGAATGACAATTGTATTTTCTAAAGAACTTATGTGTGGAAACAGAACCACCATGACTCTCTATATCCCTCAATGTAAAAAATACTAGGGTTTCATAGAAGTATTATCATCTATTAGTTCCTCCCGCCTCAGGCATTTCAATGTTATATCTAATCGTATCCAGAACACAACAAGTACACCCTTACGACCTATAAACTGGTTGAAATGAATTTACGCTTTCTGACCTTGATGTTTTTTGAAGAATAACACCAGGCCATATATCTCTAAAAAATGATGGAATCCATGACCGACAAATGAGATACCGCCCAACCAACCATTCATTCTGCTCTAAGTGATATTTTGTTATCTAAGCTTGCCACCTGCTCTCAAGCTCTTCTATAGTCTTAGAAGCCCATACACATGAGTTATTCATTTTTCTAAACTCATTACCCTTTAGTAGATTACCATCAATTTTCTTAGACGATTTTTTCATAATGTGACACACGCACAATCTATGTGTGGTGTTTGGAAGAACAATAGCAATAGTAGCTCTCATAGTGTTATCCTCATCAGTTACAATTAATGTTTGTGCCTTTCCTTCCATAGCTCGTAGAAAAGTCTAAAATAACCAAACATGGCTTTCAATCATCTCATCAACTAAGAAAGCAGCACCAAAGAATATAGAACGCATATGATGGTTCACTCCAGTGAAAGGTGCAAATTTCATGTCATATTGATTTGTGCTATAAGTAGTATCAAAACACAATACATCACCAAAGTGGTAATAGTTCTTCTGGCTAGTCGAATCAACCCAAAACACTCGAAACAATCGACCATCAATCACTTCCTATTCAAAGAAAAAAGTGGGATCCAAATCTTTTAATGTATATAAATTATCAATAAACATCTGAGCATCTACATCTTTTATTTTATTCCTGAAATCATTGTAGTAGTTCTAGAGATCCTTTTTTGTGCAACCAACATACACAAAACCCCCCGCAACCACCTGAAGTAGCCTAAATGCTTGTTATGTTCCTATGCTTGCCTTATGACAATTAAAAAGAGTTGTTTTCATCTTCTCACTAACAAAACTGTTGGATTGAAGAAATGACATTTGGTAGGAGTCACGAAGGAATGATTATGTCTCTCATTTAATGATGCAATTTTGTACTTCCCTTTAGCAGTGTGTTTAACATATATATAAGCTGCACATCCACATCTTGTATCCCTAGGTTTGTGTGTATCCTTGATTATTCAGTACTATAGGTAATTGGGTCCGGATGATTGCTTCTCAAACCCATACCCGCTTACCCAATGGGTGAGGATTTTGTCCCATAGCTATACCCACGAGGCCATTTTTTGTCCTATATCCTAATCCTAAAGGCTAGTTTCGGAATCACATTTTATCAAGGGATTTCCATTTTCCCATGGGAAATGAGTTCATTTTCCCTTGGGAAAATAAAAATCCCTTGGAAAAATGGGGTTCCCAACTAGCCCTAATAGGGGAATTCCCCATGCGTTAGCAGGTATTGGGTCCCCATTGACATCTCTACTAATAACCTTCTCTTGTGCATAGGAACCGCTTCCATTTAACAACTCCAGTGTCATCAGTTTTTGTTGCCTCATACGAATCGAAAAACCCAAATCATGTGCATACTTCTTGTAAAATTTCAGAGCCTCTTCGACATCATCAAATAACATTCCTATCTAAAAATGGCAAATACTATTACACAATCATGTCAAACATGTAAAGTTACATTTTCATACGAAAATACATCACCTTGAAAACATAAATATTTTTCTTTGTTGGTGTTCTAAATGAATCGTTTGTTTCGATTTCTGGTTCATTACCTAATGAAGGATAGACAAAGCTATAACGACATGAACACATACAAACATCTCAACTATAGTATATGCATACAGATGACGATAATAACTTTGCTTGATGATGTCTCCTCGGCGAATGTGACAATCCAATCTCTAATCCGACGTCAATTAACCCACAGTCATCTACTTCTATAGAGATTGCATCATGAGGGAGACGAACGCTGGCTGTTGGAAGCAACGAATCTTCCAGATCTCCAGTTGCCCCAGGCGCAGCACAACAATTAGCAACCCTAAACCATAGTGATCAGAAGAATAATGAACACATGAAATATTGGTCAATAATCCGGTCGTGAACAGAGGAATACGTTGAATCCTATATATCCTGTTGGGGGCCTTCCTCTTCCGAAGGTCCTCAGAAACACAACTAACTATTTGCTTTCAGCATATTACTGAACACTGCAGGAGCTTCGTCACGAGACGAGCTTTGGCATAACACAAGACAAGTACAACGAAGCACACTTCATCAAGTAGGCTTCATCGCGGTGAAGCAAGGAGACGATGAAAGGAGAAGGTGTTGCTCAAGTTACTAAATACAAATGGTGATATTGTCCTTGTGACATTTTGTAAACTCTGTATGTAATTGTTGAGGGCATGAATGTAATAGCGCATGAATTTGGTTGCCTATAAATAGATGAACAGTACCCCCATACTGTTCACGCTGAATTGTAATTGCTCTCGTGTCATCACCTTCAAACAAGCCGAAGGTATCAATGTAATATGAATTCTGATAATGTTTATATGTTTATCATGGAATAAATATATGAATGGATAACACATCTCGTGTGTGTAAACTCTCATTTTTATGAATGATGAAGGAGTGTCCTTCATGACCTTCGTCTGAAGATCATTATATCTGAAAGGAGATAATGCTTGGAAGGACAAAAGTCTGTAATGTTTAACAATTGTGTTACCTTGTTCTTGATTCACAGCATTTGAGAAACAAGTAACCAACATTGGCACCCACCTCTGGTGAACTCAAACGACCACCTTCAACATAAAGAACTCGAACAACAACCTTTGCCATGCCGCCAAAGAAGGCAATAGTGCCAGGGGCTGCCCTTGCACCGTTGGACATCAAACAAGAGGGGCTCCCTCTGAGGGAGGCCTGAAACTAGAAAAGGAAGGCCATCAGCCCAACACCACAGGAAGAAGAGCTGGATCAAGAGATCAGAGATCTAGAGGCTATCCACCAACAAGTGGAGAGAAGAAGGGAGAAAATGATTCGGTTGTCTGAACTCCAGAAGAAGATTGATGAAGCTGCCGAAAAGATGTGCCACATCACACAAGACAATGAGCAAGGACGAAGGCCACAGCAGAGAGAGCTTCGTTAGGAAAGCCCAAGTTATGATGATGTATGGTATGACGATTTCAATCATGGTAACTTTACTTTTCATGATGCTTTCACCCCTAGCAGCAGAGTTGCAGGCTACTCCATGACCACCTTCGTACAAACCGCCATAGCTTCCCATGTATGACGGGCATTCTGAACCAAAGCAGTTCCTCATGAGTTATAAAGCAACCATATCGTCATACGGTGTGGCAACACTGCTGTCATGGCGAAATCCTTCGTCATGGCAGTCAGGAGCGTGGCTCAAACATGGTATTCTTCTCTTCGGCCAGGAACAATCACATCGTGGTAGAAGCTGAAGGATATGCTAGTCACCAGCTTCCAGGGCTTTCAGACAAAGCCAGTAACTGCGCAAGCTCTATTCCAGTGCACACAAGACCACGAAGAGTACTTGCAGGTGTATGTCTAAAGATTTCTACGTCTCAGAGCTCAAGCAGCAACGGTGACGAATGAGATTGTTATTGAAGCAATGATCAAAGAACTTCGTCTAGGATCAACGGTGCAGTATTTCGCTAGGAAGCCTCCACAAACTCTGGAGAAGCTTCTACAGAAGATGGACGAGTACATCAGAGTCGACAATGATTTCCGGCAAAGAAGGGAAGAAGCCTAGATATACTCTGAGATGACCATGGGCTTTGGAGGAAGGCTCCACCCAAGGCATGTCAGGACGATCCACAATACCAACTCAAGCGAAGGTAGGGGAAATCAAACTCAAGGGAATCAACACAGCTCCCAATCATCACGGACACATCAAAGCTCCTTCAGGCCACCAGCCCCAAGAGACAGAGGAGGACAAAGCTTCAGAGGAAGATTCAGCTCACAACCAAGAAGGTTATTTTGCTTGTTCTGTAGAGAAGATAAGGGGCATAAAACTAGGACATGCCAAGTCACGATACAGAAGCAAAAGGAAATAGCTGAGGCCGAAGCACGGCATAATCAGCCAAAGCAAGTCATACATACTGCTTCGTGTTATTCCCCGTATATTCCTGAGTATGTGGGCAATCAACAACCATTTTCACAACCCACAGTATCAGTAGCTTCGACAAGCCACTCCGTGCGGGCGGAAATTGACCGTGCGGACGGTCCGACCTTGAGGCTGGACGGTCCGCGGTCTGGATGGTCCGCAGTGGTGGCGCTGATGGTCCACGCGTGCGTAGAATCAGTTAGAGTTCCTAGTTTCTTGCGGGATTTGTTAGCTAAATTTGTGGGATTAACTCGTGGAACAACTTGTAACGGGTCCAGACCTCCCTCTTTATATAGATGAAGGGCTACGTCCGATTGAACCCTCCATAATCGATCAAATCAAATCTATTTATCAGTTTTGCCTTTTCGTTCTTCCAATTCCTAGGAGTAGGAGTAATTTAGCCATATGAATAGATCTAGTTTAGTCTCCACAACAATATCTATTCGACTCTACAGCGATTAGAGGAACACCAGGTGTCATGCCGATCTAGAGCAACCCCTTGGAACACTCCCCCTCGACGGGATCTCTCTTGGGGTGAGTTCTAGGGTTCTTCGCGGAGAAAAAGACCCTCTGCGCTATCGTGGATCGTCCGGCCCAGGTGCGGATCGTCCGCAAGTGTGCAGAGGAGGAGTCACTCCTACGCCAGGTTGCAGACCTTCCGCGCCTTCGCAAAGAGCCCCGCTAGGCGGTCTGTTTCTGTGTTTCGCGTCCGGGTCAGTGCCAACAATAACGTGACTCAGTTCTCGTCAAGGCGATGTTGTTCTTTTGTCTAGGAGATGTGAGGTGATCTTCTTGGCGGGTGTCCATTGGAGGCGTTACTAGGCGTTGTCGCAGAGAAACATGCATGCAGGGGAACCGGGCCGGGCAGGCAACGAATCGTGTTGCGGGGAAAAAAGGAAAAAAATAGGAGGCGGGGGTTTTGTGGAAAAAGTATTCAGCTGATAGGGGGTTAAAATGCGAAATGGCCGTCCACCGTTGGATCATCATCATGAGGTCCTACACTAGTACACAGAAGAACTATAGTGACGGTCCTAAAACTATTTTCACTGGCGCTTTTCAGTGCCGCCAGTGCTAGGGGCCAGTGGAAATCGCCATTTCCACTAGCGGTTATTCAAGAACCGCTAGTGGAAATAGCATTTCCACTGGCGGTTTTCTTAAGCAACCGCCAGTGAAAATAGCATTTTCACTGGCGGTTTTATTAAGAAAATCGCCAGTGGAAATGCTATTTCCACTGGCGGTTTGTTTTATTTAGCCGCCAGTGGAAAGGTTTCCCGCCTTTTTTTAAATTTTCGTACTGAAATTTATATATTTACACACACAAACATATATATATATATATTGATATTGATAAACATGTAGTATTGATATTAAAAGCAACATGGAATTAAATTCTATCATACATTTATATACATCAAAGTCTTGTTACAACCATGTATGCATCACACATTATATACATCAAAGTTTTCACTTAAGCTCTAATAACTATCTCGGCTAAGAGATAGTCTACTAATTTCTAAACTCTGGCAAAGCTAATGTTCCGGAAGCATCGTGATATTTCCCTTCTGCGGGAATGACCTCTTTCAATATGAATGTGCACAGGTCCTCAACTATGCCATACAATGCACCTTCAGTCAAGTTCTCCGGGCTTCCTTGTTGAAATTGCTGTAAAGGAAGTTTATAAACATCATCTATTTATACTCAATAATAACACATTTGCATCTTTAATGACATAAATACATACGTGACTATTACTAATAATACCTTGCCAGGGTTCGTGATGTATCGTCCGTTCATTCTCATGAACTCGCACACGTAGAACCCACATAGGACCGATCCGGGTGGTTGCTTGTGGCACTACATAACGGGAGATTGGTTATTTAGTTGCAACATTGTCCTATGTACGTACATGTATGATATGTATTCATAAATTCACATACTTACCGGCCAGTTATAATGGATGTCTAGTGGCACGCCTTTTTTGGACGTGTCGTACTTTCCACCATGTAGCTTATAAAACCTAAATGCCCTGTGATCTCAAATAGAATCACCATGTTATTCTACAATTCTCATCGATATAAGTATGCATGCATAGAAAAGGCTTACAGCTCTAAGATGCTGAGGAATTTTGAATAGGTCGAAGGCTCGGTGTGCAAGGAGTCGAGCACCAGCACCTTTCCAACCTTAGGATAAATGAAGAAGCATATCCAGTGGTCCCTGTACGAATCAAACTTGTGATACATGTGTATTGAAATTATTAATTTTATTTATGCAAAATCACACTTACTTAAAGTTGTACGGGGCCACTATGGATTCCCTGTCTTGAAATTGAAGCATTGTGTGTCCTATGTAGGTGGCGTATCTTGCTTCAAAATCCTTCTTCAGATCCTGGATACGCACGTCAATTTCTTCGTCTGTTAGCCCCTGTAATGCTTCGTTGCCTTTTCCGATTCTAAAAGTGTGGTTATCCTCGCATATCTTTATTGGGTTGAGATACCCAACCCTTTTACTGGCACTAGCATTGGGATTGGTACCATAAAGGATCTCCTACTGATCATGTTGCATTCTGCAACGCACACGTGCATTTTAGATATTGAAAATTTATACAACTCACTAATAATAACACATATATGTGGAGTATGAGTGACACTTACAATGCAAATATGGTTACAAGTTGCACGTCGAGTATCTGAAGGTTCATCATTAACCACATGTCCTCGAATGTAACAACGGCTTTTTGATTTGAACCAATAAAAGCATGGGCTGGTATATTAACATTGATGGTGTCGATGCCAAATGAAGATGCCCGCATGTACCAATCATGCAACCTTTTAATATTACCCGGGACCTTCCTTAGTTTCTCAAAAGTGAGTAGTGGTCTGCCCGGCACATATTTTTTAGGCACGTTTTTATAATCTGCCTTAGTTGGCTTCTTTATCTTTGTGGCCATTGCCTCAGCCTTTTTTGTGGACTCCTCGAGATCGGCCAAATCAACAGTGTCTGACGTGAGGCTCCGTCCAATCCCTTTCAAAAAACGAACAGTGCCAGCAGTGGATTTACTCTTCTTTTTCTTCTCGAACGGGGACACTAATTTTGGTATAGAAACTTTAGATTTCTTTGATGGTCGTGGAGATGGCTGTGAAGAAGGTGGATCCCTGAAGGGCGATGTATGTGGCGGAGACGGTGGGCCACCATGAGGATGAGGAGAAGGAGGGTCAGAAAGTGGATGAGGAGCAGCATGTGAAGTTTGAGGAGGTGATGATGGATGTACAATAGGAACAACAATTTGAGAAGGCGGAGACGGTTGGGCCTGCGACGAATTCGACCAATCAACCAATTCGACATCCCTTCGAGGCCAAAGGATAAAATTCTTGATAGCTTTTCCAAGTGTCTCGATACCTTCGGGCCTAGGGATGTCTAGCATGTCGTCCTCGTATCCTTGGACGATTGTCGTCACTTCTACCCTGCAATATTCTTCTGGAATGTCGTTTCCATGGAACTTGCGTCCTGGGATCGCAAGGCCTGTGGCTACTTTCTTTGTACGCTGATTGTTAATACCATATCTTATAACTAGTTTGCATGCCACGGGCCTTGTGATGTCATCAACTGGATAGCGGACCTTATTTCCCATTGACGCGACAGAGCTTGGGATGGTCGTACCCTCGATGGAAGCCGGCGTTTGAGCTGCTGGAATTATTTGCATCTGTGGAGTGGTCATCTGTTGAACAGACATCGCACTCGCCATCGCCAATTGCTGCATCAATTCTGGAGGAGGATTCGATAGCATTTCAGACATCAGGCCTTTGAACTCTTTCTTGGCCTCCTCCTTAAAATAATTCGCCATCTATTCCTTGTATCAATCATGTTTCTTGTATAGACCTTCCCATTGTGGTCCGAATCCTTCCTTCCATCCTTCCTTAGATGAGATTCCTCGTACACGACCAGGATGCTCAGGGTTATCGAGACTAGCCGTTAGAATGTCTCTCTCCCTTTGCGGCTTAAATGTTCCTTCGCTCTGCTTAGCTGCAATTGCATATATGTTTTTTGCCGCTTCTTCGACAGTGGGATCATCAAAATATACACCAGACTCAGTTTCCCTTGGTTTTCTAGCACGGATCCAATTAGCTATCCTTTCACCAAGTTGCTTGGACAGCGTCGGTAACCCTGCAGCCTTCTTCTCGGCGTCTTCTTGTCTCCATTTAGGAACCTGACGCTTGTAACCACCTGTGCCAAGGTGGTGGCGGTATTTGTTCTTCTTAGACAGTTCCGAATTTGCCTCACTTAGTGATATGAAATCAGGGCTGCTCCTCTGCTCTAGAAATACTGCCCACTGACCTGCTGAGATTTTATATTTTTTTCGTCGGGTCTAGGCCTTTCTTTGCAAACTTTGTATTCATCTCAGACCTCCGGTTTCGGAAATTGATTGCAAATTGCTTCATCGTGTATTTTTTCACGAGTTCTTCTGAACCCCCAGGCAAAACGAACCTCGTTATTAGCTTATTCCACATTTGATTCTTGACATCATCTGATACATCTCTCCACAATCGGATTGTGATGTCAAGATTATCTCTAACAAAGAACCCAAGTGCATTCCGGAACTTAGGCAGTGCCTCTTCTGGAGCTAGGGGCTGACCATTCGGGCTCACGTCTGTGATTTTATATGTCTTGTCAGGAAACTTGTTTAGCCCCCTGTCACCTCTGTTCCGATCGCTCTGCTTCCTTTTCCTTGACCTCTTGGTGGTTGTCTCGGTCGATTCCGGTGCGCCTTGGGTCGGTTCCGGTGCGCCTTGGATCGGTTCCGGTGCGTCTTGTTGGGTCGGTTCCGGTGCGTCTTGGTATCGTGCCGCAGCTTTTTCGAGCATCGCACGAAATTGATACAAGACCTCCTATTCATGTAATAAAATGCACAAGAAATCATGCATGTGTAATAGACATTGTGAAATCAGCTAATTAATTAGGTACACACATGAAATTAAGGATGTGTAATTTACCTCATGGTCTTGTGGATCATAAGTAGGGTCACATTGCAACTCACGCGCAGCAGCCCTATCTATCCTAGTGGTAGGAAAAGGGTCGCTAGGCGTTTCATATCCTTCACTACTGGATTCTTCTTGAGCAACACTCTTGTCCATGTGGTCGGGCCCTAATCCTTGGTCCTTGGTTGGAGAACTCATTGAGCTATATATATACAAATACATATTAACACATATTAACATAAGCAATAATTAAATTCATATTAACAAATACCCTAACCCTTAACCACAAACACTAACCCTAAGCCCTAACCCTAACCCCTAATATTGTGATACGAACATTATCGAGTTACGTATAGAGAGGGAGAGTCGTATAGGACGTAGAGAGAGAGATGGAGAGTCGTATAGAACGTATAGAGAGAGAGAGAGGGAGAGTCGTATAGAACGTAGAGAGAGATGGAGAGTCGTATAGAACGTATAGAGAGGGAGAGAGGGGGAGTCGTATAGGACGTAGAGAGAGAGATGGAGAGTCGTATAGAACGTATAGAGAGGGAGAGAGGAGGAGTCGTATAGGACGTAGAGAGAGAGATGGAGAGTCGTATAGAACGTATAGAGAGGGAGAGAGGAGTCGTATAGGACGTATAGGAGGAGTCGTATAGGACGTAGAGAGAGAGAGATGGAGAGTCGTAGGAAATGGCGTTCTTAATGAAGCTTTGATTTTTTTTTTGCTTTGCTAATGAAGCTTGATGCATACTCTTTGTGTGAGAGAGACCAAGGACAGGTGATGAGAACTCGCTCTGGTCAAGTGGGGTTCTGATGAGGTGCTCTTAATCGAAGCAACGCAAGTGTGTCGTACGTCGTCAAGCAACGCAAGTGTGTCGTACGTCGTCTTCTAATTTCACTAGCTAATAGTACTACAATGGAATACGTTGTTTACTAGAGAGTGGAAGCAGTGCGAGACTAGTGAATCTAGTCTACATTTTACAATGGAATACGTTGTTTACAATGGAATACAATGGAATACGTTGTTTACAATAGAATACAATAGAATACGTTGTTTACAATGGAATACAATGGAAAAAACATGCTTTCCGTTGCTCTCTCCTCTCTCTCTCTCCCTCTCCCTCTCTTTCCTCTCTCTTCCCTCCCTCCCTCTCCCTCTCTTTCCTCTCTCTTCCATTTCCCTCTCTCTCCTCTCTCTCTCCCTCCCTCCACTCTCTTTCCTATATATACACTCCCTCTCCCTCCTCTCTCTCCCTCCCTCCACTCTCTTTCCTCTCTCTTCCCTTTCCCTCTTTCCTCTCCTCTCTCTTCCCTCTCCCTCCTCTCTCTTCTCTCCCTCTCTCTCACTCTCTGCAGAGACGCGCGCAGGGGGTTTAAAGCCTAAACCCTCTCCCTCTCTTCCCTCTCCCTCCTCTCTCTTCCCTCTCAGTCTCTCACTCTTCCTAGGCCTAGGGTTTACACGCGCGGCGGCGGCGCGTGTGCACGGCGGCGGAGGCGCGTGCCCGAGCGATATCATAGTCGAAGAAAGGGAGAGAGAGAGAGAACTTACCTACAGCGCGGGGACGACGGCGTGGACGACGGCGGCGCACGGCGGAGAAAATCGCCGGGGCGAATTTTTGGCAGCCTGACGGCGGGAAGTGTGAAAGACACGGCACCAAAGACTTAGCGATTTTTTCGGCCCCGCGCGCGCTCCTTTATATAGGAGATATTTCTACTGGCGGTTCTCTATGACAACCGCCAGTAGAAATCACTGGCGGTTGTCATAGAGAACCGCCAGTAGAAATGCCATCCGCAGACTGTGGAGGCCATTTCTACTCGCGGTTGTCATCGAGAACCGCCAGTAGAAATGATTTATACTGGCGGTTTTCGTTGTGAACCGCCAGTAGTAATATTTTTAGTATATTATTTTTTATAGTATATTCATACATTAAGTATATAAATTTTTATACATATTAAATATATAAATATATATATTTAGTATACATAATATATATTTATATATTACTTCTCTCTCTCCCTCCTCTCTCTCTCCTCTCTCTCTCTCTCCTCTCTCTCTCTCCTCTCTCTCCTCTCCCTAGCTCCTCTCTCTCCCCTCTCCCTCCTCTCTATTCCCTCTCTCTCCCTCCTCTATCTCTCCCTCTCTCTCCTCTCTCTCTCTCCTCTCTCTCTCTCATCTCTCTCTCTCATCTCTCTCTCTCCTCTCTCTCCTTTCTCTCTTCTCTCTTTCTCCTATCTCTCTCCTCTCTCTCCCTCTCTCTCTCCTCTCTAGAAAGTCACTAGAATGCTCGTTCTTGCAGTGTTTAAATACTACGTCGTCTCCTGGCTTCGCGTCTCTCGTCACCATTGGTGTGAAGTTCTTTCACAAGTATCAGATCTGGTAAACATGTTTCCAAGTTCTTTCACAGCATGTTCTTTGAAGATGCTTGTTTCTTACTGCCTGATATATATATATACCATCAAGAAATGTGGAGGTCAATCTAATTCACACAATGGTTAGTGTTATTTTAAAATTACATGACAACTATATAATCTAGGGAGCTATTGTTCTGCCTTGTCCATCGTGGCGTACCCAGGGCATCGAATTGCGTGGGATGCTTCGCTCAATGTTCCTTATCTTGGTTGGATGGTCTATGAAAAGAGACATGTCGTTGAACTGGTTAAAATCCTCTAAATCAGATACACCATCAACTCCTATAGCTTGTTGTTTTCCAGGAAAAACTACATGCTTCGGTTTGTCGGTGCTTTTCTTCTCATTGTTAGAAATGATCTGTTCAGCATAGAAGACCTGTGCAGCACGATTAGCAAGGATCCATGGGTCATCTTTGTAACCTACCTTACTTAGATCAAGAACTCTGACCCCATAGTTGTCTACCGTGACATGTTTGTCTTCAACCCATTGACATCGGAAAACCGAGATCTGAAATGTACCATAGTCTAGTTCCCATATGTCCTCAATAAAGCCAAAATATGTAATAATCTCACCAGTTTCATCATCTATGGCCTCGCATCGAACACCACTGTTTTGTGACATGCTCTTTTTGTCCTTGGACTTTGTACAAAATGTGAATCCACTAATGTCATAGGTTTGCCATGTTGTGACCTGGCGTGATGGTCCAGATGCCAACCCCTTGATGGTTTTTTCTTCTATTGTTTCTCCACGTGGAATGTCCTTCACCATTAGCCATGTGTTGAACCGCTGCTTATGTTGCTTCATTACCCAATCAGTCGTATGCCCAGGATTTTGCTCGTGAAGCTCATTGATGTGTTGTTGGATAAATGGCTCTATTATCGCTAGCTGATGTAGGATGCTGTGATGTGCCTCAAGTACTGTATTGTAATCTGGTGGGATGAAAGATTTCCGTCCCATCCTCCCGCTTCCATACAATCTACCCTCATGTCGTGACGGAGGCAGACCTATTGCAACCTGGTATTTTAGGATGCTATTGCAGAATGGACCTCCGGAATCAATGGCCTCTTCGGTACAGTACCCCTCTATCATGGATGCCTCGGGACGAGCACGGGTTGATACATAGCCATTCAGTATTGACATGAAACGCTCGTACGTCTACATTTCATGCAAGTACATAGGACCCAATGCCTCTATTTGTGGCACCAAGTGCACCACAAGGTGCACAATAATATCAAAGAACGATGGAGGGAAACACATCTCAAACTGTGATATTGTCTCCACTGCGAATTCCTGAAGAGATGCCAACTCATCACGGTCAATTACCTTTTGTGAAATTCTGTTGAAAAAGTAGCACAACCGTGTGATTGCCATCTTTAAAAGCAAAGGATTTATAGCCCTGATGGCAATAGGTAGGAATGTAGTCAGCATGACATGACAATCATGTGAGTTGTAGTTGGTGACTATCAGGTCTTTCATTGACACAATACTTCGTATGCTAGAGCAGAATCCGGATGGGACTTTCAAATTCTTAAGCCAAACACACATCGCATGTTTCTCATCTACATTGAGATTGTAGCTTGCTGCTGGGAGATGATACTTCCCATTTTCTTGAAGAACAGGATGTAGTTCCTTTTTTATGCCTAAATTTACCAAGTCCATGCGTGAATTGAGCCCTTCTTTTGTTTTGCCCTTTATGTCTAGCAAGGTGCCAATTATGCTTTCAAACACGTTTTTCTGAACGTGCATACCATCGATCGCATGCCGCACATCTAACTCTTTCCAGTAAGGCAAGTACTCGAAGAAAATAGACTTTTTCTTGAATATAGCCCCCGGAGCTGGTTTGACATCCTTCCTTGTTTTTCCGTCTTTTGTCTTCTTCCCAAAAACAAACTTGATATTCCTGACTATTTCAAAAACTCTATGACCTTTATTGTTACCCGATGGAGCAGTAGAATGTAGTTCACCATTATTGTCAAAGTACTTATCCATCTTTCGCATGCGGTACCTGTGTCCTTCCAATAAAAAGCGTCTGTGCCTCATGTACACTATCTTCTTAGATGCAGTAAGGGACACGTAAGCAGTTTCATCAATGCATATTGTGCAGCCAACCTTTCCCTTAAACTGGCCTGATAATGTGAAGAGTGCAGGGTAATCGTTGATCGTAACAAAAATAATTGCTCTCAGCGTGAATGAATCTTTACGATACTCATCCAACATTTGAACACCCGTTACCCACAATATTTTCATATCCTCCATTAAGGGCTCTAAAAATACATCCATATCAACTCCAGGTTGTGTAGGTCCAGAAATAAGCATGGTTAGCAAAATGTACTTCCGTTTCTGCATCAACTATGAAGGAAGGTTGTATATGGTGAGGATCACTGGCCATGTGCTATGCTTGCTGCTCCTTTCAGCAAATGGATTCATTCCATCAGAACTCAGTGCGAACCTAACATTTCTTGGTTCATCGGCAAAGTCTCGGTGGTTCTCATTGAAATCTTGCCACTGCTTCCCATCGGCTGGATGTCGAAGCTTCCCATCATTTTTGTGCTCATCAGAAGCATGCCAGCTCATAAGTTTGGCATCCTTAGGGTTAGCGAACAAACACCTCAATTGATCGACAACGGGGAGGTACCACATCACCAAAGCAGGAATCTTTTTGAGTGCATAATAGTCTACTTCTTCTTTTTCTTTGCTCGTGGATTTTGAAGTCTTCTTTTTGGCTTTCTTTCGCTTCTTCCCTTTAGACACAGATGCAACACACTCTTCCTCTCGATAGTCTTTATTCGTCTTGTACCTACTTGCACCACACTTTGGGCAGCTCTCCAAGTCTTTATAATCATCACCTCGATAAAGGATACAGTGATTTATACACCCGTGGATCTTCTCCATGCCCATAGTGAGTGGACTGATTAGTTTCTTTGCATAGTACGTGTTAGCAGGCACTTTGTTCTCCTTTGGAAGCATGTCTGCGACAATACTCAAGAACGCATCGAAGCCAGCATCAGACAGACCATATCTAGCTTTTAACATCAACAACTTTAACACAGACCGGAGCATCGTGAACTCTTTGGTACAGCCCTTAGACTCGTCGTACAAAGGCTCTTCTGCTGCCATCTTCAGGGACTCCATACCTTTCATGAAGAACATCGATGGATCTGTATGACGACGCAACATTGCCTCTAACAACTCTGCATCTTCCTCGTCCATAACATTTGGCAGAACATGGGTTCTTTCACGTTCATTTCCTCCAGCGTAACCATGATCAGTAACATTTGGCACTACATGTTCGCTCTGTGGAAGAGGTTGTTGTGTCTCGTGAACGAACTGAAAGCTGTCGTCGATGTTCACAAGGTTTCCAGCTGTATAAGGCGAAGAGCTACCCTCTCCATGCTTTGTCCAAATTATGTAATCCTTCACAAATTGTCGGCGTTTCGAGACGGGGGGGTCCCTAAGCCGACGAGTGAATGTCGCCGCGTGCCCCAGCCCAGATGGGTTGAGCGCGAGGCCGAGCGCGAAGGGGGGAAAGCGAGGTGGCCGGAGATGGGCGTGAGAGAGGTGGAAATCTCGCGACCTTCGTGTTCGTCCCGCGCCCTGGTCGGGTGCGCTTGCAGTAGGGGGTTACAAGCGTCCACGCGGGAGAGGGAGCGAGCGGCTTCAAGCGAGCGCCTGTCTCGTCCCCGTCCCCGTGCGGCCAACCCCCTCTAAGAGGGCCCTGGTCCTTCCTTTTATAGGCGTAAGGAGAGGATCCAGGTGTACAATGGGGGTGTAGCGGAGTGTTATGTGTCTAGCGGAGGAGAGCTAGCGCCCTAAGTACATGCCGTTGTGGCAGCCGGAGAGATTTTGGCACCCAGCTGGTGTGATGTTGTGGCCGTCGGAGGAGCGATGGAGCCTGGCGGAGGGACAGCTGTCGGAGCGGTTGAGTCCTTGTTGACGTCCTCTTGCTTCCGTAAGGGGGCTGAGAGCCGCCATCGTCACAGAGTATGCAGGGCGCCATCATTGCCCATCTGGTGGAGCGAGCCAGATGGGACGCCGGTCTTGTTCCTCGTGGCCCGAGTCAGCTTGGGGTAGGGTGATGATGGCGCCTCCTATTGACGTGGCTGGTCTGCGCCCTAGGTTGGGCGATGTGGAAGCTCCTCCGAAGCCGAGGTCGAGTCCGAGTCCCTGGGTCGGGCGAGGCGGAGGCCGTCGGCTGAGGCCAGGGCGGAGTCCGAGCCCTGGGGTCGGGCGGAGCGGAGTTCGTCGTCTTCTGGGGCTGAGCCCAAGTCCGAGCCCTAGGTCGGGCGGAGTGGAGTTCGTCGTCTTCCGGGACTTAGCCCGAGTCCGAGCCCTGGGTCGGGCGGAGCGGAGTTCGCCGTCTTCCGGGACTTAGCCCGAGTCCGAGCCCTGGGTCGGGCGGAGCGGAGTTCGCCGTCTTCCGGGACTTAGCCCGAGTCCGAGCCCTGGGTCGGGCGGAGCGGAGTTCGCCGTCTTCCGGGACTTAGCCCGATTTCGAGCCCTGGGTCGGGCGAAGCGGAGCTTCCTATGGTGCCTTCGGCCGGGCCTGACTGCCTGTCAGTCTCACTCTGTCAAGTGGCACCGCAGTCGGAGTGGCGCAGGCGGCGCTGTCCTTCTGTCAGGCCGGTCAGTGGAGCGGCGAAGTGACGGCGGTCACTTCGGCTCTACCGGCTGGGGTGCGCGCGTCAGGATAAAGGTGTCAGGCCATCTTTGCATTAAATGCTCCTGCGATTTGGTCGGTCGGTGCGGCGATTTGGTCAGGGTTGCTTCTTGGCGAAGACAGGGCCTCGGGCGAGCCGAAAATATATTCGCCGCTGGAGGGGGGCCTCGGGCGAGATGGAAATCTTTCGGGGTCGGCTGCCCTTGTCCGAGGCTAGGCTCGGGCGAGGCATGATCGAGTCCCTCGAATGGACTGATCCCTGACTTAATCGCACCCATCAGGCCTTTGCAGCTTTATGCTGATGGGGGTTACCAGCTGAGAATTAGGAGCCTTGAGGGTACCCCTAATTATGGTCCCGACAGTAGCCCCCGAGCCTCGAAGGGAGTGTTAGCACTCGGTTGGAGGCTTTCATCGCACTTTTTTGCAAGGGGACCAGCCTTTCTCGGTTGCGTTTTGTTCTGGTGGGTGCGCGCGAGCGCACCCGCCGGGTGTAGCCCCCGAGGCCTCGGAGGAGTGGTTTCACTCCTTCGAGGTCTTAATGCCTCGCGTAATGCTTTGGCTGGTCTGATCGTTCCCTCATGCGAGGTGGTCGTAGCCCGGGTGTATGGTCGGGTCCCAAGTTCTCGGGCTGGTATGTTGACGCTGTCAACGGTTCGGCCGGAGCCGGGTTTGCGAGAGCAGCCCCCGAGCCTCTGCACAGGGCGAGAGGGTGATCAGGGACAGACTCGACTTTTTTATATACGCCCCTGCGTCGCCTTTCCACAAGGAGGAGGGGGGAGAGCGCCATGTTGCCCTCGATGGGCGCCGAACATGGTGTCTCCGGTGAGCTGCAAGCGGGTAATCCGAGTGGACGTCCGTGCCCCGTTCGTTAGGGGTCGGCTAGGGGCCCAGAGGCACGCCCAAAAGTACCTACGGGTGATCTGCCGGACCCGGTCCCCTAGCGACGGGGTCCGAGGGCTCCCTCTGATGGGATTCCGTTACAAGATCGTTCCCGCTGGTCTCAGAAATGTCCTAGGGTACCTCGGGAGCGCAGCCCGAGTCTCGGTTATGTATCGAACATACCCATGGTCATCCCTCGCTCTGTGTCTGAGGCGGTTGTGAACCCTTCGGGGGCCAGCCTTCGAACCCCTGATCAGTAGTGGGCGCGGAGCCCGAGTAGCCTGAGGCGGCCGTTGAACCCTGCCGAGGGGCCGGCCTTCGAACCTCTGACCAGTAGTGGGTGTAGGGCCCACGCGACCTGAGGCGGCTGTCGAACCCTTCCGAGGGGCCAGCCTTCGAACCTCTGATCAGTAGGGCGGCTCGGAGCCTGGTTCCTTCACGGGGAAGGATCCTTTTCGGGGTATCCCCCTTTCCCGGTCCCTGCTGCAAGAGAGAGAAAGAGGGAAAAAGGAAAAGGATACGAAATCGAACGACGCGGCGTACCTTTTTTGACGCGGTCATTATGGCGAAGGCGAAGCGTCGCCCGCTTCTCCTGCCAGAGGCGCCGCCTGTCCCGCCGCGGAGTTAATGCGACAGGGCGAGTGGTTGGCGGGGCGACCGTTGCGCGTGCGCGAGCCGTTCGAGGAACGGAACACGGGTGCGTTGTCTTCACGCCGTGAGAGAGGGTTCTCTCGCTGCCCCCGGAGGGGACGTGAGCTTGGCTGACGACGTGACCGCTGCTCCTGCCCGCCTGTCACCGTCATTACTGCCGGCCCATTTTTGGCCGCATTGACCGTCGCGCCAGGCTGGCGCTGCTAGGTCGTGCGCCTGGTCGCCTCGAGTCGCGGCATTGGTTCCGCAGTCGAGGAGGCGCGGTGGTGGCGCAAGTGGCGGTGCAGTTGCATGCACGAAGCATTCGGCGCGCCGGTTGCATGACGCGTGGGCCTGGGCCCCCATGCCGGGCGTGTTGGGAGTCGGAGAAGTGCGCCCACTTGGCGCGGTCGCATGCCGCCTGCATGGCTGCCCGCCCTTTCGCCCGCTGGTCTGGGCAAAAGTGGAGGGTCGCTTGTAACCGCTGGGCGGTTGTACACACCGCACACGGCGGTTTGGCTTCTTCTGCTCTGAGCCGGCTTGCATGACATGTGGGTCCCAGCCCCCGCGCCGTAGGAGGAGGACCTTGGAGCGTGTTGGAGAAGACTCAGCCCGCGACGGCTGGGGACGCAAGTAAGGGGAGTCGCCTTTAAAAGGATGGTGACCCCCTTAGAAGGCGACCATGTCTTCGTGCTCCCTTATGCATCGTGTCTTTCCACCTTCCAAGCCCCCGGATGGGGGATACCCGCCGTCTTTCCGCCTTGTCGTTGGAGGAACGCAACTCCATGGGAGTTGGTACCTTTCAGCCATCGTTCGGCTTCAAGGATTTTCATCAGCCGGCCCGGCTGTACCCCTCCGCCGGCGGTCACCCGAGACGGTGACCACCAGCCCCTGGGTGGGGAGAAGCAAGCCGGGCTGCGATCTTGGTCCCACCCTCAGCTTCAAGGATGTTCATCATCCTCGCTGGGGTGGAGGCCGGGCTGAGCCGGAGCTCTACCTCCCGCGCGGGTTCGTGGGTCACCCTCTCCTGCGGCGTTCGAGGGAGAGGGCGCTCACTGGCCCTGTGGGCGGGTCGGACTTCGACAACGCGGGGCTGGTCGACGGCGGGCGTCGTCAGCCTCAGCGTGTCGAGCTCGTCGGCTTGGCTCCCGGTGCTCCCTCCTGCCGGAAGGCGGCTGCCGCGCCGTGTGCACGGGAGGGCCGCCCAAGATGTCGCGCGCTGCTAGGGCGGCGTTCGTGTTCTGGGGCGGTCCTGCCTTTGCACCGGTATGGCGCCTCCGCGCGGAGGTCGGTGCCCCACTCGTCCGGGAGGATCTGAGTGGGGATCTACCGGAGGGCTGACGGTCCCTGTCGTCGGTGCCGAGGTGGAGGCGGCTCGAGAAGTCCCCGTTGCCGACGGGATCACCGCCACCATCCGCGCTTCGGGCCTCTGGCTCTTTGTACTTGTCCTCGCCCCTCGAGCGTCGGCGTGGGCGAGGGCAAGATTGCAGCAGCACCCGCCCTGAGGCCTACGCTGCTGCAGTTCGGCCACCCAGAGCGGGGGTCGTTGTTGCTGCTGCCAGAGCGGGCGGCGGCGAGCCGCCCGTCAGTCTTCTGTTGCTCCGCAGCCCCCCCCCCCCCCATCGAGTGGGGTTGTTCGTACCTGCGGAGGTGGAACCAGAGTTCCGTTTGTAATTGCACTTCGAATGCCAGTGTTTTTGTTTATTGTGGTTGTCGAGGCCTGAACATGTACGTAATTTTGGCACGGAGCCGTGTTTTTCCTCATTTTCGAGCACTAAGACTCGCCTGTTGGTTGTCTGAACCGCTTCACCAAGCCTGAGTCGCCCCGTGTAAAGGTGACGAGTGAGGTATCCGTATCCCGGAGGCGTAGGAGTCCCTCGGCTCGGTCGGCCTTGTTGCCCGAGGCTTCCCTTGCTTAGTTAAAGGAACCCCTCGGCCGCCCTTCGATGAGCTGAGGCCGGGGGTAGCGGTGTCAACATGAACAGAAGCAGAGTTGGCTCGAAAAGAAAACCTGGTTGGCCGGAGCCTGGCCGGGTCGTCCGTTAGCGGGACCGACGCCGGAATTGACCAGTCGAGGCCTCGGGTCGGGCTGGCGTCCTCGGAGGACAGCTGGCCGAGGCCCCGGGGTGACCGGCCGAGCCGCCTGCTCGGGCCGGATTCTCGGAGAAGACCCTGGCGGCGATGGCACGGGCGTGGCGATGACGTCGTCCTTCAGAGTGGAGATCCTCGGACCGCGTCGCCGTCCGAGGCTAGGTCGGACCTCGCCGAAGGTGTTGTCGATGCTGAGGGTGCTGCTGCTCCCTTCCAGCGTCAAGACCCGAGTCTGCAGGATCGGATTGTCTTGTAGCGTGTGTTTGCTGCGGCCGCCGAGGCCAAAACACACCCTCGCCGTGTTGTAAAGTTGCGTCTCTTTTCCTCTTGTTTCGAGTATCTGGACTTTTTTGTCGGTAACAGAAATGTTTGTGCGAGCGAGAGTTGCTTCTCGCGGAAGGTAATGAGTGAGGTATCTGTATCTGAGAGCACCTAGAGGGGGGGTGAATAGGTGATCCTGTAGAACTTAAAAACTTAAGCCACAAAACTTTGATTAAGCGTTAGCACAGTTAATGCCAAGTGGCTAGAGAGAAGATCTTGCACAATACGATAACCACAAGGAATTCAACACAGAGAAGACACAGTGGTTTATCCCGTGGTTCGGCCAAGTACAAAACTTGCCTACTCCACGTTGTGGCGTCCCGACGGACGAGAGTTGCACTCAACTCCTCTCAAGTGATCCAATGATCAACTTGAATACCACAGTGTTATGCTTTTCTTTTCTTATCGCGTTCGCGAGGAATCTCCACAACTTGGAGTCTCTCGCCCTTACACTTGAAGTTCACAAAGAAGCACGGAGTAAGGGAGGGAAGCAACACACACAAATCCACAGCAAAATGCGCACACACACGGCCAAGAATCGAGCTCAAAAGACTATCTCAAAGTTCTCACTAGAACGAAGCTCGAATCACTGAGAATGACAAACGAATGCGCAAAGACTGAGTGTGGATGATCAAGAATGCTCTAAGGTTGCTTGGTGTACTCCTCCATGCGCCTAGGGGTCCCTTTTATAGCCCCAAGGCAGCTAGGAGCCGTTGAGAACAAATCTGGAAGGCCATCCTTGCCTTCTGTCGTCAGGCGCACCGGACAGTCCGGTGCACACCGGACAGTGTCCGGTGCCCGATTTCCTTCCTTAAATGGCGAAGCCGACATTTGGCAGACTTGGAGCCGTTGGCGCACCGGACATGTCCGGTGCACACCGGACAGTCCGGTGCCCCCTTCTAGTCGTTGGCTCGGCCACGTGTCCCGCGCAGATCGCACGGCCGACCGTTGGCCCGGCCGACCGTTGGCTCACCGGACAGTCCGGTGTACACCGGACAGTCCGGTGAATTTTAGCCGTACGCTGTCGGCGAATTCCCGAGAGCGGCCACTTCACGCCGAGTCAGCCTGGCGCACCGGACACTGTCCGGTGCACCACCGGACAGTCCGGTGTGCCAGACTGAGCTGAGTCTTGGCTGTACACAGCCAAGCCTTTTTCACCTCTTTTCTTTTCTTCTTCTTTCTGTTTCTAACACTTAGACAAGTATATTAGTACACAAAACCAATGTACTAAGGCTTAGAAACATACCTTTACTCTTGATTTGCACTTTGTTCATCCATGAGCATAAATTCACATTTAAGCACTTGTGTTGGCACTCAATCACCAAAATACTTAGAAATGACCCAAGGGCACATTTCTCTTTCAATCTCCCCCTTTTTGGTGATTTATGCCAACACAACATAAAGCAACTAGAACAAGTGCAAAATCACTTCAAATAAAACTCAAGTTTATTTTGATTCAATTTTGGCATATATGGATCATCCTTTGCCACCACTTGGTTTGTTTTTGCAAATCAAACTCAAATCTCTATCTCTAAGTCAAACACACATGTTGAAGCATAAAGAGAGTCATTCCAAAAGAGATTGATCAAAGATTTCAAAAACTGCCCCTATTTCCCATAATCAACACTTCTCCCCACAAGAGGCCAACTTTTGACAATGCAAGAGTTTTGACAAACCAAAAGCTCTATTCTACTATTTTCAAAGTTTCTCAAGTGGTAGCTGATCCATCTATTGCTTTGGCCTTTATTTTCTCCCCCTTTGGCATCAAGCACCAAAACAGGATCAATCTTGGCCCTTTAACCCCATTGCCTCACCAAATTCTTCAATTAAGAGCAAATAGGCAATAAGAGTTTAAAGATGAACTTGGAATAGTTACTCTTTTCATCGGAGTGCAGTGGAAGTCTTGTATGGTCCAAGTCCACCTTTTCCTTTCAATCCTCCTTTGAGGCTAAAACAACCAAACTCAAGCATATGGTGAGTCTCAAAGGGTCAAGTTGTAGCAGAACTCCCCCTAAATATGTGCATCACTTACACAAGGACTTGTGAGGTCCGGGGAATGTTTGTACAACTTGAGCACCACAATAAGCAACAAAATGCAGAATGAACATGATCAAAGGCATAAACACATGTATGCGACAATTCAATCCAAGTTCCGCGAATCTAAGACATTTAGCTCACTACGCAACCTGCAAAAGGTCTTCTCATCTAGAGGCTTGGTAAAGATATCGGCTAGCTGGTTCTCGGTGCTAACATGAAACACTTCGATATCTCCCTTTTGCTGGTGGTCTCTCAAAAAGTGATGCCGGATGTCAATGTGCTTTGTGCGGCTGTGTTCAACAGGATTTTCCGCCATGCGGATAGCACTCTCATTATCACATAGGAGTGGGACTTTGCTCAGATTGTAGCCAAAGTCCCGGAGGGTTTGCCTCATCCAAAGTAGTTGCGTGCAACACTGTCCTGCGGCAACATACTCGGCCTCAGCGGTGGATAGGGCAACGAAAGTTTGTTTCTTAGAGTTCCACGACACCAGGGACCTTCCTAAGAATTGGCACGTCCCCGATGTACTCTTCCTATCGACCTTACATCCAGCATAGTCGGAATCTGAGTATCCAACCAAGTCAAAGGTAGACCCCTTTGGATACCAGAGCCCGAAGCAAGGCGTAGCAACCAAATATCTAAGAATTCGCTTCACCGCCACTAAGTGACACTCCTTAGGATCGGATTGAAATCTAGCACACATGCATACGCTAAGCATAATATCCGGTCTACTAGCACATAAATAAAGCAAAGAACCTATCATGGACCGGTATGCTTTTTGATCAACGGACTTACCTCCTTTGTTGAGGTAGGTGTGTCCGTCGGTTCCCATCGGAGTCTTTGCGGGCTTGGCGTCCTTCATCCCAAACCGCTTTAGCAAGTCGTGCGTGTACTTCGTTTGGGAGATGAAGGTGCTGTCCTTGAGTTGCTTCACTTGGAACCCAAGGAAGTAGTTCAACTCGCCCATCATTGGCATCTCGAATTTCTGCGTCATTACCCTGCTAAACTCTTCACAAGACTTTTGATTAGTAGAACCAAATATTATGTCATCGACATAAATTTGGCACACAAAGAGATCACCATCGTAAGTCTTAGTGAAAAGAGTTGGATCGGCTTTCCCAACCTTGAAAGCATTAGCAATTAAAAAGTCTCTAAGGCATTCATACCATGCTCTTGGGGCTTGCTTAAGTCCATAGAGCGCCTTAGAGAGCTTAAACACGTGGTCGGGGTACCGTTCATCCTCGAAGCCAGGGGGTTGTTCCACGTACACCTCCTCCTTGATCGGCCCATTGAGGAAAGCGCTCTTCACATCCATTTGGTACAACCTGAAAGAATGGTGAGCGGCATATGCTAGCAAGATACGAATGGACTCTAGCCTAGCCACAGGAGCAAAAGTCTCCTCAAAGTCCAAACCTGCGACTTGGGCATAACCTTTTGCCACAAGTCGAGCCTTGTTCCTCGTCACCACTTCGTGCTCGTCTTGTTTGTTGCGAAACACCCACTTGGTTCCCACAACATTTTGCTTAGGACGAGGCACCAGTGTCCAAACTTCATTCCTTTTGAAGTTGTTGAGCTCCTCCTGCATGGCCAACACCCAGTCCGGATCTAGCAAGGCCTCTTCTACCCTGAAAGGCTCAATAGAAGAGACAAAGGAGTAATGCTCACAAAAATTAACTAATCGAGATCGAGTAGTTACTCCCTTGCTAATATCACCCAGAATTTGGTCGACGGGATGATCCCTTTGAATCGTCGCTCGAACTTGGGTTGGAGGTGCCGGTTGCGCTTCTTCCTCCATCACGTGATCATCTTGTGCTCCCCCTTGATCACACGCCTCCTTTTGATGAACCTGTTCATCGTCTTGAGTTGGGGGATGCACCATTGTTGAGGAAGAAGGTTGATCTTGCTCCAAATGTTCTTGAGGTCGTACATCTCCAATCGCCATGGTGCGTATCGCGGCCGTTGGAACGTCTTCTTCATCTACATCATCAAGATCAACAACTTGCTCTCTTGGAGAGCCATTAGTCTCATCAAATACAACGTCGCTAGAGACTTCAACCAAACCCGATGATTTGTTGAAGACCCTATACGCCTTTGTATTTGAATCATAACCTAATAAAAACCCTTCTACGGCTTTGGGAGCAAATTTGGAATTCCTACCCTTCTTCACTAGAATGTAGCATTTACTCCAAAAACACGAAAATACGATACATTAGGTTTGTTACCGGTTAGCAGCTCATACGACGTCTTCTTGAGGAGGCGGTGAAGGTAGACCCTGTTGATGGCGTGGCAAGCCGTGTTCACGGCTTCCGACCAAAAGCACTCGGGGGTCTTGAATTCTCCAAGCATAGTCCTCGCCATATCTATGAGCGTCCTGTTCTTCCTCTCTACCACACCATTTTGCTGAGGTGTGTAGGGAGCGGAGAACTCGTGCTTGATCCCCTCCTCCTCAAGGAACTCTTCCACTTGAAGGTTCTTGAATTCGGATCCGTTGTCGCTCCTTATCTTCTTCACCTTGAGCTCAAACTCATTTTGAGTTCTCCTTAGGAAGCGTTTGAGGGTCCCTTGGGTTTCAGACTTATCCTGCAAAAAGAACACCCAAGTGAAGCGGGAAAAGTCATCAACAATAACTAAACCATACTTACTTCCTCCTATGCTTAGATAGGCGACGGGTCCGAAGAGGTCCATATGTAGCAGCTCGAGGGGTCTTGATGTGGTCATCACATTCTTGCTGTGATGCGCTCCTCCCACCTGTTTACCTGCCTGACAAGCTGCACAAGGTCTATCTTTTTTGAATTGTACGTTAGTCAAACCTATCCGTGTTCTCCCTTTAGAAGCTTGTGAAGGTTCTTCATCCCCACATGTGCTAAGCGGCGATGCCACAACCAGCCCATGCTAGTCTTAGCAATTAAGCATGCATCTAGACCGACCTCTTCTTTTGCAAAATCAACTAAGTAAAGCTTGCCGTCTAATACACCCTTAAAGGCTAGTGAACCATCACTTCTTCTAAAGACAGACACATCTACATTTGTAAAAAGACAATTATATCCCATATTGCATAGTTGTCTAACAGATAGCAAACTGTAACCAAGAGACTCAACTAAAAACACATTTGAGATAGAGTGCTCATTAGAAATTGCAATTTTACCTAACCCTTTTACCTTGCCTTGATTCCCATCACCGAATATAATTGAATCTTGGGAATCCTTATTCTTGACGTAGGAGGTGAACATCTTCTTCTCCCCCGTCATATGGTTTGTGCATCCGCTGTCGATAATCCAGCTTGAACCCCCGGATGCATAAACCTGCAAGGCAAATTTAGGCTTGGGTCTTAGGTACCCAACTCATGTTGGGTCCTGCAAGGTTAGCACAAATATCCTTAGGGACCCAAATGCAAGTTTTGTCTCTCTTGCATCTTGCCCCTAATTTTCTAGCAACTATCTTCCTATCCTTTCTACAAATAGCAAAAGAAGCATTTAAAGCATGATATATTGTAGAAGGTTCATTTACTTTCCTAGGAACATTAACAACATTTCTCCTAGACAAATTATGAACAACATTTCTCCTACCAACATTTCTATCATGCACATAAGAAGAACTAGAAGCAAACATGGCATGAGAATCAAGGGCATTATATGCATTACAACTCCTATAAGCATTTCTAGATTGTCTCCTATCATGGTACATAAAAGCATGGTTCTTTTGCACACTACTAGCCATAGGGGCTTTCCTTTCTCCTTGGCGGAGATGGGAGCCTTATGGCTTGTCAAGTTCTTGGCTTCCCTCTTGTAGCCAAGTCCATCCTTAATTGAGGGGTGTCTACCAATCGTGTAGGCATCCCTTGCAAATTTTAGCTTGTCAAATTCATTCTTGCTAGTCTTAAGTTGGGCATTAAGACTAGCTAATTCCTCATTTAATTTAGAAATTGAAACTAAATGATCACTACAAACATCAATGTCAAAATCTTTACACCTATTACAAGTTTCAACAATTTCTACACAAGAGTTAGATTTACTAACTACTTCTAGTTTAGCATTTAAATCATCATTAAAACTTTTTAACTTAGCAATAGTTTCATGACAAGAAGATAATTCACTAGAGAGCATTTCATTCCTCTTAATTTCTAGAGCAAGAGATTTCTGAGCTTCTACAAATTTATCATGTTCTTCATACAACAGATCCTCTTGCTTTTCTAACAGTATATTCCTATCATTCAAGGCATCAATCAATTCATTAATTTTGTCTACCTTAGTTCTATCTAATCCCTTGAATAAGCATGAGTAATCTATCTCATCATCATCACTAGACTCATCCTCACTTGAAGAAGCATAAGTACTAGTATTAGGAGTGCTTACTTTCTTCTCCCTTGCCATGAGGCAAGTGTGACGCTCGTTGGGGAAGAGGGATGACTTGTTGAAGGCAGTGGCGGCGAGTCCCTCATTGTCGGAGTCGGACGAGGAGCAGTCCGAATCCCACTCCTTGCCAAGATGAGCCTCGCCCTTTGCCTTCTTATAGTTCTTCTTTTTCTCCCTCTTATTCCCTTGATCCTGGTCACTATCATTGTCGGGACAGTTAGCAATAAAATGACCAAGCTTACCGCATTTGAAGCATGAGCGTTTCCCCTTGGCTTTAGTCTTGCTTGGCTGTCCCTTGCGGCCTTTAAGCACCATCTTGAATCTTTTGATGATGAGAGCCATCTCTTCATCATTAAGTCCGGCCACCTCAATCTGTGCCACCTTGCTAGGTAGCGCCTCCTTGCTTCGTGTTGCCTTGAGAGCAAGGGGTTGCGGCTCGTTGATCGGACCATTCAAGGCGTCGTCCACGTATCTCGCCTCCTTGATCATCATTCGCCCGCTAACGAATTTCCCAAGAACTTCTTCGGGCGACATCTTGGTGTACCTGGGATTTTCACGAATATTATTCACCAAATGAGGATCAAGAACGGTAAATGACCTTAGCATTAGGCGGACGACATCGTGATCCGTCCATCGCATGCTCCCGTAGCTCCTTATTTTGTTGATAAGGGTCTTGAGCCGGTTGTATGTTTGTGTCGGCTCCTCGCCCCTTATCATCGCGAACCGTCCAAGCTCGCCTTCCACCAACTCCATTCTGGTGAGCAAGGTGACGTCGTTTCCCTCATGAGAGATCTTGAGGGTGTCCCAGATCTGCTTGGCATTGTCCAAGCCACTCACCTTGTGATACTCGTCCCTGCACAAAGAGGCTAGCAACACAATAGTAGCTTGTGCATTTTTATGAATCTGTTCATTAATAAACACAGGGCTATCCGAGCTATCAAATTTCATTCCACTTTCCACAATCTCCCAAATGCTTGGATGGAGAGAAAACAGGTGAGTACGCATTTTGTGGCTCCAAAATCCGTAGTCCTCTCCATCAAAGTGAGGGGGCTTGCCAAGTGGAATGGGGAGCAATTGAGCATTTGAACTATGCGGGATGCGCGAATAATCGAAAGAAAAGTTTGAGTTAACCGTCTTTCGTCTATCGTGGTCGTCGTCGTCCTTTTGGGAGGAGGAAGATTCGTCGCTATCGTAGTAGACAATTTCCTTGATGCGCCTTGTCTTCTTCTTCCTCCCGTCTTTTCTTTTGTGACCCGAGCCTGAGTCGGTGGGCTTGTCATCATTGGGCTCGTTGACGAAGGTCTCCTTCTCCTTGTCGTTGATCACCATCCCCTTTCCCTTAGGATCCATCTCTTCGGGCGGTTAGTCCCTTTCTTGAAGAGAACGGCTCTGATACCAATTGAGAGCACCTAGAGGGGGGTGAATAGGTGATCCTGTAGAACTTAAAAACTTAAGCCACAAAACTTTGATTAAGCGTTAGCACAGTTAATGCCAAGTGGCTAGAGAGAAGATCTTGCACAATACGATAACCACAAGGAATTCAACACAGAGAAGACACAGTGGTTTATCCCGTGGTTCGGCCAAGTACAAAACTTGCCTACTCCACGTTGTGGCGTCCCGACGGACGAGAGTTGCACTCAACTCCTCTCAAGTGATCCAATGATCAACTTGAATACCACAGTGTTATGCTTTTCTTTTCTTATCGTGTTCGCGAGGAATCTCCACAACTTGGAGTCTCTCGCCCTTACACTTGAAGTTCACAAAGAAGCACGGAGTAAGGGAGGGAAGCAACACACACAAATCCATAGCAAAATGCGCACACACACGGTCAAGAATCGAGCTCAAAAGACTATCTCAAAGTTCTCACTAGAACGAAGCTCGAATCACTGAGAATGACAAACGAATGCGCAAAGACTGAGTGTGGATGATCAAGAATGCTCTAAGGTTGCTTGGTGTACTCCTCCATGTGCCTAGGGGTCCCTTTTATAGCCCCAAGGCAGCTAGGAGCCGTTGAGAACAAATCTGGAAGGCCATCCTTGCCTTCTGTCGTCGGGCGCACCGGACAGTCTGGTGCACACCGGACAATGTCCGGTGCCCGATTTCCTTCCTTAAATGGCGAAGCCGACCGTTGGCAGACTTGGAGCCGTTGGCGCACCGGACATGTCCGGTGCACACCGGACAGTCCGGTGCCCCTTTCTAGCCGTTGGCTCGGCCACGTGTCCCGCGCAGATCGCACGGCCGACCATTGGCCCGGCCGACCGTTGGCTCACCGGACAGTCCGGTGTACACCGGACAGTCCGGTGAATTTTAGCCGTACGCTGTCGGCGAATTCCCGAGAGCGGCCACTTCACGCCGAGTCAGCCTAGCGCACCGGACACTGTCCGGTGCACCACCGGACAGTCCGGTGTGCCAGACTGAGCTGAGTCTTGGCTGTACACAGCCAAGCCTTTTTCACCTCTTTTCTTTTCTTCTTCTTTCTGTTTCTAACACTTAGACAAGTATATTAGTACACAAAACCAATGTACTAAGGCTTAGAAACATACCTTTACTCTTGATTTGCACTTTGTTCATCCATGAGCATAAATTCACATTTAAGCACTTGTGTTGGCACTCAATCACCAAAATACTTAGAAATGACCCAAGGGCACATTTCTCTTTCAGTATCCCGGAGGCGTAGGAGTCCCTCGGCTCGGTCGGCCTAGCCGCTTACGCGCACTCTTACCCGTCCATGGGGCTCTGTCACCGACGTAGTCGAGAAGGCTCGAAGAATCGCTTCGGCAGAAGAGCTTCCGAACGTGAAGACTTGTTCAGTTTGTGGAATCACTTATTCGAACGTGAGTTACTTATCGCAGAAGGTGATGAGTGAGGTATCCGTATCCCGGAGGCGTAGGAGTCCCTCGGCTCGGTCAGCCTTGGCTGCTTACGTGTATTCCGTTGTTTTCAGGATCCACTTTCGAAGTAGTCAAAAAGCACGAAAGACATTCTGGCAGAAAAGATGTTTTTCGAGGAAAATTTCGACGCAGAGGGGGTTCCCCCCCTTTTAGCCCCCGAGGGAGGGTCGGGCTTTGCCGAGGCGAGGCCGACCCTTCCTTGATGACTAAACTTTGCGTGGGTGCGAGGTATATGAACAACTTGAAAACATCTTAAGGGTAGAAGCGACGTAGCTGTTGGATGTCCCAAGCGTTGTCGTAGACCTCGCCTTGACTGTTGGCCAGCTTGTACGTTCCGGGCTTCAGAACTTTGGCGATGACGAACGGCCCCTCCCAGGGGGGCGTGAGCTTGTGCCGCCCTCGGGCGTCTTGCCGCAGCCGAAGCACCAGGTCGCCCGCCTGGAGGTCTCGGGACCGGACCCCTCGGGCGTGGTAGCGTCGCAGGGACTGCTGGTACCGCGCCGAGTGTAGTAAGGCCCTATCCCGAGCCTTTTCCAGCTGGTCCAGCGAGTCTTCTCGACTAGCTTGGTTGCTTTGGTCGGTGTAGGCCCTTGTCGTCGGGGAGCCGTACTCCAGGTCTGTGGGCAAGACGGCCTCGACCCCGTAGACTAGGAAGAACGGCGTGAAGCCCGTGGCTTGGCTCGGCGTTGTCCTTAGACTCCAGACCACCGAGGGGAGTTCCTTCATCCATCGCTTGCCGAACTTGTTGAGGTCGTTGTAGATCCGAGGCTTGAGCCCTTGTAGAATCATGCCGTTGGCACGCTCTACTTGCCCATTTGACATGGGGTGAGCTACAGCGGCCCAGTCCACCTGGATGTGGTGATCCTCACAGAAGTCCAGGAACTTTCTGCCAGTGAACTGGGTGCCGTTGTCGGTGATGATGGAGTTCGGGACCCCGAAACGATGGATGATGTTGGTGAAGAACGCCACCGCCTGCTCGGACCTGATGCTGTTCAGGGGTCGGACCTCGATCCACTTGGAGAATTTGTCGATGGCGACCAGCAGGTGCGTGTAGCCCCCGGGTGCCTTCTGCAAGGGGCCGACGAGATCCAGACCCCACACAGCAAAAGGCCAGGTGATGGGTATCGTCTGCAGAGCCTGAGCGGGCAGGTGGGTCTGCCTTGCGTAGAATTGACACCCTTCGCAGGTGCGGACAATTCTGGTAGCGTTGGCCACCGCCGTGGGCCAGTAGAAGCCTTGTCGGAAAGCATTCCTGACAAGGGCTCGAGGCGCTGCATGATGGCCGCAAGCCCCCGAGTGTATCTCTCGCAGGAGTTCCTGACCTTTAGCGATGGAGATGCATCGCTGGAGGATGCCAGAGGGGCTGCGGTGGTAGAGCTCCTTCTCATCACCCAGCAAGACGAACGACTTGGCGCACCGCACCGCCCGCCGAGCCTCGGCTCGGTCGAGGGGTAGCTCTCCTCGGTGGAGATATTGCAGGTATGGGGTCTACCAGTTTTGATCAGGCGTGACCCCGCTTTGCTCCCCTCAACGTGCAGCGTCTCACCCTCGGGGGCCGAGGGTACCTCGGGCTGAACCGAGGGCGCCTCAGGCCGAGCCGAGGGTGCCTCGGGCTGTGCCGAGGGTGCCTCGGGCTGTGCCGAGGGTATCTCGGGCTAGGCCGAGGGTGCCTCAGGCTCGGGCGTGTCGTCGATCTTGACGGAGGGTTGATGCAGATCCCGGGAGAAGACGTCCGGGGGAACCGTTGTTTGCCCCGAGGCTATTTTAGCCAGCTCGTCCGCAGTCTCGTTGTAGCGCCGAGCGATGTGGTTGAGCTCGAGCCCGTAGAACTTGTCTTCCAGGCGCCGAACCTCATCGCAGTAGGCCTCCATCTTCGGGTCGCGGCAGTGGGAGTTCTTCATGACTTGGTCGATGACGAGCTGCGAGTCACCGCGAGCGTCGAGGCGTCGGACCCCTAGCTCGATGGCGATCCGCAATCCGTTGACCAGAGCTTCGTACTCAGCCACATTGTTGGATGCCGGGAAATGGAGGCGTAGCACATAGCGTATGTGCTTCCCGAGGCGCGAGATGAAGAGTAGGCCTGCGCCGGCTCCCGTCTTCATCAATGACCCGTCGAAAAACATGGTCCAGAGCTCCGGTTGGATCGGAGCCGTCGGTAGCTGGGTGTCGACCCATTTGGCCACGAAGTCCGCCAAGACCTGGGACTTGATGGCCTTCCGAGGGGCGAACGAGATTGTCTCGCCCATGATTTCCACCGCCCACTTTGCAATCCTATCCGAGGCCTCTCGGCACTGGATGATCTCCCCTAGGGGGAAGGATGACACCACAGTTACCGGATGAGACTCGAAGTAGTGTCGCAACTTCCGTCGTGTCAGGATCACCGCATACAACAGCTTCTGAACTTGTGGGTAGCGGATCTTGGTTTCGGACAGTACCTCACTGACGAAGTAAACTGGCCTCTGAACGGGCAATGCATGCCCCTCTTCTTGCCTCTCGACCACAATCGCGGCGCTAACCACCTGAGTGGTCGTGGCAACGTAGACCAAGAGGGCTTCTCCGGCAGCTGGGGACCAAGATAGGCGCCTTTATGAGGAGCGCCTTCAGGTTCTCGAGGGCTTCCTCGGCCTCAGGGGTCCAAGTGAAGCACTCGGCCTTCCTCAAGAGGCGGTACAGAGGTAGACCTCTTTCGCCGAGGCGTGAGATGAAGTGGCTCAGAGCCGCGAGACATCCCATGACCCTCTGTACGCCTTTCAAGTCCTTGATGGGCCCCATGCTGGTGATGGCTGCGATCTTCTCCGGGTTGGCTTCGATGCCCCGCTCGGAGACGATGAACCCCAAGAGCATGCCTCGGGGCACCCCGAAGACACACTTCTCGGGATTGAGCTTGACGCCTTTCGCCTTGAGACATCGGAATGTCGCTTCAATGTCGGAAAGGAGGTCGGAGGCTTTCCTCGTCTTGACTACGATGTCATCGACGTAGGCCTCGACCATGCGGCCAATGTGTTCGCCGAACACATGGTTCATGCACCGCTGATACGTCGCGCCCGCATTCCTCAAGCCGAACGGCATGGTGACATAGCAGTACATGCCGAAGGGTGTGATGAAAGAAGTCGCGAGCTGGTCGGACTCTTTCATCCTGATTTGATGATACCCTGAGTAGGCATCAAGGAAAGACAGGGTTTCGCACCCAGCAGTGGAATCCACGATTTGATCGATGCGAGGCAGAGGGTGGGGAACCTTCGGACATGCTTTGTTTAGACCAGTGTAGTCTACACACATCCGCCATTTCCTCCCTTTCTTTCTCACAAGCACAGGGTTGGCAAGCCATTCGGGATGGAATACCTCTTTGATGAACCCTGTCGCCATTAGCTTGTGGATCTCCTCGCCTATGGCTCTGCGCTTCTCCTCGTCGAATCGGCGCAGAGGCTGCTTGACGGGTCGGGCTCCGGCTCGGATGTCCAGCGAGTGCTCGGCGACATCCCCCAGTATGCCGGGCATGTCCGAGGGACTCCACGCGAAGACGTCGGCGTTCGCGCGGAGAAAGTCGACGAGCACTGCTTCCTATTTGGGATCGAGCCTAGAGCCGATCCGGATCTGCTTGGAGGCGTCGCCGCTGGGGTCGAGGGGGACGGACTTAACCGTCTCCGCTGGCTCAAAGTTGCCGGCATGATGCTTCACGTCTGGCACCTCCTTCGAGAGGCTCTCCAGGTCGGCGATGAGGGCCTCGGACTCGGCGAGGGCCTCGGCGTACTCCACGCACTCCACGTTGCATTCGAACGCGTGTTTGTACGTGGGGCCGATGGTGATGACCCCGTTGGGGCCCGGCATCTTGAGCTTCAAGTAGGTGTAGTTAGGGACGGCCATGAACTTCGCGTAGTATGGTCTTCCCAGTACCGTGTGGTAGGTTCCTCGGAACCCGACCACCTCGAACGTCAGGGTCTCCCTTCGGAAGTTGGAGGGTGTTCCGAAGCAGACGGGAAGGTCGAGTTGTCCGAGGGGCTGGTCGCGCTTCCCGGGAATGATCCCATGGAAGGGCGCAACGCCTGCCCGGACGGAGGACAGATCGACACGCAGGAGCCCGAGGGGAAGGTCGAGTTGTCCGAGGGGCTGGTCGCGCTTCCCGGGAATGATCCCATGGAAGGGCGCAACGCCTGCCCGGACGGAGGACAGATCGACACGCAGGAGCCCGAGGGTCTCGGCGTAGATGATGTTGAGGCTGCTGCCTCCGTCCATGAGGACCTTGGTGAGCCTGACGTCGCCGATGACGGGGTCGACGACGAGCGGGTATTTCCCCGGGCTCGGCACATGGTCGGGGTGATCGGCTCGGTCGAAGGTGATGGGCTTGTCGGACCAGTCTAGATAGACTAGCGCCGCCACCTTCACCGAGCAGACCTCCCGGCGCTCTTGCTTGCGGTGCCGAGCCGAGGCATTCGCCGCTTGCCCACCGTAGATCATGAAGCAGTCGCGGACCTCGGGGAACTCTCCTGCTTGGTGATCTTCCTTTTTATCATCGTCGCGGGCCCTGCCACCTTCCGCGGGTGGCCCGACCCTGTGGAAGTGGCGCCGAAGCATGACACACTCCTCAAGGGTGTGCTTGACGGGCCCCTGGTGATAGGGGCACGGCTCCTTGAGCATCTTGCCGAAGAGGTTGGCACCTCCGGGGGGTTTTCGAGGGTTCTTGTACTCGGCGGCGGCGACAAGGTCCGCGTCGGCGGCGTCGCGTTTCGCTTGCGACTTCTTCTTGCCCTTCTTCTTGGCGCCGCGCTGAGTTGACGCCTCGGGAGCATCTTCCGATGGGCGGCCCTGGGGCTGCTTGTCCTTTCGGAAGATAGCCTCGACCGCCTCCTGGCCGGAGGCGAACTTGGTGACGATGTCCATCAGCTCGCTCGCCCTGGTGGGGGTCTTGCGACCCAGCTTGCTCACCAGGTCGCGGCAGGTGGTGCCAGCGAGGAACGCGCCGATGACATCCGAGTCAGTGATGTTGGGCAGCTCGGTGCGCTGCTTCGAGAATCGCCGGATGTAGTCCCGGAGAGACTCTCCCGGCTGCTGTCGGCAGCTTCGAAGGTCCCAGGAATTCCCGGGGCGCACGTACGTGCCCTGGAAATTGCCGGCGAAAGCTTGGACTAGGTCGTCCCAGTTGGAGATCTGCCCCGGAGGCAGGTGCTCCAACCAGGCGCGAGCGGTGTCAGAGAGGAACAGGGGGAGGTTGCGGATGATGAGGTTGTCATCGTCCGTTCCACCCATTTGGCAGGCCAGACGGTAGTCCGCGAGCCACAGTTCCGGTCTCGTCTCCCCCGAGTACTTTGTGATAGTAGTCGGGGGTCAGAACCGGGTCGGGAACGGCGCCCGTCGGATGGCCCGGCTGAAGGCCTGTGGACCGGGTGGTTCGGGCGAGGGACTCCGATCCTCCCCGCTGTTATAGCGTCCCCCACGCCTGGGGTGGTAGCCTCGGCGCACCCTCTCATGGAGGTGGGCCCGACGGTCGCGGTGATGGTTCTCGTTGCCGAGGCGACCCGGGCCGCAGGCGCGGTGTTGCGCGTGCGCCCGGTGTAGACCGAGGCTTCCCGCATGAATCGGGAAGTCGCGACATGAGGTTCCGAGGGGTACCCCTGCCTTCGGGAGGCAGAGCTCTCGGCCCGTCGGACCACGGCGCCTTCCAGGAGATTCTTGAGCTCTCCCTGGATTCGCCGCCCTCGGTGGTTGATGGCTCCGGCATCGCGTGGAGAAGCATCGCTGCTGCAGCCAGGTTCTGGCCGACCCCACTAGATGCGGGTGGTGGCCTGACCCTGCCCGCCCATGCTTGCCCGACGTCCCGGCGAATCGGCTCAAGCGCTCCTGCTCCCTCGTCGAGCCTGGCCTGCACCCCGCGGATTTGCTCGAGCTGTGGGTCATGGCCCCCCGCCTGGACGGGGACCACAGCTAGCTCCCGTGGGATGTCAACGCGAGGCACCGGCCTAGGGAGATCACCGTCCTCCGGCATGCCGAGATGGTTGCCTTCGGAGGGACCCCCTAGATCGACGTGGAAGCATTCGCGACTTGGGCCGCAGTCCTCGTCGCCGAGGCTACGGCTACCGTTAGAACAGTCGGAGAGGCAGTAGTCGCATGCGGTCATGAAGTCCCGCATGGCACTGGGGTTGCCAAGTCCAGAGAAATTCCAACAGAAGCTGGGCTCGTCGTCTTCCTCGGACCCAGAGGGCCCGTAGGTCGAGACGTCCGTCAACCGGTCCCAAGGTGACCGCATACGAAACCCCAGAGGGTTTGGGCTTGCCTTTATGAGAGCGCCCGCCAAAGCGAAGCCGCTAGGCGGGCTGAGGCTGAATCCAAATGACGTGGGATGGGAATCGGTCGGTACCTCTTGGTCGACGGGCGGTGATGAAGTCACGTCGGGGACTGACTGCACCGCCGTCTCAGGTACGAGGGTGACATCCAGCAAGCTTTTCGCGAGTGTGCTGGCGTCGTCCGTTTGCTCGGAGTTGGCGTGTCGCGGGGAGACGGCGCTCGCCTTCGTCTCAAACGCGAGGTCGATGCCCGACGCGCCCCCCGTTGGGGTGCCGGCGCTATCGACTCGCTCGACAGCCGACGAGGCGCTGCCTCCTGCTTGGCCTGGGTTGCCCTGCCTTCCCCTCCGTCGGCGGGGAAGAGGGCGGGGCGAGCTCGAAGGTTGTTCTTCCACCACGTGGGGAAGACGTCGTCGATTCCGCCGCCGGCGGGCGGACTGTCGGCCATCATGTCATAGCTGCTGTCGAGGGACACGAACTCAAGACTCCCAAAACAGAGCACCGTCCCGGGTTGGAGAGGTTGCTGGAGACTGCCCATCTGGAGCTTGACGGGAAGCTGTTCGTCAACACGCAGCAGGCCCCTACCTGGCGCGCCAACTGTCGGCGTTTCGAGATGGGGGGGTCCCTAAGCCGACGAGTGAATGTCGCCGCGTGCCCCAGCCCAGATGGGTCGAGCGCGAGGCCGAGCGCGAAGGGGGGAAAGCGAGGTGGCCGGAGATGGGCGTGAGAGAGGTGGAAATCTCGCGACCTTCGTGTTCGTCCCGCGCCCTGGTCGGGTGCGCTTGCAGTAGGGGGTTACAAGCGTCCACGCGGGAGAGGGAGCGAGCGGCTTCAAGCGAGCGCCTGTCTCGTCCCCGTCCCCGCGCGGTCAACCCCCTCTAAGAGGGCCCTGGTCCTTCCTTTTATAGGCGTAAGGAGAGGATCCAGGTGTACAATGGGGGGTGTAGCGGAGTGCTATGTGTCTAGCGGAGGAGAGCTAGCGCCCTAAGTACATGCCGTTGTGGCAGCCGGAGAGATTTTGGCACCCAGCTGGTGTGATGTCGTGACCGTCGGAGGAGCTATGGAGCCTGGCGGAGGGACAGCTGTCGGAGCGGTTGAGTCCTTGCTAACGTCCTCTTGCTTCCGTAAGGGGGCTCAGAGCCGCCGTCGTCACAGAGTATGCGGGGCGCCATCATTGCCCATCTGGTGGAGCGAGCCAGATGGGACGCCGGTCTTGTTCCCCGTGGCCCGAGTCAGCTTGGGGTAGGGTGATGATGGCGCCTGAAAGGGAATTAGGCTTACACCTAGTTCCTATATAATTTTGGTGGTTGAATTGCCCAACACAAATCTTTGGACTAACTTGTTTGCCCAAGTGTATAGATGATACAGGTGTAAAAGGTTCACACTCAGCCAATAAAAAGACCAAGCTTTGGATTCAACAAAGGAGCAAAGGGGGAACCGAAGGCACCCCTGGTGTGGCTCACCGGACTGTCCGGTGTGCCACCAGACATGTCCGGTGCACCAGGGGGACTCAGACTCAAACTCGCCACCTTCGGGAATTTCCGGAGGCGACTCGGCTATAATTCACCGGACTGTCCGGTGTACACCAGACAGTGTCCGGTGCGCCAAGGGAGGTCAGCCTCCGGAACTCGCCAGCTTCGGGAAAAGCCAACGGCTCGTCCACTATAATTCACCGGACTGTCCGGTATGCACCGGACTGTCCGGTGTGCACCGGACTGTCCGGTGCAACTCCAGAGCAACGGCTATCTTCGCGCCAACGGCTCTCTGCCGCGCATTTAATGCGGGCTCTGCGTGCGCAGATGGCAGGCACGCCCATGCTGGCACACCGGACAGCAAACAGTACCTGTCCGGTGTGCACCGGACACCCAGGCGGGCCCACAAGTCAGAAGCTCCAACGGTCAGAATCCAACGGCAGGGATGACGTGGCAGGGGGCACCGGACTGTCCGGTGCGCCATCGAACAGACAACCCAGCCAACGGTCAAGTTTGGTGGTTGGGGCTATAAATACCCCAACCACCCCACCATTCATTGCATCCAAGTTTTCCACTTCCCAACTACTACAAGAGCTCTAGCATTCAATTCTAGACACACCAAAGAGATCAAATCCTCTCCAAATTCCACACGACACCATAGTGACTAGAGAGAGTGATTTTGCTTGTGTTCTTTTGAGCTCTTGCGCTTGGATTGCTTTCTTCTTTCTTGATCCTTTCTTTGCAATCAAACTCACTTGTAATTGAGGCAAGAGACACCAATCTTGTGGTGGTCCTTGCGGGAACTTTGTGTTCCAAGTGATTGAGAAGAGAAAGCTCACTCGATCCGTGGATCGTTTGAGAGAGGGAAGGGTTGAAAGAGACCCGGCCTTTGTGGCCTCCTCAACGGGGAGTAGGTTTGCAAGAACCGAACCTCGGTAAAACAAATCTCCGTGTCTCACTTACTTATTCGCTTGGGATTTGTTTTCCGCCCTCTCTCGCGGACTCGTTTCTTTATTACTAACGCTAACCCCGGCTTGTAGTTATTTGTGAATTTCAGTTTCCCCCTATTCACCCCCCCTCTAGGCGACTTTCAATTGGTATCAGAGCCCGGTGCTTCATTAGAGCCTAACCGCTCGAAGTGATGTCGGGAGATCACGCCAAGAAGGAGATGGAGACCGGCGAAAAGCCCACTTCAAGCCACGGGAGCACTTCATCGGAAGAGTCCCGCACCAAGAGGAAGGAGAAGAAGAAGAGCTCCTCCAACAAAGGGAAGGAGAAGAAATCTTCTTCGCACCACAAAGAGAAGAAGGAGAGATCTTCCTCCCACAAGCCACATCGGAGAGGGGACAAGCACAAAAGGATGAGAAAAGTGGTCTACTACGAGACCGACACTTCATCAACATCGACCTCCGACTCCGATGCGCCCTCCGTAACTTCTAAACGCCAAGAGCGTAAGAAGTTTAGTAAGATCCCCCTACATTACCCTCGCATTTCTAAAAATACACCTTTACTTTCCGTCCCATTAGGCAAACCACCAACTTTTGATGGTGAAGATTATGCTAGGTGGAGTGATTTAATGCGATTTCATCTAACCTCGCTCCACAAAAGTATATGGGATGTTGTTGAGTTTGGTGCACAGGTACCGTCGGTAGGGGATGAGAACTGTGATGAGGATGAGGTGGCCCAAATCGAGCACTTCAACTCTCAAGCAACAACAATACTCCTCGCCTCTCTAAGTAGAGAGGAGTATAACAAAGTACAAGGGTTGAAGAGCGCCAAGGAGGTTTGGGATGTGCTCAAAACCGCGCACGAAGGAGATGAGCTCACCAAGATCACCAAGCGGGAAACGATCGAGGGGGAGCTCGGTCGGTTCCGGCTTCGCAAAGGGGAAGAGCCGCAACACATGTACAACCGGCTCAAGGCCTTGGTGAACCAAGTGCGCAACCTCGGGAGTGTAAAGTGGGATGACCACGAAGTGGTTAAGGTTATTCTAAGATCTCTTATTTTCCTTAACCCTACTCAAGTTCAATTAATTCATGGTAATCGTAGATATACTAAAATGACCCCCGAGGAAGTAATCGGGCATTTTGTAAGTTTTGAGTGCATGATCGAAGGCTCGAGGAAGATCAACGAGCTTGATGATCCATCTACATCCGAGGCTCAACCCGTCGCATTCAAGGCGACGGAAGAAAAGAAGGAGGAGTCTACACCAAGTCGACAACCAATAGACGCCTCCAAGCTCGACAATGAGGAAATGGCGCTCGTCATCAAGAGCTTCCGCCAAATCCTCAAGCAAAGGAGGGGGAAGGACTACAAGTCCCGCTCCAAGAAGGTTTGCTACAAGTGTGGTAAGCCCGGTCATTTTATTGCTAAATGTCCTATATCTAGTGACAGTGACCGAGGCGACGACAAGAAGGGGAGGCGAAAGGAGAAGAAGAGGTACTACAAGAAGAAGGGCGGTGATGCCCATGTTTGTCGGGAGTGGGACTCCGACGAAAGCTCAAGCGACTCCTCCGACGACGAGGACGCCGCCAACATCGCCATCACCAAGGGACTCCTCTTCCCCAACGTCGGCCACAAGTGCCTCATGGCAAAAGACGGCAAAAAGAAGAAGGTCAAATCCAACTCCTCCACTAAATATGAGTCTTCCAGTGATGATAATGCTAGTGGTGAGGAAGATAATTTGCGTACTCTTTTTGCCAACCTTAACATGGAACAAAAGGAGAAATTAAATGAACTAATAAGTGCCATCCATGAGAAGGATGATCTCTTGGACTCCCAAGAGGATTTCCTAATCAAGGAAAATAAAAAAACATGTTAAGGTTAAAAATGCTTACGCTCTACAAGTTGAAAAATGTGAAAAATTGTCTAGTGAGCTAAGCACTTGCCGTGAGATGATTGACAACCTTAGAAATGAAAATGCTAGTTTAAATGCTAAGGTTGATTCTCATATTTGTAATGTTTCAATTCCCAATCCTAGAGATAATAATGATGATTTGCTTGCTAGGATTGAAGAATTAAACATTTCTCTTACTAGCCTTAGATTGGAGAATAAAAATTTGATTGCTAAGGCTAAAGATTTTGATGTTTGCAAAGTTACAATTGCCGATCTTAGAGATAAAAATGATATTCTTCATGCTAAGATTGTTGAACTTAATTCTTGCAAACCCTCTACATCTATTGTTGAGCATGTATCTATTTGTACTAGATGTAGAGATGTTGATATTAATGCTATTCATGATCATATGGCTTTAATTAAACAACAAAATGATCATATAGCAAAACTAGATGCTAAAATTGCCGAGCACAACTTGGAAAATGAAAAATTTAAATTTGCTCGTAGCATGCTTTATAATGGGAGACGCCCGGGCATTAAGGATGGCATTGGCTTCCAAAGGGGAGACAATGTCAAAATTAGTGCCCCTCCTAAGAGATTGTCCAACTTTGTTAAGGGCAAGGCTCCCATGCCTCAGGATAACGAGGGTTACATTTTATACCCTGCCGGTTATCCTGAGAGCAAGATTAGGAGAATTCACTCTAGGAAGTCTCACTCTGGCCCTAATCATGCTTTTATGTATAAGGGTGAGACATCTAGTTCTAGGCAACCAACCCGTGCTAAGTTGCCTAAGAAAATTCCTACTGCATCAAATGAACATAATCTTTCATTTAAAACTTTTGATGCATCTTATGTGTTAACTAACAAATCCGGCAAGATAGTTGCCAAATATGTTGGGGGCAAGCACAAGGGCTCCAAGACTTGTGTTTGGGTACCCAAAGTTCTTGTGTCTAATGCCAAAGGACCCAAAACCATTTGGGTACCTAAAGTCAAGAACTAAAATTGTTTTGTAGGTTTATGCATCCGGGGGCTCAAGTTGGATACTCGACAGCGGGTGCACAAACCATATGACAGGGGAGAAAAGGATGTTCTCCTCCTATGAGAAAAACCAAGATCCCCAACGAGCTATCACATTTGGGGATGGAAATCAAGGTTTGGTCAAAGGTCTTGGTAAAATTGCTATATCACCCGACCATTCTATTTCCAATGTTTTTCTTGTAGATTCATTAGACTACAATTTGCTTTCCGTATCCCAATTATGTCAAATGGGCTACAACTGTCTTTTCACTGATATAGGTGTCACTGTCTTTAGAAGAAGTGATGATTCAATAGCATTTAAGGGAGTGTTAGAGGGTCAGCTATACTTGGTAGATTTTGATAGAGCTGAACTCGACACTTGCTTAATTGCTAAGACTAACATGGGTTGGCTCTGGCACCGCCGACTAGCCCATGTTGGGATGAAGAATCTTCATAAACTTCTAAAGGGAGAACACATTTTAGGATTAACAAATGTTCATTTTGAGAAAGACAGGGTTTGTAGCGCATGCCAAGCAGGAAAGCAAGTTGGCACTCATCATCCACACAAGAACATTATGACTAGTGACAGGCCACTGGAGCTCCTACACATGGACCTATTCGGCCCGATCGCTTACATAAGCATCGGCGGAAGTAAGTACTGTCTAGTTATTGTGGATGATTATTCTCGCTTCACTTGGGTATTCTTTTTACAGGAAAAATCTCAAACCCAAGAGACCTTAAAGGGATTCTTGAGACGGGCTCAAAATGAGTTCGGCTTAAGGATCAAGAAAATAAGAAGCGACAACGGGACGGAGTTCAAGAACTCTCAAATCGAAGGTTTTCTTGAGGAAGAGGGCATCAAGCATGAGTTCTCTTCTCCCTACACACCTCAACAAAATGGTGTAGTGGAGAGGAAGAATCGAACTCTATTGGACATGGCAAGGACCATGCTTGATGAATATAAGACTTCGGATCGGTTTTGGGCCGAGGCAGTCAACACCGCCTGCTACGCCATCAACCGATTATATCTACACCGAATCCTCAAGAAGACATCATATGAACTCCTAATCGGTAAAAAGCCCAACATTTCATATTTTAGAGTCTTTGGTAGCAAATGCTTTATACTTGTTAAAAGAGGTAGAAAATCTAAATTTGCTCCTAAGACTGTAGAAGGCTTTTTACTTGGTTATGACTCAAACACAAGGGCATATAGGGTCTTTAACAAGTCCACTGGACTAGTTGAAGTCTCATGTGACGTTGTGTTTGATGAGACTAATGGCTCTCAAATAGAGCAAGTTGATCTTGATGAGATAGGTGAAGAAGAGGCTCCATGCATCGCGCTAAGGAACATGTCCATTGGGGATGTGTGTCCTAAGGAATCCGAAGAGCCTCCAATTGCACAAGATCAACCATCCTCCTCCATGCAAGCATCTCCACCGACTGAAAATGAGGATGAAGCTCAAGTTGATGGAGTAGAAGAGCAAGCAAATGAGCCACCTCAAGATGATAGCAATGATCAAGGGGGAGATACAAATGAGGAAGACAAGGAGGATGAAGAGCAGAGACCGCCACACCCAAGAGTCCACCAAGCAATCCAACGAGATCACCCCGTCGACACCATCCTCGGCGACATTCATAAGGGGGTAACTACAAGATCTCGGGTTGCACATTTTTGTGAACATTACTCGTTTGTTTCCTCTATTGAGCCACACAGGATAGAGGAAGCACTCCAAGATTCGGATTGGGTGGTGGCAATGCAAGAGGAGCTCAACAACTTCACTAGAAATGAGGTATGGCATTTAGTTCCACGTCCTAATCAAAATGTTGTAGGAACCAAATGGGTCTTCCGCAACAAGCAAGACGAGCATGGTGTGGTGACAAGGAACAAAGCTCGACTTGTGGCCAAGGGATACTCCCAAGTCGAAGGTTTGGATTTCGGTGAAACCTATGCACCCGTAGCTAGGATTGAGTCAATTCGCATATTATTAGCCTATGCTACTTACCATGGCTTTAAGCTTTATCAAATGGACGTGAAAAGTGCCTTCCTCAATGGACCAATCAAGGAAGAGGTCTATGTTGAGCAACCTCCCGGCTTTGAAGACAGTAAGTATCCCAATCATGTCTATAAGCTCTCTAAGGCGCTTTATGGGCTCAAGCAAGCCCCAAGAGCATGGTATGAATGCCTTAGAGATTTTCTTATTGCAAATGGATTCAAAGTCGGTAAAGCCGATCCTACACTCTTTACTAAAACTCTTGAAAATGACTTGTTTGTATGCCAAATTTATGTTGATGATATTATATTTGGGTCTACTAACGAGTCTACATGTGAAGAGTTTAGTAGGATCATGACACAGAAGTTTGAGATGTCTATGATGGGGGAGTTGAAGTATTTTCTAGGATTCCAAGTGAAGCAACTCCAAGAGGGCACCTTCATCAGCCAAACAAAGTACACTCAAGACATTCTAAACAAGTTTGGGATGAAGGATGCCAAACCCATCAAGACACCCATGGGAACTAATGGGCATCTCGACCTCGACACAGGAGGTAAGTCCGTAGATCAAAAGGTATACCGGTCGATGATAGGTTCTTTACTCTATTTATGTGCATCTCGACCGGATATTATGCTTTCCGTATGCATGTGTGCAAGATTCCAAGCCGACCCTAAGGAAGCTCACCTTACGGCCGTGAAACGAATCTTGAGATATTTGGCTTATACTCCTAAGTTTGGGCTTTGGTATCCTAAGGGATCCACATTTGATTTAATTGGTTATTCCGATGCCGATTGGGCGGGGTGCAAAATCAATAGAAAGAGCACATCAGGGACTTGCCAGTTCTTGGGAAGATCCTTGGTGTCTTGGGCTTCAAAGAAGCAAAATTCGGTCGCTCTTTCCACCGCCGAAGCCGAGTACATTGCCGCAGGTCATTGTTGCGCGCAATTGCTTTGGATGAGGCAAACCCTGCGGGACTACGGTTACAAATTAACCAAAGTCCCTTTGCTATGTGATAATGAGAGTGCAATCAAAATGGCCGACAATCCCGTCGAGCATAGCCGCACTAAACACATAGCCATTCGGTATCATTTTCTTCGGGATCACCAACAAAAGGGAGATATCGAGATTTCTTACATTAACACTAAAGATCAATTAGCCGATATCTTTACCAAGCCTCTTGATGAACAATCTTTTAACAAACTTAGGCATGAGCTCAATATTCTTGATTCGCGCAATTTCTTTTGTTAGATTGCACACATAGCTCATTTATATATCTTTGATCGTATCCCCTTCCTATGCTATGACTAATGTGTTTTCAAGTCTATTTCAAACCAAGTCATAGGTATATTGAAAGGGAATTGGAGTCTTCGGCGAAGACAAAAAGGCTTCCACTCCGTAACTCATCCATCGCCGTCGCTCCAAGCTACTCTCCGTTCTAGGAGGAGAAAACATGAGCACCAAGCAAAAGGACTTCGTCTTTGGTATAATCTTAACTCATTTATTTATGACCAAAGGGGAAGAAACTACTTCGCGGGCTCTAATGCTTCCGTTTTTGGCGATTCATGCCAAAAAGGGGGAGAAAGGAGCCCAAAGCAAAAGGACCGCACCACCACCGATTTCAAAAACTTAGTGTTGAATATTTATCAATTGATTTTCCTATTGTGTTCAAAAAGGGGAGAAAGTAGTATTTCAAAATGATATATCAAAACCCTCTTGAACACTAAGAGGAGGATCTCCTTTAGGGGGAGTTTTGTTTAGTCAAAAGAAAAGCATTTGAAACAGGGGGAGAAAATTTCAAATCTTGAAAATGCTTTGCAAAAATCTTATTCATTTACCTTTGACTATTTGCAAAAGAACTTTGAAAATGATTTACAAAAGAGTTTGCAAAAACAAAACATGTGGTGCAAGCGTGGTCCAAAATGTTATAAATAAGAAACAATCCATGCATATCTTGTAAGTAATAATATTGGCTAAATTCCAAGCAACCTTTACACTTACATCATGCAAACTAGTTCAATTATGCACTTCTATATTTGCTTTGGTTTGTGTTGGCATCAATCACCAAAAAGGGGGAGATTGAAAGGGAATTAGGCTTACACCTAGTTCCTATATAATTTTGGTGGTTGAATTGCCCAACACAAATCTTTGGACTAACTTGTTTGCCCAAGTGTATAGATGATACAGGTGTAAAAGGTTCACACTCAGCCAATAAAAAGACCAAGCTTTGGATTCAACAAAGGAGCAAAGGGGGAACCGAAGGCACCCCTGGTGTGGCTCACCGGACTGTCCGGTGTGCCACCGGACATGTCCGGTGCACCAGGGGGACTCAGACTCAAACTCGCCACCTTTGGGAATTTCCGGAGGCGACTCGGCTATAATTCACCGGACTGTCCGGTGTACACCGGACAGTGTCCGGTGCGCCAAGGGAGGTCAGCCTCCGGAACTCGCCAGCTTCGGGAAAAGCCAACGGCTCGTCCACTATAATTCACCGGACTGTCCGATGTGCACCGGACTGTCCGGTGCAACTCCAGAGCAACGGCTATCTTCGCGCCAACGGCTCTCTGCCGCGCATTTAATGCGGGCTCTGCGTGCGCAGATGGCAGGCACGCCCATGCTGGCACACCGGACAGCAAACAGTACCTGTCCGGTGTGCACCGGACACCCAGGCGGGCCCACAAGTCAGAAGCTCCAACGGTCAGAATCCAACGGCAGGGATGACGTGGCAGGGGGCACCGGACTGTCCGGTGTACACCGGACTGTCCGGTGCGCCATCGAACAGACAACCCAGCCAACGATCAAGTTTGGTGGTTGGGGCTATAAATACCCCAACCACCCCACCATTCATTGCATCCAAGTTTTCCACTTCCCAACTACTACAAGAGCTCTAGCATTCAATTCTAGACACACCAAAGAGATCAAATCCTCTCCAAATTCCACACGACACCATAGTGACTAGAGAGAGTGATTTTGCTTGTGTTCTTTTGAGCTCTTGCGCTTGGATTGCTTTCTTCTTTCTTGATCCTTTCTTTGCAATCAAACTCACTTGTAATTGAGGCAAGAGGCACCAATCTTGTGGTGGTCCTTGCGGGAACTTTGTGTTCCAAGTGATTGAGAAGAGAAAGCTCACTCGATCCGTGGATCGTTTGAAAGAGGGAAGGGTTGAAAGAGACCCGGCCTTTGTGGCCTCCTCAACGGGGAGTAGGTTTGCAAGAACCGAACCTCGGTAAAACAAATCTCCGTGTCTCACTTGCTTATTCGCTTGGGATTTGTTTTCCGCCCTCTCTCGCGGACTCGTTTCTTTATTACTAACGCTAACCCCGGCTTGTAGTTATTTGTGAATTTCAGTTTCCCCCTATTCACCCCCCCCCCTCTAGGCGACTTTCAGCGCCTCCTGTTGACGTGGCTGGTCTGCGCCCTAGGTTGGGCGACGTGGAAGCTCCTCCGAAGCCGAGGTCGAGTCCGAGCCCCTGGGTCGGGCGAGGCGGAGGCCGTCGGCTGAGGCCAGGGCGGAGTCCGAGCCCTGGGGTCGGGCGGAGCGGAGTTCGTTGTCTTCTGGGGCTGAGCCCAAGTCCGAGCTCTGGGTCGAGCGGAGCGGAGTTCGTCGTCTTCCGGGACTTAGCCCGAGTCCGAGCCCTGGGTCGGGCGTAGCGGAGTTCGCCGTCTTCCGGGACTTAGCCCGAGTCCGAGCCCTGGGTCGGGCGGAGCGGAGTTCGCCGTCTTCCGGGACTTAGCCCGAGTCCGAGCCCTAGGTCGGGCAAAGCGGAGCTTCCTATGGTGCCTTCGACCGGGCCTGACTGTCTGTCAGTCTCACTCTGTCAAGTTCCACCGCAGTCGGAGTGGCGCAGGCGGCGCTGTCCTTCTGTCAGGCCGGTCAGTGGAGCGACGAAGTGACGGCGGTCACTTCGGCTCTGCCGGCTGGGGGGCGCGCGTCAGGATAAAGGTGTCAGGCCACCTTTGCATTAAATGCTCCTGCGATTTGGTCGGTCGGTGCGGCGATTTGGTCAGGGTTGCTTCTTGGCGAAGACAGGGCCTCGGGCGAGCCGGAAATATATTCGCCGCTGGAGGGGGGCCTCGGGCGAGACGGAAATCTTTCGGGGTCGGCTGCCCTTGTCCGAGGCTAGGCTCGGGCGAGGCGTGATCGAGTCCCTCGAATGGACTGATCCCTGACTTAATCGCACCCATCAGGCCTTTGCAGCTTTATGCTGATGGGGGTTACCAGCTGAGAATTAGGAGCCTTGAGGGTACCCCTAATTATGGTCCCCGACACAAATCCTCGGCATACCAGATGAGATATGATTTGTTCTGTGTCATCAAATACAACAGCATTTTTACAGTCCATGCATGGACAATATATGTGCTTTGTCTTTGTTCTCCAAGCATGGTTCGTAGCGAAAACAATAAACTTATGGACCTCAAATATGTATGATGGATCTAGCCTTGATAAGTTATACATCCAGGATATCCGCGCCATCATCACCTATAAAAAAGTAACATAAAACACACAAATTGGCAAGAGAAACATATACCAATATTTCGTAACAACTAAATATATCATGGAGGCAACCTAACTACTTTATCTCTAACACATGGTGAAACCCTAGATCCAAAATGTGGCTAAAATGGAGGAAAAATGAACAAAATTTGGCAAAAGAAACATAAGCCAAACTTTCCTAGCAACTAATAAACAAAAAATTTTAATACCCAAACCTATCTCTAACACATGGTGAAAGCCTAGTTTCAAAATGTAGTTAAAATTGAGCAAAAATGAACAATAATTGACAATTGAAACATAATTAAACCAACCTTCCATACAACACATTCACCATTCATTAAGCAACTAAATATGTGTTATGGATAAACTTATTTGAGAACTAAACATGAAAAAGGAGAGGGAATAGACAAAATCTAACCATCTTAAGCAACCTCATTTGAGGAAATAGAGAAAATAACCTAGCCATACTCTTCTCTCTCACATGTAAAACCCTAGATCCAAAATGTGGCTAAAATTGAGCAAGAATGAGCAAAAATTGACAAAGAAACATAATCTAACCTTTCTTATCCACCTTCTTCCAAGAAATGAAGACCAAAACCTCCCTCTTGTATTTTTGTGAAATCTGGACCTCCAAAATCGCCTCCAATGGAAGTTGGCTGCGAGCATACAGCTCCTGTCGGGGGGAAGAAGAGGGGTATTTATAATAGACAGTTCACTAGCGGTTGGCTTGAAAAACCGCAAGTGGAATCCTATTTCCACTGGCGGTTGGTGTAACAGAACCGCCAATCGAAATATCCTATTTCCACTGGCGGTTCTGTTACACCAACTATTTCCACTGGCGGTTGTGTTAAGATAACCGTCAGTGGAAATAGTTTTCCACTGGCGGTTCCCAAGCCGGGCCCACCTCTTTTTTTTACTGGCGTGCGATAACTGAAACCACCAGTGATAATTTATGGGTGTCGCAGGCTTTGAGCTCTTTTCTACTAGTGCTAGTTGACTGCTTGCACGATTGAACAGATGTGCTGATTGTGATTACATACCAGTCGCCGCCTACATCACCTGCCCGCACCGGACCCTCTACACATGTACAAGAGAGAGAGGGATGACGCTTGCTAAGGCCTAAAGGGACGGGGTCATTTGCAGCGACGACGTACGACAGCTTCGTCGTCTTGGTGGCGTGGCACCATGGGCGGCGCCTACTGCCGCCGCCGCTCGCCGCTCGAGCAGCAACTCCTCCCGGCAGTGCTGGTGCTGCTCGTCATCGTCGCCGCCAGCAGCAGCTTCTGGGGTGTGGCCGCCAAGGAGACGGGCCGGAATGTGATCACGCACATCAAGGGGTTCCGAGGCCCGCTGCCTTTCCATCTCGAGACAGGGTGAGATTATATATAGGGTTGGTGTAGCCAATTGAGGCACGCACGGTGTGTGTGCTTGCTTTGACGACCGCTCATGCATGCCCTACCGGTCGGCGCTCGGCGGTAGGTACGTGGAGGTGGACGACGAGAACGGAGCGCGTCTCTTCTACTACTTCATCGAGTCGGAGAGGAACCCGGCGGAGGACCCGCTCATCCTCTGGATCACCGGCGGCCCCGGATGCTCCGCACTCTCTGGACTCCTCTTCGAGATCGGTCAGTAACTATCAACTACCCGGTAACCCGGCTGCCCTGTATAATATATAATTTATTTATTTGTGGATTACGCACACCATTATTCAGATTTACTACCCGTTCCACCTCCATTCAGATTTAGTCAGCTTTAAAATTTCGACTGAAAATTTGGCGGATTTTCATTTCCGATATTCGTGTCGTAGTCGGTAGACACGAACCGCCGATGTTCATGATGGTCAACCGGCACATACAACAACAACCGATGTACATGGCACTTTTGCCTCTACGGATGAAAGAGACATAAAAAAATAGAGGAGATTGGATTGGACTAATGCAAAAACCAGCTTCTACACGGATAAGAGGATAATCTAAGAGCTAACCTCATAGTCTACTTTATTATTATTATTATTATTATTATTATTATTATTATTATTATTATTATTATTATTATTATTATTATTATTATTATTATTATTATTATTATTATTATTATTATTATTATATGAGTGTTTATATTGTTGGCTCTATACAACATAATAAGGATTTAAAACCTACCATCAGCTTTATTATTATTAACCTTGCTCTAGTATCCTAAAATACTATTTAATTTTGCAAAAGTTAAGTGTCATTATATAATTAATGCTCGTGGGCTTCTAGTTGTAGACCGCCGTCGCGCGCACATAATGGACATTCTAAGACTATCTTTAGACCTATCATATTCTCTATCACATCTTATATTTTATATTTCACTCTATAAATATTGCTATCTAGAGTATAAAATAAAACAGTGTTTTATACTACTATATACACGATCTGCTTGGATCCAGGTTAATAACTAGTAGCTTAAAATAGTTTTCTCAAATGGATGTGCCATAGGTAGCAGCTGCTTGGGTACACACACAAAATTACTCCATATATTATTTCATCGTGCGTCCAATCTTCATTCTAATTTGCTTCCTTTATTCAAATAGGAAAAAACTCGTTACATTTTTTCAAGGTTTATTTATTGATATATAAAATCTTACTTCATCTGTTCTTTTTTATTTGTCATGTTTTAGTTCAAAAATGAACTAGCGGACGACAAATATTCGAGAACGGATGTATTAACATTTGAATGACATTAAATAGTCAAAGTTTTCAACATAAACTTACAACTAATATAAAATAATTTTATTTTCGACACCGAAATAAGGGGTCATTTGGTAGCGATTCCTTAGCTCCACTCCAAAGAAGAATCAATTTTCATATGCCAAATGGCGAAAAAACCAGGCACTCCACCGAGAAAGCGGAGCAAATCGCGACGAAAATTTGTACTGGCCGATGGGAGCGGAAAAAACCTGCTCCACCGGCTCCCTCATCTGCTCCCCACATATACTCTTCTCATCCCCTCCCCACATATACTCTTCTCTCCGATATACTCTTCTCTTTGATGAATCACTTTACAACCAGCCAGCCAAACACAATTAACCAGTCAGATTCACTCCTACCAAAGAATCGTTGAGAGAATCAGCTCTCGGAGCTAGAGAATCAGATATCAGAGCTCTGGCAAACGGGCCCTATACCCCATACTACCCATATTTTAATGCCAGTTTTAGTAAAAAAAATTCAAAGCTTTATTTGCATTTAATAATCTGACATGGAAGTGTTACTATTGTTGCAATCTTTTAGAAAACAGAGAGAAGTGAGTTTTACCTGAGATGAAACTCTCTATATCATGGTTTCCAGCTTTCCATGAATTATATATTTAAATGTCTATAATAAAACCATAGAATAACGTTGTACACTGAGAGTAAAATTTATCCAAATTTTTATTTATACTATTTGACATAACAATCTTGAAAAAAATGTTACGAAACTCTCTATCAAGACTAACCTAAACTACATGCAGAAACTATCTTAGCACCTACCATAATGGATAATCAATGGAAGTAGACTAATTATTACTACTAACTTTGTGTATACTTCTTCTATCCTAACATAAGTGTATATCTTGCACTTTGAGAGTTTCAACCAATATCAAGCTTTACAATATTTATAAAAATACTATTAGCATTTATATAACTAGATAGGTTCACTACAAAAATACATAGCTTGATTAATCTAATAATGATGTCTTTTATAGGATCTCTCCCACTAACCCTAGCTGCTAGATCTAAAACACAAAATATATTATAACTTCGATTGGTGCGGATGCAGATGACTTCACAACTATCTCATTCGTCGCTGAAGCTCTACACTAGGGCAGCAATGTAGGGGAAGCGAGGTTGGAGACAGTGAAGACCTCTGGTGGCTTCCCATTAATGGCTGCACATCCTAATTAGATCAGTGTTAGGTTTTGTCGGTGGGGAGTACGGCTTAGGCGAACCTCGTTCTTTTAGTCGTCGACCCAACACCTTTTTATATATCACAGTGTGACGGGCCCACCAACCATATAGGGTTGGGCGCCCCCGATTAAGGTGCGAATCTAAGGCCCAAGTATTGGTCATCTGGGTGGAGATCAGTCAAACATTCTCCCATTGATCTCACCTTTACTTTAGACTTTGACTTTAACATTTTTCATGTTACTTATCCCATGACAAATAAGTGCATAGAGGATGATTCACTATCACGATCAATCATCGATAGATTTGACATCCACAATACATATCTCTGGTCTAAAACAACCACTTTAACTTTAAGCGCTTTTATAGTACAGGAATCATAGGCTTTCGACTACATGTTCTCTGAACATGTTGGGTGATAAGCCTTTTATAAGCGGACCCATGAGCATTTTTTCAGTACTTATATGTTTTAGACTTATAATTTGATCCTAGAATTTATCTTTCACAACATAGTACTTTATGTCAATGTGTTTGGTAGTACCACTTGATCTACTGTTTTGAGCATATTGTACTGCTAGATTATTATCGTAGTATAACTCTAGTGGTTTATTGTCGAGGATACAACCCCGGTCCCTAGGGCCCATCGGTCAACAAGCGCACTGGGGGAAGGGCCCTGGCATCTGAGGTGCACCGGTCAGCTGGAGGATGTAGGTAACGTCTATCCTGTAGGCACCCGCCCTCGGATGAACCCCATGACACCAAGCCTGGGGTCAGCGTGGCGGAACCTGACAGGGAGGCTAGGCGTGCCGAAGGGAAGCTACTCGAGTGGATCCCGCGCCTGGCCCGAGACCAACCCATCATAAATAATCGTCTACATTAATTACGCCTGGCGTCGAGCCATAGTAGAGGCGTCGGTCCGCTTCCCACTCATGAACTACGGAACCCCTTTTGTTCTATCTCGGTGAATTTTTATGCCCAAAACAAAAGACGCTTCACTAAGATCTTTCATGTAAAAATTTAAGGACAAAAACTTCTTTGTATCCAATAGTAGACTGACGTCACTAGTAGCAAGTATGATATCATCCACATATAGGTTTAGGAGGATGTACTTTCCATTCTTAAACTTTACATATATATAATTTTCCTCAACATTTTATTTAAACCCAAAGTTCAAATTATTTTATCAAACTTCAAGTACCACTGTCTTGATGCTTGCTTTAAACCATAAATCAATTACTTTAGGCAGCATCTCATCCCTTCTTTTCCTTCCACAACAAAAACTTATTTATGGCATGTAAACATTTTCCTCTAAATCTCCATTGAGGAACATTGTATTTACATCCATCTATGTTAAGGGTGGGAGTAGGGTAGCCACCATAGTCAAGCAGAAAGTTGGGAAAACTAGTCTAAAAGCTAAGAGCCCTGCATCTAGTTTCAGCTTCCCATGGGGACCTCGAGCGAGGGCATGAGCCATGTAAACACGGAGGCTATGTCTGATGCCTTCGTTGTCAACCTAGCTGACATGTGTGGGTCGCTTATGGGGTCAACATGCGATACAGACACCGACAACGACACCTTCATGAAAAAAGTGGTCGATGGTAAGTTGGAAAAGGATTTATTGTGTAGGCAAGTTGGTTCAGGGAGTGCAAAGTCATGGTTGGTTAGAGACATGCCTCTTGCGTGTGGTTGTGAAGATGGTGCGCTAGCCAGAATAGCAAGGTTGAAAGGATCACGATGCCCAAGAGGGGGTGAATTGGGCTTTTCTAAAATTTCACAAATATTAAACCCTAAGCAAGAGCCCAACTTCACCCAACTACTATCAATAAATAAATACTACTAGAAAAACAACAACCCTAAGTCATTACTTCAAATACTTGCTAAGTAATTGAACAAAGTGAAGTGCTCAAAGTAAATGCGGAATATAAAGCAAGGGTAAGAAGACTCCTCCAATTTTTTGTCGAGGTATCGAAGACTCGACACTCTTCCCTAGTCCTCGTTGGCGCACCCGCGCAAGGGTATCGCTCTCCCTTAGTCCTCGCAAGAACCAAGTGCTCTCTATGAGATGATCCTTTGCCACTCCGGCACGGTGGATCCCTCACGACCGCATACAAACTTGAGCCGGGTCACCAACAAATCCTCTGAGGAGATCACCGTGCTCCAATCGCCACCAAGCCGTCTAGGTGATGCCGATCACCAAGATTAACAAGCCATAGACTTTCACTTGACCAAGAGAAACCTAATGCATGTGGTGTATGCTCTAGGTGGCTCTCACGTGCACTAATGAGGTCCTAACACGGGATTAAGATTTTTTAATCACTTCACTAGTCTTTGTGGGGCTTGCAATGCTCTAGCAATGAATGCACTTGAATGTGGGCAGCAAGACACTAAATGTGGCTGTTGGAGAGGGTATAAATAGCCCCAACCACCAAACTAGCCGTTGTTGTATCTCTCTAGGCATGGGCGCACCGGACAGTCTGGTGCGCCAACGGTCGGCTCCAACGGCTAGTTCTGACAACTAGCCATTGGACTGACAGAGCACTGGACATTGAACAGTGACTGTCCAGTGCACACCGGACAGTCCAGTGTGACCGCTAAAATTCATCTTCACAAAGTCGTCGCTCTCGGGTTTCTAGGGGCATAAGCGCTGCCCCCGAGGCTGGCTGGCCCCACTGTCAGAGGGTGCACTGGACAGTCCGGTGCCCCTGAGACAGCAAACTCATTTTCTTTTCCTTAAATTTTTCTAAACCGTTTTCGTTCTAACTTGTGAGTGTGTGATAGAATGACACCTAGCACTAGATGTGAGTGTGAATATGCACCAACACTACACTAGAATTCTCTTGGTCAAACTATTCATCCACAACCCCTCTTTATAGTACGACTAAAATAAAAATAGAAGACCTAATTCTATACCAAGTGTCCACAACTCCTTCGACACTCAGGATATGAGGACCTTCATCTTTTGATTCGCTTTTTTCAGCCGTCGCTTCAAGTTCTCATATGAGAGATTGTTTTCACCGTTGCAACACAACCTCCTATAATGTGACCTAACTTACCATTTGCTCTGCAAAACACATGTTAGTCACATAATATTATGTTGTCATTAATCACTAAATCCAACTAGAGGCCTAGATGCTTTCTAAGGTCATTGAACATTTATCTATACTCGTATACTATCGAGGATGTGATGGCACTTGCAATGGATCGAAGGAAATGGCACCGTCACTGGTGTATGGTGTCATTTACATGATGGGACGATCGAAGAGTGAAGGGCATGTGCTGCTAACAGTGTAACGAGGATTGGCCTACCGGTTGAGGTCGTGAAGGCCTCTGTTGTAGTGACAATGGAGGCAATGAATGTGGTGGTAGAGATGGCGACTTAGGGATTGTTCGATTATTGATATTACATGTGTATTGGAGTGTATTGAGTGGGATTGGGATGTATTTTGACTTGTTATGGATTTAAACCGGCTCAATCCCACCCAATACATGTGGATTATCACCAAAACGAACAAGCCCTTACGTGGCTGCAATAGCGTTTTTAGGATTGCCAATTGTGGTGCCTATGGGGGCCCCTACCTAGTCACTGTGGTTGCACTATAGAGTTTTTCATCATGGACTAAGAAGTCAGCGACATTGGTCCAAGGGCAGAGACCAGAGTAGAGACTATGCATGTGGCAAGTCAGTACTGATAGTTTATTTTTGCTTTATTAAAGGGTATTACTAATGCTTCGATGTAACCAGGTGAACTCAAAATGGTTGTGTCGGGGTCTTTGCTAGATGCATGCCCGACAACTGGGGCATGAGAGTAGATGTGTTCCTTGGTGCGGGCTAGGGACCAAGTGGACGCCTCTGATACGACATAGGAGCTTCTTAAGGATGTTGTGGTGTTGGTCACTCATTTTTTGGCTCCTAAAGGGGTACCAAAGAACAAGACAACATAGTGAGAATGATTTAAGCTTCTCCCCATGTTCGATCTCTCTTCCAACTTTAATAGGTCACAAGACAAAATAGAAGAAACATTTCTTTATTTCCTTACTTTTTACAGGATCTGCTTTTTTCTTGCAACATAACAATAATTACAAATATACCTTCGATTTCACGAATTAGAATTTGAAGTCAATGCATGGCACTATTTCTCTATTTATAAGGTGAGGTACCGCTTCGTGTGAAATTACAAACATGCCCACAAATCTTATACATATGATCTACAAATTCCATAAGGATGACATTGTCTTTTGCTCTTCCTTTCTGTGTTGAACAAGCTTCCTGATTCTTCTTCTTCCTTTCCCTTTGCTTCGTGCGTCAACACCTTTTGAGCCGAAGCTGGTTCCTTCGACGCATACTTCGTAGTCAAAGTCTGTAGCTTCGCCATCCTAATTCTAAAGCCACTTTTGCGAAGGATAGCTTCACTTTTGCGAAGGATAGTAAGATGGTTTGAAGATCTTCGACAATAGGGCCCCCTAAATGCGGCCCATCTTCGTGTTGTGAGTTTTTTTATTGACTGCTTTTTGAATTAGTTGGCCGCTATCATCAATGAGCTGGGTCTATTGACGAAGACCCACGAGACCTTGAGTCAACTCTAGGGCAAAAATGACATACTGAGCCTAGAGTTGTCTCGAGTGAAGGCGGAGGCCAAGGAGCACAAGAGGAGGTTGGAGATTGCAATGGCCAATGCCGAGCGTTAGGCACAGTGGGTGGTGAGGCGGAGGCGACAAACGAAGACCTTTGTAAAGAGGTTAGGGACCTCCAGATATAGAGGGAGTTTGCGAACGGATCGAACAAACCCTTCAGTCATCTGCCTTGGTGATCTTTGCTTGTTTAGAGGGTGTACAAGTCCATGGGGCAGCAAACCGACCACTCGAAGTCGACGACAAAGATCTCTTCATTTGTTTATATAGTGGACTGGCTGCGGACCGAGATGAAGGGTCTGCACGACGACATTGAGGACTTGATGACCTTTTTTACCCTTGTCACGTATGAGGATAGTTTCGAAGCTTTGGCCCGCGAAGGGTGCAGCCACTATAACACCCCTGGTGTTTAAATCATCAAGGGTGTCATCTTATGCAATGTTCATGTGAGGCCACATGCTTAAATAAGTTTCTAAACCATAGTGGAAATTAATTTGCTTAAAAGTAATTTGTTTGACTAAATTGAGAACCCTAGCAAACATGTTTAAATGAATGAGAGCCGTAACCAAAAGTTGTAGATAATTTCATGAACTAACCAAATTTATTTTAGCCCAAGTTATGAAAAGGTGTGGAAGTTGCTCACAAGAGGTTAGAAGTGAGCGTGAGAGCAAAATCAAGAAAAGTTGGAATTTTCTAAGTCCAAATGCTATACCTATCACTAAAAGTCTAAAACCCACAATGTTCACTAAGCTACACTCATCACATCAATTGGCTCCAATTATAAAAATGGAGTATATAGTATGGAACATGTGGTTGGACCATCTTCTTGTCTATTAGGATATGCACTTCAATTTGTGCAGATCATGTGGTTGTGGTGTCGCAGGCCCCCTCAAGTTCGATGTGGCGGGGTACACGGAAGGGACGTTCCCGCGTTTGGTCTACTTCGAGGATTCGTGGACCAAGGTGAGCAACATCATCTTCCTGGACTCGCCGGTGGGTACAGGCTTCTCCTACTCGCGGGAGGAGGCCGGCCTCAACGTCAGCCTGACGGAATCCGGGCGGCAGCACCATGTCTTCCTCCGCAAGTGGCTGGCGGAGCACCCCGAGTTCGCGTCCCAACCGCTCTACATCGGCGGCGACTCCTACTCCGGCTACACTGTGCCGGTGACAGCGATGGACATCGCTACCAGCAGCAGGTCGAGGGACGACGATGATGGTTATCCGAAGCCGAACCTGGTGGGCTACCTGGTGGGCAACCCCGGCACGGACGACCGGTACGACTCGGGGGGCAAGGTGCCGTTCATGCACGGCATGGGGCTCATCTCCGACGAGCTGTACGAGGCCGCCAGGCTGGGCTGCGGCGGCGACTTCTACAAGACTCCGGACCTCACAAACACGCGCTGCGCCAGCGCGATGATTGCTATCTACATGGTGACCGTCGGCGTGAACCCCATGCACATCCTTGAGCCTTTCTGCGGGCCGCAGGGGCCGGGGGTCCGGAGCATCTTCCAGGACAACGGCAGCAGGCGGTCGATGCTGGTGCAGGACGATGTCCCCCACCCGGGATTCTTCACCAAACAGCCGGTGGAGTGCAGGAACAACGGGTACCGGCTGTCCAACATCTGGGCGGACGACCCGGAGGTGAGGGATGCGCTAGGCATTCACAAGGCTTCCATCGGCTCGTGGAGTCGATGCACCATGCTGCCGTACTACAGGCACGACGTCAGCACCGCCATCCCCTACCATGTCAACCTCACCAAGGCAGGGTACAGGGCGCTCGTCTACAGGTATATACTATACGTAGTAGACGATACTCGCGCAAACAATTACTATTACTTGTACTCTACTATACGTAGCTTTTGCGTCGTAAGATTATTATTATTGATGCACGAATGCACTCGCTACATATGCAGCGGCGATCATGACCTGGGCATGACCTTCGTGGGCACTCAAGAGTGGATCAGAAGGATCGGCTACCCCATCGTCAGCGATTGGAGACCATGGTTCGTCAACCGACAGGTCGCAGGGTAAGTGTTTCTTGGTGTGGTTTTCATGGTTCCATCAATTCAGCTCCAGTTGAGTTGCCCGTCGATCTTTATGATTTCCCATTTTCTGTACTGCGTAGGTTCACAAGGACATACGCCCACAACCTCACATTCGCCACAGTGAAGGTACGGATAAACATATTAATTCATGCGCTATATATGATAGTGCATATACACTAGTCAATAGTATACATATATGTTTTAGGGCTAACTAAATAACTAACTACTAATTTATCATTTCTGAAATAAAAAAAACAGGGAGGAGGGCACACAGCTCCGGAGTACAGGCCGAAAGAGTGCCTGGCCATGTTGGATCGATGGACATCGTCAGCAGCTGGCCAGCTCTCATGAATTTGAGGATCACGAAATTAACAAAGAACTAGTACAAATCCGTGCCCCGCGACGTAGCACAAATTTGATATTTATATATAAAAATAAATTTAATATTAAAATGAACATATGATCCACATATAAGATATTAAACACATAAGAACAAATATTAAATTTTATCTATAAGACAAGGAACGTATGAGTTGAAAAGTGAACATATGGTCCACTTTTTTTTATAGCTCCTTCAGCTCTTCTAGCCATCAAAGTGGTACTATTTAGTACCGTTGTGCTGCATGTGGCTTCTTGTCATATTGGGTTTAGATGGTTTCTCAAGGCCCATATGTGGTGTAATAGACTATTGGACCCATTGTTAAACAAGAAGCGGAGAGGAATAGACCTACGCGTTTTGCACGTCACACATGAGCACAAAACTAATGTTTTAAAAGGAGTCGGGATATTACTAGTAGTTGGTGTCTATTTTGGTCTTATTGTCGAATTACTCATGTAATAAAATAAGAGAGGCTTTAACCCATAGGGAGAGGCAGCTTACACTTAGGACTTGGCTAGGACGCGCCTAGCTAGAAAAAAGGCTAGCTTCGCATATAGGCCACTCTACGTAAAAACACGGAGGAGATGTCTAAAAACCGAGCGAATTCGGGAGCCCTAAAAAGAGGCTTCTACGGCTCTCTCCCGTTCTCCCCTATGCACGGAAATAGAAGAAGCTACATTTTCGACCAAATGGAGTGCTCCTCTAGGGGCTCTTCCTAAAAATAAGGAGGGAGTCATTTTTCTAGAGGAGCAAGAGTCAGAGCTGAAGCTGTTGTTGTAGGAGTCCAGCCAAAGAGGGACATAGTATGATAGGACCGCTCGAGCAGTCTTTGAAAGTAACGTGGACACCTAAGAGGGGGTTAATTAGGACATCTATTTCTCGCACTCTAATTTTGGCCTCTAACTATACTTATTAAACAAAACATATGCAGATAACAAAACAAATTAATACAACTAAGGTTTTCTCTAAATGTTGATATCTTGACCGTAAAAAGGAGTTATGCGACCTAAGTTCGAGTCCTACCAACGAGTCTATATTTTAAACTAGGAAAGGTAAATCACTCAACTAAAGTAAGCAATATAAATGTGGAAGCTTAATTGACATAGAGATGAAAACTCTTGTTGACATTGACCTAGTTATCAAGAACCACGTAAGGTCCTTACGAATCCTCATTGGTGCTCCTACGCAAAGCGAGGTCCATTCGAGGGCTAAGCACCTAGACAGGTATATATAACCAAGAGCCTTCTCCACTCTCAAAAGGTGCTCCGCTTTCAACCTCTCTTAGATGCTCCCAACCATCTTCACTATCGACCTTTCGGCAGAAATGTCGCGGGCCTCGTTTTCCTCCTGTACTGTTGCGGGACCGCCCAGATTATTCCAACTTAAGTGCCCAAATCTCACCTTAGATCGAGGCAATGGCACACTTAAATCGGAATAAATTGTTAGTCCGTTGGATCTAGTCCGACAAAACCACTTAAGCCAGATCAAGATACCACTTGCTCACTCAAGGGTGAGACACAAAGAAATACAATAAAGCACAATACCACAGATTTAGAAAGTACTTAGAGTTATTACATCAATCGGAGTTCAAAAGTAGAAACATAGTTTTTGATGCAGCGGAAATAAACAAACGAAGGTAATTGGGAGTACGGCGTAACCTGGCAAATTACTCCTCCTAGTCCTCTCCCTTAGAGGCAGAATCCCACTCAACCATCCAGCCCGGTGGAAGGGTGGATGGCCAATTCACACCAGCAACCATTTCATCCAAGGAAGTGCATGTAAAAAATTATGCCACAAGCAAGACTAAGTAAACTAATACTCAGCTAGACTTACCCGGTGTGAGAAGTCTACTCCTCTACCTCTAGACCATGGAGCTATTTGGCTAAGGGGTTTGGTTTGACAAAAGCACTAGCTAAGTCTAAGTCAAATTTTAGCTTTTCAATTTCCATAATATTCCTTAAATTAGGTTAGCATTCTTCTCACACATGGTAACACACTAATAGAAAAGAGCTCTAAGTTTGCTGTACGCACAAATTTTCACTGTCAGTTTTAGTTATCATGCACCAGTGAACATAAACAGGTGGGGTCGGCTTAAGGAACCTCCAGTGGAATCCTATTTCTACTAGTGGTTCCCTTAACACAACCGCTAGTGGAAATGGCTAGCGGTTGGTATAAAATAACCGCAAGTGAAAATATCTCTGATGAAAGCAGCAGAAGAGCCTTTGTATGACGAGTCTAAGGGTTGTACCAAAGAGTTCACGACGCTCCAGTCTGTGCTAAAGTTATTGATGTTAAAAGCTAGATATGGTATGTTCGATGCTGGCTTCGATGCGTTCTTGAGTATTATCATAGACATGCTTCCAACGGAGAACAAAGTGCCTGATAACACGTAGTATGCAAAGAAACTAATCAGTCCGCTCACTATGGGTGTTGATAAGATCCATGCGTGTAGAAATCATTGTATCCTTTATCGAGGAGATTATTATAAAGACTTGGAGAGTTGCCCAAAGTGCGATGCAAGTAGGTACAAGATGAATAAATACTATCAAGAGGAAGATTGTGTTGCATCCGTGTCTATGGGAAGAAGCGAAAGAAAGCCCAGAAGAAGACCCAACAAAGTTCAGAACCCATGAGCAAAGAAAAAGAAGTAGACTATTATGCGCTTAAAAAGATTCCTGCTTTGGTGATGTGGTACCTCCCCATCGTTGATCGATTAGGTGTTTGTTCGCTAACCCTGAGGATGCCAAACTTATGAGGTGGCATGCTTCTGATGAGCATAAAAATGATGGGAAGCTTCGACATCCAGCCGATGAGAAGCAGTGGCAAGATTTCAATGACAACCACCGAGACTTTGCCGATGAACCAAGAAATATTAGATTCACACTGAGTACTGATGGAATGAATCCATTTGCTGAGAAGAGCAACAAGCATAGCACATGGCTGGTGATTCTCACCATCTACAGCCTTCCTCCATGGTTGATGCAGAAACAAAAGTACATTTGCTAACCATCCTTATTTCTAGACCTACACAACCAGGAGCTGACATGGATGTATTTTTGGAGCCCTTAATGGAGGATATGAAAATATTGTGGGAAACGAGTGTTCAAATATTGGATGAGTATCTAAAGATTCATTCACGTTGAAAGCAATTATTTTTGTTATGATCAACGATTACCCTACCCTCTTCACATTATTAGGCTAATTTAAAGGAAAGGTTGGTTGTGCAATATGCATTGATGGAACTTCTTACATGTCCCTTTCTGCATCTAAGAAGACAATGTACATGATGCATAAACGCTTTTTATTGAAAGGACACATGTACTGCATGTGAAAGATGGATAAGTACTTCGATAATAATGGTGAACCACATTCTACTGCTCCATTAGGTAATAATAAAGGTCACAGAGTTTTTGAAATAGTCAGGAATATCAAATTTATTTTCGAGAAGAAGACAAAAGACAGAAAAACAAAGAAGGATGTCAAACCAGCTCTAGGGGCTACATTCAATAAGAAGTCTATTTTCTTCAAGTATTTGCCTTACTGGAAAGAGTTAGATGTGCTACACATGATCGATGGTATGCACGTTTAGAAAAACATGTTTGAAAGCATAATTGGCACATTGCTAGACATAAAGGGCAAAACAAAAAAGGGCTCAATTCACGCATGGACTTGGTAAATTTAGGCATAAAAAGAACTACATCCTATTCTTCAAGAAAATGGGAAGTACCATCTCCCAGCAGCAAGCTACAATCTCAATGTAGATGAGAAACATGTGATGTGTGTTTGGCTCAAGAATTTGAAAGTCCCATTCGGATTCTTCTATAGCATACAGAGTATTGTGTCAATGAAAGACCTGACAGTCACCAACTACAACTCAAATGATTGTCCTGTCATGCTGACTACATTCCTACATATTGTCATCAGGGCTATAAATCCTTTGTTCTTAAAGATGGCAATCACACGGTTGTGCTACATTTTCAACAGAATTTCCCAAAAGGTAATTGACCGTGATGAGTTGGCATCTCTTTAAAAATTTGTAGTGGAAACAATATCACAGTTTGAAATGTGTTTCCCTCCATCATTCTTTGATATTATGGTGCACCTTGTGGTGCACTTGGTGCCACAAATAGAATGGCCACAAATAGAATGTACTTGCATGAAATGTGGACGTATGAGCGTTTCATGTCAATACTGAATGGCTATGAATCAACCATGCTTGTCCCAAGGCATCCATGATATAGGGGTACTGTACCGAAGAGGCCATTGATTCTAGAGGTCCATTCTGCAATAGTATCCTAAAAGACCATGTTGCAATAGGTTTACCTCCGTCATGACATGAGGGTAGACTATATGGAAGTGAGAGGATGGGACAGAAATCTTTCATCCCACCGGATTACAATAAAATACTTGAGGCACATCACAGCATCCTACATGGATAATGGTGCCATTTATCCAACAACACATCAATGAGCTTCGTGAGCAAAATCCTGGGCATACAGATGATTAGGTAATGAAGCAACACAAACAACGGTTCAACACATGGATAATGGTGAAGGACATTCCACATGGGGAAACAATAGAAGAACAAACCATCAAGGGGTTCACATCTGGACCATCACGCCAGGTCACAATCAGGCAAACCTATTACATTAGTGGATTCACATTTTGTACCAAGTCCAAGGACAAAAGGAGCATGTCACAAAACTGTGGTGTTCGATGTGAGGCCATAGACGATGAAACTGGTGAGATTATTACATATTATGGCTTTATTAAGGATATATGGGAACTAGACTATGGTATATTTCAGATCTCGGCTTTCCGATGTCAATGGGTTGAAGACAAACATGTCACGGTGGACAACTATGATGTCAGAGTTCTTGATCTAAGTAAGGTAGGTTACAAAGATGACCCATGGATCCTTACTAATCATGCTGCACAGGTCTTCTATGTTGAATAGATCATTTCTAACAATGATAAGAAAAGCACCGGCAAACCAAAGCATGTACTTTTTCTTGGAAAACAACAAGCTATAGGAGTTGATGGTGTATCTGATTTAGAGGATTTTAACCAGCTAATGACATGTCTCTTTTCATAGACAATCCAACCAAGATAAGGAATGTTGATCGAAGCATCCCATGCAATCCGTTGCCCTGGGTATGCCGCAATGGACAAGGCAGAACAATAACTCCCTAGATTATATACTTGTCATGTAATCGATTATTGTTAGGACTTGTATACTAAGTTTGATATCAATGTATTTTCTTCATTGTCTTCATTCAATTTTCATGGCTATCATTTACAATTTTACATGACTTTCTAGAGAGGGAGAGAGGAGAGAGAGCCAGGAGGAGTGTGAGGAGAGGATGGAGATAGGAGAGAGAGGTAGAGGGAGATAGAGAGGAGAGGAGAGGAGGGAGGGAGAGAGAGGAGAGAGGTAGATGGAGATAGGAGAGGAGGGAGATGGAGAGAGGGAGAGGGAGGGAGGGAGGAGAGGAGGGAGAGAGGAGTGAGGAGAGGAGAGGAGGTAGAGAGGAGAGAGGAGAGGAGGGAGAGAGGTAGAGGGAGGGAGAGATAGAAGAGAGAGAGAGGGGAGGGGGAGATAGTGAGGAGAGAGGAGGGAGAGGGAAGGAGAGGAGAGGAGGGAGGGAGAGAGAGAGAGGATATGAGAGAGGTAGATGGAGAGAGGAGAGAAGGGAGAGGGAGGGAGAGAGAGGAGAGGTGGAAGAGAGAGAAGAGAGGAGGGAGGGAGGGAGGAGAGGTAGAGGGAGAGAGAGGTAGAGAGAGGGAGAGATAGGAGAGAGGAGGGAGGGAGAGGAGAGAGAAAGATATGAGAGAGGAGAGTGATGTAGAGGGAGGGAGGGAGAAAGGATGGAGAGAGAGAAGAGAGAGAGGAGGGAGAAAGAGAGGTAGAGGGAGGGACAGAGGTAGAGGGAGGGAGGGAGAGAGAGGTAGAGAAGTATATATACTAAATATATATATAAAGTATATGTTGGTCCTTGTTTTCGAATGCTATACATCAAGAACAAAGCAACACAATTGTTAATGATTAGGGTCCTTCGTCCTTCGAAGCATTATCTCCCCTGGGATATAATGATCTTCAGACGAGGGTCATGAAGGGCATACCTTCCTCATTTCAGTGAGCGAATATGTAAATAGAGACATATGAAACATAAAAAGAATATAAACGATCATTTCAAATCATTAGATTATTTATATTCTCATTCTGTAGACATGAATAAACATCGATAATATTTATATTATGTTTGTACCTTCGGCTTGACAGAAGGTAGAGATGCGGGAGTGACGCCAGAATGATTACAATACAGCGTGAACAGTACGAGGGTACTGCTCATCTATTTATAGGCACGAGACACAGCCCAGACAAAATTACATCCATGTCCTTGATAACTAATTATATTTACAGTATAGATCATCAGGGACTACACAGTCTTTTCCCTTTAAGTCGGTATCGTCCTTCGTCTTTAGCATGTCACCATGCCGAAGCTCCTTCAATCGTAGCTTCGGCTTATATCTTCATGTCGTGCCGAAGGTGTTTTTGCTTAGAGGACCTTCGGCAGAAAAGAAGGCCCCCAACAGTATATAAATAGTAAGTATATAAATATATATATATATATTAAGTATACTAGAAATATTTCTACTAGAGGTTCTCATATAGGACCGCTAATACACATCATTTCTACTAGCAGTTCTCATAAAAGACCGCCAGTAGAAATGGCTTCCATAGACTGTAGAATCATTTCTACTGGAAGTCCTCTCTAAGACAACCGCCAGTAGAAATGTTCCCTATATAAAGGGTGGGAGCACAGGTGACGAAAATTTTCCAAGTCCCCTCGTGCCAGTTTTTCACCACGACACCGTTAGGCTGCCAAAATCGCCAGTTTGCCATCGGCCATTCCGCCGCTGCCGTCCTCGTGCCCCTTCGTCTTCGCCGTGGGCCATTCCACCGCCACAGGTATGCTCCCCTTCCTCTCTCTCTCTCTCTCTCTCCACCCTATTTCCCCCTCTCTGTCCTCGTGCACCACACACTGCCGCCGCGCACCACGCTGTCGCACCACCTATACAGAGAGAGAGAGAGAGAGGAGAGGAGAGGAGGGAGAGGCCTAGGAGAGAGAGAGGAGCGATAGGGAGAGGGAGAGGAGGAGGTAGAGAGGGCCAGGATAGAGGAGATGAGAGGGAGAGTGAGGAGGGCTAGGGAGAGGGAGAGAGATGAGAGGGAGGGAAGAGAGATGAGAGGGAGGGAAGAGAGATGGAGAGGGAGAGTGAAGAGGGATAGGGAGAGCAATAGAGAGAGAGGAGAGGGTGAGGGAAGAGAGAGAGATGGAGAGGGAGAAATACAGAGAGATAATGTGATAAATAGTTTGTATTCATATATGTGATAATTTGATAATGAGAGAGAGAGGAGAGGAGAGGGAGTATTAATATATGTGATAATGTGTATTCATATACGTGATAATGTTATAATGTGTATTCATATATGTGATAATGTGATAATGAGAGAGATAGTATTAATATATACTTGTTTAGTGTATTCATTTAATACTTGGTGTTCAATATATAATTGTTTAATGTATACTTGTTTATCCGTCACAACTTGATAATATCTGTATCCGATCCGATCACGATAATATCCGTATTGACACAACCTGATAATATTCGTACAACTCTCCCTCTCTATACATTCTATATGAGTCTCCCTCTATCTCTCTCTCTCTATGTCATTTACGACTCCCTCTATCCCTTTATATATGTAACTAGATAATATTCGTAACACGATACAATACGACTATCCCTCTCCCTCTCGATACTATATGTCGTCTGGAAATTAAGGGTTAGGGGTTAGGGTTAGGGGTTAGTGGTTAGGGTTAGGGTTGTAAGAAAAATGGACCCCGGGCCATTTGGCTAAGTGATTTTGGTGTTTGATGATCAACATAACATGTGGACTAATGTGTTTGCTAGTGTTTGTGTTTATAATTTATAGTTCACAGGATGCGAAAAGGATTAGACTGAGATAAGGATGCAACACCTCAAAAGAAGACCTAAAAGATCCATTGAAGTCCAAGACTCAAGATCAAAAGAAGCCCAAGGAAATAGTGAAGAAATCCAAGAAGAGGGCAGTCAGCGAGCGCTCTCGTGGCGCATCGGATTGTGAATAGTATATGTTCGGTGTGCATCGGATTGTCCAGTGTGCACCGGACAGTCTTAGTAGAGAGGCCCGCAACCAGGGACTCTTGGGCATTGTAGCACCAGACTGTCCAAAGTCTAGCCAACAGCTAGATCCAACAGTCGACTGCTAGAGACCTCAACGGTCGGCTGGTGTGGCCAGGGCACTGGACAGTCCGGTGCACCTGTTCGGTGCACCACAAAAAGATGCAGAACTGCTTTCCTATGGCTAGTTTCGAGTTGGGGCCTATATATACTTCACCCAACCGGCCATTTGAAGGTGTGGGAGCCCAAGAAACATACCAACACATGTTATAGACATTTCCAAGTGCTCAAACACCTAAGTGCATAATTGAATCACTCGGTGATTAGTGTAGATGCTTTGCGAAGTGCTTAGGATAGTTAGACCACTTATGCACTTGCACTAGGTGAATCCTAGTGAGTTGAGTGAGTTTAGAAAAACCCACAAAACCCCTCAGCTCTTGAGTGAGCCGTTGTTACCTAGAAGCGGTTGATCTTGGTGTTTGGAGAGTCACTCGTGATGGTATTAAACCACCTAAGAATCTCGAGAAGCTTGTTAAGGCCCATTAGGCCCAGGCCCACTACCTATATATATATATATATATATATATATATATATATATATATATATATATATATATATATATATATATATATATATAGATATATATATATATATATATATATATATATATATATATATATATATATATATATATATATATATATATATAATAGTCCTTAGGGACTGTGGAATGTGACGTCAATTCTAAGGTTAATGGCTGCAATGGTCAATAGTACTAAACCAACTATGATTATGAGTCTGTCCAAATTCACCACTGCTAGGGCTATCTGGTCTCATCTGAAGGATCGGTTTGTTCAGGAGATTGGGGCTCTTTTACATACCCTTATGCAGCAAACTCATGTCATTGAGCAACATGATATGTCCATTGATGAATACTGTCGGGTACCGTAATTAGGGGTACCCCCAACACTCCTAAACACGGCTGGTAATCACCATCAGCACAAGCTGCAGAGACTGATGGGCACGATTCAGGTCAAGGCTTCATCTGCTCAAGGGACGCGATCTCGCCCCGCCCGAGCCCAGCCTCGGGCGGGAACAGTAGTCCCAGATGAATTCTCGCCTCGCCCGAGGGCCTCTTCAAGCAACGGACGCACCCTCGTCTCGCCCGAACCCCAGCTCGGGCAGGCTTCATTGTGAAGCAACCTTGGCCAAATCGCCTCACCAACCGACCGTATCGCAGCCGCATTCAATGCGAGGATCGCCTGACACCTTATCCTGACACACGTTCCTTAGTCGGCAAGGTCGAAGTGACCGCAGTCACTTCGCCCTTCCACTGACCGACCTGACAGGAAAACAGCGTCGCTCGCCCCGCTCCGACTGTTGTGCCACCCGCCAGAGTGAGGCTAGCAACAGCCAAGTTCAGCCTCAGGCGCAACAGGAAACTCCGCCTCGCCCGACCCCAGGGCTCGGCCTCAACCTCGGCCTTGGAAGGAGGACTTCGCCTCGCCCGACCCCAAGGCTCAGCCTCAGCCTCGGCCTCGGGGGGTGGTCTCCGCCTCGCCCGACCCCAGGGCTCGCCCACAACCTCGACCTCGGGAGGAATCGCATCCTCGCCCGACCCCGGCCTCAGCCTCAGGAGGAGTCTCCGCCTCGCCCGACCTTGGTCTCGGACCGACCGCGCCACGGGGGATACATCATTACCCTACCCCTAGCTAGCTCAGGCTACGGGGGAACAAGACCGGCGTCCCATCCAGGCTCGCCCCGGTAACAAGTAATGATGGCTCCCCGCGTGCGTCCATGACGACGGTGGTTCTCAGCCCCCTACAGAAGCAAGGAGACGTCAGCAAGGTCCCAGCAGCCCCGACAGCTGTGCTTCTACAGGGCTCAAGCGCTCCTCCGACGGCCATGATACCGCGTACACAGGGCTCTAGCACCTCTCCGACAGCCACGTTGGCATGTACACAGGGCTCAGGCACCTCTCTGCCGGACACGTTAGCGCATAGCTACACCTCCATTGTACACCTGGACCCTCTCCTTGCATCTATAAAAGGAAGGTCCAGGGCCCTCATGCGGGAGGGTCGCGCGGGTGAACGAGCTGACGAACAGGCTCACCCTCTCTCTCTCTCGCGAACGCTTGTAACCCCTACTGCAAACGCATCCCCCTGGCGCAGGATAACACGAGCCGCGTTTTCCCCCTTGTGTTCCATCTCGCGCCAACCCATCTGGGCTGGGACACGCAGCGACAATTTTACTCGTCGTTCTAGGGACCCCCCGGGGTCGAAACGCCGACAGTTGGCGCGCCAGGTAGGGGCCTGCTGCGTGTTGACGAACAACTTCCCGTTGAGTTCCAGATGGGTAGCCTCCAGCAACCTCTTCAGCCCGGGACGCTGCTCCGCTTCGGGAGTCTCGAGTTCATGTCCCTCGACGGCAGCTACGACATGGTACTCCTTCCTCTGCAGCGCGACAGCGACAACGACGGCCGATAGCTCGCCCGGCGGCGGCGGACTCGACGACGTCTTCCCCCCGTGGTGGAAGAGCAGCATCCGGGTTTGTCCCGCCACCTTCCTCGCCGCAGGAGGAGGAGACGGGGCAATCATGGCCAGGCAGGGGGCGGCATCTCGTCGGCTGTCGAGCGAGTCGACGACGCCGACACCCCAGCGGGGGACATGTCGAGCGTTGTCCTCGCGCCTGAGACGACAACGAGTGTCGTTTCCCCGCAACATGCCAACCCCAAGCGGACAGATGACGCCAGCACTCTCGCGGAGGACTTGATGGGCGTTAGCCTGGTACCTGAGATAACGGTGTAGTCCGTCCCCGACGCGACCTCGTCACCGTCCATCGATCGAGAGGTACCGTCCGTTTTCCACCCTATGCCTTTTAGACTCAGCTTCGATCCACCAAGCGACCCCGCTTCGGTGAGCGCTTTCATAAAGGCATATCCTAACCTTCCGGGGTACTATACGTGGTCAACCTGGGACCGACTGACGGCCGTCTCAACCTACGGGCCCCCGGGTTCCGAGGAAGAAGACGAGCCTGACTCTGGTTGGGATTTCTCCGGGCTTGGTAATCCCAGTGCCATGCGAGACTTCATGGCCGCATGTGACAACTGCCTCTCCGATTGCTCCGATGATGGCCACAGCCTTGACGACGAGGGTTGTGGCCCAAGTCGCGAATGTTTCCACGTCGATCTAGGGGGTCACGACGAAGGCAACCACCTTGGTATGCCGGAGGATGACGATCCCCCTGGGCCTGCGCCTCGCGTTGACATCTTGCGGGAGCTAGCTGTGGTCCCAGTCCCTGTGAGGGGTCAGGACACACAGCTCGAGCAAATCCGCGAGATGCAGGCCAAGCCCGACGAGGAAGCAAGGCAACTTGTGCAGCTCCGGCAAAACATCGAGCAGGAGTGGGCAGGCCGAGCACTCGCCGGAGAAGCGCGTCATTAGGTGTTGGGGGCTTGTTCTCAGATGCTATGAATTAAGAACAAGGCAACATAAAGTGTTAAATGTTAAATGTCCTTCATCCAACGAAGCATTATTCCTTTGGGGATTAATGGACCTTGGACGAAGGTTGATGACAATACGATTACGAAGATTAAATCTTCGTAATGGTAGATTAATAGATTGTATAAAATAACATAAAGTATAGAGTATCAAAGGTAAACGAATCATAAACGAACCACATTGCATTTACGCAGTATATTTAATTATTGAATACAGTTATACCTCTGCCTTGGCAAAGATTGATTTCCGAATGATGCGATTGCAGATACAGGAATCCGTGAACAGTAGAGGAATACTGTTCACTATTTATAGGCACAGGGCACAGCCTGTGAGAGATTACAAGTATGCCCCTTATGAAAGTTTACAACATTGACTCAGACCTTTATGGACTAAAAGGTCATTCTATCTTTAAGTCCGTTTGTAATACCGAAGCTTCATGAAGAGGAACCTTCGACCATCTTACACAAACAGCTTCAGCCGAAGGTTGCTTCTTCCTAAAAGACCTTCGGCGACGAAGCACAGGCCCAACAGTAGCCCCTTTCGCGGTGCTAGATCGTTTTTCGTAACGAGCTTGATCCGTGAAAAAAGTCTCTTAAGCTTCGGAGCGCCGAAGGTCTAAAAAACACCTTCCCTGAGCTCGTCGAGAAACGATTCAATTTCTCAGCGTGTAGCGATCCCGCCTTTCAGAGTTACTGTTCGGTCTCTGCGGTCCACCGCGCAGCGAGTGCGAGCGGGTGTCCGCCTGGTGTAAAAATCCTGGCGCTTCGCCTTCTTACCTGCAGCACTATATAAAGAGACGAGTAGGTGTGAAGTTACCACAGCATTCATTGCTATTTGCACTGTTTTGCTGCCAAAATTTTTAACCGTCGCCGAAGCTTGTCTGTCGGAATCGAACGAAGCTCCAGTTTGATACCTGCTTCGGAGGAAGAAAGTATTAACGTTCCACAAGTTCATAATTAAATGGCCAGAGTGCGTTCTACTGCCAGGGTTGAGCGTGAGGGGGACGAGACTGAAGCTTCGGAGACTGTTCCCATCTCCGAAGCTATGCAACGATCCGGGCTGGTGACTTCGGAAAAAATCCCTCATGATGATGCAGAACAAGCAGAACAAACAATCGCTGAAGCAGAAGAAGAAGATATGGAGGAAACTGATTCTGAAGATGATTATCGCATTGCCATGCCAAGCAAACCCAGCCATTTGGACTTCGGGAAATCTACTGTTTCGAAAGCTGATCTGTCCAAGATGGTAAAATCGGGCTTTTTTACTGAAAATCAGAAGAAGCTATTGCGCTTCGGGGGAGAAGAGACTACCCCAAAGCCGGAGAAGGATGAAATTGTTATTTTCAAAAGCTTTCTAAAAGCTGGATTAAGGTTCCCCCTACATGGGATTATTGCAGAGGTACTGAAGAGGTTCGGTATTTATTTTCACCAGCTGACCCCCAACGCTATTGTTAGACTTATTGTTTATATCTGGGCACTCCGAAGCCAAGCAGTGGAACCATTTGCGGACAGCTTTTGCCGGGTTCACGAGTTGCATTATCAAACGAAGGCTAGAAGGGATGGACTGCACGACAATTTTGGTTGTTATAACTTCGCCTATCGGAAAACTACTAAGTTTCCTGTAATTAGCTACCGAAGCAAATGGGCAGCAGGCTGGAAATCTGAGTGGTTCTATGTCAAAGTTGATGACGATAAGGAAAAGCTTGTACAAAGTCCACTTGAATTAATCTTCGGAGAAACCCGACCTCGCTGCAACATGACACCCGAAGGTCCAACACAACAAGCAATGAGTGAATTCAGAATTATTGCAGAACATATCAGCACAAGGGACTTGGTTCAAGAGTTCTTAGCTTTCAAAGTTTTTCCCAGTTTAAAAGAATGGGAAATGCCGAAGCTACAAGGGGAGAAGAAAGAAGGTGAACTTGTACGTTTACCTTACTACTTCAAGTTTAAGAAATACTTTAAAGCACCTTGCCAAGAGTGGTTGGAAACGATTGAAGCGATGTGCAATGAAATACTTGGCAATTATTCTAAAAAAGAAGATCAGTTGATGACCGCAGCCTTCGGCACCCGTCCGAAGCGAAGGCTAAATCGAGTGTTGGACGCCTTGGGCTTCGATTATCCTGATTATGAAAATCTGAACAAAGGTGTTGGGGGCCAAAAAAGAAAAAGGATAACTGAGGCCATGAATGAAGAAAAAGAACCAGTAAAGAAGAAAATTCCGAAGAAGAGGAAAGCTTCTTCTCCGAAGCAACAAATATCCGAAGCAGAAGAAACCCCCGCATCACCTTCTGCAGCTGTCATTGAGGAAATTCTGAAGGTAATGACTGAATCCTTACCTGCGAAGCTAAGTCCACTGGGCCCTCAACTGACAAAGTTTTTTCAGAAGGACAAGGAGCCCGAAAAATCGAAGAAAACAATCAAGGCAAAGAAACAAAGAATTATTACCGTGACTGAGGTAATTGACAAGACGCCGCCAAGAGCTTCAGCCCAGAAAACACCAGCGGCCGCAGAGGAGACAGATATTGAAATTGCACCTTCGGAGGCCGCAGCTGCCGAAGCTGCCTCAGCTGAAGGTTTGAACCTGAAGAGCACAATTGAACACATTGACCAAATACTGCTAGACATGGCTGCGGAAGAAGCTACCACCGCCGTCGAAGAGGTCGTGACCGCAGCGTCGGGGAAAGGAAAAGAAATTGCTGATGAAGCTTCAGAGAACGAGACCTTCATGTTTCAGAATTTAGTTGGAGAACAACTATCAAAAGCTGAAATAGAAGAGCTTAGAGAGTATGCCAAATCCTGTGGATACAAACCTGGGGCACTCCTCTTCGGAGGCGTTGATGATGAGAAATTAGATTGTATTCGAGATCAAACAGGAGCCAAAATTATCAGTACTCTATCCAAAAGTATCGGCTTCCCGAAGCTAGAAACAGACATCAGCCGCTACCGACGACAACATGTCGTTGGTAGTTTATTTTATTCCAACTTCAAGGTGAACTACTTGTCCCTTAACTTTATTGTTTCTAATAATAAAACATGTCTGACGAAGGTTGTTTTCGTGCAGAGTATGCTGTTGAGCAAAGCCTTACAAATGCAGCAAGATTTTGAAGATAAGAAGCACGAAGTTATGATTGAAAATTTAAAAAGCAGAATAAAGGAGCAATCAGATGTTATTGAGAAAAAGAACTTTGAGCTCCAGGCAGCCGAAGGTTCATTGGCGGAAGCTGAAGCAAAAATAACAGAACTAAACACGAAGCTTCTCCGCTAGTCTGAACAGTTCGAGCGAGAAAAGCTAGAGCTTAATGCAAAACTTGAAGTCGAAGCTCAACAAAATTCAGATTTGAGAAAACTATTGACAAGCCTTCAAGAAAAATGTCTGGAATTTAGCAACAAATGCATTCAACGCTTAAGAAAGATTTTTTACTCAGTTGGAGCTAGTAGTGAAAAATTCACCCCCTCAGCTGAAGATCTACCGAAAACCTTCGAACATATTGAGGGGGAGATTGACGAGCTCGACGAAGTCATAGCTAGGCATGGTGACTTCTGTGCCTGGGTGGCTTCTCGAGGCACTGCTGCAGCTTTCCTGAAGGCTGGCTGCGATCATGCAAAGATTGTCAATAGGCCAAATTTCACTTTATCACCATCAATCCTGGATGACATTCCTGATCTCGCCCGGAGTATCTCGAATAGATTTGTAAAAATGATATGGACAAAAGGTGGGCGAGAAAAGGCTGGAGACGAAGCTCGTAGCCACCTTGAACCAGTAAGAAACCATACCTTGTGCTTACCTCTTCCTGTAAGCTTGATTTTGACTTACAACGACCTTAATCTTATAGGATGACGAAGCCGAAGCCGAAGCTCAAAAATGACGCCGAAGCCGAAGCTCCTTGGAGATTAGATAGTAGACTGTAGACAGTACTTGAGAAACTTTTGAGATAACTTTTGTTCATACCTTGTTATATATCCTTATCCTTCCATTGATGTATGAGAAATGCTTTGATGTGGACGAAATTTTCTTTTGAGCCGAAGGCGAAAAAACACCTTCCCTTCTTTTCGTACGCCGCAAAGCATAAAAAACAATATTTTTCCTTTTTTCCGAAGCTTTCCTTTTTGTACACGAAGCTCTTTCTTCCCCTTCTTTTTCCTCTTTTTGCCGAAGCAACCATTTATGCCATGAAGATGATTATCCTACAGATGCCTAGATGAATGTTTATGAATGCAAATGCTATGATGTAATGCGATGTGCAAATGAATGGCTAAACACGTATCCGAAGCCATATTCATAGCCATTAAAAACAATCGCACCTCAGCTCTGCATTCCCTTAGGAACGACTTTGGAGCTTCTTCGCCTTTACTTTTGGCGGAATCAGCGTTGACTTTTCGCTGTAAGCTCTGCATTCCCTTAGGAACGACTTTGGAGCTTCTTCGCCTTTACTTTTGGCGGAATCAGCGTTGACTTTTCGCTGTAAGCTCTGCATTCCCTTAGGAACGACTTTGGAGCTTCTTCGCCTTTACTTTTTGGCACTCGATGGTGCGTTCTCAGCTTTTACATTTACATTCCTTGGGGGATTTTGCTCTTATAGAACTAAAAAAGGAAATTACATGTGCTGGCCCCATTAAAAACCTTTCTCCCCCTTCGGAAAGGAAAAGGGTGCCATAAAAGAAAAATATGAGAAATTACACCGAGTTATACATAATATCGCCGAAGCTCATCCGCATTCCAAGACCTAGGAACGTCGTTGCCGTCCATATCCTTCAGTCTGTATGAACCGGGTCTTGACGAAGATGCTACTAAGAAAGGTCCATCCCATTTTAACTGCAACTTGCCCACTGTTTCTGGGTTGGCCACTCTCCGAAGCACCAAGTGTCCTGGCTCAATATTCTTTAACCGAACCTTTCTATCTCGCCATTTAATTGTTTCGGCTTGATATTTATTAATGTTCTCCACGGCTTGCAGCCTGATGCCTTCTAAAGCATCTTTTTCCACAGAATAAGCAGCTTCGGAACCTGATTCTGCCGAAGCTATTACCCTTATTGATCCGGTTTTAGCTTCCTCCGGAGTTATTGCTTCGTCACCGAATAATAACTTGAATGGAGTAAAACCTGTAGACCTTGATATTGTTGTATTGTGGCTCCACACCACTTTGGTTAACTGATCTGGCCATTTTCCCCTGGGTTGATTGAAGATTAATTTCATTATTCCTGTCATTATGATGCCATTGGCTCTTTCAACGAGTCCATTTGACTCCGGATGTCTGACTGATGCAAAATGGATCTTCGTACCAATTTGATTACAGAAATCCCTAAAAGCTTCGGAATCAAACTGTGTTCCATTATCCACAGTAATAGCCTTTGGTACCCCGAACCGACAAACAATATTTTGCCAGAAAAACTTTTAGACGGTGGCCGAAGTTATTGTGGCTAAAGGCTTTGCCTCAATCCATTTAGAAAAATACTCCACCGCCACTACAACATATCTTAGGTTCCCTTGGGCCGGTGGTAACGGACCTAACAAATCAAGGCCCCACCTTTGCAATGGCCAAACGGGTTGTATGAGCTGTGTTAAGGACGAAGGTTGTTTTTGATCTCGTGCACATTTCTGACAACCTTCGCACTTTTGAACTAATTCCGCCGCATCCGAAGCTGCCTTCGGCCAATAAAATCCTTGGCGGAAAATTTTTCCAAGTAACGGCCTAGACCCAATGTGAGATCCACACAGGCCTGCATGTACCTCTTTCATCAACTCTATACCTTCGGTTCTGGATAAACATTTGAGTAGCGGAGCACAAGCTCCATGCTTGTACAACTCCCCTTCTATCATGACATATGGACGAGCTCTTGCCTCTATCCTCCTGTTATAAGCTTCGTCATCTGAAAGGAATTTTCCCTGAAGATAAGAGATGATCTCGGTTCTCCAATCTTCGCTATACACAGGAGATATACCGAGGACTGCCCTTTCAAGAAGTTCCACCGAAGGTGCTTTTATTGTTTCGAAGAATACATCCGAAGGTAAAGGCAGCCCCTGTGCTGCTGACTTAGCTAACAAATCAGCATGCTCATTCTGTCCTCGAGGGATATTTTTGACAGAAAATCCTTCGAAGGAAGCTTCAACTCTTCGAACCATATCCAGATATTTTTCAAGCTTCGGATCCTTAGCCTTGCAACTCTTGTCAATATGACCCGAAACAACCTGGGAATCAGTTTTGAGTATAGCCCTTCTGATTCCCATTGCTTTTAGCTTCCGAAGACCTAGAAGCAAGGCTTCGTACTCGGCAATGTTATTTGTGCAACTAAAATCAAGCTTTGCCGCATAACAAGTTTTGACCTTGGAAGGTGAAACCAACACAGCAGCCGCTCCTGCTCCGAAGGTTCCCCAAGATCCATCACAAAACACTATCCATGCTTCGGCGTCTTTATTTGCTTCTTCCTCCTGAGCCCCTGGCGTCCAGTCAGCAATGAAGTCTGCTAACGCCTGGGACTGAATTGAAGATCTATGAACATATTCAATACAAAATTCATTGAGCTCTGCAGCCCATTTTCCAATCCTTCCAGTAGCTTCTCGGTTCCTCATAATATCCTTCAGAGGTTGTGAAGAAGGAACGATTATGTTGTAAGCTTGAAAATAATGCCGAAGCTTTCTGGATGCCATCAAAACAGCATATAACACCTTCTCTAATTCTGTGTAGTTTTTCTTTGATATACTGAGAACTTCAGATACAAAATATACTGGGACCTGTTTCCTGGCTTGGCCATCAAGCTTCTCCTGGACAAGTGCTGCACTTACCGCTGAGTGCGAAGCTGCCACATATAATAATAAAGGAGCCCCTGGCACAGGTGGAGTTAATGCTGTTAGATCTATTAAATACTGCTTCAGGTCTTCAAAGGCCTTCTGCTGGATTGGTCCCCATTGAAAGACTTCGGCTGACTTCAGCACTTCGAAGAATGGTAAGTTTCTCTCTGCTGATCTGGATATGAATCTATTGAGAGATGCCAACCTTCCTGTCAATCTTTGGGCCCCCTTTTTTGTAGTTGGTGGCTCCATCCGAAGTATAGCTTCAATCTTACTTGGATTGGCTTCAATTCCCTTTGTTGAAACCAAGCATCCTAGAAATTTCCCCTTCTTTACTCCGAAGACGCATTTTTCTGGATTCAACTTTAAACCAGCTTGTCTGAAACTGGCGAAGGTCTCCTGCAAGTCAGCAATATGATTCTCCTGCTTCGTGCTTTTGACAATGATGTCATCAACATAAGTTAGCACATTTCTGCCTATCTGAGACTGGAGAACTTTCGCAGTCATTCTGCTGAAACTTCCTCCAGCGTTTTTGAGCCCCTCAGGCATCCGAAGATAACAATATGTGCCACTTGGAGTTATGAAGCTAGTCTTTGGCTCATCTTCCTTCTTCATCCAAATTTGATGATAGCCTGAATAACAGTCTAACAGACTCATGAGCTGTGAAGAAGCTGCTGCATCAACTAAAGAGTCTATCCTTGGCAATGGGAATTCATCCTTCGGACAAGCCTTGTTAAGATCTGTAAAATCAATACACATTCGCCACTTGCCATTAGCCTTTTTTACCATAACGGTATTAGCTAGCCATTCTGGGTACTTTACTTCTCTGATGACTCCTGCACTGAGGAGTCTTTTGACTTCGTTACGAGCACCTTCGGCCTTATCATCTGACATTTTCCGAAGCCTCTGTTTTCTGGCTCTAAAGGATGGATCAACATTAAGCGAATGTTCAATAACATCCCTATTTACTCCGCAGAGATCATTAGCTGACCATGCAAAAACATCTTTGTTGTTGAACAAAAACCTTATCAAGGTTTTCTCCTGCTCTTCGGATAATTGAGAGCCTAACAGCACCTTCTGCTCTGCTATGTCCTCACATAAGAGCATAGGCTTCGGCTGATCTGCTGAAGCTGCTTTCTCCCTTCTGAACTTGTACTGTTCACAAGCTTCAGCTCTATCTATATTATGGATTGCTTTTGAGTCAGTCCAATTACCTTCGGCCTTTCTGGCAGCTTCCTGACTTCCATGTATAGCGATGGGTCCTTGATCCGAAGGTATCTTCATGCAAAGATAGGCAGGATGAAGAATTGCTTCGAAAGCATTGAGGGTGCCACGACCAATAATTGCATTGTAAGGGTATTCCATATCAACAATGTCAAACACAACTTGCTCAGTTCTAGTGTTGTTGATGAACCCGAAGGTTACTGACATGGTGATCTTGCCCAATGCTACAATCTGTCTCCCTCCGAAGCCACAGAGAGGATGTGTAGCATCATGAATCTTATCTTCTGGCTCTTGCATTTGTCTGAAGGCCTTAGCAAATATGATATCCGCTGCACTGCCTGTGTCAACCAAGACATTATGGACCAGAAATCCTTTGATAACACAAGAGATAACCATGGCATCATTGTGTGCGTAATCCTTGAGATGAAGATCCTCTTGGGAGAAGGTAATGGGAATGTGAGACCATCTTGACTTGATGAAGGGTCCTTGCACCCCAACATGCTGTACCCTTCTCTGTGCTTCCTTCTTTTGTTTCTTGTTAGCTGGTTCTGAGGACGAACCACCTGTGATCGGGAGCACCAGCTTCGGGTCCGAAGCAGCTCCATCTTGGTCATTGAACGAAGCCATCAGTTCGAGAAGTGGAAGTGAGTTCACCGGAGGTGGGCGCCAATGTTGGGGGCTTGTTCTCAGATGCTATGAATTAAGAACAAGGCAACATAAAGTGTTAAATGTTAAATGTCCTTCATCCAACGAAGCATTATTCCTTTGGGGATTAATGGACCTTGGACGAAGGTTGATGACAATACGATTACGAAGATTAAATCTTCGTAATGGTAGATTAATAGATTGTATAAAATAACATAAAGTATAGAGTATCAAAGGTAAACGAATCATAAACGAACCACATTGCATTTACGCAGTATATTTAATTATTGAATACAGTTATACCTCTGCCTTGGCAAAGATTGATTTCCGAATGATGCGATTGCAGATACAGGAATCCGTGAACAGTAGAGGAATACTGTTCACTATTTATAGGCACAGGGCGCAGCCTGTGAGAGATTACAAGTATGCCCCTTATGAAAGTTTACAACATTGACTCAGACCTTTATGGACTAAAAGGTCATTCTATCTTTAAGTCGGTTTGTAATACCGAAGCTTCATGAAGAGGAACCTTCGACCATCTTACACAAACAGCTTCAGCCGAAGGTTGCTTCTTCCTAAAAGACCTTCGGCGACGAAGCACAGGCCCAACATTAGGCCCGGGACGTCCAGCATCGAATCGCTGACGATGCTAGGGCAAGGCTGCCCTCGGCCTCCAGTGGGGTCGGCCAGAATCTGGCTGAGGCGGCAATACTGCTCCGAGCGATGCCGGAGCCATCCACCACCGAGGGGCAGCGTATCCAGGGAGAACTCACGAATCTCCTGGAGGATGCCGCGGTCCGACGGGCCGAGAGCTCTGCCTCCCGAAGGCAAGGGTATCCCCCGGAGCATCGCGCAACAACTTCCCGACTCATGCGGGAGGCCTCAGTCCACACCGGGCGCATGCGGAACGCGAAGCCTGTGGCCCCGGGTCGCCTCGGCAACGAGCACCACCGCCACGACCGTCGAGCCCGCCTCGACGAGAAGGTGCGCCGAGGCTACCACCCCAGGCATGGGGACGCTACGACAGTGAGGAGGATCGGAGCCCCTCGCCCGAACCACCAGGTCCGCAAGCCTTCAGTCGGACCATACTACGGGCGTCGTTCCCGACCCAGTTCCGAGCCCTGACTACCATCACCAAGTACTTGGGGGAAACGAGGCCGGAACTATGGCTTGCGGACTACCGGCTGGCCTGCCAGCTGGGTGGAACGGACGATGACAACCTTATCATCCGCAACCTCCCCTTGTTTCTCTCGACGCCGACCTAGCCTGGCTGGAGCATCTGCCTCCTGCACAGATCTCCAACTGGGACGATCTGGTCAAAGCCTTCGCTGGAAACTTCGAGGGCATGTACGTGCGTCCTGGGAACTCATGGGATCTCCGAAACTGCCGCCAGCAGCCAAGGGAATCCCTGCGGGAGTACATCCAGCGGTTTTCGAAGCAGCGCACCGAGCTGCCCAACATCACCGACTCGGATGTCATCGGGGCGTTCCTCGTCGGCACCACTTGCCGTGACCTGGTGAGCAAACTGGGTCGCAAGACACCCACCAAGGCGAGCGAGTTGATGGACATCGCCACCAAGTTCGCCTCCGGTCAGGAGGCGGTCGAAGCCATCTTCCGGAAGGACAAGCAGCCTCAGGGACGCCAGCAGGAAGATGTCCCCGAGGCGTCCGCCCAGCGTGGCACGAAGAACAAGGCCAAGAAGAAGTCGCAAGCGAAGCGCGACGCCGCCGACGCAGATCTTGTCGCTGCTGTCGAGCACAAGAACCCTCGGAAGCCTCCCGGAGGGGCCAACCTGTTCGACAAGATGCTCAAGGAGTCGTGCCCCTATCACCAGGGCCCTGTCAAGCACACCCTTGAGGAATGTGTCATGCTTCGGCACTACTTCCATAAGGCCGGACCCCCGGTGGAAGGTGGCAAAGGCCAAGACAACGACAAGAAGGAGGGCGACAAGGCAGAGGAGTTCCCCGAGGTCCATGGCTGTTTCATGATCTACGGTGGGCGAGTGGCGAATGCCTCGACTCGGCACCGCAAGCAGGAACGCCGGGAGGTCTGCTCGGTAAAGGTGGCGGCACCAGTCTACCTAGACTGGTCCGACAAGCCCATCACCTTCGACCAAGGCGATCACCCCGACTGCGTGTCGAGCCTAGGAAAGTACCCGCTTGTCGTCGACCCCGTCATCGGCAACACCAGGCTCACCAAGGTCCTCATGGATGGAGGCAGCAGCCTCAACATCATCTACGCCGAGACCCTCGGGCTCTTGGAAATCGATCTGTCCACGATCCGGGCCGGTGCGGCGCCCTTTCACGGGATCATCCCCGGAAAGCGCGTCCTGCCCCTTGGACAACTTGATCTGCCCGTCTGCTTCGGAACTCCCTCCAACTTCCGCAGGGAAACCCTCATGTTCGAGGTGGTCAGGTTCCGAGGAACCTACCACGCGATGCTGGGGAGACCGTGCTATGCCAAGTTCATGGCCGTCCCCAACTACACCTACCTCAAGCTCAAGATGATGGGCCCCAACGGGGTCATCACCGTCGGATCCACGTACCGACACGCGTACGAATGTGACATGGAGTGCGTGGAGTACGCTGAGGCCCTAGCTCACCGAGTCCGAGGCCCTCATCGCCGACCTGGAGTGCCTCTCCAAGGAGGTGCCTAATGCAAAGCGCCACGCCGGCAACTTTGAGCCAGCAGAGGCGGTTAAGTCCGTCCCTCTCGACCTCAGCAACGACGCCTGCAAGCAAGTCCGGATCGGCTCCGAGCTCGACCCCAAATAGGAAGCAGTGCTCGTCGACTTTCTCCGCGCGAACGCCGAAGTGTTTGCGTGGAGTCCCTCGGACATGCCCGGCATACCGAGGGATGTCGCCGAGCACTCACTGGATATCCGAGCCGGTGCCCAACCCGTGAAGCAGCCTCTGCACCGTTTCGACGAAGAAAAGCGCAGAGCCATAGGCGAGGATATCCACAAGCTGATGGCTGTAGGGTTCATCAAAGAGGTATTCCATCCTGAATGGTTAGCCAACCCTGTGCTTGTGAAAAAGAAAGGTGGGAAATGGAGGATGTGTGTAGACTACACTGGTCTAAACAAAGCATGTCCGAAGGTTCCCTACCCTCTGCCTCGCATCGATCAAATTGTGGATTCCACTGCTGGGTGCGAAACCCTGTCATTCCTCGACGCCTACTCAGGGTATCACCAAATCAAGATGAAAGAGTCCGACCAGCTCGCGACTTCTTTCATCACACCTTTTGGCATGTACTGCTATACTACTATGCCATTTGGCTTGAGGAATGCAGGTGCAACATACCAAAGGTGCATGAACCACGTGTTCAGAGAGCACATCGGCCGAACGATCGAGGCTTACGTCGACGACATCGTTGTCAAGACGAGGAAAGCCTCCGACCTTCTCTCTGACCTTGAAACGACATTCAAGTGTCTGAGAGCGAAGGGCGTGAAGCTCAACCCCAAGAAGTGTGTCTTCGGAGTCCCCCGAGGCATGCTCTTGGTGTTCATCGTCTCCGAGCGGGGCATCGAGGCCAACCCGGAGAAAATCGCGGCCATCACCAACATGGGGCCTATCAAAGACTTGAAAGGAGTACAAAGGGTCATGGGATGCCTTGTGGCTCTGAGCCACTTCATCTTGCGCCTCGGCAAAAAAGGCCTACCCTTGTACCGCCTCTTGAGGAAGACCGAGTGCTTCACTTGGACCCCCGAGGCCGAGGAAGCCCTCGGAAACTTAAAGGCGCTCCTTACAAACGCGTCCATCTTGGTGCCCCCCACTGCGGGAGAAGCCCTCTTGATCTACATAGCCACAACCACTCAGGTGGTCAGCGCCGCGATCGTAGTCGAGAGACGAGAAGAAGGGCATGCACTGCTCATCCAGAGGCCGGTCTACTTCATCAGTGAAGTACTATCCGAGACCAAGATCCGCTACCCGCAAATTCAGAAGCTACTATATGCAGTAATTCTGACGCGGCGAAAGTTGTGACACTACTTCGAGTCTCATCTGGTGACTGTGGTGTCATCCTTCCCCCTGGGGGAGATCATCCAGTGCCGAGAGGCCTCGGGTAGGATAGCAAAGTGGGCGGTGGAGATCATGGGCGAGACAATATTGTTCGCTCCTCAGAAGGCCATAAAGTCCCAAGTCTTGGCGGACTTCGTGGCTGAATGGGTCGACACCCAGCTACCAACAGCTTCGATCCAACCGGAACTCTGGACCATGTACTGCGATGGGTCGCTGATGAAAACAGGAGCCGGCGCGGGCCTGCTCTTCATCTCACCCCTCGGGAAACATCTCCGCTACGTGCTGCGCCTCCATTTCCCGGTGTCAAACAATGTAGCCGAGTACGAGGCTCAGGTTAACGGGTTGTGCATCACCGTCGAGCTAGGGGTTCAGCGCCTCGACGCTCGTGGCGACTCGCAGCTTGTCACTGACCAAGTCATGAAGAACTCCCACTGCCACGACCGGAAGATGGAGGCCTATTGCGACGAAGTTCGGCGCCTGGAAGACAAGTTCTACGAGCTCGAGCTCAACCACATCGCTTGACGGTACAACGAGACTGCGGATGAGCTGGCTAAAATAGCCTCGGGGCGGAAAACAGTTCCCCCGGACGTCTTCTCCAGAGACATACATCAACCCTCCGTCAAGACCGACGACACGTCCGAGCCCGAGGAGGCCTCGGCCCAGCCCGAGGTATCCTCGGCCGCCGAGGGTGAGGCACTGCGCGTCGAGGGAGAGCGGAATGGGGTCACGCCTAATCGAAACTGGCAGACCCCGTACCTGCAATATCTCCACCGAGGAGAGCTACCCCTCGACAAGGCCGAAGCTCGGCGACTGGCGCGGCGCGCCAAGTCGTTCGTCTTACTGGGTGATGAAAAGGAGCTCTACCACCGCAGCTCCTCATGCATTCTCCAATGATGCATATCCGTCGCCAAAGGACAGGAGCTATTGCAAGAGATACACTCGGGGGCTTGCGGCCACCATGCATCACCTCAAGCCCTCGTTGGGAACGCCTTCCGACAAGGCTTCTACTGGCCGACCGCGGTGGCCGACGCCACTAGAATTGTACGCTCCTGCCAAGGGTGTCAATTCTACGCGAGACAGACGCACCTGCCCGCTCAGGCCCTACAGACAATACCCATCACCTGGCCGTTTGCTGTGTGGGGTCTGGACCTCGTTGGTCCCTTGTAGAAGGCACCCGGGGGCTTCTCGCACCTGCTAGTCGCCATCGACGAATTCTCCAAGTGGATCGAGGTTCGACCCCTAACAAGCATCAGGTCCGAGCAGGCGGTGGCGTTCTTCACCAACATCATCCATCGCTTTGGGGTCCAGAACTCCATCGTCACCGACAATGGCACCCAGTTCACTGGGAAGAAGTTCCTGGACTTCTGCGAGGACCACCACATCCGTGTGGACTGGGCCGCCGTAGCTCACCCCATGACGAATGGGCAGGTGGAGCGCGCCAACGGCATGATTCTGCAGGGACTTAAACTGAGGATCTACAACGACCTCAACAAGTTCGGCAAGCAATGGATGAAAGAGCTACCCTCGGTGGTCTGGAGTCTGAGGACGACGCCAAGCCAAGCCACGGGTTTCTCACCGTTCTTTCTAGTCTATGGGGCCGAGGCTATCTTGCCCACAGACTTAGAATACGGTTCCCCGAGGACAAAGGCGTACGACGACCGAAGCAACCAGACCAGCCGAGAAGACTCACTGGACCAGCTCGAAGAGGCTCGGGACATGGCCTTACTACACTTGGCGCGGTATCAGCAGTCTCTGCGACGCTACCACGCCCGAGGGGTTCAGCCCCGAGGCTTCAAGGTGGGAGACTTGGTACTTCGGCTGTGGCAGGACGCCTGAGGGCGCCATAAGCTTACTCCTCCCTAGGAAGGGCCATTCATCATCGCCAAGATTTTGAAGCCCGGAACATACATACTGGCCAACGATCAAGGCGAGGTCTACAGCAACGCTTGGAACATCCGATGGTGCCGTCCATGGGGAGCCCCCTCCCACGGCGTGAAGACAACACGCCCGTGTTCCGTTCCTCGAATGGCTCGCACACGCGGCCGCCCCGTGAACCGCCTGTCCCGTCGCATTAACTCCGCAGCAAGGCAAGCAACACCTTTGGCAGGCGAAGCAGGCATCGTTTCACCTCCGCCATGATGACCGCATCAAAAAAGGTGCGCCACACCGTTTAAATTCATATCCTTTTCCTCTTCCCCTTTCTCTCTCTTGCTACAGGGACCGGGAAAGGGGATCTTTCGAAAGGGATCCTTCTCCGCAAAGGAAACGGGCCCCGAGCCCTCCTACTGATCAGGGGTTTGAAGGCTGGCCCCTCAGAAGGGTTCGACAGCCGCCCCAGAGCACTCGGGCTTCAGGCTCATTACTGATTAGGGGTTCGAAGGCTGGCCCCTCAAAAGGGTTCGACAGCCGCCTCAGAGCACTCGGGCTCCGTGCCCACTACTGATCAGGGGTTCGAAGGCTGGCCCCTCGGAAGGGTTCGACAGCCGCCCCAGAGCACGCAGAGCGAGGGATGACTCTGGGTACGTCCGATACATGGCCGAGGCTCGGGCTACGCTCCCGAGGTACCCTAGGACATTTCCAAGACCAGCAGGAGCGATTTTGTAACGGAATCCCATCAGAGGGAGGCATCGAGCCCTCGGACCCTATCGAACGGGACCGGGTCCGGCAAATCACCTGCAGGTATTTTGGAGCGCGCCTCTGGGCCACTAGCCAACCCTTATCGAACTGGGCACGGGCGTCCACTCGGATCACCCGTTAGCAACTCACTGGAGACACCATGTTCGGCGCCCTCCGAGGGCAACATGGCGCTTTCCCCCCTTCCTCTTTGCGGAAAGGCAACGAAGGGGCGTATGATAAAAGTCGAGACAGTCCTTGATCGTCCTCTCGCTCCATGCAGAGGCTCGGGGGCTGCTCTCGCAAACCCAGCTACGGCCAAACCGTTGACAGCGTCAACAAACCAGCCTGAAAACTCGAAACCTGACCATGCACCCGGGCTACAATCAGGTCGCATGAGGGAACAACCAGACCGGCCGAGGCATCGCGAAAGGCATTAAGACCTAAGAGGAGTCAAACCACTCCTCCGAGGCCTCGGGGGCTACACCCGGCGGGTGCGCTCGCGCGCACCCACCTGAACAAAGTGTAACCGAGAAAGGCCGGTCCCCTCGCAAAAAAGTGCGGCAAACCCTCCAAGCGAGTACCAACACTCCCTTTGTGGCTCGGGGGCTACTGTTGGGTACCGTAATTAGGGGTACCCCCAACACTCCTAAACACGGCTGGTAATCACCATCAGCACAAGTTGCAGAGACTGATGGGCACGATTCAGGTCAAGGCTTCGTTTGCTCAAGGGACGCGATCTCGCCCCGCCCGAGCCCAGCCTCGGGCGGGAACAGTAGTCCCAGACGAATTCTCGCCTCGCCCGAGGGCCTCTTCAAGCAACGGACGCACCCTCGTCTCGCCCGAACCCCAGCTCGGGCAGGCTTCGTTGTGAAGCAACCTTGGCCAAATCGCCTCACCAACCGACCGTATCACAGGCGCATTCAATGCGAGGATCGCCTGACACCTTATCCTGACACACGTGCCTCAGTCGGCAAGGTCGAAGTGACCGCAGTCACTTTTCCCTTCCACTGACCGACCTGACAGGAAAACAGCGTCGCTCACCCCGCTCCGACTGTTGTGCCACCCGCCAGAGTAAGGCTGGCAACAGCCAAGTTTAGCCTCAGGCGCAACAGGAAACTCCGCCTCGCCCGACCCCAGGGCTCGACCTCAACCTCGGCTTCGGAAGGAGGACTCTGCCTCGCCCGACCCTAGGGCTCGGCCTCAACCTCGGCCTCAGAAGGAGGACTCCGCCTCGCCCGACCCCAGGGCTCGGCCTCAACCTCGGCCTCAGAAGGAGGACTCCGCCTCGCCCGACCCCAAGGCACGGCCTCAACCTCGACCTCGGGAGGAATCGCGTCCTCGCCCGACCCCGGCCTCGGCCTCAGGAGGAGTCTCCACCTCGCCCGACCTTGGGCTCGGACCGACCGCGCCACGGGGCATACATCATTACCCTACCCCTAGCTAGCTCAGGCTACGGGGGAACAAGACCGACGTCCCATCCAGGCTCGCCCCGGTAACAAGTAATCATGGCTCCCCGCGTGCGTCCATGACGACGGTGGTTCTCAGCCCCCTACGGAAGCAAGGAGACGTCAGCAAGGTCCCAGCAGCCCCGACAGCTATGCTTCTACATGGCTCAAGCCCTCCTCCGACGATCACGATATCGCGTACACAGGGCTCTAGCACCTCTCCGGCAGCCACGTTGGCATGTACACAGGGCTCAGGCACCTCTCTGCCAGACACGTTAGCGCATAGCTACACCCCCATTGTACACGTGGACCCTCTCCTTGCATCTATAAAAGGAAGGTCCAGGGCCCTCATGCGGGAGGGTCGCGCGGGAGAACGAGCTGACGAACAGGCTCAACCTCTCTCTCTCGCGAACGCTTGTAACCCCTACTGCAAGCGCATCCCCCTGGCGCAGGATAACACGAGCCGCGTTTTCCCCCTTGTGTTCCATCTCGCGCCAACCCATCTGGGCTGGGACACACAACGACAATTTTACTCGTCGGTCCAGGGACCCCCCGGGGTCGAAACGCCGACAAATATTATTCAACTTTTGATCGTCTTATGAGTGCTTTGACCTCCATAGTGTCTGCTTGGACAGGTGTGCCTTGCCCAGCCCGTAAGTGCATTGAGAAGTTCTTTACCTACAGATTTGTTATTGGTGTTTGACCTAAATTTGATTCTCTTCGTGCAAGGTTACTACACAGTTCTGATACACTCACCATGGCTCAGGCGTTGTCTGAATTACTTGCTGAAGAGACTCGTCTTAAGTCCATGTCTCCTATTACTGGTGTGAGTTCGCACAGTATTGGACACTGCTCAGAAGTCCAGGAGCACCTCCTTTCAGCCTTGTGAGCATTGTAAAAAGACCACACATCAGTCTGAGAACTGCTTTACTAAGTTTCCAGAGAAGCTGGCTGATTTCCATGTCCGTCGTGCTACTCGTGGACGTGGTACAGGACCATCTCCTAGAGGCTTAGTTGCTATTGCTGCTACTTCATCTGCTGGTGCTTTGTCATCTACTTGGGTTCTTGACTCTGGAGCCTCATTTCATGTGGCATCTGATCAGTCACGGCTGGCTTCTCCTGCACCTGTCACCGAGGGTACTTCTATTCAGACTGCTGATGGTACATTATGTCATGTCACCCACAAGGGTTCTCTTTCTAATTCAAATTTTACTGTCCCAAATATTTTCTTTGTACTTGAATTATCCATGGATCTTCTATCAGTTGGTCAAATTACCGATCACAATTGCTTTGCTGGATTTGATGACTCATCTTGTTTTGAACAGGATCGACACATAGGGGATGTGATTGGGACTGGCCGTCGCCGTAAATCTTCACCTCGCCTCTACATCTTGGACACATTGCGTCTTCCTTCCTACCATGCCTCTACAGCTCGTGTGCTTGCTGCTTTCGGTCCCACGCTGTCGTTTGCCCAGTGGCATCATCGTCTTGGTCACTTATGTGGGTCTCGTCTGTCTACTCTAATAAAGTCAGGATGTTTAGGTCCTTCACATGTTGAGTCTAGTTTTCATTGTAAAGGTTGTCATCTTGGCAAACAAGTACAACTTCCATACTTTACTAGTGATTCCCATTCTGCTAAACCTTTTGATCTTATTCACTCTGATGTTTGGGGTCCAGCTCCTTTTGTTTCCAAAGGTGGTCATAAATATTATGTCATTTTTATTGATGATCATTCTTGGTATACTTGGATTTACTTCATGAAACGCCGCTCGGAATTGCCTTCTATTTACAAGTCTTTTTCTCGCATGATTCACACCCAGTTTTCTGCCACTATTAAAAATTTTCGCTCTGATTCTGGTGGTGAATTTTTATCTGATAATTTTTGCCAGATAATGAGAGGGTAATTTAGCTCAACTTTCTTGCCCTGGTGTTCATGCCCAAAATGGTGTTGCTGAACACAAACACCGTCATATTATTGAGAGTGCTCGTACTCTTTTGATATCTTCTTTTGTTCCTTCACATTTTTGGGGTGAAGCTGTTTCCACTGCCGTGTATCTCATTAATAGACAACCATCATTAAAACTTTCTGGCAAAACACCAGGTGAAGTTCTTTTTGGGACATCTCCACGATATGATCATCTTCGTGTGTTTGGCTGTCTATGTTATGTCATGTTACCACCACGTGAACGGACTAAATTGACTGCTCAATCTGTCGAGTGTGTCTTTCTTGGATACTGTCCTGAACACAAAGGTTGTTGTTGTTATGATCCATCTACTCGTCGTATCCGAATTTCTAGAGATGTGAGTTTCAATGAAAATCGCCCTTTTTCACAACAAGTCCACTCACTCCTCATATTATCCCACAGAATCCACTTCTTTCATGTGTCTTCCTTCCATTCCTGATTTTTCATCTGAACCATCATATTCCACATCCACACCTGATGTTCTTATTCCCATAACACCACCTTCCATCTCCATGTCATCTTACTCTTCCAAACCACCTATCACCCAAACCTACATTCGTCGTTCCTGCTCTATTCCTACGGCTGGTCCTGATACTGATCCTGTACCCGATTCTTGTACTAACAATACTGAGTCTAATGATGTTTTTAATCTGGGATATCGTCTTCGTGACCGTGGTACCATTGAACCTCCAGATCGCTATGGTTTTCCACGAGTTGGTGTGGCAATTGTTGAACCAACTACTTATCAAGAGGCTTCTGGGATTCTTGAGTGGCTGCTTGCTATGATTGATGACTTGGCTGCTCTTGAACGCACTGGCACATGGGATATAGTTCCTTTACCCTCGCATGTTGTTCCTATCACTTGTAAATGGGTCTTCAAAGTTAAGACAAAATCATATGGTTCTATTGAGAGGTATAAAGCTCGTCTTGTGGCTCGTGGTTTCCAACAAACTCAAGGACTTGACTATGATGAGACTTTTGCACCAGTTGCCCATATGACCACTGTACGAACCTTGATTGCAGTTGCAGCCTCATCTTCTTGGAGTATCTCCCAGATGGATGTCAAGAATGCTTTTCTCAATGGTGATCTACATGAAGAAGTTTATATGCATCCTCCTCTGGGGGTTAATACCCCCTCAGGGCATGTTTGTCGTCTTCGTCGTGCATTGTATGGTCTGAAACAAGGTCCTCATGCTTGGTTTCAGAGATTCATCTCTTCATCACAGCTGCTGGTTTTTCTTCGAGTGAACATGATCCTGCATTATTTGTTCATGTCTCTCCAAAAGGCCGCACTTTACTTCTATTATATGTGGATGATATGTTGATTACAAGTGACAACTCAGACCATATTTCTCATGTCAAGAAGCATCTTAGTAAGGAATTTCAAATGTCTGATTTGGGTCCTCTTAGCTATTTCTTGGGCATTGAAGTTCAGCAGACTCCAAAAGGATTTTATCTATCTCGGTCCAAATATATACAAGATCTTCTTGATCGCTCTGGACTTACTGATACACGCACAGTTGCGACACCAATGGATATTTATTTACAACTTCGTCCGAAGAATGGTGCACCACTAGCAGACCCAACTCGATATCGCTATATTGTGGGTAGCCTTGTTTATCTCACCATCACCAGACCTGATATTGCCCATATTGTTCATATTTTGAGCCAATTTGTATCCACACCGACCTCAGTTCATTATGGTCATTTGCTTCGTGTGCTTAGATACTTACGCGGGACAAGATCAAGATGTTTACTTTATGCCTCTGATAGCCCACTTCAGCTTCATGCATATTCCGATGCCACTTGGGCAAGTGATCCTGTTGACCGTTCTTCTACTACAGGTTACTGTATTCTTCTTGGATCCTCACCCATTGCCTGGAAATCCAAGAAGCAAACGGCCATATCTCGTTATAGTGCTGAAGCCGAGCTTCAGGCTCTTGCTACTACCACTACTGAAATTATTTGGTTGCGCTGGCTCTTGAATGATCTTGGTGTCTCTTGTGACACTCCTACACCTCTGTTATGTGATAATATGAGTGCTATACAGATTTCTCATGATCCAGTGAAGCATGAACTTACTAAACACATTGGTGTCGATGCATCTTTTACTCGATCTCATTGTCAGCAAAAGACTATTGATCTTCAATATGTGCCCTCAGAATCTCAGTTGGCAGATTTCTTCACCAAAGCACAAACAAGAGCACAACATCAGTTTCACTTGATCAAACTAAAAGCTTCAGATCCTCTATTTCCACCTTGAGTTTGAGGAGGGGTGTTAAGGCCCATTAGGCCCAGGCCCACTGCCTATATATATAATAGTCCTTAGGGACTGTGGAATGTGACGTCAATTCTAAGGTTAGTCACAAAGCTCACCATGAGTGAGGAAAAAGAAATTCATTTGAATGTTAGAGCCATGCTTGTATGAATCTCTTAACATGGAAATTTTCAATCAAGTATTTACATTAAAAACTGCTAAAGAGATTTGACTAAAATTGCATGAGCTCCATGACGGCACATCAAATGTCCTTGAGCAAAAACATTGCCTAGTCTTAAATGATTACAATTCTTTTTCTATGAAAGATAATGACGCTTGTTAGAGACATGTATTCTCGTTTGAATCTAATCATCAATGAGCTCAATTCTATTGGAATTAATAATCTAGGTGATGCGGGCATTGTGAGGAAGGTTATGACAAGAATTTCTCTTTCGCTTGACGCGTGTAGTCTTCGTATTGTTGTTGCTCATCGGCCGTCAGACTTTCAACAGCCGGCTTCAGGATATTGTCCGGGGAGATATCAGAGAATCGGACAATTGAGGGCCTTATTTTTAGTAGATCTAGACACCTGATCCCCAGCGGAGTTGACAAAAAGTGTGTTGGCGCCGATCTGGGTGCCAAAAACCGGAACGAACCACCTGGCGACGCTCTTTGCGGAGGCGCGGATGGGCCGAGGCACAGGGCGAACGGTCCGCGGCCTGGGTGCAGGAGCGGCTCCTTCTCTGCGTACGTCCGGACGGTTCGTGTCTATGGCTCGAACGGCCCACAATGGCGCAGAGGGTCGTGTTCTTTGTAGCAGACTTAGATCTCGCCTAACAGGAGGGACCCTATCGGGGAGGAGAGATCCTAGGGTGTCTTGGCGTCTACAGGTCACCCAAGACGCCTCTAGTCGACGTACAACCGAAGAGATCTGAAGATTTGATATGGAGAAAGGATAAACTAGGACTAAACTAAGGCTACTCCAAATACATAAGGTAAAACTGATAAGTAGAGTTAATTGGATCGATTGTGGGTGGATTCAATCGGTTGTAACTCTTCATCTATATAAAAGGAGGTCTGGACTCGTTACAAATCGATTCTCGAGTTAATCCAGTAGAATTAACTAATAAATCCCGTAAGAAATTCGAAACTCTAACTATACGCATGCGCAAACAGTCTGCACCTCTACCATGGATAGTTCGGACCGCGGATCGTCTTGGGTTCAACCGTTTCTATGCTAGGGACATGGGCGGATCTGAATCCATGGCTGCCGGTCGCAGCCATGGCCTCTCCTAGGCACGACATCTGTAGCAACGTCAGTCAGGCAGTCACCGTCCGTAGGAGCTCGCGAGCCTTGTGCGCCGCCGCAGCACACTCCGTGTCGCCAGCCCCCACATGCCGCAGTAGGCCAGCCCCCAGACCCAGAGCTGCTAGCCGCAAGATGCCTAACCCTAGGCAGTAAGCAGCAGCAAGCACACTGCAGGCCAGAACCGCTGAACCAGCAACTAGCTTCTAGCAGTAGACCACCACCACGTAACTAGCACTAGCAGCCAAGCACGTACCACGCAATGCACATAGCTACTAGAGCAGCGCATAACATATAGTTTGTAGGCTTGCAGCAGACAGCAGGCAGCAGCGCAGAGGAGCAGTTGCAGTTGATCAGCACCTCACTCTTCGTAAGTTGTTTTTTAGATTTTAATTCATTTTATTCATCAATTTTACCAAATTAGTTGATAAAATTAATTTTTATGTTTATAGAGATAGAATAGACTGTTTTCTTATAAAAGATGATTGTAACACGAGCCGTCTATAGCAGAATTTCTCCTTTTATATGTTCTTACTTTTCATGAACATGATGAATTGTATCATTTGGTGTTATCTTAGTTTATTTAAAAAAAATGCCTCCATTTAATATATTCCTAGATCTGACACTGGGTAGGGGTGAACCTACATAGTTTATTTATTGCGGGTGTGGGCGTACCTAGGCTCAACCTAAAAACTACTATTACCCTTAAATTTTTACTATATATTTTAATAAGCAACTATATAATTATATAGTATGATGCCTTATTGTTGGATAAATATAGGCTTGGCTCAATTAATATTCAATAATAGTCAATGACAATGACTCACTTTCTTTAAATGCTACGGTGTACTAATAATTTAGCATTATATTAGAAGTTTAAGGTACAAATCAATCAACTTAAATAGGTGGACCGTTGGTGTATTTATTGAGAAGTTGAGAAAAAGACGAAGGACTACCACACGTGCGTGTCGCCGCCGGTCGAGCCGTGGTTGTGGCTCATGGTAGATCGGACCTTGGTCCGAATATTCCTTCAAAACAGTTGCAATGATTGTAACACGATATTTAAGACTAATGAGAGTCGTGTAGAGCAGAATTTCTCCTTTTGCATGTTCTTACTTTTCATGAACATGATGAATTGTATCCTTTGGTGTTATCTTAGTCTATTTAAAAAAATTAGTCCCCTTTAATACATTATTGGATCCTTTAATACATTCCTGGATCCGCCACTAGCTAGGGATGGACCTATATAGTTTATTTATTGTGGGTGTGGGCGTACCTTGGGTCAACCAAAAAAACTACTATTACCCGTAAATTTTCACTATATATTTTGACAAGCAGCTATAAAATGATATAATATGACGTCTTATTGTTGGATAAATGTGGGCTTGGTCCAATTAATATTTAATAATAATTAATGCTAATAACTCACTTTAAATGTTGTGGTGTACCAATAATTTAGCACCATATTGGAAGTTTCAAGGACAAATCAATCAACTTAAATAGATGGACCGTTGGTGCATCTATTAAGAAGTTGAAAAAATGATGAAGGACTGACACACGCGCGTGTGTGCATCGTCGCCGCCGGCCGGGCCGGACCGTGGTCGATGCCAAGGCCAAGGTCGTGGGCATGGATCATGTTAGATCTGACCATGGTCTAAATGTCCCTTTTAAATGGTTGCGCATTTTGCCTGTAGTGCGCGTGATCTCTCACACTCATTGCAAACAACACGTCCCCGTCCCATCTTCTACGAGCATAGAGAGAGTGGGAGAGCAGGCCTCCGAAATCGTCGTCTGCAAAGATACACTTGCATGGGTGTGCTGGCGATTAGGTTTTTGGGGAGCCTATTCACGACTGCTCGCTTCATTCGTTCGACCAGCTCTACTTCGTCTACATCCGGTTCTTCGTCGTCTTCCCCGAGCGATGTGTGCTGCTGTTATTCTTCCGGCAGCCGTTCGAGGGACTGCACTGCATACATCTTCCTGCATCGAATTTGTATGGCTACATCGAACATACACACGAGATATCTCGTGTGAATGGAGCCACTAATGCCTTGAGCAGTGGTCCATCCATAGGGTTCTTTCTGTTTTTCGTATTTGTGCATGTATTATTGATGTTTACTACTTATGCGAGTAGTATTACACACATGCACATACATGTCATCACATATATCACAATGTTTTTATGGATTAAATTAAAACTGATAATGCCTAAATTTCTAACAATCCAAAAACCTGATATTAGGCATTTTCTGTTAGTGGTTTTACTGTTGCGTTAAAACCAAGTGAGCCATTTGATAGGACGTTTTACAAGAGATGGCATATTAAAATGATACTGTGGTTGACAGCAATGAACTGCTACCACGCCGCATAGGGGAAAAACACAAACAGTTCACTCCTGAAGAGGAGAGAATGTTCGACGTTGACGATAACCTGTTTTGAGGCGTCGTGATTGGCACTCTTGCCAACAAGTATGTTGATTCTTATCTAACATGCACATCTGTAAAAGAATTATCGGATGCATTAGATGCGAAATTTGGTGTTTCTGTTGCCAGTAGCGAGCTATACATCATCGAGCAGCTGTTTTACTATAAGATGGTGGAACACCGTCCTGTAGTTGAACAGGCTCATAAAATATAGGCACTGGCCAACGAACTCGAACAATTCCCATGTGTCTTGCCTGACAAGTTCTTGGTCAGCGGTATTATCGCTAAGCTGCCACCATTTTGGACGGACTTTGCTACCACTTTAAAGCACAAGAGACAAGAGTTTAGCGTGGCTGAGCGTATTGGTTCTCTTGATGTTGAAGAGAGGGCAAGAGCGACACTCGTGGAAAAGGAATTGAGACTTTTAGTGCCAATATGGTACAAAAGAAGAATTCCAATGCATCACGTAATAATAAAAAGCAGAACAAGCAACAGAAAGCCACGAAGCCTAAGCAGGCAACCACGTTCAAAAAAGAAGAACAAAGAAGTTGGTTGCTTTGTTTGCGGGAGTATTGATCATTGGGCAAGCGTTTGTCCAGACCGCAAATTTAAGCAAGAGAAAAAACCAGCCCAAGAGAAGAAAACAGTAAACATGGTTATTAGCAAGACTAGAGATGGAACATCGAGGTATGGTAATCTTTTACCTATTGTTCTTTCAGTGTGTCAATCCCTTGAGTGGTGGCCTGATAGTGCTGCTAATATTCATGTGTGTGCTGATATTCCTTTGTTTTCTACTTATCAGTGCAAAGGGACTAGAGCCTTGCTGATGGGGAACGGATCACATGCGCGTGTTCTTGGTGTTGGTACAGTCATTTTAAAGTTTACTTCGGAAAAGACGGTGCTATTGAATAACATGCAACATGTCCTCTCCATCAAAAAGAATCTAGTTAGTGCCTCACAATTATGTCGAGATGGCTACAAACTTGTCTTTGAGTCTAATAAATGTATATTGTCAAAGTATGGAACATTTATTAGAAAAGGCTATGACAGTGGAAGCTTCTTCTGCTTATCTTTGCATGATACTTGTAATAAGTCTTTGTAATAAGTCTCTGAACAATATTTTTTCGAATGAGTCAAATATTTGGCATTCACGACTTTGTCATATCAATTTTGATTGTGTCTCACGGTTAGCAAGTTTAAATTTAATCTCAAAATTTGATGTAGTCAAAGGTTCTAGGTGACAAGTGTGCGTGCAATCTAAGCAACCTCGCAAGCCTCATAAGGCTGCGAAGGAGAGGAATTTGGCACCACTAGACTTAATACGTTCTGATTTATGTGAGATGAACGAAATATTGACTAAAGGAGACAAGCGATATTTTATTACTTTTATCGATGATTCTACTAGATTTTGTTATGTATATCTTTTAAAATCAAAAGATGAAGCCTTACGTTATTTTAAGACCTACAAAGTTGAAGCTGAAAATCAACTCGAGAGGAAAATTAAACGGTTAAGGTCTGATCGTGGTGGAGAATATTTTTCGGGTGATTTTTCTGAATTTTATGTGGAACATGGTATTATTCATGAGAGTAGACCGCCATACTCACCACAATCCAATGGGGTTGCTGAAGAAAGAATCATACTCTAACTGATTTGGTTAACGTCATGTTAGAGACTTTGGGACTATCTAAGGAATGTTGGGGTGAGGCGATCTTGACTGCGTGTCATGTCCTAAATAAAGTTCCCACAAAGAACAAAGAAATCACACCATTCAAGGAATGGGAAAAGAAAAAATTAAATATCTTCTATTTGCGCACCTGGGGTTGTTTGGCTAAAGTGAATGTGCTAATTAACAAGAAGCGCAAATGAGGACCGAAAACTATTGATTGTGTTTTCCTTGGGTATACTTTCCACAACATTGGATATAGGTTTTTGAAAGGGAAATGTGCCCTTGGGCCATTTCTAAGTATTTTGGTGATCAAGTGCCAACACAAATGGTTTAAGTATGAAACTATGCCAAATGGTGGAAGAAGTGCAAATCAACACAAAGGTATGATTTTAGACTTAGTACATTGGTTTTTGTGTACTAACATATTTGTCTAAGTGCTAGAATCAGAGAAAAAACAAAAGGAAAAAGAGTTGGCTGTGTACAGCCAACTGCTGCTCAGTCTGGGTGCACCGGACTGTCCGGTGGTGCACCGGACAGTGTCCGGTGCGCCAGACTGGCTCTGGTGAAAAGGCTGCTCTCGGGAATTCATCGGCGGCGTACGACTATAAATCACCGGACTGTACGGTGAGCCAACGGTCGACCGAGCCATCCCCGCGTGACGCGTGGCCGGGCCAACGGTCTGATGGGGGCACCGGACTGTCAAGTGTGCACCGGACAGTGTCCGGTGCGCCAACGGCTCCAAATCTTCAACGGTCGGCTGCGCCAGAATAGGAAAGAAATCAGCACCAGATAGTGTCCGGTGGTGCACCGGACTGTCCGGTGCGCCACCCGACAGAAGGCAAGAATTGCCTTCCTGGATTGCTCTCAACGGCTCCTAGCTTCCTTGGGGCTATAAAAGGGACCCCTAAGCGCATGGAGGAGAACACCAAGCACACTCTAAGCATTCTTGATCATTCACACTCCGTCTTTGCGCACTCGATTGACATTCTTAGTGATTTGAGCTCTGTTCTAGTGATGAACCTTGTGTCATTCATTTGAGCTCAAGTCTTAGCTGTGTGTGTGCGTATTGCTGTGGATTTGTGTGTGTTGCTTCCCTCCCTTACTCTAGTGCTTTCACTTTGATCCTTATTGTAAGGGCGAGATACTCCAAGTTGTGGAGATTCCTCGCAAACGGGAAAGAGTAAAGAAAGAAGAACACTGTGGTATTCAAGTTGATCATTGGATCACTTGAGAGGAGTTGAGTGCAACTCTCGTCCATTGGGACGCCACAACGTGGAATAGGCAAGTGTTATACTTGGCCGAACCACGGGATAAATTCTCGTGTCTCTTGTGCTTGTTCTCACTGTGTCTATTGTGTTTCACAAGAGCTCTCCTTTAGCCACTTGATTTCATTGTGCTAACTCTTAATCAAGTTTTGTGGCTTTAAGTTTTAAGTTTTTACAGGATCACCTATTCACCCCCCTCTAGGTGCTCTCAATTGGTATCAGAGTCATTCTCTTCACGAAAGGGATTAATCGCCCGAAGAGATGGATCCTAAAGGAAAGGGGATGGTGATCAACGACAAGGAGAAGGAATCCTTCATCAATGAGCCAAAAGACGACAAGCCCACTGACTCGGGCTCAAATCAAAAGAAGAAGGATGGAAAGAAGAAGAGGCGCATCAAGAAGATTGTCTACTATGACAGCGACGAATCTTCCTCTTCTCAAAAGGACGACGAATACGAGGAGAAAAATAAAACGGTTAACTCGAACTTTTCTTTCGATTATTCTCGTATTCCGCATAATTCCAATGCTCATTTGCTTTCCATTCCACTTGGTAAACCTCCACACTTTGATGGAGAGGACTACAGATTTTGGAGTCACAAAATGCGTAGTCATTTGTTCTCTCTTCATCCAAGTATATGGGAGATAGTAGAAAATGGAATGCAATTTGATAGTTCGGAAAATTCTATGTTTATCAATGAACAAATCCATAAAAATGCACAAGCTACTACTGTTCTTTTGGCATCCTTGTGCAGGGAAGAATACAATAAGGTGAGCGGCTTGGATAATGCCAAGCATATCTGGGACACCCTCAAGATCTCGCATGAGGGGAACGACGCCACCATGCTCACCAAGATGGAGTTGGTGGAAGGCGAACTAGGAAGGTTCACGATGATCAGGGGAGAGGAGCCAACTCAATCGTACAATAGGCTCAAGACCCTGGTCAACAAGATAAGGAGCTATGGGAGCACGAGATGGACGGACCACGACGTCGTCCGACTTATGCTAAGGTCCTTCACTGTCCTTAATCCTCATCTTGTAAACTCTATTCGTGAGAATCCTAGGTACATCAAGATGACGCCCGAGGAAATACTCGGAAGGTTCGTAAGCGGGCGAATGATGATCAAGGAGGCAAGATATGTTGATGATGCATTGAATGGCCCAATGTCGATCTACGAGCCTCAAACTGTTGCTCTCAAAGCAACAAGTAGCAGGGAGGCGCTACCTAGCAAGGTGGCACAAGTTGAGGCAGCCGGGCTAAATGAGGACGAAATGACCCTCATCATCAAGCGCTTCAAGACGGCGCTCAAAGGTCGCAAGGAGCATCCCAACAAGAGCAAGACGAAGGGAAAGCGCTCCTGCTTCAAGTGTGGTAAGATTGGTCACTTTATTGCTAACTGTCCCGATAATGATAGTGACCAGGAACAAGGAAAGAGCGGAAAATGGGAAAAGAAGAAGACCTACAAAAAGACGAAGGGCGAGGCACACCTTGGAAAGGAGTGGGATTCGGATTGCCCCTCGTCCGACTCCGACAACGAAGGGCTCATCGCCTCAGCCTTCAACAAGTCGGCTCTCTTCCCCAATGAGCATCACACCTGCCTCATGGCAAAAAGAGAAGAAGGTAAGTACTTGAAGTACCATTACGTATGCTTCTTCATGTGATGATGAGTCTAGTGATGATGAAGTAGACTACGCTAGTTTATTCAAAGGTTTAGATAGAACTAAAATTGACAAGATCAATGAATTAATTGATGCTTTGAATGAAAAGAATAGATTGTTAGAGAAGCAAGAGGATCTTTTATATGAAGAGCATGATAAATTTGTTAGTGCGCAAAATTCTCTTTCTTTAGAAGTTAAAAGAAATGAAATGCTTTCATGTGAATTATCTACATGCCATAAATATATTTCTAGCTTAAAGAGTATTAATGTTGATTTAAATACTAAGTTAGAAATAGCTAATAAATCAAGCTCTTGTGTAGAACATGTTGTGATTTGCAATAGGTGTAAGGATTTTAATGTTGATGCTTGTAGCGAACACTTAATTTCCATTTCCAAATTAAATGATGAAGTGGCTAGTCTTAATGCCCAACTTAAGACTAGTAAGAATGAATTTGACAAACTAAAATTTGCAAGGGATGCCTACACTATTGGTAGACACCCCTCAATTAAGGATGGGCTTGGCTTTAAGAGGGAAGCCAAGAACTTAACAAGCCAAAGGGCTCCCACTTCCACAAAGGAGAAAGGGAAGGCCCATATGGCTAATAGTGCTAAAAAAATCATGCATTTATTTACGATAGGAAATTTTCTAGAAATGTTCATCATGATAGGAGTTGTAATGCCATGTTTGCTTCAAGTTCTTCCTTTGTGTATGGTAGAGATATGCCTAGGAGAAATGTTGTTCATGTACCTAGGAAAGCAAGTAATGAACCTTCTACAATTTACCATGCTTGCAATGCCTCTTTTACAATTTATAGGAAGAATAAGAAAGTAATTGCTAAGAAATTAGGGGCAAAATGCAAAGGGGATAAAACTTGCATTTGGGTCCCTAAGGCTATTGTTACTAACCTTGTAGGACCCAACAAGAGTTGGGTACCTAAAACCCAAGCCTAAATTGCCTTGCAGGTTTATGCATCCGGGGGCTCAAGCTGGATTATCGACAGCGGATGCACAAACCACATGACGGGGGAGAAGAAGATGTTCACCTCCTACGTCAAGAACAAAGATTCCCAAGATTCAATCATATTCGGTGACGGGAATCAAGGCAAGGTTAAAGGACTAGGAAAGATTGCTATTTCATCCGAGCACTCCATTTCTAATGTGTTCTTAGTTGAGTCACTCGGGAATAACTTGTTGTCCGTTAGTCAACTTTGTAATATGGGTTATAATTGCTTATTCACAAATGTAGATGTGTCTGTCTTTAGAAGGAGTGATGGTTCATTAGCTTTTAAGGGTGTACTAGATGACAAACTTTATTTAGTTGATTTTGCAAAAGAAGAGGCCGGTCTAGATGCATGCTTAATTGCTAAGACTAGCATGGGCTAGTTGTGGCATCACCGTCTAGCACATGTAGGGATGAAGAACCTTCACAAACTTCTAAAGGGAGAACATGTGTTAGGTCTAACAAATGTGACTTTCGAAAAAGATAGACCTTGTGCAGCTTGTCAAGCAGGTAAACAAGTGGGAAATGCTCATCACAGCAAGAACGTGATGACCACATCAAGACCCCTGGAGCTGCTGCATATGGACCTCTTCGGACCCGTCGCCTACCTCAGCATCGAGGGAAGTAAGTATGGTCTTGTTATAGTTGATGATTTTTCCCGCTTCACTTGGGTATTCTTCTTGCAGGATAAAACAAAAACCCAAGGGACCCTTAAACGCTTTCTAAGGAGAGCTCAAAATGAATTTGAGCTCAAGGTGAAGAAGATAAGGAGTGACAACGGGTCCGAGTTCAAGAATCTTCAAGTGGAGGAGTACCTTGAGGAGGAAGGAATCAAGCATGAGTTCTCCGCTCCCTACACACCTCAGCAAAATGGTGTGGTAGAGAGGAAGAACAGGACGCTCATAGACATGGCAAGGACGATGCTTGGAGAGTTCAAGACGCCCGAGCGGTTTTGGTCGGAAGCGGTGAACACGGCTTGCCACGACATAAATCGGGTCTACCTTCATCGCCTCCTCAAGAAAACATCGTACGAATTCCTAACTGGTAACAAACCCAACATTTCATATTTTCGTGTATTTGGGAGTAAATGCTACATTCTAGTGAAGAAAGGTAGGAATTCTAAATTTGCTCCCAAAGCTGTAGAAGGGTTTTTGTTAGGTTATGACTCAAATACAAAGGCGTATAGAGTCTTCAACAAATCATCGAGTTTGGTTGAAGTCTCTAGCGACGTTGTATTTGATGAGACTAATGGCTCTCCAAGAGAGCAAGCTGATCTTGATGATGTAGATGAAGAAGATGTTCCAACTGCCGCCATACGCACCATGGCGATTGGAGATGTGCGACCACAGGAACAAAAGGAGCAAGATCAACCTTCTTCCTCAACAATGGTGCATCCCCCAACTCAAACTGATGAACAGGTTCATCAAGAGGCGTGCGATCAAGGGGGAGCACAAGATGATCATGTTATGGAGGAAGAAGCACCTCAAGCCCCTCCAACTCAAGTCCGAGCGACAGTTCAAAGGAATCATCCCGTCGATCAGATTTTGGGTGATATAAGCAAGGGAGTAACCACTCGCTCTAGATTAGTTAATTTTTGTGAACACTACTCGTTTGTCTCTTCTATTGAGCCTTTCAGGGTAGAAGAGGCCTTGCTAGATCCGGACTGGGTGTTGGCCATGCAGGAAGAGCTCAATAACTTCAAGCGGAACAAAGTTTGGACCCTGGTGCCACGTCCAAAGCAAAACGTTGTGGGAACCAAGTGGGTGTTCCGCAACAAACAAGACGAGCACGGAGTGGTGACAAGGAACAAGGCTAGACTTGTGGCAAAAGGTTATGCCCAAGTCGCAGGTTTGGACTTTGAGGAGACTTTTGCTCCTGTGGCTAGGCTAGAGTCTATTCGTATTTTGTTAGCCTATGCCGCTCACCATTCTTTCAGGTTGTTCCAAATGGATGTGAAGAGTGCTTTCCTCAATGGGCCAATCAAGGAGGAGGTGTACGTAGAGCAACCCCCTGGCTTTGAGGATGAACGGTACCCCGACCACGTGTGTAAGCTCTCTAAGGCGCTCTATGGACTTAAGCAAGCCCCAAGAGCATGGTATGAATGCCTTAGAGACTTTTTAATTGCTAATGCTTTCAAGGTTGGGAAAGCCGATCCAACTTTATTTACTAAGACTTGTGATGGTGACTTATTTGTGTGCCAAATTTATGTCGATGACATAATATTTGGTTCTACTAACCAAAAGTCTTGTGAAGAGTTTAGCAGGGTGATGACTCAAAAGTTTGATATGTCAATGATGGGCGAGTTGAACTACTTCCTTGGGTTCCAAGTGAAGCAACTCAAGGACGGGACTTTCATCTCCCAAACGAAGTACACGCAAGATTTGATCAAGCGGTTTGGGATGAAGGACGCCAAGCCCGCAAAGACTCCAATGGGAACCGATGGACATGTCGACCTCAACAAAGGAGGTAAGTCCGTTGATCAAAAGGCATACCGGTCTATGATAGGGTCTTTACTTTATTTATGTGCTAGTAGACCGGATATTATGCTAAGCGTATGCATGTGTGCTAGATTCCAATCCGATCCAAGGGAGTGTCACCTTGTGGCCGTTAAGCGAATACTTAGATATTTAGTTGCTACGCCTTGCTTCGAGATCTGGTATCCAAAGGGGTCTACCTTTGACTTGATTGGATACTCAGACTCCGATTATGCTGGATGCAAGGTTGATAGGAAGAGTACATCAGGGACGTGCCAATTCTTAGGAAGGTCCCTGGTGTCTTGGAGTTCTAAGAAACAAACTTCCGTTGCCCTATCCACCGCTGAGGCCGAGTATGTTGCCGCAGGACAGTGTTGCGCGCAACTACTTTGGATGAGGCAAACCCTCAGGGACTTTGGCTACAATCTGAGCAAAGTCCCACTCCTATGTGACAATGAGAGTGCAATCCGCATGGCGGATAATCCTGTTGAACACAGCCGCACAAAGCACATTGACATCCGGCATCACTTTTTGAGAGATCACCAGCAAAAGGGAGATATCGAAGTGTTTTATGTTAGCACCGAGAACCAGCTAGCCGATATCTTTACCAAGCCTTTAGATGAGAATACCTTTTACAGGCTGCGTAGTGAGCTAAATGTCTTAGATTCGCGTAACTTGGATTGATCTATAGCATACATGTGTTTATGCCTTTGATCATGTTTTTTATGCATATTGCTGCCTAATTATGGTGCTCAAGTTGTACACATGATCCCCGGACCTCACAAGTCTATTTGCAAGTGATGCATTTATTTAGGGGGAGGCATGCTACAACTTGACACTTTGAGACTAACCTTGTGCTTGAGTTTACTTGTTTAGTCTCAAAAGTAGATTGAAAGGGAAAAGTGGACTTGGACCATGAAAGACTTCCATTGCACTCCAATAAGAGGGTAACTCACTCCAAGTTCATCTCCATACTCTTATTGCCTTTTATTCTTATTTGAAGATTTTGGTGAGGCAATGGGATTTAAAGGCCAAAAATGATCCCATTTTGGTGTTTGATGCCAAAGGGGGAGAAATTAAGGCCAAAGCAAGAAATGGATCAGCTACCACTTGAGAATTTTGAAAATAGTAGAGTTAGAGCTTTCGTTTTGTCAAAATACTCTTATGGTCTCTTGTTAGGGGCCTTCGGCTTCCGAAGGTCCTCAAAAACATGATTTGACAATGTTTCTGGAGTGTAATACATGAACAGGTACCTTCGGACATGGACCCTTCGGACAAGTCAAAATCGCTGTATGAAGAAACACAAGGAGAACGAAGGATGGAACAGAGCCGAAGCTGTGCGCAAGGAAGCTTCGGCATGATGGCAGAAAAGAGGAAACCGACTTAAAGAGGAAAAGACTATCTAGACCCCGATAAATTACTATAGAGTTATTATCAAAAGCAAAGGGCCTGGATGTAATTTTACATGAGCTGCGACCCGTGCCTATAAATAGGTGAACAGTACTCCCGTACTGTTCACGCTGACTGGGCATTCGCTTTTGCGTCACGCTTGTACTTTTGCATTCCTTCAAGCCGAAGGTACATTTGTAATTTGTTATCATTTCTATAATAATAAAAATAGAAATGAGCTAATAATAATATTTAAGTATTTATGTTATTTCTCATACTTTATGTGGGTCCCTTTTTCATTATTTGTTATACTGATGAAGGTACGTCCTTCATAACCTTCGTCCGAAACTCATTATATCCTAAGGGAAATAATGCTTCGAAGGACGAAGGACTTTAACGTTTAACGATTTCTGTGTTCCCTTGTTCTTAATTCATAGCATTTAAGGACAAGTCCCCAACATTGGTGCCCACCTCCGGTGAACCCTTTTTGACCACCTTCGGCAAGCATCGACCTTCGTCATGCCGCCAAAGAAAGCTTCAGCAACAGGGGTTGCTGCTCTGCAGCCGCTGGACCCGAACCAGGAGACCCTTTCTCTTCGGGAAGCCCGAAGCCAGAAGAGGAAGGCCACCAGTCCAACGCCTCAGGAGGACGATTTGGACCAAGAAATAAGGAACATGGAGATGCTGCATCAACAAGTGCAAAGGAAGAAAGAAAAGATGGCCCGACTAGCTGATCTTCAAAGGCAGATAGACGAAGCCTCTGAAGAAGTTCGTCATCTTACGCAAGATGAGTAGAACCGGAGGCCCCAGTACAGAGAGCTTCACCAAGAGGGCTTCGTCAACGAGGATTACTGGTATGAGGATTTCCATCATGGAAATTTTGCTTTTGATGATGCTTCTCCTCTGTCAGCTGAACTGCAGGCTACACCTTGGCCCCCGTCTTATAGACCACCCTAGCTCCCAATGTATGGCGGACACTCAGATCCGAAGCAATTTCTGATGAGCTACGAAGCAACCATATCTTCATATGGTGGCAACACTGCAGTCATGGCGAAATCCTTCGTCATGGCAGTCAAAAATGTTGCGCAGACCTGGTACTCTTCTCTTCGGCCAGGAACAATCACATCGTGGCAAAAGCTGAAGGACATGCTCATCACCAGCTTTCAAGGGTTTCAGACGAAGCCGGTCACCGCTCAAGCTTTGTTCCAGTGCACTCAGGATCATGAAGAATACCTTCATGCATATGTCCGAAGGTTCTTACGACTGAGGGCGCAGGCGCCAATAGTGCCTAATGAAATTGTTATTGAGGCCATGATTAAGGGGCTTCGGCCAGGACCTACAGCCCAATACTTCGCCAGGAAACCCCCTCAGACCCTAGAGAAACTGCTTCAGAAGATGGATGAATATATCCGAGCAGATAATGACTTTCGACAAAGAAGGGAGGAAGCTTATAGGTTCTCCGAGATGACCAGGGGCTTCGGAGGGAGAATCCACCCTAGGCACGTCAGATCTATCCATTCTACTCAGACTGACGATAGGGGAAGTCAGCAACAAAGGCCGCGGTATTCCTCCCAGGCTTCGGGGCAACAACAGAACTATCCTCGGCCCCTAGCTCCAAGGGGCAGAGGCGCAAGGGGCTTCGGAGGAAGGTTTGGAGATCAGCCCAGGAAAATTTACTGCCTATTCTGCGGTGAGGACAAGGGCCATACTACCAGGATGTGCCATGTCACCATTCAAAAACAGAAAGAGATAGCAGAAGTTGCAGCCCAACAGAGCCAGCCGAAGCAGGTTATGCATACTGCTTCGTACCACTCACCATACATTCCAGAGTATGTGGGTAACCATCCTGCAGTTTCTGTTGCTTCGGCAAGTCAACCTCAGGCATCTTGGCAACAGCCCCCACCTCCACCACCAATGCAACCCGCTTATCCCCAGGGCCAGCAGCCAGAAGGGAGTCAACACAATCACCAGCAGAGAGACTTTAGGGAGCAGTCCGAAGCTCGCACAGTCAACAGTACTGTGCCAGAATCAAAGCACATCTACTAAGATATATCCTACCTTTGAAACAGCTTTTACATTTGTTATCACTTACCTTTTCAATAAAGAGCAATCATTGAAAACTTAGTTCTTTTGTTGTTTTCAATTTCTTGTAATAGCTTCATCATTATCATAATGAATATACCTTCTTCAAACATCGATGAAGTTCTAAAGGTCTTGACGAAGAAATGCATTGCAAGATATTGTCGAAGCAACAAAAGTCATTCTTAAGGGAACACAGCGTAAGTTTTCTGCTCAAAAGTCGTTCCAAAGGGAATGCAGAGCTTACAGCAAAAAATAAACGCTGATACCGCCAAAATAGAAGGCGAAGAAGCTCCTAAGGGAGGCTTACAGCGAAAAATAAACGCTGATACCGCCGAAATAGAAGGCGAAGAAGCTCCTAAGGGAGGCTTACAGGGAAAAATAAATGCTGATACCGCCGAAATAGAAGGCGAAGAAGCTCCTAAGGGAGGCTTACAGCGAAAAGTCAACGCTGATATACCGAAAAATGACAAAAAGATTGTGTGCTCCACTGGGAATGTGTGTAGGCCTTCGGCGCAAATATCATTTTGCATATCATTACATCATTACATCATGTGCATAGCATAGCATCATACATCATATTGCATCAATGGCACAAGAAGGGGATGCAATATGGACCTTCGGAAAGGTAGACAATGTTGACCTACAATATTGAGCTTCGGAGATCGTTTCGAAGAAGTGCCAAGGCACAAAATAGGTTTTCAAGAAATACAGCTTCGTCACTTTGATATGAAAAGGAGATCCATTATTCACAAAGCATAAATGTTTTTTCGGAAACTGTAATATTTTTACGTAATATGGATATTCTTCACGAAGCATGAAAAGAAGGGAAGGTGTTTTTTCGCCGAAGGCTCAAAAACGGTATGTACGTAAAGTTTCATGCATCGTAAAGAGTTGAATCATAAACAACTTATATATTACATTCAAAATTACAAAATATTACACATATTGTCCAGCAAATATTACATTCCAAATGTCTTTACAATAACAGCTAATCTTCTCTTAAAACTACTTCTGCAGCTTCATTTAGCAGTTGATCAACAACTTTATCCATAATAGCCTCGGCCATTTTTCTAATTTCATCATCCCCCTTCGCTTTGGGGTCTGCCAATGGCTCTGCGGGCTCTAGGGGAAGAGATAGTGCGGCTGTATTACAAAGTGTAAATAAGTCTGAAGTCATAAAATTACAACATAAAGTCAAAAGTTATTAGTCAATACCTATTCGCCTCTCGAGATCCGCACTTTTTTCAGCGGCCTCTGCTACCTTTCTAGCATCGTGAATACCTTTTTCACTTTTCCTTATAATTTCTTGAGCCATCTCCCGACCGCCATTTTTCCAGATGTCGGTGAAAAATTTTCCACCAACTAAGCTTGCTTCGGCCGAGGGGTCTTTTATATCCTCAATAGATAGGGCAGCCTCAGTTTGCGCCAAGGATTTCACATGATCGCAGCCTCTTCTCTCCAAGATAGTGGCAATCCCCCTAGCACCCGAGAAGGCGCATATGTCCCCACGGCCACTCAAAATTTCTTCAAAAGCTTTGGCCTCGCTGTTGATCCAGTCGATTGGACCTTCGGGATCTCCCAGTACAAAGTTCCTTTCATTCGAAAATGCGCCGACGCTGGCGAAACTAGTCTTAATTGTTTCCACACATTTCATGGATTTTTCATAACATCTTTCTTTTGAAGACCGAAGTTCTGCAGTTGTTTTCTCCCAATGATTCTTCCAGTAATCGCTGGCGTCTCGGTCAGCTTCGGCAGTTGCACACTTTAATTTCGCTTCAACTAGTTGTTTCTGAAGATTTTTAATTTCGCACTTCTGGGCTTCAGCTTGGGCCTTGGAAGTAGCTTCATCTTCTTTTATTTTGTTAAGCAATGAATTTAATATTTTATCTTTCTCAAGACCTTCGTTCCTTAGCTCAATCATTTCGGAACGAAGGTTATTCAATGCTATGGTACATCCTTCGTCTTCGGCACTTTTCTGCGCTCTGAGGGCGTTGCTAAGAATAAGGCCCTGTAAAAGGAATGTGGTATTAAGAAATAAACACACGAATTTTTAACCACGCAAAAAGTTTATTTTCTCACCTTTAAGCTGTTGTACGCTAAGCTATCGGTCAATTCATCTTTTGACAAAACTAAGAGCCCATCTTCTAGAGTTGGGAATCCGAAGCTTCTTGCCATCTCTCGGGAGACACAGATCTCCTTGCTGTCTGGGAGACAATACAAGAAGTCTTCTTCTCCGCTGCCATTGAATATCAATGCCCCTTTCGGATATTTTAATTTCTGGGCATAATGATGAGCTTCTCGCTTTTCCTCTTCAGATAGCATTTTGTCCGAAGCATGTCGTACAATATAGTCAGTCAATTTGGAACATGCTTCGGGAGTTGAAGAAAGAGTTTTTTTAGACAGAATTTGCTTTAAAGTTTCCTTTGTATTTTCTCCTTCGGTTTCCAAGGATTTCTCCTTGGCAGACTCTGAAGGTCCAGTTTCGATTTCAGCCTGGTGCTTTGTAGTTTTGGCTCCAGAGGCTGTTGTTTCAATTTGCGCTTTTTGAGCTTCGGCAACTTTTTTAGGAGTAGAGCTAGAAGACTTTATTGTCTCCAGTACATCCAAAACATTAACCATCCTTTTCCTTTTGGGGGTCACAGCTGGACCTTTTTGAGTTTGTGGCACTCCAACTTCTGTCGAAGGGCTTAAAATTTCTGATATTTTTGTCCCTTCAGTTTTCGACTCTTCAATTCTTTCAGCCTTCGGTATTGCAGTTAGCTCTTCAGCTTTCTGCGCAGGTATAGGTTTTTTGGCTTCAGTGGCCGAAGAAGCCTCGCCGACAAATTCGGGCACTATGGCCGGCTCAATGTAGCGTGGCCGGTGGGTAAGAACCTTCACCTTTTTTCTCTTCGGCGTTGGCTCACTAGGAGTGGCCGAAGCAACTTTCTTCACAGAAACTATACCTTTTCTTTTCTGACCCCGTAACGGGTAGCGGTAGTCAGGATAGACAAACCCAATAGCATCAAAAACTCGGTTGAATCTTTTCTTCTTTCGGCCTCCGAAGGCCGCAGATAACGCAGTATCTTCTGCCTTTGAGTATGCCCCAAGCAATTCATCGCTTGTAGCTTCAATACATTTCAGCCAATCATCATCGGGTTCGACAAATTTACCCTCGTATCTGAAAGTGAACTTCATCCTAACCAGCCCACCTTCGTCAGGCTTGGTGATAGTTTCTTTTGGCATTTCCCACTTTTCTACAAGTGGCCAAACTATGAAGGCTATGTGCTCTTGGACTAAATCCCTCGTTCCGATGAAAGAGCATACTACGCCGAAGGCCCTCTGGCATTCTTCGACTGCCTCGTCAACATTCACCTTCGGTTTTCGGAGTCCGAAGCGCTGCCAGATAGGGCGCATGATGATATCTTTAATATATTCTCGTGCCTTCAAATCGTTTTTCACATAGAACCATTCCTTCATCCAGTCCCCGGGCCATCTCCTCCGAAAAGTCGGCACGGGACAGCTGACCCAGAGCGAGCACCGAAGCTATAACAGCCAAAATTGTTATGATATTGCTCTTTACCCCAGGGTTTCGTCTCATATACTAGCTCATGTATATTACAAAACTTTTTACATTTGGCTCCAAGCCCTGGCTCCTCACGGCCCAGACAAAGATTCCTATTCTTATGATTGCTTCGGGCGTAATTTGATGAAAGTAGACTTGATAAATCTTTAAAACCTCAACCACAAATTTGCTTAATGGAAACCGAAGCCCAGCTTTAAAAAAGCTTTGGAAGATCACAACTTCATTCTCTTCGGGAGTAGGCACAGTCCTCTCTCTGTCATCAGCCCTTATAATAGACATGTCCCGAAAATATCTTCCCCTCATATTATCAAGATGACTCTGTTTAATAGTTGATTTTCCAAAAACTGCATGACTTGGTCGCCAGGGTCGATCTTCGGAGTCTTCTCCACCACTTTCCACATCATAACTGTCACTATCACCAGTGTCTTCAGATAAACCTTCTAAAATCTCCGTAGTAATCTTCTCTGTATTTGTCTTCGCTATCGATTCAATAAAGCCCAGATTCTTCTCCTCAGAAAGGCTCAGTTTCATTTCGGCAACAACTTTCTTTTCCTGAGACATCCCTTCGGAAATGCTAAAAATGTGCTCTTAGGTCCAAAGCTAAAAATCTAGAAAGCTGGTCAAGTATTTGTGGGCAAAAGGCTGTTTGAGCAGGCAAAGCAAATGGCAAGAAGGCGTGCCAAATGAGCTCGCGGTAGTAACATATTTATACACCCAGGGCATTGCAAGTGGGAGGGTCCCGCTTGCCATTGACTGCTGCTATTCTAGCAAGAGGAAGGTGTTTTTTGGGACCTTCGGCTTAGGGCCTTCGTCCATATCGCAATCTGAATTTATTATCCTAACAAATTAATATTGCGAGGGGCTACTGTTGGGGGCCTTCGGCTTCCGAAGGTCCTCAAAAACGTGATTTGACAATGTTATTAGAGTGTAATACATGAACAGGTACCTTCGGACATGGACCCTTCGGACAAGTCAAAATCGTTGTATGAAGAAACACAAGGAGAACGAAGGATGGAACAGAGCCGAAGCTGTGCGCAAGGAAGCTTCGGCATGATGGCAGAAAAGAGGAAACCGACTTAAAGAGGAAAAGACTATCTAGACCCCGATAAATTACTATAGAGTTATTATCAAAAGCAAAGGGCCTGGATGTAATTTTACATGAGCTGCGACCCGTGCCTATAAATAGGTGAACAGTACTCCCGTACTGTTCACACTGACTGGGCATTCGCTTTTGCGTCACGCTTGTACTTTTGCTTTCCTTCAAGCCGAAGGTACATTTGTAATTTGTTATCATTTCTATAATAATAAAAATAGAAATGAGCTAATAATAATATTTAAGTATTTATGTTATTTCTCATACTTTATGTGGGTCCCTTTTTCATTATTTGTTATACTGATGAAGGTACGTCCTTCATAACCTTCGTCCGAAACTCATTATATCCTAAGAGAAATAATGCTTCGAAGGACGAAGAACTTTAACGTTTAACGATTTATGTGTTGCCTTGTTCTTAATTCATAGCATTTAAAGACAAGTCCCCAACATCTCTTATTGTCAAAAAAAATTGGTCTCTTGTGGGGAGAATGTTTGATTATGGGAAAAGGGGGAGTTTTTGAATCTTTGATCAATTTCTCTTGGAATACTTCTCTCTATGCCTCAACAAGTGAATTTGATTTAGAGATAGGAAATTGAGTTTGATTTGCAAAAACAAACCAAGTGGTGGCAAAGAATGATCCAAATATGCCAAATTTGAATCAAAACAAATTTGTGTACTCATTCGCATTGAGGTTGCACTTCTTTTAGTTGCTTTTTGTTGTGTTGGCATAAATCACCAAAAAGGGGGAGATTGAAACGGAAATGTGCCCTTGGGCCATTTCTAAGTATTTTGGTGATCAAGTGCCAACATAAATGGTTTAAGTATGAAACTATGCCAAATGGTGGAAGAAGTGCAAATCAACACAAAGGTATGATTCTAGACTTAGTACATTGGTTTTTGTGTACAAACATATTTGTCTAAGTGCTAGAATCAGAGAAAAGACAAAAGGAAAAAAGAGTTGGCTGTGTACAGCCAACTGCTGCTCAGTCTGGGTGCACCAGACTGATCGGTGGTGCACCGGACAGTGTCCGGTGCGCCAGGCTAGCTCTGGTGAAAAGGCTTGTCACACCCGGTTTTAGAAGGCAAACCGAATGCGAACCATGTACATGCCAGGATCAGTTATTCACGTACACAGCAGTTACATAACATGGACATCATCACACAGTGCTCAAAATAGTATTAAAAGGGAAATAATAGTCGATTACATCATACGTCTGAGACGTCCATATAGTCCTTACAATAAATCAAAGTGCGGAAAAGAAACGTAGATAAACGCGGCCTTCACATGCAGCCGACTGGGGGTTGCCGCTAACCCACGCCTAGAACTCGTCGTAGTCTTGGAACTCCTGAAAGTCTCCTTCCACAGCTTCATCTTCGCCTGAGCAGTGGTTGCAATGCTGACAACCTGGGGATGGGGGGGGGGGTTTGGTGTGTAGAGCAAGGGTGAGTACACATCAACATACTCAGCAAGTATCCTGTTTGGCTGTAGTGGACTAGCTTTATGTGGGGGATAAGTCAAGCAGTTGCTTTTAGTTGGTCAGATTATTATTTACTAATAGAAAGCCAAGTTTTAGCATTAACCCAAGTTATTAGCCCGATGTACCCTTTCCAAACGGAAAGAATACCACTTACCAGCACCATAGTCATAACCAAAACCATCGATCTCATAGCCACCTGTACCATAATGTCTCTGATCAAGTACCACTAATCACTGGAGCTCCCTTGGCCGCTCATAACCGCGAGCACGGCTGATATATCAGTTTTCAAACACTCTGCAGAGGTTGTGCACTTTACCCACAAGCCGTGATTCCCTTTCTGCCCGGAGAGAGCTACTCCCCATTGACCACTACCTAGGTGGCCTAGCAAGGCATCACTACGTAGCCTTTACAAAGATTCCCCGGGGCTGTAGCCACCCGTTAGGTTTCCTAAATGCACCGCACTCCTCCCCAAGGGGCGAACCCAAACTTGGCAGAGCGAGCCGCATACACCGAGCCCCATTGACGGCACGACGGCTAAGTGAACTACACCCCGGATCCTCTAATTATTCAGCTAAGGGCATCCCATTCCACCCTCATGGTTGCACTGTTTTCCCGGGCGGTCATCCATAGAACAGGTCCTTACGGAGAGGCACTCGAGAAACCGCTCGAGCCCCCTTGAAGACCACAAGTATAACATCATCAAGAAAGGGGAAAACAGCGTATCATAGATAATCTCATCATGTTCATTGATTAGAGTTAAGCAATAGCATAAAGCTAGACAATAATAATCCAACCCAAATAGGTGAACAAGGACATGGATAACAAAAGCTAGTCAATCCTTAAGCATAAATGTGTAAAGCGGGAGGTGAATTAAATAATGAATAGGACAGAGATAGGCCAAAGGACACTTGCCTCCACCAACCGACTGCTGCTCAGGGGCTTCTCCTGCGGGTTCTTCGGGCTCTTCGACCGGATCGTTCTCTATGCGATTGCAAGCATACATACATCCATCCATTCAAATTAGGAAACAAACAGTACACCACACAAGGGGACAAATAAAGTAAATATGCATAAAGTATGACATTCGATATCGCATTCGTTAAGGTTAGAAAGAAACGAGGAGAGGTCTCGCAGGGGTTAAAGCTTATGCATTAATGATTAGTTAAATTATGCGCTCTAGTTCCAATTGGTTCTAACAAAAGACTTAGTTATATGCACTAACGGAAACCTAGCCCCTTTTTAGTTGATCAACCTTAAGCGAAATGAACAATTGACTATATGAATTGACTAACGTAACGGAATTCTAAATTAAGTTTCCTATTTCATTAACATGAACGATGATTAGCTTGCCCAGAATAAAATAAATAACAATAATAAAAGAAAATAAAATAAAAAAAGGGGCGGTTGAACCGGCCAGGGGGCGGTTGAACCGACCAGGGGGGCGGTTGAACCGGCCAGGGGCAGGGGCGGGGGCGGCCAAGCCGGCGGCGGGCGGCCGAGCTGGGGCAGGGGGCGGCCGAGCTGGGCGCGCAGGGGCGGCTGGGCAGGGGTGGTCGAACCGGCGGGGGGGGGGGGGGGGGGGGCTGGGCCGGCCGAGGCGGCGGCCGAGCCGGGGCGGGCGGACGGCCGGACCGGGGCGCGGGGGCGGCCGAGCGGCGGTGGCCGAGCCGGGTAGGGGGAGAGGAGGGGAGATGGGAGAGGGAGGACAGGGGGAGGGGGACCTCACCGGGGACGGGGACGGGGCGGCCGAACCGGCGATGAGCAGGGGCGGCGGCTAGGGCAGGGGCGGCGGCTGGGGTGGGGGAGAGGGAGAATGGGAGGGAGAGAGAGGGATTTGGGGGGAAAAGGGAGGGGCGGCTAGGCCAGCTGGGCCCAAAGGGGGCGCGCGGGGGGGGCGGCTGGGTCGGCCGGGGCGGCCCACGGCGCGGGAGAGAGAAAAAGGGAGGAGAGAGAGAAGGAAAAAAAAGAAAAAGAAAAAAAGAAAAAAAGGTTTTCTCCTTTTCGAAATCCGTTTTTCCTGGATGAATGCACTTACATTTTTAAGCAATCGAAAGAATGCATGGTTCGGCATGATGCATCAAACAACATAAAGTATTTTAAGGTTTTGCTTTACGCGGGAATTCCAAGCCGAACCCCGCTATAAATTTGGAAAAGATCAAGGTCTAGCGAGGGGAAAAGGGAAAAGGAAAGGGTAACGCCTGAATTTGGTGAGAGAAAAGAAGAAAAAATTCTACCCCCAAATTCAGGGCGTTACAAGGCTGCTCTCGGGAATTCGTCGGCGGCGTACGGCTATAAATCACCGGACTGTTCGGTGGTGCACCGGACTTGACTGTCCGGTGAACCAACGGTCGGCCGAGCCAATGGTCGGTCGCGCAATCCGCGCGTGACGCGTGGCCGGGCCAACGGTCTGATGGGGGCACCGGACTGTCCGGTGTGCACCGGACAGTGTCCGATGCGCCAACGGCTCCAAATCTTCAACGGTCGGTTGCGCCAGAATAGGAAAGAAATCAGCACCGGACAGTGTCCGGTGGTGCACCGGACTGTCCGGTGCGCCACCCGGCAGAAGGCAAGAATTGCCTTCCTGGATTGCTCTCAACGGCTCCTAGCTGCCTTGGGGCTATAAAAGGGACCCCTAGGCGCATGGAGAACACCAAGCACACTCTAAGCATTCTTGATCATTCACACTCTGTCTTTGCGCACTCGATTGGCATTCTTAGTGATTTGAGCTCTGTTCTAGTGGTGAACCTTGTGTCATTCATTTGAGCTCAAGTCTTAGGTGTGTGTGTGTGTATTGCTGTGGATTTGTGTGTGTTGCTTCCCTCCCTTACTCTAGTGCTTTCACTTTGATCCTTATTGTAAGGGCGAGAGACTCCAAGTTGTGGAGATTCCTCGCAAACGGGAAAGAGTAAAGAAAGAAGAACACCGTGGTATTCAAGTTGATCATTGGATCACTTGAGAGGAGTTGAGTGCAACTCTCGTCCATTGGGACGCCACAACGTGGAATAGGCAAGTGTTATACTTGGCCGAACCACGGGATAAATCCTAGTGTCTCTTGTGCTTGTTCTCACTGTGTCTATTGTGTTTCACAAGAGCTCTCCTTTAGCCACTTGATTTCATTGTGCTAACTCTTAATCAAGTTTTGTGGCTTTAAGTTTTAAGTTTTTACAGGATCACCTATTCACCCCCCCCTCTAGGTGCTCTCAGTTTTAAATTATAAACTCTGGAGTATCGGACATGTTGGTCAGTACAATTATGGAGTCCAGAAATGCTACGTTTTTTATGACGGATTTCCTATGAAAATTACACATGATGCGTCTATTAATGAACCAACGATACCCCATGATCATTTTAGAATACACAGAGGAATCCCATATACATAATCTTGTGGAAGATGACAATGTATCAACTCGAAAGAGTAAGAGACCAAGAACTGCAAAGTCCTTTGGTGATAATTACATTGTATATATTGTGGATGACACACCAAGTAACATTGAAGAGGCATATTCCTCTCCTAATGCTGACTTTTGTAAGGAAGCAATAAGGACTAAGGAGTGAGATGCATTCTATTATGTCTAGTGCAATTTGGGAGGTCGTTGAGCGTCCTTATGGGTGTAAGCTCATTGGGAGTAAACGGGTGTTCAAGAAAAACCTTAGGCCTGATGGTACTATTGAAAGGTATAAGGCGAGGCTTGTATTGAAAGGCTATTCACAGAAGGAAGGTGAGAATTTCTTTGATACTTACTCACATGTGGCTCGATTGACCACAAATTGTGTGCTACATTCTTTGGCTGCCTCTCATGGTCTTCTCATCCATCAAATGGATGTTAAGACATCATTCTTAAATATAGAACTAGATGATCAAATTTACATGGAGCAACAAGCTGGGTTTGTAGCAAATGGTCAAGAAGGCATGGTGTGTAAATTATTGAAATCTTTATATGGCCTAAAATAGGCACCTAAGCAATGGCATGAAAAGTTCAACAGAACTTTGAAATATGTTATCTTTGTTGTGAACAAAGCAGACAAATGTGTATACTATCGGTATGGTGGGGGCGAGGGAGTAATTTAATGCCTATATGTTGATGACATTCTAATCATGGGGACAAGTCTTGATGTGATTAAAGAGACAAAATACTTTCTGTCTAATAATTTTGAAATGAAAGATTTGGGAGAAGCTGCTATTATTCTTAACATTAAGCTACTGAGAGAAGGCAATGGTGGGATCACACTTGTGCAATTCCATTATGTGGAAAAGGTTTTGAGTCGCTTTGGTTTTAGTGAATGTGAACCTGCTCCAACGCCTTATGATCCTAGTAAGCTATTGAAGAAAAATCGAAGGATAGCAAGGGATCAATTGAGATATTCCCAAATAATTAGTTCACTCATGTATTTAGCTAGCGCTATGAGGCATGACATCTCGTTTGTTATGAGCAAACTTAGACGATTTGCTTCAAATCCAGGAGATGATAATTGTGTGCTCTTGAGAGAGTTTTGCGCTATCTAAAAGGTACTATAAGTTTAGGCATCCATTGTACCGGGTACCCAACAGTACTGGAGGGTTATTGTGATGCAAACTGGATATATGATGCTGATGAGATATATGCCACAAGTGGATATGTGTTTTCACTTGGTGGTGGTGATGTTTCATGAAAGTCTTGCAAGAAGATCATCTTAACGAGGTTGACTATGGAAGCAGAACTCACAGCTGTAAAGCCCAAAATTGGTAGAAAAATGATAATAATAATAATAATAAATAAATAAATATATTTATTATAGTGCTTTGGGAATTAGGGAATGAGAAAAGAAATTTGTAATAAAGTCAATTATTGCTAGAGTCAAATAATGGGAAGGAGAATAAAATAGTAATATTGAAAGTAATATGGTTTATATTCACATTTGAATTATAATCAAGACATTTGGAAAATCTGAAATTGAAAACATAAGTATAAATTTGAGTTTGAATAATTGAATTTGGAATTTGGAATTTGGAACTTGGGCCTAAATCTGAGTTTTGGCCCATTTCGCCTTTCTTTCCACGCAGCCTAGTACCACCTGCTGATGCGCTAACAGCGAGACCCCGCCCGTCAGCCCTTCATCCCGCAGACTCAGCTCAGCCAGCATCTGGCGCACTAGGTTTTGTGTCTCTGCCACGTGGGTCCCACTGGGTTAGCTCGTCAACCTCACAACAGAATTAGGCGAACTCGTGCGCGCGGATCTTGGGATTTTGTTGTGGAAATCCGTCATGGGGGCTAGGATTCGAATCTTAGGCATGTGTATATATGCAGTCGCCAGGTTCCCCTCGTGCATGTCGCGCTAATCTCAGAGATTCTACGATTTGTGTGATCGGGCGGGGGAAAGGGGTACTTGTCACCGATATTAAGGGCCGCCGCGCCATACTTGGACTGTGCGGTAGTTCGGCACCTAGATTGGAGTCTGGATCTTCATCGCGGTACCACACTCGCTGTGGTGACAGCCAAGGGGTCTAGGAGCCGTCAGGGTGCCCATAATTCCTCTATCGCCCGAATTTGGCCGCGGATCCGCGCAGCGCATGGACAACCATTTTCCGTTGCCGAATCTCTGGTGAGTCCTTCCCCACTCGGTTTGTTTTAGCCTAGTGATCATGTAGGGTCTTTCTTGGGGTATATTGGTGCGGTGTCGTGCCGGGGCAGGTCTTCGATGTGCATGGCTCTGTTCTGCCGTTTGGCGTGGCGCCTTCACGGTCGGTCGCGTCGGGAGGATGAAAATGGTGTAATGACCGCCTATTCCAGGATGTGCGGTGGAGATTAGTTTTCCATGTATCATTTCAAAGATCGGTCTAGACCGTTGGATCATGACCCTGTGGGCCGAAGTGAATCGCGCTTTCATTTGATCTAGGTGGTCGGTCCGACCGGACGATCGGGATTCAGATTGGGGCATGGGGTCGATTGACCGTGGTATCTTAATCCGATGAACCACACTGAGTACCGCTTTCGGAATAATAACAACCTAATCTGGGTTGTGTGCTTTTGATTCAGTGGCCCTTGATGCTTGATACCTCTTCGGCGCGAGCAATTTACAAAAAGAACCCCAATATTTCCAGAAAACAACTTGTCGTCCATAGGAGTGTAGAAGTATTTAAACCTAGGCCCTGCTATTCGCATATTGGACCCTGGTCATGTAAATATTGATGTAATCGGCCGAATTCTCGAATAAAGTGAATAAATAATCCCAAAAATAGTGGATAATTATTTATAGGTGCAAAATAAATGTGGAAATATTAGAATCTTCATATTTTACTTAGTTTTAGTCTGTTCTAGTTGTGTTAGCTTCGTATAAATATATACTACGCAGTAACAACATTAATTATACCATGTTGCATACTTTTATAGTTGGATATTTATTCATCCCATGTCTACTAGATTAACTCATGTAAATCAAAACTAACATGTCCATAATTATAATTTGACTAAAATATGATCTCTAGTCAAGTTATAATTTGGATTAAGGTTGAATTAATTATTTCTTTAGATTTCTCACATGATTTATAAAATCAACATAAACCTGGTTTTAATTGCTTAATCACATAGGTCTTCCGAGTACTATACCTCTTAAATCGTAACTCTCAATTTAGTGGTTCTCGAACCTAGGCTCTCGTTACGACGCGTAGGTCATTTTTATGTAGTTTGCTCTTATGTTTGGTGTGATGTTAATTTTGCATATACCATGTTTGTTTGTATTGCTACTAATAGCAATGAGGTCACGAGAATCTGAAGATCATCCTGGTACCTGGAATCTCGAGTCACAGGCAAGTTGTGCCCTTGATCACTCCTTTTTACCTAATAATATTCGTTGTTAATCACTGTGACATACTCAGGTTAATTTGATGGGACCTAATAGGTTTCCCTAGCATTGTTTATCACCCCACCTTGCAAACATATGAATCATTGGGTAGATTTGCTATTGCTCTACCTAGTTTTGGGAAACTAATGTTTTATTATGAACATGTTCCAATTATGTTGTTTAATTATTGTTCATGATAAGATCATATTGTTAATTGGAACATGGAGAACCACCCGAGAAAACAGTGCTACCACAAGGGTGGTATGGGACACCCTTGGCTGACTAATTAGGAAAGCTAGTAGAGGACTACCTCACCCGAAAAGAGCAAGGGCAGTAGGGGATTGGTCGGTATAGGGAGGTTCTCGGGCTGATTTTGCTGCGATGGCGGTCAGACGGGGGATCCCAATGCTGCGCTTCCTATAAACTGTAGCGAGTTTTCTGAAGCTAGTGGAACTTTGTAAAGGCCTCGTAGTGGTACCCTGCCTCGCTTCCTTAGTAGAGGTGTATGGGGTCTGATCAACACCATGGCAAATGGGTAAAACGACTTGTGGGTAAAGATGTGCAACCTTTGTAGAGTGTAAAACTGGTATATCAGCCGTGCTCACGGTCATGAGCAACTCGGACCCTCACATGATTAATTTATGGAACTAAACTTAATCTGTCATATGCATTGCATCGTGGGTGTTATTATTAATTGTGATTTCTTACTTAATTGGATTGGTATCTACTTATACCTAGTAACTGCTAATAAAATTTTGACCAACTTTAAAAGCAATGCTCAGCTTTAACCATCTTCTTTGGTAAGCCTTACACTTCACATGAACTCCCACTTTTGGTGAGTTCATACACATTATTCCCCACAACTTGTTGAGCGATGAACTTATGTGAGCTCACCCTTGTTGTACTCAAATCCCCCCAGGTCAAGGACATGTATCGCAGGATGAGGCGCATGAAGGATTCCATGATGAGGTCATGAGTGGTCTAGGTCGTCGCTCCCAGTCAACTTTGAGTTGCTGGATCATTGTCTTCATATGATGTAATTATTTAACTATTTTATATAATATATTAAAGATGTGACATTCGTTTCTGTACCATGAGTCATCATATGTGTGAGACTTGGTCCTATCACACTTGGTGATTATTTCGCGCCCGGGTCTTGGTGCCCCTGAAACCCAGGTGTGACAACAGCATTAGATACCACTTCAGTTGAGGCTGAGTGGCTTCGTGAACTCCTTATGGATTTACCGGTGGTTGAAAAACATGTGTCGGTTATTTCCATGAACTGTGATAAACAGACCGTGTTAATTAAAATTAATAGTTCTAAGGATAATATGAAGTCGACAAGGCACATAAAGATGCGTTTGAAATCTGTCAAGAAATTGAGAAACTCTGAAGTAATAGCGTTGGATTATGTCTATACGTCTAAAAATCTGGTAGATCAATTTACTAAGGGACTATCACATAGTGTGATAGATAGTGCATCAAGTTACATAGGCCTGAGATCCACCTAAAGTTTATCATAGTGGTAACATGTTCTATGTGATTGAGATCCCGTGAATTAGAATGGTGAAACAAGCTAGTGGTAGACTGAGAGGAAAGACCCTTAATAAGGCTCATTTCAGATGCATATCTTTCCTTACTGTAAGGTAGGTTGGTGTTTACACCTTAATATGTTCCAAGTGGCTTTGTGAAGCAAAGATGTTGTCCTACATAACATCTTTAAGGGAACATACCTATATGGGTTAACTGCTAGTCACATTTTATGATATCTGGGTGGTCTCTAGATACCCATGAAAGGCTATGGAGTTTTTCTTATATGCTCCAACCAGAGAGGATGTGTTCGACAATCTAGTAATGGTAAAGTGTTTAGATGAAACTCATTCCACACAAAACTGCCAATTCAAGGCCTAGTCCATTGTGTAGTTGTGGTTAAGTGTAGTCTATGCTTTAGGTGGATGTTCAACTTAATAGTCTCCATCGAAACACCAGTATATCAAACGTTTGAGATGATGAGAGCATTTTCATGTGACTTAGCATTTGGTGGGATTGTTGGATAAATGTGGGTTTGGCCCAATTAATATTCAATAATAGTCAATGCTAATGACCCACTTTAAATGCTATGTTGTACTAATAATTTAGCACCATATTGAAAGTTCAAGGAACAAATCAATCAACTTAAACAGGTGGACCGCTGGTGCATCTATTGAGAAGTTGAGAAAAGGATGAAGAACTGTCACGCCGCCGTCGGCTAGGCCGAGCTGTGGCCATGGCTCGTGGTAGATCGGACCTTGGTCTGAATATTCCTTTCAAACGGTTGTGTATTTTGCATGGAGTGATGACTATCGTGATGATCGTCTGTTTCCTGTCTTCTGGCTGGTAACCGACGTCAGTTACTCATCGATTTCTACCGTTTTTGTCTGTTCTTCCTTCTCCCTCCTTCTGACTGTCTATAAGAATGAAGAGGGAGGACTCTCTTCCGGTTACACGCGATCTCTCACACGCGTTGCAAACAACACGTCTGTGTCCCATCTTTAGTGAGCACACAGAGAGTGGCAGAGTAGGCCTCTGAAATCATCGTCCGTAGAGATACACTTGCATGGGTGTGCAGACAATCAGGTTTTTGGGGAGCGTTTTCACGACTGGTCGCTTCATCCGTTCGAACAGCGCTGCTTCGTCTACATCCGGTTCTTCGGCATCTTCCTCGGGCGACACGTGTTGCTGTTCTTCTTCTGGCAGTCGTTCGAGGGACTGCACTGCGTACATCTTCCTACATTGAATTGTACGGCTACATTGAACATACACACGAGATGTCTCGTGTGAATGGAGCCACTAATGCCTTGAGCATCGGTCTCTCCACAGGATACTTTATGCTTTTCGTATTTGTGCATATTTTGTTGTGCTTATGCAATTAGTGATACACACATGCACATACATGTAATCACATATATCACATTGTTTTTCTGGATTAAATTAAAACTAATAATGCCTAAATTTCTAACACTTATTTAGCTCCACCCTTGCTTCTAAGGTAAACTTGTGTAGTTCATGTTTATGAAAAAGTACACCAATATGTATGTATCGAAGTAATTAATGTCTATAGTGTACTTATTCGATATTGTAGTTGTTAATATAATTTTATAAAAACTTAGTCAATAGAAATTTGACCTGCAGTGGAAGTCACGTTGCTCTCCTACCACACCTGCATTAGCACATAGCACGTGGAAAGTTCGCAATGGCTTTTCACAAGGAGAATTCTGGTGTTCATTTGTGGAAGCTAAATCAAACTACTTAGGCCATGTTTAATTGCTTAGTCACTCTTCTAAACTTATGAACTAAACTTTAGTTACTAAAATTTCTTGTTTAGTTCTAGGGACTAAAACTAACTAAAAACATTAACTATTGTATATGAAGACAAGATTATCTCTAAAAATTTCTTGTTTAGTTCTTGTCATGATATCATATGTAGAGGCTGTGATAAAAATTTAAAAAGGTTTCGAGAAAACTGTGACGCACTATATGTAGAAACCTAAGAGATCCACATTGAAACTATATGATTTCATGTGTAGATCTCTTAGGTTTCTACACATAGTGTGTCACAGTTTTCTCGAAACATTTTCAAATTTTTATCACAGCCTCTACATATGATATCATGACACGTGGACAAGTTTCATGATTTTTTGACTTTGTTTGTGTTTTATACATTTTTTAAACATGTGGATGGCAAGTTCACGGCCATGTTTAGTGAGCATGTTGCTCGAAGTTTCCGGTCCGCTCCTGAAATCGGTCGTAACGTGTGCTAAATAACATGTGTATCATTTTTAAATGTACGATTATCCAAGTTTCGAGTGACTTGCAGTTCAAATCTAAATTTTCCGAAGAAATTCAAATAAACAAACTAAATCTACTAGCTATTGAAAACACTATTATAATTGTCCCAAAATGGTACATGCATGTCTACTTAGTGTAGGAACGTACCACAAAAAGTTTGGTTGCCAAAATAAAACAAATAAAAATATGGTTTGCCGAGTGTCCACAGAAGGCACTCGATAAAGGCTTTCTTTGCCGAGTGTCAAATATCTGGCACTCGGCAAAGAGGGGCTTTACCGAGTGCCTTCTGTGGACACTCGGCAAAGAATCTAGAACACATCTTTGCCGAGTGTCTGTCAGTTGACACTCGGCAAAGATGTCTTTGCCGAGTGCCCGCGATCTGGCACTCGGCAAAAAATATTTTAAAATTAAAAAAACTTTGCGGAGTGCCAGATCACGGGCACTTGGCAAAGATTAAAAATAAACCGGCCGACACGGATCCTTTCACCTTCTTCCTCTCCTCTCACTCTCTGTCACTCTCTCTCGCCCGCCACCCACCGCCGCCGCTGCCGCTCACCTCGCGCTCTCCCTCTCCGCCGCCGCCGCTCACCTCGATTGCTCCCTCGCCCTCTCACCTCGCCCTCTCCCTCTCCCTCGCTCTCTCCCTCGCCCTCTCACTCTCCCTCGCCCTCTCCCTTTCACCTCGCCCTCTCCCGCTCACCTCGCCCCCAACAGATCGCCCTCTCCCTCTTCCTCGCCCTCGCCCTCTCCCTCGCCCGCGTCGTCCGCCCACCGCCGCGCCGTGCCCCGACACCGTCGCGCCCCCGCACCGTCGTCGCCGTGCCCCAGCGTCTCCACGCCTCGCCCTCAACCGCCGTCGCGCTCGGCACCACACCGCTGCTTGGTAATGTGATTGTTAATCCTCTATATATGTGAGCATGTGATTTATAATGTGATGGATAGTTGGAGTTATATTATCTCTAGCCACTAGGTACTTAGAATTTGCATTGTGTGGATAGTTAGAGTTATATGAATTATGTCGTTGAATTATGCGTGGATGTCTCATGGATTGAATATATATATATATATATATATATATATATATATATATATATATATATATATTGTTGGCCATCGTGCCGTTGAATTATGCGTGTATGTCAGCCATCGTGCTGATAGTTTTATTTGCAGGATTTCGAAACCTCCCCGTGCAGGGGAGGTGCTGCCGAAATTTTCTTTTGCTAGGCTTCTGTTAGAGGATGGAGGACCGTGAGTGGATGTACACGGGCCGTAGAGGAAGGAACGATGTCACCCCTGAATGGATTAGAAAGACCGATGATTTCGTGGAACGAGCATATGGGGAAGCTGCTAAAGGAGCGAGTCTAGTCCCATGCACGTGCAACAAATGTACCAACCAGAAAAGAAAACCAAAGAAGACCATGGTAGAACATATTTGGAAGAATGGATTTACGTCGGGCTATACTCGGTGGATCTTTCATGGTGAAGCGCATCGTCCGAGAGAGAAAGTGCTGAGACAATGTGTCGAGGATTATGACATGGATGTGGGGGTAGCAGATATGTTGAACGACTATCAGGAGGCACAGTACATAGGAGGATGTATGGATGACGAGCCAGAGCCGACTGCAAAGGCGTTCTACGACATGTTTGACGCGGCACAGAAGCCCCTTCACGGCCAGACAATGGTTTCTCAACTGGATGCCATTGGACGTGTAATGACGTTCAAGTCGCAATACAGCATGAGTAGAGATGCATTCGATGGCTTGTTGACGGTTATTGGGAGCCTGCTTCCGGATGATCACGTTCTGCCAAAGAGCATGTACGAGGCACAGAAACTCCTTCGTGCACTCAAGATGACGTATGAGCAGATTCATGCTTGTCTGAAGGGTTGTATGCTATTTAGGAAAGAATACGTGGAGGCAAAGTATTGTCCCAAGTGTAAATCGTCTAGGTTCATGGAGGTAGACTCTGGTGATGGACAGAAGAGGCAGCTCGACATCCCCTTGACAATCCTACGACACCTTCCGTTACAGTACATGCAGAGCCTTGACGCCATACAGGGTTTCGCTCCGCCACCTCCATTGTTCCCTGCAGTTGACCCTGCTCTGTTCCATACTCCTGTGAGTATCAAAATTGTAGTTAGATGTTGGTAATGCATGTATAACACATGCAATCTCTTCTCTGTGCAGGGCCAATCTAGGGCGCCATCCAACAACCCTCATGAAGGGTACAACCCAATGCAGCACCAGTCCAACCGCCCACCTCCATGAGAGTTATGTTTTTAGTGTTTTGACTACAAAACTTATGTTAAATACTTATGTCAGAGCTTGTAAACTTGTGTTGATACTTTTGAACTTGTGTTAATACTGTTTGTGTTGAGAACCTCTGAACTTATGTTGAATACTTATGTCAGAATTTGTGTTAATACTGTTTGTGTTGGCTATATATGTCTGTGATGATATGTGATGTATATATGTGATATCTGTGAAATATCTTTTGTTTGTTTGGATAGAATAGGAAAAACAAATAAAAAAGGTGTGTACTGGTCACTTTGCCGAGTGTGACACTCGGCAAAGAGGTGCTTTGCCGAGTGTCAGGACCATAGCACTCGTTAAAGAACCAAGACCTGGGCACCGGTATAGGTTCTTTGCCGAGTGTAGTGGCTCTGACACTCGGCAAAGAAGCACGCTTTACCGAGTGCCATACAAAGCACTCGGCAAAGTACCTCACATGGGGACCCCACTGGCGGATCCTTTGCCGAGTGCAGGTAGGTAGACACTCGGTAAAGAGGTAAATTCTTTGCCGAGTGTATTAGGAAACACTCGGCAAAGGAGTCGTCTTTGCCGAGTGTCACCTAGAACACTCGGCAAAGACGCCGTCTTCGTCACCCAGTGCTGTACAGCTGCTTTTCTTTGCCGAGTGCTCTCTGGCACTCGGTAAAGCTTTTTGCCGAGTGCCCGAGAAAAAGTACTCGGCAAAGAAGGCTTTGCCGATGCACTGTATGCTGAGCCCTCTTTGCCGAGTGCGACACTCGGTAAAGACTCTGCCGAGTGTTTTTAAGGCTTTGCCGAGTGCTTCTGGCACTCGGCAAAGCCGTCGATTCTAGTAGTGTAAAGTTTAAGATGTGGGAACGAAACAAAACCTTAAAGTATATATGGGTGTTGGGATCTCCGGAACTAAACTTTAATGTTTGATATTAATTAGGATATTAAATATAAACTAATTACAAAACTAATTAGATAAATAAAGGCTAATTCACGTGATGGATCACTAATCTAATTTAGGCATGTTTGGTTTCTTTAGTCCAGAAACTAAAGTTTAGTTTAGGGACTAAAGATTCGTCACCATCCTATTTGGTTTCAGGGATAAAGTATTTAGAACTCATTAATGACTTGTAAGAAGATCAAAATACTATTTACCCTTCTCCTACCACTACCCTTCTCCTACCGTGATGGAAATAAATGAGGGGACAACAGATGGAATCAATTTGGTTTAGTCCTTTTTAGTCACTCGTTGAGGGACTAGAGACTAAAGCAGTTTAGTCCCTCGTTTAGTCTCATTATTTGATAATTTAAGGATTAAATGTGACTAATCTTTAGTCCCCGGACCAAACATGCTCTGAACATACTCTGAGTCCATGATTTGTCCATGTAGTGCTATAATAAACATATGTTAATCATAAAATAAATTAAGTTTAATAAATTCATATAATAAATTATCAATGATTTATATAATTAGTTTTATAATCAATTTATGATCAGTCTTCTAAACATTTAATGTGATATATACTAAACTTTTGTCTAGTGTTTGGTTACTATGGACTAAAGTCACATCATATGTTTGAATACTAGTAAATATAGTCTAATTATAAAACTAATTACACATACAAAGACATAGAACTAAACGACAAGACGAACATATTAAGTCTATTTTTTGTATGATTCACATATATAATGCTACAACAAATATTTACTAATTATAAATTAATTAAGTTTAATAAATTTATCTCATTGTTTAATCTTTATATATGTAATTAATTAATATTTATAATTGTTATTTAAACATTAGGTGTAATCGAGGTTAAACTTTACAGTAAAACTGACTACGCTTTGGATATGTTGTGGCTGTCGGGCGTGATAAAGCAATGGGCTATTGTCGCCAGACAAATCAAATCATTCTATACTGGTGCTCCATCATACTTTCTGTCTTTTTGTGTGAACATGTGACAACCTCTCCCATAGCGGCGAAACGTAGCACCGACTCCCACCAGCCAAAAGACGCGAGTGAGGTGGAAGCAGCAGTACGCCACGATCAGCGACAATGCCCCCTAGAAAAATGAAAAATTACACCGGTTAGAGATGGCAATAGGTATCATGAGTATTTATTTTATTAAGAGATATATATAGACTAAATATTCTACTCATGTGTTTTTATTAGACAAAAACCTTCAACCAGTGGGTAAACAGGTATTAGAATGTTCTATTCTCACCCATACCCCTTAATCCGTGGGTATAAAATACCCAATACCAACTTGGCCGAAAAAACATAAACTAGAGCACTTGTCCTTACCCGAAATAAATGAAACTCAAGCTATATAATCTCTAAGCTTAATTTATAGTTGTTTCCTGTGCAATTACGTAATTAGATATTATTTCTACAGATCTGATCACAATCCTAACCATACAGTTTGATGTTTGTAGCATCATGTGTCTATAATATTAGAGATCAAACAGTGTGATGCTTAATTATGGCACATGGTTTATTTAAATTTGATGTTTAGTAGCTGGTATTTTCTTAAGTTCATTATATTTATTGAATGATACTGCATATAAGATATGTCTAATTTTTGCGGGTACGAGACATCCGACGGGTGACTATACTCATGTTACATGAGTATAGGTATAAGAGTAAATTTATATCCACCAATGAATATGATGACCCGTCAAAATTTATATCCACCACAAGTATGAAATATTAATATCCGGTGTACATCCTCTGACCCCACCCACATCCGGCTCACGATTGAACAGGGACACGAGGGCGCAGAACGTCGTCCCCAGAACACAAGGCTCGCGCAGGCGGCAACCACCAGACATTCGCTGTCGTCTTTCGCACGATGACAATTCCGCAGCCCTACGCTTCTGCTTTCTCTCTCTAGAATATTACCCTTCTTATATATGCCGTTGAAAGTTGATTGATATACTTCCATATATGATTCTGCAATTTTTTTATTAAATGACACAGTTCGTTTCACACTGGGCAACGACGGTTGTGTATCTAAGACTTGGATGTAACCGTCTAAGTACCCTTCCCTTTAATCTAACTGTGTGATGCAAACATGGTTTATTAGGTTTTTTTTATAAAGCTACGTGATCTAATGGTAGAAAAATTTAAGTATTAGATGTGACATACAGTTAAATCATGGTCCCATACTCCCATGTATTATTAGAAAGGTTTGTTTGTGCGTTTATGTCTAAGGCTTATTACTTGCAAACAGTCGTGTGTTGTGTCCATGGATTTTGTTTATATATATATATATATATATATATATATATATATATATATATATATATATATATATATATATATATATATATATATATATATATATATATATATATATATATATATATACACGACAGCACTAAAATGCACTTGGGTGCATTCTCTATATTGAATGCACCCAGGCGTAATATATAAATACACCCCGATCAAGCCTCAGCGCGCCCTCGGCCGTCCTGTTCCCGCGCCTCTCTGCCCCCCGCTGCCGCCGCGCGCCACCCTCTCCCCCGCAGCCGCCGAGCGCCTCCCTGTCACCGCGCCGCCGACGTCTCCTCCTTCCTCCGATCCTCTAACCCTAGATCCATGGCCCCACCGTCGCTACCGCACCTTGAATCGCCTCGATGCTCCTCCCCTAATTCCTTGGCGATTGTTGTGGCTGGAGGTGCTGATCCGATATTGCCGTCTCCGATTGCGACAACGGGAGCGGGTGTACGCAGCGGATCAGGTGATCCCTTGCATCACAAGACGTTGCTGACGCCACCGCCTTCAATTCCACCTGGATCGCTAGTCACTCCTGATGCAGCCCAGCTGTTCCATCCGGTAAGAAAAAAAACAATCAAAAATTGTTGCTCCACTGTCGTTTGTTCAATATTGGTTGCAATTAATGATTGCAACTGCGTGGTTTATTGATTTTCTGTTGCATCGTTTGTTGATTGCAACTAGGTGTATCCTCTAATTGCAAACTTGAGTCTCTGTTTTTACTCATTGATTACCATTGCATGGTGTGTTTGTGCTCAAGTTGCAATGTTTGTTGCTTGTTGATTGCAACTAGGTGTATCCTCTAATTGAAACTTGAGTCTCTGTTTTTACTCATTGATTACCATTGCATGGTGTGTTTGTGCTCCAGTTGCAACGTTTGTTGCTTGTTGATTGCAACTAGGTGTATCCTCTAATTGCAAACTTGAGTCTCTGTTTTTACTCATTGATTACCATTGCATTGTGTGTTTGTGCTCCAGTTGCAACATTTGTTGCTTGTTGATTGCAACTAGGTGTATCCTCTAATTGAAACTTGAGTCTCTGTTTTTACTCATTGATTACCATTGTATGGTGTGTTTGTGCTCCAGTTGCAACGTTTGTTGCTTGTTGATTGCAACTAGGTGTATCCTTTAATTGCAAAACTCATGATTGCGTGTTGTTCTGCAGGATGCAAACATACTTGATGTGTTTGTCCCCAGAGTGCAGCAAACATTTGATACAAAGGAAGAAGCCTACCTCTTTTACCTTGACTATGCAAAGTTGACTGGTTTTAGTGTCAGCACAAAAAGGACTAGTAAAGAAACCAGACACTGGGTTTGCAACCGTGAGGGGTTTCTGAAGCCAGGTCAAGAGAATGAGGAGCCTATGACAAATAAGACATCGATGAGAATTGGTTGCCCTGCTTATGTGAAGGTGAAGGAGGACAAGAAGCGCAATATTTGGTATTTTCATCATGTTCAGGAAGCACACAATCACAAACTTGAACCCTCACCAAGGATGGTGAGATATATGCATTCTCATAAGCAGAGGGAGGCAGCGTTGGATGACCTGTTTGCAATCATGTCAAAGAGTGGTGTGCCAACACATGCAGCAATGAATGTAATGTCAGAATTATTTGGAGGCCGTCAAAACTGGTCGTTCATAGAGAAAGATGTCCATAACAAGTAGGTCATAAAAAAACTGACATCATATCTTTGTGTGATATATTGACAACAGCATATTTACTTGTTTTTTCTTTTATGGTACAGGAAAGCTGAGCAAGCAAGGGAGAGGGATGGGGACATGGATAAACTGTTCCAATTTTTCAGGGAGTGCAAAGAACACAATGAATACTTTTACTGGGATGTGGATTTTGAACCAAAAACAAATGTGCTTCGGAGCATTTTTTGGTGTCATGCTAGTCAGCGTGCAGAATACAAGGATTTTGGGGATGTAGTCACATTTGACACAACACACAAGACTAACAACAAGCATATGTCGTTGGCCATGTATGTGGGTTGCAGCAATAATTTGAAAAATGTGTCCTTTGGTCAAGCACTTCTTCGGGATGAAACAATAGACACATTCAGGTGGCTTTTTGAGACCTTTAAAAGTTGCATGGGTGGTCAGCAGCCTTTTGTGATTCTTACAGGTATGCTTTGGCTGCAAAAAAATGCTAGTCACATAATTACTGCTGTGTTGTTGCAACTGTATCTTTGAAAATGATTGCAATATTTTAAACTACTTGGTTGCAAACCTATTGGGGTTTTTTTGCTGATTTTTATTTTTGACACACAGATGAAGATGCAGCGATGAAGGAAGCAATAAGGATTGTGTTTAACAAGACACAACACCGAAATTGCAGATGGCACATAACCAGAACATGGGATTACGAGCTCGAGGAGCTGTACAAATTGCACAATGATAATAATCTAAAGGAGAAACTGCAATCCCTGATAAACTATCCTTTGGGGCCCACACAATTTGAGGTGGAGTGGAATAAGCTGGTGGATGAATGTGGCATAAGAGAACACCCTGCAATTGTTGCATTGTGGCAGAAAAGGAAGAGATGGATAGCAACATATTTCAAAGGCATGTACTGTGGGCGAATGACTTCCACCCAGAGATCTGAGAGCCAAAATATGGTTTTGAAAGATGGTTATGTTAACAATGTGACAAGCCTGCATATATTTGCAAAGAGGGTGCTTGACTCGATTCAGCACACAGACCACATGGATGCTGGGGAGTCACACTACTCACAGGTATTTGCCCACACCCCTGAATTTTTTGGTCTGATTGTAAAAAAACTGTTAAACATAAATGATTCCAACTGTTGGTGTGGTGTGATTGCAACCCCATATTAGGTGTGATTGCAACTGTTGTATAATTCTACCCAAATATCTGTTAAAAAATGTAAACAAAATGATTGCAACTGCTGGTGTGTTGTAATTGCAACTGCTGGTGTGGTGTGGATGCAAGCACTGAATAACTCTGGGGAATTTTGTTAAACAAACAATGATTACAACTGCTGTCTGGTGTAATTGCAACTGATGGTCTGGTGTGATTGCAACTTCTATATAACTATGCCCAAAAATCTGTTAAACAAACAATGATTACAACTGATGTTTGGTGTAATTGCAACTGCTGTCTGATGTGATTGCAACTGCTGGTCTTGATGCAGACTGAAGTTGTCAGAGCCTGCAAATCAAGATTTGATGAGCAACTCAGCAGGGTGTACACCAGGGCTGTGTACAATGAATACAAGAGGGAATATATTAACAGCACAGCTTTTGTGATAGAACCTGATCCGGGAGTGGAATGCGGTTACTTGGTGAAACATGAGAAAGGCGATGGGACATTTTGCTGGGCACAACACGCATTCAAGGTGGTGGCTGACAAAGCAGCAGGCGTGTATAAATGCGAATGCATGCAGTGGGAGCATACAGGTGAGATGAATTGCAACCTCGTTACATTAAAAAAATTAAACATTGATGTTCCTGCATATTTACATCCAAATTGCAACAAAAAAATGCAGGTCTGTTCTGCATGCACATAATAAAGGCATTCACCCACCTCCAAGTCCAAAACATACCTGAAAAGTACATTCTGAAGCGATATACACGTAATGCAAGATCTGTGGTTCCGTGGGACCGGCACGATGTGAGTGTTGGTGGTCAAAATGAGACAGAGTAGTCAAGGTTGTCGAAGCTGCTGCCAAAGTTAATGCGACTGGGAAGAGCGGGAAGCAAATCTGATAGAGCATACCCTGAAACTATCAGGCGCATCGACATGATAACTCCTGGGATTGAGCTTCTACGAACAACGGAGATTGGTCCGGACGAAGCAACAAATAATGAGTTGCAGCAAGATGCAGAAGGACGACGGAATATTGGTCCCATTGCACCAACACAACAAAGTTCTGACAACAATATAGAACCTGTTGTGATGCCAACTGGACCTACACCACCACCAGAATCGGGCCTCAATCCAGATTCTGCAAACTGCCTCACTGATCTAAGATTGACTGAACCGCCAGTGTCGCGCACGAAGGGTAGGAAGTCTGTCAGTGGGGCTAAATGTGCTAAAAATAGTGTGGAACCTGCTAATCCATACAGCACATATAGTGGGGGTCAGGGCATAAGAGAGTGCCAAACCTGCCATGTTAGGGGGCACTATAGCACAACATGCCCTCAGAACCCAAACAGAAGCAGAGTGGCCGAGAACAAGGACAAAAAGAGAAGTGTGAAAAGTGTAGGTTGGACTCCAAGAAAAAGAGGTCGCCCAACAATAAAAAAAGGACTAGATGGGAATCAAGATGAGGCACGGAGTGAGGGGGATGAGACACAGCAATCTGGGTGCACTATGGTCGTGGAGGAGTCAGCAGCACACGCGGTGATTGCAAGAATTAGGAGGGCGACAACTTGCCATGTTAATTACCAGGACGAAAGTTGTCGGCGTTTCGAACCCAGGTGGTCCCTGGACCGACGAGTAAATTGTCGCCGCGTGCCCCAACCCAGATGGGTCGGCGCGAGACGGAGCGAGAAGGGGGGAGAGAAGCCGGAGGGAGACAGGCGTAAAAGGGGAAACCCGCGGCCTTCGTGTTTGTCCCGCGCCCAGGTCGGGTGCGCTTGCAGTAGGGGGTTACAAGCGTCCACGCAGGAGGGAGCGAGAGGCTTACGCGAGCGCCGTCCCGTCCTTCCCCGCGCGGCCAACCTTCTGTAAGAGGGCCCTGGACCTTCCTTTTATAGGCGTAAGGAGGGGGTCCAGGTGTACAACTGGGAGATGTAGCAGTGTGCTAACGTGTCTAGCAGAGAGGAGCTAGTGCCCTAAGTACATGCCGTCGTGGCAGCCGGAGAGGTTTTGGCACCCTGTTCGTGTGATGTCGTGGCCGTCGGAGGAGCGCTGGAGCCTGGCGGAAGGACAACTGTCGGGGCTGTCGAGTCCTTGCTGACGCCTCCTTGCTTCCGTAAGAGGGCTGAGAGCCGTCGTCGTCATGGAGCGTGCGGGGCGCCATCATTACTTGTTTACCGGGGCGAGCCAGATGGGACGCCGGTCTTGTTCCCCGTAGCCAGAGCTAGCTAGGGGTAGGGTAATGATGGCCCCTCCTGTGACGCGGTCGGTCCGAGCCCTGGGTTGGGCGAGGCGGAGGCTCCTCCGAGGTCGAGGTTGAGTCTGTCTTCCGAGGCCAAGGTCAAGTCCGAGCCCTTGAGTCGGGCGAGGCGGAGACCGTCGGCTGAGGCCAGGGCTGAGTACGAGCCCTGGGGTCGGGCGAGGCGGAGTTCGTCGTCTTCCGGGGCTGAGCCCGAGTCCGAGCCCTAGGTCGGGCGAGGCGGAGTTCGCCGTCTTCCGGGGCTGAGCCCGAGTCCTAGCCCTTGGTCGGGCGAGGCGGAGTTCGTCGTCTTCCAGGGCTGAGCCCGAGTCCGAGCCCTGGGTCGGGCGAGGCGGAGCTTTCTATGGCGCCTGAGACCGGACTTGGCTGCTGTCAGCCTCACTCTGTCGAGTGGCACAGCAGTCGGAGCGGCACGGGCGGCGCTGTCCTCTTGTCAGGCTGGTTGCTTCTTGGCGAAGACTGGGCCTCGGGCGAGCCGAAGGTGTTTCCGTTTCTTGAGGGGGCCCTCGGGCAAGACGTGAATCCTTCGGGGTCGGCTGCCCTTGCCCGAGGCTGGGCTCGGGCGAGGCAAGATCGTGTCCCTTGAGTGGACCGAGCCTTGACTTAATCGCACCCATCAGGCCTTTGCAGCTTTGTGCTGATGGGGGTTACCAGCTGAGATTAGGAGTCTTGGGGGTACCCCTAATTATGGTCCCCAACAGTAGCCCCCGAGCCTCGAAGGGAGTGTTAAAACTCGCTTGGAGGCTTTTGTCGCACTTTTTTGCAAGGGGACCGGCCTTTCTCGGTTGCTTTTTGTTCCGGTGGGTGTAGCCCCCGAGGCCTCGGAGGAGTGGTTTGACTCCTTCGAGGTCTTAATGCGTTTCGCGATGCTTCGGCCGGTCTGGTTGTTCCCTCATGCGAGCTGGTCGTAGCCCGGGTGCACGGTCGGGTCCCAAGTTCTCGGGCTGGTATGTTGACGCTGTCAACGGTTTGGCCGGAGCCGGGTTTGCGAGAGTAGCCCCCGAGCCTCCACATAGAGCGAGAGGACGGTCAGGGACAGAATCGACTTTTTTACATACGCCCCTGCGTCGCCTTTCCGCAAGGAGGAGGGGCGAAAAAGCGCCATGTTGCCCTTGGAGGGCGCCGAACATGGTGTCTCCAGTGAGCTACTAACGGGTAATCCGAGTGGACGCCCGTGCGCTATTTGTTAGGGGTCGGCTAGAGGCCCGGAGGCGCGCTCCAAAAGTACCTGCGGGTGATCTGCCGGACCCGGTCCCCTTTTGACGGGGTCCGAGAGCTCGATGCCTCCCTCTGATGGGATTCCGTTACAAGATCGTTCCCGCTGGTCTCGGAAATGTCCTAGGGTACCTCGGGAGTGTAGCCCGAGCCTTGGTTATGTATCGAACGTACCCAGGGTCATCGGTCATCCCTCGCTCTGCGTCTGAGGCGGCTGTGAACCCTTCGAGGGCCAGCCTACGAACCCCTGATCAGTAGTGGGCGCGGAGCCCGAGTGGCCTGAGGCGGCCGTTGAACCCTTCCGAGGGGCCGGCCTTCGAACCTCTGACCAGTAGTGGGCGCGGAGCCCGAGCGCTCTGAGGCGGCTGTTGAACCCCTCCGAGGGGCCAGCCTTCGAACCTCTGATCAGTAGGGGGGCTCGGGGCCCGTTTCCTTCGCGGGGAAGGATCCCTTTCGGGGTATCCCCTTTCCCGATCCCTGTTATAAGAGAGAGAAAGAGGAAAAGGAAAAGGATACGAAATCGAAATGATGTGGCGCACCTTTTTTGACGCGGTCATTATGGCGAAGGCGAAGCGTCGCCCGCTTCTCCTGCCAAAGGTGCCGCCTGTCCTGCCGCAGAGTTAATGCGACAGGACGAGTGGTTCACGGGGCAGCTGTTGCGCGCGTTCGAGCCATTCGAGGAACGGAACACGGGCGCGCCGTCTTCACGCCGCGAGAGAGGGTTCCCTTGCTGTCCCTGGATGGGACGTGAGCTTGGCTGACGACGTGACCGCTGCTTCCGCCCGCCTGCCAACGCCATTACTGCCGGCCCATTTTTGGTCGTATTGACCGTCGCGCCTTCTCCCGCAGCTGACTGACCCGTGACCGATGTGCCTGGCTGGCACTGTTGGGTCATACGCAGGGTTGCCTCGAGTTGTGGTACTGGTTCCGCAGTCGAGGAGGCGCGATAGTGGCGTGAGTAGCGGTGCAGTTGCTCGCACGTAGCAACCGGCGCGCCGGTTGCATGACGTGTGGGCCTGGGCCTCCATGCTGGGCGCGTTGGAGTCGAAGGGGCGCGCCTACTTGGCGCGGTTGCATGCCGCCTGCATGGTTGTCCGCCCTTTCACCCGCTGGTCTGGGCGAAAGTGGAGGAATGCTTGTAACCGCTGGGCAGTTGCGCGCACCGCGCGCGGCGGTTTGGCTTCTTCTGCCCTAGGCCAGCTTGCATGACGCGTGGGACCCAGCCCCCGTGTCGTAAGGGGAGTACCTTGGAGCGTGTTGGAGAAGACTCAACCCGCGATGGCTGAGGACGCAAGTGGGGAGAGTTGCCTTTAAAAGGAGGGTGACCCCCTTGAAAGGCAACCATGTCTTCGCGCTCCCTTATGCATCGCGTCTTTCCACCTTCCGAGCCCCCGGATGGGGAACACCCGCGATCCTTCCGCCTTGTTGTTGGAGGAACACAACTTCGCGGAAGTTGGTACCTTTCAGCCATCGTTCGGCTTCAAGGATTTTCATCAGGCAGCCCGGTCGCATCCCCTCGCCGGTGGTCACCCAAGACGGTGACCACTAGCCCCTGGGTGGGGAGAAGCAAGCCGGGCTGCGGCCTCTGCCCCTCCCTCAGCTTCAAGGATGTTCATCATCAGTGCTAGGGAGGGGAGTGCGCTGAGTTGGGGTCGGTCTCCACGCGACCAGCGGCCCGCTCCTTCCCTCAGCGATCGAGGGGAAAGGCGTTCGCCGTTCGTGGCGCTGGCAGCTGCCGCGTGTCCGGCTCTCCGGCCCGAGCGGCTTCGGCGCCGCTTCCGGTGCTACCTTCCGCCGCGGCAGCCGGAAGAGGTTTCTCCGCCGACGAGATAGTCGGTGCCGCCCGCGGACTGACCTCCAACTCTACGGCCTTCTACTCGTCCTCGCCTCTCGAGTGAGGACATGGGCGAGGGCTTTATGGCAGCAGCATCCGCCCTGAGGTCATCGCTGCTGCTGTTCGGCCCCTCGTAGCAGAAGTCGTCGTCGTCGCTGTTGGAGCGAGCGGCGGCGAGCCATCCGTCGGCCTTCTGTTGCTCCGCAGGCCCCCCAATCGTGTGGGGTTGTTCGTACCTGTGGAGGCAGAACCGGAGTTCCGTTTGTAATGGCACCTTGAGTGTCGGTGTCTGTTCATTGTGGCTGTCAAAGCCTGAACATGTATGTATCTTTGGCACGGAGCCATGTTTTTTCCTCATTTCGAGCACTAAGGCTCGCCTGTCGGCTATCTGAACCGCTTCACCAAGTGTGAGTTGCCTCGTGCGAAGGTGACGAGTGAGGTATCCTTATCCCGGAGGCGTAGGAATCCCTCGGCTCGGTCGGCCTTGCCGCCCGAGGCTTCTCTTGCTTAGTTAAAGGAACCCCTCGGCCGCCCTTCGATGAGCCGAAGCCGGAGGTAGCGGTGTCAGCATGGACAGGGGCAGAGTTGGCTCGAAAAGAAGATTTGGTCAGCCGGAGCCTGGCCAGGTCGTCCGCTGGCGGGACCGACGCCGGAGTTGAGTTGCCGAGGCCACAAACCGGGCTGATGTCCTCGGGGGACAGCTGGCTGAGGCTTCGGGGTGGCCGGCCGAGCCGTCTGCTCAAGCCGGATCCCTGGAGAAGACCCTGCAGCGATGGCCCGGGCGTGGTGCTGATGTCGTCCTTCGGAGTGGGGATCCTCCAACCGCGTCGCCGTCCGAGGCTAGGTCGGACCTCGCCGAAGGTGTAGATGACGCCGAGGGTGCTGCTGCTCCCTTCAACTGTCAAGGTCCGAGCCTGCAGGATCGGGTTATCTTGTAGTGTGCGTATGTTTTCTGCGGCCGCCGAGGCCCAAACATACTGTCGTCGTGTTGTAAAGCTGTGTTTCTTTTCCTCTTGTTTCGAGTGTCTGGACTTGTTTGTCGGTAACAGAATTACTTGTCCGAGCGAGAGTTACTTTTCACGGAAGGTGACGAGTGAGGTATCCGTATCCTGGAGGCGTAGGAGTCCCTCGGCTCGGTCGGCCTTGCCGCTTACGCGTACTCTTACTCGTCCGTGGGATTTTGCTATCAATATAGTCAAGAAGGCCCGAAAAATCGTTTTGGCAGAAGAGTTTTCGAGCGTGAAGACTTGTTCGGTCCGCGGAATCACTTATCCGAGCATGAGTTACTCATCGCAGAAGGTGATGAGTGAGGTATCCGTATCCCGGAGGCGTAGGAGTCCCTCGGCTCGGTCAGCCTTGGCTGCTTACGTGTACTCCGTCGTTTTCAGGATCCACTTTCGAAGTAGTCGAAAAGCACGAAAGACATTCTGGCAGAAAAGATCTTTTTCCGAGGAAAATTTTGACGCAGAGGGGGTTCCCCCCTTTTAGCCCCTGAGGGAGGGTCGGGCTTTGCCGAGGCAAGGCTGACCCTTCCTTGATGACTAAACTTTGTGCGTGAGCGAGGTGTATGAACGACTTGAAAGCATCTTAAGGGTAGAAGCGACGTAGCTGTCGGATGTTCCAAGCGTTGCTGTAGACCTCGCCTTGACTGTTGGCCAGCTTGTACGTCCCGGGCTTCAGAACTTTGGCGATGATGAACGGCCCTTCCTAGGGAGGCATGAGCTTGTGCCGCCCTCGGGCGTCTTGTCGCAGTCGAAGCACCAGGTCGCCCACCTGGAGGTCTCGGGACCGAACCCCTCGGGCGTGGTAGCGTCGCAGGGACTGCTTGTACCGCGCCGAGTGTAGTAAGGCCATGTCTCGAGCCTCCTCCAGCTGGTCCAGTGAGTCTTCTCGATTAGCTCGATTGCTTTGGTCGGCGTAGGCCCTCGTCCTCGGGGAACCGTATTCTAAGTCTGTGGGCAAGATGGCCTCGGCCCCATAGACTAGAAAGAACGGTGTGAAGCCCGTGGCTCGGCTCGGCGTTGTCCTCAGACTCCAGACCACAGAGGGGAGCTCCTTCATCCATCGCTTGCCGAACTTGTTGAGGTCGTTGTAGATCCGCGGCTTGAGTCCTTGCAGGATCATGCCGTTGGCACGCTCTACTTGCCCATTCATCATGGGGTGAGCCACGGCGGCCCAGTCCACCCGGATGTGGTGATCCTCGCAGAAGTCTAGGAACTTTCTACCGGTGAACTGGGTGCCGTTGTCGGTGATGATGGAGTTTGGGACCCCAAAACGATGGATGATGTTGGTGAAGAACGCCACCGCCTGTTCGGACCTGATGCTGTTTAGAGGTCGGACCTCGATCCACTTGGAGAATTTGTCGATGGCGACCAGCAGGTGCGTGTAGCCCCCGGGCGCCTTCTGCAAGGGACCGACGAGGTCCAGACCCCACACAGCAAACGGCCAGGTGATGGGTATCGTCTGCAGAGCCTGAGCGGGCAGGTGTGTCTGCTTCGCATAGAACTGACACCCTTCGCAGGTGCGGACAATTCTAGTGGCGTCGGCCACCGCCGTCGGCCAGTAGAAACCTTGTCGGAAAGCGTTTCCAACAAGGACTCGAGGCGCTGCGTGATGACCGCAAGCCCCCGTGTATTTCTTGCAAGAGCTCCTGGCCTTCAGCGATGGATATGCACCGTTGGAGGATGCCTGAGGGGCTGCGGTGGTAGAGCTCCTTCCCGTCCCCCAGCAAGACGAACGACTTGGCGCGCCGCGCCAACCGTCGAGCTTCGGCTCGATCAGGGGTAGCTCTCCTCAGTGGAGATATTGCAGGTACGGGGTCTGCCAGTTTCGATTAGGCGTGACCCCGCTCCGCTCCTCCTCGACGCGCAGTGCCTCACCCTCGGGGGCCGAGGGTGCCTCGGGCTGAGCCGAGGGAGCCTCGGGCCGAGCCGAGGGTGCCTCGGGCCGAGCCGAGGGTGCCTCGGGCTCGGGCGCGTCGTCGGTCTTGACAGAGGGTTGATGCAGGTCTCGGGAGAAGACGTCCGGGGGAACCGTTGTTCGCCCCAAAGCTATCTTAGCTAGCTCATCCGTAGTCTCGTAGTAGCGTCGGGCGATGTGGTTGAGCTCGAGCCCGTAGAACTTGTCTTCCAGGCGCCGAACCTCATTGCAGTAGGCTTCCATCTTCGGGTCGCGGCAGTGGGAGTTCTTCATGACTTGGTCGATGACGAGCTGCGAGTCACCGCGAGCGTCGAGGCGTCGGACCCCCAGCTCGATGGCGATGCGCAACCCGTTGACCAAAGCCTCGTACTCGGCCACATTGTTGGACGCCGGGAAGTGGAGGCATAGCACGTAGCGTAGGTGCTTCCCGAGGGGAGAGATGAAGAGCAGGCCCGCGCCTGCCCCTATCTTCATCAGCGACCCATCGAAAAACATGGTCCAGAGTTCCGGTTGGATCGAAACTGTTGGGAGTTGGGTATCGACCCATTCAGCCACAAAGTCCGCCAAGACTTGGGACTTGATGGCCTTCCGAGGGGCGAACGAGATTGTCTCGCCCATGATTTCCACCGCCCACTTTGCAATCCTACCCGAGGCCTCTCGGCACTGGATGATCTCCCCCAGGGGGAAGGATGACACCACAGTCACCGGATGAGACTCGAAGTAGTGTCGCAACTTCCGCCGCGTCAGGATCACCGCGTACAACAGCTTCTGAATTTGTGGGTAGCGGATCTTGGTCTCGGACAGTACCTCACTGATGAAGTAGACTGGCCTCTGGACAGGCAATGCATGCCCCTCTTCTCGTCTCTCAACCACGATCGCGGCACTAACCACCTGAGTGGTAGCGGCGACGTAGATCAAGAGGGCTTCTCCGGCAGCGGGTGGCACCAAGATGGGCGCGTTCGTGAGGAGCGCTTTCAGGTTCCTGAAGGCTTCCTCGGCCTCAGGGGTCCAAGTGAAGCACTCAGCCTTCCTTAAGAGGCGGTACAGAGGCAGGCCTCTTTCGCCGAGGCGCGAGATGAAACGGCTCAGAGCCGCAAGGCATCCCGTGACCCTCTGTATGCCTTTCAAGTCCTTGATGGGCCCCATGTTGGTGATGGCCGCGATTTTCTCCGGGTTGGCCTCGATGCCCCGCTCGGAGACGATGAACCCCAAGAGCATGCCTCAGGGGACCCCAAAGACACACTTCTCAGGATTGAGTTTTACACCTTTCACCTTGAGACATCGGAATGTCGTTTCAAGGTCAGAAAGGAGGTCGGAGGCTTTCCTTGTCTTGACTACGATGTCATCGACGTAGGCCTCGATCGTTCGACCAATGTGTTCGCCGAACACGTGGTTCATGCACCGTTGGTACGTTGCACCCACATTCCTCAAACCAAACGGCATGGTAACATAGCAGTACATGCCGAAGGGTGTGATGAAAGAAGTCGCGAGCTGGTCGGACTCTTTCATCCTGATCTGGTGATACCCTGAGTAGGCATCGAGGAAAGACAAGGTTTCGCACCCAGCAGTGGAATCCACGATTTGATCGATGCGAGGCAGAGGGTAGGGAACTTTCGGACATGCTTTGTTTAGACCAGTGTAGTCTACACACATCCGCCATTTCCCTCCTTTCTTTCTCACAAGCACAGGGTTGGCAAGCCATTCGGGATGGAATACCTCTTTGATGAACCCTGCCGCCATTAGCTTGTGGATATCCTCGCCTATGGCTCTGCGCTTTTCCTCGTCGAATCGGCGCAGAGGCTGCTTCACGGGTCGGGCCCCAGCTCGGATATCCAGCGAGTGCTCGGCGACATCCCTTGGTATGTCGGGCATATCCGAGGGACTCCACGCGAAAACGTCGGCGTTTGCGCGGAGGAAGTCGACGAGCACTGCTTCCTATTTGGGATCGAGCTCAGAACCGATCCGGGTTTGCTTGGAGGTGTCATTGCTGGGGTCGAGAGGGACGGATTTAACCGTCTCTGCTGGCTCGAAGTTGCCAGCGTGGCGCTTCACGTCTGGCGCCTCCTTGGAGAGGCTCTCCAGGTCGGCGATGAGGGCCTCGGATTTGGCGAGGGCCTCGGCGTACTCCACGCACTCCACGTCGCATTCGTACGCGTGTCGGTACGTGGGGCCGACGGTGATGACCCTGTTGGGGCCCGGCATCTTGAGCTTGAGGTAGGTGTAGTTGGGGACGGCCATGAACTTGGCGTAGCATGGTCTCCCCAGCACGGCGTGGTAAGTTCCTAGAAACCCGACCACCTCGAACGTGAGGGTCTCCCTTCGGAAGTTGGAGGGCGTCCCAAAGCAGACGGGTAGATCGAGTTGTCCGAGGGGCTGGACGCGTTTCCCGGGGATGATCCCGTGAAAAGGCGCAGCGCCTGCCCGGACCGAGGACAGATCAATCCGCAGGAGCCCGAGGGTCTCGGCGTAGATGATGTTGAGGCTATTGCCTCCGTTCATGAGGACCTTGGTAAGCCTGACGTTGCCGATGACAGGGTCGACAACGAGCGGGTATTTCCCCGGGCTCGGCACGCGGTCGGGATGGTCGCCCTGGTCAAAAGTGATGGGCTTGTCGGACCAGTCTAGATAGACTGGCGCCGCCACCTTTACCAAGCAGACCTTCCTATGCTCTTGCTTGCGGTGCCGAGCCGAGGCGTTCGCCACTTGCCCACCGTAGATCATGAAGCAGTTGTGGACCTCGAGGAACTCTCCTGCCTTGTGATCCTCCTTCTTATCGTCATCGCGGGCCCTGCCACCCTCCGCAGGTGGCCTGGCCTTGTGAAAGTGGCGCCGAAGCATGGCGCACTCCTCAAGGGTGTGCTTAACGGGCCCCTGATGATAGGGGCACGGCTCCTTGAGCATCTTGTCGAAGAGATTGATGCCCCCAAGAGGTTTCCGAGGGTTCTTGTACTCAGCAGCGGCGACAAGGTCAGCGTCGGCGGCGTCGCGTTTCGCTTGCGACTTCTTCTTGCCTTTCTTCTTGGTGCCGCGCTGAGTGGACGCCTCGGGGACATCCTCCGGCTGGCGGCCCTGGGGCTGCTTGTCCTTCCGGAAGATGGCCTCAACCGCCTCCTGGCCGAAGGCGAACTTGGTGGCGATGTCCATCAGCTCGCTCGCCCTGGTGGGGGTCTTGCGACCCAGCTTGCTCACCAGGTCGCGGCAGGTGGTGCCGGTGAGGAACACGCCGATGACATCCGAGTCGGTGACGTTGGGCAGCTCGGTGCGCTGCTTCGAGAATCGCCGGATGTAGTCCCGGAGAGACTCTCCCGGCTGTTGGCGGCAGCTTCGGAGATCCCAGGAGTTCCCTGTAATACTCAAATTTGTATACAAAGGAATATGGTGGATTTCCACATTTTGTGTGCCTTATTTGCATCATAGAAAGAGCACTTATGTAATTGAGAGTGACTAAATAAAATAATGATTCTAAAATAAAAGAAAGTGCATTTGTTGGAGTTTTATTGTTTGTGCATTTAGTAAAATGATAATGTTGATAATAATAATAAAATAATAATTCTAAAGGTTGAATTGAATCCCTAAATTAAACCCTAGGGTTTAAAAAAATAAGAAAAAGAGAAATGATATAAAAATATATAAAAAATAGATATTCCTAAACTTGGATATTCTTAAACTTATTACTGTTAACTATACAAACATAGTGTAAATGATAAGCCATAAAAGTTTGAATTTAAACTTGGATTCAAATTGGATTTTGAAAATGAAGAAAATAGAAAGAAAAATAAAAAGAAAAAGGATAAAATGCCTTATGGGCCGGCCTCTACTCATTTTGGCCCAGCAGTGCAACCCACCCGCGCGGCCCGGGCACCCTCCTTTCCACCGTGCGCCGACAGGCCGGGCCCGCGGGCAGCCACTCCAGTCGCTGGTGTGTGGGGTCCGTTTGACAGCTGAAACCCGCTCCTTTCCCATTCATTAGTTTTCTGGTATCGCTTACGTGTGGGCCCGGTTGATCGGAATCATCCCTATCCTCTCTAACGAACCCCGCGCGTGATGTTCGGCTGGCCGACTCCGTTCGCCTCAACCGGGCCGCATCTATCGGGGTAGTTCACCGTCCCGCCTCAGCTACAAGAAGCCGAAGATCTGTCGCGCTTACCGAAGACCTAATTCCGCCGTGCCACGAGACCAGACCCTATTGCCACCGTCCGTAAGTAGCAGTAGAGGCCCGCCACCAGTAGCCTACCTCCGTACTCACGCCTCGCCTTCGGTGCACCACCAATTGGAATCGCCAGGGCGCCGTGAAGCTGTTGGTGACCTCATGATGGGTCGGGGATCATCGGCGCGTGGTGAATTCGTCGTCGGGTGATGCCGCCGCGGACTTTGTCGCGGGCAGCGCTGTCCTCGCCAGACTATCAAGTAAGACCCTGTCCACTGATCTTGCGCTCACCTCCGCCCTGCGTAGGTAGAACCCGTGTTCGGATTTAGGTAGCCAGATCATCGATCCACGGGGAGAGGGTGCGCTGTGAAGGTCTGCGCCGCCGTGATCGGAGCTCAGCGGAGAAGATGATGCGCGGACCTTCGATCTGTGAACGAACGGCTCCGATTTAATCAGGGTTCCTCTTCGCGAGATCAGCCCGGGATCGTTGGATTTCATTTGGACGAACAGGATTAGGTGTGGGGGAAAACAATCGGTCGGCTTGGGATCTGGACCGTCTGTTTGGAAACCGATGGATGGATCCGACCTCGCGTTAAAGTCGTGTAACGGTCGTGGACCGTGGGATTCAAATCCAACGGGCTGGAATAGAGTAGCGGTCTGAGCGCGCAACCAATCTAATCCGGGCCTCTGATTTCCGATCGGACGGCTAGGAATCGTTGATACCCTTTCGCCGAGCCATAATTGCAAAAGAGCCCCCGCAGAATCATAAAACCAACCCGCCGTCCCTAGCGACTGTGCTCTGTGTCTTGGTGTTCTTACGCCCGAGACCCCTGCACTTCTCATATTTTAGCGCCCAGTCCAGAGGATTAGAAAATCAAATAAATAAATTCAGAAATAGATTTTTAATATAAAAACAATTCCTAGAACTTATTTAATCCATAGAAAATTCATTTTTAGTCCAAATCACTCCATTCCAGTTTCTAAAATTTTGTAATAATGTTCTCTATCACTTAGTATCTCTGTTTTGGCATAAAAACAGTAAGAACATTAATTTAACATTTAATCCTATTATAATCACCTTAAATCTTAGGAAATTCATAACTCGAAATCTATAACTCAGAAAATTATGATTCCAGTTCCTAGGTTTTTATTTTAATATGTAGAATATCTCTGTGTATTTTGTTTACATGCTTGGTGTAATGTTAATTTTCCCTATATCCTGTGCTTGTTTGTATTGTGGCGAGTAGAAGAGCCCGTTGCTGAGGATCCTGGTGAGCAGCAGATTGAAGTAGCTGAGCAGGAGCTCATTGAAGGCAAGTTGTGCCCTTGACCACTTTTTACCTAATAATGCTCTTTAATATCACTTATCCATGCATAGGTTAATTTTGATGGGACCCAATAGGTCACCCTAGAATTGTTTATCTCATTACCTTGTTTACCCCTGAATCACTTGGGTAGTTTGCTATTGCTTTACATGGTTTTGGGATAATCACTTATTACCTCTATGTTCCAATTCTTTATGTTATTCTGTTTATGTTCATGTCAAGTTCATTAATGTTAATTGGAACATAGAGCTTAACTTGAGTAACACGTGCCACCACAAGGGTTTAATGGGACGCCCTTGGCTGACTAATTAGGAAAGCTAGTGGAAGACTACCTTACCCGAAAGGGGCAAGGGCAGTAGGGGAGAGGTCAGTGCGGGGAGGTCCCTGGTTGATTTTGCTGCGATGGCTGTCAGCCAGGAACCCTGTACTGGATCTTCCCATAAACTGTAGCGGGTTTTCGGAAGCTAGTGGAACTTTGTAAAGGCCTCGTAGTGTTGCCCTGCCGCGCTTCCTAGGTAGAGGTGTATGGGATTCATGACCCCTTGGCAGATGGGTAACATGACTTGTGGGTAAAGGGTACAACCTCTGCAGAGTGTAAAACTGGTATACTAGCCGAGCTCACGGTCATGAGCAGCTCAGGACTCTCTGATGTTTAAATTATGGAACTTAAATTCAATTTTGTCATTTGCATTGCATGGGTTTGTTATTAATTTTGTTCTATTACTTTACTTATGGTTTGGTATTTACTTACACTTAGTAACTGCTAATAAAATTTTGACCAACTACTTAAAAGCAATGCTCAGCTTTAACCCCTATCATTGATCAGCCTTACACTTCACATGAGCTCCCACCTTTGGTGAGTTCGTGTCACATTATTCCCCACAACTTGTTGAGCGATGATCATGTGTGAGCTCACCCTTGCTGTCTCACACCCCCCCCCCACAGGAGATGATCAGGTGGTTCAGGAGGAGCCGCCTAACACTGAGGAGTTCGATCTGATCTAGGTGGCGTTTCCCAGTCGACATTGGCGCCGACGATCCTTAGTTCGTTTTATATTTATCTCTTATTTTGTAATAAGTCTTCCGCTATGTAATAAATACTCTGATGATTTATGACATTTATCTCTATACACTCTGTTATTATATATGTTGTCTTCTTGGCGCATGTATGAGATGCACCCGGCTTTGTCCTTTAAAACCGGGTGTTACAGAAGTGGTATCAGAGGAATGTTGACTGTAGGACGAAACCTAGATAGAAAGGGACAACCCTCACCTATTTATCTCATTCTGATTCATTCTATACTCACCTTACTTTGATTCTTTCTACACTTATCTTGATCCTGTCTCACCTTCTACTGTTCTACTCTGACCATTCTTACCTTTTCTACTCTGAGACAAGATGGATTTCATACCTTGGAATCCCTACCATTATGACCTTCTTAAGGGATAGGAGACCTAAAAAAAATTTAAAATTATTTTCTCTATTAAAAATGTTGGTTGATTGTTCTGATGATCAGTGCCTGATTTGCTTCTTTGATTGATTGAAATGGTATAGACGGGCATCTTAGCATGTACCACCATAAGGTAATGTATTAGCTTTAGTGGATAACACACTAATCTACTTAGCTAATAAATCCCCCGCAGTAACATTTCTAGTAACTACTCGCCTTGTCTATAATTCTTCCTTTCTTACCCTGTATTTCTAACCCAGATGGACTATCCCTATAGTGTTAGAAGAGAGCACTATAGACGTGATCCTTGGTATGTCATGGTTAAGAAAGGCAAAGGCAGCATATACACTGTGCTAAGGGAACCGTAGAACTCACCAGTTCCAAAGGACAAAGATTTGAAGTTGAAGTTGCGGTAACTACCACCATCAGACTAGCGGCATTCTTAGTAGATGAGAAGTTGGTGGGTGACAACATCCGTGCAGTTAGGGATTGTTCGGATGTCTTTCTAGAGGAGTTGTTAGGGATGCCACCAGATATGGAAGTTGAGTTGGTTATTAATCCCTTATCTAGGACTGCCCCTACTTTCAAACGACCATACAGGATGTCTGAAGAAGAGTTAAAGGGACTGAAGAAGCAGTTAACGGAATTACAAGTGGTTGGGTATATTCGTTCGAATTCTTCACCTTATGGAGCACCGGTTCTATTTGTGCAGAAGAAGGATGGATCGCAACGGATGCGTGTGGACTATAGATCACTTAATGATGTCACGGTGAAGAACAAGTATCCATTACCCCGTATTGAGGATTTGTTTTATCAGATGAGAGGAGTCAGGGGTATTCTCGAAGATTGATCTCCGATCGGGATACCAACAAATGAAGATTAGACCATTGGATTTTCCCAAGACGGATTTCTCGACCCGATATGGTTTATATGAGTTCACCGTTATGTCATTTGGACTAACTAATGCAACAACCTATCTTATGGATCTGAAGAATAATGTGTTCATGATCTGGACAGATTCGTCGTAGTTTTCATCGACAATACTCTTATTTGTTCTAAGAGTGAAGTGATCATGAGGAACATCTGAGATTGGTGCTACAGAAGCTACGAGATAATCAAGTCTACGCCGAGTTCAGCAAGTGCGAGTTTTGGATTGACAAGGTGCCACTCCTTGGACATACTATTTCTAATGGAGGAATAGCAGTGGATCCTGCTAAAGTGAGGGAGATAATGGAGGGGAGAGTGCCCACTACAGTTACTGAGATTTGGAGTTTCGTGGGACTAACAGGATATTATCGGAGATTTATTGAAGGATTCTCTAAAATTGCCAAGCCTATGACATCGCTTTTGGAGAAAGGAAGAGAATTCAAGTGGGATGAGAAATGCCAAGAGAGTTTTGATCAATTGAAGGAGAGATTGATGTCACCTCCAGTATTGATTATGCCAGACCTATAGAAGGGATTTGACATTTATTGTGATGCATGTGGCCAAGGACTTGGATGCGTGCTTATGCAAGAAGGTCATGTGATTGCTTATGCATCTCGTCAGTTGAGGAAGCATGAATTGAACTACCCCACTCATGACTTGGAATTGGCAGCGGTTGTGCATGCACTTAAGATTTGGAGACACTACATTATGGGAACTAAGTGTCAAGTGTACACGGATCATAAGAGTTTGAAGTACATATTCACTCAGAAGGATCTCAATCTTCGGCAACGCCGTTGGTTGGAGCTCATTAAGGATTATGACTTGGAGATTCACTATCACCCAGGCAAGGCGAATTTGGTTGCAGATGCCTTGAGTCGTAAGGAGCATGTTCACTCCGCTTTCGTCGTCCAGCTACCTGATGAATTAGCAAAAGATTTTGAGAGACTCAACCTGGGAATTGTTACACATATGGAAGGAGTGACTATCGAATTGGAACCTACCTTGGAGCAAGAGATTCGTAAAGGTCAGATTGGTGATGCCAAAATCCAGGAGATCAAGGATCTAATAACAGAGGGTAGAGGCCCGGAATTCACAGAGGATGAGCAAGGCACTATATGGTTCAAGAATCGGATCTGTGTTCCCGATATTGATAGTCTTCGGGAAACCATATTGAAGGAGGCACATGATTCAGTTTATTCTATTCATCCGGGAAGTACAAAGATGTATCAGGATTTGAAGCAAAAGTATTGGTGGTATGGACTAAAGAGGGATGTGGCTGCACATGTGGCTATGTGCGATGTGTGCCAAAGAGTTAAGGCTGAACACCAGAGGCCAGTCGGGCTATTGCACCCACTAAAGATACCTGAGTGGAAATGGGAAGAAATTGGCATGGATTTCATTGTTGGATTACCCCGCACGTCTGCTGGATATGATTCTATATGGGTGATTGTGGACAGGCTAACTAAAGTAGCCCACTTTATTCCAGTAAAGACCACATATTCAGGAGCCAAGTTAGCAGAGTTGTACATGGCACGGATTGTATGCCTGCATGGTGTGCCAAAGAAGATTGTGTCAGATCGAGGATCGCAGTTTACCTCTCGATATTGGAAGAAGTTGCACGAGTCATTGGATACAAGATTAAATTTTAGTTCGGCTTACCATCCCCAGACTGATGGGCAGACTGAGAGGACTAACCAAGTGCTGGAAGATATGTTAAGAGCTTGTGCTCTTAAACATGGTGGAAGTTGGGATAAGAGTCTACCTTATGCTGAGTTCTCTTATAATAATAGCTATCAGGCCAGTTTGAAGATGTCACCGTTTGAGGCTTTGTATGGCAGAAAGTGCAGGACTCCCTTGTATTGGAATCAAACTGGTGAAAGGCAGTTGTTTGGACCTGAGATTATACAAGAAGCAGAGGAACAAGTTCAGCAAATAAGGGAGAATTTTAGAACTGCACAATCCAGGCAGAAAAGTTATGCTGATACCCGGAGAAGACTGCTAGAGTTTAAAGAGGGAGATTATGTCTATTTGAAGGTGTCACCGCTCCGGGGTATGAGAAGGTTTAAAATCAAAGGAAAATTGTCCCCTCGCTTTATTGGACCCTTCTTAATCTTAAAGCGAGTTGGAGAGGTGGCATATCAATTGGAGTTACCGGATCATCTTGCAGATGTTCACGATGTTGTTCATGTATCTCAGCTGAAGAAATGTCTCAGGGTACCTGAGGAGCAACTACCAATGGAGGACCTTAGTGTTCAAGAGGACTTGACTTATGCTGAGTACCCCATCAAGATTTTGGATACTTTGACTCGAGTTACGAGGAATAAGGTTATAAAGATGTGCAAAGTGCAATGGAGCCACCACAGTGAAGATGAAGCAACTTGGGAAAGAGAAGAAGAGCTTCGTATAGATTTTCCCCACCTTTTCCCTAGATCTTCTTAAATCTCGAGGACGAGATTATTTTTAAGGGGGGTAGGATTTGTAATACTCAAATTTGTATACAAAGGAATATGGTGGATTTCCACATTTTGTGTGCCTTATTTGCATCATAGAAAGAGCACTTATGTAATTGAGAGTGACTAAATAAAATAATGATTCTAAAATAAAAGAAAGTGCATTTGTTGGAGTTTTATTGTTTGTGCATTTAGTAAAATGATAATGTTGATAATAATAATAAAATAATAATTCTAAAGGTTGAATTGAATCCCTAAATTAAACCCTAGGGTTTAAAAAAAATAAGAAAAAGAGAAATGATATAAAAATATATAAAAAATAGATATTCCTAAACTTGGATATTCTTAAACTTATTACTGTTAACTATACAAACATAGTGTAAATGATAAGCCATAAAAGTTTGAATTTAAACTTGGATTCAAATTGGATTTTGAAAATGAAGAAAATAGAAAGAAAAATAAAAAGAAAAAGGATAAAATGCCTTATGGGCCGGCCTCTACTCATTTTGGCCCAGCAGTGCAACCCACCCGCGCGGCCCGGGCACCCTCCTTTCCACCGTGCGCCGACAGGCCGGGCCCGCGGGCAGCCACTCCAGTCGCTGGTGTGTGGGGTCCGTTTGACAGCTGAAACCCGCTCCTTTCCCATTCATTAGTTTTCTGGTATCGCTTACGTGTGGGCCCGGTTGATCGGAATCATCCCTATCCTCTCTAACGAACCCCGCGCGTGATGTTCGGCTGGCCGACTCCGTTCGCCTCAACCGGGCCGCATCTATCGGGGTAGTTCACCGTCCCGCCTCAGCTACAAGAAGCCGAAGACCTGTCGCGCTTACCGAAGACCTAATTCCGCCGTGCCACGAGACCAGACCCTATTGCCACCGTCCGTAAGTAGCAGTAGAGGCCCGCCACCAGTAGCCTACCTCCGTACTCATGCCTCGCCTTCGGTGCACCACCAATTGGAATCGCCAGGGCGCCGTGAAGCTGTTGGTGACCTCATGATGGGTCGGGGATCGTCGGCGCGTGGTGAATTCGTCGTCGGGTGATGCCGCCGCGGACTTTGTCGCGGGCAGCGCTGTCCTCGCCAGACTATCAAGTAAGACCCTATCCACTGATCTTGCGCTCACCTCCGCCCTGCGTAGGTAGAACCCGTGTTCGGATTTAGGTAGCCAGATCATCGATCCACGGGGAGAGGGTGCGCTGTGAAGGTCTGCGCCGCCGTGATCGGAGCTCAGCGGAGAAGATGATGCGCGGACCTTCGATCTGTGAACGAACGGCTCCGATTTAATCAGGGTTCCTCTTCGCGAGATCAGCCCGGGATCGTTGGATTTCATTTGGACGAACAGGATTAGGTGTGGGGGAAAACAATCGGTCGGCTTGGGATCTGGACCGTCTGTTTGGAAACCGATGGATGGATCCGACCTCGCGTTAAAGTCGTGTAACGGTCGTGGACCGTGGGATTCAAATCCAACGGGCTGGAATAGAGTAGCGGTCTGAGCGCGCAACCAATCTAATCCGGGCCTCTGATTTCCGATCGGACGGCTAGGAATCGTTGATACCCTTTCGCCGAGCCATAATTGCAAAAGAGCCCCCGCAGAATCATAAAACCAACCCGCCGTCCCTAGCGACTGTGCTCTGTGTCTTGGTGTTCTTACGCCCGAGACCCCTGCACTTCTCATATTTTAGCGCCCAGTCCAGAGGATTAGAAAATCAAATAAATAAATTCAGAAATAGATTTTTAATATAAAAACAATTCCTAGAACTTATTTAATCCATAGAAAATTCATTTTTAGTCCAAATCACTCCATTCCAGTTTCTAAAATTTTGTAATAATGTTCTCTATCACTTAGTATCTCTGTTTTGGCATAAAAACAGTAAGAACATTAATTTAACATTTAATCCTATTATAATCACCTTAAATCTTAGGAAATTCATAACTCGAAATCTATAACTCAGAAAATTATGATTCCAGTTCCTAGGTTTTTATTTTAATATGTAGAATATCTCTGTGTATTTTGTTTACATGCTTGGTGTAATGTTAATTTTCCCTATATCCTGTGCTTGTTTGTATTGTGGCGAGTAGAAGAGCCCGTTGCTGAGGATCCTGGTGAGCAGCAGATTGAAGTAGCTGAGCAGGAGCTCATTGAAGGCAAGTTGTGCCCTTGACCACTTTTTACCTAATAATGCTCTTTAATATCACTTATCCATGCATAGGTTAATTTTGATGGGACCCAATAGGTCACCCTAGAATTGTTTATCTCATTACCTTGTTTACCCCTGAATCACTTGGGTAGTTTGCTATTGCTTTACATGGTTTTGGGATAATCACTTATTACCTCTATGTTCCAATTCTTTATGTTATTCTGTTTATGTTCATGTCAAGTTCATTAATGTTAATTGGAACATAGAGCTTAACTTGAGTAACACGTGCCACCACAAGGGTTTAATGGGACGCCCTTGGCTGACTAATTAGGAAAGCTAGTGGAAGACTACCTTACCCGAAAGGGGCAAGGGCAGTAGGGGAGAGGTCAGTGCGGGGAGGTCCCTGGTTGATTTTGCTGCGATGGCTGTCAGCCAGGAACCCTGTACTGGATCTTCCCATAAACTGTAGCGGGTTTTCGGAAGCTAGTGGAACTTTGTAAAGGCCTCGTAGTGTTGCCCTGCCGCGCTTCCTAGGTAGAGGTGTATGGGATTCATGACCCCTTGGCAGATGGGTAACATGACTTGTGGGTAAAGGGTACAACCTCTGCAGAGTGTAAAACTGGTATACTAGCCGAGCTCACGGTCATGAGCAGCTCAGGACTCTCTGATGTTTAAATTATGGAACTTAAATTCAATTTTGTCATTTGCATTGCATGGGTTTGTTATTAATTTTGTTCTATTACTTTACTTATGGTTTGGTATTTACTTACACTTAGTAACTGCTAATAAAATTTTGACCAACTACTTAAAAGCAATGCTCAGCTTTAACCCCTATCATTGATCAGCCTTACACTTCACATGAGCTCCCACCTTTGGTGAGTTCGTGTCACATTATTCCCCACAACTTGTTGAGCGATGATCATGTGTGAGCTCACCCTTGCTGTCTCACACCCCCCCCACAGGAGATGATCAGGTGGTTCAGGAGGAGCCGCCTAACACTGAGGAGTTCGATCTGATCTAGGTGGCGTTTCCCAGTCGACATTGGCGCCGACGATCCTTAGTTCGTTTTATATTTATCTCTTATTTTGTAATAAGTCTTCCGCTATGTAATAAATACTCTGATGATTTATGACATTTATCTCTATACACTCTGTTATTATATATGTTGTCTTCTTGGCGCATGTATGAGATGCACCCGGCTTTGTCCTTTAAAACCGGGTGTTACATTCCCATGGCGTACGTACGTGCCCTGGAAGTTGCCGGCGAAGGCTTGGACCAGGTCGTCCTAGTTGGAGATCTCCCCCGGAGGCAGGTGCTCCAGCTAGGCTCGAGCGGTATCGGAGAGGAACAGGGGGAGGTTGCGGATGATGAGGTTGTCATCGTCCATTCCACCCAGGTGGCAGGCCAGCCGGTAATCCACGAGCCACAGTTCCGGCCTGGTCTCCCCCGAGTACTTTGTGATAGTAGTCAGGGTTCGGAACCGGGTCGGGAACGGCGCCCGTCGTATGGCCCGACTGAAAGCCTGCGGACCGGGTGGTTCGGGCGAGGGACTCCGATCCTCCCCGCTATCGTAGCGTCCCCCACGCCTGGGGTGGTAGCCTCGGCGCACCCTCTCGTCGAGGTGGGTTCGACGGTTGCGGTGAGGGTGTTCGTTGCCGAGGCGACCCGGGGCCACAGGCGCTGTGTTGCGCGTGAGCCCGGTATGGACCGAGGCTTCCCGCATGAATCGGTAAGTCGCGGCGCGATGCTCCGAGGGGTAGCCCTGCCTGCGGGAGGCAGAGCTTTCGGCCCGTCAGACCGCGACATCCTCCAGGAGATTCTTGAGCTCTTCCTGGATACGCCGTCCTTCGGTGGTTGATGGCTCCGGCATCGCGCGGAGAAGTATTGCCGCTGTAGCCAGGTTCTGGCCGACCCCACTGGAAGTCGGTGGCGGTCTTGCCCTGACGTCATCGGGGTAGATGACGTGCTTCTCCGGCCGGCGGTTGGCCCGCCCATTCCTGCCCGATGTCCCGGCGGAACGGCTCAAGTGTTCCTGCTCCCTCGTCGAGCCTGGCCTGCATCTCGCGGATTTGCTCGAGCTGTGGGTCATGACCCCCCGCCGGGATGGGGACCACAGCTAGCTCCCGAAGGATGTCAACGCGAAGCGCAGGCCTAGGGGGATCACCGTTCTCCGGTATACCAAGATGGTTGCCTTCGCCGGGACCCCCTAGATCGACGTGGAAACATTCACGACTTGGGCCGCAGTCCTCGTCGCCGAGGCTGCGGCTACCGTTGGAATAGTCGGAAAGGCAGTAGTCGCATGCGGTCATGAAGTCCCGCATGGCACTGGGGTTGCCAAGTCCGGAGAAATCCCAACTAAAGTCGGGCTCGTCATCTTCCTCGGAGCCCGAGGGCTCGTAGGTCGAGATGGCTGTCAGCCGGTCCCAGGGTGACCGCATACGATACCCCGGAGGGTTTGGACTCGCCTCTACGAGAGCGTCCACCGAAGCGAAGTCGCTTGGTGGGTCGAGGCTGAATCCGAAAGGCACGAGATGGGAGTCGGTCGGTACCTCTTGGTCGACGGGAAGTGACGAAGTCACGTCAGGGGTAGACTGCACCGTTGTCTCAGGTATAAGGGTGACACCCAGCAAGTCCCTCGCGAGCATGCTGGTGTCGTCCGTCCACTTGGAGTTGGCGTGTCGCGGGGAAACGGCGCTCGTCTTCGTCTCAGACGTGAGGTCGATGCCCGACGTGTCCCCCGTTGGGGCGCCGGCACCGTCGACTCGCTCGACAGCCGACGAGGTGCCGCCTCCTGCTTGGCCTTGGTTGCCCCGCCTCCTCCTCCGTCGGCGGGGGAGGCGACGAGACAAGCCCGAATGTTGTTCTTCCGCCATGTGGGAAGACATCGTCGATTCTGCCGCCGGCGGGCGGGTTGTCGGCCGCCATTGTCGCCGTCGTGCGGCGGGGGAAGGAGTATCATGTCGTAGCTGCCATCGAGGGACATGAACTCAAGACTCCCGAAACGGAGCACCATCCCGGGCTCGAAAGGTTGCTGGAGACTGCCCATCTGGAGCTTGACGGGAAGCTGTTCGTCAACACGCAGCAGGCCCCTACCTGGCGCGCCAACTGTCGGCGTTTCGAACCCTGGTGGTCCCTGGACCGACGAGTAAATTGTCGCCGCGTGCCCCAGCCTAGATGGGTCGGCGCGAGACGGAGCACGAAGGGGGGAGAGAAGCCAGAGGGAGACAGGCGTAAAAGGGGAAACCCGCGGCCTTCGTGTTTGTCCCGCGCCCAGGTCGGGTGCGCTTGCAGTAGGGGGTTACAAGCGTCCACGCGGGAGGGAGCGAGAGGCTTACGCGAGCGCCGTCCCGTCCTTCCCCGCGCGGCCAACCTTCTGTAAGAGGGCCCTGGACCTTCCTTTTATAGGCGTAAGGAGGCGGTCCAGGTGTACAACTGGGAGATGTAGCAGTGTGCTAACATGTCTAGCAGAGAGGAGCTAGTGCCCTAAGTACATGCCGTCGTGGCAGCCGGAGAGGTTTTGGTACCCTGTTCGTGTGATGTCGTGGCCGTCGGAGGAGCGCTGGAGCCTGGCGGAAGGACAACTGTCGGGGCTGTCGAGTCCTTGCTGACGCCTCCTTGCTTCCGTAAGAGGGCTGAGAGTCACCGTCGTCATGGAGCGTGCGGGGCGCCATCATTACTTGTTTACCGGGGCGAGCCAGATGGGACGCCGGTCTTGTTCCCCGTAGCCAGAGCTAGCTAGGGGTAGGGTAATGATGGCCCCTCCTGTGACGCGGTCGGTCTGAGCCCTGGGTTGGGCGAGGCGGAGGCTCCTCCGAGGTCGAGGTCGAGTATGTCTTCCGAGGCCAAGGTTGAGTCCGAGCCCTTAGGTCGGGCGAGGCGGAGACCGTCGGCTGAGGCCAGGGCTGAGTCCGAGCCCTGGGGTCGGGCGAGGAGGAGTTCGTCGTCTTCCGGGGCTGAGCCCAAGTCCAAGCCCTAGGTCGGGCGAGGCGGAGTTCGTTGTCTTCCGGGGCTGAGCCCGAGTCCGAGCCCTAGGTCGGGCGAGGCGGAGTCCGTCGTCTTCCAGGGTTGAGCCCGAGTCCGAGCCCTGGGTCAGGCGAGGCGGAGTTCGTCGTCTTCCGGGGCTGAGCCCGAGTCCGAGCCCTGGGTCGGGCGAGGCGGAGTTCGTCGTCTTCAAGGGCTGAGCCCGAGTCCGAGCCCTGGGTCGGGCGAGGCGGAGTCCGTCGTCTTCCGAGGCTGAGCCCGAGTCCGAGCCCTGGGTCGGGCGAGGCGGAGTTCGTCGTCTTCCGGGGCTGAGCCCGAGTCCGAGCCCTGGGTCGGGCGAGGCAGAGTTTGTCGTCTTCCGGGGCTAAGCCCGAGTCCGAGCCCTGGGTCGGGCGAGGCGGAGTTCATCGTCTTCCGGGGCTGAGCCCGAGTCTGAGCCCTGGGTCGGGCGAGGCGGAGCTTCCTATGGCGCCTGAGACCGGACTTGGCTGCTGTCAGCCTCACTCTGTCGAGTGGCACAACAGTCAGAGCGGCGCGGGCGGCGCTGTCCTCTTGTCAGGCTGGTCAGTGGAGCGGCGAAGTGACGACGGTCACTTCGGCTCAGTCGACTGAAAGGCGCACGTCAGGATAAGGTGTCAGGCCACCTTTGCATTAAACGCTCCTGCGATACGGTCGGTCGTTGTGGTGATTTGGCCAAGGTTGCTTCTTGGCGAAGACTGGGCCTCGGGTGAGCCGAAGGTGTGTCCGTTGCTTGAGGGGGCCCTCGGGCGAGACGTGAATCCTCCGGGGTCGGCTGCCCTTGCCCGAGGCTGGGCTCGGGCGAGGCGAGATCGTGTCCCTTGAGTGGACCGAGCCTTGACTTAATCGCACCCATTAGGCCTTTGCAGCTTTGTGCTGATGGGGGTTACGAGCTGAGATTAGGAGTCTTGGGGGTACCCCTAATTATGGTCCCCGACAAAAGTGATTAAGAATGACTATGAATCTGACTGAATCTCCAATGTAATATTTCAATTTTATCTTATTTTATAACTCTGTGTAAGTTAAACTCAATAATGACTGTGTGACTGTTCGGAAAACAGTGGACACACATGACCAACCAATTGCAACATCGTAGTTGCGCTGATTGCAACTGTATGTATACACTGAATAATACATGAATCTGTGTTATCTGTTTACGTCTCGACATATAATTAAAATATATCTTGTTTTATTATCATATAACAGTTGCTACTACTCATAAACAGGTTTGCAAAGTTTGCCATCATGCTGGTTACAAAACATAGAAACAAAAAAGGAGTGGTCATGGTCAGTTGCAACTACGATTACAATTTCAGTTGCAACTGTAACATATACGCTGGTTGCAATTGCCTCATATGGAAGGGCTCCACCTCGCCGGTGGGTACAGAACACAAACATATACACTGGTTGCAACTGCAAAACCATACACTGTTTTGCAACTACGATTATAATCCAGTTGGAACTCTAAAACATACACTGGTTGCAACTGTAATGACTGGGATTTTTCAAACAATATTGGAAACTGCAGTTTAGATTACAATAACAACTAGATGAATAGACCAGTTGCAAATGGAACCCGTGCGCTGGTTGCAACCTAAACAACATTACTGGATTGTTTCTGGAGATAACATAACACAACTGATTGTTTCTGGCTACTGCATAACACAACAGATTGTTTTTGCATGAATCTAATTGTTCGACTGACTACTATCCCATTCAATTGGCAATGGACGACCACCAATTCTAAACTTATCAAGCGATCCAGGAATTTCAGCTTGGTTCAAAGGGTGGAAGATCTCGTAATGCAACAGCTCACATCTGTATATCGGGCCCTTGAACTGCAATGGCATAAAAACATCATAATGGTCAGTGACTATATTATGATGCACACATAGAAAACACACAAAAAAAGTACCAAAACAGATAGAAAATCAGTTGACAGCATGGCTAACCGGATTGATTTCCTTGGTCATTTTGTCCCCATCATAATATTCCATGTACTTCCATACAAAAAAAAGACAATCGCTTTGACCTGCTTGCTTTGGCACATCAATAAAAGGCCGCCTCCACTTGCTAACTCTGGGTAACTTGAGGTTGGAAACTTTCTGGAAGGCTGCATCAATGATTGGGATTTTGGCAAAGACAGCCTTGTGCTGTTCTTCCTGATTAGAACAATTCAGGAAGTAGTCATTCGAGTCCAGCACATCAATACGCTTATGGATAAAATTGAAGCAATATACAAAATAGTGAGCACCATCTTTGATAGGGACAAAAATCTGGTGCAAGGAAGGAGTAGAAAACTAATTACTAAAAATGGAAAACATATATGAAAAAAGAAGTTGCAAGAAAAAAGTATAGATAGTTGCAAAGTATGTGTCCTTGTGATTGCAACTGTAAATGATGGAAAGTTAAAAATTGTAGGTATGAAAAAAGTGGGTTGGGGAAAAGGTCTGCTAACCAATTTTGCTCTTGACAAATCATAGTTTTCGCACTCAGACATCAAATGATTTCATACATATATGAAGTCTTCCGTCTCAGATTTATCAGCGTTGAGTACTGCTTCACACGTTGATACATTGAACTGTATGTGTTTTCCAGTTTGGAGAATAAATAAAAAGAGAAATGATAAATGATTAAATTAGTTTAAACACATAAATGCAAGACAGTATACAAAAAATACATGGTTTTGGAGAAGAAACTTACATAAAAACCAGTGGTCAGAAACACTCTCTATCCACAAGAATCAACCTTGTGCACAATATCATCATGTCGCATGCAGTGCACGAAAAAGTCTATGATTCCTGACTCACCAAGGGTGTCATTAGAAAAAGATGTTAAAATTTCCTCGCCAGTGAGTCCAACAATAAGGCCAAACTCCAACAAAATTCTCCTGCATCAACAAAAAAAACATATGGATTAGTGAGAAGAACAGGAGGATGTGCAACTGCTGGTGTGCTGTGATTGCAACTGTTGGTCTAGTGTGATTGCAAAGTACTGAATAACTCTGGGAAATTCTGTTACACAAATATGATTGCAAACTACTGGTGTGGTATAATTGCAACTAGTGTGTTGTGATTGCATGTACTATATAACTCTGGGAAATTCTGTTAAATAAAAATGATTGCAACTTCTGTTATGGTGTGATTGCAACCACGCATTAGGTGCGATTGCTACTACTATATATAAGTAACTAATTGTTCAAGAAAAATAATTGCTACTTGGTTCGAATTGCAAAATAAAAAGTAAATAGCAGTTGCAACTTGGGAAAACAAAAAAAACCTTTTCAGCTCAGGATCAGATGCGATCTTCCGCCTAAGTGCAACAGCCTTGGCCAGGGGTATCTCAGGTCGATTACGAGGGATCTTGAACGAGGATATGTACTCCCTAGGCTTCTTCAGCACTCTATCACCTAGGCGCTTGAATATCATCCTTTGAAACTCACTGAAATCAGCCTGGCCTACTGAGACTTCGTCTTGAGAAAGTCGGATTGGTTGGGTCAAATTGTTGATATCATCATCAGACTCCGTCGGGAACTGGATATCATCAAATGATGAGCTGGGTCCTGCCTGGCCATCAATGCTCTTCTCCAAACTGTCAATCTCAGCTTTGGCCTCCTGACGAAGCATGTTCAACCTATCCTCGTACTGTTGGCGCTGCTCAGCATATTCTTTTGACATTTGTAACTGGAACATCTTCTTTAACTTGGCAGCGGGCACCGGCTTTTTCAAAGCTTTGATGTTGTCCTTCAGCTGTTTCTGGATTGCAACATGTATCCTTTTCTCCTCCGCTTCAACCTTCTTCTCGGCATCAGCCTTCTTCTTCACAACTTCTTCAGCTGCAGCCTTTCTCTTAATCTCAGCTTCTTCGGCCTCAACCTTTCTCTTAATCTCAGCTTCTTCGGCCTCAGCCTTTCTCTTAATCTCAGCTTCTTCGGCCTCAGCCTTTCTCTTAATCTCAGCTTCTTCGGCCTCAGCCTTTCTCTTATCCTCAGCTTCTTCTTCCTTCTTCTTCTCAGCTTCTTCAGCTGCAGCCTTTCTCTTGATCTCAGCTACTTCGACCTCAGCCTTTCTCTTATTCTTAGCTTCTTCTGCCTTCTTCTTATCAGCTTGTTCGGCTTCAGCCTTTCTCTTCTCAGCCTCCTCAACTTCAGCATTCTTCATCTCAATCTCAGCCTTCTTCTTCTCAGCCTCTGCCTTCTGTGTGTTGGCAACTTGAATGGACCTATCGCTCCTCCTTGAGTAAGTTATATGATCCTGGTGCAGTTGAGTAGAATAGCCAAATTAACATAATTGTATTATGAAAGTGGATCATTTATATTATAAAAAAAGACACGAATTGCATGAACATACCTGGGCAGTAGGATGCTGCATCCCAGTGTCCCTGCTCAGAGGCTCCTCTTCTGTCTCAGGTGCTCCCTGTTCAGAATATATGATTAATTGCAAGTTGGTATAGGCTATGATTACTACAGTAGGTGGGGGCCGATTGCAACTAGGGTCTGCTTTCACTTGGGTATCAGATGATCTTACCACAGGCCGTTGATCATTGCCAGGGGGGTTTGAGGAAGCCTTCCTCTTGCGAACAGTAATTTGTGGTGCACGAGTCGGCTGGCTATTGGGAGGGGACTGTAATTGTAGAAAAAGGGAAAAAATCATAATATTAATCAGAAAAAGGAGTTGATGGTAATAAAAAAACACAATAAACTAACCTCGCCATCAATGCTTGCAAAGTGTTGTGGGGAATACATCATTTGCAAGATATCATCAAGACTTCGGATTGCCCCACGTAAATCAGGAGGTGCTGCCAGGGGGAAGAATAAAAAATATAAATGAAAAAAGGGAATAATCAAGATGAGAGAAAACATTTTTAAGCATGGAAGACATAGGTAGGCTTACTTCTATTCAAATTTCCCTCTTGCAGATCAATCTCATCACCACACGATGGGGTTCTCATAAAATCTAAGCTGTCATCAAGATCTCCACCACTGCAATCCAACTGTATTTCTTCACTATCACCTCCTCCAGATTGGTCTTCCGGTACATTTGAAGTAGTTCCTGATCCTCCATACAAATTTAAAAAAGTGATTGAAAGCACAAAGTGATGTATATGGGCAAAATTGCAACTTGTATGGTGGGTGGTTGCAACAATAATATTATACTGTATGCAATAAAAAATACCTGCTCCTGCTCTAGTGTCAATTGCAACGGGACTCCGTATAATTTCTTCACCATCACCTCCTCTAGATTGGTCCTCCGGTGCAAATGGACTAGTTCCTGATCCTGCATACAAATTTAAAAAATGATTGTAAACACAGATTGATGTGTCTGGGCAAATTGCAACTTGTATGGTGGGTGCTTGCAAACAATAATATTATGCTATATGCAACAAAAAATACCTGCTCTAGTGTCATTCTTCACCTTCCTCCTGCGCTCTTTGGCAGCTCGCTTCTCAACGATAGCGTCAGCGATAAAATAGGCTTTAAACCTTTTCCTAAATGATTTTGGTGATTGAATGTCCAACACAAACAATTGGACTAATTAGTTTGCTCTAGATTATATGTTCTACAGGTGCCAAAGATTCAACATAAAACCAATAAAAAGAACAAGACAAGAGTCAAAAGAAAGGAGCAAAAAGAAACCGAAGTGCTCCCTGGTCGGGCGCACCGGACTGTCCGGTGTGCCACGGGACAGTGTCCGGTGCACCAGGGAAGATTGCCTTCAAACTCTTCGCCTTCGGGTTTCTCAGGGGCAGCCCACTATAATTCACCGGACTGTCCGGTGTACACCGGACAGTGTCCGATGCTCCAACGGAACGCGGCCTCGGGATTTCACGAAGACTGCTCCGCTAAAATTCACCGGACTGTCCGGTGTGCACCGGACTGTCCGGTGTGCCAGCGGAGCAACGGTCATCTGCGCGCAACGGTCGACTCTGCAAAGTGTACAGTTGAATTCAGAGTGTCAGAGCAGAAGTCAGAGGGGCACCGGACTGTCCGGTGCTGCACCGGACTGTCCGGTGCCACATGAGGACAAAAGCCTCCAACGGTCGACCAGCTCCAACCCCAACGGATAGGATGACGTGGCTGGGGCACCGGACATGTCCGGTGTGCACCGGACTGTCCGGTGCACCCATCGCCAGCAGACTTCATCAACGGCTAGTTTTTGGATGGTGGCTATAAATACCACCCCAACCGGCCACTTCAAGGTGTGGGAGTCCAAGCAACATTCCAAGTCATCTAGTTGACATACTCAAGCCCTCCCAACCACCTATATTCATTGATCCATCCTATACACAAGATTTAGTCCACTACAACCAACACAAGTGCCACAAAAGAGAGAGCAAGCAATTGAGAGCTACTCAATTGAGTTTAGCCCTAGCGCCTTGTGAGATTCATTGAGAGATAGTGTGTGCTACATCTTTGTGTTCATTTGCGCGTGGAGTTTTTGACTCCCATTCGAACTTCCTCCAAAGTGTTGGAGGCTTGTAAAAGCTAGCAAGAGACACCAAAGATTGTGGTGGTCCTTGTGGGATCGAGAGTGATCCTTGAGAAGAAGAAGAGCTCGCCGATCCTTGTGTGATCGGGAGAGAGGGAAAGGGTTGAAAAAGACCCGTCCTTAAGTGGACTCCTCAACGGGGACTAGGCCTTCGAGGGCCGAACCTCGGTAAAACAAATCACCCGTGTTCATTGTGCTTTTGCTTGTGATTTGTTTGCTTTCCCTTACTCTAAGTTCTCTTGCACTATTCTTTGCTCATATCATTTGGTGTTGCTTCAAGTTAAAATCTCATTTAAGTGAAGCAACACTCCGCAAGAAAAGAACTTGAGTTAGTGCTCTTTTTCATCTAAGCTTTCTTGCTTTGTTATCATAGAATTATTAGTTGTATTGATTTATCACTTCCGCATTATTTGAAAGCTATACTCTTTACTAGCAAGAACTTAGTTTTTATGCTCCGATAATTGTTCATCTTGTTCTAACCATTAATCAAAAGATCTAGTTGGGGGATAAAGTTTTAATTTTCAGGTTTCGCCTATCCACCCCCCCCCCCCCCTCTAGGCGACTTTCAATTGGTATCAAAGCAAGGCACTTCATCTTGAGTCTAACAACTCGAAGTGATGGCTCGTAGAAGATCCCAAAAGAACAAGAAGACCCAGGAGAACAAGGAGGTAACTCTTGAGATACTACTTTCCGATTGTTCTAATTATGTTTCTTGGTCTACTAGAGTGATAAATGCCTTTAGAGCGGTAGACCCACAATTAGAACAAATTTTAGACAAGAGTATTATTCCTCCTAACTATGCTAGGGAAAATGCCTCCGAAAAAGATTTAAGATGTATACGCTTAAACTATCTAGCTTATGACATCTTAAGTAAATCCCTTAGCAAAGAAGATTATCATACCTTCATAATAAAATATGACAAACCCATTTGTGATGTGCATGATATTTGGATTAGAATTAAAAGCAAATTTAATAAGTCCAAACATGATAGTTCATTTTGTGCTTCTACTTCCCTTGGTATTTGTGATACTAACCCTTGCAAGGAAGAAGAAGAAAATGAACGATGGAGACCAAACGATGAATCCACCTCTCCAAAAGGTTTGTCTTCCCATTTCGATTCCCACATATGTTGTGTGGCTAATGAAAATGATAGCGGAAGCACAAATGAGGATGAGGAGGAAGAAAGAAGCTTTGTGCATCTCTACGCTCGCCTAAGCCAAGAAGATAAGGCGGTCATGCTCAAACTTCTAGAGAGAGCGAGAGAGCAAAGCGAAGCTCGTCAAAGGCTAGAAGATATTCTCTCCATAAAGATGCAACACTTTGACGAGTTGACTAAAGAACATGAGGAGCTAAAGTGCTCTCATGTTGATTTGGTCCAAAGGTATAAAACTATTTCAATTGAGCAAGATAACGCGTCACATTGTATCGCTCAATTAGTAAATAAGAATACCTTGCTAAAGGACCAAGTAGAAAAGCTAAAAATTGAAAATCTAGCTTTTCAAGAAAAATATGATATGCTCCTATGCTCTCATGAAAATCTTAGAGATGATCATATCATATTAAACATTGCTCATGAGGTTGTGATAGAAAATTTAAAATCCCAACAACCTCACTCATGCACATGTATTCAAATTGATACTATATTACCATGTGCTAATGCTTGTTGTTCGTCGACAAGCAAATCTTCTTTTGAGCTAGAACTTGCAGGAACAAATGATGATACATATCAAAAGCTCAAGGAAGAAAATGAGAGGCTAAAAATGAGCTTGACACAACTAAAAGGGAAGTGCGTTGCTCAACCTTCTCAAGATAACCGTAATCACATGGTGAAGAAGCTTGAGACGGGAACAACCGTGGCATGCACTACATCCCTTGAAGAAAATGTCAAGGATTTGAGGATTGCCAAGGGGAAGAAACAAAAGAAGAAATTCAACACCTCCTCCAAAAGCCTCAACCACGCCTCCACAAAAGGTAACATCCAAGGTAATGATCAAGCCACACTTCACATTAAGAGGTGTAGTGAATGCTTCAAAGAGGGGCACTTGATTAGGTCATGTCCCTACATTAAAAATGGCTTGATTATTAACAAGGATGATAGACTTTGTTTTAAATGCTCCAAGAAGGGACACTTGCTTAGATCTTGTCCCCATTTAAAACAAAGAGGCATAGGGTTAGAAAAGAAAATTTTTACTAACCATGTAGCAAGCAATAAACAAGGAAAGAAGAAATCTTCAAAATTTGGAAAACGCCTATGCTACACATGCCGAAAGAAGGGACATCAATGCAAAGATTGTCCCATTGGTAAAAATCTCACTCCTAACTTGTCATTTGATTCATATATAACTAGGCAACCCAAGATTGCAACTTGTGCTAGAAAGGTAACAAGTTTATCAAGCGCTAGCACAAAGGACACTTGGGTTCCTAGATCTTTGTTTACTAACCTTAACGGACCCATCAAGCGATGGGTACCAAAATGTGCTTGACAAGATTTGTAGGAGAAGGAGATGGTATGAACCTTTGGGGTGCTTGAGGGAGTTAATTCAATTCTTATCAACTCAAGCTATCAATCCTCAAATGATCTACATATTCAAGTTTGACCCAAGGTTACTTCAGTTTATTGTATTCAAAACTCATATCATCTCGGGAAGATATTAATGTTGTAGGAAATAAAGAATCATCATGTGCGGAATATCAAAGCCTACAACATGGAGAAAAGTCAAGGGATGGTAACATTTATATTCTTAAGTGCAATTATCTTAATTTGTCATGTGTCTTGTGTAGTCACATAGAAATAGAAAGCACTTAAGGATGTTTTAAAATTATGTCATCATTCTTTGAAGAAATTCCTCTCATAATGGTAGATTGTGTATTTATCAAATTCTATATTATGACAATCTACATGTTTTAAATTGTTGCAAGTTCACATGGCATGTCTTTACATTAATTATTCTATTATTGCCATGTTCTAGATATAGAGAGATATTTCATGTTCTTAAAAGAATAAGGTGTCATGTAAGAAATTCAAATACTTAGGACACTTATAAAAGGAAAAATTCTCTCTATAGCTAGAAAATTGAGACTAATGTTTTTATCTAAGTAATTTAAGTAGTCTCACTTGTAGAGATAAATTTCTCTATGGAAATGCGTAATCCATCATGACAAGGAAAATCAATCCAATAATTTATGTTGTATCTCTTATTGCTTAATTGGATATGATTCTTCTACATTTATCGCTCTCCATGTAATGAATTAGATTTATTCCCTTAAGTCTCAAGAATTTAACCATGCTTGTTTTATGAGTTTAAAACTAGGCATACTTCATGGAATAATCTAGTTCATATTATAAAGTTTCCATGCTTTAGTAATTCACCTTTTCATTCCCTATCAAAATGATTACTAAATGGAAACTAGTGCTTGTGTTGCTAACGTATCTCTTGAGCTTACTTATAAATATGCATAGAAGGGAAAGTACACAAGCCTCATGGGTTGATCTTCACCCAAAAGAAGAAAGGTAAAAGCAAAGGTATGGGAACTCATCTTCTTAATTAAGTTTAGTTCCCATCTCAATGGGTATTTAATCTAAATTATCATATTCTACCCTTGTGAGGAATAGATTCGCTATTGGACCGAAATTAACTAAGTGTGCATTCAAATACCATTTTCTTAATGCTCATGTCCATTAGAATCTATTTAATGCCTTTGCGATATTTATATATATGTTATCATATTGATTTGCTTCCAAGTGATGATTAACTAACTTCAATATGATATAGTAAAATCTCCAATGATTATTAAAATGCTTAAAAGGTGCTCACTCATTTTTCTCAAATGAAATGCACTAATGTTAAGGATTTTACTTCATGTCTGTGTGACTTGTGGATGATGAATTTTGTATGCTAATTATCTAAAGTAATCATCCTTCACCATATACTCCCTTGCGCTATTAACATGTCTCTTGAGTATTTTCAATAAGTTTGGAAGGAGAAAGAGACAAATACAAAGGGAGGACACTCAAATGAAAAAGAAAAAAAAACATCAAGGATAACAACACCTACTTGGACAATAAGGTCTTCAATAATCAATGGTGTGGTTGTAAGCATTCTAAATTCTTTTTCATTATGAGATTACAAGGCTTAAGTTGTTTATTGCTGAATTTATGAGCCTTGATCAAAATGTATAATGCTTCTCCCTTTATGTCCTTAAAAGTGAATGCATCGAAATCAATTCTTTCAATTACTTGATGCATATCTTTAAGGGGAGTCCATTCTTATATTTTGATTATGTTGAGACTATTGCTTTATCTTAATAATTTCATATAGTCTCTTGCATGAGAATAATGTTTCTCATATAGTATGCTACTTCACATCAATCCAACTTGTTAAAATAACGTCGCTTTTATCAAGGATTGTTGCTTTCATTTCTAAAGTAGCATGCTTATTGGATTCTCCTATTTTTAAGCTTGATTGAAAGTTTAATGCCCTTGTTGCTCTCTTGATCGCATATTGGTTGATCATTAAACAACTTCGATTATCACTTATGTTTCTTAGTGCCTCATGTAATTTCAATTTGATCTCAATTGGTAATTTTAATTGACATCTATCTTGATATGCACTAAGGAAAAAAGAGAATTCATGATTCATTTATGCAACTTGTGATCCATTTGATATATGCTAACAATAACTTGAAAAAGATCACTAGTTGTAGAACTCTCTCTTGTGCAAAGTATTTCCATATATTGTCATTGAGTATAGGTCTTAAGCAACTAAGACTAAGGACAAAGCACAATGAAGAGAGCGTCTCTATGAGAAGGTACAAAAGGGTAAAACCACTTCCTTTCATTTAAACTTGTACCTAAATCTTCCTCTTATAAGCATTCTTTGCATCTCTTATATATAAGGAAGAGAAAGCATGTCCTTTGCATTTATCTCTGCTTCATACCTAGTTTAACCTCTTAAAATTTCACTCATGCATTATTGCATCTTTGCTAAAACTAGATGAAGTGGTTCTATTGTCAAAGAGCTTAAAGCTTAACCTTGTAACGAGGATAAGCTCCCTTGTTCCAAAGGTGGATGGTCCTTAAGTCTCTTTGAAATCTTTAAAGAAAAAATGCTTAAAATGTTTGCAACATGCTTTCATAAGTGCATAAACTGTCTTGAGCATCACACATATATTATGACACAATGCACTTCACTTTCTCTATGATATAGACTTGTTCTCATTAACCTAATTATGTGCACTTGGCATTTAAGGCCAAAATAAGTATTCCTCTCAAGGCACATATTTAGGGGGAGAAATCTATATTATATAGAACTATGATCATACTTAATTAACATATCTCTTGATCATATCTCTTTCATTTTGGTACAAATGCATATATCCTATTATTCCCGTACCATGACTACGACTAATATGTTTCCAAGTATATTACTATGCTAAGTCGTAGATTGAAAGGGAAATGGAGTCTTCGGCGAAAACAAAGGCTTCCACTCCGTAAATCATACTTCGCCATCACTCCAAGCAACTCTCTATTCTTTGGGGGAGAAATGAGCATCAAAGAAAAGGACTTCGTCTTTGGAGAGAGTAAGAGCCCAAAGCTAAAAGACCGGACTTCGCCTTTGGTATAATCTTAACTCATTTATTTATGCCCAAAGGGGAAGATAGCACTTCAAGGGCTCTAATGATTCCGTTTTTGGCGATTCATGCCAACAAGGGGGAGAAATGAGCCCAAAGCAAAAGGACCGCACCACCACCAATTTCAAAAACTTAGTGCTTTCCAAGAGTATTTATCAATTAGTATCCTATTGTGTTCAAAAGGAGGAGAAGCACCACCACCCAATTTCAAAAACTTAGTGCTTTCCAAAAGTATTTATCAATTGGTATCCTATTGTGTTCAAAAGGAGGAGAAAATTAGTTTTTCAAAAATGTATATCAAAACCCTCTTGAACACTAAGAGGTGGATCTCTTTTAGGGGGAGTTTTGTTAAGTCAAAAGAAAAGCATTTGAAATAGGGGGAGAAAATTTCAAATCTTGAAAATGCTTTACAAACTCTTATTCATTTACCTTTGACTATTTGCAAAAGATCTTTGAAATGGATTTACAAAAAGAATTTGCAAAAACAAAACATGTGGTGCAAACGTGGTCCAAAATGCTAAATAAAGAAAGAACCATTCATGCATATCTTATGAAATCAATATTGGTTTAAATTCCAAGCAATCTTTGCACTTACCGTAGGCAAACTAGTTCAATTATGCTCTTATATTTTTGCTTTGGTTTGTGTTGGCATCAATCACCAAAAAGGGGGAGATTGAAAGGGAAATAGGCTTTAAACCTTTTCCTAAATGATTTTGGTGATTGAATGTCCAACACAAACAATTGGACTAATTAGTTTGCTCTAGATTATATGTTCTACAGGTGCCAAAGATTCAACATAAAACCAATAAAAAGAACAAGACAAGAGTCAAAAGAAAGGAGCAAAAAGAAACCGAAGTGCTCCCTGGTCGGGCGCACCGGACTGTCCGGTGTGCCACCGGACAGTGTCCGGTGCACCAGGGAAGATTGCCTTCAAACTCTTCGCCTTCGGGTTTCTCAGGGGCAGCCCACTATAATTCACCGGACTGTCCGGTGTACACCGGACAGTGTCCGATGCTCCAACGGAACGCGGCCTCAGGAACTCGGCAGCCTCGGGATTTCACGAAGACTGCTCCGCTAAAATTCACCGGACTGTCCGGTGTGCACCGGACTGTCCGGTGTGCCAGCGGAGCAACGGTCATCTGCGCGCAACGGTCGACTCTGCAAAGTGTACAGTTGAATTCAGAGTGTCAGAGCAGAAGTCAGAGGGGCACCGGACTGTCCGGTGCTGCACCGGACTGTCCGGTGCCACATGAGGACAAAAGCCTCCAACGGTCGACCAGCTCCAACCCCAACGGATAGGATGACGTGGCTGGGGCACCGGACATGTCCGGTGTGCACCGGACTGTCCGGTGCACCCATCGCCAGCAGACTTCATCAACGGCTAGTTTTTGAATGGTGGCTATAAATACCACCCCAACCGGCCACTTCAAGGTGTGGGAGTCCAAGCAACATTCCAAGTCATCTAGTTGACATACTCAAGCCCTCCCAACCACCTATATTCATTGATCCATCCTATACACAAGATTTAGTCCACTACAACCAACACAAGTGCCACAAAAGAGAGAGCAAGCAATTGAGAGCTACTCAATTGAGTTTAGCCCTAGCGCCTTGTGAGATTCATTGAGAGATAGTGTGTGCTACATCTTTGTGTTCATTTGCGCGTGGAGTTTTTGACTCCCATTCGAACTTCCTCCAAAGTGTTGGAGGCTTGTAAAAGCTAGCAAGAGACACCAAAGATTGTGGTGGTCCTTGTGGGATCGAGAGTGATCCTTGAGAAGAAGAAGAGCTCGCCGATCCTTGTGTGATCGGGAGAGAGGGAAAGGGTTGAAAAAGACCCGTCCTTAAGTGGACTCCTCAACGGGGACTAGGCCTTCGAGGGCCGAACCTCGGTAAAACAAATCACCCGTGTTCATTGTGCTTTTGCTTGTGATTTGTTTGCTTTCCCTTACTCTAAGTTCTCTTGCACTATTCTTTGCTCATATCATTTGGTGTTGCTTCAAGTTAAAATCTCATTTAAGTGAAGCAACACTCCGCAAGAAAAGAACTTGAGTTAGTGCTCTTTTTCATCTAAGCTTTCTTGCTTTGTTATCATAGAATTATTAGTTGTATTGATTTATCACTTCCGCATTATTTGAAAGCTATACTCTTTACTAGCAAGAACTTAGTTTTTATGCTCCGATAATTGTTCATCTTGTTCTAACCATTAATCAAAAGATCTAGTTGGGGGATAAAGTTTTAATTTTCAGGTTTCGCCTATCCACCCCCCCCCCTCTAGGCGACTTTCAATGCCAGTGTAGCACTCGTGGTGAGCTTTTGCCATAAGGTCGCGGGATATTGTTGAATACTTCGCAGCCTTCTGTGCGTACGACTGGGCTTCACTAGTGCTTTCATCAAACGCCTTCAAGATGTTCAGCGCATCTGACTTCCTACTCCTTCCAACTAAATCAGTAATGCTCTGACCAAAAGAAGATCTAAAGCTAGGGTACTGGTAAAAAACTGGGGGTTGGATATTGAAGGAAGCATGACAGGCGGGATCATGGGATGTGCCAAGCACATTAGCAGATGTGCCAGTAGGTGCTGCTGTTGCTACTGGGGCAGATGCTTCTGCTACTGGGTTAGGTGCTGCTGTTGGGTTAGGGACTGCTACTGGGGCAGGTGCTGGTACTGGAGCATGTAATATTGCTAGAGCACCAATGGGGACGCCGTAGCACGTGTCAGTGATACTTCTCAACTGAAAGTAAAAAAAACAATGATAAAATGATAAATGAATAACAAATTGCAACTATTGTGGAGTATCATTTGCAACTTACCCTGAGGTGTCCAAACTCAGTGGTCCCAGGAGGAACATCTCCCCTGAGACCCTTATTTGCTATAGCATCAATCATCTTGGAGTCCAAGAAAGCACATCGAGGGATTGAAAAAGGACTTGTGTCTAATCCATGTTCCAGGTTGTCGACATAAAGCATCTGCATGTTTTTAACATTAGGTAAAAGACACATGGGTATTTTAGGTTGAATTCATATAATGAAAAAAAGTAAACCAAATTGGCACAGGTGCAATAAGCCAGTTGAAATAGAAAATACTAAAATTATTGCTACTTTATGAACAACATAAATTACAAAATACATGTGAATGTGTGAACTAAGTTATCATAAAAAAATAAAAAAATAAATCAAATTGCAACTTGTAACATATGACAGTTGTAACAGTAAACATAAAAAATTACTACTTGTGTAATTGGAAGAGTAAGTTGCAAGGGCAAAAATTGAATGTGTGTGTTGAGCTTACAGCTACGAAGATCCCGCATCCACTGATGGGTGCGTTAATGCCTTTCTCCGCAAAATCCTTTCTATAAAGACGAGCAGCTATGCTGAGCCTGTCTACTACAGCTTTGCACCAGTTCTTGTTGCCCATGTTCTGGATGTCCTGTACTTTACATCATCAATCCTGATGCGAGTGTCAGTGTTGGAGAATAGCAGACACTGAAATGCTGCCATGAAAAAGGCTCTCAGGCCCAGCTCCCCATTGAGAATCCTATTCTGCAGTCTATCAGTGATAACAGATATATTGATAGCAGATATGCGTCTATAAGATTTGCCACAAATTTGCTCCCCCAGCTCGTCCCGCAAGGCACGAGCATCTGCATCAGACATGGGGGGCGGATCACTGGCAACGTTTGGTAACTGCAAAACACACCAAACACTGTGCTCAGTGATTGGAATCTCTTTTCCACCACCAATCTCTAATTTCATCGTTTCTGGGTTAAGCTTCCGCATCAGCCAGCTGAGCAACTTTCTGGACAATAAGTGCGGCTTGAATCTCAGCAGGCCGCCAAACCCCTTCGCAACTACTTCACTTTTCAATTCATCAGATAGAGCATTCACAAGCTTTATAAACTTCCCAGGTGAGCATCGTATAGCTCGTGTCTTAGTTATACCCTTATTTTCATCACCACCAACAATACCAACATTGTCATCGCCAGAACCATCGCCACCAGGAACAAACTCTGGGTCTTGTTCATCATCACTTTCGGCATCTTGTATAGGAGGGACTTTCAACCTTAACCTCTTCCTCCTTTCCTTCAATTCATTTTTATCTAATTGCTTTCTCTTGTTTTCGACACGAGGAGAGCGACGGACAGTATGCAACACATGTGGCCTTTTGTGACGAATATGCCATGACAATGGATATTTTTGTCATTGATCATTTTGTTTTGTGACGTATTTTTTATGGCAAGACAAACTTATGATGAATTGAGGCTAACGTCACTAATAGCATTGAGAAAACGTCATAACACTAGCTATTCACCGTATCATGAAGAACATCTTATTATCATAAGGTTATATCAATAAATGTCTGTCATAAATATATGACAATCCTATAACGTCGTACAAATAAGTAATAGTTTAAAATGGCCATTTTAGTTATTAATCGAAAAGTCTCTCTATATGTATGATCATAATATTTAAATGGCAATCACACCGTGATAAAAATTGTGTCCACAAAAAAGTGAAAAATGTGTTCATAAAAAAAGAAAAATATTTATTAAAAGATTCAAACTCAAGACATTTTATATTACAGAAAGGTTTCATTGTTCAACTCTTTAGAGAACTCCCAGACCATGTCCTCACACCATCACCATCGATCCCTCCCAGGTCCCAAGTTCCCAACCATCCGCCGCCGCCACTGATTGGCTAGCCATCACATCCGTCGCCGCCACCGATCAGCGGTTGCAACTCGACTGGGCTACCACATCCTGCTCCCCTAGGGCCACCACGTATGTCACACTCGGACGAACACACCACGCCGACTCGCAGATCCGTCGGCGGCCCGCCGCCACCCACCGTACCGCATCCTTCGCCGTCCACCACCGGCAATCGCAACCTGCTAGCCGCCAGGACAGGGCCGCCACATCTCGCCAGAGCAGAGCCGCAACACATGGACTGCGTTGCTAGGACCGCCGCATCTCGTTGGTGCATGGCCATCGCATCCGTGGCTCACATGCCAGTATGAAGGTATCTCACTATCTTCTATTCTGCTAATCTGCTATCTCTGATGATCCGTGGCACATATTCGAGAGAGTAAGACAGACTGAGTTCATAGACTAGCAGTATTATCATATAATAGACTAGCAGTATGAAGCTATACGGGCGAATGATCCTTAAGGGGAAATGCCTCGTCTCTCTCCTCCCCCTTCTCCTGGTCGGCCTCCACCCATTCGACCGTTCCACAAGAAATACTCCATCGGAGGGAAGCCGTCTTCTCCTCCTTGCCAAAAGGTGAAAGGCTGCAAGCCCAAATATGCACAGGATTGGGCCGCTCCACGTGTGGGCAGATGGCGAGGATGGACATCCGGAGTCGAGCCGACCCAGGCCGTGCAGGGATTTAGCGCAGAAAGGGATTTGGTCTGCTCGGTTGGTTCCTCGTCTTGCGCAGGGTACGTATCCACTCTCAAGCCGCAGTTCTCCTCCTCCCCTAGGTCGCTGTCGCAGAGAACTCCGTTAGGGTTTCCTGATGACTTAGTTGGTGCTCGCTCCCTTCCTCATCTTGCTGCTTTCCTCTCTGCTCTTTGGCGGCTGCCTACCAAAAAGAAATCCAGTTTCTGTGGGGGGTGGAGATTTGCCCCTATTCGTCCTCTTCCTTCCACTGATCCGTGGCCGAGAGTAGGGATTGGTTCCCAAATCCCTAGAGACTTGGCTGTAATGGATCCTAAAGGGAAGAACACGAAGTGGGAACGCCCAAACCCCAAGCCGCAGAGACAAAACTCACCTCCCTGGGGAAGGCACAGAAATTTAAGTTGGCGTTTGAGACCCCCGCACGTGAAGACGGAGATCAAGAATGATTCTCAGATCTCTTCATCGGGAGAGGGTGCTGATCCAGGTAACAAAAATCCCCCTACGCATCCTGCTGCTATGGATCTTGATATTGGTCGTCGTCTTTTTTGCCAAAAATGTGGCGATGAAGGGCATCACGCCAGGGATTGTTTCAAGCCTCTTTGGTGTGAGATTTGTAGGAAAGAAACTCATGTCACTGCTAAATGTGTCTGGCCTAAGCAAAGCAAACCTACTATGCCAATTGTGGGTATGGCGGCTGATGGATTAGGGTTTTATGCTTCTCAGTTTGCTAAAAATGCTGCTAAAAAACCTAGAAAAAGTTTCTTAGGTTTGGTGAAAGTGCTTGAGGGTGAGGTTAAGTGTGAAGATCTGGAACAGGATTTTAGCTTCCATTTTCCATGGGGTAGAACTTGGAAAGCCACCAAATGTCCTTCTGGTTTTTTAATGCAGTTTCCTTCTCAAGAAAGATTAGATGAGGTTGTGAACTTTCCAGAATTAAAAATGAAAATATCTGGAATTAAAATCAGTGTTATACCTTGGTCTTCTCAAGCAAAAGCCAAGTCTAGGCTCCATACTACTTGGGTTGTTGCTGAAAATGTTCCTGAGGAATTGCTTAACTACCAGGCTATATGTGAACTTGGCTCAACAATTGGGGCAGTTGAGGAAATAGATCTGATCTCACTGGAATCCAAAGATATGGTTAGGTTCAAAGTTCATGTCAAAAGTATTGATATGATTCCAGAAGTTATTGAGGTTGGGGTGAAACCTTATTTGTATGACATATTCTTTAAAGTAGAGAATATTGATGCAGAAGGTTGGAATGATGATTCTGTCAGTTTGGGGAAAAGGGCTTCGGTTGATGTTCCTAGACATGGAAAAACAGTGATGGAGAAATGTGGGAAAAAAGCAAAAAATGAAGATTTTATGACAGAGGAAAATGATATGATCATTGAATATCATTCTGGATCGACTTCTAAAATGATTGGGTCTTATATCTCCCCTGGAAAATCTGATAAAATATCAGAGGTGGTAAAGGAGGGAGATGAAAAAGAAGGTAGTGAAGGGGATGTGGATTTTAATGAAAGTAAAGATGATTTACTCAGTTCGCAAGAACTTGATGTACTGGTCAAAGATATGGGAATGGATACCATAAACTCTCAGGATGACATGCTGAATGAAAAAGTAGATTCAGAAGTCATGGGAAAAATTGCAGATGAAAAAAACAAGAAGAACAAGGGAAAAGGAGCTGAGCTTGTGGAAGGAACCAGGAAAAGTACCAGACTGGAGGCAAATGAAGACATTAAAATAACAGAAAAAGCTATTTCAAGGGCGGCGGCGAAAGATGCTTTTCTAAACAAAGGTACGTCATCCAATCCTTTCTCTGTTTTAAACTCTAATGATGAGACTTTAATTGAAATTGCTGATTTGCTTAATGTTAGTCTAGGAAAGAACAAGGAAGAAATCAATTTGAATCTTGATGAAATTAAAAGGATGGAAAATGAAAGATCTATTTCGTGTGATTCCAATTCTAATTTTGAACAAAAAGTAAACATGTCTGATGATGAAAATGAACATGAGATTACTGTTTCAATAGATAAAATGGTTCAGGAGTTATTGGATAGCGAGTCTGATAAAGAAAAAATGTTGGTTCACAATAGAAAAAAGGATATAAGAAGAGAAAAAAATATTTTCTGAGAAATAAAAAGAAAAAGAATTCTCCAAATGTTAGGTGTACACCTAATAAAAGGAGTTTCAATAGAAAAGAGGGTGCAAATCTAATAGTTCCATAATGATTGGAGTCATTTGGAATTGTCAGGGTCTGGTGAAAGCGGGAAAGTTTGAGTTTCTGCAGGAACTCATTACAAAATACAAAGTGGACTTTATTGGTCTCCAAGAGACCAAGAAAAATTTTTTTGAACAAAGTTGGTTTGAGGCTGTGAATCCCCAAAAGAATTTCACTTGGATCTCCTCCCCCCCTAAGGGTAGATCTGGTGGACTTTTGGTTGGTTTTAATACTGATATCTTTGATGTTATTAGTCAGGATACAAGTGAGTTTATGATTTCTTGTTTGATCCATCATAAGTATAAGAACATTTCTTGGAATTTTATAAATGTTTATGGCGCGGCCCAGATTGAAAATAAAGACAGATTTCTTAGTGAATTCTCTTCTATTTGTTCGAAAAGTAAAGGCCCGACCATCTTTGGTGGTGATTTTAATGTCATTAGAACCAATGAAGAGAAAAATAAACCTGGTATCTTGAGTAAATGGAGTAACCTCTTCAACTCGATTATAGAAATGCATGGTCTTATTGAGTTAGACCTTTCTGATAGGCTTTATACTTGGTCAAATAATAGAGATAACCCCACCTTTGAAAAACTGGACCGGTTCTTGGTAAACCCAGATTGGGATTTACTTTTTCATAATGCTATGGTTAGAGGTCTTGATAGATCTCTTTCTGATCATGTGCCTCTCCTTCTTACAACTGAGGAGAAAAAAAAGCATTCTCATGAGTTTAGATATGAACTCAGCTGGAAATTAAGACCAGGTTTTAGAGACATAGTGTTTAATAACTGGTCTCTTCCAGTTAGAAGTAAAAAAAGTATTGATGTTTGGAAAGAAAAAGTTAAAAGAATGAAGAAAGTTCTTAAAGGCTGGAATATTAATGAAGAAGGGAAAAAAAGGAGGGAAATAAATATTTTGAAACAGAATATAAATAAATTGGATATTCAAAATGAGACTAGTATTCTTTCTGAAAAGGATAAAGAGGAGAAGTTGGAATACGAATTTCAACTTAAAAAGTTACTTTCTGAAGAAGAAACAAAGATGAAGCAAATTGCCAGAGAAAAAAATATCATTGCTGGTGATTAAAATACTAAATATTTTCATCTAAAAGCTAATGGTAATAGAAGACGTCTGAGAATTCATGCTCTGTATGATAATGATAGACTCGTTGAGAATGAAGAAGAGATTAATAAGCTTGCCACTGATTTCTATAAGAATCTTTTTGGGCCTTCTAATAATTCGACCATTCATATGAAGGATATGAATATGAAAAAACTTAGTGCTGAAGACAGAGAGTCCCTTACTATTCCTTTTAGTTTTGAAGAGATTCATAAGGTTGTTTTTGACCTTAAACATAATAGTGCACCAGGTCCTGATGGTCTTCCAGCTGAATTTTTTCAGGATTTTTGGGACATCATTAAAAAAGAGATTTGGAACTTGTGTGATGACTTTAGTAAAGGAATTTTGGATATTGAAAGACTCAATTATGGTCTGATCACTTTAATTCCTAAAGTGGATAATGCTATGGAAATTACAAAGTTTAGACCTATTTGTCTATTGAATGTCAGTTACAAAATAATTACCAAAACCCTGAATAATAGGTTATCTAATTGCATTCAAAAAATCATTAGTGAAAATCAATTTGGTTTTGTCAAAGGGAAATATATTCTGGACTGTGTAGTTGCTTTACATGAGGTAGTTCATGAAGTTAAAAGGAAAAAGCAAAATGGGATTATTCTCAAAATTGATTTTGAGAAGGCTTATGACAAAGTTAACTGGCATTTTTTATACAATATGCTCCAGCTGAATGGTTTTGGGGACAAATGGAGTGATTGGGTGATGAAAACAGTGAGAGGTGGGAAAGTTGCCATTAGAACTAATGGTATGATTGGCCCATTTTTTCGTACTCATAAAGGGGTTAGACAGGGTGACCCCTTTTCGCCTTTATTGTTTAACATTGCAGCTGACGGTCTGGCGTGTCTCATTGAAAAAGCTCAAGAAAAGAAACTTATTGAAGGATTAATTCCTCATATTATAAAGAATGGATGTGCGTATCTTCAATATGCTGATGATACAATTCTTTTACTTCAAGATAACCTTGAATTTGCAAGAAACCTAAAATTTATTCTGATTCTTTTTGAAAAAATGTCTGGCCTTAAGATTAATTTTCAAAAAAGCGAGGTTTATTGTTTTGGTAATGCTAACAATAATAAAGATGCTTACGCTGAGATTTTTACTTGTCCAATTAAAAATCTTCCCATGAGCTATCTTGGAGTGCCTATTGACCATAAAAAGCTAAGTAATTCTCAGTGGGCTAAGATCGAAGAGAAATTTGAAAAAAAATTGAGTGTTTGGCAAGGTAGGTATCTGAGTCTTGGAGGGAGATTGACTCTGATTAATAGCAGCTTGTCTAACATTCCCCTTTACATGCTCTCATTGTATTTGGCACCATCTTCTATTTTAAAAAAGATGGATATCTTTAGAAGAAGACTATTGTGGTATGGTGGAAATAATAAAAAAAATATCATCTGGCAAATTGGGACTCTGTTTGCATGGATAAAGATAAAGGGGGGCTTGGCATCTTAAATCTAAGATGTATGAACATAAGTCTTCTTACCAAGTGGTTATGGAAACTTGAAAAGGAAGAGGGTCTGTGGCAAACAATTGTTAATAAAAAATACATGAAAGGCAAGCCCTTATGTATTTTAAGGAAGAAGCAAGGGGACTCTCAATTCTGGCGAGGTCTTCTATACTGCAAGGATAAATATTGTGATAATAGAAAAATGGAAATTGGTAATGGTCTCTCTACCAGTTTCTGGAGTGATATTTGGTGTGGTGATGTCCCGTTGTCAATAAAGTATAAGAGATTGTTTGAGTTATCTCTTAATAAAGAGATAAATGTGAATTGGGCTTTGAGTGGTAACTGGAATTCCTTAACTTTTAGAAGAAGGTTAGTTGGAGAAGGGGCTAAACAATTAGAAGATTTGATCAATGATTGTGGAATGTATTGGCTTGCGGATAGGGAAGACAAGCCTTCCTGGTTGTTGGATAAAAAAGGTTACTCGGTGAAGTCGATGTATAATCATTTTAAACAAGATGGGGGCAGAACTCCATTTTGGTTTATTTGGAAGGCAAAAATTCCCCAGAGAATAAAAGTTTTTCTCTGGCTGATCCTAAATGATAAGATTTTATCAAAAGAAAATCTTAGTAAAAGAAACTGGCAAGGTAATGCTAGGTGTGATTGGTGTGGCTGTCTTGAAACAACTAGTCATATTTTTTATGATTGTCAGGTGGCTTCTTTTACTTGGAAGGTGATTCAGATGGTTCTTGATTCTATTTCCCTTCCCAATAATTCCAATGATATGTTTGGGAAGTGGTTATGTGGATTCAAAGTTTATGAAAGAAATCTAATCACTATTGGTTGTAGTGCTGTGCTTTGGTCACTTTGGAAAACTAGAAATGACTGCTGTTTTAACAGCATTAACCTTTATAACGCTGCTGACATTCTGTTTCTTTGTTGTTCTTGGTTGGATGATTGGGCTATTCTTCAGAAAGGAACTCCAAAAAGATCTTGCTGGAAAGAAGCTCCCGTCTCAGAAAAATGGCTAAAGAGTTTTTCAACCGACGTTTTGGTTGGGCGCCGGTGGACAATCGTTTGTGCAACTAATGTTTGCTGGTGATGGATGAAAGTGTAGGACGTCTGATGGCTTGGTCCCAAACAGCTTTTGATAATTCAGTCTTTCTTTTATCATGGGCTTAAAATTTTCTGGTTGTAATAAGTAGTTGGGATTTACCAAAACTCTTGGTAGCTGGTGGTTTTTAGTGGGCGAAACCTGAGAACGTTTAGATTCAAATCTGTTCTAAATGTTTAGCTTTTGCTGTTTAGCCTAGTGGGCTAAGTCATGTAATAAGTAGATGTTTTCTTTGGTGTCTGTCGAACTTTATTCCTATTTCCTAATGAAATAGGGGGGTTTCCCCTTTCTGTTAAAAAATTATCATATAATAGAGAAGGGATCTAAATCCTTATTTTGGTTTAACAAATCTATGCAGGCTAACTCTCTGGTTTCTGTGAAGAGTCAAACTAACCATTACTAGCTAGAAACTTGGTTTGTTCAGAGTGAGAAGTATGATGAGCATGCTATGTCAAGTGGTAAGCTATCAACATCATTGGAAAATGAAAACGTCCACATCATGCTACTAATTGAGGGGGTTATATGACGATGAAATCTAGAGTATCTCACTCATTCTTACTAATTAAGGTTTGCTATTGTGTAAGGTTTTCTAGTTCCCTATCTTATTAGATTAACAATTTGTCAATTTCAGCTTAGATCTAATGCCATATTTTTCGTCTCTAAAAAACACTCTACAAGCGGCTTTACCATTTAATTTTAACTTAGATTAACACTGTGTAAGCTGCTTAACCATTTATTTTTGTGCATTTATTTCCTCTCTTAATATAAGTTTTGCATTTATTTTGTTAGCTGTCATGATGTTCTCTTGGTCTTCGTAAGCAGTGTTGATGCTGGTAGAATATATCCTGAGTTAGAAAGGTGAACTCTGATGAGTTCGAATATCTCGTGTTCTATTTAATGTTGACTCATTGCTATGGCCATTTTCCCATGTAATATGCACTGTAATCTCCATTCTCCAGTTTTCTTAGGAATTCATAGTTAGACCTTATTGCAGAACCATGTTTTCAAGAAAGGTATCATATTTCTCTGGTAACGTGGTATCATATATCTCCATTCTCCATTCATATATCTCCATTCTCCATTCTCCAGTTTTCTTAGGAATTCAAGAGTATAATATCTAGTAACGTGGTGAAATGTCAACTAATTCAGATTTGTTTTTGGTACATTGACAACTACAACAGGTAGCTATTTCAAGAAAGGTATAAATTATAGGTAGTGTGGGGTGAGGAGCAGGCCACACATGCCCTAGCCCGTGGCACACATTACAAGGAGTTATATAGCTGATGACTTATTCAGAGTTTTTTAGAGGATTCTAACAATATCGGAAGACATTCCAATTTTACTAATATAACTAACTAGAATTCAGGAGCTTATAATCCACATTGTGATGATATTGATTATGTCTATTTACATTTTTACATGTTTGGAAGCTTGTTCCATTAATCTAACTTGCCATGTTTACAAATAGAATCATTAATGTTATTATGCTATGTTTACAATCAGAATCATTTACATGTTTGGAAGCTTGTTCTGTTAATCACAATCGAACATGCCATGTTTTCATGTTATTATACAATCACAATCGTCAATGGTGCTTGTCTGCTGGAGAGTGGAGAAGCCAGTAGTCTGTCACAATCGCCGCCGGTGCTCTGTCATAGGTCACAGCCACCACCGGTGTTGGTCTTCTGGACTGCAGCAGGACAGCAGCTGAGCAGGCAGAGGCGCCAGTGGAGCAGGCCAGCAGGGGGCGAAGGTGAGCAGCCGTTGTGTTCTGTGGCCATCGGAGCTGGATGTCCAGTCAGGGCGCAGGTGCAGCCACTAGCAACTAGGTTTGAAGGCTGGAGGTCAGGCAAGAGAGGAGGTGTACGCTGGTTTTGGCGGCTGGGAGACTAGGTATTGGCAAAGGAGAGGCCAAACTAAATGATACTGTAGATGGGCTAAAAATGACCCAATACCGAAACCCTAGCCAGGTGAAAATGGCCCAATACCAAAACCCTAGCCAGGAGACCAGGAAACACTAAGCGGATGATTAGTCGCCCTAATCAGCGATTAGTAGGACGACTAGATTGACCAGCCTATCTAGTCGAGTCATCTGCCTAATCAAACACAAACAGGCGATCAGCCTGATAATCGCGATTAGTCGGACGACTTAAAATCATTGCTTGTTATTGCTGGTGAGCTGGTGTTTCTCGGCATAGCCATTGTTCTGACCAACCATATATAAATGCAAAGGTCCAGCCTAAAAAAAGCTATAGATTTTTAGAGCTAAAAGTAGTTTAACTGATATTTGGTTAAGTTGTCTTTCTTTATTCTTGACAAAAAGGACAGTTCATCACACCAAAGACAAATGGAATAGAGCAGAAGATCTGAAATGTCGTTAGTTCAAATGACTCTTGTGTTACAGTTCACGACAGGAAGTAAAAGAAAATGAAAAAAGGAATAGTTCAAAAGTCTGGCTTTATTCTTTTCTCGATGCCTAGAATGCATGAGGTTTTTCTTTCGATCTATCTATCCCTACGTTTGTTCTAAAAGACTAGACTGATTCATGTTAAATTTCTATATAATTTCAAGTGGCTGCTTTCTAGAGCGATGGTGACAGCAGCGAGGCAGGACACTGAGGTGGGAGGGGCAAGTGGTGTTCTCAGCTCAACGGATCAGATCGATCATGTGCTGAGCTACACTTTTTGAGGTATCTCAGGTGTGTAATTCTTGCAGGGACAATGGTGATGGGATAGCAGAGCAGGGCAGCATGCTCGCAATACCTCCTCGGCGCCGCCTACGATGCCAGCGTCAACTTCTTTTGACTCCGCAGAGATGTAGGCTCATTTGCTCCCTCATCTCCCTGCCTCGGTTTGTGAGTAATGAAAGGTGAATGGATGCACATTTGCAAACCTGTTTCCTTATCAGGTACCCGAACTGCCAGTACACTTCAGTGTGGGTAAGAAGCATATTTTGATCTAATATGTCGTACTGTAACCACTCTCTATATTGTTTCACCTTTGATATAACCTTTTGTGTCATATTTTATTACTTGGTCACTATGTTATAATACAAAATGCTAGAGCCCTGGTGAGGCACGCAAAACACGCCTACTATTCTAGTTAGATGCAGACTACCCCATTTCTCTGCCTCTTCAAGGGTTACACATATATCTTGGTTTTGCTGCATTCTAAATGTGATTTGATGGTTACTTGCTTATTTTATACCATTTTTCTTTACTAATTGAGGAAACATAATCATACAAATCATTAGGGTTGTAGTTACTAGTTAGTATTCCCATAATGAACATTCTATGTTGTTATGACTGTTTTTGTTCCTTACTTTTTCAAAGACAGCGGTGATCAGCTACACCTATTCACATTGCTAACTCAATTCAAAATAGAATTATGCTGCAAGCTACACAAGGTCTTGACATCCAAAATGTGAAGTGTGTAATTGTTTGTATAGTAGAGATAACTTTATACATTCTGGTATGGTAATGTTTGTTTTGGTTTCATTTTATCCATATCTCTTGTCTTATTTTTATACATTCTTGTTGATAGGATACTATGGAAGCACTTGTGGCTGAGACTAGAATAGAAGGGAAAGAATCTAAGACCTATATAGAAGCAGTTTGCTCAAGTATTGGCTTCATCAAAATATCTTCAAAATGTTCTTGTAGCTGCAATAAAGAGAAGCAGCAATGGTGGTGATGCTACATGCGTAGAAGTAGAAATGTTGGTCTTGTAGCTCCAAGAGTTGCTCAAATATTGGCTTCATCAAAAAATTTTCAAAATGTTCTTGTAACTGCAACAAAGAGAAACAACAATGGTGGTGATGCTAAATTTTGGTATTGTAGCTCCAAGATTTGGTTTTTTATGAATGATATCTATGATAATACATTGATAAGTATATGTGATGATCAATCATTGTTATTTAATTATAATGGGTTGTGATTCATGTGCTACATTGATAATGTCGATAGTTAAAAAGTAAAATGGCCTCGGTTGGGTCAAATGTTTTGTGATGAACAAAATTGTCATAACTTGAATGCCACGTAAGATCCAAGTTATGCCATGTCATGTTAGTGTTTAATTTTGTGACATTTTCTATTCTACGTGGGGTATGTTGTTCTGTTTTTTGAGATGTTTAATGACGAAAAAAGTGTGTCACAAAACAATGACGATGAATAATATGTCACTAAATTTATGATGGAAAAACATGAATCGTCATAGAACATGTAATGCCACGCATGATAGGTGACGAAGCGATTTTCGTCATGGAGATGTCATAAGCTGCAAAATGTGATGTAAATTCAAGGTTTTGTGACATAAAGGGAATGTCACAGAAGGTCACAAGTGTTGTAGTGGCGCCTTGCTAGCATGTGACATTCTGTTCTTGATCCATTATAAAAAACACTGAAAAAATGGGAATGAAAAAACATGAGGGCACAAACACATGGTACAGATCTCATAACCAAAAATTGATCAACAAACTAAAACACACAGTACAAAATAGGAACAAAAAATAGTTGCAATGCACACTAATGCTGCACACATACATTAGTACTGGGACAGAATTGCCACATGCGCCATAAGCCAGTTGCAACAAGACTGCTAAAATAATTACTACTGGGACAGTTGCAACAGTGAATTTAAACAAATAACTAGTTGTATACGAGCACAGTTATAAAAAGACAGGAATGATGTATGTGGTTTGAAAGTAAAAATTATACAGTTGTAACTTATGTCATGGACCAGTTGCAACAAAAGGTACACTGCAGTTACAAAAAAAGTGGAAACATCTGAGTTGATAATCTAGAACACAAACTGCTTATTCAAAAATGAAATGTATATGCATAAAATACAACAATTAGTAATTCCAATCAACGAATAATACTAGTTGCAACACTTGGGGAAAAAATAGGGTTTACCAGTCTATTACCGAAAATAACAAAACAAATCCAAAAAATGGGGACAGAGAAACGGGAGAGAGAGCGGATGCGCTTACACGGCGGGCGCGCGCGTAGACTACTCCGGCGCGGGCTACGTCGACGTTCGCGGTCTACGTCTCCGGCGAGCAAACGATTCTGACGGGAGCCGTTCGCGGAGGATCCGTTCGCGGAGAAGTGTGGAGGGGGCCGGAGCGGGAGCGTGCGGGATGGACGAAGACGGGAACGGGAGCGAGCGCACAACGGCTACGGCGAGGGCTAGGTCGCCGGGGAAGAGAAGAGATTGAGCCATTCGCGGAGGGCCGGGGAAGTGGAAAAGGCGCAGTCGGGGCGGGGAAGTGAAAAGGCGTAATAGTGGAGGGGGGCAGTCGTCGGTTCCGCTGCGTCGGTTCGGCTGTGTGGATTGGTTGGCTCGAACCATGTGCACCTGGGCGCGTAGGTTGGGCCTGGGTGCATTCAATATAGAGAATGCACCCAGGCGCAACCTACGCGCCCAGGTGCACATGGTCCGACCCAACCGATCCACACAGCCTGAACCGACGCAGCGGAACCGATATTGTGCCTTTTCACTTCCCCGCGCCCGACTGCGCCTTTTCCACTTTCCTGGCCCCCCGCGTACGGCTCAATCCATTCTCTTCCCCGGCAACCTAGCCCTCGCCGTAGCCGTTGTGCGCTCGCTCCCGTTCCCGTCTTCGTCCATCCCGCACGCTCCCGCATGCTCCCGCTCGTTCCCAGCTCCGCCCCCCTCCACACTTTTCCGCGAACGGATCCTCCGCTCCCGTCAGAATCGTTTGCTCGCCTGAGACGTAGACCGCGAACGTCGACGTAGCCCGCGCCGGAGTAGTTTGCGCCCGCGCCCGCCGTGTAAGCGCATCCGCTCTCTCTCCCATTTCTCTGTCCCCATTTTTTGGATTTGTTTTGTTATTTTCGGTAATAGACAGGTAAACCCCATTTTTTCCCCAAGTGTTGCAACTAGTATTATTCGTTGATTGGAATTATTAATTGTTGTATTTTATGCGGATACATTTCATTTTTGAATAAGCAGTTTGTGTTCTAGATTATAATCTCAGATGTTTACACTTCTTTTGTAACTGCAGTGTACCTTTTGTTGCAACTGGTCCATGACATAAGTTGCAACTGTATAATTTTTACTTTCAGACCACATACATCATTACTGTCTTTTATAACTGTGCTCGTATACAACTAGTTATTTGTTTAAATTCACTGTTGCAACTGTCCCAGTAGTAATTTTTTTAGCAGTCTTGTTGCAACTGGCTTATGTCGCATGTTGCAATTCTGTCCCAGTACTAATGTATGTGTGCAGCATTAGTGTGTATTGCAACTATTTTTTGTTCCTATTTTTGTACTGTGTGTTTTAGTTTGTTGATTAGCAATTTTTGGTTATGAGATCTGTACCATGTGTTTGTGCCCTCATGTTTTTTTCATTCCCATTTTTCAGTGTTTTTTATAATGGATCAAGATCAGAATGTCACAGGCCAGCAAGGCGCTCATGCTGTCCGTCGCTCTCCCCGTGTTGAAAACAAGAGAAAGCAATTAGATAAAAATGAATTGAAGGAAAGGAAGAAGAGATTAAGGTTGAAAGTCCCTCCTATACAAGACGCCGAAAGTGATGATGAAAAAGACACAGAGTTTGTTCCTGGTGGTGATGGGTCTGGTGATGACAATGTTGGTATTGTTGGTGGAGATGAAAATAAGGGTATAACTAAGACACGCGCTATTCGATGCTCACCTGGGAAGTTTATAAAGCTTGCGAATTCTCTATCTGATGAATTGAAAAGTGAAGTGGTTGCTAAGGGGTTTGGCGGCCTGCTTAGATTCAAGCCACATTTATTGTCGAGAAAGTTGCTTAGCTGGCTGATGCGGAAGCTTAACCCAGAAACAATGAAATTAGAGATTGGTGGTGGGAAAGAGATTCAAATCACCGAACACAGTGTTTGGTGTGTTTTGCAGTTACCAAAAGTTGGCAGTGATCCGCCCCCCATGTTTGATGCAGATGCTCGTGCCTTGCGGGACGAGCTGGGGGAGCAAATTTGTGGCAAATCTTATAGACGCATATCTGGTATCAATATATCTGTTATCACTGATAGATTGCAGAAGAGGACTCTCAATGGGGAGCTGGGCCTGAGAGCCTTTTTCATGGCAGCATTTCAGTGTCTTCTATTCTCCAATACTGACACTCGCATCAGGATTGATGATGTGAAGTACACTCAGGACATCCAGAACATGGGCAACAAGAACTGGTGCAAAGTTGTAGTAGACAGGCTGAGCATAGCTGCTCGTCTTTATAGAAAGGATTTTGCGGAGAAAGGCATTAACGCACCCATCAGTGGATGCGGGATCTTTGTAGCTGTAAGCTCAACACACACATTCAATTTTTGCCCTTGCAACTTACTCTTCCAATTACACAAGTAGTAATTTTTTATGTTTACTGTTACAACTGTCATATGTTACAAGTTGCAATTTGAGGGCATTTTTTTTATTTTTTTATGATAACTTAGTTCACACATTCACATGTATTTTGTAATTTATGTTGTTCATAAAGTAGCAATAATTTTAGTATGAGGCTATTTCAACTGGCTTATTGCACCTGTGCCAATTTGGTTTACTTTTTTTCATTATATGAATTCAACCTAAAATACCCATGTGTCTTTTACCTAATGTTAAAAACATGCAGATGCTTTATGTCGACAACCTGCAACATGGATTAGACACAAGTTCTTTTTCAATCCCTCGATGTGCTTTCTTGGACTCCAAGATGATTGATGTTATAGCAAATATGGATCTCAGGGGAGATGTTCCTCCTGGGACCACTGAGTTTGGACACCTCAGGGTAAGTTGCAAATGATACTCCACAATAGTTGCAATTTGTTATTCATTTATCATTTTATCATTGTTTTTTTACTTTCAGTTGAGAAGTATCACTGACACGTGCTACGGTGTCCCCATTGGTGCTCTAGCAATATTACATGCTCCAGTACCAGCACTTGCCCCAGTAGCAGTCCCTAATCCAACAGCAGCACCTAACCCAGTAGCAGCAGCATCTGTCCCAGTAGCAACAGCAGCACCTACTGGGACATCTGCTGATGTGCTTGGCACATCCCATGATCCCGTCGGTCATGCTTCCTTCAATATCCAACCCCCAGTCTTTTACCAGTACCCTAGCTTTAGATCTTCTTTTGGTCAGAGTATTACTGATTTAGTTGGAAGGAGTAGGAAGTCAGATGCGCTGAACATCTTGAAGGCGTTTGATGAAAGCACTAGTGAAGCCCAGTCGTACGCACAGAAGGATGTGAAGTATTCAACAATATCCCGCGACCTTATGGCAAAAGCTCACCACGAGTGCTACACTGGCATTCAGAAGCTTATCGCTGACGCTATCGTTGAGAAGCGAGCTGCCAAAGAGCACAGGAGGAAGGTGAAGAACGACCCTAGAGCAGGAGCAGGTATTTTTTGTTGCATATAGGATAATATTATTGTTTGCAAGCACCCACCATACAAGTTACAATTTGCCCAGACACATCAATATGTGTTTACAATCATTTTTTAAATTTGTATGCAGGAGCAGGAACTAGTTCAATTGCACCGGAGGACCAATCTAGAGGAGGTGATGGTGAAGAAATTATACGGAGTCCCGTTGCAATTGACACTAGAGCAGGAGCAGGTATTTTTTATTGCATACAGTATAATATTATTGTTGCAACCACCCACCATACAAGTTGCAATTTTACCCATATACATCACTTTGTGCTTTCAATCACTTTTTAAAATTTGTATGGAGGATCAGGAACTACTTCAAATGTACCGGAAGACCAACCTGGAGGAGGTGATAGTGAAGAAATACAGTTGGATTGCAGTGGTGGAGATCTTGATGACAGCTTAGATTTTACGAGAACCCTATTGTGTGGTGATGACATTGATCTGGAAGAGGGAAATTTGAATAGAAGTAAGCCTACCTATGTCTTCCATGCTTAAAAAATGTTTTCTCTCATCTTGATTATTCCTTTTCTTCATTTATATTTTTTATTCTTTCCCCTGGCAGCACCTCCTGATTTACGTGGGTCAATCCGAAGTATTGATGATATATTGCAAATGATGTATTCCCCAGAGCACTTTGCAAGCATTGATGGCGAGGTTAGTTTATTGTGTTTTTTTATTACCATCAACTCCTTTTTTCTGATTAATATTATGATTTTTCCCCTTTTTCTACAATTACAGTCCCCTCCCAATAGCCAGCCGACTCGTGCACCACGAATTACTGTTCGCAAGAGGAAGGCTTCCTCAAACCCCCCTGGCAATGATCAACGGCTTGTGGTAAGATCATCTGATACCCATGTGAAAGCAGTCCATAGTTGCAATCGGGCCCCACCTATTGTAGTAATCATAGCCTATACTAACTTGCAATTACTCATATATTATGAACAGGGACCACCTGAGACAGAAGAGGATCCTCTGAGCAGGGACACTGGGATGCAGCATCCTACTGCCCAGGTATGTTCATGCAATTCGTGTCTTTTTTTTATAATATAAATGATTCACTTTCATAATACAAATATGTTAATTTGGCTATTCTACTCAACTGCACCAGGATCATATAACTTACTCAAGGAGGAGCGATAGGTCCATTCAAGTTGCCAACACACAGAAGGCAGAGGCTGAGAAGAAGAAGGCTGAGATTGAGATGAAGAATGCTGAAGCTGAGGAGGCTGAGAAGAGAAAGGCTGAAGCCGAACAAGCTGATAAGAAGAAGGCAGAAGAAGCTGAGAATAAGAGAAAGGCTGAGGCCGAAGTAGCTGAGATCAAGAGAAAGGCTGCAGCTGAAGAAGCTGAGAAGAAGAAGGAAGAAGAAGCTGAGGATAAGAGAAAGGCTGAGGCCGAAGAAGCTGAGATTAAGAGAAAGGCTGAGGCCGAAGAAGCTGAGATTAAGAGAAAGGCTAAGGCTGAAGAAGCTGAGATTAAGAGAATGGCTGCAACTGAAGAAGTTGTGAAGAAGAAGGCTGATGCCGAGAAGAAGGTTGAAGCGGAGGAGAAAAGGATACAGGTTGCAATCCAGAAATAGCTAAAGGACAACATCAGAGCTTTGAAAAAGCCGGTGCCCGCTGCCAAGTTAAAGAAGATGTTCCAGTTACAAATGTCAAAAGAATATGCTGAGCAGCGCCAACAGTACGAGGATAGGTTGAACATGCTTCGTCAGGAGGCCAAAGCTGAGATTGATAGTTTGGAGAAGAGCATTGATGGCCAGGCAGGACCCAGCTCATCATTTGATGATATCCAGTTCCCGGCGGAGTCTGATGATGATATCAACAATTTGACCCAACCAATCCGACTTTCTCAAGACGAAGTCTCAGTAGGCCAGGCTGATTTCAGTGAGTTTCAAAGGATGATATTCAAGCGCCTAGGTGATAGAGTGTTGAAGAAGCCTAGGGAGTACATATCCCCGTTCAAGATCCCTCGTAATCGACCTGAGATACCCCTGGCCAAGGCTGTTGCACTTAGGTGGAAGATCGCATCTGATCCTGAGCTGAAAAGGTTTTTTTTTGTTTTTCCCAAGTTGCAATTGCTATTTACTTTTTATTTTGCAATTCTAACCAAGTAGCAATTATTTTTCTTGAACAGTTAGTTACTTATATAGCAGTAGCAATCGCACCTAATGCGTGGTTGCAATCACACCATAACAGAAGTTGCAATCATTTTTATTTAAAAAGAATTTCACAGAGTTATATAGTACATGCAATTACAACACACTAGTTGCAATTATACTACACCAGTAGTTTGCAATCATATCTGTGTAACAGAATTTCCCAGAGTTATTCAGTACTTTGAAATCACACTAGACCAACAGTTGCAATCACAGCACACCAGCAGTTGCACATTCTACTGTTCTTCTCACTAATCCATATGTTTTTTTCTTTTTTTTTGTTGATGCAGGAGAATTTTGTTGGAGTTTGGCCTTCTTGTTGGACTAACTGGCGAGGAAATTTTAACATCTTTTTCTAATGACACCCTTGGTGAGTCAGGAATCATAGACTTTTTCGTGCACTGCATGCGACATGATGATATTGTGCACAAGGTTGATTCTTGTGGATACAGAGTGTTTCTGACCACTGGTTTTTATGTAAGTTTCTTCTCCAAAACCATGTATTTTTTGTATACTGTCTTGTATTTATGTGTTTAAACTAATTTAATCATTTATCATTTCTCTTTTTTATTTATTCTCCAAACTGGAAAACACATACAGTTCAATGTATCAACGTGTGAAGCAGTACTCAACGCTGATAAATCTGAGACGGAAGAATTCATATATGTATGGAATCATCTGATGTCTGAGTGCGAAAACTATGATTTGTCAAGAGCAAAATTGGTTAGTAGACCTTTTCCCCAACCCACTTTTTTCATACCTACAATTTTTTACTTTCCATCATTTACAGTTGCAATCACCAGGACACTTACTTTGCAACTGTCTATACTTTTTTCTTGCAACTTCTTTTTTCATATAAGTTTTCCATTTTTAGTAATTAGTTTTCTACTCCTTCCTTGCACCAGGTTTTTGTCCCTATCAAAGATGGTGCTCACTATTTTGTATATTGCTTCAATTTTATCCATAAGCGTATTGATGTGCTGGACTCGAACGACTACTTCCTGAATTGTTCTAATCAGGAAGAACGGCACAAGGCTGTCTTTGCCAAAATCCCAATCATTGATGCAGCCTTCCAGAAAGTTTCTAACCTCAAGTTACCCAGAGTTAGCAAGTGGAGGCGGCCTTTTATTGATGTGCCAAAGCAAGCAGGTCAAAGCGGTTGTCTTTTTTTGTATGGAAGTACATGGAATATTATGATGGGGACAAAATGACCAAGGAAATCAATCCGGTTAGCCATGCTGTCAACTGATTTTTCTATCTGTTTTGGTGCTTTTTTTGTGTGTTTTCTATGTGTGCATCATAATATAGTCACTGACCATTATGATGTTTTTATGCCATTGCAGTTCAAGGGCCCGATATACAGATGTGAGCTGTTGCATTACGAGATCTTCCACCCTTTGAACCAAGCTGAAATTCCTGGTTCGCTTGATAAGTTTAGAATTGGTGGTCGTCCGTTGCTAATTGAATGGGATAGTAGTCAGTCGAACAATTAGATTCATGCAAAAACAATCTGTTGTGTTATGCAGTAGTCAGAAACAATCAGTTGTGTTATGTTATCTCCAGAAACAATCCAGTAATGTTGTTTAGGTTGCAACCAGCGCACTAGTTCCATTTGCAACTGGTCTATTCATCTAGTTGTTATCGTACTCTAAACTGCAGTTTCCAATTTTGTTTAAAAAATCCCAGCCATTGCAGTTGCAACCAATGTATATGTTTGTGTTCTGTACCCACCGGCGAGGTGGAGCCCTTCCATATGAGGCAGTTGCAACCAGCGTATATGTTACAGTTGCAACCAGCGTATATGTTACAGTTGCAACTGAAATTGTAATCGTAGTTGCAACTGACCATGACCACTCATTTTTATTTCTATGTTTGGTAACCAGCATGATGGCAAACTTTGCAAACCTGTTTATGAGTAGTAGCAACTGTTATATGATAATAAAACAAGATATATTTTAATTATATGTCGAGACGTAAACAGATAACACAGATTCATGTATTATTCAGTGTATACATACAGTTGCAATCAGCGCAACTACGATGTTGCAATTGGTTGGTCATGTGTGTCCACTGTTTTACGAACAGTCACACAGTCATTATTGAGTTTAACTTACACAGAGTTATAAAATAAGATAAAATTGAAATATTACATTGGAGATTCAGTCAGATTCATAGTCATCCTTAATCACTTTCGTCCTGGTAATTAACATGGCAAGTTGTCGCCCTCCTAATTCTTGCAATCACCGCGTGTGCTGCTGACTCCTGCACCGCCATAGTGCACCCAGATTGCTGTGTATCATCCCCCTCACTCTGTGCCTCATCTTGATTCCCATCTAGTCCTTTTTTTATTGTTGGGCGACCTCTTTTTCTTGGAGTCCAACCTACAGTTTTCGCACTTCTCTTTTTGTCCTTGTTCTCGGCCGCTCTGCTTCTGTTTGGGTTCTGAGGGCATGTTGTGCTATAGTGCCCCCTAACATGGCAGGTTTGGCACTCTCTTATACCCTGACCACCACTATATGTGTTGTATGGATTAGCAGGTTCCACACTATTTTTAGCACATTTAGCCCCACTGGCAGACTTCCTACCCTTCGTGCGCGACACTGGCGGTTCAGTCAATCTTAGATCAGTGAGGCAGTTTGCAGAATCTGGATTCAGGCCCGATTCCGGTGGTGGTGTAGGTCCAGTTGGCATCACAACAGGTTCTATATTGTTGTCAGAACTTTGTTGTGTTGGTGCAATGGGACCAATATTCCGTCGTCCTTCTGCATCTTGCTGCAACTCAGTATTTGTTGCTTCGTCCGGACCAATCGGACCAATCTCCGCTGTTCGTAGAAGCTCAATCCCGGGAGTTATCATGTCGATGTGCCTGATAGTTTCAGTGTATGCTCTATCAGATTTGCTTCCCGCTCTTCCCAGTCGCATTAACTTTGGAAGCAGCTTCGACAACCTTGACTGCTCTGTCTCATTTTGACCACCAACACTCACATCGTGCCGGTCCCACGGAACCACAGATCTTGCATTACGTGTATATCGCTTCAGAATGTACTTTTCAGGTATGTTTTGGACTTGGAGGTGGGTGAATGCCTTTATTATGTGCATGCAGAACAGACCTACATTATTTTGTTGCAATTTGGATGTAAATATGCAGGAACATCAATGTTTAATTTTGTTAATGTAACGAGGTTGCAATTCATCTCACCTGTATGCTCCCACTGCATGCATTCGCATTTATACACGCCTGCTGCTTTGTCAGCCACCACCTTGAATGCGTGTTGTGCCCAGCAAAATGTCCCATCGCCTTTCTCATGTTTCACCAAGTAACCGCATTCCACTCCCGGATCAGGCTCTATCACAAAAGCTGTGCTGTTAATATATTCCCTCTTGTATTCATTGTACACAGCCCTGGTGTACACCCTGCTGAGTTGCTCATCAAATCTTGATTTGCAGGCTCTGACAACTTCAGTCTGCATCAAGACCAGCAGTTGCAATCACATCAGACAGCAGTTGCAATTACACGAGACAGCAGTTGTAATCATTGTTTGTTTAACCAATTTTTGGGCATAGTTATATAGAAGTTGCAATCACACCAGACCATCAGTTGCAATTACACCAGACAACAGTTGTAATCATTGTTTGTTTAACAAAATTCCCCAGAGTTATTCAGTGCTTGCATCCACACCACACCAGCAGTTGCAATTACAACACAACAGTAGTTGCAATCATTTTGTTTACATTTTTTAACAGAGTTATTATGTTTAACAGTTTTTTTACAATCAGACCAAAAAATTCAGGGGTGTGGGCAAATACCTGTGAGTAGTGTGACTCCCCAGCATCCATGTGGTCTGTGTGCTGAATCGAGTCAAGCACCCTCTTTGCAAATATATGCAGGCTTGTCACATTGTTAACATAACCATCTTTCAAAACCCTGTTTTGGCTCTCAGATCTCTGGGTGGAAGTCATTCGCCCACAGTACATGCCTTTGAAATATGTTGCTATCCATCTCTTCCTTTTCTGCCACAATGCAACAATTGCAGGGTGTTCTCTTATGCCACATTCATCCACCAGCTTATTCCACTCCACCTCAAATTGTGTGGGCCCCAGAGGATAGTTTATCAGGGACTGCAGTTTCTCCTTTAGATTATTATCATTGTGCAATTTGTACAGCTCCTCGAGTTCGTAATCCCATGTTCTGGTTATGTGCCATCGGCAATTTCGGTGTTGTGTCTTGTTAAACACAATCCTTATTGCTTCCTTCATCGCTGCATCTTCATCTGTTTGTCAAAAATAAAAATCAGCAAAAAAACCCCAATAGGTTTGCAATCAAGCAGTTTAAAATATTGCAATCATCTTCAAAGATACAGTTGCAACAACACAGCAGTAATTATGTGACAAGCATTTTTTTGTAGCCAAAGCATACCTGTAAGAATCACAAAAGGTTGCTGACCACCCATGCAACTTTTAAAGGTCTCAAAAAGCCATCTGAATGTGTCTATTGTTTCATCTCGAAGAAGTGCTTGGCCAAAGGACACATTTTTCAAATTATTGCTGCAACCCACAAACATGGCCAACGGCATATGCTTGTTGTTAGTCTTGTGTGTTGTGTCAAATGTGACTACATCCCCAAAATCCTTGTATTCTGCACGCTGACTTGCATGACACCAAAAAATGCTCCGAAGCACATTTGTTTTTGGTTCAAAATCCACATCCCAGTAAAAGTATTCATTGTGTTCTTTGCACTCCCTGAAAAATTGGAACAATTTATCCATGTCACCATCCCTCTCCTCCCTTGCTTGCTCAGCTTTCCTGTACCATAAAAGAAAAAACAAATGAAGATGTTGTTGTCAATATATCGCACAAAGATATGATGTCAGTTTTTTTTATGACCTACTTGTTATGGACATCTTTCTCTGTGAACGGCCAGTTTTGACGGCCTCCAAATAATTCTGACATTACATTCATTGCTGCCTGTGTTGGCACACCACTCTTTGACATGATTGCAAACAGGTCATCCAACGCTGCCTCCCTCTGCTTATGAGAATGCATATATCTCACCATCCTTGGTGAGGGTTCAAGTTTGTGATTGTGTGCTTCCTGAACATGATGAAAATACCAAATATTGCGCTTCTTGTCCTCCTTCACCTTCACATAAGCAGGGCAACCAATTCTCATCGATGTCTTATTTGTCATAGGCTCCTCATTCTCTTGACCTGGCTTCAGAAACCCCTCACGGTTGCAAACCCAGTGTCTGATTTCTTTACTAGTCCTTTTTGTCGTGACACTAAAACCAGCCAATTTTGCATAGTCAAGGTAAAAGAGGTAGGCTTCTTCTTTTGTATCAAATGTTTGCTGCACCCTGGGGACAAACACATCAAGTATGTTTGCATCCTGCAGGACAACACGCAATCATGAGTTTTTGCAATTAGAGGATACACATAGTTGCAATCAACAAGCAACAAACGTTGCAACTCGAGCACAAACACACCATGCAACTGTAATCAGTGAGTAAAAACAGAGACTCAAGTTTGCAATTAGAGTATATACCTAGTTGCAATCAACAAGCAACAAACGTTGCAACTGGAGCACAAACACACCATGCAACTGTAATCAATGAGTAAAAACAGAGACTCAAGTTTGCAATTAGAGGATACACATAGTTGCAATCAACAAGCAACAAACGTTGCAACTCGAGCACAAACACACCATGCAACTGTAATCAGTGAGTAAAAACAGAGACTCAAGTTTGCAATTAGAGTATATACCTAGTTGCAATCAACAAGCAACAAACGTTGCAACTAGAGCACAAACACACCATGCAACTGTAATCAATGAGTAAAAACAGAGACTCAAGTTTGCAATTAGAGTATACACCTAGTTGCAATCAACAAGCAAAAAACGTTGCAACTGGAACACAAACACACCATGCAACTGTAATCAATGAGTAAAAACAGAGACTCAAGTTTGCAATTAGAGTATACACCTAGTTGCAATCAACAAGCAACAAACGTTGCAACTAGAACACAAACACACCATGCAATTGTAATCAATGAGTAAAAACAGAGACTCAAGTTTGCAACAAACGATGCAACAGAAAATCAACAAACCACGCACGGTGGAGCAACAATTTTTGATTGTTTTTTTTCTTACCGGATGGAACAGCTGGGCTGCATCCGGAGTGACCAGCGATCCAGGTGGAATTGAAGGCGGCGGCGTCAGCAACGTTTTGTGATGCAAGGGATCACCTGATCCGCCGCGTACACCCGCTCCCGTTGTCGCAATCGGAGACGGCAATATCGGATCAGCACCTCCAGCCACAACAATCGCCAAGGAATTAGGGGAGGAGCATCGAGGCGATTCAAGGTGCGGCAGCGACGGTGGGGCCATGGATCTAGGGTTAGAGGATCGGAGGAAGGAGGAGACGGCGGCGGCGCGGTGACAGGGATGCGATCGGTGGCTGCGGGGTATAGGGTGGCACGGGGTCAGGGAGGCGCGCGGCGACGACGGGGGGCAGGGAGGCGCGGGAACAGGACGGCCGAGGGCGCGATAAGGCTTGATCGGGGTGTATTTATATATTACGTCTGGGTGCATTCAATATAGAGAATGCACCCAGGTGCATTTTAGTGCTGTCGTATATGTATATATATATATATATATATATATATATATATATATATATATATATATATATATATATATATATATATATATATATATATATATATATATATATATATATATATGATACCCGATCACCAGTACTATGCACTCGGTCTCAACAACGGCGTTAACTACCTACTACGATTGGTTCATACACAAACACAATGATGACGACAAAAATGACCAGGGTTTAGTATGTACGTACTTTGTTAGAATACTACTCCCTCCGATTTTTAATTTGAAGTTTGTTAGTATAAAGCTGAACTATATAGCGTCAAATAAAAAATGGAGGTAGTACTTAGTAACTATTAGTAATAAAGATACATTCTTAGGCATAATAGGTTTAAGAACAGTGTAATACTCTAAGGAGATAAAGGACGAATGATTGATCAGGCGGTTAGAGAAAGATGAATAGAGACAATAATATTTTTTTTCTCAAGGCATTTCTAGTTTTGATCATGTTTCAGACCTAAAAGCCCTTACATAGCAAACAATCCAAAATCCACATAGAAAGCGTGTACACACAACTCTTGGTGGAATATACTCAATAGTGTAAGAAACCTAATGTAGCAAAATGGAAGCCAACACAACCAAATACTTAACACAATCAAATGAAACCCAGACTGTGGAGGATCTATGTTTAAGCGCGAAGATTCTACGGCGTGGAGGCTGTATCCAACAACGTGGAAGTTCCATGCAATGTTAGGAATGACGACCTAAACAAGAGAAGAAAGATTTAAACTCAATCAAATTGATTTGTGGGAGTTCAAACTTGGCACAAAGGTTCCATGGGGGTGTGAGGATATCCTCAAAGCGCCAACACCCAGAACAATCAAATCTACAAGGATCTAAGAAATCATCCTAGAGTTTGGGGTTTTGTCAAATTTTCTTAAATTAAAGAGTTCTTGCGCTCATGAGAAATATGCCAAAAAACACTTGGTAGTGATGTTCCTTAGAAGTCCTAGCACGAACACATAAAAAAACAACCCTAAAACCAAAGGAACTCAAAAACCAAAGAAATGAAGAAAGGAAAGGGGAACTAGAGGAGGAAAAACCCAATTCAATTTAAAACAAAACAGACTCAAACAAGCTCTTGGACAAGCGATTCAAAGGACATGGTTTCTTTATTGTCAAGGTCAACAAGATCCTAACATAGAGATAGTGAGTTCAATCACTCATCTGTGAGATCTCTCACACAATATAGACTTGAGCCAAACCTAGAAACTACCTAGAGACGTAACCACAAGTACTTGGAAGAGATGGCTACTTAAGAGGTGGTCATCTTCTTATCTACAGAGCGTTTCACACATTTTAGCCTACATTAGATATTTTAGGTTGAATCACTTTACTCTAGGGACATGTAACACCCTGAATTTGAGAGTATAAATTTTTTTCTAAATATCTACCAAATTCAGCTGTTATCTCTAGTCTCTCTCTTTCTTTTGATTATAATTAAGTTAATTGGGAGAGGGATTAATTATTTATTTTATCAAAACTATGTGAGTCATGAAATGTTGCACCAGCTGAGTCTAAATTATTCGTTTGTTTGATGCACATGTTTGAAATGGTTTGAATTTGCATTTGATTTGAATTTGATTTGAAAACCCTAGAGAAAATAAATAGAAAAGCAATTAGAAATTCCAGGAAAAAGGAAAAAGCCAATTCGGCCCAACTAGCCCAAGTCGGCCCAGCCTCGCGCTTGCCCTTCTCTGACAGGTGGTCCCCGCCTGTCAACACCGTTCCGCGCCCGCACTCTCTCTTCTCTCTCTCCCTCTCGCTGCCTAGTGGGACCGACACCAAACTCCTCCGTGCGCGTGCACTTTCTCTCGTTGTCCCGTGGGGTCCGCTCGTCAGCCTGATCGCCCGTTCTCCCTGACATGTGGTCCTGTTTGTCGGACTCGTCCTCCCCGAACCGCCCGCGCACGACCCGCGCGTCGCTGTGGACTCCGTGCCCACGACGCCCGCCGAGGTCGCGCCCGTCCCCACCCCGGCTTTTTCTAGCTGCTTAGTACCCACTCGCCCTCCTCTTCCCTCACTCGCGCACTTGCAGCCCTCAGCACTTGCCTCGCATCGTGCGCACACCCAGGGAGCTCCGCCGCTGTTCGCCATGGTCTCACGCCCATTTTGCGGTCGTCGTCGAGCCATCGTCGTGTCTGTTGCCTTGGTGAGCTTCGCCTTGTCACCCGCAACCCGGGACACCCCTCGATTTGCCCCTCCCCCTATGTTTCCCTCGGTCCGCGCTCACTGATTCTCTCTGCCCCACCACAGCTCCGTCGCCGTCGACCCATGTCCTTGCCGTGCCCCGAACGCCATTCGTGAGTCCCTGAGCCTTCTCTCAAGGTAACTGATCTAACTCCTCCCCTAATTTCTGTGGCAGAACCACCCGAATTATTCCAGCTTAAGTGCCTAAGTCACGCCCCAGGGGTCGTAACACACTTAAATCGGAATAACCCGTCAGTCCCTCAGATCTAGTCTGATAGAGCCACTTAACCAGGATCAAATTCCACAATCCCACTCGAAGGTGAGTCACTGAAGAAATACAATAAAACAGGAAACCTCAAATTAAGTACTGAGTTATTACATAAATCGGAGTTTTTGAGTAGCAAATAAAGTTCACAAAATAAAGTGCAGCGGATAATCGATGTCGTCGGTAATGAGGAAATGGGCAAGGCCTAGCCCACTACTCCTCGTGCTCCTCTCCTGCCGGAGCAACATCCCACTCGACCGTCCAACCCGGTGGCAGGGTGGTAGACCAAGTCACACCATCAACCAATTCCTGCATGGTACCTGCAAAAATGGTGCCACAAGCAAGGCTGAGTATACTAATACTCAGCTAGACTTAACCGGTGTGAGGAGTCTACTCCTCTACCTCTAGACTATGCAGTTGTTTGGCTGAGGGGTTTGGTTTGCCAAAAGCACTAGCTGTTTCTAAAAGCAAATTTTAGCTTTTCAAATTCTATCATCATTAACTTAGCTAGATTTGCTCCTTCTAAGCATACATGGTAACAATCAATTAGTTCAATCAACAAGTTATCTCATGTAACCACATTTCACTTCTTACTCGATGCAGTACAAGGAATCAAGCAGTCTCATTAGCTGCGAGAAGCAGACGATTCGAATCGAGTTTTAAACCTTACAAGGTAAACCTAAACACACGGCATGTCAGGGTACTCCGACCCCGCACATGACAACCGTCCCCATCGATTCCCCGTTCGCGTCCAGGCCTCACCGCCTTGGCATACAATGCTCCACTGACCCCGGCTGCCGTCGTGCAGTGACCGCACTTGTACCCACCATAGCTAGCATGGGAGACCTAGTCTCAGGTCGCATGAGGGATAAAGTCCGCGCCCGGCTTCACTCAGGTACTAGGTTTACCGGTTACCATTTTTCCCGGCATGTGCTTAGTACGTTCAAAAGCTTGACTCAGGTATCCACACATTAATCCTTAATTCATTTTTCCCGTCTCATGGACAAGGCATCCTCCCTGGATCCAAATCCATAGACCAACATAGATCCCGTTATTAAGATGAATACAATCAATTCCTGACCTCGCGCGAGTGCTAGAAAAATCACTCGACTTCTATCGAGATCCTAATTAGCAAGCAGCTACTCGACCTAGCATACTAGTATTCATCTCAAAAAGGAATCCTAAGTTCATGCAACTAGAGGTTTCAAGCAACTCCTACACTTAAGTGCACATTGCAATCCTACAAGCATTAAGTGTAGTAAAGTAGCATATAATAATATGGTTATGCATAAAACCGGGGCTTGCCTTCAATTGCTGGGGCTGCGGGGAGATCCTCAATAGCAGCCTCTGAAGCCTGCTCCTGGTCCTCTTCTTGGACAGGTCCTTGCTCGGGGATGAGCACGTACTCTCCGTCGGCAAGATTACAATCTAATGAATGCAATGCGTAAGATATATGCATGATATGATATGTGCTTTTAGAAATTACAACTTAAAGATGTATGATCTTTTGAGTTTAAACAAGTTAACTTTACTTATGTAAGACCCTTAGTGGTATACTTGGTAAGTTGGGTTATACTTAGCTAAGGTAAGGGGTAGGTTTATTTTTTTTGGGGTTCCACTGAATTCCTTTTAAGTCTTAGGGATAAATGATAAGTTCCCAAGTTAGACTTATTGGGGTGAGGTTTATTTCTTCTTCTCTTTTCTTTTATTCTCTTTAATGTTTTGGAGTAGGTTTGAACTACAAGTTGCTTTTATAAAATTCTAAAAATTCTGCAAAAATTACAGTGGCTTGTTACTGGTGTGTGTTGCTCTGTCTCAAAATTTGGGGATCAGAAGGTGAATAGTTTTCTCTGGACAAAATTATCAACTCTAGGGCAGAAGGGGTGCTTTGAACTACAACTACTATTTAACAGTGGGTAATTCTCTAAAACTCATTTTTGCTGGCTTTTAGGTGTTATAACATGACTTGATACAAATTTCTAGTCATTAATACCTTTTAATTATTTTCCTATGGTTTTCTCAAGTTTCTAGCCAAATGGGTGCTTTCTACTACCACTATATTTGAAAAACATCAGACTACAGAGTTCTTATTTTTCTTGGTTATTATTTTGTGCAAGAGCAATCATTCTGAAGTTTGGCCTCTTTTTGCTTAAGGGAAGTGGTGGTATGCATTATTTGAATTAAGTGGCCTTTCTCTTAAATCACTAGCAATTGGCATGAGTTTACTTCTTCTTCATGGGTTTGCATTTTTCTCTGGTAGTTTACCTCATCATGAGCTTAGCAAATTTTTGGTTGCCTATTATCACATTAAAAGGGGTTGTTCATGATTTATTTGGAAAATACCTTATTATCACCTTGTATTTATTTTCTTTACTTAAAAAGTTGGGCTGAGGTGCTCTATATTTTTGTAGTGGGGCTCTGGTGGTTATAAGTCCACTAGATTTTTATTAATCATTTTGGTTATAGTTTTGTAACTCCAATAATTGATTTTCAGTCTATATGAGGCTAAACAAATCATCTTAATTTAAAACTGGTCCAAATTAATGGTCTCTGTATTTTTCCTAGGTTCTCTGTTGCATAAGTAAACTAGGAAAAATATTATTAATCACTGTTCATTAATTTCTAAGGCCTTTCTGATTTTTTCTAAGTTTTGGACAAATTAGCTTTAAATGAAAAACTACATCATACTTTTCAATGCTGGGGTTCCTACTATTTTTAAACAGTGTCTAAATAAGGTTTAAACATCTACAAATTTTCTTAAGTTCAGCACAGAAGGAAAACTAATTTTCCTTAATTAAACAAGGTTTAGTGGGTTTCTGTTTTTAATTTTAAACTTTAAAATTTTGAACAGAAAGCATGGAGTTTACTATTTTTAAATGATAGATCATAATATTCAGAAGCTAGCAAAATTGGTTTGACAACTTTTTATTAAGATTTCACCAAGTTATGGGTTTTCTAAGTTCTCTGGTTATTTTAAAAAGAATAACAGAATTGATTAAATGGAAATCCACTTAGCACTAGGGTCCCTGGCGGTTTTCTAAGTTTTCTTCACGAATCAGTCCTTAGGTTACTATTCACATGAGTCACTGACATTACAGAAAACCCCTCGGGTTCTACCAATCCTAACCCGAGGTCCTTCTTCTACCTTAAACAGTAGCCGCGGCGGAGAAAAGGGCGGAGGGGCTTACCGGCGGCGAGATTGCTCCGGTGAAGTGGTCGAGGATGAAGGGGAGGTCTCAGGGATCACAACGGTGTGCGGGACGCCGTCGGAGATGGCCGGAGTCGGTCGGTCCACGCGCGCAGGTGGGGATGCTCGTCGGCGGCGAGGAGACCGGCCTTGTCACGGCGAGATAGTTCAATCAAATAGGTCAGGGAGGTCCACGGGATGCCAGAGAAGCTATGAGCGAAAGGAATTGGGCGGAGACTTACTGGATAGCTCGGTCCACGCGCGGCGGCGGAAGACCGAAGTCCGGTGAGGTCGATCTCGGGCCTCCGGTGAGATCCGGCCGGGTCCGAGGGCTTGGCAAGCTTCACGGGCTACTGGCGGAGCTAGCCGAAGCACTGGCTGGGCTTGAGGGTGGCTGGAGTGGGCTGGCCACGGTGACCGAAGCTCTGGCGGCAATGGCGGGCGGAATTAAGCTCGCCGGAGCTAAGGAAAGGTGGCTGGCCGGAGAGGGTGAGTGCGGGGTGAAGAGAGGTGCGCCCGGGGAGGCTTTATAGGCGCGGGCGGGCACGGCCGAGGGCGTGGGCGCGCGGCGGACTTGACCGGACGCCGGGGTGAGCGCGCGCGGGTTGGGCGAGCTCTGGCGTGCCGACCAGGGTCGAACACGTGTGCCTGTGCGTTCTGCCCAAGTTCTGGCGCGTGTGGTCGCTCATCCGAGCCTGCTCTCGCCTTGGTCAGTGCACAAAACCTCTTCTCCTCCCTACAAGCTACCATTCTTGTGTGGGGGTCATAGGATTTTGCCTACTGGTTGCAGATATATGGAGCCAGGAAATCTGGTCTGTCTCCCTGCCCAAACCCGAGGCAAATCCAAGGTTTTGTCGTGTCTAGGGCTCGCGTCCCAATGCCATCTTCTGGCACACGACAGAGGGGTTAGTTAGACACAATTTTGTCAATGGGTCCATTAGGATTCGAGTTAGGGATCAAGGTGAACATCCCTGATCTTTGGCTCAAGGTCTGAATTTCAGAATTCTGAAATTCAGAAATCCCAATGAGTCCCCACATGAGAAGCTTGATTTGGGGTTTTATTTGAGTTATTTTGGCTAAGCTTTCTCAACATTTCTTGTTGCCCATTAAATATTCTTTAATTTTCATAATTGGCTCAAGTCATAATTTTAAACTTTTCATTCCCTTTTTCTTATTTTCTTGAATTTTGCTCATGGGGCTCACTTAGGGTTCTTAATTGGGGTTGCACATTCTTATCTTTTAAAAGACTCAGTTGTTTGATCATGATACTTTTAATTACATACTTGGTGAGTTCTTTATTACTTAAGTTATTTTGATGCTCATGCTTACTTTGGTTCACATAAAATGATGGTTCTTGGTTTGGCATTTGAGAAAAACCCTGAGTGACACTGGGGTGTCACAATTTCCCCTGTCACGCACTTAGTCGCGAGCGATTGCTCGCCGGAGTATTCCCCGGTCCGTCGAGGACTCCCCCTCCGCCGTTCGGTCGCCTCAGCCCCTTTCCTGCTATCCAGACCTCGCCATAGGATTCACTGGGTTCTCCCCAACCTTTTTGGCAACCCAGACTAACCCCTAGCGCCCTAGGAGCCCCAGTCTACCTCATCTCCGGCAGCTGCGCCGCCACGGGCGCGTATGGCACCGCCCCTGGCCGACCGGAGAAGGTAAAGTCCCTGGCGCCCATCCTAACCACCCGATTCTAATCCGACGGCCCGATTCACGGATAACGATTCACACGGTTCGTGAAACCAGAGCCGTCGATCTGCGACCCGGTGGCCAGCGCGCCCCGTGCCCTCGGTATACTGCTGGTCCGTGGGCCCCGCTTGTCAGCGTCTCAACCCCCTGAGCCCACTTGTCAGCGCCCGCGCGCGCTCGCTCGCGCTCGGATTTAATCTCGGTCGTTGATTTAAGATTTAACGGCTGAGCAGATCCGATACCCCCTTTCGCGCGGCCTTTTTGCTAAAGAAATCCTCGGTTTCCCGAGAATCAACCTGTTGTCCCTGATTTTAGCGCGCAGACCCCTGTATTCTTGTAAACAGACCCCTGGCCTTTTATTTAATCACAGATTTGGACCTAATTTTGTATTTTAAACTTCAAAACATATTTATTTCATATCTTTTTCATATGAACTCCAAATTGAGTGATTAAAATTGCAAAATGTTCATAGTATTATTCTCTGTCCAAATAAATTATGATCATTCACTCTTTGTACACTTTAATTTTATGCCTAAGCTATAGGTTAGTGTATGTAATAATTTGTTTATGAAATAAGAAAATAAAAAGGAAAACCCTAATGGTACTTAGGTATTTAACTTTGTGGGATTAATAATATGTCATGTATGAATTTATCCCTGGTATAATTTTTGTGTCCCATTAAAATAAGTGGAATTAAATTGTGTAATCTATGAAGATAGATAATATTTAAGGAATCACCAACCTCTAAGTGTGCCAGTTCACCCTAAAACCTAAGTTTACCTTTGGGTGTTTATACTGTTCTGTCAAACTTGTGTGCACTTGATTGTATATGTTTGGTGTATTGTTCATTTGTCTTTATCCAAATGTATTGAATGCATGATCGCTTTGTTTAGACAACGAGCAGCCCGTGGTTCCTAGTGTGTTGTCGAAGACCTTCCTAAGCAACAACCTGGTGAAGGCATGTGTCCTCTGACCCATTATGTCCTACTTACTTTATAATTCACTGTCCCACATTAATTTATTAAAACATAAGGATTTACTAGTCTGTATTTACCTTATCCTTGTTTACCTTTTGGGTTATCATGGTTAGCTTTATATTATTGCTTTAACTTAATCAACGAACATGATTTGAATATTTATGATATGATGATGCTATCCCGATGATGACCTTGTGATACTTTAGGGGACTCAGACTGTTTCCTGAGTACCTCTCCGTAAGAATCTGTTCGTTGAGTGACCACCCGGGATAACAGTACAACCATGAGGGTAGAATGAGACACCCTTAGCTGATTAATTAGAGGAACTTGAGATGTAGTTGGCTTCGTCGTAGGGCCCTCAATGAGGTTTGGGCACAATACTTGCTCTACCGAGGCTGGTTGCCGAGGTTCTTTCAATTTGGTTTTGTTAGTCACCCTTCTTATGGGGAGAAGTACTGTGTTTATCAAACTGGAGAAACCTAACGGGCGACTATGACCTATGGGGAATCTTTGTAAAGGCTACGTAGTGAGACCCTGCTAGGTCACCTTGGTAGTGATCAATGGAGAGTCATGATCTCCGGGCAGAACGAGAATCACGACTTGTGGGTAAAGTGTGCGACCTCTACAGAGTGTTAGAAACTGGTATATCAGTCGTGCTCACGGTTAAGAGCGGCCTTGTGATCCTCTTTGATTAGAAGAATTTTGGATATTTTTATGATGATGTTTAACGATGATGGTTATAATTATGATCTCTGGTATTGAAAGGGAAATGTGCCCTTGGGCCATTTCTAAGTATTTTGGTGATTTAGTGTCCAACACAAGTGCCTAAGTGTAAAATGGTGGACAAAGTACAAATCAAGGATAAAGGTATGTTTCTCAGACTTAGTACATTGTTTTCGTGTCTAATGTATTGTGTCTAAGTGTTAGAAACAGGAAAAATCCAATTGAAAATGCCTTGGCTCGAGCAGCCAAGACTCTGCTCAGTCTGGAGCACCGGACTGTCCGGTGGTGCACCGGACAGTGTCCGGTGCGCCAGGCTGGCTCTGGCAAACAGGCTGCTCTCAGGACTTCGACGGCGGTGTACGACTATAATTCACCGGACTGTCCGGTGGGCCGTTCACAGGCGAACTCGTCGCTCTCGGGATTTCACCGGCGACGTACGGCTATAATTCACCGGACTGTCCGGTGAGCCAACGGTCGGCAGGGCCAACGGTCGGCAGCGTGATCTGCGCGGGACACGTGGCCGAGCCAACGGCTAGAAGGAGGCACCGGACTGTCCGGTGTGCACCGGACATGTCCGGTGCGCCAACGGCTCTCAGGCTACCAACGGTCGACTGTGCCATTTTTGGAAGGAAATCGGGCACCGGACAGTGTCCGATGTGCACCGGACTGTCCGGTGCGCCAGTCGACAGAAGGCAAGATCAGCCTTCCTAGATTGCTCTCAACAGCTCCTAGCTGCCTTGGGGCTATAAAAGGGACCCCTAGGCGCATGGAGGAGTACACAAAGCATTCCTACAACATTCCTAAGCACCAAGACATCGATTTCGCGCCTTTGATTCTTTGCGATAGCAATTAGAGCTCTAGTTGAGTGGTGAACTCATTGAGTTGTGTTGTGAGCTCTCGTTACAACTTGTGTGTGTGGTGTTGCTGTGATTTCTTGTCTTGAGTGCATTGCTAATCCCTCCCTTGCTCTGTGCTTCTTTGTGAATTTCAAGTGTAAGGGCGAGAGGCTCCAAGTTGTGGAGATTCCTCGCAAACGGGATTGAGAAAAGCAAGCAAAACACCATGGTATTCAAGTGGGTCTTTGGACCGCTTGAGAGGGGTTGATTGCAACCCTCGTCTGTTGGGACGCCACAACGTGGAGTAGGCAAGCGTTGGTCTTGGCCGAACCACGGGATAACCACCGTGCCATCTCTGTGATTGATTTCTTGTGGTTATTGTGTTTTGTTAAGACTCCTCTCTAGCCACTTGGCATTTACTGTGCTAACGCCTAACCAAGTTTTTGTGGCTTAAGTTTTCAAGATTTACAGGATCACCTATTCACCCCCCTCTAGGTGCTCTCAATTGGTATCGGAGCCGTTCTCTTCACAAAGGGACTAACCGCCCGAAGAGATGGATCCTAAGGGGAAGGGTATCGTGATCAACGATAAAGAGAAGGAATCCTTCGTCAACGAGCCGAAGGATGACAAGCCTACCGACTCCGGCTCGGGCCATAGACGGAAAGATGGGAAGAAGAAGAAGACAAGGCACATCAAAGAAATTGTCTACTACGACGACAGCGATGAGTCTACTTCTTCCCAAAAGGACGACGACCACAACGACTACGAGAGAAGGAAACCGGTTAATTCAAACTTTTCTTTTGACTACTCTCGTATTCCGCAAAGTTCAAATTCACATTTGCTCTCCATTCCTCTCGGTAAGCCTCCACACTTTGATGGGGAGGACTATGGATTTTGGAGCCACAAAATGCGTAGTCACCTATTCTCTCTCCATCCTAGTATATGGGAGATTGTAGAGAGTGGAATGCACTTTGATAGTACGGATAGTCCCATGTTCATTAATGAGCAAATTCATAAGAATGCACAAGCTACTACTGTTCTTCTAGCTTCATTGTGCAGGGATGAATACCACAAAGTGAGTGGCTTGGATAACGCCAAGCAGATCTGGGACACCCTCAAAATCTCTCATGAGGGGAATGACGTCACCTTGCTCACTAAGATGGAGTTGGTGGAGGGAGAGCTTGGACGATTCACGATGATAAGGGGAGAGGAGCCAACCCAAACATACAACCGGCTCAAGACCCTTATCAACAAAATAAGGAGCTACGGAAGCACGCGATGGACGGACCACGACGTCGTCCGATTGATGCTAAGGTCCTTTACCGTTCTTGATCCTCATTTGGTGAATAATATTCGTGAGAATCCCAGGTACACCAAAATGTCGCCCAAAGAAGTCCTTGGAAAATTCGTAAGCGGGCGAATGATGATCAAGGAGGCAAGATACGTGGACGACGCATTGAATGGTCCAATCAACGAGCCTCAACCCCTTGCTCTCAAGGCAACAAGAAGCAAGGAGGCGCTACCTAGCAAGGTGGCACAAATTGAGGCGGCCGGACTTAATGATGACGAGATGGCCCTCATCATCAAAAGATTCAAGACGGCGCTAAAGGGTCGCAAGGGGCAGCCAAGCAAGACCAAGACAAAGGGGAAGCGCTCATGCTTCAAATGTGGTAAGCTTGGTCATTTTATTGCTAACTGTCTCGACAATGATAGTGATCAGGATCAAGGGAACAAGAGGGAGAAGAAGAATAACTATAAGAAGGCGAAGGGCGAGGCACATCTTGGCAAGGAGTGGGATTCGGATTGCTCCTCGTCCGACTCCGACAATGAAGGACTCGCCGCCACCGCCTTCAACAAGTCATCCCTCTTCCCCAACGAGCGTCACACATGCCTCATGGCAAGGGAGAAGAAGGTATGTACTCGAAACTCTACTTATGCTTCTTCAAGTGAGGACGAATCTAGCGATGAGGATGAAATAGATTATTCATGTTTATTTAAGGGCCTAGATAGAACCAAGGTAGATAAAATTAATGAATTGATTGATGCCTTGAATGATAAGAATAGGCTTTTAGAAAAACAAGAGGACTTGTTGTATGAAGAACATGACAAATTTGTAGAAGCACAAAAATCTCATGCCTTAGAAGTTAAGAGAAATGAAATGCTTTCTTGTGAATTATCTTCTTGCCATGAGACGATTTCTAGCTTAAGGAGCATTAATGATGATTTGAATTCTAAGTTAGAAATAGCTAGTAAATCAACAACTTGTGTAGAAAATGTTGTTATTTGCAATAGATGTAAAGATTTTGATATTGATGCTTGTAGTGAACACATAGCTTCTATTGCAAAGTTAAATGATGAAATGGCTAGTCTTAATGCCCAACTTAAGGCTAGCAAAAGTGATTTTGATAAACTAAAATTTGCTAGGGATGCCTACACGATTGATAGACACCCCTCAATTAAGGATGGGCTTGGCTTCAAAAGGGAAGCCAAGAACTTAACAAGCCATAAGGCTCCCATCTCCGCCAAGGAGAAAGGGAAGGCCCCTATGGCAAGTAGTACTAAAAAGAACCATGCTTTTATGTACATTGATAGAAGACAGTCTCATAGGAGTTGTAATGTTTTTGATTCACATACCTATGATTCTTATGCTATGTTTGCTCCCAGATCTTCCTATATGCATGGTAGAGATATGCCTAGGAAAAATATTCATCATGTGCCTAGAAAGAATATTGTTCATGTTCCTAGGGAAGTTATGAATGAACCCTCTACAATTTATCATGCTTTAAATGCTTCCTTTGCTATTTGTAGAAAGGATAGGAAGATGGTTGCTAGGAAATTAGGGGCAAAATGCAAGGGTGATAAAACTTGCATTTGGGTCCCTAAGACAATTGTGACTAACCTTGTAGGACCCAACAAGAGTTGGGTACCTAAGACTCAAGCCTAAATTTGCCTTGCAGGTTTATGCATCCGGGGGTTCAAGCTGGATTATCGACAGCGGATGCACGAACCATATGACGAGGGAAAAGAAGATGTTCACCTCCTACGTCAAGAATAAGGATTCCCAAGATTCAATCATATTCGGTGATGGGAACCAAGGCAAGGTGAAAGGTTTAGGCAAGATTGCAATATCAAATGAGCACTCTATCTCTAATGTGTTTTTGGTTGAGTCTCTTGGATATAATTTACTATCTGTCAATCAATTATGTAATATGGGATATAATTGTTTATTTACAAATGTAGATGTGTCTGTCTTTAGAAGATGTGATGGTTCACTAGCTTTTAAGGGTGTACTAGACGACAAACTTTATTTAGTTGATTTTGCAAAAGAGGAGGCCGGTCTAGATGCATGCTTAATTGCTAAGACTAGCATGGGTTGGCTGTGGCATCGCCGCTTAGCACATGTGGGGATGAAGAACCTTCACAAGCTTCTAAAGGGAGAACACGTGATAGGTTTGACTAACGTGCAATTCGAAAAAGATAGACCTTGTGCAGCTTGTCAAGCAGGTAAACAAGTGGGAGGAGCACATCAAAGCAAGAATATGATGACCACTTCAAGACCTCTGGAGCTGCTGCATATGGACCTCTTTGGACCCGTCGCCTATCTGAGCATAGGAGGAAGTAAGTATGGTCTAGTTATTGTTGATGACTTTTCCCGCTTCACTTGGGTGTTCTTTTTGCAGGATAAGTCTGAAACCCAAGGGACCCTCAAGCGCTTCCTAAGGAGAGCTCAAAATGAGTTTGAGCTCAAGGTGAAGAAGATAAGAAGCGACAACGGGTCCGAATTCAAGAATCTTCAAGTGGAGGAGTTCCTTGAGGAGGAGGGGATCAAGCATGAGTTCTCCGCTCCCTACACACCTCAGCAAAATGGTGTGGTAGAGAGGAAGAACAGGACGCTCATTGATATGGCGAGGACTATGCTTGGAGAGTTCAAGACCCCCGAGCGTTTTTGGTCGGAAGCCGTGAACACGACTTGCCACGCCATCAACAGGGTCTATCTTCACCGCCTCCTCAAGAAGACCTCATACGAGCTGCTAACTGGTAACAAACCCAATGTGTCTTATTTTCGTGTATTTGGGAGCAAGTGTTATATTCTTGTGAAGAAAGGTAGAACCTCTAAATTTGCTCCCAAAGCTGTAGAAGGGTTTTTATTAGGTTATGATTCAAATACAAAGGCGTATAGGGTCTTCAACAAATCATCGGGTTTGGTTGAAGTATCTAGCGACGTTGTATTTGATGAGACTAATGGCTCTCCAAGAGAGCAAGTTGTTGATCTTGATGATGTAGATGAAGAAGACGTTCCAATGGCCGCTATACGCACCATGGCGATTGGAGATGTGCGACCTCAGGAACAATTGGAGCAAGATCAATCGTCTTCCTCAACTATGGTGCATCCCCCAACCCAAGATGACGAACATGTACCTCAAGTGGAGGCGCATGATCAAGGGGGAGCACAGGATGTTCAAGTTGAGGAGGAAGAAGCACCTCAGGCACCTCCAACCCAAGTTCGAGCGACGATCCAAAGGGATCATCCTGTCGACCAAATATTGGGTGATATTAGCAAGGGAGTAACTACTCGCTCGAGATTAGTTAATTTTTGTGAGCATTACTCCTTTGTCTCTTCTATTGAGCCTTTCAGGGTAGAAGAGGCCTTGCTAGATCCGGACTGGGTGTTGGCCATGCAGGAGGAACTCAACAACTTCAAGCGCAATGAAGTTTGGACACTGGTGCCTCGTCCCAAGCAAAATGTTGTGGGAACCAAGTGGGTGTTCCGCAACAAACAGGACGAGCACGGGGTGGTGACAAGGAACAAGGCTCGACTTGTGGCAAAAGGTTATGCCCAAGTCGCAGGTTTGGACTTTGAGGAGACGTTCGCTTCGGTGGCTAGGCTAAAATCAATTCGTATTTTGCTAGCATATGCCGCTCACCATTCTTTCAGGTTGTACCAAATGGATGTGAAGAGCGCTTTCCTCAACGGGCCGATCAAGGAGGAGGTGTACGTGGAGCAACCCCCTGGCTTCGAGGATGAACGGTACCCCGACCACGTGTGTAAGCTCTCTAAGGCGCTCTATGGACTTAAGCAAGCCCCAAGAGCATGGTATGAATGCCTTAGAGACTTCTTAATTGCTAATGCTTTCAAGGTTGGGAAAGCCGATCCAACGCTTTTTACTAAGACTTGCGATGGTGATCTTTTTGTGTGCCAAATTTATGTCGATGACATAATATTTGGTTCTACTAACCAAAAGTCTTGTGAAGAGTTTAGCAGGGTGATGACGCAGAAATTCGAGATGTCGATGATGGGCGAGTTGAACTACTTCCTTGGGTTCCAAGTGAAGCAACTCAAGGACGGCACCTTCATCTCCCAAACAAAGTACACGCAAGACTTGTTAAAGCGGTTTGGGATGAAGGACACCAAGCCCGCAAAGACGCCGATGGGAACTGACGGACACACCGACCTCAACAAAGGAGGTAAGTCCGTTGATCAAAAAGCATATCGGTCCATGATAGGTTCTTTGCTTTATTTATGTGCTAGTAGACCGGATATTATGCTTAGTGTATGCATGTGTGCTAGATTTCAATACGATCCTAAGGAGTGTCACTTAGTGGCTGTGAAGCGAATTCTTAGATATTTAGTCGCTACGCCTTGCTTCGGGATCTGGTATCCAAAGGGGTCTAACTTTGACTTGATTGGATATTCAGATTCCGACTATGCTGGATGTAAGGTCGATAGGAAGAGTACATCGGGGACGTGCCAATTCTTAGGAAGGTCCCTGGTGTCGTGGAACTCTAAGAAACAAACTTCCGTTGCCCTATCCACCGCTGAGGCCGAGTACGTTGTCGCAGGACAGTGTTGTGCGCAACTACTTTGGATGAGGCAAACCCTCCGGGACTTTGGCTACAATCTGAGCAAAGTCCCACTCCTATGTGACAATGAGAGTGCTATCCGAATAGCGGAAAATCCTGTTGAGCACAACCGCACAAAGCACATTGACATCCGACATCACTTTTTGAGAGACCACCAGCAAAAGGGAGATATCGAAGTGTTTCATGTTAGCACCGAGAACCAGCTAGCCGATATCTTCACTAAGCCTTTAGATGAAAAGACCTTTTGCAGGCTGCGTAGTGAGCTAAATGTCCTAGATTCGCGGAACTTGGATTGATTCATAGCATACATGTATTTATGCCTTTGATCATGTTCCTTATGCATTTTGTTGCTTACTATGGTGCTCAAGTTGTACAATCACTCCCCGGACCTCACAAGTCCTTGCGCAAGTGATGCACATATTTAGGGGGAGTTGTGCTACAACTTGACCCTTTGAAAACTAACCATGTGCTTGAGTTTGTTTTAGTTTCAAAGGAGGATTGAAAGGGAAAAGGTGGAGTTGGACCATGCAAGACTTCCACTGCACTCCGATGAAAAGAGTAACTTTTCCAAGTTCATCTTTATCCTCTTATTGCCTATTTGCTCTTAGTTGAAGATTTTGGTGAGGCAATAGGGTTAAAAGGGCCAAGATTGATCCCGTTTTGGTGCTTGATGCCAAAGGGGGAGAAAATAAAGGCCAAAGCGATAAATGGATCAGCTACCACTTGAGAAATTTTGAAAATAGTAGATTAGAACTTTTGGTTTGTCAAAAAGTTGGCTTCTTGTGGGGAGAAGTGTTGATTATGGGAAAAAGGGGAGTTTTTGAAATCTTGAATCAATTTCTCTTGGAATGACTCTCTTTATGTCTTAACATGTGTGTTTGACTTAGAGATAGAAATTTGAGTTTGATTTGCAAAAACAAACCAAGTGGTGGCAAAGGATGATCCATATATGTCAAAATTGAATCAAAACAATTTTGAGTTCTTAGTTGAATTGATTTTGTACTTGTTCTACTTGCTTTATGTTGTGTTGGCATAAATCACCAAAAAGGGGGAGATTGAAAGGGAAATGTGCCCTTGGGCCATTTCTAAGTATTTTGGTGATTTAGTGTCCAACACAAGTGCCTAAGTGTAAAATGGTGGACAAAGTACAAATCAAGGATAAAGGTATGTTTCTCAGACTTAGTACATTGTTTTCGTGACTAATGTATTGTGTCTAAGTGTTGGAAACAGGAAAAATCCAATTGAAAATGCCTTGGCTCGAGCAGCCAAGACTCTGCTCAGTCTGGAGCACCGGACTGTCCGGTGGTGCACTGGACAGTGTCCGGTGCGCCAGGCTGGCTCTGGCAAACAGGCTGCTCTCGGGACTTCGACGGCGGTGTACGGCTATAATTCACCGGACTGTCCGGTGGTGCACCAGACTGTCTGGTGGGCCGTTCACAGGCGAACTCGTCGCTCTCGGGATTTCACCGGCGACGTACGACTATAATTCACCGGACTGTCCGGTGAGCCAACGGTCGGCAGGGCCAACGGTCGACAGCGCAATCTGCGCGGGACACGTGGCCGAGCCAACGGCTAGAAGGAGGCACCGGACTGTCCGGTGTGCACCGGACATGTCCGGTGCGCCAACGGCTCTCAGGCTACCAACGGTCGACTGTGCCATTTTTGGAAGGAAATCGGGCACCGGACAGTGTCCGGTGTGCACCGGACTGTCCGGTGCGCCAGTCGACAGAAGGCAAGATCAGCCTTCCTAGATTGCTCTCAACGGCTCCTAGCTGCCTTGGGGCTATAAAAGGGACCCCTAGGCGCATGGAGGAGTACACAAAGCATTCCTACAACATTCCTAAGCACCAAGACATCGATTCCGCGCCTTTGATTCTTTGCGATAGCAATTAGAGCTCTGGTTGAGTGGTGAACTCATTGAGTTGTGTTGTGCGCTCTCGTTACAACTTGTGTGCGTGGTGTTGCTGTGATTTCTTGTCTTGAGTGCGTTGCTAATCCCTCCCTTGCTCTGTGCTTCTTTGTGAATTTCAAGTGTAAGGGCGAGAGGCTCCAAGTTGTGGAGATTCCTCGCAAACGGGATTGAGAAAAGCAAGCAAAACACCGTGGTATTCAAGTGGGTCTTTGGACCGCTTGAGAGGGGTTGATTGCAACCCTCGTCCGTTGGGACGCCACAACGTGGAGTAGGCAAGCGTTGGTCTTGGCCGAACCACGGGATAACCACCGTGCCATCTCTATGATTGATTTCTTGTGGTTATTGTGTTTTGTTAAGACTCCTCTCTAGCCACTTGGCATTTACTGTGCTAACGCCTAACCAAGTTTTTGTGGCTTAAGTTTTCAAGATTTACAGGATCACCTATTCACCTCCCCTCTAGGTGCTCTCAGGTATTTCTCCTTGGAGGGAGTACATTTGGGTAATAACTGGGTTTATTACTAAAATTTGGCTGTACTATTAGTAATAAATACTTAACCAACTAAAAGCAATTGCTTAACCTTAACTCCACATACAACTAGTCCACTTTAGCCAAACAGGACATTTGCTGAGTACGTTGATGTGTACTCACCCTTGCTTTAAAAACCACCCCACCCCAGGTTGTCCCCACTGTATTCAGTGCTCAGGAGGAGATGTAGGCAACATGGAGGACTTTGAGGAGTTCCAGGACTACGACGAGTTCTAGTTATCTTAGTGGCAAACCCCTAGTCAGCTGCCTGTGAAGGCCTTATCTGCTACGTTTCATATTCCGCACTTTGATAATGTTAATGACTATGTTATAGACTCTGTGGATGTCTTGGACATCTTGATGTAATAAAGTATTGTTTCCGCTATTTATTTTGAGCAATGTGTGATGATGTCCAATTATGTAATCGTTATGTACGTGAGTTTCTGATCCTGGCACATACATGGTTCACATTCGGTTTACCTTCCAAAACCGGGTGTGACAGGACAAAATGATCCAACTAAAGATCCATGCACCTAACAACCATGAGCTCTTCATGACATTGCTTCAATCGATGCAAGCTTTCGACGATGCCACATGTCGCCTACCAGAACTCTAATCTAGGTTCAAGCTCATAAATCGTATGTTTGGTGGTTTTGAGGCCCAAATCACCAAACCCCTCGTGAGTAGTGTATCATCTAATGTTCCCTCTATGATCTTGACTCATGTGTACCACTAGTTCTAAACTACCTGATCATCAAATCCTCTAATGCCTAGCTTGACTTGGTCAGCAACCATCTTGGCCTGGTCAACAAAATCTACTTCTCCCATATACATTTGCACTTGTCGATGTCCTCATGTGTCATCCATCCATGATCAGTCTTTGCCCTATCAGTTATATGGTCCAAGCCTTGACATTTATCCTCATTGTTCCTAGTCCCATCTGCACAAACACGCTTAACCTGCACCACTGCCATCGACCATCTTTATGATCCACATATGTACACTACATGCCAAGAGACTTGTTGCACAATACCACACACTCATTCTATGGTTAGTCTCAAATTCAACCAAAGTTGATCATCTCCTTGACAATCACTCACCACATTAAAAAATTACGGGCACATATCAAACATGTGTTTATAATCTCCTTCTTGATGATTGCATTGTTAACATCAACATAAAGAGATAAATCAAAAGTAAAAGTAAAACTAAAAATTTGCTCAAATAACTAAAAGCTAGTGAAAAGAAAAACAAAATCATTAGAAAATGAGCGAAGCTCACTCCAAAATACATGGGTAGTGGCTCGATGCAATCAAGCAAAATATCTTGTCTCAAGAAGAGGCAAAAATGACTCCACCGCTAGCTAAGAATAAAATCAACAAATTGAGCTTCAAAATAGTTCAAGCATAATGAAAGCAAAAATAGGGAAGTCAAACTTACTAAATAGTGCTAGTCTCCCTAGAAGAGGCAAAGACTCAACACAAATAGCAAAAATATCCCCCTAAAAGCACAACCCCCTTGTTGAAAAGGCCAAAGACAAGTTCGAATGCAACTCCTCACTCAAAGATGCACTCTCCCACATGAATGCACACTCTTAAGATATGCCAACTCTGTTCTTTTCCTTAGACAAACATTCTTTGTGTGTGTCCTTCCCTTTGTTGGCACATACACATATCAAGATGTTTAAAACCGCAACTCCCTCTCTTAATATGCTATAAGTGCAAGGGATGTATAAACCACATGAGTTTTATAGAAAAATGGATCAAGGCCCATTTGATAATATAGTTTTGTTGTTTAATGATCAACAAGTTAGTCTTAAAAAAGTCGAACCAAACAATTAAAGTTAGACGATGAAGAAAATGCGGAAGAGATGAACTGTATAGTTTTTATGAACTATGTGATTTTTCTTTTTAAAAAAGTTTTTACAGTTTATTTATTTTATTTTAATTATGTAATTTTTTGGTCAATTTTGTGATCGGATGAATTTATTTCCAATAAAATGTCATGTTTTATTTTAAATAAAAGTCTATAAAATAGAAAATGATGTGACACTGAGGTTGATAGTAAAAACTATACATTAGAACATCGTGGTAGATAAATGCTAACAATGATTGATAGCCTAATCGGTAGTGTAATTGATAGCCGTGATCAATCTATCAGCAGAGACGAAGAAGACACCAATTAAACTATGATCAGTAAATCGTGTATATAGTCATGTAAAATATTATTTTAGACTATAAATTACACTGATTATAAAGTGTAGATTGAAATAAGAGATGAGATCAAGTAAGCTGCTAGAGATAGCCAACTCAAGGCCATTTTCGTCCATCTATGAAAATACCCAACCGTATAAAATTCTTGTGGCTTCCTTTCCTCTTCCGTGGCTTGCGCATACCGCACATGTTTCCTTCCTCACTGTTCGGTCCTCCCGCCCCTCCCACGGCCTCACCTCTCCTCGCCGACGGAATCGAAAGCAGGTAACCCCTTCTTCCACGACTCTCACTCCTTCTCATCCACTCATTTAACCCCTTCTCGAATGACTCTCACTCCTCATAATTCACTCGTTCCGTTTTTTGTTCGGTATTAGTTTTACTTCCATTCGAAATCTGCGCCTGTGGACCGGCGTCTTGCATGAATTTATTGGTGGGGGAAGTGAAGGATTTTGTGGTGGTTTAGGGTCTTGATTGGACAGTGTATTGGACTTCTGTTTTTTTGGTGATGAGGACCGTAGCCGGAACCAACAAGATTGTTTGCTTCGTGTGAGCCTTTTCATGGTTTGATAAATTCTCGGGCACTCGAGTTAGACAAGACTTTACTCCGTATTATTTAGAATTAGGTCAGTAGTTCTACCATGAATGATCATATGGATCTTTTTTATGTTTTTCAAATTATCAGTCTTATACAACTACAATCTTTCAGGAATGAACAGTCATGCTGAATTTCTTGGCTGGTCCATTCGGAGCAATATGTAAATTAGTACCCTATATTCTCTTCTGAGATCATTATTCCTAACTGCTGGAGATATACATGAAGTTGTATTAATTATTGATGTAGTCTTGAGAAAAGATAACTTTGTTAGTGGGATTCAGGACAGTTGTTTTCTGCCAGGATTGCTAGACGGACATGTGGGTCATTATTTTTAGATGTATGCTAATGTGCGATTCTCTGGACAGGGGCTTCTGATTGGTCGTACTCATGGCAATGTTGGTGCCTGATCTTAGTTTCTCGGCATCGATCTCTAGTGTGAAGCTCCCAAGGTACGGGGCATCAAAGAGTGAGACATTCTTTGTTAAGAAGCCCCCAACATTCCGTGCAGAAGCTAGGCCAGCGGAATCTGGCAAATATGGTACTAATAATGGCCGGGCAACAAAGATGGTACCAACAACTGAGTTCAGGAGGACCAGTGGTGGTCTTGTAAGATCAGGGACAGTTAATGGTTCTCCAAATAGCGCTGTCAATGGCTCGACCAAGGTGTTGATTAATGGTTCTGCAAATGCCATTGACAATAGCTCAACCAAAGCAGTCATTAACGGTACGCCGAAGGTGGCTGTAAATGGTACTAGTCTGGTGAAAAGCAGCAAGACTTCTCTTGTTAAGACGCAGAAGCAAGTGAGACCCAAAGATGACCCCTTTCAAGAGGAATTGAAGGTTTTGCCTTCTGATGAGGGATTCAGCTGGGCAAAAGATAATTACAATTCTGTGCAGAGGAGCATAGATATATGGTCTTTTGTGCTTTCTCTTCGAGTCCGCGTGCTATTTGACAATGCAAAATGGGCATATCCTGGTGGATTCTCGGAAGAAAAGCAGGTATGTGTTTAAGATATAGGTAAAAACTGAATCATGTTCTTTCAAGAAAAAAAAATAGTCTCCAGCATTGTGATTCCAAAGAAGTCATTAAAGGAAAATTTTCTGTGCTAAGTAGCCACCTCCAGTTCCAAATGAGTGTTCTATCTTTAGGTGGAGTTAAGTCTGTTAATCTGTTTGTTGTTATGAATGGAAGCATGATGAATTATATCACTTGGGGCTGCAAAGAGAAAGGATTCACTTTCTACTATACATGTGAGTGGGCTAAAAGGTGGCTTACATGTTGCAGAAAGTTCGAAGGCGGAAAACTGCTTCATGGCTAAGAGAGCAAGTATTACAGCTTGGCCCAACGTTTATTAAGCTCGGGCAGTTATCCTCCACTAGATCTGATTTATTTCCCAGAGAATTTGTGGACGAGCTTGCGAAACTGCAGGTAATTTGCTTGTTTTAGATGTGCGTATTTTATTTTTATTGTGACAAATTGGCATATGTTTCTGTTTCTGCTGTCCCTGTTCTTTTATTCCAGTGACATGATTCGTTTGTCTCTTATTTCCTACCTTCCTATTAATGGTTTTGTTTCAACTATCTGACAATGGCAAAATGATCAATTAGGCCAGTCTCCATAGGAGTTCCATCAGAATTTGATTTGCATCTAATAAGCTGTATATAGTATTTCATATGAGCGATATATAGTACTCATGTTTTATCCCTTTTATTTCTGCTTTTATGCAGGACAGAGTACCTGCTTTTTCTCCTGAGAAGGCAAAAGCTTTCATAGAGAAAGAAATGGGTTGTTCCATTGATGTTGTGTACAAAGAATTTGAGGAACGCCCAATAGCTGCTGCCAGTCTTGGTCAGGTATTTAATCGTAAACTTTGTCTACACCTACATTTTTTACCCAATACCTTTGCATACTTACAACAACAACAACAATAAAGCATTAAGCATTTTAGTCCAAGTAAGTTCGAGTAGGTTAGAGTCAAAACTCAACAGAAAACACAAATCAAGGTTCAGGTATGTGGATACTTGTTTTTCATTCACTCCTATTCAAGGCTAAATCGTTAGCTATATTCCATCCTAAGTTTTCTTTTTATTGTCTCTTCCCATGTCAACTATGGCCTTCTGCCTCTCTTCCCATTAGTACCGTGCCTTAGGATCCCACTACGGGCTGGTGCCTCTGGAGATCTCCATGGAACAGACTCAAACCATCTCAATTAGTGTTAGACAAGCTTTTAATAAACCATGAACATTATGCAATCCTTTTTCTCAAAGATATTCCCTTGTTTAAATCCTCTAGAAACTAGATACATTGTGATTTAGCGCCTCTTTCAGCGTTTGAAGGAATTGTATGATTCTCTCTAATTAAAGTAAAATAATATATCCATTGCACATCACTCCTGTATATGTCTATTGCTTTTCATATCATGTATCAGTTTTCACTTAATGCATCTCAGTTTCATGGCAAAAAAAAAACTGATATTACATTACTGACCTCAATGACCTGGAAACAGTTTATGAAATTCAGTGCCTTTGACGATATCTATGTGCATTTTTATGAATTCTACTTCCATGTAATTGTGTTTATTTTTCAGGTACACCGTGCAATGCTCCACAATGGAGAAAGAGTTGCAGTTAAAGTTCAGCGACCTGGGCTCAAAAAACTTTTTGATATTGACCTAAGTAAGAACTATTGCTTAAGAGGAACAGAACAAACAAAAGTTTAATGTGTGCTATTCTTTTAATTCAAACCTATTTGGCCGGAGTTTCATCTCTTACCCAGAACAAATGGTGGATATAATGTTTTGATTTTTTTAGAACAACGCAGGAGAGCTGCGTGTCATTTCATTATGCAAGAGGAAAAAAACGGTGTGGGGGCCGAGGCCAACCCACGGTTACAGATTTACACCCACCAGCTTGCCACACAGGCTCACACAAGAGGTAGGCGACCAAAAAACACACCCAGGGGGAATGATCAAGATCCCAGCCCCACCAACCTCGCACTCAGAAGCCTAAGTGCAGAATTGCCAGCAAGGCACCACAGGTTGCCTTTGCCTTCATGTACAACTTTATGGCACACAAAAGAAACACTGGGACTAATCCCTTCAAACACACACTCATTCCTGTGCTTCCAAACTTCCCAGGCAACCAAAATGATCAAGGAATTCAGGCCTTTCTTGACCTCCTTAGGGACTGAATTGATAATCCCCGACCACCAGCCAGAAAACCTCCTTCCATTGGGCTGCGCCGCTGCGGGATATGTGCTGTCAGCCCAAGACAAGTGAACACAGCAGCCCACACATCGCGAGAGAAAATGCAAGAAATAAGCAAATGCTGCATGGTCTCCTGCTCCTGGTCGCAAAGAGGGCACACAGAAGGATGTTGGAGCCCACGCCTAGCCAGGCGTTCCGCCGTCCAACATTTATTATTCAATGCCAACCAAATGAAGAGTTTGCACCGGAGCGGTGCCCAACTCTTCCAAATCCTTTTCCAGGGCCCAAATTTAATTGACCCAAAAAAGAATGCCCGATAATCAGATTTTACATGAGTACTGTCTAGAGCCCGTAAACTTCCAACGGAATTGATCAGGAACACCTGGCTGCAGCATAACTCCCAGATTTTTAGATATTCAATTAGCACTTGAACAGTAAGACCCCCCCTTGATGTCCGAAACCCACCTTCGATACACCAGTTCGTAAAATGTAATAATAATATTAATGTTCATGTGTATGTTTTGTTAGAAAATATTTCAAATGCTATGTTGAAAAATTAGTGTATTGATGATGATACCAATGAACTAATCATTTTGGATTTTTTTGAAAGAAGCCCATGAACTAATCATAGTAAAACCTTTTCCCCTTTGGTTTCTTGCAGGGAACTTAAAGCTAGTAGCTGAGTATTTTCAAAGAAGTGAAACATTTGGAGGCCCTTCAAGGGACTGGATTGGTATTTATGAGGAATGTTCCAAGTAAGTACATAAATAGTCTTTCTTTTTTTTACTGAACATAGGTAGTCTTCTCTTTTTGCTGAACATAGATAGTCTACTTTGATATTTTATATGTGCTATATGATTAATGAGTAGTTTGCACTATTGATAGTCATTAACTTATATGGTTAAACAACTTTGTTAGCAAAATGGTGAACATATTGCGACATGTATAATGCAGAGATCTCAAAAACTTTAATTATATAGGCTTATATTACTTTGGAAATTGGTTTACCAAAAATTCATTATTCTGATTTCTATGGTTTTAGAATTTTATATGAAGAAATTGATTACATCAATGAAGGAAAGAATGCGGACAAGTTTCGGCGGGATTTCAGAAATATAAAGTGGGTTCGCGTGCCAGTATGTTTCTTGGACATCACAATGCAATTTTTTGGGGGTGTTTGATTCAATTCCCTTCCACTATCTTAATCAAACAAACTGAGATTGCATGACTAGAAGAACAGAACATAACCACCATATACAGCATCCTGGTTGAATTTTTCTTGATGGAGGCAATGTATGATTGTAGTTAAGCCTGCTCAACAATGAGTATCACAAAATGTTGTATTAATGCTGAAGCTGATATGGCAAGCTACCTGTTGATTTATGTTGATTAGTGGTTGGCACATGCTGTAAGGTCTATCTATATACTTGGAACATTCCATGAAGCACTATCTATGTACTTATAAACTATTGTAAATTATAATCCACTTTAGTCATGGTGGAGCACTAAGTACCTAGTTAAGACCAGAGCTATCCGTATAGTGGGCTTAGTGGTTGGTTCTAATAATCGATGTTTTTAATCCCTATATTTCTCTCTAAATATGTTTAAACTTTAATAACAGTGGAGCACTGAAGTGAAAGCCTTCATTTTTGTCAACCTTAGTTCTAAAGTTTACATGATGTTTCATTATACTATCTTTTTGTAGCTTATCATGTGGGACTACACAACTGAAAAGGTGCTAACCCTGGAGTATGCCCCTGGTAAGATAGTTATGTATTGCAGGGGAAGTTTTGCATAGTTAGAGTTGGATGAACTATTGTTTTTTTTCGAACAACACAAGAGATCCGCATGTCATTTCATTAAGAAGAAAGAGAAATACCATATACATTAAGGAGAGCAAAAACAACCGAAAACAACCAAGACCACAAGACCTGTACCCCTACAGCCAGGGACTGAGCAACTAAAAGCTGAGGTTGTTACAACGGCGACACCTAGACCACTTGAATACAAAACCACAGAAGGGGGTAGGCCATCAAGACCTACACATTCCTAGCTTGTGCCCAGACCAAGAAGTCATGCAGTTTGGAGGCTCCAGCCCACCTCCAAAGCCGACATTCCTCAACGATCCTTGTGATCAGAGTAGGTATGCTAGGCACGCTGCCTCCTAGCGCGCCACAAGGACAACACCCCATCTTCAAGCGGCGACGCCCAGTCGTCCCAGCAACCTTGCAGCAGCTCGCGGAAAGGAAGGCGATTGAGCGGGCGAGTGCCTGCAAGGTGTATGCGGCGGTGCGACTGCAGGAGGTGCGCCCAGTGGCGGATGCAGGACAAAATTTCAGGTGGGGTGATACCGTAGGAGACAAATTAATATACTAGACCATTTGATAAAAATAGGTTCATGATAATAACATGGAGATTAAGTGATAATATGAGGAGTGTTCTAAAATAACATGAATACCGAAACTTCATTTTGGCCACTCTAAAGGAGAGTTGGAGAGAAGAAAAGGGTGGACTGGTGGGGACTGGACGTTAGGGCGAAGCGGGCGCATCAGCATGTCGGTGTGGAGAGTCAGCGAGTCCACCACAAAATGACGACGGTGAGGCGACAACAGGCGTGGGATAGCGAGGGCAGGCGACGATGCGGCGGTAGATGGCAACGACGAGGCGAAAAGGCGGTGGCGCCAAGCGACAACCATTGTTGCGTTGCGACGGCGCGACGGGACCCTTGTGAGATAGCGAGGGCAGGTGGCGCTGTGGTGCCAAGGCAGAATCTCACTAATAGCCTACCCATCTGCCGGTGCGGATTAGGAGGCAAAGTAGATGTACTGCGTGCAAGATCCCGACGTGGCGACGAGCACCACGACTTGGGTGGGGAGTGGGCTGAGTAGTGCAATACCGAGAAAAAGTTAGATCAAAGTCTAGTTTTCGTTAAATTTAGTACAACCTACTATATAAAAGTTTATTTATTTTATTATATATCTAAGTCTATATAAAAGTTTATTAATTTTATTATATATCTAAGTTTATGTATAAGAGTTTATAAAAACCAAGGTGGGGCCGTGGCCCCATTGACCACCCCTTGCGTCCGCCACTGGGTGCGCCGATAGATGCTCGAGGCAACCTTGGTGGCGGTTGACCTCGGCACACGGGGGCGCGACCTCGCCCTGTCGGACGGCCATTAGCAACCGCATTGGCCCGCTGTCTCTAAGCGCGAGCATGGTGCGTGTCCCACGGGCAACGAACTCCAACTCTACGGTAGCGGCGGTAGTGAAGGTGCTCCCCTCCTTGTCATCGGCGAGGGCGCACTGCCTAGTGCCACCACATTCCGCTATCGGCCCCACGAGGGTGCCTCCACTGGTCATTGTTGCGACCCATTCCAGGTGGCCATCCACGTGCTCCCCTTTCGTCCATATGGCGTCTATGGGATCTAGGTGGCTGCACACGTGCATGTCCAATGCGCGGTGAGTGTCCGCCTTATCTTGAGGGGTCAAAAAATAAAGGGTCGTAGTCTAATTCAGGTTCGGAATAATAATAAACCAAGATGTAAAAGGCTTATTTTTAGGTGTTAGGTTTATGTCTAGTGGAGTCATCGTTAGCGTTATTGTTAGGTTGCAGCTCGAGAACGAGCTGCATATCCAGGTGGGGCGTAGTGCCAGGGGACACTGTTCACATGGTTACTGTAGCACGGGAACAATATCGAGATTAGATCAGATTTGATTTGGATCAGATTAGTTAGGGAAGAGATAAGAATTAGATAGATTTGGTTGATAAGGATTAGATTAGTTAGGGAAGAGATAAGGATTAGATCAGATTTGGTTAGTTAGATAGAGATAAGTCAATCGTCTCTATAAAAGGGACACTATTGTATCAGTTAAGGGTAAGCAATAATTAGAAGCAAGCCTTCTTGCCCGGCCGTGGGTAGAGGCCCCCGGCCGACGTTCCTGCAACTACAACTTTTTTTTTTCGAAAACGCAGGAGAGCTGCGTATCATTATATTAAGAGGAAAAAAGGTGAGGATATGAAACCTCATACAAGCCAAACAAACCCACACACCCACACGCACTCAAGGATATCTAGGAGTACAATGATATTATGACCAACAACACTCATGACCAAGAAAGAAGGACGCCGATTAGTGCGCTGGAGCGGAAAGGATGCTATCTAATCCATTGGCTCCAGCCCTACACCAGTTGTGAGACTCCTCCCTGACCCACTTGATGACCATGGTAGAACAAGGCTGCTCCCCATTGAAGACACAACGGTTGCGGTGATTCCAAATGGCCCAAGCCCCAAGAATGATCAAAGAATTGAGGCCCTTTGACAGCCCCCTAAACGTTGGATCACCTGGGACCGAGACAACTCCTTCCCACCAAACCTCAAAGGAAGAGGTCGCAAGGTTAGGAGCCAGGTGCTGCAAACGGACAAATTTCAGAATCTGAAACCAAACATCACGTGAGAAGACGCAGGAAACTAGCAGATGGTTTAGGGTCTCCTCCTGATCACACAACGGACAGAGATGAGGGTGAGGCAGCCCCTTTCTTGCCAGACGGTCAGCTGTCCAGCAGCGACCATGAGCCACAAGCCACATGAAGAACTTGCATTTTCCAGGCGCCCAGGCCTTCCAAATCCTCTCCCAGGGGTTAAAAGTTGTTGATCCAAAAAAGAAACCAGTGTATGCCGATTTGGTGGAATAAAGACCTGAGCTAGAGAGTAGCCATATGTGCTTATCCTCATGATCCTGTTGTAAATCCCAGTGAGCGGTGAGATCCCAAACTTTGAAGAATTCAGATAGAACATTAAGGGTGATAGCACCTCGAATGTCCTGCACCCATTCCCTTGTTGTGAGAGCATTGTGGACACTCCTCTTTTTAGCCCTAGAAGAGACCGTCTTGACCAGGTGAGGGGCCAACTGACAGAGACTCTGACCATCTATCCATTTATCAGTCCAAAACAAAGTGTTTTTACCGTTGCCCACCACCGAGGAGACCGCTGCCGAGAAAAAGGCCTTCACTGAAGGGTGAGCTTTTATATTAAAGGAAGCCCAAGGCCGGTCAGGATCAGTTTTTTGCAGCCAGAGCAAGCGCAGCCTAAGAGCCCAATTCATTTTTTGCAGGTCCGAGATGCCCAACCCCCCAAGCTTTTTTGGTCTAGTAACCTTGCTCCAGGCTACCATACAATGACCTCCCAAAGCATTCTTCCTTCCTCTCCACAAGAAACTTCTTCTGATTTTGTCAATTGCTTTAATCATCCAAGTAGGTAGATCCATGGCCATAGTTAAATAAAGTCATTGACGACAAGACTGCCTGGACAAGGATCAATCTTCCAGCTTTGGTTAACAGATCAGCTTTCCAGCTGGGAAGACGACCCACAATTTTTATCAATGAGCGGTTGGAGGTGCTGTTTCCCAAGCCTCTTCAAGGAAAGAGGCACCCCCAAATATTTGCAGGGGAAGCTGGCAACAACGCATGGCAGCAAGTTGTGAATGATATCCAGATTTTCAGCAGCACACCGGATGGGGAAGACGCTGCTCTTTGCCATATTTGTTTTAAGCCCAGAAGCCTCTCCAAAAATCCTAAGGATATCCATGGTGGTCACAACATCAGATGTCACCGGGTGAAGGAAGATTACCACATCATCAGCATAAAGAGATATACGAGAGTGGTATGAATTTCCTGATAACGGCTCCAACAATCCCACAGCAGCTGCCTTTTTAGTTAAATAGCACAAAACATCCATAACCAGGATGAAAAGCATTGGGGAGAGAGGATCTCCCTGCCGAAGACCCCTTCTATGGAGAATTTTCTGCCCTGGCGCACCATTAAGTAGAACTTGAGAAGAAGCAGATGCAAGAAGAGTGCTGATAATATCACACCAAATTTGCCCAAAGCCCAAATGCTTCATAACTTCGAGGAGAAACGACCATGAGACAGAATCAAACGCTTTGGTGATATCCAATTTAAGAAGGATCCTTGCACAATTTTTCTGGTGGAGCATAATGGCTGTCTACTGAACAAGCATAAAATTGTCAAGAATGGATCTGCCCTTAATAAAAGCGCTTTGATTCTGAGATACCATATTGTCAAGGTGACTAGCCAATCTATTTGCTAGAAGCTTAGTGATGAGCTTAGCAAAGGAGTGGACCAAGCTTATAGGCCGAAAATCTTTGACCTGGCAGGCATCGTCCTTCTTGGGCAAAAGAAGGATGTAGGCTGAGTTTAGCAGATCTAAATTCACCCATTTTCTGTTCCAAACAGCTGTAGCAGCAGCCATAATTTCCCCTTTTATGATCTGCCAGCACGACTTATAGAATTTCCCAGTAAAACCATCCGGGCCGGGCGCCTTGTTTAAAGGAAGAGATAGGACTGTTTTCCAGACTTCATCTTCAGTGAACGGGCTGTCCAGCGATGTCAGATCATGGGTAGGGATGTCAAGCTGAGCCAAGCCGGAGCGGTCGAGCTCGCCGGGGCCGAGGCGGGCGCGCCCATGGCGCGGGGGCGGGGGACGCCGACGGGAGGGAAGGAGGAGGGAGGGGAGGAGAGGAGGGAGGGGGGAGGGAGAAACCTCACCGGAGAGGGAGGCCGGCGCGGGGACGGGACGGGGGCGACGACGACTAGGGTTAGGGTGAGGGAGAGAGAGAGAGAGGGGATGACGAGCGGGGCCCGCGGGGAGGGGATTTTTGGAAAAAAGAAAAGGGGAAGGGGGCGGTTGGGCCGGCTGGGCCCAAAAGGGGGGGGAGGGGGCGCGCGGCTGGGCCGCCAGGCGGCCCACGGCGGGAAGGGAAGGGGGGGGGCGGCTGGGCCGCCGCGAGGCCCACGCGGGGGGAAGGGGGGCGGCTGGGCCGAAAATGGGGAAGGAGGGGGGAGAGGAGAAGGAAAAGGTTTTCTTTTTCTAAAATCTATTTTCCTCTAGATGAATGCATTCACATTTTTAAACAATCAAAAGGTATGCATGGTTCGGCATGGTGCAACAAACAAAAATAGCTCTAGGTTTTGGTTACACAAGGTGTCGAGCTAATTCTCGCTATAACTTTTAGAAAAGATCAAGGCTTAGCGAGAAGAAAAGGGAAAAAGGAAAGAGTAACGCCTGAATTTGGTGAGAGAAAAGAAGAAAAAATTCTACCCCCAAATTCAGGGCGTTACAGTCAGGCTCCGGTAGGACGTCGCATCGGCGACCGGGGGCCCATCGTCCTCTGAGAGCTTCGCCTGAGTGTCGACAGGCGTGGAGCAGGGCTTGCAGTCGGACATGCCAGCCCGCTCCAGTATGTCGATGGCGTACTGGCGCTGATGGAGGAAGAGACCCTGGGGCCGGCGCTCGGCGGTGATGCCGAGGAAGTGGTGGAGGGGCCCCAGGTCCTTCATCGCGAACTCCCGCTGCAGGGCAACGATCGTGCGTTGTAGAAGGTCGGCGGTGGATGCCGTGAGCACAATGTCATCGAACTCAGGACCTGAGGAGTGCTACTCAGACCACCTAACCAACTCAGATAGAGGCCCTTTCGCAATCCTAGACATAACAAAAGTCAAGATCAAGAATAACACGACAACCATGATTCTTGGAGAGGATAAAATCATATGTCCATTGATTAGATTGGGACTATAATATAGGCATAAGCATAGGCTTACATAGCCAACACAACCAAGTAATATGCCTCATGGGCCAGATTCTAGGCTTATACATATAGATAGAGCTAATACAATCTAAAACCCTCAAAATCAAAACTCTAGCCATGACAGATGTAGAGATTGGATCAAAACTCAGTAAACACCAAGGAGGGCAGGCCTTTGGTGAAGATGTCAGCAAAATGCAAGGTCGTCAAGACGTCGAGTGGAGATTAATCTCAACATGCTTTGTACGCTGATGCTGAACTCGGTTGTCAGAGAGGTAGATGGTGCTGACGTTGTCATAGGCTCGCAGTAGACAAGGGTGCTTTGGGTGAGAGGACTTTGAAGCTCATATAGGAGCTATTGGAGCCAGCTGGAGCCCTCCTTTACCAAGGCTTGGGACTTGCTATGTTGAGGCAACATCAGCGGAGTTATATTTTTGTGTAAAAACGTGCATTTGCTGATTTTCATTTAGAAACATACATCGAAGGTCTGATATGGAGTATTAAAGCATGTTTATCCTTTCAGTTGTCACTTGAAAGTATATGTTGTACAACAATCTTTACCTTGATTTTTTTAATTCCTCATTTGTACAGGTATTAAAATAAACAATTTGGATGTGCTTGACAACCGGGGTTATAGTCGCTCACTAATTGCATCACGTGCAATAGAATCTTACCTAATTCAGGTTGTGTTTTTTACCTATGCTGCTTGTAGTAATTCAAACTCAATTTGGTCGCATGTTGTTTAAACTTCTGCTATGAAATACTCATAGAATTATGATTGGTAGTGTTAGAAAGTGTATCTCAGCCTGTGGCCTGTCGCTTAGCAGATATGCTGGCCGACCTGTATGGAAGTATTGTCACTAATATAGATAGAGAGGATTAGGGGAGGATCTCAATCCCTCTGAATGAGGATCTGATTCTAGTCTAGGATCTTTCCTTTGGTGTAGAAGGCTTCCTTTTTATCTCTCACCTTCCTCCCCTATATATACTTGTACATGTACTGTCTATCATATCAATCCAAATACACGCTTCCAACTCACTCACTTGGTATCAGTCGCCTAGGTCCTGATTCCTGCCCTCCACCCCAGCGCGCCTCCTCTACGGCGCTGCTTCTCCCCATGGCCGACCTCTAGCCCACCTTTCCGGTCATCGTCGATCTCGACACCGACGCCTCCACTGACTCTGAGCGCGCGGCCCTGGCTGCCTGTGAGGTGGCTTTGGCTCGCGTCGCCGCTACAGAGCAGGACGCCGCCCTCGCTCAGCACGAGCGTGACGTCGCCGACACCCGGATCCGCGCGGCTCTCGCCCGTGCGGCCCACGAGCGCGCAGCGGCGGCCCTCTCTCCTCCAGTCAACGGCATCATCCCTGACGGCACTGGTGTTGACTCCACTGCTCAGTTCTCTACCGTCCTTCTCCAACACGAAGCAGCCGCTCTTCTGAACCTGCACGCTTAAGCCGTCGCCGTGCAGAACATCCGCGCCCTTGTATCACTCCTCCTCGACGTCAACTCCACCTTCTATTCTCGGTGGCGTGAGTCCTTCCTTCTAACTCTCAACAAATTCTCTCTGGAGTGCCACGTGCTTTCCGATGCCGTCCACCACTTGCCCGACTGGATTCACATGAACGCCGTTGTTCTGACTTGGATCAACGGTACCATCACCGACAACCTCGGCGATACGATCTCCGAGCGTGGCGCCACTGTTCGCGTCCTGTGGCTCGCCATCGAGTCCCAATTTCTCGGGAACCGCACGACGCGCACCCTCTATGCCGACCAAGCCTTTCGCTTCTTCACTCAGGGCGATCTTTCTGCTGCTGAGTACTGCCGCCGCTACAAAAAGCTTGCCGAGGATCTTCGCGACCTTGGCGAGCCGGTCTCCGACAAGACTCTTGTCCTCAACATCATCCGCGGCCTCAACGAACGCTTTCAAGCGCTCTGTCTTCACCTTCGTCGCACCTCTCCTCTCCCCACTTTTTTGCAGGTCCATGATGATCTTACTCTCGAGGAACTCACCATGACCAACGCTGCTCCAGCAGTAGCCCTCGCTGCTGTTACTGCACCACCTGGCGAGGTCAGCGGCTCCAAGCCACCTACATCCATTGCTCTCGTCGGGCGCTCTTCACATCAACCACCTCACCGCCCCCTCCCAACATTTTGGGGGCGGTTCTGGTCATGGCTCCTCCTCCGGACAACGCGGCGGTAGAACCTCCGGCAATAACAGCAGCAACATCATTGGCCCTGCACCATCCTCCAACTACAACTACTACAACCCTTGGACGAGGGCCATCTATATGTGGCTTGGCCAACGTCCACCTTTGACTCCTCGCCCGCCTGCTGCCTCGACCCCACCACCGCATGCCCTCGTCGCCGGGGCTCCTGGCCAGTGGGCAGTTCCTGCTGCGGCATATGGGCCGCCCCCTGCCTACGTCGACCCTTCTTCGCCCGCACCCGTCTGGGATCAACACACCCTCGCCGCCAACTTCCAAACTGTCACTCTTCAGCAGCCGCCTCAACAAGAGTAGCATTTTGATACTGGTGCCTCCAGTCACATGACATCTGACGCTGGTATAATATCTCATCCCTCTTCTTCCCAGCATCTTCCTACCCATATTACCGTTGGTAATGGTTATCTCATCCCTGTCAACTCCACTGGCACCACCCATCTTCCCTTTAATCTTTTTCTTCACAATGTTTTAGTTTCCCCCTCCCTCATTAAGGATCTGATTTCTGTCCATCAATTTATCACTGATAATAATTGCTCTATTGAATTTGATCCTTTTGGCTGTTCTGTGAAGGTTCTACCCACTCGGCGCGAGATCTTTAGATGTAATAGCTCTGGTCCGTTGTACCCCCTGCGGTTCCCGACTTCTGCTCTCCTTGCGTCTACCTTATGGCACCAACGACTTGGACATCCCGGTCATGCCGTTTTATCTCATTTAGCGCAGTTGTTATGTATGGCCAAGCCTATGTTAGGCGCAATAGGGCCAAGGCTGCCCAGGTGGGGCCCAAGGCCCAATAGCTAATAGATAAGCTCTATCTAGTTAGTTATACTTATCCAAAGTTAGTAGATATAGATCAGCTCTATCTAGATAGTTATACTTATCCAAAGTTAGTAGATAGACTTGAGATAGCTCTATATATAGATCTGTAAACTCTGGAATAAGGACAAGCAGAATTCCAATCTATTTTGGCTTCCCAGAGGGAGCCAGAGTCTCCTGTGATCTTCTCCCTGCGCGCAACCCAGCCAGGATCACGACGGCGCCCCAGCGCCGCCACCCTGGTCCCACCAAATCCCCTCCCTACAATCTACGCAATCGGCCCGGTAGAATCCGTAGTTCTACCAATCTGGTATCAGAGGACTCGACGATCATGAGTTCCTCCAAGTCGCCGTCACCGGGACAGCAGCCGCCGCCGGCCTCAAGCCCGCCCGCAGCGCCGATCGTCTCCCTGGCCGTGGTCCCTGCGTCGTCGGAGGCCATGGCGCTCGGCCCTCCCGGCGCGGCCATCAACCAGCAGGCCGCCCCCGCGCTCACACCGGCCCAGATCGCGGCGTCCTTGGCGGATCTCAGCCACGCCGTGCGCGATATGCAGATCACCATGAACGCCATGCTGACAGGCCACCTCCCCTTCCCCAATCCACAAGCCGCCCATCCACCCCAGCCGCCGCACCCGTCCCTGACAGCGCAGCCACCGTCGGCCGCACTGCCCCCACCCACGCAGCCACCTGCGCCACTCCCTCCACTCGCCCGGCAACCAATTTCTTACCAGTACGGCATGCCGATCGACCCCGGGCCTTCATCCACCGCATCACCGACCACAGCCCCCATCCATATGATCCGCTTCCCACCATCCCCATCCCCCATCCCATCTTGGGCGCAGGGCGCGCCTACGGTTTCACCGCCAGTGTACTTTGAGGCACTCCCGCGACCAGCGGTCACGACTTCCTTACCCAGCAGCACCGTCGGTGGGCCTCCCGGGATGCTGTTAGGAGGCGGCGACGGCCCCCTGTTCCTGGGTCGGGGGCCCTTGCGCCCCCACGTACCCGCAGCGACAGCAGCGTGGTCACCGTACCACGGGCTGCCTCAGGACGACGACGTGGAGACCGCAGCCTACGGGGGCGCTGAGGCGCGCGCGCCTCCACGCTACTACAAACTGGATTTCGCCACATACGATGGCTCCGAGGATCCGCTGAACTGGCTAAATCATTGTGAGCAGTTCTTCCGGGGGCAGCGCACGCCAGCCTCGGATCGCACGTGGCTGGCCTCGTACCATCTTAAGGGGCCGGCACAGACGTGGTACTATGCCCTGGAACAGGACGAGGGCATGCCGTCTTGGGATCGCTTCGCCGAGCTGTGTCGCCTTCGCTTCGGTCCAGCAGTGCGCGGTTCTCGCCTTGCGGAACTGGGACGCCTCCCCTTCCTGTCCACGGTCCAGGAGTACTCGGACCGCTTCCAGGCGTTGCTGTGTCGAGCTCGAGACGTCTCCCCCATGCAGAAGACGGAGCTATTCGTGGGCGGCCTCCCCGAGTACTTGCGGGTGGACGTTGAGCTGCGCGAACCGCAGGATCTACAAACTGCCATGTACCTGGCACGGGCGTTCGAACGGCGCGCGGCGGCATGGCCCCCATTCCAGCAGCGCGGGTCGCGACCACCGCAACGGGCGCAGGGCTCGGGTCGTGTGACACCAGCACCGCCCGGGGCTCTACCGACCGGTACGACGACGCCAGGCGATAGTACGACTCCGACACGCCCGTTTCGCCGATTGTCCCCGAGCGAGCAGCAGGAGCGGCGCCGGCAGGGGCTCTGCTTCAACTGTGATGAACCCTACGTTCGGGGACACGTCTGCCAGCGGCTGTTCTACTTGGAGGTCGACGACTTCCTCGACGAGGCGTCCGGTGTGGGTGGGGTCGACCCCCTTGAGGAGCCGGCCGCCCCAGACGTCACGGGAGCCAACGCGTTGGTGGTCTCGTTACACGCGCTGGCGGGCATCCGGACGGACAAGACGCTGTTGCTACCAGTCACCATCAACGGCGAGCGACTACTCGCGCTCATGGACACAGGGTCAACCCACAACTTCCTCAACGCTGACACGATGAGCCGCCTCGGATTAGCTATGGCGGGTGGCGAGCACCTTCGGGTCACGGTGGCCAACGGTGACCGCCTACCCTGCGCCGGCATCGCCCGCGACGTCCCCGTCATCATCAACGATGAGTCCTTCTCCATCACGTGCGTCGGGATGCGCCTGGGCTGCTTCGACTTCATCCTCGGCGTGGACTTCCTGGAGACGCTGGGCACCATCCAGTGGAACTTCCGAGCACTGACCCTGTCGTTCCAGCGCCAGGGCCGGCGCATCCACTGGCAGGGTGTGCGGGCCACGCAACAGCCTGCCCCGCAGCAGCTGGCTGTGGCAGTCGTCGACACTGCCCAACAACCCCTCATGGACGTCCTTCTGCAGCAACATGGCGCCATCTTCGACGAGCCCACGGGACTGCCCCCGGCCCGCCCCTACGACCATCGCATCCACCTGCTGCCCGGTACAGCTCCGGTGGCCGTACGACCGTACCGGTACGCACAGCTGCAGAAGGACGAGCTGGAGCGACAGTGTGATGCCATGCTCACACAAGGCATCATACGACCCAGCACGTCGCCGTTCTCCGCTCCGGTGCTCTTGGTTCGCAAGGCGGACCGCTCGTGGCGTTTCTGCATCGACTACCGCGCCCTCAACGCCAAGACGTCCAAGGACAAGTTCCCGATCCCGGTGGTGGACGAGCTCCTCGACGAGCTCCATGGAGCCCGTTTCTTCTCCAAGCTGGACCTACGCTCAGGCTACCACCAGGTGCGGATGCACACCGATGACATCGCCAAGACGGCGTTCCGCACCCATCATGGCCACTATGAGTTCCTGGTCATGCCGTTCGGCCTCTCGAACGCGCCTGCTACTTTCCAGTCCCTGATGAACGACGTACTCCGCCCATATCTTCGGAAGTTTGTGCTTGTCTTCTTCGACGATATCCTGATCTACAGTGCATCATGGGCGGAGCACCTCCAGCATGTGGGCATCGTCCTCGAGACATTGCAGGCACACCACCTCCACCTGAAGCGCTCCAAGTGTTCCTTCGGCGCCACATCAGTGGCCTATCTGGGCCATGTCATCTCCGAGGGCGGGGTCGCCATGGACGCCGACAAGGTCGCGGCAGTGGCCTCCTGGCCGCCCCCGCGGTCTGCACGAGGCCTCCGGGGCTTCTTGGGACTAGCAGGGTACTACCGGAAGTTCATCAAAGACTTCGGCCTCATCGCAGCCCCGCTGACACGTCTCTTGCGACGAGACGCGTTTGCCTGGGACGATGACGCGACAACAGCCTTCCACGCCCTAAAGCACGCCCTAACGACGGGTCCAGTGCTCCAGATGCCGGACTTCGCCAAGCTCTTCGTCGTCGACTGTGACGCGTCAGGTGCAGGGTTCGGTGCTGTCCTTCATCAGGGCGCGGGACCTCTCGCCTACTTCAGCAAGCCATTTGCAGCCCGCCACCTTAAGTTGGCGGCCTACGAGAGGGAGCTCATCGGCCTCGTGCAGGCCGTCCGTCACTGGCGCCCATACTTGTGGGGGCGCCACTTTTCTGTTCGGACTGACCACTACAGTCTCAAATTCTTGCTGGATCAGCGCTTGTCCACAGTTCCTCAGCATCAGTGGACCAGCAAGTTGTTCGGTTTCGATTTCTCGGTGGAATACAGGCCGGGGCGCCTGAACACCGTGGCCGACGCCCTGTCCCGCCGCGACTCGGAGGCTGCCATGGAGGACACGGCTATGGCAACACTGGCCATCTCGGGCCCGACATTCTCCCTGTTGGACGACATCAGGCGGGCGCTGGCAGCTGCACCTGACGGGCAGCACCTCCTCCAGCAGCTGCGGGACGGCGTATTGGCTGCGCCATGGCGCCTCGTCGACGGGCTGCTCCTGCACGGCACACGCATCTTCGTGCCGAACTACGACGACCTGCGCTACCAGGTGCTGACACTGGCGCACTCGACAGGTCATGAGGGCATCCAGAAAACCCTCCATCGACTACGGGCAGACTTCTACATGCCACATGATCGCGCGCTCGTCCAGGACTGGGTGCGCACCTGCACCACGTGCCAGCAAAACAAGACACTGGCGCAGCAGCCGGGCGGCCTCCTGCAACCCCTTGAGGTGCCGTCCCAGGTGTGGGCCGACATCTCCATGGACTTCATCGAGGGGCTGCCCAAGGTGGCAGGCAAGTCCGTCATCCTCACGGTGGTGGATCTCTTCTCCAAATACGCCCACTTCATCGCCCTCGGCCACCCCTACACTGCGTCGTCCGTAGCACGGGCATTCTTCGACGGCATCGTACGACTGCACGGGTTCCCGTTGTCTATTGTCAGTGACCGGGACCCCGTCTTCACCGGGCACGTGTGGCGCGACCTCTTCAGGATGGCGGGGGTGACACTAAAGATGAGCACCGCCTTCCACCCACAGACGGATGGACAATCGGAGGTGGTCAACAAAATTATTGCGATGTATCTTCGGTGTGTCACCGGCGATCGACCGCGGGCATGGGTGGATTGGCTGTCCTGGGCGGAGTATTGCTATAATACCTCCTACCACACAGCATTGCGTGCCACTCCCTTCGAGGTGGTCTATGGCAGATCCCCACCGTCCATGCTACCTTACACGCCAGGGACGGCACGTACTGAGGCCGCAGACGACATGCTACGCTCCAGAGATGAGATGCTGGCCGAGGTGCGCCAGCGCCTTTTGCAGGCCCAGCAGCTCGCCAAGAAGTATTACGATGCCGGGCATCGGGAGGTCCAGTTCCAGGTGGGCGACTGGGTGTGGCTACGCCTGCTACACCGCACCTTCCAGTCCCTCCATCCGCGCGCGAAGGGAAAGCTGGGACCTCGCTACGCAGGCCCTTTCCGTGTCCAGGAAAGGATTGGGTCGGTAGCCTACCGCCTGCAGTTGCCAGATGGTGCTCGCATCCATGATGTCTTCCACGTCAGCCTGCTGAAGCCGCATCGTGGGGATCCTCCTGCAACTCCGGGGACGCTTGACCCAGTGATGGATGGTCGGCTGCTTCCTGTGCCGGCCAAGGTGCTTCGCGCTCAACTTAGGCGGGGCGTGTGGCAGGTTCTCGTACAGTGGCGTGGACTGGCTGAAGATGACGCCACATGGGAAAAGCTTGAAGAGTTCCGTGCTGCTTACCCCAACTTACAGCTCGAGGACGAGCTGTTTGAGAAGGCGGGGAGAGATGTTATGTATGGCCAAGCCTATGTTAGGCGCAATAGGGCCAAGGCTGCCCAGGTGGGGCCCAAGGCCCAATAGCTAATAGATAAGCTCTATCTAGTTAGTTATACTTATCCAAAGTTAGTAGATAAAGATCAGCTCTATCTAGATAGTTATACTTATCCAAAGTTAGTAGATAGACTTGAGATAGCTCTATATATAGATCTGTAAACTCTGGAATAAGGACAAGCAGAATTCCAATCTATTCTGGCTTCCCAGAGGGAGCCAGAGTCTCCTGTGATCTTCTCCCTGCGCGCAACCCAGCCAGGATCACGACGGCGCCCCAGCGCCGCCACCCTGGTCCCACCAAATCCCCTCCCTACAATCTACGCAATCGGCCCGGTAGAATCCGTAGTTCTACCAGCAGTCATCCGCAATTCCTTGTAATAAAAATACTAGTACTCATCCATGTCATGCTTGTCAACTCGGACGCCATGTCCATCTACCATTTCCTACCTCTTCTTCCTGCACCACCTGTAACTTTCAGTTAATTCACTGCGATCTCTGGACATCACCCATCACCAGTGTGTCTGGCCACAAATACTACCTTGTTATTTTGGATGACTGCTCCCACTACTTATGGACATTTGCTTTACGCCTCAAATCTGACACCCTCTCCACCTTAACCAATTTCTTTGCCTACGTTCGTACGCAGTTCGGTATCACCATCCAGGGCATCCAGTGCGACAATGGTCGCGAATTTGACAACCTTCAATCCCGCAACTTCTCCTCCCATGGAGTCCATATGCGTATGTCTTGCCCCTACACTTCAGCTCAAAATGGTAAGGCTGAACGTGTTATCCGCTCCATTAACTATATCGTTCGCACCCTCCTCATTCAATCTAGTGTTCCCCCCAGTTTTTGGGCTACGGCTCTTGGCACCACAACTTATCTTCTCAACATATTACCCACCAAAACACTTGCACTCTCTACACCACACTTTGCTCTCTTCGGCCACAACCCATCCTATGAGCACCTTCGTGTTTTTTTCCGCCACCACTCCACATAAATTATCTCCTCGCTCAACCCTTTGTGTCTTCCTTGGCTATTCTCCCCACCACAAAGGCTACCTATGCTTTGATCGCCAGTCCAATCATACCATCATCTCCCGTCATGTGGTTTTTGATGAAACCTCGTTTCCCTTTTCCGAGGATTCCAATCCACCCACACCAGCGGCCTTCGACTTCCTCGATGATCACTCTAACCCGGTTACAACTCCTTTTGGACTGTCGCCCGTGTCTTCTTTTTCAGGTACTCGTATGGCGCTGCCACCCCCACAGGTGGCTTCCTCACCGGTTGTGCCATCTGCTCTATTAGAGGCGGCGTTTCAGCCACCTGCCGCGCTGGCTGGCTCTATCGGCCCATCGTCAGGCCCGGTACCGCCATCTGCCCCAGTGCTCCAGTCTCCTGTCTGGATGGCTGGTTTCCTAGGCGCATCGTCACCAGCAACACTGCCACCTGGGCCACCTGCAGTCCCTGACGTCCATGGAACAACGACCCCTGTTGGTCGTTTCTGTGGACGAGTGTACTCCCATCGCCCGCCTACTGCTATTGCTCCAGCACCTCCTCCGACGACCGCCACTGCACCGCCCATTCCTGCTTGTGCAGTTCCTGTCGATCCGGTGGTCAACCACCACAGAATGACGACCTGTGGCAAGAGTGGTCTTCGATTTCCCGCTCTTTTTGAAGCCTCTGCATTGTCCCCCATTTTGAGGACATATCGAGCAGCCCTTACTGATCCCAATTGGCGCTCCGCTATGGAACAAGAATATTCTGCTCTTATTGGTAACCACACTTGGGATCTTCTGCCTCGTCAGCCGCATTGCAATGTTGTGACTGGCAAGTGGGTATTCAAACATAAGTTCAAAGCTGATGGTTCTCTTGAGCGCTACAAGGCAAGATGGGTTCTTCGGGGTTTCACTCAGCGCCCTGGTATGGACTTTTCAGAAACTTTCAGCCAAGTGGTCAAGCCAGCTACAGTTCGAACTGTTCTTTCCCTGACTCTCTCGCACAGCTGGTCGATTCACCAACTTGATGTCAACAATGCTTTCCTTCAGGGGACCTTGTCAGAGACTGTTTATTTTGTTCAGCCCACTGGTTTTGAAGATTCCACTCATCTTGATTATGTGTGCCGTCTCAATCTGTCACTTTATGGGCTCAAATAGACCCCTCGTGCCTGGTACAGCAGATTCGCTTCCCACCTGATTCAACTTGGATTTGTTGAGGCTAAGTCTGACACTTCATTGTTTGTCTATCACAAGGGTGCGGATATGATTTACCTTCTTTACGTGGATGACATTGTGTTAACTGCCTTGTCCATGCCTCTTCTACGACACACTATTACTGCTCTCCAACATGAGTTTTCACTGAAAGATCTTGGTCCTCTTCATCATTTCCTAGGTATGCATGTTCAACAGTCTGCTTCTGGCATCACTCTCTCTCAGCGCCAGTTTATGATTGAGATTGAGCGATCTGGTATGAGTGACTGCAAACCCTGTACAACCCCTGTTGATATCAACCCCAAACTCTCAGCTGATGGTGACCCTGTCTCAGATTCCACGGAATTTCGCAGTCTTGCAGGCGCATTACAGTACCTCACTTTCACCCGTCCGGATATTGCGTATGCTGTTCAACAAGTCTGTCTCCACATGCACGATCCTCGGGAACCCCATTTGGCAGCTCTCAAGCGTATCCTGTGCTATGTCCGAGGCACTCTTCCGTTGGGTCTTCACCTCAGCCCCTCTTCGCAGATGGAACTTGTGGTTTACTCTGATGCTGATTGGGCTGGCTGTCCAGACACTAGGAGGTCTACTTCTGGTTATGCTGTCTTTCTTAGTGCTAACCTCGTCTCTTGGTCCTCCAAGCGCCAGAACACAGTCTTGCGCTCCAGTGCCGAAGTTGAGTACCGCGCTGTTGCCAATGCAGTTGCTGAAGTATCCTGGTTACGTCAGTCGTTGGCAGAGCTCCATGTTCCTCTCCCCAAGACCTCATTGGTATATTGTGACAACATCAGCGCTATTTATATGTCCTCAAACCCTGTTCAGCATCAGCGTACCAACCATGTGGAAATTGATCTTCACTTCGTCCGAGAAAAGGTTGCCCTCGGTATTGTTCGCGTGCTACATGTCCCGACGACTTCCCAGTTTGCCGACATCTTCACCAAAGGCTTGCCGTCAGCACTCTTCACTGAATTTCGGACCAGTCTTAACGTTCGCTCCACGGACGCTAACACTGCGCGGGGGGGGGGGGGGGGGTGTTCGAAAGTGTATCTCGGCCTGTCGCCTGGCAGATATGCCGTCCGACCTGTATGGAAGTATTGTCACTGATATAGATAGAGAGGATTAGGGGAGGATCTCAATCCCTCTGATTGAGGATCTGATTCTAGTCTAGGATCTTTCCTTTGGTGTAGAAGGCTTCCTTTTACCTCTCACCTTCCTCCCCTATATATACTTGTACCTATACTGTCTATCATATCAATCCAAATACACGCTTCCATCTCACTCACAGGTAGCATCAATTGATAATTTAATGTGGAGCCAGTGCCAGATGCCTTGGTACCTCTTTGATTTTTTTACTGTGAGACCAGTCAATTTTTTTTCTAGCTTTCGAAACAACAATTTATTACATTCCAAGATCATATATAACTTGCTTCTGACCCTTCATGCTTTTTATGTTTGGAGCATTTGTGATTATATCTCTCTCTGGTCTTGTAATTTGTGATTTTACCCCTTCGTTTTGAAAACAAAGCGTTGTCATACCCTTTCGCCGTTACGTGCACTTAACAGTGTTAAATCTGATGCGAAAAGACAAAATGCTCATGCAATTTATTGTGATTTTACCCCTCGTTATAATATGTAATTGTGATGTTACCCCTGTTGACGCTTGGTGATTCTTGGCACTTGGTGATTCTTGGTGCTTAGGTTCTTTGGAAGCATATGAATAACTGTGTGTTCTAGGGTGGCTTTCCTAGTCTCGTTGAGGCTCTCCTCACTACAAGGGAGGAGGTTTGGGCTTGGTGTTTGGCTGGAGCGAAGGGTCTCTCCCTCCTCCAGATGTTTGATTTGGGTTAGTGTGGTGTTGTGGTATATCTGTAAGGCTTTCTCAGGGGTATTCCCCTTTTTTTTTCTTTTTTAATATAATGATACGTAGCTCTCCTGCTTGTTTGAGGAAAGAAATTTACTCCTATTGGGGTTGTGCCCATACATAATAGGAGGGTAGTTCGGACCTTTCACTAATTTATTTTCATATTTTTCTATTTTTTATCACTAATTCTGGTTTTCACTAACGACATAGAGTGTCATGTGGGGCCGCACCTATGCGCGCCAACAACAAGCCCGCGACGCCAGGAGAGCTGAGGCGCAAGCGTCCACGGTGGGCGCGGACAACAACTCGCCTAAGGAAGGCATGACTAAGAAAGTGGCTAGATTGATGGCTAAATTGATAGGCCTTAATAGTAGGGGTATTGGTTTCCAAATAAGTTAATTGCCTAATTAGGTGTTGTTGTATTCCGTGGAAGTCTGTAGAATATAGGTTGAGGTCGTTCAGACTCCCTGAACACACCTCCCCCTCTCTCTTTTATTGGCATTTTATGCATTTGGGTCCTTACAAAATCTTCTAATAACACACACACACATACACCAACACTCCCCCTCAAGATGGGTGATGAATGTCTATCATCCCCATCTTGCTACATGCTAATAGACACTCTTTAACACCTAATCCTTTCGTTAAACAATCAGCTACTTGTTCATTAGAGGGTACAGAAATTAGCTTAAGTGTCCCATCATCCAGACGTTCTTTAATAAAGAAGCGATCGATCTCCACATGCTTAGTTCGATCATGCTGAACAGGATTGTTAGCAATATTAATTGCTGACTTATTATCACACCGAAGCTTCAGAGTACCTTTCATAAGCTTTAATTCTGATAATAAATTCTTTTCCCACAACAATTCACTAAGGCATACCGACATAGCTCTGAATTCTGCTTCTGCAGTTGAGCGGGATACCACTGATTGTTTTTTGCTTCTCCATGATACAAGATTTCCTCCAACAAAAACACAGTAACCCGAAGTAGATCTCCTGTCATCCAGACAACTTGCCCAGTCTGCATCACAGTAACCTTCCACATCTAAATGACAATTTCTTTTGAACCACAGTCCCTTCCCCGGACAGCTCTTCAAATATCTCAAAATTCTATAGACTGCATCTAAATGTCCACTCCTTGGATCATGCATATACCTACTCACAACACTTACTGCATAAGTTATATCTGGCCTTGTGTGGCATAAATAAATTAACCGTCCCACAAGCCTTTGATATCTTTCTTTGTCAATAGGATCTCCATTTTGTGCACATATTTTATGATTTTGCTCAATAGGACTAGAAGCTGGACGACATCCAAGCATACCTGTCTCATGTAGAAGATCTAATACATACTTGCGCTGTGAGAGGATAATTCCATTATGAGATCTTGCTATCTCAATGCCAAGAAAATAACGTAGTTGTCCTAGGTCTTTAACTTCAAATTCCTTGCTTAAATTTTTCTTTAGTTGGGAGATATTCAAAGGATCATTCCCTGTGATGATCATGTCATCCACATATACTGCCAGAATAGTGACACTGCCTCCAGAATGATAATAAAACACAGTGTGATCACTATTGCACTGTTTATATCCCATATTACACATAGCCCGTCGTAGTCGATCAAACCAAGCTCTAGGTGATTGTTTTAAACCATATAACGATTTTTTCAGCTTCAATACTTTTCCTTTGGTCTGATCAGTAGCAAATCCCGGTGGAACCTCCAAGTAGACTTCTTCTTGAAGATCCCCATGTAAAAAGGCATTCTTAACATCCAACTGATATAGCGGCCAATCATAATTAGCTGCACAAGAGATTAATGTTCTTACAGTACTCATTTTTGCAACCGGGGAAAATGTCTCATCATAGTCAATTCCATAGGTCTGACTATATCCTTTTGCAACTAATCTAGCTTTGTATCTTTCTATTTTTCCATCAGGATTTTGTTTCACTGTATATATCCATTTGCAACCAACTATTTTCTTACCTAATGGATAAGGCACAAGATCCCAAGTTTTGTTTTTTTCTAGAGCAGTTAGTTCTTCAAGCATGGCCTCTTTCCATTTTGGGTCCAATTTTGCTTCCCTCCAATCTTTTGGAATAGTCACAGATTGTAAGGATGCCAGAAAAACATTATATTCAGAAGATAGTGAGGTATAAGACACATAATTGCTTATGTCGTGATCAAATCCATACCTCTGAGGAGGGACTCCTGCACCAGTTCTTGGTTCCTTTCGTAACGCAATGGGCATATCATCTGATGGCAGGTCCTGAACCTCAATCTCTGGAGCTCGAGCTTCTTCAATTTCTTCCTGGCCAGTTTCTTGTATAGGAGTTGATTGAGCCATGTCTTCTGTGTTTGTTCGAGTTCTGTACTTCCGTCTTGTATACACTTTTGAGATTACTCTGTCATGTATACTTTCTCCTCTAGAATTCTGGGCTTGAGGTAAAATTGATTCATCACTTACCTCTCTTCTTTCCTGAGGAACTGGACTGCTTATTACTCCTTCATGCTTTGTTTGTCCCTTGTCTACATCATCTTGTTCATTCTCATTCTCCCCCTCAGATGTAACTCCATCTCCACTAGGAGTATCAAGAGTAGCAAATAGATCACTCAGGTCTGATCTTTCTCCATAAAAAGGAATAGCTTCCCGAAAAGTGACATCTAAACTCACAAACATCCGTCGTTCAGATGGATTCCAACACCTATATCCTTTCTGCCCACAGGAGTACCCAACAAAGATACATTTAACAGCTCGAGGGTCTAACTTTCCCACTGAAGGTCTGTGATCTCTAACAAAACATGTACATCCAAAAACCTTTGGTGGGACAATGAATTCATTCTTTCCATAGAGCAATTCACATGGAGTTTTCATGCCAAGTATCCTTGATGGCATACGATTAATTAAATGAGTAGCAGTCATAACTGCCTCACTCCATAGAAACTTAGGCACATTCATTGTATACATAAGTGAGCGAGCCACCTCTAATAGATGTCGATTCTTCCTCTCAGCTACTCCATTCTGTGGGGGTGTATCAGGGCATGACGTCTGATGTAATATCCCTTCTTTAGAGAGAAAAGATCTAAATTCTGTGTTTACATACTCTGTTCCATTGTCACTTCTGATAATTTTCACATGAGTATTATACTGGTTCTTTACTAATGCACAGAAATCCTTAAAGCAGTCTAACACTTCATTTTTATGCTTCATAAGGTATAACCAGGTCATACGAGAATAACAATCAATAAAGGAAACAAAGTATTTCACCCCGCTCACTGAGACAATAGGGGATGTCCATACATCTGAATGAACAAGCATGAAGGGACTTTCACTTCGTAGTCCTCGAGTCACATAGGAGGTTCTAGTATGTTTCCCAAATTCACACGCATCACAGACTAATCTATGTTTGTTCACCTTACTCATTTCATAAGGAAACATTCTACTCATAACATCAAAAGATATATGTCCCAGGCGACAGTGTAAGAGCATTACCTTTGCTTCTTCTTCACTGGCCACTGCAGATAGTGCACGGCATACTACTTCATCAGTTCTTCTCTTATCAAGATACCAGAGTCCATTATGACGAACCCCAGTTCCAAGTCTTCTTCCAGTCTTCCTTTCCTGAATTATACAATTTTCACGATCAAGAAATATTTGACAGTCCAATTGATCAACCAAAGAACTTATTGAAACTAAATTGACTCCAAAGGAAGGAACATATAATACTGATGATAAGGTTATAGATGGTGTGCATTTTACTGTGCCAACTCCTCTGATGGGTTGGAATGTTCCATCAGCAGTTTGAACCGTTTTCTTATATGAACTTGGATATAACTTATATGATGCAAATTCACTTGACCTGCCAGTGACATGTTTAGATGCCCCAGAATCTAATATCCAGCTTGAATTGGATTTTCTCATGGAAATTAAAGCATGGTTTTTTATACCTGGGTCCAAATTATCAGTTGAAGTTGACACTGCACCTTGATCATCAGACGTTGAGTCATTCTTATTCTCCTTCAACTTTCTCAACTCTTTTAGTTCTGAAGCTGGAATTGTAATTAGATCTTCATCTCCCTCAGGTATAGCAACATTAGCTCTATAACCTCCGCTCCTTCCTCCACGGCTTCCACTTCCCCTCATAGCACGTCTATCACTGTTTCTTCCTCTCCCACGATAAGGCCTTCGTTGTTGAGGGCAATCTCGACTCAGATGACCTTGCTCACCACAATTATAGCATGTTCTAGTTTCTTGTATCCTTGTCATCACAAAAGCTGGAGGAGGTGGAGATGAAGTATCACCTTTTATCAGCTTCAGTCTAGTCTCTTCTTGTGCCATTGCAGCTATGGCTTCTTCGAGACTTGGAAGACTGGATTGATGAAACATACTAGCACGCCTTGCCTCAAAATCTGGATTCAAACCTCTCAAGAATTGAAGAACCCTTCTTTTTTCTATCCATTTCTTTATCCACACTACACATTCAGTGTGTGGTAGCTCAATAGGATCAAAATGATCCACATCAGCCCACAGCCGCTTCAAAGCTGCAACATAATCCATTAAGGAGAGGTCCCCCTGCTTCATAGTACTAATTCTGTTCTCAGTCTCAGCTAATAGCATCACATTACTAGCTCCTGAATACATTTTCGACAAGGCCTCCCATATTCCAGCTGCACTCGTGATAGTATCCACGGAGCCTGCTATGGTAGGAGATAAAGAGCTCAACAACCATGCAGCCACCAGAGAGTTTATAGCCTCCCATGTTTTCCAGTCATTGCTCGACTTGTCTTCTGGCTCAATTGATTCTCCAGTGACAAAACCTTCAAGTCTCTTTGCCTTCAGTAATAACATTGCTCTTCTTGACCACGGCAAGTAGTTTCTAATGCCTTCCAATTTAATGTCATTTGGCATTAGCTCAATTTTCTGGACAGGTTCCATATACGATACAATTTCCTTGCTTGAAGATGGAGTCTCATCTTTCTTCGCCGTAAGCAGTTCCACCAGCTTCCCAAGGACTTGTTCAATGCCTTGTTGTTCCCCCATTCTGCTCAATCAGCAGAAGCTCCAGTCACTTTCCTGCAGCTCCTCCGCTGCCTGTTCTTCTCCTCCTTTGCCTTGTGCCCAGACAGCAGCCAAACCTACAGAGCCGCCCCCTTTTTTTCCTTGCTGCACTCACCACAGACCTCTCTCCGTTGGCCGCCTGCACGGACTTGGTCGTCTTCAGCGGCGCCGCTCGTCGCTAATCACCAGCACCCGCTACAGATCTTCCAACACGAGCAGATCCTGCGAACTAAAGACCCCGACTACTTCTTGCCGGTGTTCTTGCCGCCCTTGGCGCAGGCGCCTCCCGCGGCATGCACCGCCTTCCTGGCAGCCTTCTCCTGCAGCGCCTTGGCGTCGTCCGTTCCGGTGTCCTCCGGCAGCCAGATCTCGCGCGCGGACGACCGCTGTGCAGCGCCGACGGAAGTGGAGGAGAAGGAGGCCGAGCAGGAGAAGCAGCTGCTACCGCACTCGCGGAAGGATGACGCACCCGCCGCCGCCGAGGAAGACGAAGCGGATTCGGAGGAGACCGAGCGCCGCTACAGTTCAGCCGGAGCACCACCTCAGCAGCTCCACGTGCACCGACTCGTCGCCACCACAATCGCCTCCGAGAACCTGGGCTCCGGTACCATGTTGTATTCCGTGGAAGTCTGTAGAATATAGGTTGAGGTCGTTCAGACTCCCTGAACACACCTCCCCCTCTCTCTTTTATTGGCATTTTATGCATTTGGGTCCTTACAAAATCTTCTAATAACACACACACACATACACCAACAGGTGTTGCCTAGTTGGTCGGGATTGGTTTCCAAATAAGTTAATTGCCTATTTGGTCAGGCCAGTGGCCTATTTATATTGGAACCGTGAGACAATGAGGAAGAAGAAAAGTATCACTTCTAATCTCCTATCTCCCTGCATTCTCTAAGCCTGCGGCTGAGGAACACCTCGCCGGAGAAGACGAATAGCGGCTACGAACTACGTAGCCGCGGTCCAGCCGCTCGAGGGCTCAACGCCCTTGACAACCTGGTATCACGGTCCAGACGGTCCTCTGCCCGATCCACTTCCACAACAACCGCCACCTCCTCATCACCAACCCCAGCCACCGCGCCAACCTCCCGTTCACCCTCTGTTGCATCATGCGGTCCAGCCATGAGCAGTGCTAATGACTTCAAGGCCCTCGCCGAGGCCCTCAAGTCGCTGCAGGAGTCCGTCGGAGCCAATGCCCAGGCCATCGCCAACCTCACAGTCGGCGACACGTTCTCCCCCGACATCAAGATCGGCTCCGGCGAGCACCATAATGACCGGCCGCCGAGGTTCCAGAAGCTGGATTTTCCCCGGTACGATGGTAAGACCTATCCCCTTGGCTTCATCAACCGCTGCGAATCATACTTTCATCAGCAGCGCATCATGGAGGAGGCGAAGGTCTGGATGGCCTCCTACAACTTGGAGGGCGGGGCGCAGATGTGGTACATCCAGGTCATCGTGGCGCCGGTTCAAGGAGTTGCTCAACCTGCGCTACGGCGCCCCTCTCCGCACCATGCCCCTCTTCGAGCTGGTTGATTGCCGTCGCGCGGGCTCCGTCGCGGACTATTAGGATCGCTTCAAGGCGCTCCTCCCACGTGCAGGACCCCTCAAAGAGGCGCAACAGGTCTAGCTCTTCACGGGGGGTCTCCTTCCGCCGCTCAGTCTCGACGTCCAGGCCCACAACCCGCAGTCCCTCGTGGCCGCCATGAGCCTGGCGCGCCAGCTGGAGCTCCGGGAGCAGTATACACAGACACCTCCCAATGGCGCGTCCCGGGGCCTGCTGCCAGCCTCGACACCGTGATTCGCCCTACCTGCTCTGCCGACCGACAAGACAGCCGCGCCTGCGGTCACGACGGATGGGTGCAAGCGCATGTCCCTGCAGGAGCAAGAGGAGCGCCGCCGACAGGGCCTCTGCTTCAACTGCAACAAGCGTTATTCGCGGGGGCACAACTGTGTTTGTAAGAGGATCTTCTACATCCATGGCATCGAGTTGGACCTTGCCGACGATGCCATCGCTGGGGATGACCAGAACACGGAGACAGTGATGTTCTCCCTACATGTCGTCACCGGGGTGGCCGTCTGCAATACTGTACAACTGTAGGTGGCCGTCGGCGCCGCTACTTTCGTCGCGCTCATCGACGCGGGCTCGACTCACAGCTTCATTGGGGAGGCGGTTGCGCGGCGCTTGGGCCTCACCATTGAGCCGCGACCACGACTCATGGCAACAGTGGTCAATGGTGAGCGCGTGGCCTGCCCGGGAGTCCTTTGTCAGGCCCAGGTCGACATAAGTGGCTTGGTGTTCTGCATCGACCTCTTCGTGATGCCCCTAGCCGGGTACGACATAGTCCTCGGCACACAATGGATGGCCACTCTTGGCCTATTGTCTGGGACTTCAACGCTCGGACCATGGCGTTCTAGTGGGAGGGACGCGATGTCCGCTGGAGTGGCGTGGCCCTTCCATCCGCGCCGATTCTCCTCGCCGCCACAACGGATGACGCCCTTGTCGATGGGTTGTTGAACGCCTTCATCGACATTTTCGCCGAGCCGATCGGCCTACCTCCGGTGCGGGGCTGCGACCACCACATCGTCCTCAAGCTCGGCTCGTCCCCGATGGCGGTACGACCGTACATGTACCCTGCGGCTCATAAGGACAAACTTGAGCGGCAGTGCGCCACCATGATCACGCATGGCATCGTCCGTTCCAGAGACTCGACGTTCTCGTCTCCGGTCATCCTCGTTAAGAAGTCGAACGGATCGTGGCGCTTCTGCGTCGACTACCACGCGTTGAACGCGCTCACGGTCAAGGACGCATTTCTGATCCCTGTCGTCGACGAGCTCCACGACGAGCTCCATGGGGCATGCCTCTTCACCAAGCTGGACCTACGGTCGGGGTACCACCAAGTACGGATGCGGCCGAAGGACTTCCATAAAATGGTGTTTCATACCCACGACAGCCTCTACGAGTTCCTGGTGATGCCCGTTCGGACTGTGCAACGCCCCAACAACATTCCAGGCTCTCATGAATGACGTATTGTGCCCCTACCTTCGCCAGTTTGTGCTTGTCTTCTTTGACAACATTTTGATATACAACACCTCTTGGGCGGACCACCTACGACATCTCCGCGCCGTCCTCGACACCCTGCGCCAGCACTGCCTCTTTGTGAAGAGGTCCAAGTGCTCATTTGGCGTCGGCTCCGTCTCCTACCTAGGCAACGTCATGTCGACGGAGGGCATCGCTGTGGACCCTGCAAAGGTCCAGGCCATCCACGACTGGCCCCAACCACGGTCGGCGTGGGCCGTGCGCGGACTCCTCTGCTTGGCGGACTACTACTGCAAGTTCGTTCACAACTATGGCGCCATTACAGCACCCCTCACATCCCTCCTGAAGGAGGGGTTCACATGGTCCGACGAGGCGACCACCGCTTTCGGTGCCCTAAAAGGGGCTGTGACATCCGCACCAGTGCTGACATTGCCAAACTTCACCAAGCCTTTCGTCGTCATGTGCGACGCGTCTACCCATGGCTTCGGGGGCCGTACTCATACAGGAGGCTCATCCGATCGCCTTCTTCAGCCGACCGATGGCGCCCCGCCATCGCTCTCTAGCGGCCTATGAGCGGGAACTCATAGGGCTTGTGCTTGTCGTGCGGCATTGGAGGCCATACCTGTGGGGGCGCCGCTTCGTCGTCAAGATAGACCACTACAACCTCAAGTACCTTCTCGACCAGCGCCTAGCCACCATTTCTTCAGCATCATTGGGTGGGCAAACTTCTCGGTTTCGACTTCTCTGTCGAATACAAGTCGGGCGCAACGAACACGGTGGCCGACGTCCTCTCGCGCCACGACACCGAAGAGGACAGCACGGGGCTCTACAGGCGATCTTGGCGCCCCGCTTCGACTTCATCAGCCGGCTCCGCCACGCCTAGGCCACTGACCCCGACCTGGCCGCCATCCACGACGAAGTCAACGCAGGCACACGCGCTGCTCCATGGGCAGTGGCCGACGACATGATCCTCTATGACAGGCGTCTGTACATTCCACCGTCCTCGCCCCTTCTGCAGGAGATTATGGTAGTTGTCCACAAAAATGGACATGAGGGCGTCCAACGCATTCTACACCGACTCTGACGTGACTTCCATTTTCCCAACATGCGTCGTGTTGTGCAGGACTTTGTGAGGACATGTCCCACTTGCCAGCGATACAAAATAGAGCACCTTCACCCGACAGGTCTCCTCATGCCCCTACCAATCCCCACCGTCGTCTGGGCGGACATCGGATTCGACTTCATTGAAGCACTGCCCCGTGTCAATGGGAAGTCGGTGATCCTCTTCGTCGTCGACCGCTTCAGCAAGTACCGCCACTTCATCGCCCTCGCCCACCCGTACACCGTCGAGTCCGTGGCGCAGGCCTTCTTCACCGACATTGTGCGCCTCCATGGCATGCCACAGTCCATGGTGTTCGACCGCGACCCGGTGTTCACTTCGGCGTTCTGGCGTGAGCTCATGCGACTCATGGGCACAAAGCGACACATGTCATCCGCCTTCCACCCACAGTCGGACGGCCAGACGGAGGCGGCCAACCGCGTCATCATTATGTACCTCTGCTGCTTCACGGGGGACCGTCCTCGACAATGGCTTCGCTGGCTACTATGGGCCGAATATGTGTACAACACAACATACCAGTCCTTGCTCCGGGAGATGTCGTTCCGGTGGTGTACGGTCTTGACCCGCCCTCCATCCGCTCGTATGAGCCTGGGGAGACGAGGGTTGATGCGGTCACATGCGACATGGAGGAGCGCTAGGCCTTCCTCGCCGATGTGCGCTATCGCCTCGAGCAGGCACATGCGGTGCAAAAACGCCACTACGACAAGCAACACAGGCCAAGGACCTACGTGGTCGGTGACTGGGCGCTCCTTCGTCTATGCCAGCGCGCCCCGTCCTCGCTGCCACAACAGACAACAGGCAAGCTGAAGCCCCGCTTCTTGGGGCCATACCGCGTCATTGAGCTCATCAAAGACGTTGTCGTTCGCCTGGAGCTTCCCCCACAGGCCCGCATTCATGATGTATTCCACGTGGGCACCTTGAAGAAGTATGTGGGGACACCGTCATCAACCCCACCACCCCTGCCCGACATCCATCATGGGGTGATCGTTCCAGAGCCGGCTCAGGTCGACCACGTTCGCTTGGCGCGTGGTGTTCAACAGGTGCTGGTCCATTGGCGGGGCGAACCGACGACTTCGGCAACCTGGGAGGACCTCGACGGGTTTTGTGCCACGTACCTAGATTTTCAGCTCGATGACGAGCTGGACCTCGAGGGGGGGAGATGTCATGTGGGGCCGCACCTATGCGCGCCAACAGCGAGCCCGCGACGCCAGGAGATCTGCGGCGCGGGCGTCCACGGTGGGCGCGGACAGCAGCTCGCCTAAGGAAGGCTCGACTAAGGAAAGCGGCTAGATTGATGGCTAAATTGATAGGCCTTAATAGTAGGGGGATTGGTTTCCAAATAAGTTAATTGCCTAATTAGTTGTTGGCTAGTTGGTCAGGATTGGTTTCCTAATAAGTTAATTGCCTAATTAGTTGTTGCCTAGTTGGTCAGGACGGTGGCCTATTTATATTGGGACCGTGAGATGATGAGGAAGAAGAAAAGTATCACATCTAATCTTCTATCTCCCTGCATTCTCTAAGCCTGCGACTGAGGAACACCTCGCCGGAGAAGACGGACAGCGGCTACGAACTGCATAGCCGCGGTCCAGCCGCTCGAGGCCTCAACGCCCTTGACATAGAGAGGGAGGGGCAAACGGTAGCTTCGTTTTTGAAACGGAGGGGTAAAATCACAAAGTTGAAAAATGGAGAATAAAATCACAATTGCAAGTCAAGTGAAGGGTAGTCACAATTGACCCTTAATGTTTCGTTCAAATGCCCTTGTCACTGTTTCTGTTTAATTTTAGGGTTTTAACATCCCAATATAACTTACTTTTTTCAATAACACATTTCTACATTTTTGGAAATTCTCCCTGTGTTCAGTCCAGATGCCAATTTAGTTTCTGGTTTGTATTTGGTTATGACATGTGATGCTTTTTCCCTATTGTTCTTACTGGGTACAAAACAGATACTGAAGACTGGATTCTTCCATGCTGATCCTCATCCTGGAAATCTTGCTGTAGACAAGGATGGTTCTCTAATATATTACGATTTTGGAATGATGGGTGAGATAAAACAGTTCACTCGGGAGAGATTACTCTCCCTGTTTTATTCTGTGTATGAGAAGGATGCAAACAAGGTATTGTCTTGGTTTTTTCATGAGAATGGCATGTTAGCAATATTTACTTTTAACTTAGCATTTTAAAAAAACTGGACCTGTGGGGTAAGTAGCCCCCGAGTATTATATTAAGAAGAAGATATTCTCACGCAGATCGAGAAACCCCAAACTCCTGCCCCACCCATACACAGCAACACAATATCCCATGTGGGAATGACCATGACTGGAGACCGGGCCTTAGACCTGTGCTTTGGCGTGGGACAGATGAGGGGATTTTTTTTACCTCCAGCCTGAAATTCGCCCACAGGGATTTGAACTCAGAATCTGAGGTGTGATCTTGATCTTTTTTTTTCTTAAACGCGCAGGAGAGCTGCGCATCATTAAATTAAGAGAAGAAAACAGTCCAAAATGGACCAAAGTACAATGCCAAAATAGGCAAAACACAAAACACCAAACCACCAACTTCTGCTGCGCACAAAACTGCAGCCTCCATAAATGCGCATGGAAACAACAGCACGCAATAGGAGACCGAACAGCAAAAAGTGCCAGCAGACCATACACACCTGCTCTTCACTAATCACCCAAAAGAACCCTTGACCTAAAAATTCCAGTACCAGGAACCAAAGCCTCAAGATGCCTAGCACCGGCAAGCCTCCAGAATTCAACTTCATCCAGAAAAATTGCCTTTATGCCAATAATTGAAGGACTGACACCATCAAAAACCACCTTATTACGATGAAGCCATAAACACCAAGCCCCCAAGATGATGATACTGTTAAAGCCTCTTCTTTTGGATTTGTGCACTTGCTTACTTACTTTCGCCCACCAGTCAGCAAAGGTGTGATCTTGATCTTGGGGGGTACTACTCAGACCACCTAACCAACTCAGCTAGAGGCTCTCTCACACTTTGAACTTAGCATTTTACCTTGGATGTTGTTCTTGAAATTAAGATGTTGAACCTCCACGCAATGCATCTCCTATTTTCATGAGCTTTTTCTTGCAGGTTATGAAAGCTCTAATTGATATGGAAGCTCTCCAGCCAACAGGAGATCTCTCACCGGTTGGTACAGTGTACTATTTATTGGGTTTGAAGGTCTGTGAAGTTTCAAATGATATATGATTTGTACTTTTGGCTATGTAGGTTAGGAGGTCCATACAATTTTTCTTGGATAATCTGTTGAGCCAGACACCGGATCAGCAACAGACTCTGGCTGCAATTGGAGAGGTTATATGTCGATATATTTACATCTTCTAGAAAATTAACTTAAATTTAATAACATGTAACAGTTTTGTTTCTTTATTTTATTTTCTAGGACTTATTTGCTATAGCACAAGATCAACCTTTTCGGTTTCCATCCACATTTACATTTGTTATAAGGGCATTCTCTACTCTTGAAGGTTATCCATTTTAGCAACCCTGAAATTATTTTATAATGCCTTTTTTTTGCACTGCTCTGCTAGTTATCATTTAGTTTTTCATCATTAACAGGTATTTATATTCTTTATATATGCTAGAAGTTTTTGGATCTGCTACTGATTTATTTAAAACAAATAATTAGAACAGGCAGAAAGTATTTTTTTTGAACGCGCAGGAGAACTGCACATCATATTATATTAAGAAGAGGGAAAAAAAGGGGGACCCAAATAGATCCAGGCATGGAGGCCAAAAACAGAGATACAAAAAACTATCTATAAGAAAACTATAAAACTACCACATCCTGCTATTCTCAAGCGGAACAAGGAGATAGGAGATCCCTTTGGCCCCAGCCAATTGCCACAGACGATGCTCATCTTCAGCCTAAGTAAGAGCAAGGGCAATATTTTTTTACTACAAAAAGGTGAAGCCCGTACAGCGACACAAATTTTATATATACATTTAAAGAAAATAAAAGGGCTGTACAAATAGAGGGAGAAAGAAAGGGGAAGAAGACCAAACCTCATAAACCTAGACGAGCCACTAACCAAATGAGAGAAGAGAAATGAAATGAAAAAGAAGAGGGCATGAACAACAACAAGCATGACACAAGCAGAGAGGACTGAATACAGGTGAAGGATGAGGTTCGGTGGAAACTATAAGGTAGACAACCAGAAGTTCACTGAAGTCTTCAAATCAGTAGTCATTCTGATCGTCTGTAACTTCATAGTCTCAAGGAATCCTCTCTTCCAATCCTGAAAAGAGGGAGAGATATCTTGAAAAATGAAACCATTCCTTTGCTTCCATATGTCCCAGGCAGCTGCAGAAAAAATCTCCATGAAAAAAGGGTGTCCAAAGTTTGCCTCAGCCGTATGAACCGTGTTAAAGAAACCGAGGGAGTGATCCCCCCATCAAACAAGCACCGGTTACAGTTGTTCCAGATAATCCAAGCGCCCAATATGATATAAAGGCAGAAAGTCTACATCTACGATGAAGGTTTATGATCAAGAGGATTATGTCTCCCAAAATATAATGTCAGTGCATTCACAATGGGTGTCTATTTAGCAGAGCTTTTCTTTGTTGGAAGTGATTATGTGATTCTTTAGGATAAATTATATTGAGAAAGTGATTCTACGTTGAAAGTGAAACAGAGATATGAGTTTTTTCTGAGTCGCTTCACGTGATCAACCTAGGATCAGTTCTATGTAAAATATAATTAAGCTGAGCCTCCACCTACCCACCCATTGGAATAGTTAGAATAGGAAACCCTAACCCTAGCTGAGTTGGGAGATGTATTTATAATAGGAGTATCTGGGCCTAGGCCCATTAGAGAGGGACGAGACTAAACCCTAATACAGTTCTAACACCCCCCGCAGTCACAACTCTATCCTGTACAGACGTTGAGATTGGACCGAAGGTCGAGGAAGACACTGGATGGCAGGCCCTTGGTGAAGATGTCAGCGAGCTGCAGCGTTGTGGGGACGTTGAGGACCCGAACGTCGCCCGTCGCGACACGCTCCCGGACGAAGTGCAGGTCGATCTCCACATGCTTCGTGCGCTGATGCTGCACGGGGTTGGTGGAGAGGTAGACGGCGCTGACGTTGTCGCAGTAAACGAGGGTGGCACGCTGGAGGGGGCTGCAGAGCTCATGGAGGAGCTGGCGCATCCAGGATGCCTCGACCACACCGTTAGCCACAACGCGGTATTCAGCCTCGGTGCTGGAGCGGGAGACGACGGGCTGACGTTTGGCTGTCCAAGAGACGAGGTTGGCGCCCAGAAATACGACATAGCCGGAGGCGGAGCGACGTGTGTCGGGGCAGCCAGCCCAGTCAGCATCGGTGTAGACCACGAGTTCCGACGTCGAGGATGGTCGGAGGAGGAGGCCGTAGTCGAGGGAGCCCCGGAGTTAGCGCAGAATCCGCTTGAGAGCGGCGAGGTGGGGCTCCCGTGGCGTGTGCATATGAAGGCACACCTGCTGAACGACACAGGCGATGTCTGGTCGGGAGAAGGTGAGGTACTGGGGCGTGCCTGTCAGGCTCCTATAAGATGTCGCGTCGGCGACCGGGGGCCCGTCGTCCTCAGAGAGCTTCGCCTGAGTGTCGACAGGCGTGGAGTAGGGCTTGCAGTCGGACATGCCAGCCCGCTCTAGAATGTTGATGGCGTACTGACGCTGGTGCAAGAAGAGACCTTGGGGCTGTCGTTCGGTAGTGATGCCGAGGAAGTGGTGGAGAGGCCCCAGATCTTTCATCGCGAACTCCCGCTGGAGGGCGACGATCGTGCGCTGCAGGAGGTTGGCGTTGGAGGCCGTGAGCACAATGTTGTCGACGTAGAGGAGTAGGTAGACAATGTCCTCGCCCCGCCGGGAGATGAAGAGGGAAGTGTCCAACTTGGCCTCGACGAATGGAGGCCAAATAGGTGGCGAAGCGGCTGTACCAGGCCCGCGGCGCCTGCTTGAGGCCGTAGAGTGAGCGGTTCAGCCGGCAGACCAGGTTCGGGTTTGCGGCGTCGACGAAGCCGGTGGGTGCTGAAGTAGACAGTCTCCGTCAGAGTGCCATGAAGGAAGGCATTCTTGACGTCCAGTTGGTGGATCGCCCAGTTCCGGGAGAGGACGACGCGGACGGTGGCGAACTTGACGATGGGGCTGAAGGTCTCATCGTAGTCCACGCCGGGTCTCTGGGTGAAGCCCCGAAGAACCCAGCGGGCCTTGTAGCGATCGAGGGGGCCATCCGAAGTCAGCTTGTGGCGAAAGAGCCACTTGCCAGTGACCACATTGGTGTCGGGCGGGCGTGGCACCAGGTACTAGGTGTGGTTGGCTAGAAGGGCCGCGTACTCCTCCTCCATGGCCCGACGCTAGTGAGGGTCAGCTAGAGCGGTGCGGACAGAGGAGGGGACCAGGGAGGCGTCCGGTGGAGTGGCAGTCGTATTGGCAGCCATGATCAGCCGGTCGATAGGCCGAAGGACACCGGCGGCACGACGAGTCACCATGGGGTGAGTGTGCCCGGGGTCGCGCTGTATGGCGACCGGGTGGTACACCGATGGCTCAAGGGCTACGGGCACAGCCGGCCCGCGGTGGTGATAGACGACGGGGGGTCGATGAAGCGTGCCGCGCTCGTCGAGGGGCTCGGGTCCGTGGGCGCCGAGGGAGGAGCGCTCCCACGGCGGTGGTAGACGATGGCGGGGTCGGCGAAACGGGTCCCGCTCGTCGAGGGGGCCGAGGTCGTCGGGGTCGACGGGGCCGCGTGTGGCGCGGGCAGGGTCGGCGGGGTCGCGCGTGGCGCAAGCGGGGTCGGCGCAAGCAGGGTCGATGGGGCCGCGCGTGGCGCAGACAGACATGCGAGTGGGGGCGTCGAGGCCACATGTGGCATGGACGGGGTCGACGGGGCCGCACGTGAGTGCGGTGAAGCTGCGCAAGGTGCGGGCAAGGGTGCGAGGCGAGGTGCCTGGGAAGGATGGGTACTCAGATCAGACTCAAGGAGGGAGTCGAGATCGTTGGGTGGGGAGGAGACAGCAAGGGGAAACACATCTTCGTCGAAAACGACGTGACGAGATGATGATGCGATGGGAGGTGAGGTCAAGACAACGATACCCCTTGTGGTCAGGAGAGTAGCCAAGGAAGAGGCAGCGAGTGGAGCGTGGAGACAACTTGTGGGGACCAGTAGCGGAAGTGTTAGGGTAGCAGGCCATCCGAACACGCGGAGGTGGTCGTAGGAGGGGGCTGTGCCGTACAGGGCGAAGTAGGGGGTGGGGTGGCTCACCGCCTTCGATGGGAGGCGGTTGAGGAGGTGGGTGGCTGTGTGCAGGGCTTCTGCCCAGTAGCTGGCTGGGAGAGACGCCTGGAAGAGAAGGCAGCAGAGCATGTTGGTGGTGGTGTGAATCATGCGCTCTGCCCGGCCGTTTTGGGCGGAGGTGTAGGGGCACGGGAGACGCAACTAGATGCCGTGGGTGAGGAAGAAAGAGCGAGAAGCGTGGTTGTCGAACTCGCGGTCATTATCACACTGGAGGGCACAGATCGAGCGACGGAATTGGGTGGAGACCCAGGCGAAAAATTGGGTGAGGGTGGTGAATGTGTTGGACTTCAGCCGAAGGGGGAAAGTCCAAAGAAAGTGAGAGAAGTCGTCCAGAATGACCAGATAGTATTTGTAACCAGAGAGGCTGAGGACAGGAGAGGTCCAGAGATCACAATGGACAAGGTCAAAGGGTTGAGCAGCCCTGGACGTGGAGGTGGAAAAGGGAAGACGAGAGTGACGGCCGAGTTGACAGGCATGACAGAGGCGCTCAGAGGAGCCCTGTGAATAGGAGATATCTGAGTGGATGGAAAGTTGAGACCACGTCAGGTCCAGGGTGTCCGAGACGACGATGCTAGACGGCGGAGGTGGTGGTAGTAGCGAGGGCATGGGGGGAAGCTACGCTGGTGTGGCTAGTGGAGGGCAAGTGAAGAGAGTAGAGAGGGCCGGAGCTGTCATAGCGAGCGAGCATGGCACACGAGGGAAGGTGGCATGTGGTGAGCCCCCAGGGATCGAACTCCATCGAACAGTGGTTGTCACTAGTGAAGCGACGAACAGAGAGAAGGGGATGAGTCAGACCAGGAGCAACAAGGATGTCATTGAGGTGGAATGGTCCCGGAAGAACCGATGCACCGACTGAGGTGACCGGGAGAGCGAACCGTTGCCCACGACGATAGAGTGAGGGTGTGGAAGATGGGAGTGAGATAACGAGCTAACAGTAGGGGTAGTGTGGAAGGAGGCGCCAGAGTCGACCACCCAATCGGTGGTGGGAGGGGGAGGTGTTGGCGGCGAAGGTACGATGTGAGCGGAGAGGGCCAAAGAAGATGCCCCGATAGAGGCACTAGGAAGGGAGGGAGATGACACGGGCTCGACCGCTAGGTAGGCGATCACAACACGTGGGAAGACAAGCGGTCCAGGCACATGACGGCCCGCCTGAGGGTGGAGCTCGACGCAGTCCCGGAGAATAGGGTTCCAGGCTGGATCGAAGGACACGAACATGCCCTGGATGAGTTGGTCGTCGTGGAGGAGGGCACCCACGGGCGAGGTAAAGCTCATGTATGGCGGGGGTGATGCCATGGAATCGGTGAGGGTGGAGACAACACTGGTAGGAGTAGCGCAACTACGTGAGTAGCGAGGAGGGCCGTCAAGAAGGGCGCGCGCAACCACCGGGATCGGGTCGGGCGGCGCGGCTGGGAGCAGGGGCCGACGGCGCCCGACGGCTGGGGAAGAGGAGGCCGCGGCGGGGAGCACTCGCGGCAGGGAGAAGGGCGGCTGGGGACCAGCGGCCGACGGAAGTCCAACCGCACGTGCGCTTGCTGAGGAGGCAGAAGTGGCGGCCGCGGTGGCGCTGAGCGTGATGTGGCCGGTGGTGCGGGCGCCGATGGCAGCAGCGACGACGTCGAGGGGCGCGGCCATGGTGGCGGCGGCGCTGGCGGCCCATAGGGCAGCAGAGGCGGCAGCGCTGCTGGGATCCATGGGGCGGCCGCAAGCTATGCCTAGTCAAGGACGCAGCTTCCCTGACATAAAGCAGGCGAACTTGCTGCTCCCACAGTACTCGTAGGGCACGCCGGCCACCGTGAGCAGTCGCTCTAGCACCTCCTTGACCCGGTCAGGCTCCGCAGTCTCGCACTCGAGCTCGTACCTGGTCCCAAAGTCGAACCGTGTCTCGTCGAGCTCCAGCACGAAGCCGCCACCGTCGTCCTCGAGCCCGTACTCGTAGACAGCGCACGTGTTTCCGAAGCCGCCGAGGCAGAGGAAGGGAGCGGCGTCCCCGCCGACGCTGTACTCGGGGTCGTCGGCGTAGGCGAGGGCGAGCGCGGGCCCGAGGGGCTCCTCGATCTCCTCGACGCGGCTGACGCCGGCCTCGATCCGCAGGCGGCGCTTGAGCGCGAGGATGACGCGCTCGACGGGCTGGGCGCGACCGAAGCAGGGGAGGGCGGGCGCAGCCAAAGCAGGGGAGGGCGGGGCTGACGGTGGCCGGTGCGGAGAGGGCGGGCGGTGGAAGTGAGGAGCGGCCACCGGCGGCTGAGGTGGTGGCTGGCGGCTAGGAGGCGGCTGGCGGCCAGGGAAGGCTGGAAAAGAGAAAAAATCTAAACCTAGCTTTGGTACCAAGTTAGAATAGGAAACCCTAACCCTAGCTAGGTTGGGAGATGTATTTATACTATGAGTATCTAGGCCTAGGCCCATTACAGAGGGACGAGACTAAACCCTAATACAGTTCTAACAGGAATGAGCATGAGCTGCTCCACGAGCTCTGCAGAACAGCCACTGAAAAAGATTTTTGTTATTGAAGTCATTAGACTTAGGAGATAAGAAAACTCAGATAGGATTAGTGTAATTAGATTGGTGTATGTATTAAGTCATTAGACGGTTTATATAAAGTATATGACTTAGGAGATAAGACAACTCAGATACATATGGCAGTTTACGAGACACAATATCTACAAGACACAATATTTTTTTTCTCTAACATGCAGGATAACCGCGTATCATTATATTAAGAAAAAAAGGTCTGAAATAGACCGAATACAAGGCGCGCAGCCTAAGAAAAACAGAATAAAATAAAACTAAAGACAAAGAAAACATGGAAGAGAGGAGTGAGGGCTAGGGCCCATCACAAGCAACCTTCCTAAAAAATGCAGCCACAATCTTCTAAGGGAAGATGCTCCAGCCATGCCCCATAAATTAGCATCTTCCTAAATGTTGTGCATTAGCGTGGAAATATTTGGGGAGGCCACATCAAACACACATGCGTTCCTATGCTTCAAAATCCACCAGGTCACCAAGATCACTGTAGAGTTAAAACCTTTTTTTGTGAGTTTTCAATACCCTTCCTTCAGCTTGTTGCCACCAGTCCTGAAACACCTTATCACCAGCTTTGGGCGCTAGATGTTGTAGGCCTATTCTGCCCAAAACCTTGAACCAGACATCCCTAGCAAATACACAAGAAACCAGAATGTGCTGAATGGTTTCTTGCACTTGGTTGCAAAGAAGGCATTTCTCAGGATGATCTATGCCTCTTGGAGCTAGACGATCTGCAGTCCCGCATCTATTGAGAGAGGCCATCCATATGAAGAATTTGCAACGCGGAGGTGCCTAGCTCTTCCAAATCCTTTGGGCAGGCTCGAAGGAGATTGACCCAGCGAGAAAGCGATCATATGCAGATTTTGCAGTGTACAGTGTACTCCCCAGAAGGTGTGAACAGCCAATGATGCTGATCCGGGACCCCAGGTTGGAGTTGAACTTCTTGGATTAAATCCCAGACTGAGAAATTCCAAAATAACCTGTGCTGGTAGACTGCCAGAAATATCTTGGACCCATCTGTTGTCCAACATGGCTTCCTGAACTGTTTTTTTTTTCTGAACTTTTTCAGGGATACGTCATATTAGAGATGGAGCTACTTGCGACACAGATCCCATATAGCCAGCGATCCGACCAGAATAAAGTAGTGGCCCCATTGCCAATAATGGAACAAACTGAACTTGCAAATAGAGCTGCAGCATTTGTGTGTGTTTTGATATCAAATTCAGACCATGGTCCGTCCGGTTGAGTCTTCTTAAGCCAAAGCCATTGCATATTTAATGCCCAGCCCAAAGTTTCCAAGTTATGAATGCCTAGACCTCCTAGAGAAAGAGGCCGACATACCCTAGTCCAAGCCACTGAACAATGCCCCCCATTTATATTTGTTCTTCCTTTCCACACGAATCCTCTTCTCACTTTATCAATAGCCTTGAAAACCCACTTGGGGCAATGAAGAGCTATAAGGTGATAAATACGAATGGCTGTGAGCACCGATTTGACCAAGGCGACCCTTCCAGCCGGGTGAAGTTCTGCAGCTTTTCATGCAGGCAGCTGATACCTTATCCATAAGATCCATAAAAGCACTCCTAGGGAGTTTCTTAACAGCAAGAGGAAGCCTCTATAAGGAAAATTCACCACACTACACGGCAGAAAGTTTTGTGCAACAGTCAAGTCCTGGTCCTCACACTGAATGGGGGTTAAACTGCATTTGTTGAGATTAGTAATCAGACTTGATGCCACCCCAAAGATCCTAAGAATTTCTTTGATCACTATAAGCTCCTCTCTTCTAGGCTTCTAGAACTTCTCAATATTTAAACTACCAAATGCAGTCATAGCGGAAGCATTATAGATGATCAGACTATAGAAGTCAATGAACTAACATCCCCCGTAGTCGTGATTGTTTTTTTTTCTCGAACACGTGGGAGAACCACGTATCAATATATTAAGAAGTTAAGAAAAAAGGTCTAGAAAAGACCCAGTACAAAGGTGCCAAGAAAGCACCCTAGGAAATAAAAACCAAAAACAAACTACAGCCAAACCTGCCTAAGAGCAGCAGCCCCACCAAGACCCCATAACAAGGCCTCATCATGGATGGACAACAAAATTGCGTGAATGTTTGGGGAACCATTGTCAAACACACACGCATTTCTATGCTTCCAAATCTGCCAAGCTACTAAAATTACAAAAGAGTTGAAACCTTTTTTCTTATGCTTAGACACCAGTCTTTCTGCCTCACTCCACCAATCTTGAAACCCTGTAGCATCAGACGTAGGAGCAAGATGTTGCAAACCCAACCTGCTTAGCGTTCTAAACCATACTTCCTTCGTAAAGACACAAGCCACCAGCATGTGATGCACTGTCTCGTCCTGCTGATCACACAAGGGACAACTATCTGGATGCTCCATTCCATGACGTGCCAGTCGATCAGCCGTCCAACATCGGTTGAGAGATGCAAGCCAAATGAAATACTTGCAGCGCGGGGGGCCCAAGTCTTCCAGATTCTTTTAGCAGGCTCAAAGGTTGTTGCACCACCATGGAAGCGCATATAAGCAGAGTTGGCTGAATACAACCCCGAGGAGGATGGCAACCACCGATGCTGGTCCTCAACATTAGGATGCAGATGCACCTCTTGGAGTAAATCCCAGACCAACAAAAACTCAAACAGCACCTGCGCCGTAAGGCTTCCAGAGATATCATGCACCCATCCATTGGCTGTTAAGGCTGCTTGGACTGATCTGTGCCTCCTTATTTTCGCGGGCACCCGATTTATTAGAGCGGGAGCAATCTGGAGCAAAGATTGCCCTGAAGCCATTTATCTGTCCAGAAGAGAGTGTTTGCCCCATTACCAACCACCGAACACACAGAGGCTGCGAAGAGAGCTGAAGCAAATCTGTGCACCTTTATTTTAAAATCCGCCCAAGGCCTATCTGGTTCAGTTTTCTGGAGCCAAAGCCATCTCAAATTTAAAGACCATCCCATCACTTCCAAATTGTGAATTCCCAACCCACCAAGAGAGAGGGGACGACAGACCTTGGACCACCCAACGACACAATGTCCTCCTCTAATGTCAGTTCTTCCTTTCCAAAGAAAACCCCTGCGAATCTTGTCTATTGCCTTGATCACCCACCTTGGACATTGCAAAGCAATGAGGTGATAAATGGGAATAGCAGTGAGCACAACTTTAACCAAAGTTGCCCTTCCGGCCGGGTTAAGGTTAGCAGCTTTCCAGCCAGGGAGCTTTGCTGCAACCTTGTCAATAAGCTCCAGAAAGGATCTTCTAGGGAGCTTTTTAACAGAGAGAGGAAGACCTAGGTATTTACATGGGAAAGGAACAACATTGCAGGGTAACATCTGTTGAGCAGCAGCAATGATATGCTCATCGCACTGAATAGGTGTCATACTGCATTTACTTATGTTTGTGATCAGCCCTGATGCCTTGCCAAACACCCTCAACAGCTCCTTGACCACACTCAACTCATTACTGTTAGGCTGAACAAATAAAACAACATCATTGCTAAGCTATTTCTTTTTTTCCACCCAAGGGAGAGTGAAATTCATACTGTCCTAGGTATTCTGAATTTGTTTGGAGAAGCTTCAGGATTAAAAACTAATATTCAGAAAAGCAGTGTGTATCCAATCCGTTGTGGGCAGGATGAGCTGGACATCCTCAATGATTGGCTTCCTTGTGAACTTTCGTCTTTCCCATGCAAATACCTTGGTCTACCTTTGTCCTTAAAAAAGCTGTCCAATAATCAGCTGCAGCCCATTATTGACAAAGTGGCTGATCAACTTTCTGGGTGGAAAGCGGACCTCATGACACGGGCAGGTAGAAGAGTGCAGGTTTAGTACGTGATGACTGGCATGCTTATATATCTAGTCATGGCAGTTGACATTCCCACAGGCTCACTCAAAGCTATCGACAAGATCAGAAAAGGATTTCTCTGGCGTGGGAGGAAAGAGGTCAGAGGAGGACATTGTTTAGTGGCTTGGGGAAGAGTTTGTAGACCTCTTGAAATTGGTGGACTTGGGATTTCTAGTCTTAAAGAACTAGGATGGGCCTTAAGAATGAGATTGTTGTGGCTGCGCAAAACGGATCCGGATAAGCCTTGGTCCTCATTGCCCATGCAGATATCCAACAAAATAAAGGCCTTTTTCTGCACCGCCCTGCTCACTGAAATTGGAAATGGGTCCTCAACCTTATTTTGGCTGGATCGTTGGGTCCACGGAAAGAATATTGAAGATATTGCTCCTCGATTGCTTGCAGCGGTACCAAAAAGAATTAGGAACAGCAGAACTGTGCTTGAGGCCTTGACAGACAGGAGATGGCTAACTGATATTAAAGGGGCCTTGACAGTGGCCCTGTTTGGCACAGCTGCTGCTTGTTGAAAAAGCAGCTTATCTGATAAGCTGGTGAAAAGCAGCTTCTGCTTGTTGGCTGCTTTTAGTGTATTCTGAGAAGCAGCTGAACTAATAAGCTGCTGCAGAAGCTAACTGTTTGGCAGAACTTCTGCTTAAATTTGTGAAGAAGCTGAAAATAAGCTGTTCCAAACAGGGCCAGTAGGTGTCTTTGCCGATCTCCTAGATCTCTGGGATGAACTTCAAAGTGTCCAGCTTCATTCAGACAGGGAGGACAAACATATTTTCAGGTTCGCTAATGATGGAATTTATTCAGCGAAAGCAGCTTACAATGGCCTCTTCATCGGGTCGACCATGGCTAAGTATTGGGAACTAATTTGGAAAACCTGGTCCCCTCCCAAGTGTAAATTCTTTTTATGGCTTGCTGATCTTGGAAGATGCTGGACAGCAGATCGTTTGCAGAAGAGAGGTCTTAGCCATCCTGACAAATGTGTCATGTGCGACCAAGAGCAAGAAACCATAGATCACATTTTGGTGGGGTGTGTTTTTGCTAGGAGTTTTTGGTTTCAGCTGCTGGGACAGGTCAACTTATCTGCCTTTACTCCTGTGATGGGAGAAACTAAAATGATGGAGTGGTGGAGCAGAAGCAGTGAGCAGTTACAGGGGATTGCTAAAAAGGGACTCAATTCTCTGATTACCCTTGGGCTTTGGACTCTCTGGAACCACAGAAATGGATGTGTTTTTGATAGAGCTACACCTAGCATGGAGGGTGCTATCAGAAGAGCTGAAGAAGAAATTATTATTTGGAATTTTGCGGGGGCCAAATATCTTGCCCTTATTACAGCTCCCATTCCAGGTGTCATGTAGGGATCTAGGAGTGAGTTCAGTAGTTAACCTCATAAGGGAAGGGTGTTGGTTGGTTAAGTTTAGAGTGTGGGGGCAGGTTGGTCTAGTTTGCTTTCTTTCTTCTCCTTTTTCTTTTTCTTTTTCTTTATATTTCTTTTTCTGTTGTGTTTGTAATTGGTCTAATTTTTAGACCCTTCTTCTTAATACAATGATACGCAGCTCTCCTGCGTGTTCGAAAAAAAAACCATCTGGGCCCAGTGCTTTGTCCGAAGGAATAGACTTGATAGTATTCCAGACCTCTTCTTCACTAAATCCATGATCCAGCACTTTAAGGTTGCTGGCTGGTCGGTGGAAGACTCCCAAATTGAGGGTAAATTCCCTAGAAGCAGCAACCCCAAGGAGATTATTGTAGAAATTCCAAACAGATTGTTTCTTCTCTGCTTGATCTACCACGATCCGATCCTCTACTTTCAATATGCCAATAATTTTTTTTCTCTTTCTATACCTTGAATGGTGATGAAAATAAGCGGTGTTGGCATCTCCCTCCTTCAACCAGTTCAGACCACTCCTATGTCTGGCCATTGTTCTCTCTAATGATGCCAGCCCCAAAGAGTGGTGTTTTAGCTTACGATGCATCCATTCTTCATGATAGGAAAGATCTCTTGAGTCTCTAGCAACTTCCAGCCTATGCAGAATCTCATTAGACATCACAAGCTATCGTTTAACATGCCCAACCCTTTTGCTACTCCAAGATTGGAGGTGTTTAGATAGCCTTTTTAACTTATCTGCCATCCGCTGCAAAGGACAAACCGCAGCAATTGGTTGACATCAGGAATTTTCTACTTCTGTCATGAAACCTTCCAACTTAGTCCAATAACTTTCAAAATGAAAACGACGTTTGCCTTGAGTGAACTCGTGCAAACCCACCAACAGTGGACAGTGATCAGAGATTGAGGAAGAGGAGCTTTGCATCAAACAATCAGGAAATAAATCCTCCCAGTCCCTGGAATAGAAAAATCTATCAAGACGCACAAGGGTGGGGGATGACCTTTCGTTGGACCAAGTGAATTTCCTTCCCAAGAGCGGGAGCTCAATTAACTGCAGATCATTGATAATCCTCTGGAATCTCCCCATCATGGCCCTATCAAGGTTGTTGTTATTTTTGTCTTCAGCCTGATAAATTAGATTGAAATCCCCCCAACTGCCCATGGCCCAGCACAAACAGACCGGACCATGCGGAGCTCCTGCAGAAACTGCAACTTTTTATCATCAGATTGTGGTCCATAAACTCCAGTAAACCACCAGGGAAGATTACTATAATGATTGAATTGAACTGAAACTGAAAATTCATCCACCCTTGTCTGGAGAACAGAGCACACCGACCCTTTCCACGCAAGCAGAATACCCCCCCGGGTGCCAATGGCTGGTAGAAAGGTGAAGTGATCAAACACATTTCCAAGGAGGGAGAAGACCATAAATCTGGATATAGATTCCTTCTTCGTTTCTTGCAAACACACTATGTCAGGGCAAGTAGACTCAACCATCATACGCACAACATCCCTCCTAGCTTTCCTATTAAGACCTCTGACATTCCAAATGAGATTTTTTGACAGATTCATCGATAACAGAAATAAAACCAAAACAATGCGAGGCTACCGAAAGCCATCAAGCACACGTTTCAAGGCTTAACTCCCTAAGCAAAGGAACATCCAAGCATTCTTGCACATTATCTGGGACCGACCATCCAAACAAAGCTGCCAGGGCCTTGATGTGTGAGTTGGAAAGGGGCTTGTTAAACAGCTGTCCAAATTCCTCAAGCAATTCATCAGTAACAGCCACCTGTGAATTCGTGACGTTCAACTTCATCATGAGCTCCGCCTGGACCTGTCTGACTGTTGAATTTAAGCCTTCCCTTTTCTTTGACAAGCGACTACTGCGACGTGGAACAAAATTTGGCGGAAGCTGTTTAATTCTTCTTTTTTGAATTGGAGGTTGCGGAAGCAAGCAGTCAATGTTCCTGGTGAAATTAGCCACCGGCTTCATAACGGGGGTCGCCTCCTCCAATTGAGAAGAAACAACAGCAGGTACCAGATCCAAAACTGGTGTCGTCACCTCCATCTGAGATGAAACCGGTGCCGGTACCTCTTGCCTGCCCTTTTTCAATCTTGAGTGCATCTTCAATCTGGAGCTCTCGAGGACCTGAGCATCAAGTGAAATTTCAGCGGGAGAGTTCCTGTCCGCCAACAACGACCCAACCAAAGATTGAGTTGAGGTCAGCCGGGGGACCAACTCGATCCCGACATTGAAACTGTTGCGGGGCGAAACGGTCTTGGTCAGCCTCTGCAACCTGACAACCCTCTGTCGAGGAGAGCCCGCCCCAAGCGATTTCAGCGACCCAGCCAACCTTGTCCACATGGGCCCCCCATGCCCATCTATCTGCAACTGTTGCACAACTGGAGCATCAACAGCACAGCCCACAGGACCAACGTTCGAGCAGTCTATCCCAGGACCTGTGCCCACGTCTGCTGCCGCGAGTTCCATATGAACAACCAACTTATCCCTGGTAGGAACGGCCACATTGCTCCCAATGTGCGCCTCGGCTCCTGTGCCTGCCGACAACAATGAAGGAGAATAGTCCGCCCGTCGCATTGAAGAGGCCACCTCCTCGACTCCCGCCACAAAATTAACAACTCCTGATCCCGCCGACAGCAATAAAGGGGGAGCAATCTAGCCGCCGCGCAGGGGGAGGCGCCTCCTCGACCCCCGCAACAACTAGCAATAAAGGGGGGGATGCAGCCGTCGTGGTGGGGGAGGCGCCTCCTCGACCCCCGCAGCAAGGTCTTCATCGGCTCTTGTGCCATTCGTCAGCAGTAAAGGAGATCCTTCCAGCAGGCGTGGTGGGGAGGCCACCACCTCAATTCCTACAACCGGCCCCGCGACCGAGATAGCACAGCGTTGGAACGAAGCACCACGGCCACCAAACGTTGACTGACACCTCGGGCCCAGGCGCTGGAAAATTGGGCGCTGATGCCGCCCGCCGCCCGGACGTGGAGAATTGGGGTCGTCCGAATGCCTCCCGCCGCCATCCTCATGCCGATCCCGTCCATCAGCCAAAGGGGACTGAGCTAGAGGGGGGTCGAAATTCGTCGGGACCACCACAGCAGAAACAACCACTTCAATATCATAGGAAAGACATCTTTTCTCCTGCACATCCGTCCCCGGCTCAACAATGAGGAGCTTCATCGACCGAGGGAACAAATCTGTGTTCGAACACCATGCACGAAGCCTGAAGGAAGACAGATCATTCTTCAATGACGTGCCCGGATGAATGTCTGTGATAATGCAAGAGTCACGGAGCAGATACTCCGCCGTAGAACGATCCCATGCGTGGGCAGGGATGCCGTGAACCTCGACGTCCACCAGAGCTGGCAACCTAGCCGCCTCTGCATGAGCCAACCTCGACCACCGCTTGAATTTAAGGTTGAAAAGAGGGCCCCTAAACATTTTTCCTCCGTTGAAAACTCTATCAGCCGAACTCTCATCCGGTAACAACAATAGGAAATCTTCTGGCAAGGACTGATGAATCGATATTGAATTAACGTCAATTCCAAAAGCCCGAGCCACTTCATCCCGCACTTCAGCTCCACTGATCTCCGGCCTGCTGCCAACAATAGAGACGAACAAAGCCCGGCGAAGAGCCGCCTCCTCCCGAGCCATAGCAGTGGAGAACTCGATCACGCAGGTCTTCATTCTCGACTGTGTCCCTACGCCTGGCGAGGGCTCCAAGGTCGTAGCGGCACCCTCAGGAACAGTGGACTGCCAAGAAACCTCCCTACGTCGTTTAGCCCACCTCCTCTTCTTACCAGAATGACTCGAGACATTGCTCTCCACCAAGCTTGCCTCTGCTACCGGAGAATGAGAAATCTTCGACGGCGGCAGCTGCGGGCCAATTCTATGCCACACGGACATCCTGTGATTGAACACAGAGGATGAAACCGGTGGTTCCAGCCGCTGCCAAACCTGAACACGCCGGCCTTGCACCCTTGGTGGCTTCCCTGACGTCCCTTTCTCTACCGGGAGAAGAGAGGGACACCTTGCTTGGTGACCAAGAAGACGACAATGGAAACAACGAGTAGGGCGTCTGCACTCAGCAACGAAGTGGGTGCTGGACAGACAGTTGAAACACTTCCCACTGAGGTCCACCGGTCGACGCGGAGCTTGCTCAAAACGCCGCCTACGCCGCCTTTCAACGGTTTGCCACCCGTCGACTTCCTGCCGCCGAGGAGACGGGGGCTGGGTATGACGCACCACACCTTCTTGACGTCGCCCAGAGGCCGCCTGCCGGAGGTTCCCGACGTGGGCCACTTGCCGGAGGTCCTCGACGTGACCCCGGACCACCACCTCCTTTGCATACTTCAACTGTGATCCCCGGGAAGGAGGGGATGGTGCTGCACTCAACTGGATGAGTGTAGCATCTTTATAGGAACAGGGCTCACCGGAAATTGGACCACCACCTCCGTCGTTCCACCTCTAGAATTTGGACCGTCCTACCTGAGAAGATGCACCACGGTGCCTGGGTTCTGACGCCTGGCTAAATGAGGGTGTGGTCGCCGAGTTCAGGGAGAAGGCCGGCGAGGGGCTGAGGTGGTAGGGGGCGTCAGGACGGGGTGGGGAGGGCGTCATTTCTCACTCGCTATGAATACCTATGTTATGCATTTGAATTGGTTGCTTTAAACACTTGGTTTCTTACATTTTCTCTACACTTCTACACTTCTTCAGATCAAACTTAGAGCATTGCTCACACATCTGCAACAACTCCGGTTGGCTATTGGGGGGTTGCTAGTCGTCGTGATTGTTACAAACTGCTGATATGTTGTCGCCTGACATAATTGCCGGCTAACCTTGTATAGGAAGTATTGTCATAGATAGATAGAGAGATATGAGGGGAGGATTACAATCTCTTTGATTGAGGATAGTTTCCTGTTTTAGGATGTTTCCTTTGGTGTAATAGGTTTCCTTTAGCCTCTCACATTCCTCCCCTATATGTATGTAGCGGTATTGTCTCTCATCAATAAAAAATATTCTTCCCAAATCTTCTCTCATGGTATTAGACGCCTAGGCTATGTTCCTGACAATATGTGAACTACCAAATATATTCTAACACATGACAGTCTACGAAACACAATATGTAAACTTCCAAATATACTCTAACAATTATGACATAGAATCTTCTGAGCAACATGTGAACACAAATATTAGTCTTTCTACTAAATCTCATGTAATAGCTGAGGAAACAGTAACATGTTCTTTCCATGTTTCCTTTATTTTCTATTTTTGCTTTTTTTGGGGCATATGTGCTTCTGTCTTTGTTCGGTACTTCTGGGCTGGTTTTGTAGTTGACGCTCTCTTATTAATAACGTGGAATGCTCTACCACTTCTTCAAGATAATTTTTTATTTGTCTTTACGCTTTATTGTTTTACTGCCTGTATCTGAATATACCATACTATCTATTGTTAATCTAAGTTCCAGGAAATCAGATGCATATCTAAATAAGTCATGCATCTTGTTAGTCTGCTGTAGCCCAATTCTTCACAATTTTATATTCCAATTATTTATTTATTCTCTACTATTATCAACTGCAACCGAAATAATAAGGTAACCACTTGTATATTAATGACTATTTTATTTGGCAGGAATTGGATACATATTAGATCCAGAATTTTCGTTTGTCAAAGTTGCAGCACCATATGCTCAAGTAAGCCTCCGGATAATAATCAAGTTTTCTTACAGTACCTTTTCCATTCATGTGTTCTATTTAGTCTTGTTATCTTATATCTTCTAAGAAGGGTCAGTACAGCTAAAAAATGATTCACATGCTAAACCATCTGTTTTATATTCCTTGATGTTCCTGGGCTTCTTTTATTATCTCATTATAATTTAGTTCTTACTCCGTTTTGCTTCCTAGAAACAGAAGCCCATTTGGATGTTTGTCTGTGTTTGCGAGCCTAATTTCGTTTGAACTTCAGGAACTGTTAGACTTGAAACAGAGACGACAAACTGGACCTCAATTGGTCCAGGAAATAAGGAAGCAAGCAAATGATGTAAGCATATAAATCTGCTGGTTCACATTTGTTTTTTTTTTACATTTCGTCATGTGTATGGTATATTGCTCAGCACTAAAACATTACCACTGTTATGTCCAACATACAACAGGCTCGTGATTCTACAATATCAATGCCGTACAGAATACAGAGAATTGAAGATTTTGTAGGACAACTTGAGACAGGAGATCTGAAACTTAGGGTCAGAGTACTGGAGGTAGGCCATTGACTTGCATCTTCTCAAGACTGCGGGAGATACATTGCAAGATTTTTTTTCATCGCCCTCAAATCTACTAAAAACTAGTAATCTTTGTTTGGCCTCATCTGGTCTGCCTAAAAACTACTACGCTATTTTTTTTCTTTGGCCTGAATCTGAACTGAATGGCATTTGCAGTCAGAACGTGCTGCACGTAAAGCTACTGTTCTTCAGATGGCCACCATGTATACAGCCTTGGGTGGTACTCTCTTGAATGTTGGGGTCACACTGAATAGTCAAGGGAACCAGATAATTGCAAACGGCTCTTTCATTGGTGCAGGTAGGATTTCCTTTCTTGCATAATTTCATAAAATGAATTTTAAAATTTTGTACTCAACAACATTATCACCTCACATCTTTTCAGTGTTTCTTGCATCTTGTTGGTCCTCTTATTTCTTTTAACCATATAGGAGTATCACAAAGGCTGGCGAAACTTGTTGATATGTACATATATACCATGTAGTAGAATCAATCTATATATTCAAGCTATATGTACATATATTCCTGATTGGTCTGATCCAAACTGAAAATGTGCAGGAATATTTTTGGCATTGCTGGTCAGATCTATGCAAAGAGTGAAGAAGCTCGACAAATTTGAGACCATGATATAATTATCTTATTTTGTAAAGACGTGCAATCGCCGGAATTACATGCGAGCTGCGCGTCCCTTCGAGGTTGATAGCCTATGCATAGTGTATATAGTAAATGATATTCTTTCTGGAAACAACCTAACGTGTTGCTCTTGTAAATCTTTACAAACTATATCATTCTTTAGCCAGTTAGGCACATCGATCACCAAGGAGTCGACAAAACAAGGAAATCAAGATAATTGTAACATACACTACACAAAACATTTATGTTAGGGTGGCGGTGGAAAGATCAACTTGTGGTGTGTTTAGTTAGATGTACAAGGAGGGATGAAAGGAGATAGCCATATTTTCTATATTGTTTGGATGAGAGTCACGCGGGGGAAAGTGAACACCGGAGCAATTTTTGGTGGCGGTGTGGTCCCAAAAAATCGAGGGGACGGTGTTGTCCCCGCCTTATCCTACTTTGATCTTAAACCAAACACATCCTTAATGAAGTATAAGGACAATATGTGTCAGCCCCAGGCATGTGCCGGCTTCACCAACAGTACACAGTGAGCACAGGAGGAGATGGGCCGACGTGTGCGCAAATCAAACTCCCGTGTAATGGGTAGTAACTGGGTCAATTAGTTGGGCCTAGGCGGTCATTTGCTTCACAGCTCCTGCGCGAGATCTGTGACCGACTCTCGGCACAGGATGCGCGCTGGGCTTCGCTCGAGTTTGATGTTGCTCGCCACGCAGCGCCGACCCAGGCCTTGGAGACATCAGTGGTGGTTGTGTCGATTCCGTCCTTACGAGCCGAGATCGAAGCCTCCAGATCGACGCCGTGGAGGCTGCTGCGGTAACTCGCGTCGGCGCGCTGGAGTCGTGGCGTCCGCGAGTCGAGTCCCACGCATCGGTCGACCTCTTCGACAGCGGCGACGACTCCAATGAGTTGTGCTACGAGGAGCCCGTCACCGCCGACAACTGGGGCGGACTCTTCGATGGTGATGACGCTGCCAATGCGGAGATCACCGACGACTGGGACAAACCCTCCACCGCTTCCACCGACGAGCCCAGCCTCGTCCACGTGCTCCGCCACGACCCTCCACTGCTCATCGAGAGCCGCCTCCATGCACTCCGCGTGGCGCAGGAGCTGGGCGCCCATCCACGTGCTGGTGGCCGAGCTCGTGTGCTTACCGGAGAAGATGATGGCGACCACCAGCCCCATGACCTCGGGCTCGGTCGTGTCACGCCCGTCCCTGTACCTGGCCTCCATCAGGCTCTGCATCACGTCGACGTCCCCGGCTCGGATGGAGGAGCGCCTGCGCGACCGGACGACCTCGGCGAAGATACTCGCGAGCGCTACGCGCACCCTGTCACACTGCCGCAACACCGGCGTTGGGGCGTACAGGAACAGAAGGCTGGTCAGATTCGTGATCTTCTCCCACACCTCGTCGACTTTGTCAAGCATCCGCTCCCGCACCTCCTTCCCCAGCAGGCACCGCGCCGTGATCAGCAGCAGCACCTGCTCGTCGTCCCCAGCACCATCAACATCAGAGTGCCTACCAACTGTTCGACGAAATATCCATGCCATATCTTCGATGTTGCAGTGATGGCTCTGATGAGGGCAGGGTGTTCGAACAAGGAGCTTGAACTCGCACCGCACACCAGGTGTTGGTCTGCTCAGCTCAACAACATTTGGATGGGCAATGGATGTTATGCGTATGGGGAGCTCTGTTTTCTCTGGAAGCCTCCATGGCGAGGGTTCATTTGTGTCCAAGAGTATGTGCTGTTGCAATTTGATTCATTGGATATATCAGCTCCTCAAGCATCGGAAATCAGTTCTCCATCCGTCAGTATACCGATGGAACAATTCAAAGTGCTCAAGATGCTACTAGTTGAATGTTTCATGGTTAATGGTACTGCTCTAATCTTCTATGCAGACAGTTGGCATTATACTGTTGTAGTTCAGTGGGTTATGCATATGGTGGGTGCTCAACTCAGGACAATACCCTGGCCATCTTTTGGTTCTCGTACAGTTGTGCAATTAGAGAATGTCCTTATTTTGCTCGACTCCGGTGGTTCTACATCATTTGTTAGTTCGGTTGTGGATGCCCAGCTGCCATCACTTTTAGTTCCTTGTGCCCACCTTATTGTTCAAGTGGCCAGCGACGCTAATATGTCTTGTGCTCGTGAACTCGTAGATGTGGTTTGGTCAATTCAGGGGCACCAATTTGTTTCCACCTCCAAGGTCTTGGATCTGCAACACTATGATCTCATCATTGGAATGGATTGGCTTTTGGCTTATAGCCCTTTACAGTGCATTGGGCTAACACGTGGTTGACACCTTCAAAGGGCAATATATATGTCGTGCTTTATGGGATCAAGACTTCTGCTGATAGTGGGCCCTTTGTTCAACTTTGCAGCATTGTCGACTTGACAGACAAAGATCAGTTGGTTGTTCAGGATCTTCCACCTGAGTTGCACTGGTTATCTCAGCGAGAGTTGATGACTCAGACAGTCCACAGACATCTTCTTCGGGCACAACAGAGAATGCAGTATCAAGCAGACAAGCGCCATGCAGACAGACATTTTTCAGTCGGGGACATGGTCTATCTTAAATTGCAACCGTATGTCCAGAGCTCAGCTGCTGTCCGTGACAATCACAAATTATCCCACAAGTATTTTGGGCCTTCGCGTCTTGTACAATGGATCGGCGCGGTCGCGTATAAGTTGGACTTGCCATCATCACCATCCATTCATCTGATCTTTGACGTATCACAGCTTAAGTCAAGTGTGAAGCTGGGTATCACTGTCGGTTCTTCTTGGTCCGATGCTCATGTTGACCTCCAGGTTCCTTCTCAGGTAGTTGCCGGTGTGCTGTTTCTCGTGGCGGTACCATTGTGGATCAAGTGAAGCTTCGCTGGTCCAGATACGATGCAGCCCTCGACACATGGGAGGATGAAGTGGCCCTGCGGCAGCGCTTCCCATCTATGGCCGCTTGGGGGCAAGCGGCGCCTCATGGAGGGGAGAATGTCAGCCCCAGGCATGTGCCGGCTTCACCAACAGTACACAGTGAGCACAGGAGGAGATGGGCCGACGTGTGCGCAAATCAAACTCCCGTGTAATGGGTAGTAACTGGGTCAATTAGTTGGGCCTAGGCGGTCATTTGCTTGGACTTGCTCTTCTATGCTCTGTAAAGGGATTACTTAAGGAAAAGGGGTAGGCAGAGGCGTGGGCAGGAAGAAAGACAATACACTACTCTGAACTCTCTTCTCGCTGTTCTTCCCAGCCACCACATTCTTCTTCCTCCCTGTGAAATTCTTCAGCACTCCTACACTTGGGTTGCTGACAATATGTTCGTACTTATCAACTAGAACATTTGGCACCCTTTGAGGCTCCATCTAATGATTCGAGGATAAAATTCATATCAATTGTTTCTGTTTATTTGTGGAGGCAACAATCAATGTCATAGGACATGCCCTCGCGTTCACGGATATCAACTTTGCTCTTAACAATTTGGAAGCGGTGATGGTTATAGGCTCTAAGCTCAGATGCTTCGAGGAGTGATGAGGAGATTTTCCATGTGGAATCGCTCATGGCGTCGGTGATGGTAAGGTGCGTGCCACCGGCGGGTTCTTCATCGGACAATGGTCATGCAGGGTGCGGCCGCCGACAATGTTTGTCTCTGAGCCTTACTACGCGATTGGTTGCGGTGCCAATGCGAGCCATGCTCACGCCGGCCTGAGCAACCGGGGAAGCTTCCCCTGTGTCTCCGCGCGTGCAGGCGGAGGACTGAAAAAACGTCTGCTTGCTTCCGCGCGTGCAGGCTGCGCCGGGATGGCGTAGACAACCAATCGCATGCTCGTTCATGGTCAATGCACACAACGGGTCTGGGTCTAGCTATGCGAGCAACCAATCACACCCTTAGAGAAGGCCATGGCTGGTTGTGGCAATGGGGGCAAATTAGCGCCTGAGGCCTAAGCCATGGCAGGGCAAAGTTTCATCACCACGACGATCGTCAATGATGACCTTCGGAGTGGTGCTTGCTAAGGAAAAGGCACGTTCATCGGTATTACCTTCAATTTATTCCAAGTTCCATGCTTCAGGTGATGGGAATGTCAGCAAGGAGTCTACCTCTCTGGTTTCTGCCACCCTGGTGCCAGAGAAGGTGACGAAATCCTGGGCTGACTCACAAGGCAAGGAAGCATCAGATGTGTCAATCTCGCTGGTTTCGTTGCCAAGTTTCAATGCACCTTCTGGTTTTGAATTAGGCAGGAAATGAGGATGGATTGGCTTCCCAAATTTGAAAGTATGCTCTAGTATCTCGTTTCGTGCCACACCTAGCCTGGTTGCCTTATTTTTCCAGGACTGGAACACATACCCATCAAACCAGGGCACCACACACCAATCTCTCGACTACTTTTGATTTCTCGTACTTAGCGACAGTGTAAAAAGTCATGGAGAGCAGCGGCGGTAACTAGGGGAGAGGTGCTACGTTGAACCAGAGCATGTGAGCAAGCTATGGTTAGGGGACGCCTAAGAGTGGAGGTGAATAAAGACTTCTAAAACTTTCTCTAAACTAGACCATAAATAAATACCTAGAGCAAAACCTATGCAAGTAATCAAACTAGAATGTGCAAACTAGGTTTTATCTAAGTGTTGCTATCTCTACCGCAAAGGCTAAGTTTCAATCTAAGTAATCTAACTAGAGAGACAAGATTGAAACTTAAATGCTTAATATAATGCGGAAGGTAAAGAGTAAGGTAGAGATGGAAACTCTCGTGAATGACACCGGTATTTTTACCGAGGTAATCGGAACCACGCAAGGTTCTGACTAATCCTCGTTGGTGCCCCTATGCAAAGGATAGGCCACATGAGGGGCAAGCACCACGGTCGAATAACTCCGTAGAGAGCCGCGGGCCTTCTACACACGCAAGTGGTGCTCTGCTTTTGACTCCTCTCGGACGCTCCCAGTCGTCTCCACTATCGAGCATCCGGCCAAAAGGTCGTGGGCCTCGTTCCCTCCGGTACACGGTGGCGGCCGTGACACAAACTCGGTTGTCATAGTGTCGCAAGACTCTCGCCCGACTCGGTACAATTACAACGGCTCACACAAGAGCCAAGGGGTTATGTGTTTTTCTAAACTCATTCAACTAACTATGATTCACCTAGAGCAAGGTCTAACTAACCTAAGCACTTCGCAAAGCACCTACGCTAATCACCGAGTGATTCTATTAAGCACTTCGGTGTATGAGCACTTGGAAATGTCTATACTATATCTTGGTATGTTGCTTGGGCTCCCACACCTTCAAATGATCGGCTGGGTGATGTATTTATAGGCCCCAACTCAATTATAGCCATTGGAGAAAAGCTGCAGCTTCTGTGGCACACCGGACAATGCGGTGGAAGCACCGAACAGTCCGATGCCCCTAGCCGTTGGATCTGTCAGACGACCGTTGGCGCTGTCAGCCTTAGGACCGGACAGTCTGGTGTGGCACCGGACAGTTCGCGCCCTCCTCCACAGTGCCACCAGGAACTAGTCGTTGGGCTACTGTTTCCTGGTGCACCGGACAGTTTGGTTTGCCACCGGACAGTCCGCTAGTGGCAACACAATTCTTCGTTTCTTGGACTTTGCCTGATATTCTTTGATCTTTACTTGTGATCTTCATAATGTCTTCCTTTGAGGTGTTGCTTTTCTCAATGCCTTAGTCTAAGTCACTTTAGCATCCTGTGAACTATAAACATAAACACTAGCAAACATATTAGTCCACAGGTTATATTGATCATCAAACACCAAAACCTTTTTAGCCAAATGGCCCAGGGTCCATTTTCCTTACAATCTCCCCCTTTTTGGTGATTGATGACAACACAACCAAAGCAAGCAAATATTACAAACATTTGAATGAAAATATGCAATCTACTTGCTAGGATGCATGAATGTCCCCATAATGTGAGATTATGGACTTAAGCCTCCCCTAACTCCATAATTCACTTACTTCCTATTTTAGACCAAAAGAACCAAAACCACTTGTAAAATCAAAAAAATTTAATTTGTTGTGATTGGTGTTTGATATGATTTCCATTGTTTTGGTCCCTAAAACTTCTCCCCCTTTGGCATCAACCACCAAAAAGGAAAACATTAAAAGTGTCGGCGTTTCGGACCCACGAGGGCCGTCAACCGACCAGTGAATTTGTTGCTGCGTGCCCTTGCCCAGATGGGTTGATGCAAGATGGAACACAAGCGGGGGAATGAGACTTATATGATCTTGCACCGGGGTGCTCGTAGTAGGGGTTACAAGCATCACGAGAGAGCGAGGGCGAGAGCGAGAGAGAGAGGGAGAGAGTCCCTGCGTGCGTCCGTCTCTGCCTATCTCGTCTGCCCCGCGTCCCTGCGTCAACGTATCTCCACGTCTCCGTGTGTCAACGTGCCTTAGGAAGGCCCTGAATATCCCCTTTTATAGATACAAGGAGATGCCCAGCTGTACAATAGGGTGTAGCTATATGCTAACGTGGCTGGCAGGGAAGTGTCTTGAGCCCTGTACAGGTACAAACGTGGCCGTCGGAGAGGCGCCTTGAGCCCTGTAGAAGCATAGCTAGCGGTGCGGCATGGATCCTGCTGACGTTCCCTTGCTTCCGTAGGAGGTTGGGAGCAATCCGACGTCATGGGCGCACGCGAGGAACCATCATTACCTGTTACCGGAGTAACCTTAGATGGGACACCGGTCTTGTTCCTTCGTAGCCTGAGGCAGCTAGCTAGGAGTAGGGTAATGATGTATCCCCTGTAGCGTAGTCGGCCCGAGGCCGAGGTCGGGCGAGGCGGAGACTTCTCCTGAGGCCGAGGCTGAGGCCGAGGCCTAGGGTCAGGCGAGGCGGATACCTTCTCCCGAGGCCGAGGCTGAGGCCAAGGCCTGAGGTCGGGCGAGGCGGAGCTCCCTGTTGCGCCCGAGGCCGAACTCGGGAGAGGTCACGACTTGCTGTTGCTAGTCTTATTGTAAAGCCCTAAAATTCGTATAAGGTAAAAAAATAATAAAATAAATAAGTACATGTATTTTTCATGAAAGTGTTTTTGGAATTATTTAATTTCCTTTTGTGCATACTCACTTAAGAGAAGTATAGTAGTGAAATAGCAAATAAATAAATATAGAAATAGGCATCTCATGCTAAAGTTTTCTTCTATGTTGCATTTGTATTCAAATGTATGAGACAAGTTAGGTTTGAAAAGTAGAATTTGAAAATAGAAAGGGAAATAGGAAAAAAAGAAAAAATGTATATATTATAAAGAAAAATGTAAATAAATAAAAATAATTCCTCATGCTGGTACTTTTAAATTGTACACTCAATCTGTGAAAGGAGTTCACAACCAAATTTTGAAATCAAATTCAAATATGAAATTCAAAAAGAAAAAAAAAGAAAGAGAATACAGGCGCACCTGGGCTGATTTCACTTCCCCGACCCAGCTCCATTGTTTCCTTCGCGCGGCCCAACTAGGGGGAAAATTTGCACGCTGACCGGTGGGCCGCTCCCTCTACCGTTCTCTTGCTCTCTGACTGATGGTCCCGGGATCGCCAACCTCTCCCTGCTCGTGCGTGTGTTTTCTATTCCTGACAAGCCGACCCAATCTCCACGCCCTACCGTCAGCTCCTCAAGCAGCACATCACTGGCAATCGGGCCTAGGCCGTCAGTGCCTCCTCCCTGCTACCCACGCCGAAATCCAATCCGCGGAAGTCGTTCAACCACTCAAGCTTGGTGGCCGCCATGGCTTTGCCGGAGATCTCGGGGTCTTCCGTTCCCCGCCAACGAACTTCCCTCTACGCGGACTCACCCTCCTCTATAAAAGGATGGTCGTGTAAACCCAAAATATCACGCCATAGACTCCGGGTGAGAGAGAAATCTGGGCATTGCCGATGCCTTTCGGTTGCCTCGCCGGTCGGGCCAAATTGGGAGGACAGGGAGCTTCAACGACACCCACCTCGTGTTTGCGTGACCTTTCGGGGTGGGGAATGGCGGGACTCGTCGGGAATTCGTCGCCGAACCTGGTGGTGCCGCCGCGGAGCCACCTGTACCATGGGCGGGGTACGTAGGCGTCCTATATCCAGGTAAAAGTCCCCTGGCACTTTCGATTCGTACTCCATGCGATGTTGCAGCATTCGGATTTGAGCTTGGGGCCCTAGCGCACAATGTGGACAACACCGGCCATGGCGCCACCGTCCCTGCTCGAGGGCCACCATGCGTGGCCGAGTTACGTGGGGAAGAAACCCTTGGCACCGTTGATTTGCAAGGGGGCGGTCATGATTAGATCTAGGATGTGACCAGTTGGCTCTTTTTAATCCGAGCCGCTGCTTCATGATCCTAGGGCTGGGGGCAAATCGTGTCGTGGGTGAATTTTGGATCACTGATCCGCGATCCTACGATCAAAATCGCTTGCCTGTTCGTTGTTTTAATCTGAGCTTGCCATCTCAGATCCGACAGCTAGCAATCACCAATACCCCTTCCTCGCGGTTATTTTTCTAAAGAGCCCCTGCACTTTTATGCAATCAACCCGCCGTCCTGTGCGGGGGAAAGCTGAGTCTTAAGCAATTTTATGAGTTAGACCCTGGGCTCTCTGTTATTTTGTGCGCAGCCCAGGACTCAGAGAAAAATAGGAGAAATGAATTTAGAAAATGAATTTCCAATATAAAAAGAATTCCAGAACTTAATTAATTCATAGAAAATTCATATGAATTCTAAATTAATCCATTCTAATTCCTATAATTTTATAATATTATTGTTTATCATTTTATGTCACTGTTTTGACATAAAAGCCATATTAAAATTGATATGCTAATTAATCTTGTACATAACACCTAGAATCTTTGGAAATCTATAACTTAAAATCTATAACTCCAAAATTAATAATCCTTGTTCCTATGATCTTATTTCAATATGTAGATTATTAATATGTATTTTGCATATATGTTTGGTGTAATGTTAAATACCATGTATGTCTGTATTGCTACGTTTAGCAGTGAGGACACGTGTCATCTGAAGATCATCCTGGTACCTGGAATCTCAAGTCCCAGGCAAGTTGTGCCCTTGATCACTTCTTTTTACCCAGCCATGTTCTGATTAATCATAATGATCTACATAGGTTAATTTTGATGGGACCCAATAGGTTACCCTAGTTTGTTTATCTTTATACCTTGTTTACCACTGAACTTTTTGGGTAGTACTTGCTAGTGCTTTTATGTGGTTTTGGGTATGAAGATACATTATTCATGATCACACTTTTATTATCTGTTTATTATTACTGTTCATGATAAGATCATTATGTTAATTGGAACATGGAGCGACCACCCGGGAAAACAGTGCTACCACAAGGGTTTATGGACGCCCTTGGCTGATTAATTAGGAAAGCTAGTGGAGGACTACCTTACCCGAAAGGGGCAAGGGCAGTAGGGGAGTGGTCAGTGTAGGGAGGTCCTTGGGATGATTTTGCTGCGATGGCGGTCATGCGAGGGATCCCTGCATTGGAGCTTCCCATAAACTGTAGTGGGTTTTCTGAAGCTAGTGGAACTTTGTAAAGGCCTCGTAGTGTTACTCTGCCTCGCCTCCTCGGTAGAGGTGTATGGGAAGTCATGATCCCTTGGAAGATGGGTAACATGACTTGTGGGTAAAGATGCGCAACCTCTGCAGAGTGTAAAACTGGTATACTAGCCGTGCTCACGGTCATGAGCAGCTCGGACCCTCACATGATTAATTTATGGAACTAAATTCAATTTGTCATATGCATTGCATCGCAGGTGATGTTGTTACTTTTGTTCTACTACTTAATTGGGTTGGTATTTACTTATACTTAGTAATTGCTAATACAATTTTGACCAACTTTAAAAGCAATGCTCAGCTTCAACCATCCTCTTTGGTAAGCCTTACACTTCACGTGAGCTCCCACCTTTGGCGAGTTCATTCACATTATTCCCCACAACTTGTTGAGCGATGAACGTATGTGAGCTCACTCTTGCTGTCTCACACCCCCCCACAGGTCAAGAATAGGTACCACAGGATGAGGCGCATGGAGGATGTTGTGATGTGTTCGTGAGAGATCTAGGCCGTCGTCTCCCAGTCAACTTTGGGTTGCTGGACCGTTGTCTCCTTATAATGTAATTATTTATTTATTTTGTATAGAACTCATATTATATAGTAAAGTTGTGACATTCGATCATGTGCCATGATTCATCATATGTGTGAGACTTGGTCCCAGCACACCTGGTGATTATGTTCACGCTCGGGTCTTGGTGCCCCGAAACTCGGGTGTGACACTTATCCTAGTGGCTGGCACAGTAGCCGGAGCGGGGCAAACAACGCTGTTTTCCTGTCAGAACGGTCAGTGAAAGGGGCGAAGTGACTGCGGTCACTTCGACCTTGCCGACTGAGGCACGCGTGTCAGGATAAGGTGTCAGGCGATCCCCACATTAAATGTGCATGCGATACGGTCGGTTGGTAGGGCGATCCGGCCGAGGTCACTGTACGACAAAGCCTGCCCGAGCTGGGCTTCGGGCGAGCCGAGGGTGCGTCTGCCGCCCGAGGGGACCCTCGGGCGAGGCGTGAATCCGTCCGGGACTACTGTTCCCGCCCGAGGCTGGGCTCGGATGAGGTCGCGTCCCTTGGTAGACGTGGCCTTGACTTGGACCGTGCTCTATCAGCCGTGTATGGTTTGTTCTGAAGATGTTTTCCAGCTGGATTAAGGAGCATTGGGGGTACCCCTAGTTACGGTCCCCGACAGTAGCCCCCGAGCCTCGAAGGGAGTGTTGGCACTCGCTTGGAGGTTCTGCCGGATTCTTTGCAAGGGGACCGGCCCTTCTCGGTTATATTTTGTTCCGGTGGGTGCGCGCGAGCGCACCCGCCGGGTGTAGCCCCCGAGGCCTCGGAGGAGTGGTTTGACTCCTCTGAGGTCTTAATTCTTTTTGCGATGCCTCGGTTGGCCTTGTTGTTCCCTCATGCGGCCTAGCTGTAGCCCGGGTGCACGGTCAGGCTCCGAGTTTTTACGCTGGTTTGTTCACGTGGTTAACAGTTTGGCCGTAGCCTGGTGCGAGAGCAGCCCCGAGCCTCTGCACGGAGCGAGAGGACGATCAAGGACCGTGTTGACTTTTATCGTACGCCCCTTCGTCGCCTTTCCGCAAGGAGGAAGGGGGGAAAGCGCCATGTTACCCTCGGGGGGCACCGAACATGGTGTTTCAAGTGAGTTGCTAGCGGGTGATCTGAGTGGACGCCCGAGCCCCGTTCGATAAGGGTCAGCTAGTGGCCCAGAGGCGTGCTCCAAAAGTACCTGCGGGTGATTTGCCGGACCCGGACCCATTCGATAGGGTCCGAGGGCTCGATGCCTCCCTCCGGTGGGATTCCGTTACAAAATCGTTCCCGCTGGTCTCGGAAATGTCCTAGGGTACCTCGGGAGCGTAGCCCGAGCCTCGGCCATGTAACGGACGTACCCAGGGTCATCCCTGACTCTGCATGCTCTGGGGCGGCTGTCGAACCCTTCTGAGGGGCCAGCCTTCGAACCCCTGATCAGTAATGGGCTCGGAGCCCGAGTGCTCTGGGGCGGTTGCCGAACCCCATGGGGCGCAACCTTCGAACCCCTAATCAGTAGGAGGGCTCAGGGCCTGTTTCTTTCGCTGGGAAGGATCCTTTTCGAAATATCCCCTTTCCCGGTCCCTGTGGCAAGAGAGAGAGAGGAAAAGGAAGAGGATATGAATTTAAATAAGGTGGCACACCTTTTTTGACGCGGTCACCATGACGGAGGTGAAACAGCGCTCGCTTCTCCTGCCGGAGGTGTCGCTTGCCCTGCCAAGGAGTTAATGCGACGGGACGGGCGATTCGTGGGGAGTCTGTTGCGCGCGCGCAGCCGTTCGAGGAACGGTACACGGGTGTGTCGTCTTTACTCCGTGGGAGAGGGCTCCCCTGCCGCTTCAGGAGAGGGTGCGAGCCTGTAGGTGACTGGACCGCTGCTTCCGCTCGTCTGTTGCTGCAATTACCGCCGGCCCGCCTTTGGCCATATCGACCGTCGCGCCTATCCCCACGGCTGACTGACCCGTGATCGTTGCACCCAATTGGCACTGTTGGGTCATGCGCAGGGCTGCCTCGAGTCGCGGCTCTGGTTCCACAGTCGAGAAGACGCGGCATTGGCGCGAGTGGCGGTGCGGTTTCCTTGTACGCAGCAACCGTTGCGCCGGTTACATGACATGTGGGCCCGGGCCTCCAAGCTGGATCGCCGGATGCGACGAAACCGAAAGGGTGCACAACCGTGGTGCGGTCGCACGCTTCTCGCATGGCGGTTCGCCCTTTTGACCGCTGGTTTCAGCGAGGATGGGGGAATGCTTATAACCACGGGGCGGTTACATGCTTCGCGTGCGACGGTTTGCCTTCTTCGCGTTTTCGGGTTAGCTCTTATGACATGTGGGACCTAGCCCCCGTGTCATAGGGTGAGAACCCTGGAGCACGTCGATGGAGACTTTGCCCATGACGCTTGGGGGTGCGAGTGAGGAGATCTGCCTTTAAAAAGGGGTCGACCCCCCGGGCGGTAGTCATGCCTTCGCACTCCTTGCATTCATCGCGTCTTTCCACCTTCTGAGCCCTCAGATGGGGTGCACCTGCGTTGCCTTCTTTTTGCTGCTGTTTGAGGAGCGCGACCCTATGGGGGTTGACGCTCTTCAATCACCACTCGGCTTCAAGGATTTTCATCACGCAGCCCGGCTGCAGTCCCCCGCCGGCGGTCACCTAGGATGATGACCGCAGGCCTCGTGGTGGGGAAGAGCAAGCCGGGCCGTGGCCTCTCCCTTGCCCTCAGCTTCAAGGATGTTCATCATCCATGCTGGGGAGGAGGGCGAGCCGAGTCGGGTCCCGCCTCCGCGTGGGCAGCGGCCCGCTCCTTCCCTCAGTGATCGGGGGAGAGCGGCGTTCGCCCTCCGTGGCGCTGGCAGCTACCGCGTGTCCGGCTCCCCGGCCTAGGTGGCTCTAGCGCTGCTTCCGGTGCCACCTCCTACCGCTGGGGCGGAGCACGGCTGCCCGTCCGCCACAGGGGTGTTGGTCGCGCGCGGGCCGGCCACGTCCTGGTCCTCCTTGTGCTGTCGACTGCACCGTGGGGTCGCAAAACACGTCGTACGCCGCGAGGGCGGCACTCGTGTTCTGGGACGGTCCTGTCCTCGTTCCTAGGGCGAGGACGGGAGTGAGGACCTGCCGGTGCGCTTTGGGGCGGCCGCCGTTTGCCGGTGCGGTGTTGGTGGGCAGGTGGCCGCTGTCGTCGGTGCAGAGGTGGTAGTCGCCATAGGTGAGGCTTCCTCTATCGAAGCGGTTGCCTCTGCCGATGAGACCGTCAGTGCCACCTGCGCTCCAGACCTCCGGCTCTTTGGCTTTAATGGCTGGTTCTCGTCCCCCGTGAGGGGACGCGAACGAGAGCCTTTTCAGCAGCGTTTGCCCTGAGGCCATCGCTGCTGCTGTTTAGCCGCCCGAGACGGAGGTCGTTGTCTCGCTGCTGGTGCAGTGGTCACCGGCGAGCCACCTGGGGTTTGTTACCTAGTAGGCCTTCCGGTGTGGAGGTTGTTCATTCCTGCGGGAATGGACTCGGAGTCCCGTTTGTAATGGTACCCTCTTGAGAGCGAGATGTAATAGCTTTTAAGTACTAAAACATCTGCTGTAGGTCGGGACAACCGCCGAGGGCGCTGCCGACGTCTAAGTCTAGGTACCATTGTTACCTCAAGTACGTGTGTTTGTTCTTTGTGGCTGCCGAGGCCTAAACATTTGGGTATAAAGCCGTGCTTCTTTCCTCTTGTTTCGAGCATTAGGACTTGTTCGTCGGTAGCAGAATCACTTATCCGAGCGTGAGCTACCTTTCGCGGGAGGTGACGAGTGAGGTATCCGTATCCCGGAGGCATAGGAGTCCCTCGGCTCGGTCGACCTTGCCGTTCAAGGTCTCTCTCGCTCGTCATTAGGATTCTGTTATCGACGCAGTCGAAATGCACGAAAGTCGTTTTGGTGGAAAACTTTTCCGAGGAGAGATTTGACGCAGAGGGGGCTTCCCTCTTTCTAGACCCGAGGCGATCGCCTGGACCGGGACCCTTGCCGAGGGCCTGGCTGTGGTCGTCGGGGCTGCCCGGTCTGCCCGGGCTATGGCCTCACAGCAGCGTGCCCGGGCCGAGGGTATGTTTTGCCCGCTCTGTAACTTTGTTTATGTCTCCATTCTTCTTCTTGCGTCTGAAGAATGTTGTCCTGCTGTCTGCAGGGTTCGAGACGGCTCTTAACGAGGCCGTCAAGAACTGCAAGGCGCTTGCCGAGGCGGCTGAGCAGAAGGAGGCCGAGCATGTGGCCATGTCCGAGGCTATCTCGGCTTTCTGCTAGGCCTTCGGCCTCGACGGCGTCCCCTCGGGTAGCTCCCCCCAGAGTCATCTGTGGGCCTTGGGCGGCCATGTGCGGAGCAGACTCCACAGGGCGCTGCACCACGGCGTTAGGCGGGCCTTCGCCGTGCTCGCTTCTCACTACGATGTGGATCTGGAGCGGGTTAGCGAGGGGTACTGCTTACCCGACGAAGAGGAGGCTGCCTTAGCCGAGGTCCAGAGGCTTGACGCGGCTGTCGAGGGCCCAAGCGCGGCGCTGGCTTCCTCCTTTGAGGTGGAGATCCTTCCGCACGTGTCGCCGTCTGAGGTCGGGCCGGATTCTGCCGAGGGTGGAAACGACGCCGAGGGTGCCGCTCCTCCCCCTGCTGATGTCTGAGCCTACAAGAACAGTTTGCTTGAAGTATGCGTATGTTTTTTGTGGCCGCTAAGGCCTAAACATCTTAATCATCGGATTATAAAGCTGCATTTTCTTTACTCTTGTTTCGTGCGTTCGGGCTTGTTCGGTAGCAGAATCGCTTATCCGAGCGTGAGTCACTTTTCGCGGAAGGTGATGAGTGAGGTATCCGTATCCCGGAGGCGTAGGAGTCCCTCGGCTCGGTCGGCCTTGCTGCTTACGTGTTCTTCCGTCGTTTTTAGGATTCTGTTATCGATATAGTCGAAAAGCACGAAAGTCATTTCGGTAGATAACCTTTCAAGCGTTAGGACTTGTTCGATAGCAGAATCGCTTATCCGAGTGTGAGCTACTTTTCGCGGAAGGTGATGAGTGAGGTATCCATATCCCGGAGGCGTAGGAGTCCCTCGGCTCGGTCGGCCTCGCCGTTCAAGGTCTCTCTCGCTCGTCATTAGGATTCTGCTATCGACGCAGTCGAAAAGCGCGAAAGACGTTCTGGTAAAAGACTTTTCTGAGGAAAATTTTTGACGCAGAGGGGGTTCCCCCCTTCTAACCCCCGAGGGAGGGTCGGCCTTTGCCGAGGCAAGGCTGATGCTCCCTTGATGGTTAGACTTTATTTATGCATGTAAAGAAAGCGAGATACATGAACGACTTGAAACATTTTAAGGGTAAAAGCGACGTAGATGTTCAATGTTCCAAGCGTTGCTGTAGATCTCGCCTTGATCGTTGGCCAGCTTGTATGTCTCGGGCTTTAAAATCTTGGCGATGATGAAGGGTCCTTCCCAGGGAGGAGTAAGCTTGTGGCGTCCTCGGGTGTCTTGTCGCAGCCGAAGTACTAAGTCTCCCACTTGGAAGCCTCGGGGCCGAACCCTTCAGGCGTGGTAGCGTCGCAGAGACTGCTGATATCGCGCCAAGTGTAGTAAGGCTACGTCCCGAGCTTCTTCCAGCTGGTCCAATGAATCCTCTCGGCTGGTCTGGTTGCTTTGGTCGTCATAAGCCTTTGTCCTCGGGGAACCGTATTCCAAGTCCGTGGGTAAGATGGCCTCGGCCCCATAGACTAGGAAAAACGGCGAGAAGCCCATGGCCCGGCTCGGCGTCGTCCTCAGACTCCAAACCATCGAGGGTAGTTCTTTTATCCACCGCTTGCCAAACTTGTTGAGGTCGTTGTAGATCCTCGGTTTTAGTCCCTGCAAAATCATACCGTTGGCGCGCTCCACCAGCCCATTTGTCATTGGGTGAGCTACGGCGGCCCAGTCCACACGGATGTGGTGGTCTTCGCAGAAGTCCAGGAACTTCTTCCCAGTGAACTGCGTGCCATTGTCGGTGATGATGGAGTTTGGGACCCCAAAGTGATGGATGATATTTGTGAAGAACGCCACCGCCTGCTCGGACCCGATGCTGGTTAAGGGTCGCACCTCGATGCACTTGGAGAATTTGTCGATGGCGACCAGCAGGTGCTTGAAGCCCCCGGGCGCCTTCTGTAAGGGACCGATGAGGTCCAGACCCCATACGACAAACGACCAAGTTATTGGTATTGTCTGTAGGGCTTGAGCGGGCAGGTGCGTCTGTCTCGCGTAGAATTGACACCCTCGGCAGGCGCGTACAATCCTAGTGGCGTCGGCCACCGTGGTCGGCCAGTAGAAACCTTGTCGGAAAGCATTTCCGACGAGGGTCCGAGGTGCTGCATGGTGACCGCAAGCCCCCGAGTGTATTTCTTGTAATAGCTCTTGCCCTTGGGCAATGGATATGCATCGTTGGAGGATGCCCGAGGGGCTACGGTGGTATAACTCTTTTTTCATCGCCTAGTAAAATGAACGACTTGGCGCGCCGAGCCAGTCGTCGAGCTTCGGCCTTGTCGAGGGGCAACTCTCCTCGGAGGAGATATTGCAGGTATGGGGTCTGCCAATTTTGGTTTGGTGCAACCCCATTCCGCTCTCCCTCGATGCACAAGGCCTCACCCTCGGCGGCCGAGGGTACCTTGGGCTGGGCCGAGGTCTCGTCGGGCTCGGGCGAGTTGTCGAGTTTCACGGATGGCTGATATATGTCCCTGGAGAAGACGTACGGGGGAACCGTCGTCCGCCCCGAGGCTATTTTCGCCAGCTCATCTGCAGTCTCGTCGTACCGTCGAGCAACATGGTTGAGTTCCAGCCCATAGAACTTATCTTCCAAGCGTCGAACTTCGTCGCAATAGGCCTCCATTTTTTGATCGCGGCAGTGGGAGTTCTTCATGACCTGGTTAATGATGAGCTCCGAGTCGCCACGAGCATCGAGGCATCGAACCCCTAGCTCGACGGCGATGCATAGTCCATTAACCAAGGCCTCGTACTCGGCCACGTTGTTTGACGCCAGAAAATGGAGGCGCAGTACGTAGCGCACATGTTTCCCGAGGGGTGATATGAAGAGCAAGCCAGCACCTGCTCCTGTCTTCATCAGCGACCCATCGAAGTACATGGTCCAAAGTTCGGGCTGGATTGGAGCTGTCGGCAATTGGGTGTCGACCCATTCAGCCAGGAAGTCTGCCAAGACTTGAGACTTTATGGCCTTCCGAGGGGCAAATGAAATTGTTTCGCCCATGAGTTCCACTGCCCATTTTGCTATCCTACCTGAGGCCTCTCATCACTGGATGATCTCTCCTAGGGGGAAGGATGACACCACAGTCACCAGATGAGACTCGAAGTAGTGTCGCAATTTTTGCCGTGTCAGAATTACTGCGTACAGTAGCTTCTGGATTTGTGGGTAGCGGATCTTGGTCTCGGATAGCACCTCGCTGATGAAGTAGACCGGCCTCTGGATGAGCAGTGCATGCCCTTCTTCTTGTCTCTCGACTACGATCGCGGCGCTAACCACCTGAGTGGTTGCGGCTACGTAAATCAAGAGGGCTTCTCCCGCAGCGGGGGGTACCAAGATGGGCGCGTTTGTAAGGAGCGCTTTAAGGTTGTCGAGGGCTTCTTCGGCCTCGGGGGTCCAAGTGAAGCGCTTGGCCTTCCTTAAGAGGCGGTACAAGGGCAATCCCTTCTCGCCGAGGCGCGAGATGAAGCGGCTCAGAGCCGCAAGGCATCCCATGACCCTTTGTACTCCTTTTAAATCTTTGATTGGTCCCATGCTGGTGATGGCCACAATTTTCTCCGGGTTGGCCTCGATGCCTCGCTCGGAGACGATGAACCCCAGGAGCATGCCTCGGGGGACTCCAAAGACACACTTCTCGGGATTGAGTTTCACGCCCTTTGCACGCAGGCACCCGAAAGTTACTTCGAGGTCGGAGAGGAGGTTGGAGGCTTTCCTTGTCTTGACAACGATGTCATAGACATAAGCCTCGACCGTTCAGCCGATGTGCTCTCCGAACACATGGTTCATGCACCTTTGGTAGGTTGCACCTGCATTCCTCAAGCCAAATGGCATAGTAGTATAACAATACATGCCAAAGGGTGTGATGTAAGAAGTCGCGAGCTGGTCGGACTCTTTCATCTTGATTTGGTGATAACCTGAATAGGCGTCGAGGAAAGACAGGGTTTCGCACCCAGCAGTGGAGTCCACAATTTGATCGATGCGAGGCAGAGGGTAGGGAACCTTTGGACATGCTTTGTTTAAACCTGTGTAGTCTACGCACATCCTCCATTTCCCACCTTTTTTCTTTACAAGCACAGGGTTAGCTAACCATTCGGGATGGAATACCTCTTTGATGAACCCTGCAGCCATCAGCTTGTGGACCTCCTCGCCTATGGCCCTGCGCTTTTCTTCATCAAAACGGCGCAGGTGCTGCTTCACGAGTCGGGCACCGGCTCGAATGTCTAGTGAGTGCTCGGCGACATCCCTCGGTATGCCGGGCATGTCCGAGGGACTCCACGCAAAAAATTCGGTGTTTGCATGGAGAAAGTCGACGAGCACTGCTTCTTATTTGGGGTCGAGCTCGGAGCCGATCCTGACTTTCTTGCCGGCGTCGTTGCTGGGGTAGAGAGGGACGGACTTAACCGCTTCGGCTGGTTCGAAGTTGCCGGCGCGCCGCTTCGCATCGGGCGCCTCTTTGGAGAGGCACTCTAGGTCGGCGATGAGGGCTTCGGACTCGGCGAGGGCCTCGGCGTACTCCACGCATTCCACGTCGCACTCGTAAGCGTGGCGGTATGAGGATCCGACGGTGATGGTTCCATTGGGGCCTGACATCTTGAGCTTGAGGTACGTGTAGTTGGGGACGACCATGAACTTGGCGTAGCATGGTCTTCCCAACACCGCGTGGTAGGTCCCTCGGAACCCAACCACCTCGAACGTGAGAGTTTTCCTGCGGAAGTTGGAGGGAGTTCCGAAGCAGACGGGTAAATCAAGTTGCCCAAGGGGCAAGACGCGCTTACCGGGGACGATCCCATGAAATGGTGCTGCACTGGCCCGGATCACGGATAGATCGACCCCCAGGAGCCCTAGGGTCTCGGCGTAGATGATGTTGAGGCTGCTGCCTCCGTCCATGAGGACCTTGGTGAGCCTAGCATTGCCGATGACAGGGTCGATGACGAGTGGGTACCTTCCTGGGCTCGGTACGCAGTCGGGGTGGTCGCCTTGGTCGAAGGTGATGGGCTTGTCGGACCAGTCTAGGTAGACCGGCGCCGCTACCTTCACCGAGCAGACTTCCCGGCGCTCCTGCTTGCGGTGCCGAGCCGAGGCGTTCGCCACTTGCCCACCGTAGATCATGAAGCAGTTATGGACCTCCGGGAACTCCTCGTCCTTGTCGCCCCCCTTCTTGTTGTTGCCTTGGTCCTTGCCACCTTCGGCCGAGGGTCCAGCCTTGTTGAAGTAGCGCTGGAGCATGTCGCACTCCTCAAGGGTGTGCTTGACGGGACCCTTGTGGTAGGGGCACGACTCCTTGAGCATTTTGTCAAATGCGTTGGCCCCACCGGGGGGCTTCCGAGGGTTCCTGTGCTCGGTAGCAGCGACGAGATCCACGTCAACGGCGTCGCGCTTTGCTTGCGCCCTCTTCTTGGCCTTCTTTTTCGAGCCACGCTGGACGGATGCCTCGGGGACGTCTTCCTTCTGTCCTCCCTGAGGCTGCTTGTCCTTTCAGAAGATGGCTTCGACCGCCTCCTGACCAGAGGCGAACTTGGTGGTGATGTCCATCAATTCGCTCGCCTTGGTGGGAGTCTTGCGTCCTAGTTTGCTCACCAGGTCTCGGCAAGTGGTGCCAGCGAGGAACGCCCGATGACGTCCGAGTCGGTGATGTTGGGCAACTCGGTGCGCTGCTTGGAAAAACCGCCGGATGTACTCTCACAGGGATTCCCCTAGCTGCTGGCGGCAGCTTCGGAGATCCCATGAGTTCCCAGGGTGCACGTACGTACCCTAGAAGTTTCTAGCGAAAGCCTTGACTAGGTCGTCCCAGTCGGAGATCTGCGCGGGAGGCAGATGCTCCATCCATGCCCGGGCAGCGTCGGAGAGGAAAAGGGGGAGGTTGCGGATGATGAGGTTGTCGTCGTCCGTCCCTCCCAACTGGCATGCCAGTTGGTAATCTGCAAGCCACAACTCCAGCCTCGTCTCCCCTGAGTACTTGGTGATGGTAGTCAGGGCTCAGAACCTGGCCGGGAACAACACTCGTCGTATGGCCCAGCTAAAGACTCGCGGGCTTGGTGGCTCGGGTGAGGGGCTCCGGTCCTCCTCACTGTCGTAGAGTCCTCCACGCCTGGAGTGGTAGCCTCGGCGCACCCCTTCCCCGAGTCGGGCTCGACGGTCGCGGCGGTGCTGCTCGTCGCCGAGGCGATCCGGGGCCGCAGGCGTCCTGTCCCGTGTGCGCTCGGTGTGGACTGAGGCCTCCCTCACGCGTCGGGAGGGTGTTGCACGATGCTCCGAGGGGTCTCCTCGCCTCCGAGAGGCAGAGCTCTCGGCTTGTTGGACAGCGGCGTTTTCCAAGAGGCCCTTGAGCTTGCCCTGGATACGTTGCCCTTCGGTGGTGGACGGCTCCGGCATCGTTGAAAGTAGCATCGCCGCTGCAGCTAGGTTCCCCCCGGCCCCGCTGAAGGCCGGGGCAGCCCTGCCCTGGCATCATCAACGATACGGCGCTGGACGTCCCGGGCCCAATGACGTGCTCCTCCGGCGAGTGCCCGGCCTGCCCACTCCTGCTCGATGTTTTGTCGGAGTTGCACAAGCCGCCCTGCCTCTTCGTCGAGCTTGGCATGCACCTCGCGGAGTTGCTCAAGTTGTGTGTCCTGACCCCCCGCAGGGACTGGGAGCATAGCTAGCTCCCGCGGGATCTCAACGCGAGACGCAGGCATAGGGGCATCGTCATCGGCTGGCATGCCGAGGTGGTTGCCTTCGTCGTGATCCCCTGATCGATGTGGAAACACTCGCGACTTGGGCCATAACCCTCATCGTCGAGGCTTTTGGTCGATGGACGGTGGCGAAGTCGCATCGGGGACGGACTGCACCGTTATCTCAGGTACGAGGCTAACGCCCATCAAGTCCTTCGTGAGGGTGCTGGCGTCATCAGTCCACTTGGGGTTGGCACGTTGCGGGGAAGTGTCACCCGTCGTTGTCTCAGGTGCGAGTACAACACCCGACATGTCCCCCGCAGGGGTGCCGGCGTCGTCGACTCGCTCTAGTCCGACAGCCGACGAGGTGCCGCCTCCTGCCTGGCCATGGTTGCCCCGTCTCCTCCTCCTCCGGCGAGGAGGGTGGCGGGGCAAACCCGGGTGTTCCTCTTCTGCCACGGGGGGAAGTCGTCGTCGAGTTCGCCGCCGTCGGGCGAGCCAACGACCGTCGTTGTTGTCGCGCTGCGGGGGGAGGAGTACCATGTCGTAGCTACCGTCGAGGGACATGAACTCGAGACTCACGAAGCGAAGCACCGTCCCCCGCTGAAGAGGCTGCTGAAGGCTACCCATCTGGAACTCAACGGGAATGTGTTTGTTAACACGCAGCGAGCACCTACCTGGCGCGCCAACTGTCGGCGTTTCGGACCCGCGAGGGCCGTCAACCGACCAGTGAATTTGTTGTTGCGTGCCCCTGCCTAGATGGGTTGATGCAAGATGGAACACGAGCGGGGGAATGAGGCTTATATTATCTTGCACCGGGGTGCTCGTAGTAGGGGTTACAAGCATCGCGAGAGAGCGAGGGCGAGAGCGAGAGAGAGGGAGAGAGTCCCTACGTGCGTCTGTCTCTGCCTATCTCGTCTGCCCCGCATCCCTGCGTCAACGTATCTCCACGTCTCCGTGTGTCAACGTGCCTTAGGAAGGCCCTGGACATCCCCTTTTATAGATACAAGGAGATGCCCAGCTGTACAATGGGGTGTAGCTATGTGCTAACGTGGCTGACAGGGAAGTGTCTTGAGCCCTGTATAGGTACAAACGTGGTCGTCGGAGAGGCGCCTTGAGCCCTGTAGAAGCATAGCTCGCGGTGCGGCATGGATCCTGCTGACGTTCCCTTGCTTCCGTAGGAGGTTGGGAGCAATCCGACGTCATGGGCGCACGCGAGGAACCATAATTACCTGTTACCGGAGTAACCTTAGATGGGACACCGGTCTTGTTCCTTCGTAGCCTGAGGCAGCTAGCTAGGAGTAGGGTAATGATGTATCCCCTGTAGCCTAGTTGGCCCGAGGCCGAGGTCGGGCGAGGCAGAGACTTCTCCCGAGGCCAAGGCTGAGGCCGAGGCCTGGGGTCGGGCGAGGCGGAGACCTTCTCCCGAGGTCGAGGCTGAGGCCGAGGCCTAAGGTCGGGTGAGGCGGAGACCTTCTCCCGAGGCCGAGGATGAGGCCGAGGCCTGAGGTCGGGCGAGGCAGAGCTCCCTGTTGCGCCCGAGGCCGAACTCGGGAGAGGTCACGACTTGCTGTTGCTAGTCTTATCCTGGTGGCTGGCACAGTAGCCGGAGCGGGGCGAACAGCGTTGTTTTCCTGTCAGAACGGTCAGTGAAAGGGGCGAAGTGACTGCGGTCACTTCGACCTTGCTTATTGAGGCACGCGTGTCAGGATAAGGTGTCAGGCGATCCCGCATTAAATGCGCATGCGATACGGTCAGTTGGTAGGGCGATCCGGCTGAGGTCGATGTACGACAAAGCCTGCCCGAGCTGGGCTTCGGGCGAGCCGAGGGTGCATCTGCCGCCCGAGGGGACCCTCGGGCGAGGCGTGAATCCGTTCGAGACTACTGTTCCCGCCCGAGGCTGGGCTCGGATGAGGTCGCGTCCCTTTGTAGACGTGGCCTTGACTTGGACCGCGCTCTATCAGTCGTGTATGGTTTGTTCTGAAGATGTTTTCCAGCTGGATTAAGGAGCATTGGGGGTACCCCTAGTTACGGTCCCCGACAAAAAGCATATAAGAAGCAAATAAGACTTGTCCTCTTAAGCCCTGACAGCTATGTCTAGTAAGACCTGGTGTTGGGTCATCCAATCCGTCCCAAAGATGATATCTATGTTCTCCAGTCCCAGAATTAGGAGTGTGGTTTTGAATGTTTTACTTCCTAATTGAATAGGCACATTTCGATTTAATTGATTGGTTGCGATTTTGCCTCTTGGCGTTGCTATCATAAAAGCCCCTTGGGTATGATAGAAGGGTAGTTGACATTTGACACTGAATTTTGGACTAATGAAGCTATGTGATGCATCAGAGTTAAAAAGAATTAAAGCTGGTTGATTTAAAACTGAGAAGGTACCAGTCATGATGGGTGCTCCCTCGGGTAACTCCTCCAGAGTGGTGAAATTTAGCCTCCCTTGCTTGACTTGCACCTTTTGCTTCTTTCCCTTTTCTTGGTTAGCAGCTGGCACCTGTCTTGGCTGGTTTCATGGGCAATCCTTGGCGTAGTGGCCGATGTTACCACATGTGAAGCATTGGTTCCCGTTTCCCTGCCAGAACTGCTGCTGCTATTGCTATCGTGGAGGTGGATTATTTCGTGGGCGGGGGCGGGGGCGGGGAGACAGTTGGGCGCTTGCTGTTGCTGAGGCGGCCTGATTACCCATCTTCCTGCCTATTGTTGGGATCCTCTGCTTTGATTGCTGGAGACAATCCGAAACCTCTGAGGTGTCGAGGATCCTGTCATCGGTGCCTTCCTCTTCTTCTCTGCTCGGTGGGCTAAGATGCAATCTTACTATGAGATGGCTTGGTTGACCAGTTCATTGTAGCTGTTGGCTCGAACAGTGTTAAGGCGCTCGTGGAGTTTGGTGCTGAGTCCCCTCCAGAAGTGGTCCCTCTTCTCATCAGAGTCTGCATGGTAACCCACATATTGGCACAGGTCGTTGAAGGACTGGGCATATTGCAGCACCGTGTGAGTCCCCTGGGTTAAGGCCAGGAACTCGTTTAGCTTGCGGTCCAATATGCCCGCGGGAATATGATGTCCCCTGAATGCGGTCTTGAATTCCTCCCACGTCACTACGTGGTCGGTGGGTAGCATGGCGAGGAAATGGTCCCACCATGTCCTTGCAGGTCCACGGAGCTGCTGCACGGTGAAGCGAGCTTTTGCGGCATCAAGGCAAGCTCCCTGCGAGAAGGGGAAACTTGGATTCCACTACCCCGAGCCACACGTCGGCGTCCAGTGTATCTTTCGCCCTTGTGAACAGCGGCAGTTTGGTGCTCAAGAACTCCTGGTAGGTAGCTGCGGTCGGTGGGCGTTGATGTTGCCCTCCACCAAACTGCTGGGGGTGGAGCTGACATTGCACCAGCTATCGCAGGATTTCGTTCTGTTGAGCCATTAATTCCTGCATCATTGGAGCTGGGGGCGATGGTGGGGGAACCTGCTTCTTTTTCCCACGGCGGGGTCTAGCTGCCATCTGAAAAATAGGAATCTGCCGTTGTTACTTAAGCCCAAAGATTTCAAGCAGTGACTTCATATTATGAGGAGATAGTGACACAAAATTATATCGAACCAAAAGAAGATAATCATTCATTCATCTTGCATTACTCATACAGGTTTTTTCGGGTTACAACATATTAGGAGGTCCACCCTATAGCCTAGTTCAATAGTTGGTGCCAAAAGCTAAGCTTATGTGGTGTTGCCATCTTCCTAACGTGCTTATTATTGACCCATATAACCCTGAGAGCAGAGGCAATACTGGACGCAGGTGAAGGGGGCACTCCAGAGTAAGCCATGTCCAGATTGGAAGCTGGCTCGATCTCCTCGAGATCCTCCTCCTCCTCGTTATTTCCGTCTACCTCCATTGCTTGGTTCATATCCTGGTGGTGCATATCTAGATAAGCATTGGCCTCATCCAACTCTTGCACATCATGGAGTTTATTTTCCAGGACTTCAATGGTGTTGTCCCGAATTTCCACTTGTTGCTCTCTTGGGTGTGGTTGCTCATTTGCCCAATCTGGAGATCCTTCTCCACCAATTCTGAAGACAGATCGACTACAAAGATCTCCCTATCATCAAGGGTAGTCTTTGCAGTCTAAGCGAGCCCAGTTAGGTGCGTCATAACATCGTTTTGCAGGGCCTGCAGGCGGTACAGTGCACTCATGCACTGGACGGTGATCCTCCCAACATGGTCGAGATGCATAGCCCGCACATCCTTGGCATGACGCACTCGGTCGCACCACATCGGATCATCCCTGTTCTCGGTAGGGAAGAGTCCAAGTGGGTGCATCATCATCTCCAGTGGGTGGTATCCATAGAAGGTCGTCAAGGCCTTCAGTGCCGCGACCTCAATGGTGTCATCTGCCCTGAATCCAACAGTTTCAGAATCAAGCGAATGCCACCTAGGCTGCAGAGGGTGAGGCTCCAGGGTTAGCCAAACCCTACAGCGTGGCACCCGGTGCTCCTCGTATTGCTGCACCGTGTATAGAGGAGGTGTGGGGTATCTCGCTGCGTAGAGTATCTCACACAAGATAGAGAGAAAGCCCTCTCGGGAAAGGTAGTCGAAGCTGAAGCGGGTGTCTCCACCATCGACGGGGGTAGGCGAAGCCATCTGTGTAAGAGGGGTAAGTGTGAGTGCTGAAGGTAGCAGTAAGGAGAAAAGTGTGCTTAAGTTAAAAAGAGGATGGTTAATTGGATTACCCTATTTTTAACTTACCTCCATGTTACTCGTTCTTGACTAATTATTTAGTGGTCATGAGTCATCATAGTTTTAATACATTCCCTGCAACTTTTTAATTGACACATTTCCTTTTAGTCCTGATTTACTACTATGCATGCATGCTCGTATGAACGTCCTCTCATCAAGCATAGGGGTGCTCCTAGGGCATCCCTTTTCTTATAATGTCAGCCTATATGGCCTACTTATATAGCCACCTATCTACCCCACTATTCTTAAGGCCTTTCGTCCTAGGTCTAGCGTTCTAGTCCTAACGATGCAACCAACACTGGTTTCTAAGCAAGTTTTATTTTTGTAAGATTGGTGTCCATGACTTATTGACTTCTCTGCAATGGTATTCGCTCCGATACCAGCTATGGCAGAACCACCCAGATTATTCCAGCTTAAGTGTCGCGTCACGCCTTGAAGGCAGCAACACACTTAAATCGGAATAACCCATTAGTTCCTCCAATCTAGTCCGATAAAGTCACTTACCAAGGATCGAGTACTATTAGCTCACAAGATGGTGAGACTCAGAGAGAATGCAATAAACATGAAACCACAGGTTAAAGTACTTGAGTTATTACATAAAACGAAGTTTGATAAAAGATAACAATGTTCTTAATATTGCAACGGATGATAAATAACATTTATAATGAGGAATGGGGCAAGGCCTGGCCCACTACTTCTCCTGGTCCTCTCCTACCGAGGCGACATCCCACTCGACCGTCCAACCCGGTGGCAGGGTGGCTGGCCAAGTCACACCATCAACCATGTCTTGCAGTGAACCTATAAAAAGGATGCCACAAGCAAGGCTGAGTATACTAATACTTAGCTAGACTTACCTGATGTGAGGAGTCTACTCCTCTACCTCTAGACCATGAGGTCGTTTGGCTGAGGGGGTTTGGTTTGCCAAAAGCACTAGCTGAGCCTAAAACAAGTTTTTGCTTTTCAAGTTCTATAGTACCTTTTCAAACTAGGCTTGTTCCTTTCTAAGCATACATGGTAACAATCATTTACTACAATCAACATCTTATCTCAAGAAACCTCATTTCACTTCTTACTCGATGCAGTACAATGGGTCAAGCAGTCTCATTAGCTGCGAGAAGGAGACGATCTGAATCGAGTTTTAACCTTGCAAGGTAAACCTAAACACACGACATGTAGGGGCACTCCATCCCCACACACGACAGCCGTCCCCATCAATTCCCTAACAACAGATCAGGGCTCACGACCTTGGGATACAATGCTCCATTGACCCCGACTGCCGCCGTGCAATGGCGCACTTGTACCCACCATAGCTAGCATGGGAGACTCCGTCTCAGGTCCAATAAGGAGGAAAGTCTGAGGGCGGGTTTAATCAGGTACTAGGCTTAATGGTTACCATATTTCCTGACATGTGTCTAGTACGTTCAAACGCTTGACTAAGGTAGCCGCACATTAATCCTTAAGTCCATTCCCGTCTCATAGACAAGGCATCCACCCAAGATCCTTTCCCATAGACCATTATAGATCCTATTGGGGGTCTTCTTCTCTGCCGAAGGTCCTCAAGACAAAGACATCATTGGCAAAGTGATTTTGAGGACTCTCTCTCTCTCTCTCTCGAATGTCATCAAGACGAAGATATTGTGTGGAAGCAACGATGGCGAGTACCAAAGCTATCACCGAAGGACAACAGCTTCGGCTTAGACCAAGCCGAGGAGGAAAAGACTAGCTAGTCCCTAGTGATTTATGTTACGATTATAAAGAAATGTTAAGGTTATAAATGTACTTTTACCCGGGCTGCGTCCTGTGCCTATAAATATGTGAACAATACCCCCATACTGTTCATGCTGAATTGTAATTGCTCTCGCATCTACACCTTCGAAAAGCCGGAGCATTTGAGAACAAGTAACCAACATTGGCGCCCACCTCCGGTGAACTCACTTTCACGACCACGACAATGGCTTTGCAAGGTGACCAAGCTGTGGCACCTTCGGCTACGAAGCTGGTGCTCCCAATCACAGGCGGCTCAAGTGCTGAACCAACCAATAAGAAGCAGAAGAAGGATGCACAGAGAAGGGTACAACATGTTGGAGTACAAGGACCCTTCATCAAGTCCAAGTGGTCTCATATACCAAACACCTTCTCCCAGGAAGACCTTCAGCTCAAGGACTACCCTCATAATGATGCAATGGTTATATCTTGTGTTATCAAGGGGTTTTTGGTTCACAGTGTCCATGTAGACACAGGCAGTGCAGCAGATATCATTTTTGCAAAAGCCTTCAAGAAGATGCGGGAGTAGGAGGACAAGATACATGACACTACACACCCCCTGTGTGGCTTCGGAGGAAAGCATATAGTGGCACTTGGGAAGATAACAATGCCAATCACCTTCGGATATGTTCACAACACAAGAACAGAGCAAGTTGTATTCGACATTGTTGATTTGGGTTATCCTTACAATGCAATCATTGGTCGAGGGACGCTAAACGCCTTCGAAGCAATACTTCACCCAACATATCTGTGCATGGAGATACCTTCTGACCATGGTCCTATCGCTATGCATGGGAGTCAAGAGGCTGCCAGAAGAGCCAAAGGGAACTCGATAGATTCGAAGGCCATCCATAACATAGATGAAGCCGAAGCTCATCAACAATATAAGCATAAAAGAGACAAGGCTGCCTCAGTAGATCAACCAAAGCCTATGCTTTTGTGTGAAGACATAGCCGAGCAGAAGGTGTTGTTGGGATCCCAATTGTCTGATGAATAGGAGAAAACCTTGTTGAAGTTCCTGTTCAACAACAAGAATGTTTTTGCTTGGTCATCCAATGATCTTTGTGGTGTCAATAGAGATGTCATTGAGCACTCACTCAATGTAGACCCGACCATTAGACAAAGGAAGGATAAGCTTCGGAAGATGTCCGATGACAAAGCCGAAGGTGCAAGAAATGAAGTCAAAAGACTCCTAAGTGCCGGAGTAATTAGAGAGGTGACATATCCAGAGTGGCTAGCCAATACTGTGATGGTGAAGAAGGCTAATGGAAAGTGGAGGATGTGCATTGATTTTACGGATCTCAAAAAGGCATGTCCTAAGGATGGGTTTCCTTTGCCAAGAATAGACTCCCTTGTGGACGCAACAGCCACTTCGGAGCTCATAAGTTTATTGGACTGCTATTCAGGTTATCATAAAATCTAGATGAAGAAGGAAGATGAGTCTAAAACAAGCTTCATAACCCCTAGTGGGACCTACTGCTACCTTAGGATGCTCGAGGGGCTCAAGAATGCCGGAGGAAGCTTCAATAGAATGACTAACAAAGTCCTCAGCTCTTAGATTGTCAGGAATCTTCTGACTTATGTCGATGACATTATAGTAAAAAGCACGAAGCAAGAAATCAAATTGCTGATTTACAAGAAACATTTGCCAATTTTAGGAAGGCTGGTCTCAAGCTCAACCCAGAGAAATGTGTCTTCAGGGTGAAGAAGGGGAAATTTCTTGGGTGCCTTGTGTCAACAAAAGGAATTGAAGCAAATCCAAACAAAATAGAAGCTATACTTCGAATGGAGCCACCAAGGACAAGAAAAGGTGCTAAGAGATTAACAGAAAGACTGGAATCCTTCAACAGATTCATCTCAAGATCAGCAGAGAGGAACTTGCCATTCTTCGAGGTGCTAAAATCAGCCGAAGTCTTTCAATGGGGACCAACTCAACAAAAGGCTTTCGAAGAGCTAAAGCAATATTTAATACAATTGACAATGTTGACTCCACCTTCGTCAGGAGCCCCATTGCTACTATATGTGGCTGCTTCTCACGTTGCAGTTAGTGCAGTGCTGGTGCAAGAAAAACAAGATGGCCAAGCAAAGAAGCAAGTGCCAGTATACTTTGTCTCTGAAGTACTTAGTCCATCAAAAAGAAATTACACAGAGCTAGAGAAGGTGCTATATGTTGTATTGATGACCTCTAGAAAGTTTTGGCATTATTTCCAGTCATATCACATTATAGTACCTTGATCTCAGCGTCTCAAGGACATTATAAGGAACATAGAGGCCACAGGAAGAGTTAAAAAGTGGGCCGTAGAACTGATTGAATTCACTATTGATTTTGTTCATAGGTCTTCGATTCAATCTCAAGCATTAGCAGACTTCATTGTTGATTGGACGCCAGGGGCTCAGGACGAAGAAAGCACAACAGACAATGAAGCTTGGACAGTGTTCTGTGATGGGTCGTGGGGGACCTTCGGCGCAGGTGCAGCTGCTATCCTAATTTCACCATCTAAGATCAAAACCTGCTATGCAGCCAGATTGGAGTTCAACTGCACAAATAATATTGCAGAGTACAAAGCCCTTCTCTTGGGGCTTCGAAAGTTTAAGGCGATGGGAATAAGAAGAGCAGTCCTCAAATCTGACTCATAGGTCATCATAGGCCATGTTGATAAAAGCAGCAGAGCAAGAGATCTGAAGCTTGAGAAGTATCTGAAAGGGAAATGTGCCCTTCGGCCATTTCTATAAGATTTTGGTGATTAAGTGCCAACACACATTAAGGGAATGAGTATATGCCAAAGGGTGGACAAAGTGCAAATCAATACAAAGGTATGATTCTAGACTTAGTATATTGGTTTTTGTGTACTAACATATTTGTCTAAGTGCTAGACTCAGAGAAAAGACAATTGGAAAAGTCTTGGCTCGAGCAGCCAAGACTCTGCTCAGTCTGGGTGCACCGGACAGTGTCCGGTGCGCCAGGCTGGCTCTGGTGAAAAGGCCGCTCTCGGGAATTCGTCGGTGGCGTACGGCTAAAATTCACCGGACCGTCCGGTGTGCACCGGACTGTCCGGTGAGCCAACGGTCGGCCAAGCCAACGGTCGGCCGCGCAATCCGCGCGTGACGCGTGGTCGGGCCAACGGTCTGAAGGGGGCACCGGACTGTCCGGTGTGCACCGGACAGTGTCCAGTGCGCCAATGGCTCCAAATCACCAACGGTCGGCTGCGCCAAAATAGGAAAGAAATCTGCACCGGACAGTGTCCGGTGGTGCACCGGACTGTCCGGTGCGCCAGTCGACAGAAGGCAAGAATTGCCTTCCTGGAATGCTCTCAATGGCTCCTAGCTGCCTTGGGGCTATAAAAGGGACTCCTAGGTGCATGGAGGACAACACCAAGCACACTTTGAGCATTCTTGATCATTCACACTTCGTCTTTGCGCACTCGTTTGACATTCTTAGTGTTTTGAGCTCCGTTCTAGTGAGAACTTTGTGACATTCATTTGAGCTCAAGTCTTGGCTGTGTGTGTGTGTATTTGCTGTGAATTTGTGTGTGTTGCTTCCCTCCCTTACTCTAGTGCTTTCACTTTGATCCTCATTGTAAGGGCGAGAGACTCCAAGTTGTGGAGATTCCTCGCAAACGGGATATAGTAAAGGAAAAAAAGGAACACCGTGGTATTCAAGTTGATCATTGGATCACTTGAGAGGGGTTGAGTGCAACCCTCGTCCGTTGGGACGCCACAACGTGGAGTAGGCAAGTTTTGTACTTGGCCGAACCACGGGATAAACCACTGTGCCTCTCTGTGTTGATCTCTTTGTGGTTTGCAAGAACTCCTCTCCTTAGCCACTTGATTTCATTGCTCTAACACTTAATCAAGTTTGTGGCTTTAAGTTTTAAGTTTTTTTATTCAGGATCACCTATTCACCCCCCTCTAGGTGCTCTCAATTGGTAGCAAAGACGTTCTCTTCGCAAAGGGACTAATCACCCGAAGAGATGGATCCTAAGGGAAAGGGGATGGTGGTCAACGATAAGGAGAAGGAGTCCATCTTCAACGAGCCGAGGGACGACAAAGCCAATGACCCCGGCTCGAGTCAAAAGAAGAAGGACGGGAAGAAGAAGAGGTGGATCAAGAAGATAGTCTACTACGACAGCGACGAGTCTTCCTCTTCCCAAAAGGACAACGAATACGAGGAGAAAAAGAAAACGGTTAATTCAAACTTTTCTTTTGATTATTCTCGTATTCCGCAAAGTACAAATGCTCATTTGCTTTCCATTCCCCTTGGTAAACCTCCTCACTTTGATGGAGAGGACTACGGATTTTGGAGTCACAAAATGCGTAGTCACTTGTTCTCTCTCCATCCAAGTATATGGGAGATAGTAGAGAATGGAATGCAATTTGATAGTACGGATAGTCCCATATTTATCAATGAGCAAATTCACAAAAATGCACAAGCTACTGTTCTTTTAGCATCATTGTGTAGGGATGAATACCATAAGGTGAGCGGCTTGGATAACGCCAAGCAGATTTGGGACACCCTCAAGATCTCGCATGAGGGGAATGACGTCACCATGCTCACCAAGATGGAATTGGTGGAAGGCGAACTAGGAAGGTTTGCGATGATCAGGGGGGAGGAGCCAACCCAAACGTACATTAGGCTCAAGACCCTCGTCAACAAAATAAGGAGCTATACGCGATGGACGGACCACGACGTCGTCCGACTTATGCTAAGGTCCTTCACCGTCCTTGATCCTCATCTTGTTAACTCTATTCGTGAGAATCCTAGGTACACCAAGATGACGCCCGAGGAGATACTTGGAAAGTTCGTAAGCGGGCGAATGATGATCAAGGAGGCGAGATACGTTGATGATGCGTTGAATGGCCCAATCCACGAGCCTCAAACCGTTGCTCTCAAAGCAACAAGTAGCAGGGAGGCGCTACCTAGCAAGGTGGCGCAAGTTGAGGCGGCCGGGCTTAACGAGGAAGAAATGGCCCTCATCATCAAGCGCTTCAAGACGGCGCTTAAGGGTCGCAAGGAGCATCCCCAAAAGAACAAGACGAAGGGGAAGCGCTCCTACTTCAAGTGTGGTAAGGTTGGTCACTTTATTGCTAACTGTCCCGATAATGATAGTGACCAGGATCAAGAAAAGAAGAGGGAAAAGAAGAAGACGTACAAGAAGGCTAAAGGCGAGGCACACCTTGGCAAAGAGTGGGACTCAGATTGCTCTTCGTCCAACTCCGACGACGAAGGACTCGCCGCCACCGCCTTCAACAAATCATCCCTCTTCCCCAACGAGCATCACACCTGTCTCATGGCAAGAGAGAAGAAGGTAAGCACTTGAAAGACTATTATGTATGCTTCTTCTATTGATGATGAATCTAGCGATGATGAAATAGACTATGCTAGTTTGTTCAAGGGCTTAGATAGAACTAAGATTGATAAGATCAATTAATTAATTGATGCCTTGAATGATAAGAATAGATTGTTAGAAAAGCAAGAGGATCTTTTGTATGAAGAACATGATAAATTTGTAGATGCACAAAATTCTCTTGCTTTAGAAGTTAAAAGAAATGAAATGCTTTCATATGAATTGTCTACATGCCATGAATCTATTTCTAGCTTAAAGAGTATCAATGATGACTTGAATGCTAAGTTAGAAATAGCTAGTAAATCAACCTCTTGTATAGAACATGTTATGATTTTGCAATAGGTGTAAAGATTTCAATATTGATGCTTGTAGTGAACACCTAGTTTCAATTTCTAAATTAAATGATGAAGTGGCTAGTATTAATGCTCAACTTAAGACTAGCAAAAATGAATTTGATAAACTAAAATTTGCAAGGGATGCCTACACGATTGGTAGACACCCCTCAAATAAGGATGGGCTTGGCTTCAAAAGGGAAGCCAAGAACTTAACAAGTCATAAGGCTCCCATCTTCGCCAAGGAGAAAGGGAAGGCCCCTATGGCTAATAGTACTCAAAAGAACCATGCTTTCATGTACCATGATTGGAGATATTCTAGGAATGTTCATTATGATAAAAGTTACAATGATGTTGTTTCACATGCCATGACTGCTTCAAGTTCTTCTATTATGCATGATAGAAGTTTGGCTAGGAAAAATGTCACTCATCATATGCCTAGGAGGAATGTACATGTACCTAGGAAAACAAGTAATGAACTTTCTACAATTTATCATGCTTGCAATGCTTCCTTTGCTATTTGTAGAAAGGACAAGAAAGTGGTTGCTAGAAAATTAGGGGCAAAATGCAAGGGAGATAAAACTTGCATTTGGGTCCCTAAGGCTATTATTACTAACCTTGTAGGACCCAACAAGAGTTGGGTACCTAAGACCCAAGCCTAATTTGCCTTGCAGGTTTATGCATCCGGGGGATCAAGCTGGATTATCGACAGCGGATGCACAAACCACATGACGGGGGAGAAGAAGATGTTCACCTCCTACGTCAAGAACAAAGATTCCTAAGACTCAATCATATTCGGTGACGGGAATCAAGGCAAGGTTAAAGGACTAGGAAAAATAGCTATTTCTTCCGAGCATTCTATCTCTAATGTGTTTTTAGTTGAATCGCTCGGGTATAATTTGTTGTCCGTTAGTCAATTATGTAATATGGGATATAACTGCTTATTCACAAATGTAGATGTATCTGTCTTTAGAAGGAGTGATGGTTCATTAGCTTTTAAGGGTGTATTAGACGACAAACTCTATTTAGTTGATTTTGCAAAAGAGGAGGCCGGTCTAGATGCATGCTTAATTGCTAAGACTAGCATGGGCTGGCTGTGGCATCGCCGTCTATCACATGTGGGGATGAAGAACCTTCACAAACTTCTAAAGGGAGAACATGTGATAGGTCTAACAAATGTAACCTTCGAAAAAGATAGACCTTGTGCAGCTTGTCAAGCAGGTAAACAGGTGGGAAGCTCTCATCATTCCAAAAATGTGATGACCACATGAAGACCCTTGGAGTTACTTCATATGGACCTCTTCGAACCCGTCGCCTATATAAGCATAGGAGGAAGTAAGTATGGTCTTGTTATAGTTGATGATTTTTCCCGCTTCAGTTGGGTATTCTTTTTGCAGGATAAATCTGAAACCCAAGGGACCCTCAAGCGCTTCCTAAGGAGAGCTCAAAATGAGTTTGAGCTCAAGGTGAAGAAGATAAGGAGCGACAACGGGTCCGAGTTCAAGAACCTTCCAGTGGAGGAGTACCTTGAGGAGGAAGGAATCAAGCACGAGTTCTCCGCTCCCTACACACCACAACAAAATGGTGTGGTAGAGAGGAAGAACAGGACACTCATAGACATGGCAAGGACGATGCTTGGAGAATTCAAGACGCCCGAGCGGTTTTGGTCGGAAGCTGTGAACACGGCTTGCCACGCCATAAACCGGGTCTACCTTCATCGCGTCCTCAAGAAGACATCGTACGAACTCCTAACTGGTAACAAACACAATGTGTCATACTTTCGTGTATTTGGGAGCAAATGTTATATTCTAGTGAAGAAAGGTAGAAATTCTAAGTTTACTCCCAAAGCTGTAGAAGGGTTTTTGTTAGGTTATGACTCAAATACAAAGGCGTATAGGGTCTTCAACAAATCATCGGGTTTGGTTGAAGTCTCTAGTGACGTTGTATTTGATGAGACTAATGGCTCTCCAAGAGAGCAAGTTGTTGATCTTGATGATGTAGATGAAGAAGACGTTCCAACGGCCGCAATACGTACCATGGCGATTGGCGATGTGCGACCACAGGAACAAAAGGAGCAAGATCAACCTTCTTCCTCAACAATGGTGCATCCCCCAACTCAAGACGATGAACAGGTTCATCAAGAAGAGGAGCATGATCAAGGGGGAGCACAAGATGATCATGTTATGGAGGAAGAAGCACAACCGGCACCTCCAACTCAAGTTCGAGCAACGATTCAAAGGAATCATCCCGTCGACCAAATTTTGGGTGACATTAGCAAGGGAGTAACTACTCACTCTAGATTAGTTAATTTTTGTGAGCATTACTCTTTTGTCTCTTCTATTGAGCCTTTTAGGGTAGAAGAGGCCTTGCTAGATCCGGACTGGGTGTTGGCCATGCAGGAAGAGCTCAACAACTTCAAGCGAAATGAAGTTTGGACACTGGTGCCTCGTCCCAAGCAAAACGTTGTGGGAACCAAGTGGGTGTTCCGCAACAAACAAGACGAGCACGGGGTGGTGACAAGGAACAAGGCACGACTTGTGGCAAAAGGTTATGCCCAAGTCGCAGGTTTGGACTTTGAGGAGACTTTTGCTCCTGTGGATAGGCTAGAGTCCATTCGCATTTTGTTAGCCTATGCCGCTCACCATTCTTTTAGGTTGTTCCAAATGGATGTGAAGAGCGCTTTCCTCAACGGGCCAATCAAGGAGGAGGTGTACATGGAGCAACCCCCTGGCTTTGAGGATGAACGGTACCCTGACCACGTGTGTAAGCTCTCTAAGGCGCTCTATGGACTTAAGCAAGCCCCAAGAGCATGGTATGAATGCCTTAGAGACTTTTTAATTGCTAATGCTTTCAAGGTTGGGAAAGCCGATCCAACTTTATTCACTAAGACTTGTGATGGTGACTTATTTGTGTGCCAAATTTATGTCGATGACATAATATTTGGTTCTACTAACCAAAAGTCTTGTGAAGAGTTTAGCAGGGTGATGACGCAGAAATTCGAGATGTCGATGATGGGCGAGTTGAACTACTTCCTTGGGTTCCAAGTGAAGCAACTCAAGGACGGCACCTTCATCTCCCAAACGAAGTACACGCAAGACTTGCTAAGGCGGTTTGGGATGAAGGATGCCAAGCCCGCAAAGACTCCAATGGGAACTGACGGACACGTCGACCTCAACAAAGGAGGTAAGTCCGTTGATCAAAAAGCATACCGGTCTATGATAGGGTCTTTACTTTATTTATGTGCTAGTAGACTGGATATTATGCTTAGCGTATGCATGTGTGCTAGATTTCAATCCAATCCAAGGGAGTGTCACTTAGTGGCCGTGAAGCGAATTCTTAGATATTTAGTCGCTACGCCTTGCTTCAGGATCTGGTATCCAAAGGGGTCTACCTTTGACTTGATTGGATATTCAGACTCCGACTATGCTGGATGTAAGGTCGATAGGAAGAGTACATCGGGGACGTGCCAATTCTTAGGAAGGTCCCTGGTGTCGTGGATCTCTAAGAAACAAACTTCTGTTGCCCTATCCACCGCTGAGGCCGAGTATGTTGCCACAGGACAGTGTTGCGTGTAACTACTTTGGATGAGGCAAACCCTCCGGGACTTTGGCTACAATCTGAGCAAAGTCCCACTCCTATGTGATAATGAGAGTGCTATCCGCATGGCGGACAATCCTGTTGAACACAGCCGCACAAAGCACATAGACATCCGGCATCACTTTTTGAGAGACCACCAGCAAAAGGGAGATATCGAAGTGTTTTATGTTAGCACCGAGAACCAGCTAGCCGATATCTTTACCAAGCCTCTAGATGAGAAGACCTTTTGCAGGCTGTGTAGTGAGCTAAATGTCTTAGATTCGCGGAACCTGGATTGATCTATAGCATACATGTGTTTTATGCCTTGATCATGTTCCTTATGCATTTTGTTGGTGCTCAAGTTGTACAAACACTCCCCGGACCTCACAAGTCCATTTTCAAGTGATGCACATATTTAGGGGGAGATGTGCTACAACTTGGCCCTTTGAGACTAACTGTGTGCTTGAGTTTGCTTGATTTAGTCTCAAAGGTGGATTGAAAAGGGAATGTTGGACTTGGACCATGAAAGACTTCCACTGCACTCCGATGAAAAAGTAACTAACTCCAAGTTCATCTTCATACTCTTATTGCCTTTTTACTCTTAGTTGAAGATTTTGGTGAGGCAATGGGGTTAAAAGGCCAAAAATGATCATGTTTTGGTGCTTGATGCCAAAGGGGGAGAAATTAAGGGCCAAAGCAACAAATGGATCAGCTACCACTTGAGAATTCTGAAAATAGTAGAGTTACAACTTTTTGATTTGTCAAAATTCTTATTGTCTCTTTTTGTCAAGAGTTGGTCTCTTGTGGGGAGAATGTTTGATTATGGGAAATAGGGGGAGTTTTTGAATCAGTGATCAATTTCTCTTGGAATATCTTTCTCTATGACTCAACAAGTGAATTTGACTTAGAGATAGGAAATTGAGTTTGATTTGCAAAAACAAATCAAGTGGTGGCAAAGAATGATCCAAATATGCCAAATTTGAATCAAAACAAATTTGTGTTCTTATTTGCATTGATGTTGCACTTCTTTTAGTTGCTTTTTGTTGTGTTGGCATAAATCACCAAAAAGGGGGAGATTGAAAGGGAAATGTGCCCTTGGGCCATTTCTATAAGATTTTGGTGATTAAGTGCCCAACACACATTAAGGGAATGAGTATATGCCAAAGGGTGGACAAAGTGCAAATCAATACAAAGGTATGATTCTAGACTTAGTACATTGGTTTTTGTGTACTAACATATTTGTCTAAGTGCTAGAATTAGAGAAAAGACAATTGGAAAAGACTTGGCTCGAGCAGCCAAGACTCTGCTCAGTCTGGGTGCACCGGACTGTCCGGTGGTGCACCGGATAGTGTCCGGTGCGCCAGGCTGGCTCTGGTGAAAAGGCCGCTCTCCGGAATTCGTCGGCGGCGTACGGCTAAAATTCACCGGACCGTCCGGTGTGCACCGGACTGTCCGGTGAGCCAACGGTCGGCCGAGCCAACGGTCGGCCGCTCAATCCGCGCGTGACGCGTGGCCGGGCCAACGGTCTGAAGGGGGCACCGGACTGTCCGGTGTGCACCGGACAGTGTCCGGTGCGCCAATGGCTCCAAATCGCCAACCGTCGGCTGCGCCAAAATAGGAAAGAAATCTGCATCGGACAGTGTCCGGTGGTGCACCGGACTGTCCGGTGCGCCAGTCGACAGAAGGCAAGAATTGCCTTCCTGGAATGCTCTCAACGGCTCCTAGCTGCCTTGGGGCTATAAAAGGGACTCCTAGGCGCATGGAGGACAACACCAAGCACACTTTGAGCATTCTTGATCATTCACACTTCGTCTTTGCACACTCGTTTGACATTCTTAGTGTTTTGAGCTCCGTTCTAGTGAGAACTTTGTGACATTCATTTGAGCTCAAGTCTTGGTTGTGTGTGTGCGTATTTGCTGTGAATTTGTGTGTGTTGCTTACCTCCCTTACTCTAGTGCTTTCACTTTGATCCTCATTGTAAGGGCGAGAGACTCCAAGTTGTGGAGATTCCTCGCAAACGGGATATAGTAAAGGAAAAAGGAACACCGTGGTATTCAAGTTGATCATTGGATCACTTGAGAGGGGTTGAGTGCAACCCTCGTCCGTTGGGACGCCACAACGTGGAGTAGGCAAGTTTTGTACTTGGCCGAACCACGGGATAAACCACTGTGCCTCTCTGTGTTGATCTCTTTGTGGTTTGCAAGAACTCCTCTCCTTAGCCACTTGATTTCATTGCTCTAACACTTAATCAAGTTTGTGGCTTTAAGTTTTAAGTTTTTTTATTCAGGATCACCTATTCACCCCCCCTCTAGGTGCTCTCAGTATCTGGATACAGTCCAAAGAATTGAAGCCTCTTTAGAAGGCTTCTCAGTGACGAATATCCCAAAAGGAGAAAATGAGCATGCAGATTTACTAGCTAAATCAGCGGCACAGGGGCTCCCACTCCCTTCGGAAGTATTCTTTGAAACTATAAAAGCACCTTCAGTCAAGCTCATGGAGTGAGCGGTGCTAACAATCTCACCATTACATAGCGAAGATTGGAGGACTGAGATTGTATCTTTCTTGCAAGGCAACTAACCTGCGGACGACGAAGTTTACATAAAAAGAATGCAAGCCAGGACAAGGCCTTACATGATCATAGAAGGAGAATTGTATAAACAAGGAGTTTGTTCTCCATTGCTGAAGTGTTTGTCTAGAGCCGAAGGCAAAGAACTAATGAAAGAGATACATACAGGGGTATGTGGAGCTCATATTGGGTCCAGGACTTTGCTTGGAAAAGTTTTCAGACAAGGATTTTATTGGCCGAAGGCAGCTTCGGATGCAGCGGATTTAGTTCAAAAATGTGAAAGCCACCAGAAGTGTGCCAGAGACCAAAAACAACCTTCGTCTTTAACTCAGCTAATTCAGCCCACTTGACCACTGCAAAGGTGGAGCCTAGACTTATTAGGCACCCTTCCACCAGCGCAAGGTAACTTGAAATATGTTGTGGTAGCGGTGGAGTATTTTTCAAAGTGGATCGATGCTAAACCCCTAGCTACAATCACTTCAGCCACGGTCCAGAAGTTCTTTTGGTAGGATATTGTTTGCCAGTTCGGTGTGCCAAAGGCCATCATGGTTGATAACGAAACTCAGTTTTATGCTGAAACATTCAAAACTTTTTGTGACCAAATTGGTAAAAACACATTTTGCATCTATGAGGCATCCAGAATCAAATGGACTGGTAGAACGAGCTAACAAAATCATCATAACAAGAATAATGAAGTCAATCTTCAATCTGCCAAAAGGAAAGTGGCCAGATGAATTGGTAAAAGTGGTATGGAACTGTAACACTGTTGTCTCGAGATCAATAGGGTTTAGCCCGTTCAAGCTTTTATACGGTGATGAAGCAATAACACCAGAAGAAGCAAAAACAGGTTCAATAAGGACCCTAGCTTCGGAAGAAGACGAAGAAGTTTGCAAAATAACAAAAGACACCATAGAAGGGACCAGGCTTTAGGCAATAGACCACATCAATAAATATCAAGCCAAAAAAGTTAAACCGCGTGATAGGAATGTAAGATTAAAGAATATCAAGCCAGGATACTTGGTGCTTCGAAGAGTGACCAACCCAGATACAGTGGGGAAGCTTCAGCTTAAGTGGGAAGGTCCTGTTGGGGGCCTTCGGCTTCCGAAGGTCCTCAAAAACGTAATTGACTATGTTCTCCAAAAGAAATATGTGAACAGGTACCTTCGAAGTCAAGTTGCGAGTATACAAAAGCATGGTTAAGACGAAGCTTAACTGAGCCGGCAATCACGACGAAGGATAAGACGATCACGAAGCTATGTGCAGAAGAACTTCGGCATAACGGCGGAAAGGGAAACCGACTTAAAGATGAAAAGCCAGATTAGACCTCGAAGAATTACTATTGAGTTATTGATAAATGTAAAGGGCATTAATGTAATCTTGCATGGGCTGCGACCCGTGCCTATAAATAGGTGAACAGTATTCCCGTACGGTTCACGCTGACTTGGCATTCACTTTTGCGCCACGCCTGTATTTTCTTTCCTTCAAGCCGAAGGTACATTTGTAATTTATCTTTGTTTACACAAGTAATACAAATAGGAATAGATTAATAATAATGTTTACAGAAATTATGTTATTTTCTGTATTTTGTTTGAATGTTCTCCATTTTTTATCATGATCATGAAGGTACGTCCTTCATGACCTTCGTCCTAAATTTGTTATATCCGAAGGGAAATAATGATTTAAAGGACGAAGGGCTTTTGATATTTAACATTTTATGTTGCCTTGTTCTTGATTCATAGCATTTGAGAACAAGTCCCCAACATTGGCGCCCACCGTGGGGCTCGAACCCACGACCACAAGGTTAAGAGCCTTGAACACTTTCGGCAAGCATCACCTTCGTCATGCCACCGAAAAAAGCTTCAGCGACAGGGGCTGGTACTTTACAGCCGCTGGATCCCAATCAGGACGTCCTTTCTCTTAGAGAGGCCCGAAGCCAGAAGAGGAAGGCTGTTAGTCCAACACCTCCGGAGGATGACTTGGATCAGGAGATCCAAAACCTGGAGATCCTTCAGCAACAGGTGCAGCGCAAGAAGGAGAAGATGGCTCGTCTAGCTGACCTTCAGAGACAGATAGACGAAGCTTCTGAAGAGGTTCGTCATCTTGTTCAAGATGATCAGAGCCGAAGGCCTCCACACAGAGAGCTCCATCAGGAAGGCTTCCACAATGAGGACAACTGGTATGAAGATTTCCATCATGGAAACTTTGCTTTCGATGATGCTTCTCCTCTCTCAACAGAATTGCAGGCTACTCCATGGCCCCAGTCTTACAAGCCACCCCAGCTCCCCATGTATGACGGTCATACAGACCCGAAGCAATTCTTGATGAGCTATGAAGCAACCATATCTTCGTATGGTGGCAATACTGCAGTCATGGCAAAATCTTTTGTCATGGCCGTCAAGAGCGTTGCTCAGACCTGGTACTCTTCTCTTCGGCTAGGGACAATCACTTCTTGGCAGAAGTTGAAGGATATGCTGATAACTAGCTTCCAAGGGTTTCAGACGAAGCCAGTCACTGCTCAAGCTTTATTTCAGTGTACCCAGGACCACGAAGAATATCTCCAGGCGTACGTCCGAAGGTTTCTGCGTCTGAGGGTACAAGCGCCAACAGTGCCCAATGAAATTGTCATTGAGGCCATGATTAAGGGGCTTCGGCCGGGACCTTCAACGCAGTACTTTGCCAGGAAGCCACCACAAACGTTGGAGAAGCTGCTCCAGAAGATGGACGAATACATTCGAGCTGACAATGACTTCCGCCAAAGAAGGGAGGAAGCATTCAGGTTCTCTGAAATGACCAGGGGCTTCGGAGGAAGATTTCACCCGAGGCACGTTAGGTCAATTCATAACTCTGCTCAAACTGATGATCGAGGGAGTCAGCAGCAAAGGCCACAATACTCTTCACAAGCTTCGGGCCAGCAGCAAAGTTCTTTTCGGCCGCCAGCGCCAAGGGGCAGAGGCGCCAGGGGCTTCGGGGGAAGGTTTGGAGATCAGCCAAGAAAAATTTATTGCCTATTCTGTGGTGAAGACAAGGGCCATACCACTAGGATGTGTCACGTTACCATCCAGAAACAGAAGGAGATAGCAGAAGCAGCTGCACAACAAAGTCAGCCGAAGCAGGTCATGCATACTGCTTCGTATCATTCGCCTTATATTCCAGAATATGTAGGCAACAACCCCGCAACTTCTGTTGCTTCGGCAAGCCAACCCCAAGCATCATGGCAGCACCCTCCACCACCACCGCCGACGCAGCGAGGACAGCAGCCAGAAGGGAGTCAGAACAATCACCTTCAGAGAGACTTCAGAGAGGAGTCCGAAGCTCGCACAGTCAATAGCACTGTGCCAGAGTCAAAGCACATTTATTGATAAATATCCTACCTCAACAGCAATTTTTTTGCATTTTTACATTCAGTGTTACCTTTTTGTTAATAAGGAACAATTATGAGAGGTTTAAGTGTCTTTTATCGTTTTTCAATTTCTTGTAACACTTTCGTCTTTTTACTATAATAAAAATATGTCATTTCCATAGGCTTGGGTTGCCGAAGCATACGAATTTATGGTGGCATGAAGGATCTTTGTATTATCAAAAATTTGTTCTAACAGACATAGTGCAAATTCTGCAAAACAGTGAAAAGTCGTTCCTAAGGGAGCGTAGTGTAAGTTTTCTGAACCTACAGCGAAAAATAAACGCTGATTCCGCTGAAAGTAAAAGGCGAAGAAGCTCCTAAGGGAGGCTTACAGCGAAAAGTCAGCGCTGATATAAAAAGTATGTGTGCTCTATTACAGGGACTTATATCTGTGGCACAAATATCATTTTGCATAACATAACATCATCACATCATTTTTGCATAACATAAGCATCATACAACATATTTCATGTGGAACAAGAAGGGGATACAGTGTTGATCTTCGGAGAATATTTTGGAAAAGAGAAAATCGTGCTAAGGCACAAGACAAATCGAGACGGAGTGTAGCCTCAATAGAGAGGCAACACAAAACTTTTTTATAGCTTCGGAGAATATTTCACAAAGTTTGGATATTCTTCATCAGAGAAGTAAACAAATTCTTGTGATATAGAAAAGATTTTCTTCACGAAGCATGAAAAGAAGGGAAGGTGTTTTTTCGCCGAAGGCTCAAAAAATGGTATGTATGCAAAATTTCATGCATCGTAAAGAATTAAACTATAAATAGATTATATATTACATTCAAAGTTACAATGTATTACACATGTTACGTTCCAAATGTTTCTACAATAGTGTTTAATCCTCCTTAAGAACTATTTCCGCAGCTTCGTTCAGTAGCTGGTCGACAACCTTGTCCATAATGGCTTCGGCCATTTTTCTAATTTCATCGTCCCCCTTCGGGTGGGGGCCCGGAGATGCCTCAGCAGGTTCTGAGGGAAGAGAAGATACGGCTATATTACTATTACAAACCGCGAACAAAGTCTGGAATTAAAAATTACAGCATAATAAAAACCACTAATTAATACCTATTTGCCCTTTGGGCTCTGTACTTTTCTCGGCAGCCTCTGCTACTTTTCTAGCATCGTGGATGCCTTTTTCACTCTTTTGAATAATTTCTTGCGCCATTTCTCGGCCGCCGTTGTCCCAGATATCGGTGAAGAATTTTCCGCCGACCATGCTTGCTTCGGCTGAGGGGTCTTTAATGTCTTCAGAGGACAAGGTAGCTTCGGACTGCGCTAAGGATTTTACATGCTCGCAACCTTTCCTCTCCAAAACAGCAGCAATCCCTCTAGCACCCGAAAAAGCGCAGATGTCACCACGACTATTCAGGATTTCCTCGAAGGCCTCTGCTTCGTAACTGATCCATTCCATTGGACCTTCAGGATTGCCTCTTGAGAAATTCTCTTCACTAGAGAATGCGCCAACGTTGGCGAAGCTGGATTTTATCTTCTTAACGCACTCTATGGATTTAACATATCATTTTATCTAGGATGCACGAAGCTCCTTAACACTTATCTCTAAATGATTGGCCCATTGATCACTAAGCTCTCGTTTTGTCTCTTCAAGTATACGTTCTTCTTTGGCTCTAGCTAGCTGTTTCTGAAGATCTTTAATTTCGCGTTTTTGGGCTTCGGCCTGGGCCTTTGAGGCAGCTTCGTCCTCTTTTACCTTGTCCACCAATGTAAGCAGAATTTTATCCTTTTCCAGAGCTTCGTTTCTCAGTTTAATAACCTCTGATCGTAGGTTGTTGAAAGCAATTTCATAGCTCTCGTCTTCGGCATTCTTTTGCGCTCTCAACACGTTGCTTAGTATTAAACCCTATATGTATAAGAGTTGGTATAAGAATAAAAGAATAGGTTTCAAATCATAAAATTTCCAAACGCGCAGTTCTCGTACCTTCAGGCTATTGTATGCAAGACTATCCGCAAGATCGTCCTTCGTCATAGCGCATAATCCAGCTTCAAGCTTCGGAAACCCCATACTTCTAGCCATCTCCCGATAGACGGATAATTCTTTGTTGTCTGGGAGGCAGTATAGGAAATCTTCTTCGTCCATCCCATTGAACACTAGTGCCCCCTTCGGATATTTCAATTCTTTGGCATAGTGATTAGCTTCAAAAACTTCTTCTTCCGATAACTTTTTCCCCGAAGCATGTTGCACGATATAATCGTATATTTTGGAAGATGCTTCGGGGGCAGCGGTATCAATTTCTTCGACCAAAGTTGGCTCTGACATTTTCATTTTTTCGATTGCCTTTGCAATTTTTGTTTCTTCTGCTTCCAAAGGTATTACCTTGGTTGGTTCTGAAGGCCCGGTTTCAACTCCAGTCTGTTGCTTCGGAGCTTCAGCAACGGATACTTCAGCAAGCGCCTCAGAAGTTTCAGCAGTCTTCTTTGGGGTTGTGCTTGGAAGTTTAATTGTTTCCAAAACATCTAACACATTAACCATTCTTTTTCTTTTTGGGGTCACCGTTGGCCCCTTTTTAATTTTTGCTGCTTCAATTTCTTCTGAAGGACTTAAAATTTCTGATATTTTCACTCCCTCAGCTGATACTTTCGCTTCTTCCGTCTTTGGTTCTTCCATCTTTTCTGTCGCTGGCACTTTGGCCATTTCTTTGATTTCTGGCAGTAGGGTTGGCTCTTTAGCTTTGGTGGCCGAAGAGGTCTCACCGGCGAACTCAGGCACCGTGGCTGGTTCAATATAGCGTGGCCAGTGTGTGAGAACCTTTACCCTTTTCCTCTTCGGCGCTGGCTCGCTAGGAGCAGCCGCAGCTGTTTCTTTCGCAGAAGTTGTGCCTTTTCTTTTTTGCCCCCGCACTGGATAGCGATAGTCGGGGTAGACAAACCCGACTGCATCAAACACTCGGTTGAGTCTTTTCTTTTTTCGGCCTCCGAAGGCCGCTGACAATGCAGTGTCTTCGGCCTTCGAATATACCCCAAGCAATTCATCACTTACAGTCTCAATGCTCTTTAACCAATCATCATCTGGTTCAACGAACTTGTCTCCGTACTTGAATGTATACTTCAGCCTGACTAGCCCACCTTCGTCAGTTTCTTTAACAGTCTCTTTCGGCATTTCCCAATTATCTGCAAGAGGCCACACTCTGAAGGCAATGTGTTCTTGTATTAAATCCCTTGTCCCAATACGAAGGCCCGTTGGCATTCTTCGGCTACTTCATCCATTTCTACCTTTGGTTTCCGGAGTCCGAAGCGCTGCCAGATGGGGCACATGATGACATCCTTAATATCTTCTCGAACCTTCAAATCATTTTTTACATAGAACCATTCTTTCATCCATTCTCCGGGCCATCTCTTCCGAAAGGTGGGTACGGGACAGCTTGATCCAGAGCGAGCACCGAAGCTGTAGCAACCAAAGTTGTTATGATATTGCTCCTTACCCCAGGGCTTCGTTTCGTATAATAATTCATGTATATTGCAAAAGCTTTTCGCACTTGGCTCTAGGCCCTGGCTCTTCACAGCCTAGACGAAGATTCCCATTCTTATTATTGCTTCAGGGGTAAGTTGATGAAGGTAAACCTGATATATTTTCAGAACTTCTACCACAAACCTGCTTATAGGGAATCATAGCCCAGCTTTAAAAAAGCTTCGGAAGATAACGACTTCATTTTCTTTGGGAGTCGGCACAGTTCTCTCTCCGTCATCTGCCCTCACGATGGACATATCTCGAAAATATCTCCCCCTGATGTTTTCAAGGTGACTTTGCCCAATAGTTGATTTTCCGAAGACTGAATGGCTTGGTCGCCATGGTCGATCTTCGGAATCCTCACCCCCACTGTCTGCATCATAACTATCACTTTCACCAGTATCTTCAGATAAGCCTTCCAAAATCTCCCTAGTAATTTTCTCTGTATTTGTTTTTGCTATTGATTCAATGAAGCCCAGATTTTTCTCCTCAGAAAGGCTCAGCTTCATCTCGGCAGCAACCTTCTTCTCCTCAGACATCTCTTCGGAATTCCTGCCTCTCGCTTCCGAAGCTTAAAACTAGGGAGGCAACCAAATATTTGTGGGCAGAAAGCTATTTGAGCAGGCAAAACAGATGGCAAGAGAGCGTGCCAAATAAATTGTGGCGAGCCCCTATTTATACACCCATTATGTCGGAAACTGGAGGGTCCCACTTGTCAATGACTGTTGCTATTCTAGCAAAAGAAAGGTGTTTTTTCGGACCTTCGGCTCATAGCCTTCGTCCATTTCGCAATATAAATTTATCTTTACAACAAATTAATATTGCGAGGGGCTACTGTTGGGGGCCTTCGGCTTCCGAAGGTCCTCAAAAACGTAATTGACTATGTTCTCCAAAAGAAATATGTGAACAGGTACCTTCGAAGTCAAGTTGCGAGTATACAAAAGCATGGTTAAGACGAAGCTTAACTGAGCCGGCAATCACGACGAAGGATAAGACGATCACGAAGCTATGTGCAGAAGAACTTCGGCATAACGGCGGAAAGGGAAACCGACTTAAAGATGAAAAGCCAGATTAGACCTCGAAGAATTACTATAGAGTTATTGATAAATGTAAAGGGCATTAATGTAATCTTGCATGGGCTGCGACCCATGCCAATAAATAGGTGAACAGTATTCCCGTACGGTTCACGCTGACTTGGCATTCACTTTTGCGCCACGCCTGTATTTTCTTTCCTTCAAGCCGAAGGTACATTTGTAATTTATCTTTGTTTACGCAAGTAATACAAATAGGAATAGATTAATAATAATGTTTATAGAAATTATGTTATTTTCTGTATTTTGTTTGAATGTTCTCCATTTTTTATCATGATCATGAAGGTACGTCCTTCATGACCTTCGTCCTAAATTTGTTATATCCGAAGGGAAATAATGATTTGAAGGACGAAGGGCATTTGATATTTAACATTTTATGTTGCCTTGTTCTTGATTCATAGCATTTGAGAACAAGTCCCCAACAGGTCCTTTCTTGGTGGTGTCTTTGTCAAGACCTGGTTCATACAAGTTGAAAGACATGGACGGTAATGAAGTTCCAAGATCTTGAAATGCAGATGAGATTCGGAGATAATATGCATAAACTTTGTGATTTTCTTACTTTTCCCTATGGTACCCTTGAGAGCACCTAGAGGGGGGGTGAATAGGTGATCCTGTAAAACTTTAACTTAATGCCACAAAAACTTGGTTAAGCGTTAGCACAGTATTGCCAAGTGGCTGGAGAAGAGTCTTAGCGAAAACACAATAACCACAAGAGAATCAACACAGGTAGACACAGTGGTTTATCCCGTGGTTCGGCCAAGTACAACACTTGCCTACTTCCACGTTGTGGCGTCCCAACGGACGAGGGTTGCAATCAACCCCTCTCAAGTGGTCCAAAGACCTACTTGAATACCATGGTGTTTGCTTTTCTCTTCTATATCCCGTTCGCGAGGAATCTCCACAACTTGGAGTCTCTCGCCCTTACAAAGATGTTCACAAGGAAGCACGGAGTAAGGGAGGGATTAGCAACTCACACAAGACACAAAGATCACAGCAAATACGCACACACAAGACCCAGACTAAAGCTCAAAAGACTAGCACACTAGAACAGAGCTCAAATCACTAGAATGTCGAACAAGTGCACAAGAATGGAGTGTGAGTGATCAAGAGTGCTCAAGGAATGCTTGGTTGTCTCCTCCATGCGCCTAGGGGTCCTTTTTATAGCCCCAAGGCAGCTAGGAGCCGTTGAGAGCAATCCGGGAAGGCAATTCTTGCCTTTTGTCGCCTGGCGCACCGGACAGTCCGGTGCACCACCGGACACTGTCCGGTGCGGATTTCCTTCCTTGTTTGGCGAAGCCGACCGTTGGCAGCCTTGGAGCCGTTGGCACACCGGACACTGTCCGGTGCACACCGGACAGTCCGGTGCCTCCTTCTATCCGTTGGCTCGACCACGCGTCGCGCCCGGATTAAGCGACCGACCGTTGGCCCGGCGACCGTTGGCTCACCGGACACTGTCCGGTGCACACCGGACAGTCCGGTGAATTATAGCCGTACGTCATTTATTTCTTCCCGAGAGCAGCAAGTTCGCCTGAGCCAGCCTGGCACACCGGACACTGTCCGGTGCACCACCGGACAGTCCGGTGCACCCAGACCGAGCTGACTTTGGCTGAACAGAGCCATCTCATTTCCAATTCAATCTTTCATGTTTCTAGCACTTAGACACAATACATTAGTCCATAAAACAATGTACTAAGTTTAGAAACATACCTTTTGACATGATTTGCACTTTGTCCACCATATTGCATAGATCAACACAAAAGCACTTGTGTTGGCACTCAATCACCAAAATACTTAGAAATGGCCCAAAGGCACATTTCCCTTTCAATCTGCCCCTTTTTGGTGATTTATGCCAACACAACATAAAGTGACTAGAACAAGTGCAATATCAATGCAAATGAAAACCAAAAGTTGTTTTGAATCAATTTTGTCATATATGGATCATTCTTTGCCACCACTTGGTTTGTTTTTTGCAAATCAAACTCAAATTTCTATCTCTAAGTCAAACACACTTGTTAAGACATAAAGAGAGTCATTTCAAGAGAAATTGATTAAAGATTTCAAAAACTCCCCTTTTTCCCATAATCAACACTTCTCCCCACAAGAAGCGGCCTTTTGACAACAAGAGCCAATAAGAGTATTTTGACAAAACAAAAGCTCTATTCTATTATTTTCAAAATTCTCAAGTGGTAGCTGATCCATTTATTGCTTTGGCCTTTATTTTCTCCCCCTTTGGCATCAAGCACCAAAACGGGATCAATTGTGGCCCTTGAACCCCATTGCCTCACCAAAATCTTCAATGAGAATACAAAGGCAATAAGAGTACGTGAGATGAACTTGGAATAAGTTACCCTCTCATCGGAGTGCAGTGGAAGTCTTTCATGGCCCAAGTCCACCTTTTCCCTTTCAAACCTCCTTTGAGACTAAAACAAGCAAACTCAAGCATATGGTTAGTCTCAAAGGGTCAAGTTGTAACACATCTCCCCCTAAATTTGTGCATCACTTGCAAAGGACTTGTGAGGTCCGGGGAGTGTTTGTACAACTTGAGCACCACAAGTAAGCAACAAAATGCATAAGGAACATGATCAAAGGCATAAACACATGTATGCTATAAATCAATCCAAGTTCCGCGAATCTAAGACATTGAGCTCGCTACGCAACTTGCAAAAGGTCTGTTCGTCTAAAGGCTTGGTAAAGATATCGGCTAGCTGGTTCTCGGAGCTAACATGAAACACTTCGATATCTCCCTTTTGCTGGTGGTCTCTCAAAAAGTGATGCCGGATGTCAATGTGCTTTGTGCGGCTATGTTCAATAGGATTATCCGTCATGCGGATAGCACTCTCATTATCACATAGGAGTGGGACTTTGCTCAGATTGTAGCCAAAGTCCCTAAGGGTTTGCCTCATCCAAATTAGTTGCGCGCAACACTGTCCTGCGGCAACATATTCGGCCTCAGCGGTGGATAGGGCAACGGAGGTTTGTTTCTTATAACTCCATGACACCAGGGACCTTCCTAAGAATTGGCACGTCTCTGATGTACTCTTCCTATCGACCTTACATCCAGCATAGTCGGAGTCTGAATATCCAATCAAGTCAAAGGTAGACCCCTTTGGATACCAGATCCCGAAACAAGGCGTAGCGACTAAATATCTAAGAATTCGCTTCACAGCCACTAAGTGACACTCCTTAGGATCGGATTGAAATCTAGCACACATGCATACGCTAAGCATAATATCCGGTCTACTAGCACATAAATAAAGTAAAGACCCTATTGTTGGGGCGAAGGCGAAGACGCCACCCTTCGCTCGAGGCCTTCGTCGTGGTCGCCGGTCCAACGGAGACAAGACAACGGGCGAGGACACCCTTCGCTCCATACGACATCGGGCGAAGACCTACAACGAGGTCATTCCACCGTGCGGCCTCGTCCAGCATGGAGGCCCACGGGTGATCCGGCCCATCGTAACAGGCCCTGCGTGGCCACTACGTGTTACGGGCCTAATTTGTAAAGGCACCTCTGTAATTACAGTCTGTAACCCCGCTTTATGGGAATATTCTGGGGATAACCTAGGTGTCTGGGGGCACATGCGTCCTTAACACAAGACGCTGGGCACTCGGATACCTATAAATACCCCCGCACAGTGCCCTTAAGAGGCTATATTGACAGAGCTATTGCCATCTCGTGCGAGAACCCTGTTTTAGTCACTACTCCCACTGTTGGATCCCCTTGCAGCAGAGAGCAAGTCCCAACATTTGGCGCCCACCGTTCGTGCTACGAAAAAACCACCCGCGATGGCACCCAAGAAAGCTAACTCGAAGGCTGACGAGGCTGCGAAGGCAGCACTACTTGCCGCAAGAAAGGGCAAGGCCCTCGCCCTCACCCAATCCACCCACCAAGAGGCCACTGAAGACGATGTTCTCCGCACCTGCGAAGACGACACTCTCCGCACCTGCGGGCCTGAAGGACAATCGCAGCCACCCCCAGGCTTCGCCCCACTGGAGGGCGCGGACCTCACCGAGGACGGTGAAGTCCTCGGCGTCTCAGCGGAAGAACAGCTACAGCTGCGCGCCCTGCGCCTCAAGAACCGCAATCTCCAGAGGCAGAAAGAGATACTGGAGGCCAAGCGCCAGCGCATGTCCGCACTAGCCAAGGTGCGGCAAATGATACGCGACAAAGAACAGAAGGCCCAGGACCTTGAGCGGGAGATCGCGCTGATGCAGCGCGAAGGCCACCTTGGCCTGCAGCACGGGCCACCCCTGCAGCAGCGCGCACAACTGGAAGACACGCGCGAAGGCCACCTCGGCCTGCAGCATGGGCCACCCCTGCAGCAGCGCGCACAACTGGAAGACACGCGCGAAGGCCACCTCGGCCTGCAGCATGGGCCACCCCTGCAACAGCGCGCACAACCGGAAGACCCGCGTTTCCCCCAGCGCGACCACACCTTCCCGCACGCCGCGCCATTCCAAGGGGTCAACTACCTCGACGAGCGAAGTCCCCTGGCGCCACACCTGCAAGTGATGCCTTGGCCCGCTAACTTCCGGGCAGGGACCTATCCCAAGTACAACGGCAGCACTGACCCAGCACAATACATAATGAGTTATCAGGTCGCCGTTGCATCTTTCGGAGGGGACGACGCCACAATGGCCAAGTCTTTCATCATCGCCCTCGAAGGCCCAGCTCTCACCTAGTTCACGAGGCTGCCTCCGCTGTCCATTGATTCCTGGAGAAGCCTCCGAGACAAGTTCCTGCTCAACTTCCAAGGGTACCGCCCAGACACCGACGCCTTGGCCGAACTCTCGCTCTGCAAGCAGCTGGAAAAGGAGACTCTGCGGGTGTATTACCGCAAATTTTTAACACTCAAGTCACAGCTGCCCTCAGTCGATGACCAGATCGCTATCCACTACGCTATCAGTGGCCTTCGCGCCGGCGTCCTCTATAGCCACTGCATCAGAGATCCGCCCAAGAACCTCCATGAATTATATCAGCTGTTTGAAAAATACGCCAAATCCGAAGAGCTCCACCAGCGCAAGGTTGAGTCCCAAAGGAAGCCCAAAGATGCTCCACAGTCCAGCCGCACGTGGATGAGGACTCCGCAGCAAGACTCCGGTCGAGACGGCCGCAATCAATAGCAAGTGCACAACATCGCCAACCAGCACCCCGCTGCTAACGCCCCTCGTCGCCAGGAATATCCCCCCAGGGCCGCGGAAATGGAACTCGTGGTAGGGGTCGGGGGCATGCGCAGCCGCCGCGCCGATTCTACTGCCTCTTCCATGGCGAGGGCTGCGCCCACCAAACCAAAGACTGCCCAGAAACGAAGGCCACCAGAGACAGGATGGCACGGGCGCAGCCAGCCGACAACCCTAGAGTTGTCGCGCACACTTACTAGCAACCCCCTCCACCATATATCCACGCCCCCGCCCCGCATCCACCGCACCATGCTTACCAACACCATCAGGAAGTACAAATCGTACCTCCCCCACCCCCACCACCACACCAGCAACATCAAAACATCCCCCACGCCCCAAAGCAGGAAGACTTCGCCGATCAGCCGTATCGCGGAGTCATTCACATGATAACTGGGGGGTCCAGCACTGACTTCGACACAAAGCGGCAGAAGCGGGACCACTACCGCAGCATCAACCACGTCGCCATCACTGGCCCAGTCGTGCAGACAAAGTGGTCCCACATACCGTTAACCTTCAACGCACGAGACGTCGACCTGCGCAGCGCCCCCCACAGCGACGCCATGGTTATAAATTGCAGCGTGGCAGGCTGGGACCTGCACAAAGTCCTAGTCGACAATGGCAGTCAGGCGGACATCATCTTCCTCCACGCCTTCGATCGCATGGGAATAAGCCACAGCCTGCTCAAGCCTTCGGACAACCCGTTGTATGGCTTCGGCGGCAAGGGCACCTTTCCTGTCGGCAAAATAGAGCTACCTCTCTCCTTCGGTGTAGCACCCAATGCCCGAAGTGAGCAAGTGACCTTTGATATTGTGGATATGGTATATCCGTACAACGCCATCATGGGCCAGGGCTCCATCAATAAGTTTGAAGCAGCCATTCACGGACTGTACCTATGTATGAAGATACCAGGTCCGTTAGGCGTTATTACGGTCTACGACAATCAACAGACTGCGCGCAACATAGAGCGGGACTTCGTGCCCGGTCAAAGAAACGTCCGCTGCCTCACGGCCCAGCGCGAGGTCCCCACGCCCGCCACCCAACCGATAAACAGCACGACAAAGCACAGCTGCAGAGCAACGACGGGACCAAGACTGTCCCCCTCGACCAGGCCACGCCCAAGCAGACAGTCACTATCAGCGAAGACCTCACTTCGCATGAAGAGGAGAAGCTCCTCTGCTGCCTATCCAAGAACAAAGATGTCTTCGCCTGGTCAGCCCTCGACCTGGTCGGGGTCAGCCGATCCATAATTGAGCACAGCTTAGGAATCGACCCTTCGGTGAGGCCGAAAAAACAGCGGCTTCGCAAGATGTCTGACAAGAAGACAGAGGCCGCCAAGGCAGAAGTGCACCGCCTCCTAGAAGCCAAATTCATCGAGCCGGTGGCTTACCCCACGTGGCTCTCCAACGTTGTGATGGTGCAGAAAAAGAGCGGGAAGTGGCGAATGTGCATCGACTTCACCAGTCTCAATAAGGCCTGCCCAAAGGACAACTTCCCGCTGCCGCGGATCGACAAAATAGTCGATAGCGCGGCCGGATGCGAAGTCATGTCACTCCTCGACTGCTTCTCCGGTTACCACCAGATATACATGAAGGAGGAAGACAAGGCTAGCACCAGCTTTATAACACCCTTCGGCACATATTGCTTCATCAGAATGCCGGAGGGACTCAAGAACGCCGGGTCCACCTTCTCCAGGATTACCAGGACAGTGCTCGAAGGGCAAGCTGGCAGAAATATATTCACATACGTGGACGACATCGTCGTCGCCAGCAAGAGCAAGGCGGACCATCTCACTGACCTCGCCGAGACATTCGCGAACATGCGAGACGCACGACTCCGCCTAAACCCGGAAAAGTGCGTCTTCGGCGTTCGCCAAGGCAAAATATTGGGCTACCTGGTATCACACCGCGGCATCGAGGCCAACCCAACCAAAATTCAAGCCATCATAAACATGACGCCTCCGCAGTCCGCCAGAGACGTCCAGCGCTTGACGGGGAGATTGGCCGCCCTCAATAGATTCATCTCCAGATCTGCTGAGCGAAGTCTCCCTTTCCTCAAAACTCTCCATGGCGCAAAAGACTTCGCTTGGGGACCAGAGCAGGCAGCGCCCTTCGCCTCATTAAAACAGTACCTGTCGGAGTTGGCAGTCCTTACAAGCCCCGACTCTTCACTACCTCTGTTGCTCTATGTTGCGGCTTCGCCGCATGCGGTCAGCGCGGTACTGGTGCAGGAGCAAACAGTTGAGGGCGTGATCAGGCAGTGCCCAATTTATTACGTCTCCGAAGTGCTGACGCCGTCCAAATGTAACATGACAGAACTGGAGAAGATTGCCTATGCAGTCGTTATGTCTTCGCGCAAATTGCGCCATTATTTTGAAGCATTCAAGGTCCGGGTCACCTCAGACAGGGGACTCGGCGAATTGTTCAGAAACCCGGAAGCATCGGTGAGGATTGCCAAGTGGGCGACCGAACTCTCCGGCTACCACATCAATTTCGAGCCTAGAACAGCCATCAAGTCACAAGTCCTGGCAGACTTCATCGTCGACTGGACTGGGCCAATAACACAGCCGGACCCGTCCGCAGAGAGGGTTTGGACGATCCATTGCGATGGCGCATGGTGCCATGCGGGGGCAGGCGCCGCGGCAGTCATCACCTCACCAACCGGAGTCAAGCACAGATATGCGGCTTGCCTCAGCTTCGCTCTGGAATCCGACAGATGCACAAATAACATAGCAGAATACGAAGCAGTCATCCTCGGTCTCCGCAAGCTGAGGGCCCTTGGGGTCACCACCTGCATCATCAGAACAGACTCCAAGGTAGTTGCCGGCCAGGTCGAGAAAGACTATGCAGCAAAGGACCCCGCACTCATGCAATACCTCGCGGCCATCCGAAGTCTCGAGAGACAATTCAAGGGATTCACTTTGCAGCATGTGGACCGAGCCAAGAATGAAGAGGCCGACGCATTGGCCAAGGCCACCGCCAGAGGCGAGTCCCTGCCCTCCGACGTGTTCTACCATGTCATCGGCACCCCAGCCGTCCGGAGCCTCGAAGGGCTCCAAATAACCAATGACAGCGAGGGACACCGCATAGTCAACCTTATCATGACCGAAGACTGGCGGGCACCAATAACTCTGTTCCTACAGGGGTATTATCACCCAACCGACATCAACGAGGCCAAGCGCCTCAAACATCGAAGCCGGGACTTCGCACTGATTGAGGGCCAACTCTACAAGAAGGGGGTCAGTCAGCCAATGCTCAAATGCGTCACCGAAACCGAAGGTGTCCAGATCCTACGCGAAGTCCACAGTGGTACCTGCGGCTCTCACGCAGGGCCAAGGGCCCTAGCTGCTAAGGTGATCCGCCAAGGTTTCTACTGGCCCGCAATGATCTGTGCCGCAAATCGGGTCACAAGGTCCTGCGAAGCCTGCCAGAAGTTTTCCCCTCGATTAGGCAGCCCTTCGCAATTCACAAAGCTGATCGCCCACACATGGCCTCTCCAGCGCTGGGACCTAGACATCGTCGGGCCCCTACCCACGGCTCAGGGGAACCTTAAGTTCGCCTTCGTCGCTATCGAATACTTCACCAAATGGATCGAGGCAAGGGCTGTCTCCACAATAACATCAAAGACTGCCCAAAAATTCTTTTGGCAAAACATTGTTTGCCGCTTCGGAGTACCATCCGAACTAACAGTCGACAACGGCAAGCAGTTTGACAGCCAAGACTTCAAGGATTTTTGCTTCTCCATCGGCACCAAGCTTGCCTTCGCCTCAGTCTATCACCTGCAGTCCAACGGAGTTGTGGAACGCGCCAATGGAAAAATCTTCATAGCTGTCAAAAAGATGCTCCTCGACGAAAAAAGGGCAAGTGGGCCGATTTGTTACCCGAGGCGGTCTGGGCACTAAACACGACTGAGTGCAGGGCGACCGGGTTCACTCCTTTCCGCCTTCTATACGGATCGGAGGCCATGACCCCACAAGAAATAAAACATGGGTCCCCGCGAATAGTTCCTTCAGCCGTCCCCGACGTGGATGAGCCCACTTCAAAGGATCTCATCGATGGAGACCGAGTCCTCGCCCTACAGGCTCTAATCAAATACCAAGCCCAGACAAAAGCATGGCACGACCATACAGTCATCCCAAGGGAATTCAGCGAAGGGGACCTCGTACTCATCCGAACAGCTCGGACAGAGTCCAGGGGCAAGCTGGAGCCCAGGTGGGAGGGCCCCTTCATAGTCAAGACGAAAGCTTCCCCCAGCGCTTACAGGCTTACAACGCCAAGCGGCGAAGACCTGGAGCACTCCTGGAACATCGACAACCTCCGCAAATTTTTTGTTTGACTCATCAAGGCTGATTCGCCCTTGTAATTCACAAAAACAATTTTATTCTGGCCCGCACTCTTTTCCTCCCGGGGGTGAGGTTTTTAACGAGGTGGAGCCATGTAATATATAAGTGAAAAATCCCCCGCAAAAACATGCGTCGAAAAAAGACCGCGACGATGGTCTTCGACATTCGACCAATACGAAGTCACCGCGAGGCTCAGCGCTAGCCACCCTCGCGTGCGACAACTCCATGCAGAAGTCGCCTAAGGGTGCAGCCGGACTAGCACAACAAGTGCGAAAAATCGAAGTCTACCGCGAAGACTTACTGTGTAGAAGTCGCCTAAGGGTGCAGCCGGACTAGCACAACAAGTGCGAAAAATCGAAGTCTACCGCGAAGACTTACCGTGCAGAAGTCGCCTAAGGGTGCAGCCGGACTAGCACAACAAGTGCGAAAAATCGAAGTCTACCGCGAAGACTTACTGTGCAGAAGTCGCCTAAGGGTGCAGCCGGACTAGCACAACAAGTGCGAAAAATCGAAGTCTACCGCGAAGACTTACCGTGCAGAAGTCGCCTAAGGGTGCAGCCAGACTAGCACAACAAGTGCGAAAAATCGAAGTCTACCGCGAAGACTTACCGTGCAGAAGTCGCCTAAGGGTGCAGCCGGACTAGCACAACAAGTGCGAAAAATCGAAGTCTACCGCGAAGACTTACCGTGCAGAAGTCGCCTTAGGGTGCAGCCGGACTAGCACAACAAGTGCGAAAAATCGAAGTCTACCGCGAAGACTTACCGTGCAGAAGTCGCCTAAGGGTGCAGCCGGACTAGCACAACAAGTGCGAAAAATTGAAGTCTACCGCGAAGACTTACCGTGCAGAAGTCGCCTAAGGGTGCAGCCGGACTAGCACAACAAGTGCGAAAAACCGAAGTCTACCGCGGAGACTATCCGTACAGAAGTCACCTACGGCCGTAGCCGGGCTTGCACAATAACAATTACACCTGTCCGCGCAACAGTCCGCGCAAAGACCGACTACACGCACACCAGTCCAGCATAACAATTACACCTGACCAAGTACGTAACGCCTTCGCTAACATAGCCAAATGTGCGAGGGCACACAACTTCATCATACAAGCCATTTCACATGTACAAGCGAGGGCATCACACTCTACATCGGCTCAACCTTCGGAATAATTCCCATCTCCCTATAGTTGAATAACATTATCCTAAGCTCCTCACCCGCAAAAAGGCTCCGCAATTCCCCCTCACCTGTACTCATGGCAGGCGGCAACGACAACAGTTCCTGCCGGCCGGCCCTACTCACACGAAGCCGACCGCCGTCCGCCCCACTCACTCTACGCTTCGCAACCGCCCTTCGCCGCCTACACCCAGCACTCGGACCAGGCACATCTTATACATCCGCAGCGCGCGGTGAAGCCTCCGCCGCTGCCACATCCAAGGCCGCAAAATAGTCCAAGTCCTCATCCGATGACTCCTCAGTCCACTCAACCGAGCTCCCAGAGTCACCAAAATCAGAAAACTTAGATGTAGACCCATCCGATTTATTACCATCATCCACGGTCGAAGCCGCCAAAAAATTAGTAGTGGCGGTTGCGTGCGCAGGCCCAAAATCTTGAACCTGCGCAGCAACCAAGATTCAGCAACATATCCAAAATTCCCTAACTACCCACACCCACTACGCCACCTGCGAAGACCCAGCCGTCGCGGGAGCCTCCGCCGTCGCCTCCGCCGCCACCGTCGCAGGATCTTCAACCCCCGGCGCAGCAGTTGGCGGCGGGCCTTCGCCGGATGCAGCAGCTGCGGGGGCATCAGGAAAGCCTTCGGCGGTCTCCGGGAGCGGCTCCAGGGCGGCCTCCGCCAGGTTCGACTCCGGGTCAGGCAGCATGCTGTTCAAAGCCCCAAAGTCATCCACCCTCTCACCGCGCGCCGCCTGAGACACAGCACACAAATTCAGCAAACCCATACATAGCCCACATCCAACAAACACCAAACAAAGGCCAGACATTACCTGACCCCTCGTCGTCTCGGCCCGTTCCCTGACCACCTCTCGACCATGGGGACCCCACATCCGGTCGTAGAGGGCTCCGGCGGATTCCTTCACTATAGAGTCCTCGACCTTGTAGATATCACGCTCGAAATCTTCATCAACTTGGTCGAAGACTTCATAGTGCCGGCACCCTTCGCGAGAGAGCGCGTTCATCGCCCCCTCGCAGGTGACCAGGGAAGCATAGGACATAAACCCCTCCACGATGGTGGGGAGCGCCTGCAACTCCTCCTGCACCCACTCCAGGCAGCGAAGTCCGGGCTCTCGGTCCGGCACTTCGAACTCAGCGGTCCGCGCGCCCAGCTCATGGTATGAATCCATAAGCTGTTTGCGACTCCGCTCGGCCTTCGTGCGCGTCGCGTCTTCGGCCCTCTCCACGCGGCTCTGCAGGGCGCGGAGCCGCTCCTCCAACTGCTCGGCGCGCTCCCTGGCAAGACCGCCCTCCACCCGCGCCAAATTGGCCTCAACCTGCGCAGCCTGCGCCTTGGCGAGGGCCTCATTGGCCTCCCTCCTCTCCTCCGCCAGTTGGCGCCGGAGGTCAGTCTTCTCCCCCTCCAGCGCGGCCACCTTGTCCGCTAGCTTGAGCACTTACTGTCGGCGGCCGATTTTTCCTGGACGGCGTCGGCATGTTGCGTCCGAAGTCTCTCGACTTCGGCAGACACAACTGCCGTGAGGGCCCCCGACGCCGCGCGGTCTGCGAAGTCAGCCGCCTGCAAAACACACGTAACACCATAACCCCAACGAAGCCGAAAAAAAGCGAACCGAAGTCTAGCTCAATGTACCTGACTTAGTGCCTCCTTCATCTCCTTCAGCTGCCGGGACACAGCGCACGCCTCGTCCCTGACAGCAGCAAGTGCCGGCATCTCGCCGCCAGCACTAAGAGCACCACCCTTCGCCTTGGGCACTACGGCAGCCGCCGTGGTCGCCGTGGCAGGCGGAACAACGACAAGTTGGCCTTCGTCCGACCCTGCGACGTATCAACAAATTAGAAAAAAAATAAGACGAGCCAGTGACTTACCAACAAGATAGTCTTCCACACTAATGTCGGTGGCGAAGTCGGTGACGCGCTTGCCCGGCGGCGGCAACCCTCGGGCCGCCTTCACGGCCTCCGGCACCTTGCCGGACGCCGATGCAGCCTTCGCAGCCTTGGAACCTCCGGCGGCAGCCACAGCCTCCGGCGCCCTGCTGGGTGCAGGGACGGCCGACATCGCCGCCAGCGGCGGCAGGCCTCCGCCGGGGGCGGTAGCCTTCGCAGCCCCCCGCTGCCTCTTCGGCCTGGCTTCATGAAGCCTGACGACCGCCTGGCACTTCTGTGCAGCTCCTTGGCGATCCTTGTCCATCACTGCCGACACAACAGCAGCAATATTCCGCCCGTAAGGAAACACTTTCTACTCACGAACCATGCGAGATGTAAAAAAGTCTTCGCCGGCCGCGCGGGGGATAGGAACATTCCTAGGCCACCAACCCCCGGTAACCCTCAGCATCCGCGCCGAAGACCCCGGAGCTCGGGCGAAGACATCCTTCCCCCCGGGGCCGCGCATGTCCTCATCAATTCTCTAGCAAAACCATCAGAAACCCCAAGTCCTCCCACAGCAGTACCTAGTTTCCTCTTCTTAGAGGACGGGGCGGCCGCCGGTGCGGGGTCGTCTCCAGACTCTACCACCGGTTTCTTCCCGCGACGATCCACATCGTCCTAGCCAGGATAACCGCCATACGGCAGTCGATTCAATTCGAAAACCTTGTTCAAACGGTCATTCGACCCGCGGATATCCCAGCTACGCTGGCCCTCCGTCCTCGGCACGTACCGACCAACGATCCGCACCGCCCCATCCTCCGCCTCACGCACAAAGGCGGCCAGATCGCGGCTATGCAGATCCAGCGCGAAGACAGGACTTCGCACCAGCTTCCCACCATGGGAAGGCATCCGGCGAGGGCACACTTCGCCCAACGACCAGCCATGCGCCAAAGGCCATACCCCGTACGCAATAAATTCCTCAACCAAATCGCGCCCGCTGCTCAGGCCGGCGGCGCACTGAAGGGCCCCTTCGTCCGCATCCTCCTCCGCCACTTCAAAAGGCGGGTATGCTGAGTAGAAATGCGAGCACATCTCGAACACGGGGAGCCCCGGATGGTCTTCGACGGTACCCTCCGCGACGTAGAACCAAAAATCTTGCCAATTGCCCCACTTGTTGCGGGCGCAGGGAACCAACTCCACTACCTCCATCGTGGTCTTGCCGGTCTTCGGCGTAAATGTACAGGACCCAAACTGGGCAACTTCATCCCCAATCATCCTCTTCTGCCAGTGCAGGCAATAGTACTTCGCGAAGACTTCGACTGATGGCTGTCCGCCGTACGAAGTCGTCGCCCAGACATACTTCGACAGTGCCACCACGGCATTCGGAGTCAGCTGATGGATCTGAACGTTGAATCTGCGCAGGACTTCTCCAACAAATCGGTGCGCAGGAAGGCGGAGACCGGCGGCGAAGAACGCCTCGAACACAACCAACTCACCTTCCGGCGCGGGGACTTCCTCCGTCCCCGGGACACGAGCGACTCCGCCGCCAAAGTAACCCAGCCGCTGCATATCTTGCACGCGGACCGACGACATCCGCGACACACCAAAGTCCACCGTATCGCCGGCGCGCAACTCCTCCGCCGCCAAAGTACTCAGCGTTTCCTCAGACGACGCGTCGGCCGGCGGCGTAGCGGCAGCGGAAGAAGAAGAGGTCGGCATCGCTACGTACCGTCGGCGGCGGCGGGCGGTTTGCTTCACTCGAGCCAGATCTCCGGCGAACAGGAGCAAGGAGAGCAGACGAGCAGCAAGATGGTGGAAAAGGCGGCTAGGGTTTTCACGGGGCGCGGAAGGATAAAGTTCAAAACGCGCCGCCCCCGGCCCCCTTTTATACACAGGGCGCGGCGCTTCGGGAAGCCCGCAGTCCAACGGTACGGTGTCAATCAACGGTCATGTCAAAAACCCCCGCGGAACCACTTCGAGCGAGGGCAGCGTCTCCACCATCTAGCGACGTCTTCGACACCAGATGACTTAGTCGAACTGGTCCCTCGGAGGGCAAATGTTGGGGCGAAGGCGAAGACGCCACCCTTCGCTCGAGGCCTTCGTCGTGGTCGCCGGTCCAACGGAGACAAGACAACGGGCGAGGACACCCTTCGCTCCATACGACATCGGGCGAAGACCTACAACGAGGTCATTCCACCGTGCGGCCTCGTCCAGCATGGAGGCCCACGGGTGATCCGGCCCATCGTAACAGGCCCTGCGTGGCCACTGCGTGTTATGGGCCTAATTTGTAAAGGCACCTCTATAATTACAGTCTGTAACCCCGCTTTATGGGAATATTCTGGGGATAACCTAGGTGTCTGGGGGCACATGCGTCCTTAACACAAGACGTTGGGCACTCGGATACCTATAAATACCCCCGCACAGTGCCCTTAAGAGGCTAGATTGACAGAGCTATTGCCATCTCGTGCGAGAACCCTGTTTTAGTCACTACTCCCACTGTTGGATCCCCTTGCAGCAGAGAGCAAGTCCCAACACCTATCATAGACCGGTATGCTTTTTGATCAACGGACTTACCTCCTTTGTTGAGGTCGGTGTGTCCGTCGGTTCCCATCGGAGTCTTTGCGGGCTTGGCGTCTTTCATGCCAAACCTCTTGATCAAATCTTGTGTGTACTTCGTTTGGGAGATGAAGGTTCCATCCTTGAGTTGCCTCACTTGGAACCCAAGGAAGTAGCTTAACTCGCCCATCATCGACATCTCGAATTTCTGAGTCATCACCCTGCTAAACTCTTCACAAGACTTTTGGTTAGTAGAACCAAAGATTATGTCATCGACATAAATTTGGCACACAAAAAGATCACCATCACAAGTCTTAGTAAAAAGAGTCGGATCGACTTTCCCAACCTTGAAAGCATTAGCAATTAAAAAGTCTCTAAGGCATTCATACCATGCTCTTGGGGCTTGCTTAAGTCCATAGAGCGCCTTAGAGAGCTTACACACGTGGTCAGGGTACCGTTCATCCTCGAAGCCAGGAGGTTGCTCCACGTACACCTCCTCCTTGATTGGCCCGTTGAGGAAAGCGCTCTTCACATACATTTGGAACAACCTGAAAGAATGGTGAGCGGCATATGCTAGCAATATACGAATAGACTCTAGCCTAGCCACAGGAGCAAAAGTCTCCTCAAAGTCCAAACCTGCGACTTGGGCATAACCTTTTGCCACAAGTCGAGCCTTGTTCCTCGTCACCACCCCGTGCTCGTCTTGTTTGTTGCGGAACACCCACTTGGTTCCCACAACATTTTGCTTAGGACGAGGCACCAGTGTCCAAGCTTCATTCCTCTTGACGTTATTGAGCTCCTCTTGCATGGCCAACACCCAGTCCGGATCTAGCAAGGCCTCCTCTACCCTGAAAGGCTCAATAGAGGAGACAAAAGAGTAATGCTCACAGAAATTAACTAATCGAGATCGAGTAGTTACTCCCTTGCTAATATCACCCAAAATTTGGTCGACGGGATGATCCCTTTGAATCCTCGCTCGAACTTGGGTTGGAGGTGCCGGTTGCGCTTCTTCCTCCATTACATGATCATCTTGTGCTCCCCCTTGATCACACGCCTCCTGTTCATCATCTTGAGTTGGGGGTGCACCATTGTTGAGGAAGAAGGTTGATCTCATTCATCTTGTTCCTGTGGCCACAAATCTCCAATCGGCATGGTGCGTATTGCGCCCGTTGGAACTTCTTCTTCATCTACATCATCAAAATCAACAACTTGCTCTCTTGGAGAGCCATTAGTCTCATCAAATACAACGTCGCTAGAGACTTCAACCAAACCCGATGATTTGTTGAAAACTCTATACGCCTTTGTATTTGAGTCATAACCTAATAAAAACCCTTCTACGGCTTTGGGAGCAAATTTGGAATTCCTACCCTTCTTCACTAGAATGTAGCATTTACTCCCAAAAACACGAAAATAAGACACATTGGGTTTGTTACCAGTTAGCAGCTCATACGCAGTCTTCTTGAGGAGGCGGTGAAGGTAGACCCGGTTGATGGCGTGGCAAGCCGTGTTCACGGCTTCCGACCAAAACCGCTCGGGGGTCTTGAACTCTCCAAGCATCGTCCTAGCCATGTCGATGAGTGTCCTGTTCTTCCTCTCTACCACACCATTTTGCTGTGGTGTGTAGGGAGCAGAAAACTCGTGCTTGATCCCTTCCTCCTCAAGGAACTCCTCCACTTGAAGGTTCTTGAACTCGGACCCGTTGTCGCTCCTTATCTTCTTCACCTTGAGCTCAAACTCATTTTGAGCTCTCCTGAGGAAGCGCTTGAGGGTCCCTTGGGTTTCAGATTTATCCTGCAAAAAGAATACCCAAGTGAAGCGGGAAAAATCATCAACTATAACAAGACCATACTTACTTCCTCCTATACTTAGATAGGCGACGGGTCCGAAGAAGTCCATATGAAGCATCTCCAAGGGTCTTGATGTAGTCATCACATTTTTGGTGTGATGAGAGCCTCCCACCTGTTTCCCTGCTTGACAAGCTGCACAAGGTCTATCTTTTTCGAATTGCACATTAGTTAAACCTATCACGTGTTCTCCCTTTAGAAGCTTGTGAAGGTTCTTCATCCCCACATGTGCTAAGCGGCGATGCCACAGCCAGCCTATGCTAGTCTTAGCAATTAAGCATGCATCTAGACCGGCCTCCTCTTTTGCAAAATCAACTAAGTAAAGTTTATCGTCTAATACACCCTTAAAAGCTAATGAACCATCACTTCTTCTAAAGACAGACACATCTACATTTGTGAATAGACAATTATATCCCATATTGCATAATTGACTAACAGATAACAAGTTATGTCCAAGAGACTCAACTAAAAACACATTAGATATAGAGTGCTCGGATGAAATAGCAATTTTACCTAACCCTTTTACCTTGCCTTGATTCCCATCACCAAATATTATTGAATCTTGGGAATCCTTGTTTTTGACGTAGGAGGTGGACATCTTCTTCTCCCCCGTCATATGGTTTGTGCATCCGCTGTCGATAATCCAGCTTGAACCTCCGGATGCATAAACCTGCAAGGCAAATTTAGGCTTGGGTTTTAGGTACCCAACTCTTGTTGGGTCCTACAAGGTTAGTCACAATGGTTTTAGGGACCCAAATGCAAGTTTTATCTCCCTTGCATCTTGCCCCTAATTTCCTAGCAATTACCTTCCTATCCTTTCTACAAATGGCAAATGAAGCATTGCAAGCATGATATATTGTAGAAGGTTCATTAATTTTCCTAGGAACATTAACACCATTTCTCCTAGGCATGTGATTACTAGCATTTCTCCTAGCTACATTTCTACCATGCATATAGGAAGAACTAGAAGCAAACATAGCATATGAATCATAAACATGTGAATTAAAAGCATCATAACTTCTATTTGCATTTCTAGCATGTCTCCTATCATGATACATAAAAGCATGGTTCTTTTTAGCACTACTAGCCATAGGGGCCTTCCCTTTCTCCTTGGCGGGGATAGGAGCCTTATGGCTTGTTAAGTTCTTGGCTTCTCTCTTGAAACCAAGTCCATCCTTAATTGAGGGGTGTCTACCAATTGTGTAGGCATCCCTTGCAAATTTTAACTTATCAAATTCGCTTTTGCTAGTCTTAAGTTGGGCATTAAGACTAGCCACTTCATCATTCAATTTAGAAATTGAAACTAGGTGTTCACTACAAGCATCAACATTAAAATCTTTACACCTAGTGTAAACCACAACATGTTCTACACAAGATGTTGATTTATTAGCTATTTCTAACTTAGCATTCAAGTCATCGTTTATGCTTTTTAAACTAGAAATAGAGTCATGACATGTAGATTATTGGGGACTTGTTCTCAAATGCTATGAATCAAGAACAAGGCAACATAAAATGTTAAATATCGAAAGCCCTTCGTCCTTCAAATCATTATTTCCCTTCGGATATAACGAATTTAGGACGAAGGTCATGAAGGACGTACCTTCATGATCATGATAAAAATGGAGAACACTCAAACAAAATACAGAAAGTAACATAATTTTTGTAAACATTATTATTAATATATTTCTATTTGTATTACTTGTGTAGATAAAGATAAATTACAAATGTACCTTCGGCTTGAAGGAAAGAAAATACAGGCGTGGCGCAAAAGTGAATGCCAAGTCAGCGTGAACAGTACGAGAATACTGTTCACCTATTTATAGGCACGGTCGCAGCACATGCAAAATTACATTAATGCCCTTTCATTTAACAATAACTCTATAATAATTCTTCGAGGTCTAATCTGGTTTTTCATCTTTAAGTCGGTTTCCCTTTCCGCCGTTATTCCGAAGCTCTTCTGCGCACAGCTTCGTGATCGTCTTATCCTTCGTCGTGATTGCCGGCTCAGTTGAGCTTCGTCTTAACCATGCTTTTGTATACTCGCAACTTGACTTCGAAGGTACCTGTTCACATATTTCTTTTGGAGAATATAGTCAATTATATTTTTGAGGACCTTCGGAAGCCGAAGGCCCCCAACAGTAGCCCCTCGCAATATTAATTTGATGTAAAGATAAATTTATATTGCGAAATGGACGAAGGCTATGAGCCGAAGATCCGAAAAAACACCTTCCTTTTGCTAGAATAGCAACAGTCATTGACAAGTGGGACCCTCCAGTTTCCGACATAATGGGTGTATAAATAGGGGCTCGCCACAATTTATTTGGCACACTCTCTTGCCATCTGTTTTGCCTGCTCAAATAGCTTTCTGCCCACAAATATTTGGTTGCCTCCCTAGTTTTAAGCTTCGGAAGCGAGAGGCAGGAATTCCGAAGGGATGTCTGAGGAGAAGAAGGTTGCTACCGAGATGAAGCTGAGCCTTTCTGAGGAGAAAAATCTGGGCTTCATTGAATCAATAGCAAAAACAAATACATAGAAAATCACAAGGGAGATTTTGGAAGGCTTATCTGAAGATACTGGTGAAAGTGATAGTTACGATGCGGACAGTGGGGGTGAGGATTCCGAAGACCGACCATGGCGACCAAGCCATTCAGTCTTCGGAAAATCAACTATTGGGCAAAGTCACCTTGAAAACATGAGGGGGAGATATTTTCGAGATATGTCCATCGTGAGGGCAGATGACGGAGAGAGAACTGTGCTGACTCCCGAAGCTAATGAAGTCGTTATCTTCCGAAGCTTTTTAAAAGCTGGGCTACGATTCCCTATAAGCAAGTTTGTGGTAGAAGTTCTGAAGATATATCAGGTTTACCTTCATCAACTTACCCCTGAAGCAATAATAAGAATGAGAATCTTCGTCTGGGCTGTGAAGAGCCAGGGCCTAGAGCCAAGTGCGAAAAGCTTTTGCAATATACATGAATTATTATACAAGACGAAGCCCTGGGGTAAAGAGCAATATCATAACAACTTTGGTTGCTACAACTTCGGTGCTCGCTCTGGATCAAGCTGTCTCGTGCCAACCTTCCGGAAAAGATGGCCCGGAGAATGGATGAGAGAATGGTTCTATGTAAAAAACGATTTGGAGGTTCGAGAAGATATTAAGGATATCATCATGTGCCCCATTTGACAGCGCTTCGGACTCCGGAAACCAAAGGTAGAAATGGATGAAGTAGCCGAAGAATGCCAACGGGCCTTCGGCGTAATCTGCTCTTTTATTGGGACAAGGGATCTAATACAAGAACACATTGCCTTCAGAGTGTGGCCTCTTGCAGATAATTGGGAAATGCCAAAAGAAACTGTTAAAGAAACTGACGAAGGTGGGCTAGTCAGGCTGAAGTATACATTCAAATACGGAGACAAATTCGTTGAACCAGATGATGATTGGTTAAAGAGCATTGAGACTGTAAGTGATGAATTGCTTGGGGTATATTCGAAGGCCGAAGACACTGCATTGTCAGCGGCCTTCGGAGGCCGAAAAAAGAAAAGACTCAACCGAGTGTTTGATGCAGTCGGGTTTGTCTACCCCGACTACCGCTATCCAGTGCGGGGGCAAAAAAGAAAAGGTACAACTTCTGCGAAAGAAACAGCTGCAGCTGCTCCTAGCGAGCCAGCGCCGAAGAGAAAAAGGGTAAAAGTTCTCACACACCGACCATGTTATATTGAACCAGCCACGGTGCCTGAGTTCACCGGTGAGACCTCTTCGGCCACCGAGGCTAAAGAGCCAACCCTGCTGCCAGAAGTCAAAGAAATGGCCGAAGTGCCAGCGACAGAAAAGATGGAAGAACCGAAGATGGAAGAAGCGAAAGCATCAGCTGAGGGAGTGAAGATATCAGAAATTTTAAGTCCTTCAGAAGAAATTGAAGCAGCAAAAATTAAAAAGGGGCCAACAGTGACCCCAAAAAGAAAAAGAATGGTTAATGTGTTAGATGTTTTGGAAACAATTAAACTTCCAAGCACAACCCCAAAGAAGACTGCTGAAACTTCTGAGGCGCCTGCTGAAGTATCCACTGCTGAAGCTCTGAAGCAACAGACTGGAGTTGAAACAGGGCCTTCAGAACCAACCAAGGTGATGCCTTTGGAAGCAGAAGAAACAAAAATTGCAAAGGCAACCGAAAAAATGAAAATGTCAGAGCCAACTTTGGTTGAAGAGATTGATACCGCTGCCCCCGAAGCATCTTCCAAAATGTACGATTATATCGTGCGACATGCTTCGGGGAAAAAGTTATCGTAGGAAGAAGTTTTTGAAGCTAATCACTATGCCAAAGAATTGAAATATCTGAAGGGAGCACTAGTGTTCAATGGGACGAACGAAGAAGATTTCCTATACTGCCTCCCAGACAACAAAGAATTATCCGTCTGTCGGGAGATGGCTAGAAGTATGGGATTTCCGAAGCTTGAAGCTGGATTATGCGCTATGATGAAGGAGGATCTTGCGGATAGCCTTGCATATAATAGCCTTAAGGTATGAGAACTGCGCGTTTGGAAATTTTATAATTTGCAACTCATTCTTTTATTCTTATACCAACTCTTTTACATACAGGGTTTAATACTAAGCAACGCGTTAAGGGCGCAAAAGAATGCCGAAGACGAGAGCTATGAAATTGCTTTCAACAACCTACGATCAGAGGTTATTAAACTGAGAAACGAAGCTCTAGAAAAGGATAAAATTCTGCTTACATTGGTGGACAAGGTAAAAAAGGACGAAACTGCCTCAAAGGCCCAGGCCGAAGCCCAAAAACGCGAAATTAAAGGTCTTCAGAAACAGCTAGCTAGAGCCAAAGAAGAACGTATACTTGAAGAGACAAAATGAGAGCTTAGTGATCAATTGGCCAATCATTTAGAGATAAGTGTTAAGGAGCTTCGTGCATCCCAGAGAAAATGCTATGTTAAATCCATAGAGTGCGTTAAGAAGATAAAATTCAGCTTTGCCAACGTTGGCGCATTCTCTAGTGAAGAGAATTTCTCAAGAGGCAATCCTGAAGGTCCAATGGAATGGATCAGTCACGAAGCAGAGGCCTTCGAGGAAATCCTGAATAGCCGCGGTGACATCTGCGCTTTTTTGGGTGCTAGAGGGATTGCTGCTGTTTTGGAGAGGAAAGGTTGCGAGCATGTAAAATCCTTAGCGCAGTCCGAAGCTACCTTGTCCTCTGAAGACATTAAAGACCCCTCACCCGAAGCAAGCATGGTCGGCGGGAAATTCTTCACCGATATCTGGGACAACGGCGGCCGAGAAATGGCGCAAGAAATTATTCAAAAGAGTGAAAAAGGTATCCACGATGCTAGAAAAGTAGCAGAAGCTGCCGAGAAAAGTACAGAGCCCGAAGGGAAAATACGTATTAATTAGTGGTTTTTATTATGCTGTAATTTTTAATTCCAGACTTTGTTCGCGGTTTGTAATAGTAATATAGCTGTATCTTTTCTTCCCTCAGAACCTGCTGAGGCATCTCCGGGCCCCCACCCGAAGGGGGACGATGAAATTAGAAAAATGGCCGAAGCCATTATGGACAATGTTGTCGACCAACTATTGAATGAAGCTGCAGAAATAGTGCTTAAGGAGGATTGAATGCTATTGTAGAAACATTTGAAACGTAAAATGTGTAATATATTGTAACTTTGAATGTAATATATAATCTATTTACAGTTTAATTCTTTACGATGCATGAAATTTTGCATACATACCATTTTTTGAGCCTTCGGCGAAAAAACACCTTCCCTTCTTTTCATGCTTCGTGAAGAAAATCTTTTCTATATCACAAGAATTTGTTTACTTTTCTGATGAAGAACCTCCAAGCTTCGTGAAATATTCTCCGAAGCTATAAAAAAGTTTTGTGTTGCCTCTCCAATGAGGCTACTCTTCGTCTCGATTCGTCTTGTGCCTTAGCACGATTTTCTCTTTTCCAAAATATTCTCCGAAGATCAACACTGTATCCCCTTCTTGTTCCACATGCAATATGTTGTATGATGCTTATGTTATGCAAAAATGATGTGATGATGTTATGTTATGCAAAATGATATTTGTGCCGCAGATACATATCCCTGTAATAAAGCACACACACTTTTTATATCAGCGCTGACTTTTCGCTGTAAGCCTCCCTTAGGAGCTTCTTCGCCTTTTACTTTCAGCGGAATCAGCGTTTATTTTTCGCTGTAAGCCTCCCTTAGGAGCTTCTTCGCCTTTTACTTTCAGCGGAATCAGCGTTTATTTTTCGCTGTAAGCCTCCCTTAGGAGCTTCTTCGCCTTTTACTTTCGGCGGAATCAGCGTTTATTTTTCGCTGTAGGTTTAGAAAACTTACACTGCGCTCCCTTAGGAACGACTTTTTACTGTTTCGAACAATTTGTACTGTGTCCGTTAGATCAAATTTTTGATAATACAAAGGTCCTTCAAGCCACCATAAATTTGTATGCTTCGGCAACTCAAGCCTATGGAAAAGACATATTTTTATTATGGTAAAAGACGGAAGTATTACAAGAAATTGAAATTCAATAAAAGACACTTAAACTCTTCATAATTGTTCCTTATTAACAAAAAGGTAATACTGAATGTAAAAATGCGAAAGAACTGCTGTTGAGGTAGGATATTTGTCAATAAATGTGCTTCGACTCTGGCACAGTGCTATTGACTGTGCGAGCTTCAGACTCCTCTCTGAAATCCCTCTGAAGGTGATTGTGCTGACTCCCTTCTGGCTGCTGCCCTCGCTGGGTCGGCGGTGGCGGTGGAGGCTGCTGCCAAGATGCTTGGGGTTGGCTCGCCGAAGCAACAGAAGCTGCAGAGTGGTTGCCTACGTATTCTGGAATATAAGGCGAGTGATACGAAGTAGTATGCATGACCTGCTTCGGCTGACTTTGTTGCGCTGCTGCTTCTGCTATCTCCTTCTGTTTCTGGATGGTAACGTGGCACATCCTGGTGGTATGGCCCTTGTCTTCACCACAGAATAGGCAGTAAATTTTTCTTGGCTGGTCTCCAAACCTTCCCCCGAAGCCCCTGGCGCCTCTGCCCCTTGGCGCTGGCGGCCGAAAAGAACTTTGCTGCTGGCCCAAAGCTTGTGAAGAGTATTGTGGCCTTTGCTGCTGACTCCCTCGATCATCAGTTTGAGCAGAGTTATGAATTGACCTAACGTGCCTCGGGTGAAATCTTCCTCCGAAGCCCCTGGTCATTTCAGAGAACCTGAATGCTTCCTCCCTTCTTTGGCGGAAGTCATTGTCAGCTCGAATGTATTCGTCCATCTTCTGGAGCAGCTTCTCCAATGTTTGTGGTGGCTTCCTGGCAAAGTACTACGCTGAAGGTCCCGGCCGAAGCCCTTTAATCATGGCCTCAATGACAATTTCATTGGGCACTGTTGGTGCTTGTGCCCTCAGACGCAGAAACCTTCAGACGCATGCCTGGAGGTATTCTTCGTGGTCCTGGGTACACTGAAATAAAGCTTGAGCAGTGACTGGCTTCGTCTGAAACCCTTGGAAGCTAGTTATCAGCATATCCTTCAACTTCTGCCAAGAAGTGATTGTCCCTGGCCGAAGGGAAGAGTACCAGGTCTGAGCAAGGCTCTTGACGGCCATGACAAAAGATTTTGCCATACCTGCAGTATTGCCACCATACGAAGATACGGTTGCCTCGTAGCTCATCAAGAATTGCTTCGGGTCTGTATGACCGTCATACATGGGGAGCTGGGGTGGCTTGTAAGACTGGGGCCATGGTGTAGCCTGCAATTCTGTTGAGAGGGGAGAAGCATCATCGAAAGCAAAGTTTCCATGATGGAAATCTTCATACCAATCGTCCTCATTGTGGAAGCCTTCCTGATGGAGCTCTCTGCGTGGAGGCCTTCGGCTCTGATCATCTTGAACAAGATGACGAACCTCTTCAGAAGCTTCGTCTATCTGTCTCTGAAGGTCGGCTAGACGAGCCATCTTCTCCTTCTTGCGCTGCACCTGTTGCTGAAGGATCTCCAGGTTTTGGATCTCTTGATCCAAGTCATCCTCCGGAGGTGTTGGACTAACAGCCTTCCTCTTCTGGCTTCGGGCCTCTCTAAGAGAAAGGACGTCCTGATTGGGATCCAGCGGCTGTAAAGTACCAGCCCCTGTCGCTGAAGCTTTTTTCGGCGGCATGACGAAGGTGATGCTTGCCGAAAGTGTTCAAGACTCAGAAAATGGAAGTGAGTTCACCGGAGGTGGGCGCCAATGTTGGGGACTTGTTCTCAAATGCTATGAATCAAGAACAAGGCAACATAAAATGTTAAATATCGAAAGCCCTTCGTCCTTCAAATCATTATTTCCCTTCGGATATAACGAATTTAGGACGAAGGTCATGAAGGACGTACCTTCATGATCATGATAAAAAATGGAGAACACTCAAACAAAAAACAGAAAGTAACATAATTTCTGTAAACATTATTATTAATATATTTCTATTTGTATTACTTATGTAGATAAAGATAAATTACAAATGTACCTTCGGCTTGAAGGAAAGAAAATACAGGTGTGGCGCAAAAGTGAATGCCAAGTCAGCGTGAACAGTACGGGAATACTGTTCACCTATTTATAGGCACGGGTCGCAGCCCATGCAAAATTACATTAATGCCCTTTACATTTAACAATAACTCTATAATAATTCTTCGAGGTCTAATCTGGTTTTTCATCTTTAAGTCGGTTTCCCTTTCCGCCGTTATTCCGAAGCTCTTCTGCGCACAGCTTCGTGATCGTCTTATCCTTCGTCGTGATTGCCGGCTCAGTTGAGCTTCGTCTTAACCATGCTTTTGTATACTCGCAACTTGACTTCGAAGGTACCTGTTCACATATTTCTTTTGGAGAATATAGTCAATTATATTTTTGAGGACCTTCGGAAGCCGAAGGCCCCCAACATAGACAATTCACCAGAAAGCATTTCATTCCTCTTTATTTCTAAAGCAAGGGATTTTTGAGCTTCTACAAACTTATCATGTTCATCATATAAGAGATCTTCTTGCTTTTCTAGCAATCTATTCTTATCATTCAAAGCATCAATCAATTCATTTATTTTATCCACCTTGGTTCTATCTAGACCCTTGAATAAACATGAATAATCTATTTCATCATCATCACTAGACTCATCCTCACTTGAAGAAGCATAAGTACTAGTGTTATGAGTGCTTACCTTCTTTTCCCTTGCCATGAGGCAAGTGTGATGCTCGTTGGGGAAGAGGGATGACTTGTTGAAGGCAGTGGCGGCGAGTCCTTCGTTGTCGGAGTCGGACGAAGAACAATCCGAGTCCCACTCCTTGCCAAGATGTGCCTCGCCTTTTGCCTTCTTATAGTTCTTCTTCTTCTCCCTCTTGTTCCCTTGTTCCTGGTCACTATCATTGTCGGGACGGTTAGCAATAAAATGACCAACCTTACCACATTTGAAGCATGAACACTTCCCCTTTGTCTTGGTCTTGCTTGGCTGCCCCTTGCGACCCTTTAGCGCCGTCTTGAAGCACTTGATGATGAGGGCCATCTCTTCATCATTGAGCCCGGCCGCCTCAACTTGTGCCACCTTGCTAGGTAGCGTCTCCTTGCTCCTCGTTGCCTTGAGAGCAATGGGTTGAGGCTCATGGATTGGACCGTTCAACGCGTCGTCGACATATCTCGCCTCCTTGATCATCATTCGCCCGCTTACAAATTTCCCAAGAACTTCTTCGGGCGACATCTTGGTGTACCTAGGATTTTCACGGATATTGTTCACCAAATGTGGATCAAGTACAGTAAAGGACCTTAGCATTAGACGAACGACGTCGTGGTCCGTCCATCGTGTGCTTCTGTAGCTCCTTATCTTGTTGATGAGGGTCTTGAGCCGGTTGTATGTTTGGGTTGGCTCCTCTCCCCTGATCATTGCGAATCTTCCAAGCTCGCCCTCCACCAACTCCATTTTGGTGAGTAAGGTGACGTTGTTCCCCTCATGTGAGATCCTGAGGGTGTCCCAGATCTGCTTGGCATTGTCCAAGCCGCTCACCTTATGATACTCGTCCCTGCACAAAGAGGCTAACAACACAGTAGTAGCTTGTGCATTTCTATGAATCTGTTCATTGATAAACATAGGACTATCCGAGCCATCAAATTTCATTCCACTTTCCACAATCTCCCATATGCTCGGATGGAGAGAGAACATGTGACTACGCATTTTGTGACTCCAAAATCCGTAGTCCTCTCCATCAAAGTGAGGAGGTTTGCCAAGTGGAATGGAGAGCAAATGAGCATTTGTACTTTGCGGAATACGAGAGTAGTCAAAAGAAAAGTTCGAATTAACCGGTTTCCTTCTCTCGTAGTCGTTGTCGTCGTTGTCCTTTTGGGAGGAAGTGGACTCATCGTTGTCGTCGTAGTAGACGATCTCCTTGATGTGTCTTGTCTTCTTCTTCTTCCCATCTTTGCGTTTGTGGCCCGAGCCCGAGTCGGTAGGCTTGTCATCCTTGGGCTCGTTGACGAATGACTCCTTCTCCTTGTCATTGATCACAATCCCCTTGCCCTTAGGATCCATCTCTTCAGGCGGTTAGTCCCTTTCTTGAAGAGAACGACTCTGATACCAATTGAGAGCACCTAGAGGGGGGGTGAATAGGTGATCCTGTAAAACTTTAACTTAATGCCACAAAAACTTGGTTAAGCGTTAGCACAGTATTGCCAAGTGGCTGGAGAAGAGTCTTAGCGAAAACACAATAACCACAAGAGAATCAACACAGGTAGACACAATGGTTTATCCCATGGTTCGGCCAAGTACAACACTTGCCTACTTCCACGTTGTGGCGTCCCAACGGACGAGGGTTGCAATCAACCCCTCTCAAGTGGTCCAAAGACCTACTTGAATACCATGGTGTTTGCTTTTCTCTTCTATATCCCGTTCGCGAGGAATCTCCACAACTTGGAGTCTCTCGCCCTTACAAAGATGTTCACAAGGAAGCACGGAGTAAGGGAGGGATTAGCAACTCACACAAGACACAAAGATCACAGCAAATACGCACACACAAGACCCAGACTAAAGCTCAAAAGACTAGCACACTAGAATGGAGCTCAAATCACTAGAATGTCGAACAAGTGCGCAAGAATGGAGTGTGAGTGATCAAGAGTGCTCAAGGAATGCTTGGTTGTCTCCTCCATGCGCCTAGGGGTCCCTTTTATAGCCCCAAGGCAGCTAGGAGCCGTTGAGAGCAATCCAGGAAGGCAATTCTTGCCTTCTGTCGCCTGGCGCACCGGACAGTCCGGTGCACCACCGGACACTGTCCGGTGCGGATTTCCTTCCTTGTTTGGCGAAGCTGATCGTTGGCAGCCTTGGAGCCGTTGGCACACCGGACACTGTCCGGTGCACACCGGACAGTCCGGTGCCTCCTTCTAGCTGTTGGCTCGGCCACGCGTCGCGCCCGAATTAAGCGGCCGACCGTTGGCCCGGCGACCGTTGGCTCACCGGACACTGTCCGGTGCACACCGGATAGTCCGGTGAATTATAGCCGTACACCATTTATTTCTTCCCGAGAGCAGCAAGTTTGCCTGAGCCAGCCTGGCGCACCGGACACTGTCTGGTGCACCCAGACCGAGCTGACTTTGGCTGAACAGAGCCATCTCATTTCCAATTCAATCTTTCATGTTTCTAGCACTTAGACACAATACATTAGTCCATAAAACAATGTACTAAGTTTAGAAACATACCTTTTGACATGATTTGCACTTTGTCCACCATATTGCATAGATCAACACAAAAGCACTTGTGTTGGCACTCAATCACCAAAATACTTAGAAATGGCCCAAAGGCACATTTCCCTTTCAACCCTTTTCCTTTCAAGAGGGGAGAAAGGTTTTTAATGGGGCCATAGGTTGTAATTTTTATTTTTTTCTTGTGCAGCCCTGTGCAATACAAGGGCCAGCTTCCCCCACATGTAAAATGTAAAGATCTGGGATTACACCATCGAGTGTAAAAAAGTATGATGAAGCTCCAAAGTCGTTCCTAAGGGAATGCAGAGCTAAAATACCACCTAAGTGAAAGGTGAAGAAGCTCCAAAGTCGTTCCTAAGGGAATGCAGAGCTTAAATGTCACCTAAGTCAAAGGTGAAGAAGCTCCAAAGTCGTTCCTAAGGGGATGCAGAGCATAGCTCCAAAGTCGTTCCTAAGGGAATGCCGAGCTGAAGTACCACCTATGTAAAAGGTGAAGAGACTCCAAAGTCGTTCCTAAGGGGATGCAGAGTCTGGATGTGTTTCGCGTGAGTTTTTTACCTTCGGCATACATTTGCATACTTCATCACATCATCTTTTGCATTCATACAAACATACATTAGGCATCTGTAGATTCATCATCATGACATAAAGCATAAAGCATTAACCAGAAAGGCGAGGGTTTCTGCCTCTAATGAGAAAACGCTTCGTATATACGAAGATGCTTCGTCTCAAATGAAGTTTCGTTGTATATGAGAGAGCCGATCTTTGATTTTTCTCAAAAGGTGCTTCGACGTGAACAAAAAGAAGGGAAGGTGTTTTTCGCCTTCGGCTCAAAAAGCTACGGGCATTGATTTTGTCCACAGCAAAGCAGACGACACATGAATGAAAGGTAAAATAGAATTACAAAGCATTTACAAATATTTACAACTATCTATTCACATTCAATTACAATTCTTTGTCAAATAATACACTTTCTTGCATAAAGAATTTCCAAAAGTGTTTCTACAAATATTAACAAAAGGAGCTTCTAAAGTCTTCTTCAATGCTTTAGAATTAGCTTCAGTTTACTAACTTTCGACACCATCACCCTGAATAATGACGAAGGCAAGGGTAATGAGGAATATGGTAAGGAAAAACATAAAATAAAAGAATAGAGGTAAAGAGCTATACTTTGTAGAGCAAATTTTGAGCTTCGTTTCCAGCCAACTCTCGGCCGCCCTTTGCCCGGATTTGGGTGATAAATTTGTTGCCTATGCTTCAAGCTTTGACTAGAATATCAACTAGGTCTGATGGTGAAAGGCTGAAATTTAGCCTGTTAACGACTCTTAAATGATTACATCTGGCTTTCATGAAAGCAGTAGTAGTGCCACGAGAAGCCACTAGCGCACAGAAATCACCATGGCTAGTTATGACTTCGTTGAGGACGTCAACTTCTTTTTCAACACATTCAAGAGCTCCGGGAATATCTTCGGTAGAAAGGGTAACTTCTTCAGATACGGGTCCAACAGAATTGAAGATCCCCTTCAGTCGAGCAATACATTGAGTAGCGAAACTGAAGCATTTATCTCGAAGAATTTTGATTGTTTCGCTCAGTTTAACATTCTTTTCAACTTCTGCTTCAATTCTCGCGTTCAGCGTCTTGGACTCGCGATTGAAGCGATCTGAGTTCTTTTCCAAAAGTGTTCGAGCTTCTTCTAGCTCTTTGCCCAATTTTTTATTTTGAGAATGCTCTTCGGCGAGTGAGCTTTCAGCTGAACACAGCAAGCTGTCTTTTTCCTTCAAAGAATTTTTATGTTTTTTAATCTTATCTTCAAAGCCTTCGATAACGATTTCATTTTTTCTGTCTTCGTCATCCTGCTGCATCTTCAAGGACTTGCTCAGTAATAGACTCTGAAAGACGAATTAAAGTTAGAATACTTAAATTGACACGATAAAAAATGTAGTAAAGGAATCTTACTTTGAAGTTTGAGTAAAACAAGCTGCCAATAATGTGTTGTTGCCTGTAACAACTGATGTCCTTTTCTAGCTTTGGGAATCCAATGCTTTTCGATAAGTGCTTATGATTTTAGCCCTAGCGCGGTCGCGAATGCATCCCAAAATCTCTTCGTTGACTCCACCAAAGAGCATGAATCCAGGCTGGTAGCCGCAGGATATGGCAAACTCCTTCAATTCTGATATGTCCTCTTAGAAAAGTTGTTGGCCACCCAGGTGTCGAAGGTCAAAATTCTTATCTTTCGAAGAGGTCTCTTCAATTCTCTTTCCCTTATCAGGAGGCGCTACGGCTACATCTTTCTCAGCAACCACATCCAAAATAAGTCTGTCAATTTTCGACATTGTGGTTGCAAGATTATCGGCTTCGACTCTGGCATTATCTTCAACATCAACATGCATAATAGCTTTATCCGCCAAAGTTGGGGCGGGGTCTGTTCAATAGGTTGCATCACATTCATCATCCGTTGTTCCTTCTGCCCCCCGGCTTTCCCCTTAGCAGCCGAAGCGATTTCCTTTGACTGCAAGAGGCTAGTCAGATCTAACCTTAGAGGACTTAGCATTGCGAATGGGATGGGTTCAATCACTACCTTCAAAATTTGTGAAACATCAGCAGCAGAAGGCGAAGAAGGACCCATAGTCTTGTCTGGCACATCTTGTACCTTCGTCTATATAGAAGACATCCTGACAAGTTTTTGTTTCTTGGGAGCCGAATCCTTCGGCTCCAATAGAGTTTTTTGCTTCTTCAAAGCTTTTTGGTCTTCCTTGACTGACTGGATGCCTGTCTGTTTAGAATGCTGACAACTCTTTTCCTTTTAGCTCCTCTGTCCCCTTCATCAAGTCTCTCGTAATCTGGGTACTCAAAATTCAGAGCATCCATCACACGGTTCAACCTTCGTTTTTGACGGGTGCCGAAGGCAATAGTCATGAATTGATCCTCTTCTTCGTATAATTTCTGAGAATTTTATTGTACATTGTCTCTATCATCTCTAGCCATTCAGTGCACGGTTTGCTAAATTTATTCTAGAATTTAAACTTGTAAGGAAGTCAAACAGGTTCATACTTCTTTCCTTCTCCTTTTTCTTCGGCATTCCCCATCCACTAGAGGTTGGAAACGTCATGTTCGCCAAGTATTCTTGCACCAAGTCCCTGGTGCTAATGTGCTCAGCCACACCTCTAAACTCCACCTCAGCAAGTTGGCATGGGGACCCCAACTCCATATTGCATAGAGGTCGATTCATGCCGAAGTTCAGTCTCAAGGGACTCATTACCATGCTCATGAGATTCTCCCTTTCCTTCCCATCGGCCTTCATGTAAAACCACTCGTTTGTGCACTCGGTTGGCTATTTGGTGCAATAGCCAATCACGGGGGCCTTTGTGTCCTTCCGGTATGCAAAGTTGTAGCATCCAAAGTTCTTATGCAGGCCATTGGCTCTTGCCCTCGTCTGATAATGAAGCTCGTGCACCCGACAGAACCCTTAGGCGTTGGCACTTTTCATTGGCTTCGAAGAGCCCAGGTATACACGCTGAGCCTAACAATGGCATTGGGGGTCATCTAGTGTAGGTAGAATTCAAACTTTTCAAAACTGCACCAATCATCTCATAAAGGGGGAACCGAAGTCCTGCCCTGAAGAAGCTCTTCAAGATTACAACTTCATATTCTTTCGGCTCTGGAATCGTCTCCTCTCCAGCAAAACGAACCAGTTGATCATCATTTTCTCCAAAATATCCTAGTTTCTTCATTAGAACCAAACCCTCAGCTTTAATTTTGGATCTACCGAATTCAATATGGCTGGGCTTAGTCGGACATAGGATACTATCATCATCCTCACTTTCATTTTCACTTTTAGCTTTAGCCACGGTCTGTTCAGCTTCAGCATTAGTAATACCTTCGGCAATAGTTTTTTCCTGCACAACCAACCCAGAACGCCTCATCATTTCTAAGATGGGAGTTGTCTCAGTGGTTTTAGTCTCATCTCCCTTGCGGGTCACCCTAGTAGTTGATCTTACTCTAGCCATTTCGATGTTCAGACTCTAGCAGACGAAGTTGCGCTTGAGCGGTGAAATGCTTGTTCGAAACGTAACGCGGAAAGATTTGGCTTCGGTGAAAATTTTCAGCAGCACGATCGTGCAATAGCAATGAATGTTGTGGTATCTTCTCACCAACTTATCTGTTTATATAGCCCTGCAGGAGAAGAAGGCGAACCGCCAAGACGCTCGTACTGACTGGTCGATGACCAATAAGTGCTGTGAATTTTATTCGTTTTTTGATAACAAGCTCAGGGAAGGTGTTTTTCGGACCTTCGATATTCCGAAGCCTTCGTACTTTTTGTGGATCGAGCTCGTTATGAAAAACGATCTAGCACCACGAAGGGGCTACTGTTGGGGGTCTTCTTCTCCGCCGAAGGTCCTCAAGACAAAGACATCACCAACAAAGTGATTTTGAGGACCCTCTCTCTCTCTATCGAAGGTCCTCGAGACGAAGATCTTGTCTAGAAGCAACGATGGCGAGTACCGAAGCTGTCACCGAAGGACGACAGCTTCGGCTTAGATCAAGCCGAGGAGGAAAAGACTAGCTAGTCCCTAGTGATTTATGTTACCATTATGAAAAATGTTAATGTTGTAAATGTACTTTTACCCGGTTTGCGTCCCGTGCCTATAAATAGGTGAACAATACCCTCGTACTGTTCACGCTGAATTGTAATTGCTCTCGCATCTACACCTTCAAACAAGCTTAAGGTATCAATGTAATATAAATTTGGTTAATGTTCATGTGCGTATTATGAAATACATATCTATAAGAATCAATAGATTACATTCATTGTCTTTATATATATTTATCCTCATGAATCATGAAGGCATGTCCTTCATTACCATCGTCTGAAGACTATTATATCCGAAAGGAGATAATACTTCGAAGGACGAAGGTCCTTAATCCTTAACAATTGTGTTGCCTTGTTCTTGATTCATAGCATTTGAGAACAAGTAACCAACAGACCCCGTTATCAAGATGAGTACAATCAATTCCTGACCTCGTGCGAGTGCTCGAAAAATCGCTCGACTTCTACCGAGATCCTCAATTACCATGGCAGCTACTCGACCTAGCATACTAGTATTCATCTCGAAGGAATCCTAAATTCATGCAACTAGGTGTTGGGGACTTGTTCTCAAATGCTATGAATTAAGAACAAGGCAACGCAAAATGTTAAAGGTTAAAGCCCTTCGTCTTTTGAAGCATTATTTCCCTTGGGATATAATGATCTTCTGACGAAGGTTATGAAGGACATACCTTCATAATCGCAGTATACATTAATGAAAGAAGAAGCATGTGAAACATAAAAAACAACATGAATGATTATATAGCATTATTAACTCATCTTCTATTATATTATCATGAATAAACAGAAATAATGCAAAATTACATTTGTACCTTCGGCTTGACAGAAGGAGATAGTACAAGCGTGATGCACGAGCGAGTACAAATCAGTGTGTCCAGTACGGGGGTACTGTTCATCTATTTATAGGCACAGGGCGCAGCCTGTATGAAATTACATTTATACCCTTTACAATTGATTACATTCGTGACACAAACTATCATGGGTCAATCTGTCTTTTCATCTTTAAGTCGGTGCAACCCTTCAACTTAGGCATGACGTTATGCCGAAGTTCCCTGTAAGGTAGCTTCGGCGTTATTTCCGTGCTGATCTTCCGAAGGTGTTTCTTCTTATAGGACCTTCGGCTACGAAGCAGACCCCCAACACTAGGGTTTCAAGCAATTCCTACACTTAAGTGCACATTACAAGCCTACAAACATTAAGTGCGGTAAAATAACATATATAACTGCTCTGCATAAAACCGAGGCTTGCCTTCAAATGCGGGTGTGGCGGAAGGTTCCTCGGCGATGGGCCCGGGAGCTGGTTCCCGGGCTTCTTCTTGCTGAGCCTCTTGCTCTTGGATCAACACGTACTCTCCATCCGCGAGATTGCAATCTAATGAATGCAAATACATGAGAATGTATGTGACATATATATACCCCTTGTGCATGCTAGGAATTAAAAGTTTCTTTCATCCTTTACTTTAAAAGGCTTTTATGGGGGTAGGTTGAACTATGTTCCTACTCTAGAAGTTTCCAAAAATTCTACAAAAATTCCAGTGGCTTCTTATTGACTTAGTTAAGCTTTCCTAAAAGTTTGGGAGGTAGAGCAGAAAGGGGCTACCTTGTACAAAAATGATAAGGTCTAGGGCAGAGAGGGCACTTTGAACTACAACCCATGTGTAGAAGTGTCTTCTGCTCTAAAGCTTATTTTTGCTGATGTTTATGGGTACTATTATGCTTCTATGCCAAATGTATACAAAGAAACCTAATGGTTATTTTAATGGTGATTTTCTAAAGTTTGGGGCTTAGTGAGTGCTTACACTAACACTCTTTTTGAAAAATGTCAAACAACAGATTTTCCAATTTTTATAGTTTCTTCTTTGCGCAAGAACAATCATTCCCAAAGTTGGTCATTTTTACTCATAGGGGATGGGTTGTATGATTTCTTAAAGTTTTATAAACTTTCTCATGGGCCAGGGGTGGGCCATGTTCTACTGTGCAACTACCTCATTTTTATATTTTTCTCTCATAGCATATGGCTCAGGTGTTTAGAGAAAAATAAGGTTGCTCACTGTTTTCCACTTTTGGTTCCTCTTTTTATTTCCTAAAGGTAATTGCAAAAACATAACTTCATTTGTTTAACCCACTTACCTTGGTGTTCTGAGGTGGTTAATATTTTTGTAGTGGTATAACAAGGGTTTAGTGACTACCAAAATTTTCTTAACATTAGTGCATAGATACTATTATTTTTAACCATTATCTTTACTCAAATACTCAATATCTAAATTAAATAAAAAAAATCCAGAACAGTACTGGACTATGGTTCAACATATTTTCCCCACAAACTATACCACTTAGACATGCTAGAAAAATAGTGTTGCTCTGTAGTTCCTACTTTTAGTTTCCTTTTTCCTTTTTCTAAATTTTGGGTAAAAACAGGTTTTGGTGAATAAATCATGCTTCACTTTGTGGACTGTGGTGCTTAGCATTTTTAAATAGTGCTACTACTTGATAAGTATCTCCACATATTTTCTCGACTCCTGCATAAGAGCTTTTCTATTTTTGTCTCCTTTTTCTTGGGTTAGGCAGTTTGCTTATTTAAATCAAAACCTTAAAACAAGTTACTGTACAAAGGTGATTCTATATTTTGGGTTGCAAGCTTGAAGTACACAAAGTTTAACAAAATTGGTCTCATGAAATTTGGGTCAGTAGTCAATAAGTTACAGATTTTTGAAGCTTGCTGCAGAATTAAAACGTATTTCGAATTAAAAAGGAAAAGAAAAGTTGTTTTGCGCTCGACCCCCTAGATTTTTCCACTGTTTTCTCTTTCACTAATGCCCTCGGGCTCCTATTCACCTGGGTCGCTGACTGTGCAAAAGGGCCCTCAGTCTTTTAAGGATTTCAACCCGCGCTCCCTTTTCCCCTCGCCAGAACAGCGCCTAGAGCGTGTCGGGGACTGGGTCATGGAGCTTCGGGTTGGTCAGGCGAACTCGAGGGCGGTAGTGATCAGACGGCGGCGAGCGAAGCAAGCCGGTCCACGGGCGCAGGCTGGTGTAGGTTGCCGGCAAGCTTCAATCCGAGGGCCAAGTGCGGTAGAGCTTCGAGGCAACGCTCAGGGAGCTTGGCGGGGCCTTGGTGAAGCTGTTCTCGGGCTTGGATTGGCAGTGGAGGCTCGGAGTGGCCGGTCCCCGTGCTTCGGTGGGAGACAATGATCGACGGGTGGTGTCAGGGCCTCCCCGGCGTGGTAGAGTTCAATCGAGCAAGGCTACAAGCTACGGGAGGGTGCGGGGGAGCCTCTGGCGAGTTTGGTTGGGCGATGGGATGGCTGGGACGAGCTAGCCACGGCGGTTGAGGCTCGGATGGTTTTGGCGGGCGGCGTGGGGCTCACCGGAGCTGTGGACTTGCTTGAGGGAGTGAGGCGGGTTGATCGTGCACTTCGGGGAAGGTTTTATAGGCATACATCCTTGATTTTCGCCTTCAATATGGCTGGGCTTAGTCAGACATAGGATACTATCATCATCCTCACTTTCATTTTCTCTTTTAGCTTCAGCCACGGTCTGTTCAACTTCAGCATTAGTAATACCTTCGGCAATAGTTTTTTCCTGCACAACCAACCCAGAACGCCTCATCATTTCTGAGATGGGAGCTGTCTCAGTGGTTTCAGTCTCATCTCCCTTGCGGGTCACCCTAGCAGTTGATCTTACTCTGGCCATTTCGATGTTCAGACTCTAGGAGATGAAGTTGCGCTTGAGCGGTGAAATGCTTGTTCGAACCGTAACGCGGAAAGATTTGGCTTCGGTGAAAATTTTCAGCAGCACGATGGTGCAATAGCAATGAATGTTGTGGTATCTTCTCACCAACTTATCTGTTTATATAGCCCTGCAGGAGAAGAAGGCGAACCACCAAGACGCTCGTACTGACTGATCGATGGACCAATAATTGCTGTGAATTTTATTCGTTTTTTGATAACAAGCTCAGGGAAGATGTTTTTCGGACCTTCGACATTCCGAAGCCTTCGTACTTTTTGTGGATCGAGCTCGTTATGAAAAACGATCTAGCACCGCGAAGGGGCTACTGTTGGGGGTCTTCTTCTCCGCCGAAGGTCCTCAAGACAAAGACATCACCGGCAAAGTGATTTTGAGGACCCTCTCTCTCTACCGAAGGTCCTCGAGACGAAGATCTTGTCTAGAAGCAACGATGGCGAGTACCAAAGCTGTCACCGAAGGACGACAGCTTCGGCTTAGATCAAGCCGAGGAGGAAAAGACTAGCTAGTCCCTAGTGATTTATGTTACCATTATGAAAAATGTTAATGTTGTAAATGTACTTTTACCCGGGCTGCGTCCTGTGCCTATAAATAGGTGAACATTATCCTCGTACTATTCACACTGAATTGTAATTGCTCTCGCATCTATACCTTCAAACAAGCTTAAGGTATCAATGTAATATAAATTTGGTTAATGTTCATGTGCGTACTATGAAATACATATCTGTAAGAATCAATAGATTACATTCATTGTCTTTATATATATTTATCCTCCTAAATAATAAAGGCATGTCCTTCATTACCATCGTCTGAAGACTATTATATCCGAAAGGAGATAATACTTCGAAGGACGAAGGTCCTTAATCCTTAACAATTTTGTTGCCGTGTTCTTGATTCATAGCATTTGAGAACAAGTAACCAACAGACCCCATTATCAAGATGAGTACAATCAATTCCTGACCTCGCGCGAGTGCTCGAAAAATCGCTCGACTTCTACCGAGATCCTCAATTAGCATGGCAGCTACTCGACCTAGCATACTAGTATTCATCTCGAAGGAATCCTAAATTCATGCAACTAGGTGTTGGGGACTTGTTCTCAAATGCTATGAATTAAGAACAAGGCAACACAAAATGTTAAAGGTTAAGGCCCTTCGTCTTTTGAAGCATTATTTCCCTTAGGATATAATGATCTTCTGACGAAGGTTATGAAGGACATACCTTCATAATCGCAGTATACATTAATGGAAGAAGAAGCATGTGAAACATAAAAAACAACATGAATGATTATATAGCATTATTAACTCATCTTCTATTATATTATCATGAATAAACAGAAATAATGCAGAATTACATTTGTACCTTCGGCTTGACAGAAGGAGATAGTACAAGCGTGATGCACGAGCGAGTACAAATCAGTGTGTCCAGTACGGGGGTACTGTTCATCTATTTATAGGCACAGGGCGCAGCCTGTGTGAAATTACATTTATACCATTTACAATTGATTATATTCGTGACACAAACTATCATGGGTCAATCTATCTTTTCATCTTTAAGTCAGTGCAACCCTTCGTCTTAGGCATGACGTTATGCCGAAGTTCCCTATAAGGTAGCTTCGATGTTATTTCCATGCTGATCTTCCGAAGGTGTTTCTTCTTACAGGACCTTCGGCTACGAAGCAGACCCCCAACAGTAGCCCCTTTGCGGTGCTAGATCGTTTTTCATAACGAGCTTGATCCGTGAAAAATTGTCCTAGGCTTCGGAATGCCGAAGGTCCGAAAAACACCTTCCCTGAGCTCGTTGCCGAGAAACGATTAAAATAATCCGAGCGCGGGGTGGTCCCCCCATGCAACGGGTATGCACGATCTGCCGATTCATCTTGCACACACCGTGGTCTACCGTTCAGTGAGTGCGGGTGACTGTTGAGCGGGTATGTGCGACTTGATGATTCACCTTCACACTTGTAGCACTATATAAACAGACGAGTAGGTGTGAAGTTACCACATCATTCATTGCCATTGCACTGTTGTGCTGCTGAAAAATTTAACCATAGTCGAAGCTTTTCCATCGCATTCTCAAGCAAAGCATCATTTTGAACTAGCTTCGTCATAAGAGAGAGCTTCGTCACAACCATAAAAATCATCAACATCCGTAAGAACTGCAAGGAATTCAACACCTGATGGCTAGAGTACGTTCAACCGCTAGGGTGACCCGCGACGGAGAAGAGGCCGAAACTACAGAGACTGCTCTGATCTCTGAAGTGATGAAACAATCGGGAATGATTGTGACAGAGGTAGCTGCTGAGGAAGGTTCACCTGCTGGCGAAGTTGAATATGCTGACATTGAAGAAGATGTTGATGATGAAGAAGAGGAAGATTATAATACTCTCATGCCAGCCAAACCCAGTCACTTGGACTTTGGAAAATCTACCGTTTCTGAGGCTGATATGCCTATGATGATAAAGCTAGGCTACTTCGAAGAAGCTAAGAAGAAGCTGATTCGTTTTTGCGGAGAAGAAACCACTCCGACACCGGAAAAAGATGAGGTGGTAGTTTTCAGGAGCTTCTTCAGAGCAGGATTGAGGTTTCCTTTGAACGAAATGATTGGAGAAGTTTTGGAAAACTACGAGATCTATCTTCATCAGCTGACTCCTAATGCTATCGTTAGGCTCAATGTCTTCATCTAGGCTCTCCGAAGCCAAGGAACAGACTCGAATGCTGAAGCCTTCTGCCGAGTGCACGAGCTTCATTATCAGACGAAGGCCAGAGAAGATGGTCTTCATGAGAACTTTGGTTGTTACAATTTCGCCTACCGCAAAGATATGAAGACTCCGGTGGTTAGCTATCGCACCAAGTGGCCAACTGGTTGGAAAAATGAGTGGTTTTATGTGAAGGCTGATGAGAAGAAGAGGGAGAAGCTCAAGACGCTAGTACTGAGCCCTCTAAGCTTAAGCTTCGGGCTGACTAGGCCACTGTGCCGTATGGAGCTGGGGTCACCATGCCAACAAGCTGTGGAAGAATTCCAGGTGGTAGCCGAGCAGATCAGCACAAGAGATCTAGTCCAAGAATATCTGGCCTATAGGGTGTTCCCGACGCTGAGTGAATGTAACATACCGAAGCTAAAGGGGACAAAGGAGAAGAAAGAACTTGTGCAACTACCTTATAAATTCAAATTTGAGAAACAGTTCAAAGGGCCATGTCAAGAATGGTTAGAAATGATAGAAACCATGTGCAACGAAATTTTGGGGAATTACACTAAAAAAGAAGATCAGTTGATGACTGCAGCCTTCGGCACCCGACCGAAGCGAAGGTTGAATCGGGTGATGGATGCCCTGAACTTCGAATATCCTGATTATGAGCGATTGAACAAGGGTGCCGAAGGGCAAAACAGAAAAAGGATTGTTAGTGTTCTGAGCAGACAAGCTACCAGAATGGTAAAAGAAGATTAAGAAATTCTGAAGAGGAAAAAATCGAGCCCTGAGCCGAAGGTAGCTGCTCCGAAGAAGAGGAAAGTTGCGGCTCCGAAGCCAAAAACAACTGAAATAGAAGAAGAGACTCCTTCAACACCTTCAGCTGCCGACGTGGAAGAAATTTTAAAGGTAATGACTGAATCCTTGCCTATCACGCTAAGTCCACTGGGACCACATCTGACGAAGCTTTTACAGAAGAAGGGGGAGCTCTCTACAGCGAAGAAGTCTGCTAGGACAAAAAGGCGGAGAATTATTACTGTTATTGAAGCCATTGAAGAAACACCACCGCCGGCCTCGGTGTCAAAAACACTAGCTGCCGAAGACGCTACAGCTACCGAAGCTGCCCCCGCTGAAGCTGCAACTACCAAAGATACAAATCTGGAGGGCACATTTTCTGATATCGATAAAATGCTTTTGAATATGGCCGCGGAAGAAGCTGCTACAGCTGCCGAAGAGACCCTGGCCACAGTGCCTGGGAAAGAGAAGGAGATCGCCGAAGATACTTCGGAGGAAAAGGATTTCAATTTTCAAAACATAATTGGTCAAAAGCTGTCTAAGGCTGAGAAAGAAGAGCTGAGAGATTATGTAATATCATGCGGCTATCAACCAGGAGCATTGCTCTTCGGCGGTATTGACGACGAAAGCTTAGGATGCCTCCGAGACCGAACTGGAGCGAAGGTTATCAGTACTCTGTCAAAGAGTATTGGTTTCCCGAAGCTTGAGACCGACATCAGCCGCTACCGACGACAGCATATCGTTGGTAATTTATTCTATTCTAATTTCAAGGTAAAAACTTTACTTCGACTTTTCATTGTTTTAACGATGAAGGTGTTTTCTGACGAAGGTTGTTTTTGCGCAGAGCATGCTATTAAGTAAAGCCTTGAGAATGCAACAAGACCTTGAAGATAAAAAACATGAGGTTATAATTGAAGGCTTAGAGAGCAAAATAAAAGATCACGAAGCTGCTCTTGAGAAGAAGGATTTTGAACTTCAATCAATGGAAGGCTTACTGGCGGAAGCCCAAGCTAAAATTGCCAGATTGATTAATGAACTCCTCACAAAGACAGAAAGCTTCGAACAAGAAAAGTAGAAATTCGATGCGAAGTTTGAGGCTGAAGTTGAAAAAAGTTCAAATTTACAGAAATCATTGAAAGAGCTTCAAGATAAATGTCTAGACTTCGGCAACCGATGCGTGCAGCGGCTAAAGCAGGTCTTCAACTTAGTTGGGGCCAGTTCTGAGAAGTTTGAACCTTCAGTTGAAGGCCTGCCAGGGACCTTCGAACACATTGAGGGCGAAGTTGATGCTCTTGAGGAAGTTATAGCCGGGCACGACGATTTCTGTGCCCTACTAGCTTCTCGGGGCACAGCTGTTGCCTTCATGAAAACTGGTTGCACGCATGGGAAAATCGTCAATAGACCTAACTTCAGCTTATCACCAATAGACTTAACTGATATCCCTAGCCTGGCCCGAAGCATAGAAAATAGATTTATAACACAAATCTGGACGAAGGGTGGGCGAAGCTTAGCTGGTGATGAAGCTCGAAGTCACCTCAAGCCGGTAATAAACTCATACCTGGTGCTTACCTTTTCCTTGAAACTTGAATTTACCTTATAACGCTTTGTTATGTACAGGACGACGACGCCGAAGAGCAATGATCCAAAGCTTTTAGCGGATGGTGATGAAGTGAAGAAGCTAAAGACACTACTATGAAAAAACTTTTTAGAGAAGTTCTTGAATTACCCTTGTAAAAAATATTGTAATTTAGGAACCAGACACTATTCTTTAAATTTGTCCATACCTTGTAATATATTTTGCCTTTCTGTCCATGTATGAACTGCTTTGATGTGGACGAAACTTATATTTTTTGAGCCGAAGGCGAAAAACATCTTCCCTTCTTTTCGTACACAACGAAGCATAAATCTGCTTCTTTTTTCTCTTGCCGAAGCCTTGTCATTAGAGCCGAAGCAGCTGTCTGTACTTCTATGATATGATGATGATGATCCTACGAATGTCTAAATGAATGTGTATGAATGCAATGAATGATGTAATGTATTGTGCAAATGAATGTCCAAACGCACGCTTACGAAGCCACATCCAAACTCTGCATTCCCTTAGGAATGGCTGAAATCTCTTTGCAGTTTATTTTTCGGCTGCACCGCTTATTTTTCGGTGTAAGTTCTGCATCCCCTTAGGAACGTCTTTTTGAACTTCTTCGCCTTCTATTTCGGCGGTATAAGTTCTGCATCCCCTTAGGAACGTCTTTTGAACTTCTTCGCCTTATATTTCGGCGGTATTTGGCTCTGCATTCCCTTAGGAACGACTTTTGAGCAGAAAACTTACGCTGCGCTCCCTTAGGAACGACTTTTTGTAGCTTCGTCGTGCTCTGCATCCCCTTAGGGACGACTTTGGAGCTTCTCCCTGTTTTTTTTCTCTGCACTCGATGGTGCCCGCTCAGATGTTACATTTTACATTCTTTTTGGGGGATTTTGCTCTCATGGAGCTGAATAAGAAAAGAAAAATTACAAACTATGGCCCCATTAAAAACCTTTCTCCCCCTTTAGAAAGGAAAAGGGTGCCATAGGAAAAAATGAAAAAAGATTACATCAGATTACACATAATATCGTCGAAGCTCATCCGCATTCCAAGATCTAGGAATGTCGTTGTCGTCCATATCCTTCAACCTGTAAGATCCGGGCCTTGACGAAGATACCACCAGAAAAGGTCCTTCCCACTTCAACGTAGTTTGCCTACTATGTCTGGATTAGCCACTCTCCGAAGCACCAAATTCCCTGGCTTGATATTTTTCAGCCGGACTTTTCTGTCGCGCCATTTTATTGTTTTAGCTTGATATTTATTGATATTTTCCACAGCCTAAAGTATGTTCCCTTCTATAGTGTCTTTTGCCATGTGATAATTAGCTTCGTCTTCTGTTGAAGCTGTTGTTCTTATTGACCCCGCTTTAGCTTCTTCTAGGGTTATAGCTTCGTCACCAAACAATAACTTGAATGGCGTAAAACCTGTTGATCTTGATACGGTCGTATTGTGGCTCTAGACCATTTTAATCAACTCATCCAGCCACTTTCCTATAGGCTGATTAAAGATTAGCTTCATTATTCCTGTCATTATAATACCATTTGCTCTTTCGACAAGTCCATTTGACTCTGGATGTCTGACTGACGCAAAATGAATCTTTGTGCCAATTTGACCACAGAATTCCTTGAAAGCTTCGGCATCAAACTATGTTCCGTTGTCCACAGTTATAGCCTTTGGCACGCCGAAGCGACAAACAATGTTTTGCCAGAAGAATTCTTGGACTATGACCGAAGTTATTGTGGCCAAAGGCTTCGCTTCAATCCACTTGGAAAAATATTGTACAGCCACCACAACATATCTTAAATTGCCTTGTGCTGGTGGAAGTGGACCTAACAAATCCAGGCCCCATCTTTGCGATGGCCAGGTTGGCTGTATTAACTGGGTTAGCGACGAAGGTTGTTTCTGGTCTCTTGCACATTTTTGACAATTTTCGCACTTTTGAACCAGATCTGCTGCATCCAAAGCTGCCTTCGGCTAATAAAATCCTTGTCTGAAGACCTTCCCTAGCAAAGTCCTAGACCCAATGTGAGATCCACACAAACCTGCATGTATTTCCTTCATCAGCTCTATACCTTCGGTTCTGGATAAACACTTGAGGAGTGGAGAGCAGACTCCATGTTTGTATAACTCCCCTTCTATTATCACATATGGTCTTGTTCTTGCCTCCATTCTCTTATTATAAGCTTTGTCATCTGAAAGACAATTACCTTGGAGGAAAGATATAATTTCAGTCCTCCAATCTTCACTATGTACCGGAGAAATAGTAAGTACTGCTCTCTCCATAAGTTCAACCGAATGTGCCTTTATTATTTCAAAAAATACTTCCGAAGGTAGAGGGAGCCCCTGGGTCGCCGATTTGGCTAGTAGATCTGCATGCTCATTTTCACCTCTTGGGATATTCTTAACAGAAAAACCTTCGAAAGAAGCCTCCAACCTTCGAACTGTATCTAGATATCTTTCAAGCTTCGGATCTCTTGCCTTGCTACTTTTGTCCACATGGCCAGAAATAACTTGAGAATCAATTTTCAGAATGGCCCTTCTAATTCCCATTGCCCTTAACTTCCGAAGCCCCAACATAAGTGCTTCGTACTCAGCAATATTATTTGTGCAACTGAAATCAAGCTTGGCTGCATAACATGTTTTGACTTTTGAAGGTGCCACTAGGACCGCAGCCGCTCCTGCACCGAAGGGTCCCCAAGAACCATCGCAGAACACTGTCCAAGGTTTGGCATCTTTGTTTACTTCTTCTTCGTGAGCCCCTGGCATCCAATCAGCGATGAAGTTTGCTAACGCTTGGGACTGGATTGAGGATCTATGCACATAATCAATGGTGAATTCATTAAGTTCTGCAACCCATTTCCCAATCCTTCCAGTAGCTTCTCTGTTCCTCATAATATCCTTCAGAGGCTGTGACGAAGGAACAATTATGTGATATGCTTGAAAATAATGCCGAAGCTTTCTGGAGGCCATTAACACAGCATATAGCACCTTTTCCAATTCTGTGTAATTTTTCTTTGATGGACTCAAAACTTTGGAGACGAAGTACACTGGAGCTTGCTTTTTGACTTGGCCATCTAGCTTCTCCTGTACAAGTGTCGCACTTATTGCAGAATGTGAAGCTGTGACATATAAGAGCAATAGAGCTCCTAGCGAAGGTGGAGTTAACGTTGTTAAATCAATCAAATATTGCTTCAACTCTTCGAAGGCCTTTTGCTGAGCCAAACCCCATTGGAAGACTTTGGCTGACTTTATTATTTCAAAGAAAGGCAGATTTCTTTCTGCTGATCTGGATATAAATCTGTTCAATGATGCTAATCTACCTGCCAGCCATTGAGCTCCTTTCTTTGTGCTTGGCGGTTCCATACGAAGGATAGCTTCAATCTTGCTTGGGTTAGCTTCAATTCCCTTCGTTGATACTAGACAGCCAAGGAACTTGCCCTTCTTTACCCCAAAAACACATTTTTCTGGATTCAACTTTAAATCAGCTTGCCTGAAATTGGCAAATGTCTCTTGCAAATCAGCAATGTGATTTTCTTGCTTCGTGCTTTTAACTATGATATCATCAACATAAGTCAACACATTCCTGCCTATTTGAGAATGAAGGACTCTGGCTGTCATTATGCTGAAGCTTCCTCCAGCATTTTTGAGCCCCTCAGGCATCCGAAGATAGCAATATGTGCCACTGGGGGTTATGAAGCTAGTTTTTGGCTCATCTTCCTTCTTCATCCAGATTTGGTGGTAGCCTGAGTAACAATCTAGTAGACTCATAAGCTCTGACGAAGCTACTACATCTACTAGAGAATCTATCCTTGGTAATGGGAACTCATCTTTTGGACAAGCTTTGTTAAGATCTGTAAAATCAATGCACATTCTCCATTTACCATTGGCCTTCTTCACCATAACAGTATTAGCTAGCCACTCTGGGTATTTGACCTCTATGATAACTCCAGCGCTAAGAAACCACTTTACTTCATTCCGAGCACCTTCAGTTTTGTCATCAGACATTTTCCGAAGCCTTTGTTTTCTTGGCCTGAAAGATGGATCCACATTGAGTGAATGCTCAATGACATCTCTGTTGACACCGCAAAGATCATTGGCTGACCAAGCAAAGACATCTTTGTTGTTGAATAGAAATCTTAGCAAATTCTTTTCTTGCTCTTCAGATAACTGAGACCCCAGCAGTACCTTTTGTTCTGCTATATCTTCACATAGAAGCATAGGCTTCGGCTGATCCGCCGAAGCAGCCTTCTCTCTTTTGTATCGATACTGCTCACAGGCTTCGGCTCCATTTATGTTATGGATTGCCTTTGAATATGTCTAGTTTTCTTCTGCCTTCCTGGCAGCTTCTTGACTGCCATGAACAGCAATGGGCCCTTGTTTCGAAGGTATTTTCATGCATAGATATGCTGGATGAAGTATTGCTTCGAAAGCATTAAGTGTCCCACGACCAATGATTGCATTGTAGGGGTACTCCATGTCAACAATGTCAAACACAACATGTTCAGTCCTTGTATTATGAACAAAACCGAAGGTTACTGGCATTGTGATTTTGCCAAGTGCTACAATTTGCCTTCCTTCGAAGCCACATAAAGGATGTGTAGCATCATGAATCTTATCCTCTGGTTCTTGCATCTGTCTGAAGGCTTTAGCAAATATGATATCCGCTGCACTGCCTGTATCAACCAGAACATTATGGACCAGAAATCCCTTAATGACACAAGATATGACCATAGCATCATTATGAGGGTAATCTTTGAGCTGAAGGTCCTCCTGGGAGAAGGTGATTGGGATGTGAGACCATTTTGACTTGATGAAGGGTCTCTGCACCCCAACATGCTGCACCCTTCTCTGTGCTTGTTAGCCGGCTCTGAACCTGAGCCGCCTGTTATCGGAAGCACCAGCTTCGTAGCCGAAGATGCTTCGGCTTGGTTGCTGAACGAAGCCATCAGCTCAAGAGTGGAAGTGAGTTCACCGGAGGTGGGCGCCAATGTTTGGGACTTGTTCTCAAATGCTATGAATTAAGAACAAGGCAACACAAAATGTTAAAGGTTAAGGCCCTTCGTCTTTTGAAGCATTATTTCCCTTAGGATATAATGATCTTCATACGAAGGTTATGAAGGACATACCTTCATAATCGCAGTATACATTAATGAAAGAAGAAGCATGTGAAACATAAAAATCAACATGAATGATTATATAGCATTATTAACTCATCCTCTATTATATTATCATGAATAAACAGAAATAATGCAGAATTACATTTGTACCTTCGGCTTGACAGAAGGAGATAGTACAAGCGTGATGCACGAGCGAGTACAAATCAGTGTGTCTAGTACGGGGGTACCGTTCATCTATTTATAGGCACAGGGCACAGCCTGTGTGAAATTACATTTATACCCTTTACAATTGATTACATTCGTGACACAAACTATCATGGGTCAATCTGTCTTTTCATCTTTAAGTCGGCGCAACCCTTCGTCTTAGGCATGACGTTATGCCGAAGTTCCCTGTAAGGTAGCTTCGGCGTTATTTCCGTGCTGATCTTCTGAAGGTGTTTCTTCTTACAGGACCTTCGGCTACGAAGCAGACCCCCAACACTAGGGTTTCAAGCAATTCCTACACTTAGGTGCACATTACAAGCCTACAAACATTAAGTGCGGTAAAATAACATATATAACTGCTCTGCATAAAACCGAGGCTTGCCTTCAAATGCGGGTGTGGCGGAAGGTTCCTCGGCGACGGGCTCGGGAGCTGGTTCCCGGGATTCTTCTTGCTGAGCCTCTTGCTCTTGGATCAACACGTACTCTCCATCCGCAAGATTGCAATCTAATGAATGCAAATACATGAGAATGTATGTGACATATATATACCCCTTGTGCATGCTAGGAATTAAAAGTTTCTTTCATCCTTTACTTTAAAAGGCTTTTATGGGGGTAGGTTGAACTATGTTCCTGCTCTAGAAGTTTCCAAAAATTCTACAAAAATTCCAGTGGCTTCTTATTGACTTAATTAAGCTTTCCTAAAAGTTTGGGAGGTAGAGCAGAAAGGGGCTACCTTGTACAAAAATGATAAGGTCTAGGGCAGAGAGGGCACTTTGAACTACAACCCATGTGTAGAAGTGTCTTCTGCTCTAAAGCTTATTTTTGCTGATGTTTATGGGTACTATTATGCTTTTGTGCCAAATGTATACAAAGAAACCTAATGGTTATTTTAATGGTGATTTTCTAAAGTTTGGGGCTTAGTGGGTGCTTACACTAACACTCTTTTTGAAAAATGTCAAACAACAGATTTTCCAATTTTTATAGTTTCTTATTTGCGCAAGAACAATCATTCCCAAAGTTGGTCATTTTTACTCATAGGGGATGGGTTGTATGATTTCTTAAAGTTTTATAAACTTTCTCATGGGCCAGGGGTGGGCCATGTTCTACCGTGCAACTACCTCATTTTTATATTTTTCTCTCATAGCATATGGCTCAGGTGTTTAGAGAAAAATAAGGTTGCTCACTGTTTTCCACTTTTGGTTCCTCTTTTTATTTTCTAAAGGTAATTGCAAAAACCTAACTTCATTTGTTTAACCCACTTACCTTGGTGTTCTGAGGTGGTTAATATTTTTGTAGTGGTATAACAAGGGTTTAGTGACTACCAAAATTTTCTTAACATTAGTGCATAAGTCCTATTATTTTTAACCATTATCTTTACTCAAATACTCAATATCTAAATTAAATAAAAAAATTCTAGAACAGTACTGGACTATGGTTCAACATATTTTCCCCACAAACTATACCACTTAGACATGCTAGAAAAATAGTGTTGCTCTCTAGTTCCTACTTTTAGTTTCCTTTTCCTTTTTCTAAATTTTGGGTAAAAATAGGTTTTGGTGAATAAATCATGCTTCACTTTGTGGACTGTGGTGCTTAGCATTTTTAAACAATGCTACTACTTGATAAGTATCTCTACAGATTTTCTCGACTCCTGCATAAGAGCTTTTCTATTTTTGTCTCCTTTTTCTTGGGTTAGGCAGTTTGCTTATTTAAATTAAAACCTTAAAACAAGTTACTGTACAAAAGTGATTCTATATTTTTGGTTGCAAGCTTGAAGTACGCAAAGTTTAACAAAATTGGTCTCATGAAATTTGGGTCAGTAGTCAATAAGTTACAGATTTTTGAAGCTTGCTGCAGAATTAAAACGTATTTCGAATTAAAAAGGAAAAGAAAAGTTGTTTTGCGCTCGGCCCCCTAGATTTTTCCACTGTTTTCTCTTTCACTAATGCCCTCGGGCTCCTATTCACCTGGGTCGCTGACTGTGCAAAAGGGCCCTCGGGCTTTTAAGGATCTCAACCCGCGCTCCCTCTTCCCCTCGCCAGAACAGCGCCTAGAGCGTGTCGGGGACTGGGTCGTGGAGCTTCGGGTTGGTCAGGCGAACTCGAGGGCGGTAGTGATCAGACGGCGGCGAGCGAAGCAAGCCGGTCCACGGGCGCAGGCGGGTGTAGGTCGCCGACGAGCTTCAATCCGAGGGCCTAGTGCGGTAGAGCTTCGAGGCAACGCTCAGGGAGCTTGGCAGGGCCTTGGTGAAGTTGTTCTCGGGCTCGGATTGGCAGTGGAGGCTCGGAGTGGCCGGTCCCCGTGCTCTAGTGAGAGACAATGATCGACGGGTGGTGTCGGGGCCTCTCCGGCGTGGTAGAGTTCAATCGAGCAAGGCTACAAGCTACGGGAGGGTGCGGGGGAGCCTCTAGCGAGCTTGGTTGGGCGATGGGGTGGCTGGGACGAGCTGGCCACGGCGGTTGAGGCTCGGACGGCTTTGGCGGGCGGCGTGGGGCTCACCGGAGCTGTGGGCTTGCTTGAGGGAGTGAGGCGGGGTGATCGTGCACTTCGGGGAAGGTTTTGTAGGCACACATCCTTGATTTTCTCCCTAAGCCACCGATAATAATTCTGAAGGTCCCGCCTCATGCATCCAATGTAATCGAATCCATCACTTGTAGAAGTCTATATGCTTGTGAGGTACCAATACTTGCTTTGTGGCATGTGAACAATGTCGTTTTGACTCATTGACTAATTGAACGGTTTGAACGAAGAAACGGAATTGTATCAGGAGATACTAGCCCATGATTATGTCCATTGAAGCAATGTACTACCTTTTATCCGGGCCCAATTTGACATATATATGTGCATTACATCCACATCTTGTCACAATTCGAACATTTGGCTTCTTTTGGTTTTCACTAGGATCAACTTTAGAACCAACAACACCTTGATCACTGTTCTTCTTTGAGAAACCTTGGCTTGAACACAAGAATCATTTATTCTCAACCACATCGAGCACCTTAATTTGAGCTCCTATATGAACTGCAAAACCACCTTCATGAGCATATGTCTTGTAGAATTTTTCAACTGCCTCTAGAGAATCAAATGACATGCCAACGATAGGCTTGAATTCCTCATAGGTTCAAATGATGTAAACTACAATATCAATCATTATTATATCAATATGAATATCTAGTTCATCGTGAACAAAAGGTTAAACCATTCTGAATTTCTCATTGGTGTTGGTGCTCTCGGACTTTTTTTTGGGTGTTCTAAATCCATCATCATTGTCATCTGGACCAGGTATGTCTACAGGCATGGTGCTGCTCCCTGGGACGTCTAAGGCTCCAAAACCCATACCTATCTGCATCATATCCGTGTTGCTACTATCTGCGATGGTGGCAGTTGCATCATCCATGACTGGCTGCAGCACAGGCAAGCGCGACATGGGCCCTATTGGGCGTGTATCCAATGCGGTGATTAGAGCCATGAAGCTACTACCAGAGCCAATTGGTGGGGTCTTGTCCATGGCCGTGTTGATCCTAAAATCATTGACATCACCTATGACTGAACTAGTGCCGAAGGGACTTTCCAGAGCTTCATGATCACATCATTAGAACAAACCTGCATCAATGAATGGCGCTCGTCCACTTCGGACACAGGCAGACCTCTGCTCTTGGATGATTGGTTCCTGCCCGCTAGATCGCGGAAGACGAAGGGGAGGTGATCAAGACCTGCGCTGGCCAGAGGGTACGGTGAGACGTCGTGCTTCAATTTTTGGACGATATGGCACGACGAGGCTGGTTAGCGGTAATCGCTGGCGTGGTTTCGATCACCGTCTCGGTCCTGTGAAGCCGAAGGCACCCACTAGGAAACACGATCGATGTCTTGATCCAAGTGAAGGGAGGGTTGCAAATGAAAAGGGCAACGAAGGGAAGGTGGGAGGATCACTTTGAAAAATCACAAAGAAGTGGAGATCGTCTGTTGGATCAGAGATTGAAGGTCGAGATTGTATATGTGCACCATATACACTGAATACTCTTCCTTCTCCAGAGAGTAATTACATTTTTAAACTAAACCTTGATATCTTGCTAAGCTCTTTGTCCCTCGTCGTGCAACACATCCTCCCGTCATACAGCACATCCTCCGGTCATAATGTCCTTAGCTGTGATATGCTAGCAAATAAGGTACCATTTAGTTAACAAAATGTAATATAAAGGGTTTTTTAAATTCATGCCCTTAGTTTTGGTGGTGTGCTCATCTATATCCTTAGTTGTGTTTTTTCTCAGCTATCGCACTCGATTATCAGCGGTAACAAGTTTAAATAAGTTAGTATCAATTTTAGTATGATATTCAATTATGGTTGAATTTAAACTAATATGAACCAAACAACATCCAAGGAGGAGACGCCTTCGCCTCTTCCTCTCAAATCCTCAAGGGAGCAACACGAGGAAGAGCGAACTTGTCAAGAGCAGAGAAGATGAGCAAACGAGGATGGAACAGCGGCGGAAGAATTCAGCAAGCAAGAAATACATGCGTATACATATAGACAAACATACACGCCAGCGAGAAAGAAAATAGGAGGGACGAGAGAGACGCACAACTGTACAAAGGACGGAAGTCAATATATATACTAGGGCGGAGTGTTCCACGAGCTGAGCTCGTCTCGTTCCAAAATGGCAATAACACCAAGGCTCGCCGCAATCTTCTTCTCCTTGCTCTGCTGCCGCTCAGCGTCCTCCTTGCGCCCTCCGAATCTCATCTCCAACAGCAGCGGCGGCGTCATCACCCATCTCCCTGGCTTCCAGGGGCCCCTCCCCTTCCACCTCCAAACAGGGTACTACTACTCGCAGTAGCCTGCAGTATCTACGGATTGCCTGTTGCAATGTTCCATCCCCCATCGCTGACATGTGTATATTAGCTTAATCTGTGTTTCCCGGTCGCTGACATGTGTATGTTGCATATATACAGGTACGTGGAAGTGGACGAGGACAATGGCGTCCACCTCTTCTACTACTTCGTCCGGTCGGAGCGGGAGGACAGCCCCGGCGACGACCCCGTCGTGCTCTGGCTCACGGGCGGCCCTGGATGCTCTGTCCTCACCGGCCTCGCCTACGAGATCGGTATGTATGGCTGTATGCTATGCTACTGCCATCAATCATGCCGTGTGCCAGCACAATTCTAGTTTCCTCAACTCCTCTCACGAATCCACCCACCACGTTCTGCAGGTTTCACATATTTTTTTCTTCTTAGAATATAATAATACGACGTGCATCAGGTATTCAGGTGCATGTGTCATGTGTGCAGCCATACTCTGCCACGCAATAGAAGAATTGGCTGCCACGTGCCCCTCATTTCTTCAATAATAAAAACTGACACAAATATTCCTATTTGTATAGATCTAGAGATAAGATGTTGTCATTTGGATTTTCCTACCGTCATGCCGTGGTACTTGGCAGTTCAAATGAAAGGGGGTCTAGTTTGTATTTTGGGAGGTTTCATATGTTGTGTGGTGTGAACTCTTTGGTAGTACCGTCGAGGACTTATGAAAACATATAATTTGCAGGCCCTCTCAGTTTCGATCTTAACGGCTACGTTGGTGGCTTACCCAAGTTGGTGTATAAACAAGATTCATGGACCAAGGTCAATACTTGGTCTCTCTCAAACATCCATGACATGCGTCTGACAAAAACAAAACATGTCGCTTCAATTCGCTAGCTTTTGCGCAATCCAGGTGAGCAATGTCATATTTCTTGATTCTCCGGTTGGCGCTGGATTTTCGTATTCTCACACGGAGGAAGGCTACAAATCGAGTGATACCAGAGCTGTGAACCAAATCCTCGTCTTCCTCAAAAAGGCAAACCCCAGTGATCAGAAAAACCCTAACTAATAACAAGCATCCATGCATGCATTTTAAATTAAAATCGATTGGTTTACTGCAGTGGTTTGATAAGTATCCACAGTTCTTTTCAAGTCCTCTCTACATCGCCGGCGATTCCTACTCTGGCATGATCGTGCCAACCGTTACATCTGAAATTGCTAGAGGTAAAAATTAACTTCTCTGTTGCCATTTCTACTCCACTACTAGTGTTAACTTACCTAGACGGTTACATGTCCAGGTAAAGAAGAGGGGAGCCAACCGAATCTAAATCTAAAGGTTTGAGGATTATTGCGCCGTTGGCTGAGCATATATATACTAGCTCCCCGTATGATATGAAGGTTTCGAGATTTCAGAATTTTTTCTGGCGTACCATGTTCAGGGCTACCTCGTTGGTAATCCAGTCACAGATTTCAACTTCGATGGTCCGTCCAGAATCCCATTTGCTCACGGGATGGGTCTCATATCGGACGAAATATACGAGGTGAAACAATGCTTCAGCAATTAATGAAATCTTCAGCATCGGAATTACAGTGGCAATTGGACACTAGTTTTCCTCGCTGTTTAATCGCGTCTTGGTACTTTCAGGCATACGAGAAGAGCTGCAGTGTGGGTGACAGTAGACGCCAAAGCATTGAGTGCATAAATAGCCTTGGCGCCATAGACGAGGCACATATCCAATTCTTGTTTAATTGTTTCCAATGACCGACAACTGAGAACGGTTCCTTAACTTTTTGAAGTGCATCAAAGGCATAAGCCCGAACCACGTTCTGGAGCCCCTGTGCGCTTTCGCGAGTCCCAAGCCGAAGCTAATAAGTTCAGGTGCACGGGAGATGCTCCAGCTCCCAGTCCCAGTGCACACTGAGGAGGAGGAGGAGGAGCTTCGCTTGTCTGAGATCTCGCTGCAGTGCAGAGTTAGTACTTTTGAAGTGATCTCATCTGACATTGCTTTTCAAAATGATGATACCATTCTTGGCAGACGGCAGGATACATGATGTCCAGCATGTGGGCGAACGATGCCTCGGTACGACAGGCTCTTGGTATCCACAAGGTTTGACAGCTTCTTAATAATTTAAACGTGATTTTGAAACCAATCCCTTGTCTATCACAAATCTGCCTACCATGCATGACAAACTCTCTGTAACACAGGGAACAGTTCCTTCGTGGTCAAGGTGCAACTACGACATACCTTACACGAACGATATTCCGAGTGCAGTGAAGTACCATCTGGATGTGACCACCAAAGGCTACAGGAGTCTAGTTTACAACGGTGACCATGATATGGTCGTGCCTTTTATCGGCACGCAAGCCTGGATCAGGTCTCTTAATTTCTCTACCGTGGATGAGTGGAGGCCATGGTTTGTGGACGGCCAAGTTGCAGGGTGAGTCCATGTTTTATTTATCCATCAATTAACTAATAATCGGCCTACAAACACAGTTACATTATTCAGCCAGGCTATTTATGCAGATTTACAAGGTCATACTCAAACAACCTCACCTTTGCAACCGTCAAGGTGAGAAGGCGCGGCCAGATCTATCTCCAAATCCCAGCTATCCATTCAATGAGAAAGTTTTTTTTTTTTGCTTGTCTTGTTATGTGATGTGTATGTCATGGTCTGTGTAGGGTGGTGGGCATACTGCTCCGGAGTACATGCCAAGGCAATGCTTTGCTATGTTTGTGAGGTGGGTTTCTGGTGACCCCCTTTGATGGCGTACATAGCAGCTCCAAGTTCCAGTGATGCGTTACATTATTACAAGCGAAACGTATTGGTTAGGGGCTCCGGAGAAGGAAAAGCAGTTGTGGAAGGGCATCCTGATATATACATGCAAGTTATTCTTAAATCTTGTCAGTTTCAAACAAACGACCTATAAGTTGGCTTTTAAAAAAGCTGTAAAATTAGCTTCAACAGAATGGCCCGCTCGATTTCCTCTATGGTGACTCACCTAGCAGGATGTCTGCTCGAGGTTCTCTATAGTGACTCGCCCAGTAAGATTTTATTATGGTGATGCGGAAGAATCTGGATGAGTAATACATGGATGGAAAAGAGATGGGAAATTGGAGGTTAATATACGATGTCTACATATAAAAAGAGTGGTAAGTAGGGGAGGGGAAGACTTATATGATTCGTGCAGAACAATGATCGAAACTGGTGCTTTATAGAAATAGAGATTTGGCTAGAAGTTGCCGACATGTTCGTTTGGTTTTAATCTATATCAACTACTGCTACTTCTATAATGTTTTGTCTCTATAGATTGTAGCTGCAGCAGTTTGAATAATTGCCTTTAATGCGAAGCGAACCATGTAATATAAGCGTACCGGCTTCTATGGATCGCTTATCTCTGCTGTTTGCGATACCATGTAATATAAGCATGCGTTTGGTGTGGACGAGTTGTCCACATTTTCTTTATTGTCCTTCTCGTGTGTAGTCGTTTCGTTGAGAGGGACTAGTTCATCCTGGGTTTTTTCGTTTCCTAAAGAGGATAAGACCCAATGCGACGGATGTAGGGGTTGAAAATCATCGGCAGTGTCACACCCGGTTTTAGAAGGCAAAACGAATATAAACTATATATGTGCCAGGATCAGAAACTCATGTACACAGTGATTACATAGTTGGACATCATTACACATTGCTCAAAATAAATAGCGGAAGTAGTACTATATTACATCAAGATGTCCAAGGCATCCACAGAGTCATTAACTTAATATAGTCATTAACATAATTAAATTGTGGAATACGAAACGTTGAAGATAAGTCCTTCACAGGCAGCTGACTCGGGGGTTGCCACTAACACAATTAGAACTCATCGTAGTCCTGAAACTCCTGAAAGTCCTCCATGTTGCCTTCATCTCCTCCTGAGCACTGATTGCAATGGGGATAACCTAGGGTTGGGTGGTTTTTAAAGCAAGGGTGAGTACACATCAACATACTCAGCAAATGTCCTATTTGGCTAAAGTGGACTAGCTGTATATGGAGTTAAGGTTAAAGCAGTTGCTTTTAGTTGGTCAGTTATTTATTACTAGCAGTAAGCCAAGTTTTAGTAATAAACCAAGTTATTACCCAAAAGTACTTCCTTCAAGAGGAAATACCGGAGACCATAGCTATAATCACCACCATTAATCGTCATCATAAAATATCTAAAGTTGTTCTAATCAAAGAGGATCCCAAGGCTGCTCTTAACCGTGAGCACGGCTGACATACTAGTTTCTAACACTCTGCAGAGGTTACACACTTTACCCACGAGTCGTGATCGCTTCCCAGCCTAGGTTGTCTAGACCCAATCTTCACTACCGAGGTGAATGACCATGGATTCGCTATGTAGCCTTTACGAAGATTCTCAAGAGTCATAGCCGCCCGTTAGGTTTCTCTAGTTTGATAAAACACAGTACTCCCCATAGAAAGGGTGACTATCAAAATCAAATCGAAAAAACCTCGGCAACCAGCCTCGGCAAAGCAAGTACTGTGCCCGGACCCCATTGACAGCCCTAGATGAAGCTGACTACACCTCAAATTTCTCTAATTAATTAGTTAAAGGCATCACATTGCACCCTCATTGTTATACTGTTATCCCGAGTGGTCTCTCAACGAACATGTCCTTACGGAGAGGTACTCAGGAAACATCCTGAGTCCCCTAAAGTATCACAGTTCATCATTATAATCAAGATAGCATCATCATATCATAAATATTCTCATCATGTTCATTAATTAAAGTAAAGCAATAGCATGAAGCTAGCCATAATAACCCAAAAGTTAATCAAGGACAAGGTAAATACAATCTAGTAAATCTTTAGGTTTTAATTAAATAATGCAGAACAATGAATTATAAAGTAAGTAGGACATAATGGGTCGGAGGACACTTGCCTTCACCAGGTTGCTGCTTAGGGAAGTCTTCGGCAACACACTCAGGAACCACGGACTACTCGTTGTCTACGCAAAGCACTCATGCATTCAACACATTTGGGAAATACCAAAGAAACAGTACACCAAACATGTACAACCAAGTGAACACAAGTTCAAAAGAAAAGTATAAACACAAAAGTGAAGTCTAGGTTCTAGGGTGGACTAATACATCTATAGGTTTGTGGTTCTCTAAGTACTGCTTATCTCAATAGATTACATAACTTAACCTCATTTATCTTAATAAATTAATTACCAAATTAATTCATTATTCCATAGATGAGATCATATATTACATGATATTAACTTCACAAAGTTAATCACTTAATTATCATTAGTGTTTTCCTTTTCATTTCCCTTTAAATAATAAACCATTACTTTAAATGCACCTATAGCCTAGACGTAAAAGTAATACATGGAGACAGTGAAATATAATAATTTAAACATGTAGAGAATAATCTTATGAACGTTTTTTTCCATTTGAACCACCCAATTTGGAGTTCATATGCAAAATATATGAAATAAACAAGTTTTGAAATTCAAAATACAAAATTAGACTCACTTCTACGATTAACTTAAAGGTCAGGGGCTTCTCTGCAAGAAACTAGGGTCTGAGCGCGAAAACCAAGGATGGCGGGTTGATTTCTAAAAAGTCGAGGGTCTCTTAAACAAAAAGACCACGCGAAGGGGTACGGGCCGTTCGCAGCCATCCGATCACAGATCGACGACTGAGATCAACCTCGAGCGCGAGCGCAGGCTGACAGGCGGGCCAGGGTTATCAGCGGCGCTGGGGCGAGACTGGCTGACCGGCCAGGCCCAGGCGCAGGGGCACGCACCCAAGCGACAGGATCTCCATCAGACGGCTAGGATCGCATCTGGTTTAATTAAAGTTAGGCCGTCAGATCTCAGATGGACGCCCGAGATCTGATGACGAGCCCGGACTGGTTTGCTGGGCTGCCAGCGGCGGTACTGCCCGACTCCGCGACGGAGTTTCGTTGGAGGTGAGGGTGCAGCCACGTCGGTGGTCCCGGGGTTCTAGGAAGGGCATGAATGGTTTCAGGGTGACACGGCGAACGTGGTCGTGGGCACAACATTAGCGATGAGGCACCAGAGGGTACAGGTCCACGGCAGAGTGGCCAGCGGCGGCGCTAGCCTACTCCGGCGAGCAATTGCATGAGCAACATGGCCGTGAATGGGAAATTGGGGGCATGGGGAGGTGGGTTTCCTCGAGAGACAGCTCTGGAGCACTTGAGCGACAGTGAGAACACAACGGGGCCCCGGGTCAACGGCGGCGGCGACACGGCTGCACGGCGAGGAGTTTGGTGAGCGCGAGCAGAGAGGAATAGAGAGGGAAGGGGCAAACCAAGGGGTGTCCTGAGTTTCTGGTGTGCAGGCGAAGCTTACCGAAGCACGAACATGATAGAGGCTCGATAACGGCCGCGGAATGGACCCGACATTACGGCGGAAGGCAGTGGCGCTCCTCGGGCGTGCGCTGTGCGAGAGCTCTGTAGAGGGGCGCTACTGGACGAGGGGAGTGAGTGAGTGGGACGCGCTCAAAAAGGGTCGGGCACATGGGGAGGTGGCCGAGAGAAGCGCGATGTGGCTGCGTCCACCGCGGGGTGTGCGTGCGAGATGTTAGAGAAACGGAGGGGGCTAACAGTTGCGGTCCGGGGCCAGCGAGAGAGAACTCGCGATGGGCAATCAGCACAGACAGGGCGGGCCCACCAAACAGCGAGAGGAAATGGTCGCACAAGAGAGGGGAAGTTGGCGCCGATAGGTTGGCCCCACCGAGCAGAGGGAGAGAGAGAGGGTGAGAGCACGCTGGCGCGGCTGACGCCGACAGGCGAGGACCGCCTGTCAGAGAGAGGCGCGCGTGGCCTAGCTAGGCTGGACTGGGCCGACTGGGCTGAAAACGGTTTTTTCTATTTTCCTGAATTTCTTAATTCTTTTTCTTTTTATTTTCTCTATGGAATTCAAATCAAATTCAACCACAATTCAAATTAAAATAATTCAAACATGTGCATCAAACAAAAAGGAATAATCTAGGCTCGTCATGATGCAAACATTCACATATACCCTAGGTTTTAATATTCTCAAGAAAATAATATATCTCCCACATAATTAACCCAAAATCCTATTAAAGAGAATAGAAAAGAAACACTATAGAAGTGAGAAAAGAAGTTACACCTGAATTTGCTAGGTATTTAGAGAAGAAATTTTATACCCCCAAATTCAGGGTGTTACAAACATATCCGCCTTAAAAAGAATCTTGCCCTCGAGATTCAAGGTTGGTTAGCAAAGAACTCGGGATATTTAGCTTTGAGATCGTCTTCTCTTTCGCAAGTTGCTTCCTCTTCTGAATGGTGGCCCCACTTAACTTTACACATCCTGATTGTGCTTCTTCGATTGACTCTGTCTGCTGTCTCCAGAATTTGAATTGGCTTCTCGATATATGTCAAGTCTTCTTGAACCTTGAGTTCCTCGGATGGAAATTGCTCTTCTGGTACTCGCAAACACTTCTTCAGCTGAGACACATGGAACACATCATGCATGGCTGATAGACTTTCTGGTAAGCTGAGTTGGTATGCCACTTCTCCACGTCTTGCCTGAATCTAGTATGGTCCAATGTATCAAGGTGCTAGCTTGCCCTTGACTCCGAACCTTTTGATTCCTCTGATGGGTGACACCTTCCGATAAACATAATCCCCCACTTCGAAGCTCAACTCTCTTCTTCTGGTGTCATCATAGCTTCGCTGTCTGGACTGCGCTGTCTTCAGGTTTTCTCGAACCATTCTGATATTCTCTTCGGCTTCAAGAAGAATGTCTGGACCGAACGCCTGCCTTTTGTCGGGCTGGTCCCAATGCAACGGAGCTCGACAATTCATCCCATAGAGTGCTTGGAATGGTGACATCTTCAAACTAGCTTGGTAACTATTGTTGTAGGAGAACTCTGCATAGGGTAGCCTCTTGTCCCAACCTAACTTGTCATGCAAAGCACAAGCCCTCAACATGTCTTCTAAGATCTGGTTGGTTCTCTCAATCTGACCATCTGTGCGCGGGTGATAAGCTGAAACAAACTTCAAATGCGTGCCCAAGGCTTCATGCAACTGCTGCAAAAAAATGAGAAGTGAACTGGGTTCCCTGATCTTATACTATCTTCTTTGGTACTCCATGCAAGCATTCAATTCGGGACATGTATAGCTCTACCAACACTGCACTATTATAGGTGGTCTTGACTGGTATGAAATGAGCTGCCTTTGTCAAGCGGTTCACTACTACCCAAATGGAGTCATAACCGGCTCGAGTGTGAGGCAACGCGACTATAAAATCCATCCCAATCTCATCTCACTTCCATTGAGGAATTTGCAACGACTGCAACAAACCTGCGGGTCTCTGATGCTCTGCCCTAATTATCTAACAATTGTCACATATTGCAACATACTCTGTGATCTCCCTTTTCATACCGTACCACCAGAATCTTTTCTTTAGGTCTTGGTACATCTTCTTGCTACCAGGGTGTATGGAATAAGTTGTCTCATGAGCCTCCTTGAGAATCAGCTCCCGAATCGATTTGATGTCAGGAACGCACAATTTATCTTTGAACCATAATATGCCTTTCGCATCTTCCGAGAAATCCTTGCCTTTCCCATCTAAGATCAACTGCCGAATTTCATTGATCTTCTCATCAACTTTCTGCCCATCCTTGATCTCTCGCTCTAGAGTGGGCTCCAGCTCAACTATCACTCCTTAGGTGTTGTTTAGAAATCTGAGACTCAGCTTATCGAATTCCTTTGCTAGTTCATATGGCATCAGGTGAGCGACCATCATGTTGACTTGACTTTTTTTGCTCAACGCAATGGCAACAACATTAGCTTTGCCTGGGTGATAATGTATCTCCAACTCATAGTCTTTGATTAATTCTAGCCATCTTCAATGCCTCATGTTTAACTCTGACTGAGTGAATATGTACTTAAGACTCTTGTGGTCTGTATAAATATCACACTTCTGCCCGTATAGCTAATGCCTCCAGGTCTTCAGCGCATGAATCACTGTTGCCAATTCCAGGTCATGTGTGGGGGTAATTCCTCTTATGAATCTTTAACTATCAGGACGAGTACACCACTACTCTCCCTTCTTGCATCAACACACATCCTAGACCAGTGTATGAAGCATCACAATACACTGAGAATGGCTTATAAACATCTGGTAGAATCAACACAAGTGCTGCAGTCAAATTCTTCTTCAATGTTTCAAAGGACTATTGGCACTCTAGGGTCCACTTGAACTCAACTTTCTTCGCTAGCAGGGCTATCATTGGTCTGGCAATCTTGGAGAAACCTTCAATGAAATGCCGATAGTATCCGACCATTCTAATGAAACTTTTGATTCCCCAGACGCTTGGTGCTTTCCATTCATGATATCTGCTACCTTCTTCGGATCCATAGCTAATCCATCTCGATTTATGATGTGACCCAAGAACAGGACTTCGCTGATCCAGAACTCACATTTGCTCAGCTTGGCATACAACTGATGCTCCCGTAACCGTTGCAATACCATCTTCAAATGCTCCTCGTGTTCTTCCTCATTTTGAGAGTATATGAGGATATCATCGATGAACACCACTATGAACTTGTCAAGGTAGTGCATGAACACACTATTAATCAAGTACATAAAGAAAGCTGGTGCATTTGTTAATCCGAATGACATGACTGTGTACTCATATAGCCCATACTAGGTGATAAATGTTGTCTTCGGTATATCCGAAGGTTGGATCTTGAGTTGGTGATAACCTAACCTCATATCTATCTTTGAGAACACTCTGGCTCCTGTCAAATGATCAAACAGATCTTCTATTCTTGGTAGATGGTACTTGTTCTTGATAGTGACTTCATTCAAAGCTCGGTAATCGATGCACATCCTCTTGGTCCCATCTTTCTTCTCCACGAACAGAACTGGAGCGGCCCAAGGCAAAGTACTGGGTCTAATATAACCTTTCTCTAACAGCTTATCAATCTGCTTCTTGTGTTTCACCAATTATGGTCTCGACACTCTATAAGCTCTCTTAGAAATAGGGGCAGTGCCAGGTTCAAGCTCTATGGCAAACTCAACTTTACGTTCGGGTGGCATGCCTGGTAAATCCTCACGAAACACGTCGGGGAACTCCGACACAACTCTGATAGCTTCAAGCAGGTTGGCCTCCTTACTATCTACAGACATATGGTGATAGGCTCCTTCTTCTAGATCAGGCATGAATAGTTTAGTTACTACTTCTTTCCAAGATGGGGACACTAACTTTAATGTCCTCTTGTCACAGCCGATAGTTGCTTGGTTTCTGTGTAGCTAATTCATCCCTAGGATGACATCTAACCCTTGAGTACCCATTACTACTAGGTTAGCGGGGAAGTCTATCCCCTTATTTCAATCCTTAGATTTGAGCACATCTTATCAGATTGAACTTTCCCCCAACTGAATTAACTCTTAGAGGTGGAATCATTGGTTCTACGGAGATGTTATGTGCTTCTACCCATGATGTAGAAACAAAAGAATGCATGGCACCAGTATCAAATAGTACTTTTGCTAGATGGGATTCGACTGGAAACATACCTACTGCCACATCTGGTGCATCCTAGATTGCTTCAGCCTCCAAGTGGCTCACCTTTTCATGGTTGTAGGCCTACCCACGGCCTCCTAATGCTTGCTTTGGTTCTCCTTGTCTTGCTGGGGTGTTGGAAACTGGCTGCTGCTGAGCTGCTTTCTTCGGGCAATGTGTCGCCAGTGACCTTGTTCCCCATAGTAGAAACATCCACAACCTCCTCCTTGTGTTGGGGTTGTCTGGTTGTTCTAGTTGGTGGCTGGGGTAGGAAGGCGAGGTGACTGGCTACTTTACCGTTGATACTGGTTTCCTCCCTGTTGGTTGTGTTGGTGGTACTGCTGCTACTGTTGAGGGGACTGCCTCTGGAACTACTGTTGAAGCTGACGTTGATGTTGGTGCTGGTGCCCTTGAGTGACTGCTTGAACTGTTGGGGTGGGTTGCCTGAGAAACGGGGACGACTGCTGCTCCAAGCCTATGGTCCACCGATCTTGCGCTTCCGGTCTTCTATTACCTGACGGTTCCTCTCAGTCATGATAGCTCTATCGATCAGATGCTGAAAGGTAGGGATGGTATGGTTCATGAGCTGGTAGTGAAGGGGGTCAACCAAACCTCTCAAGAACCTGTACTGCCTCTTGGCATCAGTGTTAACATCCTCAGGTGCATAGAGAGATAGTTGCAGAAACTTGTCCCTATACTCACTGACAGATAGGGGCTCTTGCTTCAGTGCCAGGAATTCTTCCTTCCTCACTATCATCAAACCTTCAGGCACGTGGTACTAGCGGAAGTTGTTTCTGAACTCCTTCCAAGTGATAGCTTCAGGGTCGGCATGGGTGGCGAGGTAGGACTCCCACCAGGACTGTGCTGCTCCCCTTAGCAGATGGAGACCATACAAAACCTTCTCGCGGTCATTGCACTGAGCGGTATGTAGCTCCTGCTCCATTGTGCGCAACCAGTCTTTGGCGTCCATGGGGTCTGCAGAATGGGCAAACATAGGGGGGTGACTCATCATGAACTCTACACGCTTGTCCCTCGACATCTACGACATCTGCACTTGTAGTTGAGGTTGAGGCAGAAGTTGTTGTTGCTGCACCTGTTGCATGGCTGCCAAGGTCTGACCAATCGCTTGAACTGCCTGAGTTTGCATCAGAAACATCTGCTCGATTGTCATTGAGGGTAGTGGTGGCAACTGTTGCTGGGGTGCCTCATCCTAGGGTGCCTGCTGCTCTTGCTGGGCATGCCTTCCATCTCAGTGCCTATTGTGAGACATCTGTAGAAATCATACACACATTAGATCTAACCATGCAGTCTTTCAGCATAAGAAAAGATATATAGAAGTCTTCATAATACTGAACAGATGGGCATCTTCCCTGATTCTTCACACAGACAAACACAGCTTCTCAAATAAAGAGGAAAGTGGAAATAAAAGGTTGCCCAACTAAATGACTAACTTTATTAATAAAACCAAGTTGTAGGGGATACTGAAAGGGAAATGTGCCGTTGGGCCATTTCTAAGTATTTTGGTGATTTAGTATCCAACACAAGTGCCTAAGTGTAAAATGGTGGACCAAGTACAAATCAAGTATAAAGGTATGTTTCTCAGACTTAGTACATTGTTTTAGAGACTAATGTATTGTGTCTAAGTGCTAGAAACAGGAAAAATCAAGTCGAAATTAAAGATGGCTTTGTTCAGCCAAAGTCAGCCTTGTATGGGTGCACCGGACAGTGTCTGGCCAGGCTGGCTCAGGCGAACTTGCTGCTCTCGGGAAGTGATTAACGGCGTACGGCTATAATTCACCGGACTGTCCGGTGCGCACCGGACTGTTCGGTGAGCCAACGGTCGGTCGCACGATCCGCGCGAGACACGTGGCCGAGCCAACGGTCAGAAGGGGGCACCGGACTGTCTGGTGCGCCAACGGCTCCAAAGCACCAACGGTCAGCTTCGCCAAATAAGGAAGGAGATCCGCACCGGACAGTGTCCGGTGGTGCACCGGACTGTGTACGGTGCGCCAGGCGACAGAAGGCAAGAATTGCCTTCCTGGAATGCACTCAACGGCTCCTAGCTGCCTTGGGGCTATAAAAGGGACCCCTAGGCGCATGGAGGAGTACACCAAGCATTCTCTAAGCATTTCTAAGCACCAAGACTTTGATTCCGCGCATTTGATTCTTTGTGATAGCAACTAGAGCTTCATTTGAGTTGTGTGCTCACTGGGTTGTGTTGTGAGCTCTTGTTGCGATTGTGTGCATGTTGATACTCTGATTTTGTGTCTTGTGTGTGTTGCTCATTCCTTCCTTACTCCGTGCTTCTTTGTGAACATCAAAGTGTAAGGGCGAGAGGCTCCAAGTTGTGGAGATTCCTCGCAAACGGGATATAGTAAAGCAAAGCAAAACACCGTGGTATTCAAGTGGGTCTTTGGACCGCTTGAGAGGGGTTGATTGCAACCCTCGTCCGTTGGGACGCCACAACGTGGACTAGGCAAGTGTTGAACTTGGCCGAACCACGGGATAAACCATTGTGTCTATCTGTGATTGATCTTCTTGTGGTTATCGTGTCTTGCAAAGACTCTTCTCTAGCCACTTGGCATTCTTGTGCTAACTCCTAATCAAGTTTTGTGGCATTAAGTTTCAAGTTTTACAGGATCACCTATTCACCCCCCCTCTAGGTGCTCTCAATTGGTATCGGAGCCGTTCTCTTCAAGAAAGGGACTAATCGCCCGAAGAGATGGATCCTAAGGGCAAGGGGATTGTGATCAATGATAAGGAGAAGGAGTCCTTCTTCAACGAGCCTAAAGATGACAAGCCTACCGACTCGGGCTCGGGCCACAAATGAAGGGATGGGAAGAAGAAGACGAGGCGCATCAAGGAGATCGTCTACTACGACGACAGCGACGAGTCCTCTTCTTCCCAAAAGGATGAAGACAACAACTACGAGAAAAAAAAGACGGTTAACTCAAACTTCTCTTTCGATTATTCTCGTATTCCGCATAGCTCAAATGCACATTTGCTTTCCATTCCACTTGGTAAACCTCCTCATTTTGATGGAGAGGACTACGGATTTTGGAGTCACAAAATGCGTAGTCACTTGTTCTCTCTCCATCCTAGCATATGGGAGATAGTCGAGAATGGAATGAAATTTGATAGCTCGGATAGTCCTTTGTTTATCAATGAACAGATTCATAAAAATGCACAAGCTACTACTGTGTTGTTAGCCTCATTGTGCAGGGACGAGTACCATAAGGTGAGCAGCTTGGACAATGCCAAGCAGATCTGGGACACCCTCAAGATCTCACATGAGGGGAACAACGTCACCATGCTCACCAAGATGGAGTTGGTGGAAGGTGAACTCGGGAGATTCGCGATGATAAGAGGGGAGGAGCCAACCCAAACTTACAACAGGCTTAAAACCCTCGTCAACAAGATAAGGAGCTATGGAAGCACGCGATGGACGGACCACGACGTTGTCCGACTAATGCTAAGGTCCTTTACTGTACTTGATCCACATCTTGTGAACAATATTCGTGAGAATCCTAGGTACACGAAGATGACGCCCGAGGAAATCCTTGGAAAGTTCGTAAGCGGGCGAATGATGATCAAGGAGGCTAGATACGTCAACGATGCATTAAATGGCCCAATCCAAGAGCCTCAAACTATTGCTCTCAAGGCAACAAGGAGCAAGGAGGCGCTACCTAGCAAGGTGGCGCAAGTTGAGGCGGCCGGGCTTAATGATGAAGAGATGGCCCTCATCATCAAGCGATTCAAGACGGCGCTAAAGGGTCGCAAGGAGCACCCCAACAAGAACAAGACGAAAGGGAAGCGCTCCTGCTTCAAATGTGGTAAGATTGGTCATTTTATCGCTAATTGTCCCGATAATGAAAGTGACCAGGAAAAGAAGAATGGAAAGTGGGAAAAGAAGAAGAACTACAAGAAGGTGAAGGGCGAGGCACATCTTGGAAAGGAGTGGGATTCAGATTGCTCCTCGTCCGACTCCGACAACGAAGGACTCGCCGCCACCGCCTTCAACAAGTCATCCCTCTTCCCAAACGAGCATCACACTTGCCTCATGGCAAGGGAAAATAAGGTAAGTACTCGAAACAATACTACTTATGCTTCTTCAAGCGAGGATGAGTCTAGTGATGATGATGAAATAGACTATTCATGCTTATTCAAGGGCCTAGATAGAACCAAGGTTGATAAAATTAATGAATTAATTGATGCCTTGAATGATAAGAATAGGTTATTAGAAAAGCAAGAGGATCTTTTGTATGAAGAGCATGATAAGTTTGTTAGTGCACAAAATTCTCTTGCTCTAGAAGTCAAAAGAAATGAAATGCTTTCTTGTGAACTATCTACTTGTCATGAAACCTGTTGGGGACTTGTTCTCAGATGCTATGAGTTAAGAACAAGGCAACATAAAAAATGTTAATCGGTTAAGCCCTTCGTCCTTCGAAACATTATTCCCCTTAGGATATAATGGTTTCCGGACGAAGGTTATGAAGGATATACCTTCATAAATTCACTACACAGTGACGAAGGATGAATTATAAGAAATATAAAGGATAACATAAACAATTATATATTATTATCATGTATAAACAGAAGTGACGTCAAATTACAAATGTACCTTCAACTTGAAGGAGATGAGAGTAAAAGCGTGACGCAAAAGTGAATGCCAAATCAGCGTGAACAGTACGGGGGTACTGTTCACCTATTTATAGGCACAGGACACAGCCTATGCAAAATTACATTTATGCCCTTTACATTTGATAATAATTCTATAGTAATCTATCGAGGTCTGAATAGCCTTTTCATCTTTAAGTCGGTTTCATTTTTTGCTGCCACGCCGAAGCTTTCCTGCTCACACCTTCGGCGCTGTATCAACCTTCGTATTATTCTGGTCTGCTGTGATGCTGACTTGAGTCCGAAGATACCTGTTCACACACTATACTCCAGAAATACTGTTAAATCCTGTTTTTGAGGACCTTCGGAAGCCGAAGGCCCCCAACAGTAGCCCCTCGCAATATTAATTTGTTTAAAATAATAAATTTAGATTGCGACATGGACGAAGGCTTTACGCCGAAGGTCTGAAAAAACACCTTCCCTTTGCTAGAATAGCAACATTCACTGACAAGCGGGGTCTTTCAATTTCCAACGCACTGGGCGTATAAATACGGTCATACCGCAAACTCATTTGGCACGCTCTCTGGCTATCTGCTCCCGCTCACTCAATTTTTAGCTCTTGTGCACTAAGATTTGCTGAGTTCTTAGTTTTGAAGCTTCGGCTTTGAAAACAGTTTTTTAGTGTCTCCGAAGATGTCTGAAGATAAGAAGGCTGTTACCGAGATGAAACTGAGTCTCGATGAAGAGAAAAATCTGGGGTTTCTTATAGCAATGTCAAAGACCAACACAGAAAAAATCACCAAGGAGATTCTAGAAGGTTTGTCTGAGGATACTGGTGACAGCGACAGTTATGATGTGGACAGCGGTGGTGAAGACTCCGAAGATCGTCCCTGGCGACCAAGCCATTCAGTTTATGGTAAATCAACTATCAAAGAGAATCATCTTGTCAACATGAGAGGAAGGTATTTTCGGGATTTGTCCGTAGTGAGGGCCGACGAAGGGGAGAAGACTTGTCCACACCCTGAAGAGAATGAAGTCGTAGTGTACCGAAGCTTTTTGAAAGCTGGGCTGCGATTTCCCTTGAGCAGCTTCGTCGTGGAGGTGCTGAAAATGTTTGAAATCTATCTTCATCAACTTACCCCCGAAGCAATTATAAGGCTGAATATCTTCGTATGGGCCGTGAGAAGCCAAGGTCTGGAACCTGATGCGAAAAGCTTCTGCAACATACACGAATTATCATACGAGACAAAACCTTGGGGTAAGGAACAGTATCACAATAACTTTGGCTGCTACAATTTTGTTTCTCGGTCTGTGTCAAGCTGTCCCGTGCCAACCTTTCGGAAGAGATGGCCCGGCGACTGGATGACAGAATGGTTTTATGTGAAAAATGATCTGAAAGCACGAGAAGATATCAAAGGTATAATTATGCGCCCTATTTGGCAAAGCTTCGGCCTTCGGAGGCCGAAGGTTGAAATGAATGAAGCTGCCGAAGAATGCCAGAGAGCCTTCGGCGTTATCTGTTCTTTTATTGGAACGAGAGATTTAGTACAAGAGCATATTGCCTTCAGGGTATGGCCGCTCGCGGAGAAATGGGAAATGCCGCAAGAAACCATAAAAGAGGCCGACGAAGGTGGACTTATCAGGCTGAAGTACACTTTTAAGTTCGGAGATAAATTCGTTGAGCCAGATGATGACTGGTTAAAAAGCATTGAAAATTTAAGTGATGAACTGCTTGGGGCTTATTCGAAGGCCGAAGATACTGCACTGTCAGCAGCCTTCGGAGGCCGAAAAAAGAAGAGGCTGAATCGGGTGTTTGATGCAATCGGGTTTGTCTACCCTGACTATCGCTATCCCATTCGAGGGCAGAAAAGAAAAAACACAACCTCTGCGAAAGAAGAAGCTGCAATTGCTCCCAGCGAGCCAGAACCGAAAAGAAAGAGGATAAAGGTCCTCACACACCGGCCGCGCTATATTGAACCAGCTTCGGTGCCTGAGTTTACCGGAGAAACCTCTTCGGCCACCGAGGCTGAAAAGCCAACCAAACCAACCTTGCTGCCAGAAATCGCAGAAATGGCCGAAGCGCCAAAGAGGATAGAATTGGAAGAACCGAAGATTTTGCTACCAGAAACCAAAAAGATGGCCGAAGCGCCATCCACAGAAAAAATGGAAGAAGTGAAAAAACCAACTGAAGAAAAAACATCAGAAGTTTTGAGTCCTGCAGCAAATGTTGAGACAGTAAAAAATCAAAAAGTGCCAGCAGTGACTCCGAAAAGAAAGAGAATGGCTAATGTGCTAGATGTACTGGAAGCAATTAAATCTTCAAGCACACCTCCGAAGAAGACTGCTGCCATTCCTGAAGCATCAACTGAAATTTCTGATACTAAAGCTCCAGAGCAAGAAACTGAAGCCGAAGCTGGGTCCTCAGAGCCCACGAAGATAAAATCCTTGGAAACTGAGGAAGAAAAAATAACAGAACCAACTTTTGTTGAAGAAATCGGTGTCATTGCCCCCGAAGCATCCTCCAAAGTCCGTGATTATATTGTTCGTCATGCTTCGGGGAAAAAACTATCAGAAAAAGAAGAGCAAGAGGCCCAGCGCTACGCCCAAAAACTGAAGTATCCAAAGGGGGCGTTAATATTCAATTGCAGTGGAGAAGAAGACTTTTTGTATTGTCTCCCTGACAGCAAGGAGATTTCTGTCTGTCGGGAGATGAGCAAGAGCTTCGGATTTCCAACATTAGAAGACGGGCTCTCGGTGCTGTCGAAGAACGATCTGGCCGATAGCCTGGCCTATAATAGCTTAAAGGTGCAACAAATGGGATCTTTGTATTTTTTGTTGAGACCAAATTTTTTCGTTTGTTTAAATCTATTGACGCACACATATTTCTCTTTGCAGGGCCTGATACTTAGCAATGCCCTCAGGGCACAGAAGGATGCTGAAGACGAAGGGTGTGCTATAGCCCTGAGCAACCTTCGTTCCGAAGTAATTGAACTGAGGAACGAAGGTCTCGAAAAAGATAAAATATTACACTCATTGATAAATAAAATAAAGGAAAACAAAGCTGCTTTTAAAGGTCAAGCTGAAGCTCAGAAGCGCGAAATTGAAGATCTTCGGAAACAACTGGCCAGAGCCAAGGAAGAACGCATACTTGAAGAAACAAAGCGAGAACTCAGCGACCAATGGGCAGATCACTTAGAAGGAACTGTTGAAGAGCTTCGTTCGTCCAAGAAGAGATGCTATAACAAATCTATAGAGTGTGTTAAGAAGTTAAAAGCTAGCTTCGCCAGGGTCGGCGCATTCTCAAGCGAAGAAAACTTTACAAGAGGCAATCCCGAAGGTCCCATCGAATGGATCGATCACGAAGCTGAGGCCTTCGAGGAAATTTTAAATAGCCGTGGAGATATATGTGCTTTCTCGGGTGCCAGAGGAATTGCCACCATTTTAGAGAAAAAGGGCTGCGAACACGTAAAGATTCTATCGCAATCCGAAGCTGCTTTGTCCTTCGAAGATGCAAGAGATCCCTCGGCCGAAGCTAGCATGGTTGGTGGAAAATTTTTTACCGATATCTGGGATAATGGTGGCCGAGAAATGGCCCGAGAAATTATTCGAAAAAGTGAAAAGGGCATTCGCGATGCTAGAGAAGTGGCTGAAGCTGCTGAAAAAAGCGTAGAGCCCGAAGGGCAAATAGGTATCAACTAATGGTTTTATTGTGTTGTAATTTTCGATTTTAAATTTTGTTCGCAATTTGTAATAGCAATGTAGCCGTATCCTGTCCTCCTTTAGATCCTACTAAAGCGTCTTCGGGACCTCCCCCGAAAGGAGACGACGAAATTAAAAAGATGGCTGAAGATATCATGGATGAAGTTGTTGATCGGCTCCTGAACGAGGCTGCAGAAGTCGTTTTGAGAGAAGATTAAGTATTATTGTAAAAACTTCTGAAATGTAATATACTGTGACATTTTGTAACCCTGAATGTAATATACCTGTTTTATTGTTCAACTCTTTACGATGCATGAAATTTTACACGTACCATTTTTGAGTCTTTGACGAAAAAACACCTTCCCTTCTTTTCATGCTTCGTGAAGAAGAATTTTTCTTTGTCACAACAATATCCAGTGTTCTGATGAATAATATCCAGGCTTCGTGAAGATATTTTCCGAAGCTACACTTCCGGCGATCAATAATGTATCTCCTTGTGACATTGTGATTTTTTCCTTTTTTCAAAACATTCTTCTGTAGATCGATATTGTATCCACCTCTTGTGCCATATGCAACATGATGTATGATGCTTATGCTATGCGAAATGATGCGATGATGTTATGCTATGTGAGGTGATGTTTATTCCGAAGATACATACGCATCCCTGCAATAAAACACATAATCTTTTATAAGCCTCCCTTAGGAGCTTCTTCGCCTTTTACTTCAGCGGAATCAGCGTTTATTTTTCGCTGTAAGCCTCCCTTAGGAGCTTCTTCGCCTTTTACTTTCAGCGGTATTCGCGTTGACTTTTCGCACTTCGCCTTTTACTTAGGCGGTATCAGCGTTGACTTTTCGCTGTATGCTCTGCATTCCCTTTGGAACGACTTTGGAGCAGAAAACTTACACTGCACTCCTTCTGGAGCGGCTTTTTGTGACTTCGGCAAACTTACTCTGCGTTCCTTAGAACGACTTTTTGTTGCTTCGAAGAATTTTCGATAGTTCGAAGGTCCTCTTTGTTATCACAAATCTTTAAACTTCAACAACTTAGGCCTGTGAAGAAAATATATTTTCCTTGTGGCAAACAACGAAACTATTTACATGAAATCTAAACAATGTCCTTTATTACACAGAAAATAAGACTGAATAAGAAAGACTGCTATTGAGGTAGGATATTTGTCAATAGATGTGCTTTGACTCTGGCACAGTGCTGTTGACTGTACGAGCTTCGGACTGCTCTCTGAAGTCCCTTTGGTGTGGAGCATACTGGCTCCCTTCTGGCTGTTGGCCTTGTTGCAGCGGAGGTGGAGGCGGAGGCTGTTGCCAGGAAGCTTGAGGTTGACTCGCCGAAGCAACAGAAACTGTAGGGTGGTTGCCCACATATTCTGGGATGTAAGGCGAATGATACGAAGCAGTATGCATGACCTGCTTCGGCTGAGCTTATTGTGCTGCAGCTTCGGCTATTTCCTTTTGCTTCTGGATGGTAACATGGCACATCCTGGTGGTATGGCCTTTGTTCTCACCACAGAATAAGCAAAAGATTATTCTCGGTTGATCGCCAAATCTTCCGCCGAAGCCCCTGGCGCCTCTGCCTCTCGGAGCTGGTGGTCGGAAGGAGCCTTGCTGTTGCCCCGAAGCCTGTGAGGAACATTGTGGCCTTTGCTGTTGGCTCCCTCTATCATCATTTTGTGTAGAGTTATGAATTGATCTGACGTGCCTCGGATAGAACCTCCCTCCGAAGCCCCTGGTCATCTCAGAAAACCTGAAAGCCTCCTCCCTTCTTTGGCGAAAATCATTATCGGCCCGAATGTACTCGTCCATCTTCTGGAGCAGCTTCTCCAAAGTTGGAGGAGGCTTCCTAGCGAAGTACTGAGCTGACGGTCCTGGCCGAAGCCCCTTAATCATGGCCTCAATGACAATTTCGTTGGGCACTGTTGGTGCCTGTGCCCTCAAACGCAAGAACCTCCGGACGTACGCCTGAAGGTACTCTTCGTGATCCTGGGTGCACTGGAATAGAGCTTGAGCCGTGATCGGCTTCGTCTGGAACCCTTGGAAGCTGGTTAACAACAAGTCCTTCAGCTTTTGCCACGAAGTGATGGTTCCTGGTCGAAGGGAGGAGTACCAGGTTTGAGCAACACTCCTGACAGCCATGACAAAAGATTTGGCCATGACCGCAGCATTGCCACCATACGAAGATACTGTTGCTTCGTAGCTCATCAAAAACTGCTTCGGGTCTGAGTGGCCATCAAATATGGGAAGCTGAGGCGGCTTATAGGATGGAGGCCAAGGTGTAGCCTGCAGCTCAGCGGACAGAGGAGAAGCATCATCAAAAACAAAATTCCCATGATGGAAATTGTCATACCAGTCATCTTCATTGAGGAAACCCTCCTGATGAAGGTCTTGGTGCTGAGGCCTTCGGTGTTGCTCATCCTGAGTAAGATGACGAACTTCCTCAGAGGCTTCATCTATCTGCCTTTGTAGTTCAGCTAGCCTGGCCATCTTTTCCTTCTTCCTCTGCACCTGTTGGTGAAGCATCTCCATGTCTCTGATTTCTTGGTCTATCTCATCCTCTGGTGGTGTCGGGCTAACAGCCTTCCTTTTCTGGCTTCGGGCCTCCCGAAGAGAGACAGTCTCCTGATTGTGGTCCAGCGATTGAAGAGCTGCAGTGCCAGTTGCTGAAGCTTTCTTTGGCGCCATAGCGAAGGTTTATGATCGCCGAAGGTGTTCAGAAAATTCAGAGTGTGGAAGTGAGTTCACCGGAGGTGGGCGCCAATGTTGGGGACTTGTTCTCAGATGCTATGAGTTAAGAACAAGGCAACATAAAAAATGTTAATCGGTTAAGCCCTTCGTCCTTCGAAACATTATTCCCCTTAGGATATAATGGTTTCCGGACGAAGGTTATGAAGGATATACCTTCATAAATTCACTACACAGTGACGAAGGATGAATTATAAGAAATATAAAGGATAACATAAACAATTATATATTATTATCATGTATAAACAGAAGTGACGTCAAATTACAAATGTACCTTCAACTTGAAGGAGATGAGAGTAAAAGCGTGACACAAAAGTGAATGCCAAATCAGCGTGAACAGTACGGGGGTACTGTTCACCTATTTATAGGCACAGGACACAGCCTATGCAAAATTACATTTATGCCCTTTACATTTGATAATAATTCTATAGTAATCTATCGAGGTCTGAATAGCCTTTTCATCTTTAAGTCAGTTTCATTTTTTGCTGCCACGCCGAAGCTTTCCTGCTCACACCTTCGGCGCTGTATCAACCTTCATATTATTCTGGTCTGCTGTGATGCTGACTTGTGTCCGAAGATACCTGTTCACACACTATACTCCAGAAATACTGTTAAATCCTGTTTTTGAGGACCTTCGGAAGCCGAAGGCCCCCAACAAAACCATTTCTACTTTAAAAGGTGTTAATGATGATTTAAATGCTAAACTAGAAGTAGCAAATAAATCTAACTCTTGTGTAGAACATGTTATGATTTGCAATAGGTGTAAAGATTTCAATGTTGATGCTTGTAGTGAACACCTAGTTTGCATCTCTAAATTAAATGATGAAGTGGCTAGTCTTAATGCCCAACTTAAGACTAGCAAGAGTGATTTTGATAAACTAAAATTTGCTAGGGATGCCTACACGGTTGGTAGACACCCCTCAATTAAGGATGGGCTTGGCTTCAAGAGGGAAGCCAAGAACTTGACAAGCCATAAGGCTCCCATCTCCATCAAGGAGAAAGGGAAGGCCCCTATGGCAAATAGTGTGCAAAAGAACCATGCTTTCTTATACCATGATAGGAGATATTCTAGGAATGTTCATCATGATAGAAGTTGCAATGATATTGTTTCACATGCCTATGATTCAACTGCAATGTTTGCTTCAAGTTCTTCTATGATGTATGATAGAAGTGTGGCTAAGAAAAATATCATTCATCATGTGCCTAGAAGAATTACTCATGTGCCTAGGAAAACAAATAGTGAACCTTCTACAATTTATCATGCTTTAAATGCTTCCTTTGCTATATGTAGAAAGGATAGGAAGATAGTTGCTAGAAAATTAGGGGCAAAATGCAAGGAAGATAAAACTTGCATCTGGGTCCCTAAAGCTATTTGTACTAACCTTGTAGGACCCAACAAGAGTTGGGTACCTAAGACCCAAGCCTAAATTGCCTTGCAGGTTTATGCATCCGGGGGCTCAAGCTGGATTATCGACAGCGGATGCACAAACCACATGACGGGGGAGAAGAGGATGTTCTCTTCCTACGTCAAGAACAAGGATCCCCAAGATTCAATCATATTTGGTGATGGGAACCAAGGCAAGGTGAAAGGGTTAGGAAAAATTGCTATTTCATCTGAGCACTCTATTTCTAATGTGTTCTTAGTTGAGTCGCTTGGATATAACTTGTTGTTTGTGAGTCAACTCTGTAATATGGGATATAACTGTTTATTCACAAACGTAGATGTGTCTGTCTTTAGAAGAAGTGATGGTTCATTAGCTTTTAAGGGTGTATTAGACGACAAACTTTATTTAGTTGATTTTGCAAAAGAGGAGGCCAGTCTAGATGCATGCTTAATTGCTAAGACTAGCATGGGCTGGCTGTGGCATCGCCGCTTAGCACATGTGGGGATGAAGAACCTTCACAAGCTTCTAAAGGGAGAACACGTGATAGGTCTAACTAATGTTACTTTCGAAAAAGATAGACCTTGTGCAGCTTGTCAAGCAGGGAAACAAGTGGGAAGCTCTCATCATGCCTAAAATGTGATGACAACATCAAGACCCCTGGAGTTACTTCATATGGACCTCTTCGGACCCGTCGCCTATCTAAGCATAGGAGGAAGTAAATATGGTCTTGTTATAGTTGATGACTTTTCCCGCTTCACTTGGGTATTCTTTTTGCAGGATAAATCTGAAACCCAAGTGTCGGGGACCATAATTAGGGGTACCCTCAAGGCTCCTAAATCTCAGCTGGTAACCCCCATTAGCACAAAGCTGCAAAGGCCTGATGGGTGCGACTAAGTCAAAGGTCGGTCCATTCGAGGGACGCGATCACGCCTCACCCGAACCCAGCCTCGGGCAAGGGCAGCCGACCCCGGAGGATCTACGTCTCGCCCGAAGACCCCCTCCAGCAACGGGCATACCCTCGGCTCGCCCGAGGCCCAGTCTTCACCGAGAAGCAACCTTGGCCAACTCGCCACGCCAACCGACCAAATCGCAGGGGCATTTAATGCAAAGGTGGCCTGACACCTTTATCCTGACGCACGCCCCCCAGTCGACAGAGCCGAAGTGACCGTAGTCACTTTGCCGCTCCACTGACCGGTCTAACAAGAGGACAGCGTCGCCTGCGCCGCTCCGACTGCTGTACCACTCGGCAGAGTGAGGCTGACAGCAGCCAAGTCCGGCCTCAGGCGCCATAGGAAACTCCGCTTCGCCCGACCCCAGGGCTCGGACTCGGGCTCAGCCCCGGAAGACGGAGAACTCCGCTCCGCCCGACCCTAGGGCTCGGACTCGGGCTCAGCCCCGGAAGACAGCGAACTCCGCACCGCCCGACCCCAGAGCTCGGACTTGGGCTCAGCCCCGGAAGACGGCGAACTCCGCACCGCCCGACCCCAGGGCTCAGACTTGGGCTCAGCCCCGGAAGACGGCGAACTCTGCACCGCCCGACCCTAGGGCTTGGACTTGGGCTCAGCCCCGGAACACGGCGAACTCCGCTCCGCCCGACCCCAGGGCTCGGACTCGGGCTCAGCCCCGGAAGACGGCGAACTCCGCTCCGCCCGACCCCAGGGCTCGGACTCGAGCTCAGCCCCAGAAGACGGCGAACTCCGCTCCGCCCGACCCCAGGGCTCGGACTCGGGCTCAGCCCCGGAAGACGGTGAACTCCGCTCCGCCCAACCCCAGGGCTCGGACTTGACCTCAGCCACGGAAAACGACGAACTCCGCTTCGCCCGACCCCAGGGCTCGGACTCAGGCTCAGCCCTAAAGGACGACGAACTCCGCTTCGCCCGACCCTAGGGCTCTGACTCAGCCCTGGCATCAGCCGACGGTCTCCGCCTCGTCTAACCCGGGGGCTCGGACTCGACCTCGACCTTGGGAGACAGACTCGACCTCGACCTCGGAGGAGCCTCCACCTCGCCCAACCTAGGGCATGGACCGACCACGTCAACAGGAGGCGCCATCATTACCCTGCCCCAAGCTGACTCAGGCTACGGGGAACAAGACCGGCGTCCCATCTGGCTCGCTCCGCCAGACAAGTAATGATGGCGCCCCGCACGCTCTATGACGACGGTGGCTCTCAGCCCCCTTACGGAAGCAAGAGGACATCAGCAAGGACTCGACAGCCCCGACAGCTGTCCTTCCGCCAGGCTCCAGCGCTCCTCCGATGGCCACGACACCACACGAACCGGGTGCCAAAACCTCTCCGGCTGCCACGATGGCATGTACTTAGGGCGCTAGCTCTCCTTCGCTAGACACGTTAGCACACTGCTACACCCCCATTGTACACCTGGATCCTCTCCTTACGCCTATAAAAGGAAGGACCAGGGCCCTCTTACAGAGGGTTGGCCGCGCGGGGAAGGATGGGACGGCGCTCGCGTGAGGCCGCTCGCTCCCTCCCGCGTGGACGCTTGTAACCCCCTACTGCAAGCGCACCTGACCTGGGCGCGGGACAAACACGAAGGCCGCGGGATTCCACCTCTCACGCCCGTCTCCCTCCGGCTTCCTCTCCCCTTCACGCTCCGTCTCGCGCCGACCCATCTGGGCTGGGGCACGCGGCGACAATTTACTCGTCGGTCCAGGGACCCACCGGGTCTCGAAACGCCGACAGTTGGCGCGCCAGGTAGGGGCCTGCTGCGTGTTGACAAACAGCTTCCCGTCAAGCTCCAGATGGGCAGTCTCCAGCAACCTTTCCAGCCCGGGACAGTACTCCGTTTCGGGAGTCTTGAGTTCATGTCCCTCGACGGTAGCTACGACATGATACTCCTTCCCCCGGCGCGCGACAGCGACAATGGCGACCGACAGTCCGCCCGCCGGCGGCGGAATCGACGACGTCTTCCCCGCGTGGTGGAAGAACAACATTCGAGCTCGCCCCCTCCCCTCCCCCGCTGACGGAGGAGGAGGCGGGGCAACCAAGGCCAAGCAGGAGGCGGCACCTCGTCGGCTGTCGAGCGAGTCGACGGCGCCGGCGCCCCAACGGGGGGCACATCGGGCATCGACCTCGCGTCTGAGACGAAGACGAGCGCCGTCTCCCCGCAACACGCCAACCCCAAGCCAACGGACGACGCCAGCATGCTCGCGAAGGACTTGCTGGGCGTCACCCTCGTACCTGAGACGACGGTGCAGTCAGCCCCTGACGTGACTTCATCACCGCCCGTCGACCAAGAGGTACCAACCGGTTCCCAACTCACGCCTTTTGGATTTGGCCTCGACCCACCAAGCGACTTCGCTTTGGTGGATGCTCTCATAGAGGCGAGTCCCAACCCTCTGGGGTATCGTATGCGGTCACCCTGGGACAGGCTGACGGACGTCTCGACCTACGGGCCCATGGGGTCCGAGGAAGATGACGAGCCCGACTTTTGTTGGGATTTCTCCGGACTTGGTAACCCTAGTGCCATGCGGGACTTTATGACCGCGTGCGACTACTGCCTTTCCGACTGTTCTGACGGTAGCCGCAGCCTCGGCGACGAGGACTGCGGCCCAAGTCGTGAATGTTTCCACGTCGATCTAGGGGGTCCCAACGAAGGCAACCATCTTGGTATGCTGGAGAACGGTGATCTCCCTAGGCCTGTGCCTCGCGTTGACATCCTACGGGAGCTAGCTGTGGTCCCCGTCCCGGCAGGGGGTCATGACCCACAGCTCGAGCAAATCCGCAAGATGCAGGCCAGGCTCGACGAGGGGGCAGGAACACTTGAGCCGATCCGCCGGGACATTGGGCAGGAATGGGCGGGCCAACCTCCGGCCGGAGAAGTGCGTCACCTACCCCAGGGTATCCAGCACCGCATCGCCGATGATGTTAGGGTAAGGCCACCACCGACTTCCAGTGGAGTCGGCCAGAACCTGGCTGCAGCGGCAATGCTTCTCCGCGCGATGCCGGAGCCATCAACCACCGAGGGGCGGCGTATCCAGGGAGAGCTCAAAAATCTCCTGGAGGACGCCACGGTCCGACGGGCCGAAAGCTCCGCCTCCCGAAGGCAGGGGTACCCCTCAGAACATCGCGCCGTGACTTCCCGATTCATGCGGGAAGCCTCGGTCCACACCGAGCGCACGCGCAACACAGCGCCTGCGGCCCCAGGTCGCCTCGGCAATGAGCACCACCATCGCAACCGTCGGGCCCACCTCGACGAGAGGGTGCGCCGAGGCTACCACCCCAGGCGTGGGGGACGCTACGACAGCGGGGAGGATCGGAGTCCCTCGCCCAAACCACCCGGTCCACAGGCTTTCCGCCGCGCCATACGACGGGCGCCGTTCCCGACCCGGTTCTGAACCCCGACTACTATCACAAAGTACTCGGGGGAGACGAGACCAGAACTGTGGCTCGTGGACTACCGGCTGGCCTGCCAACTGGGTGGAACGGACGATGACAACCTCATCATCCGCAACCTCCACCTGTTCCTCTCCGATACCGCTCGCACCTGGCTGGAACACCTGCCTCCGGGGCAGATCTCCAACTGGGACGACCTGGTCCAAGCCTTCGCCGGCAACTTCCAGGGCACATACGTGCGCCTTGGAAACTCCTGGGATCTCCGAAGCTGCCGACAGCAGCCGGGAGAGTCTCTCCGGGACTACATCCGGCGATTCTCGAAGCAGCGCACCGAGTTGTCCAACATCACCGATTCAGATGTCATCGGCGCGTTCCTCGCCGGCACCACCTGCCGCGACCTGGTGAGCAAGCTGGGTCGCAAGACCCCCACCAGGGCGAGCGAGCTGATGGACATCGCCACCAAGTTCGCCTCTGGCCAAGAGGCGGTTGAGGCCATCTTCCGGAAGGACAAGCAGCCCCAGAGCCGCCCACCGGAAGATGTCCCCAAGGCGTCAACTCAGCGCGGCGCCAAGAAGAAAGGCAAGAAGAAGTCGCAAGTGAAACGCGACGCCGCCGACGCGGACCTTGTCGCCGCCGCCGAGTACAAGAACCCTCGGAAACCTCTTGGAGGTGCCAACCTTTTCGACAAGATGCTCAAGGAGTCGTGCCCCTATCATCAGGGGCCCGTCAAGCACACCCTTGAGGAGTGCACCATGCTTCGGCGCCACTTTCACAAGGTCGGACCACCCACGGAGGGTGGCAGGGCTCGCGACGACGACAAGAAGGAAGATCACCAGGCAGGAGAGTTCCCCGAGGTCCGCGACTGCTTCATGATCTACGGTGGGCAAGTGGCGAATGCCTCGGCTCGGCACCGCAAGCAAGAGCGTCGAGAGGTCTGTTCGGTAAAGGTGGCGGCGCCAGTCTACCTAGACTGGTCCGACAAGCCCATCACCTTCGACCGAGACGACCACCCCGACCGCATGCCGAGCCCGGGGAAATACCCGCTCGTTGTCGACCCCGTCATCGGCGACGTCAAGCTCACCAAGGTCCTCATGGACGGAGGCAGCAGCCTCAACATCCTCTACGCCGAGACCCTCGGGCTCCTGCGGGTCGATCTGTCCTCGGTCCAGGCAGGCGCTGCGCCTTTCCACGGGATCATCCCCGGGAAACACGTCCAGCCCCTCGGGCAACACGATCTACCCGTCTGCTTTGGGACGCCCTCCAACTTCCGAAGGGAGACCCTCACGTTCGAGGTGGTCGGGTTTCGAGGAACCTACCACGCCGTGCTGGGGAGACCATGCTACGCCAAGTTCATGGTCGTCCCCAACTACACCTACCTCAAGCTCAAGATGTCGGGCCCCAACAGGGTCATCACCGTCGGCCCCACGTACCGACACTCGTACGAATGCGACGTGGAGTGCGTGGAGTATGCCGAGGCCCTCGCCGAATCCGAGGCCCTCATCGCCGACGCAGAGAGCCTCTCTAAGGAGGCGCCAGACGTGAAGCGCCACGCCGGCAACTTCGAGCCAGCGGAGACGGTTAAATCCGTCCCTCTCGACCCCAGCAGCGACGCCTCCAAGCAGATCCGGATCGGCTCCGAGCTCGATCCCAAATAGGAAGCAATGCTCGTCGACTTTCTCCGCGCAAACGCCGACGTTTTCGCGTGGAGTCCCTCGGACATGCTCGGCATACCGAGGGATGTCGCCGAGCACTCGCTGGATATCCGAGCTGGAGCCCGACCCGTGAAGCAGCCTCTGCGCCGATTCGACGAAGAAAAGAGCAGAGCCATAGGCGAGGAGATCCACAAGCTAACGGTGGCAGGGTTCATCAAAGAGGTATTCCATCCCGAATGGCTTGCCAACCATGTGCTTATGAGAAAGAAAGGAGGGAAATGGCGGATGTGTGTAGACTACACCGGTCTAAACAAAGCATGTCCGAAAGTTCCCTACCCTCTGCCTCGCATCGACCAAATCGTGGATTCCACTGCTGGGTGCGAAACCCTGTCTTTCCTCGATGCCTACTCAGGGTATCACCAGATCAGGATGAAAGAGTCCGACCAGCTCGCGACCTCTTTCATCACACCCTTCGGCATGTACTGCTATGTTACCATGCCGTTCGGCTTGAGGAATGCGGGTGCAACGTACCAACGGTGCATGAACCATGTGTTCGGCGAACACATTGGCCGAACGGTCGAGGCCTACGTCGATGACATCGTAGTCAAGACGAGGAAAGCCTCCGACCTCCTTTCCGACCTTGAAGTGATATTCCGATGTCTCAAGGCGAAAGACGTGAAGCTCAATCCTGAAAAGTGTGTCTTTGGGGTTCCTCGAGGCATGCTCTTGGGGTACATCGTCTCCGAGCGGGGCATCGAGGCCAACCCGGAGAAGATCGTAGCCATCACCAGCATGGGGCCCATCAAGGACTTGAAAGGCATACAGAGAGTCATGGGATGCCTTGCGGCTTTGAGCCGCTTCATCTCGCGCCTCGGCGAAAGAGGTCTGCCTCTGTACCGCCTCTTAAGGAAGGCTGAGTGCTTCACTTGGACCCCTAAGGCCGAGGAAGCCCTCGGGAACCTGAAGGCGCTCCTTACAAACGCGCCCATCTTGGTGCCCCCCGCTGCCGGAGAAGCCCTCTTGATCTACGTCGCCGCGACCACTCAGTTGGTTAGCGCCGTGATTGTGGTTGAGAGACGAGAAGAGGGGCATGCATTGCCCGTCCAGAGGCCAGTCTACTTCATTAGCGAGGTACTGTCCAAGACCAAGATCCGCTACCCACAAATTCAGAAGCTGCTGTACGCGGTGATCCTGATGCGACGGAAGTTGCGACACTACTTCGAGTCTCATCCGGTAACTGTGGTGTCATCCTTCCCCCTGGGGGAGATCATCTAGTGCCACGAGGCCTCGGGTAGAATTGCAAAGTGGGCGGTGGAAATCATGGGCGAGACGATCTCGTTCGCCCCTCGGAAGGCCATCAAGTCCCAGGTGTTGGCGGACTTCGTGGCTGAATGGGTCGACACCCAGCTCCCAACAGCTTCGATCCAACCAGAACTCTGGACCATGTTCTTCGATGGGTCACTGATGAAGACAGGAGCAGGCGCAGGCCTGCTCTTCATCTCTCCCCTCGGGAAGCACCTACGCTACGTGCTACGCCTCCACTTCCTGGCGTCCAACAATGTGGCTGAGTACGAGGCTCTAGTCAACGATTTGCGCATCGCCATCGAGCTAGGGGTCCGACGCCTCGACGCTCGTGGTGACTCGCAGCTCGTCATCGACCAAGTCATGAAGAACTCCCACTGCCGCGACCCGAAGATGGAAGCATATTGCGATGAGGTTCGGTGCCTGGAGGACAAGTTCTACGGGCTCGAGCTCAACCACATCGCCTGACGCTACAACGAGACTGCGGACGAGCTGGCTAAAATAGCCTCGGGGCGAACAATGGTTCCCCCGGACGTCTTCTCCCGAGACCTGCATCAACCCTCCGTCAAGACTGACGACACGCCCGAGCCCGAGAAGGCCTCGGCCCAGCCCGAGGCACCCTCGGCTCAGTCCGAGGCACCCTCGGCTCGGTCCGAGGTACCCTCGGCTCGGTCCGAGGCACCCTCGGCTCGGCCCGAGGCACCCTCGGCTCGGCCCGAGGCACCCTCGGCTCGGCCCGAGGTACCCTCGGCCCCCGAGGGTGAGGCACTGCACGTCGAGGAGGAGCGAAGCGGGGTCATGCCCAATCGAAACTGGCAGACCCCGTACCTGCAATATCTCCACCGAGGAGAGCTACCCCTCGACCGAGCCGAAGCTCGACGGTTGGCGCGGCGCGCCAAGTCGTTCGTCTTGCTGGGAGACGGGAAGGAGCTCTACCACCACAGCCCCTCGGGCATCCTCCAGCGATGCATTTCCATCGCCGAAGGTCAGGAGATCCTACAAGAGATACACTCGGGGGCTTGCGGCCATCATGCAGCACCTCGAACCCTTGTCGGAAACGCCTTTCGACAAGGTTTCTACTGGCCGACGGCAGTGGCCGACGCCACTAGAATTGTCCGCACCTGCGAACGGTGTCAGTTCTACGCAAGGCAGACCCACCTGCCTGCTCAGGCCCTACAGACCATACCCATCACCTGGCCGTTTGCTGTGTGGGGTCTGGACCTAGTCGGCCCCTTGCAGAAGGCACCCGAGGGCTACACGCACCTGCTGGTTGCCATCGACAAATTCTCCAAGTGGATCGAGGTCCGACCCCTAAACAGCATCAGGTCCGAACAGGCGGTGGCGTTCTTCACCAACATCATCCATCGTTTTGGGGTCCCGAACTCCATCATCACCGACAATGGCACCCAGTTCACCGGCTGAAAGTTCCTGAACTTCTGTGCGGATCACCACATTCGGGTGGACTGGGCCGCCGTGGCCCACCCCATGACAAATGGGCAGGTAGAACGTGCCAACGGCATGATTCTACAAGGACTTAAGCCTCGGATCTACAATGACCTCAACAAGTTCGGCAAGCGGTGGATGAAGGAACTCCCCTTGGTGGTCTGGAGCCTGAGGACAACGCCGAGCCGAGCCACAGGCTTCACACCGTTCTTCCTAGTCTATGGGGTCGAGGCCATCTTGCCCACAGACTTAGAATACAGTTCCCCGAGGACGGGGGCCTACGCCGACCAAAGCAATCAAGCTAATCGAGAAGACTCACTGGACCAGCTGGAAGAGGCTCGGGACATGGCCTTACTACACTCGGCGCGGTACCAGCAGTCCCTGCAACGCTACCACGCCCGAGGGGTTCGGTCCCGAGACCTCCAGGTGGGCGACCTGGTGCTTCGGCTGCGACAAGACGCCCAAGGGCGGCATAAGCTCACGCCTCCCTGGGAAGGGCCGTTCGTCATCGCCAAAGTTCTGAAGCCCGGAACGTACAAGCTGGCCAACAGTCAAGGCGAGGTCTACAGCAACGCTTGGAACATCCAACAGCTACGTCGCTTCTACCCTTAAGATGCTTTCAAGTCGTTTGTATGCCTCGTTCCCACGCAAAGTTTAGTCATCAAGGAAGGGTCAGCCTTGCCTCGGCAAAGCCCGACCCTCCCTCGGGGGCTAAAAGGGGGGAACCCCCTCTGCGCCAAAATTTTCCTCGGAAAAAGATCTTTTTCGCCAGAATGTCTTTCGTGCTTTTCGACTACATCGAAAGTGGATCCTAAAAACGACGGAGTACACATAAGCAGCCAAGGCTGACCGAGCCGAGGGACTCCTACGCCTCCGGGATAAGGATACCTCACTCATCACCTTCTGCGATAAGTAACTCGCGCTCGGATAAGTGATTCTGCGGACCGAACAAGTCTTCACGCTCGAAAGCTCCTCTGCCGGAACGATTTTTCGGGCCTTCTCGACTGCGTCGATGACAGAACCCTATGGACGAGTAAGAGTGCACGTAAGCGGCAAGGCTGACCGAGCCGAGGGATTCCTATGCCTTCGGGATACGGATACCTCACTCATCACCTTCCGTGAAAAGCAACTCTCGCTCGCACAAACAATTCTGTTACCGACAAATAAGTCCAGACACTCGAAACAAGAGGAAAAGAAACGCAGCTTTACAACACGACGATGGTATGTTTGGGCCTCGGCGGCCGCAGAAAACATACACACACTACAAGATAATCCAATCCTGCAGGCTCGGATCTTGACAGTTGAAGGGAGCAGCAGCACCCTCGGCGTCAACTACACCTTCGGCGAGCTCCGACCTAGCCTCGGACGGCAACACGGTCGGAGGATCTCCACTCTGAAGGACGACATCAGCACCACGCCCAGGACATCGCCGCCAGGGTCTTCGCCAGGAATCCAGCTCGAGCAGACGGCTCGGTCGGCCACCCCGAGGCCTCGGCCGGCTGTCCCCCGAAGACATAAGCACGGCCCGTGGCCTCGGCAACTCAACTCTGGCGTCAGTCCCGCCAGCGGACGACCCGGCCAGGCTCCGGCCGACCAAGTCTTCTTTTCGAAGCCAACTCTGCCTCTGTTCGAGCTAACACCGCTACCCCCGGCTTCGGCTCATCGAAGAGCGGCCGAGGGGTCCCTTTAACTAAGCAAGAGAAGCCTCGGACAGCAAGGCCGACCGAGCCGAGGGACTCCTACGCCTCCGGGATACGGATACCTCACTCGTCACCTTCGCACGAGGCGACTCACACTTGGTGAAGCGGTTCAGATAACCAACATGAGAGTCTTAGTGCTCAAAAATGAGGAAAAGACACGGCTCCGCGCCGAAGATACATACATGTTCAGGCCTGATAGCCACAATGAACAAAAGACCGACATTCAAGGTACCATTAGAAACGGAACCCCGGTTCCACCTCCGCAGGTACGAACAACCCCACACGATTGGGGGGCCTGCGGAGCAACAGAAGACCGGCGAACGGCTCGCTGTCATCCGCTCCAGCAGCGGCGACGACGACGACTTCTGCTCCAGGGGGCAAACAGCAGCAGCGATGACCTCAAGGCGGATGCTGCTGCCATGAGGCCCTCGCCCATGCCCTCACTCGAGAGGCAAGGACAAGCAGAAGGCCATAGATTTGGAGGTCAGTCCGTGGGCGGCACCAGCTATCTCGTCGGCGGCAAAACCTCTTCCAGCTGCCGTGGCGGAAGGCGGCGCCGGGAGCGGCTCCGAAGCCACTCGGCTCAGAGAGCCAGGCACGCGACAGCTGCCAACGCCACGAACGGCGAACGCCCTTCCCCCCAATCACTGAGGGAAGGAGCGGGCCGCCGCCCGCGCAGGGACCGACCCCAACTCGGCACACTCCCCTCCCCAGCACTGATGATGAAAATCCTTGAAGCTGAGGGAGGGGCAGAGCCCGCAGCCCGGCTCGCTTTTCCCCGCCATCGAACTGGAGGTCACCGTCTTGGGTGACCACCGGCGAGGGGATGCGGCCAGGCTGCATGATGAAAATCCTTGAAGCCAAACGTTGGCTGAAAGGTACCAACTTCCACGAAGTTGCGTTCCTACAACGGCAAGTCGGGAGGATTGCGGGTGTTCCCCATCCGGGGGCTCAGAAGGTGGAAAGACATGATGCATAAGGGAGCGCGAAGACATGGTCGCCTTCCAAGGGGGTCACCCTCCTTTTAAAGGCGACTCTCCCTACTTGCGTCCCCAGCCGTCCGGGCTGAGTCTTCTCCAACATGCTCCAAGATCCTCCCCCTACGGCGTGGGGGCTGGGTCCCACGCATCATGCAAGCTGGCCCACAGCAGAAGAAGCCAAACCGCCGCGCACGGTGCATGCAACTGCCCAGCGGTTACGAGCATTCCTCCACTTTCGCCCAGACCAGCGGGTGAAAGGGCGGGCAGCCATGCAGGCGGCATGCAACCGCGCCAAGTGGGCGCACCCCTCCGACTTCCAACGCACCCAGCATGGAGGCCCAGGCCCACGCGTCATGCAACCGGCGCGCCGGTTGCTACGTGCGAGCAACTGCACCGCCACTCGCACCACTACCACGCCTCCTCGACTGCGGAACCGGTACCGTGACTCGAGGCAACCCTGCGTATGACCCAGCAGTGCCAGCTAGGCGCGACGGTCAATACGGCCAAAAATGGGCCAGCAGCAATGGCGGTGGCACGCGGGCAGGAGCAGCGGTCACGTCGTCAGCCAAGCTTACGTCCCATCCAAGGGCAGCGAGAGAACCCTCTCTCACGGCGTGAAGACGGCGCGCCCGTGTTCTGTTCCTCGAACGGCTCGCGCACGCGCAACGGCCGCCTCGCGAACCACTCGCCCCGTCGCATTAACTCCGCGACGGGACAGGCGGCGCCTCAGGCAGGAGAAGCAAGTGACGCTTCGCCTTCGCCATAATGACCGCGTCAAAAAAGGTACGCCACGTCATTCGATTTCGTATCCTTTTCCTTTTCCTCTTTCTCTCTCTTACAACAGGGACCGGGAAAGGGGGATACCCCGAAAAGGATCATTCTCCGTGAAGGAAACAGGCCCCGAGCCTCCCTACTGATCAGAGGTTCAAAGGCTGGCCCCTCGAAGGGGTTCAACAGCCGCCTCAGAGCACCTAGGTTCCGCGCCCACTACTGGTCAGAGGTTCGAAGGTCGGCCCCTCGAAGGGTTCAACGGCCGCCTCAGGCCACTCGGGCTCCACGCCCACTACTGATCAGGGGTTCGTAGGCTGGCCCTCGAAGGGTTCACAGCCTCCTCAGACACAGAGTGAGGGATGACCCTGGGTACGTTCGATACATAGCCGAGGCTCGGGCTACGCTCCCGAGGTACCCTAGGACATTTCTGAGACCAGCGGGAACGATCTTGTAACGGAATCCCATCAGAGGGAGGCATCAAGCCCTCAGACCCCGTTGAAAGGGGACCGGGTCCGGCAGATCACCCGCAGGTACTTTTGGAGCGCGCCTCCGGGCCTCTAGCCGACCCCTAACAAATGGGGCACGGGCGTCCACTCGGATCACCCATCAGCAGCTCACCGGAGACACCATGTTCGGCGCCCTCCGAGGGCAACATGGCGCTTTCCCCCCCTCCTCCTTGTGGAAAGGCGACACAGGGGCGTATGTAAAAAAGTCGAGTCTGTCCTTGACCGTCCTCTCGCCCTGTGCAGAGGCTCAGGGGCTGCTCTCGCGAACCCGGCTCCAGCCAAACCGTTGACAGCGTCAACATACCAGCCCGAGAACTTGGGACCCGACCGTACACCCGGGCTACGGCCAGCTCGCATGAGGGAACAACCAGACCAGCCGAAGTGTTGCGAAATGCATTAAGACCTCGAAGGAGTCAAACCACTCCTCCGAGGCCTCGGGGGCTACACCCGGCGGGTGCGCTCGCGCGCACCCACCGGAACAAAACGCAACCGAGAAAGGCTGGTCCCCTTGCAAAAAAGTGCGACAAAATCCTCCAAGCGAGTATTAACACTCCTTTCGAGGCTCGGGGGCTACTGTCGGGGACTATAATTAGGGGTACCCTCAAGGCTCCTAAATCTCAGCTGGTAACCCCCATCAGGACAAAGCTGCAAAGGCCTGATGGGTGCGACTAAGTCAAAGGTCGGTCCATTCGAGGGACGCGATCACGCCTCGCCCGAACCCAGCCTCGGGCAAGGGCAGCAGACCCCGGAGGATCTATGTCTCGCCCGAAGACCCCCTCCAGCAACGGGCATACCCTCGGCTCGCCCGAGGCCCAGTCTTCACTGAGAAGCAACCTTGGCCAAATCGCCACACCAACCGACCAAATCGCAGGGGCATTTAATGCAAAGGTGGCCTGACACCTTTATCCTGACGCACGCCCCCCAGTCGACAGAGCCGAAGTGATCGTAGTCACTTCACCGCTCCACTTACCGGTCTGACAAGAGGACAGCGCCGCCTACGCCACTCTGACTGTTGTACCACTCGACAGAGTGAGGCTGACAGCAGCCAAGTCCGGCCTCAGGCGCCATAGGAAACTCTGCTTCACCCGACCCCAGGGCTCGGACTCGGGCTCAGCCCCGGAAGACGGCGAACTCTGCTCCGCCCGACCCCAGGGCTCGGACTCGGGCTCAGCCCCGGAAGACGGCAAACTCCGCACCGCCCGACCCCAGGGCTCAGCCCGGAAGACGGCGAACTCCGCACCGCCCGACCCCAGGGCTCGGACTTGGGCTCAGCCCCGGAAGACGGTGAACTCCGCACGGCCCGACCCCAGGGCTTGGACTTGGGCTCAGCCCCGGAAGACGGCGAACTCCGCTCCGCCTGACCCCAGGGCTCGAACTCGGGCTCAGCCCCGGAACACGACGAACTCCGCTCCGCCCGACCCCAGGGCTCGGACTCGGGCTCAGCCCCGGAAGACGGCGAACTCCGCTCCGCCCGACCCTAGGGCTCGGACTCGGGCTCAGCCCCAGAAGTCGGCGAACTCCGCTCCGCCCGACCCCAGGGCTCGGACTTGGGCTCAGCCCCGGAAGACGACGAACTCTACTTCGCCCGACCCCAGGGCTCGGACTCGGGCTCAGCCCCGAAGGACAACGAACTCCGCTTCGCCCGACCCAGGGCTCGGACTCAGCCCTGGCATCAGCCGACAGTCTCCACCTCGTCCGACCCGGGGGCTCGGACTCGACCTCGACCTTGGGAGACAGACTCGACCTCGACCTCGGAGGAGCCTCCACCTCGCCCAACCTAGGGCGTGGACCGACCACGTCAACAAGAGGCGCCATCATTACCCTGCCCCAAGCTGACTCAGGCTACGGGGAACAAGACCGGCGTCCCATCTGGCTCGCTCCGCCAGACAAGTAATGATGGCGCCCCGCACGCTCTATGACGACGGCGGCTCTCAGCCCCCTTACAGAAGCAAGAGGACGTCAGCAAGGACTCGACAGCCCCAACAGCTGTCCTTCCGCCAGGCTCCAGCGCTCCTCCGACGGCCACGACACCACATGAACCGGGTTCCAAAACCTCTTCGGCTGCCACGATGGCATGTACTTAGGGCGCTAGCTCTCCTCCGCTAGACACGTTAGCACACTGCTACACCCCCCATTGTACACCTGGATCCTCTCCTTACGCCTATAAAAGGAAGGACCAGGGCCCTCTTACAGAGGGTTGGCCGCGCGGGGAAGGACGGGACGGCGCTCGCGTGAGGCCACTTGCTCCCTCCCGCGTGGACGCTTGTAACCCCCTACTGCAAGCGCACCCGACCTGGGCGCGGGACAAACACGAAGGCCGCGGGATTCCACCTCTCACTCCTGTCTCCCTCCGGCTTCCTCCTCCCTTCGTGCTACGTCTCGCGTCGACCCATCTGGGCTGGGGCACGCGGCGACAATTTACTCATCGGTCCAGGGACCCCCCGGGTCTCGAAACGCCGACACCAAGGGACCCTCAAGCGCTTCCTAAGGAGAGCTCAAAACGAGTTTGAGCTCAAGGTGAAGAAGATAAGGAGCGACAATGGGTCCGAGTTCAAGAACCTTCAAGTGGAGGAGTATCTTGAGGAGGAAGGAATCAAGCACGAGTTCTTCGCTCCCTACACACCACAGCAAAATGGTGTGGTAGAGAGGAAGAACAGGACGCTACTAGACATGGCGAGGACGATGCTTGGTGAATTCAAGACGCCCGAACGGTTTTGGACAGAAGTCGTGAGCACGGCTTGCCATGCCATAAACCGGGTCTATCTTCATCGCCTCCTCAAGAAGACTTCGTATGAGCTGCTAACCGGTAACAAACCCAATGTTTCGTATTTCCGAGTTTTTGGGAGTAAATGCTACATTCTAGTGAAGAAAGGTAGGAATTCCAAATTTGCTCCCAAAGCGGTAGAAGGGTTTTTGTTAGGTTATGACTCAAATACAAAGGCGTATAGGGTCTTCAACAAATCGTCGGGTTTGGTTGAAGTCTCTAGCGACGTTGTATTTGATGAGACTAATGGCTCTCCAAGAGAGCAAGTTGTTGATCTTGATGATGTAGATGAAGAAGACGTTCCAACGGCCGCAATGCGCACCATGGTGATTAGAGATGTGAGGCCAATGGAACAAAAGGAGCAAGATCAACCTTCTTCCTCAACAATGGTGCATCCCCCAACTCAAGAAGATGAACAGGTTCATCAAGAGGAGGCATGTGATCAAGGGGGAGCACAAGATGATCATGTAATGGAGGAAAAAGCACAACCGGCACCTCCAACCCAAGTTCGAGCAGTGATTCAAAGGGATCATCCCGTCGACCAGATTTTGGGTGACATTAGCAAGGGAGTAACTACTCGTTCTCGATTAGTTAATTTCTGTGAGCATTACTCCTTTGTCTCTTCTATTGAGCCTTTCAGGGTAGAAGAGGCCTTGCTAGATCCGGACTGGGTGTTGGCCATGCAAGAGGAGCTCAATAACTTCAAGAGAAATGAAGTTTGGACACTGGTGCCTCGTCCCAAGCAAAATGTTGTGGGAACCAAGTGGGTGTTCCGCAACAAACAAGACGAGCACGGAGTGGTGACAAGGAACAAGGCACGACTTGTGGCAAAAGGTTATGCTCAAGTCGCAGGTTTGGACTTTGAGGAGACGTTTGCTCCTGTGGCTAGGCTAGAGTCCATTCGTATTTTGCTAGCATATGCCGCTCACCATTCTTTCAGGTTGTTCCAAATGGATGTGAAGAGCGCTTTCCTCAACGGGCCAATCAAGGAGGAGGTGTACGTAGAGCAACCCCCTGGCTTCGAGGATGAACGATACCCCGACCACGTGTGTAAGCTCTCTAAGGCGCTCTATGGACTTAAGCAAGCCCCAAGAGCATGGTATGAATGCCTTAGAGACTTTTTAATTGCTAATGCTTTCAAGGTTGGGAAAGCCGATCCAACTCTTTTTACTAAGACTTGTGATGGTGATATTTTTGTGTGCCAAATTTATGTCGATGACATAATATTTGGTTCTACTAACCAAAAGTCTTGTGAAGAGTTTAGCAGGGTGATGACTCAAAAGTTTGAGATGTCGATGATGGGCGAGTTAAGCTATTTCCTTGGGTTCCAAGTGAGGCAACTCAAGGATGGGACCTTCATTTCCCAAACGAAGTACACGCAAGACTTGATCAAGCGTTTTGGGATGAAGGACGCCAAGCCCGCAAAGACTCCAATGGGAACCGACGAACACATTGACCTCAACAAAGGAGGTAAGTCCGTTGATCAAAAGGCATGCCGGTCTATGATAGGGTCTTTACTTTATTTATGTGCTAGTAGACCGGATATTATGCTTAGTGTATGCATGTGTGCTAGATTTCAATCCGATCCAAGGGAATGTCACTTAGTGGCGGTGAAGCGAATTCTTAGATATTTAGTTGCTACGCCTTGCTTTGGGATCTGGTATCCAAAGGGGTCTACCTTTGACCTGATTGGATATTCAGACTCCGACTATGCCGGGTGTAAGGTCGATAGGAAGAGTACATCGGGGACGTGCCAATTCTTAGGAAGGTCCCTGGTGTCCTGGAGTTCTAAGAAACAAACTTCTGTTGCCTTATCCACCGCTGAGGCCGAGTACGTTGCTGCAGGACAGTGTTGCGCACAACTACTTTGGATGAGGCAAACCCTCAGGGACTTTGGCTACAATTTGAGCAAAGTCCCACTCCTATGTGATAATGAGAGTGCTATCCGCATGGCGGATAATCCTGTTGAACACAGCCGCACAAAGCACATAGACATCCGGCATCACTTTTTGAGAGACCACCAGCAAAAGGGAGATATCGAAGTGTTTCATGTTAGCTCCGAGAACCAGCTAGCCGATATCTTTACCAAGCCTTTAGATGAGCAGACCTTTTGCAAGTTGTGTAGTGAGCTAAATGTCTTAGATTCGCGGAACCTGGATTGATTTATAGCATACATGTGTTTTATGCCTTGATCATGTTCCTTAAGCATTTTGTTGTTTATTTATGGTGCTCAAGTTGTACAAGCACTCCCCGGACCTTACAAGTCCATTTGCAAGTGATGCACATATTTAGGGGGAGATGTGTTACAACTTGACTCTTTGGGACTAACCATGTGCTTGAGTTTGCTTGATTTAGTCTCAAAGGTGAATTGAAAGGGAAAAGGTGGACTTGGACCATGCAAGACTTCCACTGCACTCCGATGAAAGAGTAACTTATTCCAAGTTCATCTCTATGCTCTTATTGCCTTTTTACTCTTAGTTGAAGATTTTGGTGAGGCAATGGGATTAAAGGGCCAAAATTGATCCCGTTTTGGTGCTTGATGCCAAAGGGGGAGAAAATAAGGCCAAAGCAAGAAATGGATCAGCTACCACTTGAGAAATTTGAAAATAGTAGAGGTAGAGTTTTTGTTTGTCAAAATACTCTTGTTTGTCTCTTATTATCAAAAGTTGGTCTCTTGTGGGGAGAAGGCTTAATTATGGGAAAAAGGGGGAGTTTTTTTTTGAACTCTTTGATAAATTTCTCTTGAAATATCTCTCTTTATGTTTCAACAAGTGTGTTTGACTTAGAGATAGGAAATTGAGTTTGATTTGCAAAAACAAACCAAGTGGTGGTAAAGAATGATCCATATATGTCAAATTTGAATCAAAACAATTTTGAGTTCTTATTTGAATTGATTTTGCACTTGTTTTACTTGCTTTATGTTGTGTTGGCATAAATCACCAAAAAGGGGGAGATTGAAAGGGAAATGTGCCCTTGGGCCATTTTTAAGTATTTTGGTGATTTAGTATCCAACACAAGTGCCTAAGTGTAAAATGGTGGACCAAGTACAAATCAAGTATAAAGGTATGTTTCTCAGACTTAGTACATTGTTTTAGAGACTAATGTATTGTGTCTAAGTGCTGGAAACAAGAAAAATCAAGTCGAAATTAAAGATGGCTTTGTTCAGCCAAAGTCAGCCTTGTTTGGGTGCACCGGACTGTCCGGTGGGGCACCGGACAGTGTCCGGTGCGCCAGGCTGGCTCAGGCGAACTTGCTGCTCTTGGGAAGTGATTAACGGTGTACGGCTATAATTCACCGGACTGTCCGGTGCGCACCGGACTGTCCGGTGAGCCAACGGTCGGCCGGGCCAACGGTCGGCCGTACGATCCGCGCGAGACACGTGGCCGAGCCAACGGTCAGAAGGGGGCACCGGACTGTCCGGTGCGCCAACGGCTCCAAAGCGCCAACGGTCGGCTTCGCCAAATAAGGAAGGAGATCTGCACCGGACAGTGTCTGGTGGTGCACCGGACTGTCCAGTGCGCCAGGCGACAGAAGGCAAGAATTTCCTTCCTGGAATGCACTCAACGGCTCCTAGCTACCTTGGGGCTATAAAAGGGACCCCTATGCGCATGGAGGAGTACACCAAGCATTCTCTAAGCATTTCTAAGCACCAAGACTTCGATTCCGCGCATTTGATTCTTTGTGATAGCAACTAGAGCTTCATTTGAGTTGTGTACTCACTGGGTTGTGTTGTGAGCTCTTGTTGCGACTTGTGTGCGTGCTGATACTCTGATTTCGTGTCTTGTGTGCGTTGCTCATTCCTTCCTTACTCCGTGCTTCTTTGTGAACATCAAAGTGTAAGGGCGAGAGGCTCCAAGTTGTGGAGATTCCTCGCAAACGGGATATAGTAAAGCAAAGCAAAACACCATGGTATTCAAGTGGGTCTTTGGACCGCTTGAGAGGGGTTGATTGCAACCCTCGTCCGTTGGGACGCCACAACATGGACTAGGCAAGTGTTGAACTTGGCCGAACCACGGAATAAACCACTGTGTCTATCTGTGATTGATCTTCTTGTGGTTATCGTGTCTTGCAAAGACTCTTCTCTAGCTACTTGGCATTCTTGTGCTAACTCCTAATCAAGTTTTGTGGCATTAAGTTTCAAGTTTTACAGGATCACCTATTCACCCCCCCCCCCTCTAGGTGCTCTTAGATACCCACACCTTGGTGACAATCATTACAAAGAGCCAACTTCATCACAAGTTCATCACGACAAACAAAGAAACACATGATAAGGAAACTAAAACTAACTAAGACTCATTAAGACTCTTACACTAGTTTAAACATTATTACAGACTCCGACTCTATCGATCTAGGGCTCCAAGTCTATCTTGGTCCTGCAGCCAGGGGTGCCATAAGCATGATGATCACGGGGCGGCGAGCGGTAAGGGTGTTGGGTTCCAACAAGGGAAGGGAACCATCCTCCTGATGGCGGCGCTCCATGCACTCAGCACGCAGTTCCACAATCTTCGCCTGAGCCTTGCCCAACTCTTCAACGACGTGGTCCAGCTCGATGTTGAGCACGACGACCAGGTTGACCATGCTGCTCAATCTGAGGTTGCCCTCACCGATTGGTGAGACAATCACACCTCCAGTATTGTCGGTCGAATGACGGGGCAGTACTTCAGGTCGAGGCCGTCAGCTACCCCGCTAAACAAAGAACAGTACTACGAAAGCACACGCTGTGCAGCATCCTGCATGGCTGCCTCGGTAGTGTCCCTCTCAGTGATAGAATAATGCTCTAAGCAGGCCTCTGCACCCCGGAGATCATCGTCCGGACGGTGCACTAAGCAAGTAGCCTCCCATTGATCCGGTTATAACCCGCGACGGTGCTGGTAGACTACACAGCGGTACTCGATGGACCAAGTGTGTCGGTCGAAGGCCCGATGCAGCAAGGTGTCGAGAGCATCCTGGAAAAGACAACCGCGAGCGGTGTCACGAGTGATGGGTCAGGCTATCCATCCTTCTAGCTCCTGCTCCTCTGAAAGCTCCGTGTTGTGGCTCGAACTGCCACCATCGTCATCATCTCTTTCAGGGTCTCCTCCAGCAGCTGGGGTGCCCTTGTGATATCCTGGCCCCTGAGATGGTGATGTCCTGGCCCAAGGCTTAATAGAATTAATAGAGTATCCATACCAACAAGGTGCATTTTCTTTTTTGGAAGCTTATCTCGAAAGAACCACCAAGTTAAGCGTGCTTGTCTTGGAGCAATTTGGGATGGGTGACTGACCGAGAAGTTTTCTCGAGTGCGCTTGAGTGAGGACAAAGTGTGCACAAAAGACACGTGTTGGTCTTTGGGGACGATATATGATCCTAGAGAGCTGCCAGGAGTAAGTACCGCTAGTCCAGGGATTGGACGCGGTGTTACAGCCCTGTGGTGGTGCAGGGGGGCACCTCTAGATGAGGCACAGGGGAGGGTTGTCTCCCAGACTCCACCTTCTGCTGAGGCGAGGGGGAAGAGTCCTGCTGCTCCTAGCATCGGCGCTCCTGCTCCTCGTGCAGGCGGCGGTGCACTCTCTCCATGCGACTCGACTGTCCTATCACCGTGTGGCGCGGTGGACGCTCCGCAAGCGAGAGGGAAAGAAAGGGATCACCGACTTACATGCAGTGCATCTAAGACGGGCCATCTACAAAAGACATCGTAAGCACAACAGTGAGAATAGAACTATATAACCAGCAAATAAACCATAAGAAAAGTAGGATCGAAATTTTGTAAGATGAGTGTATAGGTAGTAATATAACATAGAATTGGTCAAGATGACCAACTTTTGAAGTAACACCAAGGGTCAAGGTAAGGGTCTATAATCCTTAAAGTGACCATTCTAGTCTAGGTTAGCAGTCCTACAGTCAACAAGGCTTTGATACCACTTATGTCACACCCAGTTTTAGAAGGCAAAACCGAATGCAAACTATGTACGTGCCAAGATCAGAAACTCACGTACACAACGATTACATAGTTGGACATCATCACACATTGCTCAAAATAAATAGCAGAACTAGTACTTTATTACATCAAGATGTCCAATACATCCACAATGTCATTAACTTAACATAGTCATTAACATAATCAAAGTGTGGAATATGAAACGTAGAAGATAAGGCCTTCACAAGCAGCTGACTCGGGGTTTGCCACTAACACAACTATAACTCATCGTAGTCCTGAAACTCCTAAAAGTCCTCCATGTTGCCTTCATCTCCTCTTAAGCACTGATTGCAATAGGGACAACCTAGGGTTGGGTGGTTTTTAAAGCAAGGGTGAGTACACATCAACGTACTCAGCAAATGTCCCGTTTGGCTGAAGTGGACTAGTTGTATGTGGAGTTAAGGTTAAAGCAATTGCTTTTAGTTGGTCAGGTATTTATTACTAGTAGTAAGCCAAGTTTTATTAATAAACCCAGTTATTACCCAAAAGTACTCCCTCCAAGAGGAAATACCAGAGACCATAGCTATAATCACCACCATTAATCGTCATCATAAAATATACAAAGTTATTCTAATCAAAGAGGATCCCAAGGCTGCTCTTAACCGTGAGCACGGATGATATACCAGTTTCTAACACTCTGTAGAGGTTGCACACTTTACCCACGAGTCGTGATCCCTTCCCAGCCTAGGTTGTCCAGACCCAATCTTCACTACTGTTGGTCAGTTGTTCTCAAATGATGTGAATCAAGAACAAGGAAACACAATTGCTAATGATAAAGGACCTTCGTCCTCCAAAACATTATCTCCTTTCGGATATAATGATCTTCGGACGAAGGTGATGAAGGACATACCTTCATCATCTATGAGAATAAGATTACATAGAGACAATATGTGTAACCCATTCATTCTTATTCATATTTCATGATATACACATGAACATTAACAGAAATTATATTACATTGATACATTTGGCTTGTTCGAAGGTGTTGACGCGAGAGCAATTACAATCCAGCGTGAATAGTATGGGGGTAATGTTCACCTATTTATAGGCACGGGATGCAGCCCGGGTAAAAGTACATTTATGACCTTAACATTTATTCATAACTGTAACATAAATCATTAGGGACTAGCTAGTCTTTTCCTCTTCGGCTCAGCTCCATGTTTGATCTTCGGCATCACTTTAAGCCGAAGCTGTTTTTCTTTGGCTATACCTGCGGTGTTCATTGTTGTAACTTTAGGGCTATGTCTTTGTCTCGAAGACCTTCGGTGAAGGAGAACACTCCCATCATGAAGCTAAAGCTCCCTGTGATAATCAATATTATACTGAAAACACATGGTTAGTCATGTTTTTGAGGACCTTCGGAAGAGGAAGGCCCCCAAAAACTACCGAGGTGAATGGCTAGGGATTCACTACGTAGCCTTTACAAAGATTCCCCAGGTCATAGCCGCCCGTTAGGTTTCTCCAGTTTAATAAACACAATACTTCTCCCCACAGGAAGGGTGACTAACAAAATCAAATCGAAAGAACCTCGGCAAACAGCCTCGGCAAAGCAAGTACTATGCCCGAACCCTATTGATGGTCCTATGACAAAGCCATCTACACCTCAAGTTCTTCTAATTAATTGGCTAAGGGCATCTCATTCCACCCTCATGGTTGTACAGTTATCCCGAGTGGTCTCTCAACGAACAGGTAGTTACGGAGAGGTACTCAGGAAACATCCTGAGTCCCCTAAAGTATCATAGTTCATCACCATAATCAAGATAACGTCATCGTATCATAAATGTTACCATCATGTTCGTTGATTAAAGTAAAGCAATATCATGAAGCTAGCATAATAACCCAAAAGGTAATCAAGGACAAGGTAAATACAAACTAGTCAATCCTTAGGTTTTGTTGGGGGCCTTCGTCTACCGAAGGTCCTCAAAAACATGATTAACAATGCTTTCCAAGTGAAATGTATGTACAGGAACCTTCGAATTTGGAACGAAGTTGTCTACAATGTGGAAAGCATGATCGGGACGAAGGTCGAATCAATTCCGAAGCTATGCGAAGGAAGCTTCGGCTCAGTAGCAGGAAATGGAACCGACTTAAAGAGGAAAAGACTATTTAGTCCTCGATAGATTGTCCTTAAGTCAATTGCAAACATGAAGGGCATGAATGTAATTTTATACAGGTTGTGCCCTGTGCCTATAAATAGATGAACAATACCCCCGTACTGTTCACGCTGACTTGTATTCGTTCGTGCGTCACGCCTGGACTTTTATCTTCTGTCAAGCCGAAGGTACAAATGTAATTCCATATTGTTCTTGTTTATCCATGATGACATAATAAAGTTATATTGATGATGTTATATGATCATTTACTTTATCTTCTATTTTTTTTATGCTTCTTCTTTCATTAACATATACTGTAAATATGAAGGTACTTCCTTCAAGACCTTCGTCTGAAGATCATTATATCCTAAGGGAGATAATGTTTCGAAGGACGAAGGATATTAACCTTTAACATTCTTTGTTGCCTTGTTCTTAACTCATAGCATTTGAGAACAAGTCCCCAACATTGGTGCCCACCTCCGGTGCACTCACTTCCACAACCTTCGGCAAAGCATCAACCTTTGTCATGCCGTCGAAGAAGATAACAGCGCCAGGGGCTACATTGCAGCCACTGGACACAAACCAGGACACTCTCTCCCTCCGAGAGGCCAGGAGCCAAAAGAGAAAGGCCACCAGTCCAACACTTCAGGAGGAGGAGTTGGACCAGGAGATCAGGGACCTAGAAATCATTCACCAGTAGGTGCAAAGAAAAAAGGAGAAGATGGCTCGGCTGGCCGACCTTCAGAAGAAGATCGACGAAGCTACTGAGGAAGTGCGTCATCTTACTCAAGATGACCATGACCGAAGGCCCCAACACAGGGAGCTTTGTTAAGAGGGCTCATTCAACGAAGAAGAATGGTATGATGATTTTAATCATGGTAGCTTTACCTTTGATGATGCTTCTCCTCTAGCAGCAGAATTACAGGCTATCCCATGGCCACAATCCTACAAGCCACCTCAGCTACCCATGTACGATGGGCATTCAGACCCAAAAGCAATTCTTGATGAGCTATGAGGCAACAATATCCTCATATGGAGGCAACACAGTTGTCATGGCAAAGTCCTTCGTCATGGCAGTCCGAAATGTGGCCCAGACATGGTACTCTTCTCTTCGGCCAAGGACAATCACATCTTGACAGAAGCTCAAGGACATGCTGGTCACCAGTTTTCAAGGCTTTTAGACGAAGCCAGTCATAGCTCAGGCCTTGTTCCAGTGCACACAAGACCATGAGAAATACCTTTAGGCGTATGTTCGAAGGTTCTTGTGACTGAGAGCACAAGTGGCCACAGTGCCCAATGAAATTTTCATTGAGGCCATGATCAAGAGTCTTCGGACAGGACCTATGGCCCAATACTTTGCCAGGAAACCCCCACAAACTCTGGAGAAGCTGCTACAGAAAATGGATGAGTACATCTGGGCTGACAATGACTTCCAACGAAGAAGGGAGGAAGCTTACAGATTTTCTGAGATGACTAGGGGCTTCGGAGGGAGAATCCACCCTAGGCATGTCAGATCAATCCACAGCTCCAGCCAGAATGATGACAAAGGAAGCCAGCTTCAGAGGCCACAACACACCTCACAGTCTTTAGGACAACAGCAAAGCTCCTACAGGCCACCAGCTCTAAGGGGCAAAGGCGGCAGGGGCTTCGGAGGAAGATATGGGGATTAGCCCAGAAACATTATTGCTTATTCTATGGTGAGGACAAAGGCCACACTACAAGAACGTGTCAAATTACTATTCTGAAGCAAAAAGAGATTGCTGAAGCAGAAGCTCGGCAGAATCAGCCAAAGCAAGTCCTACATACTGCTTCGTGCCACTCTCCCTATATACCAAAATATGTGGGCAACCAATCTGCAGCTTCTGTTGCTTCGGCAAGCCATTCACAAGCTTCTTGGCCTCAGCTCCCACCGCCACCACTACTGCAACCTACTTATTCTCGAAGCCAGCAGCCAGAAGGGAGCCAACACTCCCAACAACAATGTGACTTCAGGGAAGAGTCCGAAGCTCATACAATCAATAGTACTGTACCAGAATCAAAGCACATATACTGAGCAATATCCTGCTTCTGAAATACTTCTATTTTCTAGTCTATTTTTGTTTTTTGAATTATTTTGCTTTTTGAATAAGGAACAAGCAATAGAAACTTAGTTTTGATTTCTTGTAATGATTTTGCTTCTATCAGAATGAAATATATCTTCTTCACAGATTTACGAAGCTCAAAAGTCGTTCCTAAGGGAATGCAGAGCCAAATTTGCCAAAACTACAAAAAGTCATTCCTAAGGGAGCGCAGCGTAAGTTTTATGCTCAAACGTCGTTCCTAAGGGAATGCAGAGCCAAAATTGTCGAAGCTACAAAAAGTCGTTCCTAAGGGAGCGCAACGTAAGTTTTCTGCTCAAAAGTCGTTCCAAAGGGAATGCAGAGCCAAATACCGCCGAAATATAAGGCGAAGATGTTCAAAAGTCATTCCTAAGGGGATGCAGATCTTATGCCGCCGAAATAGAAGGCAAAGAAGTTCAAAAGTCGTTCCTAAGGGGATGCAGAACTTATATCACCGAAATAGAAGGTGAAGAAGCTCAAAAGTCGTTCCTAAGGGGATGCAGAGCTTGTGTGTTCCAGTGTGGGTGTGTCTTCGGCATCCTCATCATTTTGCATCATACCATCACATCATTTCGCATAACATTACATCATACATCATATTGCATCAATGGCACAAGAATCAAATACGAAGCCAAACTTCGACACATGCTTCGTCAAAATGAAAATGTGATAAGGCACGAAGTAAGCTTCAGGAAATACAGTTTTATCAGCCTTGTCACAAGAAGGGATCTCTCTCTTTACGAAGCATGGATCTTGATCTTTACGAAGCATGAAAAGAAGGCAAGGTGTTTTTTCGCCGAAGGCTCAAAAACGGTATGTGTGTAAATTTCATGCATCGCAAAGAAATAAACTGCAATAATTTACATATTCAATTCAACATTACACACTCCAAATATTACATAGTTTTGTTACAATAGAAACCTAATCTTCCTTCATTTGTTATATACATTAAGCTTTTCAAAATGTTTATTACAATAAAATCTATTCCTCTTTAAGGACCTTCTCTGCAACTTCGTTCAGCAATTTGTTGACGACTTCGTCGACAATGGATTCAGCCATGTTTATGATGTCCAGCGCTTCCTTCATTTCTGGATCAACTAGGGGATCGTACGGTTCCGGCGGCGGAGGTTGTTCAGCTGAAGTAGGAAAAATTGATTAATTCGAAGCCACAAAGCAAGTACCAAAGCTAAAAAGCCAAAAAATAATACCTATACGCTTTTCGCGCTCTTCAGCCTCTTCTGCTCGTCTTGCTTCCGCTCGGGCATCATGGGTGTCTTTTTCACTCTTTTTTATAATTTCATGGGCCATTTCTCGGCCACCATTCACCTAGACATCATTGTAAAACTTCATGCCCATCAAGGTAGCTTCAGCTGAAGGATCCTTCGTATCATCCATGGAGAAGGCAGCTTCGGCCTGGGCCATGGTCTTAACGTGATCACACCCGGCCTTCTCCAAGATGGCTGAAATCCCCCGCGCACCAGAAAACGCACAAACATCCCCCCGATCACTCAAAATTTCTTCGAAAGCTTTGGCTTCTCCACTTATCCATTCAATAACGCCTTCGGGGTCACCTCGTACGAAGTTTTCTTCGGCAGAGTAGGCACCCACTTTGGCGAAGCTAGTTTTCAATTTTTTCACACAATCCAAGGATTTCTCGAAACACCTTTCCTTGGATTGGTGAAGTTCTTCAACATTTTTCTCTAGATAATTTTTCCAGTACTCGCTGATCTCTGGGTTGGCCTATGCGAGCACACAATTCTCTTTAGCTTCGGCCAGCTGTCTCTAAAGATCTTTAATTTCCGTTTTCTGAGCTTCGGCCTGAGTTTTATAATTAGCTTCGTCTTCCTTTACTTTATTTACCAAAGAAATCAAAATTTTATTTTCTCTAGACCTTCGTTTCTTAGGTCAATTACTTCTGAATGAAGGTTTATAAGGGCCATTGAATAGCTTTTGTCTTCAATATTCTTCTGCGCCCTCAGGGCATTACTAAGAATTAAGCCCTGCAAAGAGGAGGAAAGAATTGACCATGGCAAATAAAATACTCAATTCTAAAATCCAAAGTTAACTTCTATACCTTAATACTGTTGTATGCTAGGTTGTGAGCAAGTTCATCCTTTGACAAAATTGAAAGGTCGTCTTCCAGCTTCGGGAATCCTATGCTTTTACCTATCTCCCGGCAAACGGATATTTCTTTGTTATCCGGGAGACAATACAGAAAATCTTCTTCGTTACTACCATTGAACATTAAGGCCCCCTTCGGATATTTCAATCTTTGGGCGTAGTGTCTGGCTTCTAGTATTTCTTCTTGGGATAGTTTCTTTCCCGAAGCATGACGAATGATGTAGTCATCGTTTTTGTTCGAAGCTTCGGGAGCAAGAGTTTTGATCTTTTTAGGTGCAATTTGCTCTGTCGTTTTTTCCTCAGGCGCGGCAGGCTCCGTCTCGGTGGGCATTGAAGGCCCATCTTCGGCTTCAGCCTGAGCTTGCGTAGCTTCAGCTTCTGTTTGCCTAGTTTCGGCTTCGGCTTGCGTTTTGATAGCTTCAACAATCTTCTTTGTAGGAGCAGGGCTCAAGGCCTTTGTAGTCTCCAGCACAGCATCCAACATGTTGGCCATCCTCCTCCTCTTGGAAGTTGTGGTAGAAGCCTCTTGCACCTTCGGCAGTTTTGCCTCTGTCAGAGGGCTCAGAATTTTGGCATTTTTATTATTTCTTCAATCTTAGGCTCTTCAGCCTTATCAACCTTATCTTCGACTGGATTGACTGTATGCGCCTTCGGCACTACGGTCGGCTCTTCAGCGCTCTGTGCAATCGGAGCAGTTTGTGTTGCTTCAGCTGCTGAAGAGCACCCTGCGCCAAATTCAGGCACTGCGGCCGGCTCAATATAACGCGGCCGGTGGGTCAGAACCTTCACCTTTTTGCTCTTCGACACAGGCTCAGCTGGGGTGACCGAAGCGGCAATCTTCCTCTTTTTCTCTTGCCCTCGCAGTGGGTAGCGGTAATCAGGGTATACGAAGCCAATAGCATCAAATACCATGTTTAATTTTTTCTTGCCCCGACCTCTAAAGGCTGCGGACAGAGCATTATCTTCGGCTTTGGAGTATGCTCCAAGTAGCTCATCACTGGTAGCTTCGATACACTTCAGCCAGTCGTTGTTTGGTTCATCAAACTTCTCCCTGAATCTGAAGGTGTACTTCAGTCAGACCAGACCACCCTCACTAGAATCGGCGGTGGTCTCCTTCGTAATATCCCAGCTTTCCATAAGTGGCCATACCCTGAAGGATATAAGCTCTTGAATCAGATCATGTGTACCAATGAAGGCACACACAGTGCTAAAAGCCCTCTGACATGCTTTGACATTGCTATCAATTTCCACCTTCGGCCTCCGAAGGCCGAAGCGAGACCAGATGGGTCGCTGAATAATTTCTTTGATGTCTTCCCTTGCCTTTAAATCATTCTTAACGTAAAACCACTCTCCCATCCAGGACCCAGGCTATCTTTTTCGAAATGTTGGCACCGGGTGACTTGCGTTAGGGCGAGCAATAAACCCATAACAACCGAAGTTGTTGTGGTACTGTTCTTTGCCAGTAGCCTTCGTCTCATATAAAAGCTCATGCATACTACAGAAGCATTTCACGCTTGGCTCTAGCCCCTAGCTCTGTACAGCCCAAACAAAAATCCCCATCCTCATTATAGCTTCGGGGGTGATCTGATGAAGGAAGATCTGATATATCTTCAGTACTTCAACCACAAACTTGCTTAAAGGGAACCGAAGACCAGCTTTAAAAAAGCTTCGGTAGATAACAACTTCGTTTTCCTCAGGAGCAGGGACGTTGTTGTCTCCGCCAGCTCTCACAATAGACATGTCTCAAAAGTACCTTCCTCTCATGTTATCAAGATGACTCTGTTTAATAGTCGATTTTCCGAAGACAGTATGGCTTGGTCGCTAGGGCCGATCTTCAGAATCTTCGTCTCCACTTTCCACATCATAACTATCACTGTCATCAGTATCTTCAAACAAACCTTCTAGAATCTCTTTAGTAATCTTCTCTGTGTTTGTTTTTGACATAGACTCAACAAACCCGGCGATGAAAGGATCTGCAGTCTTCTTTTCTTCAAACAACTTCGTCTCCTCAGTTAGCTTCATTTCTACAGTCCTCTTCTTTTCCTCAGTCATCTTTTCCCCAGACATGGTGAAAACACGTCCTTAAACCGAAGCTCAAAAAACTTGAAACTCAGGCGAGAGCTAGTGAGCAAGAGCTAAAAGTTTCAGAAACTAACACAAATGGTGGAAATGGCGTATCAAATGTTGCAGGTATGGGTTCATATTTATACGCCCAACGCCTTGCAACTTGGTGGACCTCATCTGTCATTTACTATTGCTATTCTAGCAAAGGGAAGGTGTTTTTTCGGACCTTCGGCTTAAGGCCTTCGTTCATGTCACAGTCTAAATTTGTTGTTATAACAAATTAATACTGCAAGGGGCTACTGTTAGGGGCCTTCGTCTTCCGAAGGTCCTCAAAAACATGATTAACAATGCTTTCCAAGTGAAATGTATGTACAGGAACCTTCAAATTTGGAACGAAGCTGTCTACAATGTGGAAAGCATGATCGGGACGAAGGACGATCGGGACAAAGGTCGAATCAATTCCGAAGCTATGCGCAAGGAAGCTTCGGCTCAGTAGCAGGAAAAGGAACCGACTTAAAGAGGAAAATGCTATTTAGTCCTCGATAGATTGTCCTTAAGTCAATTGCAAACATGAATGGCATGAATGTAATTTTATACAAGCTGCGACGTGTGCCTATAAATAGATGAACAGTGCCCCTGTACTGTTCACGCTGACTTGTATTCGTTTGTGCATCACGCCTGGACTTTTATCTTCTGTCAAGCCGAAGGTACAAATGTTATTCAATATTGTTCTTGTTTATCCATGATGACATAATAAAGTTATATTGATGATGTTATATGATCATTTACTTTATCTTCTATATGTCGTATGCTTCTTCTTTCATTAACATATACTATAAAGATGCTTCAAGACCTTCGTCTGAAGATCATTATATCCTAAGGGAGATAATGCTTCGAAGGACGAAGGGTATTAACCTTTAACATTCTGTGTTGCCTTGTTCTTAACTCATAGCATTTGAGAACAAGTCCCCAATAGGTTTCAATTAAGTAATGTGGGATAGTGAATTATAAAGTAAGTAGGACATAATGGGTCGGAGGAAACTTGCCTTCATCAGGTTGCTGCTCAGGAAAGTCTCCGGCAACACACTTAGGAACCACAGACTGCTCATTATCTACGCAAAGCAATCATGCATTCAACACATTTGGGAAATGCCAAAGAAACAGTACACCAAACATGCACAACCAAGTGAACACAAGTTCAAAAGAAAATATAAACACAAAAGTGAAGTCTAGGTTCTAGGGTGGACTAATACACCTAGAGGTTTGTGGTTCTCTAAGTACTACTTATCTCAGTAGATTACATAACTTAATCTCATTTATCTTAATGAATTAATTACCAAATTAAAATTATTCCAGAGATGAGATCATATATTACATGAAATTAACTTCACAAAGTTAATCACTTAATTATCATTAGTGTTTTCCTTTTCATTTCCCTTTAGATAATAAACCATTACTTTAAATGCATCTATAGCCCAGACGTAAAATTAATACATGCAGACAGTGAAATATAATAATTTAAATAGGTAGAGAATAATCTTATGAATATTTTTGCAATTTGAAGCACCCAATTTGGAGTTCATATGCAAAATATTGAAATAAACAAGTTTTGAAATTCAAAGTACAAAATTAGACCCACTTCTGCGATTAACTTAAAGGTCAGTGGTTTCTCTGCAAGAAACCAGGGGCCTAAGCACGAAAACCAGGGACGACGGGTTGATTTCTAAAAGGTCGAGGGTCTCTTAAACAAAAAGACCACGTGAAGGGGTACGGGGCGTTCGTAGCCATCCGATCATAGATCGATGGCCGAGATCAACCCCGAGCGCGAGCGCGGGCTGACAGGCGGGCCACGTGTAACACCTAAAAATCCTGTTATGAGCTTTTAGTAAAATACTCTACAAAATTTTGAGTTAGAATATATTTTAAAGATTTTCTTTACCATTGAAGTTACATCTACTAAAATAAAAAAATGTTTCCTAAAAAGATTTAATCAAAAGGACCTCTATAAGAATCTAGTTACTCCTTTGATAAATCACATTTCTAATTACTCTCTTAAGGACTTTATAAACTAGAAATTATCTTTCTTAAAAATTCATATCCTTGTGTGTGCCTGTAAAAGCTATTGCTTGGATGAATAAATTAATAATAAATAAATAAAATAATATTAGTGTTTTATCGCTTGTGCATTTAATTTTGAAATCTTAAACACCTACCTGGATTTAAATTTGGGTTGAAATCATAAAAATTAAAAGATAAAAAAAGAAGAATAGAAAGAAACCAGCGCCTGAGCCAAAATCCCTCAGCCGACCCACCTTCTCCTTCACTCACCCCTCGGCCCAGTTCTGGAATTACTCCATGCCTGCCCATTCACCTCTCTCTATTCTCTTCCTGGTGTGGCTGTCTCGCGGGCCAGTCCGGTTGTCACACCCGGATTTTAGGGGTAAAGTCGCGTGCGTCTCATATGTGCGCCAAAGAAGAACATCACATATAATGACAAAGTGTATAGAGATAAATGTCACAGGTATCATTTTTACATAGCAGAAGTCTTACAAGAATAGATTATAACAATAAAATGAACTAAATAATTATTCCTTGGCGCCATCAAGCTGACTGGGAGACGCCACATAGGATAATCTCGTACTCTTCATTGTAGACCTCCTCTTGGACTAACTGCTCTTCACCTGTGGGGGTTATATATCCCAAGAGTGAGCTCACAAAAGATCATAGCTTAACAAGTTATGGGGAATAATGTGCATGAACTCACCAAAGGTGGGAGTTCATGTGAAGTGTAAGGCTGATCAACAAATAATGGTTAAAGTTGAGTATTGCTTTTAATAAGTTAGTCAAATTTTATTAGTAGTTACTAAATGTAAGTATATACCAAACCAGAGTAATAATAGATCAAAATTAATAATAAACCACAATGCGATGAAAATGACCAGTTAAATTTAATTCCATAAGTTACTCATGTGAGGGTTTGAGCCGCTCATGATCGTGAGCACGACTGATATACTAGTTTTACACTCTACAGAGGTTACACATCTTTACCCACAAGTCATGTTACCCATCTGCCAAGGGGTCATGAATCCCATGCACCTCTACCAAGGAAGCGAGGCAGGGTAACACTACGAAGCATTTACAAAGTTCCACTAGCTTTAGAAAACCCGCTACAGTTTCTAGGGAGCGCAATGCAGGAATCCCCCGTCTGACCGCCATCGCAACAAAATCAACCTGAGAACCTCCCTACACCGACCACTCCCCTATTATCGTTGCCCCTTTCGGGTAAGATAGTCATCCACTAGTGTCGGGTACCGTAATTAGGGGTACCCCCAACACTCCTAAACACGGCTGGTAACCACCATCAGCACAAACCGCAAAGACTGATGGGCGCGGTTCAGGTCAAGGCCTCGTCTACCAAGGGACGCAATCTTGCCTCACCCGAGCCTGGCCTCGGGCAGGAACAGTAGTCCCGGATGAATTCACGCCTCGCCCGAGGGCCTCCTCAGGTAGTGGGCGCACCCTCGGCTCGCCCGAAGCCCAGCTCGGGCAGGCTTCATCGAGAAGCAACCTTGGCCAAATCGCCTCACCAACCGACCGTATCGCAGGCGCATTCAATGCGAAGATCGCCTGACACCTTATCCTGACACGCGTGCCTCAGTCGGCAAGGTCGAAGTGACCGCAGTCACTTCGCCCTTTCACTGACCGACCTGACAGGAAAACAGTGCCGCTCACTCCGCTCCGACAACTGTGCCACCCACCAGGGTGAGGCTGACAACAGCCAAGTTCAGCCTCGGGCGCAACAGGAAGCTCCGCCTTGCCCGACCTTAGGCCTCAGCCTCGGAAGGAGGTCTCCGCCTCGCCCGACCCCAGGGCTTGGCCTCAACTTCGGCCTCGGAAGGAGGTCTCCGCCTCGCCCGACCCTAGGGCTCGGCCTCAACCTAGGCCTCGGAAGGAGGTCTCCGCCTCGCCCAACCCCAGGGCTCGCCCTCAACCTCAGCCTCAGGAGAAGTCTCCGCCTCGCCCGACCTTGGGCTCAGACCGACCGCGCCATGGGGGATACATCATTACCCTACCCCTAGCTAGCTCAGGCTATGAGGGAACAAGACCGGCGTCCCATCTGGCTCGCCCCGGTAACAAGTAATGATGGCTCCCCGCGTGCGTCCATGACGACGGTGGTTCTCAGCCCCCTACGGAAGCAAGGAGACGTCAGCAGGATCCCAGCAGCACCGACAGCTGTGCTTCTACAGGGCTCAGGTACTTCTCCGACGTCCACGTTATCGCATACACAGGGCTCTAGCACCTCTCCGACAGCCACATTGGCATGTACACAGGGCTCAGGCACCTCTCTGCCAGACACGTTAGTGCATAGCTACACCCCCATTGTACACCTGGACCCTCTCCTTGCATCTATAAAAGGGAGGTCCAGGGCCTTCATGCGGGAGGGTCACGCGGGGGAACGAGCTAACGAACAGGTTCACTCTCTCTCCCTCTCGCGAACGCTTGTAACCCCTACTACGAGCACACCCCCGGTGCGAGATAATACAGGCCGCGTTTTCCCCTTGTGTTCCATCTCGCGCCAACCCATCTGGGCAGGGGCACGCAGCGACAAATTTACTCGTCGGTCCAGGGACCCCCGGGTCCGAAACGCCGACAGTTGGCGCGCCAGGTAGGGGCTTGCTGCGTGTTAACGAACAACTTCCCGTTGAGTTCCAGATGGGAAGTCTTCAGCAACCTCTTCAGCCCGGGACGGTGCTCCGCTTCGGGAGTCTCGAGTTCATGTCCCTCGACGGCAGCTACGACATGGTACTCCTCCCCCCGCAGCGCGACAGCAACCACGACGATCGTCGGCTCTCCCGGCGGCGGCGAACTCGATGACATCTTCCCCCCTGTGGCGGAAGAGCAGCATCCAGGTTTGTCCCGTCACCCTCCTCGCCGCAGGAGGAGGAGACGAGGCAACTGTGGCCAGGCAGGAGGCGGCACCTCGTCGGCTGTCGATCCGGAGCGAGTCGATGACGCCGGCACCCCAGCGGGGGACATGTCGGGCGTTGTCCTCGCACCTAAGACAACGACGGATGTCGTTTCCCTGCAACGTGCCAACCCCAAGCGAACAGATGACACCAGCACACTCGCGAAGGACTTGCTGGGCGTTAGCCTCGTACCTGAGATAACGGTGCAGTCCGTCCCCGATGCGACTTCGTCACCGTCCATCGATCAAGAGGTACCGTCCGTTTTCCACCCTGTGCCTTTTAGATTCAGCTTCAATCCACCAAGCGACCCCACTTAGGTGAGCGCTTTTGTAAAGGCATATCCTAACCTTCCGGGGTACCATATGTGGTCATCTTGGGACCGACTGACGACCGTCTCAACCTACGGGCCCCCAGGTTCCGAGGAAGAGGACAGTCCCGACTCCGGTTGGGATTTCTCCGGGCTCCGTGATCCCAGTGCCATGCGAGACTTCATGACCGCATGTGACTACTGCCTCTCCGGTTGCTCTGATGATGGCCACAGCCTTAACGACGAGGGTTGTGGCCCAAGTCGCGAATGTTTCCATGTTGATCTGGGGGATCGCGACGAAGGCAACCACCTTGGTATGCCGAAGGATGACGATCCCCATGGGCCTGCTTCTCGCATTGACATCCCGCGGGAGGTGAATAGGGCGAAACTGAAATTTACAAAGTTAATCACAACTACAAGCCGGGTTAGCGTTAGAAATATAATCAAGTCCGCGAGAGAGGGTGCAAAACAAATCGCGAGCAAATAAAGAGTGTGACACGCGGATTTGTTTTACCGAGGTTCGGTTCTCGCAAACCTACTCCCCGTTGAGGTGGTCACAAAGACCGGGTCTCTTTCAACCCTTTCCCTCTCAAACGGTCCCTCGGACCGAGTGAGCTTCTCTTCTCAAATCAATTGGGAATCAAACTTCCCGCAAGGACCACCACACAATTGGTGTCTCTTGCCTTGCTTACAAATGAGATGATCGCAAGAAAGAATGAAAGAAGGAAGCAATCCAAGTGCAAGAGCTCGAAAGAACACAAGCAAATCTCTCTCACTTAACACTAAAGCTTTTGTGGAATTGGGAGAGGACTTGATCACTTGGGTGTGTATAGAATTGAATGCTAGAGCTCTTGTAAGTAGTTGGAAGGTGGAAAACTTGGATGTCTTGAATGTGGGGTGGTTGGGGGTATTTATAACCCCAACCACCAAACTAGTCGTTTGGTGGAGGCTGCTGTCGCATGGCGCACCGGATAGTCCGGTGCGCCACCGGACACTGTCCGGTGCGCCAGCCACGTCACCAGGTCGTTGGGTTCCGACCGTTGGAGTTCTGACTTGTGGGCCTGCCTGGCTGTCCGGTGGTGCACCGGACAAGTCCTGTAGACTGTCCGGTGTGCCACCCGCGCATGCTCTGCTCCTCTGCGCGTGCTGGCACGCATTTAATGCGTTGCAGACGACCGTTGGCGCGAAGTAGTCGTTGCTCCACTGGCTCACCGGATAGTTCGGTGTGCACCGGACATGTCCGGTGAATTATAGCGGAGCGGAAATCCGAAGCTGGCGAGTTTAGAGCCGCTCTCCTCTGGAGCACCGGACACTGTCCGGTGGTACACCGGACAGTCCGGTGAATTATAGTGAAGCGCCTCTGAGAATTCCCGAAGGTGTGAAGTTTGGCTTGGAGTCCCCTGGTGCACCGGACACTGTCCGGTGGCACACCGGACAGTCCGGTGCGCCAGACCATGGCTGCCTTCGGTTATCCCTTGCTCTCTTTGTTGAACCCAATTCTTGGTCTTTTATTGGCTAAGTGTGAACCTTTGGCACCTGTATAACTTATACACTAGAGAAAACTAGTTAGTCCAATTATTTGTGTTGGGCAATTCAACCACCAAAATTAATTAGGAACTAGGTGTAAGCCTAATTCCCTTTCAATCTCCCCCTTTTTGGTGATTGATGCCAACACAAACCAAAGCAAGTATAGAAATGCATAATTGAACTAGTTTGCATAATGTAAGTGCAAAGGTTGCTTGGAATTGAGCCAATATAAATACTTATAATATATGCATGGATTGTTTTTTTTAATTTTTGACATTTTGGACCACGCTTGCACCACATGTTTTGTTTTTGCAAATTCTTTTGTAAATCCTTTTCAAAGTTTTTTTTGCAAGTAGTCAAAGGTAAATGAATAAGATTTTGCGAAGCATTTTCAAGATTTGAAATTTTTCTCCCCTTGTTTCAAATGCTTTTCCTTTGACTAAACAAAACTCCCCCTAAATGAAATCCTCCTCTTAGTGTTCAAGAGGGTTTTAAGATCTCGATTTTGAAAATACTACTTTCTTCCTCTTTTGAATACAATAAGATGCCATTTTGAAATTTACCAATTGAAAATCATGAGTTTTTAAAACTAGGTGGTGGGGCGGTCCTTTTGCTTTGGGCTCATGCTCTCTCCCCCTTTGGCATAAATCGCCAAAAACGGAATCATTAGAGCCCTTGTTACTACTTTCTCCCCTTTGGCAAATAAAATACGAGTGAAGATTATACCAACGTTGGAGAAATGGCTTAGAGCGACGGCGAAGGATGAGTTATGGAGCGGAGTGGAAGCCTTTGTCTTTGCTGAATACTCCAATTCCCTTTCAATACACCTATGACTTGGTTTGAAATTCACTTGAACGCACATTAGTCATAGTATATGAAAGAGACATGATCAAGGGTATATGAATGAGCTATGTGTGCAATTTAACAAAAGAAGTTCCTAGAATCAAGAATATTTAGCTCATGCCTAAGTTTGTTAAAGGTTTGTTCATCAAGAGGCTTGGTAAAGATATTGGCTAATTGATCTTTAGTGTTAATATATGAAATTTCGATATCTCCCTTTTGTTGGTGATCCCTTAAAAAGTGATACCGAATGGCTATGTGTTTAGTGCGGCTATGCTCAACGGGATTATCTGCCATGCGGATTGCACTCTCATTATCACATAGAAGAGGAACTTTGGTTAATTTGTAACCATAGTCCCTAAGGGTTTGCCTCATCCAAAGTAGTTGCGCGCAACAATGTCCTGCGGCAATATACTCGGCTTCGGCGGTAGAAAGAGCTACGGAATTTTGCTTCTTTGAAGCCCAAGACACCAAGGATCTTCCCAAGAACTGGCAAGTCCCTAATGTGCTCTTTCTATTAATCTTACACCCCACCCAATCGGCATCGGAATAACCAATTAAATCAAATGTGGATCCCCTAGGATACCAAAGCCCAAACTTAGGAGTATAAACTAAATATCTCAAGATTCGTTTTACGACCGTAAGGTGAGCTTCCTTAGGGTCGGCTTGGAATCTTGCACACATGCATACAGAAAGCATAATATCCGGTCGTGATGCACATAAATAGAGTAAGGAACCTATCATCGACCGGTATACCTTTTGATCGACGGATTTACCTTCCGTGTCGAGGTCGAGATGCCCATTGGTTCCCATGGGTGTCTTGATGGGTTTGGCATCCTTCATCCCAAACTTGCTTAGGATATCTTGAGTATACTCTGTTTGGCTAATGAAGGTGCCCTCTTGGAGTTGCTTTACTTGAAATCCTAAGAAATACTTCAACTCCCCCATCATAGACATCTCGAATTTTTGTGTAATGATCCTACTAAATTCTTCACATGTAGACTCGTTAGTAGACCCAAATATAATATCATCAACATAAATTTGGCATACAAACAAGTCATTTTCAAGAGTTTTAGTGAAGAGTGTAGGATCGGCCTTTCCGACTTTGAATCCATTAGTGATAAGGAAATCTCTAAGGCATTCATACCATGCTCTTGGGGCTTGCTTGAGCCCATAAAGCGCCTTAGAGAGTTTATAAACATGGTTAGGGTACTCACTATCTTCGAAGTCGGGAGGTTGCTCAACATAGACCTCTTCCTTGATTGGTCCATTGAGGAAGGCACTCTTCACGTCCATTTGATAAAGCTTGAAGCCATGGTAAGTAGCATAGGCCAATAATATACGAATTGACTCAAGCCTAGCTATGGGTGCATAAGTTTCACCGAAATCCAAACCTTCGACTTGGGAGTATCCTTTGGCCACAAGTCGGGCTTTGTTCCTTGTCACCACACCATGCTCGTCTTGCTTGTTGCAGAACACCCATTTGGTTCCTACAACATTTTGGTTAGGACGTGGAACTAAATGCCATACCTCATTTCTAGTGAAGTTGTTGAGCTCCTCTTGCATTGCCACCACCCAATCCAAGTCTTGTAGTGCTTCCTCTACCTTGTGTGGCTCAATAGAGGAAACAAAAGAGTAATGTTCACAAAAATGAGCAACACGAGATCTAGTGGTTACCCCTTTATGGATGTCACCGAGGATAGTGTCGACGGGGTGATCTCGTTGGATTGCTTGGTGGACTCTTGGGTGTGGCGATCTTTGTTCTTCATCCTCCTTGTCTTGATCATTTGCATCTCCCCCTTGATCATTGTCGTCATCTTGAGGTGGCTCATCTCTTTGATCTTCTCCTTCATCAATTTGAGCTTCTTCCTCATTTTGAGTTGGTGGAGATGCTTGCGTGGAGGAGGATGGTTGATCTTGTGCATTTGGAGGCTCTTCGGATTCCTTAGGACACACATCCCCAATGGACATGTTCCTTAGCGCGATGCACGGAGCCTCTTCATCACCTATCTCATCAAGATCAACTTGCTCTACTTGAGAGCCATTAGTCTCATCAAACACAACGTCACAAGAAACTTCAACTTGTCCAAAGGACTTGTTAAAGACTCTATATGCCCTTGTGTTTGAATCATATCCTAGTAAAAAGCCTTCTACAGTCTTAGGACCAAATTTAGATTTTCTACCTCTTTTAACAAGAATAAAGCATTTTCTACCAAAGACTCTAAAATATGAAATGTTGGGCTTTTTACCGGTAAGGAGTTCATATGATGTCTTCTTGAGGATTCGGTGTAGATACAACCGGTTGATGGCGTAGCAAGCGGTGTTGACTGCCTCCGCCCAAAACCGATCCGATGTCTTGTACTCATCAAGCATGGTTCTTGCCATGTCCAATAGAGTTCTATTCTTCCTCTCCACTACACCATTTTGTTGTGGCGTGTAGGGAGAAGAGAACTCATGCTTGATGCCCTCCTCCTCAAGGAAGCCTTCAATTTGTGAGTTCTTGAACTCCGTCCCGTTGTCGCTTCTAATTTTCTTGATCCTTAAGCCGAACTCGTTTTGAGCCCGTCTTAAGAATCCCTTTAAGGTCTCTTGGGTATGAGACTTTTCCTGCAAAAAGAATACCCAAGTGAAGCGAGAATAATCATCCACAATAACTAGACAGTACTTACTCCCGCCGATGCTTATGTAAGCTATCGGGCCGAATAGGTCCATGTGTAGGAGTTCCAGTGGCCTGTCAGTCATCATGATGTTCTTATGTGGATGATGAGCACTGACTTGCTTTCCCGCTTGGCATGCGCTACAAATCCTGTCTTTCTCAAAATGAACATTTGTTAATCCTAAAATGTGCTCTCCCTTTAGAAGCTTATGAAGATTCTTCATCCCAACATGGGCTAGTCGGCGGTGCCAGAGCCAGCCCATGTTAGTCTTAGCAATTAAGCAAGTGTCGAGTTCAGCTCTATCAAAATCTACCAAGTATAGCTGACCCTCTAACACTCCCTTAAATGCTATTGTATCATCACTTCTTCTAAAGACAGTGACACCTACATCAGTAAAAAGACAGTTGTAGCCCATTTGACATAATTGAGAGACGGAAAGCAAATTGTAATCTAAAGAATCTACAAGAAAAACATTGGAAATGGAATGGTCAGGTGATATAGCAATTTTACCCAATCCTTTGACCAAGCCTTGATTTCCATCCCCGAATGTGATAGCTCGATGGGGATCTTGGTTTTTCTCATAGGAGGAGAACATTTTCTTCTCCCCAGTCATGTGGTTTGTGCACCCGCTGTCGATGATCCAACTTGAGCCCCCAGATGCATAAACCTACAAAACAAGTTTAGTTCTTCACTTTAGGTACCCAAATGGTTTTGGGTCCTTAGGCATTAGAAACAAGAACTTTGGGTACCCAAACACAAGTCTTTGATCCCTTGTGTTTGCCCCCAACATACTTGGCAACAACTTTGCCGGATTTGTTAGTTAACACATAAGAAGCATCAAAAGTTTTAAATGAAATGCTATGGTCATTTGATGCACTAGGAGTTTTCTTCTTAGGCAACTTAGCATGGGTTGGTTGCCTAGAGCTAGATGTCTCACCCTTATACATAAATGCATGGTTAGGGCCAGAGTGAGACTTCCTAGAATGAATTCTCCTAATTTTGCTCTCAGGATAACCGGCAGGGTACAAAATGTAACCCTCGTTATCCTGAGGCATGGGAGCCTTGCCCTTAACAAAATTAGACAATTTATTAGGAGGGGCATTAAGTTTGACATTGTCCCCCTTTTGGAAGCCAATGCCATCCTTAATGCCAGGGCGTCTCCCACTATAAAGCATACTACGAGCAAATTTAAATTTTTCATTTTCAAGTTCATGCTCGACTATTTTAGCATCTAATTTTGCTATATGATCATTTTGTTGTTTAATTAAAGCCATGTGATCATGAATAGCATCAACATCAATATCTCTACATCTAGTACAAATAGACGTGTGCTCAATGGTAGATGTAGATGGTTTGCAAGATTTTAATTCTACAACCTTAGCATGCAATATATCATTTTTACTTCTAAGGTCGGAAATGGTAGCATTGCAAACATCAAAATCTTTAGCCTTAGCAAGCAATTTTTCATTTTCATTTCTAAGGCTAGCAAGAGAAATGTTCAATTCTTCAATCTTAGCAAGCAAATCATCATTATCATTTCTAGGATTGGGAATTGAAACATCGCAAACATATGAATCAACCTTAGCTAACAAATTAGCATATTCATTTCTAAGGTTGTCAATAGTCTCATGGCAAGTGCTTAGCTCACTAGATAATTTTTCGCACTTTTCTACTTCTAGAGCATAAGCATTTTTAACTTTAACATGCTTCTTGTTTTCTTTAATAAGGAAGTCCTCTTGGGAGTCCAAGAGATCATCCTTCTCATGGATAGCACTAGTCAATTCATTTAATTTTTCTTTTTGTTGCATGTTTAAGTTGGCAAAAAGAGTACGCAAATTATCTTCCTCATCACTAGCATTATCATTGCTAGAGGACTCATATCTAGTGGAGGATTTGGATTTAACCTTCTTTTTGCCGTCCTTTGCCATGAGGCACTTGTGGCCGACGTTGGGGAAGAGAAGGCCTTTGTTGATGGTGATGTTGGCGGCGTCCTCGTCGGAGGAGGAGTCGGAGGAGCTCTCATCCGAGTCCCACTCGCGGCATACGTGGGCGTCGCCACCCTTCTTCTTGTAGTATTTCTTATTCTCCTTTCTTCTCCCCTTCTTGTCGTCGCCCTTGTCACTGTCACTAGAAATAGGACATTTTGCTATAAAGTGACCGGGCTTACCACACTTGTAGCAAACCTTCTTGGAGCGGGGCTTGTAATCTTTCCCTCTCCTTTGCTTGAGGATTTGGCGGAAGCTCTTGATGACGAGCGCCATTTCCTCGTTGTCGAGCTTTGAGGCGTCGATTGGTTGTCTACTCGGTGTAGACTCCTCCTTCTTCTCCTCTGTCGCCTTAAATGCGACCAGTTGTGCTTCGGATGTGGAGGGTCATCTAGCTCATTGATTTTCTTTGAGCCCTTGATCATGTACTCAAAGCTCACAAAATTCCCGATTACTTCCTCGGGAGTCATTAGTGTATATCTAGGATTACCACGAATTAATTGAACTTGAGTAGGGTTAAGGAAAATAAGCGATCTAAGAATAACCTTAACCATCTCGTGGTCATCCCACTTTTTGCTCCCGAGGTTGCGCACTTGGTTCACCAAGGTTTTGAGCCGGTTGTACATGTCTTGTGGCTCTTCCCCTTTGCGAAGCCAAAAGCGACCGAGCTCCCCCTCGATCGTCTCCCGCTTGGTGATCTTGGTTAGCTCATCTCCCTCGTGCGCGGTCTTGAGCACGTCCCAAACTTCCTTGGTGCTCTTCAACCCTTGCACCTTGTTATACTCTTCTCGACTTAGAGAGGCGAGGAGTATAGTTGTGGCTTGGGAGTTGAAATGCTCGATTTGGGCCACCTCATCCTCATCATAATCCTCATCCCCTATGGATGGTACCTGTACACCAAACTCAACGACATCCCATATACTTTTATGGAGTGAGGTTAGATGAAATCGCATTAAATCACTCCACCTTGCATAATCTTCACCATCAAAAGTTGGTGGTTTGCCTAATGGGACGGAAAGTAAAGGCGTATGTTTAGGAATGCGAGGATAGCGTAAGGGAATCTTACTAAACTTCTTGCGCTCATGGCGCTTAGAAGTTACGGAGGGCGCGTCGGAGTCGGAGGTGGAAGGTGATGAAGTATCGGTCTCGTAGTAGACCACCTTCCTCATCTTCTTTTTCTTGTCGCCACTCCGATGCGACTTGTGGGAAGAGGCTTTCTTCTCCTTCCCCTTCCCCTTTTTGCGGGACTCTTCCGATGAAGCCTTCCCGTGGCTTGTAGTGGGCTTGTCGCCGATGGGCTTGTCGCCGGTCTCCATCTCCCTCTTGGCGTGTTCTCCCGACATCACTTCGAGCGGTTAAGCTCTAATGAAGCACCGACTCTGATACCAATTGAAAGTCGCATAGAGGGGGGGTGAATAGGGCGAAACTGAAATTTACAAAGTTAATCACAACTACAAGCCGGGTTAGCGTTAGAAATATAATCAAGTCCGCGAGAGAGGGTGCAAAACAAATCGCGAGCAAATAAAGAGTGTGACACGTGGAGTTGTTTTACCGAGGTTCGGTTCTCGCAAACCTACTCCCCGTTGAGGTGGTCACAAAGACCGGGTCTCTTTCAACCCTTTCCCTCTCTCAAACGGTCCCTCGGACCGAGTGAGCTTCTCTTCTCAAATCAATTGGGAATCAAACTTCCCGCAAGGACCACCACACAATTGGTGTCTCTTGCCTTGCTTACAAATGAGATGATCGCAAGAAAGAATGAAAGAAGGAAGCAATCCAAGAGCAAGAGCTCGAAAGAACACAAGCAAATCTCTCTCACTTAACACTAAAGCTTTTGTGGAATTGGGAGAGGACTTGATCACTTGAGTGTGTCTAGAATTGAATGCTAGAGCTCTTGTAAGTAGTTGGAAGGTGGAAAACTTGGATGTCTTGAATGTGGGGTGGTTGGGGGTATTTATAACCCCAACCACCAAACTAGCCGTTTGGTGGAGGCTGTTGTCGCATGGCGCACCGGACAATCCGGTGCGCCACCGGACACTATCCGGTGCGCCAACCACGTCACCAGGCCGTTGGGTTCCGACCGTTGGAGTTCTGACTTGTGGGCTCGCCTGGCTATCCGGTGGTGCACCGGACAAGTCCTATAGACTGTCCGTTGTGCCACCCACGCGTGCTCTGCTCCTCTGCGCGCGCTGGCGCGCATTTAATGCGTTGCAGACGACCGTTGGCGCGAAGTAGTCGTTGCTCCGTTGGCTCACCGAACAGTCCGGTGTGCACCGGACATGTCCGGTGAATTATAGCGGAGCGAAAATCCGAAGCTGACGAGTTTAGAGCCGCTCTCCTCTGGAGCACCGGACACTGTCCGGTGGTACACCGGACAGTCCGGTGAATTATAGTGAAGCATCTCTGAGAATTCTCGAAGGTGTGAAGTTTGGCTTGGAGTCCCCTGGTGCACCGGACACTGTCCGGTGGCACACCGGACAGTCCGGTGCGCCAGACCATGGCTGCCTTCGGTTATCCCTTGCTCTCTTTGTTGAACCCAATTCTTGGTCTTTTTATTGGCTAAGTGTGAAGCTTTGGCACCTGTATAACTTATACACTAGAGCAAACTAGTTAGTCCAATTATTTGTGTTGGGCAATTCAACCACCAAAATTAATTAGGAACTAGGTGTAAGCCTAATTCCCTTTCACAGGCCAAGCTCGACGAGGAAGCAGGGCAACTTGTGCAGCTCCGGCAAAACATCGAGCAGGAGTGGGTAGGCCGAGCGCTCGCCGGAGAAGCGCGTCATCGGGCCCGGGACGTCCAGCGCCGTATCGTTGACGATGCCAGGGCAAGGCTGCCCCCGGCCTCCAGCGGGGTCAGCCAGAATCTGGCTGCAGCGGCAATACTACTCCGAGCAATGCCAGAGCCATCCACCACCGAGGGGCGGCGTATCCAGGGAGAACTCAAGAATCTCCTGGAGGATTCCGCGGTCCGACGGGCCGAAAGCTCTGCCTCCCGAAGGCAAGGGTGCCCCCGGAGCATCGCGCAATGACTTCCTGACTCATGCGGGAAGCCTCGGTCCACACCGCGCGCATGCGGGACGCGATGCCTACAACCCCGGATCGCCTCGGCAATGAGCACCACCGCCGCGACCGTCGAGCCTGCCTCGACGAGAAGGTGCGCCGAGGCTACCACCCCAAGCGTGGGGGATGCTACAACAGTGAGGAGGATCGGAGTCCCTCGCCCGAACCACCAGGTCCGCAAGCCTTCAGCCGGGCCATACGACGGGCGCCGTTCCCAGCTCGGTTCCGGGCCCCGACTACCATCACCAAGTACTCGGGGGAAACAAGGCCGGAGTTGTGGCTTGCGGACTACCGGCCGGCCTGCCAGCTGGGAGGAACAGATGACGACAACCTCATCATCCGCAACCTCCCCCTGTTCCTCTCTGACACCGCCCTGGCTTGGCTGGAGCATCTGCCTCCTGCGCAGATCTCCAACTGGAATGACCTGGTCAAAGCCTTTGCTGGAAACTTCCAGGGGACGTACGTGTGCCCTAGGAACTCCTGGGATCTCCAAAGCTGCCGCCAGCAGCCAGGGGAATCCCTGCGAGAGTACATCCGGTGGTTTTCGAAGCAGTGCACTAAGCTGCCCAACATCACCGACTCGGATGTCATCGGGGCGTTCCTCGCTGGCACCACTTGCCGCGACCTGGTGAGCAAACTAGGCCGCAAGACTCCCACCAAGGCGAGCGAGTTGATGGACATCGCCACCAAGTTCGCCTCTGGTCAGGAGGCAGTCGAAGCCATCTTCCAGAAGGACAAGCAGCCTCAGGGACGGCAGCCGAAATACGTCCCCGAGGCGTCCACCCAGCGGGGCACGAAGAAGAAGGCCAAGAAGAAGTCGCAAGCGAAGCGCGACGCCGCCGACGCAGATCTTGTCGCTGCTGCCGAGCACAGGAACCCTCGGAAGCCTCCCGGAGGGGCCAACCTGTTCGACAAGATGCTCAAGGAGTCGTGCCCCTATCACCATGGTCCCATCAAGCACACCCTTGAGGAATGTGTCATGCTACGGCGCTACTTCCATAAAGTCGGGTCCCCGGCGGGAGATGGCAAAGGCCAAGACAACAACAAGGAGGAGGGCGACAAGGAAGAGGACTTCCCCGAGGTCCACGGCTGCTTCATGATCTACGGTGGGCAAGTGGCGAACGCCTCGGCTCGGCACCGCAAGCAGGAGCGCCGGGATGTCTGCTCGGTAAAGGTGGCGGCGCCAGTCTACCTAGACTAGTCTGACAAGCCCATCACCTTCGACCAAGGCAACCACCCTGACTGTGTGCCGAGCCCAGGAAGGTACCTGCTCGTAGTCGACCCCGTCGTCGACAATGACAGGCTCACCAAGGTCCTCATGGACGGAGGCAGCAGCCTCAATATCATCTACGCTGAGACCCTCGGGCTCTTGGGGATCGATCTGTCCACGATCTAGGCTGGTGCGGCGCCCTTTCATGGGATCGTCCCCGGGAAGCGTGTCCTGCCCCTTGGACAACTCGACTTGCCCGTCTGCTTCGGAACTCCCTCCAACTTCCGAAAGGAAACCCTCACGTTTGAGGTGGTCGGGTTCCGAGGAACCTACCACGCAGTGCTGGGGAGACCGTGCTACGCCAAGTTCATGGCCGTCCCCAACTACACGTACCTCAAGCTCAAGATGCCAGGCCCCAACGGGGTCATCACCATCAGATCCACGTACCGCCATGCGTATGAATGCGACGTGAAATGCGTGGAGTACGCTGAGGCCCTCGCCGAGTCCGAGGCCCTCATCACCGACCTAGAGTGCCTCTCCAAGGAGGTGCCTGATGCGAAGCGCCACGCCGGCAACTTCGAACCAGCTGAGGCGGTTAAGTCCATCCCTCTCGACCCCAACAATGACGATGACAAGAAGGTCCGGATCGGCTCCGAGCTTGACCCCAAATAGGAAGCAGTGCTCGTGGACTTTCTCCGCGTAAATGCCGAAATTTTTGCGTGGAGTCCCTCGGACATGCCGGGCATACCGAGGGATGTCGCCGAGCACTCGCTGGATATCCGAGCGGGAGCCCGACCCGTGAAGCACCACCTGCGCCGCTTTGACGAAGAGAAGCGCAGGGCCATAGGCGAGGAGATCCACAAGCTGATGGCTGCAGGGTTCATCAAAGAGGTATTCCATCCTGAATGGTTGGCTAACCCTGTGCTTGTGAAAAAGAAAGGTGGGAAATGGAGGATGTGCGTCGACTACACCGGGTTGAATAAAGCATGTCCGAAGGTTCCCTACCCTCTGCCTCGCATCGATCAAATTGTGGACTCCACTGCTGGGTGCGAAACCCTATCATTCCTCGACGCCTATTCAGGTTATCACCAAATCAAGATGAAAGAGTCCGACCAGCTCGCGACTTCTTTCATCACACCTTTTGGCATGTACTGTTATACTACTATGCCATTTGGCTTGAGGAATGCAGGTGCGACATACCAAAGGTGCATGAACCACGTGTTCGGAGAGCACATCGGCCGAACGGTCGAGGCTTACATCGATGACATCGTTGTCAAGACGAGGAAAGCCTCCAACCTCCTCTCTGACCTTGAAACGACATTCAAGTGTCTGAGAGCGAAGGGCATGAAGCTCAATCCCGAAAAGTGTGTCTTCGGAGTCCCCCGAGGCATGCTCCTGGGGTTCATCGTCTCCGAGCGAGGCACAGAGGCCAACCCAGAGAAAATCGCGGCCATCACCAACATGGGGCCTATCAAAGATTTGAAAGGAGTACAGAGGGTCATGGGATGCCTTGCGGCTCTGAGCCGCTTCATCTCGCGCCTTGGCGAGAGAGGGCTGTCCTTGTACCGCCTCTTAAGGAAGACCGAGCGCTTCACTTGGACCCCCGAGGCCGAGGAAGCCCTCGGAAACTTAACGGCACTCTTTACAAATGCACCCATCTTGGTGCCCCCCGCTGCGGAAGAAGCCCTCTTGATCTACGTAGCTGCAACCACTCAGGTGGTCAGCGCCGCGATCGTAGTCGAGAGACGAGAAGAAGGGCATACACTGCTCATCCAAAGGCCGGTCTACTTCATCAGTGAAGTGCTATCCGAGACCAAGATCCACTACCCGCAAATCCAGAAGCTACTGTACGCAGTAATTCTGACGCGGCGAAAGTTGCGACACTACTTCGAGTCTCATCCGGTGACTGTGGTGTCATCCTTCCCCCTGGGGGAGATCCTCCAGTGCCGAGAGGCCTCGGGTAGGATAGCAAAGTGGGCAGTGGAACTCATGGGCGAAACACTCTCATTCGTCCCTCGGAAGGCCATAAAATCCCAAGTCTTGGCAAATTTCCTGGCGGAATGGGTCGACACCCAATTGCCAACAGCTCTGATCCAACCGGAACTTTGGACCATGTACTTCAATGGGTCGCTGATGAAAACATGAGCCGGCGCGGGCCTGCTCTTCATCTCACCCCTCAGGAAACATCTCCGCTACGTGTTGCGCCTCCATTTCCCGGCGTCAAACAACGTGGCCGAGTACGAGGCTCTGGTTAATGGGTTGCGCATCGCCATCGAGCTAGGGGTTCGGCGCCTCGAAGCTCGCGGCGACTCGCAGCTAGTCATTGACCAGGTCATGAAGAACTCCCACTGCCACGACCGGAAGATGGAGGCCTACTGCGACGAAGTTCGGCGCCTGGAAGACAAGTTCTACGGGCTTGAACTCAACCATATCGCTCGACGGTACAACAAGACTGCGGATGAGCTAGCTAAAATAGCCTCGGGGCGGACAACGGTTCCCCTGGACGTCTTCTCCAGAGACATACATCAACCCTCCGTCAAGATCGACGACACGCCCGAGCCCGAGGAGGCCTCAGCCCAGCCCGAGGTATCCTCGGCCGCCGAGGGTGAGGCCCTGCGCGTCAAGGGAGAGCGGAATGGGGTCACGCCTAACTCGAACTGGCAGGCCCTGTACCTGGAATATCTCCTTCGAGGAGAGCTACCCCTCGACAAGGCCAAAGCTCGGCGACTGGCGCGGTGCGCCAAGTCATTCGTCTTACTGGGTGATGAAAAGGAGCTCTACCACCGTAGCCCCTCAGGCATTCTCCAACGATGCATATCCGTCGCCGAAGGACAGGAGCTATTGCAAGAAATACACTCGGGGGCTTGTGGTCACCATGCGGCACCTCGAGCCCTCGTAGGGAACGCCTTCCGACAAGGTTTCTACTGGCGACCGCGGTGGTCGACGCCACTAGGATTGTACGCTCCTGCCAAGGGTGTCAATTCTATGCAAGACAGACGCACCTGCCCGCTCAGGCCCTACAAACAATACCCATCACCTGGTCGTTTGTCGTGTGGGGTCTGGACCTCATCGGTCCCTTGCAGAAGGCACCCGGGGGCTTCTCGCACCTGCTGGTCGCCATCGACAAATTCTCCAAGTGGATCAAGGTCCGACCCCTAACCAGCATCAGGTCCGAGCAGGCGGTGGCGTTCTTCACAAACATCATCCATCGCTTTGGGGTCCCGAACTCCATCATCACCGACAATGGCACACAGTTCACTGGGAAGAAGTTCCTGGACTTCTGCGAGGACCACCACATCCATGTGGACTGGGCCGCCGTAGCTCACCCCATGACGAATGGGCAGGTGGAGCGTGCCAACGGTATGATTTTGCAGGGACTTAAACCGAGGATCTACAACGACCTCAACAAGTTTGGCAAGCGGTGGATGAAAGAGCTACCCTCGGTGGTCTGGAGTCTGAGGATGACGCCAAGCCGAGCCACGGGGTTCTCACCGTTCTTTCTAGTCTATGGGGCCGAGGCTGTCTTACCCACAGACTTAGAATATGGTTCCCCGAGGACAAAGGCGTACGACGACCGAAGCAACCAGACCAGCCGAGAAGACTCACTGGACCAGCTCGAAGAGGCTCGGGGTGTGGCCTTACTACACTCGGCGCGGTATCAGCAGTCTCTGCGACGCTACCGCGCCCGAGGGGTTCGGCCCCAAGGCTTTCAGGTGGGAGACTTGGTACTTCGGTTGCGGCAAGACGCCCGAGGACGCCACAAGCTTACTCCTCCCTGGGAAGGGCCGTTCATCATCGCCAAGATTTTGAAGCCCGAGACATACAAGCTGGCCAACGAACAAGGCGAGGTCTACAGCAACGCTTGGAACATCCAACAGCTACGTCGCTTATACCCTTAAGATGTTTCAAATCATTCATATACCTCGTTCTCTTTACATACATAAATAAAGTCTGGACGTCAAGGAAGGATCAGCCTTGCCTTGGCAAAGCCCGACCCTCCCTCGGGGGCTAGAAGGGGGGACCCCCTCTGCGTCAAAATTTTCCTTGGAAAAGTCTTTTGCCAGAACGTCTTTCGCGCTTTTTGACTGCTTCGATAGCGTGGTCCTAAAAACGACGAGAGTACACGTAAGCGGCAAGGCTGACCGAGCCGAGGGACTCCTACGCCTCCGGGATACGGATACCTCACTCATCACCTTCCACGAAAAGTAACTCTCGCTCGGGTAAGCGATTCTGCTACCGACGAACAAGTCCTGATACTCGAAACAAGAGGAAAGGAAACACAGCTTTATAATACGACGATAAAGATGTTTAGGCCTTGGCGGCCGCAAAAAACATACGCATACTACAGACAAACCAGTCCTGCAGGTTCGGACATCGGCAGAGGGAGCAGCAGCACCCTCAGTGTCGTTTCCACCTTCGGCGGAATCTGGCCCGGCCTCGGACGGCGACATGGGCGGAAGGATCTCCACCTTGAAGGAGGACGCCAGCACCGCGCTTGGGCCATCGCAGCCAGGGTCTCCGCCAGGATCCCGGCCCGAGCGGACACCTCGGCTGGCTGCTCCGTAGCCTCAGCCAGCTGTCCCCCGAGTACCTCAGCCCGGCTCACGGCCTTGGCAGCGTGACTCCGGGGTTGGTCCCGCTCGCGGAAGACCTGGCCAAGCTCCAGCCGCCGCTGCTGCACCTCCTCGGCCTAGGAAGCCACCTACTCCTAGGCCGATGAAGCCTCTTTTCGAGCCAACTCCGCCTCTATCCACACCAACACTGCTGCCTCCGGCTCCAGCTCATCGCAGAGCGGCCGAAGTTTCTAAAACTGAGCAAGAGAGGCCTTAAACGGCAAGGTCGACCGAGCCGAGGGACTCCTACGCCTCCGGGATACGGATACCTCACTCGTCTTCTTCCGCGCAAAGGCAACTCACGCTCGGTTAAGCGGTTCAGCTAGCTGACAGGCGAGTCCTAGTGCTTGAAATAAGGAAGAAACACGGCATTACAATCAAATGCCTAGATGTTTAGGCCTCGACAGCCATAATGAACAAACACCAATACTCAGGGTACCATTACAAACGGAACTCCGGTTCCACTCCCGCGGGTATGAACAACCTCCACACCAGAGGGCCTGCGGGACAACAAACTCCAGGTGGCTCACCGGCGACCGCTGCACCAGCAGCGCGACAACGACCTCCGTCTCAGGTGGCTAGATAGCAGCAGCGATGGCCCCAGGGCAAACACTACCACTAGAAGGCCCTCGTTCACGTCCCCTCACGGGGGACGAGAACCAGCCATTAAAGCCAAAGAGCCGGAGGCCCGGAGCGCAGGTGGCACTAACGGTCTCGTCAGCGGGGGCAGCCGCTTCGGCAGAGGCAGCCTCACCTATGGCGACCACCACCTCAGCACCGACGACAGCAGCCACCTGCCCACCAACACCACACCAGCAAGCGGCGACCGCCCCAAAGTGCACTGGTAGGTCCTCACTCTCATTCTCGCCACGAGAACGAGAACGGGACCGTCCCAGAACACGAGTACCGCCCTCGCGGCGTACGACGTGTTGTGCAACCGATGGCGCAGGGAGGACCTGGACGTGGCCGGCCCGCGCGCGGCACGACTGTCACCCGAGTGGAGGACGGACAGCTGCACCCTGGCCCGGCAGTAGCAGTTTGCCTTCTCCCGCATGGCTGGAGGATGCCTCCTCCGCAGATCTGGAGGATGCCTTTCTCCCCCGAATGCCGGAGGAAGAAGCGGGTCGCTGGCCCACGTGGAGGCAGGCCCCGACTCGCCCCGTCCTCCTTCCTAGCCCGGATGATGAAGATCCTTGAAGCTGAGGGCGGGGCAGAGGGCGCAGCCCGGCTTGCTTCTCCCCACCACAAGGCTGATGATCATCCCTACAGATGACCATTGGTGAGGGAATGCAGCTGGGCTGCATGATGAAAATCCTTGAAGCCGAGCGATGGCTGAAGGGCGCCAACCCCCACGAGGTCGCGCTCCTCCAACAGCAACAAGACGAAGGCAACGCGGGTGCTCCCCATCCGGGGGCTCGGAAGGTGGAAGGGCGTGATGCATGAGGGGAGTGCGAAGGCATGGCTACCGCCCGGGGGATCGATCCCTTTTTAAAGGCGGCTCTCCCCACTCGCATCCTCAAGCGTCACGGGCAAAGTCTTCACCGACGTGCTCCAGGGTCCTCCCCCTACGACACGGGGGCTGGGTCCCACACGTCATGCAAGCTGACCCGAAACGGAAGAAGCCAAACCGCCGCACGCGGAGCATGTAACCGCCCCGCGGTTACAAGCACTCCTCCATCCTCGCCAAAACCAGCGGTCGAAAGGACGGACCGCCATGCAGGTGGCGTGCAACCCCACCGCGGTGGCGCACCCTTCGGCTTCGTCGCATCCGGCATGGAGGCCCAGGCCCACACGTCATGTAACCGGCGCGCCGGTTACTACGTGCAAGAAACCGCACCGCCACATACGCCAATGCCGCACCTTCTCGACTGTGGAACCAGTGCCGCGACTCGAGGCAGCCCTGCGCATGACCCAACAGTGCCAATCGAGCACAACGATCATGGGTCAGTCAGCCGCGGGAGGAGGCGCGATGGTCAATATGGCCAAAAGTGGACCGACAGTAATTGCAGCAGACGGGCGGAAGCAGCGGTCGAATCGCCTGCAGGCTCGCGTCCCCTCCTGAAGCAGCGGGAGAGCCCTCTCCCATGGCATGAAGACAACGCACCCGTGTTCCGTTCCTCGAACGACTCGCGCACGAGGCCGCCCCGCGAATCGCCCGTCCCGTCGCATTAACTCCTCGGCAGGGCAAGCGACACCTTTGGCAGGCGAAGCGGGCGTCGTTTCACCTCTGCCATGATGACCGCATCAAAAAAGGTGTGCCACACCATTTAAATTCATATCCTTTTCCTCTTCCCCTTTCTCTCTCTTGCTACAGGGACCAGGAAAGGGGATATTTTGAAAGGGATCCTTCTCAGCGAAGGAAGCGGGCCCGAGCCCTCCTACTGATCAGGGGTTTGAAGGCTGGCCCCTCGGAAGGGTTCGACAGCTGCCCTAGAGCACTCAGGCTCCAAGCCCATTACTGATCAGGGGTTCAAAGGCTGGCCCCTCGGAAGGGTTCGACAGCCGCCCCAGAGCGCCCGGGCTCTGCGCCCACTACTGATTAGGGGTTCGAAGGCTGGCCCCTCGGAAGGGTTCGACAGCCGCCCCAGAGCATGCAGAGTGAGGGATGACTCTGGGTACGTCCGTTACATGGCCGAGGCTCGGGCTACGCTCCTGAGGTACCCTAGGATATTTCTGAGGCCAGCAGGAGCGATTTTGTAATGGAATCCCACCAGAGGGAGGCATCGAGCCCTCGGACCCTATCGAACGGGTCTGGGTCTGGCAAATCACTTGCAGGTACTTTTGGAGCGCGCCTCTGGGCCACTAGCCGACCCTTATCGAACGGGGCACGGGCATCCACTCGGATCACCCGTTAGTAACTCACTAGAGACACCATGTTCGGCGCCCTTCGAGGGCAACATGGCGCTATCCCCCCCCCTTCCTCCTTGCGAAAAGGCGACAAAGGGGCGTATAATAAAAGTCGAGACAGTCCTTGATCATCCTCTCACTCCGTGCAGAGGCTAGGGGCTGCTCTCGCAACCCGGCTACGGCCAAACCGTTGACAGCGTCAACAAACCAGCCTAAAAATTCGGAACCTGACCATGCACCCGGGCTACAATCAGGTCGCATGAGGGAACAACCAGGCCGGTCGAGGCATCACGAAAGGCATTAAGACCTCAGAGGAGTCAAACCACTCCTCTAAGGCCTCGGGGGCTACACCCGGCGGGTGCGCTCGCGCGCACCCACTGGAACAAAATATAACCGAGAAAGGTCGGTCCCCTCACAAAAATGCGGCAAAGCCTCCAAGCGAGTACCAAAACTCCCTTTGAGGCTCGGGGGCTACTGTCGGGTACCGTAACTAGGGGTACCCCCAACACTTCTAAACACGGCTGATAACCACCATTAGCACAAACCACAAAGACTGATGGGCGCGGTTCAGGTCAAGGCCTCGTCTACCAAGGGACGCAATCTCGTCTCGCCTGAGCCCGGCCTCGGGCAGGAACAGTAGTCCCGGACGAATTCACGCCTTGCCCGAGGGCCTCCTCAGGCAGTGGGCGCACCCTCGGCTCGCCCAAAGCCCAGCTCGGGCAGGCTTCATCGAGAAGCAACCTTGGCCAAATCGCCTCACCAACCGACTGTATCACAGGCACATTCAATGCGAAGATCGCCTGACACCTTTTCCTGACACGCGTGCCTCAGTCGGCAAGGTCGAAGTGACCGCAGTCACTTTGCCCTTTCACTGACCGACCTGACAGAAAAACAGCGCCGCTCGCTCCGCTCCGACAGATGTGCCACCCACAGGGTGAGGGTGACAACAGCCAAGTTCAGCCTCGAGCGCAACAGGAAGCTCCGCCTCGCCTGACCTTAGGCCTCGGCCTCAGAAGGAGGTCTCCGCATTAGGGCTCGGCCTCAACCTCGGCCTCGGAAGGAGGTCTCCGCCTCGCCCGACCCCAGGGCTCGGCCTCAACCTCGGCCTCGGAAGGAGGTCTCCACATTAGGGCTCGGCCTCAACCTCGGCCTCGGAAGGAGGTCTCCGCCTCGCCCGACCCCAGGGCTCGGCCTCAACCTCGGCCTCGGAAGGAGGTCTCCGCCTCGCCCGACCCCAGGGCTCGGCCTCAACCTCGGCCTCAGGAGAAGTCTCCGCCTCGCCCGACCTTGGGCTCGGACCGACCGCGCCACGGGGGATACATCATTACCCTACCCCTAGCTAGCTCAGGCTACGAGGAAACAAGACCGGCGTCCCATCTGGCTCACCCCGGTAACAAGTAATGATGGCTCCCTGCGTGCGTCCATGACGATGGTGGTTCTCAGCCCCTTACGGAAGCAAGGAGACGTCAGCAGGATCCCAGCAGCACCGACAGCTGTGCTTCTACAGGGCTCAGGCACTTCTCCGACGGCCACATTATCGCGTACACAGGGCTCTAGCACCTCTCCGACAGCCACGTTGGCATGTACACAGGGCTCAGGCACCTCTCTGCTAGACACGTTAGCGCATAGCTACACCCCCCATAGTACACCTGGACCCTCTCCTTGCATCTATAAAAGGGAGGTCCAAGGCCTTCATGCGGGAGGGTCGCGCGGGGGAACGAGCTAACGAACAGGCTCACTCTCTCTCCCTCTCGCGAACGCTTGTAACCCCTACTACGAGCACACCCCCGGTGCGAGATAATACAGGCCACGTTTTCCCCTTGTGTTCCATCTCGCGCCAACCCATCTGGGCAGGGGCACGCAGCGACAAATTTACTCGTCGGTCCAGGGACCCCCCGGGTCCGAAACGCCGACAACTAGCTTTCCTAATTAGTCAGCAAAATGCGTCCCATACCACTCTTGTGGTAGCACTGTTTTCCTGGGTGGTTCTCCATGTTCCAATTACCATAATGATCTTGTCATGAACAGTAAATAATAAATTGATAATAAAAGCATGATCATGAATAATGTGTATCTTAATACCCAAAACCACAGAATACATGATAATAATCTACGCATCGTAACGAGATCGTAGGTTCAATAATCACTAAATTCGGAGCTACGGTTAAAGAGTTATGATTTTCTGAAGTTTAAGTGCCTAGTGTACAATAAATTAAGTGGATAATTTTAATATATGTTTCATGATAAAACAGAGTTACCAAATGATATACAATATTAAGACAAAATTAATGCAACTGGACTGGATCAAAAATGAGTTAAAATTGATTTTCTATGAATTAAACAAGTTCCAAAATTATTTTTATACTAGAAAAGCATTTTCCATATTAATTTACCTAATTCCTCATGTTTTTGGACTGCGCGTGTTAAATCCGAGAAGTTCAGGGTGGATTCTGTAAAGTTCTGGCATTCGGCGTAATTATCTTATAACAGACCAGGACTGCGGGTTAATATCTTAGATCCATAAGGTTTCTTTAGTAAAAATCCCGGCCAAAGGGGTATCCTAGCATTCTGACCGTCAGATCCACACCCGACGGTCACGATTAGATCTATCCCTAGATCGTATCGGTCCGCGCCCTGATCTGATAGATCAGGGATCGACGGCACACAGTGGCTCGCGTCTACTCCTAACTTGGGCCCTCATATCCCGATCGGACGGTACCACGTTTATGAGATATGACGCTTGCCTAGTACAGCACGATTACCATCCGACCGCTCTGATTCCCTAAACCGAACCGTTGCACGAGATCTAATCCGAGGTGTTGGCTAATGGATCAACGGTCTAGGTCCCAGTTCCCTTCCCCCCCTAGCTCGGGACGGCGGCGCGAGCATGAAGCGTGGCAGCGCCATGGCTGGACCGATGCAGCCACCCTTCCCCAATGTTGAACCACGATTCCAGAAGGCACTACACACGACAAAGGGTATTACCTACACTAGGGATAGTTACCAACCTCGAATTGGAGCGGCTGCTAGGGCGCAGACGTGAGTTGGTCGGGCTACGACGACGGTACAACACCAACGAGAAATTGCCCACGCTCCACACACCTCAGCGTATAACCGAAGCACTTTCACAAGTCATGTTACCCATATACCAAGGGGTCATGGATCGCGCGCCGAATTTCCTGGGAACTCAGACGAATGTACCTTGCCTCCTGTAACTCTGTTAGTTGCTTCTTAAGTTCTTTTAATTCTTCCACTGACATCCTATATGGCCTTTTAGAAATAGAAGCGGTTCCATGTAATATCCCAAAAAAAATGTTGCCAAAGGTTGATCTTCGGTGCAAGGATGTGGGGAAAGGGTTGTGGGCTATTTGATGCTAGGTCAGAGTCATCTGAGGCGTCGTTTCTTTTCTCCCGCAAAGAAACCCAGTGCCCCCCCTTTTCCCCTTTCTTGGCCGCCACCCCCCCCCCCTTTCCCCACACTTGGCCGCCCCTCCCCTTCCCCTTTGCTGGCCGCCCCCTCTCCTCCCATGGCAGCAACCCTCTACCCTCTCCACAGCTTCCTCCTCCCTCTAGAACTCCCCCCCAAGCAGCAAGGATCGAGAAGAGGAGGAGCAAGTTGGATTGAAGAGAAAGAGAGGACCAAGGAGATGTTCTATCCCCATCTCTTCTTGCATATTTTCTTAGGAAAACCCTAGGTAAGGATGAGATCCTTGTTCCTCCTTGCAATTAAGTGTTTTTGGAGGTTTTGGATCATGGGGATTAAATGATTAGAGGTTGGATTAGATGTGGGGTTAGATTTTGATCTCGAATTTAGTTTCTGTAGAATGACAGATTCGATAGTTTCTGTTCATGCCAGTTTTCCGTGGTCTTAGTGGCCTCAAAAAATAAAAAAGTCTATATATGAGTCGTAGATAATTTGTAGATCTTTCCGTGGCCGTGAAGAACAACTCAATCGGACATCAGATCAGAGAGTTATTATAGTTTGATTATAGCAATTTTTCAGTCTCATAATTCTATGCAGAATCTGTTCTCTTAAGATTTAGGAAATTTTATCAACAGAATTAAACCTTGGGTTTGTAAGAAAACTTGTAGATAATTTCATAAGCTTTCCAGATTGATAAAAAGTGTATTCATATGAATTTTTAAACTCCAGTTATAGTCGTTTTACTGTGATTGTTTCTGTTTGCCTAGCAAAAATGAACGGGTCTGTTCACTGGTGGGTTTCATCTAGTAAATGATCGAATTGGCTCTTCCAACTATGGAGAATTTTGTAGAGGGATAAAAGTTCTTACTTCCAGCAGAATTTCATAATTTTCGGTTGTGTAGTTTGGGAGATATCGAATTTTGAAGTTAACTATGCTGCTGTCTGAAACAGATTCAGTCAGTTATCTTGTCAGATGTTTTAGAACTTATAGAAGGCAAAATTTAATTATCCATTGAATATCGAAGTTATAGAGTATTTTGTGTAAATACTCCTAGAGTATTTGTTTGATATCACCACTGTTATAATTTTAAAGATACAAAATTAACAAACAACGATGTTGTTGTTTAGCATGTGGTTCAGGGTTGGAGTCTTTCCACCGGGTCTTGGTTTCAAGTGTCTGAGCGATTTGTTGATTGTTGGCAAATGTTTGTGGAATATTTGTACTAAGTTTTATGCCCCTCAGCAAGTGGCTATACTCCGGATCATGCCTAGTACATTTTTCTTCTTCGATGAAGGCAAGTGAATGTAGCGGTGGTTGCTACCATTTTGACTTGTTATTTTTATCGCCTGCACTCTAATATTTAGAATTATTGAATTCTTTCATAATTGAACTCTATGATGATGCTTTACTTGATTGTATTATATTGATGCTCAATCATAAATTGATGATGATTATGGTTTGAGTATGACCCATGAGATTAATTCACACCCCTGAAGGAAGATGAAGTATTATTTGAGGTTTGTATTGTATCTATAGGAAGGTAAAGTATTATTTGAGGTTTGTATTGTATCTGAAGAAAGGTAACATATTATTTGAGGTTTGTATTGTATCTGAAGGAAGATGAAATATTATTTGAGGTTTGTATTGTATGTGAAGTATATTGATAAATGCAGCATGTCATATGCATTGCATGATTCATTTGCATCTGAAGTTTTGTCGTGACCTATGGTCCGACCGTACCGGTACAACTTAGCATCGTACGTTGCCCGAGGAGGGGTATGATGCGGCTTCATACCCTCAGAGGTATGAAGGCAGAGGACATATGCATCGCATTCACATGCATTCCTTGAAGTGACATTTGCAGATATTGTGGACGCAGGGAAGTGTTATACAAACTATTATGGTAGTTCGAGGAAATGAGATGGTATTGTTATATTTGGACTATTGAGTTCTATATCTACAAGTATTTCTGATCTAATTGTGATTCCTGTAATGTGTTGATTAATTTATCTTATGGTTTAAATATCTTGTCAAAACATTTTGCTTGCTGAGATGTTTCATCTCACTCTTGCATTACTCAATGCAGGTGCTTGATGCTTATCAAGGGGAGTGGGAAGTAGCGGCACGTTGCACTCATTGCTTAAAGAACCAAATAATTATCTTAGGTTATTGACTTTTGAGGTTCATACTTTAGAGTATGATGTAGTCATAAGCTGGTTCATTCGTGGTTAATTGTCCTTGATGAGAATTATATCATACTAGTATGATTCATTTTGTATTGATATATCTCTTTTTCTTCTGTGATGCTTATAATTACAAAGGAGATGCTGCCAAATTTTATTTTGCTTAGTGTTTGGTTGTTGGTAGTGAAGTCTAGTAGCATCTCGGGGTGTTACATTCCAAGTAAGAGATCAATGACAAATTCAACTTCCCTATCTGGTGGAATCCCGGGTAACTCCTCTGGAAAGACATCTGGGATTTCTCTAACCACACAGATGTTTCTACCCACAAATTTTCCATCTACTAGATATATGGCGGGTCTGGTAAAGGGGGTTATGGTAATCTCGACTTCGAATCTTTATCCTTTTGGACTTGTGAGTCCAACGGTTCCCTTAGCACAATGTATGACTGCCTTTGCTTTCCTTAACCATGATATACCGAGTATGAGATCTATACTGCTCTCCTCTAATACTATAGGCATATACCAGAATTCCCTTCTCATGATTGCTAGTTTTAATTTGTTGGTCATATAATTTACTTCAATAGGCCCTTTTGGGGTAATTAGTATAAGTGGTTTTTGCATAGTTTGAAGTGGTAACTCATTTATGTTGACATAGCGAGCAGAAATAAACGAATGCGTAGCTCCAGAATCAAATAATATGGCTGTAGGAATTGAATTAATGTAAAACGTACCGATAGCGATATCAGCTCCATCAATAGTAGCATCAACACTGACTTGGTTGACTCTGGCAATGCTGAATCCCTTGCCAGATGTTGGAGTCTGTTGCTTGCCCTGGACATTGCTTTGAGCGGGTGTGATAGGGTTCCTATTCGGACAAGCATTGGCGTAGTGCCCAACCTCACCACACTTGAAGCAAGTGGTGACTGTACTATGTTCTACAGGTCTCGTCGGGGTGCCAGTGGGGGTAGCCTGACGAGTGTGCGGAGTCTGTAGAGTCGCCTTTGGAGTATAATGAGCTGGTCGTTGCCCTCCTCCAGGATGAGTTAGTGTACCCTGGGGTGCAATATAGCGAGGATGGATGCTACTACTCCCTTGTCCCTGGGTGATAGCCTTCCTCTTCATCTCACCCAGTTGAACACGTTTGTGTTCAATAGCTAAAGCCTTATCTAGAAGCCTCTAGAATGACGGAAAGGTGTGAGCAACCAACTGATACTGAAGTGGTCCAACAAGTCCCTCCATGAAATGCTCTTGCTTCCTTTCATCATCAGCAACCTCATCTGGAGCATACCTTGATAGCTGAATAAATTTGTCACGATATTCACTGACTGATATGTTACCTTGTTTCAGTGATAAGAATTCCTTCTTCTTGATTTTCATCAGGCCAGCAGGAATATGGTAGTTTTTGAACTGTGTAGCAAATTCTGCCCAGGTAATAGTATTGGCAGCAGTGTAGGAGTCCCACCAATCGGCAGTGGGGCCAGTAAGACGACCAGAAGCATAGAGCACCTTCTCCCGATCTGAGCATTGAGCGATATTAAGCATCTTCTCCACTGATTTCAGCCAATCATCAGCATGTAAAGGATCTAGAGAGCTAGAGAATGTAGGTGGCTTGTGACTCATGAATTCCCGGTGCTTGTCCCAGGGTGGAACTGGTGGTGGAGGTGGAGGTAGTGGTGGTTGTTGCTGCCTTTCCTGTCGTTCTTGCCTCATCTCCTCTCGCATCTCCTGCCTTTCCTGACGCATCTCCTGGCGTTCTTGCCTCATTTGAGCCTGCATTTCATTCATCATGTTTGCCATCTGCTGTAGCATTTGCATCTGAGCGACAACCACAGGATCTGTCCCAGCCGGTGGAGGATTCGAAGGATTCATTTCATCCTCCTGCTGTGGTGGTTGGCAGGTAGATCGATTCTGCCTCCCTTCCTGGTATTGACCATCTGGGTTAGAAACACATGGTAAGATAGAATTGCAGATAAGGCAAGTAATTACGAGACGTGATCTTTTGGGTGTTTTATTAGCTAAGTAGATTGGGGTGTCACCTACTAAGGCTAATACATTACCTTATAGTGGTACATGCTAGAATGCCCTGCTATACTAATTCAGTCAATCAAAGAAGCAAATCAAGCATTTACCATCAGATCAAACATCCAATCACTTCAGGTAGAGAAAATATTTTTTTGTCTTAGGTTTCCTATCTCTTTAGGGAGTTTGTAGTTGTAGGATTCCAAGGTGTGAAATCCTTCTTGTCTTTCTATAGTAGAAAAGTTAAGAGTAGTCATATATAGTAGAACAACAAAATGTGAGACAGTATAGAAAGAATTAGAGTAAAGGTAAGTAGATAAGGGTTTTGTCCAGTTCTATCTAGGTTTCGTCCTACAGTCAACATTTGCCTCTAATACCACTTCTGTCACACCCGGATTTAAGGGATAAAGCCGTGTGCGTCTCATATGTGCGCCAAAGAAGAACATCACATATAATGACAAAGTGTATAGAGATAAATGTCACAGGTATCATTATTACATAGCGGAAGTCTTACAAAAATAATTGAGAACAATAAAGCAAACTAAATATTATTCCTCAGCGCCATAAAGCTGACTAGGAGACGCCACCTAGATAAGGTCATCCTCCTCGTTGTAGGCCTCCTCTTGTACCACATGTTCTTCTCCTGTGGGGGGTTATATATCGCAAGAGTGAGCTCACAAAAGATCATAGCTCAACAAGTTGTGGAGAATAATGTGCATGAACTCACCAAAGGTGGGAGCTCATGTGAAGTGTAAGGCTGATCAACAAATAATGGTTAAAGCTGAGCATTGCTTTTAATAAGTTGGTCAAATTTTATTAGCAGTTACTAAATGTAAGTAAATACCAAACGAGAGTAATAATAGATCAAATTAATAATAAACCACAATGTGATGCAAATGACCAATTAAATTTAATTCCTTAAGTTACTCATGTAAGGGTCCGAGCCGCTCATGACCGTGAGCACGGCTGATATACCAGTTTTACACTCTGCAGAGGTTGCGCATCTTTACCCACAAGTCATATTACCCATCTGCCAAGTGGTCATGAATCTCATACACCTCTACCAAGGAAGAGAGGCATGGTAACACTACGAGGCCTTTACAAAGTTCCACTAGCTTCAGAAAACCCGCTACAATTTCTAGGGAGCGCAATGCAGGGATCCCCCGTTTGACCGCCATCGCAGCAAAATCAACCCAAGAACCTCTCTACACCGACCACTCCCCTACTGCCCTTGCGCCTTTCGGGTTAGGTAGTCCTCCACTAGCTTTCCTAATTAGTCAGTCAAGGGCGTCCCATACCACCCTTGTGGTAGCACTATTTTCCCGGGTGGTCGCTCCATGTTCCAATTAACATAAAGATCTTGTCATAAACAATAAATAACAAATTGATAATAAAAAGCATGATCATGAATAATGTGTATCTTAAGACCCAAAACCATGTAAAGCAATAGCAGGTACTACCCAAAAGTTCAGTGATAAACAAGGTATAAAGATAGTCAAACTAGGGTGACCTATTGGGTCCCATCAAAATTAACCTATGAAGATCATAATGATTAACAGAAACATTATTGGGTAAATAGAAGTGATCAAGGGCACAACTTGCCTTCAACGAGCTCCTGCTCAGCAATTTCCACCTCCTGAACACATTGGTCCTCGGTCACTTGCTTGTCTACTCGTAGCAATACAAACAAACATGGTATAAGAGAAATTAACATCACACCAAATAGAGGAATATAATGCATGATAATATTCTACTCATCGTAACGTGATCGTAGGTTCGAGAATCTCTAAATTCGAAGTTACGGTTATCAAGTTATGATTTTCCGAAGGTTTTATGTGTTTGATACAAAATAAACTAAGTGATTAATTTTAATCTATGTTTCATGCTAAAACAAAGTTACCAAGTGATGAACAATATTTATACAAAGTTATTGCAATTGGAATGGATTAAACATGAATTAATTATGAATTTAATAAGTTTCTGGAATTATTTTTATGCACAAAATTCATTTTCTACCTCATTTCAATCAATTTAACTGTCACTAGATCGCTCGCCAAATTTTCTGGGCGCTCGGGGTTCTAACATAAATATCAGGACCAGAATCAAATAGTTTTCTTACTGGTGGGATGGCGGGTTTATTCTAATAAAGCTCAGGGGTGCTTTAGCAAGACGCGCAAGCCGAATGGGTATCCTACTATCCTAAGATCTCGGTGGTTGGATCTAAAGTTCACGGTGAAGATTAGATTGGACAAATAATGAATCGGTATGCGCTTAGAGCCATCAGATCAGAGATGTACGGTATGGATTTAAAACGATGTCGATACCCTGGAATCGTCCGATCATGGATCAGTGGCTCGGATCAAAGGACTCAACCGGTACCCCATGATCTAATCTGTGCCGTGCATTAACCGATCAACTGCAGACGCTTTTCTTCCCCAAGCTGTCTAGGCAGCAGCGCCGCCCCGAACCACGGTGGAGCGCTCGTCGGAGCCCACGACGATTACGCATCCGTATGCGATTCCCCACGATCCCTAACGCGAGAGCCAACCTAGGACAAGGCGAACTGGTTTGCGGGTTTATTACCTCGAATCGGGTGCCAGGGCGCCGCTCACGCAGGGGCAATGCCACACGGCGGCGGACGACGCCGATGAGAAATTCCGCCAAGGCAGCGGCTAATATTGACGCACCGGTACCACGCGCAATCACCCCGCGCACCAACGGAACACAACCACGACTTCTGGCGCCGAATCAAAGCCTCACACGCTGGTCAATGGTGCTAGCCCCAAATCCTTTCCTACGACGGACTTGTGGTAATCCTGGAGTTTGCAACAGAGGGCGAGGGGGTCGCGGTTGGGGAGGTTTTATACCTGCGGACGAAGTACCAATCCGCACCGCAGCTGGCGCACGGTAGGGGTAGTTGGGCGTAACGGGCATGCCTACATCCCTGGTTCCGCCGCGGATTTGGCGGCACGGTAGAAGAAGCTGTCAAGTCGGGCCCACGCGCAAGTGGTTCAGGAAAAGAAGTACGGCGCGGTGACTGGATCTGATACAAGGGCCCCGCTACTCAGTTGGAGAGGCGCGCGCCACCCAACTGACGTGTGGGCCCCACCTGTCGGCGCGCCGACCCAGCCGGGCCGCGTAGGGGAAAACTGAGATGGCCCGAAACTGTTCAATTGTGCCGAAGCACAAATTTTTTCTTTTTCTTTTTATTTTCTGCTTTCTTCTCTTTTTATTTTAAAATCTCAAATTTGAATTCAAATATTGTTGTGAATTTTATACTCAAGTTAAAGGTAGGAATTAAACATACAAGTATGTATATAATTTTTATATATATATATATATATCCATTTTGTATTGTGTAGTATTTTTCTGTTTCCCTTTTTATATTATTTCCAATTTCTAAATTGTAAATTAGGTTAAGTCCTAATTTGGACATTAACATATTTCTATTAATATTTCTAGTATTAAATGCAAAAACACATAAATTTAACATGATGCATGGATTATTTTAGATGTTATTAGTTAATTGTTCACTTTAAATATGATTATTCACATGTCCTAATGAGTAGAGGGCAAAACATATAATGAGAACAATTCTTTTCTTATTACTTACAAATTGGGTATTACAGCTCTGTTCACAGCGGGTGGTACTTGGGCGTCCCAGGCATATGCCGCACAGGTTGGTGGTCGCACCGGGCGGAATCATGGCCAGAGATCCTACAATTTTTCATCGAAGCAAAACCTCCATCGTGGAGTTGCATGTCGTCGTCGGTAGCACTGTCCTCACCGTAGATGGCTGAGATGTACCCTCGCTCGAGTTCTCCATCTCCTTCGCTTTCTTTTGAGCCTATTTGTGTTCGGATATATGCGTTGGGGATGCTCTTGTGTGTGCTCGCCGGAGTACGCAGCCGAGGGGACCTGTGCCGCCACACTAAGGGTGTGTTTGGCATGGCTCTTGTTGACGCCTTTTTGGAGGCGCCAATTACTCAAGAGAACCGGCGGCGGTGCTCTCTGCACAGGGGCGGACGGTCCGCGCGCGGGGTCGGACGGTCCGCGACCTGGCGCGAGGCGGCGGTGCTCTCTGGTCAGGCGCGGACAGTCCGCGGCACAGGGCCGGACGGTCCGCGACCTGGTGCAGGAGCCCGAGTTCCCTGCCTGACGGCCGGACGGTCCGCGCCCTGAGGCCGGATGGTCCGCGCGTACGCAGGGGCGGCGGAAGATTGCCGGCGGCGCCTGGATCTCGCTCCCGGGAGGGACCCCGTCGGGGAGGAGAGATCCTAGGTGGTGTCTAGGCTCGGGCCGGCCGACCTAGACTCCTCTAATCGACGTAGAGTCGAAGAGAGACGAAGAATTGGGGATTGGAAGGCTAAACCTAAACTAGACTAGAACTACTCCTAGGATAAAATGTGAAATAGAAGTTGTATTGATTCGATTGTTGATTACAAATCGGCCGTAGGCCTCTCTTTTTATAGAGGAGGGGGGCTGGACCCTTTACACGACCGGATTCCGAGCTAATTCCACGGATATAGCTAACAAACATAGCACAAAACTCGGAACCCTAATCTACTCTGCGCGTGCGCGGACCGTCCGGCCCACAGGCGCGGATCGTCCGGACCGCGGACCGTCCGCATCTCATTTTGGTGCTCAACATATGCCCCCCTGCCTTTTGGTGGAGCTGAGCAAACCAAAAGCAAATAACTCGATGAGATTACATCGGTTCTCTTAGGCATCTTGCCACATACTAGGATGGTACTGTTTGAGGAAACGCCCATTCAAAGCCTTAGGCAAATCCTTGCCGTGTAATGTTTGTAGCAAATAGGCGTTGCCAGACATCACTTGTTTTACTTTATAAGGACCCTCCCAGCTTGGCGACCATTTCCCGAACTTCCGGTCTTTGTTCCTTAGAGGCAGAATAGTCTTCCACACCAGGTCCCCTACTTGAAATGATTTTGCTTTGACCTTCTTGTTGTAGGCCCTGGCTACCATGATTTTGTCCTTTTCTATTGCTTCCAAAGCTATCATCCTTTTGTCGGTCACCTCATCAATATTATCCATCATTGAATTATAATAATCAGTAGCATTTAAATCATTTTGTCTGGCGAACCTGACAGCATTCAAACTTATTTCCACAGGCAACACTGCTTCCTGCCCATAGACAAGCTCAAAAGGAGACACTTGAGTAGCCCTATGTTTAGATATCCTATGAGCCCATAAAGCTTCACACAAAATCTTATGTCAATGTTTAGGATTATCAGATATCTTCTTTTTTATCAAATTAATCAATGTCCTATTACTAGACTCGGCCTGTCCATTGGCCTGAGCATAATATGGAGATGAATTAAGCAGCTTAATTCTGTATAATTCAGCAAATTCACGTACCTCCTTTGACATAAAAGAAGTACCTTGGTCTGTAGTTAAGGTCTGGGGAATGCCGAATCTATGAATAATATGCTCAGTTATAAACTCAATTACCTCCTTGTGTGTCATGTTCTTTAGAGCAGCGGCTTCAGTCCATTTGGTGAAGTAGTCAGTGGCAACTAACACAAACCGATGCCCCTTTGATGATGAAGGATGAATCTCTCCAATAAAGTCTAATCCCCATCCTCTGAACGGCCAAGGCTTGATGATAGGATGTAATTCGGCTGCAGGGACTAACTGTAGGTCGCCGAATTTTTGACACACTTGGCAACCCTTGTAGTACTTGAAACAATCAGCTATCATACTAGGCCAATAAAAACCAGACCTTCGCAACAACCACTTCATCTTTGGAGCTGATTGATGAGTACCACAAATTCCTTCATGTACTTCGGCCATGGCTAATATAGCATCATCTAGGCCCAAGCACTTAAGCAGGATATCATTGACTGTTCGGCGGTAAAGTTCATCACTCATCAAAACATACTTGAAAGCTGTTCGCCGAATGTTCTTATCTGTCCTGATATTGGGATTTCGTAGATAATTAAGTATAGGTGTCCTCCAATCACTTGCATCGGCCTCATTGTCAGCCGAATTGATCAAAAGAACATTTCTGGTAACCCCGGACGGTCCGGCGTCATCACGCGGACGGTCCGCGACCTGGGAATTTGGCTTTGCACCGGTTATCAGATTTTCAGTTTTGTGAAACTTTCCTCTTTTTATCCGATAACCTGATGCATCTTGTGCCAAATCGTTAGCTCTATGATTCTCAACTCTAGAGATATGCCGAATACTGAATTCGTCAAAAGAATGAATTATGTTCCAACATTTCTCAAGGTAACTATTTAGAGTACCATCAAAACATTGATATTCTTCTAACACTTGTTGGACAACCAGCTGAGAATCACCAAATACCTTCACATGTTTTACTCCCATACCATTTAAAATTTCTAAACCGAATAGGAGGGCCTCATATTCAGCTTGATTATTAGTGCAATAAGTTTCCAATCGGCTAGAGAAGTCAAAGGAGACATTACTTGGTGAAACAAGCACAATGCCAATTCCTTGCCCTTCATTGCAAACCGATCCATCAAAATATAAAGTCCAAGGAGTAATAGTGAGGTATGACATGTCTAGTTTATGAATATCATTAACCCGATGTTCTACAATAAAATCCGCTACGACTTGGCCTTTCATAGATTTCAATGGTTCATAAGCCAAGTCATATTCTATGAGTGCATAAGCCCACTTACCAATTCTACCACTCATAATTGGGTTATGCAACATGTATTTGATTACATCGGCTTGACCAGAAACAGTGCAATGACTAGACAGTAAATAACATCTACATTTGGTGCATGCATAAAACAAGCACAAGCATAACTTTTCAATAAAAGTGTACCTTGTTTCAGCATCCACCAACCTTCGGCTTAGATATGTCACTACATGCTCCTTCTCCTCAGTTTCTTGTGTCAGAACAGCCCCGATAACCTTGTCTTCAGCTGCAATGTATAATCTGAATGGTGCTACTACTTGTGGTGCTTTTAACACGGGAGCCGAAGACAAGTATTTTTTAATGAGATCAAATGCTTCCTGCTGCTCTGCCCCCCAAGTGAATTCAGCATCGTTCTTAAGCCGAAGGATAGGAGTGAAGGCATCAATCTTCCCGGCTAGGTTAGAAATAAACCTTCGTAAATAATTCACCTTGTCGAGAAACCTCTGTACTTCGACCTTACAAGTCGGAGGCCCCACATTCCGAATAGACTTGATTCGGTCAGGGTCTATTTCTATACCATGTTCATGGATGACAAATCCTAAAAACTTACCAGCCGACACTCCAAAAGCACATTTACGTGGGTTCATTTTTAAACCATACCGACGCATTTTATCAAAGGCTTTGCGCAAATCAGCTATATGAGAACTAAACTCAGCCGATTTGACTACAATATCATCAATGTAGACTTCCACAGTGTTTCCTAACAACTCATGGAAGATCAAATTCATAGCCCTCTGATAAGTAGCACCAGCATTTTTCAGACCAAATGTCATGACAACCCACTCAAATAAACCAATGAAGCCTGGACATATAAAGGCCGTTTTAGACGCATCTTCTTCGGCCATGAAAATCTGATTATATCCGGCATTACCATCAAGGAAGCTAATAATTCTATTTCCTGATGCATTATTGATTAATGTGTCGGCTATGGGCATGGGATATTCGTCTTTAGGAGTTGCTCTATTTAAATTGCGAAAATCAATGCATACTCTAAGTTTACCTGTCTCCTTCTTCTCCACCGGCACAATATTGGAGACCCACTCTGCGTATCTGCAAGGTCTGATAAAATCAGCTTCTAGCAGCCGGTGGATTTCGTCCTTGATGCGTGGGAGAAGATCCGGACGAAATGTTCTAGCTCTTTGCTTGAAAGGTCTGAAACCAGATTTAATAGGCAGCCGATGCTCTACGATCTCTCGGCTTAATCCAGGCATCTCAGTATAATTCCAAGCAAAGCAATCTGAATATTCCTTCAATAGACCGATCATCTCATTCCTAGAATCGGTCTCCAGGGTCTTGTTTACAAAAGTCGGCCTTGGAGTTTTACCATCTCCTATGTCAATCTCCTCCAAAGGATCGGCCGATGTAAACCCCTGTCCTAGTTTATCAAGATCTCTGAATTCTTCTATCATGTCCCCCACAGAGGAATCAGATGATCTTTGTGTGATGGCGGACTTTCCGGTCTCGGGGACCGGATCATCCGTAACACTGTCTTTTCGCTGTGGTAGATGTTCGGTCTTAAAGTCCGAACTCTTTCGTGAAAGACCAGACCATCCGGCCTTGGCGGCCGAACTGTCCATGACCAAAGACTCATGAACTTTGTGTGTATTCATCATTTAAACTTTATTTAGGATTTAGCCGATTCTCCATCGGCTCTAGCATTACAGGAATGAAACCTTTCTTATCTATACTTATGAATTGATAATCAGAAAAATCTACTCCTGTGAGACATGTAGCAGTTTCATAAGTCCAGAGTACAGGGGCATCGGCCACAGCAATGCAGGCCGATACATCAGCATGTACTTGTTCTATGTCATCGCCTACCCATTGTATTAGCATTTGATGTAATGTAGAAGGTATACATTGATTGGCGTGAATCCAATCTCTGCCTAGAATTAAACTGTAATTTCCTTCTACATCAGCGACGAAGAATGCAGCAGCAAGGGTCTTAGTCCCGATGGTTAATTCAACGGACGTGACTCCCCTGGCTTTGATCGAACTATCAGTTCCAACACCGCTGAGGGTCATGTTGGTCTTGACAAGTTCGTCATCTTGTTTACCTAATTTTCTGTATAATGAATAAGGCATTAGATTTACAGCCGCCCCTCCGTCTACCAACATCTTAGCAATCGGTATCCCATCAATGTGACCGCGCACGAAGAGCGGCTTTAAATGATTTACCGATTCCTTTGGTTTAGTAAAGGCGGCTTCTTTAGGACCAAAATCAAACTGGGCAACAACAGGTTCATCATCGCCGATGATAGTACAATCGGCAGAAAATGTAATAATATTTACATCCATACCTGGGCGTTCTGGAGAAGCCTCGTAGTCGACCAGGTCTTCTCCCAGCAAGTCGTCCTCTTCCATTGATGTTGTCGTGTCGTTGGAGGCCTCCTGGTGAACGGCGGACGGTCCGCACGCGGGGCCGGACGGTCCGCGCCTGGTGCAGGTTGACTTTCTATTTCTGTGGCCGTTTGTTTTTTCTCAACGGCCTTCGGTCTCCATTTCTTTTGCGGTGGCGGGTATAGTGGATGTGTGTCATTAAATGTCTTTTCCGCCTCCTTCTCCTGGCTCTCCTTTGCTCTTAGGCGCTGTAATTTTCTCTTTTGGGATCGTGTCAATCCCGCTGGGCACCATCGAGGCATGGAGTATTTTGGATCGGCTGTTTTGATGGTAGCCGTATCCTTTTCGGTTGTGTTGGCCGATTCGCCGAAAATCATCGGCCCTTTATTGTCTCCCTGTATGACAACATCTGCGGTGCCTATTTTGATGCTGTCCTTTTTTGTTGTTCTTTGAGTTGCTATAGTCATATGCCCCCCTGCCGGATTGGTCGGCCTAGGAGGCCGAGTAGTCCGGCACTCTTGTTGGGCCTGTGCCTGGTGACCGGATTCAGCAGTGCTCAATCGGTCTTGCACTGGCGGTGCCAACCTATCAAAAACGGATGTTTGGGGTGCCCCCCAGGCGGGGTACTGTGGCATCCCAAATGGATATGGTGGCATGCCCCACATTTGATTTGGGACATATGGTGGAGGTAAGTATGTGTATGGATATGGCATAGATGGATAAGGAGGTGGAGGGGTCCATGTCGGCATGTTAGGTCTCAATTGTACAATAGGACCTTTCATTTCTTCCGATTGGTGAGGTGGTCCAATCGGCCTAACCTGACGTTGCTCATGAATGGGTGAGCGGGGTCGCTTCGGTGGCCGGTCACTGGGGCCGGCCTTCTTTTTTACATATTTAGACAACAATTGATCGAAAGTCGGGCCAGGCTTGATCAGCCGACCAGTTGCTTTAAATGTATTTGTTTTCCACGTACCTATCTCTGGTCGTCGTGGTTTGAAGGTACGTGGTCGCTGCGAGTCCTGAGCATGGCCGGACCGTCCGCCAGAGTCCTCCGGACCGTCCGGTGGGGTCCCGGACCGTCCGCGCCTACGTGCCGGACCGTCCGGGATACGCAACACGGGTTCCTGCATCTGTCTCCCTGTCTGCGCTTGCCCCCCAGTACTGGAGGCTGTGATGGTCACCTTTAGGGTCTCCCCTCCATCGGGAGTCTTCTCGGCTACCACTTTCCTGCAAGAAACTTTATGATCCTCATCGGCCCTTTTAGAATTGCCGATGATTGCCTCTTTGCCTTTGCCTTTATCGGCCGTGTTTGGCCGAACCAGGACTTTCTTGCCCTCAAAGTCGATCATGTTCATTGGAAAGGGCTCTGTATCCACCTTCATTTCCTGAAATTTCAATCGTCCCTCATTAATGGCCGATTGAATCTGTCGTCGGAATACATTACAATCATTAGTGGCATGAGAAAATGAGTTATGCCACTTGCAGTATGCACGACGTTTTAGCTCGTCAACGGATGGAACAGTGTGATTTATTTTAATATTGCCATTTTTGAGTAATTCGTCAAATATTTTATCGCACTTACCAACATTAAACGTAAACTTAACCTCCTCTTGCCGTTTCTTTTGAACTGGCTGCAAGGAGGAACAAGCCGAAGATTTGGCCTGTTTTGGCCAAACCATTTCAGCAGCATATACTTCTGCTGATTCGTCATCTGAGCTACTTTGGTCGCATTCTACTATATGTAAGTTGTGACGCATTGTTTTAGCAGTTTCTTTGCTCCGGCTTTCGCAAGCCAAAGCCCTCTGGTGTAACTATGCTAGTGTAAAAAATTGGATGCCTTCTAATCTTTCTTTTAAATAATATCGTAGACCATTAAAGGCTAATCCTACTAGCTGTTTTTCTGCTAAATGAATTTGAAAGCATCGGTTTCTTGTATCGTGGAATCTCCGGATGTAATCATTAACCGATTCGTCTTTTGTCTGTCGCAATGACACTAAATCTACCAAATCCAATTCATAATCACCGGAGAAAAAATGATCATGAAATTTTTGTTCTAGATCCCCCCATGATGAAATGGAATTAGGGGGTAAAGTGGCATACCATGCAAACGTGGTTCCTGTTAGCGATAATGAAAATAAACGCACGCGAAATGCCTCTGTGTCTGCCAATTCTCCCAATTGTGCCAAGAACTGGCCTATATGTTCGCGCGTGTTTTTCCCTTGATCACCCGAAAATTTTGCGAATTCGGGTATTCTAGTGCCCTGTGGGTACGGGTGGTGATCAAATCGGCTGTCATAAGGTTTCCGATACGATTGCCCCCCAGGGACCATGCTTACTCCGAGCTTATCTCGGAACGCCCCGGCTATTTCTTCCCTCACTATATCAATGGCAGCCGGTGCAAGACCACCGGCTCTTTGGTCAAACATAGGTGGAGCTGGTTGCATATTAGTATGTTGTCGTTCCCCCCATTGGTTTGAGCTACGTGGTGCATTTCCATTTGCCCTATACGGCTCATAGGTTTGATCGTTTCTTTCCGGCCTTTTAGGTGGGGCCGGAAAGCTTTCCTGGGCTCTGGATCCTGAATTAATGGGCTGGTGCATTGCATAATGTGATGGGAAGTGCTGCTGGGACGGGTGGGGATTCCGGTAACAATCCTCCTCAAAAAGGTCATGTGCGGACTGTCCGGATACGTACCCGGACCGTCCGTGGTTATATGCGGACCGTCCGTCGTTGCATGCGGACCGTCCGACTGGGTAGTTTGGGTTCTGTGTCAATTGTGGTGGCTCGGGTGCATATCTAGGTAACTCATTAAAAATAGGCCCGACTGTTGTTGGTCCGGACGGTCCGCGCTCACGTGAGGACGGTCCGGGCATGTGCAGATCGGCTGATTTGCTGCCGATTTGCGGTTGCTCAGGGTACGTGTCCATCGGCATCCCAAAAAGGGGTTGTGACTGGTCGTGACAAACTGTAGCCGATGTGTTACGCGTGTTACCTCCTAACTCAACCTCGTGCGAAGGAAAATTGGCGATACTAGATTTATCAAATGCACGTACTAGTCTCTTAAGATCGCTTTGCATACCCCCTATGATGTTCTGCATTTGTTCACGCTAATCTTCTACATAATTTCTAAGAGATTGTAGATCGTTGGTATTACTTACATTGGGGATATCTGTCGTGGGTTGGAGCGAAGCCGGATCCGTCGCCCGATGTCGGACGACCTTGTTGTTCCTGTCCACTTTGAAGTTGGCCAAGAACCTTGCTTTCGCCTCCTGGATCATCCGCTCCTTGTGCTCCTCAAACTGGAGCTGCTCGTTAGCCGGCAAGGTTTCCCAAGTCGGCTCTATGATGTTGCTTGGAGAAATATCAGAGCTATCCCTTGAACCGGCCATTGAGGGCCGATTTGATAAGCTTAGATACGTTGTCCCCAGCGGAGTCGCCAAAAAGTATGTTGACGCCTTTTTGGAGGCGCCAATTACTCAAGAGAACCGGCGGCGGTGCTCTCTGCACAGGGGCGGACGGTCCACGCGCGGGGCCGGACGATCCGCGACCTGGCACGAGGCGGCGGTGCTCTCTGGTCAGGCGCGGACGGTCCGCGGCACAGGGCCGGACGGTCCGCGACCTGGTGCAGGAGCCCGAGTTCCCTGCCTGACGGCCGGACGGTCCGCGCCCTGAGGCCGGACGGTCCGCGCGTACGCAGGGGCGGCAGAAGATTGCCGGCGGCGCCTGGATCTCGCTCCTGGGAGGGACCCCGTCGGGGAGGAGAGATCCTAGGTGGTGTCTAGGCTCGGGCCGGCCGACCTAGACTCCTCTAATCGACGTAGAGTCGAAGAGAGATGAAGAATTGGGGATTGGAAGGCTAAACCTAAACTAGACTAGAACTACTCCTAGGATAAAATGCGAAATAGAAGTTGTATTGATTCGATTGTTGATTACAAATCGGCCGTAGGCCTCTCTTTTTATAGAGGAGGGGGGCTGGACCCTTTACACGACCGGATTCCGAGCTAATTCCGCGGATATAGCTAACAAATATAGCACAAAACTCGGAACCCTAATCTACTCTGCGCGTGCGCGGACCGTCCGGCCCACAGGCGTGGACCGTCCGGACCGCGGACCGTCCGGCCTCAGGGCCGGACCGTCCGCATCTCATTTTGGTGCTCAACAGCTCTGCTCCACCCAGAGCAGCTCTACTCTAAAACTCTGGGTGGAGCAACTCTGCTCCAGAGTTTAGATTGTTTCTCATAACCAGTGGCAATGGCGGGTAAATAACTCAAAACTCCATGACTAGGTTGCTTTTTTGGAGTTTTCATAGCAGCAAAAGAGGTACTCCAAAAAATTGTACTGCAGCTCCAAAAACTCCATAGAGTTTACAACTCTGGAGTTAGGGTGTTTGGCATGCTCTGGCCAGCTCCTCCTTGGAGTTTTGCTCTGGAGCCATGCCAAACAGGCCCTAACACTGTCGGAGTTGGGTTAGGGGTAGGGGATGACCCCGTGGCCATCGGATACTAGATGCACGACTCAGATTAAATCATCAAATAACAATTCCATCGATTGAATCTCCACCGTTGATAGCAAAACCAATGATCTAGATTATATTACAAATACTTTTTGTCTCATAAAATCTAGGTCGTCGAATCCCATTATGTGATCCAAATTAGATCGTGGGAATACCGAATACCCCTATGCCAAACCAATTTGAGTCACTTATCTCACATCCAACGGTGCAGGTTAAGCCATACCCCTTCGCTACGGTTATTTTGTTAAAGAATCCTTTGGTTTTGGCAGAATCAACCCCCGGTCCGACCATAGCCCATAGGCAAAAGTAATTACAAAGAGGCCCAGAGTTTACAAGTTGCACCTTGTGTTTATAATAAATTGTGCCACCATTCTGTGGGATTCCAGGAAATAATAAAATGAATTCCGAAATTGATTTTAAGCATAAAAATAAATCACTAAACTTAGAAAACTCTTATCTTGCTCATTTTGACTCTGTTTAAGTCCGTTCAAGTTGCGTTAGCTTCATAATAAAATTATCTACGCAGTAAAAATATTTTTTGTACTATGTTACATATTTTTTTAATTATATATTTTATTAATCTATGTTAACCTTTCTAATCTAAGGATTAATATAATTTTTTTAGTTCAATCCATCTCTAACTTAACTAAAAATACTATTTCTAATCAAGTTATAACCTGGATTATGATTAAGGTAGTTATTTCTTCAGAATATCTTTATCATATGAATTATAATCATCATTGAACCTACTTTTATTACATATATCTTTCAAAAACCATATTTTCACAATCATAGCTCTGATTTTAGTGATTCTTCAATCCACTACCTCATAGCAGCGCGTAGAATATTCTTATGTTGTATGTTCTCATGTTTGGTGTACTTTTTTGTTTATGTACTCCTTGTCTATCTGTATGTATTTCTACGAGTAGCAGTGAGGTCACAAAAAACTTGAAGATTAACTTGGAGAAGTACCTGGGAATCTGGAGTCTAAGGCAAGTTGTGCCCTTGATCACTTTTCTTCTTTACCTAATAATGTTCTAGACAATCATTGTGACATGCTCAAGTTAATTTGATGGGACCTAATAGGCTTCCCTATAATTGTTTATCCCACACCTTGCAGACAAAAGAACTCTTGGGTAGTTTTCTCTATTGCTCTACCTGGTTTTAGGAAATTAATGTTATATTATGATCATGTTCTAGTTATACTATTGTTTTACTTATTGTTCATGACAAGATCATTATGTTAATTGGAACATGGAGCTTAACTTGACATATACGTGCTACCACAAGGGTAGAATGGGACGCCCTTGGCTGTCTAATTAGGAAAGCTAGTGGAGGACTACCTTACCCAAAAGGGGCAAGGGTGGTAGAGGAGCTACGTATAGGGAGGTTCTCGGGTCAATCATGCTGCGATGGCTTTTCGGACGAGGGATTTCTATATTGCCCTTCTCAGAAATCGTAGCGGGTTTTTTGAAGTTAGTGGAACTTTGTAAAGGCCTCGTAGTGGATCCCTAGCCATTCACCTCGAAAGTGTCTAAGGGCCTTGCAAACAACTTAATATGTCAGACGGGATACATGACTTGTGGGTAAAGGGCGCAACCTCTGCAGAGTGTAAAACTGGTATATCAGTCGTGCTCACGGTCAAGAGCGACTCAAGACTCTCGCATGATTAATTTATGGAACTAAACTTAAACTGTCATATGCATTGCATCACGAGTGTTATTACCAATTGTGATCTCTTATTTAATTGGGTTCGTATCTACTTATACTTAGTAACTGCTAATAAAATTTTGACCAACTTTAAAAGCAATACTCAGCTTTAACCATCTCCTTTGGTAAGCCTTACACTTCACATGAGCTCCCATCTTTGGTGAGTTCATTCACATTATTCCCCACAACTTGTTGAGCGATGAACGTATGTGAGCATTTTGTAACGCCTCAATTTTCTATTTTAGGATTTATGAGTGTTCTCCAAGATTTGAGATAAAATGACTCCTATAAATGAGTTTCTTCCTATATAAAACATATCTCTTTAACTTTAATAAATAATAATAAGTAGTAAATGTTGAATTATGGAAGAACCTTTAAATTTATATTAAAATGGTATTTTCTAATAATATGTGTACTTCACATTTGAAACATATATTTCTAAATAAGTGAATAAGTAATTAATATATAAATAAAATATACATGTTGGGATTCTTTGAATGTTGCACTTATATTTGAATTGTTAAACTCCAATTTGAAGTTAATGTAAATTCAAAATTTTAAAATAGGGAATTTAAAAAGGGAATAAAAAAGAAAAAAAGAACAGAAGAAAATGAGAAAAACCATGGCTGGGTCGCTTTCCTCCTCGGTCGGCCCACCTAACCTATGCGCGGTGTCGGCCTAACCAGGGGTGATGGCGTCGACAAGCGGGGCCTGCCTGTCGGTCACCTGCCCGTGCGCGTGTGGCCGCTTTAGCAGACAGGTGGGCCTAGCTGAGCAGTCGCTCTGGTTGCGCGCGCGTCTCCTTGGATCGTGGGCCCGCTATGTCAGCCGCACCTATGAAGCTGGTGGCTGACTCGTGGACCCGGGCGCTCAGTGCCATCTCCGCCATAATGGAACAACGAGGTATGCAGCGAGCTCCCCCTTCCTCGGGTGCCCTGTGCCTACATAAACCAGCCACCCTGCCAGGGCCGGTCCTGAGGTTTCATGGACCTGGGACAAAACAAAAAATTAGTGTCCTCAAAAAAATTTGAATGATAAAAGTCTATAATATATATACTTTCTTCTAAGTACATAAGCAAATTTTTGAATGATAAAAATCTGTAATATATCAAAACAATTTCAAATCTTTGTACATATTATCTCAAAATTTTCTTTTAATGTTTCTTGATGCGAAGTCATTGATAATATTGTTGCTATCAACCTCGTCTAATAATTTTTCTCAATGTATAAAGTAGCCAATCCATTGAGGCGATCTTAAGACATTGTTGACCTTAATAGTTCTTCAACAATTTAAACTTTAAAAAGCTTCTCTAAGCCGATGCCACAGTCACAACCACAGTAAATAATATCCAATAAACGATTGAAATATTTGGATACAGATCTATTTGCCGAACATACTCAAAAAATCTAAGATTATATATACACCTGGGGCACTTCCAAAATCGGGGGCCCGGTGCGGCGGCTCCACTTGCCCTCCACTAGGACCGGCCCTGCACCCTGCTCCTCATCCCGAGCCCCGAGCCACCAAGCATCGCGTCGGCAATCGAAGGGGAGAAGAAGAGAGACCCAGCGCTACCACTGTCGCATATTCCGCCGCCGCAGGGGACTCAAGTCACCGTCGCTCCTTCACCAGCGACTCACGGTCTGGGTGGTTCATGGAGTCCTGGGGGTACTATCGTGTGCAAGTGCTGCACGTGGGAGGTACCTGTCCGAAATTAATCGCTCGCTGATGTATTCTTCCGTCGCGGATCCGTAAACTGTCGTGGAGGGCGTTTTCACGATCGAATTCCCCGGTAAGACCTTCTTCCATGTCTACGATTCGATCTCTGCATCTTCTAGCACCGGTCGGTGGTTGAGCTTGGGCGCTGGGACAACAGACGATCGTGGGTGGTGATGGCGCGTCCGCCACCGGGCGCGTTGCCGACTTGCCGGCCGTGCCCTAGTGTCACGCTGGGGAAGACGATTTTATAGCCGTTGGATCGTATGCGAGCGATCAGGATTAGATCATGGCATACCTTTTCGCGAGATCAGATCGGAACCATATATCGGGGATCGAGAGGTTAGAATGGGGTGGAACCATAATAAGATCCGGGCCGTCCAAATCGAGTCTGGCGTCTGTCATTGCGTACCGGTTCAGTAATAGGGATTTTAATCTCGACCACAGAGCTTAGATCATACGGCCCCAATCGTGCATCGGTTCATTCAAAGGTAGGTCTAATCTGAGCCATTCACGTATGATCCATCCGCCACGGTTGTTCGATACCCCTTCGGCTGAGCAGTTTTACATAAGAGACCCTGCTCTTTTAGTATATTAACCTGCAGTACACCATAGTATGAGTTCCATTACAGATTAGTCCAGCGTTTCACGGCTTTAACCCTGAACTCCTAGGTAATTATGTCCGCAATCCAGAATCGGTAGGAGAATTCAAAATTAAATTAGAAAATGATTTCTAGTATAAAAATAATTCCAAAAACTTGGTTAATTCATATTTAATTCATCTTAATTCATTTTTGATCCATTCCAGTTGCATCAATCTCATATTAATATCGTTTATCATCTAGTAACCTTGTATTACCATGAAACCTATGGTTAAAATATTGTACCTCCTTTGTTTTATAATAGGCACTTAAACCTTCGGAAAATCATAACTTATAACCGTAACTCTGAATTTAGTGGTTCTCAAACCTAGGTTCTCGTTACGATGCGTAGATCATTATTATGCAGTTTGTTCTTATGTTTGGTGTGATGTTAAATTTGCATGTTTCATGTTTGTTTGTATTGCTACGGATATCCGCGAGGTTACGATTCACTTGAAGACCAAGTTGGTACCTGGGAATCTTGAGTCTAAGGCAAGTTGTGCCCTTGATCATCTCTTTTTACCTAATAATGTTCACTGTTAATCACTGTAACATGCTCAGGTTAATTTGATGGGACTTAATAGGTTTCCCTTGCATTGTTTATCCCCCACCTTGCAAACAGATGAATTATTGGGTAGATTTGCTATTGCTCTACCTGGTTTTGAGAAACTAATGTTTTATTATGATCATGTTCCAATTATGTTGTTGTTTAGTTATTGTTCATGATAAGATCATATTGTTAATTGGAACATGGAGAATGTAGCATCCCAAAAATTCAAATCTTGAAATTTTCTCAAACTCGCTCTAAATTCAAAATGAATTTCAAATTTCATTTCAAATTGTTTGTTTGCGAGTTGATATCAGCAAATAAAATATAGTGGTCTATATTCTCTCCAAAATTCTCCTCAAATATCCTACAAATGTTTCTCCAGTGATCCCCCTCAAATTCTTTCCAGAAATACTGCCCAGATATTTCCCGAGTAATCCCCTTCAAGTTCTTTCCAGAAATATTGCCCAAATATTCCACCAATATATCTCCAAGTATTTTCCTCTTGAGAAATACCTTCAGAATCATTTTTCAAGTCCCTATAAATATTTTCTTCATAACTTTCCTCATGCTCATATGTATACGTATGGCTCCGGTGTCATACTGTGAGCTCTACAAGCTAATCTCACTTATACAAGACAAATACATGCTAATCTCCCACTAATCCTCTCATCCTCCCACTAACCCTCTCATCCCTCCCCCTAATCCCCCACCATGGCTATAAATAGAGGGGTAATGGCCTCCTCTCATCCCACCCCAAGCCATTTCATGGCAACTCTCCCCCCCCACACACACCCACTCCAATTCCCACACAAGCACACACTAGCACAAGGATCGTTCGGTCGTTCTTCGATCATTCGTCCCCCTGTTCTTAGTTTGTTCGTTCGTTCGTCCGATCGTTCGATCGTTCGTTCGATCGTTCATGGTTCGTTCGTTCGTTCGTCCGATCGTTCGATCGTTCGTCCATTCGTTCGTCCAAATAATCTTTTTCCTGCCGTTATGCTACCGAAATTCCGATCGTTCGTTCGTTCGATCATTCGATCGTTCATCGTTCGTTCATAGTTCCTGTTCATCGTTCATCGTTCGTTTATAGTCCCTATTCATCGTTGTTGGGGACCTTCGGCGTCCGAAGGTCCTCAAAAACATGATTTAATAGTGTTTCTGGAGTATAATGTGCAAACAGGTATCTTCGGACTCGAATCGGTATCACAGAGGGAGAAGCTCAAAGCATACGAAGGTTGATACAGCACCGAAGCTGTGAGCAGAAAAGCTTCGGCATGGTGGCAGGAAAGGAAACCGACTTAAAGATGAAAAGGCTATTCGGACCTCGATGGATTACTATAGAGTTATTGTCAGATGTAAAGGGCATAAATGTAATTTTGTAAGGGCTGTGTCCCGTGTCTATAAATAGGTGAACAGTATCCCCGTACTGTTCACGCTGACTTGGCATTTGCTTTTGCGTCACGCTTGTACTTTTTACCTTCTCTCAGGACCGAAGGTACATTTGTAATTTGAAATCATTTCTATTTTTCCATGTTAATAAAATAGAAATGATTCTATGATGATGCTTATATTATATTTCATGCTTTATATGAATCCTTCGTCATTACTTGTTATGTTTACGAAGGTATGTCTCTTATGACCTTCGTCCGAAACTCATTATTTCCCGAAGGGACATAATGCTTCGAAGGACGAAGGACCTTAACACTTAACACTTTTTATGTTGCCTTGTTCTTAACTCTTAGCATTTGAGAACAAGTCCCCAACATTGGCGCCCACCTCCGGTGAACTCACTTCCATTTCTTGAGCTTTGAATACCTTCGGCGAGCGTCACCTTCGTCATGCCGCCGAAGAAGGCTTCAACAACAGGAGCTGGCACACTGCAGTCGCTGGATCCCAATCAGGATGTTATTTCTCTTAGAGAAGCCCGAAGCCAGAAAAGGAAGGCTGTCAGTCCAACACCTCCGGATGATGATCTTGATCAGGAAATTCAAAATTTGGAGATCCTTCAGCAACAAGTTCAGCGCAGGAAGGAAAAGATGGCTCGTCTAGCTGATCTTCAGAGACAGATAGATGAAGCTTCGGAAGAGGTCCGTCATTTCGTTCAAGATGATCAAACCCGAAGGCCTCCACGCAGAGAGCTTCATCAGGAAAATTTCCGCAATGAGGACGACTGGTATGAAAATCTCCATCATGGAAACTTTGCTTTTGATGATGCTTCTCCTCTTTCAACAGAATTGCAGGCTACACCTTGGCCACAGACTTACAAGCCACCTCAGCTTCCCATATATGACGGTCACTCAGACTCGAAGCAATTCCTAATGAGCTACGAGGCAACAATATCTTCATACGGTGGCAATACGGCAGTCATGGCAAAATCCTTCGTCATGGCCGTCAGAAGTGTTGCTCAGACCTGGTACTCTTCTCTTCGGCCAGGGACAATCACTTCTTGGCAGAAACTGAAAGATATGCTCATAACTAGTTTCCAAGGGTTTCAAACAAAGCCGGTCACTGCTCAGGCCCTTTTCCAGTGCACCCAGGACCACGAAGAATACCTTCAGGCATATGTCCGAAGGTTTCTGCGTTTAAGAGCACAGGCGCCGACAGTGCCCAATGAGATTGTCATTGAGGCCATGATCAAGGGGCTTCGGCCAGGGCCATCAGCGCAGTATTTTGCCAGGAAGCCACCACAAACGCTGGAGAAGCTGCTCCAGAAGATGGATGAATATATTCGAGCTGACAATGATTTTCGCCAAAGAAGGGAGGAGGCCTTCAGATTTTCTGAGATGACCAGGGGCTTCGGAGGAAGATTCTATCCGAGGCATGTCAGATCAATTCATAATTCCAATCAAAATGATGATAAGGGGAGCCAGCAGCAAAGGCCACAGTACTCCTCACAGGCTTCGGGGCAACAGCAAAGCTCCTTCCGACCACCAGCTCCAAGAGGCAGAGGCGCCAGGGGCTTCGGCGGAAGATTCGGGGATCAACCCAGAAGAATATTTTGCTTATTCTGTGGTGAAAACAAAGGTCATACTACCAGGATGTGCCATGTTACCATTCAGAAGCAAAAAGAGATAGCCGAAGCTGCCGCGCAACAGGCTCAGCCGAAGCAGGTCATGCACACTGCTTCGTATCATTCGCCTTACATCCCAGAATATGTAGGCAATCACCCTGCAGCTTCTGTTGCTTCGGCGAGTCAGCCTCAGGCTTCCTGGCAACAACCTCCGCCTCCACCACCGCTACAACAAGGCCAGCAGCCAGAAGGGGGCCAATATACTCAAAATCAACGGGATTTCAGAGAACAGTCCGAAGCTCGCACAGTTAATAGCACTGTGCCAGAGTCAAAGCACATCTATTGACAAGTATCCTACTCTGATAGAAGTCTTCTCTATTCAAGTTTCATTTTTCATGAAATAAAGAACACTTTTTAAACTTCATGTAATGGTTTTGTCGTTTGCCACGAGGAAAGTAAATCTTTTTCACAGGTTCAAATTGTAAGAATTTGCAAGAGAAGGGCGAATAAGCTTGCCTCCACCACGATATGTATTTTTCGGAGCAAGGAAAAAGTCGTTCTAAGGGACGCAGAGTAAGCTTGCTGAAGCTACAAAAAGTCGTTCTAAGGGACGCAGAGTAAGCTTGCCGAAGCTACAAGAAGTCGTTCCTAAGGGAGCGCAGCGTAGGTTTTCTGCTCCAAAGTCGTTCCTAAGGGAATGCAGAGCTAAATACCGCCGAAAGTAAAAGGCGAAGAAGTTCCAAAGACGTTCCTAAGGGAATGCAGAACTTACAGCGAAAAGTCAACGCTGATACCGCCGAAAGTAAAAGGCGAAGAAGTTCCAAAGACGTTCCTAAGGGGATGCAGAACTTACAGCGAAAAATAAACGCTGATTCCGCTGAAGTAAAAAGCGAAGAAGCTCCTAAGGGAGGCTTATAATGAAAAAGTCAGTATTGATACAAAAGATTGTGCTCCATTGCAGGAATGTGCGTATCTTCGGCACAAAATATCATTTTGCATAACATAACATCATCACATCATTTTGCATAGCATAATCATCATACATCATGCTGCATGTGGCACAAGAAGGGGGCATGTTATCGATCTTCGGAAAATGCTTTGAGAAAGGGCAAATCATGCCAAGTTACAGGGAGAAACAATATTGATCTTCGAGGCATAGCTTCGGGGATTATTTTTACGAAGCTTGGATATTTCTTATCAGAACACTATGGATATTGTCGTGATAAATGATAAATTCTTCTTCACGAAGCATGAAAAGAAGGGAAGGTGTTTTTTCGTCGAAGACTCAAAAATGGTACGTGTTTAAAGTTTCATGCATCGTAAAGAATTGAATCATAAAACAAGTATATTACATACAGGATTACAGAATATTACACAAATCATATATCAAATGTTTTTTGCAATAGCACTTAGTCTTCCCTAAGTACTATCTCTGCAGCTTCGTTCAGCAGTCGATCGACAACCTGATCCATGATAGCTTCGGCCATCTTTTTAATTTCGTCGTCATCTTTAGGCTGAGGGCCCGAAGATGCTTTAGTAGGATCTGAGTGAGGACGGGATATTATTACATCACTATTACAGATCGCGAACGAACTATAAAATTAAAAGTTATAACGCAATGAAAACTATTCGTTAGTACCTATTTGCCCTTCAGGCTCTGCGTTTTTCTCAGCAGCCTCGGCTACTTTTCTAGCCTCATGAATCCCTTTCTCGCTTTTCTGAATGATTTCTTGGGCCATTTCTCTACCACCGTTGTCCCAGATGTCGGTGAAAAATTTTCCCCCAACCGCGTTAGCTTCGGCTGAAGGATCTTTTATATCTTCAGTGGACAAGGTGGCTTCGGACCACGATAAAATCTTTACATGTTCACATCCTTTCCCCTCCAAAATGGTGGCAATCCCTCTGGCACCAGAAAAAGCGCAGATGTCTCCGCGACTATTTAAAATTTCTTCAAAGGCCTCCGCCTCATGATTGATCCATTCCAGGGGACCTTCGGGGTTACCTCTTATAAAGTTTTCTTCTTGCGAAAATGCGCCAACGCTGGCGAAGCTAGTTTTTATTTTCTTGACACACTCCATAGATTTCTCGAAGCATTTCTTCTTGGCTGACCGAAGCTCTTTAACAGTTTCTTCTAAATGATTTGCCCATTGGTCGCTGAGTTCTCGCCTTGTTTCTTCAAGTATGCATTCCTCTTTAGCTCTGGCTAATTGTTTACGAAGGTTTTCAATTTCACGCTTCTGGGCTTCGGCCTGACCTTTGAAAATAGCTTCGTCTTCTTTTATTTTATTTATTAAGGTATGCAATATTTTGTCTTTTTCGAGACCTTCGTTCCTCAGTTCAATTACTTCGGAACGAAGGTTGCTCAGGGCTATAGTACATCCTTCGTCCTCAGCATCTTTCTGTGCTCTGAGGGCATTGCTGAGTATCAGGCCCTGCAGACAGGAATATGTCTGTGTCAATAGTTTTAAACAAACGAAAAATCTTGAACTCAACAAAAATATAAGAATTCTATTTGTCGCACCTTTAAACTGTTGTAAGCTAGGCTGTCAGCCAGATCGTTCTTTGACAGCACCGAAAGTCCGTCTTCTAAAGTTGGGAATCCGAAGCTTCTGCTCATCTCCCGACAGACAGAAATTTCCTTGCTGTCGGGGAGGCAATACAAGAAATCTTCTTCTCCACTGCCATTAAATATCAACGCCCCCTTTGGATATTTCAACCTTTGGGCATAGTGTTGGGCCTCTTGTTCTTCTTTTTCTGATAATTTTTTCCCCGAAGCATGACGAAAAATATAATCACGAATTTTGGGGGATGCTTCGGGGGTAACAACACCAGTTTCTTCAGCAAAAGTTGGCTTTGTTATTTTTTCTGCCTCACTTTCCAAGGTTTTTGCCTTTGTGGGCTCTGAGGGCCCAGCTTCGGCTTCAATTTCTTGCTCTGGAGCTGCAGAACCAGAAATTTCAGCTGTTGTTTCAAAAGTAATAGCAGCCTTCTTCGGAGGTGTGCTCGAAGATATGATCGTTTCCAGTACATCTAGCACATTAGCCATTCTTTTTCTCTTTGGAGTTGCAGCTGGCACTTTTTCATTTTTTGATGTCCCAATAATTGCTGAAGGACTCAAAACTTCTGATGTTTTGGAGTCCTCGGTTGCTTCCTTTACCTCTTCCATTTTTTCTGTGAATGGCGCTTCGGCCTTCTCTTTCGTTTCCGGTAACAAAATTTTTGATTGCTCCAATTTTGTCTTCGTTGGTACTTCGGCTGTTTCTGCGACTTCTGGCAGCAAAGTTGGCTCGGCTGGTTTTTCAGCTTCGGTGGCCGAAGAAGTCTCTCCGGTAAACTCAGGCACCGAAGCTGGTTCAATATAACGCGGCCGATGCGTAAGAACCTTTATCTTCTTCCTTTTTGGTTCTGGCTCGCTAGGAGCAGCTGCAGTTTCTTCTTTTGCAGAGGTTGTATTTTTTCTCTTTTGCCTTCGAATGGGGTAGCAATAGTCAGGGTAGACAAACCCGATGGCATCAAATACCCGATTCAGCCTTTTCTTTTTTCGGCCTCCGAAGGCTGCTGACATTGCAGTATCTTCGGCCTTCGAGTAGGTCCCAAGCAGCTCATCACTTAAATTGTCAATGCTTTTCAACCACTCATCATCTGGCTCAATAAATTTATCTCCAAATTTAAAAGTGTACTTAAACCTGACAAGTCCACCTTCGTCGGCCTCTTTAATGGTTTCTTGTGGCATTTCCCATTTCTCCGCAAGCGGCCACACCCTGAAGGCAATATGCTCTTGTACTAAGTCCCTTGTTCCCATAAAAGAGCAGACAACGCCGAAGGCTCTTTGGCACTCTTCGGCGGCTTCATTCATTTCAACCTTCGGCCTCCGAAGGCCGAAGCTTTGCCAAATAGGACGCATGATTATACCTTTGATGTCTTCTCGTGTTTTCAGATCTTTTTTTACATAAAACCACTCTGTCATCCAGCCGCTGGGCCATTTTTTCCGAAAAGTTGGCACGGGGCAGCTTGACCCAGACCGAGAAACAAATTTGTAGCAGCCAAAGTTATTGTGATACTGTTCCTTACCCCAAGGTATTGTCTCGTATGATAATTCGTGAATATTGCAGAAGCTTCTTGCATCAGGCTTCAGACCCTGGCTTCGCACGGCCCACACGAAGATATTCAGCCTTATAATTGCCTCGGGGGTAAGTTGGTGAAGATAGACTTCAAAGATCTTCAGCACTTCCACGACGAAGCTGCTCAAGGGCAATCGCAGCCCAGCCTTCAAAAAGCTTCGAAATACCACGACTTCATTTTCTTCGGGGTCTGGGCAAGTCTTTTCCCCTTCGTCCGCCCTCACAATGGACAGATCCCGGAAATACCTTCCTCTCATATTAACAAGATGATTCTCTTTGATAGTTGATTTACCATAAACTGAATGGCTTGGTCGCCAGGGGCGATCTTCGGAGTCTTCGCCACCGCTGTCCACACCAAAACTGTCACTGTCACCAGTATCTTCAGACAGCCCTTCCAGAATTTCCCTGGTGATCTTTTCTGTGTTGGTCTTCGACATTGCTATAAGAAACCCTAAGTTCTTCTCTTCATCAAGACTCAGCTTCATCTCAGCAGCAGCCTTCTTAGCAGCTTCAGACATCTTCGGAAACACTAAAAAACTGTTTTCAAAGCCGAAGCTTCAAAGCTAAAAGCTTAGCAGATCACAGTGCACAAGAGCTAAAAAATCAGTGAGCAGGAGTGGTTGGCCAGAAAGCGTGCAAAATAAGTTTGCGGTATGGCCGTATTTATACGCTTGATGCGTTGAAAGTTGAAAGACCCCACTTGTCATTGAATGTTGCTATTCTAGCAAAGGGAAGGTGTTTTTTCGGACCTTCGGCATAAAGCCTTCGTTCATATCGCAATCTGAATTTATTATTTCAAACAAATTAATATTGCGAGGGGCTACTGTTGGGGACCTTCGGCGTCCGAAGGTCCTCAAAAACATGATTTAATAGTGTTTCTGGAGTATAATGTGCAAACAGGTATCTTCGGACTCGAATCGGTATCACAGAGGGAGAAGCTCAAAGCATACGAAGGTTGATACAGCACCGAAGCTGTGAGCAGAAAAGCTTCGGCATGGTGGCAGGAAAGGAAACCGACTTAAAGATGAAAAGGCTATTCGGACCTCGATGGATTACTATAGAGTTATTGTCAGATGTAAAGGGCATAAATGTAATTTTGTAAGGGCTGTGTCCCGTGTCTATAAATAGGTGAACAGTATCCCCGTACTGTTCACGCTGACTTGGCATTTGCTTTTGCGTCACGCTTGTACTTTTTACCTTCTCTCAGGACCGAAGGTACATTTGTAATTTGAAATCATTTCTATTTTTCCATGTTAATAAAATAGAAATGATTCTATGATGATGCTTATATTATATTTCATGCTTTATATGAATCCTTCGTCATTACTTGTTATGTTTACGAAGGTATGTCTCTTATGACCTTCGTCCGAAACTCATTATTTCCCGAAGGGACATAATGCTTCGAAGGACGAAGGACCTTAACACTTAACACTTTTTATGTTGCCTTGTTCTTAACTCTTAGCATTTGAGAACAAGTCCCCAACAATCGTTCTTCCAGATAATCTTTGTCATGCTGTTATGCTGCCGAAATTCTGATCGTACGTTCGTCCAATCATTCGATCGCTCGTCCGTTCGTTCGTCCAAATAATCTTTTCCCTGTCGTTATGCTGCCGAAATTCCGATCGTTCGTTCGATCGATCATTCGATCGTTCATCGTTCGTTCATAGTTCATATTCATCGTTCATCGTTCGTTCATAGTCCCTATTCATCGTTCTTCCGATAATCTTTGTCCTGTCGTTATGTTGCCGAAATTCCGATCGTTCGTTCGTCCGATCATTCGATCGTTCGTCCGTTCATTCGTCCAAATAATCTTTTCCCTGCTGCTATGCTACCGAAATTCCGATCGTTCGTTCGTTCGATCATTCGATCGTTCATCGTTCGTTCTTACGAACTATTCACCATCACTATTCCCCATTACTATTCATCGTTACTATTCAGCATCGTTACTATTCATCAATACTGTTCATCGTTACTATTCATCGATGATATCTGTGGCAACCTTTTCGTCGTTACTATTCATCGATCATCCGATCACCCCAAATTTCAACTACTCACCCGTCATGCTGTCTAGTCCACCTAAGACCAGCCAGACCCATATTCCAGTCATACGAACTTCGGTGACTGTGATTTTCCTTCCAGTAGGGAACTTCCCATCTGGTCACCCATCCCAAGTTTCTCCAAGTTGAGCACGCTTAACTTTGAGATTCCTTCGAACCAGGCTTCCAAACTCAGATTCCAATAATTCTCGTTTCTAAATTCTTATCAAACTATTCTCTATCCAACCATGTCATCCCTTAAGCATGGTTCATATTCTAGAAAACTTCCAAAAATACTCTTGTTCCATATTCTGCCTATAACTCTCATGTTCATACCAAGTAAGACGATTCATTCGTCACTATTCTCACCAATAGTGAACTTCATTGTGCTACACCACATACACTCAGCTATTAATACACCCAGCTACCCTCTCCCTCTCCATACACACTCAACACCCTCCGCCAAGGAAAACACCCCACCCACTCAGTTACTCCGCTCTGCTGGCTACACACATAGTGTCGCTTCGCCTCCAGTCCACCCTCCTGGTAAGCACCTCCGCTCCACCACTAGTAGTATCTCAACACCACATGACAAAGATTCTACTCAAGACTTTACCCATCCATATATCGCTATTCTGACCACTATACTAAATATTTGTTGGTATACTTGTTGGTTTGTATGTTTGCTTGTTTATGTTGCATAGTTATTGGAGCGTTCGTGCCGTCTCGTGGAGGCCAGATCTGCAAGTCTACGCCAGGCGGTGGAGCCAGAAGCTAGTTCCGTGAGCTCTCCTTCCCCCTTCGCCGGATAAGCACGACAAGCTCACTGGATCCCTTTGATGCATAAATTACCTATATTTTACAACCACAACCCTCAGCCTGTTATTTTATGCATGATATGATTTTGAGACAAGTTATTATGGCCACCCAAGCCGCTTGCCGCAATCAATCCTTGATATATTTGTTACAAATGATTTGAGAAAAGGTGTGAGTTTTCAAAAGAAAATGCTTTTCAAAATGTGTATGATGAAGGGTTTTCACCCTTATCACCTTTGAGTAGGGATGATCCGGGACTCCCTGGTTTAGGGGAGGGCCTAAGGTGAAGGCTCAGCTGGTTTAGGCGTGAGCAGAAGGATTGTCCCCTCATATAAGGATCATTTTGTCATCTTTCACTACCTGTACTCTTGATAAGTACAACCACTCGAGACTGTGTGGGCAGTCACTCAATCTGAACTCGTACGGTCCAACCCTAGGTTTATGAAGGCTAGGGAGCACCGGGAGGATAAGGAGGGGGAATGTTTTGTCTGGTTTGGACATGGCGGTGGCCTGACTCCTTCTGGTATAACCGTTAAGGTTAGGACGTGCGAGGAAAGAAAGAGATTCGGATTCGGATCTCATTGATCATGAGATCGCAGAGCCGGACTAGTGGGTAAAGTGTACCCCTCTGTGCAGAGTTCAAACCTATTCGAATAGTCTGTGTCCACAGGAATGGACGAGTCTGGTGTGGTATGGCAATTAGTGTTTTGTTTTCAAAGAAAAGAGGTGCGTTTGAGAAAAGTGGTTTTTAAAAGGTCTGGCGGTTGAGCCGTGAGCTAAGGTGGACTGGAAGTCCAATAGCTGTTTTTGAAAATGAAAACCAGTGGGAAACTGCTGAGATACCTGGATGTTTTAGTCCAGGGGATTTTGCTCTAATATTGAAAAACTTCCTGCTCCTTTGGGAGAGGATGCGCTTTGCAAAATACAAAATATTTTACAAAACAACCCTGCATAAAATATTGCTGTTTCTGCAAAATATCCTGAGCTCCACATATTCCATGCATTATACCTGATTTCCCCATTCCGCGGGTGAAGGTGGGCTGCTGAGTACGTTTGTACTCACCCTTGCTTATTTGTTGTTTTTCAGAAAAAGGAGATCGGGTAAGAGTTACGACTGTTCCCAACCTTGCCTGTGGCTGTTGGACCGCTGATTTGCTTCGCTGCGTATATCGGGCTGCTTCAGTCCCACTCTGATGATATGTCCCGAGTTGTGGACCAACTCTTAAAGTTGATCGCCACCTTTATAGGTTTGTCTCGTTTAACCAGATCTGAAATCATCTGATGTATAAATGTGTTTACTAGCCTCCTGGGACTAGTAATTGTATCACATTTGAGTCCCAGAGGATCGGGACGCTTCAGGTGGTATCAGAGCTGTTAGGTTGGCCGCAGGACGTGACCCTTAGCCTGATCCAAAAGTTTTTGAGTTAAAACTATTTTCTTAAAAAAAATCTTGCTCTCATCCCTTCATTTCAAAAATACTTTCCCCCTCTCAGAAGTCAGATGGAGGTTCGTTGCCAAACCAGTTTTTGCCAGAACGAAGATGGTTTCCCCAAGTTGCTGAGAGCATGCACAGTCCACCTCGGAATCAGGAGCCAGCCAGAGTATGATGGTCGTGAATTCATTGAGCATGGCACAGAGAAGTGTGTCGTGACTGTATACATTGGATCCAGTCCATACCATGTGGAATGGAGTGTCACTGCTGCTGGGCACAGATTCAAAGACACTTGCCAAGTCGTCGCTCGCAAGGCATTGAGGGCCATGTGTCAGATCTATGAAGAAGAAGTGGCCGACACACCGCTCAGATTCTTTCCGCCCTTTCAGAGAAACCGTCCAGTTTGGATGGCCAGGATGCGTGCATTGGAAGGTCAGCAGTTGCTTGAGGACGACCCCTCAGTTGTGTACCTCACTACATACCTGCTCACCCTGGATGCACAGTATGATTTCTTGGCTCGGCACCACCGTCAGATGATTGCCCGAGCCGAAGATGCAGAGAAGCGCATCCGTCAGCTCCATGTGGATCTCACCTCAGCTCAAGCCCATGTAGCTGCCTTGGAAAGTCGTGAAGTCATTGCTGTTGAAGCTCTGAAGCAAGCCAAGGATGAGCATGTCCAGAAGTTGATGGAGGCCTACTTGGTAACCCATAACCAACGTAGAGCCATGCGGATCCAAGAGCCCGCTTCATCCAACCCAGTTCAATCTGTGAGAGCTGAAGATCCCCATATTCTTGAAGGTCACCTGGTCTCTACCAGAGGAGAAAAGAAGGCTTGGGAACTCCCGGAAGGAGCCATAGTCTTGGAAGGAATTTCAGTCTTTCCTTAGGCTATGGATAAGCAAGAGCACCCCGAGTCCTCCCAAGATCCCCCGCCAGAGTTGTTTGAGCCCCTCACCATGAAGAAGATTCCAGCACCGTCCCATGAGATCAAAGAAGAAGCTGCAAGCACCCCACCAGCACCGCCGCCCTCTGAGGAGCTACAAGAGCCAGTCCCGCTTGAAGAAGAGTTCAACCCTGTCCTGCCATCTCAGTCGCCGCCAGAAGAAGTCATCAACATCAGCTCCCTCTTAACCCATCCAGGAGATGTCTCAGATTGAAGTTGTGTGTCAGGCTCGCTAGAAGAGAAGTTGCCAGATCTGAGTTAGTTATGCCCAGTCCTCTGCATGCATGGGGTAGTGAAGTTTTTCTTCACTTTGGCCAGAGCCCTGCATGTATGAGAGGTAATGATGTAGACTCGTGCTTTGCAAAACTCTAATTGTGTGGCCCCCTAGGGCATTTCAAAACGAATTTTGCTTGATGTTTTCTCCTCTTTTGAGTGCATATGTGATACTTCAACGTTAGTGCTCATAAGTCGTGTTTAGCATAGTTCTCAATTCAGGAGCTGAGCAATGGTAGTTATGCTTAGCCCTCGAATCCAAGTAGTTCGTGATTTGGAAAACTCTATTCCTCCCTTATTCAAAACATTTGATTTGTTTGTGCTTATCATTGCTGAGCTTGTGTGTTTTCTTTCTTTTTAAGAAAGGTTTTCTCTAAAAACATAGATCACAAATTAGAGCTAATCCTTACCTTATTCTTCCATTCTCATCTTAACCCATCTCAAGAGAAAAGTGCCTTACCCAAGAAGATACCGGGAAGCTTACCCTTGAAGCATGGAATAAGCTACAGAAGAAACCAGTCCAGCCGCTCAGTCAAAAGGACCGACCGTGAGAATCAAAGCACTACCCCTGAGTCAAAGTAAACAGAAAAGAGGACAAAAGGAGTTATTACCATACAGAGAGGCAAATATTCTTGGAACCAGAGACCACAAACATTAGGGTCATTGACCCCACCACTCACCTGTGCCCCTCGCACGCGTGCCCGCCTCCATGTGCACTACCACCGCCCCACGCCCCCTTTGCAGCGCACCCACCACCATCATCGCCGGCAACACCAGCCCCCCCTTCCCCTCTGTCGCACCCGCTGCCCCGCGTCACCTGCTCCATCACTACCACTCCACACCCCCCCCCCCCCCGAGCACCCCCGCTCGCCTATAAACTCCCCCAGCTCCCTCAACTCCCATCTCGCTCAAAGCAAAGCACACACCTGATAAAAAACCCTCAGCCAAATTGCAAGCAACTCCATTTTCCACTCCCTCGCCCCTAAGATCACAATGCTTGGTGATACTTGGGTTGAAGACTGTTGCACATGGTTCATAGTCTTTGGTTTCCTCTAGTGTATGCTAGTAATACTCTTTGATAGAATCCTCCAGTGGGAAGAGCAAAGAGAAAGAAAGGGTCAGTGAAAAGAAGATAGTGAAGAGAAGATAAGAAGAAGGTTGTCCCAGAATCAACCCTGTGTCAGTCATCTCTCTGCAGTCTGCTCAAGCAGCAATAGCAGAAGAAGGCCCCGTAACACCCTTGTTATGTGGTACCTCAAGGAGTTCAAATCCCCGAGATTCCAGAGATCTACCCTCATTCTTTTTAAGTGGGGTAGTGTTCCAGTAAGGTTCCTACTATGGAGAAAAAGAAGAAGGCCAGTAGCAAGCTTGTGGAGGATCAGATCATCGAAGCTTATAAGTTTCTGGACGAGAAGTGGTCACCCAAGTTTCGTTGATGAAGCACCAGAAGACCAATCAAGGAAGGAATCCATGAGGGAGTTCGCAAGAGAAAGGTTTGCGTGTTGGCATCAATGCTTCCTCAATAAGCTAGCTGCCAAGTGAAAGCCAGAAGCCTGAAGATGATCTTTGAGTAGCCAGAATTAGCATTTGCAATCAGCAACCAGATGCTCCTCAAAGGCTAGATTTTGTTGAAGTTCCATCTCGAAGAGTCTGCAAAGTGAAGATATGTAGCTGAAGTAAAGCTATACCCATAACCCTTCTAAGCCGAATCTCGAGGACGAGATTCATTTTAAGTGGGATAGATTTGTAGCATCCCAAAAATTCAAATCTTGAAATTTTCTCAAACTCGCTCTAAATTCAAAATGAATTTCAAATTTCATTTCAAAATGTTTGTTTGCGAGTTGATATCAGCAAATAAAATATAGTGGTCTATATTCTCTCCAAAATCCTCCTCAAATATCCTACAAATGTTTCTCCAGTGATCCCCCTCAAATTCTTTCCAGAAATTCTGCCCAGATATTTCCCGAGTAATCCCCTTCAAGTTCTTTCCAGAAATATTGCCCAAATATTCCACCAATATATCTCCAAGTATTTTCCTCTTGAGAAATACCTTCAGAATCATTTTTCAGGTCCCTATAAATATTTTCTTCATAACTTTCCTCATGCTCATACGTATACGTATGGCTCCGGTGTCATACGGTGAGCTCTACAAGCTAATCTCACTTATACAAGACAAATACATGCTAATCTCCCACTAATCCTCTCATCCTCCCACTAACCCTCTCATCCCTCCCCTAATCCCCCACCATGGCTATAAATAGAGGGGCAATGGCCTCCTCTCATCCCACCCCAAGCCATTTCATGGCAACTCTCTTCCCCCCCCAAACACCCACTCCACTTCCCACACAAGCACACACTAGCACAAGGATCCTTCGGTCGTTCTTCGATCGTTCGTCCCCCTGTTCTTAGTTTGTTCGTTCGTTCGTCCGATCGTTCGATCGTTCGTCCGATCGTTCATGGTTCATTCGTCCGATCGTTCGATCGTTCGTCCAAATAATCTTTTTCCTACCGTTATGCTGCCGAAATTCCAATCGTTCGTTTGTTCGATCATTCGATCGTTCATCGTTCGTTCATAGTTCCTATTCATCGTTCATCGTTCGTTCATAGTCTCTATTCATCGTTCTTCCAGATAATCTTTGTCCTGCCGTTATGCTGCCGAAATTTCGATCGTTCGTTCGTCCGATCATTCGATCGCTCGTCCGTTTGTTCATCCAAATAATCTTTTCCCTGTCGTTATGCTGCCGAAATTCCGATCGTTCATTCGTTCGATCATTCGATCGTTCATCGTTCGTTCATAGTTCCTATTCATCGTTCATCGTTTGTTCATAGTCCCGATTCATCGTTCTTCCAGATAATCTTTGTCCTGCCGTTATGCTGCCGAAATTCCGATCGTTCGTTCGTCCGATCATTCGATCGTTCGTCCGTTCATTTGTCCAAATAATCTTTTCCCTGCCGCTATGCTACCAAAATTCCGATCGTTCGTTCGTTCGATCATTCGATCGTTCATCGTTCGTTCATAGTTCCTATTCATCGTTCATCGTTCGTTCATACGACTATTCACCATCACTATTCATCGTTACTATTCACCGTTACTGAGAGCACCTAGAGGGGGGGTGAATAGGTGATCCTGTAACACTTAAAACTTAGGTCACAAAAACTTGGTTAAGTGTTAGCACAATAACCGCCAAGTGGCTAGAGAGGAATCTTCAACAAAACACAATAACCAACAAGATCAATCACAAAGATGGCACGGTGGTTATCCCGTGGTTCGGCCAAGACCAACGCTTGCCTACTCCACGTTGAGGCGTCCCAACGGACGAGGGTTGCAATCAACCCCTCTCAAGCGGTCCAAAGACCCACTTGAATACCACGGTGTTTTGCTTGCTTTTTCTCAATTCCGTTTGCAAGGAATCTCCACAACTTGGAGCCTCTCGCCCTTACACTTGAAATTCACAAAGAACACAGAGCAAGGGAGGGATTAGCAACGCACACAAGACACAAGAATCAGAATGTCAATACGCACACAAGTCGCAACAAGAGCTCGCAACACAACTCAATGAGTTCACAACTCCACTAGAGCTCTATATGCTATCACAATGAAACGAATGCGCAAAATCGATGTCTTGGTGCTTAGGAATGTTGTAGGAATGCTTGGTTTCCTCCTCCATGCGCCTAGGGGTCCCTTTTATAGCCCCAAGGCAGCTAGGAGCCGTTGAGAGCAATCTAGGAAGGCTGATCTTGCCTTCTGTCGACTGGCGCACCGGACAGTCCGGTGCACACCGGACACTGTCCGGTGCCCGATTTCCTTCCAAAAATGGTGCAGCCGACCGTTGGCAGCCTGGGAGCCGTTGGCGCACCGGACATGTCCGGTGCACACCGGACAGTCCGGTGCCCCCTTCTAGCCGTTGGCTCGGCCACGTGTCCCGCGCAGATCGTGCGGCCGACCGTTGGCCCTGCCGACCGTTGGCTCACCGGACAGTCCGGTGCACACCGGACAGTCCGGTGAATTATAGCCGTACGTCGCCGGTGAATTCCCGAGAGCAGCCACTTCGCTCGAGCCAGCCTGGTGCACCGGACACTACCGGACAGTCCGGTGCTCCCAGACTTAGCAAAGTCTTGGCTGTTCGAGCCAAGGCATTTTCAATTGGATTTTTCCTGTTTCCAGCACTTAGACACAATACATTAGTCCATAAAACCATGTACTAAGTCTGAGAAACATACCTTTATCTTTGATTTGTACTTTGTCCACCTTTTTACACTTAGGCACTTGTGTTGGACACTAAACCACCAAAATACTTAGAAATGGCCCAAGGGCACATTTCCCTATCAATCTCCCCCTTTTTGGTGATTTATGCCAACACAACATAAAGCAAGTAGAACAAGTACAAAATCACTTCAAATAAAAACTCAAATTGTTTTGATTCAAATTTGACATATATGGATCATTCTATGCCACCACTTGGTTTGTTTTTGCAAATCAAACTCAAATTCCTATCTCTAAGTCAAATCCACTTGTAGAGACATAAAGAGAGGTTTTCCAAAGAAATTTGATCAAAGATTTCAAAAACTCCCCTTTTCCCATAATCAATACTTCTCCCCACAAGAAGCCAACTTTTGACAAGAGAGACAATAAAAGAGTTTTGACAAACCAAAAGCTCTATTCTACTATTTTCAAAATCTCTCAAGTCTCAAGTGGTAGCTGATCCATTTATCGCTTTGGCCTTTATTTTCTCCCCCTTTGGCATCAAGCACCAAAACGGGGTCAATCTTGGCCCTTTAACCCCATTGCCTCACCAAAATCTTCAAATAAGAACACAAAGGCAATAAGAGTATAAAGATGAACTTGGAAAAGTTACTCTTTTCATCGGAGTGCAGTGGAAGTCTTGCATGGTCCAAGTCCACCTTTTCCCTTTCAATCCTCTTTTGAGACTAAAAACAGCCAAACTCAAGTACATGGTTAGTCTCAAGGGGTCAAGTTGTAGCACAGCTCCCCCTAAATATGTGCATCACTTCTAAAAAGGACTTGTGAGGTCCAGGGAGTGTTTGTACAACTTGAGCACCACAATAAGCAACAAAATGCAGAATGAACATGATCAAAGGCATAAACACATGTATGCTACAATTCAATCCAAGTTCCGCGAATCTAAGATATTGAGCTCACTACGCAGCCTGCAAAAGGTCTTCTCATCTAGAGGCTTGGTAAAGATATCGGCTAGCTGGTTCTCGGTGCTAACATGAAACACTTCGATATCCCCCTTTTGCTGGTGGTCTCTCAAAAAGTGATGTCGGATGTCAATGTGCTTTGTGCGGCTGTGCTCAACAGGATTTTCCGCTATTCGGATAGCACTCTCATTATCACATAGGAGTGGGACTTTGCTTAGATTGTAGCCAAAGTCCCGGAGGGTTTGCCTCATCCATAGTAGTTGCCCGCAACATTGTCCTGCGGCAACATACTCGGCCTCAGCGGTGGATAGGGCAACGGAGGTTTGTTTCTTAGCATTCCATGACACCAGGGACCTTCCTAAGAATTGGCACGTCCCTGATGTACTCTTCCTATCGACCTTACATCCAGCATAGTCAGAATCTGAGTATCCAATCAAGTCAAAGTTAGACCCCTTTGGATACCAGATCCCGAAGCAAGGCGTAGCGACTAAATATCTAAGAATTCGCTTCACAGCCACTAAGTGACACTCCTTAGGATCGGATTGAAATCTAGCACACATGCATACGCTAAGCATAATGTCCGGTCTACTAGCACATAAATAAAGCAAAGAACCTATCATGGACCGATATGCTTTTTGATCAACGGACTTACCACCTTTGATGAGGTCGGTGTGTCCGTCGGTTCCCATCGGCGTCTTTGCGGGCTTGGCGTCCTTCATCCCAAACCGCTTTAGCAAATCTTGCGTGTACTTCGTTTGGGAGATGAAGGTGCCGTCCTTGAGTTGCTTCACTTGGAACCCAAGGAAGTAGTTCAACTCGCCCATCATCGACATCTCGAATTTCTGCGTCATCACCCTGCTAAACTCTTCACAAGACTTTTGGTTAGTAGAACCAAATATTATGTCATCGACATAAATTTGGCACACGAAAAGATCACCATCGCAAGTCTTAGTGAAAAGAGTTGGATCGGCTTTCCCGACCTTGAAAGCATTAGCAATTAAAAAGTCTCTAAGGCATTCATACCATGCTCTTGGGGCTTGCTTAAGTCCATAGAGCGCCTTAGAGAGCTTACACACGTGGTCGGGGTACCGTTCATCCTCGAAGCCAGGGGGTTGCTCCACGTACACCTCCTCTTTGATCGGCCCATTGAGGAAAGCGCTCTTCACATCCATTTGGTACAACCTGAAAGAATGGTGAGCGGCATATGCTAGCAAGATACGAATTGATTCTAGCCTAGCCACAGGAGCAAAAGTCTCCTCAAAGTCCAAACCTGCGACTTGGGCATAACCTTTTGCCACAAGTCGAGCCTTGTTCCTCGTCACCACCCCGTGCTCGTCCTGTTTGTTGCGGAACACCCACTTGGTTCCCACAACATTTTGCTTGGGGCGAGGCACCAGTGTCCAAACTTCATTGCACTTGAAATTGTTGAGTTCCTCCTGCATGGCCAACACCCAGTCCGGATCTAGCAAGGCCTCTTCTACCCTGAAAGGCTCAATAGAAGAGACAAAGGAGTAATGCTCACAAAAATTAACTAATCTCGAGCGAGTAGTTACTCCCTTGCTAATATCACCCAATATTTGGTCGACGGGATGATCCCTTTGGATCGTCACTCGAACTTGGGTTGGAGGTGCCTGAGGTGCTTCTTCCTCTTCAACTTGAACATCCTGTGCTCCCCCTTGATCATGCGCCTCCACTTGAGGTACCTGTTCGTCATCTTGGGTTGGGGGATGCACCATAGTTGAGGAAGACGGTTGATCTTGCTCCAATTGTTCCTGAGGCCGTACATCTCCAATCGCCATGGTGCGTATCGCGGCCGTTGGAACGTCTTCTTCATCTACATCATCAAGATCAACAACTTGCTCTCTTGGAGAGCCATTAGTCTCATCAAATACAACGTCGCTAGAGACTTCAACCAAACCCGATGATTTGTTGCAGACCCTATACGCTTTTGTATTTGAATCATAACCTAATAAAAACCCTTCTACAGCTTTGGGAGCAAATTTGGAATTCCTACCCTTCTTCACTAGAATGTAGCATTTACTCCCAAATACACGAAAGTACGATACATTGGGTTTGTTACCAGTTAGCAGTTCGTATGAGGTCTTCTTGAGGAGGCGGTGAAGATAGACCCTGTTGATGGCGTGGCAAGCCGTGTTCACGGCTTCCGACCAAAAACACTCGGGGGTCTTGAACTCTCCAAGCATAGTCCTCGCCATATCAATGAGCATCCTGTTCTTCCTCTCTACCACACCATTTTGCTGAGGTGTGTACGGAGCGGAGAACTCGTGCTTGATCCCCTCCTCCTCAACGAACTCCTCCACTTGAAGATTCTTGAATTCGGACCCGTTGTCGCTCCTTATCTTCTTCACTTTGAGCTCAAACTCATTTTGAGCTCTCCTTAGGAAGCGCTTGAGGGTCCCTTGGGTTTCAGACTTATCCTGCAAAAAGAACACCCAGGTGAAGCGGGAAAAGTCATCAACAATAACTAGACCATACTTACTTCCTCCTATGCTCAGATAGGCGACGGGTCCGAAGAGGTCCATATGCAGCAGCTCCAGAGGTCTTGACGTGGTCATCACATTCTTGTTGTGATGTACTCCTCCCACTTGTTTACCTGCTTGACAAGCTGCACAAGGTCTATCTTTTTCGAAATGAACATTGGTTAGACCTATCACGTGTTCTCCCTTTAGAAGCTTGTGGAGGTTCTTCATCCCCACATGTGCTAAGCGGCGATGCCACAACCAGCCCATGCAAGTCTTAGCCATTAAGCATGCATCTAGATCGGCCTCTTCTTTTGCAAAATCAACTAAGTAAAGTTTGCCGTCTAGTACACCCTTAAAAGCTAGTGAACCATCACATCTTCTAAAGACAGACACATCTACATTTGTAAATAAACAATTATATCCCATATTACATTATTGACTGACAGATAGTAAATTATATCCAAGAGACTCAACTAAAAACACATTAGAGATAGAGTGCTCATTAGATATTGCAATCTTGCCTAAACCTTTCACCTTGCCTTGGTTCCCATCACCGAATATGATTGAATCTTGGGAATCCTTATTCTTGACGTAGGAGGTGAACATCTTCTTCTCCCCCGTCATATGGTTTGTGCATCCGCTGTCGATAATCCAGCTTGAACCCCCGGATGCATAAACCTGCAAGGCAAATTTAGGCTTGGGTCTTAGGTACCCAACTCTTGTTGGGTCCTACAAGGTTAGTCACAATTGTCTTAGGGACCCAAATGCAAGTTTTATCACCCTTGCATTTTGCCCCTAATTTCCTAGCAACTATCTTCCTATCTTTTCTACAAATAGTAAAGGAAGCATTTAAAGCATGATAAATTGTAGATGGTTCATTAACTTTCCTAGGAACATTAGCAACATTTCTCCTAGGCATATTATGAACAACATTTTTCCTACCAACATTTCTATCATGCACATAGGAAGAACTAGAAGCAAACATGGTATGAGAATCAAAAGCATTATATGCATTATAACTCCTATAAGCATTTCTATATTGTCTCTTGTCATGATACATAAAGGCATGGTTCCTTTTAGCACTACTAGCCATAGGGGCCTTCCCTTTCTCCTTGGTGGAGATGGGAGCCTTATGGCTTGTTAAGTCCTTGGCTTCCCTCTTGAAGCCGAGTCCATCCTTGATTGAGGGGTGTCTACCAATCGTGTAGGCATCCCTTGCAAATTTTAGCTTATCGAAATCGCTTTTGCTAGTCTTAAGTTGGTCATTAAGACTAGCTATTTCATCATTTAATCTAGAAATTGAAACTAGGTGTTCACTACAAGCATCAATATCAAAATCCTTACACCTAGTGCAAATCATAACATGTTCTACACAAGAATTAGATTTATTTGCTACTTCTAATTTAGCATTTAAATCATTGTTAACACCTTGTAAAGTAGAAATGGTTTCATGACAAGTAGATAGTTCATAAGAAAGCATTTCATTTCTTTTAACTTCTAAAGCATAGGATTTTTGTGCCTCTACAAATTTATCATGTTCATCATACAACAAATCCTCTTGCTTTTCTAAAAGCCTATTCTTATCATTCAAGGCATCAATCAATTCATTAATTTTATCTACCTTGGTTCTATCTAGGCCCTTAAATAAACATGAATAATCTATTTCATCCTCATCACTAGATTCGTCCTCACTTGAAGGAGCATAAGTAGAGTTTCGAGTACATACCTTCTTTTCCCTTGCCATAAGGCATGTGTGACGCTCATTGGGGAAGAGGGATGACTTGTTGAAGGCGGTGGCGGCGAGTCCTTCATTGTCGGAGTCGGATGAGGAGCAATCCGAATCCCACTCCTTGCCAAGATGTGCCTCGCCCTTTGCCTTCTTATAGTTCTTCTTCTTCTTCCTCTTGTTCCCTTGATCCTGATCACTATCATTGTCGGGACAGTTAGCAATAAAATGACCAATCTTACCGCATTTGAAGCATGAGCGCTTCCCCTTGGCTTTGGTCTTGCTTGGCTGTCCCTTGCGACCCTTAAGTGTCGTCTTGAATCTCTTGATGATGAGGGCCATCTCTTCATCATTAAGTCCGGCTGCCTCAATTTGTGCCACCTTGCTAGGTAGCGCCTCCTTGCTTCTTGTTGCCTTGAGAGCAAGGGGTTGAGGCTTGTTGATTGGACCATTCAATGCGTCGTCCACGTACCTTGCCTCCTTGATCATCATTCGCCCGCTAACGAATTTTCCAAGGACTTCTTCGGGCGACATTTTGGTGTACCTGGGATTCTCACGAATATTATTCACCAAATGAGGATCAAGAACGGTAAAGGACCTTAGCATCAGTCGGACGACGTCGTGGTCCGTCCATCGCGTGCTTCCGTAGCTCCTTATTTTGTTGATAAGGGTCTTGAGCCGGTTGTATGTTTGAGTTGGCTCCTCGCCCCTTATCATCGCGAACCGTCCAAGCTCGCCCTCCACCAACTCCATTTTGGTGAGCAAGGTGACGTCGTTCCCCTCATGAGAAATCTTGAGGGTGTCCCATATTTGCTTGGCATTATGCAAGCCGCTCACTTTGTGGTATTCATCCCTGCACAAAGAAGCTAGAAGAACAGTAGTAGCTTGTGCATTCTTATGTATTTGCTCATTAATGAACACAGGACTATCCGAACTATCAAAGTGCATTCCACTCTCTACAATCTCCCATATACTAGGATGGAGAGAGAATAGGTGACTACGCATTTTGTGGCTCCAAAATCCGTAGTCCTCCCCATCAAAGTGTGGAGGCTTGCCGAGTGGAATGGAGAGCAAATGTGAATTTGAACTTTGCGGAATACGAGAGTAGTCAAAAGAAAAGTTCGAATTAACCGGTTTCCTTCTCTCGTAGTCGTTGTGGTCGTCGTCCTTTTGGGAAGAAGTAGACTCATCGCTGTCGTCGTAGTAGACGATCTCCTTGATGTGCCTCGTCTTCTTCTTCTTCCCTTCTTTCCGTCTATGGCCCGAGCCAGAGTCGGTAGGCTTGTCGTCCTTCGGCTCGTTGACGAAGGATTCCTTCTCTTTGTCGTTGATCACGATTCCCTTCCCCTTAGGATCCATCTCTTCGGGCGGTTAGTCCCTTTGTGAAGAGAACGGCTCTGATACCAATTGAGAGCACCTAGAGGGGGGGTGAATAGGTGATCCTGTAACACTTAAAACTTAGGTCACAAAAACTTGGTTAAGTGTTAGCACAATAACCGCCAAGTGGCTAGAGAGGAATCTTCAACAAAACACAATAACCAATAAGATCAATCACAAAGATGGCACGGTGGTTATCCCGTGGTTTGGCCAAGACCAACGCTTGCCTACTCCACGTTGTGGCGTCCCAACGGACGAGGGTTGCAATCAACCCCTCTCAAGCGGTCCAAAGACCCACTTGAATACCACGGTGTTTTGCTTGCTTTTTCTCAATTCCGTTTGCGAGGAATCTCCACAACTTGGAGCCTCTCGCCCTTACACTTGAAATTCACAAAGAACACGGAGCAAGGGAGGGATTAGCAACGCACACAAGACACAAGAATCAGAGTGTCAATACGCACACAAGTCACAACAAGAGCTCGCAACACAACTCAATGAGATCACAACTCCACTAGAGCTCTATATGCTATCACAATGAAACGAATGCGCAAAATCGATGTCTTGGTGCTTAGGAATGTTGTAGGAATGCTTGGTTTCCTCCTCCATGCGCCTAGGGGTCCCTTTTATAGCCCCAAGGCAGCTAGGAGCCGTTGAGAGCAATCTAGGAAGGCTGATCTTGCCTTCTGTCGACTGGCGCACCGGACAGTCCGGTGCACACCGGACACTGTCCGGTGCCCGATTTCCTTCCAAAAATGGCGCAGCCGACCGTTGGCAGCCTGAGAGCCGTTGGCGCACCGGACATTTCCGGTGCACACCGGACAGTCTGGTGCCCCCTTCAAGCCGTTGGCTCGGCCACGTGTCCCGCGCAGATCGTGCGGCCGACCGTTGGCCCTGCCGACCGTTGGCTCACCGGACAGTCCGGTGCACACCGGACAGTCCGGTGAATTATAGCCGTACGTCGCCGGTGAATTCCCGAGAGCAGCCACTTCGCTCAAGCCAGCCTGGTGCACCGGACACTGTCTGGTGCACCACCGGACAGTCCGGTGCTCCTAGACTCAGCAAAGTCTTGGCTGTTCGAGCCAAGGCATTTTCAATTGGATTTTTCCTGTTTCTAGCACTTAGACACAATACATTAGTCCATAAAATCATGTACTAAGTCTGAGAAACATACCTTTATCTTTGATTTGTACTTTGTCCACCTTTTTACATTTAGGCACTTGTGTTGGACACTAAACCACCAAAATACTTAGAAATGGCCCAAGGGCACATTTCCCTATCAGTTACTATTCAGCATTGTTACTATTCTTCAATACTATTCATCATTACTATTCATTGATGATATCTGTGGCAACCTTTTCGTCGTTACTATTCATCGTTACTATTCATCGATCATCTGATCACCCCAAATTTCAACTACTCACCCGTCATGCTGTCCAGTCCACCTAAGACCAGCCAGACCCATATTCCAGTCATACGAACTTCGGTGACTGTGATTTTTCTTCCAGTAGGGAACTTCCCATCTGGTCACCCATCCCAGGTTTCTCCAAGTTGAGCATGCTTAACTTTGAGATTCCTTCAAACCAGGCTTCCAAACTCATGATTCCAATAATTCTCGTTTCTAAATTCTTATCAAACTATTCCCTATCCAACCATGTCATCCCTTAAGCATGGTTCATATTCCAGAAAACTTCCAAAAATATTCTTGTTCCATATTCTGCCTATAACTCTCATGTTCATACCAAGTCAGACGATTCATTCGTCACTATTCTCACCAATAGTGAACTTCATTGTGCTACACCACATACACTCAGCTATAAATACACCCAGCTACCCTCTCCCTCTCCATACACACTCAACACCCTCAGCCAAGGAAAACACCCCACCCACTCAGTTACTCCGCTCTGCCGGCTACACGCATAGTGTCGCTTCGCCTCTAGTCCACCCTCCTGGTAAGCACCTCCGCTCCACCACTAGTAGTATCTCAACACCACATGACACAGATTCTACTCAAGACTCTACCCATCCATATATCGCTATTCTGACCACTATACTAAATATTTGTTGGTATACTTGCTGGTTTGTATGTTTACTTGTTCATGTTGCATAGTTATCGTAGCATTCGTCCCGTCTCGTGGAGGCGAGATCTGCAAGTCTACGCCAGGCGGTGGAGCCAGAAGCTAGTTCCGCGAGCTCTCCTTCCCCCCTTCACCGGATAAGCACGACAAGCTCACTGGATCCCTTTGATGCATAAATTACCTATGTTTTACAACCACAACCCTCAACCTGATATTTTATGCATGATATGATTTTGAGACAAGTTATTATGGCCACCCAAGCCGCTTGCCGCAATCAATCCTTGATATATTTGTTACAAATGATTTGAGAAAAGGTGTGAGTTTTCAAAAGAAAATGTTTTTCAAAATGTGTATGATGAAGGGTTTTCACCCTTATCACCTTTGAGTAGGGATGATCAGGGACTCCCTGGTTTAGGGGAGGGCCTAAGGTGAAGGCTCAGCTGGTTTAGGCGTGAGCAGAAGGATTGTCCCCTCATATAAGGACCGGTTTGTCATCTTTCACTACCTGTACTCTTGATAAGTACAACCACTCGAGACTGTGTGGGCAGTCACTCAATCTAAACTCGTACGGTCCAACCCCAGGGTTATGAAGGCTGGGGAGCACCAGGAGGATAAGGAGGGGGAATGTTTTGTCCGGTTTGGACATGGCGGTGGCCTGACTCCTTTCGGTATAACCGTTAAGGTTAGGACGTGCGAGGAAAGAAAGAGATTCGGATTCGGATCTCATTGATCATGAGATCGCAGAGCCGGACTAGTGGGTACAGTGTACCCCTCTGCGCAGAGTTCAAACCTATTCGAATAGTCTGTGTCCACAGGAATGGACGAGTCTGGTGTGGTATGGCAATTAGTGTTTTGTTTTCAAAGAAAAGAGGTGCGTTTGAGAAAAGTGGTTTTTAAAAGGTCCGGCGGTTGAGCCGTGAGCTATGGTGGACGGGAAGTCCAGTAGCTGTTTTTGAAAATGAAAACCAGTGGGAAACTGCTGAGATACCTGGATGGTTTAGTCCAGGGGATTTTGCTCTAATATTGAAAAACTTCCTGCTCCTTTGGGAGAGGATGCGCTTTGCAAAATACAAAATGTTTTACAAAACAACCTGCATAAAATATTGCTGTTTCTGCAAAATATCATGAGCTCCACATATTCCATGCATTATATCTTATTTCCCCATTCCGCAGGTGAAGGTGGGCTGCTAAGTACGTTTGTACTCACCCTTGCTTATTTGTTGTTTTTCAGAAAAAGGAGATCGGGTAAGAGTTACGACTGTTCCCAACCTTGCCTGTGGCTGTTGGACCGCTGATTTGCTTCGCTGCGTATATCGGGCTGCTTCAGCCCCACTCTGATGATATGTCCCAAGTTGTGGACCAACTCTTAAAGTTGATCGCCACCTTTATAGGTTTGTCTCGTTTAAGCAGATCTGAAATCATCTGATGTATAAATGTGTTTACTAGCCTCCTGGGACTAGTAATTGTATCACATTTGAGTCCCAAAGGATCAGGACGCTTCAGAGAACCACCTGGAAAAACAGTGCTTCCACAAGGGTGGAATGGGACGCCCTTGGCCAAGTAATTAGGAAAGCTAGGGAGAGATTACCTTACCCGGAAGGGGCAAGCGGGGAGGCGTCGCTGCTATAGTATAGGGAGGTCCTCGGGTTGAACAATTTGTAAAGCTTTTCAGACGAGGGATTTCTATGCTTCCTTCTTCCTGAATCCATAGCGGGTTTTCTTGAACTAGTGGAACTTTGGAAAGGTCTCGTAGTGCTATCCTGCCTCGCTTCCTTGGTAGAGGTGTATGGGGTTCGTACAACCCCGTGGAAAATGGGTAACATGACTTGTGGGCAAAGATGTGCAACCTCTGTAGAGTGTAAAATTGGTATATCAGTCGTGCTCACGGTCATGAGCGGCTCAGACACTCACATGAATAACTTATGGAATTAAACTCAATTTGTCATATGCATTGCATCGCGGGTGTTGTTATCAATTTTGATTTATTATTTAATTGGGTTGGTGTCTACTTATACATAGTAACTGCTAATAAAATTTTGACCAACTCTAAAAGCAATGTTCAGTTTTAACCATCTCCTTTGGTAAGCCTTACACTTCACATGGGATCCCACCTTTGGTGAGTTCATGCACATTATTCCCCAAAACTTGTTGAGCGATGAACGTATGTGAGCTCACCCTTGCTGTACTCACATCCCCCCAGGTCAAGAACAGGTACCACAGCATGAGGCGCATGGAGGATGTTGTGATGAGTTCGTGAGAGGTCTAGGTCATCGTCTCCCAGTCAACTTTGGTTGTTGGATCGTTGTCTTCGTATGATGTAATTATTTAATTATTTTTATAGAACTTTGTTATATATTGATGATGTGACATTCGTTTTTGTACCATAAGTCATCGTATGTGTGAGACTTGATCCTAGTACACTTGGTGATTATTTCGTGCCCGGGTTTTGGACTCCTAAAATCCGGGGATGACAAAAGTGGTATCGGAGCCGACCCTCGTGGTTTCACGGGCGTGTGTGGGTTAGGGGTTCGGGTATATGGCGCATGGCGCATGTGGGCCCCGAGTGATCACATGGCATGGCATATGATGACACTAGACACATAAACATGGCTAAGAGGGGAGGTTTCTGGATTGGGGTTGATCGGCGAGGACATCGGTCTTCTAAGGGGGGGGTGGATTGTGATATCCTGGCCCTAGGATGGTGATATCCTAGCCCAAGGCTTAATAGAATTAATAGAGTATCCATACAAACAAGGTGCATCTTATTTTTCAGAAGCCTATCTTGAAAGAACCTCCAAGTTAATCATGCTTGGCTTGGAGCAATTTGGGATGGGTTACCGACCGAGAAGTTTTCTTGGGTGCGCATGAGTGAGGACAAAGGGCGCACAAAAGACTCGTGTTGGTCTATAGGGACAATATATGATCCTAGAGAGCTTCCAGGAGTAAGTACCGCCGGACTGGGATTAGACGGGGTGTTACATCACCCTTGTTGTACTCACATCCCCCTAGGTCAAGAACTGGTACCATCAAGATAAGGAGCATGAAGGATGTTGCAATGAGTTCGTGAGAGGTCTAGGCCGTCATCTTCCAGTCAACTATGGTTGTTGGATCGTTGTCTTCGTATGATGTACATATTTAACTATTTTGTATAGAACTCCATTATATATTAAAGATGTGACATTCATTTCTGTACCATGAATCATCTTATGTGTGAGACTTGATCCCAGCACGCATGTGAGTCATGCCCGGGTTTGCCCCCTAAATCCGGGTGTGACAGAAGTGGTATTAGAGGAATGTTGACTGTAGGACAAAACCTAGATAGAACTGGATAACCCTTACCTACTTACCTTTGTTGCAATGGCTTTTCGGACGAGGGATTCCTATATTGCCCTTCTCAGAATCTGTAGCGGGTTTTCTGAAGCTAGTGGAACTTTGTAAAGGCCTCATAGTGGATTCCTAGCCATTCACATCAGAAATGTCTAAGGGCCTTGCAAACCCTGGCTAGACGAGATACATGACTTGTGGGTAAAGTGTGCAACCTCTGCAGAGTGTAAAACTGGTATCAGCCGTGCTCATGGTGAAGAGCGACTCAGGACTCTCGCATGATTAATTTATAACACCCCATGTGTTACCAGGGTTTTACTGGCCAAAAGTTGCTTCGGATGCAACAGATCTGGTGTAGAAATGTGACAATTACCAGAGATGTGCTAGAGACAAAAGCAACCTTCATCTCTAACCCAATTAATTCAGCCTACTTGGCCGCTACAGAGGTGGGGAATGGATCTATTGGGACCATTACCACTAGCTCAGAGGGAACTTAAGATATGTTGTAGTAGCAGTATAATACTTCTCTAAATGGATTGAAGCCAAACCATTAGCCATGATGACTTCGGCTATGCTCCAGAAGTTTTATTGGTAAACCGTTATCTTTCGCTTTGGAGTGCTGAAGGACATCACAGTGGACAATGGAGCGCAATTCGATTCCGAAGCCTGCAAAACCTTTTGCGATCAAATTGGTACAAACATGCACTTTGCATCAGTAAGGCATCCAGAATCCAATGGCCTAGTTGAGCGAGCAAATGGTGTTATCCTCACAGGAAGAATGAGATCAATTTTCAATTTGTCGAAGGGCAAGTGGCCATACGAATTAGTAAAAGTAGTGTGAAATCACAACACATTGGTATCAAGATCAACATGTTTCACCGCATTCAAGCTCTTGTTTGGGGATGAGGTGGTAACTCCAGAGGAAGCAAAGACATGATCAATATGAACCATGACTTCGGCAGATGACGAAGACGCTTACAAAATGAAGTAAGACACAATGGAAGGGGGATCAGGATTTAGGCAATTGACCATATCAATAAATATCAAGCACAAATAGTCAAGTAGTGAGATAGGAAAGTCAGGTTAAAAAATATCAAGCGAGGTCATTTTATGCTTCGAAGGGTAGCTAATCCAGAAACAATAGGGAAACTACAACTCAAATGGGAAGGACCTTTCTTGGTTGTATCTTTGGCTAGACCAGGGTCCTACAAGCTAAGGGACATGGAAGGGAATGATATTCCAAGGTCTTGGAATGCGGATGAGCTTCAAATATACTATGTACAATAATCATGTAATTTTTTCGTTTTATGGTTCCTTTTTTTCCTTTCAAGCGGGGAGAAAGGTTTTTAATGGGGCCATATTTTGTAATTTTTTATTCATATTTTAGTTCATTTAATATTAAAGGGCAAATTCCCCTATATGTAAAATGTAAAATCTGAGCTTACACCATAGAGTGTAAAAGAAAAAAGAAGAGAGTTCTGAAGTCATTCCTAAGGGAATGCAAAGCTTCAAAGAATCACCTAGTAAAGGTGAAAAAGCACTGAAGTCGTTCCTAAGGGGATACATATCTCAAAGAATCACCTAGTAAAGGTGAAGATACTCCGAAGTCGTTCCTAAGGGAATGCAGAGTCTATGTTTCTTTTTACCTTGGGCAAAAGGCATACATTCTTGCATAACACATACTGGCATCATAATTTGCATTCATACAAGCATTCATCATAGACATTATAGCTTCATCGCATCATCGTATTTTGCACAAAAACTAACAGGAAGCTTATGATGCTTTGTTGTGAACGAAAAGAAGGAAAGGTGTTTTTCGCCTTGCGGCTCAAAAGAAGAATTTCTGGATTTCATCCATAGCAAAGAAAATAGATGCAACAAAAGGTAATATTACAAGTTGTTATTACATATTTACAAAATATTACATATCATCTCCCATTGTCTTTCATCAAGTTCAATATTTTACAAAACAAAGATCCTCAAGCATTTTTCAGGGCTCCTTCATAGATTGCAGCTTCGACTTCGTCACTCCTCGCCGTCATCAACCTGAAAGCGATACCACATTAATACCTGGCAATAAAAAAGAGGAGGGAGGAGAAGATGAACGGACATAATTTCAGTATACTTTGTTGAGTAGTGCTCTCGCTTCATCACCATCAACTTCTCTTCCACCCTTCGTCCATATTTTGGTAACGAATCTGTTACCCACACTTCTGGCTTTGGTAGGCATTCTGTTCAAGTCGGATGGAGAAATATTGAAGGTAGATTTATTAATGGATTTTAAATGAGTTCACCAGCCTCCGCAAAAATGATAGCAGTGCCTCGGGAGGCAACTAGAACACATAAATCACCATGACCTTCCATAACTTCGTCAAAGCCATTGATTTCTTTCTCCACCCATTCTAGCACTCCAGGAAGATCATCAGGTGTGTGTTTATCTTCTTCTGAAGCCGCTTTAATAGAGTGAAAAATCTCTCGCAGTCATGAGGAGCATCGGTCACAAAGCTAAAGCATGTATCTCAAAGTTTTTTTATGGCTTCGGATAATTTCATACTCCTTTCAGCTTCGGTTTTGACTTTAACTTTTAAGTCTTTAGCTTTGCAGCCAAGACGGTTTAGATCATCTTTAAAATTTGCCTTTGCCTTTTCAAACTCTTGTCCAATTGTTCAATTTGTTTGTTCTGCTCTGCAACCTGGGTATCCTTCTTCTCATTTAGCAGGCGAGCTTCGGCTAAGTTCGATTCGGTTGATTCAATCCTGGCGTCTTTTTCTTTCAACAAATTTTCAAGTTCATGACTCTCAATTTTCTTCTCTAAACCAGTAATTATAAACTCATTTTTCCGGTCTTCTCCCTCCTGTTGTAGCTTCAAAGCTTTACTCAGCAAGAAACTCTGCCATAATACCGAAGTTACATAAGATTCTGCATGCCTCAAGTTAGAAAGGAACAACGAATTAGAAAACAATAGCGAAGTTTGTACCTTTCAATTTGAGTACACCAAGCTACCGGTGATATGTTGTTTCTGATAGCTACTAAGGTCGCTTTCTAGCTTTGGAAAGTCGATGCTCTTTGACAGAGTGTTAACTATTTTTGCTCCGACGCGATCAGGAATACATCCTAAGATCTCTTCGTCTATGACGCCAAAACGTAAGGACCCAGGTTGATAGTCGCCCGCTATAGCAAATTCCTTCAATTCAGATATATCTTCCTCAGACAGCACTTGATCACTTAGGTGCCTCAAGTCGAAGGTTTTGCTCTTTGAAGAAGTTTCGTCAATATTTTTCATCTTCGAAGCTAAAAATTCAGGAGTGGTTGCATGATCGGTTTCTTTCCCAGGTTCCACACCAGCAATAAGTCTATCAATTTTTGATAGGGTGGTCCTGAGCGGACCTCCGGTTTCTTCGGTTTCTTGTGCCACATTGGCAGGTTTGTCAGCTTTAGAAGGTGCAGCTTTCTTCTTTGCTCCCGATGGGGAGTCTTACGTACAGCTTCCATAATAGCCATAATGTGACGCTTCTTCTGAAGAAGCTGGTCGTCACTTGCATTCACAGTCTCTTGCATGCAGCCCCCGAAGGACCCCTTCCTGTTCCCTCTTCAACATCTTTGTTAGCATCTTTGTCCTTTGTCTGTAATAAGCTAGTCAAATCTAATCCTAATGGGCTTAGCATAGCGAAAGGCAAAGGGCGAGTCATTACCTCCAAAATCTCTGTAACGCCAATAGAAGATGTTGAAGGGTCTTAGGAACCTGCTTCGAAGGAGCAGGTTTTTTCTTCTCAGCATGACCAACCTTCGAAGGTTTTTGTTTTTTAGGGTAATGGGATTTTGGCCCCGACTGTGAAGTTTCACCTTCGTCAATAATCTTTCGCTTTTTCGAAGCTGACTTTTTCTATCCTCTTGAAAAGATCTCATAGCTTGTATTTTCATAAAACTCACAACTCTCTTCCTTTTCACCCCACCATCTTCTTCTTCAAATTTTTCATAATCTGGGTAATTGAAACCCAGTGCATCCATGACATGGTTCAATCTCTATTTCTCCCAGTTGCCGAAGGCAGCAGTCATCAACTGGTCCTCTTTCTTCATATAATTACCAAGAATTTCATTACACATTGTTTCAACCATCTCCAGCCATTTGGTGCAAGGACCGCTGAAGGTGTCCTGGAACTTGAATCGGTATGGCAATCTTACAAGTTCAAATTTGTTCGCTTTGCCCTTGAACTTCGGCATCCCCTATCCACTCAATGTTGGAAAACCCCTATTGGCAAGATATTCTTGTACCAGGTCCCGAGTACTAATGTGTTCAGCGACAACTCTGAAATGGACTCCAGCCATTTGGGACGGGGAGCCTATTTTCATAAAACACAGAGGCCTTGTTATACCGAAGCTTAACTTCATAGGGCTCATCACTATATTCTTAACCTTCTCCCTACCCTTGCTATCAGCTTTCATGTAAAACCACTCGTTGGTCCAGTCAGTCGGCCATTTTGTACGATATCCATGCACAGGAGCCTTCGTATCCTTCCTATATGCAAAATCCCGAAGTTCTTATGGAGACCATCTGCTCTGGCCTTCATCTGATAGTGCAACTCATGAACTCTGCAGAAACCTTCGGAATTTGTGATCATGCCCTAGCTTCAAAGGGCCCAAATGTAGACACTAAGTCTAACTATTGCATTTGGTGTCAGCTGGTGAAGATATATCTCAAACTTTTTCAACACTTTAGCAATCATTTCATGCATCAGGAACCGAAGCCCTATGCGGAAGAAACTCTTGAATACCATGACTTCATCGTCCTTTGGTTCCGGAATAACTTCATCACCAGCAAACCTAACCATGTCATCATCATTCTTTCCAATATACCCAAGTTTATTCATTAAGTCCAAATCATCAGATTTTATAGTAGATTTGCCAAATTCGATATGGTTGGGTTTGCTTGGACATAGAACAATGGCATCACCATCAGCATCTTCACTGTCGGTCTCACCTTCGGCATCAGAATTACTCTTCTCTTAGACGTGTTTTTCTTCCCTCGGGGCGACGATGCCAGAATCTTTCATAACTTCTGAAATAGGAGTCGTTTCAGTTGTATCTACTTCCCCACCTTCATTTGTTAACCTAGTAGATGACATAATTCTGGCCATTGCAAAGTTGAGTCGAAGCTAAACCAAAAATTTGAAAATGATTCAAGACAAAGCGCGATTGGAAACTTGGAAGCACAAAAACACCTTTGGCTGCAGTAAAAATTTTCGGCAGCACAACGACGCAAGTGCAATGAATGCTGTAAAAACCTAAAACCAACCAATTTGTTTATATAGCCCTGTAAGCGAAGAAGGTGAACCATCTTGACACTCACACCTCCTATCTAGAAGTCGCTTCTGCCCTAATGTTTATTTTTATTGGTTTCTAGGTGTAATGACATATTTTGTGCCAAAAATCACTTAGTGAAAATTAGTGGATGTTTAGTTGTGATTTTCTAAAGTTATGGCGCTAGAGGTTGCTTATAACTAACTTTCTTTTTGAAAAATGTCAAACAACAGATTTGGTATTTTTTTCTAAACTTTTATTTGCACAAGAGCAATCATTCCAAAAGTTGGAGATTTTTCTCTACAGGGAAAGGTTTCTATGATTTTCTAAAGTTTTCTCTAAATCTCTCATGGGGCAAGGGGAACCATATTTCCTTGTTGAAATATGCCCCTTTTATATTTTTCCTCGAAACTTTGTTACTTAAGTATTATAAGAAAAATGAGTTGGTCTTGTTGGTTTATATTTTAGGTCTTGTTTTAATTTTCCAAAGAAATAGGCAGAAAGATAAATCAATTTATGAACCCTACTTAATTGGGTGATCTAGGGTGTATAGTATTTTTGTATGGGTTCATTGTTGAGTAGACATCTACTAAAATGTTTCTAGCCATAGCACAAAAGTTCTACTATTTTTACTGCCATTTCCATATTTGTAACACCCCATGTGTTACCAGGGTTTCTACTTAGCACTTTTACAAACTATATCATCATATGTAAGTAAAATTGGGCAAAAGGTACCACACTTAGGAATCAAGGACCTAAGTAAGTACAAATCATCGTGAAAGACCTACTCTAATCACCTCATGCAAGTAGAAAGGGGAGAAGGTAACCAAAACTCAAAAAACACCTTATCTTGAGTAAAAGGAACACCAACATAAAACAAGTAACAAACTGCCTGAACTGTAGTATCAGAGCATGTACCATTAATTAAAGTTGTAGCACACCAAATTACTTACAAAAGATAGTCAAGAATTAGTGCTACATCTTTATTGCCTGCTTGTGAATTAAGTTAAATAGGATTGCTCATGAACTGAAATTGCTGCTTGTGTGTTCTCAGAATGTGGTGATGATTTAGTAAAGTAAATTATCTTTTCTGTAAATATGTTCTATATAAAAGTTGTACTTAACTTTAACAACTAGCTTGTACTAAAATTTCATGAGATTATGCTAAACGTTTTAGGAATTATGCTTGTAGCAAGTTAACTGTGAAGTTTTGCTTGTTTTCTATACAGATCTGAATGATTGCGTTGTTTGACTAGATTAAACTTGAATCACTTATTAATAATATTATAGGAGTTCTAGTACTTCTCCATCGCCCTTTTTGGTGGTATAAAGATTAAGTTATAGATGTTTAAAGTGTGAAGACTGAATCTGTCCAATTCTAGACAGCAAGGCCTTCCAAGTGTCCTTTACCCTTGATATGTATTGAATCAACCTGAGATGTTTATAAATGTTTTGTTGGAAATTTTGTAAGCTTTCTAGAAAATCTTAGATCATTATGTTTGGATGCATATATCTAAAGTTATGATTAAAACATGTAATTGTTGTACTGCTGTCCAAGCATGTTTGTTTTGAATCGATTGCTTACTTACCTTTTTGAATTGATTGCTTACTTGCCTTGATTGTGATTGAGCATGATTGATAGTGTTATCTCATGATCCCAATAGTAGTAGCTTACATAATTGGAGATATATAAGTAGCTAGTGCATGTCTCCCTAAGTAGTAAATTAAATTGTTGAAGTCTAGTAAGTAATTCGCTTCAATCAACGTTAATTTAGCAAGTGTCATTATATGGACAAGAAACACAATAAATGATATGTTACCATTTCTAATACTTACGCTGCTAATATAATGTTACTAAATAACCAACCACATTATACTAGTATAATAAGAAGTATGATTAGGCTACCACTTCCTATGTGTTTTCTTTGGTGTGTGCTTGCATTAGGATATTGTGAATAATGGTAGAACTCGATTAAGTGATTATTCCTTGTTAAACTAAGTCTGTTTGTATGATGTTTAGAAGTTGTAGTGAATGTACGTGTACTTAACTAGTATAATAATAAAGTAACTAATGAAAGATTAGAGTGAATGTGGTACTACATGTAATGATGATGCCATGTTTGCGTTGGTTAAGTATGTGAAGTGTTCGTTGTTTTCTAGTTATGAATGATTATGCATGCCCGATGACATGTAGATAGCTAGCGCCAGTGTGTGGTTATTTACATGTCTTACTAGTTAATGTTTAGTTCGCTACCGTGTGCTTTGGATTATCTTGAGCTCTTCTTCCATCATATTCATACATATGCATCTTGCATCTCATTTAGGACCGAGAGATGATGATCGTGCGAAGTAAAGTGATGACAACCACAAGATGAAGTTGATGAACAACCCGAAGAAGGACGGACGAAACAAAGGCCAAGATAGGAGATGCTCGCTAAGCAAGTGTCATCTAGCGAACACTAACTTGTGTTGGATTCTAGGCATGCACCGGTTTTATGCATAGCCATTATATATGCTATTTTATGGAAATTATTGTTTGTAGGCTTGTGATGTGCACTTAAGTGTAGGAGTTACTTGAAACCCTAGTTGCATGAACTCAGGTTCCTTTATGAGATGAATACTAGTATGCTAGGTCGAGTAGCTGCTTTGTTAAATAAGGATCTCGGTAGAAGTCGAGTGATTTTTCTAACGCTCGTGCGAGGTCAGGAATTGGTTGTATCCATTTTTATAATGGAATTATGATTGTCTATGGACACGGATCCATGGGGATGCATTGTCTACGAGACGAAATCAGAATAAGGATTAACGTGTGGGTACCTGTGTCAAGTGTTTGAATGTACTAAATACATGAGAAATATGGTAATCAGTAAGCCTAGTACCTGATCAAACCTGCACGCAGACTTTCCCCTCACTAGACCTGAGATGGAGTCTCTCATTCTAGATATGGTGGGTACAAGTTCGGCCACTGCATGGCGGCGATCGGGCTCAATGAAGCATTATATGCCAAGGTCGTGGGCCCTGTTCTGTTGCCAGGGAACCGATGGGGACTATTGATGTGTGGGGGGGCGGAGTTCCATGACATGTCATGTGTTTAGATTTACCTTGCAAGGTTAAAAATCGATTTGAATTGTCTGCTTCTCGCAGCTAATGAGACTGTTTGATCCATTGTACTGCATTGAGTAAGAAGTGAAAGAGCTTTCACGAGGTAAAGTGATGATTGCATTAAATGTTTGTTACCTTGTATGCTCAGAAAAAGGCAAACCTAGACTAAGGAATAAGTACTTCATCATTGCACTTCGCTTCCTTTAGCAACTTCCATCCAATTCGAGTTGGATATTTGTTGAACGCAAGTGCTTCTTGAACCAAATCTCGAGACCCAATCTTTTTAATAACCACACTGAAAGCCTTGAAGCACTCGTCAGCGGCTTCACTCATTTCACACTTTGGCCTCTTCAGAGAAAAGCTTACTTCTAAAGGGCTCATTAGCATTCCCTTAAGTCTTTGCGTTGTTCCAAATACACTTCGACATAAAACTACTCCTTCGTCCAGTCGATTTGCCACTTTGTTCGACAGGCCAAGACTGGACCACTCACATCCTTGCCATAAGAAAAATTGTAGCATCTGAAGTTATTATGAAGGCCTAACTCTTCCTTGGCCTTTTTCTGATAATGCAAATCATGGGCCTTGCAGAACGCATCAGCATCCTTACGTCCCCCAAGCTTCGTACAACCCAGATGAAAACACTCAGCCGAACCATGGCATTCAGAGTCAGCTAGTGCAAAAATACTTCATAACACCACAACACCTTTGCAATCATCTTATATAAAGGGAGTCGAAGTCCTGCCTTGAAGAAGCTCTTGTACACAACAACTTCGTCTTTCCCTAGCATCGACGTTGTTTCTTCCCCGGGAAGACGCACATTCACTCTGCAGATATTTTTCCTTCAGAGTAGATCGCCCAATCTCAATGTAGCTCAGCTTCGAAGGCCTATCCTTTGGCATTTCCGCAACAACTCTCGATGATGAGGCCCTCGTTGCCTCAAAGATAGGCAAGGTGTCTTGTCATGCCTGTGAGGAGGTAGGATGAATCACCGATATAGGCCATCTGAGAAAACCTAGGAACTCTCACTAAAAGTGATTCATCCGAAGCTAGCTCTCGAAGTACTTCTGAATGAAAAGCTTCAGAGGCACAACAAATTTTGGCAGCAAGTAGGTAAGGGCAGTAAATGTGATCAGCCCTCACCCCTTGGCCACTTTTATACTAAAGATGCGCGCGAAGCGGCGCGGGTCATTGGAATTATTCCCGCGCAGCGTCCCCTGCTTCTCCCCCCGATAACTCAACTTCCAAGTCACCCGTTTTTACTGTGAATGCATCTTCTTCTTAAACGAGCTTTGGGAAGGTGCTTTTCATATCTTCGGCATAGGGCCTCCAAGTTATAATTTTTGCGATCTAAGCTCATTATGTAGAAAATGAACTCATCCCGCAACGAGCTACTGTTGGGGGCCTTGTATGCCGAAGATCACTTGCCTAACATCTGGCTTCATCATTAACAAGTGTATTTCAGGAATGTTCTCACTGACGGATGAAGCTAAACGTTGACAAAAAGCAGCATACAAAAGCACTTTATCTATACATAAGCAATAAAGATAATGGTCGAAGGCAGTAACTTCGGCCACAAGTCGAAAGGGAAAGGTAGCTGGGTGATGAAGGCTGAAACTTGCGGAGTCAAGAATGAAAAAAGTACATTACTTTCCTAATACCATTTGTAAATGACTTATGTAAAAATGGATGGGCATTATTGTAAATCTGTACAAAATTGGTTTGTCTCCCCTATAAATAGATGAACAGTACCCTGTATAAAGTATCTTTTTCTAGATCTACAACTTTGTAGTGCTTAGCCTTCAAAGAACCATCGTGCATCCTATCACTCAGGAGCCGAAGGTATGCTTGTAAATATATCCAATGTAATAAGAGACATTGAAAATGCCAAGGCAATAGAGATAAGCTCTCGTGTGTTATTTCATATGTCTCTTTATATTACAATTCGCTTATGAGATACGAGCCTATTAGGAAAACCTTCGTCCTTTGAATTGATACTCCGAAGGAATATCGTCCTCTAAACGAAGGTTTTCCTAACACATCAATTTGATTGAGATCAAGTATATGCTATTCTCATATCCTATTGTATGTTTAAACCTTCGTCCTCATATGAATAAACCAAGGGTGTATTATGTCAAGGACGAAGGTTTTTGTGTCTCAACTTTGTGTTGTCTTGTTTTTTATGTCATACAGCAATTGAAAACGAGTGACCAACAATAATGCCCTAACATGTTTGTCTATGTCGTAGGGAATCTCCTAAGGTCAGGCAAATCAAAGTGAAGAAGTTATGCTCAAGAGCGTAACTTGGGTTGGGCTGGTCCTCACCGGACCAGTTCGGTGGTGCACCGTACATTGTTCATAGAGAGCCCAGACTTAGGCTTTGGAGGCCTAGTACACCGAACTAGTCCGGTGGTGCAATAGACCCCCTTCCGTACGAACTCGCAAGTCTCGAGAATTTTATTATAAAGTTCACTGAACCGTCTACAATGGAGGGTCCGGTAGTGCACCGGACCTCGGCTCCAATGGCTCTTTGGTACGCAATGGCTACTTCAACGGGAGGCGGACACATGGCGGTCCGATGTTGTCCCGATTTGGTAGTCGCCAATCAAGATCCTAGGGAACTTGTCCCTGTTCCTAGTCTAGTGGTGCACTAGACCGGTCCGGTGCGCCACCCGAGAGAAGAATTCTAGCAGGTTTTCGGAGGAAGGTTCAACCTCCACTGCACACCAAGCATACCAAGAGCAAGTAATTCACTCATACACATTTGTGAGACACACTGAAGCGATCCGAGCGTTGTTCTAGGGAGATGGTGCTATTCTGTTGTTGTGCGTTCGTGTTGTGGCTTTGCGATGTTGTTCTTTTGCTCTTGTGTGTGTTCTTGTTCTCCCTATTGTTGTTCTAGAGTTGTAACTCTCATTAAATTGTGTACGTTTGTAAGAGACTCCAAATTGTGGAGATCCTTGCAAAGAGAAAAGGTATAAGGAAGATATGTGGCACGCAAGTTGATCATTGGATCACTTGAGAGGGGTTGAGTGCAACACTTGTCCGTCCGGATACCACAACGTGGAGTACGCAACAATTTGAGGCTTGACCAAACCATGGGATAAATCACCTTGCCTTGTGTGTTTGATTCTTTGTGGTTTATTCTTCCTCCCTCTCTTCGAGTTCTTGATTTCACTTGCAATACTGCTCTATGTCAATTTCGCAATCTTGTGAGAGCAATCAAGTGAAAGAACTTTCCTCCTTCTCACTCTCTTGGATCTAGTTTTGCACTAACTTTTATTTTGTGATCCAAATTTGTGTTTAAGTTGAGATTTTTCATGCGTCACCTATTCACCCCCTCTAGGTAACTATCACCAGGGCAGCGGTCCCGAGAGTGCCACGCGAGCTCCTAGCTAGATCTATTTGTGTTTATATATTTTTCACAAGCTCTAAATATTTTATTTGGATTTTTCGTATCGAAATATATTTCTATAAATTTTCTTGAAAATTTAAGAAGCTTTTAGTTTTTTAAAAAAAACTTCATGAAGCATTTACTAAATGTTTTAATTTTAAAAAGACAAAATTGTCTTTGGAACCACATCAAACGAAGATCAGTTTTGAGAATTCAGAGATAAGATGTTTGTTTATAAAGTTTGAGGAGGAAAAATACTATAATTATAGTTTAAATGGACTTTTTACTAGAAAAATTCATTTCACATCAAAGTCAAACTTTATGTTTCCTCCTTGATCACTAAAATTAGAAAATTTGTCTCCTTTAGTTCTCAAAGCCATTTAAGTTATCTCCCTACTTTAGTTAAAAGTGTTTTAGGGTGGTTTTATTATTTTTAGTTAAAATATTCTAATAAACAAATAATATACTAGTTTAAATCATAAAAATATTTAAGCTCTTAAAATTTGTGAGAAAATACTATAAATAGATTGGGACATGAGTAGTCTACGTGAAATATCTAGAAATCATAAAAATATATCTAGAAACTTTTATATTTTTTTCTCGAAAAATGAAAAATATCTACAAAATCTCAAAAAAAATACTAAAACGTTCTAATCAATGTCTAAACATGTTTTTTAAAAAACCTAACAAAAATATGAGATCTGATATACGTTAATATCGAATACATTTATATTGGTTGCATCTCATGTTTTTGTTATAGAAAGTTTCATAACGTATTGCAATAGTTATTAAAAAATTTATAATTTTTAAACATGATTAATTGAGACAACTTGTTGAAGTTTTTAATGTATTTTCACATGCTTTAAATATTTCTAGGTTATCATGTCCTCATCTATTTCTAGGATTTTCGCACAATTTTTATTCTTAGAACTTATTTTTTGTCTAAAGATTTTATCATATGTTTATATGTTTTTAAATTAAAAATAAACGACCTAAAAGCCACTTATATCCAAGACGGTGAGAGTTTAAATAGTTTTAGAAGTTGAGGAAAAAGTTCTTTGTACTATGAGGGAAAAAATAGATTACAACGATTTTCTCGGAGACAAAAAAAAGTTTTTTTCCATCGAGAGCATACATACAATTGTGAACAAATGTTTAGGGATTAGTGAATTTTTTTTATGTCATATAATTTTATTTAGTACCTTATTTACCATCACAAATATCCTATTTTTTCTATAATTTCTTACTCTTTCGTATCATCATTAGTGGCATAAAAGGATAATAAAATTATATGTCATAATCCTTTCTTTGTAACTAGTAATGATATGAAAATATAAAAAATTACATCTAAGTAACATAGAAAGGATTAAAATATTTATGATGGTAAATAAGGTATTAGATAAAATTACAATGGCACAAAAGGAACTGTCCTGAGGGATTATCCAAAGAACATATGCTTAGAGGATTATCTCAGGAACAGGAAATCATTTCGAGAAACGCGGCACCAACCAACCTTATAGTAGTCAAAAGATTCCAATAAACACTTTTGAGTTACATAAATACATATCAGGGATACGGCTGTCACAACATTACACACAAGGGAAATACTATCAATGAAGAATGGTGTGGTCTCTCAAGTTAAGCATGTACGTACCATTTATTGAAACCTCAGTTTGGGTCACTAGTGCCTCTATTCCTACCTCTTCTTATCTCTCCTTTCTTTTCCCCAACACAACCCATTCTAAAGCCTACATAGTTCACGTCTAAATACGCAATGCATGCATGATCGCATAGAAAGGTCCTCAGGAAGATGACACGAGAAGTCGAGAACTATGTTTCCTACTACATTGTGTACACTGTCAGTGATCTCAGCAGACCGGCATAATCCTGTCGGGCCCAATGCATGCAGTATCGCGTATTATGATTAATCCTCGAGCACGGGAACTATTGCAGATGACAGCTCAATATGCGACATACGAACTGCCCCAATCAGCCTTTCTGGGAGCTCGTCGTATGTATTAGCCTGCCAACAATATTAAGGTCAACACTTAAGCGGGTTATCCAATATTTTATGGCTTTTTTTGGCACAAACAGGTGATTCTGAGTAAATGAGGCTTACCTGGACAAGGAAAGCCATATCGACAACTAGTGTCGTTATGACACCGCACACAAGCCCCAAGACTCCATTCGCCACTGTAGACGAGCCAATATCCACATCTATCTGCACGTGTACATTACCATAGTGCAACATAAAATGTGCAAGTCAGTCCATGACTCCCAATACTATTTCTTAGCCAAAAGGGAGACAAACATAAGCTGCAGAAGGTTTCTTGCAGTCTTACTTCTAAATAATTTGAGCCACGTATATAGGTAATGTCAACAGCTTTTCCTAATAGACAAGGAGTGCTGCCAACACTTTGTCGAACAATCCATGAGCCCTGAAATGCAAAGATGAATTGCATCAGACAAAAGGATTTGATTGAATTCACCAGCAAAGATTCATCTTATCCTTTCTTTTGCCTTCTTCACTTTTCACATGGACTTCACAGGATTTCTTTATTCAAAGGTGAATTAAATCAGACAAAAGGATTTGATTGAATTCACCAGCAAAGATTCATCTTCTCCTTTCTTTTGCCTTTCTTAACTTTTCACATGGACCTCAAAAGATTTCTAAAGAAAGGTGGGGATAGAGAGAACTTCACCTTAGGAACTGATGGTATCAACTTGAACCTACTATTCCGAAATTCGTCATCACCATCCACAAAGCGTTGCAATAAGGAGTTTGGTATCAGTTTCTTCGTAACAAAGTAGAAAACCATACTGTAGTTTGTAGTGCCAGGAACCTGCAAAAGCAATCATGCTTGCATTATGTGTTGCTGGTTCACAAGTCACAACAGTGGACAATGATAGTATTGTTACAAGATACATCTATCAAGAGCAACAACTAGAAATGAGTAGCGTAATTAGAGAGTCATCCTTTTAACACTAGTGTACATTACTGTGCATACAAGAGATTGCAATAAAACTATCTATATAAAGGAAAATAAGGAGCAAACAGTGATATGGCTTTGACTCATTTTGAATAGGAATGTCCATGGAAATACTTACTTGTAGATTTATAGCCAATGCAAAGAGCCCCTTCTCAGCCGCTACCTGGAACCCAAGTATAATATTATCAAATGGGGAAAAAGTAAGGACTTAGCAGGAACTGAGCTTCACCACATCAAACACATTCATGGTTAAACACAAAAGGTAAAAAAATGCTAAGCAAGGATTCTTAAATATATACACAGAAAAGCTAAATCTGATAAGGAAGAACAAAACATGGCTCTTGGTGCAACTCATGATGCTACACTAACTCCACATACAAGTGCAACCCTGGCTCTCAGCAACTATGGCTATATCCAAGCATCGTTTTATGTGCCTATCAACATGGACTTCCACAAGCACTAATAAGAACAGATCAGACCCAAAATTAGAGGGTTTGCTTCTCCGTGTTAAAAAAAACTTAGAAGAGGGTGTTATTCATTTCCATTCTTCCTTGTATTAGACACTAGCTAATGATATCAGGATTCAAACATGAACTCACTTGAACTGCACAGCCTTTTCTTCTAGCAACATGATCCATTCGCTTTGCATCTTTAAACCAGTCAACAGCGACAAGCTCCATAAGAGGCTTTCCTGCAGGAATCTATCAAGAAAAAATACCATAAACAATAAGCCCTATAATACAGATAAAATGATTCTGCAGCAGTATTAACAAGATAATAATAAATGTCTAGTGATGATGAAGATCAAAACCTTGCTTTTATCATATACAAAATTCTTGCTTCGAACTCTGAAATTATTTCCATCAGACATTCTCCAGCAGTCACGACTGCTATCACGGTCATCCCGACGTAAATTCCCAGAAAACCCAGATAAATCAATCAGATCTGAATCCTCTTCATTGCGCCCTAGATAGAATTCAGAGTGAACTAGAATATGTGAACCAGACACTTTGTACAGATATTATCAAGGAAAATAGAATATGTACACATATATACCTGACTTCCTAACATCTGCAGCATCCTCAAGATTTGATGGCTGCATAGAAAACATAATCTTGTTTAAAAAATGACAAACGCTTTGCTGGAAAACTAAAAGCAATTCACCAACCTCTGGTTCAGATTCAGGTATCAGAAATTCGTCATCTTCATCAGACTCCTCCTCAAGAACTGTGGAATGTCTGCTTGGATCCATCTGAATGCCGGTTTGTGTAGTACTCTCTTGTGCTTTTCTGCCTTTCTTGGAAGAAACAGATTGAGTCATGTTGACCATAACAGGAATCCTAGGAAGCACTTGACTCTCATCACTTTGTGAAAACCATTCCCTGAGCCCTGTCAGGGGGGGAAGGCACAGTGACTAACAGAGAACATATATCATATTCAGTTTTGTAGTGTTCGAGGAAAAAATATTCAACTTCCTAAATTGAGGGGGGGGGGGGCATGCTGCAGCCTATGTCAAGCAAAATGAAATGGGTACTCATAGGATGCATGGCGAGTACATGATGGCAATGAATCTAACGATACGCCAATTCTGTTGCAGGATTATGCATCACCTACTTAGTGATATTGCATAATATTCCCTCTGTTCCAAATTATAGTGGCCTTTCTAGATACATAGTTTTTTACTTTTTACTATGTGTCTAGATAGAGTATATCTAGGTGCATAGCAAAAGGCTAGATACCTAGACAAGCCAAAATGTCATAATGACCTATAATTTGGGAGAGGGAGTATATGTAATATGCTTGAACAGGCATCCACATGAAAACAGCAACTGTTCCTAATTGTTTGAGGATAAAATAACAGAGGATACTGTAGACCAAGGTGTCCCCCCTCCCAACCCCCTGCAATTCCTTTTGTGGTTATACATTCCTACCCTTAACCCCGCTGATTACACATTACTGGGGACCCCCTTGATTCATGCTGTAAGGTCCATCACTGTGAAGGTGGTAACTGGTAATAGGCTTGAAAGTTGTAGTATCCTGCTGAAAGTGGGTCTCTATACTGCATGAAGTACTGGGCAAGGAAAAATCTCCAAACATCATGATCAACAGAAAACATACAATAAACAGTAGTATTTGTCACAATGGCAACCATTTCAAACACCCAGGAAAGGTACCTCATCTAACATGTAATGGCTCAGCTATGAGCCACCTAACATGACCAAACATAAAAGTGTATGGACACTGGTCAAGACAGCAGCCTCACACAAAAAGGTGCCGTCTCAGTTGAGAAGTTACTCCAAATCCTAGTCGGATTAGATAAACAAATGTTTTCTGAGTACTATGTACAACACAGAAAATTAATAAAGATACCATGTAAATTTTATTCAAAAGCTTATTTGTACCAGCAACACTGTTCAGCATATGAAGTAGGCAATGCTGCTGAAATGAAGGTACATAACCAACCCCCCAGCCCTTCAAATCTATCTGCATAAGATGCTGCACTTGTGTTCGGATTCTTCCATTACGGGATTTCAGGGGAGAAATGTTGAAGCCACCACCTACAAAATGCAAGTCAAAGAGAAGAAAACAAATTACGAAAAGGAATCCTGACTGCCATACATTATTTTTGAACAGACCTGGTTGCTAACTCGGCAACTCGCTATAAATAAACACAAGTTGCAAATGATTGTGTCGTAGTGAATTCATCAGAACAATTTCCTTACTCTCAATATGTGCCCTTACAAATCCTGGTTGTGGACCACAGTTTTGGTGCTCTCTGGATTGAAACAACACAACTGCAAATAAAATTACTGAATATAATCAAATATAAGTCATATAAAATAAATGACTATGGCCCTGTCTGAATGCAAAGTATTTCTGGAGCACTGGATAAATAATATGGTTTGCAAAATACCTTTTCCCCCCTAAAACACAGTTCTGTATGTCTTTGGCTTATAAAATCACAGTTTCATAATACCAAAGTTTTGTATGTATTTGGCTTATAAAATCACAGTTTCATGATACCACAGTTTTCTAAAAGTACTCATCCAAACAGGCCCACGTGTTCATGTATACATGTAGATTGCAAGGAACATGGCTATGTGTAAACCTAAGGGGTTGTTTGCATCTCAAGTTTTACAAAAACTAAATTCCTTAAGACTTGTTTTAGTTTGCCATCTGTGAAACATTGTTTCAAGTATATTCAAAGTTCCATGTTTTAGCAAATCTGACTCACAAGATCAGGGCCGAGCTGAGAAAATTTGAGGCCCTGAACGAAATTTTAAAATTAGACCTACCTTTAGATAGAAAAATACAACTATATTAATGCATATCTTATAGTAATATCGTACAATGCAATAGAATAATTAACAAACATATCTATTGAACTCTTCATTTAAACAACATTATTCTTTTAGTGTTTCTTTAAATGAACTCTTCAAGTATATGGTCATATTCAATCTTCTCTAAAAGCACTTTCAAGTGCAATTGTGGCCAAATCAGTAAGTCTTTGTTGTGTCATTATACAACGTAAACAAGACTTCAATAACTTTAATTTTTTAAAAAAAACACTGAAACCATCCGCACGGGCCCCTATACATACACATATACTACATTAGAAAAAAATTGGGGGCCCTCCAAAATGGAGGCCCTGTACCGTCGCGCAGCTAGCACACCCATCCTCTCGGGCCTGACAAGATGATGTTTATCAAACCAGTGTATGCTGTGATTGCACGGGTACCAGAGCATAGTTGGATCCTAAGACGTGATAGCAATGGGAAGAGAGGAAGACCGAAGTTGACATGGGAAGAGGCAGTAAAAAAGAGGATGAAATATATCCAAAGTTTTAGCCTTAAATAGGAGTGCATCGAAAACAGTTATCCATGTGCCTGAAACCCTGAACCTTGACTTGTGGATTTTATTGGGTTTTTAACTCCTACCCCAACTTGCTTGGGAGTTGGGACTAAAAGGCTTTGTTGTTGTTGCTGTTGTTGTTGAGTGATCGCTGCGATTGTTTCACTATCGAAGAATTTCGTATTTTCATTGATTCATGTAACTAAATATCCTTTGACGATAACAGTAAATTTGCAAGATGGCGGATTTTGTGTCATTCTTATCAGAGCCTACAATGAAAAAGTTCAAGTACTACCGATCCAAAGTTCCAAATACACTAATGAATAAAAAGTAATAATATATGCCTATTAAAATTCAACTTTCTAAAACTCCTCACAAATTCTGTTTTATGAAAATAAATTTCTAATCTTGAGATTTAAACAACCCAAAGTACCAGAGTACCAACCATAGCTTCCATCATCATTGCGCCGCCAATAGCGCACATAACAAAGATCACGAGGCCAAACAAACCTGGCAATGTATTCAACAAATCCATGACAGGCTTTAAAAAATAATTAAATAACCCTGAATTAATGGAGATTGTGATAAAACTTTAATCATGAAATACAAGAGTCAGTATTTAATCCATGTTCCTATTAAATATAGTACAACAACATAACACCAACCAATTAAAAAGCCAACAAGTATATAGCATTAATGTAACACATGTGGCATCATGTCATTATTTGACCAAAAAAAACAATGTGACATGATTTTGCAATGATTCCACACTTCATGTGGAATACAGAAGGTCACAGAAGAATATATCCAGCAAAAAGTAAAACATACATTGGGAACCAATCCAGCTGCAGCCTATGGTATAGTATTGCAGTGTGGCCATCAACCTCCTCTACCAGACTACCATACTGAAAGCTGCAGTCCCACCTTACAGAACAAAAAAGAAAATAATATGGATAAGTTTAAGGAAAAGAATAATGCACAATTGTAGAGCAAATTTATCAAAACTCAAAAGTGAAAAGAAAGAATTACTCAAAACGTGAAGTATCCATGCTCATAACAAGCTGAAATATAGCTTCACAGGAGGCTTCAACCACACCAACAGCCTTCATTGCTCTGCTACAACTTCTTGCCTATGAATAGCAAACAAGCATCAGGCAACATGAGAATGTGGCTTCGATTTAAACTACTTGTACATAGCTATACACATCAACAGCTTACAAGGTAATCAACATCTTGGAGCTCCTCAAAAATGCGGAGGCCTGAAGAAATAAACACCACATCAGAAGAGCAGCCCAGTTACATAGCAGAAAAACAAAGTTGTGAGCAAAACAGAAGTTCTTGCCATTCTGGCATCTGACAAGGCGCCAGTGTCCTCTAGAGAAAACTTGGTCAGGGCTTCCTTGATTTGATATTCCCAAATCATTTTCACGGGTCCAATCATATAATGATTCGGGAGGGCCTACAAAAGGCAGCAGTAGAACAATTATTTGTTAAGCTTTGAAAGCAAATATATAGCTAGCTTACTTTCTTGTATGTGCATGTGGAAGCGAACAGGCAAGCCATGTTAGATGGCATGTTACAGACCATTCCCGATTGTTGTTCTCCTTAGCAATGATCGCTGATTTTCCTCTTCATCTTCCTCTTCATGACTGTACCTACCATTAGAGAATATGGGCACATATTATTTTGGTAGAAGTCCATAATTCTGCATATTACCATGCAACAGACAAAAATAAAATTACACTCAAACACTAGTAGAGTTTGAGGTTTGTCGAGTATACACAAACTTGAGTTAAAATGCATTCAACAGACTAGAGACAATTTTCCTTCTTTTTTTTTGAACAAACGCAGGAGAGCTGCGTCACGTGTCATTATATTAAGAAGAAAAAAAACATAGGAGAGACAAGACTTGTCAACCCGTAATACAAAAGCCCCTAGGCCGAGACCCCCCTGAGGCCCTGACATTAACACAACGCGCCACGCACACAGAGCAACAACCCGACCAAAACGACCACCAGCAGGCAAACTGCTAGGGTCCCCTAGGGAGCTGGCGCAGGAGGAGGTCCTGCAGAGCTGATGCACCAGCCAAGCACCAAACGCTGACCTCCTCAATCACAGCACTCTGAACTCGCTGGGTGCAGGGCACAACCCCCTCAAACACACAAGCATTACGGTGCTTCCAAATCTCCCAAGCGACCAATTTTCTAGATGAGTTGAGGCACACACTTACTCAGTGTTACTTATTTAAGACCATAAAAGGTTTAATGTTTATATCACAAAGTAGCATCTCAGAAGAATATCATCTAAACAAGAACAATCATCCTGTCAATGTGATGTTTTCAGAAATACTAGCTGTTTAGAGCCCAAATAAGAAAGATGAGAGATGTGACCAAAGCATTGCCAAACTGGTACAAGTAATGTGTTAGCAGAGAAGGGTATCAAAAAATGCTTTAGCTGCTGATGGTGAAGGGTTCAGCATAGAAACAAACGCAACTGTTATGGTTGCTAGATCGAGGGATTAGAGAGGGGTATCGATGGACAGGAACGTCGGCCGGGGGCCTCTGCCCATGGCCGAGCAGAAGAAGGGTTTCTCCCTTCTAATAATTGCCTACTTTATTTCTCACTCATTGATTACATAAATAGGCCAGCTGGCTGCCCCTATGTAGTTAGAGATCCTTATCTCCTTAAAACTCTCCTAAAAACTCTCAACAACTACTAACTGATGACCTTCCTAGATAATCTCAACTAATCTCCTAAATAATCTCAACTAATCTTCTAATCTTATCTCTAACTATCCTTATCTAATCCCCCCCGGAGGGCCCATGGCTGCTGCTGCCGCAGCCCCTCCATGGGCCTCCTTAGGCCCTGACAGCAACATTAAAGTGCAATATGGTAGAACCGTAAAAGTGAAAATAGAAGCATAACTGGCAACAGAGCCATGAAAGTCAGCTACTTACTGACTTTCGTGGTCAGATGAAGAAGATTTCCTTCCATTTTCTAAGCTAGCCTCTTGCTGCGATGTGCTAAAGGCCTTGTTCCCATCACTCAACGCTACTCCTTGTCGCTGCACCATTCAAAAAGAAACAAGTGTAAACCATACGAAAAATTGCTATTACTTAGATTCATAATCAGGGGTGTGAATTGCTGTCCCTAAGGGTCTCCAACCAGGGACGGAGCCAGAAAAAAAAATTAGGAGGGACTGAACTAAATTGCTACAGTATATTAACCCCTTCCATGTTATACCGTGTACACTTTAAATTTTAGGGGAGGCTCTAGTGGGGCTCAATGAACTCGACAGCGGTAGGGGGGGGGGGGGGGGGGGGGGGGGGCTCGAGACGCACCGCTGGCTCCGTCCATGTCTGCAACGACCCTTTTTACTTCAATTATGAGTACTAGCTTTCAAAAATGTGACCAGATTTTGTAGTAGTGACTAAAGAGGGTCGGTCAAGACCCTTAGGAGGCATCCATTTGCATCCCTATTCATAATCACTTTCATGTTCTAGTGGTACTTTGCGATATGATTAACAGAATTGGCACAGCTTAGGGTCTCCACATGTCGAACCTGATCGATTACCATCTCAATTTTCTCCTTCCAAATTAGAGCTTCCTGTATGTTGAATGCCGCCATCTGATACATGCCACAAATAGGAATTGAGCAAAATGAGTGATATTTAACTGAAGCCGTAGGATGAAAATCCAATGACCTTTATCATAACATTTAGCGCAAAAGAGATGAGATGGGAAAAAAACTTAGCAGCGATACAAAGCAGTTTGAAATCCAGTAATCTACTGTTGAATGCACTAAACAAAGTGAAGTTGCTCCGAATGAATACATCATTGATTTACCGTGATGCGGTTGTGCTTCTCCCTTTTGTTATAGACGCATAAGACATAAAGCATCTGCAGCAGGAGAAGTAATGCCCGAACGAAATCATCGTCCCAGACTCCCAGTCATCGCAGAATTATGATAACAAAAAGGAAGAAGAACACCAAAAAGAGATGAGAGAGAGGAAAACAGTTGTACATGTCCATGGTGCATCTTGAGCCCCCTGTCCTCGACCCTGCAGTTGCCATCGATGTGAAGGGACTTGATGGGGAGCTTTCCCCCGACCTTGTCGGCCTTGTGCTGCGGCTTGCGCTTGTAGTAGGACAGCATCCGTGGCTCCAGCACGAAGTAGCGGGTGTGGACGAAGGACCTACCGATCTTGCGCCGACCGTAACGGATCATCCACCCCTCGTATACCACCGACGAGGAAGAGGACGACGACATCACCCCCCTCCCTCAGATCCCTCCCTCTCCTCAGTAGCAAAAACACAGCACCAGACGACGACCGATTCGATCCACCAAACGCAGCTACAGCAGCTGCTGCTTAGCTCCTCTCCTCTCCTGGATTCTTCTCGGGAATAGTGGACTCCTAGTCGTCTGCTCCGTCGGCCTCGGTGAGATCGAAATCGAAGAATGGGTGCAGAAGAGAGGCCATGGACGCAACGCAACCAACAATGCATAGTGCAAACCATCGTTGCTGCTGGGCCGGCTTCTTTAGTCAGTCACAAGGCCCGAATATCCTCCACGCTTGCGATTCCCTGTCTAATGGGCTATTTTTTCTTTAAAAAAGGGATAGGCTAAACTTAGGGGGTGTTTGAATGCACTAATAGTTCAACTATTAGCTATTTTTGGTAAATTAGTTAATAGTTAGGTAGTTATTTATTAGCTAGCTAATTCCACTAACAAATTTTAGCCAACTAACTATTAGTTGTAGTGCATTCAAACACCCCCTTAGAGAGATACATACTTAGTAGGTGTTTGAATGCACTAAGGGCATGTTTGGTTTGTTACCTCAATTGTCACATTTTGCCTAACTTTTCTACCTAAGGTTAGTTATTCAATTCAAACGACTAACCTTAGGCAAAGTGTGGCATATTTAGGCACAAACCAAACATGCCCTAAAACTAATAGTTAGTTGGCTAAAAATTATTAGTGGAATTAGCTAGCTAACAAATAACTACCTAACTATTAACTAATTTACTAAAAATAGCTAATAGTTGAACTATTAGCTAGGGGTGTTTGGATGTCTCAACTAATTTTAGTGACTAACTATTAGTTTTAGTGCATTCAAACACCCCCTTATACGAGCTAAGGACTAAGGAAATATAGAGGTTATTATTATTATTATTATTATTATATGAATTTACTTATATGGGCTAAGCTATCTAGTTTCGTAAAGCCGGATTTCTAAATATCGGTGTGATAATAGTAAGGTCATATACCTTGTGAATCCCACACATTTAGGCTTAGTTTGGCAGTAAGAAAAAATTAGCCCACCAAATATTGCCCGTCGTTGAACACTAATGGAGTGTTTAGTTTTAGAAATAATGTAGTCCATCATTATTAGGGATTTTCTCAAATGCTATGAGTTAAGAACAAGACAATATAAAAATGTTCAATATTAATGTCCTTCGTCCTTCGAAGCATTATTTTTCCAAGAATATAATGATCTTCGGACGAAGGTTACGAAAGACATACCTTCATCATCTCGACATATACATATATATATATATATGATTATTAACAACGAATGAAACATGTAAAGCATAAGAAACAATATGAACAATAACATCATCATATATATATATATATATATATATATATATATATATATATATATATATATATATATTTCTCAGTATATAATCGTAAATCAATATAAGAACAATATTGAATTATATTTAGTACCTTCGGCTTGACAGAAAGTAAAGGTACAAGCGTGACGCAAAAAGCAAATGACCAGTCCGCCTGAACAGTACGGGAGTACTGTTCATTTATTTATAGGCACGGGACGCAGCCCTTATGAAATTACATTCGTACCACTTACATTTGCTAATGATTCTAAAGTAATTCATTGAGGTTTAAGTAGTCTTTTCCCTTTTAAGTCGGTTCTCTTTCCAGCTGCCATGCCGAAGCCCCCTTCCGTGTAGCTTCAGCGCTGCGTCAACCTTCGTCACAATCAAGCTCCATATCATGTCTGCTTTCATCATGAATCCGAAGATACCTGTCCATAAACCATACTTGGAAGACATTGTTAAATTATGTTTTTGAGGACCTTCGAAGGACGAAGGCCCCCAACAGTAGCCCCTCGCAGTATTAATCTGTTAACAAATTCAGACTGCGACATGGACGAAGGCCTTAAGCCGAAGGTCCGAAAAAACACCTTCCCTTTGCTAGAATAGCAACAGTCAATGACAAATGGGACCCTCCAAATTGGAGCGCACTAGGTGTATAAATAAGAACTCACCCCGAGCACACTTGGTACGCTACTTGCCGCCTCATTGTTTGCTCAATTTTTTAGCCCTTGCTTACCAGCACTTGCTTAGCTTCTTAGACTTCCTAAGCTTCGGTTTTAAGGACACATTTTCACCATTTTCGAAGAAAAGATGTCTCAAGACAAAAAAGTTGCTGCTGAGACGAAGCTGAGCGAAGAGGTGAAGCTCCTTGAGGAGAAGACTGCTGGATTTGTAGAGTCAATAGCGAAAACAAATACAGAGAAGATTACAAAAGAGATACTTGAAGGCTTGTTTGAAGATACCGATGATAGCGACAGTTATGATGTAGAGAGTGGAGGCAAAGACTCTAAAGATCGGCCCTAGCGGCCAAGTCATGCAGTCTTCGGGAAATCGACTATCAAGCAGAGTCATCTTGACCATATGAGAGGAAGGTACTTTCGAGATATGTCTATTGTTAGGGCTGACGTAGACAGGGTCGTTCCTGCTCCTGAAGAAAATGAAGTTGTGATCTACCGAAGCTTCTTCAAAGCTGGACTTCGGTTCCCGTTAAGCAGATTTGTTGTTGAAGTTTTAAAGATATACCAATTTTTTCTTCACCAGATCACTCCCGAGGCAATTGTTAGAATGGGGATCTTCGTCTAGGCTGTGAGAAGTCAAGGTCTAGAGCCAAGTGCAAGGTGTTTTTGCAGTATGCACGAACTTTCGTATGATACGAAGCCCTGGGATAAAGAACAGTATCATAAAAATTTTGGTTGCTATAGCTTCGTTGCTCGCTCTGGCTCAAGCTACCCAGTGCCAACGTTTCAGAAAAGGTGGCCCGGGGCCTAGATGGAAGAATGGTTTTACGTGAAAAATGATTTGAAGTCGAGAGAAGATATTAAAGAAATCATTATGCGACCCATCTGGTCCCACTTCGGTCTCCGAAAGCTGAAGGTAGAAATTGATGAGGCAGCCGAAGCATGCCGAAGGGCCTTCAGCACAGTTTGCTCTTTTATTGGGACAAGAGACTTAGTTGAAGAACATGTAGCCTACAGGATATGACCACTGATAGACAGTTGGGAAATTCCAAAAGAAAGAATCACTAACCCTAGCGAAGGTGGTTTGGTTCGATTGAAATACACCTTCAGGTTTGGAGACCAGTTTGTCGAACCAGATGATGAATGGCTGAAGTGTGTTGAAAGTACTAGCGATGAGCTACTTGAAACATATTCCAAGTCCGAAGATAATGCATTATCTGCGGCCTTCGGGGGCCGAAAAAAGAAAAGATTGAATAGAGTTTTTGATGCTATTGGATTTGTGTACCCTGATTACCGCTACCCGCCACGGGGACAGAAAAGAAAAGGTACAACCTCTGGAAAAGTTGCTACTTCGGCTGCTCCAAGCGAGCCTGCGCCGAAGAGGAAAAGGTTGAAGGTTCTTACTTATCGGCCACGCTACATTGAGCCGGTCGCGGTGCCTGATTTTGGCGGGGAAACTTCTTCAGCTGCTGCTCCAAAGGAGCCTACTCCTCTTACACAGAAGGCTGAAGAACCGGCTACCATACCGAAGGCGCCCTTAGTCGAGATAACTGAACCAAAGGCTGATAGAGATAAAGCCGAAGAACCAAAAACTGAAGAAGCAAAAAGGTTAGAGATTTTAAGTCCTTCGACGGAAATAACGGTGCCGACGGCACAAAAAGGTCTTGCGGCAACTCCGAAGAGGAAAAGGATGGTAAATGTATTAGATGTGCTAGAAACAGTGACGGCTTTAAGGTCTACTCCTCCAGGGAAAATCGTCGAGGCTTCGAAATTGCAAATCGAAGCTGAAACAAGACCAGTCGAAGCTGCCGCAAGCCAGGCCAGTGCCGAAGCTGAGCCTTCAAAGCCCGCTAATGAACAACCTTCGGAATTCGAAGAGAAAGCAGCAGAGGAAGAGGCTAAAGAACAAAGTTTGCCTGAGAAAACTCCCACATCTGGTCCCGAAGCTTTAAAAGAAAATATTGAATATATCATCTGTCATGCTTCGGGAAAGAAACTTTCTAAAGAAGAAGAACAAGAAGCCCAACACTATGCCCAGAAGCTGAAAAATCCAAAAGGGGCATTAGTGTTCAACGGCAGCGGAGAAGAGGATTTTCTGTACTGTTTCCCGGACAATAAGGAGATATCTGTCTTCCGGGAGATGAGCAGAAGCTTTAGATTTCCAACATTAGAAGATGGGCTTTCAGTACTGTCGAAGGATGAATTGGCCGACAGTTTAGCATATAATAGTATAAAGGTGTGAAAATCAATTTTTTTGTACTTAAAAACGAATTTTTTCATTTGCTTATACTCAATACTATACTTCTTTTGCAGGGCTTGATCCTTAGCAATGCTCTCAGGGCATAGAAAAATATCGAAGACGAAGGATGCATTATTAATTTTAGAAGTAATTTCAGAAGTAATTTCAGAAAAATATCCTTAGCAATAACCTTCGTTCAGAAGTAATTGAACTAAGGAACGAAGGTCTTGAAAAAGACAAAATATTAATTTCATTGGTGAGCAAAATAAAAGAAGACGAGGCTACTTCCAAAGCCCAAGCTGAAGCCCAGAAATGTGAAATTGAAGACCTTCGGAAACAGCTGGCTGAAGCCAAATTAAAGTGCGCTGTTACCGAAGCTAAACGAGATGCCAGTGATTACTGAAAAAATTATTGTGAAAAAATAGTTGCAGAGCTTCGCGCATCAAAAGAGAGATGTTTTGAAAAATCTGTAGAGTGTGTAAAGAAGATAAAGACTAGCTTCGCCAACGTGGGCGCGTATTCAAGCGAAGAGAACTTCATACTGGGCGACCCTGAGGGCGTAATCAAGTGGATCAGCGGTGAGGCCGAGGCCTTTGAAGAGATTTTGAGTAACCGCGGGGACGTCTGTGCCTTCTCTAGTGCGAGGGGAGTTGCAGCTATTTTGGAGAAGTCAGGTTGCGAACATGTTAAAACCTTGGCTCAGGCCGAAGCTGCCTTCTCCATTGATGATACGAAGGACCTCTCGGCCGAAGCAAGCTTAATAGGCAGAAAATTTTTTACTGACATCTGGGAAAATGACGGCCGAGGGATGGCTCATGAAATAATAAAGAAAAGCGAAAAAGATACTCATGATGCTCGAGAAGCAACGAAAGCAGCTGAAAAAGCTGCGGAGCTCGAAAGACGAATAGTATTACTTAATGGCTTTTAACTTTGTCGTATATTTTTGTGACTTCGAACTAATTTATGTCTTCTACCGCAGCTGAACTATCTCCTCCCCCAGAGCCATTCGACTCGCTGGCCGACCCAGAGATAAAGAAAACAATAGATATTATTAATATGGCCGAAGCTATTGTGGATGAAGTTGTTACCAAGCTGCTAACCGAAGCTGCTGAAAAAGTTCTGAAGGAAGAAGAGTAGCTATTGTAAAAACATTTTTTAAGATATTAATGTAATATTTACTGAACTAAATCTGTAATACTCGATGTTTGTATCTTTGAATGTAATATGTAAATTGCTTGTAATTCAGTTTTTTACGATGCATGAAACTTTATGTACATACCGTTTTTGAGCCTTCGGCGAAAAAACACCTTTCCTTTTTTTTATGCTTCGTGAAGAAATTTATACTTCGTAGAGAACATCCAAGCGTCGTAAAAACATTAATGCTTCGTAAACAATAGATTTCTTCCTCCACATCAGAGCTAATGAAGTTGTGGTTCTTCAAAACTTATTTTGTGCCTTAGCACAATTTCTCTTTTTCGAAGCATTCTCCGAAGATCAACATTGTATTCCCTTCTTGTGCCATTGATGCAATATGATGTATGATGTTATGTTATGCGAAATAATGTGATGATGTTATGTTATGTGAAATGATGTTTATGCCGAAGACACACACTCACACCCCCATAGTGGAATACACAATCTCTTTGCCGCTTATTTTTCGGTGTATCAGCGCTGACTTTTCGCTGTAAGTTCTGCATTCCCTTGGTAAAGTCTTTTGAACTTATTCGCCTTCTATTTTGGCGGTATTCGCATTGACTTTCACGCTTCGCCTTATATTTCGGCGGTATTTGGTTCTGCATTCCCTTTGGAACGACTTTTGAGCAGAAAACTTACACTGCGCTCCCTTAGGAACGACTTTTTGTAGCTTCGGTAAACTTACGCTGCGTTCCTTAGGAACTACTTTTTGTAGCTTTGGTGATACTTGCAATGTGATTTTTAGCCCCGCATTCTCTTAGGAACGACTTTTGAGCTTCATCAATTTTTGGACTTCGTGAGTCTGTGGAGAAGATATATTTCACTATGGCAAGAACGAAGCTATTACAAGAAATTGAAAATGGCAAGAAAACTAGGTTTACAATAATTGTTCCTTGTTAAAAAAGAAAATGACAATGAATGTAAAAACTGTTTCAGGGGTAGGATATCTCTCAATAGATATGTTTCGATTCTGGCACAGTACTGTTGACTGTGCGAGCTTCGGACTCCTCCCTGAAATCTCGCTGATGATGAGTTTGTTGGCTCCCTTCTGGCTGCTGGCCTCGTGAATATGCAGGTTGTAGTGGTGGAGGAGGTGGAGGCTGTGGCCAAGATGCCTGTGGCTGGCTAGCCGAAGCAACAGAAGCTGCAGGATGGTTACCCACATACTCTGGTATGTAGGGTGAATGATACGAAGCAGTGTGCATGACCTGCTTCGGCTGGTTGTGCTGAGCTGCAGCTTCTGCTATTTCCTTTTGTTTCTGGATGGTGCCATGGCACATCCTTGTAGTATGGCCCTTGTCCTCACCACAGAATAAGCAATAAATTTTTCTAGGCTGATCCCCAAACCTTCCTCCGAAGCCCCTGGCGCCTCTGCCTCTTGGAGCTAGCGGCTGGAAAGAGCTTTGTTGCTGCCCCGAAGCTTGCGAGGAATACTGTGGCCTCTGTTGTTGACTTCCTCTGTCATCACTCTGAGTAGAGTGAATGGATCTGACATTCCTTGTGTGGATTCTTCTTCCGAAGCCCCTGGTCATCTCAGAGAACCTGTAGGCTTCCTCCCTTCTTTGGCGAAAGTCATTGTCAGCCCGGATGTATTCATCCATTTTTTTTGAAGCAGCTTCTCCAAAGTCTGTGGAGGCTTTCTAGCGAAATACCGGGTAGTAGGTCCTGGACGAAGCCCCTTGATCATGGCCTCAATGACAATTTCATTGGGCACTGTAGGCGCTTGTGCTCTCAGACGCAAGAACCTTCGGACATATGCCTGGAGATACTCCTCATGATCTTGCGTACATTGAAACAGAGCCTGAGCTGTAACTGGCTTCGTCTGAAAGCCCTGGAAACTTGTCACCAGCATATCCTTGAGCTTCTACCATAAAGTAATAGTTCCTGGCCGAAGAGAAGAATACCACGTTTGGGTCACATTCTTAACTGCCATGACAAAGGACTTGGCCATGACAGCTGCATTGCCTCCGTATGAAGATATAGTTGCTTCATAACTCATCAAAAACTGCTTCGGGTCTGAATGCCCATCATACATGGGAAGCTGAGGTGGTTTGTATGATGGGGGCCATGGGATAGCCTGCAGTTCTGCTGCCAAGGGAGAAGCATCGTCAAAAGTAAAGGTACCATGATTAAAATCATCATAGCATCCATCATCATCGAACAAGTCTTCTTGATGAAGCTCCCTGTGTTGGGGCCTTCGTTCTTGTTCATCTTGAGCAAGATGGCGTACTTCTTCAGTGGCTTCATCGATCTGCCTTTGAAGATCAGCTAGCTTGGCCATTTTTTCCTTCTTCCTTTGTACTTGTTGATGAAGCATCTCCATGTTTCTGATTTCTTGGTCCAACTCCTATTGGAGTGTTGGACTAGTGGCTTTCCTCTTTTGGCTTCAGGCCTCTCGAAGAGAGAGGGTCTCCTGGTTTGGGTCCAGTGGCTGCAGAGCGGCAGCCCCTGTCGCTGAAGCTTTCTTTGGTGGCATGACAAAGGTCAGTGCTTGCCGAAGGTGGTCGAAAAGGATTCACCGGAGGTGGGCGCCAATGTTGGGGACTTGTTCTCAAATGCTATAAGTTAAGAACAAGGCAACACAAAAAATGTTAAATGTTAATGCCCTTCGTCCTTCGAAGCATTATTTCCCTAAGGGTATAATGATCTTCGGACGAAAGTTACGAAAGACATACCCTCATCATCTCGACACACACACACACACACACACACACACACACACACACACACACATATATATATATATATATATATATATATGATTATTAACAACGAATGAAGCATGTAAAGCATAAGAAACAATATGAACAATAGCATCATATATATATATATATATATATTTCTCAGTACATAATCGTAAATCAATATAAGAACAATATTGAATTACATTTAGTACCTTCGGCTTGACAGAAAGTAAAGGTACAAGCATGACGCAAAAAGCAAATGTCCAGTCCGCCTGAACAGTACGGGAGTACTGTTCATCTATTTATAGGCAAGGGACACAACCCTTTTGAAATTACATTCGTACCCCTTACATTTGCTAATGACTCTAAAGTAATTCATTGAGGTTTAAGTAGTCTTTTCCCTTTTAAGTCGGTTCTCTTTCCAGCTGCCATGCCGAAGCCCCCTTCCGTGTAGCTTCAGCGCCGCGTCAACCTTCGTCACAATCAAGCTCCATATCATGTCTGCTTTCATCATGAATCCAAAGATACCTGTCCATAAACCATACTTGGTAGACATTGTTAAATTATGTTTTTGAGGACCTTCGAAGGACGAAGGCCCCCAACAATCATCTTCTCACTCCTCACTTTTTTGTTTGGTTTGTGGAATGGAGTGAGTTAATACATCACCACCTCATTCCTCATAGTTAGTTGTTTAGTACTAATATGTGGAATGGAGTCATCCCACCAAATTTGAGAAATGGATCCATGATGCACCACTTCATTTTGGATAGAGTGATTCATCAAACCAAACACCTCATAAATCTGGCATATCGATAATTGGACGGTCCAGCATGATAACCCGGATGGTCCGTAATTAGATTAATTTAGACTAGATCATTATCCCTTGTGTGATTATATTAACAACTCGCGGGAATTGTTAAATTTTGCCTAGAAAGGGCTACAGACCTCCCCTATATATATAAAGAGTATGACCGGTTAAATCATCCAACAATCGAACCAAAATCCAGTTTTATCTTATCCCTACTATATTAAAGCACCAGTTTTGTGGTTCTACGGTTCCACCTGTCATCGTATCACTCACATTTAAATTAAAAAATGCTAAAATTATATATACAAATGGGGATTCGGACTAGAGATGGCCAAACGGGCCACCCGACCCGGACCCGGTGAAGCCTAGCCCGGTTTAGGCCTGGTCCGCTAGGCACGGTTAGAAAACCGGGTCGGGCCTTCCAAGTCTGCGGACTCGTTTCCCTGTCTGAGCCCGACCCGCTATGGGGCTAAACGAGGCAGGCCGGTCCGGTAAGCATGGAAAAAGCGAGGCAAAAAGCAGGCTAAGCGGGCCAGTAATCACGGTTTAGTGCAAAAAACACGAGCTTGGTGGGCTTAGAGGTAAACGGGCCAAGACGGGCTAGCCCGGCGGGCTTGGTTTCTTATCTGAGTCTGGTCCGCTTATTTGTGATGGGCCGGCCCAGGCCCGTATAAAAGTGGGCCGGGCTCATATTGAGACAAAAAATGTGCCGGGCTTTTTGGGCTTCGGGCTTTCTGTACATCTATAATTCGAACCATGGTTGTTGTCTCTAAATCCATATTCGCATCCACCAAATCAACACAACACACATGTTTTTATGTTTATATTCTATATTTAATAATAATAGAACAAGTAGCAGAGTGCGGGCACTTTGCTAGTTTACTTTATGCATTAGTCTTAGGAGTAATTATAGTCTAGTTGTAGTTTCCCAACCTTCAATCTTCATCTTTCTTTAGCTCTATGTCGTCTAGAGTAGCTTTAGATGGTCTACTGATGTCAAAGCAATCCTAAGATCCTTCCTCCCTAACGGGGTCCCTTCTATGAGGCAAGATCTTGGTTCCATCATAGCTCTCTACGCCATCGCGAATGGTCCATCACATACACGCGAACGGTCTACATGCCTGTAACGCCCTGAATTTGGGGGTAGATTTTTTTCTTCTTTTCCCTCACCAAATTCGGGCGTTACTCTCTTTTCTCTTTCCTATTTCGCTCCTTCCTCCCAATTTCAAACCCGTATAGTGACGGTGTCCGTGTCATGTATAAACCAAAACCTAAGTGTTATGGGTGTTGCATCATGCCGAGGCGCATTTCTTTGTCTGATATCGCGTGTTCGTCTCGTTCTGTCTCGGTTTTCGGTTCGCGATTGGAGCCGTGTCATGCGTCTTTGTTTGGGTTGTGCGTGTCGTGGGTTTCGATCCGCGAAGTGGCCCGGCCCAACCCAACCCAGCCCAGCCCGGTCCGCCTGGCCCGGCCCTGCGTGCCCCTGGCGCCCACCCCCCCATGCGCCCCCCTCTCCTCTCTCTCTCATTTGGATCTCCCACGCAACAACTTCCCTCTCCCTCTTTCACCTCTCTCTCCCCGTGGTGCCCTAGGAGTTGGAGACGGCGATCACCGGAATTTGGACCCCGAGGTGAGCTCCCCTCCCCTCCCCTCCTCCTCTCTCTCCCTCTACCTCCTCTTCTTCCTCCCCCGCGCGCGCCCTCCCTTTCCCCTGCTCGCGCGCGCCCCTGCCCCTCCCCTACGCGCGGCGGCGCTCGCCCGCCCCGCCCCCCCCCCCCGCGGCGGCGACCCCGACCCCGCCCCCTGCTCACGCGTGGTGGCCCCGACCCCGCCCCCTGCTCGCGCGCGGCGGCCCCGACCCCGCCCCCTGCTCACGCGTGGCGGCCCCGCCCCGTCCCCCTGCTCGCCGGCGCGCGGCTGCCCCCCGCTCGCCCCCTGCCCGCGGCGGCGTGCGGCCCCCGCCCTTGCCCGCGCGGCGGCGCCCCGGCACCGTCCCCCTGCTCGCCCGGCGCGGCCCCCGGCGGCTCGGCCCCGGCGCGGCTCCGGCGCGGCCTCCCAGGCCCCGGCGCAGCCCCAGCCCCCTACGCGCGGCCTCGGCCCCCTGCGCGCGGCATCCCGGCCCTCGGCGTGGTTCGCGTGGCCTTGGCGTGGCCTCGCGCTTCCCCGTTTACCGCTAGCGCGTTCCCGCGTGCGCAAACCCGCGCTCGCGGTGATTATTTTTGGTCGGTAGTCAATGTCAAGCTCCGTTAGTTAGTGTGTTGCGTCGTGCGCTTCGTCGCGCGACGGATTTGTCTAATTTCAGATTCTATTTATGTGTTGCGTCGTGCGCTTCGTCGCGCGACGGATTTGTCTGATTTCAGATTCTATTTATGTGTTGCGTCGTGTGCTTCGTCGCGCGACAATCCATTTTAATTTCAGGTTGTTTAAGGTGTAACGTCGTGCGTGTATTCACGCGACGTTCCACTTTAGACTCAGTCTAGTCGACGTATGCCGTCGTGCGTTTCGTCGCGCGAAGCTTAACGTCTCTTTATAACTAATGCGAAGTGCCTCGTTGCGTGCTCGGTCGCGCGACGAGTCGCTAATTTCTTAATTCGTTTTAGAGTGCTATGTCGCGCGCCTCGCCGCGCGACGATTCTTTTTATTTATCTTCATTCGCTTATAATGATTAGACATGAAACATGACTTTACTTTACGCTAAACATAGTGTCTACATTAGCTTCCTTCTATTAAACGAGTGGTTAATTTATAATCATGTAACGTGATCGTTTCTCGACTGTCTTTTTCTCTTTCTCTCTTAATCGTAGTTGCGAGCCCGCGTGGAACGTCTGTTTACTTACTGCATTCTATTGTATGGTGTATTGTTCTTTTGTATTAAATATGTGGATGTATGTATGTTTGCAATCGCATAGAGAACGATTCGGTCGAGGAGCCCGAAGAACTCGCAGGAGAAGCCCCTGAGCAGCAGTCGGTTGGTGGAGGCAAGTGTCCCTTGACTTATCTCTGTCGTATTCATTCTTTAATTCACCTCCCGCTTTACACATTTATGCCTAAGGATTGACTAGCTTTTGTTATCCATGTCCTTGTTCACCTATTTGGGTTGGATTATTATGGTTTAGCTTTATGCTATTGCTTAACTCTAATCAATGAACATGATGAGATTATCTATGATATGCTGTTTTCCCCTCTCTTATTATGATGTTATACTTGTGGTCTTCAAGGGGGCTCGAGCGGTTTCTCGAGCGCCTCTCCGTAAGGACCTGTTCTATGGATGACCGCCCGGGAAAACAGTGCAACCATGAGGGTGGAATGGGATGCCCTTAGCTAAATAATTAGAGGATCCGGGGTGTAGTTCACTTAGCCGTCGTGCCGTCAATGGGGCTCGGTGTATGCGGCTCACTCTGCCAAGTTTGGGTTCGCCCCTTGGGGAGGAGTGCGGTGCATTTAGGAAACCTAACGGGTGGCTACAGCCCCGAGGAATCTTTGTAAAGGCTACGTAGTGATGCCCTGCTAGGCCACCTAGGTAGTGGTCAATGGGGAGTAGCTCTCTCCGGGCAGAAAGGGAATCACGGCTTGTGGGTAAAGTGCACAACCTCTGCAGAGTGTTTGAAAACTGATATATCAGCCATGCTCGCGGTTATGAGCGGCCAAGGGAGCTCCAGTGATTAGTGGTACTTGATCAGAGACATTATGGTACAGGTGGCTATGAGATCGATGGTTTTGGTTATGAATATGGTGCTGGTAGGTGGTATTCTTTCCATTTGGAAAGGGTACATCGGGCTAATAACTTGGGTTAATGCTAAAACTTGGCTTTCTACTAGTAAATAATAATCTGACCAACTAAAAGCAACTGCTTGACTTATCCCCACATAAAGCTAGTCCACTACAGCCAAACAGGATACTTGCTGAGTATGTTGATGTGTACTCACCCTTGCTCTACACACCAAACCCCCCCATCCCCAGGTTGTCAGCATTGCAACCACTGCTCAGGAGAAGACGAAGCTGTGGAAGGAGACTTCCAGGAGTTCCAAGACTACGACGAGTTCTAGGTGTGGGTTAGCGGCAACCCCCAGTCGGCTGCTTGTGAAGGCCGCGTTTATCTACGTTTCTTTTCCGCACTTTGATTTATTGTAAGGACTATATGGACGTCTCAGACGTATGATGTAATCGACTATTATTTCCCTTTTTAATACTATTTGAGCACTGTGTGATGATGTCCATGTTATGTAACTGCTGTGTACGTGAATAACTGATCCTGGCACGTACATGGTTCGCATTCGGTTTGCCTTCTAAAACCGGGTGTGACAGTGCCTACAGAGGAGTACATCCCTTTATGTAGTTACGGACGATCCAGTCATCCACCGAGGACAGTTCGTGCTACGGTAGAGAGGAGCCCATCCTATACGTCGTGCATAGGCCCTAGGGCTTGTTTAGTGTTTAGCCCAAAAAGGCGACAACACACTTTTTAGCGACTTCGCTGGAGACAAGTGCGATTCAGATTTATTAGATTGGGCACAATGGCTGGTTCCAAAGATTGCACCAATGTCTCCCCAAATAATATCGTTTAGGTCGACTATGGAGAGTATGTCGACCGATGAGCAGCAGCAGTTCGAAGACCTCATGAAGCAATGGGATGATGAAGTGCTACGACAATGCGCCTGGGTGCGCGAAGAAGTAAAGGAGATATTCTTGTCACATTTTATGGTGGATCGACACCAGAAGATTATCAAGCAAGGGGAGATCAAGCTCTACTCCCTCGTAACTTCGCTCCAAAAAAGCAATGTAAGTAATCCTAATGAAAATCAATCTATTAAGCATTATATAGATTAACTTAGGGAACAATTAGAACAACGTATGTGAGGGGTAGAAGAATTACTCAAGAAACTCATTCGTACATTTGAAAAATCTATTGTCCCTAGTATCAGCCTCACTAGACGCATCGACGATGAACGAGCCTCCACAGTCCTATCCATTATATGGTATGCCGATAAACTCATACCCTGGGTAGCCACTGCCCCCACACCCATAGGCAGTACGTTAGTGCCCCTGACCATGGTTAGACCATCCGAGTATAATCTCGAACCGTCCGGTAACCCATCATGGAACGTCCAGTGTCCGTCGGACTATCCGGTGACCTACCATGGATCGTCCCATATACATCACACATATTAGTACAATATGCACAATGTGCAACCATACTCTGCAACACAGCAACACTACCCTCCTTCAACTTTGGCCCACCAAACCTAAGTGTAGGACTGGTGAAGCAACCATAGGGGGTGAATGGGAGCCACTAAAATTCTCGACTTGCGAGCACATGAATTTGATCCCAAAGTTCAACTCAGAACCCCTCTAGGGACTCAAAGCAGTAGATCAGAGTACAATACAAACCAGTGTCGTTTGTGTCACATCCAGATTTAAGGGCAAACTCGGGCGCGAATCAAATGTGTGCTAGGATCAAGTCTCACACATATGATGACTCATGGTACAAAAACGAATGTCACATCTTAATTATATAATAGGAGTTCTGTATAAAATAGCTAAATAATTATATCATATGACGACAACGATCCTCTGCAACCATAGTTGACTGGGAGACGATGGCCTGAACGTCTCACGAACTCATCGTTGCATCCTTCATGCTCCTTATCTTGCAGTACCTATTCTTGACATGGGGGTGTGAGTACAACACGGGTGAGCTCACATATGTTCATCGCTCAACAAGTTGTGGGGAATAATGTGCATGAGCTCACTTACGGTGGGGGCTCATGTGAAGTGTAAGGCTTTCCAATGAGCAAGTGGTTGAGGCTGAGCATTGCTTTTAGAGTTAGTCAAAACTTTATTAGCAGTTACTAAGTATAAGTAGATATCATACCAATTAAATAAGATATCACATTAATATTAAAACCCACAATCCAATGCAAATGACAGATTATGTTTAATTCCACAAGTTACTCATGTGAGGGTCCGAGCCACTCATGACTGTGAGCACAACTGATATACCAGTTTTACACTCTACAAAAGTTGCGCCCTTTACCCACAAGTCGTGTATCCTGTCTAGCCAGGGTTTGCAACGCCCATAGACACTGCCGAGGTGAATGGCTAGGGATCCACAACGAGGCCTTTACAAAGTTACACTAGCTTCAAAAAACCCACTACGATTTCGTGAGAAGAGCGATATAGGAATTCCTTTGTCCGAAAAGCCATCGCAGCATGATCGAACCGAGAACCTCCCTACAACGGCAACTCCTCTATCGCCCTTGCCACTTTCGGGTAAGGTAGTCCTCCACTTGCTTTCTTAATTAGTCAGCCAAGGGCGTCCCATTCCACCCTTATGGTAGCACTGTTTTCCCGGGTGGTCGCTCCATGTTCCAATTAACATAATAATCTTATCATAAACAATAATTAAACCAATAATAATAATGGAACATGATCATAATTCAGATATAACATTAATCCCAAAACCATGTAGAGCAATAGCAAGTCTACCAATAGTTCATTTGTTTGCAAGGTGTGGGGTAAACAAAACTAGGGTAACCTATTAGGTTCCATCAAATTAACCTGAGCATTTGACAATGATTAACATGAACATTATTTGGTAAAGAAGAGTGATCAAGGGCACAACTTGCCTTTTTGGTGCAACTCCAGGTACTTCTCCAATTTGGGCTTCCGATTCCTCGTGTCCTTGCTTCTATGCGTAGCAATACATACAATCATGCAAATAATGGGTATGGTAACATTACACCAAATCATATGAACAAACTGTGTAAGAACATTCTACGCGCCGCTACGAGATCGCAGGTTTGAGAACCACTAAAATCGGAGTTAGGGTTGGAAAGATATAGTTTTCGAAAAACATACGAGATTAAATATGAAAATTATGTCACCTTGATTAATAAATCACGTGACAAAGAAATGATTAATTTAACTTTAATAACAAATTAAAATTTGACTGTAAATCATTTTTTAGTTAGATTAGGGATGGATCAAGTTAATCACATTATCTTTGATTAGAAAAGTAAGCATAATATTCATTGGTTTAAACAAATATTTAATTATATTTGAAAACACTTAAATAAATGTTGTTAATGCGTAGACAATTTTAGTACGAAGCTAACGCAACTAGAACGATTCAAGTCAGAGTAAAAATGGCTGAGATATGAATTCTCCAAGTTTTCTAGAATTTATTTTATACTAAAAATCAATTTTATATATTTATTTTATTATTTTTCCGGAATCCTGAAATGTGACTACAATTATTTGGAACCCTAGGGCCAAACTCCTAAAATTTAGGACCAGAACGTAATTATTTTGACTAAGTTCGGACGGCGGGTTTATTCATTGGAAACACGAGGGCTCTTATGAAAATGTGCCATGGCTGAGGTCTTGGATGTGTCTGGGCCATAGGATCTAAGATCCATGGTCCAGTTTTAACAGGTGAAGGGGTATGCGGACGCTCTAATCTCATCCACTCGGTCGTGACCCAAAGGTCGAAACATTGTCTCTTCTAGATCTAATCGTGACAGTTCCTTCTACCATCAACATCCTCTGCTACCTCTTCTTCCCCGACAGCACGTCGCGGCAGCGTTGCCCTAATACTGCGCCCATGCCATTGCCAGGATACCCTGCTTCCCTATTCTAGCCCCTAGCACCCAATTGGACCGACTCTACGTGAATTAGAGGAAAAAACGGACCATCAGAGGGGGTCCTTACCTCGGTTGATGGCGCAGACGATTCTGCCCGCGATGACAGGCGGCTCTGCTAAGAGCCAGTGACTCCGATGAGCAATCGAAGGAGCTTCGGAGCACAATCCCATCTAGGACTGCCAGGATCACAATCACCAGGATGACGTGAAGCACTCGGACCAGCACACGAGTCCCGAATGTCACCGTAGCGAGTGTCCACGATGGTCACGCGGATCTCTGACCGTGAACCACACCGGTGATGAATTGTGGTAGTTCTCGGTATCGACCCCTCCTTTTGATGCCTCTACTAGCTATCACACGCACCAGAGAAACCTTGGATCACTTGTCGAGGCCCATGTGATAGTGCAACGAGAGTTTGATGGTGGTGATCTCTCCTCCCAGCGGCGCTCTCTTCTCTATCTCCTGCTCTCGATTCTCGGGATCTCTTCGCTGGATGAAGGGGTCGTGATGCTCTCGCATATATAGGCCTGGTCGTAACGAAAGTCCCTCCCCCATGCATAGATCATGGGGTCACGGTGGTGGAGGTTGCGTCTTGCTCAGGAACAGAATCCTGATCGGCTGGAGGAGCAAGATACACCTGACAAGGCAGGCCCGTGAGTCAATGCAATGCGAGCGTGTTTGTGAGTTACGGGTGACCAGCCAAGGGGGCCCACCTGTCGGCGAGCGCACGCTGTCGTGCGGGAGAGAGTGTGTGGTGGGAGACTGACGCTCCGTCTCGTGATGCCATGTGGCCAAACAACGGGCGTCACTGGTTAGTGTACCAAGTGGGGGGACGGGCTATGGGAGGAGGTTTGTTGGTTTGGGCTGGCATGGAGACATCCCTACTGGGCTGAGGTGAGTGGTGGCCTAGGTATGCTTCTGATATGTTCTTTTATAATTTCTTTCTATTTCTATTTTCAAATCCAAGTTAGGTTCAAATTAAAATATGTGTTGGAATTTAAATGCAACACACAAAGTCTAGCATGAATGCAAAGTATATACCATTTTATTATTATTATTATTATTTTTATTGTGTTCCTCCAAATGGATTCTTCAAACATATAAACTTAATAAGGAATAAGCCACATCATTAAAGATCCCCTTCACATTATTATTTAAAAATATTTGAAATTCACTTTAAAATTAAATGTTTATTTATCTATTCATAAATAATCATGAAATCTTTATTAGTCAACACTTTCATTTAAATTTTTAGAGGATATTTCAAAGTATAAAATTAATGAAAGGAACAGTTTAACTTATTAGAGGATCTTTTACCTAGTCCCTTGTGTCAAAACATAATTATTTAAATCTTGAATTAAACTTTCCTAAATTACCCAAAATGTGATATTGGGGCGTTATAGTTTGTATGCACCAAAAATCTTAAGAACTATAGACCTAACTTCCTAGAAAATATGAGAGTCAGAAACCCTAGGCAATAGAAGTGGCAGTGCCGGACACCTCGAAGTGCACAGAATGATCTCAAACATCATAGATAATTTGTGCAGGGTAGAAGATGTTCACTGGTGATGTATGAACCTGATCAAAACAAAAATCGAAGTGCAGTTCAAAATTCCCATTTCAGTTGGGGTTTTGATGGAGTTTTATTTAATTGTTGGATTTTAAAAAAAATCTAAAATAAGATTTTGGGTGTTACAGCTTAGAGCTAGACCAAATATCTATTGATAAAGGGAACAACATGTACGTAATGTGTTGATGGTTCGTCTAATATGATCTTTACAAATGCATAGGAGTTGACATGTCTTGCAAGAGGTCGCTATCAATTATTGGGCTAAGTAAGAGTACTCGACCCATATTTATGTATACATGAACCTATAGGCTCACACACTTAAGGGGAAGGAAGCTTAATTTAGATCAATTAGACTCGGTTTTAGAGTTGTTTATGGGCCTCGGAGTTAGAAGCCCATCAGGATCCTATATAATGAGGGGTGGAGGCGTGGTTAGGGTTAACCTAATTCGCACAACTGTGGAAGAACTGCCTAGCTTATTCCGGCTTAAGTGCCCAAGTCTCGTCTTAGAGGCAACGACACACTTAAATCGGAATAAACTGTCAGTCCTTCGGATCTAGTTCGGTAAAGCCACTGAACAAGGATCGAGAGTTCAAAAGTAATAACCATTTGCTGACATGAAGGTGGGACCCAGAGAAATACAATAAAGCATGAAACCACAAATGAATAATGTACTTAGAGTTATTACATAGATCGGGGTTCAAAAGCAGTAACCATTGTTCTCATTGCAGCGAAAATAAACTAACGATAAATAAAAGGGAGTTTGGCAAAGCCTGGCCAAACACTCCTTATGATCCTCTCCTGCTGAGGCAGGGTTCCACTCGACTGTCCAACCCGATGGCGGGGTGGATGGCCAAGTCAATCCAGGAACCATGTCTTCCAAGGACGTACCTATAAAATTATGCCATAAGCAAGGCTGAGTATACTAATACTTAGCTAGACTTACCCGGTGTGAGGAGTCTATTCTCCTATACCTCTAGACCATGAAGTTGTTTGACTAAGGGGTTTGGTTTGCCAAAAGCACTAGCTAAGTCTAAGTCAAGTTTTAGCTTGTCAGGTTTTATAATCTTCCTTAAACTAGGTTAGCATCCTTCTAAGCATGCATGGTAACAAAAATTTATTGCAAAGAACACTTTGTAGCATGAAACCTCATTATACTTCTTACTCAATTTAGTACAATGGATCAAGCGGTCTCATTAGCTGTGAGAAGCAGATGATTCGAATCGAGTTTTTAACTTTGCAAGGTAAACCTAAACACACGACATGTTGGGGCACTTTGTACCCCCACACATGAACCATTTCCATCGATGCCCCGTCAATAGAATAGGCCCACTCCCCTAGGGTACAATGCTCCACTGACCCTGGCCGATCAACCGTGCAGTGACCGCACTTGTACCCACCATCGCTAGCATGGGAAACCTCATTTGAGGGCATGTGGGGAGGTACGTTTCTAGGCAGGTTCACTCAGGTACTAGGCTTACCGATTTACCATATTTCTCGACATGTGCTTATGTAATACCCAATTTGTAAGAGATAATATAAAAGGAGAGAAAAATTATTTTTCCTTTATTTATATGTGTGTGATGCATCTATTTACCATCATATGTGAACACTATATTTAAAAAAACAATAAATAACAAAAGATATGTCACTAAATTGTGCATCATGCTGGACTTTATTTTATGTGCATTTTGTGGCAATACAAAAATAAAATAAAGAGAAATATATTAGTACCTAAATGGGAATTTAAGATTTAAAGGGAATTCTAGAAATGTGGGGAAAAGAAAAAGATAAAGGAGATGAATAAGTAAATAATATATATAAATAAATGTCTTCAGAATCTAATTTGTAATGAAGAGCCACAAAAAGTTTGAATTAAATTTGAATTCAAATTGAATTTGAAAAGGGAGAAAAGAAAATAGAAAATAAAAAGGAAAAAGCCAAAACCCCGTTTGGGCCGGCTAAACCCCATTCGGCCCACCTCCACATTCCCTCTATCACCAGCCCAACGCCACCGTGTCGGACTCTCTTGCGCGTGGGGCCCGGCTATCAGCCGCCGCCCGCTACTTCCCGCTCGCGCCGCTTTCTTCGCCTCTGTCGCTGGAGCGTGGACCCGTGACCGTGCCCCCTTGCATAAGCCACTGCTGCGCGGGCCAGTTCTGCCAAGGTCTTCCCCTTCCGTCGCCGCGCAAATCGGGCAAGCTCGGTGTGGCGCAATTCGCAGAATCCGTTGGAGTAGTGCGCAAACCGATCTCGAGCGGCCATAAGAAGGGCATAGTCGGGTCCTTACCCTCCCCTTACTTCGTCAACGCGCATACCGTGAGCAGAGAGAAAGGGAAGAAGAGGGGCGGTCGCACGACCATCTGGGCGTCTGGGCCGCGGGTGAGCTGTAGATCGGGTCAGTGATCGTCGCTGGTTCGCGGTGGAGCTGTTCGCGGGCGAGCCAGGTAGAGTCGGACGGGGAAGCGACCCGAATTGCTCGCCGGACTTTGCGTGAACTCGGAGATCTGTCGTCGCCGCGGATTAGTCTTCCTCACCGCGACAACTCGGGTAACTTCCCCTCCCTATGTTTCGCTTTCCGCCTGGCATCACATAGACGCGTTTGGATCAGGCTTTGGGCGTCGGGGGGGGGGGGGAATTGGATGTCTCCGGCAGGGTCAGTCGCGTTGAGGGGCGACGCCGCGTGTCCAGTGTGGTTTTGGGGAAGACGTCGCTTGGCCGTTGGATGGACAACGGACAACCGAGATTAGGCCAAGGATACCCCTTCGTGCGATCATATCGCGACCGTAGGATCGCTGGCAAAAGGCCCGGATCAGACCCAGAAGCCCTTTTATGTGATCGAATCCGATCCGTAGGATTTGGATCCGATGACCGGGATTACGTATCGATTCGCGCGGGTGTTGTTTTAATCTGGTGCGCACATCTCAGATCGGGTGGCCGATATTAAGCGATACCCCTTCGGTCGTGTCAAATTCTAAAAGAGTCCCTGAGTTCTAACAAAATCAACCCGCCATCCAGAGAGTATTATTCACTGTGTCTCGGGGATCTTGCACCAAGGCCCCTGACCTTTCTAGAATTCGAGGCCCAGTCCAGAGAAGGTTAGAAATAGAGAAATAAATATAGAAATTGGATTTTTAATACAAAATAAATTCTAGAAACTTGGAAAATTCATATTTAATTCATTTTAATTCCAAATTGATCCATTCCAGTTTCTAAACTTTTGTAATATTATTATTTATCACCTAGACTCTCTGTTTTGGCATGAAAACAGTAAGAAAATTTATTTCTCATTTAATCCTATTCTAAGCACATAAAACCTTTGAAAATTCATATCTTGAAATCTATAACTCCAAAATTAATGATTCCTATTCCTATGTTATTATTTTAATGTGTAGATTTTTATTATATATTTTATTTACATATTTGGTGTGATGTTAATTTTTGCTATACTATGTATGTATTGTGTTGATGCGAGTAGAGGAGCAAGCTACTGTGGATCCTGAGGTTCAGCAGATAGAAGTAGATGAACAGGAGCTCATTGAAGGCAAGTTGTGCCCTTGATCACTTATTTTTACCCAGCCATGTTCTTATTATTCATAATGATCTACATCGGTTAATTTTGATGGGATCCAATAGGTTACCCCAGTTTTGGCTATCTTTATACCTTGTTGGCACTGAATATATTTGGGTAGTACTTGTTATTGCTTATTGTGGTTTTGGGTATGGAGATACACTATTCATGATTACACTTTATTATCTGTTTATTATTACTATTCATGTTAAGATCATTATGTTAATGGGAACATGGAGCGACCACCCGGGAAAACAGTGCTACCACAAGGGTAGTATGGGATGCCCTTGGCTGATTAACTAGGAAAGCTAGTGGATGACTGTAGCATCCCAAAAATTCAAATCCTGGAATCTTCTCAAACTTGCTCTAAATTCAAAATGAATTTCAAATTTCATTTCAAAATGTTTGCTTGCAAGTTGATATCAGCAAATAAAATATAGTGGTCTATATTCTCTCCAAAATCCTCCTCAAATATCCTACAAATATTTCCTCAGTGATCACCCTCAAATTCTTTCCAGAAGTACTGTCCAGATATTTCCCCAGTGATCCCCCTCAAATTCTTTCCAGAAATATTGCCCAAATATTCCACCAATATATCTCCAAGTATTTTCTTCCTAAGAAATACCTTCATAATCATTTTCAAGTCCCTACAAATATTTTCTTCATAACTTTCCTCATGCTCATACGTATACGTATGCCTCCAGTGTAATACGGTGAGCTCTACAAGCTAATCTCACTTATACAAGACAAATACATGCTAATCTCCCACTAATCCTCTCATCCTCCCACTAATCCTCTCATCCCTCCCCATAATCCCCCCACCATGGCTATAAATAGAGGGGCAAGGGCCTCCTCTCATCCCACCCCAAGCCATTTCATGGCAACTCTCTTCCCCCCACACACACCCACTCCATGTTACACACAAGCACACACTAGCACAAGGATCGTTCGATCGTTCTTCGATCGTTCGTCCCCTGTTCTTAGTTTGTTCGTTCGTTCGTCCGATCGTTCGATCGTTCGTTCGATGGTTCATTCGTCCGTTCGTCCGATCGTTCGATCGTTCGTCCGTTCGTTCGTCCAAATAATCTTTTTTCCTACCGTTATGCTGCCGAAATTCAGATCGTTCGTTCGTTCGATCATTCGATCGTTTATCGTTCGTTCATAGTTCCTATTCATCGTCCATCGTTCGTTCATAGTCCCTATTCATCGTTCTTCCAGATAATCTGTCCTGCCGTTATGCTGCCGAAATTCCGATCGTTCGTTCGTCCAATCATTCGATCGTTCATCGTTCGTTCATAGTTCCTATTCATCATTCATCGTTCTTTCATGGTCCCTATTCATCGTTCTTCCAGATAATCTTTGTCCTGCCATTATGCTGCCGAAATTCCGATCGTTCGTTCGTCCGATCATTCGATCGTTCGTCCGTTCGTTCATAGTTCCTATTCATCGTTCATCGTTCGTTCAGAGTTCCTATTCATCGTTCATCGTTCGTTCATACGACTATTCACCATCACTATTCACCGTTACTATTCATCATTACTATTCACTGACACTATTCACCATTGTTACTATTCATTGTTACTATTCATCACCGTTACTATTTGTCATCGTTACTATTCATCATCGTTACTATTTATCGTCGTTACTACTCATCGATGATATCTAGTAACTTTTTCGTCATCACTATTCATCGTTACTATTCATCGATTAGCCGATCACCCCAAATTTCAACTACTCATACATCATGTTGTCCAGTCCACCTAAGACCAGCCAGACCCATATTCCAGTCATACGAACTCCGATGACTGTGATTTTCTTTCCAGTGGGAACTTCCCATCTGGTCACCCATCCCAGGTTTCTCCAAGTTGAGCACGCTTATATTTGAGATTCCTTCGAACCAGACTCCCAAACTCAGATTCCAATAATTCTTGTTTCTAATTTTTTTATCAAACTATTCCCTATCCAACCATGTCATCCCTTAAGCATGGTCCATATTCCAAAAAACTCCCAAAATACTCTTGTCCCATATTCTGCCTATAACTCTCCTGTTCATACTAAGTCAGACGATTCATTCGTCACTATTCTCACCAACAGTGAACTTCACTATGCTACACCACATACACCCAGCTATAAAGACACCCAGCTACACTCTCCCTCTCCACACACACTCAACACCCTCAACCAAGGCAAACACCCCACCCACTTAGTTACTCTGCTCTGCCGGCTACACGCATAGTGTCGCTTCGCCTCCAGTCCACCCTCCTAGTAAGCACCTCCGCTCCACCACCAGTAATATCACAACACCACATGACACAGATTCTACTCAAGACTCTACCCATCCATATATCACTATTCTGACCACTATACTAAATATTTGATGGTATACTTGCTTGTTTGTATGTTTTCTTGTTCATGTTGCATATTTATCGGAGCGTTCGTGCCATCTCGTGGAGGCCAGATCTGCAAGTCTACGCTAGGCGGTGGAGCCAGAAGCCAAAAACGCGAGCTCCCCTTCCCCCTTCGCCGAATAAGCACGACAAGCTCACTGGATCCCTTTGATGCATAAATTACCTATGATTTTTCAACCACAACCCTCAGCCTGTTATTTTATGCATGATATGATTTTGAGACAAGTTATTATGGCCACCCAGCCGCTTGCCGCAATCAATCCCTGATATATATGTTCCAAATGATTTGAGAACAGGTGTGAGTTTTCAAAAGAAAATGCTTTTCAAAATGTGTGTGATGAAGGGTTTTCACCCTTATCACCTTGTGAGTGGGATAATCAGGGACTCCCTGGTTTAGGGGAGGGCCTAAGGTGTTGGCTCAGCTGGTTTAGGCGTGAGCAGAAGGATTGTCCCTTCATATAAGGACCGGTTTGTCATCTCCACTACCTATACTCTTTAATAGTACAACCACTCGAGACTGTGTGGGCAGTCACTCAATCTGAACTTGTTCGGTCCAACCCCAGGGTTATGAAGGCTGGGGAGCACCGGGAGGATAAGGAGGGGGAAAGTTTTGTCCGGTTTGGACATGGTGGTGGCCTGACTCCTTCCGGATAACCGTTAAGGTTAGGACGTGCAGGGAAAGAAAGAGATTCGGATTCGGGTCTCACTAGCTATGAGATCGCAGAGCCGGACTAGTGGGTAAAGTGTACACCTCTGCGTAGAGTTTGAAAACCTATTCGAATAGTCTGTGTCCACAGGAATGGACGAGTCTGGTATGGTATGGCAATTAATGTTTGGTTTTCAAAAAGGGTGCATTTGAGAAAAGTGGTTTTTAAAAGGTTCGGCGGTTGACCCGTGAGCTATGGTGGACGGGAAGTCCAGTAGCTGTTTTTGAAAAGGAAAACCAGTGGGAAACTGTTGAGATACCTGGATGGTTTAGTCCAGGGGATTTTGTTATAATACTGAAAAACTTCCTGCTCCTTTTCGAGAGGATGCGCTTTGCAAAAATACAAAATGTTTTCAAAACAACTCTGCATAAAATATTGCTATTTCTGCAAAATATCCTGAGCTCCACATATTACATGCATTATATATGATTTCCCCATTCCGTGGGTGAAGGTGGGCTGCTGAGTACGTTTGTACTCACCCTTGCTTATTTGTTGTTTTTCAGAAAAAGGAGATCGGGTAAGAGTTATGACTGTTCCCAACCTTGCCTGTGGCTGTTGGACCGCTGATTTGCTTCGCTGCGTATATCAGGCTGCTTCAGCCCCACTCTGATGATATGTCCCGAGTTGTGGACCAACTCTTAAAGTTGTTCGCCACCTTTATAGGTTTGTCTCGTTTAAGCAGATCTGTAATCATCTGATGTATAAATGTGTTTACTAGCCTCCTGGGACTAGTAATTGTATCACATTTGAGTCCCAGAGGATCGGGACGCTTCAGGTGGTATCAGAGCTGTTAGGTTGGCCGCAGGACGTAACCCTTAGCCTGATCAAAAGTTTTTGAGTCCAAACTATTTTCTTAAAAAAATTCTTGCTCTCATCCCTTCATTTCAAAAATGCTTCCCCCTTTCCTTCTCTCAGAAGTCAGATGGAGGTCCGCTGCCAAACCAGCTTGTGCTAGAATGAAGATGGTTTCCCCAAGTTACTGAGAGCATGCACAGTCCACCTCGGAATCAGGAGCCAGCCAGAGTATGATGGTCATGAATTCGTTGAGCATGGCACAGAGAAGTGTGTCGTGACTGTATACATTGGATCCAGTGCGCACCATGTGGAATGGAGTGTCACTGCTACGGGGCACAGATTCAAAGACACCTGTCAAGTCGTCGCTCGCAAGACATTGAGGGCCCTGTGTCAGATTTATGAAGAAGAAGTGGCCGACAACCCGCTCAGATTCTTTCCGCCCTTTCAGAGAAACCGTCCCGTTTGGATGACCAGGATGCGTGCATTGGAAGGGCAGCTGCTGCTTGAGGACGACCCCACAGTCGTGTACCTCACTGCATACCTGCTCACCCTGGATGCGCAGTATGATTTCTTGGCTCGACACCACCATCAGATGATTGCCCGAGCAGAAGATGCAGAGAAGCGCAACCGTCAGCTCCATGTGGATCTCACCACAGCTCAAGCCCGTGTAGCTGCCTTGGAAAGTCGTGAAGCCATTGCTGTTGAAGCCCTGAAGCAAGCCAAGGATGAGCACGTCCAGAAGTTGATGGAGGCCTACTTGGTCACCCATAACCAACATAGAGCCCTGCGGATCCAAGAGCCCGCTCCATCCAACCCAGTTCAACCCATGAGAGCTGAAGATCCCCAGATTCTTGAAGGTCACCCGGTCTCTATCAGAGGAGAGAAGAAGGCTTGGGAACTACCGGAAGGAGCTATAGTCTTGGAAGGAATTCCACTCTCCCCTAAGGCTATGGATAAGCAAGAGCACTCTGAATCCTCCCAAGATCCCCCGCCAGAGTTGTTTGAGCCCCTCACCATGAAGAAGATTCCAGCACCGTCCCTTGAGGTCAAGGAAGAAGCTGCAAGCACCCCGCCAGCACCGCCGCCCTCAGAGGAGCTACAAGAGCCAGTCCCGCTTGAAGAAGAGTTCAACCCTGTCCTGCCATCTCAGTCGCCGCCAGAAGAAGTCATCAACATCAGCTCCCTGTTGACCCATCCAGGAGATATCTCAGATTGAAGTTGTGCGTCAGCCTTGCCAGAAGAGAAGCTGCCAGATCTGAGTTAGTTATACCCAGTCCTCTACGTGCATTGGGTAGTGAAGTTTTTCTTCACTTTGGCCAGAGCCCTGCATGTATGAGAGGTAATCGTGTAGACTCGTGTTTTGAAAAACTCTAATTGTGTTGCCCCCTAGGGCATTTCAAAATGAATTTCGCTTGATGTTTTACTCCCTTTTGAGTGCATATGTGATGCTTTAACGTTAGTGCTCATAAGTTGCATTTAGCATAGTTCTCAATTCAGGAGCCAAGCAATAGTAGTTATGCTTAGCCCCCGAATCTGAGTAGTCCGTGCTTTGGAAAAACTCTATTCTTCCCTTATTCAAAACATTTGATTTGTTTGTGCTTATCATTGCTGAGCTTGTGTGTTTTCTTTTCATTTTTCTTAAAAAGGTTTTCTCTAAAAACATAGATCACAAATTAGAGCTAATCCTTACCTTATGCTTCCATTCTCATCTTAACCCATCTGAAGAGAAAAGTGTCTTACCCAAGAAGGTACCGGGAAGCTTACCCTTGAAGCCTGGAACAAGCTACAGAAGAAACCTGTCCAGCTGCTCAGTCAAAAGGACCGACCGTGAGAATCAAAGCACTGCCCCTGAGTCAAAGTAAACAGAAAAAGAGGACAGAAGAAGTTATTACCATACAGAGAGGCAAAGATTCTTGGAACCAGAGACCACAAACATCAGGGTCATCGACCCCACCACTCACCCGTGCCCCCCGCACGCGTGCCCGCCTCCATGCGCACTACCACCGCCGCCCCACGCCCCCTTTGCAGCGCACCCACCACCACCATCATCGTCGGCAACACCAGACCCCCCCTCCCCTTGTCACACCCGCTGCCGCGTAGCACCTACTCCATCACCACCACTCTGCAACCGAGCACCCCCGCTCGCCTATAAAACCCCCCATCGGCTCCCTCGACTCCCATCTCGCTCAAAGCAAAGCACACTCCAGATAAACCCCCTGCCAAATAGCAAGCAACTCCATTTTCCACTCCCTCGCCCCTAAGATCACAATGCTCGGTGATTCTTGGGTTGAAGACTATTGCACATGGTTCATAGTCTTTGGTTTCCTCCTCTGTATGATGGTAATACTCTTCGATAGAATCCTCGAGTGGGAAGAGCAAAGAGAAAGAAAGAGGCAGTAAAAAGTGAAAAGTGAGAAGAGAAAAGAAGATAGTGAAGAGAAGATGAGAAGAAGGTTCTCCCAAAATCAACCCTGTGTCAGTCATTTCTCCGCAGCCTGCTCAAGCAGCAACAACAGAAGAAGGTCTTGTAACACCCTTGTTATGAGGTACTTCAAGGAGTTCAAATCCCCAAGATTCAAGAGATCTACCCTCATTCTTTTTAAGTGGGGTAGTGTTCCAGTAAGGTTCCTGCTATGGAGAAAAAGAAGAAGGCCTGTAGCAAGCTTGTGGAGGACCAGATCATTGAAGCTTATAAGTTTCTGGATGAGAAGTGGTCACCCAAGTTTTGTTGATGAAGCACCAGAAGACCAATCAAGGAAGGAATCCATGTGGAAGTTCGCTAGAGAAAGGTTTGCGTGTTGGCATCGATGCTTCTTCAATAAGCTAGCTGCCAAGCGAAACCTAGAAGCCTGAAGATGATCTTTGAGTAGCCAGAATCAGCGTTTGCAATCAGCAACCGGATGCCCCTCAAAGGCCAGATTTTGTTGAAGTTCCATCTCCTCGAAGAGTCTGCAAAGTGAAGATATGTAGCTGAAGTAAAGCTATACCCATAACCCTTCTAAGCCGAATCTCGAGGACGAGATTCATTTTAAGTGGGGTAGATTTGTAGCATCCCAAAAATTCAAATCCTGGAATCTTCTCAAACTTGCTCTAAATTCAAAATGAATTTCAAATTTCATTTCAAAATGTTTGCTTGCAAGTTGATATCAGCAAATAAAATATAGTGGTCTATATTCTCTCAAAAATCCTCCTCAAATATCCTACAAATATTTCCTCAGTGATGACCCTCAAATTCTTTCCAGAAGTACTGTCCAGATATTTCCCCAGTGATCCCCCTCAAATTCTTTCCAGAAATATTGCCCAAATATTCCACCAATATATCTCCAAGTATTTTCTTCCTAAGAAATACCTTCATAATCATTTTTCAAGTCCCTACAAATATTTTCTTCATAACTTTCCTCATGCTCATACGTATACGTATGCCTCCAGTGTCATACGGTGAGCTCTACAAGCTAATCTCACTTATACAAGACAAATACATGCTAATCTCTCACTAATCCTCTCATCCTCCCACTAATCCTCTCATCCCTCCCCCTAATCCCCCCATCATGGCTATAAATAGAGGGGCAAGGGCCTCCTCTCATCCCACCCCAAGCCATTTCATGGCAACTCTCTTCCCCCCACACACACACCCACTCCATGTTCCACACAAGCACACACTAGCACAAGGATCGTTCGATCGTTCTTCGATCGTTCGTCCCCTGTTCTTAGTTTGTTCGTTCGTTTGTCCGATCATTCATGGTTCGTTCGTCCGTTCGTCCGATCGTTCGACCGTTCGTTCGTCCAAATAATCTTTTTTCCTACCGTTATGCTGCCGAAATTCAGATCGTTCGTTCGTTCGATCATTCGATCGTTCATCGTTCGTTCATAGTTCCTATTCATCGTCCATCGTTCGTTCATAGTCCCTATTCATCGTTCTTCCAGATAATCTTTGTCCTGCCGTTATGCTGCTGAAATTCCGATCGTTCGTTCGTCCGATCATTCGATCGTTTATCGTTCGTTCATAGTTCCTATTCATCGTTCATCGTTCGTTCATGGTCCCTATTCATCGTTCTTCCAGATAATCTTTGTCCTGCCATTATGCTGTCGAAATTCCGATCGTTCGTTCGTCCGTTCGTTCATAGTTCCTATTCATCGTTCGTTCATAGTTCCTATTCATCGTTCATCATTCGTTCATACGACTATTCACCATCACTATTCACCGTTACTATTCATCATTACTATTCACTGACACTATTCACCGTCGTTACTATTCATTATTACTATTCATCATCGTTACTATTTATCATCTTTACTACTCATCGATGATATCTAGTAACTTTTTCGTCGTCACTATTCATCGTTACTATTCATCGATTAGCCGATCACCCCAAATTTCAACTACTCATACATCATGTTGTCCAGTCCACCTAAGACCAGCCAGACCCATATTCCAGTCATACGAACTCCGATGACTGTGATTTTCTTTCCAGTGGGAACTTCCCATCTGGTCACCCATCCCAGGTTTCTCCAAGTTGAGCACGCTTAACTTTGAGATTCCTTCGAACCAGGCTCCCAAACTCAGATTCCAATAATTCTTGTTTCTAATTTTTTATCAAACTATTCCCTATCCAACCATGTCATCCCTTAAGCATGGTCCATATTCCAAAAAACTCCCAAAATACTCTTGTCCCATATTCTGCCTATAACTCTCCTGTTCATACTAAGTCAGACGATTCATTCGTCACTATTCTCACCAACGGTGAACTTCACTGTGCTACACCACATACACCCAGCTATAAATACACCTAGCTACCCTCTCCCTCTCCACACACACTCAACACCCTCAACCAAGGCAAACACCCCACCCACTCAGTTACTCTGCTCTGCCGGCTACACGCATAGTGTCGCTTCGCCTCCAGTCCACCCTCCTGGTAAGCACCTCCACTCCACCACCAGTAATATCACAACACCACATGACACAGATTCTACTCAAGACTCTGCCCATCCATATATCACTATTCTGACCACTATACTAAATATTTGATGGTATACTTGCTTGTTTGTATGTTTTCTTGTTCATGTTGCATAGTTATCGGAGCGTTCGTGCCATCTCGTGGAGGCCAGATCTGCAAGTCTACGCTAGGCGGTGGAGCCAGAAGCCAGTTCCGCGAGCTCCCCTTCCCCCTTCGCCGAATAAGCACGACAAGCTCATTGGATCCCTTTGATGCATAAATTACCTATGATTTTTCAACCACAACCCTCAGCCTGTTATTTTATGCATGATATGATTTTGAGACAAGTTATTATGGCCACCCAGCCGCTTGCCGCAATCAATCCCTGATATATATGTTCCAAATGATTTGAGAACAGGTGTGAGTTTTCAAAAGAAAATGCTTTTCAAAATGTGTGTGATGAAGGGTTTTCACCCTTATCACCTTGTGAGTGGGATAATCAGGGACTCCCTGGTTTAGGGGAGGGCATAAGGTGTTGGCTCAGCTGGTTTAGGCGTGAGCAGAAGGATTGTCCCCTCATATAAGGACCGGTTTGTCATCTCCACTACCTGTACTCTTTAATAGTACAACCACTCGAGACTGTGTGGGCAGTCACTCAATCTGAACTTGTACGGTCCAACCCCAGGGTTATGAAGGCTGGGGAGCACCGAGAGGATAAGGAGGGGGAAAGTTTTGTCCGGTTTGGACATGGTGGTGGCCTGACTCCTTCCGGATAACCGTTAAGGTTAGGACGTCCGGGGAAAGAAAGAGATTCAGATTCGGGTCTCACTAGCTAAGAGATCGCAGAGCCAGACTAGTGGGTAAAGTGTACACCTCTGCGCAGAGTTTGAAAACCTATTCGAATAGTCTGTGTCCACAGGAATGGACGAGTCTGGTATGGTATGGCAATTAATGTTTGGTTTTCAAAAAGGGTGCGTTTGAGAAAAGTGGTTTTTAAAAGGTTCGGCGGTTGAGCCGTGAGCTATGGTGGACAGGAAGTCCAGTAGCTGTTTTTGAAAAGGAAAACTAGTGGGAAACTGCTGAGATACCTGGATGGTTTAGTCCAGGGGATTTTGTTATAATACTGAAAAACTTCCTGCTCCTTTTGGAGAGGATGCGCTTTGCAAAAATACAAAATGTTTTTCAAAACAACTCTGCATAAAATATTGCTGTTTCTGCAAAAATATCCTGAGCTCCACATATTCCATGCATTATATCTGATTTCCCCATTCCGTGGGTGAAGGTGGGCTGCTGAGTACGTTTGTACTCACCCTTGCTTATTTGTTGTTTTTCAGAAAAAGGAGATCGAGTAAGAGTTACGACTGTTCCCATCCTTGCCTGTGGCTGTTGGACCGTTGATTTGCTTTGCTGCATATATCGGGCTGCTTCAGCCCCACTCTGATGATATGTCCCGAGTTGTGGACCAACTCTTAAAGTTGTTCGCCACCTTTATAGGTTTGTCTCGTTTAAGAAGATCTGTAATCATCTGATGTATAAATGTGTTTACTAGCCTCCTGGGACTAGTAATTGTATCACATTTGAGTACCAGAGGATCGAGACGCTTCAATGACTTCCTTACCCGAAAGGGGCAAGGGCAGTAGGAGAGTGGTAAGTGTAGGGAGGTCCTTGGGTTGATTTTGCTGCGATGGCGGTCAGGCGAGGGATTCCTGCACTGGAGCTTCCTATAAACTGTAGCGGGATTTCTGAAGCTAGTGGAACTTTGTAAAGGCCTCGTAGTGTTACCCTGCCTCGCCTCCTCAGTAGAGGTGTATGGGATTGGCCGTCTCTTGGTAGATGGGTAACATGACTTGTGGGTAAAGATGCGCAACCTCTGCAGAGTGTAAAACTGGTATACTCGCCGTGCTCACGGTCATGAGCAGCTCAGACACTGACATGATTAATCTATGGAATTAAAACTCAACTTTTCATTTGCATCGCATTGGGATTATTTTCATATTACTTTTACTTATTATTACTAAGGTTTGGTATTTACTTATACTTAGTAATTGCTAATAAAATTTGGACCAACTTATAAAAGCAATGCTCAGCTTCAACATTTTTTATTGATCAGGCTTACACTTCACATGAACTCCCACCTTTGGTGAGTTAATGCACATTATTCCCCACAACTTGTTGAGCTATGATCGTATGTGAGCTCACTCTTGCTGTCTCACACCCCCACAGGAGAAGAAGAGGTGGTCGAAGAGGAGCCGCCTAACACTGAGGCTTTCGACTTGATCTAGGTGGCGTCTCCCGGTCAGCTTTGTGGCGCCAGGGAATAATAATTAGTTCGCTTTATATTATCATTTATTTTTGTAAGACTTCCGCTATGTAATAAGTACATTTATGATATTTATGACATTTACCCCTATGCACTCTGTTATTATATGTGTTGTCTTCTCTGGCGCATATATGAGATGCACCCGGCTCTGTTCCTTAAATCCAAGTGTGACAGAAGTGGTATCAGAGCAAATGTTGACTGTAGGACGAAACCTAGATAGAAATGGACAAAATCCTTATCTACTTACCTTACTCGGATTCTTTCTATACTTATCTTGATCCTGTCTCACCTTCTACTGTTCTACTCTGATCATTCTTACCTTTTCTATTCTAAGACCAGATGGATTTCACACCTTGGAATCCTACATTTATGACCTTTTTAAGAGATATGAGACCTAAGACAAAAAATAAAATTATTTTCTCTGTTAAAAATGTTGGTTGATTGTTCTGATGATCAATGTTTGATTTGCTTCTTTGATTAATTGAAATAGTATAGACGAGCATCTTAGCATGTACCACCATAAGGTAATGAATTAGCTTTAGTAGGCAACACACTTAGCTAATGAATCCCCCAAAGTAACATGATTCGTAATCACCTGCCTTGTCTACTATTCTTTCTTACCATATGTTTCTAACTCAGATGGTCAATACCAGGAAGGGTGGTGGAATTGATCTACCTCCCAATCCACACACTCGGAGGATATTTAGACAACCCCAACCACAACCAGCTGAGATGGATCCTCCACCACCTCCACCAGCCGGAGCTGATCCCGCAGTTTCTACCCAGATGCGGATAATGCAGCAGATGGCAGATACCATGGTGGACATGCATGCAAAGATGCGGCAGGAACGCCAAGAGATGCGCAAGGAGAGAGAGGATATACGTCAGGAAATGCGCTAGGATCGAGAGGAGATACGCCAGGAAAGAAGGGCGCAGCAACAACAGCAACAGAAGCAAGTACCACTACCACCACCACCTCCACTTCCACCCCGGGATAAGCACCAGGAATTTATGAGTCACAAGCCACCGACCTTCGCCAGCTCGCCAGATCCACTTGATGTTGATGATTGACTGAAGTCAATTGAGAAGATGCTCAACATCGCCCAATGCTCTGACCAGGAGAAGGTTCTTTACGCTTCTGGTCATCTGATAGGTCTTGCTGCTGACTGGTGGGATTCTTATGTTGCTGCCCATGATGCTGCTAACACTATTACTTGGGCAGAATTCACAACTCAGTTTAGAAACTACCACATTCCTGCTGGTTTGATGAAGATCAAGAAGGAGTTTCTGTCATTGAAGCAAGGCAACATGTCTGTCAGCGAGTACAGAGACAAATTCATTCATCTGTCCATATATGCTCCTGATGAGGTGGCAGATGATGAAAGAAAGCAAGAGCACTTCACAGAAGGACTCAATGGGCCACTACAGTATGCATTGGTTGCCCACACATTTCCATCGTTTCAGAGACTGCTGGATAAGGCTCTTGCTATTGAACACAAGCGTGTTCAACTGGGTGACTTGAAGAGGAAGGCCATTACCCAGGGGCAGGGTAGCAATAGTGTTCATCCCCGCTACGTTCCGCCTCAGGGTACCCCAGCTCGTCTAGGAGGAGGACCACACCCAGCTCAGTACGCTCCACAGGGGTCACCACGGACACCTCCCACTCGTCAGGCTTCCCCCACTAGCACCCCGGTGAGACCTACAGAACAGAAGACTGGCCCTACATGCTTCAAGTGTAGTCAGATTGGGCACTATGCTAATGCTTGTCCAATGGGGAATTCTGGTACACCAGCTCAGAACAAGCAACAGACTCCTGACAAGGGATATTCTATTGCTAGGGTTAATCAAGTCAGCGTTGATGCTACTCCTGATGGTGCTGACATCGCACTTGGTATGTTTTATATTAATGCAATTCCTGCAACAATATTATTTGATTTTGGTGCTACACATTCATTTATGTCTGCTCGATATGCCAATACAAATGAGATACCACTGCAACATATGAGAAAACCAATGATAGTAATCACACCTAAAGGGCCTATTGAGGCAAATCATATGACACATAAATTGACATTAACAATTATGGGAAGAGAATTCTGGGCTGACGCTATAGTATTAGAGGAAAGTAGTATAGATCTGATCCTCGGTATGTCATGGTTAAGGAAGGCAAAGGCCATTATACAATGTAGTAGGGGTACTATAGAACTCACCAGCCCTAAAGGAGAAAGATTTCAAGTTCAAATTGCAGTAACCACCTCTTCCAAACGTGCAATGTTCTTTATAGCTGAGGAGTTTGTTGGTGACAACATCCGTGTGGTTAGGGATTTTCCAAATGTCTTTCTAGAGGAGTTACCAGGGATGCCACCGGAGAGGGAAGTTGAGTTTGTCATTGATCTCTTACCTGGGACTGCTCCTATTTCTAAACGCCCCTATCGAATGTCTGTAGAAGAGTTACAAGAACTTAAGAAGCAGTTAACGGAGTTGCAGGTGGCAGGGTACATTCGTCCGAGTTCCTCACCTTGGGGAGCACCGGTACTGTTTGTACAGAAGAAGGATGGTTCGCAACGGATGTGTGTGGACTATTGATCACTTAATGATGTCACCATTAAGAACAAGTACCTGTTACCTCGTATTGATGAATTATTTGATCAGATGAGAGGTGCTAGGGTGTTCTCTAAGATTGACCTCAGGTCGGGCTACCATCAAATGAAGATTAGGCCATCTGATATTCCCAAGACGACTTTTTCTACTCGATATGGTCTATATGAATTCACAGTAATGTCATTTGGCTTAACCAATGCACCAGCTTATTTTATGAATCTAATGAATAAGGTATTCATGGAGTATCTTGATAAATTCATCGTAGTATTCATCGACGACATTCTTATTTATTCCAAGAATGATAGTGAGCATGAGGAGCATTTGCGGTGGTGCTACAGAAGTTACGGGATAATCAGCTTTATGCCAAATTTACCAAGTATGACTTCTGGCTTGATGAAGTACATTTTCTCGGGCATATCATCTTCAAAGGAGGAATTGTTGTTGATCCGGCTAAAGTAACAACAAAAATGGATTGGAAGACACCAAGTACCGTTTCGGAGATCCAGAGTTTCTTGGGACTCGTAGGTTATTACCGGCGATTCATTGAAGGGTTCTCCAAGATTTCTAAGCCTATGACCTCATTGTTAGAGAAGGGCAAGGAGTTTAAGTGGACTGAGAAATGCAAAGAGAGTTTTGATCAGTTGAGATCTAAGTTGATGGCTGCTCCAGTACTGATTATGCCAGATCTACAGAAGAATTTTGATATATATTGTGATGCAAGTCGTCATGGCCTGGGAGGTGTGCTTATGCAGGAAGGACACGTCATTGCCTATGGATCTTGCCAGTTGCGGAAACATGAGTTGAACTACCCCACTCATGACTTAGAACTGGTAGCAGTTGTGCATGCTCTCAAGATTTGGAGACACTATATTATGGGAACCAAGTGTCGAATCTACACTGATCACAAGAGCTTAAAATACAATTTTACTCAGAAGGATCTTAACCTTAGGCAACGCCAATGGTTGGAACTCATCAAGGATTATGATATGGAAATTCACTATCATCCGGGTAAAGCGAATCTGGTTGCGGATGCTTTGAGTCGGAAGGGGCAGGTCCATGCAGCTATTGTCACCCAGTTACCCGATGAGTTAGCAGAAGATTTTGAGAGACTCAATCTGGGAATAGTTGCTCATGCAGAAGGAATTACCATAGAAGTGGAACCTACCTTAGAGCAAGAAATACGAAAAGGATAGATCGATGATGCCAAAATTCAGGAGATCAAGGATCTGATAACAGAAGGTAGAGGCCCAGACTTCACGGAGGATGAGCAGGGCACGATATGGTTCAAGAATCGGATTTGTGTTTCTGATATTGATAGTCTTCGTGAAACCATATTGAAGGAGGCACATGACTCAGTTTACTCCATCCACCCTGGTAGTACTAAGATGTACCAGGACCTGAAGCAGAAGTATTGGTGGTATGGACTAAAGAAGGATGTTGCTTCACATGTTGCACTATGTGATGTTTGCCAGAGGGTGAAAGCGAAACATCAAAGACATGTTGGTCTACTACACCCGCTTAAGATACCTGAGTGGAAATGGGAAGAGATTGGCATGGACTTCATTGTGGGATTACCCCACACATCTGCTGGGTATGACTCTATATGGGTGATTGTGGACAGGCTAACTAAAGTAGCCCATTTTATTCTAGTAAAGACCATGTATTCAGGAGCCAAGCTAGCATAGTTGTACATGGCACGGATTGTATGCTTACATGGTGTGCCAAAGAAGATTGTGTCAGACCGAGGATCACAGTTTACTTCTCGGTATTAGAAGAAGTTACACGAGTCCTTGGATACAAGATTAAATTTTAGTTCGGCCTACCATCCCCAAACTGATGGGCAGACTGAGAGGACCAACCAAGTACTAGAGGATATGTTAAGAGCTTGTGCTCTTAAACATGGTGGAAGTTGGGATAAGAGTTTGCCCTATGCGGAGTTCTCTTACAATAATAGTTACCAGGCCAGTTTGAAGATGTCACTGTTTGAGGCTTTGTATGGCAGAAAGTGCAGGACTCCACTGTATTGGGATCAAACTGGTGAAAGGCAGTTCTTTGGACCTGAGATTATACAAGAGGCAGAGGAACAAGTCCATCAAATAAGGGAGAATTTGAGAACTGCACAGTCAAGGCAGAAAAGCTATGCTGATACCTGGAGAAGACTGCTAGAGTTTAAGGAGGGTGATCATGTATATTTGAAGGTGTAACCACTCCGGGGTATGCGGAGATTTAAAGTCAAAGGAAAGTTGTCCCCTCGCTTCATTTGACCCTTCTTAATCCTAAAGCGAGTGGGAGAGGTGGCTTATCAATTGGAGTTACCTGATCATCTTGCGGATGTTCATGATGTCTTTCATGTCTCACAACTGAAGAAGTGTCTCAAGGTACCTGAAGAGCAGCTACCAATGGAAGTCCTTAGTGTTCAAGATGATCTGACTTATGCTGAGTATCCTATCAAGATTCTTGATACATTGACTCGAGTTACAAGGAATAAAGTGATAAAGATTTGCAAAGTTCAATGGAGTCACCACGGAGAAGACGAAGCTACATGGGAAAGAGAAGAAGAGTTTCGAATAGAATTTCCCCATCTTTTCCCTAGTCCTTCCTAAATCTCGAGGACGAGATTCTTGTAAAGGGGGGTAGGATTTGTAATACCCAATTTGTAAGAGATAATATAAAAGGATAGAAAAAATGTTTTTCCTTTATTTATATGTGTGTGATGCATCTATTTACCATCATATGTGAACACTATATTTAAAAAACAATAAATAATAAAAGATATGTCACTAAATTGTGCATCATGCTGGACTTTATTTTATGTGCATTTTGTGGCAATACAAAAATAAAATAAAGAGAAATATATTAGTACCTAAATGGGAATTTAAGATTTAAAGGGAATTCTAGAAATGCGGGGAAAAGAAAAAGATAAAGGAGATGCATAAGTAAATAATATATATAAATAAGTGTCTCTAGATTAATACCCCTAATTTAACAAATCTAATTTGTAATGGAGAGCCACAAAAAGTTTGAATTAAATTTGAATTCAAATTGAATGTGAAAAGGGAGAAAAGAAAATAGAAAATAAAAAGGAAAAAGCCAAAACCCCGTTTGGGCCGGCTAAACCCCATTCGGCCCACCTCCATGTTCCCTCTACCGCCAGCCCAACGCCACCGCGCCGGACTCTCTTGCGCGTGGGGCCCAGCTGTCAGCCGCCGCTCTCTACTTCCCGCTTGCGCCGCTTTCTTCGCCTCTATCGCTAGCGCGTGGACCCGTGACTATGCCCCCTTACATCAGCCACTGCTGCGCGGGCCCGCTCTGCCAGGGTCTTCCCCTTCCGTCGCAGCGCAAATCGGGCGAGCTCGGTGTGGCGCAATTCACGGAATTCGTTGGAGTAATGCGCAAACCGATCTCGGGCGACCATAAGAAGGGCGTAGCCGGGTCCTTACCCTCCCCTTACTTCGTCAACGCGCATACCGTGAGCCGCCATTACCGTGAGCAGAGAGAAAGGGAAGAAGAGGGGCTGCCGCACGACCATCTGGGCGTTTGGGTCACGGGTGAGATGTAGATCGGGTCGGTGATCGTCGCTGGTTCGCGGTGGAGCTATCCGCGGGCAAGCCAGGTAGAGTCGGATGGGGAAGCGGCCCGAATTGCTCGTCGGACTTTGCGTGAACCCGGAGATCCGCCGTCGCCGCGGATTAGTCTTCCTCACCTCGACAACTCGGGTAACTTCCCCTCCCTACCTTTTGCTTTCTGCCTGGCATCACGTAGACGTGTTCGGATCAGGCTTTGGGCGTCGGGGGGCCGCAAATTGGATGTCACCGGCGGGGTCTGTCGCGTTGAGGGGCGGCGCCGCGTGTCCAGTGTGGTTTTGGGGAAGAAGTCGCTCGACCGTTGGATGGACAGCAGACAATCGAGATTAGGTCAAGGATACCCCTTCGTGCGATCATATCGCGACCGTAGGATCGCTGGTAAACGGCCCGGATCAGACCTAGAAGCCCTTTTATGTGATCGAATCCGATCCGTAGGATTTGGATCCGATGACAGGGATTACGTATCAATTCACGCGGGTGTTGTTTTAATCTAGTGCGCACATCCCAGATCGGGCGACCGATATTAAGCGATACCCCTTTGGACGTGTCAAATTCTAAAAGAGTCCCTGTAGCATCCCAAAAATTCAAATCCTGAAATTTTCTCAGACTCGCTCTAAATTCAAAATGAATTTCAAATTTCATTTCAAAATGTTTGTTTGCGAGTTGATATCAGCAAATAAAATATAGTGGTCTATATTTTCTCCAAAATCCTCCTCAAATATCCCACAAATATTTCCCCAGTGATCCCTTCAAGTTCTTTCGAGAAATATTGTCCAAATATTCCACCGATAATTCTCCAAGTTTTTTCTTCCTCAGAAATACCTTCCGAATCATTTTTGAAGTCCCCACAAATATTTTCTTCATAACTTTCCCCATGCTCATACGTATACGTATGCCTCCAGTGTCATACGGTGAGCTCTACAAGCTAATCTCACTTATACAAGACAAATACATGCTAATCTCCCACTAATCCTCTCATGCTCCCACTAATCCTCTCATCCCTCCCCCTAATTCCCCACCATGGCTATAAATAGAGGGGCAAGGGCCTCCTCTCATCCCACCCCAAGCCATTTCATGGCAACTCTCTTCCCCCCCACACACCCACTCCATGTTCCACACAAGCACACACTAGCACAAGGATCGTTCGGTCGTTCTTCGATCGTTCGTCCCCCTGTTCTTAGTTTGTTCGTTCGTTCGTCCGATCGTTCGATCGTTCGTCCGATCGTTCATGGTTCGTTCGTCCTTTCGTCCGATCATTCGATCGTTCGTTCGTTCGTTCGTCCAAATAATCTTTTTCCTGCCGTTATGCTGCCGAAATTCCGGTCGTTCGTTCGTTCGATCATTCGATCGTTCATCGTTCGTTCATAGTTCCTATTCATCGTTCATCGTTCGTTCATAGTCCCTATTCATCGTTCTTCCAGATAATCTTTGTCCTGCCGTTATGCTGCCGGAATTCCGATCGTTCGTTCGTCCGATCATTCGATCGTTCGTCCGTTCGTTCGTCCAAATAATCTTTTCCCTGCTGTTATGCTGTCAAAATTCCGATCGTTCGTTCGTTCGATCATTCGATCATTCATCGTTCGTTCATAGTTCCTATTCATCGTTCATCGTTCGTTCATAGTCCCTATTCATCGTTCTTCCAGATAATCTTTGTTCTGCCGTTATGCTACCGAAATTCCGATCGTTCGTTCGTCTGATCATTCGATCGTTCCTCCGTTTGTTCATAGTTCCTATTCATCGTTCATCGTTCGTTCATCATTCGTTCATATGAACTATTCACATCACTATTCACCGTTACTATTCATCGTTACTATTCACCATCGTTACTATTCATCGTTACTATTTATCGATCATCCGATGACCCCAAATTTCAACTACTCATCCATCATGCTGTCTAGTCCACCTAAGACCAGCCAGACCCATATTCCAGTCATACGAACTCCGATGACTGTGATTTTCCTTCCAGTGGGAACTTCCCATCTGGTCACCCATCCCAAGTTTCTCCAAGTTGAGCACACTTAACTTTGAGATTCCTTCGAACCAGGCTTCCAAACTCCGATTCCAATAATTCTTGTTTCTAAATTCTTATCAAACTATTCCCTATCCAACCATGTCATCCCTTAAGCATGGTTCATGTTCCAGAAAACTTCCAAAATACTCTTGTCCCATATTCTGCCTATAACTCTCCTGTTCATACTAAGTCAGACGATTCATTCGTCACTATTCTCACCAACAGTGAACTTCACTGTGCTACACCACATACACTCAGCTATAAATACACCCAGCTACCCTCTCCCTCTCCACACACACTCAACACCCTCAGCCAAGGCAAACACCCCACCCACTAAGTTACTCCGCTCTGTCGGCTACACGCATAGTGTCGCTTCACCTCCAGTCCACCCTCCTGGTAAGCACCTCCGCTCCACCACCAGTAATATCACAACACCACATGACACAAATTCTACTCAAGACTCTACCCATCCATATATCTCTTTTCTGACCACTATACTAAATATTTGTTGGTGTACTTGCTGGTTTGTATGTTTGCTTGTTCATGTTGCATAGTTATCGGAGCGTTCGTGCTGTCTCGTGGAGGCCAGATATGCAAGTCTAAGCCAGGCGGTGGAGCCAGAAGCCAGTTCCGCGAGCTCTCCTTCCCCCTTCGCCGGATAAGCACGACAAGCTCACTACCTTTGATGCATAAATTACCTATGATTTCTTCAACCACAACCCTCAGCCTGTTATTTTATGCATGATATGATTTTGAGACAAGTTATTATGGCCACCCAGCCGCTTGCCGCAATCAATCCTTGATATATTTATTACAAATGATTTGAGAAAAGGTGTGAGTTTTCAAAAGAAAATGCTTTTCAAAATGTGTGTGATGAAGGGTTTTCACCCTTATCACCTTTGAGTAGGGATGATCAGGGACTCCCTGGTTTAGGGGAGGGCCTAAGGTGATGGCTCAGCTGGTTTAGGCGTGAGCAGAAGGATTGTCCCCTCATATAAGGACTAGTTTGTCATCCTTCACTACCTGTACTCATGATAAGTACAACCACTCGAGGCTGTGTGGGCAGTCACTCGATCTGAACTCGTACGGTCCAACCCCAAGGTTATGAAGGCTGGGGAGCACCGGGAGGATAAGGAGGGGGAATGTTTTGTCCGGTTTGGACATGTCGGTGGCCTGACTCCTTCCGGTATAACCGTTAAGGTAGGGACGTGCGAGGAAAGAAAGAGATTCGGTGTCGGATCTCATGGCAGTGAGATCGCAGAGACAGATTAGTGGGTTGTTTGGGACTTGCTCTCAAATGCTATGAATTAAGAACAAGGCAACATAAAATGTTAAATATCAATGCCCTTCGTCCACCGAAACATTATCTCCACAAGGATTTAATGAACTTCGGACGAAGGTCACGAACATAGTATTACGAAGGTTTCACCTTCGTAATTAAACTTATAAAGATAATATAAAGTAAAGTTAAAACATGAAACATTAAAGATAAATATATTGAAAACAAATGATCTCATTCACATATCTTATTATATGAATTTTAGATGTTTGAATACAACGTTTAAATACATTTATACCTTTGCCTTGACAAGCAATAATTCCCGAGTGATGCGTTAGCAATTACAGGAAAAAATGCGTGAACAGTAAAGAAATACTGTTCACTATTTATAGGCACAGGACACAGCTCATGAGGAATTACAATTATGCCCCTCATAAAAGTTTACAACAATGACTTAGACCCTTATGGACTAAAAGGTCATTCTATCTTTAAGTCGGTTTGGCCCTTCAGCTTCGGATATGCTGTAGTTCCGAAGCTTCGTGAACGGTGTCTTCGGCATCATGTTCAAGCAGCTTCAGCCGAAGCTGTTTCTTTTTACAGGACCTTCGGCGACGAAGCATGGTCCCAACAGTAGCCCCTTCGCGGTGCTAGATCGTTTTTCGTAACGAGCTTGATCCATGAAAAAAGTCTCTTAGGCTTCAGAAAGCCGAAGGTCCGAAAAACACCTTCCCTGAGCTCGTTGTCGAGAAACGATATAGCTTTCAAGCGCGTAACGGTCCCACCATGCAGGTTCACTGTTCTGATTTTTGCGGCCCACCATTCAGCGGGTGCGAGCGACTGTTTGCCTGGTGTAAAAATCCTGACGATTCACCTTCTTACCTGCAGCACTATATAAACAGACGGGTAGGTGTGAAGTTACCACAGCATTCATTGCTATTGCACTGTTTTGCTGCCAAAATTTTTAACCATAGCCGAAGCTTGACTTTCGCATTCAAACGAAGCTCCAATTTGGTGTTTGTTTCGTCAGAAGAAGAGCTTCGGAAGAAAAGGTTATTATTTTCCAAGAAATTTTTCAAGAAATACAAAATTAAATGGCCAGAGTGCGCTCTACTGCTAGAGTTGAGCGCGAGGGAGACGAAGCCGAAGGCGCGGAAACTGTTCCTATCTCTGAAGCAATGAAGCGATCTGGATTGATGACATCAGAAGACATCCCTGCTGCTGAAGCAGAACAAGTAGATATTGAGGAGGCTGGTACTGACGATGATTACAATATCGCAGTACCGAGCAAGCCTAGTCATTTGGACTTCAGGAAGTCGACTATCTCGAAGGCTGATTTCCCAAAGATGGTGAAGTCGGGCTACTTCAGCGAAGATGAGAAAAAGATGATTCGCTTTGGTGGAGAAGAGATTACCCCGAAGCCACAAAAAGATGAAATAGTGATTTTTAAGAGTTTCCTCAAAGCTGGTTTGAGATTTCCTTTGAATAGGATGATTGCCGATGTGCTGAAAAAAATTTGGGATCTATTTTCACCAACTAACTCCTAACACTATTGTTAGGCTTAGTGTTTATATTTGGGCTCTTCGAAGCCAAGTAGTGGAGCCATTTGCCGAAGGTTTCTGCCGAGTACACGAGCTACACTACCAAACTAAGGCTAGAAAGGATGGGCTACATGAAAATTTTGGTTGTTACAACTTTGCATATCGGAAAACTACAAAATTTCCTGTGATCAGCTATCGAAGCAAGTGGCCGACAGGCTGGAAATCGGAATGGTTCTACGTCAAAGTTGATGACGACAAGGAGAAGCTTGTACAGAGCCCGCTTGAACTAATCTTTGGAGAAACCCGACCCCAGTGCCGCATGACACCAGACGGTCCAACCCAAACGGCGTTGGCTGAATTCAGAATCATTGCAGAGCACATTGGCACTAGGGATTTGGTGTAAGAATTTCTGGCTTTCAAAGTATTTCCCACCATGAAGGAATGGGCTATGCCGAAGCTTAAAGGAGAGAAGAAAGAGGGGGAGCTTATCCGACTGCCCTATCATTATAAATTCAAGAAATATTTCAAGGCACCCTGCCAAGAATGGCTCGAAACAATCGAAATAATGAGTACTGAAATTCTTGGAAATTACTCTAAAAAAGAGGACCAATTGATGACAGCAGCCTTCGGCACCCGGCCGAAACGAAGGCTAAACAGAGTACTTGATGCTATTGGCTTTGAATATCCTGATTATGGGCGACTGGGCGGAGATGCTGGAGGCCCGAAGAGAAAAAGAATTGCCAGCGCCGTTGACGAAGAGAGCACCAAAGTGACCAAAAAGAAAAAGGAGATTTCTGAAAAGCTGAGCCCTGAGCCGAAGGTGGCTGCTGCAAGAAAAAGGAAAACTGCATCTCCAGAACCAGAAACGTTGGTTCAAGAAGAAAACACTCCTGCGACACCTTCTGCTGCCGAAGTAGAAGAGATTCTGAAGGTAATGACTGAACCCTTGCCTGTCAAGCTAAGTCCACTGGCGCCAGAACTGACGAAGTTTTTTCAGAAGGACAAAGAAGCTTCGGCAGCAGAAAGCCCTGCACTGCCGAAAAAACGAAGAATTATTCAAATAGTAGATGTGATTCATCAGACGCCGCCACCGGCAACAGTGTCAAAGATTGTTTTTGCCGAGACCGCAGAAGCCGAAGGTGCCGCAGCCGAAGCTTCCAGAGTGGAAACCGCCGAAGCTGAAACCGGTGAAGCCGAAGCTACTGGGGCCGAAGCCGGGACCACGGAAGGTTCGAATCTGGAAACCACTCTTGAAGTTATTGACAATATTCTACTGAAAATGGCTGAAGAAGAAGCTGCCGTGGCTGCGGTAAACACGGCAACTGAAAAGGGAAAAAAGCAGATCGATGACATTTTAGAAGAAGAAAATTTTAACTTTCAAGATTTGCTTGGACAAGAGCTAACATGCGCCGAAAAAGAAGAATTGAAAAAATATGCCATATCTTGCGGGTATAAGCCAGGGGCTACGCTATTTGGTGGGGTCAACGAAGGAAAACTAAGATGCCTTCGGAACCGCACCGAGGCCAAAGTTGTTAGAACCCTCTCCAAAGGCGTTGGCCTGCCGAAGCTAGAAGCGGACCTCTGCAGGTACCAGCGACACCATATCGCCGGAAGTTTGCTCTATGCTAATTTTAAGGTAACAAATTTTATTATTATTATTATTATCATATTTTTTATTTTTTAGGTCATTTTCTGACGAAGATCGTTTTGGCAGAGTATACTACTAAGTAAAGTTCTAAAAATGCAACAAGATCTCGAAGATGAGAAGAACAAAACTATCATCAAAGATTTGGAAGAAAAAGTTGAAAATTACGAAGCTGTTCTGAAAAAGAAGGACTTCACCATCCAGGGCCTTGAGATCATGGCTAAAGAACACGAAGGTGCATTAGAAAAGAAAGACTTCGTTATTCAGTCTATGGAAGGTTCCTTGGCTGAGGTCCAAGCCGAGAATATCAATTTAAAGAATGAATTGCTCAAACAATCAGAAAAATCTGAGCAGAAAAAGAAACACCTTGAAGCAAGCCTTAAAACTGAGATGGAGAAGAACTCAAATTTGCAAAAATCCTTGAAGGAGCTTCAAGAGAAATGCCTAGGCTTCGGCAGTTGATGCGTGCAGCGGCTGAAGGATGTGTTTCATTCTATCGGAGCCAGCTCTGAAAAATTTACACCTTCAGCTGAAAACCTGCCCAGCATATTAGAATATATTGAAGGCGAGGTTGACGCCCTTGACGAAGTTATTGGTGGCCATGCTGACTTCTGTGCCCTGGTAGCTTCTCGGGGCACAGCTACCGCTTTTCTCAAGGCTGGCTGCACGCATGGAAAAATTGTGAATAGAACAAACTTCAGCTTATCATCATCAGATCTGATATATATTCCAAGCCTAGCCTGAAGTATTGGAAATAGATTCATGACCCAGATTTGGGTAAATGGCGGGCGGAAAATGGCTGGTGACGAAGCTCGAAGTCATCTTAAGCCGGTAAGAAACTTATATTTATTACTTTTACCTTCTCCTTAAAATTTGCACCTTATTCTGTTCTTCAATATACGTAGGATGACGAAGCTGAAGTATGATGAAGCTGAAGTGTGACAAATCTGAAATATGACGACCTGAAGCTTGATAGTTGCTACAATATTCTTTCCTGCAAAAATTCTGGAGAGACTTTTGTAATATCATTATGGAAAAACTTATGTAAATTTGTACATACCTTGTAATATATTTTATTCCCGCTAACTGTGTACAATCCGCTTTGCTGTGGACGAAACTTCCTTTTTTTGAGCCAAAGGCGAAAAACACCTTCCCTTCTTTTCGTACACAACGAAGCATAAAAATTCCCTTCTTCGAAGTCTTTCCTCATTGCCGAAGCAGCTATCTTTTTGTGTGGTATGATGATGATTCTATATATGTCTAAATGAATGTTTATGAATGCAAATGCCATGATGAAATGCATTGTGTAAATGAATATGGGGACACATGCTCGAAAACCACAATCATAGTCCTTCATCCCCTTGGGAATGATTCAAATCTTTTTACTTTTCAACTTCATCATTTACTTTTTGATATATCAGCGTTGACTTTTCGCTGTAAGCCTCCCTTAGGAGCTTCTTCGCCTTTTACTTTCAGCGGAATCAGCGTTGACTTTTCGCTGTAAGCCTCCCTTAGGAGCTTCTTCGCCTTTTACTTTCAGCGGAATCAGCGTTGACTTTTCGCTGTAAGCTTTGCATTCCCTTAGGAATGACTTTTGAGCTTCTCCCTATTTTCTTTTCTTTTCCCTTGGCATTTACATTTACATTTTTTGGGGGGATATCACTTTTATAGAATGGAAATAAGGAAAATTACACGTTGTGGCCCCATTAAAAACCTTTCTCCCCCTTTGGAAAGGAAAAGGGTGCCACAAAAAGAATAGGAAAAATTACATCAAACTAAACATAATATCGCCGAAGCTCATCCGCATTCCATGATCTAGGAATGTCGTTGCCGTCCATATCCTTCAATCTATAGGAACCGGGTCTTGACGAAGATACTACCAAAAAGGGTCCTTCCCACTTCAGCTGTAATTTGCCTATTGTTTCAGGGTTGGCTACTCTTCGAAGCACCAGATGTCCTGGTTCAATGTTCTTCAACTTAACCTTTCTATTACGCCATTTTATTGTTTCGGCTTGATATTTATTGATGTTTTCCACAGCCTGAAGTCTGATCCCTTCTATAACATCTTTTTCCACAGAGCAATCAACTTCGTCTTCACCTTCTGCCGAAGTTACCGTTCTTATTGATCCTGCTTTGGCCTCTTCTGGGGTTATTGCTTCATCCCCAAACAATAGTTTGAAAGGCGTAAAGCCTGTTGATCTTGACATGGTTGTGTTATGGCTCCACACCACTTTGATTAACTCGTCTGGCCACTTTCCCCTGGGCTGATTGAAGATTGACTTCATTATTCCTGTCATTATGATCCCGTTAGCTCGTTCAACAAGTCCGTTTGACTCCGGATGTCGAACTGATGCAAAATGGATCTTCGTGCCAATTTGATCACAAAATTCTCTAAAAGCTTCAGAATCAAACTGTGTCCCATTATCCACAGTAATGGCCTTCGGCACTCCAAAGCGACAAACAATATTTTGCCAAAAAAACTTTTGAATAGTAACCGAAGTTATTGTAGCTAGAGGCTTTGCCTCAATCCACTTAGAAAAATATTCCACTGCCACTACAACATATCTTAAATTTCCCTGTGCTGGTGGTAATGGACCTAGTAAATCAAGGCCCCACCTTTGCAACGGCCAAGTGGGTTGTATTAATTGAGTTAAAGACGAAGGTTGTTTTTGATCTCTTGCACACTTCTGACAACCTTCGCACTTTTGGACTAAATCTGCTGCATCCGAAGCTGCCTTTGGCCAATAAAATCCTTGACGAAAAACTTTCCCAAGCAAAGGCCTAGATCCAATGTGAGATCCACACAGGCCCGCGTGTATTTCCTTCATTAATTCTATACCTTCGGATCTGGATAAACACTTGAGCAACGGGGAACAGACCCCACGCTTGTACAGCTCCCCTTCTATTATGACATATGGTCGAGCTCTTGCTTCTATTCTTTTGTTGTAAGCTTCGTCGTCTGAAAGAAAATTACCCTGAAGGAAAGAGATGATTTCAGTTCTCCAATCTTCACTATAGACAGGGGATATATTGAGGACCGCTCTTTCAAGAAGCTCGACCGAAGGTGCTTTTATTGTTTCGAAAAATACTTCCGAAGGTAAAGGCAGCCCCTGTGCTGCTGACTTGGCCAATAGATCAGCATATACATTTTCTCCACGAGGAATATTTTTAACAGAGAATCCTTCAAAGGAAGCCTCGATCCTTCGGACTGTATCTAGATATTTTTCAAGCTTCGGATCTCTTGCTTTATAGCTCTTGTCAACATAACCAGAAATAACTTGGGAATCAGTTTTAAGAATAGCCCTTCTGATCCCCATTGCCTTTAACTTCCGAAGACCCAAGAGCAGAGCTTCGTATTCAGTAATATTATTTGTACAACTGAAATCAAGTCTTGCCGCATAACAAGTTTTAACTTTGGAAGGTGAAACCAACACAGCAGCTGCTCCTACTCCGAAGGTTCCCCAAGACCCATCGCAAAACACTGTCCATGCTTCGGCATCTTTATTCATTTCTTCCTCCTGAGCCCCTGGCGTCCAGTCAGCAATGAAATCTGCCAACGCTTGGGACTGAATCGAAGATCTGTGGACATAATCAATACAAAATTCATTGAGCTCTGCAGCCCATTTTCCAATCCTTCCAGTAGCTTCTCGGTTTCTCATAATATCCTTCAAAGGTTGTGAAGAGGGAACAATTATGTTGTAAGCTTGAAAATAATGCCGAAGCTTCCTGGAGGCCACCAAAACAGCATACATTACTTTCTCCAATTTTGTATAATTTTTCTTTGATAAACTAAGAACTTCGGATACAAAATATATTGGGGCCTGCTTCTTGACTTGGCCTTCAAGCTTCTCCTGGACAAGTGCTGCACTTACCGCTGAGTGCGAAGCTGCCACATATAATAACAAAGGAGCCCCTAGCGTTGGTGGAGTTAGTGTTGTTAGATCTATCAAATATTGCTTCAGTTCTTCGAAGGCTTTCTGCTGGACTGGTCCCCATTGAAAAACTTCGGCTGACTTCAGCACTTCGAAAAATGGTAAATTTCTCTCTGCTGATCTAGATATGAATTTGTTGAGAGATGCCAGCCTTCCTGTCAATCTTTGGGCCCCCTTCTTTGTACTTGGTGGTTCCATTCGAAATATAGCTTCGATTTTGCTTGGATTAGCCTCAATTCCCTTTGTTGAAACTAGGCAACCAAGAAATTTCCCCTTCTTCACTCCGAAGACACATTTTTCCGGATTCAGCTTTAAACCAGTCTGTCTAAAATTAGCGAAGGTCTCCTGCAGATCAGCAATGTGATTATCTTGCTTCGTGCTTTTTACAATGATATCATCAACATAAGTTAGCACATTCCTGCCTATCTGAGAATGGAGGACCTTCGCTGTCATTCTGCTGAAACTTCCTCCGGCATTCTTAAGCCCCTCAGGCATCCGAAGGTAACAATATGTTCCACTGGGGGTTATGAAGCTGGTTTTCGGTTCATCCTCCTTCTTCATCCATATTTGGTGATAGCCTGAATAACAATCCAGCAGACTCATAAGCTCTGATGAAGCTGCTGCATCGAATAAGGAATCTATCCTTGGCAATGGAAACTCGTCCTTCGGACAGGCCTTGTTGAGATCAGTAAAATCGATACACATTCTCCATTTACCATTGGCCTTCTTTACCATAACAGTGTTAGCCAACCATTCTGGATATTTTACTTCTCTGATAACTCCGGCACTGAGGAGTCTTTTCACTTCGTTCCGAGCACCTTCGGCCTTGTCATCAGACATCTTCCAAAGCCTTTGCTTTCTTGGTCTGAAGGATGGATCAACATTGAGCGAGTGCTCAATAACATCCCTGTTAACTCCGCAAAGATCATTAGCTGACCAAGCAAAAACATCTTTGTTGTTGAACAAAAACCTTATCAAGGTTTTCTCCTGTTCTTCGGACAGTTGAGATCCCAATAGCACCTTCTGCTCTGCTATGTCCTCACATAAGAGCATGGGCTTCGGCTGATCAGCCGAAGCAGCTTTTTCCCTTCTGAACTTGTATTGCTCACAAGCTTCAGCTCCATCTATATTATGGATTGCTTTTGAGTCTGTCCAATTTCCTTCGGCCCTTCTGGCAGCTTCCTGACTTCCATGAATAGCAATGGGCCCTTGGTCCGAAGGTATCTTCATGCAAAGATAAGGTGGATGAAGAATTGCTTCGAAGGCATTGAGAGTACCACGACCAATGATTGCATTGTAAGGGTATTCCATGTCAACAATATCAAACACAACTTGTTCAGTCCTTGTGTTGTTGATAAATCCGAAGGTCACTGGCATTGTGATTTTGCCGAGTGCTACAATCTGCCTTCCTCCGAAGCCGCAGAGGGGATGTGTGGCATCATGAATTTTATCTTCAGGCTCTTGCATCTTTCTGAAGGCTTTAGCAAATATGATATCAGCTGCGCTGCCTGTATCAACCAAAACATTATGGACCAGAAATCCTTTGATCACACAAGAGATAACCATAGCATCGTTGTGTGGGTAATCCTTGAGTTGAAGATCCTCTTGGGAGAAGGTAATTGGAATGTGAGACCATCTTGACTTGATGAAGGGTCCTTGCACTCCGACATGCTGTACCCTTCTCTGTGCCTCCTTTTTCTGCTTCTTGTTGGCTGGCTCTGAGCATGAACCGCCTGTTATCAGGAGTACCAACTTCGGAGCCAAAGCAGCTCCAGCTTGAATGTTGAACGAAGCCATCAGCTCAAAAAAGTGGAAGTGAGTTCACCGGAGGTGGGCGCCAATGTTGGGGACTTGCTCTCAAATGCTATGAATTAAGAACAAGGCAACATAAAATGTTAAATATCAATGCCCTTCGTCCGCCGAAACATTATCTCCACAAGGATTTAATGAACTTTGGACGAAGGTCACGAACATAGTATTACGAAGGTTTCACCTTCGTAATTAAACTTATAAAGATAATATAAAGTAAAGTTAAAACATGAAACATTAAAGATAAATATATTGAAAACAAATGATCTCATTCACATATCTTATTATATGAATTTTAGATGTTTGAATACAACGTTTAAATACATTTATACCTTTGCCTTGACAAGCAATAATTCCCGAGTGATGCGTTAGCAATTACAGGAAAAAATGCGTGAACAGTAAAGGAATATTGTTCACTATTTATAGGCACAGGACACAACTCATGAGGAATTACAATTATGCCCCTCATAAAAGTTTACAACAATGACTCAGACCCTTATGGACTAAAAGGTCATTCTATCTTTAAGTCGGTTTGGCCCTTCAGCTTCGGATATGCTGTAGTTCCGAAGCTTCGTGAACGGTGTCTTCGACATCATGTTCAAGCAGCTTCAGCCGAAGCTGTTTCTTTTTACAGGACCTTCGGCGACGAAGCATGGTCCCAACATGGGTAAAGTGTACACCTCTGTGCAGAGTTCAAACCTATTTGAATAGTCTGTGTCCACAGGAATGGACGAGTCTGGTGTGGTATGGCAATTAGTGTTTTGTTTTCAAAAAAAGAGGTGCGTTTGAGAAAAGTGGTTTTTAAAAGGTCCGGCGGTTGATCCGTGAGCTATGGTGGACGGGAAGTCCGGTGGCTATTGTTGAAAATGAAAACCAGTGGGAAACTGCTGAGATACCTGGATGGTTTAGTCCAGGGGATTTTGTTCTAATATTGAAAAACTTCATGCTCCTTTGGGAGAGGATGCGCTTCGAAAAATATAAAATGTTTTACAAAACAACCCTGCATAAAATATTGCTGTTTCTGCAAAATATCCGGAGCTCCACATATTCCATGCATTATATCCGATTTCCCCATTCCGCGGGTGAAGGTGGGCTGCTGAGTATGTTTGTACTCACCCTTGCTTATTTGTTGTTTTTCAGAAAAAGGAGATCGGGTAAGAGTTACAACTGTTCCTAACCTTGCCTGTGGCTGTTGGACCGCTCATTTGCTTCGCTGCGTATATCGGGCTGCTTCAGCCCCACTCTGATGATATGTCCCGAGTTGTGGACCAACTCTTAAAGTTGTTTGCCACCTTTATAGGTTTGTCTCGTTTAAGCAGATCTATAATCATCTGATGTATAAATGTGTTTACTAGCCTCCTGGGACTAGTAATTGTATCACATTTGAGTCCCAGAGGATTGGGGACGCTTCAGTCCCTGAGTTCTAACAAAATCAACCCGCCGTCTAGAGAGTACTATTCACTGTGTCTCGGGGATCTTGCGCCAAGGCCCCTGAACTTTCTAGAATTCGAGGCCCAGTCCAGAGAAGGTTAGAAATAGAGAAATAAATATAGAAATAAGATTTTTAATACAAAATAAATTCTAGAAACTTGGAAAATTCATATTTAATTCATTTTAATTCCAAATTGATCCATTCCAGTTTCTAAATTTTTGGAATATTATTATTTATCACCTAGAGTCTCTGTTTTGGCATGAAAACAGCAAGAAAATTTATTTCTCATTTGATCCTATTCCAAGCACATAAAACCTTTGGAAATTCATATCTTAAAATCTATAACTCCAAAATTAATGATTCCTATTTCTAGGTTCTTATTTTAATGTCTAGATTTTTATTATGTATTTTATTTACATGTTTGGTGTGATATTAATTTTTGCTATACTATGTATGTATTGTGTTGATGCGAGTAGACGAGCAAGCTATTGTGGATCCTGAGGTTCAGCAGATAGAAGTAGCTGAGCAGGAGCTCATTGAAGGCAAGTTGTGCCCTTGATCACTTATTTTTACCCAGCCATGTTCTTATTATTCATAATGATCTGCATTGGTTAATTTTGATGGGATCCAATAGGTTACCCCAGTTTTGGCTATCTATATACCTTGTTGCCATTGAATATTTTTGGGTAGTACTTGCTATTGCTTATTGTGGTTTTGGATATGGAGATACACTATTCATGATTACATTTTTATTATATGTTTATTATTATTGTTCATGTTAAGATCATTATGTTAATGGGAACATGGAGCGACCACCCAGGAAAACAGTGCTACCACAAGGGTAGTATGGGATGCCCTTGGCTGATTAACTAGGAAAGCTAGTGGATGACTTCCTTACCCGAAAGGGGCAAGTGCAATAGGAGAGTGGTCAGTGTAGGGAGGTCCTTGGGTTGATTTTGCTGCGATGGCGGTCAGGCGAGGGATTCCTGCACTGGAGCTTCCTATAAACTGTAGCGGGATTTCTGAAGCTAGTGGAACTTTGTAAAGGCCTCGTAGTGTTACCCTGCCTCGCCTCCTCGGTAGACGTGTATGGGATTGGCCGTCTCTTGGTAGATGGGTAACATGACTTGTTGAGAGCACCTAGAGGGGGTGAATAGGTGATCCTGTAAAACTTAAAACTTAACACCACAAACTTGATTAAGAGTTAGAACAATGAAATCAAGTGAGTAGAGAGGAGAGCTCTTGTGAAGCACAATAGAAACAAAAAGGACAAGCACAAGAGACACGAGGATTTATCCCATGGTTCGGCCAAGTACAAAACTTGCCTACTCCACGTTGTGGCGTCCCAACGGACGAGAGTTGCACTCAACTCCTCTCAAGTGATCCAATGATCAACTTGAATACCACTGTGTTCTTCTTTACTTTACTCTTTCCCATTTGCGAGGAATCTCCACAGCTTGGAGTCTCTCGCCCTTACAGTAAGAATCACAATGAAGCACTAGAGTAAGGGAGGGAAGCAACACACTCAAATCCACAGCAAACACGCACACACAAGACCAAGACTTGAGCTCAAAAGAGTATCACAAGGTTCTCACTAGAACGGAGCTCAAATCACTAAGAATGTCGAACAAGTGTGCAAGAATGAAGTGTGAATGATCAACAATGCTCAAAGGTTGCTTGGTGTACTCCTCCATGCGCCTAGGGGTCCCTTTTATAGCCCCAAGGCAGCTAGGAGCCGTTGAGAGCATTCCTGGAAGGCAATTCTTGCCTTCTATCGTCTGGCGCACCGGACAGTCCGGTGCACCACCGGACACTGTTTGGTGCGGATTTCTTTCCTTCTTTGGCGAAGCCGACCGTTGGAGTTTCAGAGTCGTTGGCGCACCGGACACTGTCCGGTGCACACCGGACAGTCCGTTGCCCCCTTCTGACCGTTGGCTCTGCCACGCGTCGCGCGCGGATTACGCGGCCGACCGTTGGCTGGGCCGACTGTTGGCTCACCGGACAGTCCGGTGCACCACCGGACAGTCCAGTGATTTATAGCGGTACACCGCCGTCGAAGTCCCGAGAGCAGCTAGTTTGCAGACGCCAGCCTGGCACACCAGACACTGTCCGGTGCACCACCGGACAGTCCGGTGCACCCAGACTGCGCAGAGTCTTGGCTGCCTAGCCAAGTCTTTTCCAATTGAATTTTCTCTGATTCCAGCACTTAGACAAACATGTTAGCACACAAAAACCAATGTACTAAGTCTAGAATCATACCTTTATATTGATTTGCACCTTATCCACAATTTGGCATAGTTTATCACTTAAGCGCTTGTGTTGGACACTAGATCACCAAAATACTTAGAAATGGCCCAAGGGCACATTTCCCTTTCAATCTCCCCCTTTTTGGTGATTTATGCCAACACAATAAAAAGCAACTAAAAGAAGTGCAACATCAATGCAAATGAAAACTCAAATTTGTTTTGATTTAAATTTGGCATATTTGGATCATTCTTTGCCACCACTTGGTTTGTTTTTTGCAAATCAACCTCAATTTCCTATCTCTAAGTTAAACACACTTGTTGAGACATAAAGAGAGTTGTTCCAAGAGAAATTGATCAAAGATTTCAAAAACTCCCCCTTTTTCCCACACTCAACCATTCTCCCCACACGAGGCCAACTTTTGACAAAAGAGACAATAAGAGATTTTTGACAAACCAAAAGCTCTATTCTACTATTTTCAAAATTCTCAAGTGGTAGCTGATCCATTTGTTGCTTTGGCCTTATTTTTCTCCCCCTTTGGCATCAAGCACCAAAACGGGACCAATCTTGGCCCTTAAACCTCATTGCCTCACCAAAATCTTCAACTAAGAGTAAAAAGGCAATAAGAGCATGGAGATGAACTTGGAATGAGTTACTCTCTCATCGGAGTGCAGTGGAAGTCTTGCATGGTCCAAGTCCACCTTTTCCCTTTCAAACTTCCTTTGAGACTAAATTAAGCAAACTCAAGCACACAGTTAGTCTCAAAGGGTCAAGTTGTAGCACATCTCTCCCTAAATATGTGCATCACTTGCAAATGGACTTGTGAGGTCCGGGGAGTGCTTGTACAACTTGAGCACCATAAATAAACAACAAAATGCATTAAGGAACATGATCAAAGCATAAAACACATGTATGCTATAAATCAATCTAGGTTCCGCGAATCTAAGACATTTAGCTCACTACGCAGCTTGCAAAAGGTCGACTCATCTAGAGGCTTGGTAAAGATATCGGCTAGCTGGTTCTCGGTGCTAACATGAAACATTTCGATATCTCCCTTTTGCTGGTGGTCTCTCAAAAAGTGATGCCAGATGTCAATGTGCTTTGTGCGGCTGTGTTCAACAGGATTATCCGCCATGCGGATAGCACTCTCATTATCACATAGGAGTGGGACTTTGCTCAGATTGTAGCCAAAGTCCCTGAGGGTTTGCCTCATCCAAAGTAGTTGTGCGCAACACTGTCCTGCGGCAACATACTCGGCCTCAGCGGTGGATAGGGCAACATAGGTTTGTTTCTTAGAACTCCACGACACTAGGGACCTTCCTAAGAATTGGCACGTCCCTGATGTACTCTTCCTATCGACCTTACATCCAGCATAATCGGAGTCTAAATATCCAATCAAGTCAAAGGTAGACCCCTTTGGATACCAGATCCCGAAGCAAGGCGTAGCGACTAAATATCTAAGAATTCACTTCACTGCCACTAAGTGACACTCCCTTGGATCAGATTGAAATCTAGCACACATGAATACACTAAGCATAATATCCGGTCTACTAGCACATAAATAAAGTAACGACCCTATCATAGACCGGTATGCCTTTTGATCAATGGACTTACCTCCTTTGTTGAGGTCGGTGTGTCCGTCGGTTCCCATTGGAGTCTTTGCGGGCTTGGCGTCCTTCATCCCAAACCGCTTGATCAAGTCTTGCGTGTACTTCGTTTGGGAGATGAAGGTCCCATCCTTGAGTTGCTTCACTTGGAACCCAAGGAAATAGCTTAACTCGCCCATCATCGACATCTCAAACTTTTGATTCATCACCCTGCTAAACTCTTCACAAGACTTTTGGTTAGTAGAACCAAATATTATGTCATCGACATAAATTTGGCACACAAAAAGATCACCATCACAAGTCTTAGTAAACAGAGTTGGATCAGCTTTCCCAACCTTAAAAGCATCAGCAATTAAAAAGTCTCTAAGGCATTCATACCATGCTCTTGGGGCTTGCTTAAGTCCATAGAGCGCCTTAGAGAGCTTACACACGTGGTCGGGGTACCGTTCATCCTCGAAGCCAGGGGGTTGCTCCACGTACACCTCCTCCTTGATTGGCCCGTTGAGGAAAGCGCTCTTCACATCCATTTGGAACAACCTGAAAGAATGGTGAGTAGCATAGGCTAACAATATGCGAATTGACTCTAGCCTAGCCACAGAAGCAAAAGTCTCCTCAAAGTCCAAACCTGCGACTTGGGCATAACCTTTTGCCACAAGTCTAGCCTTGTTCCTTGTCACCACCCCGTGCTCGTCTTGTTTGTTGCGGAACACCCACTTGGTTCCCACAACATTTTGCTTTGGACGAGGCACTAGTGTCCAAACTTCATTCCTTTTGAAGTTGTTGAGCTCCTCTTGCATGGCCAACACCCAGTCCGGATCTAGCAAGGCCTCTTCTACCCTGAAAGGTTCAATAGAAGAGACAAAGGAGTAATGCTCACAAAAATTAACTAATCTAGAACGAGTAGTTACTCTCTTGCTTATGTCACCCAATATTTGGTCGACGGGATGATTCCTTTGAATCGTCGCTCGAACTTGGGTTGGAGGTGCCAGTTGTGCTTCTTCCTCCATTAAATGATCATCTTGTGCTCCCCCTTGATCACACGCCTCCTCTTGATGAACCTGTTCATCTTCTTGAGTTGGGGGATGCACCGTTGTTGAGGAAGAAGGTTGATCTTGCTCCTTTTGTTCCAGTGGCCTCACATCTCCAATCGCCATGGTGCGCATTGCGTCCGTTGGAACGTCTTCTTCATCTACATCATCAAGATCAACAACTTGCTCTCTTGGAGAGCCATTAGTCTCATCAAATACAACGTCGCTAGAGACTTCAACCAAACCCAATGATTTGTTGAAGACCCTATACGCCTTTGTATTTGAGTCATAACCTAACAAAAACCCTTCTACAGCTTTGGGAGCAAACTTAGAATTCCTACCTTTCTTCACTAGAATGTAACATTTGCTCCCAAATACACGAAAGTAAGACACATTGGGTTTGTTACCGGTTAGAAGCTCATACGAAGTCTTCTTGAGGAGGCGATGAAGGTAGACCCGGTTTATGGCGTGGCAAGCCGTGCTCACGGCTTCCGTCCAAAACCGTTCGGGCGTCTTGAATTCACCAAGCATCGTCCTCGCCATGTCTAGTAGCGTCCTGTTCTTCCTCTCTACCACACCATTTTGTTGTGGTGTGCAGGGAGCGGAGAACTCGTGCTTGATTCCTTCCTCCTCAAGATACTTCTCCACTTGAAGGTTCTTGAACTCGGACCCATTGTCGCTCCTTATCTTCTTCACTTTGAGCTCAAACTCGTTTTGGGCTCTCCTTAGGAAGCGCTTGAGGGTCCCTTGGGTTTCAGATTTATCCTGCAAAAAGAATACCCAAGTGAAGCGGGAAAAATCATCAACTATAACAAGACCATACTTACTTCCTCCTATGCTTAGATAGGCGACGGGTCCGAAGAGGTCCATATGAAGTAATTCCAGGGGTCTTGATGTTGTCATCACATTTTTGGCATGATGAGAGCTTCCCACATGTTTACCTGCTTGACAAGCTGCACAAGGTCTATCTTTTTCGAAAGTTACGTTAGTTAGACCTATCACATGTTCTCCCTTTAGAAGCTTGTGAAGGTTCTTCATCCCCACATGTGCTAAACGGCGATGCCACAGCCAGCCCATGCTAGTCTTAGCAATTAAGCATGCATCTAGACCGACCTCCTCTTTTACAAAATCAACTAAATAAAGTTTGCCGTCTAGTACACCCTTAAAAGCTAATGAACCATCACTTCTTCTAAAGACAGACACATCTACATTTGTGAATAAACAGTTATATCCCATATTACAAAGTTGACTCACAGACAACAAGTTATATCCAAGCGACTCAACTAAGAACACATTAGAAATAGAGTGCTCGGATGAAATAGCAATTTTTCCTAACCCTTTCACCTTGCCTTGGTTCCCATCACCGAATATGATTGAATCTTGGGGATCCTTGTTCTTGACGTAGGAAGAGAACATCCTCTTTTCCCCCGTCATGTGGTTTGTGCATCCGCTGTCGATAATCCAGCTTGAGCCCCCGGATGCATAAACCTGCAAGGCAAATTTAGGCTTGGGTCTTAGGTACCCAACTCATGTTGGGTCCTACAAGGTTAGTTACAATGGTCTTAGGGACCCAAATGCAAGTCTTGTCTCCCTTACATTTGGCCCCTAATTTCCTAGCAATTACCTTCTTATCCTTTCTACAAATAGCAAAGGAAGCATTGCAAGCATAATAAATTGTAGAAGGTTCATTCATTACTTTCCTAGGAATATGAACAATTTTTCTTCTAGGCATATGATGAACAACATTTTTCCTAGCCAAATTTCTATCATGCATAATAGAAGAACTAGAAGCAATCATGGCATGAGAATCAAAAGCATCATTACTTCTATAAACATTCCTAGAATGTTTCCTATCATGATACATGAAAGCATGGTTCTTGTGAGCACTACTAGCCATAGGGGCCTTCCCTTTCTCCTTGGCGGAGATGGAAGCCTTATGGCTCGTTAAGTTCTTGACTTCCGTCTTGAAGCCAAGACCATCCTTAATTGAGGGGTGTCTACCAATCGTGTAGGCATCCCTAGCAAATTTTAGTTTGTCAAATTCACTCTTGCTAGTCTTAAGTTGGGCATTAAGACTAGCCACTTCATCATTCAAATTAGAAATTGAAACTAGATGTTCACTACAAGCATCAACATTAAAATCTTTACACCTATTGCAAATTGCAACATGTTCTACACAAGATGTTGATTTATTAGCTATTTCTAACTTAGCATTCAAATCATCATTTATGCTCTTTAAGCTAGAAATAGAGTCATGGCATGTAGACAATTCACAAGAAAGCATTTCATTCCTTTTCCTTTCTAAAGCAAGGGATTTTTGTGCCTCTACAAACTTATGATGTTCTTCATACAAAAGATCCTCTTGCTTTTCTAGTAACCTATTCTTATCATTCAATGCATCGATTAATTCATTAATCTTGTCAACCTTAGTTCTATCTAGGCCCTTGAATAAACATGAATAGTCTATTTCATCATCACTAGATTCTTCATCACTTGAGGAAGCGTAAGTACTAGTATTATGAGTGCTTACCTTCTTTTCCCTTGCCATGAGGCAGGTGTGATGCTCGTTGGGAAAGAGGGCCGACTTGTTGAAGGCGGTGGCGGCGAGTCCTTCGTTGTCGGAGTCGGACGACGAACAATCTGAGTCCCACTCCTTTCCAAGGTGTGCCTCACCCTTAGCCTTTTTGTAAGCCTTCTTCTTTTCCCTCTTGTTCCCTTGTTCCTGGTCACTATCATTATCGGGACAATTAGCGATAAAATGACCAATCTTACCACATTTGAAGCATGAGCGCTTCCCCTTAGTCTTGGTCTTGTTTGGATGCTCCTTGCGACCCCTTAGCGCCGTCTTGAAACGCTTAATGATGAGGGCCATCTCTTCTTCATTGAGTCCCGCCGCCTCAACTTGTGCCACCTTGCTAGGTAGCACTTCCTTGCTCCTTGTTGCTTTCAGAGCAACGGTTTGAGGCTTGTGGATTGGGCCGTTCAACGCATCGTCAACGTATCTTGCCTCCTTGATCATCATTCGCCCGCTTACAAACTTTCCAAGTATCTCCTCGGGTGTCATCTTGGTGTACCTAGGATTCTCACGAATATTGTTCACAAGATGTGGATCAAGGACAGTAAAAGACCTTAGCATTAGGCGGACGACGTCGTGGTCCGTCCATCGCGTGCTTCCATAGCTCCTTATTTTGTTTACAAGGGTCTTGAGCCGGTTGTACGTTTGGGTTGGCTCCTCGCCCCTGATCATTGAGAATCTCCCAAGTTCACCCTCCACCAACTCCATCTTGGTGAGCATGGTGACGTCGTTCCCCTCATGTGAGATTTTGAGGGTGTCCCAAATCTGCTTGGCGTTATCAAAGCCGCTCACCTTATGGTATTCATCCCTGCACAATGAAGCTAGAAGAACAGTAGTAGCTTGTGCATTTTTATGAATTTGCTCATTAATGAACATGGGACTATCCATACTATCAAAGTGCATTCCATTTTCTACTATTTCCCATATACTTGGATGGAGAGAGAACAAGTGGCTACGCATTTTGTGACTCCAAAATCCGTAGTCCTCTCCATCAAAGTGGGGGGGGGGGGTTTACCGAGGGGAATGGAAAGCAAATGAGCATTGGAACTTTGCAGAATACGAGAAGAATCAAAGGAAAAGTTTGAATTAACGTCTTCTTTTTCTCGTAGTCGTTGTCGTCGTCCTTTTGGGAAGAGGAAGATTCGTCGCTGTCGTAGTATACTATCTCCTTAATGCGCCTTGTTTTCTTCTTCCTCCCGTCTTTTCTTTTGTGGCCCGAGCTTGAGTCAGTAGGCTTGTCATCCTTTGGATCATTGACGAAGGACTCCTTCTCCTTATCATTGACCACCATCCCCTTGCCCTTAGGATCCATCTCTTCGGGCGATTAGTCCCTTTCTTGAAGAGAACGACTCCGATACCAATTGAGAGCACCTAGAGGGGGGGGGTGAATAGGTGATCCTGTAAAACTTAAAACTTAACACCACAAACTTGATTAAGAGTTAGAACAATGAAATCAAGTGAGTAGAGAGGAGAGCTCTTGTGAAGCACAATAGACACAAAAAGGACAAGCACAAGAGACACGAGGATTTATCCCGTGGTTCGGCCAAGTACAAAACTTGCCTACTCCACGTTGTGGTGTCCCAACGGATGAGAGTTGCACTCAACTCCTCTCAAGTGATCCAATGATCAACTTGAATACCACGGTGTTCTTCTTTACTTTACTCTTTCCCGTTTGCGAGGAATCTCCACAGCTTGGAGTATCTCACCCTTACAGTAAGAATCACAATGAAGCACTAGAGTAAGGGAGGGAAGCAACACACTCAAATCCACAGCAAATACGCACACACAAGACCAAGACTTGAGCTCAAAAGAGTATCATAAGGTTCTCACTAGAACGGAGCTCAAATCACTAAGAATGTCGAACAAGTGTGCAAGAATGAAGTGTGAATGATCAACAATGCTCAAAGGTTGCTTGGTGTACTCCTCCATGCGCCTAGGGGTCCCTTTTATAGCCCCAAGGCAGCTAGGAGCCGTTGAGAGCATTCCTGGAAGGCAATTCTTGCCTTCTGTCGCTTGGCGCACCGGACACTGTCCGGTGCGGATTTCTTTCCTTCATTAGCGAAGCCGACCGTTGGAGTTTCAGAGCCATTGGCGCACCGGACAGTCCGGTGCACACCGGACAGTCCGGTGCACACCGGACAGTCCGGTGCCCCCTTCTGACCATTGGCTCTGCCACGCGTCGCGCGCGGATTATGCGGCCGACCGTTGGTTGGGCCGACTGTTGGCTCACCGGACAGTCCGGTGCACCACCGGACAGTCCGGTGATTTATAGCCATACACCGTCGTCGAAGTCCCGAGAGCAGCCAGTTCGCAGACGCCAGCCTGGCACACCGGACACTGTCCGGTGCACCACCGGACAGTCCGGTGCACCCAGACTGCGCAGAGTCTTGGCTGCTTAGCCAAGTCTTTTCCAATTGAATTTTCTCTGATTCCAGCACTTAGACAAACATGTTAGCACACAAAAACCAATGTACTAAGTCTAGAATCATACCTTTATATTGATTTGCACCTTATCCACAATTTGGCATAGTTTATCACTTAAGCGCTTGTGTTGGACACTAGATCACCAAAATACTTAGAAATGGCCCAAGGGCACATTTCCCTTTCACTTGTGGGTAAAGATGCACAACCTCTGTAGAGTGTAAAACTGGTATACTAGCCGTGACCCTGACATGATTAATCTATGGAATTAAAACTCAATTTGTCATTTGCATTGCATTGGGATTACTTTCCTATTACTTTTACTTATTATTACTAAGGTTTGGCATTTACTTATACTTAGTAATTGCTAATAAAATTTGGACCAACTTATAAAAGCAATGCTCAGCTTCAGCCTTTATTTTGTTGATCAGCCTTACACTTCACATGAACTCCCACCTTTGGTGAGTTCATGCACATTATTCCCCACAACTTGTTGAGCTATGATCGTATGTGAGCTCACTCTTGCTGTCTCACACCCCCCATAGGAGAAGAAAAGGTGGTCAAAGAGGAGCCGCCTAACACTGAGGCTTTCGACTTGATCTAGGTGGCGTCTCCAAGTCAGCTTTGTGGCGCCATGGAATAATAATTAGTTCGCTTTATATTATCATTTATTTTTGTAAGACTTCCGCTATGTAATAAGTACATTTATGATATTTATGACATTTACCTCTATGCACTCTGTTATTACATGTGTTGTCTTCTTTGGCGCATATATGAGATGCACTCGGCTCTGTTCCTTAAATCCGGGTGTGACAGCTTAGTACTTTCAAACGCTTGACACAAGTATTCGCACGTTAATCCTTATTCCATTTCTGTCTTGTAGATAGGACATCCTCTAAGGATTCGTGTCCACAGACTATCATAACTCTCATGATCAAGAATACAATCAATTCTTGACCTCGTGTGAGTGCTAGAAAAATCACCCGACTTCTACCGAGATCCTCTATTAGGATAACAACTACTCAACCTAGCTTACTAGTATTCATCTCATAAGGAACCTGAGTTCATGCATCTAAAGTTTCAAGCAACTCCTATACTTAAGTGCACAATACAAGCCTACAAACATTAAGTGCAGTAAAATAGCATATACAATGGTTATGCATAAAACTGGGGCTTGCATTCAAATTTTGGCGCCGCATGGAGATCCTCTATGGTAGATTCGGAAGTTGGCTCCTGGACTTCTTCCTGGGCAACTCCTTGCTCCGGGATGAGCACGTACTCTCCGTCAGCGAGGTTGCAATCTAATAAATGCAATGTATAAAATACATGTATAGTATGATATACAAAAATGATAATTATGATGCGAGTATCACTAAGTCACTTAGTAAGGTCAGGGTATTATTCTTATTAATTAAGTCCTTCAGCAGTGTGCACCTAGTAGTCTAGATTAAAGGTTGAACAAAGGAATAAAGAGTGGTTTGAGACTTAACTAACCTCCTAAGAATTTAGTGAAGGGTTAGTTTGGTTTTTGTTTAAGTTACCTAATGAACATTGGTTGGCCCTTAATTCCTCTTTTCCATTCTATTTATGCTTTTAAGGGTGATTTGAACTACAAATGTTATTTAGAAAATTCCAAAAATTCTGTAAATATTTCTGTGGCTTATCACTGGCTAAACTAGGTTGCCCTAAAAATTTGAAGTTAAAACTTAGAATTTGTTCTGTACAAAAATAACAAAAACTAGGGCAGAAAGGGCACATTACACTACACCTCCTATTTAGAAGTGGCTATTGCCCTAATGGGTATTTTTCCTGGTATTTAGATGTGATGACTTGGTCTTGTGCCAACTTTTACCAAAGGATACTTGGTGGATATTTAGTTGTGATTTTCTAAAGTTTTAGGGCTAAAAGGTACTCTTAACTAACTTTCTTTTTGAAAAATGACAAACAATAGATTTAGAAATTTTCTAAACTTTTCTTTCGACAAGGGAAATCATTCCTAAGTTTGAATATTTTTCTCTATAGGGAGGGGTTTCTATGATTTTCAAAAGTTTTCTCTATTTCTCTCATGGGGCAGTGTAACATCTCAATTTTAATCCCAAGGTTAGAAACCCTAAAACTCCTAAACCCCCCTTAATTATCTCCTAAGGCCCCACCTCATAAAACATTTCATTCATCATATGCATACACCATGGTTGTTAGTAGCACCTCACATAGAATATTTTTGACACCCAAGAAACATAGATAAATATTTGTTCAAAAGAAAAAGGAGATTAAAGAAAAAGAGGAATGGAAAGAGAAATAGAAATAGAAAAAAAGAAAAAAATGGAAATCCTTCTCCCCCTCGGCTGGGCCGGATCCAGCCCACATCTCCTCCCCTGCGCGCCCGCGCTCGGCTAGGCCGAAATCCCCCTAGCCCAGTTGCAAGGAAATCCCTTTTCTTTTTCCTTTTTCCATTTCTTTTTCCTTTTTCCATTTCTTTTTCCTATTTTCATGTATTTATGCATATATTGATATTTTATGCACCAAAAATAGTCTAAATAAATTATAGGGCACAAAATAATAATATTTAAAAGTTGGCACACTCCACCAAGCCACCATGGTTGATGTATTGTTCATTACCTATTTTTGCTAGGAGAAGAGGGATCCGATCCTCCGGAATTTATAGCTTCAGAAGAAGGGCAAGAACCCGACCTCTCCGAAATAGATCTTTCGTGCCAGGAGAACTTCGACGAAGGCAAGTCCATTCTTCCCTTGATGCATAAATCACCTACTCTTTCTACCACTACCTAAGCCAGGAATAAGGGATGGGTCTTTTGCATTGTGAGAAGAGAGATAGCCCTCATTAAAGAATATCTTTTGAGTACAAAATGTGGGATGAGAAAAGGGTGGTGTTTTTACTAAACGATGTTTTCAAAAAGTGTATGATGAAGGGTATTAACCCTTATCACCTTTTGAGTGGGATAATTAGGGACTCCCTGGTTTAGGGGAGGGCCTCAGGTGTTGGCTCAGCCGGGTTAGGTGTGAGCAGAATGATTGTCCCCTCACGTAAGGACCGGTTTGTCATCCTTCACTACCTGTACTCATGACAAGTACAACCACTCGAGACTGTATGGGCCGTCACTCAATCCGAACTCGTACGGTCCAGACCTCAGGGTTATGATGGATGGGGAGCACCAGGAGGATAAGGAGGGGGAATGTTTTGTCCGGTTTGGACATGGCGGTGGCCTGACTCCTTCCGGTATAACCATTAAGGTATGGATGTGCAAGGTAAGAAAGAGATTCGGATTCAGGTCTCATTGGCCATGAGACCGCAGAGCCGGACTAGTGAGTAAAGTATACCCCTTTGCGCAGAGTTCAAACCTATTCGAATAGTTCGTGTCCACTGGTATGGACGAGTCTGGTGTGGTATGACAATTAGTGTTTATAACCTTCGCGATCAGGGAAATGTGTGAGTGGGTGTGATTTTGGAAAAGAAAACAATGCCACGGGAGCAGGAAGCTCAGTGGTGGTTGAGTGTGAAAATGTGCTACTTCCTTCTTTGGGGAAAACCATCAAAGTATTGTCTTTTTTTGGAAAAGAAGAGTGACTTCAACTCCACCATATAAAGCATGTATTGTATATGTCCTTTTCTCTTTACGGGCGGGATGGGCTTGCGGAATACCTAGTGTATTCACCCAGATTTATTTATGTTTTTCAGTAGCTGAAGACTTCTTTTCTGCTATGCTCGACTAGAAGGGGGTTGTATCTGCACCCAGTCTGCCTGTGGCTTGGGCTAGTTGAATCTTCCACTGTACTCTGGTATTGTAATAACTTTTATTCGAACTCTGTACTATTTGAAGTAAGTAATGTGGTTACTAGCCTTCTGGGACTAGTAATTGTTTCACATTTGAGTCCCAGAGGATTGGGGCGCTTCAGGCAGGTGGCACTACATTTCCTTACTAAACTAGGACTTTTTATATTTTTCTTTGGAGCTACACTACTCAAGTATTCCAAGAAAAAATAATGTTGCTTGTTGTTTCACATTTTTTATGTCCTCTTTCCATTTTCTAAATGAATGGGCAGAAACATAAATCAATGGTTAATCTCCACTTAATTTGGTGAACTAGGGCATTCAACATTTTTATATAGGTCTACTATTTATTAGGCATCTACTCAATTTTTCTTAACCATAGCATAAAAGTTCTATTATTTTTCCCTTTATTCCACACTTTAAACCATATCCCAAATTAAATCAAAACTTCCAGACACAGTACTGAACTAGGGTAGTTCTCTATTTTTGCTCTAAAGTTTACTTTGTATAGAGCCTAGCAAAATTGGTTTGATGAAAATTTGGATGAATTTTACTCAAGTTATACATTTCCAAAGTTTTATGTTGAATAAAATGAATTAGATATTCCAAAAAGAAAAGGAAAAACATCTTTCTCTCGGGTCATTGGGCCTTTCCTCCATTTTTCTCTCACAACCCATTCCCTAGTATAGTATTCATCTAAGTCTGTGGCTTAACACTTAACCCCTTGGATTTTCCTAGCATCTAACCCGCAGTCCCTGTGTTCACCGGTACAGTAGCCGAAAAGAAAATCGAGGTGGCACGGCTTATCGACAGCGGTACAGCTCCGACGAAGGGTCGGGTGAGGTTGAGGAGTCTCTGGCGGTCACGTCAATGTGCTAGTCAGCGTCGAAGGTTACCAGAGGTGTTCTAGCCACAAGCGCAGGTGGCAATGAACGATGGTGGTGCCTGCTTCGACCAAATTACAGCGGTAGTAGTCAATCAAATCGCACAGGGAGCTTCACTGAGTGATGGGGGTGTGTGCTCGCAAGGAATCGAAGAATGGCTGGCTGGTTTACCAGGACCACGTGCTCCGGCGGGCGGATGAAGTCTGACGAGGGTGATCTGGCTTCTCCGGCTAGGTAGCTTTCGGGCTGGGGGCTCGAGAAGTTTCACTGGCCTCTAGGGAAGCCAATGATGGAGCTCGATCGAGTGGAGAGGGGCTGGGGTGCTCGGACCATGGTGGTCGAGGCTTGGGTGACCTTGTGGGCAGCGTTGTCCTTGGTTCTTAGGCGATCGCCGGTGTTTAAGCTTAGACGAGAGCGAGTGCCATGCGGGAGAGCAAGTCCGAGGGCTCAGGTTGTCTTATAGGCGTGGGCGTGGTCGTGGGCATGGGGTCAGGCCGACCAGCGCTAGGGCGCAGGTGGGCACGACCAATGCGCGCTCGAGGCCGACTCTCAGCGTCAAACACGTGGTGATTTGTTTCTGCCTATGTCCAAGTGCCCGTTTGGTCGCCCTAACGTGCAGATCTCGGCAAAAATCCATTGTAAGGTCTCTTCACTGTGCCAAATCATATCTTTTCTATGTGAGTCCTGAGTGTAGATAGTCTTGGAACTTGGAGAAAAGGCTAGGTCAAGTCAGGTCTGTCTCACTACCTGAATCCGAGAAAAAATCTATGCCAACTCGTGTCAACCGGTTTTGGCTCGCCTTCAAATTTACTAGGGTGTTCTTAGGGTATTTTGGCGCCACTTTGTCCATTGAGCCATGTGGTTTTGGGTTTTGAAACTAGGTGAACACGTGTGGTCTTTGAAAGGGGCTAAAAATTTACTTAGAGAAATTTTGATTTCATTTTATGCTCCCTACTTGAGTAACCATTTTGGGGCTTTTGTGGAACCTTTTTGGGGTATCCTTCTTACTATTTTTTGTAGGGTATTAAGTGTGCTACAACTTTTATAAATGGTTCAAGCCATGATAATGCAATTTATCTAGCTTTCCCATTTAGTTTCTTTTGAGTGCTCTATTTGCTTAAAGTGGGTATATTTAGGATTTGAGCATTTTTTACACTTTGAGGTGCATGACATGGCTCAAGTATAACTTCTAGGATGATTAATACTTAGTTAAGACTATGGTTCTCAAGTTTGGTGTCGTTTGCTCAAACTAAACTACATGTGATAATAGGTCAAAGGTGGGGTGTTGAGTAGAAACCCTGAGTAAGACTTGGGGTGTTACAGCCATGTCCCCTTAAAGGAATCTCATCCCGAGATTTAAGTGAGATTACAAGGGGTAAGGAGTTGGGAAAACAAGGATAGTGTCACCACTGAGTTGTGTTGATAACTGGCTCTTCGAATGTTATCCTCTTTGCAACTTCAGAAGGAAGCCCTACGACACCTAGTTATTCAACCTATACTTCATCTAAACATGGGGTACTATAGTAATTTGAGACAGAAAGCAAGGAACGATGGAGGGTATGGTTACGTACCAACACTTTAAGGTAGAAACTCAGGGTAGTTCTTATTTAGATAGTCCTCTATTTCCCACATAGTTTCCTCCCACTAGTAAGAATGTGATCATCAGTGACGATTTTCTAGTGACGCTGGTGACTTCAGTCACAGATTGATACATTTCTATGACCAAATTTACATCTTCATCAACAATTACAAGGGACGAAGATTAGACTTGAATATTAAAGACGAAAATGAAAGGAACGTCATAGACACAAAGTTTGGACGCAACAAGTTCGTCACAAATTAGATTTGATATCGTCATCGCTAATTTGGCTTGATCGGCTGACGTAATGATGAAATAAATTGGTCACAGATGAGTTTTAGTAAAAAACGGCCCACGTGTACACACCACTTGACGGCGTGGGATCCTTGGCCTACATGGGCCGCAGTTTTTTGGGACACAGCCCCCGCCTGGCGACGCGGCCCCGGCCCAGAACTGGAAGCGGCAGTTAGTTATTTGGCAAAAAAAAAAGTTGCGCCCACGGAGCTTCGAACCAGGGACCTGCGCCTTTCTTCAAATTGTTGTTACCACCAGACTACTCACTTGTTCTTGTATATAAAGAAAGTATCCATCTGTTAACAGGTGTTCCCATCTGTCGTTATGTTAACAGGTTTTCCTAGCCGCCATTCTGCGATCTGCATAGCTGTTCGCCTATTCTGATTTTGCCTTCTGCGATCTGCGCTTCTGCGATCGGCCCTCAGGTTACGGCACACAACGACGCCAGCGTCTGTCGTCGTCCGCTTGATCGGCAACTGGGTAGCGTCGCAGCGAACGAGCGATCTTGTCGCCTGATCCATTGATCCAACTGTGTTGGAAGAACGGCGTCGTCTGCAAACAGCGAGGCAGAGAAGCTTCGGGCGCGGCAAAGCAGCAGCGTCGTGCGTAGAGCTACGGCGGGCGTGGACAGAACAGCGGCAGGGCGGGGAGAAAAGACAAGGTTTGATGTGTTGTGTTTTTGACAATAAGGTTACATGTGCGTTTGAATTTTATTTCATATATGCATGTGTTTGATGTGGTTTTCAATTTTGTTCAATGTAATCATAGTTATGGAGTTAATGCAAGTTTTAATTTATTGTCAAAATAGATGGATAGAAGATGGGTTTATGGGAAACAATTCACACCTGCATATGTGAAAGGAATTGAAGAGTTCATGAATTTTGTTACTGAAAGATACCCAGAAGACACACACATTCGTTGTCCGTGCGTGAATTGTCTTAATCAAAGGCTGCGACCTCAGAGTGAAGTAGAAACTCATATACACATTTATGGAATGTGGTCAATTAAGTACTAGGTCAGGCCCAAAAATTTCTCTTTCTCTAGTTTGTGGTCAATTAAGTGGTGTTCGACACCTTCCGTACAAGGCTTTGAAGGGTGCCATTTTTAAGCTGGATTGGTAGCTGTTATTATAAGAAAACTCTGCCAGTGAAAGAGACTTGTCCCAATTCTTACCATAATGTATCACACATGCTCTCAACTTTTCCTCAAGAATTTGATTTACTCTTTTTGTTTGGGCATCAGTTTGAGGACGGTATGTTGAGCTTCTGATTAACTTGGTATCAAGTGCTTCTTGTTGCTTTCTCCCAAAAATGTGCCACGAACTGGGTACCTGTATCGGAAATGATGGTCTTACGTACTCCATGCAAGCAGACGATACGATTGATATACAATTCTGCATATTTTCTGGCCTTGTAAGTTGTGTGCACAGGCAGGAAGCGAGCAGTTTTGATTAGCCTATCCACGATGACCCAGAAAGAGTCATGGTGCTGGGAGGTATTGGGCAAACCTACAATAAGGTCCATGCTTATATCTTCCCATTTTCAGCATGGTATAGGGAGTGGTTGCATGGTGCATGTTGTTTTTAAGTGACTTGCTTTAATTCTCTGGCAAGTGTCACACTCAGACACGCACTTAGCAATCTCCCTTTTCATCCTAGTCCACTAATATAGGGATCGAAGGTCATGATACATCTTGTTGCTTCTAGGGTGCATGGAAAATTTAGAGAGATGAACGTCATCCAAGATTTTCTTCCTGAGTTCCTGATCCTTGGGAACAACAAGGCAGTCCTTGAACCATAATATGCCCTTGTTGTCCTGGTGAAAGCACTTATACTTTTCATCTTTTTGGGTCAGCATATCCGTGATGGTTTGGACTCCCTTATCCCTGAGTTATGCCATGTTAATATGATCTTGCAAAGTTGGCTATTCAGAGTTCTCAGAGAAACTACTTCCATGTTCAACTTGCTCAACTCATCGCACAGAGCGGCGACATGAGAATCAATGGTCAGACAATTGCATTGGGATTTGAGGCTCAACGCATCTGCTACCACATTTGCTTTCCCAGGGTGATAGTGCACTTCTAGGTCATAATCCTTGATTAGTTCTAACCATCTTCTATGTCTCATGTTGAGGTTAGCTTGGGTGAAAATGTACTTGAGACTCTTGTGATCAGTATAGATGTTGCAATGAGCTCCCATCAAGTAGTGCCTCCAGATTTTTAGGGCATGAACTACGGCTGCTAACTCCAAATCATGTGTTGGATAATTCTACTCATGAGGTCGTAGTGCTCATGATGCGTAGGCAATAACTCCACTATTTTGCATTATAACAAAACCAAGTCCAGTGCCAGAAGCATCACAATACACATCGAAAGACTTGGCATTGTCCGGTTGTGCTAGCACAGGTGCAGTTGTCAAATGTTGCCTTATGGTATGAAAGGCGTCTTCGCACTTCTGGCTCCACTCAAACTTGACTTCTTTCTTCAACAACTCGATCATAGGCTTAGCAATTCTGGAGCAGTCCAGAATGAATCGGCGATAATATCCAGCTAATCCCAGAAAACTCTGGATCTGACAAACATTGGTAGGAGGTTTCCAATCCATCACTTCTTGCACTTTGTCAAGATCAACTGCTATCCCTTCCTGAGAGACAGTGTGACCTAAGAATTTGATCTCCTTCAGCCAAAAATCACTGTTGGTCACTTGTTCTCAAATGTTGCAAATCAAGAACAAGCCAACACAATTGTTAAAGGTCAAGGACCTTCGTCCTCCGAAGTATTATCTCTTTTCGGATATAATAGTCTTCAGACGAAGGTCATGAAGGACATGCCTTCATGATTCATAATAATTGTGGATATGAAAAGACAATGAATGTAATCTATTGGCTCATATACATATGTATTTCATAATATGCATATGTACATTAACAGAATTTATGTTACATTGATACCTTCGGCTTGTTCGGAGGTGTTGGTGCGAGAGGGATTACAATTCAGCATGAACAGTATGGGGGTACTGTTCACCTATTTATAGGCACAGGACGCAGCCCGGGTAAAAGTACATTTATAACCTTAACATTTGTTCATAATCATAACATAAATCACTAGGGACTAGCTAGTGTTTTCCTACTCGGTTTAGTCTAAGCCGAAGCTGGTGACAGCTTCGGCACTCGCCATCGTTTCTTCCAGACAAGACCTTCGTCTTGAGGACCTTCGGTAGAGAGAAAGAGAGTCCTCAGAACCACTTTGCCGATGATGTCTTTGTCTTGAGGACATTCGGCGAAGAAGAAGACCCCCAACAGTAGCCCCTTTGTGGAGCTAGGTCGCTTTTTCATAACGAGCTCGACCCGCGAAAAGAATGAAGGCTTCAGAATGCCGAAGGTCCAAAAAACACCTTCCTGAGCTTGTTATAAAAAACGAATAAAATATTCACAACACTTATTGGTCCACCGGTCAGTCAGTACGAGCGTCTTGGCGGTTCACCTTCTTCTCCTGCAGGGCTATATAAATAGACAAGTTGGTGAGAAGTTACCACAACATTCATTGATATTGCACCGTTGTGCTGTTGAAAATTTTCACCAAAGCTGAAGCTTTCTGCATTATGCTTTGAACAAGCATTTCACTGCTTAAGCGCACCTTCGTCTGCTAGACTTTGAAAAACAAAATGTCCAGAGTAAGATCAACTGCTCGGGTGACCCACGAGGGAGATGAGACTGAAATGACTGAGATAGCTCCTATCTTAGAAATGATGAGGCGTGCTGGGTTGGTTGTGTAGGAGGAAATTATTGCTGAAGGTATTACTAATGCTGAAGCTAAACAGACCGTGCCTGAGGCTGAGAGTGAAAATGAAAGCGAGGATGATGATAGTATCCTATGTCTGACCAAGCCCAGCCATATTGAATTCGGGAGATCCACAGTTAAAGCTGAGGACCTAGTTCTAATGAAGAAGCTAGGATATTTTGGAGAAAATGATGATGAACTGGTTCGTTTTGCTGGAGAGGAGACGATTCCAGAGCCAAAAGAAGATGAAGTTGTAGTTTTTAGGAGCTTTTTCAGGGCAGGACTTTGGTTCCCCCTTTATGAGATGATTGGTGAGGTTTTGAAAAAGTTTGAAATCTACCTACACTAGCTGACCCCAACACCATCGTTAGGCTCAGCGTGTATATTTGGGCTCTTCGAAGCCAAGGAAAAAGTGCCAACGCCGAAGGATTCTGCCAGGTGCATGAGCTTCATTATCAGATGAAGGCAAGAGCTGACGGCATGCACAAGAATTTCGGATGCTACAACTTTGCATACTAGAAGGACACAAAGGCCCTCGTGATTGGTTACCGCACCAAGTGACCGACCGGGTGGACAAATGAATGGTTTTACGTGAAGGCCGATGAGAAGAAAAGGGAGAAGCTCATAACCATGGTAATGAGTCTCTTGAAACTGAACTTCAGCATGACTCGACCTCTGTGCAATATGCAGTTAGGGTCTCCATGCCAACTTGGTGAAGTCGAGTTTAGAGTTATGGTTGAGCACGTTAGCACCACGGACATGGTGCAAGAATACTTGACGAACAGGACATTTCCAATCTCTGGTGGTTGGGGAATGCCGAAGAAAAAGGAAGAGGAAAAGAAGTATGAACTTGTTCAACTCCCTTACAAGTTTAAATTCCAGAAGAAGTTTGGCAAACCATGCATTGAATGGTTAGAACTGATAGAGACAATGTGCAATCAAATTCTTGGAAATTATACGAAGAAAGAGGATCAATTGATGACTATTGCCTTCGGCACCCGTCCAAAACGAAGGTTGAACCGTGTGATGGACACTCTGAATTTCGAGTATCCTGATTACAAGAGACTTGATGAAGGAGCCGGAGGAGCTAAAAGGAAAAGGGTTATCAGCATTCTGAATAGACAGGCCATTCGGTTAGTCAAGGAGGACCAGAAAGCTTTGAAGAAGCAGAAAACTCTATCAGAGCCGAAGGATTCTGCTCCCAAGAACGCAAACTCGTCAAAATATCTTCTATGGATACGAAGGTACAAGATGTGCCTGAGAAGTCTATAGGTCCTTCTTCACCTTCTGCTGATGAGGTTTCTAAAATTTTGAAGGTAATGACTGAACCCATCCCATTTACACTGCTAAGTCCTCTAAGGTTAGATCTAACTAGCCTCTTACAATCAAAGGAAACCGCTTCAGCTATGGAGGGGAAAGACGGGGGGCAGAAGAAACGACAGATGATGAATGTGATGCAAGCTATTAAGCAGGCGCTGCCCCCAGCTTCGGCGGATAAAGCAGCTATGCCCGTCGATGTTGAAGATACCGCTAGAGCCGAAGCTGATAATCTTGCAACCACAATGTCAGAAATCGACAGACTTATATCGGATGTGGTTGCTAAGAAAGATGTAGCCGCATCACCTTCTGATAAAGGAAAAATAATTGAAGATACCTCTTCGGAAGATAAGAATTTCGACTTTTGGCACCTGGGTGGCCAACAACTCTCCGAAGAGGACATATCAGAATTGAAAGAGTTTGCCATATCCTGCGGCTACCAGCCCGGATCCATGCTCTTTGGTGGGGTCGATGAACAGATTTTGGGATGCATCCGCAACCGTGTCGGGGCTAAAATCATAAGTACTTTATCTAAGAGCATTGGATTACCGAAGCTAGAAAAGGACATTAGTTGCTATATATGACAACACATTATTAGTAGCTTGTTTTACTCAAACTTCAAAGTAAGACTTCTCTACAGCCCACCATTGGTATCTTCGTGTTGATTTGAGTATTCTAACTTTGATTCATTTTTCAGAGTCTGTTATTGAGCAAAGCCTTGAAGATGCAGCAAGATGACGATAGAAAAAATGAAATTGTTATCGAAGGCTTTGAAGATAAGATTAAGAAACTTGAAGGTTGTAACACCCCAAGTGTTACTCAGGGAGTCCACCCAGGGCTACCCCTTTTAACCTATTATCACATGAGGATTTATTTGGGCAAAGTACCTCAAACTTGGAATTCAAGGTCCTAAGTAAGTGCAAACCATCTTGGATATCATGCCCTAGCTTGTCATGCACATCTAAGTGGGGAATGTCCCAAAACCCTAAAGCAAACCCCTCTTGGGCAATAGGAACCCTAATTGAAGCTAGGATCAAAAGGGCATGTAAACCTTATGATCATGGCTTGGGCCAAATATAAAAGTTGTAATATACTTCATAACCTACAATTAATAGTAAGGAAGTACCCCCAAAAAGTTTTCAGAAAAGTCCTAAAAAGTTCACCTATGGTTCAGCACAAGGGAGAATTCAGATTTTGCCTAAGTATGAAAACTAACCCTTGAACAAAGATTCCACATGTTCACCTTAATCCAAATTTCAAAACCCTTCGACCCAATTGACAAAGTGGCGCCAAATTAACCCTAGAATACCCTGGAAAGAGATGACACCTACCCTAGGGCGCTAGACACGACTTGACACCATTTTTGTCTCGGCTTGGACCTAGCTGACACAGCCAACTTCTCACCCCTCTATCTCCCTACCCCGACCGTATCTCGACTTGGAACTCACAGCAAAAAGGTAGGATATGGAGCAGGGAAGCGACCGTACACAGTGACTTTGCCAAGATACGCACGCTTTGGTGCTCAAATCCGCTGTTGAACCATGGCAGAAGCAAGCTTCCACGTGTTCGACGCGGGCTGACATCCGGGGGCGCGCTCAGAGCACGCCCGTGCGCAAACCCCCGCGCGCCCACGGCCGCCCGTGACCACGCCCACGCCACGGCTATAAGGCCCGCCCCAGTGCTCGGCTGCCTTCCCCGTTGCCTCCCCCGTACCTCGCCTGACTTGCCCAAGCCAGCCCTTAGCTCCGGTGACCTCCCCGCGACCCGCCAGTGCCACCCGAGAGCAACCACCGTGGCCAGCCCCTTTCCCGTCCTCCTCCGTTCGATCCAAGCCTTCAGATAGCTTCCTGGTGAGGCCGTGAAGCTTACTCAAGCTTGAACCGAGGACCCGCGTCACCGGAACAGCGCAATCGTGCTCGCCGGAGTTCAAAGACCCACCGGCGCACGTGGACCGGGTAAGCCTCTGCAACATTTCCCAATTCGTTGCGCGCATGGCCTCTACATCACCCCGTGGAGCTCCTCGTGCACCTTAATTGAACTATACCGTCGTGATTTGGCCGGAACAGGAGCCGCCGACGACCTCCGCCGCCTGTGTTCGTGGCCAGGGTAGCTCTGACCACCTCCGACGCCGACCCGCACACCGACGTGACCGTCGTGACCTCCCGGACGTCACCGACCCCCCCCCCCCCCCCCCGGAGCTCTACTGCCGCCGGTAAGCCTCGCCGCCGTAATCTATGCCGCGGGTACTGTTTAAGTCAGCCTGGGAGCGCGGGTTAGATTTCGGTTAGGTCCAGGGGGTTTTGTGCAATGTCAGTGACCCATGCCAATAGTAGACCGAGGACTGTTTTGTGAGAGAAGAGGGAGATAAAACCCAGGGGCCTCAGCGCAAACCTGTTTTCTTTTCCATTTTCGAGTTTATTTTTCTTTTAATATGGCAGATAACTTAATAAATGCATAGCTTGAAGAATAATCATCCAAAAATTGTCAAACCAATTTTGCTAAACTCTGGGAAACATGAACTATCAGATAAAAATAGTAAGACCCATAGTTTCTGTATTCTTTTCTGAAGTTTTGAATTAAATAAGAAAACTGCTAAAACCTTAATATTAGAAGGAAAAATAGAAATATTGTTTGACTAGGGTTAGCAAAATTTGGAGAAGTTTATATCTACCTACTGACCTGTTTAAAAATGTTAAACCTCTCTGTCCACCCCATTAAGTTAGTTTTTACCCCTTATTCCATAATATGCTTAAGGTTAAGAAAAATAGAAAAGGTGATTTAAATAATGAACCAGAGGGTACCCCTATTTTTGTTAAGATACTTATTCAATGTAGTTCACTGGAAAAATATATCATACCCTGTTTTAGTATAAAATAAGTAGGATACCTTTTATTTAAATAAAACAAGGAAAACTTAGAAAAACCCTACAAAAATAACCCCAAGGAGAAAACACCCCCACCCTTGGGATAGACAATGTTTTGTTATTAAGAACTTAAGAAAAATATGAAATCTGCTGTTTGACATTTTTCAAATAACAATGTAGTAGAAAGTGCCTTTTTGACTTTAACTTTTAGAAAATCATAACTAAATAACCACCCCTTAGCCTTCTGTGGTTTTTGACACAGAAGCCTATTATTACTGTTAGATGCCAACAAAAATAACCTTTAAGACAGACCCCACCTTTAAATAAGAGATGTAGTGTAAAGTGGCCCATTTTACACCACTTTTGTTATTTTTTTGTCTAAAGCATAGCCTTTATATTTTAAGACTCAAATTCTTGAAACAGGCTAGGATAGCAAATGGCAACCCACTGTAATTTTTACAAAATTTTTGGAAAATATTAAACCATTGTCGTAGTTCAAACCTACACTAGAAACCATAAGTAGAAAATAAAGGAAAAGGTGAATAACAGGAAAATTAGTGTCATCCTGAAAACTCTTTATAACTTGTCACTGAAGTATATAGAGGCAATACCAATTCCCTATGTTTATCCTCAACAAAAACCTAAACCTAAAAGTGATAAGCCTAACCCACTAAAAGCCCCGTATGACCCAGAAACCCTAAGTTATTCCTTAACTTAGTTTTCTTTTTGCATAATGTTATTAATCCTGCATAATCATAACATACATGTTCATTGCATTCGATAGACTGTAATCTTGCTGACGGAGAGTACATCCTCGTGCCGGAGCAAGGAGCTGCTCAGGAGGTAGCCCCAGATCCAGCACCCGAGTCTGCATCAGAGGATCTGCCTGCCACAGCCTTGGAAGGCAAGCCCCGGTTTTATGCATAACCTGTTTATTATGCTATTTTACTACACTTAATGATTGTAGGGTTGAATGTGCACTTAAGTGTAGGAGTTGTGTGAAACCCTAGTTGCATGATCTCAGGAATCCTGTTGAGATGAATACTAGTATGCTAGGTCGAGTAGCTGCTTTATTAATTAGGATCTCGGTAGAAGTCGAGCGATTTTTCTAGCACTCGCGCGAGGTCAGGAATTGGCTATATCCACTTTCTTATCATAATGATGTTGGTCTATGGGCAACAATCCATGGGGATTGGTTGTCCACGGGATAAAAATTAGAATAAGGATTAAGGTGTGGTACCGTGAGTCAAGCGTTTGAACGTACTAAGCACATGCCGAGAAATATGGTAAATCGGTAAGCCTAGTACCTGAGTGAACCTGGCAGTGGACATATCCCCTCATGTGACCTGAGATGAGGTCTCCCATTCCGGTTATGGTGGGTACAAGTGCGGTCACTGCACGACGGCCAGTCGGGGTCAGTGAGGCATTGTATGCCAAGGCGGTGAGCCCTGATCTACTGACGGGGAATCGATGGGGACGGTTGATGTGTGTGGGGACGGAGTGCCTCGCCATGTCGTGTGTTTAGGTTTACCTTGCATGGTTTAAAAACTCGATTCGAATCGTCTGCTTCTCGCAGCTAATGAGACTGCTTGATCCATGCTGCTACATTAAGTAACAAGTGGAATGGTGCTGAGATGATACAAGATGTTGATTGCTAAAAATGTTTGCTACTCTGTATGAATAGATAGTACATCTTTAGCCTTAAGAGAGTCACACTTAATTTTGACAAAGTGAAAACTTGACTTAGAAACTCAGCTAGTGCTTTTGGCAACCAAACCCCACAGCCAAACAGCTGCATGTCTAGAGGTAGAGGAGTAGACTCCTCACACCGGGTAAGTCTAGCCGAGTATTAGTATACTCAGCCTTGCTTGTGGCATAATTTTTTTTTTAGGTTCTCTGGAGGACATGGTTGCTGGAGTGACTTGGTCGTCCATCTTGCCACCGGGTTGGACCGTCGAGTGGGACCCCGCCTCGGCTGAGGAGGAGCATGAGGAGTGATGGGACAGGCTTCCCCATCTCTCTGTTTATTCACCGTTAGTTTATTTCCGCTGCACTTCGAACAATGATGACAACTTTTGCAAAACTCCGATGATGATGTAATAATTTAACACTCCTTCATGTATGGTTTTATGCTTTATTGTATTTGCTCTGTGACTCACCTTCGAGTGAGATTGTGGTACTTGATCCTGTCAGTGGCCGTGTCGGACTAGATCCGAGGGATTGACGGATTATTCCCATTTAAGTGTGGTCTAGCCTCTAAGGCGGGGCTCAGGCACTTAACTTGGAATAATTCGGGCAGTTCCGCCACAGCTGGTATCGGAGCTTGTACCACCACAGAGGAATCAATAAAATATAGATACCATCATTTTCCAAAATAAAATTTGATAGAAACAATGTTGGATAGATAGTAGGACGAGCAGGATAGACCTAGGACGTGAAGCCTTAGGATGGTAGAAGGGTAGCTAGGTGGCTAAGTGATTAGGCCCTACAGGCCACCTTTACAGGATGGGAGTTCTTCCCTACTCCTTTTATCTTGTTGTGAGGTCGTTCAGGACGAGCATGCATGCATTCTTAATTAAACAAATGGATATTTGAGTAAAGACTTAAAAACAAGATGATAACCAACTAAGTCACCAGTACCATTTTAATTAACTAAAGAAAGGCTGAGTTTTATTTTTCTTGTTCTTTTTAAAATTCTTTTTCTTTTACTTACGCTTAACCGTACACATATGACTTCCCACGGATCCTCAGAGGACGGAAATGCACTATCCCACACTGATGGGCTTGCACGAGAGGGTTTTCCCCGCATTTTGTGGGAGGTACTTCAGGGGGCGGGATACACGACACCCCCTCAGTACGCGGTGCAGCAGTTCGAGAAGCACCGAGTGCCCCGCTGTAGGGTGAGGATGACCTTGGAGCCTCATCCCCTGCAGCCAGGCTGGCGCTCATTGGACTCCGAGTCTTTTGGATACCGAGCGGAAGACACGATCGAGGCGATTGCTCTGCATGGATTGACCACCTTCTGCGGATTCCATCCTTTGGAGCTGGCTACCCACCCCATTGGCTTGTTCCCCGCTGAAAGGGAGGATGACCCAATGTGGAAGGATAGGGTGGAGCATGCCAAGGATATCTGGGCCATCTACCCAGGCCACACTGCGCACTTGACCGTACGGTGCATGAATGCTCTGTACCGTCTGCAAGTGATGCGCGGTGAGGCGATGTCCCATCTGATGGCACTATTGGAGGCGACAAAGATTACTTTGGACAACAGGGAGGAGCTTGTGGTTGACTTGTCCACTGAAATGGTGGAAAAGGACTTGCAGGTGGAGCAGCTGTCTACTGATATCCAAGAGTTGGAGGAACTAGTGGGCACCAGGGAGAACACCATCGAGGTTCTCGAGGATCAGCTTATTAATACTCAGCAACAGCTTGCTAAGGCTAATGAGCACCTGGATATGCATCACCAGGAGATCCAGGACATGGAGGCCAACGAGGACGTCGACATCGAGGGAGGAGATGAGCCTGCCTCTAGTGTGGACACTGCTGGCTCAGGGAGACCACCTTCCCCCGAGTCGAGTGTTGCCTCGTTCGCTCACTAGGTGTTCAGGATAGGGTTACAAGTTGGATGGTAGGACTCCTCGCAGCTAGCTTAGCTTTTGCACCCTTGGGGTACTAGGCTAGATAGAGTTGAGTCTTTTTGGGACCAATGATGTAATCATGATAAACTCTTTTGGAAGCATTCTTGATGGATGCTGTTATCAGTTTTAAATTTGGAAGGAAAAAGTTATGCCTTTTTAAATCCTTTTGTTGAAGTGGAGTCTATCATTTTGCTTTTGACTCTTTTCGTCGCGATTAAATCTGGAAATTGGAAATATTGTGTTAAGTATATATGTGGTTTTTTAGATGGCCGGGAGGCAGCGTCGTGGCCAGAATGAGCGCGTTCCTCCACCACCACCACCACCCCCACTCTGCAGGAGCTGATGGCTCAGCAGAATGAGATCTTGAGGCAGCTAGCTCAGCGTCAATCACCACCGCAACACTATGGTGGTGGAGACCATCAGCGTCACCCTGCGGCAGCTACCTATCAGGAGTTCCTCAGTACCTAGCCACCATTGTTCATAAGGGCAGAGGACCCACTTGATGCAGATGTGTGGTTACGAGTGGTGGAATCCAAATTCCCGCTACTCCATGGAGCTTGTTCAGAGGTCACTAAAGTCAGGTTCGCCACCCAGCAGCTTCGCGGACCCGCAAGGACTTGGTGGGACCATTTTCTTGCTATGCAGCCAGAGGATCGAGAGGTGGAGTGGAGAGAGTTCAAGGCCGCTTTCAGGGGACATCATATACCAGCCGGAATTATGGACCGGAAGCTCAATGAATTTTTGGCACTCACTCAGGGCAACAGGACCGTGTTGCAGTATGCCCAGGCTTTTAATGACTTGTGCCAGTATGCTGGATATCACGCAGACACAGATGAGAAGAAGAGAGACAGGTTCAGGAGGGGGCTCAGCACTAAGCTCCGTGATCGTCTCAACACCGTCAGGGCCAACAGTTACAATGAGTTGGTCAACATGGCTATCTCCCAGGAGGACTGCATTACAGCTCAACAGGCAGAAAAGAAGAGGAAGACCCCTGTGGCAGGACCCTCAGCTCAGCCACAGCGCTTCAGGATTATGTCCGACACTCAGAACAGGGGACCCCAGCAGCAGCAAGGAAGATGGGTGATTCGACCACAGCAGCAGCAGCAGGCACCCAACCGCACCCAGTTTCCAGCTCAGAGGAACAACCAGCAGCAGCAGTACCGCCAGGCAAATGATAACAGGTGTTTCACATGTGGTAGCACCGGACATTACGCCAAGAATTGCCTCAGGAACCAGCAGAGGCAGGGGCAGAATGTCAATCCGAATCAAGGCAAGAGGCAAAAGGTGCAAGTGAGGCAGGGCAGGTTAAACTTCACCACCATGGCCGATATTCCAGAGGGAGCACCCGTCATGACTGGTATCTTTACAGTTTTGAATTATCCTGCCATTATTCTTTTTGATTCTGGTGCATCGCATAGTTTTATCAGTGCCAAATTTAGTGCCAAGTGCCAATTACCTTTTCACCACACCAATGGGGGTATCACAATTTCAACACCAGGCGGCAGGGTTGCCACTTACCAAATTAACAAGAATGTGCCTATAAAGTTTGGTAGTCTGATAATTAAAACCAACCTCCTCATTTTGGGTTTGGAAAGTGTCGATGTCATATTGGGAACTGACTGGTTGACCAGAAATCAGGCTGTGATGGATATTGCAGCTAGGGCCATTGAGGTGCACTCACCAACTTGTGGTGGAACCACACTATATTTGCCGGACCAGGGTTGTACCCGTTCTTGTGCCCTTGTTATGTTAGAATCCCCAGTAGAAAAGATCCTAGTGGTCTGTGACTATCCGGATGTGTTTCCAGATGAATTGCCGGGGATGCCACCTGACCGAGACATTGAGTTCACAATCGAGTTGCAACCTGGGACTGCTCCTATCTCCAAGAGACCCTATAGGATGCCTCCCACGGAATTGGCTGAATTGAAGAAGCAATTGCAAGAGTTGTTGGACAAGGGGTTTATTCGCCCAAGTACTTCACCATGGGGATGTCCAGCCTTATTTGTGAAGAAAAAGGATGAGAGTTTGAGGATGTGTGTTGACTACCGCCCTCTCAATGCGGTGACTATCAAGAACAAATACCCGCTACCCCGTATTGATGTTCTGTTTGATCAGTTGGTAGGAGCCAAGGTATTCTCCAAGATAGACCTTCGCTCAGGTTACCATCAGATCAAGATCCGTGCCAGCGATATTCCCAAGACGGCCTTCTCTACCAGATATGGGTTGTATGAGTTTTTGGTGATGTCTTTCGGGCTGACCAATGCCCCGGTTTATTTCATGTACCTGATGAACTCAGTGTTTATGCCAGAATTGGATAAGTTCGTGGTCGTTTTCATTGATGATATTCTGGTCTATTCCAAGAATGAAGACGAACATACTGAGCACCTGCACATCGTGCTTCAGCGACTGCGCGATCATCGTCTTTATGCTAAGATGTCTAAATGCGAATTCTGGCTGAAGGAGATCAAATTCTTGGGTCACACAATTTCTCAGGATGGGATATCAGTTGATCCTGAGAAGGTACAAGAGGTAATGGATTGGAAACCCCCGACTACAGTGAGACAGATTCAGAGTTTTCTAGGATTGGCCGGGTATTATCGACGATTTATTCCGGATTTCTCCAGAATTGCCAAGCCAATGACTGAGTTATTGAAGAAGGGAGTCAAGTATGATTGGAACCAAAAGTGTGAGGATGCCTTTCATACTTTGAGGCAGCATTTGACAACAGCCCCAGTGCTGGCTCAACCTGACGACACCAAGCCCTTCGAAGTTTATTGTGATGCTTCTGGTACAGGATTGGGATGTGTCTTGATGCAAGATAACAGAGTGATTGCTTATGCTTCCCGAGCCCTCAGGCCCCATGAGCAGAACTACCCCACACATGATCTAGAATTGGGAGCTGTGGTTCATGCTCTTAAGATATGGAGACACTACTTGATGGGAGCTCACTGTAACATCTACACTGATCATAAGAGCCTCAAATACATCTTCACTCAGGCAGATCTGAACATGAGGCAGAGGAGATGGTTAGAGTTAATCAAGGACTATGATTTGGAGGTGCACTACCATCCTGGCAAAGCCAATGTTGTGGCAGATGCCTTGAGCAGAAAGGCCCAGTGCAATTGTATGAGCATGGATGCAAGAGTTACCACCCTGTGCGATGAGTTGTGCAAGCTGAACCTGGAAGTTGTTCCTTCCGGTGAATTGAGTTATATCTCGGTGGAGCCCACATTGCAGGAGCAAATAGTCAGGGCACAGATTGAGGACAAGGGTGCTCAAATGATTAAGGAAATGGTCAAGCAAAAGGCAGAGAAATACAAGTGCTTCCGTCAGGACAGCAAGGGAATTTTATGGTTTGGAGACCGATTAGTTGTTCCCAAGGACCCTGAGCTCAGAAAGAAGATACTGGATGAAGCTCACCTTTCCAAATTCTCCATGCACCCTGGTAGCAATAAGATATACCATGACCTCAGAACTTTATATTGGTGGACCAGAATGAAGAGGGAAATTGCCAAGTACGTATCTGAGTGTGACACTTGCCAGAGGATAAAAGCTAGTCACTTGAAGGCAGCAGGCCCTTTGCAACCCCTTCCCATACCATCTTGGAAATGGGAGGACATTTGCATGGACTTTATAGTGGGATTGCCCAATACCTCCAGGCACCATGATTCTATTTGGGTTATTGTGGACAGATTGACTAAGACTGCTCATTTCTTACCAGTGCACACCACCCACAGGACAGAGAAGTATGCAGAGATCTACGTTGACCAGATAGTTCGTCTGCATGGAATACCAAGGACTATAGTCTCGGACAGAGGAGCACCATTTGTGGCACAATTTTGGGAACAATTGCAGGAATCACTTGGGACCCATGTCATCCGAAGCTCAGCCTATCATCCCCAAACCGATGGTCAGACAGAAAGGGTGAATCAGATTTTGGAAGACATGTTGCGAGCATGTGCACTACACTACGGAAAGGATTGGGACAAGTGTCTTTCCTTGGCAGAGTTTTCTTATAATAACAGCTATCAGTCTAGTCTGAAGATGGCACCCTTTGAGGCATTATATGGGAGAAGGTGTAGGACCCCACTAAATTGGTCTCAAGCAGGAGAGAGGGAAATTTTTGGGCCAGATTTGGTACTTGAAGCAGAGGCAAAGGTCAGGATCATCAAGAAGAACCTATAAGCTGCTCAGGCCAGGCAAAAGAGCTATCATGATAAGAGGCGGAAGCCTCTACAGTTTGAGGTGGGAGAGCATGTTTATCTTAAGGTATCACCAACCAAGGGTGTCCAGAGATTTGGGATCAAGGGCAAGTTAGCTCCACGTTACATTGGACCCTACGAGATCAAGGAAGCTTGTGGACCCGTAGCATACCAATTGGAATTGCCACCTCACATGTCAGCAGTCACAATGTGTTCCATGTGTCTCAGCTGCGGAAATGTGTTCGTCTACCCACTGAAGTGCTACCGGAACCAGAAATTGAGATAGAACCAGACTTGTCCTATCAAGAGTACCCCGTCAAGGTACTGGATCAGAAAGAAAGGTCAACGCGGGCAAGATCAATTAAAATGTATAAAATTCAGTGGAGTCACCATTCAACAGAGGAAGCTACGTGGGAGACTGAGGATTTTCTACGCTCTCGCTTCCCCGACTTTCTGCCCAAAGGAGTCAGTACGTAACCCCAGAACATCACCCCCCCACCTGCCCTCTGAATTCAATTATTAGAAAAACTTAGATAACAAGGATAGTCTAAATTGTGGAGTTAACTTAAGAAGGGCTTCCTTCTGAAGTTGCAAAGAGAATGACATTCGAAGAGCAGTTAACAAGAGAAACTTGAGTATCAAGAAAGAGTAGCACCAACACACCTTCAAGCACCCCTCCAAGGGACTCTACCTAAAATCTCGGGACGAGATTCCTTTAAGGGGGGAGGGCTGTAACACCCCAAGTGTTACTCAGGGAGTCCACGCAGGGCTACCCCTTTTAACCTATTATCACATGAGGATTTATTTGGGCAAAGTACCTCAAACTTGGAATTCAAGGTCCTAAGTAAGTGCAAACTATCTTGGATATCATGCCCTAGCTTGTCATGCACATCTAAGTGGGGAATGTCCCAAAACCCTAAAGCAAACCCCTCTTGGGCAATAGGAACCCTAATTGAAGCTAGGATCAAAAGGGCATGTAAACCTTATGATCATGGCTTGAGCCAAATATAAAAGTTGTAATATACTTCATAACCTACAATTAATAGTAAGGAAGTACCCCCAAAAAGTTTTCAGAAAAGTCCTAAAAAGTTCACCTAAGGTTCAGCACAAGGGAGAATTCAGATTTTGCCTAAGTATGAAAACTAACCCTTGAACAAAGATTCCACATGTTCACCTTAATCCAAATTTCAAAACCCTTCGACCCAATTGACAAAGTGGCGCCAAATTAACCATAGAATACCCTGGAAAGAGATGACACCTACCCTAGGGCGCTAGACACGACTTGACACCATTTTTGTCTCGGCTTGGACCTAGCTGACACAGCCAACTTCTCACCCCTCTATCTCCCTACCCCGACCGTATCTCGACTTGGAACTCACAGCAAAAAGGTAGGATATGGAGCAGGGAAGCGACCGTACACAGTGACTTTGCCAAGATACGCACGCTTTGGTGCTCAAATCCGCTGTTGAACCATGGCAGAAGCAAGCTTCCACGTGTTCGACGTGGGCTGACATCCGGGGGCGCGCTCAGAGCACGCCCGTGCGCGAACCCCCGCGCGCCCGCGGCCGCCCGTGACGACGCCCGCGCCACGGCTATAAGGCCCGCCCCAGTGCTCGGCTGCCTTCCCCGTTGCCTCCCCCGTACCTCGCCTGACTTGCCCGAGCCAGCCCTTAGCTCCGGTGACCTCCCCGCGACCCGCCAGTGCCACCCGAGTGTGGCGGAACTGCCCGAATTATTCCAACTTAAGTGCCTAAGCCCCGCCTTAGAGGCTAGACCACACTTAAATTGGAATAACCCGTCAATCCCTCGGATCTAGTCCGACACGGCCACTGACAGGATCAAGTACCACAATCTCACTCGATGGTGAGTCACAGAGCAAATACAATAAAGCATAAAACCATACATGTCAGAGTATTAAATTATTACATCATCATCATCATCGGAGTTTTTGCAAAAGTAACCATCATTGTTCGAAGTGCAGCGGAAATAAACTAACGGTAAATAAATAGAGAGATGGGGAAGCCTGTCCCATCACTCCTCATACTCCTCCTCAGCCGAGGAAGGGTCCCACTCGACAGTCCAACCCGGTGGCAAGGTGGACGACCAAGTTATTCCAGCAACCATTTCCTCCAGAGAACCTGTAAAAAAACTATGCCACAAGCAAGGCTGAGTATACTAATACTCAGCTAGACTTACCCGGTGTGAGGAGTCTACTCCTCTACCTCTAGACATGCAGCTGTTTGGCTGTGGGGTTTGGTTGCCAAAAGCACTAGCTGAGTTTCTAAACCAAGTTTTTAACTTTGTCAAAATTAAGTGTGACTCTCTTAAGGCTAAAAGAGTACTATCTACTCATACATAGTTGCAAGCATTATTAGCAATCAGCATCTTATATCAACTCATCATAATTCCACTTGTTACTCAATGCAGTACAATGGATCAAGCAGTCTCATTAGCTGCGAGAAGCAGACGATTCGAATCGAGTTTTTATCCTTGCAAGGTAAACCTAAACACACGACATGCAGGGGCACTCCGTCCCCACACACATCAACTGTCCCCATCGATTCCCCGTCAGCAGATCAGGGCTCACCGCCTTGGCGTACAATGCCTCACTAACCCCGACTGGCCGTCGTGCAGTGACCGCACTTGTACCCACCATAACCGGAATGGGAGACCTCGTCTCAGGTCGCGTGAGGAGGGCAATCTGCGGGCAGGTTCACTCAGGTACTAGGCTTACCGATTTACGATATTTCTCGGCATGTGCTTAGTACGTTCAAACGCTTGACACAGGTATCCGCACGTTAATCCTTATTCCATTTTCCCATCTCGTAAACAACCAATCCCCATGGATTGTTGTCCACCAACTAGTATCATGATAGTGTGAAAGTGGGTACAATCAATTTCCTGATCTCGCGCGAGTGCTAGAAAAATCACTCGTCTTCTACCGAGATCCTAATTAAATAAAGCAACTACTCGACCTATCATACTAGTATTCATCTCAAAAGGATTCCTGAGATCATGCAACTAGGGTTTCAAACAATTCCTACACCTAAGTGCACAATCAATCCTACAATCATTAAGGGAAGTAAAATAGCATAAATAGCAGGTTATGCATAAAACCGGGGCTTGCCTTCCAAAGCAGTGGCAGGCAGGTCCTCTGGTGCAGGCTCGGGTGCTGGATCCGGGGCTACCTCTTGAGCAGCTCCTTGCTCCGGCACGAGGATGTACTCTCCGTCAGCAAGGTTACAGTCTATCGAGATGCAATGAACATGTATGTCATGATTATGCAAGATTTAATAACATTAAACTAAAAGAATTTAAGTCAAGAAGTAACTTAGGGTTTCTTGGTTATGTGGGGCTTCTAGTGGTATATATACATATACTTATTACCTTTTAGGCTTAGGTTTTCTTTTAGGATAACATAGTGGATTTGTATTGTCTTTATAGATTTTTAGTGGACAAATTTACAAGGGTTTTAAGATGACATTAATTACCACTATTCATTTCCCTTTTCTTAATTTCTACTTAGGGTTTCTAGGGTAGGTTTGAACTATGACAGGGGTTTAATATTTTCCAAACATTCTGTAAAAAGTACAGTGGGTTGCCCTTTGCTGTTCTAGCTGGTTTTAAGAATTTGAGGCTTAAAGTACAAAGGCTAGGCTTTAAACAAAAATAACAATAGTTATGCAAAATGGGCCACTTTACACTACATCTCTTAGTTAGGGGTGGGTTCTGTCCTAAAGGTTATTTTTGCTGACATCCAATAGTAACAATAGGCTTCTGTGCTAAAAATCACAGAAAACTAAGGGGTGGTTATTTAGTTATGATTTTCTTAAGTTTAATGTCAAAAAGGCACTTTCTACTACATTATTATTTGAAAAATGTCAAACAGCAGATTTCATATTTTTCCTAAGTTCTCATTAATAAAACATTAGTTATCCCAAGGGTGGGGGTGTTTTTACCTTGGGGTTATTTTTGTAGGGTTTCTCTAAGTTTCACTTGTTTTATTAAAACAAAAGGGATCCTACTTATTTTATACTAAACAGGGTATGATATATTTTTCCAGTGAACTATATTGAATAAGTATCCTAACAAAAATAGAGGTACTCTCTGGTTCATTATTTAAATTACATTTTCTATTTTCCTTATCCTTAAGCATATTATAGAATAAGGGGTAAAAACTAACTTAATGGAGTGGACAGAGAGATTTAACATTTTTATTTGGGTTAGTAGGTAGATATAAACTTCTCAAAATTTTTCTAACCCCAGTCAAATAGTGCAACTAATTTTTGCCCTATTATTGAGCTTTTGGTCAAAACTATAATTAAATCAGAGCTTTAATGTTTTCTATAGTACATAGGGGGTTTTATATTTTTCTTAAGTAGGTTACATTATTTAGAGTCTGACAAAATTGGTTTGACCAAATTTGGATGAACTAAACAAAAGTTATGGATTTTCAAAGTTTCTGTTCAATTTAAAAACAAATTTAATAAAGGTTTTCTGGAAAAACAGTTTACACCGAGGTCCCTGGGTTTAAACTAAATCAACCTTCGTAAATCTACCCTCGCGCCACTATTCCCCTGTGCCTCTGACATTTCACAAAACCCCCTGACCTTCTCTCCCTCTCACCCGTAGTCCTTCCCCCTATGCAAACAGTAACCGCGGGAAAGAAAACGGTGGCGCGGCTTACCGGCGGCGAGGGAGGTCCGACGAAGGGTGGGGTTGGCTCGGGGAGGCTCTGGCGATCACGTCGAGGTACGACTTGACGTCGGGGATGGCCGGAATCGCCCGGTCCACGCGCGCAGGCGGGTGTTCTCGTCGGCGGCGAGTGTACCGGCCAAACCACGGCGAACTGGTTCAATCCAAGGGCACGGTGAGCTTCACGGGGTAACGTAGGGACCGTGTGCACAAGGAATCGAAGGATGGTTGAGTGGATTACCCGGTCCACGTACTCCGGCGGGGTTGAGAGCTCCGGCGAGCATGGACTGGCCTCTCCGGCGAAGCAAACTCCGATTCCTCGCTCGGGGAGCTTCACGGAGGTGTGCACAGTCTTCTCCGAGGGCTGGACGGGGTTGGGAATGGCTCTATTGGCCGGTCTACGGTGACAGAGGGATTGGGCGGCCGCGGACACGCTGCGCATGGGCAAACGGCGGCGAACTAGACTCCGGTGAGGTTTGATGGTGCGCGGAAGAGTGCAGCCGAAGTCTGGGAGGGTTTTATAGGCGCAGGCGCGGGCCATGGCGCTGGCTTGGCTCGGACGCGGCGCTGGGCATGCGGGGGCGCGCGTGAGCGTGCTCTGGCGCGGGCAGGAAGCGTCGAACACGTGGAGGTGTGTTTCTTCCATTGTTCAAACGTCTCCAGAGATCGCAAACGTGCGAATCTTGCCAAGAATCCGGCGCAGACCTCTTCCTGGCACCTAGGGCTATCTCACATGTGTGAGTTCCAATGGAGGATACGCCCTAGATCAGGAGATAGACGGGCGCCAAATCTGGCTTGTCTCACTGCCCACACCGCGACAAAACTGATGCCAAAACCTGTCAAACGTCCAAGTCTCGGTTTCCACTTTTTCCAGGGGGTGCCTTAGGTGGTATACCACATTTTTTGTATAGAACCTAAGTGGTTTTGGTGCCATCTTCAAAGTGAACACGGTTGATCTTTACATTAGGGTTAAAAATTGGACTTAGAGAGAAATAGAGAGCTCTAGCTCTCTCTCCACTTGGAGATTGGATTTGGGGTTTCTCCAGGGGTCTTTTTGCAATATTTCCCTCCCCTCATTGCTGGTTATAAGGTTACTTAAGGTTTGGGTAAATGTTACTCATGTTTTGCACACTTGTTCACTCTCTTTTCCCTCTCATCAAGGGTTTTGGGAGATAGGGTTTAAGAGAGGTCTAGGGTTCTTCTCCCCTCTTATCCAAGGTAGTAAGTGAGCAAGGATTAGAGTAATGCTTCTTAGGTCATTGGCAACTTGATTAGCACATGATCTCCAAAGTTCTTATGTGTTGCCCTAAGCCTTTACCCCATATAATTCACAGTCCTTAGTGCCAAGGTGTGCTCTAGCCATGGTAACACCTGGGGTGTTACAGCCCTCCCCCCTTAAAGGAATCTCGTCCCGAGATTTTAGGTAGAGTCCCTTGGAGGGTGCTTGAAGGTGTGCTGGTGTTGTTCTTCCTTTATACTTAAGTTTCTCTTATTAACTGCTCTTCGAATGTCATCCTCTTTGCAACTTCAGAAGGAAGCCCTTCTTAAGTTAAATCCACAACTTAGACTATCCTTGTTATCTAAGTTTTTCTTATAATTGAATTCAAAGGGCAGGTGGGGGTGGGGTTTTGGGGGTTACGTACCGACTCCTTTGGGCAGAAAGTCGGGGAAGCGAGAGCGTAGAATATCCTCAGTCTCCCATGTAGCTTCTTCTGCTGAATGGTGACTCCACTGAACTTTATACATTCTGACCGACCTTGCCCGAGTTGATCTTTCCTTTTGATCTAATACCTTGACGGGGTGCTCTTGGTAGGACAAATCTGGTTCTATCACAAGGTCTGGTTCCGGTAGTACTTCAGTGGGTAGACGAACACATTTCCGTAGCTGAGATACATGGAACACATTATGAACTGCTGACAGGTGAGGTGGTAATTCCAATTGGTAGGCTACGGGTCCACAACTTGCCTTGATCTCATAGGGTCCAATGTAGCGAGGAGCTAACTTGCCCTTGATCCCGAATCTCTGGACACCCTTGGTGGGTGATACCTTAAGATAGACATGATCTCCCACCTCAAACTGTAGAGGCTTCCGCCTCTTATCATGATAGCTCCTTTGCCTGGCCTGAGCAGCTTCTAAGTTCTTGGTAATAACCCTGACCTTTGCCTCTGCCTCGAGTACCAAGTCTGGCCCAAAAATTTCCCTTTCTCCCGCTTGAGACCAATTTAGTGGGGTCCTACACCTTCTCCCATATAAGGCTTCAAAAGGTGCCATCTTCAGACTGGACTGATAGCTGTTATTGTAGGAAAACTCTGCTAAGGAAAGACACTTGTCCCAATCCTTCCCGTAGTGTAGTGCACATGCTCGCAACATGTCTTCCAAAATCTGATTCACCCTTTCTGTCTGGCCATCTGTTTGAGGGTGATATGTTGAGCTTCGGATTACTTGGGTCCCAAGTGATTCTTGCAGTTTCTCCCAAAAGCGTGCCACAAACAGTGCTCCTCTGTCAGATATGATGGTCTTTGGAATACCATGCAATCGTACTATTTGATCAACATAAATTTCTGCATACTTTTCTGTCTTGTGGGTGGTGTGCACTGGCAAGAAATGAGCGGTCTTGGTCAACCTGTCCACAATAACCCAAATAGAATCATGGTGCCTGGAGGTATTGGGTAATCCCGCTATGAAGTCCATGCAAATGTCCTCCCATTTCCAAGATGGTATGGAAAGGGGTTGCAAAGGGCCTGCTGCCTTCAAATGACTAGCTTTGATTCTCTGGCAGGTGTCACACTCGGATATGTACTTGGCAATTTCCCTTTTCATTCTAGTCCACCAATATAGAGATCTGAGATCATGGTACATCTTGTTGCTACCAGGGTGCATGGAGAATTTGGAAAGGTGAGCTTCATCCAGTATCTTCTTTCTGAGCTTAGGGTCCTTAGGAACAACCAATCGATCTCCAAACCATAGAATTCCCTTGCTGTCCTGTCGGAAACACTTGTATTTTTCTGCCTTTTGCTTGATCATATCTTTGATAACCTGAACACCCTTATCCTCAACCTGTGCCCTGACTATCTGTTCTTACAATGTGGGCTCTACCGAGATATAGCTTAGGTCACCCGAAGAAACAACTTCCAGGTTCAGCTTGCACAACTCATCGCACAGGGTGGTGACTCTTGCATCCATGCTCATACAATTGCACTGGGCCTTTCTGCTCAAAGCATCTGCCACAACATTGGCCTTACCAGGGTGGTAATGCACCTCCAAATCATAGTCCTTGATTAATTCCAACCATCTCCTTTGCCTCATGTTCAGATCTGCCTGAGTGAAGATGTATTTGAGACTCTTGTGATCAGTGTAGATGTTACAGTGAGCTCCCATCAAGTAGTGTCTCCATATCTTAAGAGCATGAACCACAGCTGCCAATTCCAGATCATGGGTAGGGTAGTTTTGCTCATGGGGCCTGAGTGCCCGGGAAGCATAAGCAATGACTCTGTTTTCTTGCAACAAGACACATCCCAATCCAGTACCAGAAGCATCACAATAAACTTCAAATGGCTTGGTGTTGTCAGGTTGAGACAACACTGGGGCTGTTGTCAAATGCTGCCTCAAAATGTGAAAGGCATCTTCACACTTTTGGCTCCAATTATACTTGACTCCCTTCTTTAACAGTTCAGTCATTGGTTTGGCAATCCTGGAGAAATCCGGAATAAATCGTCGATAATACCCTGCCAATCCCAGAAAACTCCGAATCTGTCTCACTGTAGTCGGGGGTTTCCAATCCATCACTTCTTGTACCTTCTCAGGATCAACTGATATCCCATCCTGAGAAATTGTATGACCCAAGAATTTGATTTCCTTCAGCCAGAACTCACATTTAGACAACTTAGCATAAAGATGATGATCGCGCAGCCGCTGAAGCACGATGTGCAGGTGCTCAGTATGTTCGTCTTCATTCTTGTAATAGACCAGAATATCATCAATGAAAACGACCACGAACTTATCCAATTCTGGCATAAACACTGAGTTCATCAGGTACATAAAATAAGCCGGGGCATTGGTCAGCCCAAAAGACATCACCAAAAATTCATACAACCCATATCTGGTAGAGAAAGCCGTCTTGGGAATATCGCTGGCACGGATCTTGATCTGATGGTACCCTGAGCGAAGGTCTATTTTGGAGAATACCTTGGCTCCTACCAACTGATCGAACAGAACATCAATACGGGGCAGTGGGTATTTGTTCTTGATAGTCACTGCATTAAGAGGGTGGTAGTCAACACACATCCTCTAACTCTCATCCTTTTTCTTCACAAACAATGCTGGACATCCCCATGGTGAAGTACTTGGGCGAATGAACCCCTTGTCCAACAATTCTTGCAATTGCTTCTTCAATTCTGCCAATTCTGCGGGAGGCATCCTATAGGGTCTCTTGGAGATAGGAGCGGTCCCGGGTTGCAACTCAATTGCGAACTCAATGTCTCGGTCAGGTGGCATTCCTGGTAATTCTTCCGGAAACACATCCGGGTAGTCACGGACCACTGGGATCTTGTCCACTGGGGATTCTAACATAACAAAGGCACAAGATCGGGTACAACCCTGGTCAGGCAAATATAGTGTGGTTCCACCACAAGTTGGTGAGTGCACCTCAATGGCTCTAGCTGCAATATCTATCACAGCCTGATTTCTGGTCAACCAATCAGTTCCCAATATGATATCCACACTATCCAACCCCAAAATGAGGAGGTTGGTTTTAATTATCAGACTACCAAACTTTATAGACACATTCTTGTTAATTTGGTAGGTGGCAATCCTGCCTCCTGGGGTTGAAATTGTGATACCTCCATTGGTGTGGTGAAAAGGTAATTGGCACTTGGCACTAAACTTGGCACTGATAAAACTATGCGATGCACCAGAATCAAAAAGAATAATAGCAGGATAATTCAAAACTGTAAAGATACCAGTCATGACGGGTGCTCCCTCTGGAATATCAGCCATGGTGGTGAAGTTCAGCCTGCCCTGCCTCACTTGCACCCTCTGTCTCTTGCCTTGGTTCTGATTGACATTCTGCCCCTGCCTCTGCTGGTTCCGGGGGCAATTCTTGGCATAATGCCCGGTGTTGCCACATGTGAAGCACCTGTTGTCATTTGCCTGGCGGTACTGCTGCTGCTGCTGCTGATTGCTCCTCTGAGCTGGAAATTGGGTGCGGTTGGGTGCCTGCTGCTGCTGCTGCGGTCGGATCACCCATCGCCCTTGCTGCTGCTGGGGTCCCCTGCCCTGGGTGTCGGACACAATCCTGAAGCGCTGTGGCTGAGCTGGGGGTCCTGCCACAGGGGTCTTCCTCTTCTTCTCTGCCTGTCTAGCTGTAATGCAGTCCTCTTGGGAGATAGCCATGTTGACCAACTCATTGTAACTGTTGGCCCTGACGGTGTTGAGACGGTCACGGAGCTTAGTGTTGAGCCCCCTCCTGAACCTGTCTCTCTTCTTCTCATCTGTATCTGCGTGATACCTAGCATACTGGCATAGGTCATTAAAAGCCTGGGCATATTGCAACACTGTCCTGTTGCCCTGAGTGAGTGCCAAAAACTCATTGAGCTTCCGGTCCATAATCCCGGCTGGTATATGGTGTCCCCTGAAAGCTGCCTTGAACTCCCTCCATTCTACTTCTTGATCCTCTGGCTGCATAGCAAGAAAATGATCCCACCAAGTCCTTGCGGGTCCGCGAAGCTGCTGGGTGGCGAACCTGACTTTGGTGACCTCTGAGCAAGCTCCATGGAGTAGCGGGAATTTGGATTCCACCACTCGCAACCATACATCTGCATCAAGTGGGTCCTCCGCCCTGGTGAACAATGGAGGCTGGGTGCTGAGGAACTCCTGATAGGTAGCCGCTGCGGGGTGACGCTGATGGTCTCCACCACCATAGTGCTGAGGTGGTGGCTGTCGTTGAGCCAGCTGTCTCAAGATCTCATTCTGCTGAGCCATGAGCTCCTGCAGAGTGGGAGGCGGTGGCGGTGGAGGAACGTGCTCATTCTGGCCACGACGCTGCCTCCCGGCCATCTGAAAAACCACATACTTAACACCTTATTTCCAAGTTCAGATTTTACCGCGAAGAAAAAGTTAAAACAACAAGATAGACTCCAACTTCAATCAAAAGGATTTTAAAAGGCACAAATTATTCCTTCCAAATTTAAACTGATGACAGCATCCATCAAACAAGCTTTCAAGAGAGTTTAGCATGATTACATCAATTGTCCCAAAATGACTCAACTCTATCTAGCCTAGTACCCCAAGGGTGCAAAAGCTAAGCTAGCTGCGAGGAGTCCGACTATCCAACTTCTAAGCCTGTCCTGAACACCTAGTGAGCGAACGAAGCAACACTCGACTCGGGGGAAGGTGGTCTTCCCGAGCCAGCAGTGTCCACACTGGAGGCAGGCTCATCTCCTCCATCGATGTCGACGTCCTCGTTGGCCTCCAGGTCCTGGATCTCCTGGTGATGCATATCTAGGTGCTCGTTAGCCTCAGCAAGCTGCTGATGAGTGTTAATGAGCTGATCCTCTAGAACCTCGATGGTGTTCTCCCTGGTGCCCACTAGCTCCTCCAACTCTTGGATATCCGTGGATAGCTGCTCCACCTGCAAGTCCTTCTCCACCATTTCTTAAGACAAATCAACCACGAGTTCCTCTCTGTTGTCCAACGTAATCTTTGTTGCCTCCAGCAGTGCCATCAGATGGGACATCGCCTCACCGCGCATCACCTGCAGACGGTACAGAGCATTCATGCACCGTACGGTCAAGTGCGCGGTCTGTCCTGGGTAGATGGCCCAGATATCCTTGGCATGCTCCACCCGATCCTTCCACATTGGGTCGTCCTCCCTCTCAGCGGGGAACAAGCCAATGGGGTGGGTAGCCAGCTCCAAAGGATGGAACCCGCAGAAAGTAGTCAATCCATGCAGAGCGATCGCCTCGATCGTGTCCTTCGCTCGGTATCCGAAAGACTCGGAGTCCAATGAGCGCCATCCTGGCTGCAGGGGATGAGGCTCCAAGGTCATCCTCACCCTACAGTGGGGCACGCTGTGCTTCTCAAACTGCTGCACCGCGTACTGAGGGGGCGTCGTGTATCCGGCCCCCTGAAGTACCTCCCACAAAATGCGGGGAAAACCCTCTCGTGCAAGCCCGTCAGTGTGGGACAGTGCATTCCCGTCATCGGAGGATCCGTGGGAAGTCATCTGTGTACGGTCAAGCGTAAGTAAAAGAAAAAGAATTATAAAAAGAACAAGGAAAAACTAAAACTCAGCCTTTCTCTAGTTAAATGAAAAGGCACTGGGGACCTAGTTGGTTGTTATCTTGTTTTTAAGTCCTTTACTCAGTTATCCATTTGCTTAATTAAGAATGCATGCATGCTCGTCCTGAACGACCTCACAACAAGATAAAAGGAATAGGGAAGAACTCCCATCCTGTAAATGTGGCCTGTAGGGCCTAGTTACTTAGCCACCTAGCTACCCTTCTATTACTCTAAGGCTTCACGTCCTAGGTCTATCCTGCTCGTCCTACTATCTATCCAATATTGTTTCTATCAAGTTTTACTTGGAAAATTGATGGTATTTACATTTTATTGATTCCTCTGTGGTGGTACAAGCTCCGATACCAGCTGTGGCGGAACTGCCCGAATTATTCCAACTTAAGTGCCTAAGTCCCGCCTTAGAGGCTAGACCACACTTAAATGGGAATAACCCGTCAATCCCTCGGATCTAGTCCGACACGGCCACTGACAGGATCAAGTACCACAATCTCACTCGATGGTGAGTCACAGAGCAAATACAATAAAGCATAAAACCATACATGTCAGAGTATTAAATTATTACATCATCATCATCATCATCATCGGAGTTTTTGCAAAAGTAACCATCATTGTTTGAAGTGCAGCGGAAATAAACTAACGGTAAATAAATAGAGAGATGGGGAAGCCTGTCCCATCACTCCTCATACTCCTCCTCAGCCGAGGCAGGGTCCCACTCGACAGTCCAACCCAGTGGCAAGGTGGACGGCCAAGTTATTCCAGCAACCATTTCCTCCAGAGAACCTGTAAAAAAAATTATGCCACAAGCAAGGCTGAGTATACTAATACTCAGCTAGACTTACCCGGTGTGAGGAGTCTACTCCTCTACCTCTAGACATGCAGCTATTTGGTTGTGGGGTTTGGTTGCCAAAAGCACTAGCTGAGTTTCTAAATCAAGTTTTTAACTTAGTCAAAATTAAGTGTGACTCTCTTAAGGCTAAAAGTGTACTATCTACTCATACATAGTAGCAAGCACTATTAGCAATCAGCATCTTATATCAACTCATCATAATTCCACTTGTTACTCAATGCAGTACAATGGATCAAGCAGTCTCATTAGCTGCGAGAAGCAGACGATTCGAATCGAGTTTTTATCCTTGCAAGGTAAACCTAAACACACGACATGCAGGGGCACTCCGTCCCCACACACATCAACCGTCCCCATCGATTCCCCGTCAGCAGATCAGGGCTCACCGCCTTGGCGTACAATGCCTCACTGACCCCGACTGGCCGTCGTGCAGTGACCGCACTTGTACCCACCATAACCGGAATGGGAGACCTCGTCTCAGGTCGCGTGAGGGGATATGTCCACTGCCAGGTTTACTCAGGTACTAGGCTTACCGATTTACCATATTTCTCGGCATGTGCTTAGTACGTTCAAACGCTTGACACAGGTATCCGCACGTTAATCCTTATTCCATTTTCCCATCTCGTAAACAACCAATCCCCATGGATTGTTGTCCACCAACTAGTATCATGATAGTGTGAAAGTGGGTACAATCAATTTCCTGATCTCGCGCGAGTGCTAGAAAAATCACTCGTCTTCTACCGAGATCCTAATTAAATAAAGCAACTACTCGACCTATCATACTAGTATTCATCTCAAAAGGATTCCTGAGATCATGCAACTAGGGTTTCAAACAATTCCTACACCTAAGTGCACAATCAATCCTACAATCATTAAGGGAAGTAAAATAGCATAAATAACAGGTTATGCATAAAACCGGGGCTTGCCTTCCAAAGCAGTGGCAGGCAGGTCCTCTGGTGCAGGCTCGGGTGCTGGATCCGGGGCTACCTCTTGAGCAGCTCCTTGCTCCGGCACGAGGATGTACTCTCCGTCAGCAAGGTTACAGTCTATCGAGATGCAATGAACATGTATGTCATGATTATGCAAGATTTAATAACATTAAACTAAAAGAATTTAAGTCAAGAAGTAACTTAGGGTTTCTTGGTTATGTGGGGCTTCTAGTGGTATATATACATATACTTATTACCTTTTAGGCTTAGGTTTTCTTTTAGGATAACATAGTGGATTTGTATTGTCTTTATAGATTTTCAGTGGACAAATTTACAAGGGTTTTAAGATGACATTAATTACCACTATTCATTTCCCTTTTCTTAATTTCTACTTAGGGTTTCTAGGGTAGGTTTGAACTATGACAGGGGTTTAATATTTTCCAAAAATTCTATAAAAAGTACAGTGGGTTGCCCTTTGCTGTTCTAGCTGGTTTTAAGAATTTGAGGCTTAAAGTACAAAGGCTAGGCTTTAAACAAAAATAACAATAGTTATGCAAAATGGGCCACTTTACACTACATCTCTTAGTTAGGGGTGGGTTCTGTCCTAAAGGTTATTTTTGCTGACATCCAATAGTAACAATAGGCTTCTGTGCTAAAAATCACAGAAAACTAAGGGGTGGTTATTTAGTTATGATTTTCTTAAGTTTAATGTCAAAAAGGCACTTTCTACTACATTATTATTTGAAAAATGTCAAACAGCAGATTTCATATTTTTCCTAAGTTCTCATTAATAAAACATTAGTTATCCCAAGGGTGGGGGTGTTTTTATTTTGGGGTTATTTTTGTAGGGTTTCTCTAAGTTTCACTTGTTTTATTAAAACAAAAGGGATCCTACTTATTTTATACTAAACATGGTATGATATATTTTCCAGTGAACTATATTGAATAAGTATCCTAACAAAAATAGAGGTACTCTCTGGTTCATTATTTAAATTACATTTTCTATTTTCCTTATCCTTAAGCATATTATAGAATAAGGGGTAAAAACTAACTTAATGGAGTGGACAGAGAGATTTAACATTTTTATTTGGGTTAGTAGGTAGATATAAACTTCTCAAAATTTTTCTAACCCCAGTCAAATAGTGCAACTAATTTTTGCCCTATTATTGAGCTTTTGGTCAAAACTATAATTAAATCAGAGCTTTAGTGTTTTCTATAGTACATAGGGGGTTTTATATTTTTCTTAAGTAGGTTACATTATTTAGAGTCTGACAAAATTGGTTTGACCAAATTTGGATGAACTAAACAAAAGTTATGGATTTTCAAAGTTTCTGTTCAATTTAAAAACAGATTTAATAAAGGTTTTCTGGAAAAACAGTTTACACCGAGGTCCCTGGGTTTAAACTAAATCAACCTTCGCAAATCTACCCTCGCGCCACTATTCCCTTGTGCCTCTGACATTTCACAAAACCCCCTGACCTTCTCTCCCTCTCACCCGCAGTCCTTCCCCCTATGCAAACAGTAACCGCGGGAAAGAAAAGGGTGGCGCGGCTTACCGGCGGCGAGGGAGGTTCGGCGAAGGGTGGGGTTGGCTCGGGGAGGCTCTGGCGGTCACGTCGAGGTACGGCTTGACGTCGGGGATGGCCGGAATCGCCCGGTCCACGCGCGCAGGCGGGTGTTCTCGTCGGCGGCGAGTGTACCGGCCAAACCACGGCGAACTGGTTCAATCCAAGGGCACGGTGAGCTTCACGGGGTAACGTAGGGACCGTGTGCACAAGGAATCGAAGGATGGTTGAGTGGATTACCCGGTCCACATACTCCGGCGGGGTTGAGAGCTCCGGCGAGCGTGGACTGGCCTCTCCGGCGAAGCAAACTCCGATTCCTCGCTCGGGGAGCTTCACGGAGGTGTGCACAGTCTTCTCCGAGGGCTGGACGGGGTTGGGAATGGCTCTATTGGCCGGTCTACGGTGACAGAGGGATTGGGCGGCCGCGGACACGCTGCGCACGGGCAAACGACGGCGAGCTAGACTCCGGTGAGGTTTGAGGGTGCGCGGAAGAGTGCAGCCGAAGTCTGGGAGGGTTTTATAGGCGCGGGCGCGAGCCATGGCGCTGGCTTGGCTCGGACGCGGCGCTGGGCATGCGGGGGTGCGCGTGAGCGTGCTCTGGCGCGGACAGGAAGCATCGAACACGTGGAGGTGTGTTTCTTCCATTGTTCAAACGTCTCCAGAGATCGCAAACGTGCGAATCTTGCCATGAATCCGGCGTAGACCTCTTCCTGGCACCTAGGGCTATCTCACATGTGTGAGTTCCAATGGAGGATACGCCCTAGATCAGGAGATAGACGGGCGCCAAATCTGGCTTGTCTCACTGCCCACACCGCGACAAAACTGATGCCAAAACCTGTCAAACGTCCAAGTCTCGGTTTCCACTTTTTCCAGAGGGTGCCTTAGGTGGTATACCACATTTTTGGTATAGAACCTAAGTGGTTTTGGTGCCATCTTCAAAGTGAACACGGTTGATCTTTACATTAGGGTTAAAAATTGGACTTAGAGAGAAATAGAGAGCTCTAGCTCTCTCTCCACTTGGAGATTGGATTTGGGGTTTCTCCAGGGGTCTTTTTTGCAATATTTCCCTCCCCTCATTGCTGGTTATAAGGTTACTTAAGGCTTGGGTAAATGTTACTCATGTTTTGCACACTTGTTCACTCTCTTTTCCCTCTCATCAAGGGTTTTGGGAGATAAGGTTTAAGAGAGGTCTAGGGTTCTTCTCCCCTCTTATCCAAGGTAGTAAGTGAGCAAGGATTAGAGTAATGCTTCTTAGGTCATTGGCAACTTGATTAGCACATGATCTCCAAAGTTCTTATGTGTTGCCCTAAGCCTTTACCCCATATAATTCACAGTCCTTAGTGCCAAGGTGTGCTCTAGCCATGGTAACACCTGGGGTGTTACACCGAGAGCAACCACCATGGCCAGCCCCTTTCCCATCCTCCTCCGTTCGATCCAAGCCTTCAGATAGCTTTCTGGTGAGGCCGTGAAGCTTACTCAAGCTTGAACCGAGGACCCGCGTCACCGGAACAGCGCAATCGTGCTCGCCGGAGTTCAAAGACCCGCCGGCGCACGTGGACCGGGTAAGCCTCTGCACCATTTCCCAATTCGTTGCGCGCATGGCCTCTACATCACCCCGTGGAGCTCCTCGTGCACCTTAATTGAACTATACCGTCGTGATTTGGCCGGAACAGGAGCCGCCGACGACCTCCGCCGCCTGTGCTCGTGGCCAGGGTAGCTCCGACCACCTCCGACGCCGACCCGCACACCGACGTGACGGTCGTGACCTCCCGGACGTCACCGACCCCCCCGCCGGAGCTCTACTGCCGCCGGTAAGCCTCGCCGCCGTAATCTATGCCGCGGGTACTGTTTAAGTCAGCCAGGGAGCGCGGGTTAGATTTCGGTTAGGTCCAGGGGGTTTTGTGCAATGTCAGTGACCCATGCCAATAGTAGACCGAGGATTGTTTTGTGAGAGAAGAGGGAGATAAAACCCAGGGGCCTCAGCGCAAACCTGTTTTCTTTTCCATTTTCGAGTTTATTTTTCTTTTAATATGGCAGATAACTTAATAAATGCATAACTTGAAGAATAATCATCCAAAAATTGTCAAACCAATTTTGCTAGACTCTGGGAAACATGAACTATCAGATAAAAATAGTAAGACCCATAGTTCCTGTATTCTTTTCTGAAGTTTTGAATTAAATAAGAAAACTGCTAAAACCTTAATATTAGAAGGAAAAATAGAAATATTGTTTGACTAGGGTTAGCAAAATTTGGAGAAGTTTATATCTACCTACTGACCTGTTTAAAAATGTTAAACCTCTCTGTCCACCCCATTAAGTTAGCTTTTACCCCTTATTCCATAATATGCTTAAGGTTAAGAAAAATAGAAAAGGTGATTTAAATAATGAACCAGAGGGTACCCCTATTTTTGTTAAGATACTTATTCAATGTAGTTCACTGGAAAAATATATCATACCCTGTTTTAGTATAAAATAAGTAGGATACCTTTTATTTAAATAAAACAAGGAAAACTTAGAAAAACCCTACAAAAATAACCCCAAGGAGAAAAAACCCCCACCGTTGGGATAGATAATGTTTTGTTATTAAGAACTTAAGAAAAATATGAAATCTGCTGTTTGACATTTTTCAAATAACAATGTAGTAGAAAGTGCCTTTTTGACTTTAACTTTTAGAAAATCATAACTAAATAACCACCCCTTAGCCTTCTGTGGTTTTTGACACAGAAGCCTATTATTACTGTTAGATGCCAACAAAAATAACTTTTAAGACAGACCCCACCTTTAAATAAGAGATGTAGTGTAAAGTGGCCCATTTTACACCACTTTTGTTATTTTTTGTCTAAAGCATAGCCTTTATATTTTAAGCCTCAAATTCTTGAAACAGGCTAGGATAGCAAATGGCAACCCACTGTAATTTTTACAAAATTTTTGGAAAATATTAAACCATTGTCGTAGTTCAAACCTACACTAGAAACCATAAGTAGAAAATAAAGGAAGGAAAAGGTGAATAACAGGAAAATTAGTGTCATCCTGAAAACTCTTTATAACTTGTCACTGAAGTATATAGAGGCAATACCAATTCCCTATGTTTATCCTCAACAAAAACCTAAACCTAAAAGTGATAAGCCTAACCCACTAAAAGCCCCGTATGACCCAGAAACCCTAAGTTATTCCTTAACTTAGTTTTCTTTTTGCATAATGTTATTAATCCTGCATAATCATAACATACATGTTCATTGCATTCGATAGACTGTAATCTTGCTGACGGAGAGTACATCCTCGTGCCGGAGCAAGGAGCTGCTCAGGAGGTAGCCCCAGATCCAGCACCCGAGTCTGCATCAGAGGATCTGCCTGCCACAGCCTTGGAAGGCAAGCCCCGGTTTTATGCATAACCTGTTTATTATGCTATTTTACTACACTTAATGATTGTAGGGTTGAATGTGCACTTAAGTGTAGGAGTTGTGTGAAACCCTAGTTGCATGATCTCAGGAATCCTGTTGAGATGAATACTAGTATGCTAGGTCGAGTAGCTGCTTTATTAATTAGGATCTCGGTAGAAGTCGAGTGATTTTTCTAGCACTCGCGCGAGGTCAGGAATTGGCTGTATCCACTTTCTTATCATAATGATGTTGGTCTATGGGCAACAATCCATGGGGATTGGTTGTCCACAGGATAAAAATTGGAATAAGGATTAAGGTGTGGTACCGTGAGTCAAGCGTTTGAACGTACTAAGCACATGCCTAGAAATATGGTAAATCGGTAAGCCTAGTACCTGAGTGAACCTGGCAGTGGACATATCCCCTCATGCGACCTGAGACGAGGTCTCCCATTCCGGTTATGGTGGGTACAAGTGCGGTCACTGCACGACGGCCAGTCGGGGTCAGTGAGGCATTGTATGCCAAGGCGGTGAGACCTGATCTGCTGACGAGGAATCGATGGGGACGGTTGATGTGTGTGGGGACGGAGTGCCTCGCCATGTCGTGTGTTTAGGTTTACCTTGCAAGGTTTAAAAACTCGATTCGAATTGTCTGCTTCTCGCAGCTAATGAGACTGCTTGATCCATGCTGCTACATTGAGTAACAAGTGGAATGGTGCTGAGATGATACAAGATGTTGATTGCTAAAAATGTTTGCTACTCTGTATGAATAGATAGTACATCTTTAGCCTTAAGAGAGTCACACTTAATTTTGACAAAGTGAAAACTTGACTTAGAAACTCAGCTAGTGCTTTTGGCAACCAAACCCCACAGCCAAACAGCTGCATGTCTAGAGGTAGAGGAGTAGACTCCTCACACCGGGTAAGTCTAGCCGAGTATTAGTATACTCAGCCTTGCTTGTGGCATAATTTTTTTTCAGGTTCTCTGGAGGACATGGTTGCTGGAGTGACTTGGCCGTCCATCTTGCCACCGGGTTGGACCGTCGAGTGGGACCCCGCCTCGGCTGAGGAGGAGCATGAGGAGTGATGGGACAGGCTTCCCCATCTCTCTGTTTATTCACCGTTAGTTTATTTCCGCTGCACTTCGAACAATGATGACTACTTTTGCAAAACTCCGATGATGATGTAATAATTTAACACTCCTTCATGTATGGTTTTATGCTTTATTGTATTTGCTCTGTGACTCACCTTCGAGTGAGATTGTGGTACTTGATCCTGTTAGTGGCCGTGTCAGACTAGATCCGAGGGATTGACGGATTATTCCCATTTAAGTGTGGTCTAGCCTCTAAGGCGGGGCTCAGGCACTTAACTTGGAATAATTCGGGCAGTTCCGCCACAAAGGTTCTTTGAAAGAAAAAGATAGCCTGTTGCGTTCAGCCGAAGGCTCACTCGCCAAAGCGCGTTCTCAGAATGAAAAATTGAGCAAAGAGCTGGAAGAAGCTCGGACAATTTTGGAAAAGAACTCAGATTGCTTCAACCGCGAGTCCAAGGCGTTGAATGCGAGAGTTTAAGCAGAGATTGAAAAGAACGTTAAACTGAGCGAAACAGTCACAAATCTTCGGGATAAATGCTTCGGTTTCACTACTCAATGTATTGCTCGGTCGAAGGGGATCTTCAATTCTATTGGAGCCGTATCTGAAGAAGTTACCCCTTCTGCCAAAGATATTCCCGGAGCTCTTGAACATATTGAAAAAGATGTTGACGTCCTCGACGAAGTCATAACTGGCCACGGTGATTTCTGTGCGCTGGTGGCCTCTCGTGGTATGGCTTCTGCTTTCATGAAGGCTGGATGCAATCATGTAAGAGCCGTCAACAGGCCAAACTTCAGCCTATCGCCATTTGGCCTAATTGATATTTCGGTCGAAGCCTGGATCATAGGCAACAGATTTATCACCCAAATCTGGGTGATGGGCGATCGAGAGCTGGCTGGAGACGAAGCTCGAAATCTGCTCAACAAGGTATAGAAAATCTCTTTACCGTTACGCTTTTATTTTATATTTTTCTTACCATATTTCTCAATACCCTTGCTTTTGTCATTCTTCAGGGTGACGATGCCAAAAGCTAGTGAGCCGAAGCTAGATCTGAAGCATTGAAGAAGACTTCGAAAGTTCCCTTTGTTAATTTCTGTAGAAACACTTTTAGAAGTTCTTTGTGCAAAGAAGTTTATTATTTGACAAAGAATTGTAATTGAATGTGAAGAGACAATTGTAAATATTTGTAAATGCTTTGTAATGCTATTTTACCTTTCATTCGTGTGTCATCTGCTTTGCTGTGGATGAAACCAATGCTCGTAGCTTTTTGAGCCGAAGGCGAAAACACCTTCCCTTCTTTTCGTTAACATCAAAGCACCTTTTGAGCAGAATCAAAGATCGGCTCTCTTATATACAACGAAACTTTATTTGAGACGAGGCATCTTCGTATATACAAAGCATTTTTCTCATTGGAGGCAGAAACTGTCGCCTTTCATGTTAATGCTTTATGCTTTTATGTCATGATGATGAATCTACAGATGCTTAATGCATGTTTGTATGAATGCAAAAGATGATGTGATGAAGTATGCAAATGTATGCCAAAGGTAAAAAACTCACACGAATACACACGTAGACTATGCATTCCCTTAGGAACGACTTTGGAGTCTCCTTACCTTTTACTTAGGTGATACTTCAGCTCTGCATTCCCTTAGGAACGACTTTGTAGCTAAGCTCTGCATTCCCTTAGGAACGATTTTGGAGCTTCTTCACCTTCCATTTAGGTGGTATTTTAGCTCTGCATTCCCTTAGGAACGACTTTAGAGCTTCTTCATACTTTTTTACACTCGATGGTGTAATCCCAGATCTTTACATTTTACATGTGGGGAAAGCTGGCCCTTGTATTTCATAGGGCTGCACAAGAAAAAAAATAAAAATTACAACCTATGGCCGCATTAAAAACCTTTCTCCCCTCTTGAAAGGAAAAGGGTGTCATTGGTTCCACCTTCCACAATATCCAGGCAACCTAATCTAAACCATTTCAGTTGCTAAGGCTCAAGCTTACTTGCATAAGTGTAAATTTACAAGATAAAAAACAAAACGTTGTAATGTCTAAGAGTGAAGAACACATAGATAATTGATTCTTTTACATGGGACTACCTCTGGTTAATAAGTGTCTAGAACCTAGAATTCTTCAGGCTGGGAAATTGTAGCTTGTCACAGAATAGGGGTAAGCTTCAATCAACTTCTTCAGCTCAACAAGCATTATTGCTCTTGCATATTTTGTGCCACCATATTTTGCTCATTTTTCCTAATAACAAGGCAAACCTAGAAATCACTCATTGAACAATCTGGAAACAACTAAAAGCCACTGTAATATTAACAACAAATCGAAGCATACAAAAAACAATGTTGGCCACTCAACTCTTTACGTAAAGTTGTCCAAGGTCAGAAAATGTGTGATCTCCTTAAACAACTCAGTGAAGGATGCAAATACCTTAAGGTCCTTGTCCAAGATCTCAAAAACCTTTGACTGATCATGCCTAATAGGTAAGCAAAGAAACCCTTGGTCAGAAAGGCACTCCACTCGAGCATTACATTGTACCTAATGTAGTTCCATTAGCTCCTGAAGAAGTATAACATTCCCAAACTCACCATGTTAAACAGAGCAAAAAATATATTTAAAATGTACCTGATGTAGTTCCCTCCTGAAAGCAATTGCTCATCATACTTATTTAAAAAAATCATGCTAAAACACATTAGAGCAGCAAATATGCAAGAATCATGTATGTGTATGCTGATAAGTACCTAATAGAAAACATTGCCAACTTTGTGCTAGCCGATTAACTTCCAGTGATGAACATTAAGTTCAAAAATCTACACAACCAACCTCATGGTAGCTATCAAAAATCAAACTTCATCAGTAGTTCTGTACAACTCATAATACTTTCTTCCAAAGCTAAGAGTCAACTATCCTGAGAACTGAGTGTGGTAGTAGACTTCTATTTCCTCAGATAGATGCTGTAACAAAGGTTAATACTACAATGTGTAGTTAAGTACCTGATCATCCATAAGAAGGTTTGCAGTCTTCAAGTCCATATGAACAATATTAATGCGATGGAAGAAATTCATTCCATTGGACACATAAGATGCAATTCTAATCAACCGGCAGCTGAAAATTCCTCGTCTATTGTAAAGGAAGTCAAAAATGTTGCCTCCATGCAAGAATTCTAGCAATAAGAAATGGAAAAGAAATAAAGAGCTAATACAAGTGGTGCTCCAAAGTACAAATGCAAGAGAATCTAAGCGACACTGTGAAAATAGAAAACAACTATATACCTGTAACAATACACAAAACAGGAGGTCTCGTGCATGCACCGAAAAATTGCACATCATTTTTGTGACAAATATTTCTACAGAATTAGGAGTAAACATGGTTCAAGAAAGTGACAATAAATCATTCCTTAAACCCGTGGTCAGTAAACTCAAATGGCATAAATATGAAACACAAAAATCTTAAATTAGCATCATGTTACTTCCCATATGAGAAGTCATTCCACCGAATTCAATTTGCCTGGGCAACCATAAAATATGATGGAACATCATTCTAAAATGTTGTATCATGAAGTGACTTTTACACAATTTTCTTAGTCCAAGCATAAGTAAAGCTCATCACTCACTTCATTATATAAACTTCCTATGCAAACTCATGCAGCATATCAACACTAACATGCTCAAGCTCAAGTACTTTGATACCGACATCTTGATTACAATACGTTCCATGGTATCTGATGGCACATCAAAAGGTCGGTTACATATAAATAAGAGTTACATCTAGGCCATATGCTACCAAGTAGTAATAGAGAATTTGTCATACCTCTGGGCCATGTATTGCATTCTCTAAAGGTGAACCCATAATGATTGCCTGCAGTGGCTCTGCCACCTAGAATTTAAATAAAACTATTAGCTAGTTTGTCAGAAATCTATTTATCCTAGGTACAAATTTCAGTGTAAAGATTACAAAGGTAAAAATAAAATTGTTTGAATATGCTTCAAATAAGGATCATCACAAAGCTCCAATGCTAAGGTTTTGTAAGGGATTTAGATTTATTTTTTGGTACATTAGACTTGTCCACTTCAATTTGTTTGAGAGCATTAATAGAAAAATTAACTATAGAGCTATCGTTTCCCAACTTAAAAACCTATGTTGCCGAGCCTATCTCAGCATGCAACATTAGATAGAGAATTTATGTTAGGGAGGGAATTTGAATTTGATGTACCAAAGGTTTACTGAGGAGTTGGTGAGGGCGAGTTTGCCTTGTTCTTAAAGACAACCACCTTCACCATGTCAATCTGTCTATTGGAAACTAAACCCATGCCCTAAACAGGGGTTGGGAGTGGCATTAATAGGGTAAGTAACTGGGCCAGGCCCATTACACAGGGGGTATGACGGTCATTACAAGAGGGACACCTGTTGGAACTAGCTCTCAATCGCAAGAAAGCCAACAGGGGTGAATAGTGTGGACAGTAGGGTTACGCGTGAGATGGCCAACAGTTCTATTAACCAGGCCTCTCACGGGCACTGTGCGGGGGTATTTATAGGTACCTGAACGCCCAGCGCCTTGTGTTAAGGACGCATGTGCTCTCAGCTACCTAGGTTATCCCCAGAATATTCCCATAAAGCAGGGTTACAGACTGTAATTACAGGGATGCCTTTACAAATTAGGCCCGTAACAGGCGGCGGCCACGCAGGGCCCGTTACAATGGGCCGGATCGCACGTGGGCCTCTGAGCTGGACGAGGCCGCACTGTGGGATGCCTTCGTCGCCGGTCTTCGTCTGGTGCCGATCGAAGCGAAGGGTGTCCCTGCCTGCTTTTTCTCTGTCAGAGCAGCGGCTAAGCAGCAGAGACTTCGAGCGAAGGGTGGCGTTTCTGCCTTCGCTCCAACATCTGCCCTCTGAGGGACCGGTTCGACAAAGTCACCTGGTGCCGAAGACGTCGCTAGATGGCGGAGACGTTGCCCTCGCTCGAAGTGGTTCCGCGGGGGTTTTTGATGTGACCGTTGATTGACCGCGTACTGTTGGATTGCGGGTTTCCCGAAGCGCCGCGCTCTGTCGGATTGCGGGTTTCCCGAAGAGCCGCGCCCTGCCTATAAAAGGGGGCGGGGGTCGGCGCTTTTTTGAACTTTACTTTGCGCGCTCCGCGAAAACCCTAGCCGCCCGCCGTCTTGCTGCTCGTCTGCCCGCCGTGCTCTTGTTCGCCGGAGATCTGGCGCGAGTGAAGCAGACTGCCCGCCGCCGCCGACGGTACGTAGCGATGCCGTCTTCCTCTTCTTCCGCTGCTGCTACGCCGCCGGCCGGTTCCTCGCCGCCGGCCGCCGCCTCGTCGGAGGAGACGCTGAGCAGTTTGATGCCGGAGGAGTTGCGCGCCGGCGATTCTGTTGATTTCGGCGTGTCGCGAATGTCGTCGGCCCGTGTGGAGGATATGCAGCGGTTGGGCTACTTCGGCGGCGGAGTTGCCCGTGCCCCGGGGACGGAGAAAGTCCCTGAGCCGGAGGGCGAGTTGGTTGTTTTCGAGGCGTTTTTCGCCGCCGGCCTCCGCTTGCCTGCGCATCGGTTTGTTGGCGAAGTCCTGCGCAGGTTCGGCGTGCAAATACATCAGCTGACGCCGAATGCCGTGGTGGCCCTGTCGAAGTATGTCTGGGCGACGACTTCGTACGGCGGACAGCCATCGGTCGAAGTTTTTGCGAAGCATTATTGTTTACACTGGCAGAAGAGGATGATCGGGGACGAAATTGCTCAGTTTGGGTCCTGCACGTTCACGCCGAAGACCGGCAAGACCACGATGCTAGTAGTCGAGTTGGTCCCTTGCGCCTGCAACAAGTGGGGCAACTGGAATGAATTTTGGTTTTACGTTGCTGAGGGTACCGTCGAAGGCCACGAGGGACTTCCCGTGTCCGTGATGTGCTCTCATTTTTACTCGGCGTACCCGCCCTTTGAAGTGGCGGAGGATGATGTGGATGAAGGGGCCCTTCGGTGTGCCGCCGGCCAGAGCAGTGGGCGCGACTTGGTTGAAGAGTTTGTGGCGTACGGGGTATGACCCTTGGCGCATGGTTGGGCGTTGGGCGAAGTATGCCCTCGCCAGATGCCTTTCCGTGGTGGAGTGACGGTGCGGAGTCCCGCCTTCGCGCTAAATCTGCAAAACCGTGATCCGGCCGCCTTTATGCGTGAAGCTGAGGATGAGGCGGTGCGGCTTGTTGGGCGTTATGTGCCGAGGACCGAGGGCCAGCGCAGCTGGGAGATCCGCGGGTCGAATGACCGTTTGAATAGGGTCTTCGAACTGAACCAACTGCCATATGACGGCTATCCTGGTCAAGACGACGCGGACCGCCGGGGGAAGAACCGGTGGTGGAGACTAAAGACGACCCTGCGCCGGCGGCCGCCCCATCCTCTAAGAAGAGAAAACTAGGTACTGCCATGGGAGGACTTGGGGTTTCCGATGGGTTTGCTAGAGAGTTGATGAGGACATGCGCGGCCCCGGGGGAAAGGATGTCTTCGCCCGAGCTCCGGGAGTCTTCGGCTCGGATGCTGAGGGTTACCGGGGGTTGCTGGCCTAGGAATGTTCCTATCCCCCGCGCGGCCAGCGGGGACGTTTTTACATCTCGCATGGTTCGCAAATGGAGAGTTTTTCCTTACGGGCGGAATATTGCTGTTGTTGTGTCAGCAGTGATGGACAAGGATCGCCAGGGGGCTGCACAGAAGCGCCAGGCGGCTGTCAGGCTCGTTGAAGCCAGGCCGAAGAGGCAGCGGGGGTCGGCGAAGGCTGCGGCCCCCGGCGGAGGCCGGCCGCCGCCGGCGGCGAAGTCGGGCGTCCCTGCAGCTAGCAAGGCGCCGGAGGCAACGGCGAAGGCGGTGTCGCCGTCCGGCGGAGTGGCGGAGGTCGCGAAGGCGGCGCGAGCGTTGCCGTTGTCGGGCAAACGTGTCGCCGACTTCGCCACTGATATTAGTGTGGATGACTATCTTGGTGGTAAGTCGTTGGCTCTATTTTTTTTAATCTACTCGTTGATACGTCGCAGGGTCGGGCGAGGGCCAACTTGCTATGGTTGCGCCTGCCGCGACGACCACGACGGCTGCCGCAGTGCCAAAGGCGAAGGGCGGGGCTCTTAGCGCCGGGGGCGAGGTGTCAGCCCTCGCGGTTGTCATGGATGAGGCGGGCGCTGTGACCCGCCGGTTGAAGGAGGTGACAGAGGCGCTGAGTCAGGTCCGCTGAGCTGGATTTCGTCCCCCCCTTCCTTTTTATCGGCTCGCTGGGGCCGCAGTCTTACGATTGGTCTGCAGGTGGCTGACTTCGCCGGCCGCACTGCGTCGGGGGCCCTCACGGCAGCCGTGGCTGCCGAAGTCGAGAGACTTCGGACGCAACATGCTGACGCCGTCCGTGAGAAGTCGGCCGCCGACAGCAAGTGTCGCAAGCTGGCGGACAAGGTGTCCACGCTGGAGGGAGAGAAGGCTGACCTCCGGCGCCAGTTAGCGGGGGAGAGGAGGGAGACCAACGAGGCCCTCGTCAAGGCGCAGGCTGCGCAGGCGGAGGCTAACCTGGCACGGGCGGAGGGCAATCTTGCCAGGGAGCGCGTCGAGCAGTTGTAGGAGCGGCTCACCGCCCTGGAGAGCCGCGTGGAGAGGGCCGAGGCCATGTCGCGCGCAGAGGCGGAGCGGACGCGCCAGCTGCTCGTGGATACATACCGCGGGCTGGGCGCGGGGACCGGTGATTTCGAGGTGCCGGACCGGGAGCCCGGACTTCGCTGTCTGGAGTGGGTGCAGGAGGAGCTGCAAGCACTCCCCACTGTCGTGGAGGGCTTTATGGCGTATGCCTCCCTGGTCACCTGCGAGGGGGCGATGAACGCGCTCTCCCGCGAAGGGTGCCGGCACTTCGAGGTCTTCGACCAGGCCGATGAAGATTTCGAGCGAGATATCTTTAAGGTTGAGGACCCCGTAGTGAAGGAGTCCGCCGGAGCCCTCTACGACCGGATGTGGGGTCTGCATGGTCGCGAGGTGGTCAGGGAGCGGGCCGAGACGGCGAGGGCGCAGGTAACGTTTTCGTTTGTTTGGTTTTTGTTGGGTGTGGGCTGTGTGTGTGTTTGCTGAATTTTGTGTGTTTTGTCTTAGGCGTTGCGTGGCGAGAGGGTGGACGACTTCGGGGCGTTGAACAGCATGCTGTCTGGCCCGGAGCCGACCCCGAGGACCGCGGAAAACGCGCCGGGTGCCTCCGCATCCGCCGCGACCGGCGAAGGCCTGCCCGCGGAGGCCGCCGAAGGCGCGCCTGATGCCCTCGCAGCCGCGGCGCCGAGTGCTGGAGATCCCGCAGCGGTGGCGGCGGAAGCAGCAGCGGAGACAACGGCGGAGCCAACGGCGGAGGCTCCCGCAACGTCAGGGCCGTCGCAGGTGGCGTAGTGGGTGTAGAGGGTTAGGGAAATTTGTATATGTTGCTGAATTTTGGTTGCTGCGCAGGTTCAAGATTTTGGGCCTGCGCACACAACCGCTGCTACTAAATTTTTGGCGGCTTCGACCGCGGAAGATGGCAATGAATGTGGTGGATCTGCGTCTGAGTGTTTTGATTGTGCTGACTCTGGGAGCTCGGTTGAGTGGACTGAGGAGTCGTCGGAGGAGGACTTGGATTATTTTGCGGCCTTGGATGTGGCTGCGGCGGAGGCTTCGCCGCGCGTCGCGGACGCAGGGGATGCACCAGGGCCTAGTACCGGGCGACGACGACGAAGGGCGATTGCGAAACGTAGGGTTAGCGGGGCGGAGGGGGCTCGGCTTCGTGTGAGTGGGGCTGGCCGGCAGGAACTGTTGTCTTTGCCGGCCGCCGTGAATACAGGTGAAGGGGAGCTGCGAAGTCTTTTTGCGGGTGAGGAGCTTAGGATAATGTTATTTAATTATAGGGAGATGGGAATTATTCCTAAGGTTGAGCCGATGTAGAGTGTGGTGCCCTCGCTGGTATATGTAGAGGCTTGTATGATGAAGTTGTGTGCCCTCGCTTGTATATGTAGAGGCTTGTATGATGAAGTTGTGTGCCCTCACTTGTATATGTGTGCGAAGTGAAAGGGAAATGTGCCCTTGGGCCATTTCTAAGTATTTTGGTGATTGAGTGCCAACACAAGTGCTTAAATGTGAATCTATACCCATGGATGGACATAGTGCAAATCAAGAGTAAAGGTATGTTTCTAAGACTTAGTACATTGTTTTGAAGACTAATGTATTGTGTCTAAGTGCTTGAAACAGGAGAAATCGAGTCAGAGAAAAGTTGGCTATGTACAGCCAAAAGGCTGTTCGGTCTGGAGCACCGGACTGTCCGGTGGTACACCGGACAGTGTCCGGTGCGCCAGGCTGCCTCGAGCGAAGTGGCCGCTCTCGGGAATTCGCCGACGGCGTACGACTAAAATTCACCGGACTGTCCGGTGAGCCAACGGTCGGCCGGGCCAACGGTCGGCCGCAGAATCTGCATGCGACACGTGGCCGGGCCAACGGTCGGAAGGGGGCACCAGACTGTCCGGTGTGCACCGGACTGTCCGGTGTGCACCGGACTGTCCGGTGCGCCAACGGCTCCCAGATCTGCAACGGTCGGCTGCGCCGTTTAAGGAAAGAAATCGGGCACCGGACAGTGTCCGGTGTGCACCGGACTGTCCGGTGCGCCCGATGACAGAAGGCAAGATCAGCCTTCCAGAATTGCTCTCAACGGCTCCTAGCTGCCTTGGGGCTATAAAAGAGACCACTAGGCGCATGGAGGAGAACACCAAGCATTCCTACAACATTCCTAAGCACCAAGACATCGATTCCACGCATTTGGTTCATTGTGATAGCATCTAGAGCTCTTGTTGAGTTGTGAACTCATTGAGTTGTGTTGCGAGCTCTTGTTGCGACTTGTGTGCGTGCTGTTGCTCTGATTTTGAGTCTTGTGTGCGTTGCTAGTTTCTCCCTTACTCCGTATTTCTTTGTGAATCTTAAGTGTAAGGGCGAGAGGCTCCAAGTTGTGGAGATTCCTCGCAAACGGGATATTGAAAGGCAAAGCAAAACACCGTGGTATTCAAGTTGGTCTTTGGACCGCTTGAGAGGGGTTGATTGCAACCCTCGTCCGTTGGGACGCCACAACGTGGAGTAGGCAAGCGTTGGTCTTGGCCGAACCACGGGATAAACCACTGTGTCATCTCTGTGTTTGATCTCTTGTGGTATTGTGTTTTGCTGAGACTCCTTTCTAGCCACTTGGCAATCATTGTGCTAACACTTAACAAGTTTTTGTGGCTATAAGTTTAAGTCTCTACAGGATCACCTATTCACCCCCCCCCCTCTAGGTGCTCTCAATTGGTATCAGAGCCGTTCTCTTCAAGAAGGGACTAATCGCCCGAAGAGATGGATCCTAAGGGGAAGGGCGAAGCTCATCTCGGCAAGGAGTGGGATTTGGACTGCTCCTCGTCCGACTCCGACAATGAAGGACTCGCCGCCACTGCCTTCAACAAGTCATCCCTCTTCCCCAGCGAGCGTCACACATGCCTTATGGCAAGGGAGAAGAAGGTGAGTACTCGAGACTCCACTTATGCTTCTTCTAGTGATAATGAGTCTAGTGATGATGATGACATAGATTATTCATGCTTGTTCAAGGGCTTAGATAGATCTAAGATAGATAAAATTAATGAGTTGATTGATGCTTTGAATGATAAGAATAGATTACTAGAAAAACAAGAGGATCTTTTATATGAGGAGCATGATAAATTTGTTAGTGCACAAAATTCTCTTGCTCTAGAAATTAAAAGAAATGAAGTGCTTTCTAGTGAATTATCTTCTTGTCATGAAACCATTGCTACTTTAAAAGGTGTTAATAATGATTTAAATGCTAAACTAGAAGTGGCTAGTAAATCTAACTCTTGTGTAGAACATGTTATGGTTTGCACTAGGTGTAAAGATTTTAATGTTGATGCTTGTAGTGAACACCTAGTTTCAATTTCTAAATTGAATGATGAAGTGGCTAGTCTTAATGCCCAACTTAAGACTAGCAAAAGCGAATTTGATAAATTAAAATTTGCAAGGGATGCCTATACGATTGGTAGACATCCCTCAATTAAGGATGGACTTGGCTACAAAAGGGAAGCCAAGAACTTGACAAGCCATAAGGCTCCCATCTCCGCCAAGGAGAAAGGGAAGGCCCCTATGGCTAGTAGTGTGCAAAAGAACCATGCCTTTATGTACTATGATAGAAGACAACCTAGAAATGCTTATAGGAGTTGTAATGCATATAATGCCTTTGATTCTCATGCCATGTTTGCTTCTAGCTCTTCTTATGTGCATGATAGAAATGTTGGTAGGAGAAATGCTGTTCATAATATGCCTAGAAGAAATGTTGTTAATGTTCCTAGGAAATTAAATGAACCTTCTACAATATATCATGCTTTGAATGCTTCCTTTGCAATTTGTAGAAAGAATAGAAAGGTAATTGCTAGGAAGTTAGGGGCAAAATGCAAGGGTGATAAAACTTGCATTTGGGTCCCTAAGGAAATTATGACTAACCTAGTAGGACCCAACAAGAGTTGGGTACCTAAGTCCCAAGCCTAAAGTTGCCTTGCAGGTTTATGCATCCGGGGGTTCAAGCTGGATTATTGATAGCGGATGCACAAACCATATGACGGGGGAGAAGAAGATGTTCACCTCCTACGTCAAGAATAAGGATTCCCAAGATTCAATTATATTCGGTGATGGGAATCATGGCAAGGTAAAAGGGTTAGGTAAAATTGCAATTTCTAATGAGCACTCCATATCTAATGTGTTTTTAGTAGAGTCTCTCGGATATAATTTGCTATCTGTTAGTCAATTATGCAACATGGGGTATAACTGTCTATTTACCAATGTAGATGTGTCTGTCTTTAGAAGAAGTGATGGTTCACTAGCTTTTAAGGGTGTATTAGACGGCAAACTTTATTTAGTTGATTTTGCAAAAGAAGAGGCCGGTCTAGATGCATGCTTAATAGCTAAGACTAGCATGGGCTGGCTGTGGCATCGCCGCTTAGCACATGTGGGGATGAAGAACCTTCACAAGCTTCTAAAGGGAGAACACGTGATAGGTTTGACTAATGTGCAATTCGAAAAAGATAGACCTTGTGCAGCTTGTCAAGCAGGTAAACAAGTGGGAGGAGCGCATCACAGCAAGAATGTGATGACCACTTCAAGACCCCTGGAGCTGCTGCATATGGACCTCTTCGGACCTGTCGCCTATCTGAGCATAGGAGGGAGTAAGTATGGTCTAGTTATTGTTGATGACTTTTCCCGCTTCACTTGGGTGTTCTTTTTGCAGGATAAGTCTGAAACCCAAGGGACCCTCAAGCGCTTCCTGAGGAGAGCTCAAAATGAGTTTGAGCTCAAGGTGAAAAAGATTAGGAGCGACAACGGGTCCGAATTCAAGAACCTTCAAGTGGAGGAGTTCCTTGAGGAGGAAGGGATCAAGCACGAGTTCTCCGCTCCCTACACACCACAGCAAAATGGTGTGGTAGAGAGGAAGAACAGGACGCTAATCGATATGGCGAGGACAATGCTTGGAGAGTTCAAGACCCCCGAGTGCTTTTGGTCGGAAGCCGTGAACACGGCTTGTCACGCTATCAACAGGGTCTACCTTCACCGCCTCCTCAAGAAGACGTCGTATGAGCTTCTAACCGGTAACAAACCCAATGTATCTTACTTTCGTGTATTTGGGAGCAAATGCTACATTCTAGTGAAGAAGGGTAGAAATTCTAAGTTTGCTCCCAAAGCTGTAGAAGGGTTTTTGTTAGGTTATGACTCAAATACAAAGGCGTATAGAGTCTTCAACAAATCATCGGGTTTGGTTGAAGTCTCTAGCGACGTTGTATTTGATGAGACTAATGGCTCTCCAAGAGAGCAAGTTGTTGATTGTGATGATGTAGATGAAGAAGATGTTCCGACGGCCGCTATACGAACCATGGCAATTGGAGAAATGCGGCCACAGGAACAAGATGAACGAGATCAACCTTCTTCCTCAACAACGGTGCATCCCCCAACTCAAGACGATGAACAGGTTCATCAACAGGAGGCGTGTGATCAAGGGGGAGCACAAGATGATCATGTGATGGAGGAAGAAGCGCAACCGGCACCTCCAACCCAAGTTCGAGCGATGATTCAAAGGAATCATCCCGTCGATCAAATTCTGGGTGATATTAGCAAGGGAGTAACAACTCGATCTCGATTAGTTAATTTTTGTGAGCATTACTCCTTTGTCTCTTCTACTGAGCCTTTCAGGGTAGAGGAGGCCTTGCTAGATCCGGACTGGGTGGTGGCCATGCAGGAGGAGCTCAACAACTTCAAGTGCAATGAAGTTTGGACACTGGTGCCTCGTCCCAAGCAAAATGTTGTGGGAACCAAGTGGGTGTTCCATAACAAACAGGACGAGCACGGGGTGGTGACGAGGAACAAGGCTCGACTTGTGGCAAAAGGTTATGCCCAAGTCGCAGGTTTGGACTTTGAGGAGACTTTTGCTCCTGTGGCGAGGCTAGAATCAATTCGTATCTTGCTAGCATATGCCGCTCACCACTCTTTCAGGTTGTACCAAATGGATGTGAAGAGCGCGTTCCTTAACGGGCCGATCAAGGAGGAGGTGTACGTAGAGCAACCCCCTGGCTTCGAGGATGAACGGTACCCCGACCACGTGTGTAAGCTCTCTAAGGCGCTCTATGGACTTAAGCAAGCCCCAAGAGCATGGTATGAATGCCTTAGAGACTTCTTAATTGCTAATGCTTTCAAAGTTGGGAAAGCCGATCCAACTCTTTTTACTAAGACTTGCAATGGTGATCTTTTTGTGTGCCAAATTTATGTCGATGACATAATATTTGGTTCTACTAACCAAAAGTCTTGTGAAGAGTTCAGCAGGGTGATGACGCAGAAATTCGAGATGTCGATGATGGGCGAGTTGAACTACTTCCTTGGGTTCCAAGTGAAGCAACTCAAGGACGGCACCTTCATCTCCCAAACGAAGTACACGCAAGATCTGCTAAAGCGGGTTGGGATGAAGGACGCCAAGCCCGCAAAGACTTCGATGGGGACCGACGGACACACCGACCTCAACAAAGGAGGTAAGTCCGTTGATCAAAAAGCATACCGGTCAATGATAGGGTCGTTACTTTATTTATGTGCTAGTAGACCGGATATTATGCTTAGCGTATGCATGTGTGCTAGATTTCAAACCGATCCTAAGGAGTGTCACTTAGTGGCGGTGAAGCGAATTCTAAGATATTTGGTTGCTACGCCTTGCTTCGGGCTCTGGTATCCAAAAGGGTCTACCTTTGACTTGGTTGGATACTCAGATTCCGACTATGCTGGATGTAAGGTCGATAGGAAGAGTACATCAGGGACGTGCCAATTCTTAGGAAGGTCCCTGGTGTCGTGGAACTCTAAGAAACAAACCTCCGTTGCCCTATCCACCGCTGAGGCCGAGTATGTTGCCGCAGGACAGTGTTGCGCGCAACTACTTTGGATGAGGCAAACCCTCCGGGACTTTGGCTACAATCTGAGCAAAGTCCCACTCCTATGTGACAATGAGAGTGCCATCCGCATGGCGGAAAATCCTGTTGAGCACAGCCGCACAAAGCACATAGACATCCGGCATCACTTTTTGAGAGACCACCAGCAAAAGGGAGATATCAAAGTGTTTCATGTTAGCACCGAGAACCAGCTAGCCGATATCTTTACCAAGCCTCTAGATGAGAAGACCTTTTGTAGGTTGCGTAGTGAGCTAAATGTCTTAGATTCGCAGAACTTGGATTGAATTGTAGCATACATGTGTTTATGCCTTTGATCATGTTCATTCTGCATTTTGTTGCTTATTGTGGTGCTCAAGTTGTACAAACACTCCCTGGACCTCACAAGTCCGTTGCAAGTGATGCACAGTTTTAGGGGGAGATGTGTTACAACTTGACCCTTTGAGACTAACCATATGCTTGAGTCTGCTTGTTTTAGTCTCAAAGGAGAATTAAAAGGGAAAAGGTGGACTTGGACCATGAAAGACTTCCACTGCACTCCAATGAGAGGGTAACTCTTCCAAGTTCATCTCTATACTCTCATTGCCTATTTGCTCTTAGTTGAAGATTTTGGTGAGGCAATGGGGTTAAAGGGCCAAGATTGATCCCGTTTTGGTGCTTGATGCCAAAGGGGGAGAAAATAAAGGCCAAAGTGATAAATGGATCAGCTACCACTTGAGAGATTTTAAAAACAGTAGAATAGAGCTTTTGGTTTGTCAAATCTCTTCTGTTGTCTGTCTTGTCAAAAGTTGGCTTCTTGTGGGGAGAAGTATTGATTATGGGAAAAAGGGGGAGTTTTTGGAATCTTGAATCAATTTTCTTTGGAAAACCTCTCTTTATGTCTCTACAAGTGGATTTGACTTAGAGATAGGATTTTGAGTTTGATTTGCAAAAACAAACCAAGTGGTGGCAAAGGATGATCCATATATGCCAAATTGAATCAAAATGAATTTGAGTTTTTATTTGAAGTGATATTGCACTTGTTCTAGTTGCTTTATGTTGTATTGGCATAAATCACCAAAAAGGGGGAGATTGAAAGGGAAATGTGCCCTTGGGCCATTTCTAAGTATTTTGGTGATTGAGTGCCAACACAAGTGCTTAAATGCGAATCTATACCCATGGATGGACATAGTGCAAATCAAGAGTAAAGGTATGTTTCTAAGCCTTAGTACATTGTTTTGAAGACTAATGTATTGTGTCTAAGTGCTTAAAACAGGAGAAATCGAGTCAGAGAAAAGTTGGCTATGTACAGCCAAAAGGCTGTTCGGTCTGGAGCACCGGACTGTCCGGTGGTACACCGGACAGTGTCCGGTAGTGCACCGGACAGTGTCCGGTGCGCCAGGCTGCCTCGAGCGAAGTGGCCGCTCTCGGGAATTCGCCGACGGCGTACGACTAAAATTCACCGGACTGTCCGGTGTGCACCGGACTGTCCGGTGAGCCAACGGTCGGCCGGGCCAACGGTCGGCCACGGAATCTGCGCGCGACACGTGGCCGGGCCAACGGTTGGAAGGGGGCACCGGACTGTCCGGTGTGCACCGGACTGTCCGGTGCGCCAACGGCTCCCAGATCTGCAACGGTCGGCTGCGCCGTTTAAGGAAAGAAATCGGGCACCGGACAGTGTCCGGTGTGCACCAGACTGTCCGGTGCGCCCGATGACAGAAGGCAAGATCAGCCTTCCAGAATTGCTCTCAACGGCTCCTAGCTGCCTTGGGGCTATAAAAGGGACCCCTAGGCGCATGGAGGAGAACAACAAGCATTCCTACAACATTCCTAAGCACCAAGACATCGATTCCACGCATTTGGTTCATTGTGATAGCATCTAGAGCTCTTGTTGAGTTGTGGACTCATTGAGTTGTGTTGCGAGCTCTTGTTGCGACTTGTGTGCGTGCTGTTGCTCTGATTTTATGTCTTGTGTGCGTTGCTAGTTTCTCCCTTACTCCGTATTTCTTTGTGAATCTTAAGTGTAAGGGCGAGAGGCTCCAAGTTGTGGAGATTCCTCGCAAACGGGATATTGAAAGGCAAAGCAAAACACCGTGGTATTCAAGTTGGTCTTTGGACCGCTTGAGAGGGGTTGATTGCAACCCTCGTCCGTTGGGACGCCACAACGTGGAGTAGGCAAGCGTTGGTCTTGGCCGAACCACGGGATAAACCACTGTGTCATCTCTGTGTTTGATCTCTTGTGGTATTGTGTTTTGCTGAGACTCCTTTCTAGCCACTTGGCAATCATTGTGCTAACACTTAACAAGTTTTTGTGGCTATAAGTTTAAGTCTCTACAGGATCACCTATTCACCCCCCCCCCCCCTCTAGGTGCTCTCACGAAGGCGTTGTGTACTTTGTTCTGTTGCGCTGATGTGATTATAGTTGGTCTTGGCGCGGACGGTTTGATGTTGTCGTTTCTGCCTTTGTTAGGCGACTTCCGAGCGGATAGTCTTCGTGGCAGACTTTGGTTTTTGCGCATTTGTTGTGCTGGTCCGGCTGCACCCTTGGGCGACTTCTGCGCGGAGGCTTCGCGATAGACTCTGGTTTTTTCGCACTTGTTTGTGCTAGTCCGGCTGCACCCTTGGGCGACTTCTGCGCGGATAGTCTTCGCGATAGACTCTGGTTTTTTCGCACTTGTTGTGCTAGTCCAGCTGCACCCTTAGGCGACTTATGCGCGGATAGTCTTCGTGTTTTTCCGCACTTGTTGTGCTAGTCCGGCTGCGCCCTTAGGCGACTTCTGCGCGGATAGTCTTCATGATAGACTTCGTGTTTTTTCGCACTTGTTGTGCTAGTCCGGCTGCACCCTTAGGCGACTTCTGCGCGGATAGTCTTCATGATAGACTTCGTGTTTTTTCGCACTTGTTGTGCTAGTCCGGCTGCACCCTTAGGCGACTTCTGCGCGGATAGTCTTCATGATAGACTTCGTAAGACTTCGTGTTTTTTCGCACTTGTTGTGCTAGTCCGGCTGCACCCTTAGGCGACTTCTGCGCGGATAGTCTTCATGATAGACTTCGTGTTTTTTCGCACTTGTTGTGCTAGTCCGGCTGCACCCTTGGGCGACTTCTGCGCGGATTTGTCGCACGCGAGGGTGGCTAGCGCTTAGCCTCGCGGTGACCTCGAATTGGTCGAATGTCGAAGACCGTCGTCGCGGTCTTTTTTCGACGCATGTTTTTGCGGGGGATTTTTCGCACATATATTACATGGCTCCGCCTCGTTAAAAACCTCACCCCCCAGGAGGAAAAGAGTGCGGGCCGGTACAAGATTGTTTTTGGCGAATTACAAGGGCAGAATCAGCCCCGATGAGTCAAACAAAAAATTTGCGAAGGTTGTCGATGTTCCAGGAGTGCTCCAGGTCCTCGCCGTTCGGCGTTGTGAGCCTGTAGGCGCTGGGGGAAGCTTTTGTCTTGACTATAAAGGGGCCCTCCCACTTGGGCTCCAGCTTGCCCCTGGACTCCGTCCGAGCTGTTCGGACGAGTATGAGGTCCCCTTCGCTGAACTCCCTCGGGATGACTGCGTGGTCGCGCCATGCTTTGTTCTGGGCTTGGTATTTGTTTAGGGCCTGTAGGGCGAAGACCCGGTCTCCGTCAATGAGATCTTTTGAAGTTGGCTCGTCCACGTCGGGGACGGCTGACGGAACTGTACGCGGGGACCCATGCTTTATTTCTTGCGGGGTCATGGCCTCTGATCCATATAGAAGGCGGAAAGGAGTGAACCCAGTCGCCCTGCACTCGGTTGTGTTTAGCGCCCAGACTGCCTCCGGTAACAAATCGGTCCATCTGCCTTTTTTTCATCGAGGAGCATTTTCTTGACAGCTGTGAAGATTTTCCCATTGGCGCGCTCCACGACCCCGTTGGACTGCGGGTGATAGACTGAAGCGAAGGCAAGCTTGGTGCCGATGGAAAAACAAAAATCCTTGAAATCTTGGCTGTCAAACTGCTTGCTGTTGTCAACTGTTAGCTCAGACGGTACTCCGAAGCGGCAAACGATGTTTTGCCAGAAGAATTTTTGGGCAGTCTTTGATGTTATTGTAGAAACAGCCCTCGCTTCGATCCATTTGGTGAAGTATTCGACGGCTACGAAGGCGAACTTGAGGTTCCCCTGAGCGGTGGGCAGGGGCCCGACAATGTCCAGGCCCCAGCGCTGGAGAGGCCATGTATGGGCAATCAGCTTTGTATACTGCGAGGGGCTGCCTGACCGAGGAGAAAACTTCTGGCAGGCTTCGCAGGACTTTGCGACCCGATTTGCGGCGCAGATCATTGCGGGCCAGTAAAACCCTTGGCGGATCACCTTGGCCGCTAGGGCCCTTGGCCCTGCGTGCGAGCCGCACGTGCCACTGTGGACTTCACGTAGGATCTGCATGCCTTCGGTTTCGGTGACGCACTTAAGCATTGGCTGACTGACCCCTTTCTTGTAGAGTTGGCCCTCAATCAGTGCGAAGTCCCGACTTCGATGTCTGAGGCGCTTGGCCTCACTGACGTCGGTTGGATGATAGTACCCCTGTAGGAACAGGGTTATTGGTGCCCGCCAGTCTTCGGTCATGATTAGGTTGACTATGCGGTGGCCCTCGCTATCATTAGTTATTTGGAGCCCTTCGGGGCTCCGGACGGCTGGCGTGCCGATGGTGTGAAAGAACACGTCGGAGGGCAAGGGCTCGCCCCTGGCGGCAGCCTTGGCCAATGCATCGGCCTCCTCGTTCTTGGCCCTATCCACATGCTGCAAGGTGAATCCCTTGAACTGTCTCTCGAGACTTCGGATGGCCGCGAGGTATTGCATGAGCGCGGGGTCTTTTGCTGCATAGTCTTTCTCGACCTGGCCGGCAACTATCTTGGAGTCTGTTTTGATGATACATGTGGTGACTCCGAGGGCCCTTAGCTTGCGGAGGCCGAGAATGACCGCTTCATACTCTGCTATATTGTTTGTGCATCTGTCGGATTCCAGAGCGAAGCTGAGGCGTGCTGCATATCTGTGTTTGACTCCGGCTAGTGAGGTGACGACTGCGGCGACGCCTGCCCCCGCATGGCACCATGCGCCGTCGCAATGGATGGTCCAAACCTTTTCTGTGGACGGGTCCGGCTGTGTTATTGGCCCAGTCCAGTCGACGACGAAGTCTGCCAGGACTTGTGACTTGATGGCTGTCCTGGGCTCGAAGCTGATGTGGTAGCCGGAGAGTTCGGCTGCCCACTTGGCAATCCTCACCGATGCCTCCGGGTTTCTGAATAGTTCACCGAGCCCCCTGTCTGAGGTGACTCGGACCTTGAATGCTTCAAAGTAATGGCGCAGTTTGCGCGAAGACATAACAACTGCGTAGGCGATCTTCTCCAGCTCTGTCATGTTGCATTTGGACGGTGTCAGGACCTCGGAGACATAGTAAACAGGGCATTGTCTGACCGCGCCCTCAACTATCTACTCCTGCACTAGTGCCGCGCTGACCGCGTGCGGCAAAGCCGCGACATAGAGCAATAGGGGGAGCGAGGAGTCGGGGCTCGTGAGGATGGCCAGCTCCGACAGGTACTGTTTTAGTGAGGCGAAGGCCACTGCTTGCTCCGGTCCCCAGGCGAAGTCTTTTGCACCGCGGAGTGTTTTGAGAAAGGGGAGACTTCGCTCGGCGGACCTGGAGATGAATCTGTTGAGAGCGGCCAATCTGCCTGTCAGACGCTGGACGTCCCTGGCGGACTGTGGAGGCGACATGTCGACGATGGCCTGGATCTTGGTTGGGTTGGCCTCGATGCCGCGGTGTGACACCAGGTAGCCCAATATCTTGCCCTGGCGAACGCCGAAGACACACTTTTCCGGGTTTAGGCGGAGTCGTGCATCTCGCATGTTCGCGAATGTCTCGGCGAGGTCGGCGAGATGGTCCTCCTTATTCTTGCTGGCGACGACGATGTCGTCCACATATGTAAATATATTTCTGCCAACCTGCCCTTCCAGTACTGTTTTGGTGAGTCTGGAGAAGGTGGACCCGGCATTCTTGAGTCCCTCCGGCATTCTGATGAAGCAATAAGTGTCGAAGGGTGTTATAAAGCTGGTGCTAGCCTTGTCTTCCTCCTTCATGTATATTTGGTGATAGCCGGAGAAGCAGTCGAGGAGTGACATGACCTCGCATCCGGCCGCGCTATCGACTATTTTGTCGATCCGCGGCAACGAGAAATTGTCCTTTGGGCAGGCCTTATTGAGACTGGTGAAGTCTATGCACATTCGCCATTTCCCGCTTTTTTTCTGCACCATTACGACATTGGAGAGCCACATGGGGTAAGCCACTGGCTCGATGAATTTAGCTTCTAGGAGGCGGTGCACCTCTGCCTTGGCGGCCTCTGTCTTTTCGTCGGACATTTTGCGAAGCCTTTGCTTTTTTGGTCGCACCGAAGGGTCAATTCCCAAGCTGTGCTCAATTATGGATCGGCTGACTCCGACCAGGTCGAGGGCGGACCAGGCGAAGACATCTTTATTCTTGGCCAGGCAGCAGAGAAGCTTCTCTTCTTCATGTGAGGTAAGGTCTTCGCTGACAGTGACTGTCTGCTTGGGCATGGCCTGATCGAGGGGGACAGTCTTGGTCCCGTCTTGGCTCTGCAACTGTGCCTTGTCATGCTGCTTATCGGTTGGGCTGGCGGGCGCAGAAACCTCGCGCTGGGTCGTGAGACAGTGCACGTTCCTCTGACCAGGCACGAAGTCCCGCTCTATGTTGCGCGCCGTCTGCTGGTTGCCGTAGATCGTAATAGCGCCTAGCGGACCTGGTATCTTCATACATAGGTACAGTCCGTGGATGGCAGCTTCGAACTTATTGATGGAGCCCCGGCCCATGATGGCGTTGTATGGATATACCATGTCGACAATGTCGAAGGTTACTTGCTCACTTCGGGCATTGGGTGCTACACCGAAGGAGAGGGGCAACTCTATTTTGCCAACGGGAAAGGTGCCCTTGCCGCCGAAGCCATACAACGGGTTGTCCGAAGGCTTGAGCAGGCTGTGGCTTATACCCATGCGGTCGAAGGCGTGGAGGAAGATGATGTCCGCTTGACTGCCGTTGTCGACTAGGACTTTGTGTAAGTCCCAGCCTGCCACGCTGCAATTGATGACCATGGCGTCGATGTGGGGGGCGCTGCGCAGGTCGACGTCTCGTGCGTCGAAGGTTAGCGGTATGTGGGACCACTTTGTCTGCACGACTGGGCCAGTGACGGCGACATGGTTGATGCTGCGGTAGTGGTCCCGCTTCTGCCGCTTGGTGTCGAAGTCAGTGCTTGACCCCCCCTGTTATCATGTGAATGACTCCGCGATATGGTTGATCGGCGAAGTCTTCCTGCTTTGGGGCATGGAGGATGTTTTGATGTTGCTGGTGTGGAGGTGGGGGTGGAGGAGGTACGATTTGTACTTCCTGATGGTGTTGGTAAGCGTGGTGCGGTGGATGCGGAGCGGGGGCGTGGATATATGGTGGAGGGGGTTGCTGGTAGTTGTGCGCGACAATTCTAGGGTTGTCGGCTGGCTGCGCTCGTGCCATTCTGTCTCTGGTGGCCTTCGTTTCGGGGCAGTCTTTGGTTTGGTGGGCGCAGTCTTCGCCGTGAAAAAGGCAGTAGAATCGGCGCGGCGGCTGTGCGCGCCCTCGGCCCCTGCCGCGAGTTCCATTTCCGCGGCCTTGGGGGGGATATTCCTGGCGGCGAGGGGGGTCAGCAGCGGGATGCTGGTTGGCGATGTTGTGCACTTGCTGCTGACTGCGGCCGTCTCGACCGGAGTCTGGCTGCGGAGTCCTCGTCCATGTGCGGCTGGACTGCGAGGCATCTTTGGGCTTCCGCTGTGACTCAACCTTGCGCTGGTGGAGCTCTTCGGATTTGGCATATTTTTCAAAGAGCTGATATAGCTCCTGGAGGTTTTTGGGTGGATCTCTGATACAATGACTGTAGAGGACGCCGGCACGAAGGCCACTGATGGCGTAGTGGATAGCGATCTGATCATCGACGGAGGGCAGCTGTGACTTGAGTGTTAAGAATTTGCGGTAATACTCCCGCAGAGTCTCCTTTTCCAGCTGCTTGCAAAGCGAGAGCTCGGCCAAGGCGTCGGTGTCTGGGCGGTACCCTTGGAAGTTGAGCAGGAACTTGTCCCTGAGACTTCTCCATGAATCAATGGACAGCGGAGGCAATCTGGTGAACCAGGTGAGTGCTGGGCCCTCTAGGGCGATGATGAAAGACTTCGCCATTGTGGCGTCGTCCCCTCCGGCGGATGCAACGGCGACCTGATAACTCATTATGTATTGCGCCGGGTCGGTGCTGCCGTTGTACTTGGGATAGGTCCCTGCTCGGAAGTTAGCTGGCCAAGGCGTCACTTGCAGGTGTGGCGCCAGGGGACTTCGCTCGTCGAGGTAGTTGACCCCTTGGAATGGCGCGCCGTGCTGGAAGGTGTAGTCATGCTGGGGGAAACGCGGGTTCTCTGGCTGCGCTCGGTGTTGCAGGGGTGGGCCATGCTGCAGGCCGAGGTGGCCTTCGCGCGTGTCTTCCGGTTGTGCGCGCTGCTGGAGGGGTGGCTCTTGCTGTTGACCGAAGTGGCCTTCGCGCTGCATCAGCGCGATCTCGCGCTCGAGGTCTTGGGCCTTCTGCTCCTCGTCGCGTATCATTTGCCGCACCTTGGCTAGTGCGGACACACGCTGGCGCTTGGCCTCCAGTATCTCTTTCTGCCTCTGGAGATTGCGGTTCTTGAGGCGCAGGGCACGCAGCTGTAGCTGTTCTTCTGTTGAGACGCCGAGGACCTCGCCGTCCTCGGTGAGATCCGCGCCTTCCGGTGGGGCGAAGCCTGGTGGCGGCTGCGATTGTCCTTCAGGCCCGCAGGTGCGGAAGGTGTCGTCTTCGCAGGTGCGGGGAACATTGTCTTCAGTGGGCTCTTGGTGGGTGGATTGGGTGAGGACGAGGGCCTTGCCCTTTCTTGTGGCAAGCAGTGCTGCCTTCGCAGCCTCGTCAGCCTTCGGGTTAGCTCTCTTGGGTGCCATCGCGGGTGGTTTTGTCGTAGCACGAACGGTGGGCGCCAATTGTTGGAACTAGCTCTCAGTCGCAAGAAAGCCAACAGGGGTGAATAGTGTGGACAGTAGGGTTACGCGTGAGATGGCCAACAACTCTATTAACCAGGCCTCTCACGGGCACTGTGCGGGGGTATTTATAGGTACCTGAACGCCCAGCGCCTTGTGTTAAGGACGCATGTGCCCTCAGCTACCTAGGTTATCCCCAGAATATTCCCATAAAGCAGGGTTACAGACTGTAATTACAGGGATGCCTTTACAAATTAGGCCCGTAACAGGCGGTGGCCACGCAGGGCCCGTTACAATGGGCCGGATCGCACATGGGCCTCTGAGCTGGACGAGGCCGCACTGTGGGATGCCTTCGTCGCCGGTCTTCGTCTGGTGCCGATCGAAGCGAAGGGTGTCCCTGCCTGCTTTGTCTCTGTCAGATCAGTGGCTAAGCAGCGGAGACTTCGAGCGAAGGGTGGCGTTTCTGCCTTCACTCCAACAACACCACAAACCCTAGACGGGTAGTCTAACACCCCCCCGCAGTCACAACTCTATCCTGTACAGATGTTGAGACTGGATCGAAAGTCTAAAAAGACACTCGACGGTAGCCCCTTGGTGAAGATGTCGGCGAACTGAAGCGTGGTGGGGACGCTGAGAACCCGAACGTCACCGGCAGCGACACGCTCGCGGACGAAGTGCAGGTCGATCTCCACATGCTTCGTGCGCTGATGCTGCACGGGGTTGGTGGAGAGGTAGACCGCGCTGACGTTGTCGCAGTAGACGAGGGTGGCGCGCTAGAGGGGACTGTGGAGCTCGTGGAGGACCTGGCGCAGCCAGGAGGCCTCGGCCACGCCGTTGGCCACGGCACGGTACTCGGCCTCAGCGCTGGAGCGAGAGACGACGGGCTGACGCTTAGCGGCCCAAGAGACGAGGTTGGCGCCCAGGAACACGGCGTAACCGGAGGTGGACCGGCGCGTGTCGGGACAGCCAGCCCAGTCAGCGTTGGTGTAGACCATGAGCTCCGACGTCGGGGACGGTCGGAGGAGAAGGTCGTAGTCGAGGGAGCCACGGAGGTAGCGCAGAATGCGCTTGAGCGCGGTGAGATGGGGCTCCCGCGGAGTGTGCATATGCAGGCACACCTGCTGGACGGCATATGCGATGTCGGGCCTGGAGAAGGTGAGGTACTGGAGCGCGCCGGTCAGGCTCCGGTAGGACGTCGCATCGGCGACCGGAGGTCCGTCGTCCTCAGAGAGCTTCGCCTGAGTGTCGACAGGCGTGGAGCAGGGCTTGCAGTCAGACATGCCAGCCCGCTCCAGGATGTCGATGGCGTACTGGCGCTGGTGGAGGAAGAGACCCTGAGGCCGACGCTCGGCGGTGTTGCCGAGGAAGTGGTGGAGGGGCCCCAGGTCCTTCATCGCGAACTCCCGCTGAAGGGCGACGATCGTGCGGTGTAGAAGGTCGGCGGTGGATGCCGTGAGCACAATGTCGTCGACGTAGAGCAGGAGGTAGACGGTGTCGTCGCCGCGCCGGTAGATGAACAGGGACGTGTCCGACTTGGCCTCAACGAAGCCGATGGAGGCCAGGTAGGAGGCAAAGCGACTGTACCAAGCCCGTGGCGCCTGCTTGAGGCCGTACAGGGACCGGTTCAGCCGGCAGACCAGATCCGGACGGTCGGTGTCGACGAAGCCGGTGGGCTGGCTGCAGTAGACAGTCTCTGTCAGAGTGCCATGGAGGAAGGCATTCTTGACATCGAGCTGATGAATCGCCCAGTCGCGGGAGAGGGCGAAGGAGAGGACGGCGCGAACAGTGGCGAATGTTGGGGACCTTCGGCGTCCGAAGGTCCTCAAAAACATGATTTAATAGTGTTTCTGGAGTATAATGTGCAAACAGGTATCTTCGGACTCGAATCGGTATCACAGAGGGAGAAGCTCAAAGCATACGAAGGTTGATACAGCACCGAAGCTGTGAGCAGAAAAGCTTCGGCATGGTGGCAGGAAAGGAAACCGACTTAAAGATGAAAAGGCTATTCGGACCTCGATGGATTACTATAGAGTTATTGTCAGATGTAAAGGGCATAAATGTAATTTTGTAAGGGCTGTGTCCCGTGTCTATAAATAGGTGAACAGTATCCCCGTACTGTTCACGCTGACTTGGCATTTGCTTTTGCGTCACGCTTGTACTTTTTACCTTCTCTCAGGACCGAAGGTACATTTGTAATTTGAAATCATTTCTATTTTTCCATGTTAATAAAATAGAAATGATTCTATGATGATGCTTATATTATATTTCATGCTTTATATGAATCCTTCGTCATTACTTGTTATGTTTACGAAGGTATGTCTCTTATGACCTTCGTCCGAAACTCATTATTTCCCGAAGGGACATAATGCTTCGAAGGACGAAGGACTTTAACACTTAACACTTTTTATGTTGCCTTGTTCTTAACTCTTAGCATTTGAGAACAAGTCCCCAACATTGGCGCCCACCTCCGGTGAACTCACTTCCATTTCTTGAGCTTCGAATACCTTCGGCGAGCGTCACCTTCGTCATGCCGCCGAAGAAGGCTTCAACAACAGGAGCTGGCACACTGCAGTCGCTGGATCCCAATCAGGATGTTATTTCTCTTAGAGAAGCCCGAAGCCAGAAAAGGAAGGCTGTCAGTCCAACACCTCCGGATGATGATCTTGATCAGGAAATTCAAAATTTGGAGATCCTTCAGCAACAAGTTCAGCGCAGGAAGGAAAAGATGGCTCGTCTAGCTGATCTTCAGAGACAGATAGATGAAGCTTCGGAAGAGGTCCGTCATTTCGTTCAAGATGATCAAACCCGAAGGCCTCCACGCAGAGAGCTTCATCAGGAAAATTTCCGCAATGAGGACGACTGGTATGAAAATCTCCATCATGGAAACTTTGCTTTTGATGATGCTTCTCCTCTTTCAACAGAATTGCAGGCTACACCTTGGCCACAGACTTACAAGCCACCTCAGCTTCCCATATATGACGGTCACTCAGACCCGAAGCAATTCCTAATGAGCTACGAGGCAACAATATCTTCATACGGTGGCAATACGGCAGTCATGGCAAAATCCTTCGTCATGGCCGTCAGAAGTGTTGCTCAGACCTGGTACTCTTCTCTTCGGCCAGGGACAATCACTTCTTGGCAGAAACTGAAAGATATGATCATAACTAGTTTCCAAGGGTTTCAAACAAAGCCGGTCACTGCTCAGGCCCTTTTCCAGTGCACCCAGGACCACGAAGAATACCTTCAGGCATATGTCCGAAGGTTTCTGCGTTTAAGAGCACAGGCGCCGACAGTGCCCAATGAGATTGTCATTGAGGCCATGATCAAGGGGCTTCGGCCAGGGCCATCAGCGCAGTATTTTGCCAGGAAGCCACCACAAACGCTGGAGAAGCTGCTCCAGAAGATGGATGAATATATTCGAGCTGACAATGATTTTCGCCAAAGAAGGGAGGAGGCCTTCAGATTTTCTGAGATGACCAGGGGCTTCGGAGGAAGATTCTATCCGAGGCATGTCAGATCAATTCATAATTCCAATCAAAATGATGATAAGGGGAGCCAGCAGCAAAGGCCACAGTACTCCTCACAGGCTTCGGGGCAACAGCAAAGCTCCTTCCGACCACCAGCTCCAAGAGGCAGAGGCGCCAGGGGCTTCGGCGGAAGATTCGGGGATCAACCCAGAAGAATATTTTGCTTATTCTGTGGTGAAAACAAAGGTCATACTACCAGGATGTGCCATGTTACCATTCAGAAGCAAAAAGAGATAGCCGAAGCTGCCGCGCAACAGGCTCAGCCGAAGCAGGTCATGCACACTGCTTCGTATCATTCGCCTTACATCCCAGAATATGTAGGCAATCACCCTGCAGCTTCTGTTGCTTCGGCGAGTCAGCCTCAGGCTTCCTGGCAACAACCTCCGCCTCCACCACCGCTACAACAAGGCCAGCAGCCAGAAGGGGGCCAATATACTCAAAATCAACGGGATTTCAGAGAACAGTCCGAAGCTCGCACAGTTAATAGCACTGTGCCAGAGTCAAAGCACATCTATTGACAAGTATCCTACTCTGATAGAAGTCTTCTCTATTCAAGTTTCATTTTTCATGTAATAAAGAACACTTTTTAAACTTCATGTAATGGTTTTGTCGTTTGCCACGAGGAAAGTAAATCTTTTTCACAGGTTCAAATTGTAAGAATTTGCAAGAGAAGGGCGAATAAGCTTGCCTCCACCACGATATGTATTTTTCGGAGCAAGGAAAAAGTCGTTCTAAGGGACGCAGAGTAAGCTTGCCGAAGCTACAAAAAGTCGTTCTAAGGGACGCAGAGTAAGCTTGCCGAAGCTACAAGAAGTCGTTCCTAAGGGAGCGCAGCGTAGGTTTTCTGCTCCAAAGTCGTTCCTAAGGGAATGCAGAGCTAAATACCGCCGAAAGTAAAAGGCGAAGAAGTTCCAAAGACGTTCCTAAGGGAATGCAGAACTTACAGCGAAAAGTCAACGCTGATACCGCCGAAAGTAAAAGGCGAAGAAGTTCCAAAGACGTTCCTAAGGGGATGCAGAACTTACAGCGAAAAATAAACGCTGATTCCGCTGAAGTAAAAAGCGAAGAAGCTCCTAAGGGAGGCTTATAATGAAAAAGTCAGTATTGATACAAAAGATTGTGCTCCATTGCAGGAATGTGCGTATCTTCGGCACAAAATATCATTTTGCATAACATAACATCATCACATCATTTTGCATAGCATAATCATCATACATCATGCTGCATGTGGCACAAGAAGGGGGCATGTTATCGATCTTCGGAAAATGCTTTGAGAAAGGGCAAATCATGCCAAGTTACAGGGAGAAACAATATTGATCTTCGAGGCATAGCTTCGGGGATTATTTTTACGAAGCTTGGATATTTCTTATCAGAACACTATGGATATTGTCATGATAAATGATAAATTCTTCTTCACGAAGCATGAAAAGAAGGGAAGGTGTTTTTTCGTCGAAGACTCAAAAATGGTACGTGTTTAAAGTTTCATGCATCGTAAAGAATTGAATCATAAAACAAGTATATTACATACAGGATTACAGAATATTACACAAATCATATATCAAATGTTTTTTGCAATAGCACTTAGTCTTCCCTAAGTACTATCTCTGCAGCTTCGTTCAGCAGTCGATCGACAACCTGATCCATGATAGCTTCGGCCATCTTTTTAATTTCGTCGTCATCTTTAGGCTGAGGGCCCGAAGATGCTTTAGTAGGATCTGAGTGAGGACGGGATATTATTACATCACTATTACAGATCGCGAACGAACTATAAAATTAAAAGTTATAACGCAATGAAAACTATTCGTTAGTACCTATTTGCCCTTCAGGCTCTGCGTTTTTCTCAGCAGCCTCGGCTACTTTTCTAGCCTCATGAATCCCTTTCTCGCTTTTCTGAATGATTTCTTGGGCCATTTCTCTACCACCGTTGTCCCAGATGTCGGTGAAAAATTTTCCCCCAACCGCGTTAGCTTCGGCTGAAGGATCTTTTATATCTTCAGTGGACAAGGTGGCTTCGGACCACGATAAAATCTTTACATGTTCACATCCTTTCCCCTCCAAAATGGTGGCAATCCCTCTGGCACCAGAAAAAGCGCAGATGTCTCCGCGACTATTTAAAATTTCTTCAAAGGCCTCCGCCTCATGATTGATCCATTCCAGGGGACCTTCGGGGTTACCTCTTATAAAGTTTTCTTCTTGCGAAAATGCGCCAACGCTGGCGAAGCTAGTTTTTATTTTCTTGACACACTCCATAGATTTCTCGAAGCATTTCTTCTTGGCTGACCGAAGCTCTTTAACAGTTTCTTCTAAATGATTTGCCCATTGGTCGCTGAGTTCTCGCCTTGTTTCTTCAAGTATGCATTCCTCTTTAGCTCTGGCTAATTGTTTACGAAGGTTTTCAATTTCACGCTTCTGAGCTTCGGCCTGACCTTTGAAAATAGCTTCGTCTTCTTTTATTTTATTTATTAAGGTATGCAATATTTTGTCTTTTTCGAGACCTTCGTTCCTCAGTTCAATTACTTCGGAACGAAGGTTGCTCAGGGCTATAGTACATCCTTCGTCCTCAGCATCTTTCTGTGCTCTGAGGGCATTGCTGAGTATCAGGCCCTGCAGACAGGAATATGTCTGTGTCAATAGTTTTAAACAAACGAAAAATCTTGAACTCAACAAAAATATAAGAATTCTATTTGTCGCACCTTTAAACTGTTGTAAGCTAGGCTGTCAGCCAGATCGTTCTTTGACAGCACCGAAAGTCCGTCTTCTAAAGTTGGGAATCCGAAGCTTCTGCTCATCTCCCGACAGACAGAAATTTCCTTGCTGTCGGGGAGGCAATACAAGAAATCTTCTTCTCCACTGCCATTAAATATCAACGCCCCCTTTGGATATTTCAACCTTTGGGCATAGTGTTGGGCCTCTTGTTCTTCTTTTTCTGATAATTTTTTCCCCGAAGCATGACGAAAAATATAATCACGAATTTTGGGGGATGCTTCGGGGGTAACAACACTAGTTTCTTCAGCAAAAGTTGGCTTTGTTATTTTTTCTGCCTCACTTTCCAAGGTTTTTGCCTTTGTGGGCTCTGAGGGCCCAGCTTCGGCTTCAATTTCTTGCTCTGGAGCTGCAGAACCAGAAATTTTAGCTGTTGTTTCAAAAGTAATAGCAGCCTTCTTCGGAGGTGTGCTCGAAGATATGATCGTTTCCAGTACATCTAGCACATTAGCCATTCTTTTTCTCTTCGGAGTTGCAGCTGGCACTTTTTCATTTTTTGATGTCCCAATAATTGCTGAAGGACTCAAAACTTCTGATGTTTTGGAGTCCTCGGTTGCTTCCTTTACCTCTTCCATTTTTTCTGTGAATGGCGCTTCGGCCTTCTCTTTCGTTTCCGGTAACAAAATTTTTGATTGCTCCAATTTTGTCTTCGTTGGTACTTCGGCTGTTTCTGCGACTTCTGGCAGCAAAGTTGGCTCGGCTGGTTTTTCAGCTTCGGTGGCCGAAGAAGTCTCTCCGGTAAACTCAGGCACCGAAGCTGGTTCAATATAACGCGGCCGATGCGTAAGAACCTTTATCTTCTTCCTTTTTGGTTCTGGCTCGCTAGGAGCAGCTGCAGTTTCTTCTTTTGCAGAGGTTGTATTTTTTCTCTTCTGCCTTCGAATGGGGTAGCAATAGTCAGGGTAGACAAACCCGATGGCATCAAATACCCGATTCAGCCTTTTCTTTTTTCGGCCTCCGAAGGCTGCTGACATTGCAGTATCTTCGGCCTTCGAGTAGGTCCCAAGCAGCTCATCACTTAAATTGTCAATGCTTTTCAACCACTCATCATCTGGCTCAATAAATTTATCTCCAAATTTAAAAGTGTACTTAAACCTGACAAGTCCACCTTCGTCGGCCTCTTTAATGGTTTCTTGTGGCATTTCCCATTTCTCCGCAAGCGGCCACACCCTGAAGGCAATATGCTCTTGTACTAAGTCCCTTGTTCCCATAAAAGAGCAGACAACGCCGAAGGCTCTTTGGCACTCTTCGGCGGCTTCATTCATTTCAACCTTCGGCCTCCGAAGGCCGAAGCTTTGCCAAATAGGACGCATGATTATACCTTTGATGTCTTCTCGTGTTTTCAGATCATTTTTTACATAAAACCACTCTGTCATCCAGCCGCTGGGCCATTTTTTCCGAAAAGTTGGCACGGGGCAGCTTGACCCAGACCGAGAAACAAATTTGTAGCAGCCAAAGTTATTGTGATACTGTTCCTTACCCCAAGGTATTGTCTCGTATGATAATTCGTGAATATTGCAGAAGCTTCTTGCATCAGGCTTCAGACCCTGGCTTCGCACGGCCCACACGAAGATATTCAGCCTTATAATTGCCTCGGGGGTAAGTTGGTGAAGATAGACTTCAAAGATCTTCAGCACTTCCACGACGAAGCTGCTCAAGGGCAATCGCAGCCCAGCCTTCAAAAAGCTTCGGAATACCACGACTTCATTTTCTTCGGGGTCTGGGCAAGTCTTTTCCCCTTCGTCCGCCCTCACAATGGACAGATCCCGGAAATACCTTCCTCTCATATTAACAAGATGATTCTCTTTGATAGTTGATTTACCATAAACTGAATGGCTTGGTCGCCAGGGGCGATCTTCGGAGTCTTCGCCACCGCTGTCCACATCAAAACTGTCACTGTCACCAGTATCTTCAGACAGCCCTTCCAGAATTTCCCTGGTGATCTTTTCTGTGTTGGTCTTCGACATTGCTATAAGAAACCCTAAGTTCTTCTCTTCATCAAGACTCAGCTTCATCTCAGCAGCAGCCTTCTTAGCAGCTTCAGACATCTTCGGAAACACTAAAAAACTGTTTTCAAAGCCGAAGCTTCAAAGCTAAAAGCTTAGCAGATCACAGTGCACAAGAGCTAAAAAATCAGTGAGCAGGAGTGGTTGGCCAGAAAGCGTGCAAAATAAGTTTGTGGTATGGCCGTATTTATACGCTTGATGCGTTGAAAGTTGAAAGACCCCACTTGTCATTGAATGTTGCTATTCTAGCAAAGGGAAGGTGTTTTTTCGGACCTTCGGCATAAAGCCTTCGTTCATATCGCAATCTGAATTTATTATTTCAAACAAATTAATATTGCGAGGGGCTACTGTTGGGGACCTTCGGCGTCCGAAGGTCCTCAAAAACATGATTTAATAGTGTTTCTGGAGTATAATGTGCAAACAGGTATCTTCGGACTCGAATCGGTATCACAGAGGGAGAAGCTCAAAGCATACGAAGGTTGATACAGCACCGAAGCTGTGAGCAGAAAAGCTTCGGCATGGTGGCAGGAAAGGAAACCGACTTAAAGATGAAAAGGCTATTCGGACCTCGATGGATTACTATAGAGTTATTGTCAGATGTAAAGGGCATAAATGTAATTTTGTAAGGGCTGTGTCCCGTGTCTATAAATAGGTGAACAGTATCCCCGTACTGTTCACGCTGACTTGGCATTTGCTTTTGCGTCACGCTTGTACTTTTTACCTTCTCTCAGGACCGAAGGTACATTTGTAATTTGAAATCATTTCTATTTTTCCATGTTAATAAAATAGAAATGATTCTATGATGATGCTTATATTATATTTCATGCTTTATATGAATCCTTCGTCATTACTTGTTATGTTTACGAAGGTATGTCTCTTATGACCTTCGTCCGAAACTCATTATTTCCCGAAGGGACATAATGCTTCGAAGGACGAAGGACTTTAACACTTAACACTTTTTATGTTGCCTTGTTCTTAACTCTTAGCATTTGAGAACAAGTCCCCAACAGCGAACTTGACGACGGGGCTGAAGGTCTCGTCATAGTCCACTCTGGGGCGCTGTGTGAAACCCCGAAGAACCCAACGGGCCTTGTAGCGGTCGAGGGAGCCATCCGAGGTCAGCTTGTGGCGGAATAGCCACTTGCCGGTGACCACATTGGTGCCTGGTGGACGCGGCACCAAGTCCCAGGTGTGGTTGGCCAAGAGGGCCGCGTACTCCTCCTCCATAGCCCGACGCCAATGTGGGTCGGCGAGGGCAGTGCGAACGGAGGAGGGCACCGGGGAAGCGTCGGGGGGGGTGCTGGACGTAGTAGCTGCCAGGATCAGCCGGTCGACGGGGCGGAGAACGCTGGCTGCGCGCCAAGTTACCATCGGGTGGACGTGCCTGGGGTCGCGGTGGATGGCGACCGAGTGGTATATGGGCGACTCGGAGGGCACCGCCGGGACGTCGAGAGCATCGGGTATGGTCGGCTCGCGGCGGTGGTAGACGACGGCGGGGTCGGCGAATCGGACCGCGCTCATCGACGAGCCCGAGTCGGGATGTGCCGAGGGAGTGGCAGGACCACGGCGATGGTAGACGAGGGCGGGGTTGGCGAAGCGAGCCGTGGTCGGCGGAGCCGCGCGTGGCGCAGGCGGGGTCGACAGGGCCGCGCGTGGCGCAGGCAGGGTCGACGGGGCCGCGCGTGGCGCAGGCGTGGTCGACGGGGCCGCGCGTGGCGCAGGCGGGGTCGACGGGGCCGCGCGAGGCATAGGCGTGGTCGACGGGGCCGCGCGTGGCGCAGGCGTGGTCGACGGGGCTGCGCGTGGCGCGGCAGAGGTCGTAGTGGCCGCACGAGGAGCAGGTAACGGCGCAAGACGGGGAGCCGAAGGTGGGGTAGGAATCGGATCGGACTCGAGGAGGGAGTCAAGATCGGTGGGTGGGGTGGAGCCAGCAAGGGGAAACACATCTTCGTCGAAGATGACATGACGAGAGATGATGATGCGGTGGGAGGTGAGGTCCAGACACCGGTACCCCTTGTGGTCAGGGGAGTAGCCAAGGAATAGACAGCGGGTGGAGCGAGGAGAAAGCTTATGTGGAGCGGTAGCGGAAGTGTTAGGGTAGCAGGCACAGCCGAACACGCGAAGGTGGTCATAGGAAGGGGTTGTGCCGTATAGGGCGAAGTGAGGGGTAGGGTGGCGTACCGCCTTCGAGGGAAGACGGTTCAGGAGGTGGGTGGCAGTGTGCAGGGCCTCTGCCCAGTAGCTGACAGGGAGAGACGCTTGGAAGAGGAGGCAGCGGAGCATATTAGTGGTGGTGCGGATCATGCGTTCGGCTCGGCCGTTCTGTGCGGACGTGTAGGGGCACGAGAGACGCAACTGGACGCCATGAGTGAGGAAGAAAGAGCGAGAGGCGTTGTTATCGAACTCGCGGCCATTGTCACACTGCAGATCACGGACCGAGCGACGAAACTGAGTGGAAACCCAGGTGAAGAAGTGTGTGAGGGTGGTGAATGTGTCCGACTTCAACCGAAGCGGGAAGGTCCAGAGAAAATGGGAAAAATCATCCAAAATCACCAAATAATATTTATAGCCAGAAAGACTGAGTACAGGGGAGGTCCAAAGATCACAGTGAACCAGGTCAAAAGCCTGCTCAGTCCGAGAAGAAGAAGTAGTAAATGGGAGACGAGTATGTCGGCCTAACTGACAAGCATGACAGAGACCCTCAAAATGTCCCCTACTACATGAAAGATCTAGACTACTGGTAATCTTGGTCATGATGTCGGGTCCAGGATGGCCGAGACGTCGATGCCATGTGGTGGAGGAGGTGGTGGAGACCAGGGCAGGAGGTGGAGACACGCCGGCGGTGGAGGGCTGGAGCGTGTAGAGTGGCCCTGAGCTGTCACAGCGGGCGAGAAGGGTCCTGGTGGCCAGATCCTTCACAGAAAAACCAGAGGGGTCAAACTCAATGGAACAGGAGTTGTCAGTGGTGAATCGACGAACAGAAGGTTATGAGTGATGTGAGGAGCAACGAGAACATCGTTGAGGTAAAACGGCCCAGGGAGAACCGAGGCACCTACTGAGGTGACTGGCAGAGTGGAACCGTTTCCAACGACGATCGAGGATGGGTGAGAGGGGAGGGGGGATGAGAGCGAGAGAGCGTGCCTGCCGTGGGAGGACGAAACCCTAAGCTGATACCATATTGGAAACTAAACCCATGCCCTAAACAGGGGTTGGGAGTGGTATTAATAGGGTAAGTAACTGGGCCAGGCCCATTACACAGGGGGTATGACGGTCATTACAAGAGGGACACCACAAACCCTAGACGGGTAGTCTAACACTGTCCATCCAGATTCCAAGCAGCATCCATTTTCATAGCCTTGATAGTATATCCTCATATGCAACAGATATGTCATACAAAGTGGGGGTGTTAATGCATGGAGTTCTTCTAAATTTGTAAATATGAGCCTCACCGGACTGGAGAAAGGGCAAACCTGCTACTATTTTTTTGACGAGCCTATTCTCCTGGTGACTAAAGATCTAGTCTAGTCCTCTAAAACAATCTTCCTGTTGAGTGGTAACTAAATTAGGACATCAAACACAATTTCCTTGTGAGAAGAATGTAGTATCAACAGCTATTTACCGAATTTCTATATTTATGAAGAGACAATTACAGCTTAATAGTCAAGATATTAACAATTGCAAACAACAAAGAAAATCAGCAGATAAACGACTCATATCAACTGTTAGCATGTAAGAATAACAAAGGTTGTTCACTGACAAAGCTATATAACTTATGCTGATTTATGTTTGAGAAGTTTTGGTAGTGATGCCTACAACCAGCTTCATTATAGGACCTCATTCTGACAATGTAGTTGGATTTAAGTATCTGATTCACGACATATGATTCCTTAGGAATCTGCGACCTACAAAAATACTCTGCAATAAGATTGGTAAGTGTCTCAGTCATCACAATTAATAGTACATAATACCATCAGAATTTTAAAAATTAAATGATGTCCTAGGGGACAATATATAAGATGACCCTCCATGGCATATCAGTTGTGCCAACAAAAGAGGAAGGTGAGTGTCAGAGTAACTAACCAAGCTCCCCCTGCTTTGCTTTGCCTTCATCAAGAATTGAGTCCTTCTGCTTTGCCTTAGGCTTAACTGGGCCAGTCTTGTTCAAATAGAAACGGTTGAAAACAATATCTTCAGGAGGCACTTCATTTTGAAAATTCTAGAAGCTCTTCTCCAATAAGATGATGATCCAGGTTAAACTGAAGACAAAGGCATGGGTTAGAATGGTATAAAAATATGTCTGACAATATTCAATATTTAAGACAATCTAAACACATTTATTCAAATTTTGACACTAAGATATTTTTATATCAAAGTTTTGAGCATATCTTCTCAACAAGTTTTCTAGCTAGAATCTTCAGGTAAAGCACATGCCATCACCGCAATTAACAGACCCAGACACTACAGACTCCAAAACACTTGCAAGCGAGGCCTCTCAGCCTACAGTACTTGGTCTATGGATAAACGACCCACCAATATATCTCAAACAAGAGCTTTTGTACATGCAGTTGACTGCGAGCCCTCTTCACCCAAATCGTCATCATGGCAAACATCTCCAGATAGAATCTAGAATCTTGAACTCGTCCTTGGTCGTCGTATTCCATCTAGTGGATCAGCAGAACCCAGGGTGTGACAGCCCTCCCAAGTCATCAGGCTCACATGCACTAATCCTTGCCTTAATGGCCTCAAACATCTATGCATGTGTACCAGGTAACTTAACAAGGCTATCGAGTTCATCAACTTGAACTCATCATCCCAAAGATCTCCCACATAACAGGCATATTACAGTAATCACATTTGATACACACACATTGGAGATAGAGCGAAAGACTTTTACAAAACACACCTTACATTCCAGAACTCAAGTTTTACAACATAAAAAGGATTGAAATTATTACTAGTCCTGATAGTCTTTAGAGTGCATAACTTAACTACAATATTTGGAAAGGCGAAGCCTTTCCATAAAAGATACACATAAGTAATCTAATCTTCAAGACCTCCACAAGAAACACTAATAAAGCCCAGCTCATCAAATTCTTTCCTGCAACAACATAGGGAATAAAACCCTGAGTAGGCAATTACTCAGCAAGACATACCCAACTAAGAAAAAGACTCTCAAGGGCATGCTAGCTTTTGGGAAATCAAGAAAAAAGCTTATCAATTATCAAGGACTCCTTTTTGCATAAAAGCTTACTAATAATGGATCCTTAAGCCAAGTTTTATTTTACAAGTTAGGTGATTACCTGAATTTACTAACCTGTCTCTAGATTCCCCTAATCTAGATCATTCACTTGGCCTACACTAGATTACTTTTAACCAAAACTTTGTTATACTTGTTATCTACGATGCAGATTAGTGATCCAGTCTTCATGACCGAGAAGTAACGGCGATTCGAATCGATTAATACCCAGCTAGGGATCTCCAACCACACGACATATGTAGCACTTAACCCTTGCATATGTCTACCATTCCCATGGGTCCTCCACTACCTGAACCGGTCCGCGCCACCCGAGAGTACGGTACTCCACCATCCAGCCACATGTCAGGTGGGTACACTCCACTCCCACCATCTCTCCACTCCTAGTGCGCGATTGTCTTTTCACATATGGAGTAGCCGGGTTCAGGCTTACCCATGACGAGGTATGTGGCCAGTTAAAAGGTCCTAGATCAATAGGGCTACAATCGGTATGGTCCTTGATCGACACAGACGGACGACCTGTCCAGCTCAACGTCTGGTCTCATTTTAAACAAATTCTCAAAGTTTGATACCTGGCAGAGGTACCCTGCTTGAATGATGAATTCATCCCCGCGGAGGATGCCTCCATCATCCCAAGCCCTTTTTCTTCTTTAAAAATTATGAGTCATAGATCAAAACATTTTTCTTAATCTATAAGCAGGACTAAGCATCACTAGCTTTTATAAAATAGGTAATAAGGTATGATAATCAATCTTTCAAGGATGGTAATGCATCAAGTGTTTAATCATTCAACTCCTATCACCTAATGCAGCATATAAGTGATAAAATTTGTAATACTGTTGGAACTTGCTCTCCTGGGCAAGTAGATCCAACGGGGAAGTGGAAAGAGTGTAAGCAAAGTTTAGTGTGGGATGGCAATTGCTCTATTAATCTGGCCTCTCAAGGGCGGTGTACGGGGGTATTTATAGGTACCCGAGTGTCCAATGCCCCAAGGCAAGGACGTTTATACCATCGGGTACCCGGACTATCCCCAGAATATTCCTATAAAGGGAGGTTATAGACCGTCATTACAGAAAAGCTATTACAGATGAGGCCCGTAACATGCTTGTCCACGCGGGGCCCGTTACAGTGGGCCGAATTCCGCGTGGGCATCCGGGCGAGATGAGGGCGCAGGACTAGCAGACTATGTCGGAGTCTGGCCTTCGTCTTGCGTTGGAGAAGACGAAGGGCAACTGCGCCGACCATCTCGCCTTCGTTGGTGTAGCAAGGCGACTAAGGCTTCGCGCGAAGGGTAGCGTCTTCGCCTTCGCCCCCAACATTTGCCCTCCGAGGGACCAGTTCGACTGAGTCATCTGGTGCCGAAGACGTCGCTAGATGGTGGAGACGCTGCCCTCGCTCGAAGTGGTCCCGTGGGGTTTTTTGATGTGACCTTTGATGGACGTGGCATTGTTGGACTACGGGTTTCCCGAAGCGTCGCGCCGTGTGTATAAAAAGGGGCGACGCGGCTCGGGCTGTCTCTTACCTTTTCGTGCGCCGGACAACCCTAAACTTTTGAAACCGCTCGCCCGCTCACCTGCTCTCCTTGTTCCTCTGCATCGGAGATCAGACCGCGCGCAGCAGACCGCGCGCCACCGCCGACGGTACGTAGCGATGTCGTCTTCTTCCTCATCTGCTGCAAATGTGTCGCCGACCGGTTCGCCGTCCGAAGATACTTTGAGCGGTTTGGCGGCGGTGGAGTTACAACCGGGCCACACGGTGGAGTTCGGTGTTTCAAGGATTTCCTCGGTTCACGTGCAGGATATGCAGCAGTTGGGGTATTTTGGGAACGGTGTTGGGCGCGTCCCGGGGGCAGAAGAGATTCCCGAGCCTGAGGGCGAGTTAGTCGTGTTTGAGGCGTTCTTCATCGCCGGCCTTCGCTTACCTGCGCATCGCTTCGTGGCGGAGGTCCTGCAGAGGTTTGAGGTCCAGGTCCACCAGTTGACACTTAACGTCGTGGTGGCCCTGGAGAAGTATGTCTGGGCGATAACTTCGTATGGTGGTCAGCCTTCCATAGAAGTCTTTGCCAAGAATTACTGTCTGCACTGGCAAAAGAGAAAGATTGGAAGTAAAATTGCAAAGTTTGGATCATGCACCTTCACGCCGAGGACTGGGAAGGCTTCGACGGAAGTCGTGGAATTATTTCCCTGTGCTCGCAACAAGTGGGGCAATTGGTCGGATTATTGGTTTTATGTTTTGGGAAGCGAAGTCGAAGACCTCCTCGGGCTCCCCGCGGCCGTAATGTGCTCCCACTGTTATGTGGCATTCCCACCATTTGAGGTGGCTGAGGATGATGAGGACGAAGGGGCCCTCCGGTGCGCTGCCCGCATGAGTAGCGGGCGTGATTTGGTTGAGGAATTTATTGGTTATGAAGTGTGGCACCTGGCGCATGGTTGGGTGCTTGGTGAAGTATGCCCTCGCCAGATGCCTACTTTGGGCCAGTAGCTGGTGTGAAGTCCGACCTTTGCTTTGGATCTGCGTGGCCGGGACCCAGTCGCGTTTGTCCGCAAAGTGGAGGATGGAGCTATGAGGATTGTAGGGCGGTATGCGCCGAGGATGGAGAGTCTGCGGAGTTGGGATATTCATGGGTCCAATGTTCGCTTGAACCGGGTCTTCGAGTTAAACTGTTCGGCATACGGTGGCTACCCTGGAGACGACGCTGCTGCGGCTGTTGACCGCCGCGGGAAAAGCCAGTGGTCGTGGCTGAGGAAGGCCCTTCGCGGGAGGCTGCCCCGGTCGTTAAGAAGAGAAAAATAGGTACTGCAGTTGGGGGGTTGGGGGTCTCTGATTGTTTTGCTGTGGAGTTGATGGGGACTTGTGCGGCCCTCGAGGGAAGTATGTCTTTGCCCGAGCTCCGGGAGTCTTCGACGTGAATGCTGAAGGTTACCGGGGGTCGATGGCCAAGAAACGTTCCGATTCCCCGGGCGGTCGGCGAGGACATATTTACGTCTCGTTTGGCCCGTGAGATAATATTTTTCCTTATGAACGGAATATTGCTACTGTTGTATCGGCAGTGATGGACAAGGATCGTCAAGATGTGGCGCAGAAGCACCGGGCGTTCGCTAGGGTCGGGGACCCTAGCCGCGAGGTGAAGAGGGCGCGGGGAGGCGCAAAGTCCGCCGCCCCTGGCAGCGGCAAACCACCGCCGACTGTGAAGCCGGCCGTTCTCGGGCCCAGCAAGTCTTCGGCGGGTGCGAGGGTTGTTGCCTTCGGCGCGGGCAAGCCGCCCTCGGCTGAGCCCGCGAAGGAGTGAAGGTCGCCGTCGCCAGTGCGCACCGACGAAGCGGCGACAAGTGGTGCCGACTTTGACACGGACATCTGCGTGGATGACTACCTCGTTGGTGAGTTTTTTTTTTGGCTGGCAATGATGGACAAGTTTATGGTGCAGGGTCTAATGCGGGACAGCTGGCTGTTGTCCCGGGTTCGGTGGCGGCCACTTCGCCTACGGCGGCGGTTGGAGCGAAGGGTACTTCGCAGGACCCATGGTCCAAATTCCGCGCCAGCGGCAAGATTTCATCGGTCGCCGCCGCTAAAGACGTGGCGGGCTCTGTGTCCCAGCAGTTGAGGCATGCGTCGCAGCAGCTGAAGCATGTAAGTTGTCTTGAACTTCGTTGGTTCGTTGTTTTTATGTGGTTGTGAATCTGATGGTTTTTTCGTGGTAGGTGGTCGCCTTCGCCGACCATGTTGCGTCGTGTGCCCTGACTTCGGAGTTCGCTACCGAGAGGAAATGACTCGAGGGCAGGATCGAGCGCCTCCGAGCGCAGCATGCGGATGCTATTCGGGACAAGTTAGCTGCGGAGAACAAGAGTCGTAGGCTGTCGGAGAGGTTGGCGGCTGCGGAGGCCGAGAAGGAGGATCTCAGGCGTCAGTTAGCGGAGGAGAGGAGGGACGCAAATAGAGCCTGTGCTGAGGCGCAGGCTACACAAGCCGAGGCCAAACTTGCGCGTGCGGAGGGCAGTCTCGCCCGCCAACACGCCGAGGAGATGGAGACGAGGCTCGGCGGCCTGCGCGACCGCCTGGACAAAATGGAGGCCTCGACACACGCGGAGGTTGAGCGGACACATTTGTAGCTCGTGGATGCGTACCGGGAGCTGGGTGCGCGGACCACTCCCTTCGAAGCGCCCGATCAGGATGTGGGCCTCCGCTTCCTTGGGTGGCTAGAGGAGGAGCTAGAGGTGCTCCCGACAATTGTGACGGGCCTCATGTCCTTCACCTCCCTCATCACCTGTGAGGAGGCCGTGAATGCCTTGTCCTTCGAGTGATGCGGGCACTTCGAGGTCTTCGACCAGTCGGACGAAGGCTTCAAGCGCGGAATCTTCCAGGTCGAGGACCCGGTTCTAAAGCGGTCGGCTGGGGCGCTTTTCGACAGGATGTGGGGCCCTCACGGCCGAGAGACTGTCCAGGAGAGGTCTGATCGGGCGATGGATCAGGTAAGGGTGCATCTGTGTGATTATATGTGTGGGTATGTGTGTGTATTTGTGTGGTTGTTGAATGAATGTGCTATTGCTCTAGATGGCGCATGATGAAGAGGTCGAGGACCTCGGTGATCTGGACAGCACACTGCCCGAGGCATCGGGGGTGGAGCTGGCGCCCCCATCTGATGCTGGCAAGGGCCCCTTGGCGACTCCCGCACCGACTGAAGCTGGCGAAGGCCCCGTGCCGGCCACTGCGCCGACGGGTGAGGACGCTTTGAAGGTGGTGGGCGAACCAGCTGCCAAAGACCTAGTGGCGTCGGCCGAGCCGTCGCAGGTGGCAGAATAGGGGCTAGGGCTTTCAGTGTAAACTTTTGTTTTTGTGATACTGAACCTCGGTTGCTGCGCAGGTTCCGACGTTTGGGCCTGCGCAAGCAACCGCTCCTAGTAATACTGATTTTGTGGCGACCGCAACCGTTGTGCCCGCCGATGATAATTTATTTGGCTCTGGATCTGAGTGTTTTGAGTCTGATGGTGAGTCTGGGAGTTCGTTTTCCTGGACGGAGGAGTCCTCGGATGAAGGCTTGGATTATTTTGTTGTGTTAGATGTGGCCGCAGCGGAGTCTTTGCTGCATGTGGAGGTTGGCGAGGATGTTGATCCTCCTAGTGTGAGTGCTGAGCACGAGCGGCGAAGGGTGGTGTCGAAACACAGTGTGGGTGAGTTTTTGCGAAGTGGTAGGCGCCGTCGTATGGGGATGGAGCGTGGCTGTCTTCGAGTAGACCGGATTGGTAAACGAGAATCGTTGTCCTCATCGACTGGGGCGAGCATAGGTGAGGGGGATCTGCGAAATCTTTTCGAGGGTGAGGAATTGAGGATAATGTTGTTCAATTATAGGGAGATGGGTATCATCCCGAAGGTTGAGCCGATGTAGTATATGGTGCCCTCGCCGTGTGTATGTAACTGTAACTTGTATTGTAATGTGGCTTGTTGGCCGTTTTCGTACGCCTGTGCTGATCCAGCTACACCCGTGGGTGACTTTTTGCATGGAGTGTAGATTGACATACTTGCTGCTCTTGTCCGTCGGCACCCTTAGGTGATTTTGCCATAGTGTTTTCTCGGCGAGAGACTTCGATGGCATATTTTATTGTGCATGTCCGGCTGCACCCTTGGGCGTCTTTCGCACGGGGTGTTTTTAATAAAAGACTTCGATTGACGCACTTGTCGTGCTTCTCCGACTGCACCCTTAGGCGACTTTTGCACGGAGTGTCTTTTTGGTAAAAGACTTCGATTAACGCACTTGTTGTGCTATTCCGACAATATCCAACCCCCAGCGTTGAAGTGGCCATGTGTGGGCGATCAGTTTGGTGAACTGCGAAGGGTTGCTCGAGCGGGGAGAAAACTTCTAGCATGCTTCGCATGACCTCGTGACTCGATTTGCGGCGCAGATTATCGCGGGACAGTAAAATCCTTGACGGATCACCATGGCAGCGAGGGCCCTGGGCCCTGAGTGGGAGCCGCAAGTTCCGCTGTGGACTTCGCGAAGAATTTGAATGCCTTCAGTTTTAGTCATGCATTTTAGCATGGGCTGACTGATCCCCTTCTTGTATAGCTGGCCCCCGACTAGTACGAAGTCCCGGCTTCAGTGCTTCAGGCGTTTGGCCTCATTGACGTCACTTGGGTGGTAATATCCTTGCAGAAACAGGGTTATTGGGGCCCACCAATCTTCAGTCATGATGAGGTTGACGATGCGATGGCCTTCGGCGTTGTTGGTTACTTGTAAGCCCTCTGGGTTGCGGATGGCTGGTGTGCCGACGACGTGATAGAACACGTCGGAGGGCAAGGTCTCGCCTCTGACCGCTGCCTTAGCCAATGCGTCGACCGCTTCGTTCCTGGCGCGGTCCACATGCTGTAGGGTGAAGCCTTTGAACTGTCTCTCGAGACTAAGAACAGTCGTAAGATACTGCATGAGTGCGGGGTCTTTTGCTGAATATTCTTTTTCGACCTGGCCGGCGACTACTTTGGAATCTGTCTTGACTATGCAGGTGGTGACACCGAGCGCTCTCAGCTTGCAAAGGCCCAGGATGACAGCTTCGTATTCTGCTATGTTGTTGGTGCATCTGTCGGACTCCAAAGCGAAGCTAAGGCATGCTGCGTATCTGTGCTTGACGCCTATGGGTGACGTGATAATTGCAGCTGCGCCTGCCCCCGCATGGCACCATGTGTCATCGCAGTGGATGGTCCACACCTTTTCTAGAGGCTCTTCTTGCTGCCGTGTCGGGCCTGTCCAGTCGACGATGAAGTCTGCCAGGACCTGTGACTTGATTGTAGTCCTGGGTTCGAAGGTGATGTGGTACTCGGAGAGTTCGGCTGCCCATTTGGCGATTCAGACGGACGCCTCCGGGTTTCTGAACAGTTCTCCCAGTCCCCTGTCTGAGGTGACCCGCACCTTGAACGCCTCGAAGTAGTGGCGCAGCTTGCGCGATGCCATGATGACTGTGTAAGAGATTTTTTCCAATTCAGTCATGTTGCATTTGGAGGTCGTGAGGACTTCGGAGACGTAGTAGACTAGACACTGCCGGGTCGTGCCCTCTCTGTCTTGCTCTTGGACTAGCGCTGCGCTGACTGCATATGGCGAGGCTGCGATGTATAGTAGCAGAGGCAGCGAGGGGTCGGGACTGGTGAGAATTGCCAAGTCTGACAGGTGTTGCTTTAGTGATGCGAAGGCTACCTCCTGTTCCGGTCCCCATGCAAAGTCTTTCGCACCACGCAGTGTCTTGAGGAAGGGTAGACTCCGCTCTGTGGACTTGGAGATAAATCTGTTAAGGACGGCTAATCTGCCGGTCAGACGCTGGACATCCCTGGTTGACTGTGGGGGTGTCATGTTGATGATCGCTTGAATCTTGGTCGGGTTGGCCTCGATCCCACGGTGCGACACCAGGTAGCCCAGTATCTTCCCCTGGCGAACTCCGAAGACACACTTCTCGGGGTTGAGGCGAAGTCGTGTGTCCCGCATGTTTGCGAACGTCTCTGCGAGGTCAGCCAGGTGACCTTCTTTATTTTTGCTTGAGACGACGATGTCATCCACGTACGTGAAAATGTTGTGGCCCACTTGGCTCTCGAGCACCGTCTTGGTGAGGCAAGAGAAGGTTGATCCAGCGTTGTTGAGTCCCTCTGGCATCCTGATGAAGTAGTACGTGCCGAAGGGGGTGATGAAGCTGGTGCTGGCCTTGTCTTCCTCCTTCATGTATATCTGGTGGTAGCTGGAGAAGCAGTCGAGAAGTGACATGACTTCGCATCCGGCTGCACTATCGACTATCTTGTCGATCCGTGGTAGCGGGAAATTGTCCTTGGGACAAGCCTTATTGAGGCTGGTAAAGTCGATGCACATGCGCCACTTGCCGCTTTTCTTTTGTACCATGACTACGTTGGCGAGCCACATAGGGTAGGCGATGGGTTCGATGAAATTGGCCTCCAGCAGGCGGTGCACTTCGGCTTTGGCGGCTTTCGTCTTTTCGTCGGACATTTTGCGCAGCCGCTGCTTTTTTGGGCGCACTGAAGGGTCGATGCCCAGACTGTGCTCGATGACGGTGCGGCTGACTCCGACCAGGTCGAGGGTGGACCAGGCGAAGACGTCCTTGTTTCTGGAGAGACAGGAGATGAGTTTCTCCTCGTCTTGCGAAGTCAGGTCTTCGCTTATTACGACTGTTTGCTTGGGTGTCGCCGGGTCGAGGGGAACCGTCTTCGTTCCGTCGTTGCTCTGCAGCTGCGCCTTCACTTTTTCGTCGTTGGCTGGGTGGGTCGCCTCGGAGACTTTGCGCTGTGTTCTAAGGCAGTGTACGTTCCATTGACCTGGAACGAAGTCTCTCTCAATGTTGCGCGCGGTCTGTTTGTTACCGTAAACCGTTATCACGCCTTGTGGACCCGGAATTTTTATGCAGAGGTACAGTCCGTGAATGGCCGCTTCAAATTTATTGATAGAGCCCCGATCCATTATAGCGTTGTAGGGATAGACCATGTCGACGATGTCGAAGGTGACCTGTTCGCTTCGCGCATTAGGTGCTACACCGAATGACAGGGGTAGTTCTATCTTGCCCACATGGGAAGTGCCCTTGCCGCCGAAGCCATATAGGGGGTTGTCCGAAGGCTTGAGTAAACTGTGACTGATGCCCATGCGATCGAAGGCGTGCAGGAAGATGATGTCTGCTTGGCTGTCGTTGTCGACTAGGACTTTGTGCAGGTCCTAGCCTGCTACGCTGCAGTTGATCACCATAACATCGACATGGGGTGCGCTGCGCAGATCAACATCTCTGGCGTCGAAGGTTAGTGGCACATGTGACCACTTCGTTTGTATGACTGGGCCGGTCAGGGCAACGTGGTTGACACTTCGGTAATGATCCCTCTTTTGCCGTTTCGTCTCGAAGTCGACGCTGGAACCTCCGGTGATCATGTGGATGACGCCGCGATACGGCTGATCGGCGAAGTCTTCTTGTTTTGGTGCTTGGGGTGATTTTGGTGGTGTGGATTCTGTTGATGCGGAGGCGGGAGCGGGGGTGGTACAACTTGTACCTCCTGATGGTACTGATATGCGTGGTTGGGTGGATGTTGGGCGTGGCCGCTGTTGTATGGTTGTGGGTGGTGGTGGTGATATGTGTGTGTGACAACTCTCTGGTTGTCGGCTGGTTGCGCTCGAGACATCCTGTCCCTGGTGGCCTTTGTTTCCAGGCAATCCCTTGTTGGGTGTGCGCAATCCTCGCCATGGAACATGAAGTAATATCTGCGCGGTTGCTGCGCCCGTCCCCGGTACCGGCCTCGCGTGCCATTACCACGGCCCTGGGAGGATATTCCTGACGGCGAGTGGCCTCACTGGCGGGGAGCTGGTTGGCTATGTTGTTCACCTGCTGCTGACTGCGGCTGTCCCGCCCGGAGTCTGACTGCGAAGGCCTTGTTCAGGTTCGGCTGGACTGCGGAGGGTCCTTGGGCTTTCTCTAAGACTCGATCTTGCGTTGATGGAGCTCTTCGGATCTGGCGTATTTCTCGAACAGCTGATAGAGCTCTTGGAATTTTTTGGGTGGGCCCTGATGCAGTGACTGTATAGGATGCCAGCCCGAAGGCCACTGATGGCGTAGTGTATGGCGATGTGGTCGTCGACCGAAGGCAGTTGTGACTTGAGAGTCAGGAACTTGCGGTAGTACTACCATAGGGTTTCCTTCTCTTGCTGTTTGCAGAGTGATAGCTCGGCCAAAGCATCAGTGTCGGGTCGATATCCTTGGAAGTTGAGCAGAAACTTGTCTCGGAGTCCTTTCCAGTAGTCGATGGACAGTGGGGGCAACCTGGTGTACTAGGTCAAGGCTCGACCCTCGAGGGCGATGATGAAAGACTTGGCCATTGTGGCGTCATCCCCTCCGGATGATGCGACGGTGACTTAGTAGCTCATGATGTATTGTGCTGGGTCGGTGTTGTCGTTGTACTTGGGGTAGGTCCGTGCCCTGAAGTTGGTGGGCCACGGTGACACTTGGAGTTGCGAAGCTAGAGGGCTTCGCTCATCAAGGTAGTTGATGCCTTGAAAGCCTGCAACATGTGGGATGAAGGGCCCGCGCTGGAGTATGAATAAGTCTCCGGCTGGCACGCGCTGTTGGAGGGGCGGGCCGTGCTGCAGATCGTGCTGGCCTTCGCTCTGCATGAGCGCAATCTCTTGCTCGAGTTCCCGGGCTCTCTGCTCCTCGTCTCTTATCATCTGGCACACCTTGGCTTGCGCGGTGACACGTTGGCGCTTGGCCTCGAGGATGTCTTTCTATTTTTGGAGGTTGCGGTTCTTGATGCGCAGGGCCCGTAGCTATAGCTGTTCCTCGGCTGAGACGCCGATGACTTTGTCGTCCTCTGTTGCGTCTTCGCCCTCTGGTGGAGCGAAGCCTGGGGGTGGTGCTTGTGGTTGTCCTCCGGAGCTGCAGGTGCGTAGGGTGCCTTCGGGAGTGGGTTGTTCGTGGCGCTATCTCTTGTTGAGAGCTTCGTCTTCGCAGGCTTCTTGGGGGGTGTTGTCTACAAGGGCCTTGCCTTTTTTCTCGGCCAGCAGCACTGCCTTCGCTGCTTTGTCGACGGATGGGGCTGCCTTCGAACTAGCTCTCTTGGGTGCCATCGCGGGTGGTTTGTTCGTAGCACGAACGGTGGGCGCCAAATGTTGGAACTTGCTCTCCTAGGCAAGTAGATCCAACGGGAAAGTGGAAAGAGTGTAAGCAAAGTTTAGTGTGGGATGGCAATTGCTCTGTTAATCTGGCCTCTCAAGGGCACTATACGGGGGTATTTATAGGTACCCGAGTGTCCAACGCCCTAAGGCAAGGACGTTTATACCCACGGCTACCCGAACTATCCCCAGAATATTCCCATAAAGGGAGGTTACAGACCGTCATTACAGAAAAGTTATTACAGATGAGGCCCATAACATGCTTGTCCACGCGGGGCCCGTTACAGTGGGCCGAATTCCGCGTGGGCCTCCGGACGAGATGAGGGCGCGGGACTAGCAGACTACGTCGGAGTCTGGCCTTCGTCTTGCGATGGAGAAGACGAAGGGCAACTGCGCCGACCATCTCACCTTCGTTGGTGTAGCGAGGCGACGAAGGCTTCGCACGAAGGATAGCGTCTTCGCCTTTGCCCCAACAAATACAAGGAAGGTGGCAAATGCACCGGGGCTTGTCTTTGTTGCAGAGAAGATCCAAAATCCTTTGTTGCAGAGGAGATCCAAAAGCCTTCTGCTAGATAACTAGTTAGATGGAACCCCACCAATGGGTATTCAGGTACTGGAGCAAATTTCTCTTCGATGTCCACTTCTTCAGAGAGCTCTACATGAGATAACATGCTTATGAATACTTGTGCAATGCCATGAAAATGCAACTTGCATAGAGGGTAACAAAGAACACATCTAGAATACACCTACGAGCTGTCATCACAAGCTACAAGTCACTAGGGAGCTAATCCTTTTAAGACTTCATCCAAACACCTAAAACTTAATAAGTAACTTTATCTCATCACTAAGACACTAGATGCCCTAATTATCTAAAGGTGAAACTCTTTTTTCTATTTTGAGCAACAATTAGTTTGTTGAGCAGACCATATACAAACAGCTTCAAACCTAACCCAATATTTAATATGGCCAAGATAAGCTTACTCAGATTTTCTTCAATTTTTTTATTGCTCCATTTTTATTGTGAAAAATCATATAAGCATTTTAAGGGCACTTCTTAATTATCTAAGTATTTATTTTATTAAATAAAGATATTTAACTAGACTTACTAATTACCTATTTAGACATGCCCAAAATTGAATTAAGCTTTACTGTGAATAACTTCAAGACTTAATAGTACTCACAAGATTTTTAAGATTTGAAAGATATATAATTAGTATTAGAAATTGCTTAAACACTAATAACCTAATTTAACTAAGAATAGCACCCAATAATTATCATTGCGACCAATATATCAATCCAGAACATCCACCCAACAACTAGCTTAACCCAACAACTAGCTTAACTGATTAGTGAATCGACTCACTAATACTAAATTAAAATAACTCGAAAATCATGAACACGACAATGATTTCTAGTTCAGGCGATTTTTTTTCGAACATCAGGCGTGGTTAACCGAACGGAATTAATCGAGTGTAACATAATACACCAACCCCAAAGGGAATACACCTACAATATATACACATGAATATAAATCGCCAAAATACGAATAAAGAGCTCTACACTACCAGGTGACGACACGATGCCGGTTCGACGAGGAAATTCACGAACCCAAGCTGGGAGACGACGCTGGTGTTGCTGTTGCTTCGGCGAAGCGAGATCGACGCAGAGGAACATGAAGACGTGCAGCGCGACAAGCATGGCCAGACGGCGCCGACGATGTCCTGAGCGTAGCGTGGAGGAGGTCGGCGCCCGGATGAGTCCAGGTCGGCGCCCGAATGAGTCCGAGCATGCCAGGGAAAACTGCGGCAGGGAGCAGGAACGATGCGACGTCTAGCTGCAGGAACATGCGAAGGTTGGAGAAGACGACACTGGCGAAGTTGCTATCGTTGGTGAGGGAGGCGTGCGCCGATGACACCGGTGAACTGGGTGACGGTGCAGGTCGACCACGAGCACAAGGACGAGGCGAGAACAGGGAGACGCCAGACCTGGGTGAGCCACGGCCAGGGTTAGTGATGGAGAGTGGCTGGGCGCAGTGGAAAGGATGGCGGCTCGACGCAAGGAAGTAGGAGGGCGAGGGCCCTAGAGACGACCGGTCGGTGCTGTAGCAAGGACGCGACGAGCGATCGAGCGCTGGGAGCCTCTAAACACCGTGCGTCACAGGAATAAGGAGGCAGCGACGTTCACAAGTTGGGAGCAAAGGCTGCGTGCATGAGAGAGGGAGGCTTCCAAGCGTTGAACAGCCTCTGGACGATGAGAAAGGAACGGTAAATGGCGTGGTGATGCAAAGGCGGCAAGCAGTTGCGTGGCATTGTACCGTGAAGCGGTGAACAAGGATAGCGGATAGGTGGTATTCGCCGATAGAAGAAACAGATAGACAACTTCCCACCGACCAATGTAGCAAACTGACAGCAAATTCACCATTGATTTTATTCTGATTCAGTGCAGTATCGCATCGATCTCCAAGAAGGAAATTTTTTCAGCGAGTGATGGTCTTCAAAGTTACTTAAAGGACCATCAACAGAAAAGCTCATATTAGAGAAATACAGATGGGTCAAGAAAGATGGAAGAATTGGAATACAGACTTGAACGACATGCTGAGCAGTATTCAGTACCTGCACCCGAGAATTCAAGTTGATTTTATTCCCAAAATCATGTAGCAGTGCATCGATCTCCATGAACAAGAATCGTTCCTTAATCATAGCTTTATTACTTCTACACAGGTATCTTTGATCAAAACGTAACAAATAGAGAGTTAAGGAGCTCCAAAGATCAAACAATAACATCGACATTCACTAAAATCTGAACTTCTTCTGTTACTGAAACTGTGTTTAACACACCATTCGCCTGACAGAGAGAGTTTGAGAACAGTTTACTCCAAATTTGGTGTAGCACCAAACAAAACTTGCTTGAGAAAATGTGTTCACTATTATATGGTCTTCAAACTTGCTACAACAACCTCGGTCCAAAACCACATGAATTAGGCACAAAGAAGTCCCAAAGTTGAACCAAAAGCACTGAAATTCAGTTTTCAATCTGCCACACTAAGTCTGAAAATCCAAACCTGTCATCCCCACTTTGGACTAGTTTTACTCCTAATTCCATATGGCTTTAAGGTTAAGTAACTTAAACAAGTTTGTACATCTAAGATAGCCCTACAACTGTGCTACAGTGACCAGCACAAAAATGCCTATAAATCAAAAGTTACAACAGCCCAAAGTTAGCTAATTGACATTTTTTTCTATAAAACTTGGACATCTCCACTCATGAAAGTTGTTCAACTTGCCAAGACCTACCACTTTGGTATATGGACTTTCAGCAACTTCTCTCTCGATTTTGATTTCTACTTTTTGGGCTAGTTTAGGTTTTCAATTGAAATTTTGGACCTAGTAAAATGCATTTAAGGTGTATCAAACAAAATGATGCTGATGCATATGATGACATGTCAAGGTTTTAGTTCTAGTAACACCAGGGATGTTACACAGGGCAGCTGGAGCTGAATGTATGCTTGGAATATTACTTTCAAAATTTATAAACACATAAATCTTTGAGCTTATAATCGGAGAAGCAAATTCAAAGACTGAAGCTGCACACCATAACAGCAAAAACAACAAGCACCTTGTGTGCATTCGAGGTGTGATGTGGCTAGCACTCTGCAATTCAAAGCCATTGAGAACAAGAAATTGTTGTAATAGCTGCGCATAATTACATCACATCCTTGCTACATAGCCCCCCCCCCCCCCCCCCCCTATTGCATTAATGAAACAAACTATGAAAAATCTATCAAATAAATTCAAGGTTAGAGTACAACGACTAAGAGTTTTTTGTTTACAATTTAACATACAGCCAAATACACAACACATGTCTAAAAACTTGTATTCTAAAATCATATGTTAACAGTAATTTAATGCATGCTGGAAAACATTCCAAACCCTATAGATAAAATGGTCCACCAAGAAGCAAAAAACAACCAATAGTGCAGGTTAGTTCCCAAACATGCCAGATCTGCATTCTAGCACTAAATTAAGTGACATATATACTTAATTATTCAGAAATAAGTGAGTAACAAGAAAAAGAACAAAATAAAAGTTACAGATAAAACACCTGAAACGTAGTAACAGCCAGTTTGGCCACTAAACCGGTAGAGGTGCAGCTCGCATGCTTTAGGGCTTCTTTTAGCTGCCATTTTGCATAGTAAGCAGCAAACATACAAATAATCTGGTGTACACTTAAATGGCAGATAAATGCATTAGTCATGATGGGTTTCATGATGAGCAGATCTAGCATCGCAAGCTACAACCCGGTCCCATCCTCGGCATACTGATCTTTCCCTCATCAATCTTGATCAAAGAATGATGCAGGACACAACTACAAACACAACAACGAGTAATTCAGTAAGAGCTTTTAGGCATTGTTGCTTGAGTATCTTAACTAAAATATAATAGAGAAGGCATGTACATTAAACCTCAACTATGAATGTACGAAGGCACAATAGAAACATGTACTTTTCCCATGAAAATAAAGAAACCTGCTATCAATAGTCTCTCCATGAAGCTCGCAGCCGTGAACCCACTTGACCTGAGCAACCTGCCCACCCTCCTGCAAAAAGATGTGAGTTCAAACATTCCCCTTCCTAGCATGTCCTACGAAATGAGTAGCTAGTTGTACTCACACATAGCGCTCCCCTTAGCAAAACAAAATCTAGATGTTCCAAGCCTGCGGCCCTTCAGCAAGCTTGGTCTTCTCGCTGTAGAGCTCCAGCCCGGGGTTCCCGTTCGGAGGCTAAGGGGACGTGTTCCAGTCGTTTGACCCGCATGGCCTGGAGAGCCCCGTCCCCATTACTTGATTTCTGTCGTTACCACATCGATGAAGAAGAGGCAGTCCTATCAGTCGTCGTCGGTGGCCATGGCGATGGCTATCGTTAGTTCCTCCTCCCCCACCAACCCTCCCGCTTCGGGACCTGGGCCAACGCCGGGAGCACCAGCAGGGCGATATGCCACATGGATCTAAGAGATGAGGTAGTAGGCGCGAGAAGTAGGAAGGGAGATGGGTGGAGTATACCTTGGCCCTCATGGTCGCCTCCTCTCTCTTGGGTGCGTCTCCTCTTGCGGCGTCGATGGCTGTTCTCGATGTGGGGAGTGGGCGGATTCGAGGCAAGAGCCATAGTGCGGCATGGAGGGGGGGGGGGGGGAGCTCGGATAGCGGTGGCGACTGGCGACGACTGCGGAGATGCGGGCACGGATGACGGGATGAGGACGAGCGGTCGGTGGTCTCGAGAGGGCGAGGATCGAGAGTGGGGTTGTGAATTGTGATGGACAATGGCCGAGGATAAGACGTGCGGGCAGTAACACGGAAGTTGTAGATTAAGTAGGAAAGGCAGCCTATTTTTGTTGATTTAATAAGTAGTAGAGATATTTTTTGAGTTAGGTTGGAGGGAGACGGTGGTTCATTTTAAAAGATAGGTGAGTACCTGTGCGTTCCAACGGTGACATCTAATAACATAATAACTTATATACAAAATGTGTTTTATATTGTTATAAGAAAATGTTTCGTAATCCATTTGTAATCCTAGCCATACATAAATTTTGTTATTTTAATTTAGCTATTTCACTACTACATTACAACCATCAGTATCATGCAGACTTCGATATATGCCACGATTTACATGGTCTCATCATTGAAGAGCACGTGCCACACCTGCCGGTAGAAATTCTCTCGTACATTATCAGTCATCAGGTAGACACCACCATACACGCTTGCTTAAACAAAAAAGCAAGTGTATGTGTTTGCGAAGAGAATTAACGGCAGGCCGGCACAAAAGCTACCCCGACGATGACGAGTGGTCATTGTTGTCGGTTCTCTTCTGCATCACCTCTGGCGCCAAGATGGCGCCATAGTCCTTGATATAGTAGTCGTCGAACGTGCACGACATGGCGAGTACTGATGACTCTTGGTTGGGCTGCCAAACGAAGTGCACTCCGGGCTCATCAGCGAGGTAATACACCTAGCCGTTGCACCACCGGATGTGCTACTCCTCTATATACATCTTGTTCGAGGACACTCACACAATGTCAGCAACGGTCGTAGTCCCAGCGCACAAGAATTCATGGCCGGTCAGTAGTGACTTACGTGGCAGGTTGAGCTTCAGGTGATGATGAGCTGGACGGTGTGACGGCACCGTTGTCGGATGCGGTGCCTAGAACAACCCAAGAGTCGCCGACATTGGTGACAACCATGAGGTCCCCCCTGTTTGAGATGGACAACGCGGTGCAGCCGCTCTGGACCGCGTCCAAGCGGCGGCTGCGGCGGAGCTTGCCGAACACAACGACGCATGTGGCCACGTAGTACTGCTTCCAGAGGTCGAACTGGCCGTCGCCAAGCTTCTTCTCATCGTCGATGAGCGATGCCAACGCGAGCGCCTCCTATCAGTGGTGTTTGTTCGGGGTTTCCAAGTAAGAAATATGGATTCATCTTTAGCGTTGGTTTATGAAAATGACTCACAAGTCAAATCCATGGAAAAAATATTACGGAGAATAAATGTCACACATATAAAAAAGAATTTAAGTTGAAAACATTATTCAAACAAAAATAAATTGCATGCAAGGCTCTTCTTTAAATACTACTCCTTCCATCCAAAAATATAATTCAGGAATCTCGTTGATAATTATCTACTACTACACATTGTGCAAAAGTAGCAGGTAAGCTTTGAGAGAGATGTAGTAGATATTTTTACTATAACAGATATTGACAACATGTGGTGTAGTGGTAGCTACGAGCACATTTGCTTGAGAGGTCGCAGGTTCAAATCCCATTGGAGCCACATTTGTGTTTTTTTAATTTAATTTTAGCTAGGCGTGGGATGCACGTGGGAATGGGAATGAGATTTGCGGGGAGGGAGGAATGAGAAAGACAGTGACAACCGGGAATGGGAATGAGCTTTGCGGGGAGGGGGGAATGAAAATGGCAGAACACTGGGAATGGGCTTTGTGGGGAGGGGAATGGGAATGGCAGAACACGGAATGACAGCCTACCCCTTACCGTCTTAATAAGTAGTAGAGATGTAAAAGACTTTTTTGCAAAAGCATGACGCAGGACAACCGTTAAAACTGGTGTTTTAATCTGTACTAACTATTAAGACGTTACTGTAGACTGCCCCCGCCAAACAACCGCCTGCCCGATCAATCCGCCCGCCGCTGCAATTCGCCCGCCGCTGCAATTCGCCCGCCGCCGCTATCCGCCCTGAGCAATCCGCCAAACAACTGTCGCCTCGATCTCGGACTCTTGCGGCAAAACCTCCGCGACATCCATGCCGACTCCACGCGCGCAGAGCCCCGACTCCGTGAAACCCTCACCTCCCCTGCATCGGATAGCCGACCTCCCCAACCTCCGCAGGCGACCTCAGCAACCTCCGTAGACTGCTATTGCGGCTCCACGACATCTGCGCCAATGACTTCGCGACCTCCTCCACCACGATAGCTCTGCCACACCGTGCGCTCCATCATAACAACCTACGCAATTTGTACGCCATGCGGCTCCCACTCGCCGTGCCCCCCGTCTCCCCTCTGCGCACGCCAACAAACCCTCGCCAACCACCAACAACCTTCTCTGGATAACTGATGTGCAACAAAGCCCCAGGTGGCCAGGTCCCATAACAAAGCCCCAGGTGGCCAGGTCACGCACCTGCTGGTCGCTATAGACAAATTCTCTAAGTGGATCGAGGTCCGACCCCTAAACAGCATCAGGTCCGAGCAGGCGGTGGTGTTCTTCACCAACATCATCCATCGCTTTGGGGTCCCGAACTCCATCATCACCGACAACGGCACCTAGTTCACTGGCAGGAAGTTCCTGGACTTCTGCGAGGACTACCACATCCGTGTGGACTGGGCCGCCGTAGCTCACCCCATGACGAATGGGCAGGTAGAGCGTGCCAACGGCATGATTCTGCAAGGACTGAAGCCGAGGATCTACAACAACCTCAACAAGTTCGGCAAGCGATGGATGAAGGAACTACCCTCGGTGATCTGGAGTCTGAGGACGACGCCAAGCCGAGCCACGGGCTTCTCGCCGTTCTTTCTAGTCTATGGGGTCGAGGCTATCTTGCCCACAGACTTAGAATACGGTTCCCCGAGGACGAGGGCGTACGACGACCGAAGCAACCAGACCAGCCGAGAAGACTCACTGGACCAACTGGAAGAGGCTCGGGACATGGCCTTACTACACTCGGCATGGTATCAGCAGTCTCTGCGACGCTACCACGCCCGAGGGGTTCGGTCCCGAGACCTCCAGGTGGGGGACTTGGTACTTTGGCTGCGACAAGACGCCCGAGGGCGCCACAAGTTCACCCCTCCCTGGGAAGGGCCGTTCATCATCCCCAAGATTTTGAAGCCCGGAACATACAAGCTAGCCAACAGTCAAGGCGAGGTCTACAGCAACGCTTGGAACATCCGACAGCTACGTCGCTTTTACCCTTAAGATGTTTTCAAGTCGTTCATATACCTCGTTTTCTATACATACACAAATAGAGTCTAACCGTCAAGGAAGGGTCAGCCTTGCCTCGACAAAGCCTGACCCTCCCTCGGGGCTAGAAGGGGGGAACCCCCTCTGCGTCAAAATTTTCCTCGGAAAAAGTCTTTCTGCCAGAACATCTTTTGCGCTTTTCGACTGCTTCGATAGCGGGATCCTGAAAACGATGGAGTACACGTAAGCGGCAAGGCCGAACGAGCCGAGGGACTCCTACACCTCCGAGATACGGATACCTTACTCATCACCTTCTGCGATAAGTAACTCACGCTCGATAAGCGATTCTGCTGCCGAACAAGTCTTAACGCTCGAAAACTTTTCTGCCAGAACGATTTTTCGTGCCTTCTCGACTATATCGATAACAGAACCCTGCGGACGAGTAAGAGTACACGTAAGCGGCGAGGCTGACCGAGCCGAGGGACTCCTACGCCTCCGGGATACGGATACCTCACTCATCACCTTCCGCGATAAGTAACTCTCACTCGGATAAGTGATTCTGCTACCGACAAACAAGTCCTGATACTCGAAACAAGAGGAAAAGAAACACAGTTTTATAACACGACAACGATATGTTTGGGCCTCGGCGGCCGCAAAAAACATACGCGTACTACAGACAAACTATTCCTGTAGGTTCAGACATCAACAGAGGGAGCAGCAGCACCCTCGGCGTTGTTTCCACCTTCGGCGGGATCTGGCCTGGCCTCGGACGGCGACACGGGCGGAAGGATCTCCACCTTGAAGGAAGATGTCGGCACCGCGCCTGGGCCATCGCAGCCAGGGTCTCCTCCAGGAACCCGGCCCGAGCAGACGGCTCGGCTGGCCGCTCCGTAGCCTCAGCCAGCTGTCCCCCGAGGACATCAGCCTGGCTCACGGCCTCGGAAGCGTAACTTTGAAGATGGTCTCGCTCACGGATGACCCGGCCAGGCTCCGGTCGACGCTGCTGCACCTCCTCGGCCTGGGAAGCCACCTGCTCTTGGGCCGACGAAGCCCCTTTTTGAGCCGACTCCGCATCTGTCCATGCTGACACCGCTGCCTCCGGCTCCGGCTTATCGAAGAGCAACCGAGGGTTCCTTAACTGAGCAAGAGAAGCCTTGAGTGGCAAGGCTGACCGAGCCGAGGGACTCCTACGCCTCTGGGATATGGATACCTCACTCGTCACCTTCCGCGCAAAGCAACTCACACTCGGTTAAGCGGTTCAGCTAGTCGACAGGCGAGTCCTGATGCTCGAAACAAGGGGAAAACACGGCTTCACGCCCAAATACACAGATGTTCAGGCCCCGACAGCCGCAATGAACATACACTGGCACTCAAGGTGCCATTACAAACGGAACTCCGGTTCCACTCCCGTGGGTATGAACAACCTCCACATCGGAGGGCCTGCGGGACGACAAACTCTAGGTGGCTCGCCGCCGACCGCTCCATCAGCAGCGACAACGACCTCCGCTCCGGGCGGCTAAACAGCAGCAGCGATGACCTCAGGGCAGGCGCTGCTGCGACAAGGCCCTCGCCCGCGTCCCCACTCGAGGGGCGAGGACAAGCTATCAAAGCCAAAGAGCCGGAGGTCGGTCCGCGGGTGGCGCTGACGGTCTCGTCGGCGGAGAAACTTTCTCCGGCTGCCACCACCTCAGCACCGACGACGGCAGCCACCTGCCCACCGGCAGATCCCCACTCAAGTCCTCCCGGACGGGCGAGCACCGACCTTAGCGCGGAGGCGTCGTGCCGGAGCGAGGGCAGGACAACCCAAGAACACGAACGCCGCCCTAGTGGCATGCGACGTCTTGGGCAGTCCCCCGGTGCACACGGCGCAACAGCCGCCCGTACGGCGGGTAGACAGCCACACTCCGCCCTAGCGGTGGGAGGTGGCACCGGAAGGCTTAGCCAGAGCCAGCTGAGCCAGTGAGCCAGGCATGCTGGAGCTGACGATGCCTGCGGCCGATCGACCCCGTGTTGTCGAAGTTCGCCCCCTCTGCTAGGCCGGTGAGCGCCCTCTCCCCTGAATGCTGAAGGAAGAGGTGGCTCGCCGTCCCATGCAGAAGGCAGAGCCCTGGCTCGCCTTACTCCCCGCCCCAGCAAGGATGATGAAGATCCTTGAAGCTGAGGGCAGGGCAGAGGCCGCAGCCCGGCTTGCTTCTCCCCACCATTGAACTGGTGGTCACCGTCCTGGGTGACCATTGGTGAGGGAATGCAGTCGGGCTGCCTAATGAAAATCCTTGAAGCCGAGCGATGGCTGAAGGGTGCCAACCTCCGCGAGGTTGCGCTCCTCCCACAACAAGACGAAGGCAACGCGGGCGCTCCCCATCCGGGGCTCAGAAGGTGGAGGGATGCGATGCATGAGGAGAGTGCGAAGGCATGGCTACCGCCCAGGGGGTTGACCCCTTTTTAAAAGGCGGCTCTCCCTCAAGCGTCGCGGACTAAGGGTGCGTTTGGTTGAATGTACAAAGAGGGATGGAATGAGGCGGCCACGTTTTCTATAGTGTTTGGTTGAGAGTCAAGCGGGGGCGAGGTGAACACCGAAGTGATTTTTGGGGGCGGCGTGATCCAAAAAAATCGAGGGGACGGTGGCGCCCCCGACTCATCCTACTTTGACCTCAAACCAAACACACCCTAAGTCTTCACCGACGTGCTCTAGGGTCCTCCCCCTACGACACGGGGGCTGGGTCCCACGCGTCATGCAAGCTGGCCCAGGACAGAAGAAGCCAAACCACCACGCGCAGAGCGTGTAACCGCCCCGCGGTTACAAGCACTCCTCCACTTTCGTCTAAACCAGCGGGTGAAAGGGCGGACCGCCATGCAGGTGGCATGCAACTACACCACGGGGACGCACCCTTTCGACTTCGACGCACCCAACATGGAGGCCCAGGCCCACACGTCATGTAATCGGCGCGCCGGTTACTACGTGCGAAAAACTGCACCACCACTTGCGCCAATACCGCGCCTTCTCGACTGCGGAACCGGTGCCGCGACTCGAGGCAACCCTGCGCATGGCCCAACAGTGCCAACCGAGCACATCGGTCATGGGTCAGTCAGCCACGGGAGAAGGCGTGACAGTCGATATGGCCAAAAGTGGGCCAGCAGTAATGGCGGCAGCAGGCGGGCGGAAGCAGCAGTCAGATCGTCTGCAGGCTCACGTCCCCTCCTGGAGCAGCAGGGGAGCCCTCTCCCACGGCGTGAAGACGACGCGCCCGTGTTCCGTCCCTTGAACGGATCGCGCAACGACTGCACCGCGAACCACCTGTCCCGTCGCATTAACTCCGTGGCAGGGCAGGCGATACCTTTGGCAGGCGAAGCGGGCGACGTTTCACCTCCGCCATGATGACCGTGTCAAAAAAGATGCGCCACATCATTTAAATTTGTATCCTTTTTGAAACTCGCCTAGAGGGGGGGTGAATAGGGCGAATCTGAAATTTACAAACTTAATCACAACTACAAGTCGGGTTAGCGTAAGAAATATAAACGAGTCCGAGAGAGAGGGCGTAAAAACAAATCGTAAGCAAATAAAGAGTGTGACACACGGATTTGTTTTACCGAGGTTCGGTTCTTGCAAACCTACTCCCCGTTGAGGTGGTCACAAAGACCGGGTCTCTTTCAACCATTTCCCTCTCTCAAACGGTCCCTCGGACCGAGTGAGCTTCTCTTCTTAATCAATTGGGAACCAAACTTCCCGCAAGGACCACCACACAATTGGTGTCTCTTGCCTTGATTACAATTAAGATGATCGCAAGAAAGAATGAGAAAAAGAAGCAATCCAAGCGCAAGAGCTCAAATGAACACAACAAATCTCTCTCATTAATCACTAAAGCTTTGTGTGGAATTGGGATAGGATTTGATCTCTTTGGTATGTCTTGTATTGAATGCTAGCTCTTGTAAGTAGTTGGAAGGTGGAAAACTTGGATGACTTGAATGTGGGGTGGTTGGGGATATTTATAACCCCAACCACCAAACTAGTCGTTAGGTGAAGGCTGCTGTCGACGGGCGCACCGGACAGTCCGGTGCGCCACTGGACAGTGTCCGGTGCGCCAGCCACGTCACCCGGTCGTTAGGGTTCGACCGTTGGAGCTCTGAGTGGTGGGGTCGTCTGGCTGTCCGGTGGTGCACCAGACAGGTACTGTAGACTGTCCGGTGCGCCTCTCGCGTGTGCTCTGACTCTGGCGCGCACTGTAGCGCATTAAATGCCTCTGCAGGTGACCGTTGGCGCCGTAGTAGCCGTTGATTCCGCTGCCACACCGGACAGTCCGGTGTGCAACGGACATTGTTCGGTGACTCACCGGACAGTCCGGTGAATTATAGCAGAGCGCCCTTGGAAATTCCCGAAGGTAGCGAGTTTGGCTTCGACCGCCCTGGTGCACCGGACACTGTCCGGTGGCACCCCGGATCGTCCGGTGCGCCAGACCAGGGTGCCTTCCGGGTTGTCTTTTGCTCTATTGTTTGAACCCTTTTCTTGGTCTTTTATTGGCTTATTGTGAACCTTTGGCACCTGTAGAACTTATAGACTAGAGCAAACTAGTTAGTCCAATTATTTGTGTTGGGCAATTCAACCACCAAAATCAATTAGGAAATAGGTGTAAGCCTAATTCCCTTTCAATCTCCCACTTTTTGGTGATTGATGCCAACATAAACCAAAGAAAGTATAGAAGTGCATAATTGAACTAGTTTGCATAATTGTAAGTGCAAAGGTTACTTAGAATTGAGCCAATATAAATTCATAAGATATGCATGGATTGTTTCTTTTATTTTTAACATTTTGGACCACGCTTGCACCACATGTTTTGTTTTTGCAAATTCTTTTGTAAATTCTTTTCAAAGTTCTTTTGCAAATAGTCAAAGGTAAATGAATAAGATTTTGAGAAGCATTTTCAAGATTTGAAATTTTCTCCCCCTGTTTCAAATGTTTTTCCTTTGACTTAAACAAAACTCCCCCTCAATGAAATCCTCCTCTTAGTGTTCAAGAGTGTTTTAAGATATCAATTTGAAAATTAGTTTTAAAACAAAGTTTTAAAATTAGGTGGTGGTGCGGTCCTTTTGCTTTGGGCTGATACTTTCTCCCCCTTTGGCATGAATCGCCAAAAACAGATACTTAGAGTGAAATATAAGCCATTTTAACTACTTTCTCCCCCTTTGGTAAAATAATATATGAGTGAAGATTATACCAAAGACGAAGAGATGCCCGGAGCGACGGCGAAGGATGAGTTATGAGTGGAGTGGAAGCCTTTGTCTTCGCCGAATACTCCAATTCCCTTTCAATACACCTATGACTTGGTTTGAAATTCACTTGAAAACACATTAGTCATAGGATATATAAAAGAGACATGATCAAAGGTATAATAATGAGCTATGTAGGCAAGACATCAAAAGAAGTTCCTAGAATCAAGAATATTTAGCTCATGCCTTAGTTTGTTAAAAGTTTGTTAATTAAGTGGCTTGGTAAAGATATCGGCTAATTGATCCTTAGTGTTAATATATGCAATCTCGATATCTCCCTTTTGTTGGTGATCCCTTAGAAAATGATACCGAATGGCTATGTGTTTAGTGTGGCTATGCTCAACGGAATTATCCGCCATGCGGATTGCACTCTCATTATCACATAGAAGAGGAACTTTGGTTAATTTGTAACTGTAGTCCCTAAGGGTTTGCCTCATCCAAAGTAGTTGCGTGCAACAATGGCCTGCGGCAATATACTCAGCTTCGGCGGTAGAAAGAGCTACAGAATTTTGCTTCTTTCAAGCCCAAGACACCAAAGATCGTCCCAAGAACTGGCAAGTCCCCGATGTGCTCTTTCTATTAATCTTACAACCTGCCCAATCGGCATCCGAATAACCAATTAAATCAAATGTGGATCCCCGAGGGTACCAAAGCCCAAACTTAGGAGTATGAACTAGATATCTCAAGATTCGTTTTACGGCCGTAAGGTGAGTTTCCTTAGGGTCGGCTTGGAATCTTGCACACATGTATACGGAAAGCATAATGTCTGGTGGAGATGCACATAAGTAGAGTAAAGAGCCTATCATCGACCGGTATACCTTTTGATCGACGGATTTACCTCCCGTGTCGAGGTCGAGATGCCCATTGGTTCCCATGGGTGTCTTGATGGGCTTGGCATCCTTCATCCCAAATTTGTTTAGAATGTCTTGAGTATACTTCGTTTGGCTAATGAAGGTGCCCTCTTGGAGTTGCTTCACTTGAAATCCTAAGAAGTACTTCAACTCCCCCATCATTGACATCTCGAATTTCTGTGTCATGATCCTACTAAATTCTTCACATGTAGATTCGTTAGTAGACCCAAATATAATATCATCAACGTAAATTTAGCATACAAACAAATCATTGTCAAGAGTTTTAGTAAATAGAGTAGGATCGGCTTTTCCGACTTTGAAGCCATTAGCAATAAGGAAATCTCTTAGGCATTCATACCATGCTCTTGGGGCTTGCTTGAGCCCATAAAGCGCCTTAGAGAGCCTATAGACATGGTTAGGATACTCACTATCTTCAAAGCCGGGAGGTTGCTCAACATAGACCTCTTCCTTGATTGGTTCATTGAGGAAGGCACTCTTCACGTCCATTTGGTAAAGCTTGAAGCCATGGTAAGTAGCATAGGCTAATAATATACGAATTGACTCAAGCCTAGCTACGGGTGCATAGGTTTCACCAAAATCCAAACCTTCGACTTGTGAGTATCCCTTGGCCACAAGTAGAGCTTTGTTCATTGTCACCACACCATGCTCATCTTGCTTGTTGCGGAAGACCCATTTGGTTCCTACAACATTTTGATTAGGACGTGGAACTAAATGCCATACCTCGTTCCTAGTGAAGTTGTTGAGCTCCTCTTGCAACGCCACCACCCAATCCGAATCTTGTAGTGCTTCCTCTACCTTGTGTGGCTCAATAGAGGAAACAAAAGAGTAATGCTCACAAAAATGTGCAACACGAGATCTAGTGGTTACCCCCTTATGAATGTCGCCGAGGATGGTGTCGACGGGGTGATCTCGTTGGATTGCTTGGTGGACTCTTGGGTGTGGCGGTCTTGGTTCTTCATCCTCCTTATCTTGATCATTTGTATCTCCCCCTTGATTATGGCCGTCATCTTGAGGTGGCTCATTTTCTTGATTTTCTCCTTTATCATTTTGAGCCTCATCCTCATCTCGAGTTGGTGGAGATGCTTGTGTTGAGGAGGATGGTTGATCTTGTGCATTTGGAGGCTCTTCGGATTCCTTAGGACACACATCCCCAATGGACATGTTCCTTAGTGCGATGCACAGAGCCTCTTCATCACTTATCTCATCAAGATCAACTTGCTCTACTTGAGAGCCGTTAGTCTCATCAAACATAACGTCACAAGAAACTTCAACTAGTCCAGAGGACTTGTTAAAGACTCTATATGCCCTTGTGTTTGAGTCATATCCTAGTAAAAAGCCTTCTACAGTCTTAGGAGCAAATTTAGATTTTCTACCTCTTTTAACAAGAATGAAGCATTTGCTACCAAAGACTCTAAAATATGAAATATTGGGCTTTTTACCAGTTAGGAGTTCGTATGATGTCTTCTTGAGGATTCGGTGTAGATACAACCAGTTGATGGCGTAGTAGGCGGTGTTGACCGCCTCGACCCAAAACCGATTCGAAGTCTTGTATTCATCAAGCATGGTTCTTGCCATGTCCAATAGAGTTCTATTCTTCCTCTCCACCACACCATTTTGTTGTGGGGTGTAGGGAGAAGAGAACTCATGCTTGATGCCCTCCTCCTCAAGAAAGCCTTCAATTTGAGAGTTCTTGAACTCCGTCCCGTTGTCGCTTCTTATTTTCTTGATCCTTAAGCCGAACTCGTTTTGAGCCCGTCTCAAGAATCCCTTTAAAGTTTCTTGGGTATGAGATTTTTCCTGCAAAAAGAACACCCAAGTGAAGCGAGAATAATCATCCACAATAACTAGACAGTTCTTACTCCCGCCGATGCTTATATAAGCTATCGGGCCGAATAGGTCCATGTGTAGGAGCTCGAGTGGCCTATCAGTCGTCATGATGTTCTTATGTGGATGATGAACACCAACTTGCTTCCCCGCTTGGCATGCGCTACAAATACTGTCTTTCTCAAAATGAACATTTGTTAATTCTAAAATGTGCTCTCCCTTTAAAAGCTTATGAAGATTCTTCATCCCAACGTGGGCTAGTCGGCGGTGCCAGAGCCAACCCATGTTAGTCTTAGCAATTAAGCAAGTGTCGAGTTCAGCTCTATCAAAATCTACCAAGTATAGCTTACCCTCTAACACTCCCTTAAATGCTATTGAATCATCACTTCTTCTAAATACAGTGACACCTACATCAGTGAAAAGACAGTTGTAGCCCATTTGACATAATTGCGAAACGGAAAGCAAATTGTAATCTAAAGAGTCTACAAGAAAAACATTTGAAATGGAATGGTCAGGTGATATAGCAATTTTACCCAAACCTTTGACCAAACCTTGGTTTCCATCCCCGAATGTGATAGCTTGTTGAGGATCTTGGTTTTTCTCGTAGGAGAACATTTTCTTCTCCCCTGTCATGTGGTTTGTGCACCCGCTGTCGATTATCCAACTTGAGCCCCCGGATGCATAAACCTACAAAACAAGTTTAGTTCTTTATTTTAGGTACCCAAACTGTTTTGGGTCCTTTGACATTAGATACAAAAACTTTGGGTACCCAAACACAAGTCTTTGATCCCTTGTGTTTGCCCCCAACAAACTTGGCAACTACCTTGCCGGATTTATTAGCCAAAACATAAGATGCATCAAAAGTTTTAAATGAGATGCTAGGTTCATTTGATGCACTAGGAGTTTTCTTCTTAGGCAATTTTGCATGGGTTGATTGCCTAGAACTAGATGTCTCACCCTTAAACATAAAAGCATGATTTGGGCCAGAGTGAGACTTCCTAGAGTGAATTCTCCTAATCTTGCTCTTGGGATAACCAGCAGGGTACAAAATGTAACCCTCGTTATCCTGAGGCATGGGAGCCTTGCTCTTAACAAAGTTAGATAATTTTTTAGGAGGGGCATTAAGTTTGACATTGTCTCCCTTTTGAAAGCCAATGTCATCCTTGATGCCAGGGCGTCTCCCTCTATAGAGCATGCTTCTAGCAAATTTAAATTTTTCGTTTTCTAGTTCATGCTCGGCAATTTTAGCATTTAATATTGCTATATGATCATTTTGTTGTTTAATTAAAGCCATATGATCATGAATAGCATCAATGTCAACATCTCTACATCTAGTGCAAATAGAAACATGCTCAACGGTAGATGTAGAGGGTTTGCAAGTTTTTAGTTCAACAATCTTAGCATGTAAAATATCATTTTCACTTCTAAGATCGGAAATAGAAGTATTGCAAACGTCTAAGTCTTTAGCCTTAGCAAGCAATTTTTCATTCTCAATCCTAAGGCTAGCAAGAGAAACATTCAATTCATCAATCTTAGCAAGTAAATCGACATTATCATCTCTAGGATTAGGAATTGAAGTATCACAAACATTAGAATTAACCTTAGCAATTAATTGAGCATTTTCATTTCTAAGGTTGGCAATAGTATCATGACAAGTGCTTAGCTCACTAGATAATTTTTCACATTTTTCTACTTCTAGAGCGTAAGCATTTTTAACCTTAACATGCTTCTTGTTTTCCTTAATTAGGAAGTCCTCTTGAGAGTCCAAGAGATCATCCTTCTCATGAATAGCACTAATTAATTCATTTAATTTTTCCTTTTGTTGCATGTTGAGGTTGGCAAAAAGAGTACGCAAATTATCCTCCTCATCACTAGCATTATCCTCATCACTAGAGGTTTCATATTTAGTGGAGGATCTTGATTTTACCTTCTTCTTTTTGCCGTCATTTGCCATGAGGCACTTGTGGCCAACGTTGGGGAAGAGGAGTCCCTTGGTGACGGCGATGTTGGCGGCGTCCTCGTCGGAGGAGGAGTCGGTGGAGCTCTCGTCGGAGTCCCACTCGCGGCACACATGGGCATCACTGCCCTTCTTCTTGTAGTACCTCTTCTTCTCCTTTCTTCTCCCCTTCTTGTCGTCGCCCATGTCACTATCACTAGATAATGGACATTTAGCAATGAAATGACCGGGCTTACCACATTTGTAGCAAACTTTCTTGGAGCGGGGCTTGTAATCTTTCCCCCTCCTTTGTTTGAGGATTTGACGGAAGCTCTTGATGATGAGCGCCATCTCCTCATTGTCGAGCTTTGAGGCATCGATTGGTTGTCTACTTGATGTAGACTCCTCCTTCTTTTCCTCCGTCGCCTTGAATGCGACCGATTGTGGCTCGGACGTGGAGGGGCCATCAAGCTCGTTGATCTTCTTTGAGCCTTTGATCATCAATTCAAAGCTCACAAAATTCCCGATTACTTCCTCGAGGGTCATTAGTGTATATCTAGGATTACCACGAATTAATTGAACTTGAGTAGGGTTAAGAAAAACGAGTGATCTAAGAATAACCTTAACCACTTCGTGGTCATCCCATTTTTTGCTCTCGAGGTTGCGCACTTGGTTCACCAAGGTTTTGAGCCGGTTGTACATGTCTTGTGGCTCCTCCCCTTGGCGAAGACGGAAGCGACCGAGCTCCCCCTCGATCGTTTCCCGCTTGGTGATCTTGGTCACCTCATCTCCTTCGTGCGCGGTTTTTAGCACGTCCCAAATCTCCTTAGCACTCTTCAACCCTTGCACCTTATTATACTCCTCTCGACTTAGAGAGGCGAGGAATATAGTTGTGGCTTGGGAGTTGAAATGTTGGATTTGGGCCACTTCGTCCTCATCATAATCTTCATCCCCTACAGATGGTACCTGTACACCAAACTCAACAACATCCCATATACTTTTGTGGAGTGAGGTTAGGTGATATCGCATCATATCACTCCACCTAGCATAATCTTCACCATCAAAGATTGGTGGTTTGCCTAATGGGACGGACAGTAAAGGCATATGTTTAGGAATGCGAGGATAGCGTAGGGGGATCTTACTAAACTTCTTGCGCTCATGGCGCTTAGAAGTAATGGATGGCGCGTCGGAGCCGGAGGTGGAAGGTGATGAAGTATCGGTCTCGTAGTAGACCACCTTCCTCATCTTCTTTTTCTTGTCGCCACTCCGATGCGACTTGTGGGAAGAGGATTTCTTCTCCTTCCCCTTCCCTTTGTTGCGGGACTCTTCCGATGAAGCCTTCCCGTGGCTTGTAGTGGGCTTATCGCCGGTCTCCATTTCCCTCTTGGCGTGATATCCCGACATCACTTCGAGCGGTTAGGCTCTAATGAAGCACCGAGCTCTGATATCAATTGAAACTCGCCTAGAGGGGGGGTGAATAGGGCGAATCTGAAATTTATAAACTTAATCACAACTACAAGCCGGGTTAGCGTAAGAAATATAAACGAGTCCGAGAGAGAGGGCGTAAAAACAAATCGTAAGCGAATAAAGAGTGTGACACACGGATTTGTTTTACCGAGGTTCGGTTCTTGCAAACCTATTCTCCATTGAGGTGGTCACAAAGACCGGGTCTCTTTCAACCCTTTCCCTCTCTCAAACGGTCCCTCGGACCGAGTGAGCTTCTCTTCTCAATCAATTAGGAACCAAACTTCCCGCAAGGACCACCACACAATTGGTGTCTCTTGCCTTGATTACAATTAAGATGATCGCAAGAAAGAATGAGAAAAAGAAGCAATCCAAGCGCAAGAGCTCAAATGAACACAACAAATCTCTCTCACTAATCACTGAAGCTTTGTGTGGAATTGGGAGAGGATTTGATCTCTTTGGTGTGTCTTGTATTGAATGCTAGCTCTTGTAAGTAGTTGGAAGGTGGAAAACTTGGATGACTTGAATGTGGGGTGGTTGGGGAGTATTTATAACCCCAACCACCAAACTAGCCGTATGTTGAAGGCTGCTGTCGACGGGCGCACCAGACAGTCCGGTGCGCCACCGGACAGTGTCCGGTGCGCCAGCCACGTCACTCGGCCGTTAGGGTTCGACCGTTGGAGCTCTGCGTGGTGGGGTCGCCTGACTGTCCGGTGGTGCACCGGACAGGTACTGTAGACTGTACGGTGCTCCTCCCGCGCGTGCTCTGACTCTGGCGCGCACTGTAGCGCATTAAATGCCTCTGCAGGTGACCGTTGGCGCCGTAGTAGCCGTTGCTTCCGCTGGCACACCAGACAGTCTAGTGTGCACCGGACATTGTCCGGTGACTCACCGGACAGTCCGGTGAATTATAGCGGAGCGCCCTTGGAAATTCCCGAAGGTAGCGAGTTTGGCTTCGACCGCCCTAGTGCACCGGACACTGTCCGGTGGCACACCGGACAGTCCGGTGCGCCAGACCAGGGTGCCTTCTGGGTTGACTTTTGCTCTATTGTTTGAACCCTTTTCTTGGTCTTTTTATTGGCTTATTGTGAACCTTTGGCACCTGTAGAACTTATAGACTAGAGCAAACTAGTTAGTCCAATTATTTGTGTTGGGCAATCCAACCACCAAAATCAATTAGGAAATAGGTGTAAGTCTAATTCTCTTTCACTTTTCTTCTCCCCTTTCTCTCTCTTGCTACAGGGACCGGGAAAGGGGATATTTCGAAAGGGATCCTTCTCCGCGAAGGAAGCGGGCCCCGAGCCCTCCTACTAATCAGGGGTTCGAAGGCTGGCCCCTCGGAAGGGTTCGACAGCCGCCCCAGAGCACTCGGGCTTCAGGCTCATTACTGATCAGAGGTTCGAAGGCTGGCCCCTCGGAAGGGTTCAACAACCGCCTCAGACCACTCGGGCTCCACGCCCACTACTGATCAGGGGTTCGAAGGCTGGCCCCCTAAGGGTTCGACAGCCGCCCCAGAACACGCAGAGCGAGGGATGACTCTGGGTACGTCCGATACATGGCCGAGGCTCGGGCTACGCTCCCGAGGTACCCTAGGACATTTCCGAGATCAGCAGGAGCGATTCTGTAACGGAATCCCATCAGAGGGAGACATCGAGCCCTCGGACCCTATCAAACGGGACCGGGTCCGGCAAATCACCTGCAAGTACTTTTGGAGCGCGCCTCTGGGCCACTAGCCGACCCTTATCGAACGGGGCACGGGCGTCCACTCGGATCACCCGTTAGCAACTCACTGGAGACACCATGTTCGGCGCCCCCAGGGGCAACATGGCGCTTTCCCCCCTCCTCCTTGCGGAAAGGCGACGAAGGGGCGTATGATAAAAGCCGAGTCAGTCCTCGATCGTCCCCTCGCTCTGTGCAGAGGCTCGGGGGCTGCTCTCGCAAACCTGGCTCCGGCCAAACCGTTGACAGCGTCAACAAACCAACCCAAGAACTCGGAACCTGACCATGCACCCGGGCTAGATCAGATCGCATGAGGGAACAACCAGACCGGCCGAGGCAACACGAAAGGCATTAAGACCTCAGAGGAGTCAAACCACTCCTCCGAGGCCTCGGGGGCTACACCCGGCGGGTGCGCTCGCACGCACCCACCGGAACAAAATGTATCCAAGAAAGGTCGGTCCCCTTGCAAAAAAGTGCGACAAAGCCGCCAAGCGAGTACCAACACTCCCTTTGAGGCTCGAGGGCTACTGTCGGGGACCATAATTAGGGGTACCCCTAAGACTCCTAAACTCGGCTGGTAATCACCATCAGCACAAGCTGCAGAGCCTGATGGGCGCAATCCAGGTCAAGGCTCAGTCCACTCAAGGGACGCGATCTCGCCTCGCCCGAGCCCAGCCTCGGGCAGAAACAGTAGACCCAGGCGGATTCACGCCTCGCCCGAGGGCCTCCTCAAGCAACGGGCGCACCCTCGACTCGCCCGAGGCCCAGCTCGGGCAGGCTTTGCAGTGAAGCAACCTTGGCCAGATCGCCGCGCCAACCGACCGTATCGCAGGTGAAAGGGAATTAGGCTTACACCTATTTCCTAATTGGTTTTGGTGGTTGAATTGCCCAACACAAATAATTGGACTAACTAGTTTACTCTAGTCTATAAGTTCTACAGGTGCCAAAGGTTCACAATAAGCCAATAAAAAGACCAAGAAAAGGGTTCAAACAAAGAGAGCAAGGGATAACCGAAGGCTGCCCTGGTCTGGCGCACCGGACTATCTGGTGCACCACCGGACAGTGTCCGGTGCACCAGGGGACTCCAGGCTGAACTCCTCACCTTCGGGAATTCTCAGAGGCGCTCCGCTATAATTCACTGGCCTGTCCGGTGCACCACCAGACAGTGTCCGGTGCCCCAAAGGAGAGCAACTCTGAACTCGCCAGCTTCGGGAATCCGCTCTGCTATAATTCACCGGACTATCCGGTGTAACAGCGGAGCAACGACTACTTCACGCGCAACGGTCGACTGCAACGCATTAAATGCGCGCCTGCGCGCGCAGAGGGACAGAGCACGCGCGGGTGGCACACCGGACAGCCTACAGGGCATGTCCGGTGCACCACCGGAGAGCCAGGTGGGCCCACAAGTCAGAGCTCCAACGGTCGGAACCCAACGGCCAGGTGACGTGGCTGACGCACCGGACAGTGTCCGGTGGCGCACCGGACTGTCCGGTGCGCCCGTCGACAGCAGCCTTCACCAAACGGCTAGTTTGGTGGTTGGGGTTATAAATACCCCCAACCACCCCACATTCAAGTCATCCAAGTTTTCCACCTTCCAACTACATTACAAGAGCTAGCATTCGATACAAGACACACCAAAGAGATCAAATACTCTCCCAACTCCACACAAAGCTTTAGTGATTAGTGAGAGAGATTTGTTGTGTTCATTTGAGCTCTTGCGCTTGGATTGCTTCTTTTTCTCATTCTTTCTTGCGATCATCTCAATTGTAATCAAGGCAAGAGACACCAATTGTGTGGTGGTCCTTGCGGGGAAGTTTGGTTCTCGTTTGATTGAGAAGAGAAGCTCACTCGGTCCGAGGGACCGTTTGAGAGAGGGAAAGGGTTGAAAGAGACCCGGTCTTTGTGACCACCTCAACGGAGAGTAGGTTTGCAAGAACCGAACCTCGGTAAAACAAATCCGTGTGTCACACTCTTTATTCGCTTGCGATTTGTTTTGCGCCCTCTCTCTCGGACTCATTATTATTTCTAACGCTAACCCGGCTTGTAGTTGTGATTAAGTTTGTAAATTTCAGATTCGCCCTATTCACCCCCCCCCTTTAGGCGACTTTCAGCAGGAGCATTCAATGCAAGGATCGCCTGACACCTTATCCTGACGCACGTTCCTCAGTCGACAGGACCGAAGTGACCACAGCCACTTCGCCCCTCCACTGACTGACCTGACAGGGAAACAGCGCCGCCTGCCCTACTCCGACTCCTGTGCCACCCGCCAGGGTGAGGCTGACAGCAGCTAAGTCCAACCTCGGACGCCACAGGAAGCTTCGCCTTGCCCGACCCCAGGGCTCGGACCCCGCCTCGGCCTCGGAAGGCGGTCTCCGCCTCGCCCGACCCCAGGGCTCGGACTCAACCTCGACCTCGGAAGGCGGTCTCCGCCTCGCCCGACCCCAGGGCTCGGACTCAACCTCGACCTCAGGAGGAATCGCGTCCTTGCCCGACCCCAGCCTCGGCCTCAGGAGGAGTCTCCGCCTCGCCCGACCTTGGGCTCGGACCGACCACGCCACAAGGGGGATCATCATTACCCTACCCCTAGCTAGCTTAAGCTACGGGGAACAAGACCGGCGTCCCATCTAGCTCGCCCCGGTAAATAAGTAATGATGGCACCCCGCATGCGCCCATGACGACGGCGGTTCTCAGCCCCTTATGGAAGCAAGGAGACGTCAGCAAGGTCCCGCCAGCCCCGACAGCTGTGCTTCTACAGGGCTCAAGCGCTCCTCCGACGGCCACGACATCGCATGCACAGGGCTCTAGCACCTCTCCGACAACCACGTTGGCATGTACATAAGGCTCTAGCTCCTCTCTGCCGGACACGTTAGCATATTGCTACACCCCTCATTGTACACCTGGACCCTCTCCTTACATCTATAAAAGGAAGGTCCAGGGCCCTCGTACGAAAAAGGTGGCCGCGCGGGAGGATGGGCTGACGAACAGGCTCTCTCCTTCCCTCGCGAACGCTTGTAACCCACTACTACAAGCGCATCCGCCCTGGGCGCAGGACAACACGCAGCCGCGGTCCCCCCCCTTGTGTTCCGTCTCGCGCCGACCCATCTAGGCTGGGACATGCAGCGACAATTTACTCGTCGGTCCAGGGACCCCCGAGGTCGAAACGCCGACAATATGGCAATGGTTACAACAACTGTATGTTAGAAGGATATCAAGGTATGGTTGTTCATTTCTGCTTTATTTTTTCCTATCATGTATTTCCTTTTTGTGTGTTATAGTCATGAATCAGCTCCCTGCCAATGAAGTTGATTTACACTTATTTCTGATACTAAAATTACAGCGGTGAACTTTGTTAAGTTTCTTCAATATTCTGTGCACCAAACAGATAATTTCGTATTGTGTAACAAAGTCAGGTGGATGTTTCCCTTCATTTTGTTTTATATCTAACTACTGTTATCATTCTTTGAGATAAGAACTAAGTCTGATTAAGATATTGTTATAGTACTGATTATGATTGTACTCATATATACATAACAAATACATACATAGATAAGAGATTATGAGCCCGATTGGATTTACAATCGAACTTTCTACATGCCATGCTTTGTGGACCTGCTTTGTGACATAACTCATCTATTGATCTTTTACTGACAGCACATACTTGTATTAGATTGTGACATAACAAATACATACATACATACCTTTGTTTTTGTCTCACAGCGCACATCCAGTTGTTGTAGCCTGAGTGTGAGATGCCCAGCTACACGCTTGTCGACGAACCAAGGCATGCAGTGGCATCCTGGCTCAAGCACGCTGTCAAACTTGCCAAACTTCTCCCTGATGGCCACAGTCGACTGGTCAACTTGAACACAGCAGCACAGGTTGTCCATAGCTGAAGTCAACGGATCACTTCTGCTGGCAGTGCCACCTGAACATTTCATCATAAACCATAAGGCCCAATAGTTGCCGGTTACTAATAGTGTGAATAAGCACTGCAACTGAGATTAATAAAACGATAACAGCTAAAGAAACATCTAAACACCTCCATCAAGTAAATTCTTTCACAGATGCTGAATAATTCCATCTCCATGCGGCAGTATTTTCAATTCAGGAACCAAAATCTTATTGTAAAGTAACTAAGCAAGATAATTTTGAAGCATTTGCAAACATGACAGGACTTGGAAGAACAGTTATTGTTGCATACACACCACACACATAGAGAGAGAGGCACGGTCGGTCAGAGCAGAATGAAGATTGGAAGAATGCAGGAAGAGAAGAGAACCTGCCCTGGTTGAAGACCCTGATGGTGTTGTTTGTGAGGCAGTGGCGGCGACGTGTAGGCACCCATGCCGCTCCCGCCGTCGCTCGAGCTGGACCTGTTCCACCACGCGGCGGCCGAGGGCAAGGGCACCGCCGCTGTACGCTTCCCTTTCGGCAGCATCCCCGTTACACACTCGTACTATTTTTTTGGGCAGGCCGCAGCCGCCGCGGAAGCAGGGTGCCGTGTGCTCAAGCTGGCGTTGGCGGTCACCGTGGTGCAAAGGACTCGGACTGCTCTTCGGTAGTGGATTTGTCCGTCGTCACCGGCCGCTGTGTCGGCGAGGAAGCCCGCCGTGTTCGATCTCGACCTGAACTACTTACCGCCGACGGAGGCGGGAGCATAGTCACCGGAGCTTTTAATGATTACCTATCTGTTAGTTTCTTTCTTCGCCTTTTTCCCGGTAGAGGAAAATTCGGTACTACGCTGAGAGACGCTCTTGTCCGACAGAGGACCACGAATATTTTTGTAAATAGTTTTTGCGCCGGGACCTTGCTTTAGCTGATGATGAAAACTCTATTGGTTCTGTTGCAACGTTGTTGACGCCTTTTCGGAGCGCCAAATACTCAAGAAGAACCGGCGGCGGTGCTCTCTGCACAGGGGCGGACGGTCCGCGCGCGGGGCTGGACGGTCCGCGACCTGGCGCGAGGCGGCGGTGCTCTCTGGTCAAGCGCGGACGGTCCGCGGCCTGGGGCCGGACGGTCCGCGACCTGGTGCAGGAGCTCGGGTTCCCTGCCTGACGGCCGGACGGTCCGCGCCCTAGGGCCAGACGGTCCGCGCGTGCGCAGGGGCGGCGGAAATCGCCGGCGGCGGCCTGGATCTCGCTCCCGGGAGGGACCCCGTCGGGGAGGAGAGATCCTAGGGGTTGCCTAGGCTCGGGCCGGCCGACCTAGACTCCTCCAATCGGCGTAGAGTCGAAGAGAGGCGGAGAATTTGGGGATTGAGAGGCTAAACCTAAACTAGACTAGAACTACTCCTAGGATAAAATGTGAATAAAAGTTGTATTGATTCGATTGTTCCTTACAAATCGGCCGTAGGCCTCTCTTTTTATAGAGGAGGGGGGCTGGACCCTTTACACGACCGGATTCCGAGCTAATTCCGCGGATATAGCTAACAAACATAGCACAAAACTCGGAACCCTAATCTATTCTGCGCGTGCGCGGACCGTCCGGCCCACAGGCGCGGACCGTCCGCACCTCATTTTGGTGCTCAACATATGCCCCCCTGCCTTTTGGTGGAGCTGAGCAAACCAAAAGCAAATAACTCGATGAGATTACATCGGTTCTCTTAGGCATCTTGCCACATACTAGGATGATACTGTTTGAGGAAACGCCCATTCAAAGCCTTAGGCAAATCCTTGCCTTGTAATGTTTGTAGCAAATAGGCGTTGCCAGACATCACCTGTTTTACTTTATAAGGACCCTCCCAGCTTGGTGACCATTTCCCGAACTTCCGGTCCTTATTCCTTAGAGGCAGAATAGTCTTCCACACCAGGTCCCCTACTTGAAATGATTTTGCTTTGACCTTCTTGTTGTAGGCCCTGGCTACCATGATCTTGTCCTTTTCTATTGCTCCCAAAGCTATCATCCTCTTGTCGGTCACCTCATCAATATTATCCATCATTGAATTATAATAATCAGTAGCATTTAAATCATTTTGTCTGGCGAACCTGACAGCATTCAAACTTATCTCCACAGGCAACACTGCTTCCTGCCCATAGACAAGCTCAAAAGGAGACACTTGAGTAGCCCTATGTTTAGATATCCTATGAGCCCATAAAGCTTCAGACAAAATCTTATGCCAATGTTTAGGATTATCAGATATCTTCTTTTTTATCAAATTAATCAATGTCCTATTACTAGACTCGGCCTGTCCATTGGCCTGAGCATAATATGGAGATGAATTAAGCAGCTTAATTCTGTATAATTCAGCAAATTCACGTACCTCCTTTGACATGAAAGAAGTACCTTGATCTGTAGTTAAGGTCTGGGGAATGCCGAATCTATGAATAATATGCTCAGTTATAAACTCAATTACCTCCTTGTGTGTCATGTTCTTTAGAGCAACGACTTCAGTCCATTTGGTGAAGTAGTCAGTGGCAACTAACACAAACCGATGCCCCTTTGAGGATGAAGGATGAATTTCTCCAATAAAGTCTAATCCCCATCCTCTGAACGGCCAAGGCTTGATGATAGGATGTAATTCGGCTGCAGGGACTAACTGTAGGTCGCCGAATTTTTGACACACTTGGCAACCCTTGTAGTACTTGAAACAATCAGCTATCATACTAGGCTAATAAAAACCAGACCTTCGCAACAACCACTTCATCTTTGGAGCTGATTGATGAGTACCACAAATTCCTTCATGTACTTCGGCCATGGCTAATATAGCATCATCTGGGCCCAAGCACTTAAGCAGGATATCATTGACTGTTCGGCGGTAAAGTTCATCACTCATCAAAACATACTTGAAAGCTGTTCGCCGAATGTTCTTATCTGTCCTTATATTGGGATTTCGTAGATAATTAAGTATAGGTGTCCTCCAATCACTTGCATCGGCCTCATTGTCGGTCGAATTGATCAAAAGAACATTTCTGGTAACCCCGGATGGTCCGGCGTCATCACGCGGACGGTCCGCGACCTGGGATTTTGGCTTTGCACCGGTTATCAGATTTTCAGTTTTGTGAAACTTTCCTCTCTTTATCCGATAACCTGATGCATCTTGTGCCAAACCGTTAGCTCTATGATTCTCAACTCTAGAGATATGCCGAATACTGAATTCGTCAAAAGAATGAATTATGCTCCAACATTTCTCAAGGTAACTATTTAGAGTACCATCAAAACATTGATATTCTTCTAACACTTGTTGGACAATCAGCTGAGAATCACCAAATACCTTCACATGTTTTACTCCCATACCATTTAAAAGTTCTAAGCCGAATAGGAGGGCCTCATATTCAGCTTGATTATTAATGCAATAAGTTTTCAATCGGCTAGAGAAGTCAAAGGAGACGTTACTTGGTGAAACAAGCACAATGCCAATTCCTTGCCCTTCATTGCAAACCGATCCATCAAAATATAAAGTCCAAGGAGTAATAGTGAGGTATGACATGTCTAGTTCATGAATATCATTAACCCGATGTTCTACAATGAAATCCGCTATGACTTGGCCCTTCATAGATTTCAATGGTTCATAGGCCAAGTCATATTCTACGAGTGCATAAGCCCACTTACCAATTCTACCACTCATAATTGGGTTATGCAACATGTATTTGATCACATCGGCTTGACCAGAAACAGTGCAATGACTAGACAATAAATAACATCTACATTTGGTGCATGCAAAAAACAAGCATAAGCATAACTTTTCAATAAAAGTGTACCTTGTTTCAGCATCCACCAACCTTCGGCTTAGATATGTCACCACATGCTCCTTCCCCTCGGTTTCTTGTGTCAGAACAGCCCCAATGACCTTATCCTCAGCTGCAATGTATAATCGGAATGGTACTCCTGCTCGTGGTGCTTTTAATACGGGAGCCGAAGATAAGTGTTTTTTGATGAGATCAAATGCTTCTTGTTGTTCTGCCCCCCAAGCGAATTCGGCATCATAGCCGAAGAATAGGGGTGAACGCATCAATCTTCCCGGCTAGGTTAGAAATAAACCTTCGTAAATAATTCACCTTGCCGAGAAACCTCTGTACCTCGACCTTACAGGTCGGAGGTCCCACATTCCGAATAGACTTGATTCGGTCAGGGTCTATTTCTATACCATGTTCATGTATGACAAATCCTAAAAACTTACCAGCCGACACTCCAAAAGCACATTTACGTGGGTTCATTTTCAAACCATACTGACGCATTTTATCAAAGGCTTTGCGCAAATCAGCTATATGAGAACTAAACTCAGCCGATTTGACTACAATATCATCAATGTAAACTTCCACAGTGTTTCCTAACAATTCATGGAAGATCAAATTCATAGCCCTCTGATAAGTAGCACCAGCATTTTTCAGACCAAATGTCATGACAACCCATTCAAATAAACCAATGAAGCCTGGACATATAAAGGCCGTTTTAGACGCATCTTCTTCGGCCATGAAAATCTGATTATATCCGGCATTACCATCAAGAAAGCTAATAATTCTATTTCCTGATGCATTATTGATTAATGTGTCGGCTATGGGCATGGGATATTCGTCTTTAGGAGTTGCTCTATTTAAATTGCGAAAATCAATGCATACTCTAAGTTTACCTGACTCCTTCTCCACCGGCACAATATTGGAGACCCATTCTGCGTATCTGCAAGGTCTGATAAAATCAGCTTCTAGCAGCCGGTGGATTTCGTCCTTGATGCGTGGGAGAAGATCTGGACGAAATGTTCTAGCTCTTTGCTTGAAAGGTCTGAAACCAGATTTAATAGGCAGCCGATGCTCTACGATCTCTCGGCTTAATCCATGCATTTCAGTATAATTCCAAGCAAAGCAATCTGAATATTCCTTCAATAGACCGATCATCTCATCTCTAGGATCGGTCTCCAGGGTCTTGTTTACAAAAGTCGGCCTTGGAGTTTTACCATCTCCTATGTCAATCTCCTCCAAAGGATCGGCCGATGTAAACCCCTGTCCTAGTTTATCAAGATCTCTGAATTCCTCTATTATGTTTCCCACAGAGGAATTAGAAGATCTTTGTGTGACGGCGGACTCTCCGGTCTCGGGGACCAGTGTGGCGGAACCGCCCGAATTATTCCAACTTAAGTGTCCAAGTCCCGCCTTAGAGGCTAGACCACACTTAAATGGGAATAACCCGTCAATCCCTCGGATCTAGTCCGACGCGGCCACTGACAGGATCAAGTACCACAATCTCACTCGAAGGTGAGTCACAGAGCAAATACAATAAAGCATAAAACCATACATGTCACAATGTTAAATTATTACATCGCCATCATCATCATCGGAGTTTTTGCAAAAGTAACCATCATTGTTCGAAGTGCAGCGGAATAAAACTATCGATAATTAAACAGAGAGATGGGGAAGCCTGTCCCATCACTCCTCATGCTCCTCCTCAGCCGAGGCAGGGTCCCACTCAACAGTCCAACCCGGTGGCAAGGTGGACGGCCAAGTTATCCCAGCAACCGTCTCCTCCAGAGAACCTGTAAAAATTATGCCACAAGCAAGGCTGAGTATACTAATACTCAGCTAGACTTACCCGGTGTGAGGAGTCTACTCCTCTACCTCTAGACATGCAGCTGTTTGGCTGTGGGGTTTGGTTGCCAAAAGCACTAGCTGAGTTTCTACATCAAAGTTTTAACTTAGTCAAAGTTAAGTGTGACTCTCTTAAGGCTAAAAATGGACTATCTACTCATACATGGTAGCAAGCATTATTAACAATCAACATCTGATCTCAACTCATCATACTTCCACTTATTACTCAATGCAGTACAATGGATCAAGCAGTCTCATTAGCTGCGAGAAGCAGACGATTCGAATCGAGTTTTTATCCTTGCAAGGTAAACCTAAACACACGACATGTAGGGGCACTCCGTCCCCACACACATCAACCGTCCCCATCGATTCCCTGGCAACAGATCAGGGCTCACCGCCTTGGCGTACAATGCCCCACTGACCCCGACTGGCCGTCGTGCAGTGGCCGCACTTGTACCCACCATAACCGGAATGGGAGACCTCGTCTCAGGTCGCGTGAGGGGTAAAGTCTGCGGGCAGGTTCACTCAGGTACTAGGCTTACCGATTTACCATATTTCTCGGTATGTGTTTAGTAAATTCAAACGCTTGACACAGGTATCCGCACGTTAATCCTTATTCCTTTTTCCATCTTGTAAACAACCAATCCCCATGGATTGTTGTCCACCAACTAGTATCATGACAGTGTGAAAGTGGGTACAATCAATTTCCTGATCTCGCGCGAGTGCTAGAAAAATCACTCGTCTTCTACCGAGATCCTAATTAAATAAATCAACTACTCGACCTGTCATACTAGTATTCATCTCAAAGGGATTCCTGAGATCATGCAACTAGGGTTTCAAACAACTCCTACACCTAAGTGCACAATCAAACCTACAATCATTAAGTGAAGTAAAATAGCATAAATAACAGGTTATGCATAAAACCGGGGCTTGCCTTCCAAAGCAGTGGCAGGCAGGTCCTCTGGTGCAGGCTCTGGTGCTGGGTCTGGGGCAACCTCCTGGGCAGCTCCTTGCTCCGGCACGAGGATGTACTCTCCGTCAGCAAGATTACAGTCTATCGAATGCAATGAACATGTATGTCATGATTATGCAAAATTTAAGAACATTAAGCTAAAGAAACTAGCCAAGAAGTAATTTAGGGTTTCTTAGTCGTGCGGGGCTTCTAGTGGTATATAGATAGACTTATTACCTTTTAGGTTTAGGTTTTCTTTTAGGATAACATATTGGATTTGTATTGCCTTTATGGATTTCAGTGGACAATTTATAAAGGTCTTAGGAGGACATTAAATTCCATCATCCATTTTCCTTTCTTTAATTTCCATCCAGGGTTTCTAGTAGGGGTTTGAACTTTGTCAGTAGTTTAAAAATTTCCAAAAATTTTTGTAAAAATTACAGTGGGTTGTCACTAGCTATTTTAGCTTGTTTTGAGAATTTGAGGCTTAAAGTACCAAAAGCTAGTCCTTAAACAAAAATAACAATAGTTAGGCAAAAAAAAGGGCCACTTTACACTACAAGTCTTTTATTAAAGTGGGTCCTGACCTAAGGGTTATTTTTGTTGGCCTCTAGTAGTGATAAAAAGCTCTTGTACCAAAAAGAACAGAGAGTAACATGATGGTTGATTAATGATGGATTTTTGAAGTTTGGTGCAAAAAGGGTGATTAGAACTAACTTGTTGTTTGAAAAATATCAAACAACAGATTTCAGATTTTTCTTAAGTTCTTATTATCAACACATTAGTTATCCTAAGGTTTGGGGAGGTTTTACCTTAGGGTTATTTTTGTAGGGTTTTTCTAAGTTATCCTTGTTTTATTAATTTAAAAGGTAGCTTTCTTATTTTACACTACAACAGGGTATGATACATTTTTCCAGTGAACTACATTGACTAAGTATCTCAACAAAAATAGGGGTGCCCTCTAGTTCATTATTTATGTCACTTTTTCTATTTTTCTTAAACTTAAGCATATTATGGAATAAGGGGTTAAAACTAACTTAATGAAATAGACAGAGGGGTTTAACATTTTTAACTAGGTCAGTAGGTAGATATAAACTTCTCCAAATTTTTCTAACCTTAGTTAAATAGTACAACCATTTTTCTTGCTATTATTAAGCTTTTGGTCCAAACTGTAATTAAATCATAACCTTATATTTTTCTCTAGTGCTTATGGGGTTTTATATTTTTCTTAGATAGGTTACATTATTTAGAGTCTGGCAAAATTAGTTTGACCAAATTTGGATAAACCAAACAGAAGTTATGGGTTTTTAAAGTTTCTGTTTGAATTTAAATCAGGTTTTAATTAAGTTTTTCTGGAAAAACAGTTTGCGCCGAGGTCCCTGGGTTTAAACCGAATCAAACCTCGCAGATCTACCCTTACGCCACTATTCACTTGAGTCTCTGACTTTTCACTTAACCCCCTGGATTTCTCTCCCTCTCACCCGCAGTCCTTCCCTTAACTGAAACAGTAGCCGCAGGAAAGAAAAGGGTGGCGCGGCTTACCGGCGGCGAGGGAGGTCCGGCGAGGTGGTCAGCGATGTTCAGGAGGTCGCGACGGTCACGTCGATGTGCGGGTCGGCGTCAGAGGTGGTCGGAGCTCCCCTGGCCACGAACACAGGCGGCGGGGATCGACGGCGGCGCCTGCTCCGGCCAAACCACGGCGGGAGAGTTCAATTAATGGGCACGAGGAGCTTCACGGGATGACACAGAGGCCATGCGCGCAACGAATCGGGAAATGGTGAAGGGGTTTACCCGGTCCACGTGCGCCGGCGAGTTCTTGAACTCCGATGAGCGCGATTTGGCTTCTCCGGTGACGCGGGCCCTCGGTTCAAGCTTGAGCAAGGCTCACGGTCTCACCAGGAAGCTATCTGGGGGCTTGAATCGAACGGAGGGGGACTGGAGAGGGGTTGGCCACGGCGGTGGCTCTTGGTCGGCACTGGCGGGCTACGGGGAGGTCGCCGGAGGCAATGGCTGGCTCGGGCGAGTCCGGCGAGGTACGGAGGAAGCAATGGGGAAGGCAACCGAGCGCTGGGGCGGGTTTTATAGGCGCGGACGCGGCCGGGGCGTCGGTTCGACCGTTTGGCGCGACGCGGGCACGCGGGGCGCGCGCGCGCGGGCGTGCTCTGGCGAGCTCAGAGCGCGTCGAACACGTGGCGCGTTGCTTCTGCCCGTGTTCTTCGCTCTGCTGAGCGGCCAGGCGTACGAATCTCGCCCTACCGCCTGTGGGAGATCTCTTCCCTGCACCTAGGGCTACCTAGTTCATGTAAGTTCCAAGAGTAGATGTGGTCTGGTTGAGGAGATATGGTAGCGCCAAGTCTTGTCTGTCTGCCCTGTGCAAACCGAGACAAAACCAGTGCCAACTCGTGTCAAATGGTTTTGGCTTGGGTTCAAACTTTTCCAGGGCATTCTAGGGTTCATTTGGCGCCACTTTGTCCATTAGGTCGACAGGTTTTGAAGAGGGGATCAAGGTGAACAGGTGGGATCTTTGCTCAAGGGTTGATTTTTGACTTAGGCAAAATCTGAATTTCTCCCTTGTGTTCAACCTTTGGTGATCTTTTTAGGACCTTTCTGAAAACTTTTTGGGGGTACTTCCTTACTATTAATGGTAGGTTATTGAGTATATTACAACCTTTGTATTTGGCCCAAACCATGATCATGGTGTTTACATGATCTTTTGATCATGGCTTCTATTAGGGTTATAATTGCCTATGGGGGTTTTGCTCTAGGGTTTTGGGAGATCTCCACTTAGATGTGCATTACAAGCTAGGGCATGATATCCAAGATAGTTTGCACTTGACTAGGACCTTGAATTCCAAGATTGAAGTACTTTGCCCACAAATCTTTATGTAATTATGGGTTAAAAAGGGGGTAACCCTGGGATGGACACCCTGAGTAACACCTGGGGTGTTACAGCCCTCCCCCCTTAAAGGAATCTCGCCCCGAGATTTAGGTAGAGTCCCTTGGAGGGATGCTTTGAAGGTGTGCTGGTGCTACTTTCCCCTTAAACTCAAGTTCCACTTTCCTAACTGCTCTTCGAATGTCATTCTCTTTGCAACTTCAGAAGGAAGCCCTTCTTAAGTTAAATCCACAACTTAGACTATCCTTGTTATCTAAGTTTTTCTTATAATTGACTTCAAAGGGCAGGTGGGGGGGTTTACGTACCGACTCCTTTAGGCAGAAAGTCGGGGAAGCGAGAGCGTAGAAAATCCTCAGTCTCCCATGTAGCTTCTTCTGCTGAATGGTGACTCCACTGAATCTTATACATTCTGATTGATCTTGCCCGAGTTGATCTTTCCTTTTGATCCAATACCTTGACGGGGTACTCTTGGTAGGACAAGTCTAGTTCTATCTCAATGTCTGGGTCCGGTAGCACTTCAGTGGGTAGACGAACACATTTTCGCAGCTGAGATACATGGAACACATTATGAACTGCTGACATGCGAGGTGGTAATTCCAATTGGTAGGCTACGGGTCCACAACTTGCCTTGATCTCATAGGGTCCAATGTAGCGAGGAGCTAACTTGCCCTTGATCCCGAATCTCTGGACACCCTTGGTGGGTGATACCTTAAGATAGACATGATCTCCCACCTCAAACTGTAGAGGCTTCCGCCTCCTATCATGATAGCTCCTTTGCCTGGCCTGAGCAGCTTCTAAGTTCTTGGTAATAACCCTGACCTTTGCCTCTGCCTCGAGTACCAAGTCTGGCCCAAAAATTTCCCTTTCTCCTGCTTGAGACCAGTTTAGTGGTGTCCTGCACCTTCTCCCATACAAAGCCTCAAAAGGTGCCATCTTCAGACTGGACTGGTAGCTGTTATTGTACGAAAACTCTGCCAAAGACAGACACTTGTCCCAATCCTTCCCGTAGTGTAGTGCACATGCTCGCAACATGTCTTCCAAAATCTGATTCACCCTTTCGGTCTGGCCATCTGTTTGTGGGTGATATGCTGAGCTTCGGATTACTTGGGTTCCAAGTGATTCTTGCAGTTTTTCCCAAAAGCGTGCCACAAACAGTGCTCCTCTGTCAGATATAATGGTCTTGGGAATACCATGCAATCTCACTATCTGATCAACATAATTTTCAGCATACTTCTCTGTCTTGTGGGTGGTGTGCACTGGCAAGAAATGAGCAGTCTTGGTCAACCTGTCCACGATAACCCAAATAGAATCATGGTGCCTGGAGGTATTGGGTAATCCCACTATGAAGTCCATGCAAATGTCCTCCCATTTCCAAGATGGTATGGGAAGGGGTTGCAAAGGGCCTACTGCCTTCAAGTGACTAGCCTTTATCCTCTGGCAAGTATCACACTCGGATATGTACTTGGCAATTTCCCTTTTCATTCTAGTCCACCAATACAGAGATCTGAGATCATGGTACATCTTGTTGCTACCAGGGTGCATGGAGAATTTGGAAAGGTGAGCTTCGTCCAGTATCTTCTTTCTGAGCTCAGGGTCCTTAGGAACAACCAATCGATCTCCAAACCATAGAATTCCCTTGTTGTCCTGTCGGAAACACTTGTATTTCTCTGCCTTTTGCTTGATCATATCCTTGATAACCTGAACACCCTTATCCTCAACCTGTGCCATGACTATCAGCTCTTGCAATGTGGGCTCCACCGAGATATAGCTTAGGTTACCCGAATAAACAACTTCCAGGCTCAGCTTGCACAACTCATCACACAGGGTGGTAACTCCTACATCCATGCTCATGCAATTGCACTGGGCCTTCCTGCTTAAGGCATCTGCCACAACATTGGCCTTCCCTGGGTGGTAATGCACCTCCAAATTATAGTCCTTGATTAACTCCAACCATCTCCTTTGCCTCATGTTCAGATCTGCTTGAGTGAAGATGTATTTGAGACTCTTGTGATCGGTGTAGATGTTACAGTGAGCTCCCATCAAGTAGTGTCTCCATATCTTAAGAGCATGAACCACAACTGCCAATTCTAGATCATGTGTAGGGTAGTTCTGCTCATGGGGCCTGAGTGCCCGGGAAGCATAAGCAATCACTCTGTTCTCTTGCATCAAGACACACCCCAAACCAGTACCAGAAGCATCACAATAGACTTCAAATGGCTTGGTGTTGTCAGGTTGAGCTAGCACTGGGGCTGTTGTCAAATGCTGCCTCAAGGTATGAAAGGCACCTTCACACTTTTGGCTCCACTCAAATTTGACTCCCTTCTTCAACAATTCAGTCATTGGTTTGGCAATTCTGGAGAAATCCGGAATAAATCGTCGGTAATACCCTGCCAATCCCAGAAAACTCCGAATCTGCTTCACTGTAGTTGGGGGTTTCCAATCCATTACCTCCTGCACCTTCTCAGGATCAACTGATATCCCATCCTGAGAAATTGTGTGACCCAAGAATTTGATCTCTTTTAGCCAAAACTCACACTTACTCAGCTTAGCATACAACTGATGATCACGCAGTCTCTGAAGTACAGTATGCAAGTGTTTAGTGTGCTCGGCTTCATTCTTGGAATAAACCAGTATATCATCAATGAAAACAACCACGAACTTATCCAATTCTGGCATAAACACTGAGTTCATCAGATACATGAAATAGGCCGGGGCATTGGTCAGCCCAAAAGACATCACCAGAAACTCATACAGTCCATATCTGGTAGAGAAAGCCGTCTTGGGAATGTCGCTGGCACGGATCTTGATCTGATGGTATCCCGAGCGAAGGTCTATCTTGGAGAACACCTTGGCTCCAACCAACTGATCAAACAGAACATCAATGCGGGGCAGCGGGTATTTGTTCTTAATAGTCACCGCATTGAGAGGACGGTAGTCAACACACATCCTCAAACTCTCATCCTTTTTCTTCACAAATAATGCTGGACATCCCCATGGTGAAGTGCTTGGACGAATAAACCCCTTGTCCAACAACTCTTGCAATTGTTTCTTTAATTCTGCCAATTCCGCGGGAGGCATCCTATAAGGTCTCTTGGAGATAGGAGCAGTCCCGGGTTGCAATTTGATGGCGAACTCAATATCTCGGTCAGGTGGCATTCCTGGCAATTTATCCGGAAAAACATCCGGATAGTCACAGACCACTGGGATCTTTTCCACTGGGGATTCTAACATAACAAAAGCACAAGATCGGGTACAACCCCGGTCAGGCAAATACAGTGTGGTCTCACCGCAAGTTGGTGAGTGCACCTCAATGGCTCTGGCTGCAATATCCATAACTGCTTGGTGCCTGGTCAACCAGTCAGCTCCCAATATAATATCCACACTATCCAACCCCATTATCATTAGGGTAGTTTTGAATATGAGACTACCCAGCTTAATTGGTACGTGCCTACAGATCTGATAGGAGGCAACCCTGCCTCCTGGTGTTGAGATTGTAATACCCCCATTGGTGTGGTGAAAAGGCAATTGGCAGTTGGCACAAAATTTGGTACTGATAAAACTGTGTGATGCACCCGAATCAAAAAGAACAATAGCAGGATAATTCAAAACTGTAAAGATACCAGTCAAGACGGGTGCTCCCTCTGGAATGTCAGCCATGGTGGTGAAGTTCAGCCTGCCTTGCCTTACTTGCACCTTCTCCCTCTTCCCTTGGTTCTGATTTGCATTCTGCCCCTGCCTCTGCTGGTTCCTGGGGCAATTCTTGGCATAATGCCCAGTGTTACCACAAGTGAAGCATCTGTTGTCATTTGCCTGGCGGTACTGCTGCTGCTGGTTATTCCTCTAAGCTGGAAACTGGTTGCGGTTGGGTGCCTGCTGCTGCTGCGGTGGTCTGATCACCCATCTCCCTTGCTGCTGCTGGGGGCCCCTGCCCTGGGTGTCGGACACAATCCTGAAGCGCTGTGGCTGAGCTGAGGGTCCTGCCACAGGGGTCTTCCTCTTCTTCTCTGCCTGTCGAGCCGTAATGCAGTCCTCCTGGGAGATAGCCATGTTGACCAACTCATTGTAGCTATTGGCCCTGACGGTGTTGAGACGATCACGGAGCTTAGTGCTGAGCCCCCTTCTGAATCTGTCCCTCTTCTTCTCATCTGTATCTGCATGATATCCCGCGTACTGGCACAAGTCATTAAAAGCCTGGGCATACTGCAACACTGTCCTGTTGCCCTGAGTGAGTGCCAAGAACTCATTTAGCTTCCTGTCCATGATCCCTGCTGGTATATGGTGTCCTCTAAAAGCTGCCTTGAACTCCCTCCACTCCACCTCTCGGTCCTCTGGCTGCATAGCAAGAAAATGATCCCACCAAGTCCGTGCAGGCCCGCGAAGCTGCTGGGCGGCGAACCTGACTTTGGTGACCTCTGAGCAAGCTCCATGGAGTAGTGGGAATTTGGATTCCACCACTCGCAACCATACATCTGCGTCAAGTGGGTCCTCCGCCCTTGTGAATAGTGGAGGCTGGGTGCTGAGGAATTCCTGATAGGTGGCCGCCGCGGGGTGACGCTGGTGGTCCCCACCACCATAATGCTGAGGTGGTGGCTGACGTTGAGCCAGCTGCCTCAGGATCTCATTCTGCTGAGCCATGAGCTCCTGCAGAGTGGGAGGTGGTGGTGGCGGTGGAGGAACGCGCTCGTTCTGGCCACGACGCTGCCTCCCGGCCATCTGAAAAACCACATACTTACTTAACACCACAGTTCCAATTTCAAGATTTTATCATGGGGAAAAAGTTAAAACAGCATGATAGATTCCGACTTCAACAAAAGGGATTTTGAGAGGCATAAATTTTTTTTCCTTCCAAAAATTTAAACTGATAATAGCATCCATCAAACAAGCTCCCAAGAGGGTTTAACACGGTTACATCAAATTGTTCCAAAATGACTCAACTCTACCTAGCCTAGTACCCCAAGGGTGCAAAAGCTAAGCTAGCTGCGAGGAGTCCGACTGTCCAACTTCTAAGCCTACCCTGGACACCTAGTGAGCGAACGAAGCAACACTTGACTCGGGGGAAGGTGGTCTTCCCGAGCCAGCAGTGTCCACACTGGAGGCAGGCTCATCTCCTCCCTCAATGTCGACGTCCTCGTTGGCCTCCTGGTCCTGGATCTCCTGGTGATGCATGTCCAGGTGCTCGTTAGCCTCAGCAAGCTGCTGCTGAGTGTTAATGAGCTGATCCTCGAGAACCTCGATGGTGTTCTCCCTGGTGCCTACTAGCTCCTCCAACTCATGAATCTCATCAGACAGCTGCTCTACCTGTAAGTCTTTTTCTACCAGCTCCTGGGACAAGTCAACCACGAGCTCCTCCCTGTTGTCCAGGGTGATCTTGGTTGCCTCTAGCAGTGCCATCAGGTGAGACATTGCCTCCCCACGCATTACTTGCAGACGATACAGAGCGTTCATGCATCGCACCGACAAGTGAGCCGTGTGGCCTGGGTAGAGAGCCCAGAAATCCTTGGCATGCTCCACCCGATCCTTCCACATTGGGTCGTCCTCCTTCTCAGCGGGGAACAAGCCAATGGGATGGGTAGCCAGCTCCAAAGGATGGAATCCGCAGAAAGTGGTCAACCCATGCAGAGCGATCGCCTCGATCGTGTCCTCCGCTCGGTACCCGAAAGACTCAGAGTCCAAGGAGCGCCAGCCTGGCTGCAGGGGATGAGGTTCCAAGGTCATCCTCACCCTACAGCGAGGCACCCGGTGCTTCTCGAACTGCTGCACCGCGTACTGAGGGGGTGTCAAATATCCGGCCCCCTGAAGTACCTCCCACAAGATGCGGGGAAATCCCTCTCGTGCAAGTCCGTCAGTGTGGGTCAGTGCATTTTCGTCATCGGAGGATCCATGGGAAGTCATCTGTGTATGGTTAAGCGTAAGTAAAAGAAAAAGAATTATAAAAAGAACAAGGAAAAGTAAAACTCAGTCTTTCTCTAGTTAAGTAGAAAGGCATTAGGGACCTAATTGGTTGTTATTTTATTTTTAAGTCCTTTACTCAGTTATCCATTTGCTTAATTATGAATGCATGCATGCTCGTCCTGAACGGCCTCACAACAAGATAAAAGGAATAGGGAGGAACTCCCACCCTGTAAAAAGTGGCCTGTAGGGCCTAGTTACTTAGCCACCTAGCTACCATTCTATTAACCTAAGGCTTCACGTCCTAGGTCTATCCTGTTCGTCCTACTATCTATCCAACCTTGTTTCTATCAAGTTTTATTTAGAAATTTATATTTTATTGATTCCTCTGTGGTGGTACAAGCTCCGATACCAGCTGTGGCGGAACCGCCCGAATTATTCCAACTTAAGTGTCCAAGTCCCGCCTTAGAGGCTAGACCACACTTAAATGGGAATAACCCGTCAATCCCTCGGATCTAGTCCGACACGGCCACTGACAGGATCAAGTACCACAATCTCACTCGAAGGTGAGTCACAGAGCAAATACAATAAAGCATAAAACCATACATGTCACAATGTTAAATTATTACATCGCCATCATCATCATCGGAGTTTTTGCAAAAGTAACCATCATTGTTCGAAGTGCAGCGGAATAAAACTATCGATAATTAAACAGAGAGATGGGGAAGCCTGTCCCATCACTCCTCATGCTCCTCCTCAGCCGAGGCAGGGTCCCACTCAACAGTCCAACCCGGTGGCAAGGTGGACGGCCAAGTTATCCCAGCAACCGTCTCCTCCAGAGAACCTGTAAAAATTATGCCACAAGCAAGGCTGAGTATACTAATACTCAGCTAGACTTACCCGGTGTGAGGAGTCTACTCCTCTACCTCTAGACATGCAGCTGTTTGGCTGTGGGGTTTGGTTGCCAAAAGCACTAGCTGAGTTTCTACATCAAAGTTTTAACTTAGTCAAAGTTAAGTGTGACTCTCTTAAGGCTAAAAATGGACTATCTACTCATACATGGTAGCAAGCATTATTAACAATCAACATCTGATCTCAACTCATCATACTTCCACTTATTACTCAATGCAGTACAATGGATCAAGCAGTCTCATTAGCTGCGAGAAGCAGACGATTCGAATCGAGTTTTTATCCTTGCAAGGTAAACCTAAACACACGACATGTAGGGGCACTCCGTCCCCACACACATCAACCGTCCCCATCGATTCCCTGGCAACAGATCAGGGCTCACCGCCTTGGCGTACAATGCCCCACTGACCCCGACTGGCCGTCGTGCAGTGGCCGCACTTGTACCCACCATAACCGGAATGGGAGACCTCGTCTCAGGTCGCGTGAGGGGTAAAGTCTGCGGGCAGGTTCACTCAGGTACTAGGCTTACCGATTTACCATATTTCTCGGTATGTGTTTAGTACATTCAAACGCTTGACACAGGTATCCGCACGTTAATCCTTATTCCTTTTTCCATCTTGTAAACAACCAATCCCCATGGATTGTTGTCCACCAACTAGTATCATGACATTGTGAAAGTGGGTACAATCAATTTCCTGATCTCGCGCGAGTGCTAGAAAAATCACTCGTCTTCTACCGAGATCCTAATTAAATAAAGCAACTACTCGACCTGTCATACTAGTATTCATCTCAAAGGGATTCCTGAGATCATGCAACTAGGGTTTCAAACAACTCCTACACCTAAGTGCACAATCAAACCTACAATCATTAAGTGAAGTAAAATAGCATAAATAACAGGTTATGTATAAAACCGGGGCTTGCCTTCCAAAGCAGTGGCAGGCAGGTCCTCTGGTGCAGGCTCTGGTGCTGGGTCTGGGGCAACCTCCTGGACAGCTCCTTGCTCCGGCACGAGGATGTACTCTCCGTCAGGAAGATTACAGTCTATCGAATGCAATGAACATGTATGTCATGATTATGCAAAATTTAAGAACATTAAGCTAAAGAAACTAGCCAAGAAGTAATTTAGGGTTTCTTAGTCATGCGGGGCTTCTAGTGGTATATAGATAGACTTATTACCTTTTAGGTTTAGGTTTTCTTTTAGGATAACATATTGGATTTGTATTGCCTTTATGGATTTCAGTGGACAATTTATAAAGGTCTTAGGAGGACATTAAATTCCATCATCCATTTTCCTTTCTTTAATTTCCATCCAGGGTTTCTAGTAGGGGTTTGAACTTTGTCAGTAGTTTAAAAATTTCCAAAAATTTTTGTAAAAATTACAGTGGGTTGTCACTAGCTATTTTAGCTTGTTTTGAGAATTTGAGGCTTAAAGTACCAAAAGCTAGTCCTTAAACAAAAATAACAATAGTTAGGCAAAAAAAAAGGGCCACTTTACACTACAAGTCTTTTATTAAAGTGGGTCCTGACCTAAGGGTTATTTTTGTTGGCCTCTAGTAGTGATAAAAAGCTCTTGTACCAAAAAGGACAGAGAGTAACATGATGGTTGATTAATGATGGATTTTTGAAGTTTGGTGCAAAAAGGGTGATTAGAACTAACTTGTTGTTTGAAAAATATCAAACAACAGATTTCAGATTTTTCTTAAGTTCTTATTATCAACACATTAGTTATCCTAAGGTTTGGGGAGGTTTTACCTTAGGGTTATTTTTGTAGGGTTTTTCTAAGTTATCCTTGTTTTATTAATTTAAAAGGTAGCTTTCTTATTTTACACTACAACAGGGTATGATACATTTTTCCAGTGAACTATATTGACTAAGTATCTCAACAAAAATAGGGGTGCCCTCTGGTTCATTATTTATGTCACTTTTTCTATTTTTCTTAAACTTAAGCATATTATGGAATAAGGGGTTAAAACTAACTTAATGAAATAGACAGAGGGGTTTAACATTTTTAACTAGGTCAGTAGGTAGATATAAACTTCTCCAAATTTTTCTAACCTTAGTTAAATAGTACAACCATTTTTCTTGCTATTATTAAGCTTTTGGTCCAAACTGTAATTAAATCATAACCTTATATTTTTCTCTAGTGCTTATGGGGTTTTATATTTTTCTTAGATAGGTTACATTATTTAGAGTCTAGCAAAATTAGTTTGACCAAATTTGGATAAACCAAACAGAAGTTATGGGTTTTTAAAGTTTCTGTTTGAATTTAAATCAGGTTTTAATTAAGTTTTTCTGGAAAAACAGTTTGCGCCGAGGTCCCTGGGTTTAAACCGAATCAAACCTCGCAGATCTACCCTTACGCCACTATTCACTTGAGTCTCTGACTTTTCACTTAACCCCCTGGATTTCTCTCCCTCTCACCCGCAGTCCTTCCCTTAACTGAAACAGTAGCCGCAGGAAAGAAAAGGGTGGCGCGGCTTACCGGCGGCGAGGGAGGTCCGGCGAGGTGGTCAGCGATGTTCAGGAGGTCGCGACGGTCACGTCGATGTGCGGGTCGGCGTCAGAGGTGGTCGGAGCTCCCCTGGCCACGAACACAGGCGGCGGGGATCGACGGCGGCGCCTACTCCGGCCAAACCACAGCGGGAGAGTTCAATTAATGGGCACGAGGAGCTTCACGGGATGACACAGAGGCCATGCGCGCAACGAATCGGGAAATGGTGAAGGGGTTTACCCGGTCCACGTGCGCCGGCGAGTTCTTGAACTCCGATGAGCGCGATTTGGCTTCTCCGGTGACGCGGGCCCTCGGTTCAAGCTTGAGCAAGGCTCACGGTCTCACCAGGAAGCTATCTGGGGGCTTGAATCGAACGGAGGGGGACTGGAGAGGGGTTGGCCATGACGGTGGCTCTTGGTCGGCACTGGCGGGCTGCGGGGAGGTCGCCGGAGGCAATGGCTGGCTCGGGCGAGTCCGGCGAGGTACGGAGGAAGCAATGGGGAAGGCAACCGAGCGCTGGGGCGGGTTTTATAGGCGCGGACGCGGCCGGGGCGTCGATTCAACCGTTTGGCGCGACGCGGGCACGCGGGGCGCGCGCGCGGGCGTGCTCTGGCGAGCTCAGAGCGCGTCGAACACGTGGCGCGTTGCTTCTGCCCGTGTTCTTCGCTCTGCTGAGCGGCCAGGCGTACGAATCTCGCCCTACCGCCTGTGGGAGATCTCTTCCCTGCACCTAGGGCTACCTAGTTCATGTAAGTTCCAAGAGTAGATGTGGTCTGGTTGAGGAGATATGGTAGCGCCAAGTCTTGTCTGTCTGCCCTGTGCAAACCGAGACAAAACCAGTGCCAACTCGTGTCAAATGGTTTTGGCTTGGGTTCAAACTTTTCCAGGGCATTCTAGGGTTCATTTGGCGCCACTTTGTCCATTAGGTCGACAGGTTTTGAAGAGGGGATCAAGGTGAACAGGTGGGATCTTTGCTCAAGGGTTGATTTTTGACTTAGGCAAAATCTGAATTTCTCCCTTGTGTTCAACCTTTGGTGATCTTTTTAGGACCTTTCTGAAAACTTTTTGGGGGTACTTCCTTACTATTAATGGTAGGTTATTGAGTATATTACAACCTTTGTATTTGGCCCAAACCATGATCATGGTGTTTACATGATCTTTTGATCATGGCTTCTATTAGGGTTATAATTGCCTATGGGGGTTTTGCTCTAGGGTTTTGGGAGATCTCCACTTAGATGTGCATTACAAGCTAGGGCATGATATCCAAGATAGTTTGCACTTGACTAGGACCTTGAATTCCAAGATTGAAGTACTTTGCCCACAAATCTTTATGTAATTATGGGTTAAAAAGGGGGTAACCCTGGGATGGACACCCTGAGTAACACCTGGGGTGTTACAACCAGATCATCCGTAATACTGTCCTTTTGCTGTGATGTATGTTCGGTCTTAAAGTCCGAACCCTTTTGTGAAAGACCAGACCATCCGGCCTTGGAAGCCGAACTGTCCGTGGCCAGAGACTCATGAGTTTTGTGTGTATTCATCATTTAAACTTTATTTAGGATTTAGCCGATTCTCCATCGGCTCTAGCATTACAGGAATGAAACCTTTCTTATCTATACTTATGAATTGGTAATCAGAAAAATCTACTCCTGTGAGACATGTAGCAGTCTCATAAGTCCAGAGTACAGGGGCATCAGCCACAGCGATGCAGGCCGATACATCAGCATGTACTTGTTCTATGTCATCGCCTACCCATTGTATTAGCATTTGATGTAATGTAGAAGGTATACATTGATTGGCGTGAATCCAATCTCTGCCTAGAATTAAACTGTAATTTCCTTCTACATCAGCGACGAAGAATGCAGCAGCAAGGGTCTTAGTCCCGATGGTTAATTCAACGGACGTGACTCCCCTGGCTTTGATCGAACTATCAGTTCCAACACCGCTGAGGGTCATGTTGGTCTTGACAAGTTCGTCATCTTGTTTTCCTAATTTTCTGTATAATGAATAAGGCATTAGATTTACAGCCGCCCCTCCGTCTACCAACATCTTAGCAATCGGTATCCCATCAATGTGACCGCGCACGAAGAGCGGCTTTAAATGATTTACCGATTCCTTTGGTTTAGTAAAGGCGGCTTCTTTAGGACCAAAATCAAACTGGGCAACAACAGGTTCATCGTCGCCGATGATAGTACAATCGGCAGAAAATGTAATAATATTTACATCCATACCTGGGCGTTCTGGAGAAGCCTCGTAGTCGACCAGGTCTTCTCCCAGCAGGTCGTCCTCTTCCATTGATGTTGTCGTGTCGTTGGAGGCTTCCTGGTGAACGGCGGACGGTCCGCGTGCGGGGGTCGGACGGTCCGCGCTTGGTGCAGGTTGTCCATAGACTTCCTGGTGAACGGCGGACGGTCCGCGCGCAGAGGCCGGACGGTCCGCGCCTGGTGCAGATTGACTTTCTATTTCTGTGGCCGTTTGTTTTTTCTCAACGGCCTTCGGTCTCCATTTCTTTTGCGGTGGCGGGTATAGTGGATGTGTGTCATTAAATGTCTTTTCCGCCTCCTTCTCCTGGCTCTCCTTTGCTCTTAGGCGTTGTAATTTTCTCTTTTGGGATCGTGTCAATCCCGCTGGACACCATCGAGGCATGGAGTATTTTGGATCGGCTGTTTTGATGGTAGCCGTATCCTTTTCGATCGTGTTGGCCGATTCGCCGAAAATCATCGGCCCTTTATTATCTTCTTGTATGACAACATCTGCAGTGCCTATTTTGATGATGTCCTTTTTTGTTGTTTTTTGAGTTGCTGCAGGCATATGCCCCCCTGCCGGATTGGTCGGCCTGGAAGGCCGAGTAGTCCGGTAATCCTGTTGGGTTTGTGCCTGGTGACCGGATTGAGCAGTGCTCAATCGGTCTTGTACTGGTAGCGTCAACCTGTCAAAAACAGATGTTTGGGGTGCCCCCCAGGCGGGGTACTGTGGCATCCCAAATGGATATGGTGGCATGCCCCACATTTGATTTGGGACATATGGCGGAGGTAAATATGTGTATGGATATGGCATAGGTGGATATGGAGGTGGAGGTGTCCATGTTGGCATGTTAGGTCTCAATTGTACAATAGGACCTTTCATTTCATCCGATTGGTGAGGTGATCCAATCGGCCTGACCTGACGTTGCTCATGAATGGGTGAGCGGGGTCGCTTTGGTGGCCGGTCACTAGGGCCGGCCTTCTTTTTCACGTATTTAGACAACAATTGATCGAAAGTCGGGCCAGGCTTGATCAGCCGACCAGCTGCTTTAAATGTATTGGTTTTCCACGTACCTATCTCGGGTCGTCGTGGTTTGAAGGTACGTGGTCGCTGGGGGTCCTGAGCACGGCCGGACCGTCCGCCAGAGTCCTCTGGACCGTCCGGCGAAGCGTCGGACCGTCCGCGTCTGGACGGCGGACTGTCCGTGATGCGCAGCACGGGTTCCTGCAACTGTCTTCCCGTCTGCGCTTGCCCCCCAATGCTAGAGGCTGTGATGGTCACCTTCAGAGTCTCCCCTCCATCGGGAGTCTTCTTGGCAACCACTTTCCTGCAAGAAGCTTTACAATCCCCATCGGCCTTTTTAGCATTGCCGATGATTGTTTCCTTGCCTTTGCCTTTATCAACTGTATTTGGCCGAATCAGGACTTTCTTGCCCTCGAAGTCAATCATGTTCATCGGAAAGGGCTTTGTATCCACCTGCATTTCCTGAAATTTCAATCGTCCTTCGTTAATGGCCGATTGAATCTGTCGCCGAAATACATTACAATCATTAGTGGCATGAGAAAATGAGTTATGCCACTTGCAATATGCACGACGTTTTAGCTCGTCGGCGGATGGAACAGTGTGATTTATTTTAATGTTGCCATTCTTAAGTAATTCATCAAATATTCTATCACACTTACCAACATTAAATGTAAACTTAACCTCCTCTTGCCGTTTCTTTTGAACCGGCTGTAAGGAGGCACAAGCCGAAGATTTGGCCTGCTTTGGCCAAACCATTTCAGCAGCATACACCTCTGCTGATTCGTCTTCTGAGCTACTTTGGTCGCATTCTACTACATGTACGTTGTGACGAATTGTTTTAGCAGTTTCTTTGCTTCGGCTTTCACAAGCCAAAGCTCTCTGGTGTAATTGTGCTAGTGTAAAGAATTGGATGCCTTCTAATCTTTCTTTTAAATAATATCGCAGACCATTAAAGGCTAATCCTACTAGCTGTTTCTCTGCTAAATGAATTTGAAAGCATCGGTTTCTCGTATCTCGGAATCTCCGGATGTAATCATTAACCGATTCATCTTTTGTCTGTCGCAACGACACTAAATCTACCAAATCCAACTCATAGTCACCGGAGAAAAAATGATCATGAATTTTTTGTTCTAGATCCCCCCATGATGAAATGGAATTAGGAAGTAAAGTGGCATACCATGCAAACGCGGTTCCTGTTAGCGATAATGAAAATAAACGTACGCGAAATGCCTCTGTGTCGGCCAATTCTCCCAATTGTGCTAAGAACTGGCCTATATGTTCGCGTGTGTTTTTCCCTTGATCACCCGAAAATTTTGCGAATTCGGGTATCCTGGTTCCCTGTGGGTATGAGTGGTGATCAAATCGGCTGTCATAAGGTTTCCGATATGATTGCCCCCCAGGGACCATGCTTACTCCGAGCTTATCTCGGAACGCCCCGGCTATCTCTTCCCTTACTATATCAATAGCAGCCGGTGCGAGACCACCGGCTCTCTGGTCAAACATAGGTGGGGTTGGCTGGATATTAGCATGTTGTCTTTCCCCCCATTGGTTTGAGTTACGTGGTGCATTTTCATTTGCCCTATATGGGTCATAGGTTTGATCGTTTCTTTCCGGCCTCCTGGGTGGGGCCGGAAAGCTTTCCTGGGCTCTGGACCTTGAATTAATGGGTTGATGCATTGTATAGTGTGATGGGAAGTGCTGCTGGGACGGGTGAGGATTCCGGTAACAATCCTCCTCAAAAAGGTCATGTGCGGACTGTCCGGACATTGGCCCGGACCGTCCGTGATTATGTGCGGACCGTCCGTTGTTGTACGCGGACGGTCCGACTGGGTAGTTTAGGTTCTGTGCCGTGTGTGGTGGCTCGGGCGCATATCTAGGTAACTCATTAAAAATAGGCCCGACTGTTGCTGGCCCGGACGGTCCGCGCTCACGTGCGGACGGTCCGGGCATGTGCAGATCGGCTGGTTTGCTGCCGATTTGCGGTTGATTAGGGTACGTGTCCATCGGCATCCCATAAAGGGGTTGTGACTGGTCATGACAACCTGTAGCCGATGTGTTACACGCGTTATCTCCTAACTTAACCTTGTGCGAAGGAAAATTTGCGGTACTAGATTTATCAAATGCACGTACTAGTCTCTTAAGATCGCTTTGCATACCCCCTACGATGTTCTGCACTTGTTCACGCTGATCTTCTACATAATTTCTAAGAGATTGCAGATCGTTGGTATTACTTACATTGGGGATATCTGGCGTGGGTTGGAGCGAAGCCGGATCCGTTGCCCGATGTCGGACGACCTTGTTGTTCCTGTCCACTTTGAAGTTGGCCAAGAACTTTGCTTTCGCCTCCTGGATCATCCGCTCCTTGTGCTCTTCGAACTGGAGCTGCTCGTCAGCCGACAAGGTTTCCCAAGTCGGCTCTATGATGTTGCTTGGAGAAATATCAGAGCTATCCCTTGAACCGGCCATTGAGGGCCGATTTGATGAGCTTATATATGTCTTCCCCAGCGGAGTCGCCAAAAAGTATGTTGACGCCTTTTCGGAGCGCCAAATACTCAAGAAGAACCGGCGGCGGTGCTCTCTGCACAGGGGCGGACGGTCCGCGCGCGGGGCCGGACGGTCCGCGACCTGGCGCGAGGCGGCGGTGCTCTCTGGTCAAGCGCGGACGGTCCGCGGCCTGGGGCCGGACGGTCCGCGACCTGGTGCAGGAGCTCGGGTTCCCTGCCTGACGGCCGGACGGTCCGCGCCCTAGGGCCAGACGGTCCGCGCGTGCGCAGGGGCGGCGGAAATCGCCGGCGGCGGCCTGGATCTCGCTCCCGGGAGGGACCCTGTCGGGGAGGAGAGATCCTAGGGGTTGTCTAGGCTCGGGCCGGCCGACCTAGACTCCTCCAATCGGCGTAGAGTCGAAGAGAGGCGGAGAATTTGGGGATTGAGAGGCTAAACCTAAACTAGACTAGAACTACTCATAGGATAAAATGCGAATAAAAGTTGTATTGATTCGATTGTTCCTTACAAATCGGCCGTAGGCCTCTCTTTTTATAGAGGAGGGGGGCTGGACCCTTTACACGACCGGATTCCGAGCTAATTCCGCGGATATAGCTAACAAACATAGCACAAAACTCGGAACCCTAATCTATTCTGCGCGTGCGCGGACCGTCCAGCCCACAGGCGCGGACCGTCCGGACCGCGGACCGTCCGGCCTCAGGGCCGGACCGTCCGCACCTCATTTTGGTGCTCAACAAACGTACGAACATATACATAGTATAGTAGATAGATATAAGACATTTACTTGAGGGAACCTGGTGAATTGATGAAGAGGCTGTTGTTAGAGTCCGGGTCGAGGAGGAGGAGCTGGCTGGCGACGGCGTCCGCGAGTAAGTCCACGATCTCGTTGCCGAGGAAGACTATGCGCTCCCGGAAGAGGAGGCCCATAACGTCGCCGGCGCCGGCGCCGGCACCACCGCCCGCGGCATCCGACTCCGCTCGTCACAGCGGTGCGTGCGGTGTCAGTGAGGCGCAAGGCTTGAGGCTGAGTGCCCCTTGCTGCGCCCACTGGGAGGGAGCCCAAGCGCGAGCGCATGGCCGCTTGACACGCAGAGCGGCTGCTCTTCCCGCCGCGACGGAGAGGGACGCGGTGGCACTGGAACTTCCGGCCGCCATATATGTACCGAATGGGACTGAGCCGAACTGCTCTGCAGTAGCGGCCGGCGGCGGTGTTCCCCACCAGAGAGAAGGGAGCAGAGCCGAGGAGAGGAAATGGATAACACACAACATACCTTTCAGAGTTTTGATGAGTTTTCCCTTGAGACAGCATGACTGCAGGCGGGAAAGAGGACCTTGCGTTGCGTGGGCCTGGTCTTATGTGGACTGGGCCGTCATTCTCTTTGGGCCTAAAAATATAGTCTTGGACTCTTGGTCCACTTAAGCGCGAGCAGATATGTTAGCACTTAGCAGCATTCTTTGGTCCAACAAGTCGAGAGAAGCGGGCCGTACGCCACCACGGCAACGGAGAAGAGGACTTTCAGCTGCGGCGGCTGGCCGGCGCGGCGACGGGGATGGGGGATGGGCGCACAGGCGGCGCCAACCGTCCGGCGTGGCTGCAGCAGTACGAACTGATTGGCAAGATTGGGGAGGGGACCTATGGCCTCGTCTTCCTCGCGCGCCTTAAGCCGCCCCACCCGGCACCTGGCCGACGCGGCCCCCCTATCGCCATAAAGAAGTTTAAGCAGTCAAAGGAGGGGGACGGAGTATCACCCACCGCAATTAGAGAGATCATGGTCTGTTTTTCCCTTTGCTTTGCTGCTTCGTCCTGTACACTTTTCATCCTATCGGCCCTCGGCCTTCTCTGGGACTGGAGCACCAAACCCTAGCTTAACATACCTGGTTGCTTGCCAGCTCCTGCGCGAGATCAACCACGAGAATGTCGTCAAGCTCGTCAATGTGCACATCAACCACGCTGACATGTCCCTATACCTCGCATTCGATTACGCAGAGCACGACCTCTATGTATGTGATGATGTTTTCAATTCGTTTCTCTTCATCTTTTTGAGTTCTATACCTAATTTATTAACCAAACCAATCAAACCAACCGCAGGAGATTATCAGGCATCACAGGGAGAAGCTGAGTTCCTCCATTAACCCATACACTGTCAAATCCTTGCTGTGGCAACTGCTCAACGGCCTCAACTATCTTCACAGGTAACTGGAATGTGCTGCTTTCGATGAAGGGTGAAAGCCCTATTGAAAATTCGATGGCTTATCTCAACTATTCCCTCTTTCCTCCCTGCAGTAACTGGATTATACATCGAGATCTAAAGCCTTCCAACATACTGGTTTGGTGCCACCAATTATATAGAAATATAATTGCACAATTTCTGCAAACTTGTCCTCTTGCTGATACTTATTTCATATGTGCCACTAAGGTCATGGGAGAAGGAGATGAACATGGAATTATAAAGATAGCCGATTTTGGACTTGCTAGGATATATCAAGCTCCACTGAAACCATTATGTGATAATGGGGTGAGTACCTCCACATGCATTCCTGTTATCTAGCACGCATGCTGCTGTCCTCTGCCCTTCTTTTCACAAATACAATAGAAAATATTCTGTAGGTTGCTTCTGATAAATTTGAGGCTTAGAAGATGCATACACCAATATAACATTTCTTTATATTTTCTGAACCTTTCAGTAATCATTGGTTTCTGTTTTATTTATGGGAGCATGTTGTTTGTTATCAAGATCCGCTGTGTATATGTATGGCTTATCAATGATTTTTTAGGTTGTTGTAACTATCTGGTATCGTGCTCCTGAGCTGTTACTTGGGGGGAAACACTACACCAGTGCTGTCGGTATCCTTGCCTGGAGTGCAAAAAACATGTCTTTTACCTTGTATTTCTCTTCGTTTGATTCAGTTCAGTTATTTCCTTAAATTATTTATAGATATGTGGGCAGTTGGTTGCATTTTTGCTGAACTGCTTACACTGAAACCTCTATTCCAAGGTGTGGAAGCAAAAAATCCTCCGAACCCATTCCAGGTATGGGCACTTTCACTCAAGTAATTATTGTTGTTATCTTGCTACCAGATTAGATTATTAGACCAAAACTGCCACATTTACATGCCAAGTAAAATAACCGTCTTGCGTCATCCAATCCTTCATCTTAATAAAATCAAGTAGGCAGATACTTATTGCATACTCCCTCCGGTTTCCTATTAGTTGTCGTTTTGGATAAGGTTCGAGTCAAACTTATAAAATTTTGACTACAAATAACTATTTTGTTATTTAGTTTGGAACCAAATATTTATATGCACTAATTTATCATAAACAGTACTTTTATAAAAGTATAAATGTATTAAGAGTTCATTTATATTTTAACAAAAAACATTGGTCAAAGTTATATTTTGGAGACCGTGTCATTGTCCTAAACGACAACTAATAGGAAACCGGAGGGAGTATTGCTGTTTGTATGATCTGTTGTAACTTGTGTTACATTTTGTAGAGGTTATTAAGTCGCATGCACCAACCAATTCAACTCAAAAGCTTAAACTGATAGGAGGAGGTGGACAATTCACTTATATTATATTTTAACACTCCCCCTCGCGTCGAGCCTCTCTTGGGTCTCAGACGTGGAATAGGAGCGAACAACAATTATTTTATTTAATTGCGCTAGCCAGGATTTGAACTCGTGACCTCTAGTTCTGATACCATATTAAGTTGCATGCAGTAACTAATTCAACTCAAAAGCTTAAACTGATAGGAGGAGGTGGGCAATCCACTTATATTACATTCCAACAGAGGTTTTCATTTGTGTATGCTATTCATTGCACCTTATTTATCTCACAGTTGATTTATGCATATCTTGTAGCTTGATCAACTCGACAAGATTTTTAAGGTCTTAGGTATGGATGGCCCACTTCCTCTTCTGTACTGTTTGGCTTTTGTGCTCTTGTATTTTTTATAATCCAATCTTTCTGCAGGCCACCCTACAGTTGAAAAGTGGCCTACCCTTGCCAATCTTCCATGGTGGCAAAACGACCACCAACACATTCAAGGACATAAGTAGTATGTTTGCCATTTTTTATCTACTTTAAGATACATAAACTATGATTTTTTCATCACTCACCTGTTCTTAAGGTAATCCTTTCTTCCTTGCAGTGAGAACCCAGGTTTCCATAACATTGTTCATTTACCACCAAAGAGTCCTGCATTTGATCTTCTCTCAAAAATGCTTGAGTATGTCACTTGTTCATTGCTCTCTAGCTTATTAGCAATTGAACATAACATATGTTAATGTTTTTGTTGTTCTTTTGATTCATCACCATGATAATATCCTGTTCTAGGTATGATCCCCGAAAGCGTATAACAGCTGCACAAGCTTTGGAGCATGAGTAATAACTTCACATATTCATTCTCATTTATTTCTTTGTGGCCTGGTTGTATATTTTGATCTTTTTCCAAAATGCTTTTAGTTAGCCCATTATTGATCTTTTTCATTGTATCCTGAATCTAGTTAGCAATGTTACAAGAGACAGCACTGCAGTAATATGCTGAAGCCATCTTATGGACCATTGTGACCTGTTCTTGTCAATCTAAGAATCATGTGTTAGCTTTCATTTACACCCAGTAGACTTTATGTAGTCACTATGCAATGAATTAGCGATACTTATTTTTGATGCATTGCCTGAAGTTATTTCCGTTTTGAATTATAGGTTTATTTGTTTTTTTCAATTATTCAGGACCTTAGTAACCAGGTTCCCGGATCGATGGGATCGAGGAACGGGAACGTGGTACGCGGTACGCTACTAAAACTAGGATTTAACACAACTGGAACGAGATTGTTCCCATGTTCCTGGAACGGAACGAACGTTCCCGGAACGAGGAACGTGGCTAAGTTCCCAGTTCCCGGTTACTAAGTTCAGGACTCATACTAAAAATCATTATACTCAGACTTAAGTAAACACTATGCAATGGCCAATGGCTTGGCCATGCTCTTTGCTTATTTATTGCCTACCATTTTTTTTATTTTGATTTATAGGTTTGTTTCCTTATTTTCATTTATTCAGGTACGATATAAAAATTATAAATGAACATCTATGAACTACAATCTCTATACCTATATTTCATGTTTGAATCTATTTTATGTTCTTTCATTAGTACTGATATGTCCGATCGAGACATGAGTGAGCATTAACTGCTAGGATTGAAGGCTAATTGACGGGTTATCCCTTTCCCAGACCCCACATGAGTGGGAGCCTCCGGCACTAGGCCTGTCCCCTTTTTTAATGATATATGTGTTTAGCTTAAACAAAGATGTACATTTTCTATCCTGAAAAGTTGACAATGCCGCTCATGTACTTTATGCTGTGGTCTCTGTGACTACTTTTTTTTTTTGTACAAAAATGTTTCTGAGTATGATCTTTTCTTTGCTTAGATACTTTCGGATGGACCCACTACCTGGACGAAAGTAAGTTATGCATGATCAAATTCCAAAGAAATACCTGTTAGTTTGAATGTCTGCATGCAGAAAAAATCTCAGATGTTTAGCATAAGATTTCATTTAGAAAGGAAAGGTATTTCCTATACTCCTGACTGAACTTGTTTTCTGGTTAGCGCGCTTTTACCATCCCAGCCAGGGGAGAAAATTGTACAGTATCCTATTCGTCCAGTAGATACTACAACAGATTTTGAAGGAACAACAAGCCTTCAACCAACTCAACCGGTAACACACCTCTTCCTAACACCTTATTTTCCATACCTGGTTTAGGAACCCAACTTCTTGTTAGTTCTAATTATCCATCTGCAGCATAGATGGTAAAGCGTGTTTGAGTTGTCCAAGTTATATTGCGATGCATTTCTGTATTTCAGCCATCAGGGAACGCTCCTCCTGGAGGTCAATCTGTAGCAAGACCCATGCCACGACAAATGCCGCAGCAACCTATGGTTGGGGGGATTCCAAGAGTGGCAGGTGGAGTAACCATGGCTGCCTTCAACGCTGCCTCACAGGCTGGCATGGCTGGGCTAAATCCTGGTAACATGCCTATGCAGAGAGGCGCAGGTGGTCAGTCTCATCCGCACCAGGTAATTTTTGCCGTAAGTGTGATGTGTTATTGAAGAAAGGCTTGTGATTGTGGAAGCACTTAAGCTTGCTGTGTGTGACAAACAGTTGAGAAGGAAGGCGGATCAAGGGATGGGGATGCAGAACCCTGGGTATCCTCAGCAGAAGAGACGATTCTGACGCTATCAAGATGGAGCCATCTGCTGTATATCAGGTGTTTGAAACACGTTGCCTGTGTAAGCTGCTGTAGTTTTGTTATCAGCATCCGAATGCCAATGCTGGCACCTGTAAAACACATTAATCAGTCGAGAGTCCAGATACCAGTTGTCCTTATGGGTTATGATCTAAGCTGCTCGAATTTGGCTGATTTGGTTTGCAACAGAAAGGTCTTGCTTTTGCTCATGGCCCAGTGGAATTATCCACATGCGTAGGAAATTTAGCATCTATTTGGCTTGAGAAAAGATTTTCATTAAATTCTAGTGGCAGTAAATATTTTTATGGCCACAAACTACACAGAATTGAGCAGTTGAGCTTGTGTTGATTTTGATTTTTGATAGGGACATGCAAACTATCTTCAGCAGTCCTCGTATGCATCCTGCGTATTTTGTGTGGTTACAATGTCATTGTGAGCGTGTAAACGTTTCTAGCTGAGTGTGCGTATGGATGTGTTTATAGACTTGCAGAGGAGAGAGAAACCGTGGATTTAGGGTATGGGAGATACGAGGAGCTTGAGATTGTCTTTTATTCTCATACACACTCTGCTGCTCTTAGCTCCTATTTCAATCTTCACTTTGTAAACAATACATACAGTATAAAAAATGTTTTGTATGACCATTACATGATCTATTGGGCACCGAGAAAGGCAAACTATCTTCAGCGGTCCTTGTATGCATGCGTATTTTGTGTGGTTACAATGTCATTGTGAGCGTGCAAACGTTCGAGTGTTTTCAGTGGAACACGCATATGGATGTGTTTATAGACCTGCAGAGGAGAGAGAAACCGTGGATTTAGATTATATGAGATATGGGGAGCTCGAACGTGTCTTTTGTCCTCATACGTGCTCTGCTGGTCTCACCTCCTATTTCAATCTCCACTCTATAAATAGTACATTCAGTGCAAAATAATGTTTTGTACAGCCATATACACGATCTGTTGGGCACGGACTAAGGCAAGCTATTTTCAGCGGTCCCCGTATGCGGATGTGTATTTTGTGTAGTTACAATGCCAATGTGAGAGTGTTTCCAGTAGAGCGCACATATGGATGCGTTTATAGACCTGCGGAGGAGAGAAACCATGGATTTAGGTTATGGGAGGCACGTGGAGCTCGAGCGTGTCTTTTGTCCTCATGCACACTCTGATGGAAAGGTGAATAGTTGAATGCTGTCACGAAAAAAGTGTACGCGAGGCCGTTTGCGACAGCTGCTGGAGATAGCATAACACATCCCATCTTCCTCTGAACGGATGTTCCATTTTTTCCTTCCTCCTCTCCATCTTCATCGACCAATCGATTTGTCGTTGATTCTGACCATCGTAGACTATCTCCTCGTTCAATTCTTCTTCTCGGTCCCCTTTATTCTATCGCTCGTTGATTCCAAAAATCTAGTCTAGTATCGCCAGTTTCCAAACCCCAATCCCTCGCATGCCTCCTCTATCACCATGTAGAATAGAACAAATAGATGGATGGAGGATACGTATACACGCTGACATGAGAAATTTGGAATTATAGAAACCACAACATCAGCCATTGTCAGAATAGGACCAAGTCTGATAGCTTTGCTGATATGGAACCAAAAGAGAAATATATTTCCGGTCCTTAAACTTGTCGCCCTGTGTCATCCCTATCCACAAACTTTTAAAGTATGTCTCTTAAGCCCTTAATCGTTGTTTAGGTCTCACTTAAGGACAAACGAGCATATTACATGTGAACCAACATTTTAGGTGCCTTTTGATTTAGGTCTTAGCTCAGTCCACCGCCGATGTTGTCGGTGCCTACACTGTCACCGCCCTCCTTGTGTCTGGAGCCATTCTCGCTAGAGTCGGCCACATCCCCTCCTTCCCCCTTGTCCCTGACGCCATGGAAGGCAGCTCGAGCTGGTCAGGGTCATCCAAGCGCTAGGGTAATCCTTCTATTCCTCTTGTCTTGTGCCTTGATTGCGGTCGACACATTGTTTTGTAGCTCAAGGTTAGGAATGAGGAGCATGAAAATCAAGGAAAGATATTCTACAAGTGCCCGAAGCATAAGTTTGGGATTCAAATTCATTTGTTTTGATTGGTTTAAACTAAATCAAAGGTAATGTCTAAATTGGCTTTGGTTGTGACAGAAAAATGGTTCTAGATGCTCTTTTTGGAGATGGGAGGAGGACTACTTGGACATGATTAGCAAGATGCAGAAGAAACAAGAAGGGTTGGAGGATGAAACAAAGAAGGATTACAGATTCAGGAAGGGTGAACAAGATTTGGAGATGTCTGTTTAGTTAGCTTAGGAAAGGAAATAATTGAGTTATTGAAGATCATTGCTTGTGTGTGTGTTTGCATTTTAGTGCACAATGTGTACCAGGTGGTTAAATGTATGTGGAACCTATGTACTATTTCAGAACCTTTGTTTATCTGAATTTAAGGCTGAATTTCAGATGTTTGTGTCTAAATTTGTGTATATGGTTTTAGTTAATCATTTAGTTGATCCTTGTCACATAAGCATCACAGATAACAAATGAAAGAGAACACATCATATGGTTCCATTCATTGTCACACAACCATCAGTGTCTTCATCATCACTACCTCCTAATGTTCTATCCATCAGCGAGGCTTTCAGTCTTGTGCCTCTAGCTTTTTTGTTAGTCTTTCCTTCAACAGGTGTCCCAACTGGTTCAATCAAATCTGCATCATCCTCTTCCACCTCACTGTCACTATAAAAAAGTTGATGAACCTCACTTTCAGAAATGTCAATATGAGCTGGATCATCTGTTGATTGTACATTCTGATCAACCGTTCCCTCCTTCAAGTCATGTCACACCCAATTCTGGGGCAAAACCGAATGCATAGCATATGTGGGCCATGATCCATTTTCCACACATATGTTGACGTCACAAGTGTAGTATATAAAAAGACAATGCAATAAGGCGTAAAAGGGAGTACAATTGAGAGCACCTAGAGGGGGGGTGCATAGGTGATCCTTTAAAATCAAACACTAAATTCCCACAAACTTGGTTAAGAAGATATTAGTGCGAGTTAATCAAGTCTATGAGGCGAGCTCTTGCGAACACAGACAATCAAGGAGAGAGCAATCACAAGAGACACACGATTTTATCCCGTGGTTCGGCCAAGTAACACTTGCCTACTTCCATGTTGTGGCGTCCCAATGGACGAGGGTTGCACTCAACCCCTCTCAAGTGATCCAATGATCAACTTGAATACCACAGTTTTCTTCCTTATAGTTTTCTTTCCGTTTGCGAGGAATCTCCACAAGTTGGAGCCTCTCGCCCTTACAAGATTGATCACAAAGAATGCACAAGAGTAAGGTTGGGAAGAGCAACACACACAAGACTAAAAAACGCAGCACACGCACGCACACAAGTGAAGACTTGAGCTCAAATGACAACACAGGGAGTTCTCGACTCGAATGGAGCTCAAATCTCTAACACAACAAAGCGAATGTGCGGGAGCAGAGTCTGGATGCCTTAGAATACTTAGTGAATGCTTGGGTGACTCCTCCATGCGCCTAGGGGTCCCTTTTATAGCCCCAAGGCAGCTATGAGCCGTTGAAGACAATCTTGGAAGGCTAATCTTGCCTTCTGTCGTGTGGTGCACCGGACAGTCCGGTGAGCCACCGGACAGTCACTGTAGTTGTCCGGTGCGCGATTGCCTTCCAAATAAGACGCAGTCAACTGTTGCAGCTTCGGGCCCGATGGCGCACCGGACACTGTTCGGTGCACACCGGACAGTCCGGTGCCCCTTGCCGACCGTTGGTGTGGGCCACGCGTCACCCGCGGATTGCGCGGCCGACCGTTGGCTCACCGGACAGTCCGGTGCACCACCGGACAGTCCGGTGAATTATAGCCGTATGCCGCTGATCTTTTCCTGAGAGCGGCCTTTTCACCGGAGACCAGCTTGGCGCACCGGACACTGTCCGGTGCACCACCGAACAGTCCGGTGTGCCAGACTGAGCTGAGTTTTGGCTGCATCGAGCCAAGTCTTTTTGGTTTCTTTTCTTCTTCTTTTCTCATTGTTTCTAGCACTTAGACAACTTCATTAGTATTCAAAAACAAATGTACTAAGTCTAGAAACATACCTTGTTACATGATTTGCACTTCTTGCTTGTTTGGCACATAGCTACTCACTTACTATGTGTTGGACACTTAATCACCAAACCATTATAGAAATGGCCCAAGGGCACATTTCCCTTTCAATCTCCCCCCTTTTTGGTGATTTATGCCAACACATCAAAAAGCAACACAAAACATGCAACATCGATTCAAATTGAAGACCAAATTGTTTTAGCTATAATTTGGCATATTTGGATCGCTCTTTGCCACCACTTGGTTTGTTTTTGCAAATCAAATTCATTTTCCTACCTCTAAGTCAAACACGCTTGTTTGGGCACAAGGAGAGATATTCCAAGAGAAAAATTGATCAAGTGCCAAAAACTCCCCCTTTTCCCATAATCAAAATTCTCCCCCACAAGAGACAATATTTTGCAACAATAAGAGTATTTTGGACAAATCAAAATTTCTAACTCTATTGTTTTCAAAATTCACAAGTGGTAGCTGATCCATTTGCTTTGGCCTTAATTTCTCCCCCTTTGGCATTAAGCACCAAAATGGGATCATTCTTGGCCATTTAACCCCATTGCCTCACCAAAAATGTCAATTAAGAGCAAAAGGCAATGAGAGCATAAGTATGAACTTGGAGGTGAGTACACTAATACCGGAGTGCAGTGGAAGTCTTTGCATGGTCCAAGTTCACCTTTCCCTTTCAATTCACCTTTGAGACTAAATCAAGTATACTGAAACACAAAGGTTAGTCTCAAAGGGTCAAGTTGTAGCACATCTCCCCCTAAATATGTGCATCATTCACACATGGACTTGTGAGGTCCGGGGATCCCTTGCACAACTTGAGCACCATAAATAAGCAACAAATCACATAAATACATGAAGTAACATGATCAAAGGCATAGGAACACATATATGCTATAGATCAATCCAAGTTACGCGAATCTAAGACATTTAGCTCACTACGCAACCTGCAAAAGATTTTCTCATCTAACGGCTTGGTAAAGATATCGGCTAGCTGGTTCTCGGTGCTAATGTGGTACACCTCGATATCTCCCTTTTGTTGGTGGTCTCTCAGAAAGTGATGCCGGATGTCTATGTGCTTAGTGCGGCTGTGTTCAACAGGATTATCTGCCATGCAGATTGCACTCTCATTGTCAATAGGAGTGGGACTTTGCTCAGATTGTAGCCAAAGTCCCGGAGGGTTTCCCTCATCCAAAGTAGTTGCGCGCAACACTGTCCTGCGGCAACATACTCGGCCTCAGCGGTGGATAGGGCAATAGAGGTTTGTTTCTTTGAACTCCAAGACACCAGGGACCTTCCTAGGAATTGGCATGTCCCTGATGTACTCTTCCTATCAACCTTGCATCCAGCATAATCGGAGTCTGAATATCCAATCAAGTCAAAGGTAGACCCCTTTGGATACCAGATCCCGAAGTAAGGCGTAGAAACTAAATATCTAAGAATTCGCTTAATGGCCACAAGCTAACATTCCCTGGGGTCGGATTGATATCTAGCACACATGCATACGCTTAGCATAATGTCCGGTCTACTAGCACATAAATAAAGCAATGATCCTATCATAGACCGGTATGCCTTTTGATCAACGGACTTACCTCCTTTGTTGAGGTCGACATGCCCGTCGGTTTCCATTGGTGTCTTCTCGGGCTTGGCGTCCTTCATACCAAACCGCTTGAGAAGATCTTGAGTGTACTTTGATTGGGAGATGAAGGTGCCATCCTTGAGTTGCTTCACTTGGAACCCAAGGAAGTAGTTCAACTCGCCCATCATCGACATCTCAAAATTTTGAGTCATCACCCTGCTAAACTGCTCACAAGACTTTTGGTTAGTAGAACCAAATATTACATCATCGACATAAATTTGGCACACAAAAACATCACCATCACAAGTCTTAGTGAAAAGAGTGGGATCAGCTTTCCCAACCTTGAAAGCATTAGCAATTAAGAAATCTCTAAGGCATTCATATCATGCTCTTGGGGCTTGCTTAAGTCCATAGAGCGCCTTAGAGAGCTTAAACACATGGTCGGGGTACCTGTCATCCTCAAAGCCAGGGGGTTGTTCCACGTATACCTCCTCCTTGATTGGCCCATTGAGGAAAGCGCTCTTCACATCCATTTGAAACAACCTGAAAGAGTGGTGAGCGGCATAGGCTAATAATATTCGGATAGACTCTAGCCTAGCCACAGGAGCAAAAGTCTCCTCGAAATCCAAACCTGTGACTTGGGCATAACCTTTTGCCACAAGTCGAGCCTTGTTTCTTATCAGCACCCCGTGCTCGTCTTGCTTGTTGCGGAACACCCACTTGGTTCCCACAACATTTTGCTTTGGACGTGGCACCAGGCTCCAAACTTCATTCCTCTTGAAGTTGTTGAGCTCTTCCTGCATGGCCAACACCCAGTCCGGATCCTACAAGGCCTCTTTTACCCTGAAAGGCTCAATAGCAGAAACAAACAAGTAATGCTCACAAAAATTTGCTAAATGTGAGCGAGTCGTTACTCCCTTGCTGATATCACCCAGAATTTGATCGACGGGGTGATTTCTTTGGATTGTTGCTCGGACTTGAGTTGGAGGGACATATGTTGCTTCTTCCTCCATAACTTGTTCTTCTTGTGCTCCCCCTTGATCACGCGCCTCTTCTTGAGGTACCTGTCCATCATCTTGAGTTGGGGGATGCACCATTGTGGAGGAAGATGGCTGATCTTGCTCTTGTTGTTCCTGTGGTCGCACATCACCTATCGCCATCGTGCGCATTACGGCCGTCGGAACATCATCTTCATCTATGTCATCAAGATCAACTTGCTCTCTTGGAGAGCCATTAGTCTCATCAAATACAACGTCGCTAGAGACTTCAACAAAACCCGATGATTTGTTGAAGACCCTATACGCCTTTGTATTTGAGTCATACCTTAGTAAAAAGCCTTCTACAACTTTGGGAGCAAATTTAGAATGTCTACCTTTCTTCACCAAAATGTAGCATTTGCTCCCAAATACACGAAAGTAAGAGACATTGGGTTTGTTACCGGTAAGGAGTTCATACGAGGTCTTCTTGAGAAGGCGATGTAGGTAGAGCCGATTTATGGCGTGGCAAGCTGCGTTCATAGCTTCCGACCAAAACTGCTCAGGCGTCTTGAATTCTCCAAGCATCGTTCTCGCCATGTCGATAAGCGTCCTATTCTTCCTCTCTACCACACCGTTTTGCTGTGGTGTGTAGGGAGCGGAGAACTCATGCTTGACACCTTCTTCCTCAAGATACTCCTCCACTTGCAGATTCTTGAACTCGGACCCATTGTCGCTTCTTATCTTTTTCACCTTGAGCTCAAATTCGTTTTGAGCCCTTCTTAGAAAGCGCTTGAGGGTCCCTTGGGTTTCTGTTTTATCCTGCAAAAAGAACACCCAAGTGAAGCGGGAAAAATCATCAACAATTACAAGACCATACTTACTTCCTCCGATGCTAAGGTAGGCAATGGGTCCGAAGAGGTCCATGTGAAGAAGTTCCAGTGGTCTTGATGTTGTCATCACGTTTTTGCTATGATGTGTGCTTCCCACCTGTTTCCCTGCCTGACAAGCTGCACAAGGTCTATCTTTTTCGAAACAAACATTGGTTAGTCCTAACACATGTTCTCCCTTTAGAAGTTTATAAAGTTCTTCATCCCAACATGTGCTAGACGGTGATGCCACAGCCAGCCCATACTAGTCTTAGCTATTAAGCATGCATCTAGATCGGCCTCCTCTTTTGAAAAATCAACTAAGTAGAGTTTTCCGTCTAATACACCCTTAAACGCTAATGAACCATCACTCCTTCTAAAGACAGATACATCAACATTTGTAAACAAACAATTGTAGCCCATGTGGCACAATTGACTTACAGACAGGAGGTTGTATCCTAATGACTCTACTAAAAATACATTTGAAATAGAGTGCTCGCTTGTGATGGCTATCTTTCCCAAACCTTTGACCTTGCCTTGATTCCCATCTCCAAATATGATTGTATCCTAGGAGTCCTTGTTCTTGACGTAGGAGGTGAACATCTTCTTCTCCCCCGTCATGTGGTTTGTGCATCCGCTGTCGATTATCCAGCTAGAGCCCCCGGATGCTTAAACCTGCAAGGAATTTAAGCTTGGGTTTTAGGTACCCAACTCTTATTGGGTCCTACAAGGTTAGTCACAATAGCCTTTGGAACCCAAATACAAGTCTTGTCTCCCTTGCATTTGGATCCCAACTTTCTAGCAACTACTTTTTCATTCTTACATAAAAGCCAAATGAAGTATTGCAAGCATGGTAAATGGTAGAAGGTTCATTGCACATTCTCCTAGGCACATGAGGCACAACATTACTTCTCCTAGGTCTACTTCTACCATGCATAAAAGTAGAGCTAGAGGCAAACATAGCATGTGAATTAAAAGCATCATGATCATAACTCCTATTATAATGAGCATTCCTAGAAAATTTTCTATCATAAATGTAGGCATGACACTTTTGAGAACTACTAGCCTTATGAGCCTTCCCTTTCTCCTTGTTGAGAACGGGAGCCTTTTGGCTTGTTAAGTTCCTGGTTTCCTTTCGAAAACCAAGTCCATCCTTAATAGAGGGGTGTCTACCAATAGTGTAGGCATCCCTAGCAAATTTTAATTTATCAAAATCAATTTTGCAAGTCTTAAGTTGAGCATTAAGACTTGCCACCTCATCATTTAGTTTAGCAATAGAAATAAGGTGTTCATCACAAGAATTAACATCAAAGTCCTTGCATCTATTGCAAATAACTACATGCTCTACACAAGATCTAGTTGCATTTGTCTCCTCTAGCTTAGCATTTAATTCATCATTTAAATTCTTTAAACTAGAGACGGATTCATGGCAGACAGACAATTCAGAGGATAACATTTCATTTCTCTTAATTTCTAGAGCAAGAGATTTTTGAACACTAACAAATTTATCATGTTCTTCATACAAAATATCCTCTTGCTTTTCTAAAAGTCTATCTTTTTCATTTAGAGCATCAATCAATTCATTAATTTTTTCTACTTTAGCTCTATCTAATCCTTTAAATAGACTAGAGTAATCTACTTCATCATCGGAGGAATCCTCATCACTAGAAATAGAGTACTTAGGGGAATCTCGAACACTTACCTTCTTCTCCTTGGCCATGAGGCAAGTGTGGCGTTTGTTGGGGAAGAGCGAAGACTTGTTGAAGGCCGAAGCTGCCAGTCCTTCATCGTCGGAGTCAGATGAAGAGCAGTCTGAATCCCATTCTTTTCCAAGGTGCGCCTCGCCCTTCGCCTTCTTGTAAACCTTCTTCTTCTCCCTCTTCCCATACTTTTCTTGTTCCTGGTCATTATCATTATCGGGGCATTGAGCTATAAAATGACCAGTCTTACCGCATTTGAAGCAGGAGCGCTTTCCCTTTGTTTTATTCTTGGAGGGGTTTTCTTTGCGTCCTTTGAGCGTGGTCTTGAAGCGCTTGATGATAAGCGCCATTTCATCTTCATTGAATCCGGCAGCCTCCACTTGAGCTACCTTGCTTGGTAGCGCCTCCTTGCTGCTTGTTGCTTTGAGAGCAACGTGCTGCGGCTCGTAGATGGGTAGTGGACCGTTCAAGGCGTCATCCATGTATCGTGCCTCCTTTACCATCATGCGCCCGCTCACGAATTTTCCAAGTATCTCCTCGGGCGTCATCTTGGTGTACCTGGGGTTTTCATGAATAAGATCGACAAGATGGGGGTCAATTACCGTGAATGACCTTAGCATGAGTCGGACGACGTCGTGGTCCATCCATCTCGTGCTTCCATAGCTTCTAATCTTGTTGATGAGGGTCTTGAGCCTGTTGTAGGTCTAAGTTGGCTCCTCTCCCCTGATCATCGCAAATCTTCCTAGCTCGCCTTCCACCAACTCCATTTTGGTGATCATGGTGGCGTCGTTTCCCTCATGAGATATCTTGAGGGTGTCCCATATTTGCTTGGCGTTGTCCAAGCCACTCACCTTATTATATTCATCCCTGCAAAGTGAAGCTAGCAAGATAGTAGTAGCTTGTGCATTTTTATGAATTTGCTCATTTACGAAAACGGGATTGTCAGTACTATCAAAATGCATTCCGTTTTCAACAATCTCCCAAATACTAGGATGGAGAGAAAATAAGTGACTATGCATTTTGTGACTCCAAAAAGAGTAGTCTTCTCCATCAAAGTGTGGAGGTTTCCCAAGTGGAATTGATAGCAAATGAGCATTAGAATTGAATGGAATACAAGAATAATCAAATGAATAGTTTTGATTAACTGGTTTCTTTTTTGACGAGGAGTCATCGTCGTCGTTCTGTGGTGAAGAAGACGAGGCATCACTGTCGTAGTAGATGATCTTCTTGATGCGCCTCTTCTTCCTGTCTCTTTTCTTATGACTCGAGCCTGAGCCAGTTGGCTTGTTGTCTCTAGGCTCATTGAGGAAGGACTCCTTTTTCTTGTTGTTGACCACCATCCCCTTTCCCTTAGGATCCATATCTTCGGGTGATTAGTCCCTTAGATGAAGAGTACGGATCCGATACCAATTGAGAGCACCTAGAGGGGGGGTGAATAGGTGATCCTGTAAAATCAAACACTAAATTCCCATAAACTTGGTTATGAAGATATTAGTGCGAGTTAATCAAGTCTATGAGGCGAGCTCTTGCGAGCACAAACAATCAAGGAGAGAGCAATCACAAGAGACACACGATTTTATCCCGTGGTTTGGCCAAGTAACACTTGCCTACTTCCACGTTGTGGCGTCCCAATGGACGAGGGTTGCACTCAACCCCTCTCAAGTGATCCAATGATCAACTTGAATACCACGGTTTTCTTCCTTATAGTTTTCTTCCCGTTTGCGAGGAATCTCCACAAGTTGGAGCCTCTCGCCCTTACAAGATTGATCCCAAAGAACGCACAAGAGTAAGGTTGGGAAGAGCAACACACACAAGACTCAAAAACGTAGCACACCCATGCACACAAGTGAAGACTTGAGCTCAAATGACAACACAGGGAGTTCTCGACTCGAATGGAGCTCAAATCTCTAACACAACAAAGCGAATGCGCAGGAGCAGAGTCTGGATGCCTTAGACTACTTAGTGAATGCTTGGGTGACTCCATGCGCCTAGGGGTCCCTTTTATAGCCCCAAGGCAGATAGGAGCCGTTGAAGACAATCTTGGAAGGCTAATTTTGTCTTCTGTCGTATGTTGCACCGAACAGTCTGGTGAACCACCAGATAGTCACTGTAGCTGTCCGGTGCGCGATTGCCTTCCAAATAAGGCGCAGTCGACCGTTGCAGCTTCGGGCCCGATGGCGCACCGGACACTGCCCGGTGCACACCGGACAGTCCGGTGCCCCCTGCCGACCGTTGGTGCGGCCACGCGTCGCCCGCTGATTGCGCGGCCGACCGTTGTGCTGACGACCGTTGGCTCACCGGACAGTCCGGTGCACCACTGGACAGTCCGGTGAATTATAGTCGTACACCACTGATCTTTTCCCGAGAGCGGCCTTTTCACCAAAGACCAGCCTAGCGCATCGGTCACTGTCCGGTGCACCACCAGACACTGTCCGGTGTGCCAGACTGAGCTGAGTTTTGGCTGCACCGAGCCAAGTCTTTTTGGTTTCTTTTCTTCTTCTTTTCTCATTGTTTCTAGCACTTAGACAACTTCATTAGTATTTAAAAACAAATGTACTAAGTCTAGAAACATACCTTGTTACATGATTTGCACTTCTTGCTTGTTTGGCACATAGCTACTCATTTACTATGTGTTGGACACTTAATCACCAAAACATTATAGAAATGGCCCAAGGGCACATTTCCCTTTCAAGAGTAACTTTATTACATCATCCAAAACATAGTATCTTAACAAGTATCATAATCAAAATACGGCGGAATTAAACATGGACACTCTTCCATAGGAAGGTGACTGGCGCATCGTTAGACTCAAAATTCATCAACGTCATATGCGAAGTCTTCGTCATCACCCTCTGATCAAAATATTAACAAGGGTGAGCTCACTTATGGTCGGGGCTCAGCAAGTGGGGGAAATAATGCAAAGTTAACAAGGTAGGCTATGGATAAACGGTAAGCATTTTAGTTGGTCAGTATTTTATTAGCAACACCTTTCTTACTAATAAGTGTGTCCCAAATATCCCAATTAATCAAAGGCATAAGATTATATCAAAAACACTTAAGTGAAATCACTTAAGCAAACCACGGTAGATCATCGGACCATGATTTATTTCCATCTTTAAGTTCAATTATCATGTGAGGGTTCAGGTTGCTCTTAACCGTGAGCATGGCTGACATATCCGTTTTTACACTCTACGGAGGTGGTACAACTTTACCCACAAGCTGTGTATCCCATCTAGCCTAGGTTGATTGGACCCATAAACACTGTCTAGGTGAATGGCTAGGGATCCACTATGAGGCTTTCACAAAATATCCTTAGTGAAAGGGAAATGTGCCCTTGGGCAATTTCTATTATGTTTTGGTGATTAAGTGCCCAACACATTTAATTAAGTTCTTATGTGCTAAATAAAGAGAAAAGTGCAAATCAAGACATGAGGTACGTTTCTAGACTTAGTACATTGTTTTGAGTACTAACATATATTGTCTAAGTGCTAGAAACAGGAAAAGAAAGAATTGCGAAAGACTTGGCTGTGTGCAGCCAAAGTCCAGCTCGGCCTGGTACACCGGACTGTCCGGTGGTGCACCGGACAGTGTCCGGTGCGCCAGGCTGGTCTCCGGTGAACAAGCCGCTCTCGGGAAAAGTTTGGCGGCGTAAGGCTATAATTCACCGGACTGTCCGGTGGTGCATCGGACTGTCCGGTGAGCCAACCATCGTTTGCGCCAACGGTCGGCCGCGCAATCCACGGGCGACGCGTGGCCCACGCCAACGGTCGGCAAGGGGCACCGGACTGTCCGGTATGCACCGGACAGTGTCCAGTGCGCCAACTGCCCCAGAGCTGCAACGGTCGTCTACGCCAGAAAAGGAAGGAGATCGGCACCGGACCGTCTACAGTGACTGTCCGGTGCGCCACTCGACAGAAGGCAAGGATGGCCTTCCTTGTTGGCCTCCAACGGCTCCTAGCTGCCTTGGGGCTATAAAAGGGATCCCTAGGCGCATGGAGGAGCAACACAAGCTTACAAGAAACATTCTAAGACTCCAAGACTCCAACTTCACGCATTCGATTCTTTGAGATAGTGACTTGAGCTCCATTTGAGTTGTGAACTCCGTGCGTTGTGTTTTGAGCTCAAGTTGTGACTTGTGTGCATAGTTGTGCTACGATTTGTGTCTTGTGTGTGTTGCTCATCCCAACCTTAGTCCGTGCTTTCATTGTGATCTTTGTTGTAAGGGCGAGAGACTCCAATCTTGTGGAGATTCCTCGCAAACGGGGATAATCATCTAGAGGAAAATCGTGATATTCAAGTTGATCATCAGATCACTTGAAAGGGATTGAGTGCAACCCTCGTCCATTGGGACGCTACAACGTGGAAGTAGGCAAGTGTTACTTGGCCGAACCACGGGATAAAAATTGCGTGTCTTGTGTTGATCTCTCTGTAATTGTTTTGTCCACAAGAACTCACTTCTCAACTACTTAGTCGCACTAACATTTCTATAACCAAGTTTGTGGCAATTTAGTGTTGAATTTTACAGGATCACCTATTCACCCCCCTCTAGGTGCTCTCAATTGGTATCAGAGCCATTCTCTTCATCTAAGGGACTAATCGCCCGAAGAGATGGATCCTAAGGGAAAGGGGATGGTGGTCAACGACAAGGAGAAGGAGTCCCTCTTCGACGAGCCAAGGGACGACAAGCCCACTGACTTAGGATCGAGTCACAAGAAGAGGGACAGGAAGAAGAAGAGGCACATCAAGAAGATCATTTACTACGACAGCGTCGCCTCCTCTTCTTCACCAAGAGACGAGACGCCGATGACTCGTCTAAAAAGAAACCGGTTAATCAAAACTATTCATTTGATTATTCTCGTATTCCATTCAATTCTAATGCTCATTTGCTATCAATTCTACTTGGTAAATCTCCACACTTTGATGGAGAAGACTACTCTTTTTGGAGTCACAAAATGCATAGCCACTTATTTTCTCTCCATCCTAGTATTTGGGAGATAGTTGAAAATGGAATGCATTTCGATAGTACGGATAACCCTGTGTTTATTAATGAGCAAATTCATAAGAATGCACAAGCTACCACTGTTTTGCTAGCATCTTTGTGCAGGGATGAATACAACAAGGTGAGCGGCTTGGACAACGCCAAGCAAATCTGGGACACCCTCAAGATATCTCATGAGGGAAACGACGCCACCATGATTACCAAAATGGAGTTGGTGGAAGGCGAGCTGGGAAGATTTGCGATGATCAGGGGAGAGGAGCCAACACAAACCTACAAAAGGCTCAAGACCCTCATCAACAAGATTAGAAGCTATGGAAGCACAAGATGGACGAACCACGACGTCGTCCGACTTATGCTAAGGTCATTCACGGTAATTGACCCCCATCTTGTAAACCTTATTCGTGAAAATCCCAGGTACACCAAAATGACGCCCGAGGAGATACTCAGAAAATTCGTGAGCGAGCGCATGATGGTAAAGAAAGCGCGATACATGGATGATGCTCTTAATGGCCCTCTACCCGTCTACGAGCCTCAACCCGTTGCTCTCAAAGCAACAAGCACCAGGGAGGCACTACCAAGCAAAGTGGCACAAGTTGAGGCTGCCGAGCTAAACGAAGATGAGATGGCCCTCATCATCAAGCGCTTCAAGACCGCACTGAAAGGACGCAAGGAGTACCCTAACAAAAACAAAGCAAGGGGGAAAGCGCTCCTGTTTCAAATGCGGTAAGACTGGTCATTTCATAGCATAATGCCCCGATAATGATAATGACAAGGAACAAGAAAAGCATGGGAAGAGGGAGAAGAAGAAGGTGTACAAGAAGGCAAAGGGTGAGGCGCACCTTGGCAAAGAATGGGATTCGTACTGCTCTTCATCCGACTCCGACGATGAAGGACTGGCAGCCTCGGCCTTCAACAAATCCTCGCTCTTCCCCAACGAACGCCACACTTGCCTCATGGCCAAGGAGAAGAAGGTAAGTGTCCAAGATTCCCCTAAGTACACTACTTCTAGCGATGATGATTCTTTTGATGATGAAGTAGATTACTCTAGCTTATTCAAAGGTTTAGATAGAGCTAAAGTAGAAAAGATCAATGAATTAATTAATGCTCTAAATGAAAAGGATAAATTATTAGAAAAACAAGAGGATATTTTATATGAGGAGCATGATAAATTTGTTAGTGTGCAAAAATCTCTTGCTTTAGAGATTAAAAGGAATGAAATGCTATCCTCTGAGTTATCTGCTTGCCATGAAACTGTATCTAGTTTAAAGAGTTTAAATGATGATTTAAATGCTAAGCTAGAGGAAGCTAATAAATCTAGTTCATGTGTAGAGCATGTTAGTATTTGTAATAGATGTAAGGACTTTGATGTTGATACATGTAATGAACATCTTATTGCTATTACAAATTTGAATGATGAAGTGGCAAGTCTTAATGCTCAACTTAAGTATTGTAAAAATGATTTTGATAAGTTAAAATTTGCTAGGGATGCCTACACAATTGGTAGACACCCCTCTATTAAGGATGGACTTGGTTTTCGAAAGGAAACCAAGAACTTAACAAGCCAAAAGGCTCTCGTTGTCAACAAGGAGAAAGGGAAGGCTCTTATGGCTAGTAGTTCTAAAAAATGTCATGCTTACATTTATGATAGAAAATTTTCTAGGAATGCTCAATATAATAGGAGTTATGATGCATTTAATTCACATGTTATGTTTGCGTCTAGCTCTACTTTTGTGCATGTTAGAAGTAGGCCTAGAAAAAGTAATGTTGTGTCTCATGGGCCTAGGAGAATGTGCAATGAATCTTCCACTATTTACCATGTTTGCAATACTTCATTTGCACTTTTATGTAAGAATGAAAAAGTAGTTGCTAGAAAGTTGGGATCCAAATGCAAGGCAGATAAGACTTGTATTTGGGTTCCAAAAGCTATTGTGACTAACCTTGTAGGACCCAACAAGAGTTGGGTACCTAAAACCCAAGCTTAAATTCCTTGCAGGTTTAAGCATTCGGGGGCTCTAGCTGGATAATCGACAACGGATGCACAAACCACATGACGGGGGGAAGAAGATGTTCACCTCCTACGTCAAGAACAAGGACTCCTAGGATACAATCATATTTGGAGATGGGAATCAAGGCAAGGTCAAAGGTTTGGGAAAGATAGCCATCACAAGCGAGCACTCTATTTCAAATGTATCCGGGGGATCTAGCTAGATAATCGACAGCGGATGCACAAACCACATGATGGGGGAGAAGAAGATGTTCACCTCCTACGTCAAGAACAAGGATTCCCAGGATTCGATCATCTTTGGAGATGGGAACCAAGGCAAGGTTAAAGGATTGGGAAAGATAGCCATTACATCCGAGCATTCTATCTCCAATGTGTTCTTAGTTGAATCGCTCGGGTACAACTTATTGTCTGTGAGTCAATTATGTAACATGGGTTATAATTGTCTATTTACCAATATAGATGTATCTATCTTTAGAAGGAGTGATGGTTCATTAGCATTTAAGGGTGTATTAGACGGAAAACTCTACTTAATTGATTTTTCGAAAGAGGAGGTCGATCTAGATGCATGCTTAATAGCGAAGACTAGCATGGGCTGGTTGTGGCATCGCCGTCTAGCACATGTTGGGATGAAGAACCTTCATAAACTTCTAAAGGGAGAACATGTGTTAGGACTAACCAATGTCTGCTTCGAGAAAGATAGACCTTGTGCAGCTTGTCAGGCAGGAAAACAAGTGGGAAGCGCTCATCACAGCAAGAATGTGATGACAACATCAAGACCACTGGAGCTTCTTCACATGGACCTCTTCGGACCCGTTGCCTACCTTAGCATCGGGGGAAGTAAGTATGGTCTTGTAATTGTTGTTGATTTTTCCTGCTTCACTTGGGTGTTCTTTTTGTAGGATAAATCAGAAACCCAAGGGACCCTAAAGCGCTTTCTAACGAGGGCTCAAAATGAATTTGAGCTCAAGGTGAAAAAGATAAGAAGCGACAACGGGTCCGAGTTCAAGAATATGCAAGTGGAGGAATATCTTGATGAAGAAGGCGTCAAGCACGAGTTCTCCGCTCCCTACAAACCACAACAAAACAGTGTGGTAGAGAGGAAGAACAGGACGCTAATCGACATGGCGAGGACGATTCTTGGAGAATTCAAGACTCCCGAGCGGTTTTGGTCGGAAGCTGTGAACACAGCCTACCACGGCATAAATCGGCTATATCTGCATTGTCTCCTCAAGAAGACCTCCTACGAACTCCTTACCGGTAACAAACCCAATGTCTCTTACTTTCGTGTATTTGGGAGCAAATGCTACATTTTGGTGAAGAAAGGTAGACATTCCAAATTTGCTCCCAAAGCTGTAGAAGGGTTTTTACTAGGGTATGACTCAAATACAAAGGTGTATAGAGTCTTCAACAAATCATCAGGTTTAGTTGAAGTCTCTAGCGACGTTGTATTTGATGAGACTAATGACTCTCCAAGAGAGCAAGTTGATCTTGATGACATAGATGAAGATGATGTTCCGACGGTCGCAATGCGCACGATGGCGATTGGTGATGTGCGACCACAGGAACAACAGGAGCAAGATCAGGCTTCTTCATCGACGTTGGTGCATCCCCCAACCCAAGATGATGGACAGGCACCTCAAGAAGAGGAGCGTGATCAAGGGGGAGCACAAGAAGAACAAGTTATGGAGGAAGAAGCACCACTAGCCCCTCCAACTCAAGTCCGAGCGACGATTCAAAGAAATCACTCCGTTGACCAGATTCTGGGTGACATAAGCAAGGGAGTAACTACTCGCTCAAGATTAGCTAACTTTTGTGAGCATTACTCGTTTGTCTCTTCTATTGAGCCTTTTAGGGTAGAAGAGGCCTTGCAGGATCCGGACTGGGTGTTGGCCATGCAGGAAGAGCTCAACAACTTCAAGAGGAATGAAGTTTGGAGCCTGGTGCCACGTCCAAAGCAAAACGTTGTGGGAACCAAGTGGGTGTTCTGCAACAAGCAAGACAAGCACGGAGTGGTGACAAGAAACAAAGCTCGACTTGTGGCAAAAGGTTATGCCCAAGTCACAGGTTTGGATTTCGAGGAGACTTTTGCTTCTGTGGCTAGGCTAGAGTCTATTCGAATATTATTAGCCTATGTCGCTCACCACTCTTTCAGGTTGTTTCAAATGGATGTGAAGAGAGCTTTCCTCAACGGGCCAATCAAGGAGGAGGTGTACGTGGAACAACCCCCTGGCTTTGAGGATGACAGGTACCCCGACCATGTGTTCAAGCTCTCTAAGGCGCTCTATGGACTTAAGCAAGCCCCAAGAGCATGGTATGAATGCCTTAGAGATTTCTTAATTGCTAATGCTTTCAAGGTTGGGAAAGCCGATCCCACTCTTTTCACTAAGACTTGTGATGGTGACCTTTTTGTGTGCCAAATTTATGTCGATGACATAATATTTGGTTCTACTAACCAAAAGTCTTATGAGGAGTTTAGCAGGGTGATGACTCAAAAGTTTGAGATGTCAATGATGGGCGAGTTGAACTACTTCCTTGGGTTCCAAGTGAAGCAACTCAAGGACGGCACCTTCATCTCCCAAACGAAGTACACTCAAGATCTTCTTAAGCGATTTGGGATGAAGGACGCCAAGCCCGCGAAGACACCGATGGGAACCGACGGGCATGTCAACCTCAACAAAGGAGGTAAGTCCGTTGATCAAAAGGCATACCGGTCTATGATAGGGTCATTACTTTATTTATGTGCAAGTAGACCGGATATTATGCTTAGCGTATGTGAGAGGGAAATAGGGCTACACCTTTTCCTAAATGATTTTGGTGGTTGAATTGCCCAACACAAATAATTGGACTAACTAGTTTGCTCTAGACTATAAGTTCTACAGGTGCAAAAGGTTCAACACAAACCAATAAAAAGTCCAAGAAAGGGTTCAAATAAAAAGGGCAAAAGACAACCAAAAGACAGCCCTGGTCTGGCGCACCGGACAGTCCGGTGTGCCACCGGACAGTGTCCGGTGCACTAGGGAACTCAACTCCAAACTCGCCACCTTCAGGAATTCGGGGAGGCCGCTCCGCTATAATTCACCGGACTGTCCGGTGTAGCACCGGACTGTCCGGTGTGCCAAGCGGAGCAACGGCTACAAGCGCCAATGGTCGTCTGCAACGCTACAGTGAATAGTGACCAGTGCAACTGCGCGCGCAGAAGTCACAGCAGGCGCCAGAAGGCACACCGGACAGTGAACAGGACCTGTCCGGTGCACCACCGGACTGTCCGGTGGCCCCGTTGTCAGAAGCTCCAACGGTCGGAACCCAACGGCCTGGTGACGTGGCTGGCACACCGGACTGTCCGGTGCGCCATACGACAGAAGCCTTCACCAACGGTCATTTTGGTGGTTGGGGCTAGAAATACCCCCCAACCACCACACTTCAATGCATCCAAGTTTTCAGCCATCAAACCTCATACAAGAGCTCCAGACTTCATTCCAAGACACAAACAAAGAGATCAAATCCTCTCCCAAGTCCAGAATCACTCCAAACAAATTAATGACTAGAGAGAGAAACTTTTGTGTTCTTTTGAGCTCTTGCGCTTGGATCGCTTTTCTTCTTCCCCATTTCTTGTTCCCAAGATCATTGTAATCAAAGCAAGAGACACCAATTGTGTGGTGGTCCTTGTGGGGACTTAGTGTCCCATTTTAATTGAGAAGAGAAGCTCACTCGGTCTAGGTGACCGTTTGAGAAAGGGAAACGGTTGAAAGACACCCGGTCTTTGTGACCACCTCAACCGGGAGTAGGTTTGCAAGAACCGAATCTCGGTAAAACAAATCACCGTGTCATCCGCTCTTATTTGCTTGTGATTTGTTTTCACCCTCTCTTTCAGACTCGATCATATTTCTAACGCTAACCCCGGCTTGTAGTTGTGCTTAAACTTTATAAATTTCAGATTTGCCTATTCACCCCCCTCTAGGCGACTTTCAATTGGTATTAAAGCGGGTTCTTCATTAGAGCTTAACCGCTCGAAGTGATGTTGGGAGCATCCGCCATGAGGGAGATTGGGACCAGCAACAAGTCCGCAAGCTCCGGGAGAACACACTCAAGGGAGTCCGCCCATAAGCACAAGGAGGAATCCTCTTCCTCCATCAAGTCCCAACGAAAGGGTGACAAGAAGAAGAAGATGAAGAAAGTAATCTACTACAAGACCGACTCTTCGTCACACTCCACCTCCGGCTCGGAATCGGCATCCACCACTTCTAAGCACCATGAGCGCAAGAAGTATAGTAAGATGCCCCTTCGCTATCCTCGTATTTCAAAACGCACTCCATTACTTTCCATCCCATTAGGCAAAGCACCTATGTTTGAAGGTGAAGATTATTCTATGTGGAGTGATAAAATGAGGCATCACCTAACCTCACTCCACAAAAGCATATGGGATATTGTTGAGTATGGAGCGCAGGTACCAAAGAAGGGGGACAAGGATTATGATTCGAAGGAGGTCGAACAAATCCAACACTTCAACTCCCAAGCCACTACTATACTCCTCGCCTCTCTAAGTCGAGAGGAGTATAATAAGGTGCAAGGGTTGAAGAGTGCAAAGGAAATTTGGGACATGCTCAAGACCACGCACGAAGGAGACGAGGTGACCAAGATCACCAAGCGGGAGACGATCGAGGGGGAGCTCGGTTGCTTCATGCTTCACCAAGGGGAGGAGCCACAAGCCATGTACAACCGGCTCAAGACCTTGGTGAACCAAGTGCACAATCTCAGGAGCACCAAATGGGATGACCATGAAATGGTCAAGGTTATTCTTAGATCACTCGTATTTCTTAATCTTACTCTAGTTCAATTAATTCATGGTGATCCTAGATATAAATTAATGTCTCCCGAGGAAGTGATAGGAAAGTTTGTGAGCTTTGAGTTGATGATCAAAGGCTCCAAACAAATCATCGAGCTAGGCGCCACCTCCACACCTGAGGTGCAACCCGTCGCATTCAAAGCGACGAAGGAGAAGAAAGAAGAGTCTACGCCAAGTAGGCTCCCCATCGACGCCTCCAAGCTCGACAATGAGGAGATGGCTTTAACCATCAAAAGCTTTCGCCAAATCCTCAAGCAAAGGAGGGGGAAGGACTACAAGCCCCGCTCCAAGAAAGTTTGCTACAAGTGTGGTAAGCCCGGTCACTTTATAACAAAATGTCCATTATCAAGTGATAGTGACAGGGGCGATGACAAGAAGGGAAGAAGGAAGGAGAAGAAGAAGTATTACAAGAAGAAGGGCGGCGATGGCCATGTTTGCCGGGAGTGGGACTCCGATGAGAGCTCCACCGACTCCTCCTCCGACGATGACGCCGCAAACATCGCCATCAACAAGGGTCTTTGAAAGTCACCTAGAGGGGGGGGGGTGAATAGGGCGAAACTGAAATTCTCAAAATAATCACAACTACAAGCCGGGTTAGCGTTAGAAATATAATCAAGTCCGCGAGAGAGGGTGCAAAATAAATCGCAAGCGAATAAGGAGTGAGACACGTGGATTTGTTTTACCGAGGTTCGGTTCTCGCAAACCTACTCCCCGTTGAGGTGGTCACAAAGACCGGGTCTCTTTCAACCCTTTCCCTCTCTCAAACGGTCCCTCGGATCGAGTGAGCTTTTCTTCTCAATCACTTGGAACACAAAGTTCCCACAAGGACCACCACAAGATTGGTGTCTCTTGCCTCAATTACAAGTGAGTTTGATCGCAAGAAAGAATCAAAGAAAGAAGAAAGCAATCCAAGCGCAAGAGCTCGAAAGAACACAAGCAAATCTCTCTCACTAATCACTAGGGCGTTGTGTGGAGTTTGGAGAGGATTTGATCACTTGGGTGTGTCTAGAATTGAATGCTAGAGCTCTTGTAAGTAGTTGAAGTGGGAAAACTTGGATGACTTGAATGTGGGGTGGTTGGGGGTATTTATAGTCCCAACCACCAAACTAGCCGTTTGGTGGTGGCTGACTGTCGTATGGTGCACCGGACAGTCCGGTGCACACCGGACATGTCCGGTGCGCCAGCCACGTCACCAGGCCGTTGGGATTCGACCGTTGGAGCTTCTGACTTCTGGGCCCGCCTGACTGTCCGGTGTACACCGGACAAGTACTGTAGATTGTCCGGTGCACCGTCTCGCGCGTGCCTGACTTCTACGCGCTTCTGGTGCGCATTAAATGCGCCTGCAGGTGACCGTTGGCGCGAAGTAGCCGTTGCTCTGCTGGTTCACCGGACAGTCCGGTGTACACCGGACAGTCCGGTGAATTATAGCGGATCAATTTCCTGAGGCTGGCGAGTTCCAGAGCCGCTCTTCCCTGGGGCACCGGACACTGTCCGGTGTACACCGGACAGTCCGGTGAATTATAGCGGAGCGCCTCTCGATTTTTCCGAAGGTGATGAGTTTGACTTGGAGTCCTCTGGTGCACCGGACACTGTCCGGTGGCACACCGGACAGTCCGGTGCACCAGACTAGAGGTGCCTTCGGTTATCCCTTGCTCTCCTTTTTGAACCCAATTCTTGGTCTTTTTATTGGCTAAGTGTGAACCTTTGACACCTGTATAACTTATACACTAGAGCAAACTAGTTAGTCCATTTATTTGTGTTGGGCAATTCAACCACCAAAATCAATTAGGAACTAGGTGTAAGCCTAATTCCCTTTCAATCTCCCCCTTTTTGGTGATTGATGCCAACACAAACCAAAGCAAGTATAGAAGTACATAATTGAACTAGCTTGCATAATGTAAGTGCAAAGGTTGCTTGGAATTGAGCCAATATAACTACTCATAAGATATGCATGGATTGTTTCTTTGTTTTTAACATTTTGGACCTACGCTTGCACCACATGTTTTGTTTTTGCAAATGTTTTTGGAAATCCTTTTCAAAGTCTTTTGCAAGTAGTCAAAGGTAAATGAATAAGATTTTGCGAAGCATTTTTAAGATTTGAATTTTTCTCCCCCTGTTTCAAATGCTTTTCCTTTGACTAAACAAAACTCCCCCTAAATAAAATTCTCCTCTTAGTGTTCAAGAAGGTTTTGATATATCAATTTTTTGAAATGATACTTTCTCCCCCTTTTGAACACACTAAGATACCAATTTTAAATTTATCAATTGAGAATCATACAAATTTGGAAAACTCTTTTTAAAATTAGGTGGTGGTGCGGTCCTTTTGCTTTGGGCTAATACTTTCTCCCCCTTTGGCATGAATCGCCAAAAACGGAGTCATTAGAGCCCTTAGAATTACTTTCTTCCCCTTTGGTCATAAATAAATGAGTGAAGATTATACCAAAGTGGAAGAATGATCTCTCCCCCAAAGATGGAGAGTTGCTCGGAGCGACGACGAAGGATGAGTTACGGAGTGGAAGCCTTTGTCTTTGTCGAAGACTCCAATTCCCTTTCAATATACCTATGACTTGATTTTGAAATTCACTTGAAAACACATTAGTCATAGCACAGGAAAGAGATATGATCAAAGGTATATGAATGAGCTATGTGTGCAAATCAACAAAAGAAATTCCTAGAATCAAGGATATTTAGCTCATGCCTAAGTTTGTTAAAAGTTTGTTCATCAAGAGGCTTGGTAAAGATATCGGCTAATTGATCTTTAGTGTTAATATATGAAATCTCGATATCTCCCTTTTGTTGGTGATCCCTTAAAAAGTGATACCGAATGGCTATGTGGTTAGTGCGGCTATGCTCAACGGGATTATCCGCCATGCGGATTGCACTCTCATTATCACATAGAAGAGGGACTTTGGTTAGTTTGTAACCGTAGTCCCTAAGGGTTTGCCTCATCCAAAGTAGTTGCGCGCAACAATGGCCTGCGGCAATATACTCGGCTTCGGCGGTAGAAAGGGCTACGGAATTTTGCTTCTTTGAAGCCCAAGACACCAAGGATCTTCCCAAGAACTGGCAAGTCCCCGATGTGCTCTTTCTATTGATTTTACACCCCGCCCAATCAGCATCCGAATAACCAATTAAATCAAAAGTGGATCCCCTAGGATACCAAAGCCCAAACTTAGGAGTATAAACTAAATATCTCAAGATTCGTTTTACGGCCGTAAGGTGAGCTTCCTTAGGGTCGGCTTGGAATCTTGCACACATGCATACGGAAAGCATGATATCCGGTCGAGATGCACATAAATATAGTAAAGAACCTATCATCGACCGGTATACCTTTTGATCCACGGACTTACCTTCCGTGTCGAGGTCGAGATGCCCATTGGTTCCCATGGGTGTCTTGATGGGTTTGGCATCCTTCATCCCAAACTTGCTCAGAATATCTTGAGTATACTTCGTTTGGCTTAGGAAGGTGCCCTCTTGGAGTTGCTTTACTTGAAATCCTAAGAAATACTTCAACTCCCCCATCATAGACATCTCGAATTTTTGTGTCATGATCCTACTAAACTCTTCACATGTAGATTCGTTAGTAGACCCAAATATAATATCATCAACATAAATTTGGCATACAAACAAATCATTTTCAAGTGTTTTGGTAAAGAGTGTTGGATCGGCCTTTCCGACTTTGAATCCATTAGTGATAAGGAAATCTCTAAGGCATTCATACCATGCTCTTGGGGCTTGCTTGAGCCCATAAAGCGCCTTAGAGAGTTTGTATACATGGTTAGGGTACTCACTATCTTCAAAGCCGAGAGGTTGCTCAACATAGACCTCTTCCTTGATTGGTCCATTGAGGAAGGCACTCTTCACGTCCATTTGGTAAAGCTTGAAGCCATGGTAAGTAGCATAGGCCAATAATATACGAATTGACTCAAGCCTAGCTACGGGTGCATAGGTTTCACCGAAATCCAAACCTTCGACTTGGGAGTATCCCTTGGCCACAAGTCGAGCTTTGTTCCTTGTCACCACACCATGCTCATCTTGCTTGTTGCGGAACACCCATTTGGTTCCTACAACATTTTGGTTAGGACGTGGAACCAAATGCCATACCTCATTCCTTGTGAAGTTGTTGAGCTCCTCTTGCATCGCCACCACCCAATCTGAATCTTGAAGGGCTTCCTCTACCCTATGTGGCTCAATAGAGGAAACAAACGAGTAATGTTCACAAAAATGTGCAACACGAGATCTAGTGGTTACCCCCTTATGAATGTCGCCGAGGATGGTGTCGACGGGGTGATCTCGTTGGATTGCTTGGTGGACTCTTGGGTGTGGCGGCCTTTGTTCTTCATCCTCCTTATCTTGATCATTTGCATCTCCCCCTTGATCATTGCCGTCATCTTGAGGTGGCTCATTTGATTGATCTTCTCCTTCATCAACTTGAGCCTCATCCTCATTTTGAGTTGGTGGGGATGCTTGTGTGGAGGAGGATGGTTGATCTTGTGCATTTGGAGGCTCTTCAGATTCCTTAGGACACACATCCCCAATGGACATGTTCCTTAGCGCGATGCACGGAGCCTCTTCAATACCTATCTCATCAAGATCAACTTGCTCTACTTGAGAGCCATTAGTCTCATCAAACACAACATCACAAGAAACTTCAACTTGTCCGGAGGACTTGTTAAAGACTCTATATGCCCTTGTGTTTGAATCATATCCTAGTAAAAAGCCTTCTACTGTCTTAGGAGCAAATTTAGATTTTCTACCTCTTTTAACAAGAATAAAGCATTTCCTATCAAAGACTCTAAAATATGAAATATTTGGCTTTTTACCGGTTAGGAGTTCATAAGATGTCTTCTTGAGGATTCAGTGTAGATATAACCGGTTGATGGCGTAGTAGGCGGTGTTGACCGCCTCGGCCCAAAACCGATCTGAAGTCTTATACTCATCAAGCATGGTTCTTGCCATGTCCAATAGAGTTCGATTCTTCCTCTCCACTACACCATTTTGTTGTGGGGTGTAGGGAGAAGAGAACTCATGCTTGATGCCCTCCTCCTCAAGGAAGCCTTCAATTTGAGAGTTCTTGAACTCCGTCCCGTTGTCGCTTCTAATTTTCTTGATCCTTAAGGCGAACTCATTTTGAGCCCGTCTCAAGAATCCCTTTAAGGTCTCTTGGGTATGAGATTTTCCTGCAAAAAGAACACCCAAGTGAAGCGAGAATAATCATCCACAATTACTAGACAGTACTTACTCCCGCCGATGCTTATGTAAGCAATCGGGCCGAATAGATCCATGTGTAGGAGCTCCAATGGCCTGTCAGTCGTCATGATGTTCTTGTGTGGATGATGGACACCAACTTGCTTTCCTGCTTGGCATGCGCTACAAACCCTGTCTTTCTCAAAATGAACATTGGTTAATCCTAAAATGTGCTCTCCCTTTAGAAGCTTATGAAGATTCTTCATCCCAACATGTGCTAGTCGGCGATGCCAGAGCGAGCCCATGTTAGTTTTAGCAATTAAGCAAGTGTCGAGTTCAGCTCTATCAAAATTCACTAAGTATAGCTGACCCTCTAATACTCCCTTAAATGCTATTGAATCATCACTTCTTCTAAAGACAGTGACACCTACATCAGTGAATAAACAGTTGTAGCCCATTTTCCATAATTGAGATACAGAAAGCAAATTGTAATCTAGTGAATCTACAAGAAAAACATTGGAAATAGAATGGTCAGGAGATATAGCAATTTTACCCAAACCCTTGACCAAACCTTGGTTTCCATCCCCGAATGTGATAGCTCGTTGGGGATCCTGGTTTTTCTCGTAGGAGGAGAACATCTTCTTCTCCCCTGTCATGTGGTTTGTGCACCCGCTGTCGATTACCCAGCTTGAGCCCCCGAATGCATAAACCTACAAAACATTTTTAGTTCTTGACTTTAGGTACCCAAATGGTTTTGGGTCCTTTGGCATTAGAAACAAGAACTTTGGGTACCCAAACACAAGTCTTTGACCCCTTGTGCTTGCCCCCAACATATTTGGCAACTACCTTGCCGGATTTGTTAGTCAAAACATAAGATGCATCAAAAGTTTTAAATGAGATGTCATGGTCATTTGATGCACTAGGAGTTTTCTTCTTAGGCAACTTAACATGGGATTGTTGCCTAGAACTAGATGTCTCACTCTTATACATAAAAGCATGATTAGGACCAGACTGTGACTTCCTAGAGTGAATTCTCCTAATTTTGCTCTCAGGATAACCGGCAGGGTACAAAATGTATCCCTCGTTATCCTGAGGCATGGGAGCCTTGCCCTTAACAAAATTAGACAACTTCTTAGGAGGGGCATTAATTTTGACATTGCCTCCCTGTTGGAAGCCAATGCCATCCTTAATGCCAGGGCGTCTCCCTCTATAGAGCATGCTTCTAGCAAATTTAAAATTTTCATTTTCTAAGTCATGCTCGGCAATCTTAGCATCTAGTTTTGCTATATGATCATTTTGTTGTTTAATTAAAGCCATGTGATCATGAATAGCATTAACATCAACATCTCTACATCTAGTACAAATAGAAGTGTGCTCAACGGTAGATGTGGAGGGTTTGCAAGATTTTAATTCTACAACCTTAGCATGCAAAATATCATTTTTAGTTCTAAGGTCGGAAATAGTAGCATTGCAAACATCAAAATCCTTAGCCTTAGCAAGCAATTTTTCATTCTCAATCCTAAGGCTAGCAAGAGATATGTTCAATTCTTCAATCTTAGCAAGCAAATCATCATTATCATTCTTAAGATTGGGAATTGAAATATCACAAACATTTGAATCAACCTTAGCTAATAAATTAGCATTTTCATTTCTAAGGTTGTCGATTGTTTCATGGCAAGTGCTTAGCTCACTAGATAATTTTTCACATTTTTCAACTTCTAGAGCGTAAGCATTTTTAACTTTAACATGCTTTTTGTTTTCCTTGATTAGGAAGTCCTCTTGGGAGTCCAAGAGATCATCCTTCTCATGGATGGCACTAATTAATTCATTTAATTTCTCCTTTTGTTGCATGTTTAAGCTGGCAAAAAGAGTGCGCAAGTTATCTTCCTCATCACTAGCATTTTCATCACTAGAGGATTCATATCTAGTGGAGGATTTAGATTTAACCTTCTTCTTTTTGCCGTCCTTTGCCATGAGGCACTTGTGGCCGATGTTGGGAAGAGAAGTCCCTTGGTGACGGCGATGTTGGCGGCGTCCTCATCGTCGGAGGAGTCGCTAGAGCTTTCGTCGGAGTCCCACTCCTGACAAACATGGGCATCGCCGCCCTTCTTCTTGTAGTATCTCTTCTTCTCCTTTCTTCTCACCTTCTTGTCGTCGCCCCTGTCACTGTCACTAGATATAGGACATTTTGCAATTAAATGACTGGGCTTACCACATTTGTAACACACTTTCTTGGAGCGAGGTTTGTAGTCTTTCCCCCTCCTTTGTTTGAGGATTTGGCGGAAGCTCTTGATGACGAGCGCCATTTCCTCATTGTCGAGCTTGGAGGCGTCGATTGGTTGTCTACTTGGTGTAGACTCCTCCTTCTTCTCCTCCGTCGCCTTAAATGCAACCGGTTGAGCTTCGGACGTGGAGGGACCGTCAAGCTCGTTGATCTTCCGTGAGCCCTTAATTATAAATTCAAAGCTCACAAAATTCTCGATTACTTCCTCGGGAGTCATTAGTGTATATCTTGGATTACCACGAATTAATTGTACTTGAGTAGGGTTAAGGAAAATAAGAGATCTTAGAATAACCTTAACCACCTCGTGGTCATCCCACTTTTTGCTCCCGAGGTTGCGCACTTGATTTACCAAGGTCTTGAGCCGGTTGTACATATCTTGTGGCTCCTCCCCTTGGCGAAGACGGAAGCGACCGAGCTCCCCCTCGATCGTTTCCCGCTTGGTGATCTTGGTGAGTTCATCACCCTCGTGCGCCGTCTTGAGCACGTCCCAAACTTCCTTGGCGCTTTTTAGTCCTTGCACCTTGTTGTACTCCTCCCTACTTAGAGAGGTGAGGAGTATGGTTGTGGCTTGGGAGTTGAAGTGCTCGATTTGGGCCACCTCGTCCTCATCATAATCCTCATCCCCCACGGATGGTACCTGTGCTCCAAACTCAACAACATTCCATATACTTTTGTGGAGTGAGGTTAGATGAAATTTCATTAAATCACTCCACCTAGCATAATCTTCACCGTCAAAGGTTGGCGGTTTGCCTAATGGAACGGAAAGTAACGGAGTATGTCTAGAAGTACGAGGATAATGTAAGGGGATCTTACTAAACTTCTTGCGCTCATGGCACTTAGAAGTTATGGAGGGCGCGTCGGAGCCGGAGGTAGAAGGTGATGAAGTGTCGGTCTCGTAGTAGACCACCTTTCTCATCTTCTTTATTTTGTCGCCACTCCGATGCGATTTGTGAGAAGAAGTCTTCTTCTCCTTCTTCTTCTCCTTGTTGCGGGACTCTCCCGATGAAGCCTTCCCGTGGCTTGTAGCGGGCTTGTCGCCGGTCTCCATCTCCTTCTTGGCGAGTTCTCCTGACATCACTTCGAGCGGTTAGGCTCTAATGAAGCACCGGGCTCTGATACCAATTGAAAGTCACCTAGAGGGGGGGTGAATAGGGCGAAACTGAAATTCTCAAAATAATCACAACTACAAGCCGGGTTAGCGTTAGAAATATAATCGAGTCCGCGAGAGAGGGTGCAAAACAAATCGCAAACGAATAAGGAGTGAGACACGTGGATTTGTTTTACCGAGGTTCGGTTCTCGCAAACCTACTCCCCGTTGAGGTGGTCACAAAGACCGGGTCTCTTTCAACCCTTTCCCTCTCTCAAACGGTCCCTCGGATCGAGTGAGCTTTTCTCAATCACTTGGAACACAAAGTTCCCACAAGGACCACCACAAGATTGGTGTCTCTTGCCTCAATTACAAGTGAGTTTGATCGCAAGAAAGAATCAAAGAAAGAAGAAAGTAATCCAAGCGCAAGAGCTCGAAATAACACAAGCAAATCTCTCTCACTAATCACTAGGGCGTTGTGTGGAGTTTGGAGAGGATTTGATCACTTGGGTGTGTCTAGAATTGAATGCTAGAGCTCTTGTAAGTAGTTGAAGTGGGAAAACTTGGATGACTTGAATGTGGGGTGGTTGGGGGTATTTATAGTCCCAACCACCAAACTAGCCGTTTGGTGGTGGCTGACTGTCGTATGGTGCACCGGACAGTCCGGTGCACACCGGACATGTCCGGTGCGCCAGCCACGTCACCAGGCCATTGGGATTCGACCGTTGGAGCTTCTGACTTCTGGGCCCGCCTGGCTGTCCGGTGTACACCGGACAATTACTGTAGATTGTCCGGTGCACCGTCTCGCGCGTGCCTGACTTCTGCGCGCTTCTGACGCGCATTAAATGCGCCTGCAGGTGACCGTTGGCGTGAAGTAGCCGTTGCTCTGCTGGTTCACCGGACAGTCCGGTGTACACCGGACAGTCCGGTGAATTATAGCGGAGCAATTTCCCGAGGCTGGCGAGTTCCAGAGCCGCTCTTCCCTGGGGCACCGGACACTGTCCGGTGTACACCGGACAGTCCGGTGAATTATAGCGGAGCGCCTCTGGATTTTCCCGAAGGTGATGAGTTTGACTTGGAGTCCTCTGGTGCACCGGACACTGTCCGGTGGCACACCAGACAGTCCGGTGCGCCAGACCAGAGGTGCCTTCGGTTATCCCTTGCTCTCCTTTTTGAACCCAATTCTTGGTCTTTTTATTGGCTAAGTGTGAACCTTTGACACCTATATAACTTATACACTAGAGCAAACTAGTTAGTCCATTTATTTGTGTTGGGCAATTCAACCACCAAAATCAATTAGGAACTAGGTGTAAGCCTAATTCCCTTTCAGTCTTCTCTTCCCCAACATCGGCCACAAGTGCCTCATGGCAAGAGACGGCAAAAAGAAGGTAAAATCTAGAGCCTCCACTAAATATACAACATCTAGTGATGAGGATAACTCTAGTGATGATGAGGATAACTTGCTTGCCCTTTTTTCCAACCTCAACATGCAACAAAAGGAAAAATTAAATGAATTAATAGGAGCTATTCATGAGAAGGATGAACTCTTGGATAGCCAAGAGGACTTCTTAATTAAAGAAAATAAGAAGCATGTTAAGGTTAAAAATGCTTATGCTCAGGAAGTAGAAAAATGTGAAAAATTGACTAGTGAGCTAAGCACTTGCCATGATGTTATCTCAAACCTTAGAAATGAAAATGCCAAATTAATTGCTAAGGTTGACAAGTTAGATATTTGTGACGCTTCAATTGTTAGTCTTAGAAATGATAATGATAGTTTGATTACTAAGATTGACAAATTGAATGCATCTCTCTCTAGTCTTAAAATTGAGAATGAAAAATTAATTGCTAAGGCTAGAGATTTAAATGTTTGCAATGATGTTATTTCCAATCTTAAGAATGAGAATGCCATTTTACATGCTAAGATTGATGAACTAAACATTTGCAAACCCTCTACATCTACCATTGAGCATGTTACTATTTGTACTAGATGTAGAGACATTAATGTTGATGCTATTCATGATCACCTAGCTTTAATTAAACAACAAAATGATCACATAACTCAACTTAGTGCTAAGATTAATGAGCATGACTTAGAAAATGAAAAATTTAAATTTGCTAGAAGCATGCTCTATAGTGGGAGACGCCCTGGCATCAAGGATGGCATTGGCTTCCAATAGGGAGACAATGTCAAGCTTAGTGCCCCTAAGAAATTATCTAACTTTGTTAAGGGCAAAGCTCCCATGGCTCAGGATAACGAGTGTTACATTTTATATCCTGTTGGTTATCCCGAGCACAAAATTAGGAGAATTCACTCTAGGAAGTCTCACTCTGGCTCTCATCATGCTTTTATGTATAAGAGTGAGGCATCTAGCTCTAGGCAATCAACCCATGTTAAATTGCCTAAAAAGAAATCTCCTATAGCATCAAATGAACCTAATATTTCATTTAAGACTTTTGATGCTTCTTATGTGCTCACTAACAAATCAGGCAAAGTAGTTGCCAAATATGTTGGGGGCAAACACAAGGGGTCAAAGACTTGTGTTTGGGTATCCAAGGTGCTTGTTTCTAATGTCAAAGGACCCAAGACCATTTGGGTACCTAAGAACAAGGCCTAAACTTGTTTTGTAGGTTTATGCATCCGGGGGCTCAAGTTGGATCATTGATAGTGGGTGCACAAACCACATGACTGGGGAGAAAAGGATGTTCTCCTCCTATGAAAAAACCATGATACCCAAAGAGCTATCACATTCGGGGATGGAAATCAAGGTTTGGTCAAAGGACTTGGTAAAATTGCTATATCACCTGACCATTCTATTTCCAATGTTTTTTCTTGTAGATTCTTTAGATTACAACTTGCTTTCAGTTTCTCAATTATGTAAAATGGGCTACAATTGTCTTTTTACAGATATAGGTGTTACTATCTTTAGAAGAAGTGATGATTCAGTAGCATTTAAAGGAGTGTTAGAGGGTCAGCTATACTTAGTTGATTTTAATAGAGTTGAACTCGACACTTGCTTGATTGCTAAGACTAACATGGGTTGGCTCTGGCATCCTCGACTAGCCCACGTTGGGATGAAGAATCTTCATAAGCTTCTAAAGGGAGAGCACATTTTGGGACTAACAAATGTTCATTTTGAGAAAGACAGGATTTGTAGCGCATGTCAAGCAGGGAAGCAAGTTGGTGTTCATCATCCACACAAGAACATCATGACGACTGACAGGCCGCTTGAGCTACTCCACATGGATCTATTCGGTCCGATAGCTTACATAAGCATCGGCAGGAGTAAGTACTATCTAGTTATTTTGGATGATTATTCTCGCTTCACTTGGGTGTTCTTTTTGCAGGAAAAATCTCAAACCCAAGAGACCTTAAAGGGATTCTTGAGACGGGCTCAAAATGAGTTCAGCTTAAGGATAAAAAAGATTAGAAGCGACAACGGGACGGAGTTCAAAAATTCACAAATAGAAGGCTTTCTTGAGGACGAGGGCATCAAGCATGAGTTCTCTTCTCCCTACACGCCACAACAAAATGGTGTAGTGGAGAGGAAGAATAGAACTCTACTTGACATGGCAAGGACCATGCTTGATGAATACAAGACATCAGACCGGTTTTGGGCGGAAGCAATCAACACTGCTTGCTACTTTATCAACCCTCTCTACCTTCACCGAATCCTCAAGAAGACATCATATGAACTTCTAACCGGTAAAAAGCCCAATGTTTCATATTTTAGAGTCTTTGGTAGCAAATGCTTTATTCTTGTTAAAAGAGGTAGAAAATCAAAATTTGCTCCTAAGGTTGTAGAAGGCTTTTTACTTGGTTATGATTCAAACACAAGGGCATATAGAGTCTTTAACAAGTCCACTGGACTAGTTGAAGTTTCTTGTGACATTGTGTTTGATGAGACTAACGGCTCTCAAGTAGAGCAAGTTGATCTTGATGAGCTAGATGATGAAGAGGCTCTGTGCGTCACGCTAAGGAACATGTCCATTGGGGATGTATGTCCTAAGGAATCCGAAGAGCCTCCAAATGCACAAGATCAACAACCATCTTCCTCAATGCAAGCATCTCCACTAACTCAAGATGAGGATCAAGCTCAAGAGGATGAAAATGAAGATCAAGAAGATGAGCCACCTCAAGAAGGGGACAATGATCAAGGGGGAGATGCCCATGAGCAAGACAAGGAAGATGATGACGGTCCAAGGCCGCCACACCCAAGAGTCCACCAAGCAATACAAAGAGATCACCCCGTGAACTCCATCCTCGGCGATATTCATAAGGGGGTAACTACCGATCTCGTGTTGCTCATTTTTGTGAACATTACTCCTTTGTGACTTCTATTGAGCCATACAGGGTAGAAGATGCATTAAGGGATTCAGATTGGGTGTTGGCAATGCAAGAGGAACTCAACAACTTCACGAGGAATGAGGTATGGCATCTTGTTCCACGTCCTAACCAAAATGTTGTAGGAACCAAGTGGGTCTTCCGCAACAAGCAAGATGAGCATGGTGTGGTGACAAGTACCAAAGCCCGACTTGTGGCCAAAGGATATTCACAAGTCAAAGGTTTGGATTTCGGTGAAACCTATGCACCCGTAGCTAGGCTTGAGTCAATTCGCATATTACTTGCCTATGCTACTTACCATGGCTTTAAGCTTTATCAAATGGACGTGAAAAGTGCCTTCCTCAATGGACCAATCAAGGAGGAGGTCTATGTTGAGCAACCTCCCGGCTTTGAAGATAGTGAGTACCCTAACCATGTCTATAAACTCTCTAAGGCGCTTTATGGGCTCAAGAAAGCCCCAAGAGCATGGTATGAATGCCTAAGAGATTTTCTTATTGCTAATGGCTTCAAAGTCGGAAAAGCCGATCCTACTCTCTTTACTAAAACTATTGCAAATGATTTGTTTGTATGCCAAATTCATGTTGATGATATCATATTTGGGTCTACTAACAAATCTACTTGTGAAGAGTTTAGTAGGATCATGGTACAAAAATTTGAGATGTCTATGATGGGGGAGTTGAAGTATTTCTTAGGATTTCAAGTCAAGCAACACCAAGAGGGCACCTTCATCAGCCAAACGAAGTACATTCAAGACATACTCACCAAGTTTGGGATGAAGGATGCCAAGCCCATCAAGACACCCATGGGAACCAATGGGCATCTCGACCTCGACACGGGAGGTAAATCCGTAGATCAAAAGGTATACCGGTCGATGATAAGATCTTTACTCTATTTATGTGCATCTCGACCGGATATTATGCTTTCCGTATGCATGTGTGCAAGATTCCAAGCCGATCCTAAGGAAGTTCACCTTAGGGTCGTAAAACGAATCTTGAGATATTTAGTTCATACTCCTAAGTTTGGCCTTTGGTACCCCAAGGGATCCACATTTGATTTAATTGGTTATTCAAATGCTGATTGGGTAGGGTGTAAAATTGATAGAAAGAGCACATCAGGGACTTGTCAGTTCTTGGGAAGATCCCTGGTGTCTTGGGCTTCAAAGAAACAAAATTCCGTAGCTCTTTCTACCGCCGAAGCCGAGTACATTGCCGCAGGCCATTGTTGCGCGCAATTGCTTTGGATGAGGCAAACCCTTAGGGACTATGGTTACAAATTAACCAAAGTTCATCTCCTATGTGATAATGAGAGTGCAATCCGCATGGTGGATAATCCCGTTGAGCACAGTCGCACTAAGCACATAGCCATTCGGTATCACTTTTTGAGGGATCACCAACAAAGGGGAAATATCGAGATTGCATATGTTAGCACCAAAGAACAATTAGCCGATATCTTTACCAAGCCACTAGATGAGAAAACTTTTACCAAACTTAGTCATGAGCTAAACATTCTTGATTCTAGGAATTTTGATTGATATTTTGCACACATAGCTCATTTATATCCCTTTGATCATATCTCTTTCATGTGCTATGACTAATGTGGTTTTCAAGTGTATTTCATGTTAAGTCATAGATTGAAAGGGAAAAGGAGTCTTCGGCGAAGACAAGGCTTCCACTCCACTCCATCATGTTATTTACATTTCGCCATCACTCCGCACCGCTCTCCAATTTGGTATAATCTTCACTCATATATTATTTACCAAATGGGGAGAAAGTTTAACCAAAGGGCTTATATTTCACTCACAAGTATCCGTTTTTGGCGATTCATGCCAAAGGGGGAGAAAGTATTAGCCCAAAGCAAAAGGACCGCACCACCACCAATTTAAAAAATGTAGTCTTTCAAATTTGTATTAAAAGAAGGTTTTTTAATTAGTATCTTATTTTTTATAGAAATTTCAAATTGGTATAACCTCTTTCAAAATTACTATCTAAAACCCTCTTGAACACTAAGAGGAGAATTTGATTGAGGGGGGAGTTTTGTTTAGTCAAAGGAAAAGCATTTGAAACAGGGGGAGAAAATTTCAAATCGTGAAAATGCTTCTTAAAATCTTATTCATTCACCTTTGACTACTTGAAAAAGAATTTCCAAAACATTTGCAAAAACAAAACAAGTGGTGCAAGCGTGGTCCAAAATGTTAAATATGAAGAAAGCATCCATGCATATCTTATGAAATATATATTGGTTTAATTTCAAGTAACCTTTGCACTTACATTATGCAAACTAGTTCAATTTTGCACTTATATATCTGCTTTGGTTTGTGTTGGCATCAATCACCAAAAAGGGGGAGATTGAAAGGGAAATAGGGTTACACCTTTTCCTAAATGATTTTGGTGGTTGAATTACCCAACACAAATAATTGGACTAACTAGTTTGCTCTAGACTATAAGTTCTACAGGTGCCAAAGGTTCAACACAAACCAATAAAAATTCCAAGAAAGGGTTCAAATAAAAAGGGCAAAAGACAACCGAAAGGCAGCCCTGGTCTGGCGCAGTGTCCGGTGCACCAGGGAACTCAACTCCAAACTCGCCACCTTCGGGAATTCGAGGAGGCCGCTCCGCTATAATTCACTGGACTATCCGGTGTGCCAAGCGGAGCAACGACTATAAGTGCCAACGGTCGTCTGCAACGCTACAGTGAATAGTGAACAGTGCAACTCGCGCGCAGAAGTCAGAGCAGGCGCCAGAAGGCACACCGGACAGTGAACAGGACCTGTCCGGTGCACCACCGGACTGTCCGGTGGCCCCGTTGTCAGAAGCTCTAACGGTCGGAACCCAACGGCCTGGTGATGTGGCTGGCGCACCGGAATGTCCGATGCGCCATACGACAGAAGCCTTCACCAACGGTCATTTTGGTGGTTGGGGCTATAAATACCCCCAACCACCACACTTCAATGCATCCAAGTTTTCATCCATCAAACCTCATACAAGAGCTCCAGACTTCATTCCAAGACATAAACAAAGAGAACAAATCCTCTCCCAAGTCCGGAATCACTCCAAACAAATTAGTGACTAGAGAGAGAGAGACTTTTGTGTTCTTTTGAGCTCTTGCGCTTGGATCACTTTTCTTCTTCCCCATTTCTTGTTACCAAGATCATTGTAATCAAAGCAAGAGACACCAATTGTGTGGTGGTCCTTGTGGGGACTAAGTGTCCCGTTTTGATTGAGAAGAGAAGCTCACTCGGTCTAGGTGACCGTTTGAGAGAGGGAAAGGGTTGAAAGAGACCCGGTCTTTGTGACCACCTCAACGTGGAGTAGGTTTGCAAGAACCGAACCTCGGTAAAACAAATCACCGTGTCATCCGCTCTTATTTGCTTGTGATTTGTTTTTGCCCTCTCTTTTAGACTCGATCATATTTCTAACGCTAACCCCGACTTGTAGTTGTGCTTAAACTTTATAAATTTCAGATTTGCCTATTCACCCCCCTCTAGGCGACTTTCAGTATGCATGTGTGCTAGATATCAATCCGACCCAAGGGAATGTCACCTTGTGGCTGTTAAGCGGATTCTTAGATATTTAGTTTCTATGCCTTGCTTCGAGATCTGGTATCCAAGGGAATGTCACCTTTGACTTAATTGGATATTCAGACTCCGATTATGTTGGATGCAAGGTTGATAGGAAGAGTACATCAGGGACGTGCCAATTCCTAGGAAGGTCCCTGGTGTCTCGGAGTTCAAAGAAACAAACCTCCGTTGCCCTATCCACCGCTAAGGCCGAGTATGTTGCCGCAGGATAGTGTTGCACACAACTACTTTGGATGAGGCAAACCCTCCGGGACTTTGGCTACAATCTGAGCAAAGTCCCACTCCTATGTGACAATGAGAGTGCAATCTGCATGGCGGATAATCCTGTTGAACACAGCCGCACTAAGCACATAGACATCCGGCATCACTTTCTGAGAGACCACCAGCAAAAGGGAGATATCAAGGTGTACCATATTAACACCGAGAACTAGCTAGCCGATATCTTTACCAAGCCATTAGATGAGAAAACCTTTTGCAGGCTGCATAGTGAGCTAAATGTCTTAGATTCGCGTAACTTGGATTGATTTATAGCATACATGTGTTTTATGCCTTTGATCATGTTACTTATGCATTTATGTAACTTGTTGCTTATTTATGGTGCTCAAGTTGTGCAAGGGATCCTCGGACCTCACAAGTCCATGTGTGAATGATGCACACATTTAGGGGGAGAAGTGCTACAACTTGACCCTTTGAGACTAACCCTTGTGTTTGAGTATACTTGATGTAGTCTCAAAGGTGAATTGAAAGGGAAAGGTGAACTTGGACCATGCAAAGACTTCCACTGCACTCCGGTATTAGTGTACTCGCCTCCAAGTTCATTCCTATGCTCTAGTTGCCTTTTTGCTCTTAAATTGACATTTTTGGTGAGGCAATGGGGTTTAAAGGGCCAAAAATGATCCCGTTTTGGTGGTTAATGCCAAAGGGGGAGAAATTAAGGCCAAAGCAAATGGATCAGCTACCACTTGTGAATTTTGAAAACAATAGAGTTAGAACTTTTGATTTGTCCAAAATACTCTTATTGCAAAATTTGGTCTCTTGTGGGGGAGAATTTTGATAATGGGAAAAGGGGGAGTTTTTGGCACTTGATCAATTTTTCCGTTAGAACATCTCTCTTTGTGCCTAAACAAGTGTGTTTGACTTAGAGATAGGGAAATGAATTTGATTTGAAAAAACAAACCAAATGGTGGCAAAGAATGATCCAAATATGTCAAAACTTGTGCAAAGACAATTTTTTCTCAATTGCATTGATGTTGCACTTCTTTTGGTTGCTTTTGGATGTGTTGGCATAAATCACCAAAAAGGGGAGATTGAAAGGGAAATGTGCCCTTGGGCAATTTCTATTATGTTTTGGTGATTAAGTGTCGAACACATTTAATTAAGTTCTTATGTGCTAAATGAAGAGAAAAGTGCAAATCAAGACATGAGGTACGTTTCTAGACTTAGTACATTGTTTTGAGTACTAACATATATTGTCTAAGTGCTAGAAATAGGAAAAGAAAGAATTGCGAAAGACTTGGCTGTGTGCAGCCAAAGTCCAGCTCGGCCTGGTACACCGGACTGTCTGGTGGTGCAGCGGACAGTGTCCGGTGCGCCAGGCTGGTCTCCGATGAACAGGCCGCTCTTGGGAAAAGTTTGGCGGCGTACGACTATAATTCACCGGACTGTCCGGTGAGCCAACTGTTGTCTGCGCCAACGGTCGGTCGCGCAATCCACGGGCGATGTGTGGCCCGCGCCAACGGTCGGCAGGGGGCACAAGACTGTCCGGTGTGCACCGGACAGTGTCCGGTGCGCCAACTGCCCCAGAGCTGCAACGGTCGTCTGCACCAGGAAAGGAAGGAGATCGGCACCGGACCGTCTACAGTGACTGTCCGGTGGCGCACCGGACTGTCCGGTGCGCCACTCGACAGAAGGCAAGGATGGCCTTCCTTGTTGGCCTCCAACGGCTTCTAGCTGTCTTAGGGCTATAAAAGGGACCCCTGGGTGCATGGAGGAGCAACACAAGCTTACAAGAAACATTCTAAGACTCCAAGACTCCAACTTCACGCATTCGATTCTTTGAGATAGTGACTTGAGCTCCATTTGAGTTGTGAACTCCGTGCGTTGTGTTTTGAGCTCAAGTTGTGACTTGTGTGCGTAGTTGTGCTGCGATTTGTGTCTTGTGTGTGTTGCTCATCCCAACCTTACTCCGTGCTTTCATTGTGATCTTTGTTGTAAGAGCGAGAGACTCCAATCTTGTGGAGATTCCTCGCAAACGAGGATAATCATCTAAAGGAAAAACCGTGGTATTCAAGTTGATCATCGGATCACTTAAAAGGGACTGAGTGTAACCCTCGTCCATTGGGACGCCACAATGTGGAAGTAGACAAGTGTTACTTGGCCGAACCACGGGATAAAAATCGCGTGTCTTGTGTTGATCTCTCTGTAATTGTTTTGTCCACAAGAACTCGCTTCTCAACTACTTAGTCGCACTAACATTTCTATAACCAAGTTTTGTGGCGATTTAGTGTTGAATTTTACAGGATCACCTATTCACCTCCCCCCTCTAGGTGCTCTCACTTAGTACAAAGCCACCCGCTAAGGTTTTCACGTCAATATTGATGGGCCTCTAGGTGAGGTAACTTAGCCTAGACTACTACCCCATGTTAACATGAACTGCCACCCCCTCTTGCCCATGTTTCAGGTAGGGTTGCTAAGCACTAAGTCTATAGAGCTAATTACCAAAGCCAGAGCCATTATAGCACTTGTGGTTGCACTGTTATCTTGGGTGGTCACTCCATGTTCCATTTAGTACAAAATGTTCTTGTTTAACCATCGGGTTAACATCATAATAAAAACTTCATTTCCGGAACATAGTATCATTAAAAGAGTGACATCATATTTATCAAGTTGAGCAGTAGCAAAAATTAGCATTTAACCTAGGGTAATTCAAGGAATAGGGTTGGTAATTCTAGGCAAATCCCATCAAATTATACAATATCCGAAAAGTAAACATTATTATATACATTATATGGGTACAAATAGAAATGCAGAGGAAGATTCCACTTGCCTTGATCGAACATGTCCTGTGGGTCGTCCTCGAACGTGTTTGGTTCGTCTACCCCACAGTCAACTTCTAATCATCGATTCGCGTATCGCACATACAAAAGAATACATACGCCAAATAAATAAACATACACCATTACATGGGTAACATTCACCACTACATAAACATTCACATATCACGCAACGATACTTTGTAAATAATGTCTAAATCATAACTATTTTATTAATCCACTAGATTTTCCACTTTGAGTTATCATCGGTGAAAATATATGAGCAGGTGACTACGAATCTATTTTATCTAATATAGCGTAGATAAAATGACTTTATAAATTTTACGGAAAATAATTACTTACTAATAATAGTCCTTTAGGTTTTATCCTTTCCTTTCTAAATAGAAATTATACGTATTGCTAAATATGTTTATTTATAAATCACCTAAAAATGTTTATTTATAAATCACCTAACATTAATATTCTAAGAATTAATGTAGATTACTAATTTTGTATTTTAGTAACTGTCGGGGACCATAATTAGGGGTACCCCCAAGACTCCTAATCTCAGCTGGTAACCCCCATCAGCACAAAGCTGCAAAGGCCTGATGGGCGTGATTCCGGTCAAGGCTCCGTCCACTCAAGGGATACGATCTCGTCTCGCCCGAGCCTAGCCTCGGACAGGAACAGTAGACCAAGGCAGATTCACGCCTCGCCCGAGGGTCTCCTCAAACAATGGACGCACCTTCGACTCGCCCGAGGCCCAGCTCGGGCAGGCTTCGTGGAGAAGCAACCTTGGCCAGATCGCCATGCCAACCGACCGTATCGCAGGAGCATTCAATACAAGGATCGCCTGACACCTTATCCTGACGTACGCTCCTCAGTCGACAAGGCCGAAGTGACCGCAGTCACTTCGCCGCTCCACTTACTGACCTGACAGGAAAACAGCGTCGCCTGCCCTGCTCCGACTGTTGTGCCACTCACCAGAGTGAGGCCGACAGCAGCTAAGTCCAGCCTCGGGCGCCATAGGAAGCTCCGCCTCGCCCGACCCCAGGGCTCGGACTCCACCTCGACCTCGGACGACAGACTCCGCCTCGCCCGACCCCAGGGCTCGGACTCAACCTCGACCTCGGACGACGGTCTCCGCCTCGCCCGACCCCAGGGCTCGGACTCAACCTCGACCTCGAACGACGGACCCCGCCTCACCCGACCCCAGGGCTCAGACTCAACCTCGACCTCGGACGACAGACTCCGCCTCGCCCGACCCTAGGGCTCGGACTCAACCTCGACCTCGGACGACGGTCTCCGCCTCGCCCGACCCTCGGACTCGGACTCAACCTCGACCTCGGAGGAGCCTCCGCCTTGCCCGACCTCGGGCTCGGACCGACCACGTCACAGGGGGGCCATCATTACCCTACCCCTAGCTAGCTCAGACTACGAGGAACAAGACCAGCGTCCCATCTGGCTCGCCCCGGTAAACAAGTAATGATGGCACCCCGCGTGCTCCATGACAACGGCGGCTCTCAACCCCCTACGAAAGCAAGGAGACGTCAGCAAGGACCCGACAGCCCCGACAGCTGTGCTCCTACAGGGCTCAAGCGCTCCTCGGACAGCCACGACATCACATGAACAGGGCGCCAAAACCTCTCCGACAGCCACGACGGCATGTACATAGGACTCTGGCTTCCCTCTGCTAGACACGTTAGCACATTGCTACACCCCCCATTGTACACCTAGGCTCTCTCCTTACATCTATAAAAGGAAGGTCCAAGGCTCTCGTACGAAAAGGTGGCCGCGCGGGAGAACGGGCCGACGCACAAGGCTCGCGCTCTCTCTCTCCCTCTCCCTCGCGAACGCTTGTAACCCCCTACTGCAAGCGCATCCGCCCTGGGCGCAGGACAACACGAGGCCGCGGTTTCCCCTTACTGTTTTCCCCCTTGTGTTCCGTCTCGCGCGACCCATCTGGGCTGGGACACACAGCGACAATTTACTCGTCGGTCCAGGGACCCCCCGGGGTCGAAACGCCGACAGTTGGCGCGCCAGGTAGGGGCCTGCTGCGTGTTGACGAACAACTTCCCGTCAAGCTCCAGATGGGTAGTCTCCAGCAACCTCTCCAACCCGGGACGGTGCTCCGTTTCGGGAGTCTTGAGTTCATGTCCCTCGACGGCAGCTACGACATGATACTCCTTCCTCCGTCGCGCGACAACGACAATGGCGGCCGTCAGCCCGCCCGGCGGCGGCGGAATCGACGATGTCTTCCCCGCGTGACGGAAGTGCAACATCCGGGTCTGTCCCGTCACCTTCCCCGCCGACGGGGGAGGAGGCGGGGCAGGCATGGCCAAACAGGAGGCGGCACCTCGTCGGCTGTCGAGCGAGTCGACGGTGCCGGCGCCCCAACGGGGGACACGTCGGGCGTTGACCTTGCGTCGGAGACGAAGACAAGCGTCGCTTCCCCACAACACACCAACCCTAAGAAGACGGACGACGCCAGCACGCTCGCGAAGGATTTGCTGGGCGTTAGTCTCGTACCCGAGATAAAAGTGTAGTCCGTCCCCGACGCGACTTCGTCACCATCCGTCGATCAAGAGGTACCGTCCGCTTTTCATCCTGTGCATTTTAGATTCAGCTTCAACCCACCAAGCGACCCCGCTTCGGTGGATGCTTTCATAAAGGCATATCCGAACCTTCCGGGGTATCATATGCGGTCAACCTGGGACCGACTGACAGCCGTCTCGACCTATGGGTCCCCGGGTTCTGAGGAAGATGACGAGCCCGACTATGGTTGGGATTTCTCCGGGCTCGATAACCCCAGTGCCATGTGACTACTGCCCCTCCGATTGCTCCGATAGTAGCCACAGCCTCGGCGACGAGGACTGTGGCCCAAGTCGCGAATGTTTCCACGTCGATCTAGGGGTCTCGATGAAGGCAACCATCTTGGTATGCCGGAGGATGGCGATCCCCGTAGGCCTGCGCCTCGCGTTGACATCCTTCGGGAGCTAGTTGTGGTCCTAGTCCCTGTGGGGGATCAGGACGCACAGCTCGAGCAAATCCGCGAGGTACAGGCCAGGCTCGACGAGGAAGTAGGACAACTTGTGCAGCTTCGGCAAAATATCGGGCAGGAGTGGGCAGGCCGAGCACCGGCCGGAGAAGCGCGTCATCTGGCCCAGGACGTCAGGCACCGCATCGCCGACGATGCCAGAGCAAGGCTGCCCCCGGCTTCTAGTGGGGTCGGCCAGAACCTGGCTGCAGCAGCAATACTACTCCGAGCGATGCCGGAACCATCCACCACCGAGGGGCGGCGTATCCAGGGAGAGCTCAAGAATCTCCTGGAGGATGCCGCGGTCCGACGGGCCGAAAGCTCTGCCTCTCGAAGGCAAGGGTACCCCCCGGAGCATCACGCCGCGACTTCCCGATTCATGCGAGAAGCCTCAGTCCACACCGGGCGCACGCGGGACACAGCGCCTGCGGCCCCGGGACGCCTCGGCAACGAGCACCACCGTCGCGACCGTCGAGCCCACCTCAACGAGAAGGTGCGCCGAGGCTACCACCCCAGGCGTGGGGGACGCTACGACAGCGGGAAGGATCGGAGCCCCTCGCCCAAACCACCTGGTCCGCAAGCTTTCAGCCGGGCCATACGACGGGCGCCGTTCCCGACCCGGTTCCGAACCCCGACTACCATCACGAAGTACTCAGGGGAGACAAGGCCGGAACTGTGGCTCGCGGACTACCGGCTGGCATGCCAGCTGGGTGGAATGGACGATGACAACCTCATCATCTGCAACCTCCCCTTGTTCCTCTCCGACGCCGCCCGAGCCTGGCTGGAGCATCTGCCTCCTGCGCAGATCTCCAACTGGGACAACTTGGTCAAAGCTTTCGTCGGCAACTTCCAGGGCACATACGTGCGCCCTGGGAACTCCTGGGATCTCCGAAGGTGCCGCCAGCAGCCGGGAGAATCCCTCCGGGACTACATCCGGCGATTTTCGAAGCAGCGCACCGAGCTGCCTAACATCACCGACTCAAATGTCATCGGCGCGTTCCTCGTCGGCACCACTTGCCGCGACCTGGTGAGCAAGCTGGGTCGCAAGACCCCCACCAGGGCGAGCGAGCTGATGGACATTGCCACCAAGTTCGCCTCTGGTCAGGAGGCAGTCGAGGCCATCTTCCGGATGGACAAGCAGCCTTAGGGGCGCCAGCCGAAAGAAGTCCCCGAGGCGTCCGCTCAGCGCGGCACCAATAAGAAGGGCAAGAAGAAGTCGCAAGCGAAACGCGACACCGCCGATGCAGACCTTGTCGCCGCCACCGAGCACAGGAACCCTCGGAAGCCTCCTACAGGCGCCAACCTGTTTGACAAGATGCTCAAGGAGTCGTGCCCCTATCATCAGGGTCCCATCAAGCACACCCTTGAGGAGTGCGTCATGCTTCGGCGCTACTTCCACAAGGCCAGGCCACCGGCGTAAGGTGGAAGAGCCCACGACAACGACAAGAAGGAAGGTCACAAGGCAGAGGAGTTCTCCGAGGTCCACGATTGCTTCATGATCTACGGTGGGCAAGTGGCAAGCTGTAACACCTCAGGTGTTACCATGGCTAGAGCACACCTTGGTGCTTAGGACTATGATCACATGTGGAAGAAACTTAAGGAGCAAAAGTGTAAGGGCTTTGGAAACTAGGTTTTAACCAAGAGATGTGAATGACCAAAAGCATTACCCTATTTGAGTGCAACTATCACTTTGGACAAGGGGGGAGAAAACCCTAGACCTCCCTTGAACCCTATCTCCCAAAGCCATGGATAAGAGGGGAGAGGGTGAGCAATTGTGCAAAACATGAGTAACCTTTAACCAAACCTTAAGTAACCTTATAACCAGCAATTAGGGGATGGAAATATTGCAAAAAAGCCCCTGGAGAAACCCCAAATTCATTCCCTAAGTAGAGAGAGAGCTAGAGCTCTCTAATTCTCTCTAAGTTAAAAACTACACCTACACTAAAGATCAGTCGTGTTCACCTCGAAGCTGGCACCAAATCCACCTATGTTCTATACCAAAAATGTGGCATACCACCTAGGGCACCCACTGGAAAAAGCTGAGCCTGATACCCTGACGTTTGACATGCCTTGGCATGGTTTTTGTCGCGAGGTGGGCAGTGTGACACACCCGATTTGGCGACCGAAGATCTCCCTACCTAGGCCATATCTGACATGGCAGCTCACGGATGAGAGACAGCCCTAGGTGCCAGGAAAAGACTCGCGCCGGATTTTTGCCAAGATTCACACGTTTGCGACTTGGGTGAGCTGTGGAACACGGGCAGAAGGAAAGCTCCACGTGTTCGACGCGCTCTGTGTGTGCCAGAGCACGCCCGCGCGCGCCCCGCGTCGCGCCAACGGCCAGCCGACGCCATGGCCCGCGCCCGCGCCTATAAAGCCCGCTCAGGCGTCGACTACACTCTTCCGCGCACGCTCAAACCTCACCGGAGCTCAGTTCACCGTCGTTTGCCCATGCGCGACGTGTCCGCGGCCACCCGAGCCACTACCGCCGTAGACCGGCCAGCCCAGCCCTTCCCAACCCTGTCCAACCCTCTGAGACGAGTGTGCACGCCCCAGTGAAGCTCCCCGAGCGAGGAATCGAAGCCTGCTTCGCCGGAGAGGCCAGTCCACGGTCGCCGGAGTTCACAACCCCGCCGGAGTGCGTGGACCGGGTAATCCACTGAACCATTTTCTGATTCCTTGTGCACACGGTCTCTACGTCACCCCGTGAAGCTCACCGTGCCCTTGGATTGAACCAGATCGCCGTGATTTGGCCGGCACACCCGCCGCCGACGAGAACACCCGCCTGCGCACGAGGACCGAGCGATTCCGGCCATCCCCGTCGTCGAGTCGTACATCGCTGTGACCGCCAGAACCTCCCCGAGCCAACCCCACCCCTCGCCGGACCTCTCTCGTCGCCGGTAAGCCACGCCGCCCTTTTCTTTCCCGCGGGTACTGTTTACATTAGGGGAAGGACCTCGGGGAAGAAGAAGGGAAGGTCAGGGGGCTTTTTGAACTGTCAGCGACTCAGGGGAATAGTGGCGCAGGGGTAGATTTGAGTGGGTTGATTTAGTTTTAACCCAGGGACCTCGGTGTAAACTGCCTTTTCAGAAAACCTTATTAAACCTGATTTTAAACTTGAACAGAAACTTTGAAAATCCATAACTTCTGTTTAGTTCATCCAAATTTGGTCAAACAAATTTTGTCAGACTCTAAATAATGTAACCTACTTAAGAAAAATATAAAACCCCCTATGTACTATAGAAAACTTTAAGGTTCTGATTTAATTATAGTTTTGGCCAAAAGCTCAATAATAGAAAGAAAAATAGTTGTGCTATTTGGCTAGGGTTAGAAAAATTTGGAGAAGATTATGTCCACCTGCTGACCTAATTAAAAATGCTAAACCTTTCTGTCCACCCCATTAAGTTAGTTTTTACCCCTTATTTTACAATATGCTTAAGGTTAAGAAAAATAGAAAATGTGATTTAAATAATGAACCAGAGGGCACCTCTATTTTTGTTAGGATACTTATTCAATGTAGTTCACTGAAAAAAATCTATCATACCCTGGTTTAGTATAAAATAAGTAAGATACCTTTTATTCTAATAAAACAAGGAAAACTTAGAAAAACCCTACAAAAATAACCCCAAGGTGAAAACACCCCAACCCTTGGGATAACTAATGTTTTGTTAGTAAGAACTTAGGAAAAATATGAAATCTGCTGTTTGACATTTTTCAAATAATAATGTAGTAGAAAGTGCCTTTTTGGCATTTAACTTTAGAAAATCATAACTAAATGACCATCCCTTAGCTTTCTGTGATTTTTAACACAAAAGCCTATTATTACTGTTAGATGCCAACAAAAATAACCCTTAGGGCAGAACTCACCCCTAATTAAGAGATGTAGTGTAAAGTGGCCCATTTTACACCACTCTTGTTATTTTTGTCTAAAGCATAGCCTTTATATTTTAAGCCTCAAATTCTTAAAACATGCTAGAATAGCAAATGGCAACCCACTGTAATTTTTACAGATTTTTTGGAAAATATTAAACCACTGTCGTAGTTCAAACCTACACTAGAAACCATAAGTAGAAAATAAAGAAAGGGAAAGGTGAATAATAGGAAATTAGTGTCATCCTAAAAAACTCTTTATAACTTGTCCACTGAAGTATATAAAGGCAATACCAATTTCCTATGTTTATCCTCAACAAAAACCTAAACCTAAAAGTGATAAGCATAACCCACTAAAAGCCCCGCATGACCAAGAAACCCTAAGTTACTCCTTAACTTAGTTTTCTTCTTAGCATAATGTTATTAAATCCTGCATAATCATGACATACATGTTCATTGCATTCGATAGACTGTAACCTTGCTGACGGAGAGTACGTCCTCGTGCCGGAGCAAGGAGCTGCTCAGGAGGTAGCCCCAGATCGAGCACCAGAGCCTGCACCAGAGGACCTGCCTGCCACTGCTTTGGAAGGCAAGCCCCGGTTTATGCATAACCTGTTATTTATGCTATTTTACTATACTTAATGATTGTAGGATTGATTGTGCACTTAGGTGTAGGAGTTGTTTGAAACTCTAGTTGCATGATCTCAGGAATCCTTTTGAAATGGACACTAGTATGATAGGCCGAGTAGTTGCTTATTTAATTAGGAGCTCGGTAGAAGACGAGTGATTTTTCCAGCACTCGCGCGAGATCAGGAAATTGGTTGTACCCACTTTCATACTATCATGATTTTAGTTGTGGACAACAATCCATGGGGATTGGTTGTCTACGAGATAGGAAAATGGAATAAGGATTAACGTGCGGATACCTGTGTCAAGCGTTTGAATGTACTAAACACATACCGAGAAATATGGTAAATCGGTAAGCCTAGTACCTGAGTGAACCTGCCCGCAGACATATCCCCTCACGCGACCTGAGACGAGGTCTCCCATTCTGGTTATGGTGGGTACAAGTGCGGTCACTGCACGACGGCAGTCGGGGTCAGTGAGGCATTGTACGCCAAGGCGGTGAGCCCTGATCTGTTGCCAGGGAATCGATGGGGACGGTTGATGTGTGTGGGGACGGAGTGCCTCGCCACGTCGTGTGTTTAGGTTTACCTTGCAAGGATAAAAACTCGAATCGAATCGTCTGCTTCTCGCAGCTAATGAGACTGCTTGATCCATTGTACTGCATTGAGTAACAAGTGGAAATATGATGAGTTGATATAAGATGTTGATTGCTAAAAAATGTTTGCTACTATGTATGAGTAGATAGTACACATTTAGCCTTAAGAGAGCCACACTTAAATTGACAAAGTTAAAACTTGACTTAGAAACTCAGATAGTGCTTTTGGCAACCAAACCCCACAGCCAAACAGCTGCATGTCTACAGGTAGAGGAGTAGACTCCTGACACCGGGTAAGTCTAGCTGAGTATTAGTATACTCAGCCTTGCTTGTGGCATAATTTTTACAGGTTCTCTGGAGGACATGGTTGCTGGAGTGACTTGGTCGTCCATCTTGCCACCGGGTTGGACTGTCGAGTGGGACCCTACCTCGGCTGAGGAGGAGCATGAGGAGTGATGGGACAGGCTTCCCCATCTCTCTGTTTATTTACCGTTAGTTTTATTCCGCTGCACTTCAAACAATGATGACTACTTTTGCGAAACTCCGATGATGATGTAATAATTTAATACTCTTTAATGCATGGTTTTATGCTTTATTGTATTTGCTCTGTGACTCACCATCGAGTGACATTGTGGTACTTGATCCTGTCAGTGGCCGTGTCGGACTAGATTCGAGGGATTGACGGGTTATTCCCATTTAAGTGTGGTCTAGCCTCTAAGGCGGGACTTAGGCACTTAAGTTGGAATAATTCGGGCAGTTCCGCCACAGCTGGTATCAGAGCTTGTACCACCACAGAGGAATCAATAAAATGTGAATACCATCATTTTCCAAAATAAAACTTGATAGAAACAATGTTGGATAGATAGTAGGACGAGCAGGATAGACCTAGGACGTGAAGCCTTAGGGTGATAGAAGGGTAGCTAGGTGGCTACGTAATTAGGCCCTATAGGCCACCTTAAGGGATGGGAGTTCTTCCCTATCCCCTTATATTGGTGAGGTCGTTCAGGACGAGCATGCATGCATTGCTAAATTAAACAAATGGATAATTGAGTAAAGACTTAAAAACAAGATGATAACCAACTAAGTCCCCAGTACCATTTTATTTAACTAGAGAAAGGCTGAGTTTTATTTTTCTTATTCTTTTTATAATTCTTTTTCTTTTACTTACGCTTAACCGTACACAGATGACTTCCCACGGATCCTCAGAGGACGGAAATGCACTGTCCCACACTGACGGGCTTGCACGAGAGGGCTTTCCTCGCATTTTGTGGGAGGTACTTCAGGGGGCCGGATACACGACACCCCCTCAGTACGCGGTGCAGCAGTTCGAGAAGCACCGAGTGCCCCGCTGTAGGGTGAGGATGACCTTGGAGCCTCATCCCCTGCAGCCAGGCTGGCGCTCATTGGACTCCGAGTCTTTTGGATACCAAGCTGAGGACACGATCGAGGCGATCGCTCTGCACGGGTTGACCACTTTCTGCGGATTCCATCCTTTGGAGCTGGCTACCCACCCCATTGGCTTGTTCCCCGCCGAAAGGGAGGACGACCCAATGTGGAAGGATCGGGTGGAGCATGCCAAGGATATCTGGGCCATCTACCCAGGACAGACTGCGCACTTGACCGTACGGTGCATGAATGCTCTATACCGTCTGCAAGTGATGCGCGGTGAGGCGATGTCCCATCTGATGGCACTATTGGAGGTGACAAAGATTACTTTGGACAACAGGGAGGAGCTCGTGGTTGATTTGTCCACTGAAATGGTGGAAAAGGACTTGCAGGTGGAGCAGCTATCCACTGATATCCAAGAGTTGGAGGAATTAGTGGGCACCAGGGAGAACACCATCGAGGTTCTCGAGGATCAGCTCATTAACACCCAGCAGCAGCTTGCCGAGGCTAATGAGCACTTGGATATGCATCACCAGGAGATCCAGGATATGGAGGCCAACGAGGACGTCGACATCGAGGGAGGAGAGGAGCATGCCTCTAGTGTGGACACTGCTGGCTCAGGGAGACCACCTTCCCCCGAGTCGAGTGTTGCCTCGTTCGCTCACTAGGTGTCAGGGACAGAGTTAGAAGTCGGTGATGGTAGGACTCCTCGCAGCTAGCTTAGCTTTTGCACCCTTGGGGTACTAGGCTAGATAGAGTTGAGCCTTTTTGGGACAAATGATGTAACCGTGATAAACTCTCTTGGAAGCATGATTGATGGATGTTGTTATCAGTTTTAAATTTGGAAGGAAAAATTTATGCCTTTTTAAGTCCTTTTTGTTTAAGTTGGAATCTATCATTTTGCTTTTGACTCTTTTCGCCGCGATTAAACCTTGAACTTGGAGATATGGTGTTAAGTATATATGTGGTTTTTCAGATGGCCGGGAGGCAGCATCGTGGCCAGAATGAGTGCGTTCCTCCACCGCCGCCACCGCCTCCCACTCTGCAGGAGCTAATGGCTCAGCAGAATGAGATCTTGAGGCAGCTAGCTCAGCGTCAGCCACCACCTCAGCACTATGGTGGTGGAGACCATCAGCGTCACCCCGCGACAGCTACCTACCAGGAGTTCTTCAGTACTCAGCCTCCATTGTTCACAAGGGCAGAGGACCCACTTGATGCAGATGTGTGGTTGCGAGTGGTGGAATCCAAATTCCCGCTACTCCATGGAGCTTGCTCAGAGGTCACTAAAGTCAGGTTCGCCACCCAGCAGCTTCGCGGACCCGCAAGGACTTGGTGGGACCATTTTCTTGCCATGCAGCCAGAGGATCGAGAGGTGGAATGGAGGGAGTTCAAGGCAGCTTTCAGGGGACACCACATACCAGCCGGGATTATGGACCGAAAGCTCAACGAGTTTTTGGCACTCACTCAGGGCAACAGGACAGTGTTGCAGTATGCCCAGGCTTTTAATGACTTGTGCCAGTATGCTGGATATCACGCAGATACGGATGAGAAGAAGAGAGACAGGTTCAGGAGGGGGCTCAGCACTAAGCTCCGTGACCGTCTCAACACCGTCAGGGCCAATAGCTACAATGAGTTGGTCAACATGGCTATCTCCCAGGAGGACTGCATTACAGCTTGACAGGCAGAAAAGAAGAGGAAGACCCCTGTGGCAGGACCCTCAGCTCAGCCACAGCGCTTCAGGATTGTGTCCGACACTCAGAGCAGGGGACCCCAGCAGCAGCAAGGGAGGTGGGTGATCCGACCACAACAGCAGTAGCAGGCACCCAACCGTACCCAGTTTTCAGCTCAAAGGAACAACCACCAGCAGCAACAGTACCGCCAGGCAAATGATAACAGGTGTTTCACATGTGGCAACACCAGACATTATGCCAAAAATTGCCCCAGGAACCAGCAGAGGCAGGAGCAGAATGTTAATCAGAACCAAGGCAAGAGGCAGAAGGTGCAAGTGAGGCAAGGCAGGCTAAACTTCACCACCATGGCTGATATTCCAGAGGGAGCACCCGTCATGACCGGTATCTTTACAGTTTTGAATTATCCTGCCATTATTCTTTTTGATTCTGGTGCATCGCATAGTTTTATCGGTGCCAAATTTAGTGCCAAGTGCCAATTACCTTTTCACCACACCAATGGGGGTATCACAATTTCAACACCAGGAGGCAGGGTTGCCACTTACCAAATTAACAAGAACGTGCCTATAAAGTTTGGTAGTCTGATAATTAAAACCAACCTCCTCATTTTGGGGTTGAATAGTGTGGATATCATATTGGGAACTGACTGGTTGACCAGAAATCAGGCTGTGATGGATATTGCAGCTAGGGCCGTTGAGGTGCACTCACCAACTTGTGGTGAAACCACACTCTATTTGCCTGACCAAGGTTGTACCCGTTCATGTGCCTTCGTCATGCTAGAATCCCCGGTAGAAAAGATCCCAGTGGTCTGTGACTACCCAGATGTTTTCCCAGATGAATTGCCAGGGATGCCACCCGACCGAGACATTGAGTTCGCAATCGAGTTACAACCCGGGACTGCTCCTATCTCCAAGAGACCCTATAGGATGCCTCCCGCGGAATTGGCAGAACTGAAAAAGCAATTGTAAGAGTTGTTAGACAAGGGGTTTATTCGCCCAAGTACTTCACCATGGGGATGTCCAGCATTATTTGTGAAGAAAAAGGATGAGAGTTTGAGAATGTGTGTTGACTACCGCCCTCTCAATGCGGTGACTATCAAGAACAAATACCCACTGCCCCGCATTGATGTTCTGTTTGATCAGTTGGTAGGAGCCAAGGTATTCTCCAAGATAGACCTTCGCTCAGGTTACCATCAGATCAAGATCCGCGCCAGCGATATTCCCAAGACAGCTTTCTCTACCAGATATGGACTTTATGAGTTTTTGGTAATGTCTTTTGGGCTGACCAATGCCCCGGCTTATTTCATGTACCTGATGAACTTAGTATTTATGCCAGAGTTGGATAAATTCGTGGTCGTTTTCATTGATGATATTCTGGTTTATTCCAAGAATGAAGCCGAGCACACCAAACATTTGCATACTATACTTCAGAGACTGCGTGACCATCGGTTGTATGCCAAGTTGTCTAAATGTGAATTCTGGCTGAAGGAGATTAAATTCTTGGGTCACACAATTTCTCAGGATGGGATATCAGTTGATCCGGAGAAGGTACAAGAGGTGATGGATTGGAAACCCCTGACTACAGTGAAGCAAATTCGAAGTTTTCTGGGTTTGGCAGGGTATTATCGACGATTTATTCCGGATTTCTCCAGGATTGCCAAACCAATGACTGAACTGTTGAAGAAAGGAGTCAAGTATGATTGGAGCCAAAAGTGTGAAGAAGCCTTTCATACTTTGAGGCAGCATTTGACAACAGCCCCAGTGCTGGCTCAACCTGACAACACCAAGCCATTTGAAGTTTATTGTGATGCTTCTGGTACGGGATTGGGATGTGTCTTGATGCAAGATAACAGAGTCATTGCTTATGCTTCCCGAGCACTCAGACCCCATGAGCAGAACTACCCTACACATGATCTGGAATTGGCAGCTGTGGTTCATGCTCTTAAGATATGGAGACACTACTTGATGGGAGCTCACTGTAACATCTACACTGATCACAAGAGTCTCAAATACATCTTCACTCAGGCAGATCTGAACATGAGGTAGAGAAGATGGTTGGAGTTGATCAAGGATTATGATTTAGAGGTGCATTACCATCCTGGTAAAGCCAATGTTGTGGCAGATGCCTTGAGCAGAAAGGCCCAGTGCAATTGTATGAACATGGATGTGAGAGTTACCACCTTGTGTGATGAGTTGTGCAGATTGAACCTGGAAGTTGTTTCTTCAGGTGACTTAAGCTACATCTCGGTGGAGCCCACATTGCAAGAGCAGATAGTCAGGGCACAGATTGAAGATAAGGGTGTTCAGGTTATCAAGGAAATGATCAAGCAAAAGGCCGAAAAATACAAGTGCTTCCGGCAAGACAGCAAGGGAATTCTATGGTTTGGAGATTGATTGATTGTTCCCAAGGACCCGGAGCTCAGAAGGAAGATACTGGACGAAGCTCATCTTTCAAAATTTTCCATGCACCCTGGTAGCACCAAGATGTACCATGATCTCAGATCTTTATATTGGTGGACCAGAATGAAGAGGGAAATTGCCAAGTACATATCTGAGTGTGACACTTGCCAGAGAATCAAAGCTAGTCACTTGAAGGCAGCAGGCCCTTTGCAACCCCTTCCCATACCGTCTTGGAAATGGGAGGACATTTGCATGGATTTTATCGTAGGATTGCCCAATACCTCCAGGCACCATGATTCCATTTGGGTTATTGTGGACAGGTTGACCAAGACCGCTCACTTCTTACCAGTGCACGCCACCCACAAGACAGAGAAGTATGCAGAAATTTATGTTGATCAAATAGTGCGATTGCATGGTATTCCAAAGACCATTATATCTGACAGAGGAGCGCTGTTTGTGGCACGCTTTTGGGAGCAGCTGCAAGAATCACTTGGGACCCAAGTAATACGAAGCTCAGCATACCATCCCCAAACAGATGGCCAGACAGAAAGGGTGAATCAGATTTTGGAAGACATGTTGCGAGCATGTGCACTACACTACGGGAAGGATTGGGACAAGTGTCTTTCTTTGGCAGAATTTTCTTACAATAACAGCTATCAGTCCAGTCTGAAGATGGCACCTTTTGAAGCCTTATATGGGAGAAGGTGTAGGACCCCACTGAATTGGTCTCAAGCAGGAGAGAGGGAAATTTTTGGGCCAGACTTGGTGCTTGAGGCAGAGGCAAAGGTCAGGGTTATTACAAAGAACTTAGAAGCTGCTCAGGCCAGGCAAAAGAGCTATCATGACAAGAGGCGGAAGCCTCTACAGTTTGGGGTGGGAGAACATGTTTATCTTAAGGTATCACCCACCAAGGGTGTCCAGAGATTCGGGATCAAGGGAAAGTTAGCTCCTCGCTACATTGGACCCTATGAAATCAAAGCAAGCTGTGGACCCGTGGCCTACCAATTGGAATTGCCACCTCACATGTCAGCAGTTCACAATGTGTTCCATGTATCCCAGCTGCGGAAATGTGTTCGCCTACCCACTGAAGTGCTGCCAGAACCAGACATTGAGATAGAACCAGACTTGTCCTATCAAGAGTACCCCGTCAAGGTATTAGATCAGAAGGAGAGATCAACTCGGGCAAGATTAGTCAGAATGTATAAGGTTCAGTGGAGTCACCATTCAGCAGAAGAAGCTACATGGGAGACTGAGGATTTTCTACGCTCCCGCTTCCCCGACTTTCTACCCGAAAGAGTCGGTACGTAACCCCAAAACCCCACCCCCACCTGCCCTTTGAATTCAATTATAAGAAAAGCTTAAATAACAAGGATAGTCTAAGTTGTGGTTTTAACTTAAAAAGGGCTTCCTTCTGAAGTTGCAAAGAGAATGACATTCGAAGAGCAGTTAACAAGAGAAACTTGAGTATAAAGAAAGAGTAGCACCAACACACCTTCAAGCACCCCTCCAAGGGACTCTACCTAAAATCTCGGGACGAGATTCCTTTAAGGGGGGAGGGCTGTTACCATGGCTAGAGCACACCTTGGTGCTTAGGACTATGATCACATGTGGAAGAAACTTAAGGAGCAAAAGTGTAAGGGCTTTGGAAACTAGGTTTTAACCAAGAGATGTGAATGACCAAAAGCATTACCCTATTTGAGTGCAACTATCACTTTGGACAAGGGGGGAGAAAACCCTAGACCTCCCTTGAACCCTATCTCCCAAAGCCATGGATAAGAGGGGGAGAGGGTGAGCAATTGTGCAAAATATGAGTAACCTTTAACCAAACCTTAAGTAACCTTATAACCAGCAATTAGGGGATGGAAATATTGCAAAAAGGCCCCTGGAGAAACCCCAAATTCATTCCCTAAGTAGAGAGAGAGCTAGAGCTCTCTAATTCTCTCTAAGTTAAAAACTACACCTACACTAAAGATCAGTCGTGTTCACCTCGAAGCTGGCACCAAATCCACCTATGTTCTATACCAAAAATGTGGCATACCACCTAGGGCACCCACTGGAAAAAGCTGAGCCCGAGACCCTGACGTTTGACATGCCTTGGCATGGTTTTTGTCGCGAGGTGGGTAGTGTGACACACCCGATTTGGTGACCAAAGATCTCCCTACCTAGGCCATATCTGCCATGGCAGCTCACGGATGAGAGACAACCCTAGGTGCCAGGAAAAGACTCGCGCTGGATTTTTGCCAAGATTCGCACGTTTGCGACTTGGGTGAGCTGTGGAACACGGGCAGAAGGAAAGCTCCACGTGTTCGACGCGCTCTGTGTGCGCCAGAGCACGCCCGCGCGCGCCCCGCGTCGCGCTAACGGCCAGCCGACGCCATGGCCCGCGCCCGCGCCTATAAAGCCCGCTCAGGCGTCGACTACACTCTTCCGCGCACGCTCAAACCTCACCGGAGCTCAGTTCACCGTCGTTTGCCCGTGCGCGACGTGTCCGCGGCCACCCGAGCCACTGCCGCCGTAGACCGGCTAGCCCAGCCCTTCCCAACCCTGTCCAACCCTCTGAGACGAGTGTGCACGCCCCAGTGAAGCTCCCCAAGCGAGGAATCGAAGCCTGCTTCGCCGGAGAGGCCAGTCCACGGTCGCCGGAGTTCACAACCCCGCCGAAGTGCGTGGACCGGGTAATCCACTGAACCATTTTCTGATTCCTTGTGCACACGGTCTCTACATCACCCCGTGAAGCCCACCGTGCCCTTGGATTGAACCAGATCGCCGTGATTTGGCCGTCACACCCGCCGCCGACGAGAACACCCGCCTGCGCACGAGGACCGAGCGATTCCGGCCATCCCCATCGTCGAGCCGTACATCGCTGTGACCGCCAGAACCTCCCCGAGCCAACCCCACCCCTCGCCGGACCTCTCTCGTCGCTGGTAAGCCGCGCCGCCCTTTTCTTTCCCGCGGGTACTGTTTACATTAGGGGAAGGACCTCGGGGAAGAAGAAGGGAAGGTCAGGGGGCTTTTTGAACTGTCAGCGACTCAGGGGAATAGTGGCGCAGGGGTAGATTTGAGTGGGTTGATTTAGTTTTAACCCAGGGACCTCGGTGTAAACTGCTTTTTCAGAAAACATTATTAAACCTGATTTTAAACTTGAACATAAACTTTGAAAATCCATAACTTCTGTTTAGTTCATCCTAATTTGGTCAAACAAATTTTGTCAGACTCTAAATAATGTAACCTACTTAAGAAAAATATAAAACCCCCTATGTACTATAGAAAACTTTAAGGTTCTGATTTAATTATAGTTTTGGCCAAAAGCTCAATAATAGAAATAAAAATAGTTGTGCTATTTGGCTGGGGTTAGAAAAATTTGGAGAAGTTTATGTCTACCTACTGACCTAATTAAAAATGCTAAACCTCTGTGTCCACCCCATTAAGTTAGTTTTTACCCCTTATTTTACAATATGCTTAAGGTTAAGAAAAATAGAAAATGTGATTTAAATAATGAACCAGAGGGCACCCCTATTTTTGTTAGAATACTTATTCAATGTAGTTCACTGATAATAATCTATCATACCCTGGTTTAGTATAAAATAAGTAAGATACCTTTTATTCTAATAAAACAAGGAAAACTTAGAAAACCCTACAAAAAATAACCCCAAGGTGAAAACACCCCAACCCTTGGGATAACTAATGTTTTGTTAGTAAGAACTTAGGAAAAATATGAAATTTGTTGTTTGACATTTTTCAAATAATAATGTAGTAGAAAGTGCCTTTTTGGCATTTAACTTTAGAAAATCATAACTAAATGACCATCCCTTAGCTTTCTGTGATTTTTAACACAAAAGCCTATTATTACTGTTAGATGCCAACAAAAATAACCCTTAGGGCAGAACTCACCCCTAATTAAGAGATGTAGTGTAAAGTGGCCCATTTTACACCACTCTTGTTATTTTTGTCTAAAGCATAGCCTTTATATTTTAAGCCTCAAATTCTTAAAACAGGCTAGAATAGCAAATGACAACCCACTGTAATTTTTATAGAATTTTTGGAAAATATTAAACCACTATCGTAGTTCAAACCTACACTAGAAACCATAAGTAGAAAATAAAGAAAGGGAAAGGTGAATAATAGGAAATTAGTGTCATCCTAAAAAAACTCTTTATAACTTGTCCACTGAAGTATATAAAGGCAATACCAATTTCCTATGTTTATCCTCAACAAAAACCTAAACCTAAAAGTGATAAGCATAACCCACTAAAAGCCCCGCATGACCAAGAAACCCTAAGTTACTCCTTAACTTAGTTTTCTTCTTAGCATAATGTTATTAAATCCTGCATAATCATGACATACATGTTCATTGCATTCGATAGACTGTAACCTTGCTGACGGAGAGTACGTCCTCGTGCCGGAGCAAGGAGCTACTCAGGAGGTAGCCCCAGATCGAGCACCAGAGCCTGCACCAGAGGACCTGCCTGCCACTGCTTTGGAAGGCAAGCCCCGGTTTATGCATAACCTGTTATTTATGCTATTTTACTATACTTAATGATTGTAGGATTGATTGTGCACTTAGGTGTAGGAGTTGTTTGAAACTCTAGTTGCATGATCTCAGGAATCCTTTTGAAATGGACACTAGTATGATAGGCCGAGTAGTTGCTTATTCAATTAGGAGCTCGGTAGAAGACGAGTGATTTTTCCAGCACTCGCGCGAGATCAGGAAATTGGTTGTACCCACTTTCATACTATCATGATTTTAGTTGTGGACAACAATCCATGGGGATTGGTTGTCTACGAGATGGGAAAATGGAATAAGGATTAACGTGCGGATACCTGTGTCAAGCGTTTGAACGTACTAAACACATACCGAGAAATATGGTAAATCGGTAAGCCTAGTACCTGAGTGAACCTGCCCGCAGACATATCCCCTCACGCGACCTGAGACGAGGTCTCCCATTCTGGTTATGGTGGGTACAAGTGCGGTCACTGCACGACGGCAGTCGGGGTCAGTGAGGCATTGTACGCCAAGGCGGTGAGCCCTGATCTGTTGCCAGGGAATCGATGGGGACGGTTGATGTGTGTCGGGACGGAGTGCCTCACCACGTCGTGTGTTTAGGTTTACCTTGCAAGGATAAAAACTCGATTCGAATCGTCTGCTTCTCGCAGCTAATGAGACTGCTTGATCCATTGTACTGCATTGAGTAACAAGTGGAAATATGATGAGTTGATATAAGATGTTGATTGCTAAAAAATATTTGCTACTATGTATGAGTAGATAGTACACATTTAGCCTTAAGAGAGCCACACTTAAATTGACAAAGTTAAAACTTGACTTAGAAACTCAGCTAGTGCTTTTGGCAACCAAACCCCACAGCCAAACAGCTGCATGTCTAGAGGTAGAGGAGTAGACTCCTCACACCGGGTAAGTCTAGCTGAGTATTAGTATACTCAGTCTTGCTTGTGTCATAATTTTTACAGGTTCTCTGGAGGACATGGTTGCTGGAGTGACTTGGCCGTCCATCTTGCCACCAGGTTGGACTTTCGAGTGGGACCCTACCTCGGCTGAGGAGGAGCATGAGGAGTGATGGGACAGGCTTCCCCATCTCTCTGTTTATTTACCGTTAGTTTTATTCCACTGCACTTCGAACAATGATGACTACTTTTGCGAAACTCCGATGATGATGTAATAATTTAATACTCTTTAATGCATGGTTTTATGCTTTATTGTATTTGCTCTGTGACTCACCATCGAGTGAGATTGTGGTACTTGATCCTGTCAGTGGCCGTGTCGGACTAGATCCGAGGGATTGACGGGTTATTCCCATTTAAGTGTGGTCTAGCCTCTAAGGCGGGACTTAGGGACTTAAGTTGGAATAATTCGGGAAGTTCCGCCACACAAACGCCTCGGCTCGGCACCGCAAGCAAGAGCGCCGGGAGGTCTGCTCGGTGGAGGTGGCGGCGCTAGTCTACCTAGACTGGTCCGACAAGCCCATCACCTTTGACCAGGGCGACCACCCCGACCGCGTGCCGAGCCCGGGAAAGTACCCGCTCGTTGTCGATCCCGTCATCGGCAACGTCAAGCTTACCAAGGTCCTCATGGACGGGGCAGCAGCCTCAACATCATCTACACCGAGACCCTCGGGCTCCTGCAGATCGATCTGTCCTCGATCCGGGCCGGTGCGGCGCCCTTTCACAGGATCATCCCCGGGAAACGCGTCCAACCCCTTGGGCAACTCAATCTGCCCATCTACTTCGGGACTCCCTCCAACTTCCGAAAGGAAACCCTCACATTCGAGGTGGTCGGGTTCCGAGGAACCTACCACGCAGTGCTGGGGAGACCATGCTACGCCAAGTTCATGGTCGTCCCCAACTACACCTACCTCAAGCTCAAGATGCCGGGCCCCAACGGGGTCATCACCGTCGGCTCCATGTACCAACACGCATACGAATGCGACGTGGAGTGCGTGGAGTACGCCGAGGCCCTCGCCGAATCCGAGGCCCTCATCACCGACCTGGAGAGCCTTTCCAAGGAGACGCCAGATGTGAAGCGCCACGCCGGCAACTTCGAGCCAGCAGAGGCGGTTAAGTCCGTCCCTCTCGACCCCAGCAACGACGCTGCCAAGCAAGTCCGGATCGGCTCCGAGCTCGACCCCAAATAGGAAGCAGTGCTCGTCAACTTTCTCCGCGCGAACGCCGAGGTTTTTGCGTGGAGTCCCTCGGACATGCATGGCATACCGAGGGATGTCGCCGAGCACTCACTGGATATCCGAGCTGGAGCCCGACCCGTGAAGCAGCCTCTACGCCGATTCGACGAAGAAAAGCGCAGAGCCATAGGCGAGGAGATCCACAAGCTGATGGCTACAGGGTTCATCAAAGAGGTATTCCATCCCGAATGGCTAGCCAACCCTGTGCTTGTGAGAAAGAAACACGGGAAATGGCGGATGTGTGTAGACTATACTGAACTAAACAAAGCATGTCTGAAGGTTCCCTACCCTCTGCCTCGCATCGATCAAATCGTGGATTCCAGTGCTGGATGCGAAACCCTGTCTTTCCTCGATGCCTACTCAGGGTATCACCAAATCCGGATGAAAGAGTCCGACCAGCTCGCGACTTCTTTCATCACACCCTTTGGCATGTACTGCTACGTTACTATGCCATTTGGTTTGAGGAATGCGGGTGCGACATACCAAAGGTGCATGAACCACATGTTCAAAGGGCACATCGGTCGAACGGTCGAGGCTTACGTCGATGACATCGTAGTCAAGACGAGGAAAGCCTCCGACCTCCTCTCCGACCTCGAAACGACATTCAAGTGTCTCAAGGCGAAAGGCGTAAAACTCAATCCTGAGAAGTGTGTCTTCGGAGTCCCCCGAGGCATGCTCCTGGGGTTCATCGTCTCCGAGCGGGGCATCGAGGCCAACCCGGAGAAAATCGCGGCCATCACCAACATGGGCCCCATCAAGGACTTGAAAGGAGTACAGAGGGTTATGGGATGCCTTGCGGCTCTGAGCCGTTTCATCTCGCGCCTCGGCGAAAGAGGCCTACCTCTGTACCGCCTCTTAAGTAAGACCGAGCGCTTCAATTGGACTCCCGAGGCCGAGGAATCCCTCGGGAACCTAAAGGCACTCCTCACAAGCACGCCCATCTTGGTGACCCCCGCTGCCGGAGAAGCCCTCTTGATCTACGTCGCCGCTACCACTCAGGTGGTCAGCGCCGCGATCGTGGTCGAGAGACGAGAAGAGGGGCACGTATTGCCCGTCCAGAGGCCGGCCTACTTCATCAGTGAAGTACTATCCGAGACCAAAATCCGCTACCCGCAAATCTAGAAGCTACTGTACGCGGTAATTCTAACGCGGCGAAAGTTGCGACACTACTTCGAGTCTCATCCGGTGACTGTGGTGTCATCCTTCCCCCTGGGAGAGATCATCCAGTGTCGAGAGGCCTCGGGTAGGATTGCAAAGTGGACGATGGAGATCATTTACGAGACAATCTCGTTCGCCCCTCGAAAGGCCATCAAGTCCCAAGTCCTGGCAGACTTTGTGGCTGAATGGGTCGATACCCAGCTTCCAGCAGCTCCGATCCAACCGGAACTCTAGACCATGTTTTTCGACGGGTCGTTGATGAAAACAGGAGCGGGCGCGGGCCTGCTCTTCATCTCACCCCTCGGGAAGCACCTCCGCTACGTGCTATGCCTCCATTTCCCAGCGTCCAACAACGTGGCCGAGTACGAGGCTCTGGTTAACGGGTTGCGCATCGCCATCGAGCTAGGGGTTCGGCGCCTCGAAGCTCGTGGCGACTCGCAGCTTGTCATCGACTAAGTCATGAAGAACTCCCACTGCCGCGACCCGAAGATGGAAGCCTACTGCGATGAGGTTCGATGCCTGGAGGACAAGTTCTACGGGCTCGAGCTCAACCACATCGCCCAACGATACAACGAGACTACGGACGAGCTGGCTAAGATAGCCTCGGGGCGGACAACGGTTCCTCCGGACGTCTTCTCCCGAGACCTACATCAACCCTCAGTCAAGACCGACGACACGCCCGAGCCCGACAAGGTCTCGGCCCTGCCCGAGGCGCCCTCGGCTCAGCCCGAGGAACCCTCAGCCCCCGAGGGTGAGACACTGCGCGTCGAGGAAGAGCGGAATGGGGTCACGCCTAATCGAAACTGGCAGACCCCGTACCTGCAATATCTCCACTGAGGAGAGCTACCCCTCGACAGAACCGAAGCTCGGTGACTGGCGCGGCGCGCCAAGTCATTCGTCTTGCTGGGTGACGGAAAGGAGCTCTACCACCGCAGCCCCTCAGGCATCCTCCAGCGATGCATATCCATCGCCGAAGGTCAAGAACTATTGCAAGAAATACACTCGGGGGCTTGCGGTCACCACGCAGCACCTCGGGCCCTCGTTGGAAACGCCTTCCGACAAGGTTTCTACTGGCCAACCGCGGTGGTCGACGCCACTAGGATTGTGCGCACCTGCCAAGGGTGTCAATTCTACGCAAGGCAGACGCACCTGCCCGCTCAGGCCCTGCAAACAATACCCATCACCTGGTCGTTTGCTGTGTGGGGTCTCAACCTCATCGGTCCCTTGCAGAAGGCACCCGGGGGCTACACGCACCTGCTGGTCGCCATCGACAAATTCTCCAAGTGGATCGAGGTCAGACCCCTAAACAGCATCAGGTCTGAACAGGCGGTGGCATTCTTCACCAACATCATCCATCGCTTCGGGATCCCGAACTCCATCATCACCAACAACGGCACCCAGTTCACTGGCAGAAAGTTCCTGGACTTCTGCGAGGACCACCACCTCCGGGTGGACTGGGCCGCCATAGCTCACCCCATGACGAATGGGCAGGTAGAGCGTGCCAACGGCATGATTCTACAAGGACTCAAGCCGAGGATCTACAACGACCTCAATAAGTTCGGCAGGCGATGGATGAAGGAACTCCCCTCGGTGGTCTGGAGTCTGAGGACGACGCCAAGCCGAGCCAGGGGCTTCACGCCGTTCTTTCTAGTCTATGGGGCCGAGGTTATCTTGCACATAAACTTAGAATACGGATCCTCGAGGACGAGGGCATACAACGACCGAAGCAACTAGACCAACCGAGAAGACTCAATGGACCAGCTGGAATAGGCTCGGGACATGGCCTCACTCGGCACGGTATCAGCAGTCCCTGCGGTCCTGAGACCTCCAGGTGGGGGACTTGGTGCTTCAGCTGCGACAAGACGCCCGAGGGCGCCACAAGCTCATGCCTCCCTGGGAAGGGCCATTCATCATCGCCAAGATTTTGAAGCCCGGAACATACAAGCTGGCCAACAGTCAAGGCGAGGTCTACAGCAACGCTTGGAACATCCGACAGCTACGTCGCTTCTACCCTTAAGATGTTTTCAAGTCGTTCATATACCTCGTTTACATACACAAATAAAGTCTAACCATCAAGGAAGGGTCAGCCTTGCCTCGGCAAAGCCCGACCCTCCCTCGGGGGCTAGAAGGGGGGAACCCCCTCTGCGTCAAAATTTTCCTCGAAAAAAGTCTTTCTGCCAGAACATCTTTCGTGTTTTTCGACTACTTCGATAGTGGGATCCTGAAAACGACGGAGTACACGTAAGTGGCAAGGCCGACCGAGCCAAGGGACTCCTACGCCTCCAGGATACGGATACCTCACTCATCACCTTCTGCGATAAGTAACTCACGCTCGGATAAGCGATTCCGCTGGCCGAACAAGTCTTAACGTTCGAAAGCTTTTCTGCCGAAATGATTTTTCGTGCCTTCTCGACTATATCGATAACAGAATCCAACGGACGAGTAAGAGTACACGTAAGCGGCAAGGCCGACCGAGCCGAGGGACTCCTACGCCTCCGGGATACGGATACCTCACTCATCACCTTCCGTGAAAAGTAACTCTTGCTCGGATAAACGATTCTGCTACCGACGAACAAGTCCTGATACTCGAAACAAGGGGAAAAATGCAGCTTTACAACACGACGACGGTATGTTTGGGCCTCGGCGGCCGCAAAAAACATACGCACTTTATAGATAAACTATCCCTGCAGGTTCAGACATCAATAGGGGGAGCAGCAGCACCCTCGGCGTCAACTCCACCTTCGGCGGAGTCCGACCCAGCCTCGGACGGTGACACGGTCGAAGGATCTCCACCTCGAAGAAAGATGTCAGCACCGCGCCTGGGCCATCGTCGCCGGGGTCTCCTCCAGGAACCTGGCCCGGGCAGACGGCTCGACCGGCCGCTCCGTAGCCTTAGCTAGCTATCCCCCGAGGACATCAGCCCGGCTCATGGCCTCGGCAACCCGACTCCGGCGTTGGTCCCGCCAGTGGACGGCCCGACCAGGCTCTGGCCGACGAAGCTTCTTTTCGAGCCAACTCTGCCTCTGTCCGTGCTGACACCGCTGCCTCCGGCTCTAGCTCATCGCAGAGCGGCCAAGGGTTTCTTTAACTAAGCAAGAGAAGCCTCGGGCGGCAAGGCCGACCGAGCCAAGGGACTCCTACGCCTCCGGGATACGGATACCTCACTCGTCACCTTCCGCACGAGGCAACTCACACTTGGTTAAGCGGTTCAGCTAGCCGACAGGCGAGTCCTAGTGCTCGAAAGGAGGAAGAAACACGGCTTTACGCCCAAATACACACATGTTCAGGCCCCGACAGCCATAATGAACAGACACCGTCACTCAAGGTGCCATTACAAACGGAACTCCGGTTCCACCCCCGCGGGTATGAACAACCTCCACATCGGAGAGCCTGCGGGACGACGAACTCCGGGCGACTCGCCAGCGACCTCTGCAGCAGCAGCGATGGTCCCAGGACGGACGCTGCAGCCGGAAGGCTCTCGTTCGCGTCCCCTCGATGGGGACGAGAACCAGATATTAAAGCCAAAGAGCCGAAGGTCGGTCCGCGGGTGGCGCTAACGGTCTCGTCGGCAGAGAAGCTTTCTCCAGCTGCCACCACCTCAGCACCGACGGTGACGTCCACCTGCCCACCAACACTGCACCAGCGGGCGCCGGTCGCCCCAAAGCGCACCGGCAGGTCCTCACTCCCGTCCTCACCACGAAAACGAGAATGGGACCATCCCAAAACACGAGTAATGCCCTCGCGGCGTACGACGTGTTGGGAGACCCCCCCCCCCCCCCCCGGTGCGGCTGGCCACCGTCGCCCGGACAAAGGACGGAATGTTGCACCCTAGCTGGGCAACAACAGTTCGCCTTCCCCGGCATGGCTAGAGGGCGCCTCCTCCGCAGAGCTAGAGGATGGTTTCCACCCCTAGAAGCTGGAGGAAGAAGCGGGACGCCGGCCCACACGAAGGCAGGCCCCGACTCGGCCTGGCCTCCGCCCCAACAAGGATGGTGAAGATCCTTGAAGCTGAGGGCGGGGCAGAGGCCGCAGCCCGGCTTGCTTCTCCCCACCATCAAACTGGTGGTCACCGTCTTGGGTGACCATCGGCAAGGGGATGCAGTCGGGCTGCCTGATGAAAATCCTTGAAGCCGAGCGATGGCTGAAAGGTACCAACTTCCGCGAAGTTGTGTTCCTCCAACGACAACAGGACGAAAGCAATGCGGGCGCTCCCCATCCGGGGGCTCGGAAGGTGGAAGGATGCGACGCATGAGGGGAGTGCGAAGGCATGGCCGCCATCCAATGGGGGTCGCCCCCTTTTTAAAGACGACTCTCCCCACTAGCGTCCTCAGGCGTCACGGACTGAGTCTGCACCAACACGCTCCAAGGTCCTCCCCCTACGACACGGGGGCTGGGTCCCACGCGTCATGCGAGCTGGCCCAGGATAGAAGAAGCCAAACCGCCGCACACGGTGCGTGTAACTGCCCAACGGTTCCAAGCGCTCCTCCATCTTCGCCTAAACCAGCATGCGAAAGGGTGGACCGCCATGCAGGCGGCATGCAACTGCACCAGGGGGGCGCACCCTTTTGACTTCGACGCGTCCAGCATGGAGGCCCACACGTCATGTAACCGGCGCGCCGGTTACTACATGCGAGAAACTGCACCGCCACTTGCGCTAGTACCACGCCTTCTCGACTGCGGAACCGGTGCCGCGACTTGAGGCAACCCTGCGCATGGCCCAACAGTGCCAACCGAGCACATCGGTCACGGGTCAGTCAGCCGCGGGAGAAGGCGCGACGGTCGATATGGCCAAAAGTGGGCCAACAGTAATGGCAGCGGCAGGCGGGCGGAAGCAGCGATCAAATCGTCTGCAGGCTCACGTCCCCTCATAGGACAGCGAGAGAACCCTCTCCCACGGCGTGAAGACGACGCGCCCGTGTTCCGTTCCTCGAATGGCTCGCGCACGCACAACGGCTGCCCCGCGAACCACTCATCACGTCGCATTAACTCTGCGGTAGGGCAGGCGACACCTTTGGCACGTGAAGCGGGCGACGCTTCACCCCCGCCATGATGATTGTGTCAAAAAAGGTACGCCACGTCGTTCAATTTCATGTCACTTTTTCTCTTCCCCTTTCTCTCTCTTGCTACAGGGACCGGGAAAGGGGATACTCCGAAACAGATCCTTCTCCGTGAAGGAAGCGGGCCCCGAGCCCTCCTACTGATCAGAGGTTCGAAGGCTGGCCCCTCGGAAGGGTTCGACAGCCGCCTCAGAGCGCTAGGGCTCCGCACCCACTACTGGTCAGAGGTTTGAAGGCTGGCCCCTCGGAAGGGTTCGACAGCCGCCTCAGGCCACTCGGGCTCCGCGCCCACTACTGATCAGGGGTTCGTAGGCTGGCCCCCGAAGGGCTCGACAGCCGCCTTAGAGCACGCAGAGCGAGGGATGACTCTGGGTACATCCGATACATGGCTGAGGCTCAGGCTACGCTCCCAAGGTACCCTAGGACATTTCCGAGACCAGCAGGAGCGATTCTGTAATGGAATCCCACCAGAGGGAGGCATCGAGCCCTTGGACCCTATCAAACGGGGTCAGGTCCGGCAAATCACCTGCAGGTACTTTTGGAGCGCGCCTCTGGGCCACTAGCCGACCCTTATCGAACGGGGCACGGGCGTCCACTCGTATCACCCGTTAGCAACTCACTGGAGACACCATGTTCGGCGCCCTCCGAGGGCAACATGGCGCTTTCCCCCCCCCCATCCTCCTTGCGGAAAGGCGACGCAGGGGCGTATGAAAAAAGCCGAGTCAGTCCTTGATCGTCCTCTCGCTCTGTGCGGAGGCTCGGGGGCTGCTCTCACAAACTCGGCTCCGGCCAAACCGTTGACAGCGTCAACATACCAGCCCGAGAACTCGGAACCTGACTATGCACCTGTTGGGGACTTGTTCTCAAATGCTATGTGTTGGGGACTTGTTCTCAAATGCTATGAGTTAAGAACAAGGCAACACAGAGAGTGTTAAATGATAAAGTCCTTCGTCCTTTGAAGCATTATTTCCCTTAGGATATAATGATCTTCAGACGAAGGTCATGAAGGACGAACCTTCATCATCACAGTATACATTAGTGAAAGACAAAGCATACGAAACATAAAAGATAGCATGAATAATCATATAACATCATCAATTTAGCTTTTTTATATCATCATAGAAAAATAGAGACAATATCGAATTACAAATGTACCTTCGGCTTGGAAGGAGATGAAAATACAAGTGTGACGCAAAAGCCAATGCTAAGTCAGCGTGAACAGTACGGGGGTACTGTTCACCTATTTATAGGCACGGGACGCAGCCTGTGAGGAATTACAAGTATGCCCCTTATAAAAGCTTACAACATTGACTCAGACCTTCATGGACTAAAAAGTCATTCTATCTTTAAGTCGGTTTACACTGTCGAAGCTTCATGGAAAGGAACCTTCGGCCGTCTCATGCAAACAGCCTCAGCCGAAAGCTGCTTCTCCCTTGAAGACCTTCGGCGACGAAGCATAGACCCAACAGTAGCCCCTTTCGCGGTGCTAGATCGTTTTTCGTAACGAGCTTGATCCGTGAAAAAAGTCTCTTAAGCTTCGGGGAGCCGAAGGTCCAAAAAACACCTTCCCTGAGCTCGTTGCGGAGAAACGATTTAATTTCCCAGCACGTAGCGGTCCCACCTTGCAGAGTTTACTGTTTGTCCTTGCGGTCCACCGCGCAGCGAGCGCAAGCGGGTGTGCGCCTGGTGTAAAAACTCTGGTGCTTCGCCTTCTTACCTGCAGCACTATATAAACAGACGAGTAGGTGTGAAGTTACCACAGCATTCATTGCTATTTGCACTGTTTTCCTGCCAAAATTTTTAACCATCACCGAAGCTTGTCTGTTAGAATCGAACGAAGCTCCAGTTTGAAATCTGCTTCGGAGGAAGAAAATATTAAAGTTTCACAAGTTCATAATTGAATGGCCAGAGTCCGCTCTACCGCCAGGGTGGAGCGCGAGGGGGAGGAAACTGAAGCTTCGGAGACTCTCCCCATCTCCGAAGCCATGCAACGATCGGGTCTAGTGATTTCGGAAAAGATCCCTCATGATGGTGCAGAACAAACAGAACAAGCAATCGCTGAAGCAGAGGAAAAAGATATTGAGGAAACTGATTCCGAAGATGATTATCGCATTGCCATGCCAAGCAAGCCGAGCCACTTGGACTTCGGAAAATCTACTGTTTCGAAGGCTGATCTGTCCAAGATGGTAAAATCGGGCTTTTTCACTGAAAATCAGAAGAAGCTTTTGCGCTTCGGGGGAGAAGAGACTACCCCAAAACCGGAGAAAGATGAAATTGTTATTTTCAAGAGCTTTTTAAAGGCTGGACTAAGATTCCCCCTACATGGGATCATTGGAGAGGTGCTGAAGAGGTTCGGTATCTATTTTCATCAGCTGACCCCTAACGCTATCGTTAGGCTTATTGTTTATATCTGGGCACTCCGAAGCCAAGCAGTGGAACCATTTGCGGACAGCTTCTGCCGGGTTCACGAGCTGCATTATCAAACAAAGGCTAGAAAAGATGGATTGCACGATAATTTTGGTTGCTATAACTTTGCCTACCGGAAAACTACCAAGTTCCCTGTAATTAGCTACCGAAGCAAGTGGGCAGCAGGCTGGAAATCAGAGTGGTTCTATGTCAAGGTTGATGATGACAAGGAAAAGCTTGTACAAAGCCCGCTGGAATTAATCTTCGGAGAAACCCGACCTCGCTGCAACATGACACCCGAAGGTCCAACACAACAAGCAATGAGTGAATTCAGAATTATTGCAGAGCATATCAGCACAAGGGACCTGGTTCAAGAGTTTTTAGCATTCAAAGTTTTTCCCAGTTTGAAAGAATGGGAAATGCCGAAGCTACAGGGGGAAAAGAAAAAAGGTGAACTCGTACGTTTACCTTACTATTTCAAGTTTAAAAAATACTTTAAAGCACCTTGCCAAGAGTGGCTAGATACGATTGAAGCAATGTGTAATGAAATACTTGGCAATTATTCCAAAAAAGAAGATCAATTGATGACCGCAGCCTTCGGCACCCGTCCGAAGCGAAGGCTAAATCGAGTGTTGGACGCTCTGGAGTTTGAATACCCAGACTATGAGAATTTAAACAAAAATGCCGGAGGCCGGAAAAGGAAAAGAATGACCGAAGCTTCAAACAAAGATGAAGAAGAGACACCGAAGAAGAAGATTCCAAAGAAGAAGAAAGCATCTTCTCCGAAACAAAAAATATCTGATGAAGAAAAATCCCCCGCATCACCCTCTACCACTGATGTAGAGGCCATTCTGCAGGTAATGACTGAATCCATGCCTGCGAAGCTAAGTCCACTAGGGCCTCGACTGACAAAATTTTTTCCGAAGGAAAAGGAGCCCGAAAGAATGAAGAAAACAACTAAAGTAAAAAGACAGAGGATGATCGGTGTGACAGAAGTTATCAACAAGACACCGCCAAGAGCTTCTGCTCAAAAAATACCAGCGGCTGCGGAAGAGACAAATATTGAAATTGCACCTTCGGAGGTCACAGCCGCCGAAGCTGCCTCAGTTGAAGATCTGAACCTAGAGAGCACATTTGAACATATTGACCAAATACTGCTAGACATGACTACAGAAGAAGTTACCACCACCGCCGAAGAGGCCGCGACCGTAGCATCGGCGAAAGGGAAAGAAATTGCTGATGAAGCTTCGGAGAACGAAACCTCCATGTTCCGGAATTTAATCGGAGAACAATTATCAAAAGCGGAAATAAAAGAGCTTAAAGAATACGCCAAATCCTGCGGATACAAGCCTGGAGCGCTCCTCTTCGGAGGCGTTGATGATGAAAAATTGGGCTGTATCCGAGATCAAACTGGGGCCAAAATTATCAGTACTCTGTCCAAGAATATCGGATTTCCGAAGCTAGAAACGGACATCAGCCGCTACCGACGACAACATGTCGTTGGCAGCTTATTTTATTCCAACTTCAAGGTGAACTGCTTTTTTCCCTTAACCTTTATTGTTTCTAAGAACGAAAACATGTCTGACGAAGGTTGTTTTCGTGCAGAGTATGCTTCTGAGCAAAGCCTTGCAGATGCAACAAGATTTTGAAGATAAAAAGCACGAAGTTATAATTGAAAATTTGGAAAGCAAAATAAAGGAACAATCAGATGCCTTCGAGAAAAAGAACTTTGAGCTCCAGGCAACCGAAGGACTATTGGCGGAAGCTGAAGCAAAAATAACAGAACTGAACACGAAGCTTCTCCGCCAGTCTGAGCAGTTCGAACAAGAAAAACAAGATCTTAATGCAAAACTTAAAGCCGAAGCTCAAAAGAATTCAGATTTGAAAAAACTACTGGCAAGTCTTCAAGAAAACTGCTTGGAATTCAGCAACAGATGCATTCATCGGTTGAAAAAGATTTTTTACTCAGTTGGAGCCAGCAGTGGAAAATTTGCCCCCTCGGCTGAAGATCTACCAAAAACCTTTGAACATATTGAGGGGGAGATTGACGAGCTCGACGAAGTCATAGCTGGGCATGGTGACTTCTGTGCCTGGGTGGCTTCTCGAGGCACTGCTGCGGCTTTCCTGAAGGCTGGCTGCGAGCATGGAAGGATTGTGAATAGGCCAAATTTCACTTTGTCGCCATCAATCCTGGACGACATTCCTGATCTTGCCCGAAGTATCTCGAATAGATTTATAAAAATGATATGGACAAAAGGTGGGCGGGAAAAGGCAGGAGACGAAGCTCGTAGCCACCTTGAACCAGTAAGAAACCATACCTTGTGCTTACCTTTTCTTGTAAGCTCGATTTTGACTTACAACGATCTTATTCATGTAGGATGATGAAGCTGAAGTCGAAGGTTAAAAATGATGTCGAAGCCGCCGAAGCCGAAGCTCCTTGGGGATTAGATAGTAGACTGTAAACAATGCTTGAGAAACTTTTGAGAGCTTTTGTAAACGTAACTTTTGTAAATGTAAACAATGCCGAAGGTCTTTAATGAATTCTGTTCATACCTTATTATATATCCTTACCCTCCCATTGCTGTATAGGAAATGCTTTGATGTGGACGAAATTTTTCCTTTTTGAGCCGTCGGCGAAAAAACACCTTCCCTTCTTTTCGTACGCAGCGAAGCATAGAGAACAACATTTTCCCCTTTTTTCCGAAGCTCTCTTTTTTGTGCACGAAGCTCTTTCTTCCCCTTCTTTTTCCTCTTTTTGCTGAAGCAACCATTTATGCCATGAAGATGACTATCCTACTTATGCCTAGATGAATGTTTATGAATGCAAATGTTATGATGTAATGTGATGTGCAAATGCATGGCCAAACATGTATCCGAAGTCATATTCATAACCATTTTGAGAACCATCACACCTCAGCTCTGCATTCCCTTAGGAACGACTTTGGAGCTTCTTCGCCTTTACTTTTGGCGGAATCAGCGTTGACTTTTCGCTGTAAGCTCTGCATTCCCTTAGGAACGACTTTGGAGCTTCTTCGCCTTTACTTTTGGCGGAATCAGCGTTGACTTTTCGCTGTAAGCTCTGCATTCCCTTAGGAACGACTTTGGAGCTTCTTCGCCTTTACTTTTTGGCACTCGATGGTGTGTTCTCAGCTTTTACATTTACATTCTTTGGGGGATTTTGCCCTTATAGAACTAAAAAAGAAAATTACACGTGATGGCCCCATTAAAAACCTTTCTCCCCCTTCGGAAAGGAAAAGGGTGCCATGAAAGAAAAAATAAAAAAAATATGAAAAATTACATCAAATTATACATAATATCGCCGAAGCTCATCCGCATTCCAAGATCTAGGAATGTCGTTGCCGTCCATATCCTTCAATCTGTATGAACCGGGTCTTGACGAAGATGCTACTAAGAAAGGTCCATCCCATTTCAATTGTAACTTGCCCACTGTTTCTGGGTTGGCCACTCTCCGAAGCACCAAGTGTCCTGGCTCAATATTCTTTAGTCGAACCTTTCTATCTCGCCATTTAATTGTTTCGGCTTGATATTTGTTGATGTTTTCCACAGCTTGCAACCTGATCCCTTCTAAAGCATCTTTTTCCACAGAATAATCAGCTTCGGAACCTGATGCTGCCGAAGCTATTACCCTTATTGATCCGGTTTTAGCTTCTTCTGGAGTTATTGCTTCGTCACCAAATAATAACTTGAATGGGGTAAAGCCGGTAGACCTTGATGTTGTTGTATTATGGCTCCACACCACTTTGGTTAACTGATCTGGCCACTTTCCCCTTGGTTGATTGAAAATTGACTTCATTATTCCTGTCATTATAATACCATTGGCTCTTTCAACAAGTCCATTTGACTCCGGATGTCTGACTGATGCAAAATGGATCTTCGTACCAATTTGACCACAGAAATCCCTAAAAGCTTCAGAGTCAAACTGTGTTCCATTATCCACAGTGATAGCCTTTGGTACCCCGAAACGACAAACAATATTCTGCCAGAAAAACTTTTGGACGGTGGCCGAAGTTATTGTAGCTAAAGGCTTTGCCTCAATCCATTTAGAAAAATATTCCACCGCCACTACAACATATCTTAGGTTCCCTTGGGCCGGTGGTAACGGACCTAACAAGTCAAGGCCCCACCTTTGCAATGGCCAAATGGGTTGTATGAGTTGTGTTAAGGACGAAGGTTGTTTTTGATCTCGTGCACATTTCTGACAACCTTCACACTTTTGAACTAACTCCGCTGCATCCGAAGCTGCCTTTGGCCAATAAAATCCTTGGCGGAAAATTTTTCCAAGCAATGGCCTGGATCCAATGTGAGATCCGCAGAGGCCTGCATGTATTTCTTTCATCAACTCAATACCTTCGGTTCTGGATAAACATTTGAGTAACGGAGCACAAACTCCATGCTTGTACAATTCTCCTTCTATCATGACATATGGACGAGCCCTTGCCTCTATCCTCCTGTTATAAGCTTCGTCATCTGAAAGGAATTTTCCCTGAAGGTAAGAGATGATCTCAGTTCTCCAATCCTCGCTATAGACAGGAGATATGTTGAGGACTGCTCTTTCAAGAAGTTCTACCGAAGGAGCTTTTATTGTTTCAAAGAATACATCCGAAGGTAAGGGCAGCCCCTGTGCTGCTGACTTAGCTAGCAAATCAGCATGTTCATTTTGTCCTCTAGGGATATTTTTGACAGAAAACCCTTCGAAGGAAGCTTCAACTCTTCGAACCATATCCAGATATTTTTCAAGCTTCGGATCCTTAGCCTTGCAACTCTTGTCAACATGACCCGAAACGATCTGGGAATCAGTTTTAAGTATGGCCCTTCTTATTCCCATTGCTTTTAATTTCCGAAGACCTAAAAGCAAGGCTTCGTACTCGGCAATGTTATTTGTGCAGCTAAAGTCAAGCTTTGCCGCATAACAAGTTTTAACCTTGGAAGGTGAAACCAACACAGCAGCCGCTCCTGCTCCGAAGGTTCCCCAAGATCCATCGCAAAACACTGTCCATGCTTCGGCATCTTTATTTGTTTCTTCCTCCTGAGCCCCTGGCGTCCAGTCAGCAATGAAATCTGCTAATGCCTGAGACTGAATCGAAGATCTATGAACATATTCAATACAGAATTCGTTGAGTTCTGCAGCCCATTTTCCAATCCTTCCAGTAGCTTCTCTATTTCTCATAATGTCCTTCAACGGCTGTGAAGAAGGAACAACAATATTATATGCTTGAAAGTAGTGCCGAAGCTTCCTGGATGCCATCAAAACAACATACAACACCTTCTCCAATTCTGTGTAATTTTTCTTTGATATACTAAGAACTTCAGATACAAAATACACTGGAACCTGCTTTTTAACCTGGCCATCAAGCTTCTCCTGGACAAGCGCTGCACTTACTGCTGAGTGCGAAGCTGCCACATATAATAGCAAAGGAGCCCCTGGCATTGGTGGAGTCAATGTTGTTAGATCTATTAAATACTGCTTCAGCTCTTCGAAGGCCTTCTGCTGGAGTGGTCCCCATTGAAAGACTTCGGTTGACTTCAACACTTCGAAGTATGGTAAGTTTCTCTCTGCTGATCTGGATATGAATCTATTGAGAGATGCCAATCTTCCTGTCAATCTTTGAGCCCCTTTTTTTGTAGTTGGTGGCTCCATCCGAAGTATAGCTTCGATTTTACTTGGATTAGCTTCGATTCCCTTTGTTGAAACCAAACATCCAAGAAATTTCCCCTTCTTTACTCCAAAAACACATTTTTCTGGGTTCAATTTTAAGCCAGCTTGTCTGAATTTGGCGAAGGTCTCCTGCAAATCAGCAATATGATTCTCCTGTTTCGTGCTTTTTACTATGATGTCATCAACATAAGTTAGCACATTTCTGCCTATCTGAGACTGGAGAACCTTCGCAGTCATTCTGCTAAAACTTCCTCCAGCATTTTTGAGCCCCTTAGGCATCCGAAGATAGCAATACGTGCCACTTGGAGTTATGAAGCTAGTTTTCGGCTCATCTTCCTTCTTCATCCAGATTTGATGATAGCCTGAATAGCAGTCTAACAAACTCATGAGCTCTGAAGAAGCTGCTGCATCAACTAAAGAATCTATCCTGGGCAATGGGAATTCATCCTTCGGACAAGCCTTGTTCAGATCTGTAAAATCGATACACATTCGCCACTTGCCATTGGCCTTTTTTACCATAACAGTATTGGCTAACCACTCTGGATACTTTACTTCTCTGATAACTCCTGCACTGAGGAGTCTTTTGACTTCATTACGAGCACCTTCGGCCTTATCATCTGACATTTTCCGAAGCCTTTGCTTTCTGGGTCTGAAGGATGGATCGACATTGAGCGAATGCTCAATAACGTCCCTATTAACTCCACAGAGATCATTGGCTGACCATGCAAAAACATCTTTGTTGTTGAATAAGAACCTTAGCAAGGTTTTCTCTTGTGCTTCGGATAACTGAGAGCCCAACAGCACCTTCTGCTCTGCTACATCCTCACATAAGAGCATGGGCTTCGGCTGATCTGCTGAAGCTGCTTTCTCCCTTCTGAATTTGTATTGTTCGCAAGCTTCAGCTCCATCTATATTATGGATTGCTTTTGAATCAGTCCAGTTTCCTTCGGCCCTTCTGGCAGCTTCCTGGCTTCCATGAATAGCGATGGGTCCCTGATCCGAAGGTATCTTCATACAAAGATAAGCAGGGTGAAGGATTGCTTCGAAGGCATTGAGGGTACCACGACCAATAATTGCATTATAAGGGTATTCCATGTCAACAATGTCAAACACAATTTGCTCAGTTCTAGTGTTATTGATGAATCCGAAGGTCACTGACATGGTGATCTTTCCCAGTGCTACAATCTGTCTCCCTCCGAAGCCACAAAGAGGATGTGTAGCATCATGAATCTTATCTTCTGGCTCTTGCATTTGCCTGAAGGCTTTAGCAAATATGATGTCAGCTGCACTACCTGTGTCAACCAAGACATTGTGAACCAGAAATCCTTTGATAACACAAGAGATAACCATGGCATCGTTGTGTGGGTAATCTTTGAGCTGAAGGTCCTCTTGGGAGAAGGTAATAGGAATGTGAGACCATCTTGACTTGATGAAGGGTCCTTGCACCCCAACATGCTGTACCCTTCTCTGTGCTTCCTTCTTTTGTTTCTTGTTAGCTGGTTCTGAGGACGAACCACCTGTGATCGGGAGCACCAGCTTTGGGTTCGAAGCAGCTCCAGCTCGGTCATTGAACGAAGCCATCAGCTCGAAAAGTGGAAGTGAGTTCACCGGAGGTGGGCGCCAATGTTGGGGACTTGTTCTCAAATGCTATGAGTTAAGAACAAGGCAACACAGAGAGTGTTAAATGATAAAGTCCTTCGTCCTTTGAAGCATTATTTCCCTTAGGATATAATGATCTTCAGACGAAGGTCATGAAGGACGAACCTTCATCATCACAGTATACATTAGTGAAAGACAAAGCATACGAAACATAAAAGATAGCATGAATAATCATATAACATCATCAATTTAGCTTTTTTATATCATCATAGAAAAATAGAGACAATATCGAATTACAAATGTACCTTCGGCTTGGAAGGAGATGAAAATACAAGTGTGACGCAAAAGCCAATGCTAAGTCAGCGTGAACAGTACGGGGGTACTGTTCACCTATTTATAGGCACGGGACGCAGCCTGTGAGGAATTACAAGTATGCCCCTTATAAAAGCTTACAACATTGACTCAGACCTTCATGGACTAAAAAGTCATTCTATCTTTAAGTCGGTTTACACTGTCGAAGCTCCATGGAAAGGAACCTTCGGCCGTCTCATGCAAACAGCCTCAGCCAAAAGCTGCTTCTCCCTTGAAGACCTTCGGCGACGAAGCATAGACCCAACACTATGAATCAAGAACAAGGCAACATAAAATGTTAAATGTCAAAAGCCCTTCGTCATTCGACTCATTATTTTCCTTCGGATATAATGAATCTAGGACGAAGGTTATGAAAAATATGTCTTCATGACCATGATGAAAGATGAAGAACATTCATACAAAGTACAGAAAGTAATATAATCTTTTGTAAACATTATTATTAATCTATTTTCATTTATATTATTTGTACAAACAATATTAGATTACAAATGTACCTTCGGCTTGAAGGCGTGAGAATACAAGTGTGATGCCAAAAGCGAATGCCAAGTCAGCGTGAACAGTACGGGAGTACTATTCATCTATTTATAGGCACGGGACGCAGCCCGTGTAAAATTACATCAGTGCCCTTTATATTTATCAATAACTTTACAATAATTCTTCAGGGTCTGATTCGGCTTTTCATCTTTAAGTCGGTTCCCCTTTTCTACTGTCATGCCGAAGCTTATCTGCGCATAGCTTCGTAATGATCTTTTCCTTCGTCACAATCGCCTTCCGTCCCGCTCAAGCTTCGTCTTGGCCATAATCTTATATACTCGTAATCCAATTCCGAAGATACCTGCTCACACATTTTACTTGGAAAACATTGTTAAATCATGTTTTTGAGGACCTTCGGAAGCCGAAGGCCCCCAACAGTAGCCCCTCGCAATATTAATTTGCTGTACTGATAAATTCATATTGCGATATGGACGAAGGCCTTAAGCCGAAGGTCCGAAAAAACACCTTCCCTTTGCTAGAATAGCAACCAGTCTTTGACAAGCGGGACCCTCCAGTTTTCAACGCTCTGGCGTATAAATAAGAGCTCATCCCGAGTCATTTGGTACGCTCTCTTGCCAACCGTTTTTACTCACCCAACCTTTAGCCTACGCGCAACAACACTTGCTTGGCCTTTTAGATTTTAAAGCTTCGGTTTAGAGAGCGCTTTTCAGCGTTTGCAAAGATGTCTGAAGGTAAAAAAGTTGTTGGTGATTCGGGTGATTCGAAGCTAAGTCTTTCTGAGGAGATGCATCTGGGTTTTCTTCAATCAATGTCGAAGACTAATACAGAGAAGATTACTAAAGAAATCTTGGAGGGTTTATCTGAAGATACTGGCGACAGTGACAGCTATGATGTGGATAGTGGAGGCGAAGACTCCGAAGATCGACCCTGGCGACCAAGCCATGCGGTTTTCGGCAAATCAAGTATTAAAGAAAATCATCTTGTCAACATGAGGGGAAGATATTTCCGGGACTTGTCCATTGTAAGGGCCGACGAAGGAGAGAAGACTTGTCCAACTCCTGAGGAAAATGAAGTCGTAATATTTCGAAGCTTCTTGAAAGCTAGACTACGGTTTCCCCTAAGCAGCTTTGTTGTAGAGGTGCTGAAGATATTTGAAATCTACCTTCACCAACTTACCCCCGAAGCAATCATAAGGATGAATATCTTCGTGTGGGTCGTTAGAAGCCAAGGCCTGGAACCTGATGCGAAAAGTTTCTGCAACATACACGAATTGATATACGAGACAAAACCCTGGGGTAAGGAACAGTATCACAACAATTTTGGGTGCTACAGCTTCGGCTCCCGGTCTGGGTCAAGCTGCCCAGTGCCGACCTTTCGAAAGAGGTGGCCTAGCGACTGGATGACGGAATGGTTTTACGTGAAGAATGATTTGATATCACGAGAAGATATAAAGAAGATCGTTATGCGTCCTATCTGGCAACGCTTCGGCCTGCGGAGGCCGAAGGTGGAAATGAATGAATTAGCCGAAGAATGCTAGAGGGCCTTCGGAGTTGTTTGCTCTTTTATTGGGACAAGGGACTTGGTCCAGGAACATATTGCCTTCAGAGTATGGCCGCTTGTGGAAAAATGGGAAATGCCGCAGGAGACCATTAAAGAGGCTGACGAAGGTGGTCTAGTCAGGTTGAAGTACACTTTTAAGTTCGGAGATAAATTCGTTGAGCCAGATGATGACTGGCTAAAGAGCATTGAAACTGTAAGTGATGAACTACTTGGGGTATATTCAAAGGCCAAAGATACTGCATTGTCAGCAGCCTTCGGAGGCCGAAAAAAGAAGAGACTGAACCGAGTGTTTGACGCTATTGGGTTCGTGTACCCCGACTACCACTATCCAGTGCATGGTCAAAAAAGAAAGAATACTTCCTCTGCGAAGGAAACTACTTCAGCCGCTCCTAGTGAGCTGGCGCCGAAGAGGAAAAGGGTAAAAGTTCTCACACACCGGCCACATTATATTGAACTGGCCACAGTGCCTGAGTTCGCCGGTGAGACCTCTTCGGCCATCGAAGCTAAAAAATCAACGCTGCTGCCAGAAATCAAATAGTTGGCCGAAGAGCCAGCAACAGATAAAATAGAAAAAGCGAAGACTGAAGAAGCGGAAACATTAGAAATTTTAAATCCTTTAGCAAAGATTGAGTCAGAAAAAAGCCAGAGGGGTCCAACAGTGACCCCGAAAAGAAAAAGGATGGTTAATGTGTTAGATGTTTTGGAGGCAATTAAATCTTCGAGCATAACACCAAAGAAAACCGTTGGAACTTCTGAAGTGTCTACTGAAGCCTTTGTTGCTGAAACTTCGAAGCAACAACTTGAAGCTGAAACTGGGCCTTCAGAGCCCTCCAAGGAACAACCTTTGGAAACCGAAGAAACAAAGGTTACAAAGGCAGCATTGGAAACCGAAAAAATAAAAATGTCAGAGCCAATTTCGGTTGAAGAAATTGATACTGCTGCCTCCGAAGCACCTTCCAATATACAAGATTACATTGTGCGTCATGCTTCGGGGAAAAAACTATCTGAAGAAGAGATTTATGAAGCTAGTCACTATGCTAGAGAATTGAAATACCCGAAGGGGGCACTAGTGTTCAATGGGACATACGAAGATGACTTCCTATACTGCCTTCCTGACAACAAAGAATTATCCGTCTGCCGGGAGATGGCTAGGAGTATGGGGTTTCCGAAGCTTGAAGCTGGATTATGCGCTATGACGAAGGAGGATCTTGCGGATAGCCTTGCATACAATAGCCTGAAGGTATGAGAACTGTGTGCTTGGAAATTTTATAATTTGTAAATTATTCTTTTATTCTTATGCCAACTCTTTTACATATAGGGTTTAATACTAAGCAACGTGTTAAGAGCGCAAAAGAATGCTGAAGACGAGAGCTATGATATTGCTTTCAACAACCTACGATCAGAGGTCATTAAGCTGAGAAACGAAGCTCTAGAAAAGGATAAAATTCTGCTTACATTGGTGGACAAGATAAAAGAGGACGAAGTTGCCTCAAAAGCCCAGGCTGAAGCCCAAAAACGCGAGATAAAGGATCTTCAGAAGCAGCTAGCTAGAGCTAAAGAGGAACGTATACTTGAAGAGACAAAATGAGAGCTTAGTGATCAATGGGCCAATCATTTAGAAATAAATGTTAAAGAGCTTCGTGCATCCCAAAGAAGATGCTATGTTAAATCCATAGAATGCGTTAAAAAGATAAAATCCAGCTTCGCCAACGTTGGCGCATTCTCTAGCGAAGAGAATTTCTCAAGGGGCAATCCCGAAGGTCCGATGGAATGGATCAGTCACGAAGCAGAGGCCTTCGAGGAAATCCTGAATAGCCGTGGTGACATATGCGCTTTTTCGGGTGCTAGAGGAATTGCTACTGTTTTGGAGAGGAGAGGTTGCGAGCATGTGAAATCCTTAGCGCAGTCCGAAGCTGCCTTGTCCTCCGAAGACATCAAAGACCCCTCAGCCGAAGCAAGCATGGTTGGCGGAAAATTCTTCACTGATATCTGGGACAACGGTGGCCGAGAAATGGCGCAAGAAATTATTCAAAAGAGTGAAAAAGGCATCCACGATGCTAGGAAGGTGACAGAAGCTGCCGAGAAAAGTACAAAGCCCGAAGGGCAAATAGGTATTAATTAGTGGTTTTTATTGTGTTGTAATTTTTAATTCCAGACTTTGTTCGCGGTTTGTAATAGTAATATAGCCGTATCTTCTCTTCCCTTAGAACCTGCTGAGGCATCTCCGGGCCCCCACCCGAAGGGGGACGATGAAATTAGAAAAATGGCCGAAGCCATTATGGACAAGGTTGTCGACCAGCTACTGAATGAAGCTGCAGAGATAGTTCTCAAGGAGGATTAAACGCTATTGTAGAAATATTTGGAACATAACATGTGTAATGTATTGTAACTTTGAATGTAATATATAATCTATTTATAATTTAATTCTTTACGATGCATGAAATTGTGCATACATACCATTTTTTGAGCCTTCGGCGAAAAAACACCTTTCCTTCTTTTCATGCTTCGTGAAGAAAATCTTTTCTATATCACAAAATTTTGCATACTTCTCTGATGAAGATTATCCAAGCTTCGTGAAATATTCTCCGAAGTTATAAAAAAGTTTTGTGTTGCCTCTCCAATGAAGCTACACTTTGTCTCGATTTATCTTGTGCCTTAGCACGATTTTTTCTTTTTCAAAATATTCTCCGAAGATCAACACTGTATCCCCTTCTTGTTCCACATGCAATATGTTGTATGGTGCTTATGTTATGCAAAAATGATGTGATGATGTTATGTTATGCAAAATGATATTTGTGCTGCAGATACATGTCCCTGTAATAGAGCACACATACTTTTTATATCAGCGTTGACTTTTCGTTGTAAGCCTCCCTTAGGAGCTTCTTCGCCTTTTACTTTCAGCGGAATCAGCGTTTATTTTTCGCTGTAAGCCTCCCTTAGGAGCTTCTTCGCCTTTTACTTTCAGCGGAATCAGCGTTTATTTTTCGCTGTAAGCCTCCCTTAGGAGCTTCTTCGCCTTTTACTTTCAGCGGAATCAGCGTTTATTTTTCGCTGTAGGTTCAGAAAACTTACACTACGCTCCCTTAGGAACGACTTTTCACTGTTTTGAACAATTTGCACTGTGTCCGTTAAAACAAATTTTTGATAATACAAAGGTCCTTCATGCCACCATAAACTCGTATGCTTCGGCAACTCAAGCCTATGGAAAGGACATATTTTTATTATGGTAAAAGACGAAAGTGTTACAAGAAATTGAAAAACGATAAAAGACACTTAAACCTCTCATAATTGTTCCTTATTAACAAAAAGGTAATACTGAAGTGTAAAAATGCGGAAAAAAACTGCAGTTGAGGTAGGATATTTATCAATAGATGTGCTTCGACTCTGGCACAGTGCTATTGACTGTGCGAGCTTCGGACTCCTCTCTGAAGCCTCTCTGAAGGTTATTGTGCTGACTCCCTTCTGGCTGCTGTCCTCGCTGCGTCGGCGGTGGTGGTGGAGGCTGCTGCTAAGATGCTTGGGGTTGGCTTGCCGAAGCAACAGAAGCTGCAGGGTGGTTGCCTACATATTCTGGAATATAAGGCGAATGATACGAAGCAGTATGCATGACCTGCTTCGGCTGACTTTGTTGCGCTGCTGCTTCTGCTATCTCCTTCTGCTTCTGGATGGTAACATGGCACATCCTAGTAGTATGGCCCTTGTCTTCACCACAGAATAGGCAGTAAATTTTTCTTGGCTGATCTCCAAACCTTCCCCCGAAGCCCCTGGCGCCTCTGCCCCTTGGCGCTGACGGCCGAAAAGAACTTTGCTGCTGCCCCGAAGCTTGTGAAGAGTATTGTGGCCTTTGCTGCTGGCTCCCTCGATCATCACTTTGAGTGGAGTTATGAATTGACCTGACATGCCTCGGATGAAATCTTCCTCCGAAGCCCCTGGTCATCTCAGAGAACCTGAATGCCTCCTCCCTTCTCTGGCGGAAATCATTGTCAGCTCGGATGTACTCGTCCATTTTTTGGAGTAGCTTCTCCAAAGTTTGTGGTGGCTTCCTGGCAAAGTATTATGCTGAGGGTCTCGGCCGAAGTCCCTTAATCATGGCCTCAATAACAATTTCATTGGGCACTGTTGGCGCTTGTGCCCTCAGGCGCAGAAACCTTCGGACATACGCCTGAAGATATTCTTCATGGTCCTGGGTACACTGGAAGAGAGCCTGAGCGGTGACTGGCTTTGTCTGAAATCCTTGGAAGCTAGTTATCAACATATCCTTCAGCTTCTGCCAAGAGGTGATTGTCCCTGGTCGGAGAGAGGAGTACCAGGTCTGAGCGACACTCTTGACGGCCATGACAAAAGACTTTGCCATGACTGCAGTATTACCACCATACAAAGATATAGTTGCTTCATAGCTCATCAGAAATTGCTTCGGGTCTGTATGACTGTCGTACATGGGGAGCTGAGGTGGCTTATAAGACTGTGGCCATGGTGTAGCCTGCAATTTTGTTGAGAGAGGAGAAGCATCATCGAAAGCAAAATTTCCATGATGGAAATCTTCATACCAGTCATCCTCATTGTAAAAGCCTTCTTGATGAAGCTCTCTGCGCGGAGGCCTTCGGTTCTGATCATCTTGAACAAGATGACGAACCTCTTCCGAAGCTTCATCTATCTGTCTCTGAAGATCAGCTAGACGAGCCATCTTCTCCTTTTTTCGTTGTACCTGCTGCTGAAGGATCTCCAGGTTTTGGATCTCCTGGTCCAAGTCGTCCTCCGGAGGCGTTGGACTAGCGGCCTTCCTCTTCTGGCTTCGGGCCTCCCTGAGGGAAAGGACGTCCTGATTGGGGTCTAGCGGCTGCAGAGTGGCAGCCCCTATTGCTGAAACTTTTTTCGGTGGCATGACGAAGGTGATGCTTGCCGAAGGTATTCAAAGCTCAAGAAATGGAAGTGAGTTCACCAGAGGTGGGCGCCAATGTTGGGGACTTGTTCTCAAATGCTATGAATCAAGAACAAGGCAACATAAAATGTTAAATGTCAAAAGCCCTTCGTCCTTCGACTCATTATTTTCCTTCGGATATAATGAATCTAGGATGAAGGTTATGAAAAATATGTCTTCATGACCATGATGAAAGATGAAGAACATTCATACAAAGTACAGAAAGTAATATAATCTTTTGTAAACATTATTATTAATCTATTTTCATTTATATTATTTGTACAAACAATATTAGATTACAAATGTACCTTCGGCTTGAAGGAGTGAGAATACAAGTGTGATGCCAAAAGCGAATGCCAAGTCAGCGTGAACAGTACGGGAGTACTATTCATCTATTTATAGGCACGGGACGCAGCCCGTGTAAAATTACATCAGTGCCCTTTATATTTATCAATAACTTTACAATAATTCTTCAGGGTCTGATTCGGCTTTTCATATTTAAGTCGGTTCCCCTTTTCTACTGTCATGCCGAAGCTTATCTGCGCATAGCTTCGTAATGATCTTTTCCTTCGTCACAATCGCCTTCCGTCCCACTCAAGCTTCGTCTTGGCCATAATCTTATATACTCGTAATCCAATTCCGAAGATACCTGCTCACACATTTTACTTGGAAAACATTGTTAAATCATGTTTTTGAGGACTTTCGGAAGCTGAAGGCCCCCAACAGCACCTGGGCTACGACTAGTTCGCATGAGGGAACAACCAGACCGGCCGGGGCATCACGAAAGGCATTAAGACCTCGAAGGAGTCAAACCACTCCTCCGAGGCCTCGGGGGCTACACCCGGCGGGTGCGCTCGCGCGCACCCACCAGAACGAAATGCAACCGAGAAAGGTCGGTCCCCTTGCAAAAGAGTGCGACAAAAGCCTCCAAGCGAGTACTAACACTCCCTTCGAGGCTTGGAGGCTACTATCGAGGACCATAATTAGGGGTACCCCCAAGACTCCTAATCTCAGCTGGTAACCCCCATCAGCACAAAGCTGCAAAGGCTTGATGGGCGCGATTCTGATCAAGGCTCCGTCCACTCAAGGGACATGATCTCGTCTCGCCCGAGCCTAGCCTCGGACAGGAACAGTAGACCAAGGCAGATTCACGCCTCGCCCGAGGGTCTCCTCAAACAACGGACGCACCTTCGACTCGCCCGAGGCCCAGCTCGGGCAGGCTTCGCGGAGAAGCAACCTTGGCCAAATCGCCACGCCAACCGACCGTATCGCAGGAGCATTCAATGCAAGGATCGCCTGACACCTTATCCTGACGCACGCTCCTCAGTCGATAAGGCCAAAGTGACCGCAGTCACTTCGTCGCTCCACTGACTGACCTGACAGGAAAACAGCGTCGCCTGCCCTGCTCCGACTGCTGTGCCACTCGCTAGAGTGAGATCGATAGCAGCTAAGTCCAGCCTCGGGCGCCATAGGAAGCTCCACCTCGCCCGACCCCAGGGCTCGGACTCCACCTCGACCTCGGACGATGGACTCCGCCTCGCCCGACCCCAGGGCTCGGACTCAACCTCGACCTCAGACGACGGTCTCCGCCTCGCCCGACCCCAGGGCTCGGACTCAACCTCGACCTCGGATGACGGACTCCGCCTCGCCCGACCCCAGGGCTCGGACTCAACCTCGACCTCGGACGACGGTCTCTGCCTCGCCCGACCCCAGGGCTCGGACTCAACCTCGACCTCGGACGACGGTCTCCGCCTCGCCCGACCCCCGGGCTCGGACTCAACCTCGACCTCGGAGGAGCCTCCGCCTTGCCCGACCTCGGGCTCGGACCGACCACGTCACAGGGGGGGCATCATTACCCTACCCCTAGCTAGCTCAGGCTACGGGGAACAAGACCAGCGTCCCATCTGGCTCGCCCCAGTAAACAAGTAATGATGGCACCCCGCGTGCTCCATGACAACGGCGGCTCTCAGCCCCCTACGAAAGCAAGGAGACGTCAGCAAGGACCCGACAGCCCCGACAGTTGTGCTCCTACAGGGCTCAAGCGCTCCTCCGACGGCCACGACATCACATGAATAGGGCGCCAAAACCTCTCCGACAGCCACGACGGCATGTACATAGGACTCTGGCTTCCCTCTGCTAGACACGTTAGCACATTGCTACACCCCCCATTGTACACCTGGGCCCTCTCCTTCATCTATAAAAGGAAGGTCCAGGGATCTCGTACGAAAAGGTGGCCGCGCGGGAGAACGGGCCGACGCACAAGGTCCGTGCTCTCTCTCTCCCTCTCCCTCGCGAACGCTTGTAACCCCCTACTGCAAGCGCATCCACCCTGGCCGCAGGACAACACGAGGCCGCGGTTTACCCTTACTGTTTCCCCCCTTGTGTTCCGTCTCGCGCCGACCCATCTGGGCTGGGACACGCAGCGACAATTTACTTGTCGGTCCAGGGACCCCCCGGGGTCGAAACGCCGACAGTAACATAATCATGGTTATTTTGACATAAATAGATATTTTACTAATCTTAGTGAATAAGTGATATGCGTATGAACACAAATATCATGATTAATAAAAACCTATATTTTTAATCTGACCAAAAAGATGTGTCCTAGTACTTATTTCAATTTCTTATATCATTAAAACTATACCTAAATGATTACAAACATAATATTATTTTATGTGATAAAATGAGAAGTTAATCGTAAACACTTCTAGTACAAGGTTAATGAACCCTAACATTATTTATTTTCAAAATATAAAAATAATGTCCACATCCAAAATATTGTTAACGGGGTGATTCACACTTAAACGTATACATCAGGGTCTCTTTGTAATAGTTTCTGAACTGAATATTTCGAAATTAATTTTACTCAAGCGTACAGGCTAAAATGTAAAAAGCTTCATCTTCTACCTTGGGCTCGGTCTCGTGCGCAGGGAGGGGCTCGGCGAGGGGGAAGCGGGGCAAACGGTGGCGGACGGGAAGTAGGGGCACGACCGGGCAGGGCGCGACTCCAGCAAGCGGCGCAGACGGGTAGGGCACGGCCGGGGAGAGACTTCGGCGAACGGCGAGCTCGGGCGATGAACGATGTGCGCGGCTCGGCGAGGAAGAGAGCGCAGGGAGAGGGAGGAGCGAGCTCGGCTGCAAGAGGCCGGTTCCATGGGCTTGGCATCGGCTTTATAGGAAGGAATAGGGAGAGGGAGAGCCAGGGAGAGGGAGAGACGGTCGCCGCCGTCAAAACGCCATTAATGGCATTGACCATAACCACGATCGTTACTAGCTTGAAGGAGAGGGGAGTGGGGAGGGAGAGGAAGAGTCGGCGTCGGTTTCTAGCTTGGAGGGAAGCGAGGGGCCAGCGGGGTTAGGCCCGGGGCTAGGCGCAGCTCGGCCGACACCAGGCGTGGCGGCGCGCTTACGCGTTGGCGCGCGCGTGCCAGCGGCGCGGGGAAGACTGGGGTACTTGAGCACTTAAACTAGAATAATCTGGGTGGTTCCGCCACAGACTCCCTTTTTGTTTTTATTTCTCTCTTCTTCTTTTTCATCTAGATTTTAGGTTTTCTTTATTGATTCTAGTATTATATTAGCATCTCATGTAGCTTTTTGAGTTTCACGTGCATAACTGCTAGATTGTAGTTGTACTAGCTTGTAGTAGTATGTTCTATGTGTACATGATGATGCTATGGCAGGCTTAGGCTCTTTTTGCTCATATTGATACAATTTTATTGAGCTAAGCTTGTTTTCATAATTATGAACTTCACTATTTCTTGCTGAATCCAAACATGTCCACCATTGAGATTAGTACCTAGCATGTTTACGATGTGTTTGAAATCCTTTGTGTTATCACTAGTATGCTAGCTGGCTACGTATAAAGATAACTGAAAAATTCAAAAAGATCAAGTTGGGTTTGCATTTGAAACCACCTCTGTGTCGAGACTACTTCCATTTGCACCTTTGGATGAACTTGAGCAGGGTAGTGGATGATTGAAACCGACTTTTTTAGCTTCTGATTGCTTTTCTGCATAGGCTACTCCCGGTTGAAAAGTTAGACAATGACAACGCTTACAACCTCTCGCACTCACATGCTTTTCATTAAAATTTATAATCCACTGCAAAATCTGATAAATCTTGAGAATGTCAAATGGTATCAATTCAGATATGTTTCTAGCATGATAAGTGATTGCTATTTGGGGTAGTTCACCTAGTTTACCTTGACTAGCACTTAGTTGATTCCCTGCTTACTATATGCCTAGTGATGTCTGTAGTAGTGAACTTCTCTTTTGAACTGCTTAAAATTGAATCAAAATGCTTATACTACACATCTTATGTATTTGATCAGTTTGGGCATTTGCTTGCACGTGCATTTACTGCTGCACACATAGCACAACACCACTTAGATCAGTTTTACACTCTGATTGGTATGCTCCTGAAACTCCTACATTTTTTCTCCATTTTCCCCTTTCTTTGCATTTCTGCATTTTCTCAGGGGGGGTCTTGACGACGAGGGAGTGTCTGTTTCTACACTTGTTTGTGCTTGATGAGTCCATTTGTCAACAATCGGGAGAAATTTTGAGAGTCTCTGGCCTCCTAACAAGGAGGAGAGATTTTGTGCATCTCAGGCTTCTACTGTTCCCATCAAAGGAAGAGAGATTCTCAAGGGGAATTTAAGCTATCTGGATCTTTTGCTAGTTGTGTTGAGCCATTTGCCTCTTTCTGGAGGAACTAGCTTTGATTTCAGCTGTTGTGCTGATGTTGTGCTCTGAGTTGGCTTTATCTGCTGGCTAGTGGTGTTGAGCCCTGATTTTGCCTCTTCTTTAGGACTAGCCTTTTTTGCTTGATCGTGTTGAGTTGTTGCCCATTTCTTTGGGGGACCAAGCTTTGCTCACTTTGGATGACCTTTCTGGCTTTGGTTGTTCGAGTGAGTTTCTCTTCTTCTTCCTCTTTCTGCTTATATAAATTCATGTGGTGGTGTTGATAATGCACTCATCAAGGGGGAGATTGTGAACACAAGGTTGACTTGTCCCTTATGGTTTCGGTTGATGATGAGTGATTATCAATGGGTAGCGTCTTGGGTCGAGTCGTGGACTAACCAAGGAGTGAGTTATTATGTATGTGCAACCATATCGGTCGGCTTGTGATGTGTAGGTGTGGAGCACAGATACTATGGTCGACAGCTAAGGTGAAGGTCATGCAGGCTCGTGCTGATGGACCGGGAGCGGTGAAGGACGAGTGATGGGTCTTGGTTGACGGACCGAAGCAGCCAGGTGACTAGCCGTGGTGGCTGACACCTGGGACACGTGGTGCGGGCCATGTTGCCAGCGTGGTCGAGGACTGGTGGGACACGTGTCCAGGACGTGGGGGACATGCATGCGGTGTGATACTCATGGTGGTTTGGTGGTTGAGACTCAAAATCACCCTACGCTACGAATGGAGGGTTTTGCTGAGTTTGGGCTTCAAAACTCGACGATGGTGGTTCTGGAGGGAACCGGTGGTGGCACGTGGCGTCACATTGAAGGGTGTGTCAAGGTGAAGCAACTTCGTGTGGCCGTCGGATAAAAAACCTAGGAGTTGGTCTATTTTGCCCCTGGCGGAGTGGATAGACTCTATGTAAATAGGTGTAGTTTAGGAAATAGAAATAACCCTCTATAAATAGAGGAGAGGGCTGATTTGTTCAACATCTCTTAGTTGCCATTTGTTTAGACTTCTCATTTTAGAACTCATAGCTTTCTTCTCTGGGTAGTCACTTCCTATGCTAGGAGATCCACAACGATTATTGTCTGTTGATTATGCCTAAGTATTGTATTGTTTCATCTGAGGAAGGGTCACCGGACCAGCCCACATCTTTTGGTTGGCTTCAAATTTAGTTTGTGCCCTTGATGATTTTTTGAAGTCTTTAGTTCTTGAGTTCTTCATCTCTTTGTTCTTGATAATTTTGGAGAACCATCGAGTTCTTATTGCTTCGGTGATGTTGGGATTTGTTGGTGGATGAGATTTAATTTTTGGATCACTTCTAACGCCTAGATGGTGTTGTTTATGGTCGTGATTCCTCTCGGTCTCGTTTTGAGTTCGTCCTAGAAAACCCCAACAAAACCCCATTCTTCTCTTGTTTTTGAATCTGCGCTTCGATTTCTAAGTTGCTCGGGTTGATACTTCATTAGTGGACATCTTTCCCCCGCACAAACTATCTACCAAGTTTGAATCTGTTATTGGCATTTTTCTTTGCCCGGCACTACTGAACTTGCCCGCGGCACTGCCGCTCGGTGTTCTCTATGATTTTGACTCTTATTTTTTATAGACACCTGAGTAGTACTCTGAGCTGCACTTTTGTGTGATCAAACGACACCGATTTGGTTCATACTATGATCTGGTGCTTTGTAAGTCCCTGAGGCTTTCTAGGTTGAGCTTTGGGATCAAAGTCACGTGCTCGCAAGTCAAAGGATTTTTAGTGGCTCCCATTCACCCCCTCTGGTTGCCTCATCGGCCCTTCTCATCGCGATGATGTTTGTCTATCAGTAGCTAGGTAGCGAAGAAATATAAGTCGCTACCTTCTGCAACACCATCGTCAATGACTTGCCTCAACTGAGTAGCAACTTCTTTATAGACCGGATCATTCTCGAAGGATGTCACAATTTTGTTCGAGCTAAATGTCCTTGACTCAATGGCGTCCACAATTTTTTTCATGTATTCATCCTTCAAAACTTTTTTCTTCTTAGGCTTAGAGGAATCATGCCTTTTGATTCAGTGTTGGCCTCTAGAGTCAGGTTTTCTCCCTCATTGAATGGGCCATCTTCATTCCCATCTGATGATGAAGCTACATTCTTTGGTTCAGCTCCTGGAATGAGGGTGGTTTCATTCATGCACATAATAGGCCCAAATGTGATATGAAGATCCTCCTCATTTTCCAGGGGTGCATTCTTGAAAATAAAAAATCCCAGCATTGCGTGCATTCAAAAAATAAGGGCCTATTTAGTGCTCAAGTTTTTTATCTTTATAATCTTACTTTGTTTTGCCTTGTCCACCAATCATTCGTAGCACTGATTGATCCTATGTGAGGATTCCCCAAGGCCTGTGGCCTTCTCGTTAAGTGTCTTCCATTGTGTGTACATAACTTTCAGGGTGTCCCACCTATTTTTCATTTGGTCCCTCGTGTACGCTCGTCTAGTCCGTTCCTTGAAATTCCTTATCAGGTTAGCATACCCTTCGGCATTCAGATTATCAGGTTAGCATACCCTTCGGAATTCAAAAAGTGATGTGGCCTATTGCATGCATTTACCTCTTCTACACATATTTCATTGTATATCTTAGCAGCTCTCGTGTCCCACTTAGCTATGACTTCTCCAGATTTTTGCATCTAATGGTGTAACGATAACATGAAGATAAGAGTTTAGAGAAGTTCGCAGACAACATACCATATAGAAACCGGCAGGTGAAACCAAACATGACATAACACATTTATTGCAATATAACACACTACATAACAGACGAAAGATCAGTTCAGTAGGCAAACCCATTACAAGTTGATAGATCGTAGAACATACCCGTTGGAAGTAAACTAGGAACACCTTAAACTACGACCTAGGGAGCACCTTACACCTTAATAAATGACCTAATTGTAGCCATACTAGACATCACTCATAGCTCATTGTCACTAAACGACGACATCTGGTCAGAATCGTATTCGACACCCACATTTGTTTGAAATGCTAAGCAAAGTCGAACAATTCACCAATGAGTGGTTCCATAGGCGACGATGCTTAGGAGATGTCTGAGGGCACGTAGTCGTCGTTGTCTACATATTTGTTTTCGTTGTTCATCTTATCCAAGGCGTGTTGACACTACCAAGAGTCCTGGTCCAGGAATTCAGCTATTTATTCCAATTCAATTCGGAGTTGGGTGACCTCAAAAGAGGACAGAAAATAGCTTCTTCGATGTGTCTTGCATCATGCCAATGTCCTTTTAGCTACGAAGTTTGACGAATCCATCTGATTGTGAGTTATTTGGTTAGTATGGACTTTAATGAACACACTCGACTAACCACTACAGTACAACCTAACACTTCAAGGTTGGCGAGGATCCTGGGAGTAAGTCCTAGAGCAGATATGTGGGTAACGTCGTCACATGGATTAATGAGTACATGGGTACATCAATTATTTGGCTACTGGCATACCGGATTCGAAGAGGTTAGGATAAATTTGTAAAACAACAGGAAGTAGTAGTTCAGCTAATGCAGACAAAAGTAAAATGTAGAACAAAACATCATTCCATGTAAACAAATGAATGCAAGGTTGTCAAGGACACTTGAAGGAAGCCCTACAACTAAGATGTGGCTGACGTCGGAACACCTAAACAACTAACATGAAGTTGATAAAATTGATGCATAGATGTTATAGATCATCGAGGACTTGTCTAATTTGTGTACCACGGAAGTAAGGTAAACCAAGAACAAATGAACAAGGCAGGAAACCAATTGTGAGAAACGAATCCGAGAAACCATTATGGGGTGGAATCAAACGAATACAGTGTGCTAGGTTGTCGACGTAATGGAGAAAGTAGGGGTGGTGTGGATGCTGGTGAAATGGCAGTGGTCCGCCTCGGTCGTCCATCAAACTATCGCAAAAAGGAAGAACCAAGAGGGATGCGGATGTCGATGAGGTAGAAGGAAGGGCACGACTCGAGAGATGGCCAGATGGGGAGAGGATCTTACCGCGAGGAGGGACGGACACGAGAGGCAATAGCTCAGTCAGGCTACATAATTAGGCGACATCATTGTTCGCCTCGGCGATAAGTGTGTACTAAGGGACGACAAAACCATAAGCCTCGGCGATAAGTGTGTACTAAGGGACGACAAAACCATAAGGTTGAAGACAAAGGAATCACTCGTGCATAGTAAAAGACTAGAGAAGTCGGACGTCCGACTTAAGTCGGACGACGCGGGCTTCAGGCCGATTCTCACGGCCAGTGCTAAAGGGGCTGCGAGCGAAAGCGCATCCACCAGAAGCCAGGTGTTTGGTTTGGCTTCCATCTTCTGGCGACTATAAGCACCCCAGACGCTGAACCAAGCATAGCCATAAAAACGTCCCAAACTAAGCACAATTCCATCCGAGCCCAGAACGCAATGTCTGAGAATAAGAATACATTAATGATGATCCACGTCTTATCGCAATGCAACATGCAAACATCAAGCACAACTAAATTTCCAGCAAGATTCTCCTGCATCCATGTCCAGCAGAGTACAAACTCAGTTACAAATTAAATTCAACTGGGAAAACTACAGTAACACCCTACTAGTATAAAAATTTCAATCATTTGGTCCCGTTTCCGTGACACTGCGTGAAGTTGTACCCATCCATGTCCAGAGGACATCAAAAAAGAAATTACAGGCCCCGATCAGGACGCAGGCTGACAAACGCTCAGGGCAGCAGGTTCATTATCCAGAAAATGACTACAAGTGTCACAATGCATCTCATCACCTTGCTGACCAAGCCTCTCGCGGAAGTGTAACAGGTGCTAAATTAGGCAGCAACAAGATCAGGTGTTTCTGCCTCAACTGAAAGCAATGTAGTATGCACCTTTCCAACCCAGGCATCCAGGCGGTCGCGCAAAGCCTTAACCTGTGGGATTCCAAGCACTCTGGGCTGGACCCACGAAACATGAACTGTACTGTCCACTTCATCAATTATTCCCTCAATAAGATGAACCTGCATTTAAAAACAAAGCAGAAATGTTACAAATGGATTGCCAGACGTAGGGCAGTCATATGAAATGATGGAACCACAAACACGTCAAACCAAGATTACAGTGATACTTCAACAACTAAAATAAAAAGAACGAGCAGAAAGCAGTGAGACTAAAAACAGCTATCTTACAATGTAGTGGCACTAATAAATTCTTATAAGACAGGAACTATCAATCAAATATTACTACTATGATCGGCAGCTTGAAGGAAAACATAGTTGCAATGGACACAAATACTAATAAAGTAGTAAAACAAGGCAACAAACATGTGTGCGGAGATAGACAAACATCCCCATAAAACATTCATAAATGCGGAATAAAATGTGTCATCCACAAGACAAGTCAATTTCCCAAGAAATGAGATAATTAAAATAACAAAGTTTCCATTGAAAACATGATGACAAACAAGGAAAAGAACAAGTGAAAAAGGGAGGCCATGACGATAATATCTTGTGCTAAAAAGAATGCCAATCAAGTTACCGAGAGGCTCTTCATAAGGAGATACTCCACATCACTGATTGAAAGCTTAGTCTGCTCAGCAATAACACTTAATGGAATAGTTCTATCTTCAGATGGCCGACTGAAAATAAAGACAAATAACATGTCAAAGAAAAAGAAAATGGAGGTGACATTAGAAAAGAAGATTCCACAAATGTTACCTAAAGATTATCTCCATCAGACAAAGAATATTGATTTTCTCAAGCAGCTTCCTCTCATCCTGCACCAAAGCTGGTTGTGCAGTAAGAGCAGCATTGTGAACCCTGCAAAGTTCTTGGTAGAAAGCAAGGTTGCCCGTGTTGAATGCTTGTAACATATGATAAACCCACTCCACCTTGGTTCCAATAAGACTATTGATCTAAGGGTACATATAATATAAAAGTAAGTTTTAGGGCAAAGTATCAAATCACAAAAAATGTTCTAGTGATCTAGTCATGATTTAATTAAAAGGTTTGTATAACACTCAAACAGGATAGGCTATCCAAATTAATTGCCTAGACAATTTATTGTACTATCTTCATGTCAACCAAAGAAAATGTAACTATATTACTCTGATGACAAATACATTACAAGCGGCTATAGTAAGTCCATCAGTATTACATTTCAAGCTTGAATTTATTCTCCAACCAATAACCGTGCAGATAGACATAAACTTATGCACACTTGACACTGATAATTTAATAATTATGCCACTAATATTTGAGTACATAGATTATAATTATAAAACCATAAAAGAACTAAAGAAATCAGCAAGTGGAATGGACAATCCAAAGGAAACTAAAATACACAAAAATTAAGGATGATAACAGAAGAAGTCATGCAACACCAATGTATTACTATAAAGCCACAAAAGATCTCATATGGTTAGCAAGTGCAACAAATACAATCATACAATGAAAAGAAAACTAAAATACACAGAAAAATAAGGAAGTAGTCATGCACAACCAAAGAATTACTTACAATCGGGTGAGCTAATAACTCTCCAAAATTATAAATGTTATCACCCAGCAAGGCTGCTAGAGAAAGATCAAAAGCCAAGTCCTGACAAGATATAGAATAGTCAATAAGTCAGATGAACTTTTAAACTGAAGTTTTGTTTTACAGTTCAAATGTTATTGATGGTGAAACATACTAGCTTGAATGACTCAGATAGAGACTCCACAGTTGTGTAGGCCAGATAGAGAAGAGCGTTCTTATAGAACTCTGCAAATTCTTGGCATGACTTGTGGTATTGAGATGATATCCAGTAAAAGCTAGCATGAACTGTGGGATCGACATCAGTCATACTATCCAGGGTGGTTTTCCCATCCTCCAACGAATTCTTGCACTCTTTTTGGTTTCCTTTCTCAAGATTAATAGCTGCAATTTGCATCTTCACATAGAGAATCGGTTCATTAATCCGTGACTCTCTTGTATCACGCAGCTTTGTGATCACCCCCTCTAAGAAGGTAATTGCAGCATCCTTATCAGGGTACTGGCGAGAAGCTATCACCGCAAAATGGGCAAGCTTGAGCAGATTAATCTTGGTCTCAAAATCAGTGATGAAATTGTTGTAGAGCTGAATGATAGTGTCTCCGGTCTGTAGAAGAAAAGGTGATATTAGAATCATAAAAGACAAAAGAGTACAGAAATAGCAGCAGGTGAAATGACTTGGAACAATATAAAATTGGCAAACTTTATCAACATAGGTAGTAAACCACCAACAAGATTAAGTAATACGTACAAACAACCAGAAAGATCAGCATGGCCACTAGAGGACAGAAAAAAACTCTTGATAAAACAAATAGATACAAGAGATATCGATAATATTTTATTAAAGGAAAAGGTATATATAACCCCCTGACGTATTCAGGATATAGTCTACATAACCCCTGAACTATAAAACCAGGTATTGTACACATTAAACTTTGATACAACCAGACAAATAACCCCCTTGGCTGGTTTGGTTAGTGGTTTTGCATATGTGGAACTCCACACTGGCTCGTTTCAATGGCATGGTGTCAAGTCCCACCTATCAGCCCACACCGCCGCCGCCAACCGGGTGGTGTGCACACGCTGCTGCTGTCCCCATCGCTCGCACTCGTGTCATCTTGTGGACGCCCCACGTCCTGGCACTAGCTACCGCACCACAACTGCCGCAGCGCAGCGTCAAAGAGGGACGCTGACCTCGCCACGCAGAACTTACACTAGACATCCATCCTTCACCTCAGCATCGAGCTCTCCACCACATCCCCGGTGCCTGCATCCTCGCCGATATCAAGCTGCTCGCACCGACCTCAGGCAGATAGAGCAGCATGTCCACTGGCATCGTCAACGACATGTGTGCGTGGATCCTGCTCATGATCGCCTTCACCATCTCGAAGGTGAGCAGCACCGCACTGTCGTCCCTACAGGTGCTCCTCTTTGGGGCGCTCTTCGTGCTCTTTTGCTTCTACGCCATGCACCCCAGCATGTTTTGGTTCATCCACTACACCCCCGAAGGTATCTGCACTTTTGCTTCTCTATCATGCTCACCGGCGTGTGCACTCGGTCTTCGGCACCTTTGTCTGTGGACTGGTCGGCATGGTGAACTGCAAGATGGACCAGTCCTCACGGGCACAGCTGGCAGTCATGCTTGTGGGAATCTCGGCCCTCCACTTGCTGTCATCATCATCATTAATAAACTCTAGTGACACTTTACCTTCTCACAAACGATAGGTGCAGCAAACCAGTCCCTTGAAGGCAAGATCGGTTACGTATGGGTAGCAGAAATATGCATGAAACTAGTAATGTGTGTTAGTTCCTTGGTTGCAACTTGCATGCATGCATGAGCATGCTGAGAAAGGGAAACATAGAATCAGGGGAAGGAAGCCAGTGGTGGCGGCTATGGATCGGATGAGGCAGTGGTGGCAGCCGTGATTCTTGAAGAATGGGCAGTATGCAGTGCGCTTGTTCGCAGCCACCGCAAGGCTGTGTACGAAAGGGGGCACCACGCACTTGGATGCTCTTAAAGCAGCGGTAGTTGCCGAGCGTGCATGCAGACGTAGCAAAGGGGCAGGCCAACCGGGACATGATGATCATAAAGCCAGCCAGGCTGACAGACGGTTCAATGTGCCACAGTGTCATAGCTAACTTGGAATGCCAGCTAAGCACAGCCACTTGACAATACCGTCACAGGGGTTATTTGCCTGGCTTTGCAAAGTTTATGTAGTTTTATAAGTCCAAGGTTAAGTAGATTACCCTGAATACATTAGGGGTTATATAGACTTTTTCCTTTTATTAAACATGGCAATGAACAATTGAAAGAAGCATACTTATAAACAACCAGAATGACCAGCATGCCCACTAGAGAACAAAGGAACTCTTGATAAAACAATAGGTACATGAGATATAGATAATTAGATTTGGTATTTTATTAAACACAGCAATAAACAATTGAAAGAAGCAACTCAGCCTCCTCTGGTTTTCCTTCGACATCATTGTTCTTCAGCAATTGCACATACATCCAGCATCGAAGTTTGGTTCAGTGAAAACTCATGTAATATATGATAGATATCAAATGTACCATTCAAATGAGAATAACCAGAACAACTCATTGATAAGTTTTTTGTATCCAATTCAATTATGTTTGATTAAAGCAAACTGGAGCTGCAGATGGATACTCGAATAACATGCATAATGTTTTATAGGTCCAAGACACAAACTGGTGAAGCTCACAGTATATCAGAATTGAATTAAGAACCATGAGCAACAAAGAATTGACCAAATACTGGAGAGTTGTATGTAATTTCCCCACATAAGTAACTCAACATGATTAGACTAGCAACAATTATCCAGTCGCTACTCTTAAATCATACTAAAGCATGGGGAAGTATAGGAGGCGGAGTGGGTTTGCAGCGAGATCCGCCCTATGAACGAAGCCATCTACAAAGCCTTAACTGACCCTAAGACGAGGAAGGCGGCGGGGGAGAGAGAGAGGAGGAAAAGGAAGCGAACCTGTGCGGCCTGGAGCTGTAGGAATTGGTCGAGCTTGAGGGTGAGCTGGTGCCATAGCTTCTGCTGGTAGAGGTCGGCGAGGGAAGCATACCAGTCGGCGAGGTCCGGGCGCGCCTGCCGCTGCGCCTCCACGTACTGCAGCGCCATCGCAATCCAACTCCGGTTCCCGTCCCGAGCAAGCAGCTGTTGGTCGGTAGGGTTTGAGATAAGATCTGCTACGACGACTGCAGCTGCGAGGGAGACGACTGAGAGAGAGAAGAAGGTAACCACCACCAGCAACAGCAATGCAAAAATAAAACCCTAGCGCTGGCGGAGGTGTGGCAGGAGAAGAGGGGAAGGGGGTGATACTTGCCGTCAGACGGAAGGGAAGGATCCGGGTCGGTCGATTGGTAGATCTATATTCCGCAGGTCTGGACTCGACTGAAAGTGCAAGAAAGAGGAGAAGCCCGACGACGGCTGCGACGCAGCGACGGGGAGAACACAAGACGAGTCGGAGGCGACGCCATACTGCGGACAGCCCAATGCAAATGCGTGCGTGGGGCAGCGGCCCATCCAGCAAGAAATCAAACTCCGCCCATGGGCCTCTCCCCTACGTTGTTGCAAGTACGACCGATTGACCGGTTTGCTGCATGAAGTAACTTGTTTATATTTAAAAAATGGAATTTCAATTTTATATCTTGACTACTAAAAATATCTGCGGCTCCTGAACAGACGTGACAACTAGTTTGGTGACAAAGGAATGGTAGAAGATCCATACAAAATGGTCCCTATAGCTCTAGAATTAGGCGCCACAGCACCTATCGCTGATATCGAGCCAGCTCGGCTCATTCCAGCTCAAGCTGACTCGTTAAGGTAGTGTTTGGTTAAAGAGCCAAGTAGAACGGAGCCGTTCTGTCCCAGTTTTGTTGTTGTTTGGTTACAAAGTAACTAAAACGGAATGACTCCAATTAGTGAATATTCTCCTCAGATCCGGAATCATTCTGCTCCAAAAAATCAACCGGACGGAGCCGCTCCGTTCCCATCCCGCTCTCACAGTCACGCTCCGTTCTGTTCACTCTGCAACCAAACAAAAAACAGAGCCGCTCCGTTCCAGATTACCAAACACAGAACAGAGCGGCTCAACAATAGAAAATAATAATTATACTCATAGTTCAGAGACCACATCAATGTATCATCAAATTAACACAACTCGTCACTCATCAATTCACTATTCGCACACATGTTTATCAGTTTAACTCACACTTATATTCTCATAGAACAATTTAACACATATACATAGTTCATCAATCATTAGTTTTACTCATTGGTCATAGATACCACACATACATATAACATGGTCATCAATTGTTACGTAAATGATATGCATATAGTTTTGTTTTGCTGAAATGTGATAGCTCGTTTAGCTCGTGAGCTGGCTTGTTAACAAACCGAGCCAGCTCGTTAATGAATTGAGCTCGGATGCCAGCTCAGCTCGTCAAAAAAATTAAACGAGTCGATCCGAGCCGAGCTGATCACGAACCGAGCGAGCTAACGAGACACGAGCATTTCATCCAGCCCTACCTATCGCTTGTGGCAGGGCAGTAGGTGTCATGACGCTCAATTGCTAGTTGGCAGGTAACAATTTTTAGTTATATAAACCTATTATGTGTTTTTAGGGTTTTACTAGTCGGTTGTCCGTGCGTTGCAACGGCTCACAACAATACTCATGTAAATTATCCACTAAAAAGATCTCAAGATTTTTTATTCATTGTCTTCGCTCTCCGCATAATATTTTTTTTATTTGACTAACTCATGTTGTTGTTTACTCCATCCAATATGTTTGGTACAACACGGCAAATGAAGGGAGCAATTAGAAGAAAGTTCACAACGACTGACTGAACGAACAGAAATTATAGAATGACATAATTCCACCATAAATAGACCAAATAAGAGGAAGTTTGTGAGCTCAAGTTTCTAAAATAAGTCACATGAACTCAAACTTATAAAAAATATAGATCAAAATATGGAGTGGTTGCTAAAGTCAAGCATCAATAAAAATTGGATGCGCTCCATACAAATTATGGTACTTTGTAGCAATTACTAACGTTTAAAACCAACAAATAACCTTTCCTTTTACTGTTAGCGTGACAAATCATTGTTGCTCCATTCAATTCAGCAACCTCAAATACCATGGAGTCCATTGCACCAAGGTGGTCTCCGAAACGACCTAATGCATGCAAGAGCCAAGAACACAAGGGACGAGCATCCTGTGGTAGTGCATGCATAGATCTCCAAATTCTAACACATATTTTTGCAGGATCCATGAGCCAGCATCAGAAGAACACAAACCATGTGCAGACAATAAATAAAGTATTAACATATCCAAATTATGTTTAGTCCTTAGCACAACAAAAAAACTAACACCCAAAACAACAGAGGAACAACACAATAATTTTTGCAATGACAGAAGGATGGGTGACAGGTACATAGAAGCGGTAGAAGCATACTGAGTCGACACTGTGGTAAGGGAAAGGCCATGTAGACTGGTGATGCCGAGCCATCAAACAGGTCCATAGGCAGCAAATCAGGGACCCCCATCCCTCGCCTCCCCACTTCCAAGGTTTTGTAGAGAAGGAAGGGAAGGGAAGAGACGAGCATACATGTTCGTTGCCAGAGAAGGACACGACGAAGACCTGAGCATCTGGAGGCGACATAAGTAGTATACTGCTAGATACATATAGGGAGAGAGCACACAAGCAGAGAAAGAAGCCCAGCCGGAGCAGCTCCAAACCGAGAGGCACCCGCACCAGGCATTAGCCTGAGAAGGGCGAGAGAATGCGAGTGCCTTCCTAGACCTGGACCCGCCAAGGCGACACAACACCACCACCAACTCCATAGCATATGCCGACTGTTGCCACGCTACGGGCCTTGGTTGTCCAATATCTCAGACCTGGACTTCTCATCGCCAAGATAACCTAAGCGTGGCAAGCGCCACAAAAACAAGGACGAATGTTTACATAATTAACTTGTGTTGCCTTGATTTTCAATGCCTTTAGGGGATTGAAATCAAGTATCCAACATTGGCACCCACCTCTAGTGAATTCACGATAACAGCAGCCCAAATCACGACAAATAGCATGGTAGGCCAGCAAGCTTCGTTAGCATCCCTAGAGAAGCTTGCGCTCCCCATAACTAGAGGCTCGAGCTTCGAACCTAGCAACAAAAAGCAAAAGGAAGAGGGCCAAATAAGGGTGCAACACGTAGGTGTCCAAGAACCCTACATCAAGTCCAAATGGTCTCATATCCCCATCACCTTTTCTCAAGAGGATCTTCATCTCAAAGATTATCCACATAGAGATGTTGTGGTTATCTCTTGTGTCATCAAAGGCTTTGTAGTACACAATATTCTAGTCAACACAGGTAGCGCAACAGATATTATATTTGCCAAGTCTTTCAAGCAAATACAAGAGCCTAAGATAAGATTCAGGAATTAGATTTTCCCCTCTGTGGCTTTGGAGGATAGCAGGTAATGGCATTAGAAATGTTGGCTATGCCCGTCACCTTTGGTTATGTTAATAATACAAGGACAAAAGAATTCATTTTTGAGATTGTTGATATGGAGTTCCCATACATTGCCATCATCGGAAGAGAAACTATCAACATATTCGAAGCAATTCTGCATTTAGATTATCTTTGTATGAAGATACCAAGCAACCAAGGGGTAATATCAGTTTATGGTAGCCAAGAAGCAGCACGAAGGGAAGAAGGGACCCAGCAAGAACCAAAGATTGTATACAACATAGACGAAGTTGAAGTGCAAGTTCAGGAATCTGAAAATCTAGTAAAAGAAAAGGCATCTTCGACGGATCAGTCGAAGCCGGTACTTCTCTGTGATGATGTTGCATAGCAGAGGGTTTTCTTTGGCAATCAGCTAACTTTGGAGAAAGAATATAATCTCTGAAAGTTTTTGTTACACAACAAGGATGTTTTTGCTTGGTCATCAAATGATTTGTGCGGAGTGGATAGAAGCATAATAGAGCATGCTTTAAATGTGGATCCAAGTGTCAGACCACGTAAGCAAAAGCTTCGTAGGATGTCTGAAGACAAGGCCGAAGGTGCAAAGGCCAAAGTTAAGAGATTGCTTACTACCAAAGTCATAAGAGAAGTTGCATACCCAAAATGGTTGGCCAACACAGTTATGGTCAAGAAATCCAATGGCAAGTGGAGCATGTGTATTGACTTCACATACCTTAATAAAGCATGTCTGAAGGACAAATTCCCACTACCAAGAATTGATTCTCTGGTAGATGTAGTTGCCACTTTGGAGCTCATGAGTTTGTTGTATTATTACTCAGGGTATCATCAAATCTGGATGAAAAAGGAAGATGAGCCGAAGACTAGTTTCATAACCCCCAGTGGTACTTACTGAAAGGGAAATGTGCCCTTGGGCTATTTCTAAGTGTTTTGGTGATGAACTGCCCAACGCCACTTTGAACTAACCATCTTGTTGTGAGCATAAGCACAGGTGTAGAAGAAAACAAATTGAAGACATCAAGTTCAAAAGAGCTCAAACCTAGACCCAAATATACAACTCTGTGTAAAATGGTATAAGTGTCAAGTTTGCACTTTTAAATGTGTTGCATAGGTCTTTACTATGTTTCTAGCACTTATGTTTGGGCTCTAATACATTTTGTAGAGAAAAACACTTTTTGGGCTTGTGTTTGAGGCATATTGCAAAGGTATGGTTCCAACACTTAGTCAATTGTTTTGGTAGCTAACTATGTTTGTCTAAGTGCTAAGGATCATCTTATATCGTGCCAAAAGAAACCAAAGAAGTTTAGCACAAAAGAAATGAAGTTGGGCTGGTATGGGAATAGGGATGGCAACGGGTGCATACCCGTGGGGTAGTACCATTCCATACCCGTACCCATCAAAAAAATTCTACACGTCGGGTTACCCATATATACTCGCGGGTATAAAATCTTACCCATACCCATACCCGCGCGGGTATTTTTACCCGTCGGGTATCCCGCACCCGCTAGGAAAGTCTTAAATCCCAATATACCAATCACTCAAAATATTAAATAAACATATAAAAACAACTTCAACTTCACATATAACAAATCATATGATTACATAACTCGGTATCTAGACAAATGATAGCTAAAGAAGGGTTTTATTTTAGCTAAGATGTGCTCTATTAGATGGTTATAGTTGTATTGATGCGGGTATATTTTACCCATGGGTAGACAGGTATGGGTAGTTCCAACCTGTACCCGTACCCGTCTACCCAACGGGTAGAGGTTTTTACCCATTAACATACCCGCGGGTAGAGAAATCATCCCTGTAAGGAAAATGGACCCCGGACCATTTGGCTAATTGAGTTTTGGTGTTTAATGAACAACATAATCCGTGAACTAATAAGTTTTCTAGTGTTTATGTTTGTAGTTCACAGGATGCGAAGAGAATTGGACCAAGGCAATGAGGATGCAACACCTCAAAAGAAGACATAAAAAGATGCATAGGAGTCCAATACTCAAGAACAAAGAAGCCCGAAGAAATCAGCGAAGAAATCCAAGATAAGGGCTGTCAGCCAGCGCCTGGTGGCGCACCGGACATTGGTGTCCGGTGTGCACCGGACTGTCCGGTGAGGCACCGGACAGTCTGTGCAGAGAGGCCGCAGACAGGCGCTCTCTGGCTGTAGCACCGGACTGTCCGGTGTGCACCGGACTGTCCGGTGTGACAACGGGCAGACGGCAACGGTCGGATCCAACGGTCGACTGCTACAGGCGCCAACGGTCGACTGACGTGGCGTGCACCGGACACTGCACAGTAGATGTCCGGTGGTTCACCGGACTGTCCGGTGCACCCGACGACAGAAAGCTGCTGCTTTCTGTCCAACGGCTAGTTTGGGGTATGGAGGCTATAAATACCACCCCAACCGGCCATTCTCAAGGGTGGGAGCCCAAGTAACATACCAAGACACATAGTGCATATTTCCAAGAGCTCAAACACCCAAGTGCTTAATAGAATCACTCGGTGATTAGCGTAGGTGCTTTGCGAAGTGCTTAGGTTAGTTAGACCGCTTTAGCGCTTGCTCTAGGTGAATCCTAGTTAGTTGAGTGAGTTTTGTAAAACCACACAACCCCTCGGCTCTTGCGTGAGTCGTTGTAATTGTACCGAGTGGGGCGAGAGTCTTGCGAGACCGTGACAACCGCGTTTGTGTCACGGCCGCCACCGTGTACCGGAGGGAACGAGGCCCGCGGCGTTTCGGCCGGAAGCTCGATAGTGGAGACGGCGGGGAGCGTCCGAGAGGAGCCGGAAGCGGAGCACCACTTGCGCGTGGAGAAGGCCCATGGCTCTCTACGGAGTTACTCGACCGTGGTGCTTGGCCCTCGCGTGGGCTTCCCTTTGCGTAGGGGCACCAACGAGGATTAGTCGGAACCTTGCGTGGTTCCGGATACCTCGGTAAAAATACCGGCGTCATCCACGAGAGTTTGCTTCTCTACTTAGCTCTTTACATTCCGCATTTATATTAAGCATTTAAGTTTCAATCTTATTGTCATACTTATTTAGTGTAGATTGAAACTTAGCCTTTGCGGTAGAGATAGCAACACTTAGACAAAACCGAGTTTGCATCACCCGTTTCCTACAAGTGGTAAAAACGAGAAATACAATAAAACTAGTTACCTTTCTTGCCTAGTATTACATTTGTTATGTACTTTTGTTCAAAATCATGCATACTAGGTAAATCATATGGTAGGATTGCTTGTTTTTAATTCATATATTTGAGCAAACCTACATGGCTTAAAATGTTTATTTAAGCACGGCACATAGCTTCTATATTTCTCCATAGTAAATGATGCATAAATTGAAAATTTTGATTCCTACAAGTGGTATCAAAGCCCGGTTTGGCTCATTTGAAACGCTTTAGCTTCACCGCTAAAAGAGCCGACGCTTTTTAGAGGAAGGGATGGATACCCATAGGCCACCACACTTCGACGGCACTAACTTCCCATATTATAGTGCTAGAATGGCTTGTTACCTAGAGGCCGTTGATCTAGGTGTTTGGAGAGTCACTCGTGACGGGATGAAACCCCTCAAGAATCCCGAGAAACCCACCACGAGTGAGGAAAAAGAAATTCATTTAAATGCTAGAGCCAAAAATTGCTTGTATGAATCTCTTAGCATGGATATTTTTAATCAAGTATTTACCTTGAAAACTGCTAATGAGATTTGGCTAAAATTGCATGAGCTCCATGACGGCACATCCAATGTCCGTGAGCAAAAACATTGCCTAGTCTTAAATGAGTACAATTCTTTTGCTATGAAAGATGATGAGCTTGTTAGAGACATGTATTCTCGTTTGAATCTAATAATCAATGAGCTCAACTCTATTGGCATTAATAAGCTAGGTGATGCGGACATTGTGAGGAAGATTATCTCCCTGCTACCACAACAAAGATATGGGAGCATCATCACCATCCTTCACAACATGGAGGACTTGAGCAACATGACCCCGACCATTGTGATTGGGAAAATCGCGGCCTTTGAGATGTCGCGAAAAATGAGTCGGGGAGAGGAGCCAACTTCCTCAAGACCATATGCATTTGCATGTGATGAAAGGAAGGGCAAAAAGAAGGCTCCCACTCCAAGTACCTCAAGTGAAGAAGAGGAAGAAGAAGAAAGTGATGATGATGAAGATAATCAACCATGCACATCATCCTCTGAGGACGAAGAAATGATCCAACGCGTCGGAAAGGTAATGGGGATGATCCGCAAGATTAATCTAATGGGTGTGCCCCTGCAGGTCGAAGATCTTCTCTTTAACATTGACAGGAAAAAGCAAAGAAAGAGAGGATGCTTCGCATATGGGGAGAAGGGCCACTTCAGGGACAACTGTCCAAATATGGCCAAACCCAAAAAGGAGAGGAGCAAAGGCAAGGCGCTAACAAGTGTTAGAACGTGGGATGATTCTTCAAGTGAAGATGAACCTCCAAGGACGCGCAGCCACCGGTCCTCGTCACGATCATCACGGTCATCACACAAATGCCTCATGGCAAGAGGTAACAAAAGCACTCCATCCTCTAGTGATGAAAGTAGTAGTGATGATGAAGGTGAGGGAAAGGCCTCTCTAGATGAGCTTGCGGAAGCCGTAGAATTTTTCCAGGATGTTTGCACTAAGCAAAAGGCTCAACTTAAAACTTTGAAAAATAAGTTGGTTAGCTCTCAAAATGATTACAAAGGTTTGCTAGAAAAATTTGAAACTTTTGCAAACTTAAATAGTGAGCTATCAACTAAAATTGAGCTATTAGAATCTAGTGCTCCATCCACTGCTACCGATGATGGCCTTATTAAAAAGAATGAAAAACTGAAAGCTAAGTTAGCTAGCTCCCAAGAAGCTATTGAAAATTTGCTAGAGAAAATGGAAATTCTTAGCATACACAATAATGAGCTAACTACTCAGCTAGAAAACATTAGTAGCACCCCAGCATCATCTTTAGTTGAAATACCTGAAATAATTAAGAAAGATGTTTCTACTTCCTGCTTTGATTTAATTGATGATTCTAACCCCTGCAACCAAGTCGTTGTTGAGAATATTATTGTAGAGACATGTTCGGATGAGGTTGCAAAGGAAAATGAACAATTAAAGCAAGAAGTGGCTCGCCTTGGCAAGGCTTTGTACGACAAGAAAGGCAAAGCCATACAAATCCGACCTCCACAGGATAACACCACTGCGGGAGTGAACAAGCCTGTAGAGGGAGAAACTGTGATTTGTAGGCTATGCCACATGGAAGGCCACAAGTCTTTCCAATGCAAGGCGATGACCGGGGATAAACAAAGGCAAAAGCTCAAGCAAAAGCCATCAAGCAAAATCTCAAATACCTACATCAAAAAGGTGAACAAAAAGGATGCTACACCATATTTGATCAAGAAGAAAAAGAATGGAAAAGTGATAGCAATCAAGGCCAACAAGCAAGCCAACAAAGGAAAGGGGGCCAAACGCATCTGGGTGCCAAAGGAGATAATTTCAACCATGAAAAACACCAAGAAGGTTTGGATCCCGAAAGGGAAGTAAGTGGACCGAAGGTCATCGGGAAATTTGGAGACTTGGCAAAATTGGGATGTATATCATGGGATACATCATATTGGATCAAGTTTATTGCCAAGTGGGTTAGCAAAAATTTTGGACCCAAATTTCCCACCCATGACTAAGGTAACTAGTTTTATTGTATTTCTCGTTTTTAGATATGCGTATCTATTTATCTTTTATCTAGTTTACCTTTCTTGCCTAGTATTACATTTGTTATGTACTTTTGTTCAAAATCATGCATACTAGGTAAATCATATGGTAGGATTGCTTGTTTTTAATTCATATATTTGAGCAAACCTACATGGCTTAAAATGTTTATTTAAGCACGACACATAGCTTCTATATTTCTCCATAGTAAATGATGCATAAATTGAAAATTTTGATTCCTACAAGTTGTATCATTTAACCTATATGTGCCAAAGTTAGGATTATGGATAATTTACCCCTCTTGATTTCAAATCAAAGTGCATGTCTCCTACAAGTATTCAAAACTTGTATGCACACATTTAGGGGGAGGTTACTCTATAATCTAACACTTTGAGACTAACACCTTTTCAAGTCTATTTCTTGTGATAGTCTCATTGTAAGGAAAATAAGGTCCCCGGAGAAAGACAACAATCTTCCACTGCAAAATCTCCAAGAACTCTCATGTCTCTCAAGCTCGCCATTGATCTTCAATTGGCATCTTTTGAGACTACATTCAGTATCATTTACATGTCTTCTCCAATATTTGATTAGATTATATTTCATATCATATGCTTCCATGTTGCTAAAAATGCATAAGTAGTTAACTCATATTCTGTTACCTATGCATAAGGGAAGTTAGTCTTTTCAAATCATGTCTTGCACCTCTAATTTTTCACATGCTTTTTCCTAAGTTGAGGATCTCTGTCAGGGGGAGTATTTCTTCATCTCTAAAGGGGGAGAAAAACTCTTTCTAAAGGAGAATACTCATTTAGGGGGAGTAATCTTTTGATGAACCCCCCAAGTGGTATCATTCATGGCTTAATTTAATATCCTTCTAGTGATATCATTTGATACAATTCTTGTTGAGGGCAAGCTTTTATTGACTTCCTACATGCTTTTAATGTCTTCCTTTTCGGTGGTTGATGCCAAAGGGGGAGAAGTTTAGGGACCAAAGCAATGCAAACTATATCAAACACCAAACACCACAAATTTAAAATTTTATATCTACAAATGGTTTTTTAAGTGGTTTTGGTTATTTGGTCCAAAAATAGGAAGTAAGTGAATTATGGAGTTAGGGGGAGGCTTAAGTCCATAATATCACATTGTGGGGACAATCATGCATCTTAGCAAGTAAAATGCATATTTTCATTCAAATACTTGTATTATTTGCTTGCTTTGGTTGTGTTGTCATCAATCACCAAAAAGGGGGAGATTGTAAGGAAAATGGACCCCGGGCCATTTGGCTAATTGAGTTTTGGTGTTTAATGAACAACACAATCCGTGAACTAATAAGTTTTCTAGTGTTTATGTTTGTAGTTCACAGGATGCGAAGAGAATTGGACCAAGGCAATGAGGATGCAACACCTCAAAAGAAGACATAAAAAGATGCATAGGAGTCCAATACTCAAGAACAAAGAAGCCCGAAGAAATCAGCGAAGAAATCCAAGATAAGGGTTGTCAGCCAGCGCCTGGTGGCGCACCGGACATTGGTGTCTGGTGTGCACCGGACTGTCCGGTGAGGCACCAGACAGTCTGCGCAGAGAGGCCGCAGACAGGCGCTCTCTGGCTGTAGCACCGGACTGTCCGGTGTGCACCGGACTGTCCGGTGTGACAACGGGCAGACGGCAACGGTCGGATCCAACGGTCGACTGCTACAGGCGCCAACGGTCGACTGACGTGGCGTGCACCGGACACTGCACAGTAGATGTCCGGTGGTTCACCGGACTGTCCGGTGCACCCGACGACAGAAAGCTGCTGCTTTCTGTCCAACGGCTAGTTTGGGGTATGGAGGCTATAAATACCACCCCAACCGGCCATTCTCAAGGGTGGGAGCCCAAGTAACATACCAAGACACATAGTGCATATTTCCAAGAGCTCAAACACCCAAGTGCTTAATAGAATCACTCGGTGATTAGCGTAGGTGCTTTGCGAAGTGCTTAGGTTAGTTAGACCGCTTTAGCGCTTGCTCTAGGTGAATCCTAGTTAGTTGAGTGAGTTTTGTAAAACCACACAACCCCTCGGCTCTTGCGTGAGTCGTTGTAATTGTACCGAGTGGGGCGAGAGTCTTGCGAGACCGTGACAACTGCGTTTGTGTCACGGCCGCCACCGTGTACCGGAGGGAACGAGGCCCGCGGCGTTTCGGCCGGAAGCTCGATAGTGGAGACGGCGGGGAGCGTCCGAGAGGAGCCGGAAGCGGAGCACCACTTGCGCGTGGAGAAGGCCCGTGGCTCTCTACGGAGTTACTCGACCGTGGTGCTTGGCCCTCGCGTGGGCTTCCCTTTGCGTAGGGGCACCAACGAGGATTAGTCGGAACCTTGCGTGGTTCCGGATACCTCGGTAAAAATACCAGCGTCATCCACGAGAGTTTGCTTCTCTACTTAGCTCTTTACATTCCGCATTTATATTAAGCATTTAAGTTTCAATCTTATTGTCATACTTATTTAGTGTAGATTGAAACTTAGCCTTTGCGGTAGAGATAGCAACACTTAGACAAAACCGAGTTTGCACATTCTAGTTTTGATTATTTGCATAGGTTTTGCTCTAGGGATTTAATTGTGGCCTAGTTTAGTAAAAGTTTTAGAAGTCCTAATTCACCCCCCCCCTCTTAGGCGTCACCCGTTTCCTACAATCCCGTACCCGCCTTTATATCGGGTAAAACCCATCGGGTATTCGGGTTTCGGGTACCCATTGCCATCTCTATATGGGAAGCACCGGACAATCCGATGGCACCCACCGGACAGTCCAGTGTGCACTAGACAGTCTGGCGACCGTATGACCAAAGTGGTCGGTCTCGGGTTCGTTCTGCCCTGTCTGCTATAATTCACTAGACAGTCCGAGCAAAGCGCATGACATTCTGGTGTGATGGACAGCCAACGGCTATCAGCCACGTCCAAGGGCGGACCCAGAATAAAATGGGACCAAGGACATCCTTACAAGAACAAGCACCAAAATGTAATAGTTGGGGCATCTAAGTTTAACTGAGAGGGGACTATATGGTGAAAATCTAGATTCTACCATGTACAACACAGAAATGAGCAAGGGCATGGGCCCTCACTCACCACTATATAGGTCCGCCCCTGGTCGCGTCAGCAGGCTCCAATGATAAGATGGCGCACCGGACAGTCCGGTGCCTCTAGAAAAGGAAAGCAGCCAATCAACGATTTGGTGACCGTTGTACTATGCACTGTCCGGTGCACCCGCAAATAGGGAAGGCTGGGAGCTTTCAAATGAAGCTCCAATGGCTCCTATGCCTCTTGGGGCTATAAAAGGACCCCTAGGATCCATGGAGCAGCAATACCAAGAATTCTAAGTGCACACTATAACTCCAAGACTCTAGACTACGCTGTTTGAAGTGTTTGAGAGATTTGAGCGCATTTCTGAGCTGTAAATATGTCATTCTTGTTCTTGCGCTCTTTTCTTAATTTGTGTGTGTGTTGTTGCTATGATTGTGCTCTTGTGTGTGTGGGCTTACTCCCCCTTACTCCGGTTTTGATATTGATCACTTCTATAAGGCATGAGTGACTCTTTTTTGTGGCGATTCCTCACAAACGGGGTTGATATAAGGAAGAATATAGTAGCACTCAAGTTTGATCTTTGGATGAGAGGGGTTGAGTGCAACCCTTGACCAAAGGAGGTCACTACAACGTAGAGTAGGCTTTGGCCGAACCATGGGAAAAATCATTGTGTCTCTTGTCAATTTACTTTACTGCAATTTCTTTCTCCCTTGAGAATAAGCTTCACCTACATATTGCTCCTAGTTTAATACACATCTCATGTGAGCAATTAAGTGAAGAATCTTTCTTTCTCTCCTCTTCTCATTCAAACTTGTTTTTTAGTCACTCTACCCATAAATTGGACCATGTTTGTGTTGTTTCAATCAATTTTTGTAGGATCACCTATTCACCCTTCCTCTAGGTGCTCTCACTTACTGCTATTAGCACTGGGCATAAAACCCAAGCCCGAAGCCCTGTACCCGAAATACCCGAACCCGTACCCGTATAGCCCAAAACCCGTTACCCAAATAGCTCCAGCGGGTAACGAAACTAAATACCCGAATTAAGTACGGGCCTAATCGGGTATTAAATCACGGTACCCGAACTACCCATACTACCCGAAGCACTTTAGCTGCGTGCTTGCGCCAGCCTGCCAGGTGCTCGCGGCCTGCTCAGTGCTCACGGCCCAGTTCTCAGTTTCTCACGGCAAGGCAAGGCAAAGCTCACCTGGCAACCAAATAGCTCCAGTGTGTGGGTGTGCGGTCTGCGGTGTGCCCCTGCGGACTGCGGTTCTTCTCCTCTCTCTCTCTCATCGTCAAGCAAGGCAAGGCCACAGCCCAAAGCGTCCTCGGCGGCAGCGTCCACACTCCACAGGCAAGGCAAGGCCTCTCTCTCATCATCAGGCACTGCTGCAGCGTCGTCGCCCCTCGGCCAGGCCAGCGCCCTTGGCCAGGCCACAGCCCACAGCGGCAGGCGGCAGTGCCCAGCCGCGGAGCCGCCCAGCCTGACAGCGTTTAGCGCCCAACACTCCAGCATCTCAGTGGACAACAGCACCCTCCTCGGCCAGCGCTCTCGGTCAGCGGACAACACCCTCTCTCGGTCGAATATATTGGATATTTTGATATTACCCGAACCCGTACCCGAAAGTACGGGTACCCAAAATTACGGGTACCCGACATTATGGGTATGGGTTCGGGCTTACATGTTTAAAACCCGAAATATAAAAAACCCGAAAAACCCGACCCAAAATAACGGGTAAACCCGAATGCCCAGCTCTAACTGCTATCTTCAGATGCCTGAGGGGCTCAAGAATGCTGGTGGAAGCTTCAGCAGAATGACAGCCAAAGTGCTGAGTTCGCAACTGGCAGGAATGTGTTGACTTATGTCGATGACATCATTGTGAGAAGTACGAAGCAACAAGATCATATTTCAGATCTTCAAGAAACCTTCGCAAATTTCTGAAGGGCAGCCCTAAAGTTCAACCCTGAGAAGTGTGCCTTCGAAGTTAAAAAGGGCAAGTTCCTGGGCTGCCTTGTGTCAACAAAGGGAGTATAAGCAAACTCGCACAAAATCAAAGCAATACTTCGGATGCAGCCACCAAAGCCAAGAAAAGGGGATCAGAGGTTAGCAGAGAGACTATCTTCTCTAAACAGTTTCATATCAAGACATGTAGAATGATGTTTGCTGTTCTTTGAGGTCCTAAAATCAGCAGCGATCTTTCAGTGGGGACCCTCTCAGCAGCAAGCCTTCAAAAAATTATAAGATTACCCGATAAACTAAAAGGGAAATGTGCCCTTGGGCCATTTCTATATTAGTTTGGTGATTAGATGCTCGACACATTTTGTTTAGACTAACATGAGAAATGAGCAAAGGTACATGAAGCAAATTGAGCTTGGAAGAGGACATAAGACAAATATACATGGGACCAAGTGAAAAAGGTAAGCTCTGGACACTTAGTCAATTGTTTTGGGTACTAATCATATTTGTCTAAGTGCTAGGAACTTTATGAAGTCAAGACAAAAAGAGCAAAAGAGAATAAGATTGAAAAAGGAGAAGTTGGGCTAGACTGTGTAGCACCGGACGGTCCGGTGCCACCCACCAGAGAGTCCGGTGTGCACCAGACTGTCCGGTGCCACCCACCGGAGAGTCCGGTGCATGATCCGCCAAACTGGCTACTCTCAGAAATTTCAGCCTACGTTGTCTATAATTCACCGGACCGTCCGAGCGGAGCACCGGACAGTCCGGTGTGCCAGCTAGCCAATGGCTAGCTGCCACATCGGTCGAGGGCCAACGTTCACATGGTGCACTAGACAGTCCCGTGCCACCCATCGGACAATCCGGTGCCCCTAGGACAAGAAACTAGCCAATCACTCGATTATCTACCGCTGCACTGTTCACTGTCCGATGTGCACCCATGGACAGAAGGCAACAAGGACCTTCCAAATGGAGCTCCAACGGCTCCTAGGACCCTTGGGGCTATAAAAGGGACCCCTAGGCGCATGGAGCACTACACCAAGCATCATTTGAACATCCTAAGACACCGAGACACTATGATCACGCTAGAGCTTTGATAGTTTGAGATTTGAGCAAGGGTTTGAGTTGTAATTCCGTTGTATTGTTTCTTGTGCTCCCTCTCAACGTGTGTTGCTGTGATTTTTGTCTCTTGTGTGTGTTTCTACTCCCCCTTACTCTTGAGTTCATTTGAGATCAATTTTTGTAAGGCGTGAGAGACTCCAAATTATGGAGATTCCACACAACGGGGTAAACTTGAGATAAGAAAGAAAACCATGGTATTCAAGTTGATCTTTGGATCACTTGAGAGGGGTTGAGTGCATCCCTCGTCCATTGGGATGCCACGACGTGGAGTAGGCAAGCATTTTACGCTTGACCGAACCATGGAATAAAAATTGGTGTGTGACCTATCTGTTTCACTTTACTATGATTCTATTCTTTCTATCACGTCTCTTCACTTATAATATTGCTCTAAGTTTAACACTCATATTGTAAGAGCAATTAAGTGAAGAAGTCCTTTCTCTCTCGCTCTTCATTTGAACTTGGCTTTGATTTTACTAATCTGCTTTAGACCAAGTTTGTTTTTGTTGAGCTATTTTTACAGGATCACATATCCACCCCCGCTTTAGGTGCTCTCAATTGGTATCGGAGTCGTTCTCTTCATCAAGGGACTAACCGCTCAAAGAGATGGATCCTAAGGGCAAGGGGATCATGATCAACGACAATGAGAAGGAGATCCTCAACGTCAACGAGCCAAAAGGTGACAAGATCATTGACTCAGGTTCAAATAATAAGAGAAAGGATGAGAAGAAGAAAAAGGTACATCAAGAAGATCATCTACTACGACAGCGATGCCTCCTCTTCTTCACCAAGAGACGACGACGATGAAGACTCGTCTACAAATAAGTAAACAGTTAATCAAAAGTATTCATTTGATTATTCTCGCATTCCATACAATTCAAATGCTCATTTATTGTCTATTCCACTTGGAAAACCCCCTCACTTTGGTGGAGAAGACTATTCTTTTTGGATTCATAAAATGTGTATTCATTTATTTTCTCTCCATCCTAGTATTTGGAAAATAGTGGAAAAAGGAATGCAGTTTGATAGTAGTGATAATCCCGTATTAATTAATGAACAAATTCATAAAATGCCCAAGATACTACTATTTTGTTAGCATCTCTATGCAGGGATGAGTACAATAAAGTCAGCGGCTTGTACAATGCCAAGCAAATATGGGACACCCTCAAGATTTCTCATGAGGGAAACGACGTCACCATGATCACCAAAATGGAGTTGGTGGAAGGTGAACTGGGGGGGTTCGCCATGAAAAGGGGAGAGGAGCCAACTGAAACCTACAACAGGCTCAAGACCCTGGTGAACAAGATTCGAAGCTATGGGAGTACAAGATGGACGGATCATGACGTCGTTCGACTCATGCTAAGGTCATTTACAGTTATTGATCCTCATCTTGTAAATCTTATTCGTGAAAATCCCAGGTACACCAAGATGACGCCCGAGGAAATTCTCGGAAAATTTGTAAGTGGGCATATGATGGTGAAGGAGGCAAGGTACATTGATGATATTGCCAACGGGCCATTTCCTCTCTACGAGTCGCAGCATGTTGCTCTCAAGGCAACAAACAACAAGGAGGTGCTACCTAATAAGGTGGCACAAGTGGAGGCTGTTGGGCTTATCGAGGAAGAAATAGCGCTTGTGATCAAGCGCTTCAAGACAACATTGAAGGGACGCAAGGAGTACCCCAACAAGAATAAATCAAGGGGAAAGCATTCTTGCTTCAAATGTGGTAAGTCTGGTCACTTTATTGCACAATGTCCCGATAATGAGAATGACCAGGGACAAGAAAAGAGAGGGAAGAAGGAGAAGAAAAAGAACTATCGGAAGGCAAAGGGCGAGGCTCACATTGGCAAGAAGTGGGACTCGGACTGCTATTCATCCGACTCCAATGATGAGGGACTTGCTGCCTCTGCCTTTGCCAAGTCCTCCCTCTTCCCCAACGAGCGACATACCTGCCTCATAGCTAACGAGAAGAAGGTACGTACACGAGATACTCCAAAGTACACTTCTTCTAGTGATGAGGATTCTGATGATGATGTAGACTATAGTGATCTGTTTAAGGGTTTAGATAGATCAAAAGTAGACAAAATTAATGAACTAATTGATACCCTTAATGAGAAGGATAGGTTGTTAGAAAAAATATGAAGATATTCTTAACGAAGAACATGATAAACTTGTTAATGTTGAAAAATCTTTTGCTTTAGAGGTTAAGAAAAATGAAATTCTTTCTTCTGAATTGTCTTCTTGCCATGAGTCTATTTCTAGCCTTAAGAGGTTAAATGCTGATTTAAATGCTAGAATAGAAAAATTAAATATTGCTAGTTCATCTGTGGAGCATGTTCTATTTGCAATAGATGTAAAGATTTTAGTGTTGTTGCTTGCAATAATCATGTTTCTACTATCTCTAAGTTGAATGATGAAGTTGCAAATCTTAATGCTCAACTTAAAATTTGCAAGAATGAATGTGAAAAAATAAAATTTGCCAGGGATGCCTACACCATTGGTAGACATCCCTCCATTAAGGATGGACTTAGTTTCCAAAAGGGAACCAAGAACTTAACATGCCAAAGGGCCTCCAATATCATCAATGCAAGGAGAAAGGGAAGGCACCCTTGGCTAGTAGTTCACATTCTTTTCATGATAGGAAGAACCATGCTTATTTGTATGCTCATGTTAAGAATGCCTCTAATGTTGCTCATCATGATGGTTGTTATGATCATATTGTTTTACCAATACGTCATGATGCTATCTTTGATTCTCATGCCATGTTTGCATCTTCTAGCTCTTCATATGTTCATGGTAGGAGTAGACCTAGGTGCCATGTTCATCATGTTGTTTCTCATGTGCCTAGAAATGCATCTGATGGCCCAACTATGCTTTATCGTACTTATGATGCCGCATATGTGCTACATTGAAAAATGATAAAGTTGTTGCTAGAAATGTGGGGTCTAAATGCAAGGGAGGTAAGACTTGCATTTGGGTTCCAAAATCCTATGTCACTAACCTTGTAGGACCCAACAAGAGTTGGGTACCTAAATCCCAAGCTTAAACTACCTTGCAGGTTTATGCATCCGAGAGCACAAGTTGGATTATTGACAACAGATGCACAAACCACATGACGGGGAGAAGAAGATGTTCACCTCCTTGTAACACCCTGAATTTGGGGGTATAAAATTTCTTTTATATTAACCCACCAAATTCAGGTGTTACCCTCTCTTTTCCAGGCTTTTCTTTTCTTTTGCCTAAAGAGTGAGGAATTATTTTGTTTTATATCTATGTGAAAGCCTAATCAAGTAAAACCCTAAGGGAATAATGATTGATGCATCATGTGGAAATCTATTTGTTTTTGTGTGATGTTTTGCTTTGGTGTGTATCCAATCACTATGTAGCTCATTTATGGTAAAAAATAGAAAAGAGAAGAAATAGAAATGAAGAAAAACAAAAGGAAAAAGGCCTCCCGCAGCCACGCGGCCCACAAAACCTCAGCGCCCCCGCGACCTGCCTCCCCGCGCGCGGCCCACCAGGCCATTTGCGCGCGCAGCCCAACAGCCCCGCGCTCAAACCTAGCACCGCCGCTGCGCGCGCTGGCCCAGCCGCCTGCGCGCTGTCGCGCGCGCTCTCCATGTTGTGCCTGCGCGCCTGCCCAGCCACGCAGCCCAGCGCGTCGCGCCCGCGCGCGCTTGCCCAACCGCCACCACGTCCCTACACGTCTCGCCCGTGGCCACGCGCTCCCTACCGCGTCACGCGCGTGCGTGGGCATTGCCCAACGTCGTCGCTACGCATGGGCCCGCTGTCATCTCCTCCCTCCCAAAACCACCCACCCACCCACGTCGTCCTCAAGCCATGAGAGGTCAGGCAGTGCTTCATTCTTCGCCAACCTCCTCTCCACTCCCTTATCTCTCCCGACTCTCGCCCTTGCTTGAGCACAACGCCTAGGGACCGTCGTTCGTCGGCGTTGCACAGCTCATCTGCGTTCGGCTTCCATCGCGAGCTCGCCCCAACGTCGCCCATGCCCTCGTCGGAGCACCGCGCCATCCCGGCCGACGTCGCGAGTGCGAGATGAGCCTCCCTCTTCTCCTCCCTCTATCCCTCTCCTCTCTATCCCATCGATGCTCCGGCGAGCTGTTGTGGAGCCACCGCGCCGCGCTCCGCTTGTCCGCTCGCCCCGCGGCGTCGAGCCACTGCTCGAGGGCTCGTTCCCAGTGCTCTAGTGCGGCCACGCCTGTGCGAGCATGTCCCTGCTCCGGCGAGCCTGCCTAGACCGGCATGGCTAGCTCCATGTTTGAGCCCCCTGCCATAGCCGCTACGAAGAAGAAACCACCATGTTCGTCCGTCGTGCGTGCATGCAGGAAGGAAAAAGCTACAGAGAGGAGAGAGAACCGCAGTGTGGACCCCACCCGCATGTTCGCATGCACTTTCCCATGCGCGCGGCTCCCACGGTAAGCACGTCGTGCAGTAGACCCCACTTACATGCATCACGCCTTTACAATTTCCCATCTGCATGTCGTACTTTTTCCGCACGATGAAATCCCTGCCCGCATGGACTAAAGAGGAAAACCAGCCCCATGCATAACCGTGGCCATGTGTCAACCTTTCATTGGCCTTTCTAGTCTGTGGGATCTTCTGTGGCCGCAACCTTGTGACTCTGTGTGGCCTGTTTTCGGCCAATAAAATCATGTCACGTCGCACTAAACCCGCGGTTTATTAAATATATGTTAACTTTTGTGTTAGACGTCCGAATTATTCCGATTGAGCTCCATTCTAAGGCCGTGCGCATGTTAAAAACATTATTCTATCGCAACACATGTTTATGTTTAGTTAATAATTATTTATTCGACGCTTATAAAAATAGCAATCTAAATAAAATAATTTATAATTTACGCTTTATAAACATATGTTAATGTGATTAACGTCAACTCAAACGTTTTGATTTAAATACTTATTTAATGTAGATATAAAATCTGTTATTAGTTCTCGCATGCCACTTCTGTTCTAAATTAATAATTTAGACGCTACGAATTCTATGTAGCATAGATATAACTTGCCGAGCTTTAAAATGTGACTTCTACTCAAATTATGATTCAGATTAAATCTAAATTAGATATTATTCTGAAATGTCTTTCATATATGTTTTATATTAATTGAAATCAACTTAGGAATATAGGTTTATGTGCTAGTAATATTATTTTGTCATAATACATATTTTCGTTAATTATCCAGTATCGTTTATCCGAGGTTTATTTAAGCGACATTCTAATTAAAATTAATGTATAGTTTTAAAATTATGATTTATAGACACAAGTTAATGTGGTTAGTACTAACTCAGATGTTTTCAACTAATATTTGTTTAATATAAATGCGGCGTCTATTTAGCTTTTCTCGCGTATCGCGCGCGGTGTTTCGCACGTGGTCACGTGCTGATTCGTGAGTCGTTCGCGTGTTGTTGCTCGTACTGTTTCGCGTAGTTTCGTGCTTCGTCACGTGTCGTTTTCGCGTGTGTCGCGCGCGCTGTTTTCGTGTGTCGGCACGTTGCCGCGCGTTGTCCGTGCGCTTTTTTCGCGCATTGTCACGTATCGTGCGTTGTCCACGCACGATATTAAATCGTTCACTTATAATCACTCAGGTCAGTTAATTAATTATTTGTTTAATCATTTACTATTAAAATAATAATTTAGTCAAAACTAAGTTATAGTTTTAATTTACATTTGATAGATGTCAAGCAATATAATTATGCCGAACTAATGTTCTAACCAATACTTGTTCATTGTAATCACGTTATTTGTTAGCGATTATCATGCGTCGTCGCACTGTCTACGCGTTGTTCGCGCGTGATGTGCTCGTGGTCGCGTGCTGATTCGCGCGTTATTCACGCTGGTCACACACATTGTTTCATGTGTCGTCAGCGTGCTATGTCGCGCGTGTCCGCGTGTCGTTCGCACGCTGTCATGCTGTTTCGCGCGTCGTAAATTTGCCTCACTTAGAATCTCTCACTTTAATTAAATTATTTGTTTAATTGATAGCTGCTAGTGTAACAGGTTAAGCGAAACTAAATATTAGATATAGTTTGTATTTAATAATGTCGAATTAAAGGTTATAGTTATACTTGTTTAACGTAAACACAATAACTTATCGACCGTAGATTCGACCGTTGCATTTCTTATCTTCGCGTAACCGTATAAGCGCTCTCTATTTTTATATTGTGTGTTTTGATAATATTTTATCCTGTATGGTGTAATGTTCTTATGCAAATATATGTTTGCTTGTGCCTGTTTGGATTCGTTGCGCGTCTCGAATAGATTGTGATCTGTTCCCGAGCTTCGAGGAATCGACGATCAAGCGTTGGCGACCAAGTGATCAAGCTCTCTAAGTTCTATGAGGTTGAAGATCCTGAGCATCTGTTTCGTGAAGGCAAGTGTCCTCTGACCCATTATGTCTCATTTACTTTATAATACATTGTCCCGTATACTATGAACAACCTAAGGATTTACTAGCTTTCTATTTACCTTGTCCTTGATTTACCTTTTGGGTTACTATGGTTAGCTACATGCTAGCGCTTTACTTTAATCAATGAACATGATGAGATACAATGATGATACTATGGTCTTATTCTGGATATGATGATATACTTGTGACATTTAAGGGGACTCGGGCTGTTTCCCGAGTACCTCTCCGTAAGGACCTGTTCGTTGAGAGACCACCCGGGATAACAGTGCAACCATGAGGGTGAAATGGGATGCCCTTAGCTAATTAATTAGAAGAACTAGAGGTGTAGTTGCTTCGCCGTCGTGCCGTCAATGGGGTCCAGGCACAGTGCTTGCTCTGCCGAGGCTGAGTGCCGAGGTTCTTTCGTTTTGCTTTTGTTAGTCACCCTCCTGCGGGGAGAGGTACTGTGTTTATCAAACTGGAGAAACCTAACGGGTGGCTATGACCTCTAGGGAATCTTTGTAACAGCTACGTAGTGATACCCTGCCGGACCACCTAGGAAGTGATCAATGGGGATTAGCTCTCCCCGGGCAGAAAGGGAATCACGACTCATGGGTAAAGTGTGCGACCTCTGCAGAGGGTAGTGAAACTGATATATCAGCCGTGCTCACGGTTAAGAGCAGCCTTGGGATCCTCTTTGATTAGAGATACTCCGGATACACCTCAGATGATGACTTTAATGATGATGGTTAATGATGGTGACTTTAATTATGTATTCTAGTATTTCCTCTCCGAGGAGGTACTTTTTGGGATTATAACTTGGGTTTTATGGTAAAACCTGGCTTCTACTAACAGTAAATACTTGACCGACTAAAAGCAACTGCTTGAGCCTAACCCCACATAAAGCTAGTCCACTTCAGCCAAACAGGACATTTGCTGAGTACGTTGATGTGTACTCACCCTTGCTTTCACAAAACACCAGGTTGCCTTTGGTGCAATCTATGCTCAAGTAAAGAAGAAGGTGTCGAGGCGGATCTCTAGGAGTTCCAGGACTTCGACGAGTTCGAGGATTAGGCTAGCGACCACCACCAGTCAGCTGCCTGTGGTGGGTTTATTTACGTTGGCTACGTTTCTATTCTGTGTACTTTGATTATATTATGTAAATGACTCTAGTCTTTATATTATTACCTACTCTTTATTGTTATTCGAAGCATTGTGCTATGATGAGTCATTTATGTAATCGCCGTGTACGTGAATTTCTGATCCTGACACGTACATGGTTCGCTTTCGGTTTACCTTCCAAAACCGGGTGTGACATAAGTGGTATCAAAGCCAGGTTGACTGTAGGACCGCTATCCTAGAGTAGCACTGGCCGTTTTAAGGACTTATTAACTATTACTTCACCTCATCCTTGATTCTGCTTCAAAGTATTAGTCACCTCGACTAATTCTATGTTGTGCTCCTATATGCTCCCTTGCCAAAAGTATTTTATTCTAGTCTATACTTATCTCAATCCATTAGATCTGATCTCACTCTTGTGCTTGCGACATCTTTGTAGATGCCCCCTGACCATAACCTTTTTTGTCTGGTGGGATTCTTCCCTCCTCCGTCATTAAATCACTACCTTTTGACTATCTTTATTCCCTTAGTATTGACATGCTCATACCATTAGATCCTTCAATACTCTTGTTCAAATACTTACATCTGAACTTCTACTGCCTACTTAAACATTTTAGTTTATATGTCCATGACCTTCCTATTTTTTGAGACCCTTTCCTCTTCGGTTGTTAAGTCGCTATCTTTCGGCAATTTCTTGTCTCTTGGTATTGGTACGCTCATGTCCTTGAAATCTTTTATACTCTCATCTTTTTATGCTTACCTTTATATCCCAAGATCTGATTAAGACATTTCAGTTAACTTGCCCTTGACCACCCTTGTTTCTTAATCATCTAGGAACGGTCGTTCTATTTTGCACATCCTTGGAAATCCCGTTGTTGCCTTGTAACTTCCCTCGGTAATGAATTTTTATTTCAACTCTTCTGTTGGAACCTCACTTATCTTATCCTTGATTGTTTTCTCCACTTCGTCAGTCTTTCCTTGACCCTGTCCATGATTATGTTTTCCATCATTATCACCTTTACCCTTATCACCTTTATATATTACCTTGATGTTTATCTTATACCAGCCCTTTAAAATCTCCTCTTTTCATCTCAGTCTGAGATTTACCTATTCTTCCCTTGGTCGTATCCTCTTACTTGTCGCTTGCGAGTTTTTAACTCCGTCCTTTATTGTGCTCCGGTTGGGTATTACCTTTACCTTTCTTATCTCTCGATCTTACCTTGGTGATTACACTATGTCCATTCTCTAAAATCTCCAATCTCCTATTTCAATTTGAGAGCGGTGTTTTACTTATCTTACCCTTGGCAACATCCTCTTCTTTACCACGTGTAAGCTTGGACGCAACTCCATTCTTTATTGTACTCATACCACTAGCTCTTCAATGCCTTCATCTTTTCTCTCATATCCTTGTCTTTTATCGCCTTTGACCCTTGCGATATTTTTGTCTTCTACCTAAATTCTCACTTTAAACTTATCCTTTAAAGGCCTCCCCTTACTTTCAAACCAGTTTGAGAATTTCAAGTTATATCTCTCCCTTGATTTCTTTTCCCTCCTTGTCGCCTTACAAGTTTTGTCTTGATTCCATCCTTTGCTGTGTTTTTATTTGTTGTCACCATTACCTTGTCATCCATCGATCTTGCCTTGATACTTATCTTTATTCCTACTATAAAAAAAATCTCTCCTCTCTTCCACCTCAATTTGAGAGTGGCAGTTTACCTATCTAGCCCTTGGACGTACCCTCTCCTTTTCCAATTGCAGATCTGGTCTTAACTCCATCCTTTATGGTATTTATATCCTTTGTCTTATGCCTATTTACCTCCTCTCCTATATCCTTACCCGCTACCACCTTTAAACCTTTGTAATATCTATACCCATATCTTCACGCTTACTTTGAACCTACCCTTCAAAGCCTCCTATTTTTCATCCCTATTCGAGGATAATGCCTCATCTATCTCATCATTGACTGCTCCCCCTCCTCCGACACCTTGCAATCTTTTCCTCAAATACATCCTTTTTTGTATGTTTGTCCGTTATCACCTTAACCCTTGTCATCCCTCGATCTTTACCTTGATGTTTATCATGTACCCATATTTTAAAGCTTCCTATCTCATTTCAGTTCAAGAGTGTTGTCTTACCCACCCGCTCTTGGTCGTTCCCCTTTCCTCTATCGCATTGCAAGTCTTAGCTTTTGCTCGATATCACCCTTACCTTCCTAATATCCAGATCTTTCCATGATGCTTATCTCATGTCTACCTTTTGAATTACCATCTTTCCCATCTCGATTCAAGAATGGTGTTTACTTACCCTACCCTTGGTTGCATTTTCGCCCTTGTCGATTACAATCCTTGCTTTAACTCCATCCTTTATTATGCTCGTGCCCCTGTCCTGCACGTCTTATTTCTCTCCTTGTCCTTCGACAACCTTAGAGAGCAGTTATTCCCTTTTCAAGGAAGATCCACCATTTAATTAAAAGGAACGTATAGCAACGAGATGTTTGTTGTTGTATGCTTGTGCTGTTTGTCTTTGTGTTATGACTGATTTGCTTCTTTGTGATGAGTGTTGGTGTGTTGTGGCCCCTGGGTCTGCAATGGCATCTGTTTACTAGCTGAGTGCCGTAGAGTTAAGTAGCTGGGTGCTCTCCCTTCTCTCTCTTTAAGCCATCTATGCTTACCTTTTCTATCTATACTCTTCCCTTTTGCACCTGTCCGGTTGGCATCCTGCAACCTCTCTTAATCAGTCAAGATCAGAGTCGACATCATCTTCATCAAGTGCGTATCAACGCTCCTGTTAAGGGGGTTAGCCGCTAACCCCAATGAAGACAATGCGATCAACATCAACCAACAAGAATCAAGTGGTGCAATGGAAGCGTGTGTGGGTCCTAACTCACAAGTCCAAGAGATCATCAAGAATTGCATCAGTGGTCGTGAATATCTGAAGGTCAAAACAACCAGTCCACAAGTTAAGCTTGTAGAGTCAAAGACAACTCAAGAAAGCCGTGAACAACCAATAAACCAATCTCATTTTTGTGCTAGCCTCTTCTTGAATCTCGAGGACGAGATTCCTGTTAAGGGGGTTAGATCTGTAACACCCTGAATTTGGGGGTATAAAATTTCTTTTATATTAACCCACCAAATTCAGGTGTTACCCTCTCTTTTCCAGGCTTTTCTTTTGCCTAAAGAGTGAGGAATTATTTTGTTTTATATCTATGTGAAAGCCTAGTCAAGTAAAACCCTAAGGGAATAATGATTGATGCATCATGCGGAAATCTATTTGTTTTTGTGTGATGTTTTGCTTTGGTGTGTATCCAATCACTATGTAGCTCATTTATGGTAAAAAATAGAAAAGAGAAGAAATAGAAAATGAAGAAAAACAAAAGGAAAAAGGCCTCCCGCAGCCACGCGGCCCACAAAACCTCAGCGCCCCCGCGACCTGCCTCCCCGCGCGCGGCCGACCAGGCCATTTGCGCGCGCAGCCCAGCAGCCCCACGCTCAAACCTAGCACCGCCGCTGCGCGCTGCCGTGCGCGCTCTCCATGTTGTGCCTGCACGCCTTCCCAGCCACGCAGCCCAGCGCGTCGCGCCCGCGCGCGCTTGCCCAACCGCCGCCACGTCCCTGCACGTCTCGCCCGTGACCGCGCGCTCCCTGCCGCGTCGCGCGTGTGCGTGGGCATTGCCCAACGTCGTCGCTACGCATGGGCCCACTGTCAGCTCCTCCCTCCCAAAACCACCCGCCCACCCACGTCGTCCTCAAGCCAGGAGAGGCCGGGCAGTGCTTCATTCTTCGCCAACCTCCTCTCCACTCCCTTCTCTCTCCCGACTCTCGCCCTTGCTTGAGCACAACGCCTAGGGACCACCGTTCGTCGGCGTTGCACAGCTCATCTGCGTTCGGCTTCCGTCGCGAGCTCGCCCCGACGTCGCCCATGCCCTTGTCGGAGCACCGCGCCATCTCGGCCGACGTCGCGAGTGCGAGGTGAGCCTCCCTCTTCTCCTCCCTCTATCCCTCTCCTCTCTATCCCGTCGATGCTCTGGCGAGCTATCGTGGAGCCACCGCACCGCGCTCCGCTTGTCCGCTCGCCCCGCGGCGTCGAGCCACTGCTCGAGGGCTCGTTCCCTGTGCTCTAGTGCGGCCACGCCTACGCGAGCATGTCCCTGCTCCGGCGAGCCTGCCTAGACCGGCGCGGTTAGCTCCACGTTCGAGCCCCCCTGCCATAGCCGCTACGAAGAAGAAACCACCCTGTTCGTCCGTCGTGCGTGCATGCAGGAAGGAAAAAGCTACAGAGAGGAGAGAGAACCGCAGTGTGGACCCCACCCGCATGTTCGCATGCACTTTCCCATGCGCGCGCCTCCCACAGTAAGCACGTCGTGCAGTAGACCCCACTTGCATGCATCACGCCTTTACAATTTCCCATCTGCATGCCGTACTTTTTCCGCACGATGAAATCCCTGCCCGCATGGACTAAAGAGGAAAACCAGCCCCATGCATAACTGTGGCCATGTGTCAACCTTTCATTGGCCTTTCTGGTCTGTGGGATCTTCTGTGGCCGCAACCTTGTGACTCTGTGTGGCCTGTTTTCGGCCAATAAAATCATGTCACGTCGCACTAAACCCGCGATTTATTAAATATATGTTAACTTTTGTGTTAGACGTCCGAATCATTCCGATTGAGCTCCATTATAAGGCCGTGCGCATGTTAAAAACATTATTCTATCGCAACACATGTTTATGTTTAGTTAATAATTATTTATTCGACGCTTATAAAAATAGCAATCTAAATAAAACTAATTTATAATTTACGCTTTATAAACATATGTTAATGTGATTAACGTCAACTCAAACGTTTTGATTTAAATACTTATTTAATGTAGATATGAAATCTGTTATTAGTTCTCGCATGCCACTTCTGTTCTAAATTAATAATTTAGATGCTACGAATTCTATATAACATAGATATAACTTGCCGAGCTTTAAAATGTGACTTCTACTCAAATTATGATTCAGATTAAATCTAAATTAGATATTATTCTGAAATGTCTTTCATATATGTTTTATATTAATTGAAATCAACTTAGGAATATAGGTTTATGTGCTAGTAATATTATTTTGTCGTAATACATGTTTTCGTTAATTATCCAGTATCGTTTATCCGAGGTTTATTTAAGCGACATTCTAATTAAAATTAATGTATAGTTTTAAAATTATGATTTATAGACACAAGTTAATGTGGTTAGTACTGTCGGGGACCATAATTAGGGGTACCCTCAAGACTCCTAATTCTCAGCTGGTAACCCCATCAGCATAAAGCTGCAAAGGCCTGATGGGTGCGATTAAGTCAGGGATCAGTCCATTCGAACGACTCGATCATGCCTCGCCCGAGCCTAGCCTCGGACAAGGGCAGCCGACCCCGGAGGATTTCCGTCTCGCCCGAGGCTCCCTCCAACGGCGGACACATCTCCGGCTCGCCCGAGGCCCTGCCTTCGCTAAGAAGCAACCCTGACTAAATCGCCGCACCGACCGACCGAATCGCAGGAGCATTTAACGCAAAGGTGGCCTGACACCTTTATCCTGACGCACGCCCCCCGGCAGAGCCGAAGTGACCGTCGTCACTTCGCCGCTCCACTAACCGGCCTGACAGAAGGACAGCGCCGCCTGCGCCACTCCGACTGCAGTGCCACTTGACAGAGTGAGACTGACAGGCAGTCAGGCCCTGCCAAAGGCACCATAGGAAGCTCCGCTCCGCCCGACCCAGGGCTCGGACTCGGGCTAGGTCCCGGAAGACGGCGAACTCCGCTCCGCCCGACCCAGGGCTCGGACTCGGGCTAAGTCCCGGAAGACGGCGAACTCCGCTCCGCCCGACCCAGGGCTCGGACTCGGGCTAGGTCCCGGAAGACGGCGAACTCCGCTCCGCCCGACCCAGGGCTCGGACTCGGGCTAAGTCCCGGAAGACGGCGAACTCCGCTCCGCCCGACCCAGGGCTCGGACTCGGGCTAGGTCCCGGAAGACGGCGAACTCCGCTCCGCCCGACCCAGGGCTCGGACTCGGGCTAAGTCCCGGAAGACGGCGAACTCCGCTCCGCCCGACCCTAGGGCTCGGACACGGGCTCAGCCCTAGAAGACGGCGAACTCCGCTCCGCCCGACCCAGGGCTCGGACTCGGGCTCAGCCCCGGAAGACGACGAACTCCGCTTCGCCCGACCCCAGGACTCGGACTCCGCCCTGGCCTCTGCCGAACGACCTCCGCCTCGCCCGACCCAGGGGCTCGGGCTCGGCCTCGGCCATGGAAGACAGACTCGACCTCGGCTTCGGAGGAGCCTCCACGTCGCCCAACCTAGGGCGCAGGCTAGCCACGTCAACAGGAAGCGCCATCATCACCCTACCCCGAGCTAACTCGGGCCGCAGAGAACAAGACCGGTGTCCCATCTAGCTAGCTCCGCCAAATAGGCAATGATGGCGCCCCGCATGCTCTGTGACGACGGTGGCTCTCAGCTCTCTTACGGAAGCAGGAGGACGTCAGCAATGACTCAACCGCTCCGAAGCTGTCCCTCCGCCAGGCTCCGTCGCTCCTCCGACGACCACGACATCACACCAGCTGGGTGCCAAAATCTCTCCGGCTGCCACATCGGCATGTACTTAGGGCGCTAGCTCTCCCCCGCTAGACACGTAGCACTCTGCTACACCCCCATTGTACACCTGGATCCTCTCCTTACGCCTATAAAAGGAAGGACCAGGGCCCTCTTAGAGAGGGTTGGCCGCGCGGGGACGAGGACGGGACAAGCGCTCTCTTGGGGCCGCTCGCTCCCCTCTCCCGCGTGGACGCTTGTAACCTCCTACTGCAAGCGCACCCGACCTGGGCGCGGGACGAACACGAAGGCCGCGGGATTCCCACCTCTCTCACGCCGGTCGCCGGCCGCCTCGCTCCTTCCCCCCTTCGCGCTCGCCCACGCGCTCGACCCATCTGGGCTGGGGCACGCGGCGACACTCACTCGTCGGCCCGAGGGACCCCCCGGTCTCGAAACGCCGACAATTGGCACGCCAGGTAGGGGCCTGGTGCGTGTTGACGAACAACTTCCCGTCAAGCTCCAGATGGGCAGTCTCCAGCAACCTCTCCGACCCGGGACGGTGCTCCGTTTCGGGAGTCTTGAGTTCATGTCCTTCGACGGCAGCTACGACATGATAATCCTTCCACCGCCGCACGACAACGACAATGGCGGCCGACAGCCCACCCGCAGGCGGCGGAATCGATGACGTCTTCCCCGTGTGCTGGAAGAACAACATTCGAGCTCGCCCCGTCCTCTCCCCCGCCAACGGAGGAGGAGGCGGGGCAACCAAGGCCAAGCGGGAGGCCGAGCCTCGTCGGCTGTCGAGCGAGTCGACGTCCCCAGCGCCCCAACGGGGGGCGCGTCGGGCGTCGACCTCGCGTTTGAGACGAAGGCGAGCGCCGTCTCCCCGCGACACGCCAATCCCGAGCAAGAGGACGACGCCAGTGCGCTCACGAAGAGCTTGCAGGACGTCGCCCTCATACCTGAGACGACGGTGCAATCAGTCCCCGACGTGACTATGTCGCTGCTCGTCGACCGAAAGGTACCGACCGATTCCCATCCTACGTCATTTGGACTCAGCCACAACCCGCCTAGCGACCTTGCTTTGGCGGGCGCTCTCGTAAAGGCGAGATCAAACCCTCTGGGGTTTCGCATGCGGTCGCCTTGGGACCGGCTGACGGACGTCTCGACTTACGGGCCCTCTGGGTCCGAGGAAGATGACGACCCCAACATCTGTTGGGATTTCTCTGGATTTGGCAACCCCAGTGCCATGCGGGACTTCATGACCGCATGTGACTACTTCCTCTCCGACTGTTCCGACGGTAGCCACAGCCTCGACGACGAGGACTGCGGCCCAAGTCGCGAATGTTTCCACGTCGATCTAGGGGATCCCTCCGAAGGCAATCATCTCGGCATGCCGGAGGGCGGTGATCTCCCTAGGCCGGTGCCTCGCGCTGACATCCCACGGGAGCTAGCTGTGGTCCCCGTTCCGGCGGGGGGTCACGACCCACAGCTCGAGCAAGTCTGAGGGGCGCAGGCCAGGCTCGACGAGGGAGCAGGAGCGCTTGAGCCGATCCACTGGGACGTTGGGCAGGCATGGGCGGGCTAACCCCCGGCCGGAGAAATACGTCACCTGCCCCAGGGTCTCCAGCACCGCGTCGCCGACGGCGTTAGGGTCAGGCCGCCACCCGCATCCAGTGGGGTCGGTCAGAACCTGGCTGCAGCAGCGATGCTTCTTCGCGCGATGCCGGAGCCATCAACCACCGAGGGTCGGCGAATCCAGGGAGAGCTCAAGAATCTCCTAGAAGGCGCTGTGGTCCGACGGGCCGAGAGCTCTGCCTCTCGAAGGCAGGGATACCCCTCGGAACCTCATGCCACGACTTCCCGATTCATGCGGGAAACCTCGGTCTACACCGGGCGCACGCGCAACACCGCGCCTGCGGCCCCGGGCCACCTCGGCAACGAGCACCATCATCGCGACCGTCGGGCCCACCTCGACGAGAGGATGCGCCGAGGTTACCACCCCAGGCGTGGGGGACGCTACGACAGCGGGGAGGATCGGAGTCCCTCGCCCGAACCACCCGGTCCGCAGGCCTTCAGCCGGGCCATCCGACGGGCACCATTCCCGACCCGGTTCCGACCCCCGACTACTATCACAAAGTACTCAGGGGAAACGAGACCGGAACTGTGGCTCGCGGACTACCGCCTGGCCTGCCAACTGGGTGGAACGGACGACGACAACCTCATCATCCGCAACCTCCCCCTGTTCCTCTCCGACACCGCTCGCGCCTGGTTGGAGCACCTGCCTCCGGGGCAGATCTCCAACTGGGATGACCTGGTCCAAGCCTTCGCCGGCAATTTCCAGGGCACGTACGTGCGCCCCGGGAATTCCTGGGACCTCCGAAGCTGCCGGCAGCAGCCGAGAGAGTCTCTCCGGGACTACATCCGGCGATTCTCGAAGCAGCGCACCGAGCTGCCCAACATCACCGACTCGGATGTCATCGGCGCGTTCCTTGCCGGCACCACCTGCCGCGACCTGGTGAGTAAGTTGGGTCGCAAGACTCCCACCAGGGCGAGCGAGCTGATGGACATCGCCACCAAGTTTGCCTCTGGCCAGGAGGCAGTCGAGGCTATCTTCCGAAAGGACAAGCAGCCCTAGGGCCGCCCATCGGAAGATGCTCCCGAGGCGTCTACTCCGCGCGGCGCCAAGAAGAAAGGCAAGAAGAAGTCGCAAGCGAAACGCGATGCCGCCGACGCGGACCTTGTCGCCGCCGCCGAGTACAAGAACCCTCGGAAGCCCCCCGGAGGTGCTAACCTTTTCGACAAGATGCTCAAGGAGCCGTGCCCCTATCATCAGGGGCCCGTCAAGCACACCCTTGAGGAGTGCGTCATGCTTCAGTGCCACTTCCACAGGGCCGGGCCACCCGCGGAGGGTGGCAGGGCCCGCGACGACGACAAGAAGGAAGATCACCAAGCAGGAGAGTTCCCCGAGGTCCACGACTGCTTCATGATCTACGGTGGGCATGCGGCGAATGCCTCGGCTCGGCATCGCAAGCAAGAGCGCTGGGAGGTCTGCTCGGTGAAGGTGGCGGCGCTAGTCTACCTAGACTGGTCCGACAAGCCCATCACCTTCGACCAAGCTGACCACCCCGACCACGTGCCGAGCCCGGGGAAATACCCGCTCGTCGTCGACCCCGTCGTCGGCGACGTCAGGCTCACCAAGGTCCTTATGGACGGGGGCAGCTGCCTCAACATCATCTACGCCGAGACCCTCAGGCTCCTGCGCGTCGATCTGTCCTCCGTCCGAGCAGGCGCTGCGCCCTTCCACAAGATCATTCCCGGGAAGCGCGTCCAGCCCCTCGGACGACTCGACCTTCCCGTCTGCTTCGGAGCGCCCTCCAACTTCCGAAGGGAGACTCTGACGTTTGAGGTGGTCGGGTTCCGAGGAACCTACCACGCGGTACTGGGGAGGCCATGCTACGCGAAGTTTATGGCCGTCCCCAACTACACCTACCTGAAGCTCAAGATGCCGGGCCCCAACGGGGTCATCACCGTCGGCCCCACGTACAAACATGCGTTCGAATGCGACGTGGAGTGCGTGGAGTACGCCGAGGCCCTCGCCGAGTCCGAGGCCCTCATCGCCGACCTGAAAAGCCTCTCCAAAGAGGTGCCAGACGTGAAGCGCCATGCCGGCAACTTCGAGCCAGTGGAGACGGTCAAGGCCGTCCCCCTCGACCCCAGTGGCGACGCCTCCAAGCAGATCCGGATCGGTTCCGGGCTCGACCCCAAATAGGAAGCAGTGCTCGTCGACTTTCTCCGCGCGAACGCCGACGTCTTCGCGTGGAGTCCCTCGGACATGCCCGGCATACCAAGGGATGTCGCCGAGCACTCGCTGGATATCCGGGCCGGAGCCCGACCCGTCAAGCAGCCTCTGCGCCGATTCGACGAGGAGAAGCGCAGAGTGATAGGCGAGGAGATCCACAAGCTAACGGCAGCCGGGTTCATCAAAGAGGTATTCCATCCCGAATGGCTTGCCAACCCTGTGCTTGTGAGAAAGAAAGGGGGAAATGGCGGATGTGTGTAGACTACACTGGTCTCAACAAAGCATGTCCGAAGGTTCCCTACCCTCTGCCTCGCATCGATCAAATCGTGGATTCCACTGCTGGGTGCGAAACCCTGTCTTTCCTCGACGCCTACTCAGGGTATCACCAAATCAGGATGAAAGAGTCCGACCAGCTCGCGACTTCTTTCATCACGCCCTTCGGCATGTACTGCTATGTCACCATGCCGTTCGGTTTGAGGAATGCGGGCGCGACGTATCAGCGGTGCATGAACCATGTGTTCGGCGAACACATCGGTCGCACGGTCGAGGCCTACGTCGATGACATCGTAGTCAAGACAAGGAAAGCTTCCGACCTCCTCTCCGACTTGAAGTGACATTCCGATGTCTCAAAGCGAAAGGCGTCAAGCTCAATCCCGAGAAGTGTGTCTTCGGGGTGCCCCGGGGCATGCTCTTGGGGTTCATCGTCTCCGAGCGGGGCATCGAAGCCAACCCGGAGAAGATCGCAGCCATCACCAGCATGGGGCCCATCAAGGACTTAAAAGGCGTACAGAGGGTCATGGGATGTCTCGCGGCCCTGAGCCGCTTCATCTCACGCCTCGGCGAAAGAGGCCTGCCTCTGTACCGCCTCTTAAGGAAGGCCGAGTGCTTCGCTTGGACCCCTTAGGCCGAGGAAGCTCTCGGGAACCTGAAGGCGCTCCTCACAAAGGCGCCTATCTTGGTGCCTCCAGCTGACGGAGAAGCCCTCTTGGTCTACGTTGCCGCGACCACTCAGGTGGTTAGCGCCGCGATTGTGGTCGAGAGGCAAGAAGGGGGGCATGCATTGCTCGTTCAGAGGCCAGTTTACTTCGTCAGCGAGGTACTGTCCGAGACCAAGATCCGCTACCCACAAGTCCAGAAGCTGCTGTATGCAGTGATCCTGACGAGGCGGAAGTTGCGACACTACTTCGAGTCTCATCCGGTAACTGTGGTGTCATCCTTCCCCCTGGGGGAGATCATCCAGTGCCAAGAGGCCTCGGGCAGGATTGCAAAGTGGGCGGTGGAAATCATGGGCGAGACAATCTCGTTCGCCCCTCGGAAGGCCATCAAGTCCCAGGTATTGGCGGACTTCGTAGCCGAATGGGTCGACACCTAGCTACCGACGGCTCCGATCCAACCGGAGCTCTGGACCATGTTTTTTGACGGGTCGCTGATGAAGACGGGAGCCGGCGCGGGCCTACTCTTCATCTCGCCCCTCGGGAAACACCTACGCTATGTGCTACGCCTCCATTTCCCGGCGTCCAACAATGTTGCTGAGTACGAGGCTCTGGTCAACGGGTTGTGGATCGCCATCGAGCTAGGGGTCAGGCGCCTCGACGCCCGCGGTGACTCGCAGCTCGTCATCGACCAAGTCATGAAGAACTCCCACTGCCGCGACCCGAAGATGGAGGCCTACTGCGATGAGGTTCGGCGCCTGGAAGACAAGTTCTACGGGCTCGAGCTTAACCACATCGCTCGGCTCTACAATGAGACTGCAGACGAGCTGGCAAAAATAGCCTCGGGGCGAACAACGGTTCCCCCGGACGTCTTCTCCCGGGATCTGCATCAACCCCCCGTCAAGATCGACGACGCGCCCGAGCCTGAGGCGACCTTGGTCCAGCCCGAGGCACCCTCAGCTCGGCCCGAGGTGCCCTCGGCCTCCGAGGGCGAGGCACTGCGCATCGAGGAGGAGCGGAGCGGGGACACGCCTGATCGGAATTGGCAGACCCCGTACCTACAATATCTCCGCCAAGGAGAGCTACCCCTCGACCGAGCCGAGGCTCGGCGGGTAGCGCGACGCGCCAAGTCGTTCGTCTTGCTGGGCGATGAGAAGGAGCTCTACCACCGCTTCCCCTCGGGCATCCTCCAGCGATGCATCTCCATCACCGAAGGTCAGGAACTCCTGCGAGAGATGCACTCAGGGGCTTGCGGCCATCACGCAGCGCCTCTAGCCCTTGTCGGGAATGCTTTCCGGCAAGGCTTCTACTGGCCAACGGCGGTGGCTGACGCCACTAGAATTGTCCGCACCTGCGAAGGGTGTCAATTCTATGCGAAGCAGACCCACCTGCCTGCTCAGGCTCTACAGACGATACCCATCACCTAGCCCTTTGCTGTGTGGGGTCTGGACCTCGTCGGCCCCTTGCAGAAGGCGCCCGGGGGCTACACGCACCTGCTGGTCGCCATCGACAAATTCTCCAAGTGGGTCGAGGTCCGACCTCTGAACAGCATCAGGTCCGAGCAGGCGGTGACGTTCTTCACCAACATCATCCATCGCTTCGGGGTCCCGAACTCCATCATCACCGACAACGGTACCCAGTTCACCGGCAGAAAATTCTTGGACTTCTGCGAGGATCACCACATCCGGGTGGACTGGGCCGCCGTGGCTCATCCCATGTCGAATGGGCAAGTAGAGCGTGCCAACGGCATGATTCTACAAGGGCTCAAGCCTCGGATTTACAACGACCTCAACAAGTTCGGCAAGCGATGGATGAAGGAACTCCCCTCGGTGGTCTGGAGCCTGAGGACAACGCCGAGCCGAGCCACGGGTTTCACGCCGTTCTTCCTGGTCTACGGGGCCGAGGCCATCTTGCCCACTGACCTGGAATACGGCTCCCCGAGGACGAGGGCCTACAGCGATCAAAGCAACCAAGCTAGCCGAGAAGACTCGCTGGACCAGCTGGAAGAGGCTCGGGACAAGGCCTTACTACACTCGGCGCGGTACCAGCAGTCCCTGCGACGCTACCACGCCCGAGGGGTCCAGCCCCGAGACCTCCAGGTGGGCGACCTGGTGCTTCGGCTGCGGCAAGACGCCCGAGGGAGGCACAAGCTCACGCCCCCCTGGGAGGGGCCATTCGTCATCGCCAAAGTTCTAAAGCCCGGAACGTACAAGCTGGCCAACAGTCAAGGCGAGGTCTACGGCAACGCTTGGAACATCCAACAGCTACGTCGCTTCTACCCTTAAGATGTTTTCAAAATTGTTCATATACCTCGCACCCACGCAAAGTTTAGTCATCAAGGAAGGGTCGGCCTCGCCTCGGCAAAGCCCGACCCTCCCTCGGGGGCTAAAAGGGGGGGAACCCCCTCTGCATTGAAATTTTCCTCGAAAAAAAGATCTCTTCTGCCAGAATATCTTTCGTGCTTTTTGACTACTTCGAAAAGTGGATGCTGAAAACGACGGAGTACACGTAAGCAGCCAAGGCTGACCGAGCCGAGGGACTCCTACGCCTCCGGGATACGGATACCTCACTCATCACCTTCTGCGATAAGTAACTCACGTTCGGATAAAGTGATTCCGCGGACCAAACAAGTCTTCACGTCCGGAAGTTCTTCTGCCGAAGTGATCCTTCGAGCCTTCTCGACCGAGTCGGTGACAGAGCCTCATGGACGGGTAAAAGTGCGTGTAAGCGGCAAGGCCGACCGAGCCGAGGGACTCCCACGCCTCCGGGATACGGATACCTCACTCATCACCTTCCGCGAGAAGCAACTCTTGCTCGCACAAACAACCCTGTTACCGACAAAAAAGTCCAGATACTCGAAACAAGAGGAAAAGAGACACAACTTTACAACACAGCGAGGGTGTGTGTTCTGGCCTCGGCGGCCGCAGAAGGCACACGCTACAAGACAATCTGATCCTGCAGGCTCGGGTCTTGATGCTGGAAGGGGGCAGCAGCACCCTCGGCATCGACAACAACTTCGGCGAGGTTCGACCTAGCCTCGGACGGCGACGCGGTCCGAAGACTTCCACTCCGAAGGACGACGTCATCACCACGCCCGGGCCATCGCCGCCAGGGTCTTCTCCGGGAATCCGGCCCGAGCAGGCGGCTCGGCCGGTCACCTCTGGGGCCTCGGCCAACCATCTTCCAAGGGCGCCAGCCCGACCCGAGGCCTCGGCTGGTCAACTCCGGCGTCGGTCCCGCTAACAGACAACCCGGCTAGGCTCCGGCCAACCAGGTTTTCATTTTCGAGCCAACTCCGCCTTTGTTCATGTTGATATCGCTACCCCTGGCCTCGGCTCGTCGAAGAGCGGCCAAGGGGTCCCTTTAACTAAGCTAGAGGAGCCTCAGACAACAAGGCCGACCGAGCCGAGGGACTCCTACGCCTCCGGGATACGGATACCTCACTCGTCACCTTGACACAGGGCGACTCATGCTTGGTGAAGCGGTTCAGATAATCAACAGGCGAGTCTTAGTGCTCGAAAATGAGGAAAAAACACGGCTCCGTGCCAAAATTACATACATGTTCAGGCCTCGACAACCATAATGAACAAAAACACTGGCATTCAAAGTGCCATTACAAACGGAACTCCGGTTCCCCCTCTGCAGGTACGAACAACCCCACTCGATAGGGGTGGGCCTGCGGAGCAATAGAAGACCGACGAACGGCGTGCCGTCACCCGCTCCAGCAGCGGCGATGACGACGACTTCTGCTCCGGGGGGGCCAAACAGCAGCAGCACTGACCTCAGGGCGGATGCCGCTGCCAGGAGGCCCCCGCCCATGCCCAAACTCATGAGGCAAGGACGGGCAGAAGGCCGTAGAGTTGGAGGTCGGTCCGTGGCCGGCCTTGGCTATCTCGCCGGCGGAAGAACTTCTTCCAGTTGCAGTGGCAGACGCCGGCGCCGCGAGTGGCTCCGAAGCCACTCGCGTCCGAGAGCCAGGCACGGTGCGGCTGCCGGCGCCACGGACGACGACCGCCCTTCTCTCCGATCACTGAGTGAAGGAGCGGGCCGCCGCCCACGCAGGGGCCGACCCCAACTCGGCACACTCCCCTCCCCAGCCCTGGTGATGAAAATCCTTGAGGCTGAGGGAGGGGCAGAGGCCACAGCCCGGCTCGCTTTCCCCCACCATCAAGCTGGTGGTCACCATCTTGGGTGACCGCCGGTGGAGGGGTGCAGCCGGGCTGCATGATGAAAATCCTTGAAGCCGAACGATGGCTGAAAGGTACCAACTCCCACGGAGTTGCGTTCCTCCAACGATGAGGCGAAAAGACGGCGGGTATCCCCCATCCGGGGGCTTGGAAGGTGGAGAGACGCGATGCATAAGGGAGCGAGAAGACATGGTCGCCTCCCGAAAGGGGTCGCCCTCCTTTTAAAGGCAACTCTCCCTACTTGCGCCCCCAACCGTCACAGGCTGAGTCTTCTCCAACACGCTCCAAGGCCCTCCCCTGCGGCGCGGGGGCTGGGTCCCGCATGTCATGCAAACCGGCTCAGAGCAGAGGAAGCCAAACCGCCGCGCGCGGCACACACGACCGCCCAGCGGTTACAAGTGACCCTCCACTTTTGCCCAGACCAACGGGCGAAAGAGGCGGGCAGCCATGCAGGCGGCATGCAGCCGCGCCAAGTGGACGCGCTTCTCCGACTCCCAACGCGCCCAGCCTGGAGGCCCAGGCCCACGCGTCATGCAACCGGCGCGCCGGATGCTTCATGCAAGCAACTGCACCGCCACTTGCGCCACCACCTCGCCTCCTCGATTGTGGAACCAATACCGCGACTCGAGGTGACCCAGCAGCGCCAGCCTAGCGCGGCGGTCAATGCGGTCAAAAATGGGCCGGTAGTAATGACGGTGGCAGGCGGGCGGGAGCAGCGGTCACGTCGTCAGCCTAGCTCACGTCCCATCCGGGGGCAGCAAGAGAACCCCCTCTCACGGCGTGAAGACAACGCGCCCGTGATCCGTTCCTCGAACGGCTCGCGCACGCGCGACGGCCGCCCCGCCAACCACTCGCCCCGTCGCATTAACTCCGCGGCGGGACAGGCGGCACCTATGGCAGGAGAAGCGGGCGACGCTTCGCCTTCGCCGTAGTAACCGTGCCAAAAAAGGTACACCGCGTCATTCGATTTCGTATCCTTTTCCTTTTTTCCTCTTTCTCTCTCTCTTTCAACAGGGACCGGGAAAGGGGGATACCCCGAAAAGCATCCTTCCCCGTGAAGGAACCGGGCTCCGAGCCTCCCTACTAATCAGAGGTTCGAAGGCTGGCCCCCCGAGGGGTTCAACAACCGCCTCAGATCGCATGGGCCCTACACCCACTACTAGTCAGAGGTTCGAAGGCCGGCCCCCCGAAGGGTTCCACGGCCGCCTCAGGCTACTCGGGCTCCGCGCCCATTACTGATCAAGGGTTCGAAGGCTGGCCCCCGAAGGGTTCACAGCCGCCTCAGACGCCGAGCGAGGGATGACCATGGGTACGTTCGATACATAACCAAGGCTCGGGCTGCGCTCCCGAGGTACCCTAGGACATTTCCGAGACCAGCGGGAGAGATCTTGTAACGGAATCCCATCAGAGGGAGGCATCGAGCTCTCGGACCCCGTCGCCAGGGGACCGGGTCCGGCAGATCACCCGTAGGTACTTTTAGGCGTGCCTCTGGGCCCCTAGCCAACCCCTAACGAACGGGGCACGGACGTCCACTCGGATTACCTGCTTGCAGCTCACTGGAGACACCATGTTCGGCGCCCATCGAGGGCAACATGGCGCTTTCCCCCCCTCCTTGCGGAAAGGCGACGTAGGGGCGTATGTAAAAAAGCCGAGTCTGTCCCTGATCGCCCTCTCGCCCTGTGCAGAGGCTCGGGGGATGCTCTCGCAAACCCGGCTTCGGCCGAACCGTTAACAGCGTCAACATACCAGCCCGAGAACTTGGGCCCCGACCGTACACCCGGGCTATGGCCAGTTCGCATGAGGGAACAACCAGACCGGCCGAAGCGTTACTCAAGGCATTAAGACCTCGGAGGAGTGAAACCACTCCTCCGAGGCCTCGGGGGCTACACCCGGCGGGTGCGCTCGCGCGCACCCACCGGAACAAAATGCAACCGAGAAAGGCTGGTCCCCTTGCAAAAAAGTGCGACAAAAGCCTCCAAGCGAGTGCTAACCCTCCCTTCGAGGCTCGGGGGCTACTGTCGGGGACCATAATTAGGGGTACCCTCAAGACTCCTAATTCTCAGCTGGTAACCCCCATCAGCACAAAGCTGCAAAGGCCTGATGGGTGCGATTAAGTCAGGGATCAGTCCATTCGAACGACTCGATCATGCCTCGCCCGAGCCTAGCCTCGGACAAGGGCAGCCGACCCCGGAGGATTTCCGTCTCGCCCGAGGCCCCCTCCAACAGCGGACACATCTCCGGCTCGCCCGAGGCCCTGCCTTCGCTAAGAAGCAACCCTGACTAAATCGCCGCACCGACCGACCGAATCGCAGGAGCATTTAACGCAAAGGTGGCCTGACACCTTTATCCTGACGCACGCCCCCCGACAGAGCCGAAGTGACCGCCGTCACTTCGTCGCTCCACTAACCGGCCTGACAGAAGGATAGCGCCGCCTGCACCACTCCGACTGCAGTGCCACTTGACAGAGTGAGACTGACAGGCAGTCAGGCCCTGCCAAAGGCACCATAGGAAGCTCCGCTCCGCCCGACCCAGGGCTCGGACTCGGGCTAGGTCCCGGAAGACGGCGAACTCCGCTCCGCCCGACCCAGGGCTCGGACTCGGGCTAAGTCTCGGAAGACGGCAAACTCCGCTCCGCCCGACCCAGGGCTCGGACTTGGGCTAGGTCCCGGAAGACGGCAAACTCCGCTCCGCCCGACCCAGGGCTCGGACTCGGGCTAAGTCCCGGAAGACGGCGAACTCCGCTCCGCCCGACCCAGGGCTCGGACTCGGGCTAAGTCCCGGAAGACAGCGAACTCCGCTCCGCCCGACCCAGGGCTCGGACTCGGGCTAGGTCCCGGAAGACGGCGAACTCCGCTCCGCCCGACCCAGGGCTCGGACTCGGGCTAAGTCCCGGAAGACGGCGAACTCCGCTCCGCCCGACCCTAGGGCTCGGACTCGGGCTCAGCTCCAGAAGACGGCGAACTCCGCTCCGCCCGACCCAGGGCTCGGACTCGGGCTCAGCCCCGGAAGACGAAGAACTCCGCTTCGCCCGACCCCAGGACTCGGACTCCGCCCTGGCCTCTGCCGAACGACCTCCGCCTCGCCCGACCTAGGGGCTCGGGCTCGGGCTCGGCCTCGGCCATGGAAGACAGACTCGACCTCGGCTTCGGAGGAGCCTCCACGTCGCCCAACCTAGGGCGCAGGCCAGCCACGTCAACAGGAAGCGCCATCATCACCCTACCCCGAGCTAACTCGGGCCGCAGAGAACAAGACCGGTGTCCCATCTGGCTAGCTCCGCCAGATAGGCAATGATGGCGCCCCGCATGCTCTGTGACGACGGCGGCTCTCAGCTCTCTTACGGAAGCAGGAAGACGTCAGCAAGGACTCAACCACTCCGACAGCTGTCCCTCCGCCAGGCTCCGTCGCTCCTCCGACGGCCACGACATCACACCAGCTGGGTGCCAAAATCTCTCCGGCTGCCACATCGGCATGTACTTAGGGCGCTAGCTCTCCCCCGCTAGACACGTAGCACTCTGCTACACCCCCATTGTACACCTGGATCCTCTCCTTACGCCTATAAAAGGAAGGACCAGGGCCCTCTTAGAGAGGGTTGGCCGCGCGGGGACGAGGACGGGACAAGCGCTCTCTTGGGGCCGCTCGCTCCCCTCTCCCGCGTGGACGCTTGTAACCCCCTACTGCAAGCGCACCCGACCTGGGCGCGGGACGAACATGAAGGCCGCGGGATTCCCACCTCTCTCACGCCGGTCGCCGGCCGCCTCGCTCCTTCCCCCCTTCACGCTCGCCCACGCGCTCGACCCATCTGGGCTGGGGCACGCGGCGACACTCACTCGTCGGCCCGAGGGACCCCCCGGTCTCGAAACGCCGACAAGTACCAACTCAGATTTTTTCAACTAATATTTGTTTAATATAAATGTGGCGTCTATTTAGCTTTTCTCGCGTATCGCGCGTGGTGTTTCGCACGTGGTCACGTGCTGATTCGTGCGTCGTTCGCGTGTTGTTGCTCGTACTGTTTCGCGTAGTTTCGTGCGTCGTCACGTGTCGTTTTCGCGTGCGTCGCGCGCGCTGTTTTCGTGTGTCGGCACGTTGCCGCGCGTTGTCCGTGCGCTTTTTTCGCGCATTGTCACGTATCGTGCGTTGTCCACGCACAATATTAAATCGTTCACTTATAATCACTCAGGTCAGTTAATTAATTATTTGTTTAATCATTTATTATTAAAATAATAATTTAGTCAAAACTAAGTTATAGTTTTAATTTACATTTGATAGATGTCAAGCAATATAATTATGCCGAACTAATGTTCTAACCAATACTTGTTCATTGTAATCACGTTATTTGTTAGCGATTATCATGCGTCGTCGCACTGTCTGCGCGTTGTTCGCGCGTGATGTGCTCGTGGTCGCGTGCTGATTCACGCGTTATTCACGCTGGTCACACGCATTGTTTCATGTGTCGTAAGCGTGCTATGTCGCGCGTGTCGTTCGCACGCTGTCATGCTGTTTCGCGCGTCGTAAATTTGCCTCACTTAGAATCTCTCACTTTAATTAAATTATTTGTTTAACTGATAGCTGCTAGTGTAACAGGTTAAGCGAAACTAAATATTAGATATAGTTTGTATTTAATAATGTCGAATTAAAGGTTATAGTTATACTTGTTTAACGTAAACGCAATAACTTATCAACCGTAGATTCGACCGTTGCATTTCTTATCTTCGCGTAACCGTATAAGCGCTCTCTATTTTTATATTGTGTGTTTTGATAATATTTTATCCTGTATGGTGTAATGTTCTTATGCAAATATATGTTTGCTTGTGCCTGTTTGGATTCGTTGCGCGTCTCGAATAGATTGCGATCTGTTCCCGAGCTTCGAGGAATCGACGATCAAGCGTTGGCGACCAAGTGATCAAGCTCTCTAAGTTCTATGAGGTTGAAGATCCTGAGCATCTGTTTCGTGAAGGCAAGTGTCCTCTGACCCATTATGTCCCATTTACTTTATAATACATTGTCCCGCATACTATGAACAACCTAAGGATTTACTAGCTTTCTATTTACCTTGTCCTTGATTTACCTTTTGGGTTACTATGATTAGCTACATGCTAGCGCTTTACTTTAATCAATGAACATGATGAGATACAATGATGATACTATGGTCTTATTCTGGATATGATGATATACTTGTGGCATTTAAGGGGACTCGGGCTGTTTCCCGAGTACCTCTCCGTAAGGACCTGTTCGTTGAGAGACCACCCGGGATAACAGTGCAACCTTGAGGGTGAAATGAGATGCCCTTAGCTAATTAATTAGAAGAACTAGAGGTGCAGTTGCTTCGTCGTCGTGCCGTCAATGGGGTCCAGGCATAGTGCTTGCTCTACCGAGGCTGAGTGCCGAGGTTCTTTCGTTTTGCTTTTGTTAGTCACCCTCCTGCGGGGAGAGGTATTGTGTTTATCAAACTGGAGAAACCTAATGGGTGGCTATGACCTCTAGGGAATCTTTGTAACAGCTACGTAGTGATACCCTGCCGGACCACCTTGGAAGTGATCAATGGGGATTAGCTCTCCCCGGGTAGAAAGGGAATCACGACTCATGGGTAAAGTGTGCGACCTCTGCAGAGGGTAGTGAAACTGATATATCAGTCGTGCTCACGGTTAAGAGCAGCCTTGGGATCCTCTTTGATTAGAGATACTCTGGATACACCTCAGATGATGACTTTAATGATGATGGTTAATGATGGTGACTTTAAATATGTATTCTAGTATTTCCTCTCCGAGGAGGTACTTTTTGGGATTATAACTTGGGTTTTATGGTAAAACCTGGCTTCTACTAACAGTAAATACTTGACCGACTAAAAGCAACTGCTTGAGCCTAACCCCACATAAAGCTAGTCCACTTCAGCCAAACAGGACATTTGCTGAGTACGTTGATGTGTACTCACCCTTGCTTTCACAAAACACCAGGTTGCCTTTGGTGCAATCTATGCTCAAGTAAAGAAGAAGGTGTCGAGGCGGATCTCTAGGAGTTCCAGGACTTCGACGAGTTCGAGGATTAAGCTAGCGACCACCACCAGTCAGCTGCCTGTGGTGGGTTTATTTACGTTGGCTACGTTTCTATTCTGTGTACTTTGATTATATTATGTAAATGACTCTAGTCTTTATATTATTACCTACTCTTTATTGTTATTCGAAGCATTGTGCTATGATGAGTCATTTATGTAATCGTTGTGTACGTGAATTTCTGATCCTTTCACGTACATGGTTCGCATTCAGTTTACCTTCCAAAACCGGGTGTGACACTCCTACATCAAGAACAAGGATTCCCAAGATACGATTATCTTTGGAGATGGAAATCATGGCAAGGTCAAAGGTTTGGGTGAAATAGCCTTCACTATTGAGCATTCAATTTCTAATGTATTCCTAGTAGAATCGCTTGGTTATAATATGCTTTCTGTAAGTCATATATGCCATATGGGTTATAATTGCTTATTTACAAATATTGATGTATATGTATTTAGAAGAAGTAGTGGTTCATTAGCTTTTAGAGGTGTATTAGACGACAAGCTTTATTTGGTTGATTTTACTAAAGATCATGACGATCTAGATGCATGTCTAATTGCTAAGACTAACTTGGGATGGCTCTGGCACCACCGTCTAGCACATGTTGGAATGAAGAATCTTCATAAGCTTCTAAAGGGAGAACATGTGTTAGGACTAACAGATGTCTATTTTGAGAAATACAAACCTTGTGCAGCATGTCAGGCAAGGAAGCAAGTGGGAACAAATCAACCAAGCAAGAACGCGATGACGACATCAAGACCACCGTAACTTCTTCATATGGATCTCTTCGGACCCATTGCTTACCTTAGCATCGGGGGAAGTAAGTATGGTCTTGTAATTATTGATGATTTTTCTCTCTTCACTTGGATATTCTTTTTGTAGGATAAGTCAGAAAACCAAAGTACATTAAAGCACTTACTAAGGAGAGCCCAAAATGAATTTGAGCTTAAGGTACAGAAGATCAGGAGCGACAATGGATCAGAATTCAAGATTCTTCAAGTAGATGAGTATCTTCAGGAGGAAGGCATCAAGCATGAGATCTCCGCTCCTTACACGTCACAACAAAATGATGTAGTAGAGAGGAAGAACATGACGCTCATCGACATGGCAAGGACGATGTTGGGAGAATATAAGACACCGGAGCGATTTTGGTCGGAAGCCGTGAATACGGCTTGCCATGCCATAAAACGCCTCTACCTTCATCGTCTCCTCAAGAAGACGACATATGAGCTCCTAACCGGCAATAAACCCAATGTTTCATACTTTCGTGTATTTGGAAACAAATTCTACATCTTGGTTAAGAGAGGTAGACATTCAAAGTTTGCTCCCAAAGCTGTAGAAGGGTTTTTTCTAGGTTATGATTCAAATACAAAGACATATAGGGTCTTCAACAAATCTTCAGGTTTGGTTGAAGTCACTAGTGACGTTGTGTTTGATGAGACTAATAGCTCTCCAAGAGAACAAGTTGATCTTGATGATATAGATGAAGATGAAGTTCCAACGGTCGCATTGAGAACTATGGCAATAAGTGATGTGCAACCACAGGAACAACAAGAACATGATCAACCATCTTCTTCAACAATGGTGCAACCCCAACTCAAGATGAGGAATATGTACCTCAATAAAAAGACATGAATCAAGGGGGAGCACAGGAAGAACATGACAAGGAGGAAGAAGTACCACAGACACCTCCAACTCAAGTACGGGCCACCATTCAAAGGAATCATCTAGTGGATCATATTGTGGGTGACATCGGCAAGGGAGTAACTACTCAATCACAATTAACTAATTTTTGTGAGCATTACTCGTTTGTTTCATTTATTGAGCCTTTTAGGGTAGAAGAATCCTTGCAGGTTCCAGACTGGGTGCTGGCCATGCAGGAAGAACTCAACAACTTCAAGAGAAATGAAGTGTGGAGCATGGTGCCACGCCTGAAGCAAAATGTTGTGGGAACCAAGTGGGTGTTCCACAACAAGCAAGATGATCACGGGGTGGTGATAAGAAACAAGGCTTTACTTGTGGCAAAAGGTTATGCCCAAGTCATAGGTTTGGATTTTGAGGAGACTTTCGCTCCTGTAGCTAGGCTTGAGTCAATTCGCATGTTATTGGTCTATGATGCTCACCATTCTTTTAAGTTGTTTCAAATGGACGTGAAGAGCACTTTCCTCAATGGGCCAATCAAGGTGGAAGGTGTGCCCAACAAGAGCAGCCAGCACCACATGATGAGGCACCCTAGCAGCAGTTGCCACCACTACTCCCAATGACAATAGAGCAGATGTTTCTCATGCAGACTCAGGCAGCTCAAGAAATTGGTCAGACCCTGGTAGACCTGCAACAAGTGTAGCAGCAACCTCAACCGCAAGTGCAAATGACGCAGATGCTAAGAGACAAGCGTGCAGAGTTCATGAGAGGTCATCCCTCTGTGTTTGCGCACTCTGCAGACCCCATGGATGCAGAAGACTAGCTGCGCATGGTAGAGCGGGAACTGCACACCACACAATGCAACAACAGAGAGAAAGTTTTGTATGGTCCCCGTCTGCTAAGGAGAGCAACACAGTCCTGGTGGGAGTCTTACCTCACCACCCATGCCGACCCTGAAGCTATCACATGGGAGGAGTTCAGAGACAACTTCCACCGGTACCATGTTCCTGAAGGATTGATGATAGTGAGGAAGGAAGAACTCCTGGCGCTAAAAGAAGGCCCTGTCTGTCAGTGAGTACAGGGACAAATTTCTGCAACTCTCTTGCTATGCACCTAAGGATGTCAACACTGATGCCAAGAGGTAGTACATATTTCTAAGAGGTTTGGTTGACCCCCCCACATTACCAGCTAATGAACCATACTTTCCCTACCTTCCATCACCTGATTGATAGAGCAATAATGACTGAGAGGAAGCGTCGGGAGATGGAAGACCGACAACACAAGATTAGTGGACCGCAGGCCAGGAGCAGCAGCCGCCCCAGTATCTCAGGCTATCCACCCCAGCAGTTCAAGCAGAGTCACCCTCAGGGATACCAGCACTAACACTAGAACCAACGTCCACATCAACATCATTTATAGAGACAGTTCCCTCAGCAGCAGCAGTACCGCCAGCACAACCAACTAGGAGGAAGTCAGTATCAGAGGCAGAGCAGTCAGGCACCTCACCTACCTACCCTAGCAACCAATCAGAACAGTCAAACAACCCCGATGCATGGAGGAGGCTGAGGATGTTTCCACTGTGCCACTGGGTGTTGCATTGCCCAAAGAAAGCAGCCCAGCAACAACCAGTTTCCAAGACCCCAGCAAGACAAGGAGCACCACAACAAGCATCAGGGGGTCGTGGCCAGGCCTAGAACCGTGGGAAGGTGAACCACTTGGAGGCTGAAACAATCCAGGATGCACTAGATGTGGTAGTAGGTATGTTCCCATTCGAATCCCATCTAGCAAAAGTACTATTTGATACTGGTGCCACGCATTATTTTGTTTCTACATCATGGGTAGAAGCACATAACATCCCGTAGAACCAATGATTCCACCTCTAAGGGTTAATTTAGTTGGGGGAAAACTCCAGTCAGATAAGATGTGCTTAAATCTAAGGATTGAAAGAAGGGGGATAGGTTTCCCCGCTAACCTAGTATTAATGGGTACTCAAGGGCTAGATGTCATCCTAGGGATGAATTGGCTGCACAGAAACCAAGCAACGGTCAACTGTGACAAGAGGACAGTAAAGTTAGTGTCCCCATCCGGGGAAGAGGTAGTAGCTGAACTGACCATTCCTGATCTAGAAGGATCCTGTCACCATATGTCTGTAGATGGTAAGGAGGCCAACCTGCTTGAGGCCATCAGAGTTGTGTCGGAGTTCCTCGACGTGTTTCCTGAGGAGTTACCAAGCATGCCACTCGAGCGTAAAGTTGAGTTTGCCATAGAGCTTGAACCTAGCACCGCCTCTATTTCCAAAAGAGCTTATAGAGTGTCTGGACCAGAATTGGTGGAACTCAAGAAGCAGATCGATAGGCTATTGGAAAAAGGCTACATCAGACCAATTACTTCACCTTGGGCCGCTCCAGTTTTGTTCATGGAGAAGAAAGATGGGACCAAGAGGATGCACATTGATTACAGAGCCTTGAATGAAGTCAACATCAAGAATAAGTACCCCCTGCCAAGAATAGAAGACCTGTTTGATCAGTTGAGAGGAGCCGGAGTGTTCTCAAAGATAGATCTGAGGTCAGGTTACCATCAGCTTAGGATACGACCTTTAGATATACCGAAGACGACATTCATCACCAAGTATGGGCTATATGAGTATACAATCATGTTCTTCGGGTTGACGAATGCACCAGCTTTCTTTATGTACTTGATGAATAGTGTGTTTATGGACTACCTTGACAAATTCGTATTGGTGTTCCTCGATGATATTCTCATATATTCCTAGAATGAGGAAGAGCACGAGGAGCATTTAAGGATGGTATTGCAACAGTTATGTGAGCATCAGTTGTATGCCAAGCTGAGCAAATGTGAGTTCTGGATCAACAAAGTTCTGTTCTTGGTTCATATCATAAACTGAGACGGATTAGTTGTGGATCCGAAGAAGGTGGCAGATATTCTGGACTGGAAAGCACCAAGAGATGTCCGTGGGATCAAGAGTTTTATTGGGATGGCCGTATACTATCAACATTTCATTGAAGGTTTCTCCAAGATTGATAGACCAATGACAACCTGCTAGCGAAGAAAGTTGAGTTCAAGTGGACCCCAGAGTGCCAAGAGTCCTTTGAGGCATTGAAGAAGAAGTTGACCACAACACCAGTGTTGATCCTGCCAGATGTTCATAAGCCATTCTTAGTGTATTGTGATGCGTCATACACTGGTTTGGGATGTGTGCTATGCAAAGAAGAAACTAGAAAAATTGGAAAATCTGTTGTTTGACATTTTTCAAAGGAAAAGTTAGTTATAAGCACCTTCTAGCCCCACAACTTTAGAAAATCATAACTAATTGTTCATTGAGTATCTTTAAGTATATTTTTGCACCAGCCCATGATATTGCACCTAGATACCAATAAAAATAACCTTGGGAGTTTGAGTCATCTCTAAATGAAAGGTCTAGTGTAAAGTGACCCCTCTACCCTAGTTTTTGTTATTTTTGTTTAAAACCAATTCTAATTAGTTTTGACCTCAAATATATAGGACATATTATTTTCACCAGAGTTAAGCTGCTATAAATTTTTTAGAATTTTTGGAAAATTATAAGTAACCTTCTTAACCTAGTGCTACTCAACTATGCATTTTATGCATCATATTAAATAGATTGCAACCTCAGTGACAGAGAGTACGTGGTCATCCCCGAGCAAGGAGCTGACCAAGAGGAAGCTCAGGAGTTAGCTGCAGAGGTTATTACTGAGTAGGGCTGGATGAAATACTCGTGGCTCGATAACTCGCTCGACTCAGCTTGTTAGTAGCTCGGCTTGACTCGGCTCGTTTTAATTTTGTAGCGAGCCAAGCTAGCATTCTAGCTCGGTTCTCTAATGAGCCAGCTCGGGTTAGCTTGGGAGCTAGCTCGTGAGCCAAACGAGCTAATCCACAACACAAGTTTATCTAGTCGTTGGTGTCGTCTCATCTCTAATAGTCTTGTTTTCTCGTAGTTATGATATGTGATATGGACATGTGTGGATGTGCCATGTGCTTAATATTTGCATTATTGCATGGCTACATACCTACATTGCATATTTAATATTTGATTATTGGTTATGGTTTTGTGAGCTTTGTTTCTAGCAGCATATGATGTTAGTGTTGTGCAATAATGTTACATGTTTGTGGAATGGATGATGAATTACTTTATAATGATTCTTATTTGGTTATTTAATATTATAATAATGCTATCTTATTATAATAAGGGTTTATAAATCCGTAGGTTAATACATATTTGGTTATTTAATTTAATATTAAAAGTTAGAAGCGCTAGGACGATGATATGATAATATTATTATGAAGGTTTTGGGTTTCTAGTGTTAAACACTTAAAATATGATTTTTTGGTTATATATATATTTATGTACATAGATCTTTGTATTTGATTGTGTGGCTCGCGAGCCTAACGAGCTGGCTCGAGCTTCCTAACGAGCCGAGCCGAGCCAACTGTTTAGCTCGTTAGTATAACGAGCTGAGCCGAGCTGGCTCGTTACAGTAACGAGGCATAACGAGCCGAGTCAAAACGAGCCGAGCTGGCTCTATATCCACCCCTACTATTGAGGACCTACATGCTGCCCCAGCAATTGAACGCAAGCCCCGGTTTTATGCATAACTGTTTATATATGCTATTTTATTGCACTTAATATTTGTAGGTTTGTACTGTGCACTTAAATGTAGGAGTTGTTTGAAACCCTAGTTTCATGAACTCAGGTTTCCTTTTGACATGGATACTAGTATGCTAGGTCGAGTAGCTGCTATGCTAATTCAGGATCTCGGTAGAAGTCGAGTGTTTTTTCTAGCACTCGCGCGAGGTCAGGAATTGATTGTATCCACTTTGAAACTGGAACCATGATGGTCCATGGACAAGGATCCATGGGGATGCATTGTCTACGAGATGAAACTAGAATAAGGATTAATGTGTGGTACCGCATGTCAAACGTTTGAAAGTACTAAACACATGCCGAGAAATATGATAATTCAGTAAGCCTAGTACATGAGTGAACCTGCCAGCGAATATACCTCCCCACATGTTCATGAGATAGGGTCTCCCATTTCGTTTATGGTGGGTACAAGTGCGGTCACTGCACGACGGCAACCGGGGGTCAGTGGAGCATTGTATGCCAATGATAGTGGGCCCTGATCTGCTGCCGGGAAATCGATGGGGACGGTTGACGTGTGTGGGGACGGAGTGCTCCTACATGTCGTGTTTTTAGGTTTACCTTGCAAGGTTTAAACTCGATTCGAATCGTCTGCTTCTCGCATCTAATGAGACTGCTTGATACGTGCTGCTACATCGAGAAAGAAGTGAAATGAGTTTTCATGAGATAAAGTGTTGCTTGCAATAAATGTTTGTTACCATGTATGTTTAGAAGGAAGAAACCTAGCTTAAGGAATATTATTAAACTTGCAAAAGCTAAAATTTTATTTTAGACTCAGCTAGTGCTTTTGGTAGACCAAATCCCTCAGCCAAATAGCTTCATGGTCTTGATGTAGAGGAGTAGACTCCTCACACCGAGTAAGTCTAGTTGAGTATTAGTATACTCAGCTTTGCTTGTGGCATAATTTTTTATAGGTACCCTTGAGGAGGATATAGCTTCTGGGTTGACTTGGTCGTCCACCTTGCCACCGGGTTGGACAGTCGAGTGGAACCTCGCCTCAGCAGGTGATGACTAGGAGGAGTGATGGACTAGGCTTCACCTCACTTCTTATTTATCGTTAGTTAATTTCCGCTGCAACAAGAACAATGTTTACTATTTTCAAACTCTGATGATGTAATACTCTAAGCACTTATTTAAATTTGTGGTATTATGCTTTATTGTATTTCTCTGTGTCTCACCTTCGTGTGAGAAAGTGGTACCCGATCCTTGGTAAGTGGCTTCAATCGGACTAGATCTGAGGAATTGACAGTTTATTCCGTCTTAAGTGTGGGTCATTGCCCTTGAGGTGAGACCAAGGCACTTAAGCTGGAATAATCTGAGCGATTCCTCCATAAGAGTCAAATTGCAAAGTAATGATCAACACAAATGAACAAGACTATTTGTTTCCCAAGGTTTGATTTCGAAGAACCTACTCCCCGTTGAGGAGGCCACGTATGTTGGATCTCTTTCAACTCTTTCCCTCTCTCAAATGGTCACTTAGACCGGTTGAGTGCTTCTTAATCTCGAGGGTCACTTAGACCCCATAAGGATCACCACACAATTAGGTGTCTCTTTCTAGCTTTACAAGTCACTTGAGAGTTTAGAAGGAGATGACAAAAGCATGATCAACAAAGCCAAGCAACAAGAAAAACATAAGATCACACTCTCTCTAGACTTTCCAAGGCACTAATCACTAATGATCACTAGTCACAATTATGGCACTTAGAGGACCTTGGGAGCTTTGAATGTGTCTTGGGATGAAGTGCTTGCTCTTGTATTGAATGAGGATGAATGGAATGCTTGGATGTGTTGAATGGAGGTGGTTGGGGTTGAATTTAGAGCCCTCAACCACCACATAGCCGTTGCCAAGTTTCTACCACTTGCGAGCGGTCCGAGCCTGTAGGCCGGACGGTCCGCCCCTGCACATCAACCGCTGGAAACACAATGGTCAGCAGTAACAGCTATATCAATGGCTATAAGTGCATTAAATGCATCGTCTAATGTCAGATAAAGCAATTATGGACGGTCAGGTTGTGCACCCCAAACGGTCCATGAGAATGCTAAAAATAAATTTTATCAAACCCGACACCTTTGGGTTTGTCTGGTTTTCAATAGAAGGACGGTCCGTGCCTGAGGACAAGACGGTCCACACTTAGTCTTGGACGGTACTCTTCACTCCTTCGAGCAGTCCATAGTAGATGTTCTGTGATTTGCAAAGTTTCTGTCTGAGGCACACCGAGGTGTCACGGAAGGTCCACCGGAAGGGCCCAGATGGTCCGCGCATACGTAAATTTTCCAAAAAAACTCTCTTGTCCGTAATAATCTACGGTATTCCAGATAGTCAACTTAGAATTCAAACGATTGGACTTATGCACCTGAGAATCAATCAACTAGGCAAACTAGTTAGTCCATTAGGTTGTGGTCAACAATCATCAAAATCAATTTAGAGAAAATGGTAAAGGCCATTTATTTTTCAATCTCCCCCTTTTTTGTGATTTATGCCAACACAAACCAAAGCAAGTATAAAGTGTAGAAATGTAACTTGTTTGCAATTTTGACAAGAGTGCATAAGTTACTAAAGTTAAAGCAGTTCTAAGTACATATGAATGCTTTGATATAGTTAAAATTTTGGACCACTTTTGCACCACTTAGCTTGTTTTTGCAAAGCTTTTGGAAAAGTCTTTTTTAAATTCTTTTGCATGTGGCCTAAGGTATAAGAATAGAATTTTTGAAAAGCATTTTCTAGTTTTAAAGATTCTCCCTCTTTTTAAAATGCTTTTCCTTTGGCCAAATAAAAGCTCCCTTGAAAACGTTCTCCCCTTTAGCATAAGTAGTTTTTCTCATCTTAGCTATCAAGAGGGTTTTTGCAAATGCAACAACACCAATTTGGAAGACAAAGAATAGTAGTGGTGCGGTCCTTCTGCTTTTGCCTATTAATTTCTCCCCTTTGGCATTATGCACCAAAAACGAAGAAATCTATAGGCCAATAACAAGAAAGATACACATGTAAGTACATGAGTTGGGCAAAGAGTGTTTGATACCGAATGAATATGCAGTGGAAGACTTGCCTTTGCCTTCAACTCCATTTCCCTTTCAATCTAAGACTAAGTATAGAAACACAGTTGAAAGCATATTAGTCTTAGCTTTGGCACAAAAAGAATAAGAAATATGCATTTGAACCAAATGAAAGAGACATGTCGTGATCAAAGGTATAAAATGAGCATAGTGCAATAATTCAATCAAGGTTTCGAGAATCTATGAAATTTAGTTCATTCCTAAGCTCACAGAATCTCTTTCCATCCAAGGGCTTGGTAAAGATATCGACTACCTGTTTGTGGGTGTTAACATGGTATATAATGATATCTCCCCTATGTGAGTGGTCTCTCAGGAAGTGGTACTAAATGTCTATGTGCTTAGTGCTGCTGTATTCAACGGATTCTCCGCCATGCGAATATCACTCTCATTGTCACATAGGAGAGGGACTTTGCTCAATTTGTAGCCATCATTCCTAAGAGTTTGCGTCATTCAAAGTAGTTGTGCACAGCAATACCCTGCAGCAATGTACTCGGCCTCGGCGGTGGATAGAGCTACTGAGTTTGTTTCTTTGAAGCCCAAGACACCAGGGACCTCCCAGAAACTGACAAGTCCCTAATGTGCTCTACCTGTCAACCTTACATCCGTCATAATCAACATCTGATTACCCAGCAAGATCAAAGGTAGATCCCCTGGGGTACCAAAGCCCAAAAGCTAGGAGTATGAACCAAATATCTCAAGATCCTTTTCACAACTCTTAGGTGGCATTTCTTAGGGTCAGCTTGGAATCTTGCACACATGCATACAGACAACATAATGTCTGGTCTAGAAGCACATAACTAAAGCAATGAACCTATCGTAGTCTGATATAACTTTAGATCTACAGAGTTACCTCCTATGTCAAGGTAGAGATGTCTGTTTGTTTCCATAGGAGTCTTGACGGGCTTGACATCCTTCATTCCAAACTTCTTGAGCATGTCTTGAGTGTAATTTGTTTGGCTGATGAAGGTACCATCCTGGAGCTACTTGATTTGGAATCCGAAGAAGTACTTCAACTCCCCCATCATGGACATCTCGAATTTCTAAATCATGATTCTACTGAACTCTTCACAAGATGACTTGTTAGTAGATCCAAAAATTATATCATCAACATAAATTTGGCATATAAATAAGTCTTTGTCAATTGTTTTAGTAAAGAGTGTAGGATCAGCTTTTCCAACTTTGAAGGCATTAGCAATAAGAAAGTCTCTCAGACATTCATACCATGCTCTTGGGGCTTGCTTGAGCCCATAAAGCGCCTTTGAGAGCTTATAAACATGAGAGGGATACTCATAGTATTCAAAACTGGGAGGTTGCTCAACATACACCTCTTCCTTGATAGGGCTATTGAGGAAGGCATTTTTCGCATCCATTTGATATAACTTGTGAATTGACTCAAGCCAAGCTACGGTTGCATAGGTTTCATCAAAATCCAAACCTTCGACTTGTGAGTACCCCTTGGCCATGAGTCAAGCTTTGTTCCTAGTCACCACACCATGCTTGTCATGTTTGTTGCAAAATACCCACTTGGTACCTACAACATTTTGGTTAGGATGTGGAACTAAATGCCAAACCTCATTCCTCGTGAAGTTGTTGAGCTCCTCTTGCATTGCCATCACCCAGTCTGGATCTCTAAGTGCATCTTCAATCCTGTATGGCTCAATAGAAGACATAATAGAATAATGTTCATAAAAATGAGCAACTCATGAGCGAGTGGTTACCTCCTTTTGAATGTCACAAAGGATGGAGTCAATGGGGTGGTCTCATTGAATTTCAGGGGGCGCGTCATGCTCAGAAGAGGTTGGTTCTTTCCCTCAGTCATTTCATCAAGCAACTTCCAAGAAACAGCAAACTCCAAAGTCCTAACCAGTGCGTGGAGGAGGGAGCTCGCTCCTGCTAGCCGGTTGGCGACCTAAAGGAGGCACGCGACGCTGTAGGAAACTCGACAGCCAGGGAAGTGCATGGTTGCAAGGACACGACCTAGGAGCAGTTGCTCGACCAGAGCACAAAGGAGGAGGAAAGGACTCGCCACCATTGTTGTGCACATGAAGGAGAGTGCTAGGGAAGGGGGCCCTCGGCCTCGGGAGGGAGCTACGTCGAGCCCCAAGCGCCTAGGCACAGTAGAAACGGTGGCTGGCTATGGGGAAGAAGGCGGCCATGGGAGGAGTAGGAGCTTGGAGCAGGGAAGGGGTTGTTGCACCCTGGCCAGAGAAGCAGGGGAGGCGCCATGCACCAAGCAGAGGGGGAGCTCGGCCATGGGGAGGAAGGGCATCGCCGAGTAGCCAGCTCCTTGGGAGAGCAACTAGGGAGTGGGGTCACCATGGGGGATCTTGGGGAGATGCTTGAGGTCCTACCCATGGGGAGACGAGGCGCCATAAGGAGGGAGAGAGCTCCCTAGTGTTCCCTGCGCATAGAACAGGGAAGTAGAGTGGCGTGTGGGGAGGGAAAGAAAAGGGTAGCGTGTGGGACTAAAAGAGAGAGGGGCTGGTCTGCTTAGTAGAGAAGGAAAGGTGGGGTTTCTTCTAGGCTAAGAAAACTTTATTTAAGGGAAAAGACTCCCGCGGGTTTGGTCAATTTGGACGGCGTTCATCCATTGGTCGACCGATGCGAAGATCGGAGGAAAACTGGTGTCCAGATGAATGAGAGATCGGTGAATTTTTTTGGATCGAGAATCTGATTTGGCGTCACTCGGAGAATTTTCTTGTGCCTTAGTTGCAAAATAAATTGGACTGTTTTAACATGTTTTCAGATTTGCAATTTTAAACACTACGAGTTGTGTCATTTTACAAAGCATTGTCGTTGTTTCAAACTTAGATCGGTTATGGATATTACCAATCTGGGTCGGATAAGATTTAAACAGGTGCTGACACATTAAAAATCCCGCTTAAGAATATGAGCTCAGATAAAATATTTGGACATGGATTGAATATTGAGGAATTGGATTCGGACACAGATTGGATGACTTTGGTCTAGAAGTTTGGACAAATGAGTTTGGGCAAGAACTATAAGACTAGGGCGACTTTTGAATTTGCATTTGTTTCATAAATGATTTTTTAATAGGCTCAAGATTTGGCATTTCTCGAGACCGATTAACTCCGACTTTTGTGAGACCTTTTTGAATAATATTACTAGACAGAGATAGATGTGATTGAGAAACGTTATCTTCACTAACAATCTGTGCTTAGTTCCAATCTCATAATTTAACACTAGATAAACACCTAGGGTGTTACATACTATTGGGACAACCTTCGGGTGAAATATAAACTATCGGAGGGATAACACGCCTAGCGAAAAGGATTCCAAAGGGTATGACGGAAGAATGCTATCCATACACATATATTGCAGAAGGCCAATAGAGTTCCAAGCACGCGCCCCACATGCGACCGGATGGCGGATCGCTCGGAGGATAACTCGGAGGAAAGCAACCACTAGAAGAGTCGGCATGAAGAAGTAGCAAAAGTAGATAGGTTCAGATAAGTTTTCACGATTTGTAAAGGGATATCACTCTAGTCGGCGATATAAGGCTGCGTAGGTACCCCTATAAAAGGGATTCTCTCTTTTGCCATCACGCCCACTAGTAGACTAATAGGATATCTCATGTTCCACCGCCCGTGAACCACCTGTAATCTGTGCACTCAAAGCAAACTCACTACTCAGCACCACATAGGACGTAGGGTATTACTCATTCAGATGACCCAAACCTATACAAATTTTCTGCCTTCTAACGTGCCCCAGCACATACCATCGAGTTGCAATCGACGTTGCCGTCCTCCCAAAAGCACTGTGTGGGTTACCCCGTAGTGCGCAGTCAGGACTAAACATCGACGACTTGCACATATCATCACATAACATTAAGGCCATACCATACACATCCTATCTAACAAAAACAAGTTACGCAGACAATGGTTTCTATAGGTATGCCACTATAGAAGAAAGCAATGACGGTCCTCACAAGATTTCATGCATCGTGTCTATGAAAATATTAGTGAAAATCTCAAGTGGATGATCAAATCAATCCAAATCCAAGACCTTTAGACTAAAGGAAGATTACACTCATGTCGTCGATATGTTGCCTCAATTTGCTGATTGTGTACGCGATTAGCCTCGATGGTGATTCCAGTCGGTAGGGGCAAGTTGCACACAATAGAGTGACGACAAACTGATCTCTTCAATCATATATGATACAATCTACTTCAACTCCTTACAAGCATATGATCTAATTAAAGCATGCATCAAGATGAGCCATCTCATGAACCTAAATACAGACTAAAAGCTACGTGAGATGGCTCTAATACCGCTATAAGGGAACGAGCTAGACGCATCTACCACATCACCTAGGAAACTTGCAAGTAATAAATCATAATCATTACCACTAGACATGTAATGCTACGAAAGAAGAGTTAGAGTAGTGAACCAACATAAGCGCACGTCGATGGAGAGAAAGTAGTCGATCATAATCGCCTTCTCCTCCGTAGTCGATCAGTGTAGCAGTCATAGCCATGTCTCCACGTAGTCCACACTAACAGGGAAGAACATTATATGTCAGTGTGCTAGCACCATGAGCGCAGCGAGAGTCTCATGATCAGGTCCAAGGGAAGGTAGCTAAGATTTGCAGATATGGAAGAATAATGTAACCCTAGCCCCTTCATATATATATTTATAGAGCGTGTTCACGGACAGTGGCCCCATTAAATCTCTAATCCCAATACGAATTGGACTCTAATCTGAATTGTTTATGATTGCTTCTTGGGCATATCTCCAACATCTAGCTTACCTAAGAGAATCTTGCCACACTTTTACAAGTCATTGATGAATGGTACCTACGTAGCAAGCAAAAATTCTTGCCACAACTGTAGTTATAAACCAAACACATGCCTAAGCCTATCAAACATGTCTAATCTTAGGCATGGCAAACTATGGTAAGTGAGGAGAAAGTATAGAAGAGTAAGTGCATCTCCAACAATGCCTTAAATCAATGCCCTATCTTGAAATATAGAGCTCAACTCATAAAAACAGCTCCAACACTGCCCTATTTTACAAATTGTTATAAAAAATGTAGGGCACATCATGAAGTGACCCAAATATACTACACCCCATATTCGTGCAATATCCTTGTTTTCTACATCATTCTCTATATTTTATTTCATAGTAATTAATCTACTTCCTAATATACATGATTTAGGGCTTTATTGTCAAAGCTCAATTTGTTTTTAGTGCCCTAACTACTTTAAATGATGTATTGTTTTAATTTTTTAAGCACTATTTTGAGGCAAGATGCTCTAAGATGTATACAAGAGACACACTATTGAGCTTCGATAGTGTAAGGAAAATGGACCTAGGGCCATTTGGCTAAAACGGTTTTGGTGTTTGATGATCAACATAACATGTGGACTAATATGTTTGCTAGTGTTTATGTTTATAGTTCACAGGATGCGAAGAGAATTGGACTAAGACACTGAGGATACAACACCTCAAAAGAAGACATAACAAGAGCTTAGAAGTCCAAGACTCAATAACAAAAGAAGCCCAAAAGAAACAACAAAGAAATCCATGAAGTGGGTAGTCAACCAGCGCACTAGTGGTGCACCGAACAGTGAACACTACCTGTCCAGTGTGCATCGTACTGTCCGGTGGGACACCCAGACAATCTGCACAGAGAGCCCACAACGGGCGCTCTCGGGCTATAGCACTAGACTGTCCGGTGTGCACTGGACAGTCTGGGTAACGGTCGGATCCAACGGTCGACTGCTACAGACCCCAATGGTCGGCTGACGTGGCAGGGCACCGGACAGTGAATAGTGCTTGTCCGGTGCGCCCATCGACAGAAAGGTGCTGCTTCTGTCCAATGGCTATAATTGTGGGGAGGCTATAAATACCCCCAACCGGCCATTTCAAGGTGTGGGAGCCCAATCAACATACCAAGGCATATTATAGACATTTCCAAGTGCTCATACACCCAAGTACTTAATAGAATCACTCAGTGATTAGCGTAGGTGCTTTGCAAAGTGTTTAGGTTAGTTAGACCGCTTATGCTCTTGCTCTAGGTGAAACCTAGTTAGTTGAGTGAGTTTATAAAAACCACACAACCCCTCGGCTCTTGCATGAGCCATTGTAATTGTACCGAGTGGGACGAGAGTCTTGCAAGACCGTGACAACGGAGTTTGTGTCACGGCCACCACCATGTACTTGAGGGAACGAGGCCCGCGACATTTTCAGTAGGAAGCTCGATAGTGGAGACGACGGGGAGCGTCCGAGAGGAGCCGGAACCGGAGCACCACTTGTGTGTGGAGAAGGCCCGTGGCTCTCTACAGAATTACTCGACAAAGGTGCTTGGCCCTCGCGTGTGCTTCCCTTTGCGTAGGGGCACCAACGAGGATTAGTCGGGACCTTGCGTGGTTCCAGATACCTCGGTAAAAATACCGGTGTCATCCACAAGAGTTTGCATCTATACCTTGCTCTTTACCTTCCGCATTTATATTAAGTATTTAAGTTTCAATCTTTTCTTTCTAATTAGATTATTTAGATTGAAACTTAGCCTTTGCAGTACAGATAGCAACACTTAGACAAAACCTAGTTTGCATATTTTAGATTGTTTATTTGCATAGGTTTTGCTCTAGGGATTTATTTGTTGCCTATTTTAGAGAAAGTTTTAGAAGTCCTAATTCACCCTCCTCTTAGGCGTCACTGTTTTCTACAATTGGTATCAGAGCCTGGTTTGACTTATTTGAAACGCTTTAGCCTCACCACTAAAAAAGCCGACGCTTTTTAGAGAAAGGGGAGGGATACCCATAGGCCACCACACTTCAACGACACTAACTTCCCATACTATAGTGCTAGAATGGCTTGTTACCTAGAGGTCGTTGATCTATGTGTTTGGAGAGTCACTAATGACGGGATGAAACCACATATGAATCCAGAGAAACCCACCACGAGTGAGGAAAAGGAAATTCATTTAAATGCTAGAGCCAAAAAATGCTTGTATGAATCTCTTAGCATGGACATTTTTAATCAAGTTTTTACATTAAAAACTGCTAATGAGATTTGGCTAAAATTGCATGAGCTCCATGACGGCACATCCAATGTCCGTGAGCAAAAACATTACCTAGTCTTAAATGAGTATAATTCTTTTTGCAATGAAGGATAATGAGCTAGTTAGAGATATGTATTCTCGTTTGAATCTAATCATCAATGAGCTCAACTCTATTGGCATTAATAAGCTAGGTGATGCGGACATTGTGAGGAAGATTATCTCCCTACTACCACAACAAAGATATGGGAGCATCATCACCATTCTTTACAACATGGAGGACTTGAGTCACTCGACCACTATGATTGGGAAAATTGCAACATTTGAGATGTCGCAAAAAATGGATCGACAAGAGGAGCCAACTTCTTCAAGGCCATATGCTTTTGCATGTGATGAAAAGAGTAAAGGAAAGAAGAAGGCTCTAGCTCTAAGTTCCTCAAGTGATGAAGAGGAAGAGGAAGAAAGTGATGATGAAGAAGATAATCAACCACCAACATCATCCTCCGAGGATGAAGAAACAATCTGACGCATCGGAAAGGTAATGAGGATGATCCGCAAGATTAATCTAATGGGTGTGCCCCTGCAGGTCGAGGATCTTCTCTTTAACATTGATAGGAAAAAGCAAAGAAAGAGAGGATGCTTCGCATGCGGGGAGAAGGGCCACTTCAGGGACAACTGTCCAAATATGGTCGAACCCACAAAGAGGAGGAGCAAAGGCAAGGCACTTATAAGTGTCAAAACTTGGGATTACTCTTCAAGCGAAGATGAATCCCCAAGGATGCGCACCCACCGATCCTCATCACGCTCATCACGGTCATCACGCAAGTGCCTTATGGCAAGAGGTAAAATGAGTATTCCATCCTCTAGTGATGATAGCAGTAGCGATGATGAAGGTGAGAGAACACCCTCCGTAGTTGAGCTTGAGGAAGCCGTAAAATTCTTTTAGGATGTATGCACTAAACAAAAAGCTCAACTTAAAACTTTGAAAAATAAGTTGATTAGCTCTCAAAATGATTATAAATGTTTGCTAGAAAAGTTTGAAACATTTGCAAATTTAAATTGTTAGCTATCAACCAAAATTGAGCAATTAGAGTCTAGTGCTCCATCCTTAGCTACCGATGATGGCCTGGTTAAAAAGAATGAAAAACTTAAGGCTAAGTTAGCTAGCTCTCAAGAAGCCATTGAAATTTTGCTAGGGAAAATGGAAATTCTTAGCATACATAATAATGATCTAACTACTAAGCTAGAAAACATTGGTAGCACCCTAGGAGTATCTTTGGTTGAAATACCGGAAATTATTAAGAAAGATGCTTCTACTTCTTGCTTTGATTTAGTTGATAATTCTAACCCCTGCAATCAAGTTCTTGTTAAGAATGTTGTTATAGAAACATGTTCGGATGAGATTGCAATGGAGAATGAGCAATTAAAGCAAGAGGTGGCTCGCCTTGGCAAGGCTTTGTATGACAAGAAAGGCAAAGCCAAACAAATCCAACCTCCTCAGGATAACACCACTGCAAGAGTGAACAAGCATGTGGAGGGAGAAATTGTGATTTGTAGGCTTTGTCACAAGAAAGGCCACAAGTATTACCAATGCAAGGCGAAGACCAGGGATAAGCAAAAGCCAACAAGCAAAATCTCCAACACCTACATCAATAAGATGAACAAAAAGGTTGCTACACCATATTTGATCAAGAAGAAAAAGAATGGAAAGGTGATAGTAATCAAGGCTAACAAGCAAGCCAACGAAGGAAAAGGTGGCCAAATGCATCTGGGTGCCAAAGTGATTATCTCAACCATGAAAAGCACCAAGAAAGTTTGGATCCCAAGAGGGAAGTAAGAAGTCCAAAGGACAATTGGGAATTTGGAGACTTGGCAAATTTGGGATGTATATCATGGGATGTATCATATTGGATCAAGTTTATTGCCAAGTGGGTTAGTGTATACTTTGGACCCAAATTCCCGACCCATGACTAAGATAACTAGGTTTATTGAATTTCCTTTTTTAGATATGTGTATCTATTTTCTTGTATCTAGTTTTTACCTTAAATGCCTAGTTTTGCATGTTATATTTTCTTTTGATATTAACTGCATGCATAATAGGTCAATCATATGGTAGGATTGCTCGTTTTAAATTCATACTCTTGAGCAAGCCTACATGGTTTAAAGAGTCTAGTTAAGCACGACACATAGCTTACTCAACATTCCTAAGAAAATGATACATCAATTGGTATTTTCATATACTACAATTGATATACTATGAGAGGTATAGTACTTCAATTGCTATCACTTAACTTATATATGCAAAAGCTCGGATTATAGATAATCAACCCTTCTTGTGCATGTCTCCTACGAGTATTCAAAACTTGTATGCACATTTTTAGGGGGAGATTACTCTATAATCTAAGTCTTTGATACTAATACCTATTTTCAAGTCTATTATATGTAGCGGTCTCATTGAAGGAAAATGGAGTCCCCGGAGAAAGACAATAAGCTTCCACTGCAAATCTACAAGTATTCTTATGTCTCACAAGTCTACAATTGGTTTACAATTGGTAACCTTGAGACTACATTTGGTATCATTTAGATGTCTTCTCTAATATTGGAATAGACTATATTTTACATCCTATACTTCCCATGTTGCTATAAATACATATGCTATCAAATTATATCTGTTACCTATGCATAAGGGAAGTTAGTCTATTAAAATCATGTCTTGTTCCTCTATTTCTCACATGCTTTTTCCTAACTAGAAGATCTCTGTCAGGGGAGTATTTCTTTGTCTCTAAAGGGGGAGAAATTTCTTCCAAAAGGAGAACACCCGTTTAGGGGGAGTAATCTTTTAAGTGCTTAAATTGATAAATCTTTTAAGAGAGCAAGTCTTATTCGCTTCCTATATGCTTTTAATGTCTTCCTTTTCGGTGGTTGATGCCAAAGGGGCAGAAGTGTTAGGGACCAAAGCAATGAAAACTGTATCCAACACCACCAAATTAAAATTTTTAAATCTTTGATCCTTCAAGTGGTTTTGGTTATTTGGTTTAAAATAAGAAGTAAGTGAATTATGGAGTTAGGGGGAGGCTTAAGTCCATAATCTCACTTTAAGGGGACACTCATACATCCTAGCAAGTAGATTGCATATTTTCATTCAAATGTTTGTTATATTTGCTTGCTTTGGTTGTGTTGTCATCAAACAACAAAAAGGTGGAGTTTGTAAGGAAAATGGACCCCGGGCCATTTGGTGTTTGATGACCTGTGGAATGTGTTTGCTAGTGTTTATGTTTATAGTTCACAGGATGCGAAGAGGATTGGACTAAGACACTGAGGATGCAACACCTCACAAGAAGACATAAAAAGAGCTTAGAAGTCCAATACTCAAGAACAAAAGAAGCCCAAAAGAAACAACGAAGAAATCCATGAAGTGGGCAGTTAGCCATCGCACTGGTGGTGCACCGGATAGTGAACAGTACATGTCCGGTGTGCACCGGACTGTCCAGTGGGACACCCGGACAGTCTGCATAGAGAGGCCCACAACGGGCACTCTTGGACTGTAGCACCGGACTGTCCAGTGTGCACCGGACTGTCTGGGTAACGGTCAGATCCAATGGTCGACTGCTATAGACCCCAACAGTTGGCTGACGTGGTAGGGCACCAGATAGGGAACAATGCTTGTCCGGTCTGCACCGGACTGTCCAGTGCGCCCGTCGACAGAAAGCTAATGCTTTTGTCTAACGTCTATAATTGTGGGGGAGGCTATAAATACCCCCCAACCGTCCATTCCAAGGTGTGGGAGCCCAAGCAACATACCAAGGCATATTGTTGACATTTTCAAGTGCTCATACACCCAAGTGCTTAATAGAAGCACTCGATGATTAGCGTAGGTGCTTTGCGAAGTGCTTAGGTTAGTTAGACCACTTATGCGCTTGCTCTAGGTGAAACCTAGTTAGTTGAGTGAGTTTAAAAAAACCACACAACCCCTCGGCTCTTGCGTAAGCCATTGTAATTGTACCGAGTGGGGCGAGAGTCCTATGAGACTGTGACAACTGAGTTTGTGTCACGACCGCCACCGTGTACTGGAGCGAACGAGGCCCACGGCGTTTTCAGCCAGAAGCTCGATAGTGGAGACGGCGAGGAGCGTCTGAGAGGAGCCGGAAGCGGAGCACTACTTGCACATGGAGAAGGACCGTGGCTCTCTACGGAGTTACTCGACCGTGGTGCTTGGCCCTCACGTGGGCTTCCCTTTGTACAGGGGCACCAACGAGGATTAGTCGAGACCTTGCGTGGTTCCGGATACCTCGATCAAAATACCAGCGTCATCCACGAGAGTTTGCATCTCTACCTTGTTCTTTACCTTCCGCATTTATATTAAGTATTTAACTTTCAATTTTGTCTTTCTAATTAAATTATTTAGATTGAAACTTAGCCTTTGCGGTAAAGATAGCAACACTTAGACAAAACCTAGTTTGCACATTTTAGATTGTTTATTTGCATAGGTTTTGCTCTAGGGATTTATTTGTGGCCTAGTTTAGAGAAAGTTTTAGATGTCCTAGTTCACCCCTCCCCCCTCTTAGACGTCACTGTTTTCTATAGGTAGAACACAATTTTTTTAAACAGAAGATATATTAAGGCTTTTCAAGAACCATACAACGAGTTGAAGCAAAGTCTTGAAAGAGCACCTTATGGTTGCTATTTTACAAGAAAACACACAACCAATAAAAATAGACTCCAAACACACTCTAGTGACCCTCAATCCTAAGACTAGACTATCACCCATGTTTCTAGGAGAAAACATCCATAACCACTCGCATTAAGAGATATGATGCCTCCATAGCAAGATCCTATGAATCCGATTGCTGGAGGATAACCCATGAATGCATCAAATAGACTGCTGCAAAGATAACCTGCAATGGAGAATAATAGTTTTTCTCAAAAACTAAATCATTTCTACATAACCATATAGATCAACACAAAGTTGTCGTTCCAAGAAGAGCGATAGATTTCCAAGTGTTATGTGTTCCATGCAACCATGATCCGAACAAATGCAAAGCATTATTTGGTTTGGGAATATTTGAAGAACAATGAAAGAATGACCAAGTGGCACTAGCAAAATGGCACTCAAAGAAGAGGTGCGAGATGGTCAAATCCTTGTGACAAAAACACATGATGTATTGCCTTTCAAATTGCATTTAAATTGTTTTTGTGAGTAGGACACCCTTGTGAAGGTACCAAAGAAATACCTTAATTTTTGGCGATGCCTTAATCTTCCACAATGGTTTATTTGAATTCATAACCTCCACCCACATGAGAGCTTGATAAAGCGATTTCACCGAGAACATGATATTACCTGTTGGGGGCCTTCGTCTACCGAAGGTCCTAAAAAACACGACTAACATGTTCTCCAAGTATAATATATGTACAGGAACCTTCAGACATGGGATGGAGTTGTACATGATATGGAAAAGCGCGGATCGGGAGAAGGTTGAACCAGTTCCGAAGCTACCCGGGGAAAGGCTTCGGCTTAGCGGTGGAAAATGAAACCGACTTAAAGGGGAAAAGGCTGTCTAGTCCTCGATAGGTTATCCTTAAGACAATAGTAAATGTCAAGGGTATGAATGTAATTTTACACGGGCTGCGTCCTGTGCCTATAAATAGATGAATAGTAGCACCGTATTGTTCACGCTGACTTGTATTTTGCTCACGCGTCACACCTGAATCTCAACCTTCTGTCAAGCCGAAGGTATAAATGTAACTCGATATTGTTCATATTTATTCATGATAATACAATAAAAATGCTCTGATAATATGATATGATTATTCATGTTATTTTCCATGTTTCATATGCTTCTATTTTCATTATTATATGCTGAGATGATGAAGGTATGCCCTTCATGACCTTCGTCTGAAGATCATTATACCATAAGGGAGATAATGTTTCGAAGGACGAAGGTCTTTTACCATTAACATTTGTGTTGCCTTGTTCTTAATTGATAGCATTTGAGAACAAGTCCCCAACATTGGTGCCCACCTCCGGTGAACTCATTTGACCACTTTCGGCAAGCTCTGACCTTCGTCATGCCGCCGAAGAAGTCTTCAGGGCTAGGGGCTGCACTATAGCCACTGGACGTCAACCAAGACTCATTGCGTGAAGCTAGAAGCCAGAAAAGGAAGGCTACTAGTCCGACACCTCAAGAGGAAGAGTTCGACCAAGAGATCAGGGATCTCGAAGCCATTCATCAACAGGTCCAGAGGAAAAAGGAGAAGATGCTTCGTCTCGCTGATCTTCAGAAGAAGATCGATGAGGCCGCTGAAGGAATGCGTCATCTCACTCAAGATGGCCAGGACTGAAGGCCTCAGCACAGGGAGCTTCGTCAAGATGGCTCATTCAACGAAGATGAATGGTACGATGACTTTCATCATGGTAACTTTACTTTTGATGATGCTTCTCCCCTGACAGCAGAGTTGTAGGCTATTCCATGGCCACAATCCTACAAGCCACCCCAGTTGCCCATATACGATGGGCACTCGGATCCAAAGTAATTCTCGATGAGCTATGAGGCAACAATATCCTCATATGGAGGCAATGACGATGTCATGGCAAAGTCCTTCGTTATGGTAGTCTGAAGTGTGGCCCAGACATGGTACTCTTCTCTTCGGCCAGGGACAATCACGTCATGGCAGAAGCTTAAAGACATGTTGGTTACCAGTTTTCAAGGGTTTCAGACGAAGCCAATCACTGCTCAGGCCTTGTTCCAGTGCACACCGGACCATGAGGAGTACCTTCAGGCGTATGTCCAAAGGTTCTTGCGTCTGAGAGCACAAGCACCCACAGTGCCCAATGAAATTGTCATTGAGGCCATGATCAAGGGTCTTCGGCCAGGACCTACGACTCAATACTTCGCCAGGAAACCCCCTCAGACTCTGGAGAAGCTGCTTCAGAAAATGGATGAGTACATCCGGGCCGATAATGATTTCCGCCAAAGAAGGGAAGAGACCTATATGTTTTCCGAGATGACTAGGGGCTTCGAAGGACGAATCCACCCTAGGCATGTCAAATCAATCCACAACAGTCAGAATGATGATAGAGGAAGCCAGCTTCAGAGGCCACAACAAAGCTCCCAGTCTTCAGGGCAGCAGCAAAGCTCCTTCAGGCCACCAACTCCAAGGGGCAGAGGTGGCATGGGCTTCGGAGGAAGATATGGGGATCAGCCCAGGAAAATCTATTGCTTGTTCTGTGGTGAAGATAAGGGCCACACTACAAGAACGTGCCAGGTCACCATTCAGAAGCAAAAAGAGATTGTCGAAGCAGAAGCCCGGCAGAACCAGCCAAAGCAGGTTTTACATACCGCTTCGTGCTACTCTCCCGATATACCAGAATACATCGGTAATCAACCTGCAACTTCTGTTGCTTCGGCAAGTCATTCACAAGCTTCCTGGCCTCACCTCCCACCACCACCACCATTGCAACCTACTCATACCCGAAGCCAGCAGCCAGAAGGGCGCCAACACCCCCAACAGCAACGTGACTTCAGGGAGGAGTCCGAAGCTCGTACAGTCAACAACACTGTACCAGAGTCAAAGCACATATATTGAGAAATATCCTACTTTTGAAGCACTTTTATCTTTTATGCCATTTCATTTTCTGTATGAGAAACAAATAATGAAAAGCTTAGTTTCAATTTCCTGTAATAATTCTGCATGCACCAGAATGAAATATATCTTCTTCATAGATTTACGGAGCTCGAAAGATGACTCTTAAGCGAACGAAGTAAATTTCGAAGCTCAAAAGTCGTTCCTAAGGGAATGCAGAGCCAAAATTGACGAAGCTACAAAAAATCGTTCCTAAGTGAGCGCAGTGTAAGTTTTCTGCTCAAAAGTCGTTCCTAAGGTGTTGGGGAATTTTTCTCAAATACTATGAATTAAGAACAAGGCAACACAAAAAGAAGTTAATGGTTAATGCCCTTCGTCCTTCTAAGCATTATTTCCCTTAGGATATAACGATCTCTCGACGAAGGTCATGAAGGACGTACCTTCATCATCGCAGTTTATGTTAATGAAAGACAAAGCATATGAAACATGAGAAATAACATGAATAATCATATGACATTATTAATATATCTTTATTATATCACCATGGATGAATAAGAACAATATTGAATTACATTTGTACCTTTGGCTTGAAAAAAGGCAAAAAATCCTAGCGTGACGCACGAGCGAATACAAGTCAGCGTGAACAGTACGGGGTACTGTTCATCTATTTATAGGCACAGGGTGCAGCCTATGTAAAATTACATTCGTGCCCTTTATGTTTACTATTGACTTAAGGACAATCTATCGAGTACTAGATAGCCTTTTCCTCCTTAAGTCGGTTCCTTTTTCTGCTACTGAGCCGAAGCTTCCTTGCGAGTAGCTTCGTATCTGGTTCAACCTTCGTCCAACCATGCTCCTTATATTGTGTACAGCTTCATTCCGAGTCCGAAGGTTCCTGTACATATATTACACTTGGGAAACTGTCACACCCGGATTTCGGGGCACCAAGACCCGGGCGCGAACATAATCACCAGGTGTGCTGGGACCAAGTCTCACACATATGATGATTCATGGCACAGGATCGAATGTCACATCTTTACTGTATAATAGGAGTTCTATACAAATTAAATAAATAATTACATTATAAGGAGACAACGGTCCAGCAACCCATAGTTGAGTGGGAGACGACGGCCTAGACCTCTCACGAACACATCGCAGCATCCTCCAAGCCTTATCCTGTGGTACCTGTTCTTGACCTATGGGGGGGGGTGTGAGACAGCAAGAGTGAGCTCACATACGTTCATCGCTCAACAAGTTGTGGGGAATAATGTGCATGAACTCGCCAAAGGTGGGAGCTCACGTGAAGTGTAAGGCTTACCAAAGAGGATGGTTAGAGCTGAGCATTGCTTTTAAAGTTGGTCAAAATTTTATTAGCAATTACTAAGTATAAGTAAATACCAACCCAATTAAGTAGTAGAACAAAAGTAACAACATCACCTGCGATGCAATGCATATGACAAATTGAATTTAGTTCCATAATTTAATCATCAGAGAGTCCTGAGCTGCTCATGACCGTGAGCTCGGCTAGTATACCAGTTTTACACTCTGCAGAGGTGGTACCCTTTACCCACAAGTCATGTTACCCATCTGCCAAGGGATCGCGACTTCCCATACAACTCTACCGAGGAGGCGAGGCAGGGTAACACTACGAGGCCTTTACAAAGTTCCACTAGCTTCAAAAACCCGCTACAGTTTATAGGAAGCTCCAATGCAGGGTTCTTGCCTGACCGCCATCGCAGCAAAATCAACCAAGCACCTCCCTACACTGACCACTCCCCTACTGCCCTTGCCCCTTTCGGGTAAGGTAGTCCTCCACTAGCTTTCCTAATTAATCAGCCAAGGGCGTCCATAAACCCTTGTGGTGGCACGTGTTTCTCAAGTTAAGCTCTATGTTCCAATTAACATTAATGATCTTGACATGAACATAAATAGAATAACAAAGTAACTGGAAAATAGATATGATAAATAATTATCCCAAATCCATGTAAAGCAATAGCAAACTACCCAAGTGATTCAGGGGTAAACAAGGTAATGAGATAAACAATCTAGGGTAACCTATTGGGTCCCATCAAAATTAACCTATGCATGAATAAATGATATTAAAGAACATTATTGGGTAAAAAGTGGTCAAGGGCACAACTTGCCTGGCACTTGAGATTCCAGTTAACAGGGTGATTCTTCGGATTCCTCGTGACCTCACCGCTAGTCGTAGCAATACAAACAAACAGTGTATAGACAAAATTAACATCACACCAAACATAAGAACAAACTGCGTAATCATAATCTATGCGAGGCTACGAGATCGTAGGTTCGAGAACTACTAAAATTGGAGTTACGGTTATAAAGTTGTAATTTTTGGAAGACCTACGTGATTAAGTAATTAACACTAGGTCTTGTTTTGATTCTATAAAGATAATCCAAAGAAATAATTATTTCAACTTTAATCTTACTTATAACTTGGCTGGATATCTTATTTTAATCAGATTGCAAATATAGGCAGGTTAGCTTTGAGTAGAAGAGTCACTCTAGTAAACATAGGTTAAATAAATATCTAACTATAAAAGTATGAGATATGGTATAATCAATGTTGTTAATGCGTAGTAAATATTTATACGAATCTAACGCAACTTGAACAGATCAATTCGGAGTTAAAACAAAGGAGTTATGAATTTTACAAGTTATTGGAATTATTTTTATACTAATAATCATTATCTCGAAATTGTTTTAGTTAATTCAATGAACTGTGGACAGCGGACAATATTTTGAAGTCCCCCAGGGTGCTCTGTGCAAGTTATATGACCTTATTATAATGCTTTTAATCCCATATTGGATGGCGGGTTGGTTTTACAAAAACTGAGGGGTTCTTTTGTAAGTTATCCTGGTGAAGGGGGGTATGGCTGTTTGTGAGCCACAAGATTAGATTTGGATGGCCCAGATCGATCCCGAGCCCATAACCTGTGCAGACCGCACGATTGAAGATTAATGGCCCGTGATGTACCCCCCGCTAGAGACTCCATCCAAGCGTTCGATCCTTACGGACGGACAGGATTCAATTACGCCACGGGGTCAATCCTGGCCGCCCAATCCAACCGATGGTCCAGATTCACTTACTCGAAGCGGTACGCATACTGTCTTAATCGTGACCGTTGGTTACGATCCAACGACCGACGCTGATCCCCTATCTCATGTCGCAGACACCGGCGGTGGCGTTCACCAGGGCCGGCGGCGCCATGGCTGATGAGCAGGCACCAAGGTTCCAGTGTTCGATTCCTAGTGGATCCTAGAGCAAAACGTCATGATGACCATAGGGAAGTGCGAGCGAGGCCTCACCGATGAAGAAGGCGGGAACAGGGCCAGCCATGGCGCAGGGCGGACCGGCGGCAGAGATTCATCAACGGCGAGAAATTCACAGTGCCCCATGGCTTGGAACACGGTGAGCCGATGGAAGAGGGGCGGGTGCGGATCCGTTCTTATGCACCGAGGTTAGGAAGTCCGCGCGGGGATCATGCCATGGTTCACGGAGCTCGGAGTTCACGGCACGCTGAGCGGAGGTGTTGGGGCGAAGGCAAAGATGCCACCCTTCGCTCAAGGCCTTCGCTGCAGCCGCTGGTCCGACAGAGACAAAGCGGGCAGGGACACCCTTCGCAGGACTCGGCACTTTGACGAAGGCCTGCGGCGACGTCCTCCCACGGCGTGTCCTCGTTCAGTCCCAAGGCCCACGTGTGATCTGGCCCATTGTAACGGGCCCCGTGTGGCCGCCTCTGTACTACGGGCCTAACTTGTAAAGGGATACTTGTAATTACAGTTTGTAACCCTGCTTTATGGGAATATTCTGGGGATAAAATAGGTGTATGAGGGCACATGCGTCCTTAACACAAGACGCTGGGCACTCAGATACCTATAAATACCCCCGCACAGTGCCCGTGAGAGGCTAGATTAACAGAGCTATTGCCCCCGTGCACGTAACCCTGTTGTCACCACTGTTCACCCTTGTTGGCCTTCTTGCTGCTGAGAGCAAGTTCCAACATTTGGCGCTGGGCACTCAGATACCTATAAATACCCCCGCACAGTGCCCGTGAGAGGCTAGATTAACAGAGCTATTGCCCCCGTGCACGTAACCCTGTTGTCACCACTGTTCACCCTTGTTGGCCTTCTTGCTGCTGAGAGCAAGTTCCGACATTTGGCGCCCACCGTTCGTGCTACGACAAAACCACCCGCGATGGCACCCAAGAGAGCTAACCCCAAGGCTGACGAGGCTGCGAAGGCAGCACTGCTGGCCGCAAGAAAGGGCAAGGCCCTCGCCCTCACCCAATCCACCCACCAAGAGCCCACCGAAGACAACATTCCCCGCACCTGCGAAGACGACACCTTCCGCACCTGCGGGCCCGAAGAACAATCGCGGCCGCCCCCAGGCTTCGCCCCAGTGGAGGGCGCGGATCTCACCGAGGATGGCGAGGTCCTCGGCGTCTCAACAGAAGAGCAGTTACAGCTGCGCGCCCTGCGCCTCAAGAACCGCAATCTCCAGAGGCAAAAGGAGATACTGGAAGCCAAGCGCCAACGTGTGTCCGCACTAGCCAAGGTGCGGCAGATGATACGCGACGAGGAGCAGAAGGCCCAAGACCTCGAGCGCGAGATCGCGCTGATGCAGCGCGAAGGCCACCTCGGTCTACAGCAAGAGCCACCCCTCCAGCAGCGCGCGCAACCGGAGGACACGCGCGAAGGCCATCTCGGCCTGCAGCATGGCCCACCCCTGCAACACCGGCCGCAGCCGGAGAACCCGCGTTTCCCCCAACATGATTACGCCTTCCAGCACGGCGCACCATTCCAAGGGGTCAACTACCTCGATGAGCGAAGTCCCCTGGCGCCACACCTGCAAGTGACGCCGTGGCCAGCTAACTTCCGAGCAGGGGCATATCCCAAGTACAACGGCAGCACCGATCCGGCGCAATACATAATGAGTTATCAAGTCGCCGTTGCATCTGTCGGAGGGGACGACGCCACAATGGCGAAGTCTTTCATCATCGCCCTAGAGGGCCCAGCACTCACCTGGTTCACCAGATTGCCTCCGCTGTCCATTGATTCGTGGAGAAGTCTCAGGGACAAGTTCCTTCTCAACTTCCAAGGGTACCGCCCAGACACCGACGCTTTGGCCGAGCTCTCGCTTTGCAAACAGCTGGAAAAGGAGACTCTGCGGGAGTATTACCGCAAATTCCTAACGCTCAAGTCACAGCTGCCCTCCGTCGATGATCAGATCGCCATCCACTACGCCATCAGTGGCCTGCGGGCCGGCGTCCTCTACAGCCACTGTATAAGAGATCCACCCAAGAACCTTCAGGAGCTATATCAGCTCTTCGAAAAATATGCCAAATCCAAAGAGCTCCACCAGCGCAAGGTCGAGTCACAACGCAAACCCAAAGATGCCCCGCAGTCCAGCCGCACGTGGACAAGGACTCCGCAGCCAGACTCCGGTCGAGAGGGCCGCAGTCAGCAGCAAGTGCACAACATCGCAAACCAGCAGCCTGCTACTGACCCCCCTCGTCGCCAGGAATATCCCCCCCAAGGCCGCGGGAACGGAACTCGTGGCAGGGGCCGAGGGCGCGCGCAGCCGCCGCGCCGGTTCTACTGCCTTTTCCACGGCGAAGACTGCGCCCACCAAACCAAAGACTGCCCCGAGACGAAGGCCACCAGAGACAGAATGGCGCGGGCGCAGCCAGCCGACAATCCCAGAATTGTCGCGCATAATTACCAGCCACCCCCTCCACCATACATCCACGCTCCCGCTCCGCATCCACCGCACCACGCTTACCAACACCATCAGGAAGTACAAATCGTACCTCCTCCACCCCCACCACCACACCAGCAACACCAAAACATCCCCCATGCCCCAAAGCAGGAAGACTTCGCCGATCAACCATATCGCGGAGTCATTCACATGATAACAGGGGGGTCTAGCACCGACTTCGACACCAAGCGGCAGAAGCGGGACCACTACCGCAGCATCAACCATGTCGCCGTCACTGGCCCAGTCGTGCAGACGAAGTGGTCCCACATACCGCTAACCTTCGACGCACGAGACGTCGACCTGCGCAGCGCCCCCCACATCGACGCTATGGTAATCAATTGCAGCGTGGCAGGCTGGGACTTACACAAAGTCCTAGTCGACAACGGCAGTCAGGCAGACATCATCTTCCTCCACGCCTTCGACCGCATGGGTATAAGCCACAGCTTGCTGAAGCCTTCGGACAACCCGTTGTATGGTTTCGGCGGCAAGGGCACCTTTCCAGTTGGCAAGATAGAGTTGCCCCTCTCCTTCGGTGTAGCGCCCAATGCCCGAAGTGAGCAAGTAACCTTCGACATTGTCGACATGGTATATCCATACAACGCCATCATGGGCCGGGGCTCCATCAATAAATTCGAGGCAGCCATCCACGGGTTGTACCTATGTATGAAGATACCAGGTCCGCTTGGCGCCATCACAATCTACGGCAACCAGCAGACGGCGCGCAACATAGAGCGGGACTTCGTGCCCGGTCAGCGGAACATACACTGTCTCACGACCCAGCGCGAGGTCCCCGCGCCGGCCAGCCCAACCGACAAGCAGCACGACAAGGCACAGTTGCAGTGCCAGGACGGGACCAAGACCGTCCCCCTCGATCAGGCCACGCCCAAGCAGACAGTCACTATCAGCGAAGACCTCACCTCACTCGAAGAAGAGCAACTTCTCTGCTGCCTGGCCAAGAATAAAGATGTCTTCGCCTGGTCCGCCCTCGACCTGGTCGGAGTCAGCCGATCCATAATCGAACACAGCTTAGGCATTGACCCTTCGGTGCGACCCAAAAAGCAGAAGCTTCGCAAAATGTCAGACGAAAAGACAGAGGCCGCCAAGGCGGAGGTACACCGCCTCCTGGAGGCTAAATTCATCGAGCCAGTGGCTTACCCCACGTGGCTCTCCAATGTTGTGATGGTGCAGAAAAAAAGCGGGAAATGGCGAATGTGCATAGACTTCACCAGTCTCAATAAGTCCTGCCCAAAGGACAATTTCCCGTTGCCGCGGATCGACAAAATAGTCGATAGCGCGGCCGGATGCGAGGTCATGTCCCTCCTCGACTGCTTCTCCGACTATCACCAGATATACATGAAGGAGGAAGACAAGGCTAGCACCAGCTTTATAACACCCTTCGGCACTTATTGCTTTGTCAGAATGCCGGAGGGTCTCAAGAATGCCGGGTCCACCTTCTCCAGACTCACCAAAACAGTGCTCGAGGGGCAGGTCGGCAGAAATATATTTACATATGTGGACGACATCGTCGTCGCCAGCAAGAATAAGGAGGACCATCTCGCCGACCTGGCAGAGACATTCGCGAACATGCGAGATGCACGACTCCGCCTAAACCCGGAAAAGTGCGTTTTCGGTGTTCGCCAGGGCAAGATATTGGGCTACCTGGTGTCCTGCCGCGGCATCGAGGCCAACCCAACCAAGATCCAGGCCATCGTCGATATGTCACCTCCGCAGTCCGCCAGGGACGTCCAGCGCCTGACAGGCAGGATGGCCGCTCTCAACAGATTCATCTCTAGGTCCGCCGAGCGAAGTCTCCCCTTCCTCAAAACACTCCGCGGCGCGAAGGACTTCGCTTGGGGACCGGAGCAGGCAGCGGCCTTCGCCTCACTAAAACAGTACCTGTCGGAGCTGGCCACCCTCACAAGCCCCGACTCCTCGCTCCCCTTATTGCTCTATGTCGCGGCTTCGCCACACGCGGTCAGCGCGGCACTGGTACAGGAGCAGACAGTCGAGGGCGCAGTCAGACAGTGCCCTGTCTACTATGTCTCCGAAGTCCTGACACCGTCCAAATGCAACATGACAGAGCTGGAGAAGATTGCCTACGCAGTTGTTATGTCCTCGCGCAAGCTGCGTCATTATTTTGAAGCATTCAAGGTCCGAGTCACCTCAGACAGGGGGCTCGGCGAACTATTCAGAAACCCGGAGGCATCAGTGAGGATTGCCAAGTGGGCAGCCGAACTCTCCGGCTACCACATCAGCTTCGAGCCCAGGACAGCTATCAAGTCGCAAGTCCTGGCAGACTTCGTCGTCGACTGGACTGGGCCAGTAACACAGCCGGACCCATCCACAGAAAAGGTCTGGACTATCCATTGCGACGGTGCATGGTGTCATGCGGGGGCAGGCGTCGCTGCAGTCGTCACCTCACCAGCCGGTGTCAAACATAGATATGCAGCACGCCTCAGCTTCGCTCTGGAATCCGACAAATGTACAAACAACATAGCAGAGTATGAAGCAGTTATCCTCGGCCTCCGCAAACTAAGGGCCCTCGGAGTCACCACATGTATCATCAAAACAGACTCCAAGATAGTTGCCGGCCAGGTCGAAAAAGACTATGCAGCAAAAGACCCCGCGCTCATGCAATACCTCGCGGCTATCCGAAGTCTCGAGAGACAGTTCAAGGGATTCACCCTGCATCATGTGGATAGGGCTAAGAACGAGGAGGCCGATGCCTTAGCCAAGGCCGCCGCCAGGGGCGAGCCCCTGCCCTCCGACGTGTTTTTCCACACCATCGGCACTCCAGCTGTCCGGAGCCCCGAAGGGCTCCAGATAACTAATGATAGCGAAGGCCACCGTATAGTCAACCTAATCATGACAGAAGACTGGAGGGCACCAATAACCCTGTTCCTACAGGGGTACTATCATCCAGCCGACGTCAGTGAGGCAAAGCGCCTCAGACATCGAAGCCGGGACTTCGCTCTGATCGAGGGCCAACTATACAAGAAAGGGGTCAGTCAGCCAATGCTCAAATGCGTCACCGAAACCGAAGGCATGCAGATCCTACGCGAAGTCCACAGTGGCACGTGCGGCTCGCACGCAGGGCCAAGGGCCCTGGCTGCCAAGGTGATCCGACAAGGGTTTTACTGGCCCGCAATGATCTGCGCCGCAAATCGGGTCACGAGGTCCTGCGAAGCCTGCCAGAAGTTCTCCCCTCGGTCAGGCAACCCCTCGCAATATACAAAGCTGATTGCCCATACATGGCCTCTCCAGCGCTGGGGCCTGGACATCGTCGGGCCCCTGACCACCGCTCAGGGGAACCTTAAGTTCGCCTTCGTAGCTGTCGAATACTTCACCAAATGGATTGAAGCGAGGGCTGTTTCCACAATCACATCAAAGACTGCCCAAAAATTCTTCTGGCAGAACATCGTTTGCCGCTTCGGAGTACCGTCCGAGCTAACAGTTGACAACGGCAAGCAGTTCGACAGCCAAGATTTCAAGGATTTTTGTTTCTCCATCGGCACCAAGCTTGCCTTCGCTTCAGTCTATCATCCGCAGTCCAACGGGGTCGTGGAGCGCGCCAATGGGAAAATATTCACAGCTGTCAAGAAGATGCTCCTCGATGAAAAAAAAGGCAGATGGACCGACTTGTTACCGGAGGCAGTCTGGGCGCTAAACACAACCGAATGCAGGGCGACCGGGTTCCCTCCTTTCCGCCTTCTATACGGATCGGAGGCAATGACCCCGCAAGAAATAAAGCATGGGTCTCCGCGCATAGCTCCGTCAGCCGCCCCTGACGTGGATGAGCCAACCTCCAAAGATCTCATTGACGGAGACCGGGTCTTCGCCCTGCAGGCCTTAAACAAATACCAAGCCCAGACCAAAGCATGGCGCGACCGCGCAGTCATCCCAAGGGAGTTCAGCGCGGGGGACCTCGTACTCATCCGAACAGCTCGGACGGAGTCCAAGGGCAAGTTGGAGCCCAAGTGGGAGGGCCCCTTCATAGTCAAAACAAAAGCCTCCCCAAGCGCTTACAGGCTCACAACGCCAAATGGCGAGGACCTGGAGCACTCCTGGAACATCGACAACCTTCGTAAATTTTTTGTTTAAATACTTAGGGCTGAGTTCGCCCTTGTAATTCACCACAAAACAATCTTGTACCGGCCCGCACTCTTTTCCTCCCAGGGGGTGAGGTTTTTAACGAGGCGGAGCCATGTAATATATGTGCGAAAAATCCCCCGCAAAAGCATGTGTCGAAAAGAGACCGCAACAACGGTCTTCGGCATTCGACCAATTCGAAGTCACCGCGAGGCTAAGCGCTAGCCACCCTCGCGTGCGACCAATCCGCGCAGAAGTCGCCTAAGGGTGCAGCCGGACTTAGCACAACAAGTGCGCAAAAGCCGTAGTCTATCGCGAAGACTATCCGCGCAGAAGTCGCCTAAGGGTGCAGCCGGACTAAGCACAACAAGTGCGCAAAAGCCGTAGTCTATCGCAAAGACTATCCGCGCAGAAGTCGCCTAAGGGTGCAGCCGGACTAAGCACAACAAGTGCGCAAAAATCTGAAGTCTATCGCGAAGACTATCCGCGCAGAAGTCGCCTAAGGGTGCAGCCGGACTAAGCACAACAAGTGCGCAAAAATCCGAAGTCTATCGCGAAGACTATCCGCGCAGAAGTCGCCTAAGGGTGCAGCCGGACTAAGCACAACAAGTGCGCAAAAATCCGAAGTCTATCGCGAAGACCATCCGCGCAGAAGTCGCCTAAAGGTGCAGCCGGACTAAGTACAAGCGCGCAAAAATCCGAAGCCTATCGCAAAGACTTCGCGCAAGAGCCGCCTAAGGGCGCAGCCGACCCAGTACAACAAAAGCAGAAACGACACCAAGACCAATTATAATCATACTGGCACAGCACAATCAATCACACCAGACAAAGTACACAGCGCCCTCGCAGGCACAGGCACGCGAGGGCACACAACTCTATTTTACAAGCCCTTACACATACACAAGCGAGGGCACCACGCCCTACATCGGCTCAACCTTAGGAATAATCCCCATCTCTCTATAATTAAACAACATTATCCTAAGCTCCTCACCCGCAAAAAGGCTTCGCAGCTCCCCTTCCCCTACACCCGCGGCGGCCGGCAAAGACAGCAGCTCCTGCCGACCAGCCCTACTAACGCGAAACCGGGCCCCTTCCTCCGCACTAATCCTACGCTTTGCAACCGCCCTTCGTCGTCGATGCCCGGTGCTAGGACCGGGCACGTCTGGCGCGTCCGCAGCGTGTGGCGCAGCCTCCGCCGCAGCCACGTCCAAGGCCGCAAAATAATCCAAGTCCTCCTCCGAAGACTCCTCAGTCCACTCAACCGAGCTCCCAGAGTCAGTAAAATCAAAAAACTCAGAAACAGACCCACCATATTCATTTCCATCTTCCGCGGTCGAAGCCGCCAAAAACTCAGTAGTAGCGGTTGCGTGCGCAGGCCCAAAATCTTGAACCTGCGCAGCAACCAAAATTCAGTACAACATCCAAAAATTCCTCAACCCTAAACACCACCTATGCCACCTGCGAAGGCCCTGCCGCTGCGGGAGCCTCCGCCGAGGCCTCCGCCGCTGCCTCCGCCCCCACCTCCGCTGGATCTTCAGCGCTCGGCACAGCAGCTGCGGGGGCATCGGGCGCGCCTTCAGCCACCTTTGGGGGAAGGTCTTCGCCGGCCGCAGCAGGTGCAGGGGCGCCTGGTGCATCTTCCGCAGTCTCCGGGGTCGGTCCCGGGGCGACTCCAGTCGCGGCCTCCGCAGGGGTCGTCTCCGGGTCAGGCAGCGCGCTGTTCAGCGCCCTGAAGTCGTCCACCCGCTCGCCGCGCTCCGCCTAAGACAAAACGCACAAAAATTCAGCAAACACACGCACAGACCGCATCCAGCAAACGCCGAGCAAACGACAACGTTACCTGAGCCCTCGCAGCCTCGGCCCGCGCCCGGACCACCTCACAACCGTATGAACCCCACATCCGGTCATAGAGGGCCCCGGCGGATTCCTTCACCACGGGGTCTTCGACCTCAAAGATATCTCGCCCAAAATCCTCATCTGCCTGGTCGAGGGCCTCAAAGTGCCGGCAGCCTTCGCGAGAGAGCGCGTTCATCGCTGCCTCGCAGGTGACCAGGGAGGTGAACGACATCAACCCCGCCAAGACAGTGGGGAGCTCCTGCAGTTCCTCCTGCACCCATTCTAGACAGCGAAGTCCGGCCTCTCGCTCCGGCACCTCGAAGTCACCCGTCCGCACACCCAGCTCGCGATATGCAGTCATGAGCTGCGTGCGCGTCCGTTCGGCCTCCGCTCGCATCGCGGCCTCGGCCCCCTCCGCGCGGCTCTCCAGGGCAGTAAGCCGCCGCTGCAGCTCTCCGGCGAGCTCCTTGGCGATATTGCCTTCCGCCCGCGCCAGCCTGGCCTCCGCCTGAGCAGCCTGCTCTTTGGCGATGGCTTCGTTGGCCTCCCTCCTCTCCCCCGTCAGCTGGCGCCGGAGGTCAGCCTTCTCCTTCTCCAGGGCGGCCACCTTCTCCGCCAGTTTGCGGCACTTGCTGTCGGAGGCCGACTTCTCACGGACAGCATCAACATGTTGCGTCCGGAGTCTCTCGACCTCGGCAGACAAAGCTGCCGTAAGGGCCCCCGACGCGGTGCGGCTGGTGAAGTCAGCCACCTGCAGAACACACGTAAGTCAGCCACCTGCAGGAGGGGGGGCGGAGAGGGCATAGCTCGGTGGACCTGACTCAGCGCCTCCGTCGCTCGACTCAACGCCTCCGTCGCTCCCTTCAGCCGGCGGGTCGCCACGCCCGCCTCGTCCCTGACCAGCGCAAGGGCAGACACCTCGCCTCCGGCGCCAAGGGTCTCTTCCCCCGCCTTCGGCGCTGGCGCAGCCGTCGCGATCGCCGCGCCAGGCACAACTAGAGCAAGCGGGCCCTCGTCCGACCCTGCAACGCGTCAACAAATTAAAAAAAAGTATATATATTTATATAGACTTACCCCCAAGATAATCCTCCACATTAATCTCGGTGCCGAAGTCGGCAACGCGTTTGCCGGGCGGCGGTAACGTTCGGGCCGCCTTCGCAGCCTCCGCCACTCCGCTGACCGACGGCACCACCTTCGTCAGCTTGGGGCCTCCGGCGCCCACCGTCACCTCCGGCGCCTTGCCAGGCGCAGAGGCGCCCACCTTCGCCGGCAGCGGCGGCTTGCCTCCGCCGGAGGCCTCAGCCTTCGCCGTTCCCCGCTGCCTTTTCGGCCGAGCTTCGTGAACCCTCACAGTCGCCTGGCGTTTTCGCGCCGCCCCTTGGCGATCCTTGTCCATCACTGCCCACACAACATGACCGATATTTCGCCCATAAGGAAAAACTCTCCACCGATGAACCATACGAGATGTAAAACAGTCCTGCTCAGCCGCGCAGGGGATAGGAATGTCTTTAGGCCAGCAACCCCCGGTAACCCTCAGCATCCGAGCCGAAGACTCCCGGAGCTCGGGCGAAGACATCCTCTCCCCTGGGGCCGCACACGTCCTCATTAACTCTCTAGCGAAACTATCAGACACCCCAAGTCTTCCCATCGCAGTACCTAATTTTCTCTTTTTCGAGGAGGCGGCGGCCACCAGCGCAGGGTCGCCTCCAGTCTCCACCGCCGGTTTCTTCCCACGGCGGTCCGCTTCGTCTTGACCAGGGTAGCCGTCGTACGGCAGTTGATTTAATTCGAAGACCCTGTTCAAACGTTCATTTGACCCGCGGATGTCAAAGCTGCGCTGGCCTTCCGTCCTCGGCACGTAACGCCCCACGAGCCGCACCGCCAAGTCCTCCGCATCACGCACAAAGGCGGCCGGGTCACGATTTCGCAAATTCAGTGCGAAGGCAGGACTTCGCACCACCCTTCCTCCGTGAAAGGGCATCTGGCGAGGGCATACTTCGCCCAGCGCCCAGCCGTGCGCCAAGGGCCAGACCCCGTACGCCACGAACTCCTCAACTAAATCTCGACCGCTGCTCTGACCGGCGGCGCACCGAAGGGCCCCTTCGTCTGCATCCTCTTCTGCCACTTCAAAAGGCGGATACGCAGAGTAATAGTGAGAGCACATTTCGGACATGGGGAGCCCTTCATGGCCTTCGACAGTAGCCTCAGCAACATAAAACCAAAATTCATTCCAATTGCCCCACTTGTTGCGGGCACACGGGACCAACTCCACTACTGGCATTGTGGTCTTGCCAGTCTTCGGCGTGAATGTGCATGACCCGAACTAGGCAACTCCGTCCTCAACCATCCTTTTCTGCCAATGCAAACAATAATTCTTCGCAAAAACTTCAACTGACGGCTGTCCGCCGTACGAAGTCGTCGCCCAGACATACTTCGCCAGCGCCACTATGGCGTTCGGTGTCAGCTGATGTATTTGAACGCTGAATCTACGCAGGACTTCGCCGACAAACCGGTGCGCAGGCAAGCGGAGTCCGGCGACGAAGAACGCCTCGAAAACAACCAACTCGCCCTCCGGCTCGGGGACTTCCTCCGTCCCCGGAGCACGAGCGACTCCGCCGCCAAAGTAGCCCAACCGCTGCATATCTTCAATACGGGCTGACGTCATCCGTGACACACCAAATTCAACAGAGTCGCCGGCGCGCAACTCCTCCACCATCACGTTACTCAACGTCTCCTCAGACGAGGCGGCGGCCAGCGGCGTGGCGTCGGCGGAAGAAGAAGAGGATGGCATGGCTACGTACCGTCGTCGGCGGCGGGCGGTCTGCTTCACTCGAGCCAGAACGCCGGCGAGCAAAGGGAGCAGCGGAGGAAAAGGAGCAGCAAGACGGCGGGCGGCTAGGGTTTTACGGAGCGCGGAAGGCAGAGTTCAAACAGCGCCGCCCCCGCCCCCTTTTATAGGCAGGGCGCGGCTCTTCGGGAAACCCGCAATCCGACAGGCCGCGACGCTTCGGGAAACCCGCAATCCAACAGTACACCGTCCATCAATGGTCACATCAAAAACCCCCGCGGAACCACTTCGAGCGAGGGCAGCGTCTCCGCCATCTAGCGACGTCTTCGGCACCAGGTGACTTTGTCGAACTGGTCCCTCGGAGGGCAAATGTTGGGGCGAAGGCAAAGACGCCACCCTTCGCTCGAGGCCTTCGCTGCAGCCGCTGGTCCGACAGAGACAAAGCGGGCAGGGACACCCTTCGCAGGACTCGGCACTTTGACGAAGGCCTGCGGCGACGTCCTCCCACGGCGCGTCCTCGTTCAGTCCCAAGGCCCACGTGTGATCTGGCCCATTGTAACGGGCCCCGCGTGGCCGCCTCTGTACTACGGGCCTAACTTGTAAAGGGATACTTGTAATTACAGTTTGTAACCCTGCTTTATGGGAATATTCTGGGGATAAAATAGGTGTCTGAGGGCACATGCGTCCTTAACACAAGACGCTGGGCACTCAGATACCTATAAATACCCCCGCACAGTGCCCGTGAGAGGCTAGATTAACAGAGCTATTGCCCCCGTGCACGTAACCCTGTTGTCACCACTGTTCACCCTTGTTGGCCTTCTTGCTGCTGAGAGCAAGTTCCAACATTTGGCGCTGGGCACTCAGATACCTATAAATACCCCCGCACAGTGCCCGTGAGAGGCTAGATTAACAGAGCTATTGCCCCCGTGCACGTAACCCTGTTGTCACCACTGTTCACCCTTGTTGGCCTTCTTGCTGCTGAGAGCAAGTTCCAACAGGAGGTTGTTGTGAGAAGGGAGGTAAGTCTGACGAGTTGGGCCCGCGATACAGTGAAAGGAGATCTCGAGCGCGCGCGGTACCTTGGCTGACGACGTGGGTCCCATCAGTCACTGGCACAGGGCACACGCGACATGTGGAGCCTGGCGGCTAGGGTTTGCTACGCCGCAGGGGAGGCGCGCTGGTGGGCTGGCTGCGCGAGGGGATGGGAGATGTGGGCCGGAATGTGAAGGTATGGCCCATCAGCGGGTTTTCTTTTTTTTCTTTTCTATTTCCATTTCTATTTTCTATGTTCTCTCATTTTCATATTTAGGTTTTGGATTTGAATTCAACTATGAATATGAATTTTGTACTCAAACTAAAGGTAGATTTTAATCTTACTAGTATGGATAGAGTTTACGTTATTTTATTATGAATTTTATAATATTTCTTTTCTTCCTTTCTCCACATCTTAATTTCCAAATTTAGGTTTAAATACCTATTTCACCATTTGTATATTCCTATTATTATTATTATTTTTAAATGCACAATCAAATAAATTCCAACATGATGCAAGGTGTATAAATATTTATTTATTCATTTATTTATTATCCTACAAAAGCAAATGCTTTTGGATATGTAGCACACATATAGTTATTTTAAGGCAAATAATTTCTATTGTATGATTACTTATTAAAATATGTTCTAACCTTAATACTTATAAACTCCAACAATGGATAATTTATAGAAGAATTTTATTTATTGAATCTTTATTATAAAAAAATATTCGAACTCAAAATCTTTGGATTTTTTTACATAATTCTTAAAATGAGATTTTGAGGTGTTACAAATCCTACCCCCTTAACAAAAATCTCGTCCTCGAGATTTGTAAGAAAAGGGACATAGAATGATTGGGTTGTAATTTAGCTTTTACTTTCTAATTGGCCCAAAATTAGAAGTGTTTTTTTTCTTGTTCAAGTGTTTAACACAAATTAGCAGGTGATTAGGAAAGCATGTGTATCTTTTATGCCTAGCCATCTATTAGGCAATATGAGATTTGGTTAGAGCAAGGGTAGATGATGGTAAGGAGATCTTGGTATGGAAAGACTCCATCTACGGTGGTGAATCCTGAATCATCTCGAGATCTGACTTGACTGCTATTTTTCCATGTCGAGGTTGATCTCCACCTTGAGTTTGATCTAGGGACCATCGATCTTTGTGTTAGACGCTATTATCGAAATTGGGATAACAATTGTGGGTACATGTGTTAGGTATGTTAAACAGAGTTCTACTTTGCTTTTGGGGATAAATGGGTTGAGCAACCTATAATGTAGGTTAGGTTGTTGTTTTACGGACGAGTTGGTCTAAGACACCAATTTTGGTTAAAGCATGTTTATAGGAATATGGTCTAATCTATTTCACCAAGATTAACTAACTTGTTTAACTAACTCACTTTTGAAGATCAGATTAACCATATTAGATCATATGGATTGGGCTAGGTTCAATTAAACTAAGTTAGTTTAGATTAGATGAGGTCTAATTAATTTAGATTAGATCATAGTGGTTACACGAGTGTGGGATAAATATGCTTATTAGGGCAAAATGAATCCATAAGGATAAGGTAGAATCTTTTGAGGTCCGTTAGATCTGTTAGGATGACATAAGAACTTTTCAAACTAAGATGAGTATCATTTAAGATAAGATGGATCTATGAGTCCAAGATAAAATCTTTTAAGATGAGATGGATATTGTTAGGTTAGATATTGTAATGAGGGATAATCTAGTTTGTCTAATTATTTTATAAATACTATCCTTTATGCCTAGATATATATGCAGATGCAATTGTGGACATTACTCCACAATTCATTACGCTGAATCAAAGATCCAAATCAAACAAGTATCATAAGAACAAGCATTCAAGCATATAAATATTTACTAAAATAGTTTTGATTTTTTTTGTTCCTACGAGTAGGTCTCCTACTCTTAAAAGTTACTTTAGGTACAGGACTTCAAAGTGTGAAATCCACATTTGTCTTTAGAATGAAAAGGTAAGAATAATCAGAGTGAAGCGGAAATAGATGAGAAAAGATTAAGAAAAGTTTAGAAAAGAATCAGAGTAGCAGAGGTAAGTATGACAATGGTTGTCCAGTTCTATCTAGGTTTCGTCCTACAGTCAACATTCCTCTGATACCACTTCTGTCACACCCGGATTTCGGGGCACCAAGACCCGGGCGCGAACATAATCACCAGGTGTGCTGGGACCAAGTCTCACACATATGATGATTCATGGCACATGATCGAATGTCACATCTTTACTATATAATAGGAGTTCTATACAAAATAAATAAATAATTACATTATAAGGAGACAACGGTCCAGCAACCCATAGTTGACTGGGAGACGACGGCCTAGACCTCTCACGAACACATCGCAGCATCCTCCAAGCCTTATCCTGTGGTACCTGTTCTTGACCTGTGGGGGGGTGTGAGACAGCAAGAGTGAGCTCACATACGTTCATCGCTCAACAAGTTGTGGGGAATAATGTGCATGAACTCGCCAAAGGTGGGAGCTCACGTGAAGTGTAAGGCTTACCAAAGAGGATGGTTAGAGCTGAGCATTGCTTTTAAAGTTGGTCAAAATTTTATTAGCAATTACTAAGTATAAGTAAATACCAACCCAATTAAGTAGTAGAACAAAAGTAACAACATCACCTGCGATGCAATGCATATGACAAATTGAATTTAGTTCCATAATTTAATCATCAGAGAGTCCTGAGCTACTCATGACCGTGAGCTCGGCTAGTATACCAGTTTTACACTCTGCAGAGGTGGTACCCTTTACCCACAAGTCATGTTACCCATCTGCCAAGGGATCGCGACTTCCCATACACCTCTACCGAGGAGGCGAGGCAGGGTAACACTACGAGGCCTTTACGAAGTTCCACTAGCTTAAGAAAACCCGCTACAGTTTATAGGAAGCTCCAATGCAGGGTTCTTGCCTGACCGCCATCGCAGCAAAATCAACCAAGGACCTCCCTACACTGACCACTCCCCTACTGCCCTTGCCCCTTTCGGGTAAGGTAGTCCTCCACTAGCTTTCCTAATTAATCAGCCAAGGGCGTCCATAAACCCTTGTGGTGGCACGTGTTTCTCAAGTTAAGCTCTATGTTCCAATTAACATTAATGATCTTGACATGAACATAAATAGAATAACAAAGTAACTGGAAAATAGATATGATAAATAATTATCCCAAATCCATGTAAAGCAATAGCAAACTACCCAAGTGATTCAGGGGTAAACAAGGTAATGAGATAAACAATCTAGGGTAACCTATTGGGTCCCATCAAAATTAACCTATGCATGAATAAATGATATTAAAGAACATTATTGGGTAAAAAGTGGTCAAGGGCACAACTTGCCTGGCACTTGAGATTCCAGTTAACAGGGTGATTCTTCGGATTCCTCGTTACCTCACCGCTAGTCGTAGCAATACAAACAAACAGTGTATAGACAAAATTAACATCACACCAAACATAAGAACAAACTGCGTAATCATAATCTATGCGAGGCTACGAGATCGTAGGTTCGAGAACTACTAAAATTGGAGTTACGGTTATAAAGTTGTAATTTTTGGAAGACCTACGTGATTAAGTAATTAACAATAGGTCTTGTTTTGATTCTATAAAGATAATCCAAAGAAATAATTATTTCAACTTTAATCTTACTTATAACTTGGTTGGATATCTTATTTTAATCAGATTGCAAATATAGGCAGGTTAGCTTTGAGTAGAAAAGTCACTCTAGTAAACATAGGTTAAATAAATATCTAACTATAAAAGTATGAGATATGGTATAATCAATGTTGTTAATGCGTAGTAAATATTTATACGAATCTAACGCAACTTGAACAGATCAATTCGGAGTTAAAACAAAGGAGTTATGAATTTTACAAGTTATTGGAATTATTTTTATACTAATAATCATTATCTCGAAATTGTTTTAGTTAATTCAATGAACTGTGGACAGCGGACAATATTTTGAAGTCCCCCAGGGTGCTCTATGCAAGTTATATGACCTTATTGTAATGCTTTTAATCCCATATTGGATGGCGGGTTGGTTTTACAAAAACTGAGGGGTTCTTTTGTAAGTTATCCTGGTGAAGGGGGGTATGGCTGTTTGTGAGCCACAAGATTAGATTTGGATGGCCCAGATCGATCCCGAGCCCATAACCTGTGCAGACCGCACGATTGAAGATTAATGGCCCGTGATGTACCCCCCGCTAGAGACTCCATCCAAGCGTTCGATCCTTACGGACGGACAGGATTCAATTACGCCACGGGTTCAATCCTGGCCGCCCGATCCAACCGATGGTCCAGATTCACTTACTCGAAGTGGTACGCATACTGTCTTAATCGTGACCATTGGTTACGATCCAACGACCGACGTTGATCCCCTATCTCATGTCGCAGACACCGGCGGTGGCATTCACCAGGGCCGGTGGCGCCATGGCCGATGAGCAGGCACCAAGGTTCCGGTGTTCGATTCCTAGTGGATCCTAGAGCAAAACGTCATGATGACCATAGGGAAGCGCGAGCGAGGCCTCACCGATGAAGAAGGCGGGAACAGGGCCAGCCATGGCGCAGGGCGGACCGGCGGCAGAGATTCATCAATGGTGAGAAATTCACAGTGCCCCATGGCTTGGAACAGGGTGAGCGGATGGAAGAGGGGCGGGTGCGGATCCGTTCTTATGCACCGAGGTCAGGAAGTCCGCGCGGGGATCACGCCATGGTTCACGGAGCTCGGAGTTCACGGCGTGCTGAGCGGAGGTTGTTGTGAGAAGGGAGGTAAGTCTGACGAGTGGGGCCCGCGATACAGTGAAAGGAGATCTCGAGCGCGCGCGCGGTACCTTGGCTGACGACGTGGGTCCCATCAGTCACTGGCACAGGGCACACGCGACATGTGGAGCCTGGCGGCTAGGGTTTGCTACGCCGCAGGGGAGGCGCGCTGGTGGGCTGGCTACGCGAGGGGATGGGAGATGTGGGCCGGAATGTGAAGGTGTGGCCCATCAGCGGGTTTTCTTTTTTTTCTTTTCTATTTCCATTTCTATTTTCTATTTTCTCTCATTTTCATATTTAGGTTTTGGATTTGAATTCAACTATGAATATGAATTTTGTACTCAAACTAAAGGTAGATTTTAATCTTACTAGTATGGGTAGAGTTTACATTATTTTATTATGAATTTTATAATATTTCTTTTCTTCCTTTCTCCACATCTTAATTTCCAAATTTAGGTTTAAATACCTATTTCACCATTTGTATATTCCTATTATTATTATTTTTAAATGCACAATCAAATAAATTCCAACATGATGCAAGGTGTATAAATATTTATTTATTCATTTATTTATTATCCTACAAAAGCAAATGCTTTTGGATATATAGCACACATATAGTTATTTTAAGGCAAATAATTTCTATTGTATGATTACTTATTAAAATATGTTCTAACCTTAATACTTATAAACTCCAACAATGGATAATTTATAGAAGAATTTTATTTATTGAATCTTTATTATAAAAAAATATTCGAACTCAAAATCTTTGGATTTTTTTACATAATTCTTAAAATGAGATTTTGAGGTGTTACAGAAACATTGTTAATCATGTTTTTGAGGACCTTCGGAAGACGAAGGCCCCCAACAGTAGCCCCTCGCAGTATTAATTTGTTATAACAACAAATTCAGACTACGATGTGAATGAAGGCCTTAAGCCAAAGGTCTGAAAAAACACCTTCCCTTTGCTAGAATAGCAATAGTCAATGACAGATGGGGTCCTTCAAGTTGCAACGCACTGAGCGTATAAATATGAACCCACACCGACAGTATTTAGCACGCCATTTCTGCCATTTGTGTTATTTTCTCAAACTTTCTAGCTCTTGCTCACTAGCTCTCGCCTGATTTTCAAGCTTTTTGAGCTTCGGTTTAAGGACGTGTTTCACCATGTCTAGGGAGAAGATGACTAAGGAAAAGAAAATGACTGCAGCAACGAAGCTAACTGAGGAGACAAAGTTGTTTGAAGAAAAGAAAACTGTGGATCCTTTTATCGCCGGGTTTGTTGAATCTATGTTAAAAACAAACACAGAGAAGATTACTAAAGAGATTCTAGAAGGTTTGTCTGAAGATACTGATGATAGTGATAGTTATGATGTGGAGAGTGGAGACGAAGATTCTGAAGATCGGCCCTAGCGACCAAGCATATTGTCTTCGGAAAATCGACTATTAAACAGAGTCATCTTGACAACATGAGAGGAAGGTACTTTCGCGACATGTCTATCATGAGAGTTGCCGGAGACAACACCGCCCCTGCCCCTGAGGAAAATGAAGTTGTTATCTACCGAAGCTTTTTTAAGGCTGGTCTTCGGTTCCCTTTGAGCAAGTTTGTAGTTGAAGTGCTGAAGATATACCAGATCTTCCTTCATCAGATCACCCCCGAAGCTATAATGAGGATGGGGATTTTTGTCTGGGCAGTAAGGAGTCAGGGGCTAGAGCCAAGCGTGAAGTGCTTCTGCAGTATGCACGAGCTTTTATATGAGACGAAGGCCATTGGTAAAGAACAGTACCACAACAACTTCGGTTGTTATGGATTTATTACTCGTCCCAACGTAAGCCACCCGGTACCAACATTCTGGAAAAGATGGCCTGGGTCCTGGATGGGAGAGTGGTTTTACGTTAAAAATGATTTAAAGGCAAGGGAGGACATCAAAGAAATCATTCAGCGACCCATCTGGTCTCGCTTCGGCCTTCGAAGGCCGAAGGTGGAAATTGATGGCAATGTCGAAGCATGTCAGAGGGCTTTCAGCACTGTGTGTGCCTTCATTGGCACAAGGGATTTGATTCAAGAGCATATATCCTTTAGGGTATGGCCACTTGTGGAAAGCTGGGATATGTCGAAGGAGACCACCGCCGATTCTAGTGAGGGTGGTTTGGTCCGACTGAAGTATACCTTCAGGTTTAGGGAAAAGTTTGATGAGCCAAACGATGACTAGCTGAAGTGTATCGAAGCTACTAGTGATGAGCTACTTGGAGCATATTCCAAGGTCGAAGATAATGCTCTGTCCGCAGCCTTTGGAGGTCGAGGCAAGAAAAGATTAAACAGGGTATTTGATGCTATTGGCTTCGTATACCCTGATTACTGCTACCCGCTACGAGGGCAAGAGAAAAAGAGGAAGATTGCCGCTTTGGTCACTCCAGCTGAGCCTGAGCCAAAGAGCAAGAAGGTGAAGGTTCTGACCCACCGGCCGCACTATATTGAACCGGCCGTAGTGCCAAAACTTGGCGCAGGGTCCACTTCAGCAGCCGAAGCAACCCAAACTGCTCCGATTACATAGAGTGCTGAAAAGTCGTCCGTAATGCTAAAGACGCCTACAGTTGGGCCAACCAAAGCTAAAGATGATAAGGCCGAAGAGCCACAGATTGAAGAAATAATGAAAATGCCAGAAATTCTGAGCCCTCCAACAGAGGCGAAACTGTCGAAGGTGCAAAAGGCTTCTGCCGCGACTCCCAAGAGAAGGAGGATGGCCAACGTGCTGGATGCTGTGCTGGAGACTACAAAGGCCTTAAGCCCTGCTCCTACAAAGAAAATTGCTGAAGCTGCCAAAGCACAAGCCAAAGCCGAAACTGGGCAAGTAGAAGCCGAAGCTACGAAAACTTAGGCTGAGGCCGAAGCTGGGCCTTCAGTGCCCACCGAGACGGAGCCTGTCGCGCTTGAGGAAAAAACGACAGAGCAGATTGCACCTGAAAAGATCGAAGCTCCAGCTCCCGATGCTTCCAACAAAAATGCTAACTATATCATTCGTCATGCTTCGGGAAAGGAACTATCCTAAGAAGAAATATTAGAAGCAAGACACTATGCCCAAAGATTGGAATATCCGAAAGGGGCCTTAGTGTTCAATGGTAGTAACGAAGAAGATTTTCTATACTGTCTCCCAGATAACAAAGAAATATTCGTTTGCCGGGAGATAGGTAAGAGCATAGGATTTCCGAAGCTAGAAGACGGCCTTTCGATTTTGTCGAAGGATGAACTTGCTGACAGTCTAGCATACAACAGTATAAAGGTATAGAAGTTAACTTTGAATTTTAGAATGGAGTATTTTATTTGCCATGCTCAATTCTTTCCTCCTCTTTGCAGGGCTTAATTCTTAGTAATGCCCTGAGGGCGCAGAAGAATATTGAAGACGAAGGCTATACAATGGCCCTTAATAACCTTCGTTCAGAAGTGATTGAACTAAGAAACGAAGGTCTAGAGAAAGATAAAATTTTGATTTCTTTGGTAAATAAAGTAAAGGAAGACGAAGCTAACTATAAAGCTCAGGTCGAAGCCCAGAAAACGAAAATTGAAGATCTTCGGAGACAGCTGGCCGAAGCTAAAGAGAATTGTGTGCTCGCACAGGCCAACCGAGAGATCAACGAGTACTGGAAAAATTATCTAGAGAAAAATGTTGAAGAACTTAGCCAATCCAAGGAAAGGTGTTTCGAGAAATCCTTGGATTGTGTGAAAAAATTGAAAACTAGCTTCGCCAAAGTGGGTGCCTACTCTGCCGAAGAAAACTTCGTGCGAGGCGACCCCGAAGGCGTTATTGAATGGATAAGTGGAGAAACCGAAGCCTTCGAAGAAATTTTGAGTGATCGGGGGATGTTTGTGCGTTTTCCGGTGCGGGGGATTTCAGCCATCTTGGAGAAGGCCGGGTGTGATCACGTTTAGACCATGGCCCAGGCCGAAGCTGCCTTCTCCGTGGATGATACGAAGGATCCATCAGCTGAAGCAACCTTGATGGGCGGGAAGTTTTACAATGATGTCTGGGTGAATGGTGGCCGAGAGTTGGCTCATGGAATTATAAAAAAGAGTGAAAAAGACACCCATGATGCCTGAGCGGAGGCAAGACGAGCTGAAGAAGCTACAGAGCGCGAAAAGCGTATAGGTATTATTTTTTGGCTTTTTAGCTTCGGTTCTTGCTTTGTGGCTTCGAATTAATCAATTTTCCTACTTCAGCTGAACTACCTCCGCTGCCAGAACAGTACGATCCCCTAGCTGATCCAAAAATGAAGGAAGCGCTGGACATCATAAACATGGCTGAATCCATTGTCGACGAAGTCGTCAACAAATTGCAGAACGAAGTTGCAGAGAAAGTCCTTAAAGAGGAATAGATTTTATTCTAATAAACATTTTGAAAAGCTTGATGTATATAACAAATGAAGGAAGATTAGATTTCTACTGTAACAAAACTATGTAATATTTGGAGTGTGTAATGTTGAATTGAATATGTATATTATTGCAGTTTATTTCTTTGCAATGCATGAAATTTACACACATACCATTTTTGAGCCTTCGGCGAAAAAACACCTTCCCTTCTTTTCATGCTTCATAAAGAAAAAGATCCATGCTTTGTCAAGAGAAAGATCCCTTCTTGTGACAAGGCTGATAAATCTGTATTTTCCGAAGCTTACTTCGTGCCTTAGCACAGTTTCATTTTGACGAAGCATTGCCGAAGATTGGCTTCGTATTTGATTCTTGTGCCATTGATGCAATATGATGTATGATGTAATGTTATGTGAAATGATGTGATGGTATGATGCAAAATGATGAGGATGCCGAAGACACACACCCACACGCCCGCACTGGAACACACAAGCTCTGCATCCCCTTAGGAACGACTTTTGAGCTTCTTCACCTTCTATTTCGGTGATATAAGTTCTGCATCCCCTTAGGAACGTCTTTTGAACTTCTTCACCTTCTATTTCGACGGTATAAGTTCTGCATCCCCTTAGGAACGACTTTTGAACTTCTTCGCCTCATATTTCGGCGGTATTTGGCTCTGCATTCCCTTTGGAACGACTTTTGAGCAGAAAACTTACGCTACGCTCCCTTAGTAACAACTTTTTGTAGCTTCGGCAATTTTGGCTCTGCATTCCCTTAGGAATGACTTTTGAGCATAAAACTTACGCTGCGTTCCCTTAGGAATGACTTTTTGTAGTTTCGGTAAATTTGGCTCTGCATTCCCTTAGGAACGACTTTTGAGCTTCGTAAATCTGTGAAGAAGATATATTTCATTCTGATAGAAGAAAAATCATTACAAGAAATTAAAACTAAGTCTTCCTTGCTTGTTCCTTATTCAAAAAGCAAAATAATTCAAAAACAAAATAGACTAGAAAATGGAAGTATTTCAGAAGCAGGATATTGCTCAGTATATGTGCTTTGATTCTGGTACAGTACTATTGATTGTACGAGCTTCAGACTCTTCCCTGAAGTCACGTGGTTGTTGGGAGTGTTGGCGCCCTTCTGGCTGCTGGCTTCGGGAATAAGTAGGTTGCATTAGTGGTGGCAGTGGGAGCTGAGGCCAAAAAACTTGTGAATGGCTTGCCGAAGCAACAGAAGCTGCAAGTTGGTTGCCCACATATTCTGGTATATAGGGAGAGTGGCACGAAGCAGTATGTAGGACTTGCTTCGACTGATTCTGCCGAGCTTCTGCTTCGACAATCTCTTTTTGCTTTAGAATAGTAATCTAGCATGTTCTTGTAGTGTGGTCTTTGTCCTCACCACAGAATAAGCAATAAATTTTTCTGGGCTGATCCCCATATCTTCCTCCGAAGCCCCTGCCGCCTCTACCTCTTGGAGCTGGTGGCCTGAAGGAGCTTTGCTGCTGTCCCGAAGACTGTGAAGTGTGTTGTGGCCTCTGAAGCTGGCTTCCTTTGTCATCATTCTGGCTGGAGCTGTGGATTGATCTGACATGCCTAGGGTGGATTCTCCCTCCGAAGCCCCTAGTCATCTCAGAAAATCTGTAAGCTTCCTCCCTTCTTTGTCGGAAGTCATTGTCAGCCCGGATGTACTCATCCATTTTCTGTAGCAGCTTCTCCAGAGTTTGTGGGGGTTTCCTGGCAAAGTATTGGGCCGTAGGTCCTGGCCGAAGACCTTTGATCATGGCCTCGATGACAATTTCATTGGGCACTGTGGGCGCTTGTGCTCTCAGCCGCAAGAACCTTCGGACATACGCCTGAAGGTATTCCTCATGGTCTTGTGTGCACTGGAACAAGGCCTGAGCTGTGACTGGCTTCGTCTGAAAGCCTTAAAAACTGGTGACCAGCATGTCCTTGAGGTTCTGCCATGACGTGATTGTCCTTGGCCGAAGAGAAGAGTACCATGTCTGGGCCACATTTCGGACTGCCATGACAGTTGTGTTGCCTTCATATGAGGATATTGTTGCCTCATAGCTCATCAAGAATTGCTTTGGGTCTGAATGCCCATCGTACATGGGTAGCTGAGGTGGCTTGTAGGATTGTGGCCATGGGATAGCCTGCAGTTCTGCTGCCAGAGGAGAAGCATCATCAAAAGTAAAGCTACCATGATTAAAATCATCGTACCATTCTTCTTCGTTGAATGAGCCCTCTTGACGAAGCTCCCTGTGTTGGGGCCTTCGGTCATGGTCATCTTGAGTAAGATGACACACTTCCTCAGTAGCTTCGTCGATCTTTTTCTGAAGGTCGGCCAGCCGAGCCATCTTCTCATTTTTTTCCTTTGCACTTGCTGGTGAATGATTTCTAGGTCCCTGATCTCCTGCTCCAACTCCTCCTCCTGAAGTGTTGGACTGGTGGCCTTTCTCTTTTGGCTCCTGGACTCTCAGAGAGAGAGAGTGTCCTGGTTTGTGTCCAGTGGCTGCAGTGCAGCCCCTGGCGCTGTTATCTTCTTCGGCGGCATGACGAAGGTTGATGCTTTGCCGAAGGTTGTGGAAGTGAGTACACCGGAGGTGGGCGCCAATGTTGGAGACTTGTTCTCAAATACTATGAATTAAGAACAAGGCAACACAAAAAGAAGTTAATGGTTAATGTCCTTCGTCCTTCGAAGCATTATTTCCCTTAGGATATAACGATCTCCGGACGAAGGTCATGAAGGACGTACCTTCATCATCGCAGTTTATGTTAATGAAAGACGAAGCATATGAAACATGAGAAATAACATGAATAATCATATGACATTATTAATATATCTTTATTATATCATCACGGATGAATAAGAACAATATTGAATTACATTTGTACCTTCGGCTTGATAGAAGGCAAAAAGTCCCAGCGTGACGCACGAGCGAATACAAGTCAACGTGAACAGTACGGAGGTACTGTTCATCTATTTATAGGCACAGGGCGCAGCTTGTGTAAAATTACATTCATGCTCTTTATGTTTACTATTGACTTAAGGACAATCTATCGAGGACTAGATAGCCTTTTCCTCCTTAAGTCGGTTCCTTTTTCTGCTACTGAGCCGAAGCTTCCTTGCGCGTAGCTTCATATCTGGTTCAACCTTCGTCCAACCATGCTCCTTATATTGTGTACAGCTTCATTCCGAGTCTGAAGGTTCATGTACATATATTACACTTGGGAAACATTGTTAATCATGTTTTTGAGGACCTTCAGAAGACGAAGGCCCCCCAACATAAGGGAATGCAGAGCCAAAATTGACGAAGCTACAAAAAGTCGTTCCTAAGGGAGCGCAGTGTAAGTTTTCTGCTCAAAAGTCATTTCAAAGGGAATGTAGAGCCAAATACCGCCGAAATATAAGGCGAAGAAGTTCAAAATACATTCGTAAGGGAATGCAGAACTTATACCACCGAAATAGAAGGTGAAGAAGCTCAAAAGTCGTTCCTAAGGGGATGCAGAGCTTAGACTCAAAAGACGTTCCTAAGGGGATGCAGAGTCTTTCGTGTACCAGTGTGGGCGTAAGTGTGGGTGTTAAAGCATCATCATATTGCATCATATCATCGCATCATTTAGCATAGCATCACATCATACATCATATCGCATCAATAGAAAGATTGAATACGAAGCAAATCTCTGGAAATACTTCGTTGAATGAAAATCTGCTAAGGCACGAAGCAAGCTTCGAGTAACAGTTCTATCAGATCTGCCCTAGAAGGGGTTTCCTTCTTTATGAAGCATGAAAAGAAGGGAAGGTGTTTTTTCGTCGAAGGCTCAAAAAGATGTATGTGTGTATGTTTCATGCATCACAAAGAAATAAATTATAATAGCTCACATATTCGATTCAATGTTACATACATCAAATGTTACATAGTTTTGTTACAATAGAAGTCTAATCTTCCTTCAATTGTTCCATACATCAAGAATTTCAAAATATTATTACAATAAAATCTATTCTTCTCTAAGGACTTTTTCTGCGACTTCGTTCAATAGTTTATCGACGACTTCGTCGATAATGGAGTTTGCCATGCTTATGATATCCAATGCTTCCTTCATCTCTGGATCAGCTAGGGGATTGTACGACTCCGGTGGCGGGGATAGTTCAGCTGAAGTAGGTAAACTGTAATTTCGAAACCACAAAGCAAGTACCGAAGCCAAAAAATCAAAAACAATACATATGCGCCTTTCCCGTTCAGCAGCCTCTTCAGCTCGCTTTGCTTCTTCGCGGGCGTCGTGGGTGTCTTTTTCATTCTTTCTTATAATTTCATTGGCCAGCTCTCGGCCATCGTTCACCCAGACATCAGAATAAAATTTCCCGCCCACTAAAGTTGTTTCTGCTGAAGGATCCTTCGTATCGTCTATGGAGAAGGCAGCTTCGGCTTGGGCTATAGCCTTAACATGATCACATCTGGCCTTCTCCAAAATAGCTGTGACTCCCCGAGCACCGGAAAAAAGCACAAATATCCCCGTGATCATTCAAGATTTCCTCGAAGGCTTCGGCTTCTCCACTTATCCATTCAATTACGCCCTCGGGGTCGCCTCGGATAAAGTTTTCTTCAGAAGAGTTGGCGCCCACTTTGGAGAAGCTAGTTTTTATTTTCTTCATGCAATCCAAGGATTTTTCAAAACACTTTTTCTTGGATTCGCGAAGTTCTTCAATATTTTTCTCTAGTTTATTCTTCCAATATTCACTAATCTCTTGGTTAGCCTACGCGAGCGCGCAGTTCTCCTTAGCTTCGGCCAGTTGTCTCCGAAGATCTTCAACCTCGGCTTTTTGGGCTTCGGCCTGAGCATTGTACTTAGCTTCGTCTTCTTTTATTTTACTCACTAGTGAAATCAAAATTTTGTCTTTCTCTAGACCTTTGTTTCTTAGTTCAATCACCTATGAGCGAAGGTTGTTAAGTGTTATTGTGTAGCTTTCATCTTCGGTGTTCTTTTGTGCCCTCAAGGCATTACTAAGAATTAAGCCCTGCAAGAAAAAGAGAGAATTAAGCATGACGATAAAAATACTTCAATTTCAACTTTAAAGTTAACATACCCTTTGTACCTTTATACTGTTGTATGCAAGGCTAGCAGCAAGATCATCCTTCGACATGACCGAAAGGCCCTCCTCAAGCTTCGGAAAACCCATACTTTTAGCTATCTCCCGGCACACAGATATTTCTTTGTTGTCCGGGAGACAGTATAGGTAATCATCTTCGTCAGTACCATTAAACACTAAAGCCCCCTTCGGATATTTTAATTTCTGGGCGTAGTGTCTAGCCTCTAAGATTTCCTCTTTAGATAATTTTTCCCCGAGCATGTCGAATAATGTAATCAACATCTTCGGCTAGAGCTTCGGGGGCAGGAGATTTTGCTTTTTCTGTCATACCTTGCCCCGTTGTCATACCAGTATCTAAAGTTTCTTGATTAGCTTTATCTTCAGGCACGACAGCGTTCGTCTCAACAGGCGCCGAAGGCCCAGCTTCAGCTTCAGCCTGGTCTTTGATAGCTTCGGCAGCTTTTTTGGTAGGAGCAGGGCTCAAGGCCTTTGTAGTCTCCATAACAGCGTCCAACACGCTGGCCATCCTCCTCTTCTTGGGAGTTGTGGCAGGAGCCTTTTGCACCTTTGACAATTCTGCCTTTGCTGGTGGGCTCAAAATTTCTGGCATTTTCACTGATTTTTCCAATTTTGGTTCTTCGTCCGCATCACCTTTAGCTTCGGCTAGCCCGACTGTAGGCACCTTCGACACTACAATTGATTCTTCAGCGCTCTGCACAGCGGGGGCTGCCTGCTTTGCTTCGGCAGTCGAAGAGGTCCCTTCGCCAAATTCAGGCACTACGGTCGGTTCAATATATCGCGGCCGGTGGGTCAGAACCTTTATTTTCTTACCCTTCGACACAGCCGACACAGTAGTGGCGGCCGAAGCGGCAGTTTTTCTTTTCCTTCCTTGCCTTCGAAGTGGATAGTGATAATCAGGGCATACGAAGCCAATTGCATCAAACACCCTGTTCAATCTTTTCTTCCCCCGACCCCCGAAGGCTGCGGACAAGGCATCATCTTCGGCCTTTGAATATGTCCCAAGCAGCTCATTGCTGGTAGCCTCAATACATTTTAACCAATCATCATTAGGTTCATCAAACTTCTCTCTGAATCTGAAGGTATATTTCAATCTAACTAGACCATCTTCACTCGATTCAACAATAGTCTCCTTCGGCATTTCCCAGCTATCCACGAGTGGCCACACCCTATAGCCTATGTGCTCTTAGATTATATCTCTAGTACCAATAAAGGCACAAACTTTGCTAAAGGCCTTCTAGCATGCTTCGATGTCATCTTCAATAGTGATCTTCGGCCTTCGAAGGCCAAAGCGAGACCAGATTGGGCGCTGGATAATTTCCTTGATGTCTTCCCTTTTAATTAGATCATTTTTAACATAAAACCACTCCTCCATCCAGGCCCCGGACCATCTTTGCTGGAATGTGGGCACCGGGTAACTTGCATTAGAGCGAGCAATGAACCCGTAGCAGCTGAAGTTGTTGTGGTATTGTTCTATGCCGGTAGCCTTCGTCTCGTACAAAAGCTCGTGCATATTGCAGAAGCACTTGGCGCTCGGCTCCAGCCCCTGGCTTCTTACAGCCCAGACAAATATCCCCATCCTGATTATAGCTTCGGGGGTAATCTGATGAAGAAAGATTTGGAATATCTTTAATACCTCAACCACAAATTTACTCAGTGGGAACCGAAGGCCTGCCTTCAAGAAGCTTCGGTAAATAACAACTTCATTTTCCTCAGGAGTAGGGGCAGTGTTGTCTCCTCCAACTCTGACAATAGACATGTCGCGAAAATATCTCCCTCTCATGGCGTCAATATGGCTTTGTTTGATAGTCGATTTTCCGAAGATAGTATGGCTTGGCTGCCAGGGCCGATCCTCATAATCTTTATCCCCACTTTCCACATCATAACTATCACTATCATCAGAATCTTCGGACAAACCCTCCATGATCTCCTTAGTAATTTTTCTCTGTATTCGTTTTTGCCATAGACTCATAAAACCCAGCAATGAAAGGATCCGCAACTTTTTTCTCTTCATACAACTTCTTCTCCTCAGTCATCTTCTCCTCAGTTATCTTCTTCTCCTCAGACATAGGGCAAACGTTTCTAAAAACCGAAGCTCAAAAAACTCGAAAATCAGGCCAGAGCTAATGAGCAAGAGCTAGAAATTTGAGAAAATAACACAAATAGCATAAATGGCGTGTCAAATGTTGCCGCTGTGGGTTCATATTTATACGCCCAGCGCTTTGTAACTTGACAAGCCCCGTTTGTCATCGACTATCGCTATTCTAGCGAAGGGAAGATGTTTTTTCGGACCTTCGGCTTATGGTCTTCGTTCACGTCGCAGTCTAAATTCGTTATTATAACAAATTAATACTGCGAGGGGCTACTGTTGGGGGCCTTCGTCTACCGAAGGTCCTCAAAAACACGACTAACATGTTCTCCAAGTATAATATATGTACAGGAACCTTCGGACATGGAATGGAGTTGTACATGATATGAAAAAGCGCGGATCGGGAGAAGGTTGAACTAGTTCCGAAGCTACCCGTGGAAAGGCTTCGGCTTAGCGGTGGAAAATGAAACCGACTTAAAGGGGAAAAGGCTGTCTAGTCCTCGATAGGTTATCCTTAAGACAATAGTAAGTGTCAAGGGTATGAATGTAATTTTACACGGGCTGCGTCCTGTGCCTATAAATAGATGAATAGTAACATCGTACTGTTCACGCTGACTTGTATTTTGCTCACACGTCACACCTGAATCTCGACCTTCTGTCAAGCCGAAGGTATAAATGTAACTCGATATTGTTCATGTTTATTCATGATAATATAATAAAAATGCTTTGATAATATGATATGATTATTCATGTTATTTTCCATGTTTCATATGCTTCTATTTTCATTATTATATGCTGAGATGATGAAGGTACGCCCTTCATGACCTTTGTCTGAAGATCATTATATCCTAAGGGAGATAATGTTTCGAAGGACGAAGGTCTTTTACCATTAACATTTGTGTTGCCTTGTTCTTAATTCATAGCATTTGAGAACAAGTCCCCAACATTACCGATGTGAGAAATAAATTGTTCCAATCTACTAATTTAGGGCCCACAAGTTCCCTGCGTGAACTGAGATTGGGTGGGGAGGATCTTAACACCTAATCAATCGTAGTATTCTTAGGCCTCGCTATATTGTAGACATGAATACTGAACTCTTAAGGGTGTTGAGCCCAACCAAATATCTTCCCAAAACCGTACCTATGATCCATCCTTAACGTTGAAAGAACCAGACTGAAGGAAATCTTGTTTGGCCTTCAATAATCTAGCCCAAAAATGCAAGTCTCCCGATTTCCATTCAACTTGGGGTAGAGGGGTAGATCCTTGGTATTTGTTATGAATCAATTGTTGCCAAGTCTCGTCTAAGGTAAGAAGTTCGAAAAGCCACTTCTAAGTAGCGCAATATTCTTAGTATCTAAATCTTGAAGACCACCTTGGTTCTTAGGTTGACTGAGTATACTCCACTTAGCAAGATGATATTTTTTTTCTTATGTTCATCCCCTTGCCCGAAGAATCGAGATCGAAAATAATCCAGATTTTTCAAGATTCCCTTAGGAATGCTAAAGAAAGACATCATATACATTGGCAAGCTACTGAGCACTAAGTTAATCAATGTCAAACGCCCCCTATGGAAAGATGTTTGGCTTTTTAGGCGCTAAGGCGTTTCTCAAAATGTTCCTCAACTTTTCTCTAGACCACATTTCTTAGTTTTTTAAAATGAATTGGAATGCCTAGATAGTTGAATGGAAATTCTCCAGCCTTACAGCCAAAAATTTCCATGTACTGGTCTAGGGCATCCTGAGCATTACCAAAACAGTATCACTCGCTTTTATGAAAATTGATTTTGAACCCAGATAGCTTCTCAAAAGCTTCATGTTGCGAGCCTTCTCTAGATCATGTTCCAGAAAAATTATTGTATCATCAGGATATTGCAGTATAGATAATCCGTCATCAGTTGGACGTGGGACAATTCCACCAATTTGTCCATCAACTTTAGCCCTTTTGATTAGACTGGCCAACATATCAGATACAATGTTGAAGAGTAAAGGAGAGAGATGGTCTCCCTGTCGAAGGCCTTTTTTGTTTGGAAAAAATGCCAGATTTGTTCATTTACATTAACAGCTACCCTTCGTCCTGATATGAATGTTTTCACTCATTTAATCCATTTAGGCGAGAACCTTTCATCCTAAGAGCCTAGTATAAGAATGCCCATTTACCTTGTCACATGCCTTCTCAAAATCAATTTTGAAGATAACACCATTTTTGCTTTTTCCTGTGAAGCTCATGTGTTGTTTCATGTAAGTAAGGACACCTTATAAAATGTTACGCCCTTTCATGAAAGCAGTTTGAGATGGGTTGATGACATGATCAGCCACAATATTGAGTCTAATGGTCGCAACTTTGGTGAAGATTTTAAAGCTAACATTTAATAAACAAATGGGTATATACTATTGAATCACATTAGCCTCTTGAACATTGGGAATGTGAGTTATGACTCCAAAGTTGAGACTAAAAAACGGCAGATCCCCATTAGATAGGTCTCTAAACATTAGCATAAGATCTTTAATTGTGTCCCAAAAATGCTGATAAAATTCAGTAGGAAACCTATCTGGACCCGGCGCTTTATTGTGCTCCACCTCAAAAATGGCTTCCCTAATCTCCTTTTCAATGGAAGGAGCGGTAAGAAACACATTCTTTGAGGGATATCAGAAATCCAGGATTCTTCCAATCTAAAGCCATTTACCTCTAGTGGACCAAACAACTCTTACAAAATACAAAGACATTTGATGTATTGTTTAAGAATCTCCTGGTAATCTTTTCTTGATCATGATCTAGAGAGAAGATCATTTTCTTTCTTTTCTTTCCATTAGCAACCATTTTGAAAATATCGAGTACTAGTTGAATAATCAACGTCGCTCTGATTGAGTCATGGTGCCTAGTTAAGTGCAGGGGGCGATCAGGAAAATTAATTGTGACTAATCGGATGAACTGCGGTAAAGAACACACTTTGCAGCAACCGACCATCTCGGTTTATACCCGGAAGGAAAGAAGTATTATTGCTACAACAGCTTGTAGAACGTTTATAGAAGGCTAACTACGGCAGCAAACTACAGAAGGATACCAGAAGTCCCTTCAGTTCAGTGAAACTAGGACGGAAGAACGTGACGTCTGGATCAGTCAACTACAAACTCGCTTCAATCTCTTCCAGGGTGAGTCCTTTTGTCTCAGGGACGATCCAGAATATGAATGCAAGAGATGCCACTGCAATCACCCCGAATCCAGAGAAGAGCGCTCCCGTTCCAATCAAATCCTATGAAACCATGCATACACATATTTATCATCAATAGGCAGCAGATTGCACATATACAGTAATATATTGCACATAAGACGAATACATAGTGACGCTCTTTTGCAAGAAAAACGGAAGGACAGGGTAGGCTTGTACCTCCAGTGGAGAGAAAGCAAAGGTGACCAGAGCGTTGGACGCAAAATTGACAAGAACAGCAACGCCCAGTCCACGCCCTCGCAGCCTCAGCGGGAAAACCTCTGAGATCATAAGCCAGCCAATAGGACCAAATGAGAGCTGCGGAGAAAGTTCTCTTTGTCAGACAGATTATCACATATGAACTCACAGATTTGAAGCAGAAGCCAATTACTAAAACTTTGGTGCAAAGCAATCCATTCTACTCATATTTCAGAAATAGGACTGCTCCAGCTGACGGAAGTCACAGTAATCCTCGTTGGAGTTCTCAAACAAGGTAAGATGGCTATTGTGCACAAGGGGAAGAAAGTACCTGATAACAACCAACATATAGTAGAAGCGCTATTACAGCCACATAGGAGGCATCTTTCAGTAAAGTGTAGTAGGAGGACAGCAAAAATAAGGCAACAGTCTGCACAATGTAGAATCAACAGGTAATCAGTAACCATAGGAATACCCATCAAGACATTTGTAACCCGCTAAAAGGCTAAACAACTTGAGGCAGACTTACAATTCCACTGACACCTCCAATAAGCAATGGTCTCCTGCCAAGTCTGTCGACCACAAGGACTGCTACTCCGGTCATGATTAGCTACAGTATAAAAACCATAACATCATCACTGAGTAGTGAGTAAGCATGCATGGAACCTTGCAAAGGAAGACAGTTAGAACCAAGATAAAAACAATATGCTTCCTCTCAAAGGTAATTCTGTAATGTAACTATGGATTGCATTGCAAAAGGCCTTTGCAGGGGAGTAAAAAATCATATTAGAGTAGTAAAATACTCAGGTTAAATTTAATAAAGCGTATGCAAAAAAAAGTATTCACATGTACCTTCAGTAAGCCAAGAAGAATTGACACACGAGTGGCATCAGATGCCCCAGAGAATCCAGCACTCTGCTTGCAAACCAATGATAGATATGAGTGATACAGGAACTAAAGAGAATAATGTGGGGTCTAAAAAGTACTAATCGCAAGTTGCCCAGACAAGTTTGACAATTATTTCCACCCTGAAAGTAGATTGATAATGTTTTGAGGCACTGAACCCTATATTGGAGATCAACATAGTAAGTCCTAACACAAATGGGCTTCTATAATACCCAAACATGCTTGAACTGGATAACTCCATATAGGGAATCAACAGTATGTCACTACCTGAAAAATTGTAGCAGCATAGTATAGAACGCTAGGTTGACCAGTGACCTACATATATACACATAAGCCATGATCAGATGAAATACCATAATATTTATTTTTCAGAAAAGAACACCCTATGTTAGTAAAAGCACAACAATATATTCCAAATTAAAGGTATAATAGATACCTGCTGAAAGAACACCAAACCACATCCAATTATCATTGCTTTAAGACATTTTCCTTGAAAGATCTCACCGAAGCTAGCTTGCTTCTCTTGATCAATATATGAAAGTTCCTCTAGAATCAAGTCAATCTGCTCTGAGACCAAATCAGGTGAAGCTTGACCCCGCAACCGACATAAGCACCGGGTTGCATTTTCTTTTGTCTCTGGCAGATTCCCCTTCCCTTGTATGGCACATAACAGGAGCCACCTAGGTGATGAGGGTAACCAGCACATTCCAACTCCCATTATGAGACATAATGGTGTACTGGAGGCATACATGTAACGCCAACCAGAAACCACTTCAACATAGAGATTTCCTGCTATATAACCAAGCTGCAAAAGTACAGATAAATAAGAATACCAAAAGATTTCTGAAGTGGTGATAAAGAAAAAAAACAGTATACACTTACAAGCATCCCAAGAACAATAAAGAACTCCTTTAGAGAAATGAGCATGCCTCTTATCTGGCTCGGTGCAGTCTCTGCAATATACATTGGAGCAGCATGCATAGCCTGATTAAAGCAACTTGCATAAGCATCATATCTTTGTTTTTGCCCCCAAAACAAATATAAGGCCTCATAAAGAAATGTGTGTGGTCATATGCTAGGCAATGTGCAGTGTCAACTATGACTAGAGATTCTATTACCAATCCAATTCCTATGCCATATAAAAAGCGGCCAACCACCATGATAGTGAAATTGGGTGCTACTGCTGTCAGAAAGGCTCCAATAAAATATGAGATAGAAGCAAGGATAAGCTCTTTACGTCGTCCTGCAGAAGGTAGTTAGGATAAATAATAATGAGATGACCAAACTAAATTACGCCATAGATCAGCAGTAGCATGAAAAAGATGAGCGGTGAAAGACCTAAAAAATCTGCAATTGTATATGCCAAGACGGAGCCGATCAAAGCACCATACAGTGAGCCACTGACCTGCATCACGCATAGCGGGTGATTACATCATTCAGCAATGGGACACCAGTTAATGAACCCAACCTTTGCTCAAATAGTTTTTGATGCATAGTAAAGCATTACCACAAGACCCGTTTGCACAGATGACAAATTGTACCAAGTAGTACCACTGAATGTCGACGACTGCAAAATAGGTTTGATGGCAGTCAAATTAGCAATATTAACCGAATTGATGTGCAAGTCTAATGCGGCATTTTTAGAAGCAAACAGGAATAAGATTAGCGCTCATGTGATACCTTGAGCGATATGGTTGCACCGGATGTTGCCCCAATGTCATAGCCATACAGAAGGCCTCCCAAAGCTGGAAAGAGAAACCTGCAACAGATTCACCAGAGCCAAGACTTCGGTAAGGTAAACCGTACATGTGTGTCTCATTAAAAGAATATGTACATGTGTGCAGTAAAGGTTGATTTTTTATGGAGGAATGACAAGCATTCTTGTTGCCTGAAAATCTGAAAGTTTGTTGTCAAGCATTAATCTGTTAGGTGACATGACAGGAAGGAGCGGAGACTACGAAATTTCTGCAGTAAAAGGCAGAGCAGAGACTTTTGGGCGAGAGGCTTGAGAAGAAGCTGTAATCCATTTCATGGAGAGATCGGAGATGAGGCACAATTTTGAGAGCAAGATTTAGGGTATATGCTGACTGAGGTGAGCGCACGGTACGATTCGTGAAAGGTACCGTAGTAAGTAGAGTATGAGAGAAGAATGGAGTATTGGAGTGGAGAGGGGTGCTTATTAGACTCACGGGAAGACGGCGGCGGAGACGGAGTAGCACTCGGCGGAGGCGGGAGTCCTGAGCAGCAAGGGGCGCCTGCTCTCGCAGTCATCGTCGTCGGTGTAAGCCAGAACGCCGCCCGAGGAGACGTGGATCTCCTCGTGCTCGCTCTGCCCCTGCTGGCGCAAGCACAATCGAGGACGACGGGGACATGGATCAATGAGTAGAAAGAAGATGAAAAGCTCAAGAAGCTAAAACAGAACGAAAGCGGTAATCGAACTAGTTAGTTGCTGGAGCCCAGGTCGGGAGGGGATGCCCGTCCATCCGTACCTTGTTTGACTTAGAAGACGGCTCCGCAGGAGGAGGATGGGAGGCCATTGGGGAGGAGCTAGGCTTCGTGTTCGTTTGCGTACACGGTCAAGGGCTCAATGGCCTGGTGGAGGTTCTTGTACGTCTCGTCAGGGTCCGCCTGTGGTTTGAGGACGGAAGGAGCGGCTGCGTGTGCTTGCGTGAATCGCGTGTGTGGGTAGGTAGGTAGCTGCGGTGCTGCGGCTGCCCCTGCGGAAGCGACGAGCGAGGGAGGGAGAGAGATCGGTGATGCAGCCGGGCACGTCTGCACTATACTAGAATGCGGCTGTCCGCCAAGTCCATTCGTCATTTTTTATTAGTTACCACGAAAGTAAAAAAACTGTACGAAATATTGAAACGGGACGATAAATATTTCTATAATATACAAAATTCATATGATAAATATTATTAATATCACATAAATTATTTCTAAAGAGTCAATTTAGAATTTATAATGTCGACAATCATACGCTAATCTAATCCTTTTTAGAAATATCGATAAGTCGTTGTTGTATGTTTGCAGGGATAATATATCAGCACGAATTGTTCTCATAACTTAACAGATCAATCACAAAGTTCCTTCGAAGAATCTATCCAACACATAAAGACATAAGAGAACAAAATATCAAATTTGTATTATGTAACCGTAATGTATGTTTGAACATGAAACGTATGTACTACACTCACCCTAACAAATTTCATCCATCTGTCATTCCCCCACATGGTCATAGCTTGTAAAATGAGGTAGCTGGTATTAAGCCAATAGAATAATGTTTGGCCAACTATGTTATATTAAATTATTATCATAGAAAAATTTAAACTGCTGAGAAGCTGGTACGAAGAGAATACTCTCTTAATCAATTGGAACATCAGTCCGAATTGTATATTCTCACTTAAAAATATCATCTGCCCATCCAAAACGTTTTTGTTGTAGGCAATCTTATATTTTTCTGAGATCATGATAATCGCTTCCACGAACCTCTTTGTATGGATGTGCTTATACAAATCTTGAGTTAGTGTAAAGTCGATAAAAGTCACGTGCTTTTTAACATGATCTATTACGAAAAGGGCGTAACATCCGTTGAATGTCCATGGCATAAGAACCTGCAAAATATCAGTCATTAGGATTGCAAAGAAGTGCCCTTTATAAATACATTCGAAATGAACACATACTTACATATCTACATCCTGTGATATAATAATTCATTGATGGCCAACAATCGAGTGTTTTGGTTAACTCTTCTGTTGTATGGTCCTGATGATACTTTAGAAGTTTACCAAAACCAACCATTCTCTGGATAATTATATATACATTTTCACATGAGGATTAGATGTAGATACTATATGCGTAATACATTATTGATTGGAAACAAACTTACCCAGAAACGCATGTCCATATAATGCTTTCTATTCTTCATGATTTCTCCTTTCGGTCTACGTGACTCTTTATTGGCAAGCAGCCGAACAGCCATGTCAAAACATCTTAGTGTCATATCTTGATTTATCATTAATATGTTTTGTAGGTCTTTGACAGATATTTCTATCTTAAAAGGGTTGAAACTTCGTACTCATGTCATCCTGTAATGTAGCAGGATGAAAGTCTATATCAATAATCTAAGTAGTTGGTATATATAAAATAGATAAATCAATGAGCACTTACTCTAGTGTCGTATCGTCTTGGATTGCCATGATATAATCACATAGAACATCTATTAAATCGGCTTTCGTCTCTAGCATGTCCTTTGTGGAAAGACCACCCATTAAAAAGTCTTTGGTGCACCCATTGGTCGAGACTTTTACAAGAGTTCTTTTATCCCAATCATCAACAAACCATATTTATAAGTCTGCTTGAGTAATAGGGCCTTCCTCATCTTCAAACACTACTTCGCTGTCATCAAGCACGTGGAGTAGTTTCCTCTTCTTAGAACTTGTAGGTATAGCCACCGGTGGTCTTTTAACTCCTTACGTTGAGATATCATATCAATTTGTCTTTGGAGTCCTTTAATCTTAATATATTGTAAAACTGTTGGAACTTGCTCTCCCGAGCAAGTTGATCCAACGGGGGAGTGAAGCAACGTAAACAGGGTTTTTGCTCGAGATGGCAATAGCTCTGTCAATCTAGCATCTCAAGGGCACTGTGCGGGGGTATTTATAGGTATCTGAGTGCCCAGCGTCCAGTGTTAAGGACGCATGTGCCCTCAGGCACCTAGGTTATCCCCGGAATATTCCCATAAAGCAGGGTTACAGACTGTAATTACAGGGAGACCTTTACAAATTAGGCCCGTAATGCGCAGCGGCCACGCAGGGCCTGTTACAATGGGCCGGATCACACGTGGGCCTCCATGTTGGACGAGGCCGCAGGATGCGACGACTTCGTCGCAGGTCTTCGTCCGGCGACGCGTGGGACGAAGGGTAAATCTGCCAGTCGTCTTGCCTCCGTTGGTGCAGCGAGGTTGGCGAAGGCATCGAGCGAAGGGTGGCGTCTTCGCCTTCGCCCCAACATTTGCCCTCCGAGGGACCAGTTCGACTAAGTCATATGGTGCCGAAGACGTCGCTAGATGGTGGAGACGCTGCCCTCGCTCGAAGTTGTTCCGCGGGGGTTTTTGACATGACCGTTGATTGACGCCGTACTGTTGAAATGCGGGTTTCCCGAAGCGCCGCGCCCTGTGTATAAAGGGGGCGGGGGGCGGCGCGTTTTGAACCTTATCTTTCCGCGCTCCGCGAAAACCCTAATTTCCTTCTCAAACCGTCCGCTGCTCGTCTGCCCTCCTTGCTTTTGCTCGTCGGAGATCTGGCCCGTGTGAAGCAGACCGCCCGCCACCGCCGACGGTACGTAGCGATGCCGTCCTCTTCCTCTTCTGCTGCCGATACGCAGCCGTCGGCCGGCGCGTCGTCCGAGGAGTCGCTGAGCAATGTGGCGGCGGAGGAGTTGCGCGCCAGCGACACAGTGGAGTTCGGCGTGTCGCGGATGTCCTCGGTTCGCGTGCAGGACATGCAACAGCTTGGTTATTTCGGCGGCGGGGTGGCAAGTGTCCCGGGGACAGAGGAGGTCCCCGAGCCAGAAGGCGAGTTGGTCGTCTTCGAGGCTTTTTTCGCCGCTGGTCTTCGTCTGCCCGCGCATCGATTTGTGGGGGAAGTTTTGCGTAGATTCAATGTCCAGGTCCACCAGCTGACACCGAATGCCGTGGTGGCCCTGTCAAAATATGTCTGGGCAACGACTTCGTACGGCGGGCAGCCATCGGTCGAAGTCTTCGCGAAGTATTATTGTCTGCATTGGCAGAAAAGGAGAATCGAAAATAAGATTGCTCAATTTGGATCTTGTACATTTACGCCGAAGACCGGCAAGACTTCGATGGAAGTCGTTGAGTTGGTTCCCTGGGCCCGCAATAAATGGGGCAACTGGTGGGAATTTTGGTTCTATGTTGCCGAAGGCACAGTCGAAGACCATCCGGGGCTGCCAGTGGCCGAGATGTGTTCGCATTATTACTCAGCGTACCCGCAGTTTGAGGTAGCGGAGGAGGATGAAAATGAAGAGGCCCTTCGGTGTGTGGCCCGCATGAGCAGCGGACGCGATCTGGTTGAAGAGTTTGTCGGGTATGGGATATGGCCCTTGGCGCGTGGCTGGGCGGTGGGCGAAGTATGCCCTCGCCAGATGCCTTCCCGCGGTGGGATGCTAGTGCGGAGTCCTGCCTTCGCACTGGATTTGCATGGCCAGGATCCCGCTGCATTCGTGCGTGAGGCGGAGGATGGGGCGGTGCGGATTGTTGGTCGCTACGTGCCAAAGACGGAGGCCCAGTGTAGTTGGGATATACGCGGATCCAACGATCGCTTGAATAGGGTCTTCGAGTTCAACCATCTGCCGTATGGCGGTTATCCCGGGCAAGACGTTGTCGATCGCCGCGGGAAGAAACCGGCGGCTGAAACTGAAGACGACCGCGCGCCGGCGGCCGCCCCATCCACTAAGAAGAGGAAGCTAGGTACTGCGATGGGAGGACTGGGGGTCTCTAATAGTTTTGCTATGGAGTTGATGGGGACATGCGCGGCCCCCGGGGGAAGGATGTCTTCGCCCGAGCTCCGGGAGTCTTCGGCGCGGATGCTGAAGGTTACCGGGGGTTGGTGGCCTAAGAACGTTCCTATCCCCCGCGCGGCCGGCGAAGACTTTTTTACATCTCGCATGGTTCGTGACTTGAGAGTGTTTCCTTATGGACGGAATATTGCTGCTGTTGTGTCGGCAGTGATGGACAAGGATCGTCAGGAAGCTGCGCAGAAGCGTCGGGCGGTCATCAGGCTGCCCGAGGCTAGGCCGAAGAGGGCGCGGGGGACTGCGAAGGCTGCCGCTCCCAGCGGTAGGCAGCCGACGTTGGTGGCGAAGTCGGCTGCCCCTGGGTCCAGCAAGGTGCCGGAGGTCGTGAAGGCGGCCAGCGCCGGCGGAACCAAGTCTGCCTCGGCCGGAGCCGCGAAGGTCCGAGAATTACCTTCGCCGGGGAAACGCGTTGCCGATTTCGGCACCAATATTAGCGTGGACGATTATCTCGTTGGTAAGTCATTGGCCCGAGTTTTTTTTGACTGTTGATACGTTGCAGGATCGGGCGAGGGGCAACTTGTTGTTGTTCCACCTGCGGTGGCGACCACGGTGTCTGCCACGGTGCCTGGGGTGGAGGGTAGCGCTCTCAGCGCTGGCGGTGAGATTTCGGCGCTCACTGCCAAGGACGAAGCGGGCACTATGTCCAGCCGGCTGAGGGAGGCGTCGCAGCGGCTGAGTCAGGTAAGTTGAGCTAGACTTCGGTGTTTACCGCTTTCATGGGGATTGTGGTCTTATGTGTGTCTTTTAGGCGGCTGACTTCGCTGACCGCGTGGCGTCGGGGGCCCTTACGACAGTTGTGTCTGCCGAAGTCGAGAGACTTCGGGCGCAGCATGATGACGCCGTCCGGGAAAAGTCGGCCGCTGATAGCAAGTGTCGCAAGCTGGTGGAGAAGGTGGCCGCCCTGGAGGGCGAGAGGACTGACCTCCGGTGCCAGCTGGTGGAGGAGAGGAGGGAGGCTAATCAGGCCCTCGCCAAGGCGCAGTCGGCGCATGCGGAGGCCAATTTGGCGCGGATGGAGGGTAGTCTCGCCAGCCAGCTCGCCGAGGAATGGGAGGCGCGGTTCAACGCTCTGCAGGCCCGCATGGAGAGGGCTGAGGCTTCTACGCTCTTGGAAGTTGAGCGGACACGCAAACAGCTCACGGACTCATACCGCGAGCTGGGCGCGCGGACTGCTGACTTCGAAGTGCCCGACCGAGAGTCAGGCCTTCGCTGCCTCGAGTGGCTGCAAGAGGAATTGTTGGCGCTCCCGACCATTGTGGAGGGATTTATGTCCTTTGCCTCCCTCGTCACCTGCGAAGGGGCGATGAACGCGTTGTCCCGCGAAGGGTGCAGTCACTATGAGGTCTTCGACCGATCTGATGAAGATTTCGAGCGCGAGATTTACAAGGTCGAGGACCCTGTGGTGAAGGACTCCGCGGGAGCCCTCTTTGACCGGATGTGGGGCCCCCACGGTCGGGAGGTGGTTAGGGAGCGGTCCGACCGGGCGAGGGATCAGGTAATGTTTATCTTTTGTTTAGTGTTGTTGAATGTGGGTTATACGTGGGCTTGCTGAATCGGTGTGCTGTGTTGTAGGCGGCGCGTGCCGAGAACGTGGAGGACTTCGGACCTTTGAACAGCGCGCGGCCCGAAGCAGAGGCGAACCCGGTGGCGGCCGAGGCCGAGGTCGACCCGGCGCCGCCCCCGGAAACTGGCGAAGGCTCCCTCGCTGCCCCTGCGGCTACTATGTCCGGTGGTGGCTCGTCACCAACCGCTGTGCCGAGGGCTGAGGATTCCCCGAAGACGGCGACGGAGCCAGCAGTGGAGGATCCCACGATGGCTGGGTCTTCGCAGGTGGCTTAGTGGGTGTGGGTAGTTACAGAATTTTGTCTATGTTGCTGAACCTTGGTTGCTACGCAGGTTCAAGATTTTGGGCCCGCGCACGCAACCGCTACTGCTAATTTTGTGGCGGCTTCGACCGTGGATGCTGGGAATGAATCGGATGAGTCTGCTTCTAAGTTTTCTGATTTTGGTGACTCTGGGAGTTCGGTTGAGTGGACGGAAGAGTCTTCGGATGAGGACTTGGATTACTTTGCGGCTTTGGATGTGGCTGCGGCGGAGGCTTCTCCGCGTGTTACGGATGCTGAAGTTTTGCCTGGTCCGAGTGCTAGGCGCAGGCGGCGAAGGGCGGTGGCGAAGCGTAGGGTGAGTTAGGTGGAAGGCGGTCGGCTTCGTGTGGGCAGGGCTGGCAAGCGGGAATTGATGTCCTCGCCGGTTGGGGCGAGTGTAGGTGAGGGGGAGTTGCGAAGTCTTTTTGAGGGTGAGGAGCTTAGGATAATGCTATTTAACTATAGGGAGATGGGAATCATTCCGAAGGCTGAACCAATGTAAGGTGTGATGCCCTCGCTGTACGTGTGTAACTATGGTTTGTATAATGAGGCTGTACGCCTTCGCGTGTCTGGCTATGTCCATGGGGGCATTGTGCGCTTGGTCTATCACATTTCATACGTTGGTCCGGCTGCGCCTTGTAGTTGGTCTGTGCGCGGACAGTTTCTTGGTGTAGACTTTTGCACGGATGTAACGCTTTGCGTTTTGGCGTGCTTGTTGAGCTAGTCCGGCTGCACCCTTAGGCGACTTTTGCACGGATAGTCTTTTTAGGAAGACTTCGATTTTGCGCACTTGTTGTGCTAGTCCGGCTACACCCTTAGGCGACTTTTGCACGGATAGTCTTTTTGAAGAAGACTTCGATTTTGTGCGCTTGTTGTGCTAGTCCGGCTGCACCCTTAGGCGACTTTTGCATGGATGGTCTTTTGAAGAAGACTTCGATTTTGCGCACTTGTTGTGCTAATCAGGCTGCACCCTTAGGCGACTTTTGCGCGGAGTGTCGCACGCGAGGGTAGCTAGCGCTGCCCCTCGCGGTGACTTTATATTGGTCGAATGTCGAAGACCGTCGACACGGTCTTTTTTCGACGTAGATTTTTGCAGGGGATTTTTCGCTTGTATATTACATGGCTCCGCCTCATTAAAAACCTCACCCCCCGGGAGGAAAAGAGTGCGGGCCAGAATAAAATTATTGTGTGAATTACAAGGGCGAGCGGGCCCTGAGCAGTCATACAAAAAATTTGTGGAGATTATCAATGTTCCAGGAATGCTCCAATTCTTCGCCGGATGGCGTCGCGAGCCTGTATGCGCTGGGGGACGCCTTCGTCTTGACGATGAAAGGGCCCTCCTACTTGGGCTCCAGTTTGCCCCAGGACTCTGTCCGAGCGGTTCGGACGAGTACGAGGTCTCCTTCGCGAATTCCCTCGGGATGACTGCGTGGTCACGCATGCTTTTGTTTGGGCCTGGTATTTGTTTAGAGCCTGTAGTGCGAAGACCCGGTCTCCATCGATCAGGTCCTTTGAAGTGGGCTCGTCCACGTCGGGGATAGCTGACGGGACTGTCCGTGGGGACCCCTGTTTTATTTCTTGCGGGGTCATGGCCTCCGATCCATATAGAAGGCGGAAAGGGGTGAACCCAGTCGCCCTGCACTCAGTCATGTTTAATGCCCAGACCGCTTCAGGTAACAAATCGGCCCACTTGCCCTTTTTCTCGTCGAGGAGCATCTTCTTGACAGCTGTGAAAATTTTGCCATTTGCACGTTCCACAACTCCGTTGGACTGCGGGTGGTATACTGAGGCGAAGGCAAGCTTGGTGCCAATGGAGAAGCAGAAATCCTTGAAGTCTTGGCTGTCAAATTGCTTGCCGTTGTCAACTGTGAGTTCGGACGGGACTCCGAAGCGGCAAACAATGTTTTGCCAGAAGAATTTCTGTGCAGTCTTTGATGTTATTGTGGATACAGCCCTCGCCTCGATCCATTTGGTAAAATACTCGACAGCGACGAAGGTGAATTTGAGGTTCCCCTGAGCCATGGGCAGGGGCCCGACAATGTCCAGGCCCCAGCGCTGAAGAGGCCATGTGTGGGCGATTAGTTTTGTGAATTGCGAAGGGCTTCCTGATCGGGGAGAAAACTTCTGGCAGGCTTCGCAGGACCTTGTGACCCGATTTGCGGCGCAGATCATTGCGGGCCAGTAGAAACCTTGACGGATCACCTTTGCGGCTAGGGCCCTTGGCCCTGCGTGAGAGTCGCAAGTCCCGCTGTTGACTTCACGCAGGATTTGGACGCCTTCGGTCTCGGTGACACATTTGAGCATGGGTTGACTGACCCCCTTCTTGTAAAGCTGGCCTTCAATTAGTGCGAAGTCCCGGCTTCGATGTTTGAGGCGCTTGGCCTCATTGATGTCGGTTGGATGGTAGTACCCCTGTAGAAACAGGGTTATTGGTGCCCGTCAGTCTTCGGTCATAATAAGGTTGACTATGCGGTGGCCCTCGCTGTCATTGGTTATTTGGAGCCCTTCGGGGCTGCGGACGGCTGGCGTGCCGATAACATGGTAGAACACGTCGGAGGGCAGGGACTCGCCTCTGGCGGCAGCCTTGGCCAATGCGTCGACCTCCTCATTCTTGGCCCGGTCCACATGCTGCAAGGTGAAACCTTTGAATTGTCTCTCGAGACTACGGATAGCCGCGAGGTATTGCATAAGTGCGGGGTCCTTCGCTGCGTAGTCTTTCTCAACTTGGCCGGCGACTACCTTGGAGTCTGTTCTGATAATGCAGGTAGTGACACCAAGGGCCCTTAGCTTGCGGAGGCCGAGGATGACAGCTTCGTATTCTGCTATGTTGTTAGTGCATCTGTCAGATTCCAGAGCAAAGCTGAGGCGTGCCGCGTATCTGTGCTTGACCCCGGTGGGTGAGGTAATGACTACAGTAGCGCCTGCCCCCGCGTGGCACCATGCGCCGTCGCAATGGATTGTCCAAACCTTCTCTGTGGACGGGTCTGGCTGTGTTATTGGCCCAGTCCAGTCGACGACGAAGTCTGCCAGAACTTGTGACTTGATGGCTGTCATGGGCTCGAATGTGATGTGGTAGCCGGAGAGTTCGGCCGCCCATTTGGCAATCCGGACCGATGCCTCCGGGTTTCTGAACAATTCGCCAAGTCCCCTATCTGAGGTGACCCGAACCTTGAATGCTTCAAAATAGTGGCGCAATTTGCGCGAAGCCATAACAACTGCATAGGCAATCTTTTCCAGTTCCGTCATATTACATTTTGATGGTGTGAGCACTTCGGAGACGTAATAAACTGGACATTGCCTGATCATGCCCTCTACTGTCTGCTCTTGAACCAGTGCCGCGCTGACCGCATGTGGCGAAGCCGCAACATAGAGCAACAGGGGTAGCGAAGAGTCGGGGCTTGTAAGAACCGCCAATTCCGACAGGTACTATTTCAATGAGGCGAAGGCCGCCGCCTGCTCTGGTCCCCAAGCGAAGACTTTTGCGCCGCGGAGAGTTTTGAGGAAGGGGAGACTTCGCTCTGCGGATTTGGAGATGAATCTGTTGAGGGCGGCCAATCTGCCTGTCAGGCGTTGGACGTCTCTGGCTGACTGTGGGGGCGTCATGTTGATGATGGCCTGAATTTTGGTTGGGTTGGCCTCGATTCCGCGGTGTGACACCAGGTAGCCCAATATTTTCCCCTAGCGAACGCCGAAGACGCACTTTTCGGGGTTTAGGCGAAGTCGTGCGTCCCGCATGTTCGCAAACGTTTCGACGAGGTCAGCAAGATGGTCCTCCTTGCTTCTGCTGGCGACGACAATGTCGTCCACATACGTGAATATATTTCTGCCGACTTGCCCCTCGAGCACCGTTTTGGTGAGCCGAGAGAAAGTGGACCCGGCGTTCTTGAGTCCCTCCGGCATTCTGATGAAGCAATATGTGCCGAAGGGTGTGATGAAGCTGGTGCTGGCCTTGTCCTCCTCCTTCATGTATATTTGATGGTAGCCGGAGAAGCAGTCGAGGAGTGACATGACTTCGCACCCGGCCGCTGTCGGGGACCATAATTAGGGGTACCCCCAAGACTCCTAATCTTAGCTGGTAACCAACATCAGCACAAAGCTGCAAAGGCCTGATGGGTGCGATTAAGTCAAGGCTCGGTCCACTCAAGGGACACGATCTCGCCTTGCCCGAGCCCAGCCTCGGGGAAGGGCAGCCGACCCCGGAGGATTCACGTCTCGCCCGAGGGCCCCCTCAAGCAACGGACACACCTTCGGCTCGCCCGAGGCCCAGTCTTCGCCAAGAAGCAACCTTGGCCAGATCGCCACACCAACCGACCGTATCGCAGAAGCATTTAATGCAAGGATGGCCTGACACCTTATCCTGACGCGCGCCCCTCAGTCGACAGAGCCGAAGTGACCGCAGTCACTTCGCCGCTCAACTGACCGGCCTGACAAGAGGACAGCACCGCCTGCGTCGCTCCGACTGCTGTGCCGCTCGACAGAGTGAGGCTGACAGCAGCCAAGTCCGGCTTCGGGCGCCATAGGAAGCTCCACCTCGCCCGACCCCAGGGCTCGGCCCCCGTCTCGGCCTCGGACGATGAACTCCGCCTCGCCCGATCCCAGGGCTCGGACTCAGCCTTGGCCTCAGACAATGGTCTCCGCCTCGCCCGACCCGGGGCTCGGACTCGACCTCGACCTCGGAAGACAGACTCGACCTCGACCTCGGAGGAGCCACCGCCTCGCCCGACCCAAGGCTCGGACCGACCACATCACAGAGGGGGCCATCATTACCCTACCCCTAGCTAGCTCAGGCTACGGGGGGCAAGACCGACATCCCATCTGGCTCGCCCTGGTAAACAAATAATGATGGCGCCCCGCGTGCTCCATGACGAGGGCAGCTCTCAGCCCCTTACAGAAGCAAGGAGACGTCAGCAAGGACTCGACAGCCCCGACAGCTGTCCTTCCACAAGGCTCCAGCGCTCCTCCGACGGCCACGACATCACATGAACAGGGTGCCAAAACCTCTCCGGCTGCCACGACGGCATGTACTTAGGGCACTAGCTCCTCTCTGCTAGACACGCTAGCACACTGCTACATCTCCTATTGTGCACCTGGGCCCTCTCCTTACGCCTATAAAAGGAAGGTCCAGGGCTCTCTTACGGGAAGGTTGACCGCGCGGGAGAACGGGACGGCGCGCGTAAGCCTCTCGCTCCCTCCCACGCGGATGCTTGTAACCCCCTACTGCAAGCGCACCCGACCTAGGCGCAGGACAACACGAAGGCCGCGGGTTCCCCTTTACGCCTGTCTCCCTTCTTGCCCCCCTTCGTGCTCCGTCTCGCGCCGACCCATCTGGGCTGGGACACGCGGCGACAATTTACTCGTCGGTCTAGGGACCCCCCGGGGTCGAAACGCCGACAGTTGGCGCGCCAGGTAGGGGCCTGCTGCGTGTTGACGAACAACTTCCCATCAAGCTCTAGATGGGTAGTCTCCAGCAACCTTTCTAGCCCGGGACGGTGCTCCGTTTCGGGAGTCTTGAGTTCATGTCCCTCGACGGCAGCTACGACATGATACTCCTTCCTCCGCCGCGCGACAGCGACAATGGCGGCCGACAACCCGCCCGCCGGCGGCGGAATCAATGACGTCTTCCCCACGCGGTGGAAGAACAACATTCGGGTTTGTCCCGTCGCCTCCCCCGCCGACGGAGGAGGAGGCGGGGCAACCAAGGCCAAGCAGGAGGCGGCACCTCGTCGGCTGTCGAGCGAGTCGACGGTGCCGGCGCCCCAACGGGGGACACGTCGGGCGTCGACCTCGCGTCTGAGATGAAGACGAGTGTCGTTTCCCCGCAACACGCCAACTCCAAGCGAACGGACGACGCCAGCACGCTCGCCAAGGACTTGCTGGGCGTCACCCTCGTACCTGAGACGACGGTGCAGTCTGCCCCTGACGCGACTTCGTCACCGCTCGTCGACCAAGAAGTACCAACCGATTCCCATCTCGTGCCTTTTGGATTCAGCCTCGACCCACCAAGCGACTTCGCTTCGGTGGAAGCCTTCATAGAGGCATGTCCAAACCCTCCGGGGTACGGTATGCGGTCACCCTGGGACCGGCTGACGGCCGTCTCGACCTACGGACCCTCGGGTTCCGAGGAAGAAGACGAGCCCGACTTTTGTTGGGATTTCTCCGGACTCGGTAACCCCAGTGTCATGCGGGACTTCATGACCGCATGCGACTACTGCCTTTCCGATTGTTCCGACGGTAGCCGCAGCTTCGGCGACGAGGACTGCGGCCCAAGTCGTGAATGTTTCCACGTCGATCTAGGGGGTCTCGGCGAAGGCAACCATCTTGGTATACCGGAAAATGGTGATCCCCTAGGCCTGCGCCTCGCGTTGACATCCTTCGGGAGCTAGCTGTGGTCCCAGTCCCTGCGGGGGGTCAGGACGCACAGCTCGAGCAAATCCGCGAGATGCAGGCCAAGCTCGACGAGGGAGCAGGAACACTTGAGCCGTTCCGTCGGAACATCGGGCAGGAATGGGCAGACCAAGCTCCGAACGGAGAAGCGCGTCATCTACCCCAGGGCATCCAGCACCACATTGCCGACGACGTCAGGGCAAGGCCGCCACTGGCTTCTAGTGGGGTCGGCCAGAACCTAGCTGCGGCAGCGATACTACTCCGCGCGATGCCGGAACCATCGACCACCGAAGGGCAGCGTATCCAGGGAGAGCTCAAGAACCTCCTGGAGGATGCCGCGGTCCGACTAGGCCTGGGAATGGGCTTCACAAACTCACGAGCTGAAAGGGCCTCCTAACTCATAGGCTAATAAATTTAACTTTTTTTGGGTTCCCTACTAATTAGAGCCGAGTTGGATCAGGCCATTTCACTAAAGGGCCGGTAAGGATCGGGTCATCAAACATGGCCGAAATGTGGTTGTGGATCGAACGAAAGGGCATAGCCCATGGATTGTGTGAAGGGCCGCAATTGAATCTTAGCCGGCGCTCGCAGACCTGTGTACCTAAATCTTTGCCAGCACTCGCAGGGAGGCGGCGGTGCAACGCTCGTAGGGAGGCGCGACGCTCGCAAGGAGGAAGCCCCGTGGAGACGCTGCCCGGCTTGCCGCGGAGGATAAGGGCATCCTCGTGACCCACCAGCAGCTGGTGCCAGATCTCTGTTGCATCCTCCAATCCAACATGTGATGTTCTTTCTCCTCACCGGTGATGCTCCTCATCTACTGCTCACCGGCGATGTTGTCCACAAACGCACGACGATTTGGATCTGCTTCTCGCAGGTGCTAGCAGTTTGGATCTGCACTGCCCCGTGATGTAATTTATTTCTATACGTGCTGAGCTGTTGATTCCTTTTTTACTCTTTCATTTATATTCCATTCGGCATTCGATTCAGTAGGATTGGCATCTGTTCGTTCATGTTACTACAGTGCATGATTGTGGCTTGCACAGATTGGTTTGGCTGGCTGTCTGGCCCGGTGGTGTTGTGTTCCATTCCTCCATCTGTATAATACCCTGTTTATTTTCTTTCAGCATCCTCTTAATCTTTTGCAATTACTACTGCATTTTATTAGCTTGTTCATCGGATCAAATCAGATCTTGAGTAGTGCTCGTACAGTAAAGGTTGTTGTTATGCACAAATTGTTACCATGTTACTGTGAACAGTATCTGCCATGTTAATGTGAATGCTGTCTACGATTAGCTTCGACGGCGTAGCGTTAGGAGTTGCTGCCATGAATGCGTCTGAATTTACAGTTCTGCAGGAACCACGAATTCTTTGAGTTATTGTGAACTAGTTTCTTATGTAGCCTTAAATTCTGTAGGAACTGCTTGCTGGTGCCATGTATGGGTGACCATGTATGAGTGAGCCCATGGATTATGCTAATTTAATTAGCTAGTGGCGGTGCTTGCTTGTTTATGGGGGCCCTTGGATTGCTAACGTAGAATTGGCCCTTGGATTGCTAAAGGATCGGGGCAAGTTTGGATGGCGAGGCTTTAAAATCAGTTTGGATTGAGCTACAACAGATTAGGTTGGATTCAAGTAGGGCTGGATCTACTCCTTAATATTCTAGGATTGGAGTTGGGTTAGGGCTGGATTGTGATCCATTCCCAGGACTAGGTCCGACGGGCCAAAAGCTCTGCCTCCCGAAGGCAGGGATACCCCTCGGAGCATCGCGCCGTGACTTCCCGATTCATGGGGAAGCCTCGGTCCACACCGGGCGCACGTGCAACACACCGTCTGCGGCCCCGGGTCGCCTCGGCAACGAGCACCACCACCGCAACCGTCGAACCCACCTCGACGAGAGGGTGCGCCGAGGCTACCACCCCAGGCGTGGGGGATGCTTTGTCAGTGGGGAGGATCGGAGTCCCTCGCCTGAACCACCCGATCCACAGGCTTTTAGCCGGGCCATACGACGGGCGCCGTTCCCGACACGGTTCCGAACCCCGACTACTATCACAAAGTACTCGGGGGAGACGAGGCCGGAACTGTGGCTCGCGGACTACCGACTGGCCTGCCAACTGGGTGGAACGAACGATGACAACCTCATCATCCGCAACCTCCCCCTGTTCCTCTCCGACACCGCTCGAGCCTGGCTGGAGCATCTGCCTCTGGGGCAGATCTCCAACTGGGACGACCTGGTCCAAGCCTTCGCCGGCAACTTCCAGGGCACATACGTACGCCCTGGGAACTCCTGGGATCTCCGAAGCTGCCGCCAGCAGCCAGGAGAGTCTCTCCGGGACTACATCTGGCGATTCTCGAAACAGCGCACCGAGCTGCCCAACGTCACCGACTCGGATGTCATCGGCGCGTTCCTCGCCGACACCACCTACCGCGACCTGGTGAGCAAGCTGGGTCGCAAGACCCCCACCAGGGCGAGCGAGATGATGGACATCACCACCAAGTTCGCCTCTGGCCAGGAGGCGGTTGAGGCCATCTTCCGGAAGGACAAGCAGCCCCAGGGCCGCCAGCCGGAAGATGTCCCCGAGGCATCTACTCAGCGCGGCACCAAGAAGAAAGGCAAGAAGAAGTCGCAAGTGAAACGCGACACCGCCGACGCGGACCTTGTCGCCGCCGCTGAGTACAAGAACCCTCGAAAATCTCCCGGAGGTGCCAATCTCTTCGACAAGATGCTCAAGGAGCCGTGCCCCTATCATCAGGGGCCCGTCAAGCACACCCTCGAGGAGTGTGTCATGCTTCGGCGCCACTTTAACAAGGCCGGGCCACCTGCGGAAGGTGGCAGGGCCCACAACAACGACAAGAAGGAGGATCACAAGGCAGAGGAGTTCCCCGAGGTCCACGACTGCTTCATGATCTACGGTGGGCCAGCGGCGAACGCCTCGGCTCGACACCGCAAGCAAGAGCGTCGGGAGGTCTGCTCGGTAAAGGTGGCGGCGCCAGTCTACCTAGACTGGTCCGACAAGCCCATCACCTTCGACCAAGGCGACCACCCCGACCGCGTGCCGAGCCCGGGGAAATATCCGCTCGTTGTCGACCCCGTCATCGGCAACGTCAGGCTCACCAAGGACCTCATGGACGGAGGCAGCAGCCTCAACATCATCTACGCCGAGACCCTTGGGCTCCTGCGGATCGATCTGTCCTCGGTCCGGGCGGGCGCGGCGCCTTTTCATGGGATCATCCCCGGGAAACGCGTCCAGCCCCTGGGACAACTCGATCTGCCCGTCTGCTTTGGGACTCCCTCCAACTTCCAAAGGGAAAACCTCACGTTCGAGGTGGTCGGGTTCCGAGGAACCTACCACGCGGTGCTAGGGAGGCCGTGCTACGCCAAGTTCATGGTCGTCCCCAACTACACCTACCTCAAGCTCAAGATGCCGGGCCCCAACGGGGTCATCACCGTCGGCCCCACGTACCGACACGTGTACGAATGCGACGTGGAGTGCGTGGAGTATGCCGAGGCCCTCGCCGAATCCGAGGCCCTCATCGCCGACCTGGAGAGCCTCTCCAAGGAGGCGCCAGACGTGAAGCGCCATGCCGGCAACTTCGAGCCAGCAGAGACGGTCAAATCCGTCCCTCTCGACCCCAGCAACGACGCCTCCAAGTAGATCCGGATCGGCTCTGAGCTCGACCCCAAATAGGAAGCAGTGCTCGTCGACTTTCTCCGCGCGAACGCCGAAGTCTTTGTGTGGAGTCCCTCGGACATGCCTGGCATAGCGAGGGAAGTCGTCGAGCACTCGCTGGACATCCGAGCTGGAGCCCGACCCGTGAAGTAGCCTCTGCGCCGATTCGACGAAGAAAAGCGCAGAGCCATAGGCGAGGAGATCCACAAGCTGATGGCTGCAGGGTTCATCAAAGAGGTATTCCATACCGAATGGCTTGCCAACCCTGTGCTTGTGAGAAAGAAAGGAGGGAAATGGCGGATGTGTGTAGGCTACACCGGTCTAAACAAAGCATGTCCGAAGGTTCCCTACCCTCTGCCTCGCATCGATCAAATCATGGATTCCACTGCTGGGTGCGAAACCTTGTCTTTCCTCGATGCCTACTCAGGGTATCACCAAATCAGGATGAAAGAGTCCGACCAGCTCGCGACCTCTTTCATCACACCTTTTGGCATGTACTGCTACATCACTATGCCATTTGGTTTGAGGAATGCGGGTGCGAAATACCAAAGGTGCATGAACCACGTGTTCGGACAACACATTGGTCGAACGGTCGAGGCTTACGTCGACGACATCGTAGTCAAGACGAGGAAAGCCTCCGACCTCCTTTTCGACCTTGAAGCGACATTCCGGTGTCTCAAGGCGAAAGGCGTAAAACTCAATCCCGAGAAGTGCGTCTTCGGAGTACCCCGAGGCATGCTCTTGGGGTTCATCGTCTCCGAGCGAGGCATCGAGGCTACCCGGAGAAAATCGCGGCCATCACCAACATGGTTCCCATCAAGGACTTGAAAGGCGTATAGAGGGTCATGGGATGCCTTGCGGCTCTGAGCCGCTTCATCTCGCGCCTCGGCAAAAGAGGCCTACCTCTGTACCGCCTCTTAAGGAAGGCCGAGTGCTTCACTTGGACCCCTGAGGCCGAGGAAGCCCTCGGGAACCTGAAGGTGCTCCTCACGAACGCGCCCATCTTGGTGCCCCCCGCTGCCGGAGAGGCCCTCTTGATCTACGTCGCCGCTGCCACTCAGGTGGTCAGTGCCACGATCGTGGTTGAGAGACGAGAAGAGGGGCATGCATTGCCCGTCCAGAGGCCGGTCTACTTCATCAGTGAGGTACTGTCCGAGACCAAGATCCGCTACCCACAAATTCAGAAGCTGCTGTATGCGGTTATCCTGACGCGGCGGAAGTTGCGACACTACTTCGAGTCTCATCCGGTGACTGTGTTGTCATCCTTCCCCCTGGGGGAGATCATCCAGTGCCGAGAGGCCTCGAGTAGGATTGCAAAGTAGGCGGTGGAAATCATGGGCGAGACAATCTCGTTCGCCCCTCGGAAGGCCATCAAGTCCCAAGTCTTGGCGGACTTTGTGGCTGAATGGGTCGACACCCAGCTCCCGGCAGTTCCGATCCAACCGGAACTCTGGACCATGTTTTTTGACGGGTCGCTGATGAAAACAGGGGCAGGCGTGGGCCTGCTCTTCATCTCGCCCCTCGGGAAGCACCTCCGCTACGTGCTGCGCCTCCATTTCCCGGCGTCCAACAACGTGGCTGAGTACGAGGCTCTGGTCAACGGGTTGCGCATCGCAATCGAGCTAGGGGTCCGGCGCCTCGACGCTCGCGGTGACTCGCAGCTTGTCATCGACCAAGTCATGAAGAACTCCCACTGTCGCGACCCGAAGATGGAAGCCTACTGCGACGAGGTTCGGCGCTTGGAAGACAAGTTCTATGGGCTCGAGCTCAACCACGTCGCCCGATGATACAACGAGACTGTGGACGAGCTGGCTAAGATAGCTTCGGGGCGAACAACGGTTCCCCCGGACGTCTTCTCCCAAGACCTACATCAACCCTCAGTCAAGACCAACGACACGCCCGAGCCCGAGAAGGCCTCGGCCCAACCCAAGGCACCCTCGGCTCAGCTCGAGGCGCCCTCGGCTCAGCCCGAGGCGCCCTCGGCTCAGCCCGAAGCACCCTCGGCCCCCGAGGGTGAGGCACTGCGCGTCGAGAAAGAGCGGAGCGGGGTCACGCCTAATCGAAACTGGTAGACCCCGTACCTGCAATATCTCCACCGAGGAGAGCTGCCCCTCGATCGAGCTAAAGCTCGGCGACTGGCGCGGCGCGCCAAGTCGTTCGTCTTGCTGGGGGACGGGAAGGAGCTCTACCACCGCAGCCCCTCAGGCATCCTCCAGCGATGCATATCCACCGCCGAAGGCCAGGAGCTCTTACAAGAAATACACTCGGGGGCTTGCGGTCATCACGCAACGCCTCGAGCCCTTGTTGGAAACGCCTTCTGACAAGGTTTCTACTGGCCGACCGCGGTGGCCGACGCCATTAGAATTGTCCGCACCTGCCAAGGGTGTCAATTCTACGCAAGGCAGACCCACATGCCCGCTCAGGTTCTACAAACAATACCCATCACCTGGTCGTTTGCTGTGTGGGGTCTGGACCTCGTCGGTCCCTTGCAGAAGGCACCCAGGGGCTACACGCACCTGCTGGTCGCCATCGACAAATTCTCCAAGTGGATCGAGGTCCGACCCCCTAAACAGCATCAGGTCCGAACAGGCGGTGGCGTTCTTCACCAACATCATCCATCGCTTTGGGGTCCCAAACTCCATCATCACCGACAACGGCACCCAGTTCACCGGCAGAAAGTTCCTGGACTTTTACGAGGATCACCACATCCGGGTGGACTGGGCCGCCGTGGCTCACCCCATGACGAATGGGCAAGTAGAGCGTGCCAACGATATGATTCTGCAAGGACTCAAGCCGAGGATCTACAACAACCTCAACAAGTTCGGCAAGCGATGGATGAAGGAGCTCCCCTCGGTGGTCTGGAGTCTGAGGACAACGCCGAGTCGAGCCACGGGCTTCACACCGTTCTTTCTAGTCTATGGGGCCAAGGTCATCTTGCCCACAGACTTAGAATACGGTTCCCCGAGGGCGAGGGCCTACGACGACCAAAGCAATCAAACAAACCGAGAAGACTCACTAGACCAGCTGGAAGAGGCTCGGGACATAGCCTTACTACACTCGGCGCGGTATCAGCAGTCCCTGCGACGCTACCACGCCCGAGGGGTTCAGTCCCGAGACCTCCAGGTGGGCGACTTGGTGCTTCAGCTGTGACAAGACGCCCGAGGGCGGCACAAGCTCACGCCTCCTTGGGAAGGGCCGTTCGTCATTGCCAAGGTTCTGAAGCCCGGGACATACAAGCTGGCCAACAGTCAAGGCGAGGTCTACAGCAACGCTTGGAACATCCGACAGCTACGTCGCTTCTACCCTTAAGATGCTTTCAAGTCATTCGTACACCTCGATCACATACAAAGTCTAACCATCAAGGAAGGGCCAGCCTTGCCTCGGCAAAGCCCGACCCTCCCTCGGGGGCTAGAAGGGGGGAACCCCCTCTGCGTCAAAATTTTCCTCGGAAAAGATCTTTTCTGCCATAACGTCTTTCGTGCTTTTCGGCTACTTCGAAAGTGGGATCCTGAAAATGACGGAGTACACGTAAGCAGCCAATGTTGACCGAGCCGAGGGACTCCTACGCCTCCAGGATACGGATACCTCACTCATCACCTTCTCCGATAAGTAACTCACGCTCGGATAAGCGATTCTACGGACCGAACAAGTCTTAACGCTCGAAAACTCTTCTGTCGAAACGATTTTTCATGCCTTCTCGACTATATCGATAGCAGAATCCTACGGACGAGTAAGAGTACATGTAAGCGGCAAGGCCGACCGAGCCGAGGGACTCCTACGCCTCCGGGATACGGATACCTCACTCATCACCTTCCGTGAAAAGTAACTCTCGCTCGGACAAACAATTCTGTTACCGACAAATAAGTCCAGATACTCGAAACAAGAGGAAAAGAGACGCAACTTTACAACACGACGACAGTATGTTTGGGCCTCGGCGGCCGCAGAAAACATACGCACACTACAAGATGAACCGATCCTGCAGGCTCAGACGTCGACAGAGGGGGAGCAGCAGCACCCTTGGCGTCAACTCCACCTTCGGCGAAGTCCGACCGAGCCTCGAACGGCAACAAGGTCGAAGGATCTCCACTCCGAAGGGCGACGTCAGCGCCACACCCGAGCTATCGCCGCCAGGGTCTCCTTCAGGAATCCGGCCCGAGCAGACGGCTCGGCCGGCCGCCCCGAAGCCTCAGCCAGCTGTCCTCCGAGGACACCAGCCCGGCTCGTGGCTTCGGCAACTCGACTCCGGTGTCGGTCCCGCCAGTGGACGGCCCAGCTAGGCTCCGGTCGATGAAGTCTTCTTTTTGAGCCAACTCTGCCTCTGTCCATGCTAACATCGCTGCCTCCGGCTTCGGCTCATCGAAAAGCGGCCGAGGGTTCCCTTAACTAAGCAAGAGAAGCCTCGGGCGGCAAGGCCGACCGAGCCGAGGGACTCCTACGCCTCCGGGATACGGATACCTCACTCGTCACCTTCGCACGAGGCAACTCACGCTTGGCGAAGCGGTCCAGCTAGCCGACAGGCGAGTCCTAGCGCTCGAAATGAGGAAGAAACACAGCTCCGTGCCAAAAATACATACATGTTCAGGCCCCGACAGCCCCAATGAACAGTCACCGGCATTCAAGGTGCCATTACAGACGGAACTCCGGTTCCGTCCCCGCGGGTATGAACAACCTCCACACCAGGGAGCCTGTGGGGCGACAAGCTCCAGGCGACTCGCCAGCGACCTCTGCAGCAGCAGCCATGGTCCCAGGACGGACACAGCCACCGGAAGGCTCTCGTTCGCGTCCCCACTCAAGGGACGCAAACCAGACATTAAAGCCAAAGAGCCGGAGGTCGGTCCGTAGGCGGTGCTGACGGCCTCGACAGCGGAGAAGCTTTCTCTAGCTGCCACCACGTCAGCACCGACGGCGCCGTCCGTCTGTCCACCAACGCCGCACCAGCGAGCGCAGGCCGCTCCAAAGCACACCGGCAGGTCCTCGCTCCCGTCCTCGCCACGAGAGCGAGGACAGAGGACAGAATGTTGCATCCTAGCTGGGCAGCAACAGTTCGCCTTCCCCGGCATGGCTGGAGGACGCCTCCTCCGCAGAGCTGGAGGATGGTTTCCACCACCAGAAGCTGGAAGAAGAGTGGCCAGCCGACCCGTGCGGGAGGTAGAGCCCCGGCTCACCTCGCTCCCCGCCCCGGCAAGGATGATGAAGATCCTTGAAGCTGAGGGCGGGGCAGAGGCCACAGCCCGGCTCGCTTCTCCCCACCATCGAACTGGTGGTCACCGTCTTGGGTGACCACCGTCGAGGGGATGCAGCCGGGCTGCCTGATGAAAATCCTTGAAGCCGAACGATGGCTGAAAGGTACCAACTTCCGCGAAGTTGTGTTCCTCCAACGACGACAAGGCGGAAGAACTGCGGGCGCCCCCCGTCCGGGGGCTCAGAAGGTGGAAAGATGCGATGCATTAGGGGAGCGCGAAGACATGGTTGCCTTTCAAGAGGGTCACCCTCCTTTTAAAGGCAACTCTCCCCACTTGCATCCTCAGCCGTCGCGGGCTGAGTCTTCTCCAACACGCTCCAAGGTCCTCCCCCTATGACACGGGGGCTGGGTCCCACACATCGTGCGAGCTGGCCCAGGACAGAAGGAGCCAAAACCGCCGCGCGCGATGCGCGTAACTGACCAGCGGTTACAAGCATTCCTCCACTTTCGCCCAGACCAGTGGGCAAAAGGGCGGACCGCCATGCAGGCGGCATGCAACTGCACCGAGGGGGCGCACCCTTTCGACTTCGACGCGTCCAGCATGGAGGCCCAGGCCCACGCGTCATGTAACCGGCGCGCCGGTTACTACGTGCGAGAAACTGCACCGCCACTTGCGCCAGTACTGCGCCTCCTCGACTGCGGAACCAGTGCCGCGACTCGAGGCGACCCTCCGCACGGCCCAACAGTGCCAACCGAGCACATAGATCACGGGTCAGTCAGCCGCGGGAGAAGGCGCGACGGTCGATATGGCCAGAAATGGGCCGACACTAATGGTGGTGGCAGGAGGGCGGAAGCAGCGGTCAAGTCGTCAGCAAGCTCACGTCCCCTCCTGGGACAGCGAGAGAACCCTCTCCCACGGCGTAAAGACGACGCGCCCGTGTTCCGTTCCTCGAACGGCTCACGCACGCACGACGGCCGCCCCGTGAGCCACTCGTCCCGTCGCATTAACTCTGCGGCAGGACAGTCGGCACCTTTGGCAGGCAAAGCAGGCGACGCTTCACCTCCGCCATAATGACCGCGTAAAAAAGGTGCGCCACGTCATTCGATTTCGTAACCTTTTCCACTTCCTCTTTCTCTCTCTTGCCTCAGGGATCGGGAAAGGGGATACTCCGAAAGGGATCCTTCTCCGCGAAGGAAGCGGGCCCCGAGCCCCCCTACTGATCAGAGGTTCGAAGGCTGGCCCCTCGGAAGGGTTCAACAGCCGCCTCAGAGCACTCGGGCTCCGCGCCCACTACTGGTCAGAGGTTCGAAGGCTGGCCCCTCGGAAGGGTTCAACGGCCGCCTCAGGCCACTCAGGCTCCACGCCCACTACTGATCAGGGGTTCGAAGGCTGGCCCCCGAAGGGTTCGACAGCCGCCTCAGACGTAGAGCGAGGGATGACCCCGGGTACGTTCGATACATAACCAAGGCTCGGGCTACGCTCCCGAGGTACCCCAGGACATTTCCGAGACCAACGGGAACGATCTTGTAACGGAATCCCATCAGAGGGAGGCATCGAGCCCTCGGACCCCGTCAAAAGGGGACCGGGTCCGGCAAATCACCCGCAGGTACTTTTGGAGCGCGCCTCCGGGCCACTAGCCGACCCCTAACAAATGGGGCACGGGCGTCCACTCGGATTACCCGTTAGCAACTCACTGGAGACACCATGTTCGGCGCCCTCCGAGGGCAACATGGCGCTTTCCCCCTCCTCCTTGCAGAAAGGCGACGCAGGGGCGTATGTAAAAAAGTCGAGTCTGTCCTTGACCATCCTCTCGCTCTGTGCGGAGGCTCGGGGGCTGATCTCGCAAACCCGGCTCCTCCCGCAAACCCGGCTCCGGCCAAACCGTTGACAGCGTCAACATACCAGCCCGAGAACTTGGGACTCGACTGTGCACCCGGGCTATGGCCAGTTCGCATGAGGGAACAACCAGACCGACCGAGGCATTATGAAACGCGCTAAGACCTCGAAGGAGTCAAACCACTCCTCTGAGGCCTCGGGGGCTACACCCGGCGGGTGCGCTCGCGCGCACCCACCGGAACGAAATGCAACCGAGAAAGGTCGGCCCCCTTGCAAAAAAGTGCGACAAAAGCCTCCAAGCGAGTATTAACACTCCCTTCGAGGCTCGGGGGCTACTGTCGGGGACCATAATTAGGGGTACCCCCAAGACTCCTAATCTCAGCTGGTAACCCCCATCAGCACAAAGCTGCAAAGGCCTGATGGGTGCGATTAAGTCAAGGCTCGGTCCACTCAAGGGACATGATCTCGCCTCGCCCGAGCCTAGCCTCGGGCAAGGGCAGCCGACCCCGGAGGATTCACGTCTCACCCGAGGGCCCCCTCAAGCAACGGACACACCTTCGGCTCGCCCGAGGCCCAGTCTTGCCAAGAAGCAACCTTGGCCAGATCGCCACACCAACCGACCGTATCGCAGAAGCATTTAATGCAAGGATGGCCTGACACCTTATCCTGACGCGTGCCCCTCAGTCGACAGAGCCGAAGTGACCGCAGTCACTTCGCCGCTCCACTGACTGGCCTAACAAGAGGACAGCACCGCCTGCGTCGCTCCGACTGTTGTGCCGCTCGACAGAGTGAGGCTGACAGCAGCCAAGTCCGGCTTCGGGCGCCATAGGAAGCTCCGCCTCGCCCGACCCCAGGGCTCGGCCCCCGTCTCAGCCTCGGACGACGAACTCCGCCTCGCCCGATCCCAGGGCTCGGACTAAGCCTTGGCCTCAGACAATGGTCTCCGCCTCGCCCGACCCGGGGCTCGGACTCGACCTCGACCTCGGAAGACAGACTCGACCTCGACCTCGGAGGAGCCACCGCCTCGCCCGACCCAAGGCTCGGACCGACCACATCACAGAGGGGGCCATCATTACCCTACCCCTAGCTAGCTCAGGCTATGGGGGGCAAGACCGGCGTCCCATCTGGCTCGCCCTCGTAAACAAATAATGATGGTGCCCCGTGTGCTCCATGACGAGGGCAGCTCTCAGCCCCTTACGGAAGCAAGGAGACGTCAGCAAGGACTCGACAGCCCTGACAGCTGCCTTTCGCAAGGCTCCAGCGCTCCTCCGACGGCCACGACATCACATGAACAGGGTGCCAAAACCTCTCCGGCTGCCACGACGGCATGTACTTAGGGCACTAGCTCCTCTCTGCTAGAGACGCTAGCACACTGCTACATCTCCTATTGTACACCTGGGCCCTCTCCTTACGCCTATAAAAGGAAGGTCCAGGGCTCTCTTACGGGAAGGTTGGCCACGCGGGAGAACGGGACGGCGCGCGTGTAGGAAACGGGTGACGCCTAAGAGGGGGGGGGTGAATTAGGACTTCTAAAACTTTTACTAAACTAGGCCACAATTAAATCCCTAGAGCAAAACCTAAGCAAATAATCAAACTAGAATGTGCAAACTAGGTTTTGTCTAAGTGTTGCTATCTCTACCGCAAAAGGCTAAGTTTCAATCTACTCTGAATAAGTATGACTCCAAGATTGAAACTTAAATGCTTAATATAAATGCGGAATGTAAAGAGCTAAGTAGAGAAGCAAACTCTCGTGGATGACGCCGGTATTTTTACCGAGGTATCCGGAACCGCGCAAGGTCCCGACTAATCCTCGTTGGTGCCCCTACGCAAAGGGAAGCCCACGCGAGGGCCAAGCACCACGGTCGAGTATCTCCGTAGAGAGCCGCGAGCCTTCTCCACGCGCAAGTGGTGCTCCGCTTCCGGCTCCTCTCGGACGCTCCCCGCCGTCTCCACTATCGAGCTTCCGGCCGAAACGCCGCGGGCCTCGTTCCCTCCGGTACACGGTGGCGGCCGTGACACAAACGCGGTTGTCACGGTCTCGCAAGACTCTCGCCCCACTCGGTACGATTACAACGACTCACGCAAGAGCCGAGGGGTTGTGAGGTTTATCTAAACTCACTCAACTAACTAGGATTCACCTAGAGCAAGCGCTAAAGCGGTCTAACTAACCTAAGCACTTCGCAAAGCACCTATGCTAATCACCGAGTGATTCTATTAAGCACTTGGGTGTTTGAGCTCTTGGAAATGTGCAATATATGCCTTGGTATGTTGCTTGGGCTCTCACACTTGAGAATGGCCGGTTGGGGTGGTATTTATAGCCTCCACACCCCCAACTAGCCGTTGGACAGAAAGCAGCAGCTTTCTGTCGTCGGGTGCACCGGACAGTCCGGTGCACCACCGGACACTGAACAGTAGATGTCCGGTGCACGCCACGTCAGCCGACCGTTGGCGCCTGTAGCAGTCGACCGTTGGATCCGACCGTTGCCTTTCTGCCCGTTGGCACACCGGACAGTCCGGTGCACACCGGACAGTCCGGTGCTACAGCCAGAGAGCGCCTTTCTGCGGCCTCTCTGCGCAGACAGTCCGGTGCACACCGGACACCGATGTCCGGTGCGCCACCTGGCGCTGGCTGACAGCCCTTTCTTGGTTTTCTTCGCTGATTTCTTCGGGCTTCTTTGTTCTTGAGTCTTGGACTTCTATGAATCTTTTTATGTCTTCTTTTGAGGTGTTGCATCCTCATTGCCTTGGTCCAATTCTCTTCGCATCCTGTGAACTACAAACACAAACACTAGAAAACTTATTAGTTCACGGATTGTGTTGTTCATCAAACACCAAAACTTAATTAGCCAAAAGGCCCGGGGTCCATTTTCCTTACAATCTCCCCCTTTTTGGTGATTGATGACAACACAACCAAAGCAAGCAAATAATACAAGTATTTGAATGAAAATGTGCAATCTACTTGCTAAGATGCATGATTGTCCCCACAATGTGATATTATGGACTTAAGCCTCCCCCTAACTCCATAATTCACTTACTTCCTATTTTTGGACCAAATAACCAAAACCACTTAAAAAGCCATTTTAAGATATAAAAATTTAAATTGGTGGTGTTTGGTGTTTGATAAAGTTTTCATTGCTTTGGTCCCTAAACTTCTCCCCCTTTGGCATCAACCACCGAAAAGGAAGACATTAAAAGCATGTAGGAAGTAAATAAAAGCTTGCCCTCAATAAGAATTGTATCAAATGATATCACTAGAAGGATATTAAAATAAACCATGAAAGATACCACTTGTAGATCATGAAAGATACCATGAGTAGGAGTTTCTCAAAAGTTACTCCCCCTAAATGAGTATTCTCATTTGGAAAGAGTTTTTCTCCCCCTTTAGAGATGAAGAAATACTCCCCCTGACAGAGATCCTCTACTTAGGAAAAAGCATGTGAAAATTAGAGGTGCAAGACATGATTTGAAAAGACTAACTTCCCTTATGCATAGGTAACAGAATATGAGTTAACCACTTATGCATTTTTTAGCAACAAGGAAGCATATGATATGAAATATAGTCTAATCAAATATTGGAGAAGACATGTAAATGATATTAAATGTAGTCTCAAAAGATACCAATTGAAGACCAATTGTAGGTCGATGGCGAACTTGAGAGACATGAGAGTTCTTGGAGATTTTGCAGTGGAAGATTTTTGTCTTTCTCCGGGGACTTCATTTTCCTTACAATGAGACTATCACATGAAATAGACTTGAAAAGGTGTTAGTCTCAAAGTGTTAGATTATAGAGTAACCTCCCCCTAAAGGTGTGCATACAAGTTTTGAATACTTGTAGGAGACATGCAATTTGATTTGATATCAAGAGGGGCAAATTATCCATAATCCAAACTTTGGCACATATAAGTTAAATGATACACTTTGTAGAAATCAAAATTTTCAATTGATGCATCATTTACTATGGAGTGATATAAAAGCTATGTGTCGTGCTTTAACTAAACATTTTAAGCCATGTAGGTTTGCTTAAGTATATGAATTTAAAAACTAGCAATCCTACCATATGATTTACCTAGTATGCATGATTTTGAACAAAAGTACATAACAAATGTAATACTAGGCAAGAAAGGTAAACTAGATAAAAGATAAATAGATACGCATATCTAAAAACGAGAAATACAATAAAACTAGTTACCTTAGTCATGGGTGGGAAATTTGGGTCCAAAATTTTCACTAACCCACTTGGCAATAAACTTGATCCAATATGAAGTATCCCATGATATACATCCCAATTTAGCCAAGTCTCCAAATTTCCCGAAGACCTTCGGTCCACTCACTTCCCTTTCGGGATCCAAACCTTCTTGGTGCTTTTCATGGTTGAAATTATCTCCTTTGGCACCCAGATGCGTTTGGCCCCCTTTCCTTTGTTGGCTTGCTTGTTAGCCTTGATTGCTATCACCTTTCCGTTCTTTTTCTTCTTGATCAAATATGGTGTAGCATCCTTTTTGTTCACCTTTTTGATGTAGGTGTTGGAGATTTTGCTTGATTGCTTTTGCTTGAGCTTTTGCCTTTGTTTATCCCCGGTCATCGCCTTGCATTGGAAAGACTTGTGGCCTTCCTTGTGGCACAACCTACAAATCACAGTTTCTCCCTCCATAGGCTTGTTCACTCCCGCAGTGGTGTTATCCTGTGGAGGTCGGATTTGTTTGGCTTTGCCTTTCTTATCATACAAAGCCTTGCCAAGGCGAGCCACTTCTTGCCTTAATTGTTCATTTTCCTTTGCAACCTCATCCAGACATGTTTCTACAACAATATTCTCAACAAGAACTTAGTTGCAGGGGTTAGAATCATCAATTAAATCAAAGCAAGAAGTAGAAACATCCTTTTTAATAATTTCAGGAATTTCAACAAAAGATGCTCCTGGGGTGCTACCAAAGTTTTCTAGCTTAGTAGTTAGCTCATTATTGTGTATGCTAAGAATTTCCATTTTCTCTAGCAAATTTTCAATAGTGTCTTGTGAGCTAGCTAACTTAGCCTTAAGTTTTTCATTCTTTTTAATAAGGCCATCATCAGTAGCAATGGATGGAGCACTAGACTCTAATAGCTCAATTTTAGTTGACAGCTCACTATTTGAGTTTGCAAAAGTTTCAAATTTTTCTAGCAAACTTTTGTAATCATTTTGGGAGCTAATCAACTTACTTTTCAAGGTTTTAAGTTGAGCTTTTTGCTTAGTGCAAACATCCTGGAAAAATTCTACGGCTTCCGCAAGCTCATCTAGAGAGGCTTTTCCCTCACCTTCATCATCACTACTACTTTCATCACTAGAGGATGGAATGCTTTTGTTACCTCTTGCCATAAGGCATTTGTGTGATGACCGTGATGATCGTGACGAGGACCGGTGGCTGCGCGTCCTTGGAGGTTCATCTTCACTTGAAGAATCATCCCAAGTTCTAACACTTGTGAGCGCCTTGCCTTTGCTCCTCTCCTTTTTGGGTTTGGCCATATTCGGACAGTTGTCCCTGAAGTGGCCCTTCTCCCCACATGCGAAGCATCCTCTCTTCCTTTGCTTTTTCCTGTCAATGTTAAAGAGAAGATCCTCGACCTGCAGGGGCACACCCATTAGATTAATCTTGCGAATCATCCTCATTACCTTTCCGACGCGTCGGATTGTTTCTTCGTCCTCGGAGGATGATGTGCATGGTTGATTATCTTCATCATCATCACTTTCTTCTTCTTCCTCTTCTTCACTTGAGGAACTTGGAGTGGGAGCCTTCTTTTTACCCTTCCTTTCATCACATGCAAAAGCATATGGTCTTGAGGAAGTTGGCTCCTCTCCCCGACTCATTTTACGCGACATCTCAAAGGCCGTGATTTTCCCAATCACAATGGTCGGGGTCATGTTGCTCAAGTCCTCCATGTTATGAAGGATGGTGATGATGCTCCCATATCTTTGTTGTGGTAGCAGGGAGATAATCTTCCTCACAATGTCCGCATCACCTAGCTTATTAATGCCAATAGAATTGAGCTCATTGATAATTAGATTCAATCGAGAATACATGTCTCTAACAAGCTCATCATCTTTCATAGCAAAAGAATTATACTCATTTAAGACTAGGCAATGTTTTTGCTCACGGACATTTGATGTGCCGTCATGGAGCTCATGCAATTTTAGCCAAATCTCATTAGCGGTTTTTAAGGTAAATACTTGATTGAAAATATCCATGCTAAGAGATTCATACAAGCAATTTTTGGCTCTAGCATTTAAATGAATTTCTTTTTCCTCACTCGTGGTGGGTTTCTCGGGATTCTTGAGGGGTTTCATCCCGTCACGAGTGACTCTCCAAACACCTAGATCAACGGCCTCTAGGTAACAAGCCATTCTAGCACTATAATATGGGAAGTTAGTGCCGTCGAAGTGTGGTGGCCTATGAGTATCCATCCCTTCCTCTAAAAAGCGTCGGCTCTTTTAGCGGTGAAGCTAAAGCGTTTCAAATGAGCCAAACCGGGCTCTGATACCACTTGTAGGAAACGGGTGACGCCTAAGAGGGGGGGGGGGTGAATTAGGACTTCTAAAACTTTTACTAAACTAGGCCACAATTAAATCCCTAGAGCAAAACCTAAGCAAATAATCAAACTAGAATGTGCAAACTAGGTTTTGTCTAAGTGTTGCTATCTCTACCGCAAAAGGCTAAGTTTCAATCTACTCTGAATAAGTATGACTCCAAGATTGAAACTTAAATGCTTAATATAAATGCGGAATGTAAAGAGCTAAGTAGAGAAGCAAACTCTCGTGGATGACGCCGGTATTTTTACCGAGGTATCCGGAACCGCGCAAGGTCCCGACTAATCCTCGTTGGTGCCCCTACGCAAAGGGAAGCCCACGCGAGGGCCAAGCACCACGGTCGAGTATCTCCGTAGAGAGCCGCGAGCCTTCTCCACGCGCAAGTGGTGCTCCGCTTCCGGCTCCTTTCGGACGCTCCCCGCCGTCTCCACTATCGAGCTTCCGGCCGAAACACCGCGGGCCTCGTTCCCTCCGGTACACGGTGGCGGCCGTGACACAAACGCGGTTGTCACGGTCTCGCAAGACTCTCGCCCCACTCGGTACGATTACAACGACTCACGCAAGAGCCGAGGGGTTGTGAGGTTTATCTAAACTCACTCAACTAACTAGGATTCACCTAGAGCAAGCGCTAAAGCGGTCTAACTAACCTAAGCACTTCGCAAAGCACCTATGCTAATCACCGAGTGATTCTATTAAGCACTTGGGTGTTTGAGCTCTTGGAAATGTGCAATATATGCCTTGGTATGTTGCTTGGGCTCTCACACTTGAGAATGGCCGGTTGGGGTGGTATTTATAGCCTCCACACCCCCAACTAGCCGTTGGACAGAAAGCAGCAGCTTTCTGTCGTCGGGTGCACCGGACAGTCCGGTGCACCACCGGACACTGAACAGTAGATGTCCGGTGCACGCCACGTCAGCCGACCGTTGGCGCCTGTAGCAGTCGACCGTTGGATCCGACCGTTGCCTTTCTGCCCATTGGCACACCGGACAGTCCGGTGCACACCGGACAGTCCGGTGCTACAGCCAGAGAGCGCCTTTCTGCGGCCTCTCTGCGCAGACTGTCCGGTGCCTCACCGGACAGTCCGGTGCACACCGGACACCGATGTCCGGTGCGCCACCTGGCGCTGGCTGACAGCCCTTTCTTGGTTTTCTTCGCTGATTTCTTCGGGCTTCTTTGTTCTTGAGTCTTGGACTTCTATGAATCTTTTTATGTCTTCTTTTGAGGTGTTGCATCCTCATTGCCTTGGTCCAATTCTCTTCGCATCCTGTGAACTACAAACACAAACACTAGAAAACTTATTAGTTCACGGATTGTGTTGTTCATCAAACACCAAAACTTAATTAGCCAAAAGGCCCGGGGTCCATTTTCCTGACAGCTGCCTTTCGCAAGGCTCCAGCGCTCCTCCGACGGCCACGACATCACATGAACAGGGTGCCAAAACCTCTCCGGCTGCCACGACGGCATGTACTTAGGGCACTAGCTCCTCTCTGCTAGAGACGCTAGCACACTGCTACATCTCCTATTGTACACCTGGGCCCTCTCCTTACGCCTATAAAAGGAAGGTCCAGGGCTCTCTTACGGGAAGGTTGGCCACGCGGGAGAACGGGACGGCGCGCGTAAGCCTCTCACTCCCTCCCACGCGGACGCTTGTAACCCCCTACTACAAGCGCACCCGACCTGGGCGCAGGACAACACGAAGGTCGCGGGTTTCCCCTTTACGCCTGTCTCCCTTCTTGCCCCCCTTCGTGCTCCGTCTCGCGCCGACCCATCTGGGCTGGGACACGCGGCGACAATTTACTCGTCGGTCCAGGGACCCCCGAGGTCGAAACGCCGACAGCCGCGCTATCGACTATTTTGTTGATCCGAGGCAACGTGAAGTTGTCCTTTGGGCAGGCCTTGTTGAGACTGGTGAAATCGATGCACATCCGCCATTTGCCACTCTTTTTCTGCACCATCACAACGTTGGCGAGCCATGTGGGGTAGGCCACTGGCTCGATAAATTTGGCCTCTAGCAGGCGATGTACGTCGGCCTTGGCGGCTTCTGTCTTCTCATCAGACATTTTGCGGAGCCGCTGTTTTTTTGGTCTCACCGAAGGATCGATTCCCAAGCTATGCTCGATGATGGAGCGACTGACCCCGACCAGGTCGAGGGCGGACCAGGCGAAGACGTCTTTGTTCTTGGACAAACAGCAGAGGAGTTTCTCCTCGTCATGCGAAGTGAGGTCTTCGCTGATGGTGACCGTTTGCTTGGGTGTCGCCTTGTCAAGGGGGACAATTTTGGTTCCGTCGTTGCTCTGCAGTTGTGCTTTGTCATGTTCTTTGGCGGTTGGGCTGGCAGATTCGGGGACCTCGCGCTGGGCCGTGAGGCAGTGTATGTTCCTTTGCCCGGGAACGAAGTCTCTTTCTATGTTGTGCGCAGTCTGCTGGTTGCCGTAGACTGTGATGGCGCCTTGCGGACCTGAGATCTTCATGCACAAGTAGAGTCCATGAATGGCTGCCTCGAACTTGTTGATGGAGCCCCGACCCATTATGGCGTTGTACGGGTACACCATGTTGACGATGTCGAAAGTCACTTGCTCACTTCGGGCATTGGGTGCTACACCGAAGGAGAGAGGCAACTCTATTTTGCCGACGGGAAACGTGCCCTTGCCGTCGAAGCCATACAGTGGGTTGTCCGAAGGCTTGAGCAGGCTGTGGCTTATGCCCATGCGGTCGAAGGCATGGAGGAAAATGATGTCTGCTTGGCTGCCATTGTCGACTAGGACTTTGTGCAGGTCCCAGCCTGCCACGCTGCAGTTGATAACCATGGCGTTGATGTGGGGGACGCTGCGCAGATCGACGTCTCGGGCGTCGAAGGTTAGCGGCACATGGGACCACTTCGTCTGTACGACCGGACCGGTGATGGCGACGTGGTTGATGCTGCGGTAGTGGTCCCGCTTCTGCCGCTTCGTGTCGAAGTCGGCGCTGGACCACCCAGTGATCATATGAATGACTCCGCGATACGGCTGATCGGCGAAGTCCTCTTGCTTTGGGGCATGGGGGTGGTGGATGATTTGTTGTTGCTGGTGTGGAGGTGGGGGTGGGGGAGGTACGATTTGTACTTCCTGGTGGTGTTGGTATGCGTGGTGCGGTGGATGCGGAGCGGGGTCATGGATGTATGGCGGAGGGGGTTGCTGATATGTGTGCGCGACAACTCTAGGGTTGTCGGCTGGTTGCACCCGTGCCATCCTGTCTCTGGTGGCCTTCGTCTCTGAGCAGTCTCTGGTTTGGTGGGCGCAGTCTTCACCGTGGAACAGGCAGTAAAATCGGCGCGGCTGCTGCGCACGTCCCCGGCCCTGACCACGAGTTCCGTTCTCGCGGCCCTGGGGGGGATATTCTTGGCGGCGAGCGGCCTCGCTAGCGAGGTGCTGGTTGGCGATGTTGTGCACTTGCTGCTGATTGCGGCCGTCCCGACCAGAGTCTGGCTGCGAAGGCCTCGTCCACGTGCGGCTGGACTGTGGAGTGTCTTTGGGTTTCCTCTGAGACTCGACTTTGCGTTGGTGGAGCTCTTCGGATCTGGCATATTTTTCAAATAGCTGATACAACTCCTGGAGGTTCTTGGGCGGATCCCTGATGCAGTGGCTATAAAGGACGCCGGCCCGAAGGCCACTAATGGCGTAGTGGATGGCGATTTGGTCATCGACCGAAGGCAGTTGTGACTTGAGGGTCAGAAACTTGTGGTAGTACTCCCACAGAGTCTCTTTTTCCAGCTGCTTGCAGAGTGAAAGTTTAGCCAAAGCGTCGGTGTCTGGGCGGTACCCTTGGAAGTTGAGCAGGAATTTGTCCCGGAGGCTTCTCCAGGAGTCGATGGACAACGGGGGCAACCTGGTGTACCAGGTGAGGGCTGGGCCTTCGAGGGCGATGATGAATGACTTGGCCATCGTGGCGTCGTCCCCTCCGGAAGATGCAACGGCGACCTGATAACTCATGATATACTGTGCTGGGTCAGTGCTGCCGTTGTACTTGGGATAGGTCCCTGCCCGGAAGTTGGCGGGCCAAGGTGTCACTTGCAGGTGTGGCGCCAGGGGACTTCGCTCATCGAGGTAGTTGACACCTTGGAATGCCGCGGCGTGTGGGATGGCGTGGCCGCGCTGGGGGAAGTATAGGTCTTCGACTTGTGCGCGCTGTTGCAGGGGTGGGCCGTGTTGTAGGCCGAGGTGGCCTTCGCGCTGCATTAGCGCGATCTCTTGTTCGAGCTCCTGAGCCTTCTGCTCTTCGTCGCGTATCATCTGCCGCACCTTGGCTTGTGCAGACACACGTTGGCGCTTGGCCTCAAGTATCTCTTTTTGCTTCTGGAGATTGCGGTTCTTGATGCGCAAGGCGCGCAGTTGTAGCTGCTCTTCCGCTGAGACGCCGATGACTTCGCCGTCCTCGATGACGTCCGCGCCCTTCGGTGGAGCGAAGCCTGGGGGAAGTTGCGGTTGTCCTCCAGAGCTGCAGGTGCGGAGACTGCCTTCGGGAGTGGGTTGTTCGTTGCGCTGTCTCTTGCTGAGAGCGTCGTCTTCGGTGGCCTCTTGGTGGGTGGTGTCGACGAGGGCGAGGGCCTTGCCCTTTTTCTCGGCCAGCAGTGCTGCCTTCGCAGCCTCGTCAGCCTTCGAGCTAGCTTTCTTGGGTGCCATCGCGGGTGGTTTTTTCGTAGCACGAACGGTGGGCGCCAAATGTTGGAACTTGCTCTCCCGAGCAAGTTTATCCAACGGGGGAGTGAAGCAACATAAACAGGGTTTTTGCTCGAGATGGCAATAGCTCTGTCAATCTAGCCTCTCAAGGGCACTGTGCGGGGGTATTTATAGGTATCTGAGTGTCCAGCGTCCAGTGTTAAGGACGCATGTGCCCTAAGGCACCTAGGTTATCCCCGGAATATTCCCATAAAGCAGGGTTACAGACTGTAATTATAGGGTGACCTTTACAAGTTAGGCCCGTAATGCGCAGCGGCCACGCAGAGCCTGTTACAATGGGCCGGATCACACGTGGGCCTCCATGTTGGACGAGACCGCAGGATGCAACGACTTCGTCGCAGGTCTTCGTCCGGCGATGCGTGGGACGAAGGGTAAATCTGCCAGTCGTCTTGCCTCCGTTGGTGCAGCGAGGTTGGCGAAGGCAACAAAAACAAAATCAGAGATTGAGATAAGTTAATAGTGAATTAGTAATTAGTTTGTGCATATTCATAGAATCAGTGAGGTCTTTGCGGTCTTGTGAAGTACCAAGTGAATCGAACACTTGTATCTCCATATTTCTTGCATTGATCACGACAAGATACCAGTGTGTCCCTCGATGTTTATCCAAATAAACACCTACAAAATAATTATAAATACTGCATAAGAATAAAATACATGTAAACACTATCTGTTTATATTGCAAACTCGTATGTATCATGTCATGGTCTAGGCAAAGTAAAACTCTTCGTTCAGCGCTACATATTTGTGCCATGTCTTTAATTGGATATAGCTTCTCTGTTTTAATTTCAACATCACCGTCTCACTTCAGAAAATTGAACCGGAAAGCATTTTCTATATGGACACGACCTCCAGATCGGCACTTTAGATGCTTTTGAGCTTTTATTAAATTTATGTAATAGTCTATCACCTGCAAGTGTGTAAGTTATGGTTAAAAATACCAGGGTAAGTAAAAAAACTTATACATAACAAGGTCGTCAAATTTAAAAACTAAACATGGATTATCTCATCACCTAGATATGCATTCGGCTGAAATAAACATTTCATCCACTTCCTTTCAACAAAGGCATCATTAATAAGCACGACTTCTACCTTGGTTCACAAGGAATTTCCTTAATAAAATCGATGAGGGCAAGATCACCCTGCATGCAAATATAGTCTAAGAGCAAACAGTCGTGAGATAAAACTGAAATTAGTTACCATAAAAAATACAAATTGATCCATACAACACTACGAAAATTATAATATCTTCCAGAACTATTGCGGTTGCCACCGTTTTTTTGGCTTGTTATGACATAAGACTACAAATAGAGATTCTATTCTCGTGGGACAAAAACCTACATTCATAAGGTAAAATATAGGTTAGTGCCCGTGCTTCACCATGTCAGTGGAAAAAATAAATGACGATTTAAAAGAGTAAGCCAGCATGCTTAACAAATTGTTAGATGCATAATAAATTGTTGCTAATATCACAAATGATCCAAAACTCAATAATACTTTAAGATAGTATGTATGTAGTAAGAAGATTACTGATGATATCTGTCCAAATAAAATGGCACACTATCTAAACCACAAAATGCATGCTATATTCATGTAAGAGTGTGTACAGTCATCAAATGGAGTCTCCTAGATTGAAGATGTAGTAATAATAATTATGAAATGCATGTTATATTCGGCGAGATCGTAAGGATGTCGCGACGGCAATTATATAAATAGGCTCCATGCAAAAATATAATAAAACAATTATCTTTATTGTTTTCATTAGGGAAACACATGATCTATATTTTATTAAAATAGGTATCTATATTTTATTAAAAAGGGTATGCTTAAAATAATATAATATACTAACTTTAATCACAAAAATACCATATTCTAGTGTCCGAGCCCTACTCATTTTAATAACTTACATTTAAATTTACAATAAACTTAGTGTCCACGTCGTACTACATTTTAATACTACATCAGTCTTGATCTCACAAAAAGGCTCAGTTCTCTATTTAACTTACAAATAGCAAGACTACGACATGATTTTAATTACACCAAACAAACTCAAATTAAATTGCGACACTAAATAAATGATTGCAATATTAAATTCGCATTGACTTGTGAACTTAACGACGAATATTTCAAATTATTTAAATTCTAAAATAGTAATTTATAAAATAAAATTTGTTGCAAGGGCTAGATCCTAATTAAACCTAGATATTAGGGGATAGAATAAAATTTATACCTTGGAACATCAGCATGGCAGAGGAGCATGTCGAGGCTTCAACCACGGAGTCGCGACGACAAGCATGACAGGGAGAAGATCACTGCACGGGCGAACTCGACGCGGATCAGCGTACGAAGGAGAAGCGACACTCAGCACATCTTCGGACGTCAGGCGCATACGACTCGAGCACGCAGCAGTTAGTGATCACGTCGAACTTGGACGACTTTCGGCGTCACAAACGGAGGGTGCACGTCTAGCTGGCAGCAAGGAACAAGCGATGCAAAAAGAAGAAGTGAGCAGTGGATGTGGCTCGATAGTTGTGGGGGGAAAGAAGACCGTGATCCTGCAATTTATAGAGTAGAGAGAGGCAAGAGTGTCAGGGAAAGAGATCGCTGCTGCCATTAATGGCGTGCAAGAGAAGAAGCAAGTCTATCAAACAGGGAAACAAATATGAGTAAGATGAAAGGAATTCATATCAATCGGAGAAACAAATATGAATAAAATGAAAGAAATTCATGTCAACCGGTGAAACAAATATGAGAAAGATGAAAGAAATTCACGTACAAGGGAGTACAAGGGAAGGGGATCGGAATATGGGAAACAAACCTGGCGGCTGCTATATTTTCTACGGACGTCAAGCTGTGCATAGTATTGATTGGCCAATTATGGCTTAGTATTGATGGGCCAAACGGGCAGTGGTATCAAAGTTCCTTGCCAAAAGAAGATGGTAGTATCATTTATTAACCGGGCACTCAAAGTATACTTGCTAGTAATTGCTACACCGTATTGCAATAAAAAAATTGCTACACTGTCATTAATTCATTATATTAATTCTAGATAGTGATTTAATAAAAACACAAATTGGAAACATATAATACTAATATACTGTAAAGCTAAAGTAGCCATCCTTATTATAGACAGTTTATTAAAATAATTGATAATGAATCAGACACATATACAATTTGTGTTTAGCACACGCTTTTGCTTCCTTTTGCTTTTGCCTCAACTTCTTCCTCTGAGCAGGTGGCAGTTTTGGTATCTCATCATTCTCTTCCGTTGTAGATTTTGTTGGAGAATCATGTAGTTTCATATAGCACCTGCAGTTTGTGCCAGCAGCATCACCAACTACCTTGGTTAGAAGCACAAATTGATGAAAACAAAACACCAGAAGCAAACCATTACCTGATAGCTCCAGCAGCAGCGTTGTGGAAGTATTCATGAGCATGCAAACAATCTTGAAACTTCAGCATAAAAACATATGCTCGAAGTGTCATTTTCCGCAAGCAATATGAATAGAAGTCAAATTGGTCTTCAGTCATATCAGCGTAATGTTTTTCAACTGCCAAGAAATTGTTTAGGGCCTGGCCAAGGTCACCTTGACAGTAATAGCTCTCCCCAGAAGCAAGCTCATACCTTAATTGATATATATCATGTAGTTAGATAGGGAGTGAACATAAGAGATAGATAGCAGAGGAGAAAGAGCACATACCACATGCACCACATGTCATGAAGATTATTGTGTTGATCACCATCTTTTGTAAACAAGACAACAGTCTTTTCGACAAGGCCAACCTTCATACAACACAACAACCAGATTTATTATTATTTATGAAATGATTTTTTGCACATGTGTGTCGCACATGCATGCACTCTGGTTTCTAAGGAAACATCATTGTAACTCAGGGTAACATTCTAGGTAAGAAGAAGAAAAGCACCCAAAATTGAGTTAAAAGAGGACTCCAGCCTAGATGATTGGGATCCACATGCACACTTTCCATCCCAACCGCGCGTGGGGAGTGGCGGCAATGGCATTGCAGAGGCGCTGCACGATGGTGGCGGGGGCTTGGGCATAATTGGTGGCGCAGGAGTAAGGCGGGGGCATGGTGACGCCGGGTGGACGTCCTCGATAGATACATATGGTGTAGTAGAGATTCGCTATGTCAAATCTTGTCTCGCAGGGGAGCAAGTTATGTACAAATGTTTGTTATACTGTTATGAGAAAAGGTTTCATAATCCATTTGTGATCCTAACCATACATAAATTTTATTATTTTAATCTAGCTATTTCACCACTACATTGCAACGATCTTTAAGTGACCATCTTTTTCAAAAGAACAGGATAATACACAGGAACATCTAGATTCTCAGATATGTTTAATAATCCAGTCATGTTAATAAGGAGCCTAACAATAAGGTTCAGAATATCATAGCCTTGTTGCTATCATCTATCATGCTAACCTGTCAAGTCGTTTCTCAAGGAAGTGCTGGAGAGAGTGCCTCCTGGCAATGGAGAGATCTGGCCAACAGATCAAGATAGTTTAAAGATGTGTTAGAAAATGTCATGACTAGAAAAGGTTTTCCATTTCCGAATTTTTACCCAAAGATGCAGCGGCCTTACCAGCCTGAAGCTTGCATATTGAGCTAGGCTTAGCAACAACCTGAGCTTGTCCAGCTGCTATAGAAGTGCTCTACAGTGATGGAGACCGTGTGAGCACAGGAGAGAAGACTGCTGCTGGGGCGATAGTGGTTGTATGTACCATTGGAGGATTAACACCAGTGGCAGCACTACCTTTGGTGGCTGTCGCAGCAGCTGCAGCTATAAGCATGATTTTCTGAGCCTATCAATGCAAAATCAGTGTAGTAGCATACACTTTTTAACAGGCAGTACAAAAGAACATGATATCTGTAAATGAAGTGAATATAACATTCACCTTTTCTGGTGGCATTGTGTCATACACACATACTGATCCACCATGGATAATTGTATGATGTGTGGGATTAGCTGAAGGGTCGGCAACCTTCCAGTCCTTATAGTAAATAATGAAGAAAAATAAGAACATGCAAAGGCAGATAAAATGGCACCTCTGAATTAAAAGCAGACATCCATGTCACTCTCACTAAAACAATTCTTAAGCCACTCGGGCACTTAGGCCACTCGGCCAACTGTCTGTAGGCAATCTATTACCTGTTATCAAAGTCATATTTGTATAATGTTGAACTCCAAAGCCTTGTTTCTTGTTACTTGGTGCCATCCACTAAATGTCCGTGAATTAAAGTCACATGCATTCCATCACATGGTGTTAATTAGCCAAAATAAAAAGCAATCGCAATGGGCACTGTAAGGAAAATGGACCCCGGGCCATTTGGCTAATTGAGTTTTGGTGTTTGATGAACAACACAATCCGTGAACTAATAAGTTTTCTAGTGTTTGTGTTTATAGTTCACAGGATGCGAAGAGAATTGGACCAAGGCAAATGAGGATGCAACACCTCAAAAGAAGACATAAAAAGATGCATAGGAGTCCAATACTCAAGAACAAAGAAGCCCGAAGAAATCAGCGAAGAAATCCAAGAAGAGGGCTGTCAGCCAGCGCCTGGTGGCGCACCGGACATTGGTGTCCGGTGTGCACCGGACTGTCCGGTGAGACACCGGACAGTCTGCGCAGAGAGGCCGCAGAAAGGCGCTCTCTGGCTGTAGCACCGGACTGTCCGGTGTGCACCGGACTGTCCGGTGTGCCAACGGGCAGACGGCAACGGTCGGATCCAACGGTCGACTGCTACAGGCGCCAACGGTCGGCTGACGTGGCGTGCACCGGACATCTACTGTTGAGTGTCCGGTGGTGCACCGGACTGTCCGGTGCACCCGACGACAGAAAGCTGCTGCTTTATGTCCAACGGCTAGTTGGGGGTGTGGAGGCTATAAATACCACCCCAACCGGCCATTCTCAAGTGTGGGAGCCCAAGCAACATACCAAGACACATAGTGCATATTTCCAAGAGCTCAAACACCCAAGTGCTTAATAGAATCACTCGGTGATTAGTGTAGGTGCTTTGCGAAGTGCTTAGGTTAGTTAGACCGCTTTAGCGCTTGCTCTAGGTGAATCCTAGTTAGTTGAGTGAGTTTTGTAAAACCACACAACCCCACGGCTCTTGCGTGAGTCGTTGTAATTGTACCGAGTGGGGCGAGAGTCTTGCGAGACCGTGACAACCGCGTTTGTGTCACGGCCGCCACCGTGTACCGGAGGGAACGAGACCCGCGGCGTTTCGGCCGGAAGCTCGATAGTGGAGACGGCGGGGAGCGTCCGAGAGGAGCCGGAAGCGGAGCACCACTTGCGCGTGGAGAAGGCCCGTGGCTCTCTACGGAGTTACTCGACCGTGGTGCTTGGCCCTCGCGTGGGCTTCCCTTTGCGTAGGGGCACCAACGAGGATTAGTCGGGACCTTGCGTGGTTCCGGATACCTCGGTAAAAATACCGGCGTCATCCACGAGAGTTTGCTTCTCTACTTAGCTCTTTACATTCCGCATTTATATTAAGCATTTAAGTTTCAATCTTGTAGTCATACTTATTTAGTGTAGATTGAAACTTAGCCTTTGCGGTAGAGATAGCAACACTTAGACAAAACCTAGCTTGCACATTCTAGTTTGATTATTTGCATAGGTTTTGCTCTAGGGATTTAATTGTGGCCTAGTTTAGTAAAAGTTTTAGAAGTCCTAATTCACCCCCCTCTTAGGCGTCACCCGTTCCCTTCAAGTGGTATCAGAGCCCGGTTTGGCTCATTTGAAACGCTTTAGCTTCACCGCTAAAAGAGCCGACGCTTTTTGGAGGAAGGGATGGATACCCATAGGCCACCACACTTCGACGGCACTAACTTCCCATATTATAGTGCTAGAATGGCTTGTTACCTAGAGGCTGTTGATCTAGGTGTTTGGAGAGTCACTCGTGACGGGATGAAACCCCTCAAGAATCCCGAGAAACCCACCACGAGTGAGGAAAAAGAAATTCATTTAAATGCTAGAGCCAAAAATTGCTTGTATGAATCTCTTAGCATGGATATTTTTAACCAAGTATTTACCTTAAAAACTGCTAATGAGATTTGGCTAAAATTGCATGAGCTCCATGACGGCACATCCAATGTCCGTGAGCAAAAACATTGCCTTGTCTTAAATGATTATAATTCTTTTGCTATGAAAGATGATGAGCTTGTTAGAGACATGTATTCTCGTTTAAATCTAATTATCAATGAGCTCCATTCGATTGGCATTAATAAGCTAGGTGATGCAGACATTGTGAGGAAGATTATTTCACTTCTACCACAACAAAGATATGGGAGCATCATCACCATCCTTCACAACATGGAGGACTTGAGCAACATGACCCCGACCATTGTGATTGGGAAAATCGCGGCTTTTGAGATGTCGCGAAAAATGAGTCGGGGAGAGGAGCCAACATCCTCAAGACCATATGCTTTTGCATGTGATGAAAGGAAGGACAAAAAGAAGGCTCCCACTCCAAGTTCCTCAAGCGAAGAAGAGGAAGAAGAAGAAAGTGATGATGATGAAGATAATCAGCCATGCACATCATCCTCCGAGGACGAAGAAACAATCCGACGCGTCGGAAAGGTAATGAGGATGATCCGCAAGATTAATCTAATGGGTGTGCCCCTGCAGGTCGAGGATCTTCTCTTTAACATTGACAGGAAAAAGCAAAGGAAGAGAGGATGCTTCGCATGTGGGGAGAAGGGCCACTTCAGGGACAACTGTCCAAATATGGCCAAACCCAAAAAGGAGAGGAGCAAAGGCAAGGCGCTAACAAGTGTTAGAACTTGGAATGATTCTTCAAGTGAAGATGAACCTCCAAGGACGCGTAGCCACCGGTCCTCATCACGCTCATCACGGTCATCACACAAATGCCTTATGGCAAGAGGTAACAAAAGCATTCCATCCTTTAGTGATGAAAGTAGTAGTGATGATGAAGGTGAGGGAAAGCCCTCTGTAGATGAGCTTGCGGAAGCCGTAGAATTTTTCCAGGATGTTTGCACTAAGCAAAAAGCTCAACTTAAAACTTTGAAAAATAAGTTGATTATCTCCCAAAATGATTATAAAGGTTTGCTAAAAAAATTTGAAACTTTTGCAAACTTAAATAGTGAGCTGTCAACTAAAATTGAGCTATTAGAATCTAGTGCTCCATCCACTGCTACCGATGATAGCCTTATTAAAAAGAATGAAAAACTTAAGGCTAAGTTAGCTAGCTCCCAAGAAGCTATTGAAAATTTGCTAGAGAAAATGGAAATTCTTAGCATACACAATAATGAGCTAACTACTAAACTAGAAAACATTGGTAGCACCCCAGCAGCATCTTTAGTTGAAATACCTGAAATAATTAAGAAAGATGCTTCTACTTCCTGCTTTGATTTAATTAATGATTCTAACCCCTGCAACCAAGTCGTTGTTGAGAATATTGTCGTAGAGACATGTTCGGATGAGGTTGCAAAGGAAAATGAACAATTAAAGCAAGAAGTGGCTCGCCTTGGCAAGGCTTTGTATGACAAGAAAGGCAAAGCCAAACAAATCCGACCTCCACAGGATAACACCACTGCGGGAGTGAACAAGCCTGTAGAGGGAGAAACTGTGATTTGTAGGCTATGCCACATGGAAGGCCACAAGTCTTTCCAATGCAAGGTGATGACCAGGGATAATCAAAGGCAAAAGCTCAAGCAAAAGCCATCAAGCAAAATCTCCAGCACCTACATCAAAAAGGTGAACAAAAAGGATGCTACACCATATTTGATCAAGAAGAAAAAGAATGGAAAGGTGATAGCAATCAAGGCCAACAAGCAAGGCAACAAAGGAAAGGGGGCCAAACACATCTGGGTGCCAAAGGAAATAATTTCAACCATGAAAAGCACCAAGAAGGTTTGGATCCCAAAAGGGAAGTGAGTGGACCGAAGGTCTTCGGGAAATTTGGAGACTTGGCAAATTTGGGATGTATATCATGGGATACATCATATTGGATCAAGTTTATTGCCAAGTGAATTAGTGAAAATTTCGGACCCAAATTTCCCACCCATGACTAAGGTAACTAGTTTTATTTATCTTTTATCTAGTTTACCTTCCTTGCCTAGTATTACATTTGTCATGTACTTTTGTTTAAAATCATGCATACTAGGTAAATCATATGGTAGGATTGCTTGTATTTTAATTCATATACTTAAGCAAACCTACATGGCTTAAAATGTTTATTTAAGCACGACACATAGCTTCTATATCACTCCATAGTAAATGATGCATAAATTGAAAATTTTGATTTCTACAAGTTGTATCATTTAACTTATATGTGCCAAAGTTTGGATTATGGATAATTTGCCCCTCTTGATATCAAATCATAGTGCATGTCTCCTACAAATATTCAAAACTTGTATGCACACCTTTAGGGGGAGGTTACTCTATAATCCAATACTTTGAGACTAACACCTTTTCAAGTCTATTTCATGTGATAGTCTCATTGTAAGGAAAATGAAGTCCCCGGAGAAAGACAACAATCTTCCACTGCAAAATCTCCAAGAACTCTCATGTCTCTCAAGCTCACCATTGACTTTCAATTGGTATCTTTTGAGACTACATTCAGTATCATTTACATGTCTTCTCCAATATTTGATTAGACTATATTTCATATCATATGCTTCCATGTTGCTAAAAATGCATAAGTAGTTAACTCATATTCTGTTACCTATGCATAAGGGAAGTTAGTCTTTTCAAATCATGTCTTGCACCTCTAATTTTCACCTGCTTTTTCCTAAGTAGAGGATCTCTGTCAGGGGGAGTATCTCTTCATCTCTAAAAAGGGGGAGAAACTTCTTTCTAAAGAGAACACTCATTTAGGGGGAGTAACCTTTTGAGGATTCCTTCAAGTGGTATCATTCACATAGTTTAATTTAATATCCTTCTAGTGATATCATTGATACAATTCTTGATGAGGGCAAGCTTTTATTTACTTCCTACATGCTTTTATTGTCTTCCTTTTCGGTGGTTGATGCCAAAGGGGGAGAAGTTTAGGGACCAAAGCAATGAAAACTATATCAAACACCAAACACCACCAATTTAAAATTTTATATCTACAAATGGCTTTTCAAGTGGTTTTGGTTATTTGGTCCAAAAATAGGAAGTAAGTGAATTATGGAGTTAGGGGGAGGCTTAAGTCCATAATTTCACATTGTGGGGACAATCATGCATCTTAGCAAGTAAAATGCATATTTTTCATTCAAATACTTGTATTATTTGCTTGCTTTGGTTGTGTTGTCATCAATCACCAAAAAGGGGGAGATTGTAAGGAAAATGGACCCTGGGCCATTTGGCTAATTGAGTTTTGGTGTTTGATGAACAACACAATGCGTGAACTAATAAGTTTTCTAGTGTTTGTGTTTATAGTTCACAGGATGCGAAGAGAATTGGACCAAGGCAAATGAGGATGCAACACCTCAAAAGAAGACATAAAAAGATGCATAGGAGTCCAATACTCAAGAACAAAGAAGCCCGAAGAAATCAGCGAAGAAATCCAAGAAGAGGGCTGTCAGCCAGCGCCTGGTGGCGCACCGGACATTGGTGTCCGGTGTGCACCGGACTGTCCGGTGAGACACCGGATAGTCTGCGCAGAGAGGCCGCAGAAAGGCGCTCTCTGGCTGTAGCACCGGACTGTCCGGTGTGCACCGGACTGTCCGCAACGGTCGGATCCAACGGTCGACTGCTACAGGCGCCAACGGGCAGACGGCAACGGTCGGATCCAACGGTCGACTGCTACAGGCGCCAACGGTCGGCTGACGTGGCGTGCACCGGACATCTACTGTTGAGTGTCCGGTGGTGCACCGGACTGTCCGGTGCACCCAACGACAGAAAGCTGCTGCTTTCTGTCCAACGGCTAGTTGGGGGTGTGGAGGCTATAAATACCACCCCAACCGGCCATTCTCAAGTGTGGGAGCCCAAGCAACATACCAAGACACATAGTGCATATTTCCAAGAGCTCAAACACCCAAGTGCTTAATAGAATCACTCGGTGATTAGCGTAGGTGCTTTGCGAAGTGCTTAGGTTAGTTAGACCGCTTTAGCGCTTGCTCTAGGTGAATCCTAGTTAGTTGAGTGAGTTTTGTAAAACCACACAACCCCACGGCTCTTGCGTGAGTCGTTGTAATTGTACCGAGTGGGGCGAGAGTCTTGCGAGACCGTGACAACCGCGTTTGTGTCACGGCCGCCACCGTGTACCGGAGGGAACGAGACCCGCGGCGTTTCGGCCGGAAGCTCGATAGTGGAGACGGCGGGGAGCGTCCGAGAGGAGCCGGAAGCGGAGCACCACTTGCGCGTGGAGAAGGCCCGTGGCTCTCTACGGAGTTACTCGACCGTGGTGCTTGGCCCTCGCGTGGGCTTCCCTTTGCGTAGGGGCACCAACGAGGATTAGTCGGGACCTTGCGTGGTTCCGGATACCTCGGTAAAAATACCGGCGTCATTCACGAGAGTTTGCTTCTCTACTTAGCTCTTTACATTCCGCATTTATATTAAGCATTTAAGTTTCAATCTTGTAGTCATACTTATTTAGTGTAGATTGAAACTTAGCCTTTGCGGTAGAGATAGCAACACTTAGACAAAACCTAGCTTGCACATTCTAGTTTGATTATTTGCATAGGTTTTGCTCTAGGGATTTAATTGTGGCCTAGTTTAGTAAAAGTTTTAGAAGTCCTAATTCACCCCCCCCTCTTAGGCGTCACCCGTTCCCTTCAGGCACGTACACATTATTATGATGGAGTGGCTATCTATCAAACGACAACCCCACCTTTATACAAGTATCATTCAAAACTCCTAACAAGTTCTAATTGTAGAACAATATATCTAAAATCTATAGTTTTGTGATCAAACTTTTCTTCAGGTAAATTGTAGACAAGGATTCTAGTTTACCTTAGATATATGTGCACCCATATTTTTGTGTACCCCAAAACATTCTATGCATAAAAGAAGTCCAAGGTTCATGGATGCCTAATTAGGCTTTGAAGCACCACAATCAGCATAATTATTATTGCCAACCATCCTCCTAAGCAAGTCAATTAGCTTGTCAGGTTTCATAATGCTTGTTTGGTGATGTTGTGCAACTCTTGCAGAATGCTCAAAATAACTACTTCTTGAGTTCTTTTCCACCATACAATCTTCAGTTACTAAATTCTCAAGTTCTGTTGAGCTACTGAATGAACTGCTTAAGCTGGCAGTTCGATGTGGCAAGGTGGTCAAAATTTTAGAGCGAGTTTTTTTAGAGGACTAACTAAGCAAGTGGTCGCAGCACATGAAACCCAACTGATGGCCTAACTAAATTAGTTTAAGGAGTGACAATGGCTAAATGATTTATTTCTAAAAAAGGAAAAAAGCAATGACTGGGTGAAGCTCAACAGGAGCCATGCTCAAATAAAGATCAAATCAAAAGAGATTGGCAAGCTAGGCTGACCATGCACGGTATTAATCTGCTCAAAACTGAGGTTTCAAGTATAAGCTCTGCATTATCTTTTAGTCTATTATCATCATGATGCAACATATATAGAAGTATTTTTGATAGTTTTTATCTTGGCAAATTGTTCCACTGGAAGGTTCTAAAGGCACTGATAAAAAGGCCAAGGGTTTTAGTCAAATAGGCAGGGACAGAGAACTTCCTTCAACTTTTACAATTATTCTCAAAATAGTAGCAGTTTAACTGACACTGATAAAGCAATACACAAACTGTCAGTGATGAAACCCTAAACCCTAACAAAAAACAACAGTACAAATGCATGGTTTCAAAACACATCAGTACCGAATTGAGGATTGCGAAGTTGCAGAGATGTACCCGGATGGAGATTGGCGCCGCAACTTGGATTGGAGAGCGCCGGCCTGAGGATGGGGAGAGTTGTACACTAAATCTGTCTTGGGGGAGGTTGTGACGCCAGGTGGCATGGTCTTTAAGTAAACCCACGCGCTGCCTCGATTTGGGGCGAGGATGGCTCCATATTTGTTGAAGGCGGCCTGTGGAAGGGCGGTGATGGCTCGGGCGCAGTTGGCCGCGTGTGGGGATGGGTGTGGAGGCGGGCGTAGATGGGAGGTGGCCGTCGACTGCGGCGAGGATTTGGGGCGAGGATGGCTCTCGGCCTGCGTCGCGCGTGGGGACGACGTTGAAGGCGACCTGGGGAAGGGCACTGATAGCTCGGCCTGCGCCGCACGTGGGGACGGGTGTGGAGGCGACGTAGATGGGAGGTGGCCGTCGACTGCGGCGAGGATGACTCCATCTGCGTTGAAGGCGGCCTGGGGAATGGCGCTGATGGCTCGGCCTACGCCGCGCGTGAGGACGGGTGTGGAGGCGGGCGTAGATGGGAGGCGTGGTGTTGATGGGAGGCGCGGCACAGGGATTGGGGAAGGGGATGAAATGGTGGTGGGGGCTCGGGTGTAGTTGGTGGCGCAGGGCTCGACGCAGTTTGGAGGTGTCGCACGATAGTGGCGGACTGGCAGGGGCGGGGGTATATTTATACTACTCCTGTAAGCACGTAATGAGGGTGTCCACCACGGCTTCACCTTGCCCTCGCCCCGGCGCCGCGGCGCGCCCTTCCCCGCCTCGCGCGATATGCGGTGCCCTGGTCCCGTGCCCTCCCCTCACACCGTCGAGACGACCGCCACCCTTTCCCTCGAAGACAGCCGCCCGCTCGCTGGAGATTCTGCGATAGACACCGTATCCCACGCGATACCATGCCCCGCTCCCGCCTCAGCGCACCCCCTCGCCCTCGCCCCCATCCTCAGCCGCGGGCACGCCCCCATCCTCGGCGCCGCCAGCTCGCCCCCATCCTCGGAGCCGCCGTCTCCCGCCCTCCTCGGCGCGCCTTCAGGCTCCACATGGGCGGCAAGCGCCTCCATCTCGGAGGCATCCGCCGATGCCGCTGCAGCATACACCACCGCGTCCTCGCTCGATATCGACGATGACAACGAGGAGGAGGACAGATCCGCGAGCACCCCCGAGATCTGCTGCTGCCACTCCCACACAACTCTTGCTCGCGAGATCTATGTGCAGGTAGATGGCCTTGTAGGCGAGATCTCGTTATCCACGTTGCATGGGAGAGGAGTAGGGCCGTTAAGCGGGCCCATGAGGAGGACGCGGGCGAGGAGTACGGCGGCCCCGTCGTTCACGCCAAGCGGACGAGGATGGGCGGGGACGGGGATAAGGTATGGTTCCATCGATCCATTGCAGGCCTTCCTGGTTCCATCGATCCAGGTCTGGCGACGGCGACGGAGACGAAGCCGAGGATGAGAAGGCCTTCCTGGTGCCGAGCGTCGTGGCCTTCCCCCACGGCATGTCCACCATCGTCGCGGGCCTGTCGCTGGCCGAGGCCAAGAAAGAGGAGTTCAGCAAGTCGTCGTCCACCTTCGCGACAACGTCTCCAGCACCGGGTCCAGTATCGGCTCCAGTGCCGGCCACCCCACCACCGAAGTCCACGCTGCAGGCGCGGCAATCAAGCGGCTCCTCGCCTCCATTACGACGCGCCAGCGAGACTGCAAGAGCGGGCGGGCGAGGAGGCTTCCACGTATGCGCAGGAGGCGGGGCTACCTCCACGTCATGTTCTGCATCTCCATGTTTGCGTTGGTACGCTTGCTGCTCGACGGAATGCATGCACCGTATGTTGCATGGGTATCGATCAAAATTTTTTGGGCTTCTTTTTTCGCATCTGTGTGGTTGGTGACATTAAATTTCATAGGAATTACAAGTGCACTAGGTGAGTCACCAACCTATTTGCCAAACAATGTCACCAACCACTAGGTCAAGCACTACCTGCAGCTCACGCTCAACATGCCCAACGGCGAGACCTCGCTCACCTTCGATGATCACGTCCTGCAGAACGACCTCTCCTTCATACGCTCGAACTCACCGCCACTGCTCACCCCAACCGGAGTCTAAAGCTGCTCCACCTCGTGCCTCAGATCTATCTCCAAGGACTTCGAGCACAAGGATTGCAGCGGTTTGGTGGAGTCGTGGAGATGCTCGGCTGCTCCAGCAGTTGTGCCCAGGTGAAGCAAAATTACAATTTAGTAGCTCTTATATCTGCACCCTAAACATAGATTTTTGAATTCCTGCTCTCCTTGATTCTATTTGTCTATTTGTTTTCTCCGACCTGAAGCAAAATTTAGTGTGTTATCCTCTTTGGCTGTTTCGTGATTATGCTGTGTTGAAGAGCAAACTATTAAAAGTTATTATTTAATCTTCTTTTTGCAAAGCTTGTATATTCTCTTGTTTTAGAGAAGGAGAACATATTAATTCAATATTGGTCTTTGCAGATGTCTTGGACGAGTTGTTACATGCCTTTACCTCATTAGCAATGACAACAAATTATGTAAATGCCACAACTTTGGACACTGCTGCAACTCAGGGCCACATTGACATTGTTAATCTTCTGCTAGAAATAGATGCAATCCTTGCTAGGATATATAGGAAACAACACGGTTGGATTCTTTGTTGCCTATAGCTTTTCTTTGTGAATTCTAGCTAGACGAGTGGACTTGAATCATTTAGTAGCTCTTATATTTGCACCCTAAACATAGATTTTTGAATTCCTGCTCTCCGTGATTCTATTTGTCTATTTGTTTTCCCTGACCTGAAGCAAAATTCAGTGTATTATTCTCTTTGACCTGAAGCAAAACTCTTGCAAAGTTGTATACCAAGGTGCCATCATGTCAAAGGTAGATAATTTCCTATAAACTTGCCTCGGCTAGGTTGGTCTATAAACTTGTCGTGAGCTTTCTGTATGTTTTCTGACTGTGTCCATTTCCCTTTTAATATTATTCGTTATTCTAATTCATGTAGAACAAGGCGATGGCCCAATTGTATTAATTCTTGCTCCCACAAGAGAACTGGCTGTTCAAATATAGGAAGAATCTATAAAATTTGGATCATATTCAAGAACTAGAAGCACATGTGTCTATGGTGGTGCACCTAAGGGTCCACAAATACGGGACCTTAGAGGAGGTACCTGCACACATCTGTCCACTTTAATTCTTTTTAGATGAATGCCTTTTAAACTCAATGCATTCTGTCATTTGCACTTTTAGGAGTTGAAATTGTCATTGCAACTCCTGGCCGGTTGATTGATATGCTGGAAGCTGGTCACACAAACCTACGTAAAGTGACATACCTTGTGTTGGATGAGGCGGACCGGATGCTAGATATGGGGTTTGAGCCCTAAATTCAGAAAATAGTAGCACATGTACATTTTCGTTTAGAAATGCAGAATTCTTACTAATATCTATTGTCTTGCCTAGCTCTAATGCTTGTCCAACACTTCTGTTATCCTTAGATCCGCCCAGACAGGCAAACCTTGTACTGTTATTGTTTACATCTTTCCAATCTTATTAGAAACTTATCCATACCCTTTGGTGTTTGATATTTGCAGTGCAACACAGATTATGAGAAAACATCCGAGAGAGCAGTCTCAAATTCAGTAGTCAGATACCGACATGATGCATCGGGGAGTACACGACATCAGTTGCAGACGACAATAAGCAACCACCTGACAATGAACGATTAACACTGATAGCAAGAGCTACAATCTTGACACCACCTACAAGCTACTGCTGCTTCTCCCTGAGTGAGCTTTGGCTTTCATCAGTGCCTCACACATCTTTGTTGCTTCTGCCAGTTCTACCATGGTCAGACGGTGTCCGGGGTCTCGTCATTTCCAGGACAACAAGGAGACCAACATGGCCTAGAGAAGTTGAAGCCTTAGCAAGACAGTTTCTACAAAATCCTTACAAGGTGCACGATCTCTACTGTTATTGTTATTTTCTGGTTCTTTTATTGCCATGTTGTATTGAATTGATTTTGACAGCCCTCCTCGCTAGCTTTGCGTCTGGTCCAGATTAGCCGCCTCTAGCTCCCTCCCCAAATCGCCCCACCCACCGTCATCCTCACCAGGTATGTCTTGTGTTCCCTCAGCTTGACGCTTCTCCCTTCTCGGCCACCCGCTTCGTTGGTTGCCATCAGTGCCCGCTGCTGATTCGGGTCTCCTTGCTGTTTAGCGTCGCGTCTCGTGAAAGATGGTGCTGCAATCTGAAGGACATGGATTAGATGGGTGCCACACGCTGCTTTTATATGGATCTAATGATTGTGGCCTTGAACACTCTCGCCAGACATGTCTCGTGTTTTTACATGGATTAGATGAGTACATGGATCTTTATTTAATCCTAAGGTAATTGAGATTGCGAAGAAGATGAAAGAGGAGAGGGTCAGGTTGCTTGCTTCAGAATATTTTGCTTACATCTGATATGACTAGATCAAATCAGTTGCATTGTGACATGTTGGTAGGATGTCAGTTTCCCTTTTAACTTGACTCTTGTTTGCCTCTTGTGTAATATCCCTAAGATGAACATTTTGGTAATCTGGGTGCTCATTCAATTGGTTGATTTGATCTTCAAGTATTTAATCGAGTATTTAATCTAGGTGCTCATATAAGTGGTTGATTTTCATCTTCAAGTATTTAATCGAGTGGTTACATTCACGCAAATAGGTACTGAAGCCCATATGACTATGCATGATCTAGGACAGAATGTTTGGAATAAATAATGACATGGATATCTAGCCATGTGTAATCTGTGTGTAATCTTTTCACTGGGTCAGTTAATCTTCTGTTTCAACCAAAAATGCGCAGATTATGTCACTACTTAATTTGCTTTGGCTTTGAAATATGTAGGGATCTTCTGTTAAATTGATTTACCTAGGATCCTGCTACAAGCCTACAAGAGCTTACCTCATTATATCTTTGTGAGATTACAGCAAAAATATCCAGCTTTTATATATTTTATTGCTACACAGGTTTGCCTGTTTGTATGTTGGTCATGGATATGGTTCGGTTTTACTACTGTAAAAAGGGATTGAAAAACGTAACCTGATTTTGAATTTTTTTGTTTGAATCAAGATGAAATGGTAGGTGAAAGGGAAATAGGCTTACACATTTTCCTAAATAATTTTGGTGGTTGAATTGCCCAACACAAATAATTGAACTAACTAGTTTGCTATAGATCATAAGTTTTACAGGTGCCAAAGGTTCAACACAAACCAATAAAAAGTCCAAGAAAGGGTTTAAATAAAAAGAGCAAAAGACAACCCAAAGGTAGCCCTGGTCTGGCGCACCGGACAGTGTCCGGTGCACCAGGGAGTTCCACTCCAAACTTGCCACCTTCGGGAATTCGGGGAGGCCGCTCCGCTATAATTCACCAGACTGTCCAGTGTAGCACCGGACTGTCTGGTGTGCCAAGCGGAGCAACGGTCGTCCGCGCCAACGGTCGTCTGCAATGCTACAGTAAACAGTGAACAGTGTAGCTGCGTGTGCAGAAGTCAGAGCAGGCGCCAGATGGTGCACCGGACAGTGAACAGTGACTGTCCGGTGGCCCCGTTGTCAGAAGCTCCAACGGTTGGAACCCAACGGCCTGGTGACATGGCTGGCGCACCGGACAGTGTCCGGTGGCGCACCGGACTGTCCGGTGCGCCATACGACAGAAGCCTTCACCAACGGTCATTTTGGTGGTTGGGGCTATAAATACCCCCAACCACCACACTTCAATGCATCCAAGTTTTCAGCCATCAAACCTCATACAAGAGCTCTAGACTTCATTCCAAGACACAAACAAAGAGATCAAATCCTCTCTCAAGTCCGGAATCACTCCAAACAAATTAGTGACTAGAGAGAGAGACGACTTATGTGTTCTTTTGAGCTCTTGCGCTTGGATCACTTTTCTTCTTCCTCTATTCTTGTTTCCAACTCACTTGTAATCAAAACAAGAGACATCAATTGTGTGGTGGTCCTTGTGGGGACTTAGTGTCCCGTTTGATTGAGAAGAGAAGCTCACTCGGTCTAAGTGACCGTTTGAGAGAGGGAAAGGGTTGAAAGAGACCCGGTCTTTGTGACCACCTCAACGGGGAGTAGGTTTGCAAGAACCGAACCTCGGTAAAACAAATCACCGTGTTCATCTGCTTTATTTCTTTGTTGATTTTTTTCCCTCTCTTTCGGACTCGAATTTAATTCTAACGCTAACCCCGGCTTGTAGTCGTGCTTAAAGCTTATAATTTTTCAGATTTGCCTATTCACCCCCCTCTAGGCGACTTTCAATTGGTATCAAAGGCTAGTACTTCATCAAGAGCCTAACCGCTCGAAGTGATGTCGGGAGCTCACGCCAAGAAGGAGATGGTGACCGGCGAGAAGCCCGCCACAAGCCACGGGAAGGCTCCATCGGGGGAGTCCGGCAACAAGAAGAGGGAGGAATCACCTCCCCGCGTCAAGTCGCACCGGAGTGGCGACAAGAAGAAGAAAATGAAGAAAGTGGTCTACTACGCGACCGATTCTTCATCGCTATCCACCTCCGGCTCCAACGCGCCGTCCGTCACTTCTAAGCGCCATGAGCGCAAGAAGTTTAGTAAGATCCCCTTACGCTATCCTCGCATTTCCAAACATACTCCATTACTTTTTGTTCCATTAGGCAAACCACCGGCTTTTAACGGTGAAGATTATTCTAGGTGGAGTGAAATGATGAAATATCACCTAACCTCACTCCACACAAGCATATGGGACATTGTTGAATTTGGAGCACAGGTACCATCCGTGGGGGATGAAGATTATGATGCGGACGAAGTCGCCCAAATCCAACACTTTAATTCTTAAGCAACTACTATACTCCTCACCTCTCTAAGTCGAGAGGAGTATAATAAGGTGCAAGGGTTGAAAAGTGCAAAAGAGATTTGGGACATACTAAAGACCGCGCACGAAGGAGATGAGGTGACCAAGATCACCAAGATGGAAACGATCGAGGGGGAGCTCGGTCGATTTATGCTCAACCAAGGGGAGGAGCCACAAGCCATGTACAACCGGCTCAAAACCTTGGTGAACCAAGTGCGCAACCTCGGGAGCACCAAATGGGATGACCATGAAATGGTCAAGGTTATTCTTAGATCACTTGTTTTTCTTAACCCTACTCAAGTTCAATTAATTCGTGGTGATCCAAGGTATAAACTAATGTCTCCCGAGGAAGTGATAGGAAAGTTTGTGAGCTTTGAGCTAATGATCAAAGGCTCCAAACAAATCATCGAGCGAGGCACCACCTCAACACCCAAGGTGCAACCCGTCGCCTTCAAAGCGACGGAGGAGAAGAAGGAAGAGTCTACATCGAGTAGGCTTCCCATCGACGCCTCCAAGCTCGACAATGAGGAGATGGCTTTAATCATTAAAAGCTTTCGCCAAATCCTCAAGCAAAGGAAGGGGAAAGATTACAAGCCCCGTTCCAAGAAGGTGTGCTACAAGTGTGGTAAGCCCGGTCATTTCATTGCTAAATGTCCATTATCTAGTGATAGTGATAGGGGCGACGATAAGAAGGGAAAGAGAAGAGAAAAGAAGAGATACTACAAGAAGAAGGGCGGCGATGCTCATGTTTGCCGGGAGTGGGACTCCGATGAGAGATCCACCGACTCCTCCTCCGACGAGGACGCCGCAAACATCACCGTCAACAAGGGCCTTCTCTTCCCCAACGTCAGCCACAAATGCCTCATGGCAAAGGACGGCAAAAAGAAGGTAAAATCTAGAGCCTCCACTAAATATGCAACATCTAGTGATGAGGAGAACTCTAGTGATAATGAGGATAATTTACTTGCCCTTTTTGCCAACCTTAACATGCAACAAAAAGAAAAGTTAAATGAATTGATTAGTGCTATTCATGAGAAGGATGAACTTTTGGATACCCAAGAGGACTTCCTTATTAAGGAAAATAAGAAGCATGTTAAAGTTAAAAATGCTTATGCTCAGGAAGTAGAGAAGTGTGAAAAATTAACTAGTGAGTTAAGCACTTGCCATGATATCATTTCCAACCTTAGAGATGAGAATGCTAAATTGATTGCTAAGGTTGAGAAATTAAATGATTGCGATGATTCTCTTGTCAACCTTAGAAATGATAATGCTAATTTAATTGCTAAGATTGACAAATTGAATGCATCTCTCTGTAGCCTTAAAATTGAGAATGAAAAATTAATTGCTAAGGCTAAAGATTTAAATGATTGCAATGTTTCTATTTCCAGTCTTAGAGATGAGAACGCTATTTTACATGCTAAGATTGTTGAATTAAGTACTTGCAAACCCTCTACATCTACCGTTGAACATGTTACTCTTTGTACTAGACGTAGAAATATTAATGTTGATGCTATTCATGATCACCTTGCTATAATTAAACAACAAAATGATCATATAGCAAAATTAGATGCTAAAATTGCCGAGCATGACTTAGAAAATGAAAAATTTAAATTTGCTAGAAGCATGCTCTATAGTGGGAGACACCCAGGCATTAAGGATGGCATTGGCTGCCAACAGGGAGGCAATGTCAAGCTTAATGCCCCTAAGAAATTATCCAACTTTGTTAAGGGCAAAGCTCCCATGGCTCAGGATAACGAGGGTTACATTTTATACCCTGCCGGTTATCCCGAGCACAAAATTAGGAGAATTCACTCTAGAAAGACTCACTCTGGCTCTCATCATGCTTTTATATATAAGAGTGAGGCATCTAGCTCTAGGCAATCAACCCATGTTAAATTGCCTAAAAAGAAATCTCCTATAGCATCAAATGAACCTAATATTTCATTTAAGACTTTTGATGCTTCTTATGTGCTCACTAACAAATCAGGCAAAGTAGTTGCCAAATATGTTGGGGGCAAACACAAGGGGTCAAAGACTTGTGTTTGGGTACCCAAGGTGCTTGTTTCTAATGTGAAAGGACCCAAGACCGTTTGGGTACCTAAGAACAAGGCCTAAATTTGTTTTGTAGGTTTATGCATCCGGGGGCACAAGTTGGATCATCGATAGCGGGTGCACAAACCATATCATAATGGAGAAAAGGATGTTCTCCTTCTATGAGAAAAACCATGATCCCCAAAGAGCTATCACATTCGGGGATGGAAATCAAGGTTTGGTCAAAGGACTTGGTAAAATTGCTATATCCCCTGACCATTCTATTTCCAATGTTTTTCTTGTAGATTCTTTAGATTACAACTTGCTTTCTGTTTCTCAATTATGTTAAATGGGCTACAATTGTCTTTTTACGGATATAGATGTTACTGTCTTTAGAAGAAGTGATGATTCAGTAGCATTTAAGGGAGTATTAGAGGGTCAGCTATACTTAGTTGATTTTAATAGAGCTAAACTTGACACTTGCTTAATTGCTAAGACTAACATGAGTTGGCTCTAGCACCGCTGACTAGCCCACGTTGGGATGAAGAATCTTCATAAGCTTCTAAAGGGAGAGCACATTTTGGGACTAACAAATGTTCATTTTGAGAAAGATAGGATCTGTAGCGCATGTCAAGCAGGGAAGCAAGTTGGTGTTCATCATCCACACAAGAACATCATGACGACCGACAGACCGCTTGAGTTACTCCACATGGACCTATTCAGCCCGATTGCTTACATAAGCATCGGCGAGAGTAAGTATTATCTTGTTATTGTGGATGATTATTCTCGCTTCACTTGGGTGTTCTTTTTGCAGGAAAAATCACAAACCTAAGAGACCTTAAAGGGATTCTTGAGACGAGCTCAAAATGAGTTCGGCTTAAGGATCAAAAAGATTAGAAGCGACAACGGGACGGAGTTCAAGAACTCACAAATAGAAGGCTTTCTTGAGGACGAGGGCATCAAGCATGAGTTCTCTTCTCCCTACACGCCACAACAAAATGGTGTAGTAGAGAGGAAGAATAGAACTCTACTTGACATGGCGAGGAGCATGCTTGATGAGTACAAGACTTCGGATCAGTTTTGGGCAGAAGCAATCAACACCGCTTGCTACGCCATCAACCGTCTCTACCTTCACCGAATCCTCAAGAAGACATCATATGAACTCCTAACCGGTAAAAAGCCCAATGTTTCATATTTTAGAGTCTTTGGTAGCAAATGCTTTATTCTTGTTAAACCAGGTAGAAAATCTAAATTTGCTCCTAAGGCTGTAGAAGGCTTTTTACTAGGATATGATTCAAACACAAGGGCATATAGAGTATTTAACAAGTCCACTCGACTAGTTGAAGTTTCTTGTGATTTTATGTTTGATGAGACTAACGGCTCTCAAGTAGAGCAAGTTGATCTTGATGAGCTAGATGATGAAGAGGCTCCATGCGTCGCGCTAAGGAACATGTCCATTGGGGATGTGTGTCCTAAGGAATCCGAAGAGCCTCCACAAGCACAAGATCAACCATCTTCCTCCATGCAAGCATCTCCACCAACTCAAGATGAGGATCAAGCTCAAGAGGATAAAAATGAAGATCAAGAAGATGAGCCACCTCAAGAAGGGGACAATGATCAAGGGGGAGATGCTCTTGATCAATACAAGGAAGACGATGACGGTCCAAGACCGCCTCACCCAAGAGTCCACCAAGCAATACAACAAGATCACCCCGTGAACTCCATCCTCGGTGATATTTATAAGGGGGTAACCACTCTATCTCGTGTTGCTCATTTTTGTGAACATTACTCCTTTGTGTCTTCTATTGAGCCATACATGATAGAAGACGCATTAAGGGATTCGGATTGGTTGTTGGCGATGCAAGAGGAGCTCAACAACTTCACAAGGAATGAGTTATGGCATTTAGTGTAACACCTCAGGTGTTACCATGGCTAGAGCACACCTTGGTACTAAGAACTGTGAGCACATGTGGTAGAAACTTAAGGAGAACATAAGAGCCTTGGAGACCATGGGTTAAGCAAGATTGTTAATGACCTAAGAGCATCACTCAAGCTTTGGTGCACTTGCTACCTTGGGCAAGAGGAGGGAAAACCCTAGACCTCTCTTGAACCCTATCTTCCAAAACCATGGTTAAGAGGGGGAGAGAATAAGCAATTGTGCAAACCATGAGTTAATCTTTAACCCAACTTTAAGTAACTTTATAACCAGCAATTGTGGGAAGGAAATGTTGCAAAAAGACCCCTGGAGAAACCCCAAATCCATTCCCTAAGTGGAGAGGGAGCTAGAGCTCTCTAATTCTCTCTAAGTCAAAAACTACCCCTACACTAAAGATCAACCGTGTTCACCTCGAAGATGGCACCAAAACCACCTAAGTTCTATACCAAAAATGTGGCATACCACCTAGGGCACCCACTGGAAAAAGTTGAGCCCGAGACCTTGACGTTTGACATGCCTTGGCATGGTTTTTGTCGCGAGGCGGGCAGAGTGACATACCTGATTTGGCGACCGAAGATCTCCCTACCTAGGCCATATCTGCCATGGCAACTCACGAATGAGAGAGAGTCCTAGGTGCCAGGAAAAGACTCACGCCGGATTTTTGCCAAGATTCGCACGTTTGCGACTTGGGTGAGATGTGGAACATGGGCAGAAGAAAAGCTCCACGTGTTCGACGCGCTCTGTGCACGCCAGAGCACACCCGCGCGTGCCCCGCGTCGCGTTAACGGCCAGCCGACGCCAGGGCCCGCGCCCGCGCCTATAAATCCCCCTCAGGCGTTGACCACACTCTTCCACGCACGCTCAAACCTCACCGGAGCTCAACTCACCGTCGTTTGCCCGTGTGCGGCGTGTCCGCGGCCACCCGAGCCCCTCCCGCCGTAGACCGGCTAGCCCAGCCTTTCCCAACCTCGTCCAACCCTCGAAGACGAGTGAGCACACCTCAGTGAAGCTCCCCGAGCGAGGAATCAAAGTCTACTTCGCCGGAGAGGCCAGTCCACGGTTGCCGGAGTTCACAACCCCGCCGGAGTGCGTGGACCGGGTAATCCAATGAACCATTTTCCGATTCCTTGTGCACACAGTCTCTACGTCACCTTGTGGAGCTCACCGTGCCATTGGATTGAACCAGATCGCCGTGAATTGGCCGGCACACCTGCCGCCGACGAGGACACCCGCCTGCGCACGAGGACCGAGTGATTCTGGCCATCCCCGCCGTCGAGGCGTACATCGCTGTGACCGCTAGAGCCTCCCCGAGCCAACCCCGCCCCTCGCCAGACCTATCTCGCCGCCGGTAAGCCGCGCCACCCTTTTCTTTCTTGCGGGCACTGTTTAAACCTAGGGAAGGACCGCGGGGGAGAAGGAAAGAAGTCTGGGGGGTTTTGTGAAATGTCAGTGACTCAAATGAATAGTAGCGCGGGGGTATAACTGAGAGAGTTAGTTTGGAAATACCCCAGGGTCCTCGGTGTAAACTGCTTTTCCAGAAAACCTTTATTAAATTTGATTTAAAATTTGGACAGAACTTGAATAATTCATAACTTCTGTTTTATTCATCCAAATTTGGTCAAACCAATTTTGTCAGACTTTAAATAATGTAAACTGCTTAGGAAAAATGTAAAACCCTTAAGTACTACAGAAAACTATAAGGTTCTGATTTAATTATTGTTTTGACCAAAAGCTAAATAATAGGGATAAAAATAGTTGCACTAATTGACTAGGGTTAGAAAAATTTGAAGAAGTTTATATCCACCTACTAACCTGTTTAAAAATGCTAAACCTCTCTGTTCACCCCATTAAGTTAGTTTTTGCCAATTATTTCACAATATGCTTAAAGTTAAGAAAAATAGAAAAGATGATTTAAATAATGAACCAGAGGGCACCCCTATTTTTGTTAGGACACTTATTCAATGTAGTTCACTAGAAAAATCTATTATGCCCTGGTTTAGTATGAAATAAATAGGATCCCTTTTATTTTAGGAAAGTAAGGAAAACTTAGAAAAACCCTACAAAAATGACCCCAAGGTAAAAACACCCCAACCCTTAGGATAAGTAATGATTGGTTATTAAGAACTTAGAAAAAATATGAAATCTGTTGTTTGACATTTTTCAAATAATAATGTAGTAGAAAGTGCCTTTTTGGCATTAAACTTTAGAAAATCATAACTGAATAACCACCCCTTAGCTTTCTGTGATTTTTGACACAGAAGCCTATTATTACTATTAGATGCCAACAAAAATAACCTTTAGGATAGAACCCACCTCTAATGAAGAGATGTAGTGCAAAGTGGGCCATTTTACACAACTTTTGCTATTTTTGTCTAAAGCATAGCCTTCTATTTAAAACCTCAAATTCCTAGAACAGGCTATAATGACCAATGGCAACCCACTGTAATTTTTATAGATTTTTTTTGGAAAATATTAAACCATTGTCGTAGATCAAGCCTACACTAGAAACCATAAGTAGAAAATAAAGAAAGGGAAAAATGAATACTAGGAAATTAGTGTCATCCTAAAACTCTTTATAACTTGTCCACTGAAATATATAAAGGCAATACCAATTCCCTATGCCTATCCCTAGCAAAACCTAAACCTAGAAGTGATAAGCATAAACCATTAAAAGCCACGTATGACCCAGAAACACTAAATTGCTCATTAACTTAGTTTTTCTTCTCTTAGCATAATGTTATTAAATCCTGCATAATCATAACATACATGTTCATTGCATTCTGATAGATTGTAACCTTGCTGACGGAGAGTACATCCTCGTGCCGGAGCAAGGAACTGCTCAGGAGGTAGCCCCGGATCCAGCACCAGAGCCTGCACCAGAGGACCTGCCTGCCACTGCTTTGGAAGGCAAGCCCCGGTTTATGCATAACCTGTTAATTATGCTATTTTACTACACTTATTGATTGTAGGATTGAATGTGCACTTAAGTGTAGGAGTTGTGTGAAACCCTAGTTGCATGATCTCAGGAATCCTGTTGAGATGAATACTAGTGTGCTAGGTCGAGTAGCTGCTTTATTAAGTAGGATCTCGGTAGAAGTCGAGTGATCTTTCTAGCACTCGCGCGAGGTCAGGAATTGGTTGTATCCATTTTGATATCATAATGATGGTGGTCTGTGGACAACGATCCATGGGGATGCATTGTCTACGAGACGGGAATTGGAATAAGGAATAAGGTGTGGTACCGTGTGTCAAGCGTTTGAACGTACTAAACATATGCCGAGAAATATGGTAAATCGGTAAGCCTAGTACCTGAGTGAACCTGCCCGCAGATTGCCCTCCTCACGCGACCTGAGACGTGGTCTCCCATTCCGGTTATGGTGGGTACAAGTGCGGTCACTGCACGACGGTAGTCGGGGTCAGTGAGGCATTGTACGCCAAGGCGGTGAGCCCCTTTCTGTTGCCAGGGAATCGATGGGGACGGTTGATGTGTGTGGGGATGGAGTGCCCCTACATGTCGTGTGTTTAGGTTTACCTTGCAAGGTTTAAAAACTCGATTTGAATCGTCTGCTTCTCGCAGCTAATGAGACTGCTTGATCCATGCTGCTACATTGAGTAACAAGTGAAATTGTGATGAGATGATACAAGATGTTGATTGCTAAAAATGTTTGCTACTATGTATGAGTAGATAGTACATCTTTAGCCTTAAGAGAGTCACACTTAATTTGACAAAGTTAACAACTTGATTTAGAAACTCAGCTAGTGCTTTTGGCAACCAAACACCACAGCCAAACAACTGCATGTCTAGAGGTAGAGGAGTAGACTCCTCACACCGGGTAAGTCTAGCTGAGTATTAGTATACTCAGCCTTGCTTGTGGCATAATTTTACAGGTTCTTTGGAGGACATGGTTGTAGGAGTGACTTGGCCGTCCATCTTGCCACCAGGTTGGACTGTCGAGTGGGACCCTACCTCGACTGAGGAGGAGCATGAGGAGTGATGGGACAGGCTTCCCCATCTCTCTGTTTATTTACCGTTAGTTTTATTCCGCTGCACTTCGAACAATGGTGACTACTTTTGCAAAACTCCGATGATAATGTAATAATTTAATACTCTTTAATGCATAGTTTTATGCTTTATTGTATTTGCTCTGTGACTCACCATCGAGTGAGATTGTGGTACTTGATCCTGTCAGTGGCCTTGTCGGACTAGATCCGAGGAATTGACGAGTTATTTCGATTTAAGTGTGGTCTAGCCTCTAAGGCGGGACTTAGGCACTTAAGTTGGAATAATTCGAGCAATTCCGCCATAGCTGGTATCGGAGCTTGTACCACCACAGAGGAATCAATAAATATAAATACCATCCTTTTCCGAAGTAAAACTTGATAGAAACAATGTTGGATAGATCGTAGGACGAGCAGGATAGGCCTAGGACGTGAAGCCTTAGGATGATAAAAGGGTAGCTAGGTGGCTAAGTGATTAGGCCCTACAGGCCACTTTAAAGGATGGGAGTTCTTCCCTATTCCTTTTACATTGTTGTGAGGTCGTTCAGGACGAGCATGCATGCATTCTTAATTAAGCAAATGAATAATTGAGTAAACACTTAAAACAAAATGACGACCAACTAAGTATCCTAATACCATTTTTTATAGTTGGAGAGAAGCTGAGTTTTATTTTGCTTGTTCTTTTTATAATTCTTTTTCTTTTACTTACGCTTAACCGTACACATATGGCTTCCCACGGATCCCCAGATGACGGAAATGCACTATCCCACACTGATGGTCTTGCACGGGAGGGCTTTCCCCGCATTTTGTGGGAGGTACTTCAGGGGGCCGGATACACGACGCCTCCTCAGTACGCGGTGCAGCAGTTCGAGAAGCACCGAGTGCCCCGCTGTAGGGTGAGGATGACTCTGGAGCCTCATCCCCTACAGCCAGGCTGGCGTTCATTGGACTCTGAGTCTTTTGGATACCGGGCTGAAGACACGATAGAGGCGATTGCTCTGCATGGATTAACCACTTTCTGTGGATTCCATCCCTTGGAGCTGGCTACCCACGCCATTGGCTTGTTCCCAGCCGAAAGCGAGGACGACCCAATGTGGAAGGATCGGGTGGAGCATGCCAAGGACATCTGGGCCATCTACCCAGGTCAGACTGCGCACTTGACTGTACGGTGCATGAATGCTCTGTACCGTCTGCAAGTGATGCGCGGTGAGGCGATGTCCCATCTGATGGCATTGTTGGAGGCAACAAAGATCACCCTGGACAACAGAGAGGAGCTCGTGGTTGATTTGTCCACTGAGATGGTGGAAAAGGACTTGTAGGTGGAGCAGCTATCCAATGAGATCCAAGAGCTGGAGGAATTAGTAAGGACCAGGGAGAACACCATTGAGGTTCTCGAGGATCAGCTCCTTAACACTCAGCAACAGCTAGCTGAGGCTAATGAGCACCTGGATATGCATCACCAGGAAATCCAGGATATGGAGGCCAACGAGGACGTCGACATCGAGGGAGGAGAGGAGCCTGCCTCCAGCGTAGACACTGCTGGCTCCAGGAGACCACCTTCCCCCGAGTCGAGTGTTGCCTCATTCGCTCACTAGGTGTCCGGGATAGAGTCAGAAGTCGGTGATGGTAGGACTCCTCGCAGCTAGCTTGGCTTTTGCACCCTTGGGGTACTAGGCTAGATAGACTTGAGTCTTTTTGGGACCCTTGATGTAATCGTGATAAACTCTTTTGGAAGCATGGTTGATGGATGCTGTTAGTTTTAAATTTGGAAGGAAAGTTATGCCTTTTGAAATCCTTTTTGTTTATGTCGGAATCTATCAATTCGCCTTTTGACTCTTTCGCCGCGAGTAAACCGTAAACTTGAAGATGTGTTATTAAGTATATATATGGTTTTTCAGATGGCCGGGAGACAGCGTCGTGGCCAGAATGAGCGTGTTCCTCCACCGCCGCCACAGCCTCCCACTCTACAGGAGCTAATGGCTCAGCAGAATGAGATCTTGAGGCAGCTAGCTCAGCGTCAGCCACCACCTCAGCACTATGGTGGTGGAGACCATCAGCGTCACCCCGCGGCAGCTACCTACCAGGAGTTCCTCAGTACCCAGCCTCCATTGTTCACAAGGGCAGAGGACCCACTTGATGCAGATGTGTGGTTAAGAGTAGTGGAATCCAAATTCCCGCTACTCTATGGAGCTTGTTCAGAGGTCACTAAAGTCAGGTTCGTCACCCAGCAGCTTCGCAGACCCACAAGGACTTGGTGGGACCATTTTCTTGCCATGCAGCCAGAGGACCGAGAGGTGGAATGGAGAGAGTTCAAGGCAGCTTTTAGGGGCACCACATACCAGCCGGGATTATGGACCGAAAGCTCAATGAGTTTCTGGCACTCACTCAAGGCAACAGGACAGTGTTGCAGTATGCTTAGGCTTTTAATGACCTGTGCCAGTATGCTGGGTATCATGCAGATACGGACGAAAAGAAGAGAGACAGGTTCAGAAGGGGGCTCAGCACTAAGCTCTGTGACCGTCTCAACACCGTCAGGGCCAATAGCTACAATGAGCTGGTCAACATGGCTATTTCCCAGGAGGACTGCATTACAGCTCGACAGGCAGAAAAGAAGAGGAAGACCCCTGTGGCAGGACCCTCAGCTCCGCCACAGCGCTTCAGGATTGTGTCTGACACTCAGAACAGGGGACCCCAGCAGCAGCAAGGGAGATGGGTGATCCGACTACAGCAGCAGCAGCAGCAGGCACCCAATCGCACCTAGTTTCCAGCTCAGAGGAACAATCAGCAGCAGCAGCAGTATCGCTAGGCAAATGAAAACAAGTGTTTCACATGCGGCAACACCGGACATTATGCCAAGAATTGCCCCAGGAACCAGCAGAGGCAGTGGCAAAATGTTAATCAGAACCAAGGCAAGAGGCAGAAGGTGCAAGTGAGGCATGGCAGGCTGAACTTCACCACCATGGCTGATATTCCAGAGGGAGCACCCGTCATGACTGGTATCTTTACAGTTTTGAATTATCCTGCTATTATTCTTTTCGATTCTGGTGCATCACATAGTTTTATCAGTGCCAAATTTAGTGCCAAGTGCCAGCTCCCCTTTCACCACACCGATGGGGGCATTACCATTTCAACACCAGGAGGCAGGGTTGCCACGTATCAAATCAACACGCAAGTGCCTATAAAATTTGGTAGTCTTGTGATTAGAACCACCCTTCTCATCTTAGGATTGGATAGCGTGGATATTATTTTGGGAGCTGACTGGTTGACCAGGCATCAGGCAGTATTGGATATTGCAGCCAGGGCCATTGAAATTCATTCCCCTGCTTATGGCGAGACTGTTTTATATTTGCCCGACCAGGGATGCACCCGTTCTTGTGCCTTCGTTATGATAGAATCCCCAGTGGAAAAGATCCCAGTGGTCTGTGACTACCCGGATGTTTTTCCGGATGAATTGCCAGGGATGCCACCTGACCGAGACATCGAGTTCGCAATCGAATTGCAACCCGGGACTGCTCCTATCTCTAAGAGACCCTATAGGATGCCTCCCGCAGAATTGGCAGAACTGAAAAAGCAATTGCAAGAATTGTTGGACAAGGGGTTTATTCGCCCAAGTACTTCACCATGGGGATGTCCTGCCTTATTTGTGAATAAAAAGGATGAGAGTTTGAGAATGTGTGTTGACTACCGCCCTCTCAATGCGGTGACTATCAAGAACAAATACCCACTGCCCCGCATTGATGTCTTGTTTGATCAATTGGTGGGAGCCAAGGTGTTCTCCAAGATAGATCATCGCTCGGGCTACCACCAGATTAAGATCCGAACCAGTGATATTCCCAAGACGGCCTTCTCAACCAGATATGGGCTTTATGAGTTTTTGGTGATGTCTTTTGGGCTGACCAATGCCCCAACTTATTTTATGTACCTGATGAACTCAATATTCATGCCAGAGTTGGACAAATTCGTGGTCGTTTTCATTGATGATATTCTGGTTTATTCCAAGAATGAAGCCGAGCACACCAAAAATTTGCATACTGTACTTCAGAGACTGTGTGACCATCAGTTGTATGCTAAATTGTCTAAATGTGAATTCTGGCTGAAGGAGATTAAATTCTTGGGTCACACAATTTCTCAGGATGGGATATCAGTTGATCCTGAGAAGGTACAAGAGGTGATGGATTGGAAACCCCCGACTATAGTGAGGCAGATTCGGAGTTTCCTGGGATTGGCAGGGTATTATCGACGATTTATTCCAGATTTCTCCAGAATTGCCAAACCATTGACTGAACTGTTGAAGAAGGGAGTCAAGTATGATTGGAGCCAGAAGTGCGAAGATGCCTTTCGTACTTTGAGACAGCATTTGACAACAGCCCCAGTGCTGGCTCAACCCGATAACACCAAGCCATTTGAGGTTTATTGTGATGCTTCTGGTACGGGATTGGGATGTGTCTTAATGCAAGATAACAGAGTCATTGCTTATGCTTCCCGAGCACTCAGACCCCATGAGCAGAACTACCCTACACATGATCTGGAATTGGCAGCTGTGGTTCATGCTCTTAAGATATGGAGACACTACTTGATGGGAGCTCACTGTAACATCTACACTGATCACAAGAGTCTCAAATACATCTTCACTCAGGCAGATCTGAACATGAGGCAGAGGAGATGGTTGGAGTTAATCAAGGATTATGATTTAGAGGTGCATTACCATCCTGGTAAAGCCAATGTTGTGGCAGATGCCCTGAGCAGAAAGGCCCAGTGCAATTGTATGAGCATGGATGCGAGAGTTACCACCCTGTGCGATGAGTTGTGCAAGCTGAACATGGAAGTTGTTTCTTCAGGTGACTTAGGCTACATCTCGGTGGAACCCACATTACAAGAGCAAATAGTCAGGGCACAGATTGAAGATAAGGGTGTTCAGGTGATCAAGGAAATGATCAAGCAAAAGGCAGAAAAATACAAGTGCTTCCGGTAGGACGGCAAGGGAATTTTATGGTTTGGAGATCGATTGGTTGTTCCCAAGGACCTTGAGCTCAGAAAGAAGATATTGGATGAAGCTCACCTTTCCAAATTCTCCATGCACCCTGGTAGCAACAAAATGTACCATGATCTCAGATTCTTATACTGGTGGACTAGAATGAAGAGGGAAATTGCCAAGTACATATCCGAGTGTGACACCTGCCAGAGGATCAAAGCTAGTCATTTGAAGGCAGCAGGCCCTTTGCAACCCCTTCCCATACCATCTTGGAAATGGGAGGACATTTGCATGGACTTTATCGTAGGATTGCCCAATACCTCCAGGCACCATGATTCCATTTGGGTTATTGTGGACAGGTTGACCAAGACCGCTCACTTCTTGCTAGTACACACCACCCACAGGACAGAGAAGTATGCAGAGATCTACATCGACCAGGTAGTTCGTTTGCACGGGATACCAAGGACTATAGTCTCAGACAGAGGAGCACCATTTGTGGCACGATTTTGGGAACAATTGCAGGAATCACTTGGGACCCATGTCATACGAAGCTCAGCATACCATCCCCAAACAGATGGCCAGATAGAAAGGGTAAACCATATTTTGGAAGATATGCTAAGGGCATGTGTACTGCACTACGGAAAAGATTGGGACAAGTGTCTTTCCTTAGCTGAGTTTTCCTATAATAACAACTATCAGTCCAGTCTAAGGATGGCACCTTTTGAAGCTTTATATGGGAGAAGATGCAGAACCCCGCTGAATTAGTCTCAAGCAGGAGAGAGGGAAATTTTTGGGCCAGATTTGGTACTTGAAGCAGAGGCAAAGGTCAGAATCATCAAGAAGAACTTAGAAGCTGCTCAGGCCAGACAAAAGAGCTATCATGACAAGAGGCGGAAGCCTCTGCAGTTTGAGGTGGGAGATCATGTTTATCTTAAGGTATCACCCACCAAGGGTGTCTAGAGATTCGGAATTAAGGGCAAGTTAGCTCCTCGCTACATTGGACCCTACGAGATCAAGGAAGCTTGTGGACCCGTAGCCTATCGATTGGAATTGCCACCTCACATGTCAGCAGTCCACAATGTATTTCATGTATCTCAGCTGCGGAAATGTGTCCGCCTACCCACTGAAGTGCTACCGGAACCAGATCTTGAGATAGAACCAGACTTATCTTATCAAGAGTACCCAGTCAAGGTATTGGATCAGAAGGAGAGATCAACACGGGCAAGGACAATCAGAATGTATAAAGTTCAGTGGAGTCACCATTCAGCAGAAGAAGCTACATGGGAGACTGAGGATTTTCTACGCTCCCGCTTCCCCGACTTTCTGCCCAAAGGAGTCGGTACGTAACCCCAAAACCCCACCCCCACCTGCCCTTTGAATACAATTATAAGAAAAACTTAGATAGCAAGGATAGTCTAAGTTGTGAACTTAACTTAAAAAGGGCTTCCTTCTGAAGTTGCAAAGAGGATGACATTCGAAGAGCAGTTAACTAGGGAAACTTGAACAAAAGAAGGAACATCACACCAACGTGCCCTCGTAGCACCCTCTAGAGGACTCTGCCTAAAATCTCGGGACGAGATTCCTTTAAGGGGGGAGGGCTGTAACACCTCAGGTGTTACCATGGCTAGAGCACACCTTGGTACTAAGAACTGTGAGCACATGTGGTAGAAACTTAAGGAGAACATAAGAGCCTTGGAGACCATGGGTTAAGCAAGATTGTTAATGACCTAAGACATCACTCAAGCTTTGGTGCACTTGCTACCTTGGGCAAGAGGAGGGAAAACCCTAGACCTCTCTTTAACCCTATCTTCCAAAACCATGGTTAAGAGGGGGAGAGAATAAGCAATTGTGCAAACCATGAGTTAATCTTTAACCCAACTTTAAGTAACTTTATAACCAGCAATTGTGGGAAGGAAATGTTGCAAAAAGACCCATGGAGAAACCCCAAATCCATTCCCTAAGTGGAGAGGGAGCTAGAGCTCTCTAATTCTCTCTAAGTCAAAAACTACCCCTACACTAAAGATCAACCGTGTTCACCTCGAAGATGGCACCAAAACCACCTAAGTTCTATACCAAAAATGTGGCATACCACCTAGGGCACCCACTGGAAAAAGTTGAGCCCAAGACCTTGACGTTTGACATGCCTTGGCATGGTTTTTGTCGCGAGGTGGGCAGAGTGACATACCTGATTTGGCGACCGAAGATTTCCCTACCTAGGCCATATCTGCCATGGCAACTCATGGATGAGAGACAGCCCTAGGTGCCAGGAAAAGACTCGCGCTGGATTTTTGCCAAGATTCGCACGTTTGTGACTTGGGTGAGCTGTGGAACACGGGCAGAAGAAAAGCTCCACGTGTTCGACGCGCTCTGTGCACGCCAGAGCACGCCCGCGCGCGCCCCGCGTCGCGCCAACGGCCAACCGACGCCAGGGCCCGCGCCCGCGCCTATAAAGCCCCCTCAGGCGTCGACCACACTCTTCCGCGCACGCTCAAACCTCACCGGAGCTCAACTCATCGCCGTTTGCCCGTGCGCGGCGTGTCCGCGGCCACCCGAGCCCCTGCCGCCGTAGACCGGCCAGCCCAGCCTTTTCCAAACCCGTCCGACCCTCGGAGACGAGTGAGCACACCTCAGTGAAGCTCCTCGAGCGAGGAATCGAAGTCTACTTCACCGGAGAGGCCAGTCCACGGTTGCCGGAGTTCACAACCCCGCCGGAGTGCGTGGACCGGGTAATCCACTGAACCATTTTCCGATTCCTTGTGCACACAGTCTCTACGTCACCCCGTGGAGCTCACCGTGCCATTGGATTGAACCAGATCGCCGTGAATTGACCGGCACACCTGCCGCCGACGAGGACACCCGCCTGCGCACGAGGACCGAGTGATTCTGGCCATCCCCGCCGTCGAGGCGTACATCGCTGTGACCGCCAGAGCCTCCCCAAGCCAACCCCACCCCTCGCCGGACCTATCTCGCCGCCGGTAAGCCGCGCCACCCTTTTCTTTCTTGCGGGCACTGTTTAAACCTAGGGAAGGACCGCGGGGGAGAAGAAAAGAAGTCTGGGGGGTTTTGTGAAATGTCAGTGACTCAAATGAATAGTAGCGTGGGGGTATAACTGAGAGAGTTAGTTTGGAAATACCCCAGGGTCCTCGGTGTAAACTGCTTTTCCAGAAAACCTTTATTAAATTTGATTTAAAATTTGGACAGAACTTGAATAATTCATAACTTCTGTTTTATTCATCTAAATTTGGTCAAACCAATTTTGTCAGACTTTAAATAATATCAACTGCTTAGGAAAAATGTAAAACCCTTAAGTACTACAGAAAACTATAAGGTTCTGATTTAATTATTGTTTTGACCAAAAGCTAAATAATAGGGATAAAAATAGTTGCACTAATTGACTAGGGTTAGAAAAATTTGAAGAAGTTTATATCCACCTACTGACCTGTTTAAAAATGCTAAACCTCTCTGTTCACCCCATTAAGTTAGTTTTTGCCAATTATTTCACAATATGCTTAAGGTTAAGAAAAATAGAAAAGATGATTTAAATAATGAACCAGAGGGCACCTCTATTTTTGTTAGGACACTTATTCAATGTAGTTCACTAGAAAAATCTATTATGCCCTGGTTTAGTATGAAATAAATAGGATCCCTTTTATTTTAGGAAAGTAAGGAAAACTTAGAAAAACCCTACAAAAATGACCCCAAGGTAAAAACACCCCAACCCTTGGGATAAGTAATGATTGGTTATTAAGAACTTAGGAAAAATATGAAATCTGCTGTTTGACATTTTTCAAATAACAATGTAGTAGAAAGTGCCTTTTTGGCATTAAACTTTAGAAAATCATAACTGAATAACCACCCCTTAGCTTTCTGTGATTTTTGACACAGAAGCCTATTATTACTATTAGATGCCAACAAAAATAACCTTTAGGACAGAACCCACCTCTAATAAAGAGATGTAGTGCAAAGTGGGCCATTTTACACAAATTTTGCTATTTTTGTCTAAAGCATAGCCTTCTATTTTAAACCTCAAATTCCTAGAACAGGCTATAATGACCAATGGCAACCCACTGTAATTTTTATAGAATTTTTTTGGAAAATATTAAACCACTATCGTAGATCAAGCCTACACTAGAAACCATAAGTAGAAAATAAAGAAAGGGAAAAATGAATACTAGGAAATTAGTGTCATCCTAAAACTCTTTATAACTTGTCCACTGAAATATATAAAGGCAATACCAATGCCCTATGCCTATCCCTAGTAAAACCTAAACCTAGAAGTGATAAGCATAAACCATTAAAAGCCACGTATGACCCAGAAACCCTAAATTGCTCATTAACTTAGTTTTTCTTCTCTTAGCATAATGTTATTAAATCCTGCATAATCATAACATACATGTTCATTGCATTCTGATAGACTGTTACCTTGCTGACGGAGAGTACATCCTCGTGCTGGAGCAAGGAACTGCTCAGGAGGTAGCCCCGGATCCAGCACCAGAGCCTGCACCAGAGGACCTACCTGCCACTGCTTTGGAAGGCAAGCCCCGGTTTATGCATAACCTGTTAATTATGCTATTTTACTACACTTATTGATTGTAGGATTGAATGTGCACTTAAGTGTAGGAGTTGTGTGAAACCCTAGTTGCATGATCTCAGGAATCCTGTTGAGATGAATACTAGTATGCTAGGTCGAGTAGCTGCTTTATTAAGTAGGATCTTGGTAGAAGTCGAGTGATCTTTCTAGCACTCGCGCGAGGTCAGGAATTGGTTGTATCCATTTTGATACCATAATGATGGTGGTCTGTGGACAACGGTCCATGGGGATGCGTTGTCTACGAGATGGGAATTGGAATAAGGATTAAGGTGTGGTACCGTGTGTCAAGCGTTTGAACGTACTAAACACATGCCGAGAAATATGGTAAATCGGTAAGCCTAGTACCTGAGTGAACCTGCCCGCAGATTGCCCTCCTCACGCGACCTGAGACGTGGTCTCCCATTCCGGTTATGGTGGGTACAAGTGCGGTCACTGCACGACGGCAGTCGGGGTCAGTGAGGCATTGTACGCCAAGGCGGTGAGCCCCTTTCTGTTGCCAGGGAATCGATGGGGACGATTGATGTGTGTGGGGACGGAGTGCCCCTACATGTCGTGTGTTTAGGTTTACCTTGCAAGGTTTAAAAACTCGATTCGAATCGTCTGCTTCTCGCAGCTAATGAGACTGCTTGATCCATGCTGCTACATTGAGTAACAAGTGAAATTGTGATGAGATGATACAAGATGTTGATTGCTAAAAATGTTTGCTACTATGTATGAGTAGATAGTACATCTTTAGCCTTAAGAGAGTCACACTTAATTTGACAAAGTTAACAACTTGATTTAGAAACTCAGCTAGTGCTTTTGGCAACCAAACACCACAGCCAAACAACTGCATGTCTAGAGGTAGAGGAGTAGACTCCTCACACCGGGTTGAACTGTCGAGTGGGACCCTACCTCGGCTGAGGAGGAGCATGAGGAGTGATGGGACAGACTTCCCCATCTCTCTGTTTATTTACCATTAGTTTTATTCCGCTGCACTTCGAACAATGGTGACTACTTTTGCAAAACTCCGATGATAATGTAATAATTTAATACTCTTTAATGCATGGTTTTATGCTTTATTGTATTTGCTCTGTGACTCACCATCGAGTGAGATTGTGGTACTTGATCCTGTCAGTGGCCTTGTCAGACTAGATCCGAGGAATTGACGGGTTATTCCCATTTAAGTGTGGTCTAGCCTTTAAGGCGGGACTTAGGCACTTAAGTTGGAATAATTCGGGCAGTTCCGCCACATTTAGTTCCACGTCCTAACCAAAATGTTGTAGGAACCAAATGGGTCTTCCGCAACAAACAAGATGAGCATGGTGTGGTGACAAGGAACAAAGCCCGAGTTGTAGCCAAGGGATATTCACAAGTCGAAGGTTTGGATTTCGGTGAAACCTATGCACCCGTAGCTAGGCTTGAGTCAATTCGTATATTACTTGCCTATGCTACTTACCATGGCTTTAAGCTCTATCAAATGGACGTGAAAAGTGCCTTCCTCAATGGACCAATCAAGGAGGAGGTCTATGTTGAGCAACCTCCCGGCTTTGAAGATAGTGAGTACCCTAACCATGTCTATAAACTCTCTAAGGCGCTTTATGGGCTCAAGCAAGCCCCAAGAGCATGGTATGAATGCCTAAGAGATTTTCTTATAGATAATGGCTTCAAAGTCGGAAAAGTCGATCCTACTCTTTTTACTAAAACTATTGCAAATGATTTGTTTGTATGCCAAATCTATGTTGATGATATTATATTTGGGTCTACTAACAAATCTACATGTGAAGAGTTTAGTAGGATCATGGTTCAAAAATTTGAGATGTCTATGATGGGGGAGTTGAAGTATTTCTTAGGATTTCAAGTCAAGCAACTCCAAGAGGGCACCTTCATCAGCCAAACGAAGTACATTCAAGACATACTCACCAAGTTTGGGATGAAGGATGCCAAGCCCATCAAGACACCCATGGGAACAAATGGGCATCTCGACCTCGACATGGTTGGTAAATCCGTAGATCAAAAGGTATACCGGTCGATGATATGATCTTTACTCTATTTATGTGCATCTCGACCGGATATTATGCTTTCCGTATGCATGTGTGCAAGATTCCAAGCCGATCCTAAGGAAGTTCATCTTAGGGCCGTAAAACGAATCTTGAGATATTTAGTTCATACTCCTAAGTTTGGTCTTTGGTACCCCAAGGGATCCAATTTTGATTTAATTGGATATTCAGATGCTGATTGGGCAGGGTGTAAGATTGATAGAAAGAGCACATCAGGGACTTGTCAGTTCTTGGGAAGATCCCTGGTGTCTTGGGCTTCAAAGAAACAAAATTCTGTAGCTCTTTCCACCGCCGAAGCCGAGTACATTGCCGCAGGTCATTGTTGCACGCAATTGCTTTGGATGAGGCAAACTCTTAGGGACTATGGTTATAAATTAACCAAAGTTCCTCTACTATGTGATAATGAGAGTGCAATCCGCATGGCGGATAATCCCGTTGAGCACAGCCGCACTAAGCACATAGCCATTCAATATCACTTTTTGAGGGATCACCAACAAAGGGGGGATATCGAGATTGCATATGTTAGCACCAAAGAACAATTAGTCAATATCTTTACCAAACCATTAGATGAGAAAACATTTACCAAACTTAGGCATGAGCTAAACATTCTTGATTCTAGGAACTTTGATTGATTCCTTGCATACATAGCACATTTATACCTATGATCATCTCTCTTTCATTTGCTATGACTAATGTGGTTTTCAAGTGTATTTCATGCTAAGTCATAGATTGAAAGGGAAATGGAGTTCTTCGGCGAAGACAAGGCTTCCACTCCACTCCATCGAATTATTCATCCTTCACCGTAACTCCGCACCGCTCTCCAATTTGGTATAATCTTCACTCATATATTGTTTGCCAAAGGGGGAGAGAAAGTAAAAAGGGCTTATATTTCACTCACAAGTATCCGTTTTTGGCGATTCGTGCCAAAGGGGGAGAAAGTATTAGCCCAAAGCAAAAGGACCGCACCACGACCAATTTTAAAATATAGTCTTTAAAATTTGTATTAAAATCAAATTTGTATTAAAAGAAGGTTTTTCAATAGGTATATTATTTTTGATAGAATTTTCAAATTGGTATAACCCCTTTCAAAATTATTATCTAAAACCCTCTTGAACACTAAGAGGAGAATTTCATTGAGGGGGAGTTTTGTTTAGTCAAACGAAAAGCATTTGAAACAGGGGGAGAAAATTTCAAATCTTGAAAATGCTTCTCAAAATCTTATTCATTTACCTTTGACTATTTGCAAAAAAAGACTTTGAAAAGAATTTCCAAAAGAATTTGCAAAATCAAAACAAGTGGTGCAAGCGTGGTCCAAAATGTTAAAAATGAAGAAAGCATCCATGCATATATTTTGAAATGTATATTGGTTTAATTCCAAGTAACCTTTGCACTTACATTATGCAAACTAGTTCAATTCTGCACTTATATATTTGCTTTGGTATGTGTTGGCATCAATCACCAAAAAGGGGGAGATTGAAAGGGAAATAGACTTACACCTTTTCCTAAATAATTTTGGTGGTTGAATTGCCCAACACAAACAATTGAACTAACTAGTTTGCTCTAGATCATAAGTTTTACAGGTGCCAAAGGTTCAACACAAACCAATAAAAAGTCCAAGAAAGGGTTCAAATAAAAAGAGCAAAAGACAACCCAAAGGCAGCCCTGGTCTGGTGCACCGGACTGTCCGGTGTGCCACCAGACAGTGTCCGGTGCACCAGGGAGTTCCACTCCAAACTTGTCACCTTTGGGAATTCGGGGAGGCCGCTCCGCTATAATTCATCGGACTATCCGGTGTGCCAAGCGGAGCAACGGTCGTCCGCGCCAACGGTCGTCTGCAATGCTACAGTGAACAGTGAACAGTGCAACTGCGCGCGCAGAAGTCAGAGCAGGCGCTAGATGGCGCACCGGACTGTGAACAGTGACTGTCCGGTGCACCACCGGACTATCCGGTGGCCCCGTTGTCAGAAGCTCCAACGATCGGAACCCAACGGCCTGGTGACGTGGCTGGCGCACCGGACAGTGTCCGGTGGCGCACCGGACTGTCCGGTGCGCCATACGACAGAAGCCTTCACCAACGGTCATTTTGGTGGTTGGGGCTATAAATACCCCCAACCACCACACTTCAATGCATCCAAGTTTTCAGCCATCAAACCTCATACAAGAGCTCTAGACTTCATTCCAAGACACAAACAAAGAGATCAAATCCTCTCTCAAGTCCGGAATCACTCCAAACAAATTAGTGACTAGAGAGAGACTTTTGCGTTCTTTTGAGCTCTTGCGCTTGGATCGCTTTTCTTCTTCCTCTATTCTTGTTTCCATCTCACTTGTAATCAAAACAAGAGACATCAATTGTGTGGTGGTCCTTGTGGGGACTTAATGTCCTGTTTGATTGAGAAGAGAAGCTCACTCGGTCTAAATGACCGTTTGAGAGAGGGAAAGGGTTGAAAGAGACTCGGTCTTTGTGACCACCTCAACGGGGAGTAGGTTTGCAAGAACCGAACCTCGGTAAAACAAATCACCATGTTCATCTGCTTTATTTCTTTGTTGATTTGTTTTCCCTCTCTTTCGGACTCGAATTTAATTCTAACCCTAACCCCGGCTTGTAGTTGCGCTTAAAGTTTATAATTTTTCAGATTTGCCTATTCACCCCCCTCTAGGTGACTTTCAGTAGGGTCATCGAAGGACGAACCATGCTGAGGAGACACAGAGGCGATAGAGCTAGGGCAGCAGCACAACCATCATAGAGATTATGAGTCTCCAGGTATATGTTGAAGTTTCAACTACTTGGTTTATATATTAACATGATTTTTTAAAGATAAATCAGTGGCTCCTCTTGCAGATGTTTGTATTTTTTCTCTACTGCACTTCCTATCATTTACTGCAGTTTGAGGATTATAATATTCTAGACACTAAAATCTATCATAAGAAGTAGCTATCTTGAAACTGTGAAAAATCCGAATGAGAATTATTTAGAGCGTTAAGGACCCCAATCAAATCCTACTTGATTCTACAAGTTCCTAATTCCAACGATAGACACTAATGTTCTTAATCTTATGGTATTCTGTATCTTATTTATTTACTGTCGATAGCAGCACTTCCATGTATGTTGTTAACACCAAGCTTGTCGGTGTTTCGAGACCGGGGGGTCCCTGGGCCGACGAGTGAATGTCGCCGCGTGCCCCAGCCCAGATGGGTCGATGCGAGGCCGAGCGCGAAGGGGGGAAGTGAGGCGGCCGGAGACCGGCGTGAGAGAGGTGGAAATCCCGCAGCCTTCGTGTTCGTCCCGCGCCCAGGTCGGGTGCGCTTGCAGTAGGGGATTACAAGCATCCACACGGGTGAGGGAGCGAGCGGCCTTACGCGAGCGCCTGTCTCGTCCTCGTCCCCGCGCGGCCAACCCTCTCTAAGAGGGCCCTGGTCCTTCCTTTTATAGGCGTAAGGAGAGGATCCAGGTGTACAATGGGGGGTGTAGCAGAGTGCTACATGTCTAGCGGAGGAGAGCTAGCGCCCTAAGTACACGCCATCGTGGCGGCCGGAGAGATTTTGGCGCCCGGTTTGTGTGATGTTGTGGCCGTCGGAGGAGCGCTGGAGCCTCGCGGAGGGACAACTGTCGGGGCTGTCGAGTCCTTGCTGACGTCCTCTTGCTTTCGTAAGGGGGCCAAGAGGCGCCATCGTCAGGGAGCATGTGGGGCGCCATCATTGCCTATCTGGCGGAGCGAGCCAGATGGGACGCCGGTCTTGTTCCCTGTAGCCTGAGTCAGCTTGGAGTAGGGTAATGATGGCGCCTCTCGTGGACGTGGCCGGCCCGCGCCCTAGGTTGGGCGATGTGGAGGCTCCTCCGAGGTCGAGTCCGTCTTCCGTGGCTGAGGTCGAGTCCGAGCCCCTAGGTCGGGCGAGGCGGAGGCTGTTGGCTGAGGCCAGGGCGGAGTTCGAGTCCTAGGGTCGGGCGAACCGGAGTTCGTCGTCTTCTGGGGCTGAGCCCAAGTCCGAGCCCTGGGTCGGGCGGAGCGGAATTCGTCGTCTTCTGGGGCTGAGCCCGAGTCCGAGCCCTGGGTCGGGCGGAGCAGAGTTCGCCGTCTTCCGGGGCTTAGCCCGAGTGCGAGCCCTGGGTCGGGCGGAGCAGAGTTCGCCGTCTTCCGGGGCTTAGCCCAAGTCCGAGCCCTGGGTCGGGCGGAACGGAGTTCGCCGTCTTCCGGGGCTTAGCCCGAGTCCGAGCCCTGGGTCGGGCGGAGCGGAGTTTCCTATGGTGCCTGCGGCCGGGCCTGACCGCCTGTCAGCCTCACTCTGTCAAGTGGCACCGCAGTCGGAGCGGCGCAGGCGGCGCTGTCTTTCTGTCAGACCAGTCAGTGGAGCGGCGAAGTGACGGCAGTCACTTCGGCTCTGTCGGCTGAGGGGCGCGCGTCAGGATAAAGGTGTCAGGCCACCTTTGCATTAAATGCTCCTGCGATTTGGTCGGTCGGTGCGGCGATTTGGTCAGGGTTGCTTCTTGGCGAAGACAGGGCCTCGGGCGAGCCAGAAATATGTTCACCGCTGGAGGGGGGCCTCGGGCGAGGCGGAGATCCTCTGGGGTCGACTGCCCTTGTCCGAGGCTAGGCTCGGGCGAGGCGTGGTCGAGTCCCTCGAATGGACTGATCCCTGACTTAATCGCACCCATCAGGCCTTTGCAGCTTTATGCTGATGGGGGTTACCAGCTGAGAATTAGGAGCCTTGAGGGTACCCCTAATTATGGCCCCCGACAGTAGCCCCCGAGCCTCGAAGGGAGTGTTAGCACTCGCTTGGAGGCTTTCGTCGCACTCTTTTGCAAGGGGACCAGCCTTTCTCGGTTGCGTTTTGTTCCGGTGGGTGCGCGCGAGCGCACCCGCCGGGTGTAGCCCTCGAGGCCTCGGAGGAGTGGTTTGACTCCTCCGAGGTCTTAATGCCTCGCGCAATGCTTCGGCTGGTCTGGTCGTTCCCTCATGCGAGCTGGCCGTAGCCCGGGTGTACGGTCGGGTCCCAAGCTCTCGGGCTAGTATGTTGATGCTGTCAACGGTTTGGCCGGAGCCGGGTTTGCGAGAGCAGCCCTCGAGCCTCTGCACAGGGCGAGAGGGCGATCAGGGACAGACTCGACTTTTTTACATACACCCCTGCGTCGCCTTTCCGCAAGGAGGAGGGGGGAGAGCGCCATGTTGCCCTCGGTGGGCGCCGAACATGGTGTCTCCGGTGAGCTGCAGGCGGGTGATCCGAGCGGACGTCCGTGCCCCATCCGTTAGGGGTCGACTAGAGGCCCAGAGGCGCGCCCAAAAGTACATGCGGGTGATCTGCCGGACCCGGTCCCCTGGCGACGGGGTCCGAGGGCTCGATGCCTCCCTCTTATGGGATTCCGTTACAAGATCATTCCCGCTGGTCTCGGAAATGTCCTAGGGTACCTCGGGAGCGCAGCCCGAGCCTTGGTTATGTATCGAACGTACCCATGGTCATCCCTCGCTCTGTGTCTGAGGCGGCTGTGAACCCTTCGGGGGCCAGCCTTCAAACCCCTGATCAGTAGTGGGCGCGGAGCCCGAGTAGCCTGAGGCGGCCGTTGAACCCTTCCGAGGGGCCGGCCTTCGAACCTCTGACCAGTAGTGGGTGTGGAGCCCACGTGCTCTGAGGCGGCTGTTGAACCCTTCCGAGGGGCCAACCTTCAAACCTCTGATCAGTAGGGAGGCTCGGAGCCTGGTTCCTTCACGGGGAAGGATCCCTTTCGAGGTATCCCCCTTTCCCGGTCCCTGTTGCAAGAGAGAGAAAGAGGAAAAAAAGGAAAAGGATACGAAATCGAACGACGTGGCGTACCTTTTTTTTGACGCGGTCATTATGGCGAAGGCGAAGCGTCGCTCGCTTCTCCTACCAGAGGCGCCGCCTGTCCCACCGCGAAGTTAATGCGACGGGGCGAGCGGTTCGCGGGGCGGCCGTTGCGCGTGCGCGAGCCGTTCGAGGAACGGAACACGGGCACGTTGTCTTCACGCCGTGAGAGAGGGTTCTCTCGCTGCCCCCGGATGGGACGTAAGCTTGGCTGACGACGTGACCGCTGCTCCTGCCCGTCCGCTACCGCCATTACTGCCGGCCCATTTTTGGCCGCATTGACCGTCGCGCCAGGCTGGCGTTGCTGGGTCGTGCGCTGGGTCGCCTCGAGTCGCGGTATTGGTTCCGCAGTCGAGGAGGCGCGGTGGTGGCGCAAGTGGCGGCGCAGTTGCATGCACGAAGCATTCGGCGCGCCGGTTGCATGACGCGTGGGCCTGGGCCTCCATGCTGGGCGTGTTGGGAGTCGGAGAAGTGCGCCCACTTGGCGCGGTTGCATGCCGCCTGCATGGCTGCCCGCCCTTTCGCCCGCTGGTTTGGGCAAAAGTGGAGAGCCGCTTGTAACCGCTGGGCGGTCGCACGCACCGCGCACGGCGTTTTGGCTTCTTCTGCTCTGGGCCGGCTTGCATGACGTGTGGGACCCAACCCCCGTGCCGTAGGGGAGAACCTTGGAGCGTGTCGGAGAAGACTCAGCCCCCGACGGTTGGGGACACAAGTAGGGAGAGTCGCCTTTAAAAGGAGGGTGACCCCCTTGAAAGGCGACCATGTCTTCGCGCTCCCTTATGCATCGTGTCTTTCCACCTTCCAAGCCCCCAGATGGGGGATACCCGCCGTCTTTCCGCCTCGTCGTTGGAGGAACGCAACTCCGCTGGAGTTGGTACCTTTCAGCCATCGTTCGGCTTCAAGGATTTTCATCATGCAGCCCGGTTGCACCCCTCCGCCGGCGGTCACCCAAGATGGTGACCTCCAGTTTGATGGCGGGGGAAAGCAAACCGGGCCGCGGCCTCTGCCCCTCCCTCAGCCTCAAGGATTTTCATCACCAGGGCTGGGGAGGGGAGTGTGCCGAGCTGGGGTCGGCCCCTGCATGGGCGGTGGCCCGCTCCTTCCCTTAGTGATGGGGGGGGGGAGGGCGGTTGTCGTCCGTGGCGCTGGCAGCTGCCGCGTGCCTGGCTCTTGGACCCAAGTGGCTTCGGAGCCGCTCTCGGCGCCGGCTTCCGCCACGGCAGCTGGAAGAGGTTCTTCCACCGACGAGATAGCCAGGGCCGCCCACGGACCGACCTCCAACTCTACGGCCTTCTGCCCGTCCTTGCCTCACGAGTTTGGGCATGGGCGGGGGCCTCCTGGCAGCAGCATCCGCCCTGAGGTCATCGCTACCGCTGTTCGGCCCCCCAGAGCAGAAGTCGTCGTCGTCGCCGCTGCCGGAGCGGGCGACGGCGCACCGTTCGTCGGTCTTCCGTTGCTCCGTAGGCCCCCCCCATCGAGTGGGGTTGTTCGTACCTGCGGAGGTGGAACCGGAGTTCCGTTTGTAATGGCACTTTGAATGTCGGTGTTTTTGTTCATTGTGGCTGTCGAGGCCTGAACATGTATGTAATTTCGGCATAGAGTCGTGTTTTTTCCTCTTTTTCGAGCACTAAGACTCGCCCGTTGGTTGTCTGAACCGCTCCACCAAGCGGGACCGACGCCGGAATTGACCTGCCGAGGCCTCGGGTCGGGCTGATGTCCTCGGAGGGCAGATGGCTGAGGCCTCGGGGCGACCAGCCGAGGCGCCTGCCCGAGCCGGATTCTCGGAGAAGACCCTGGCGGCGATGGCCCAGGAGTGGTGATGACGCCGTCCTTCGGAGTGGAGATCCTCGGACCGCGTCGCCGTCCGAGGCTAGGTCGGACCTCGCCGAAGGTGTTGTCGACGCCGAGGGTGCTGCGGCTCCCTCAACTGTCTGGATCCGAGCCTGCAGGATCGGATTATCTTGTAGCGTGTGTTTTCTGCGGTCGCCGAGGCCAAAATACACCCTCGCCGTGTTGTAAAGCTGCGTCTCTTTTCCTCTTGTTTCGAGTATCTGGACTTTTTTGTCGGTAACAGAATTGTTTGTGCGAGCGAGAGTTGCTTCTCACGGAATGTGATGAGTGAGGTATCCGTATCCCGGAGGCGTAGGAGTCCCTCGGCTCGGTCGGCCTTGCCGCTTACGCGCACTCTTACCCGTTAATGGGGTTCTGTCACCGACGCAGTCAAGAAGGCTCGAAGAATCTCTCTGGCAGAAGAGCTTCCGAACGTGAAGACTTGTTCGGTCCGCGAAATCACTTATCCGAACGTGAGTTACTTATCGCAGAAGGTGATGAGTGAGGTATCCGTATCCCGAAGGCGTAGGAGTCCCTCGGCTCGGTCAGCCTTGGCTGCTTACGTGTACTCCGTCGTTTTCAGGATCCACTTTCGAAGTAGTCGAAAAGCACGAAAGACATTCTGGCAGAAAAGATCTTTTTTCGAGGAAAATTTTGACGCAGAGGGGGTTCCCCCCTTTTAGCCCCCGAGGGAGGGTCGGGCTTTGCCGAGGCAAGGTTGACCCTTCCTCGATGACTAAACTTTGCGTGGGAGCGAGGTATATGAACAACTTGAAAACATCTTAAGGGTAGAAGCGACGTAGCTGTTGGATGTTCCAAGCGTTGCTGTAGACCTCGCCTTGACTGTTGGCCAGCTTGTACGTTTCGGGCTTCAGAACTTTGGCGATGACGAACGGCCCCTCCCAGGGGGCGTGAGCTTGTGCCGCCCTCGGGCGTCTTGTCGCAGCCGAAGCACCAGGTCGCCCACCTGGAGGTCTCGGGACCGGACCCCTCGGGCGTGGTAGCGTCGCAGGGACTGCTGGTACCGCGCCGAGTGCAGCAAGGCCTTGTCCCGAGCCTCTTCCAGTTGGTCCAGCGAGTCTTCTCAATTAACTTGGTTGCTTTGGTCAGCATAGGCCCTCGTCCTCGGGGAACCGTATTCTAAGTCTGTGGGCAAGATGGCCTCGGCCCCATAGACTAGAAAGAACGGCGTGAAGCCCGTGGCTCGACTCGGTGTTGTCCTTAGGCTCCAGACCACCGAGGGGAGTTCCTTCATCCATCGCTTGCCGAACTTGTTGAGGTCGTTGTAAATCTGAGGCTTGAGTCCTTGTAGAATCATGCCGTTGGCACGCTCTACTTGCCCATTCGTCATGGGATGAGCCACGGCGGCCCAGTCCACCTGGATGTGGTGATCCTCGCAGAAGTCCAGGAACTTTCTGCCGGTGAACTGGGTGCCGTTGTCGATGATGATGGAGTTCGGGACCCCGAAACGATGGATGATGTTGGTGAAGAATGCCACCGCCTGCTCGGACCTGATGCTGTTTAGGGGTCGGACCTCGATCCACTTGGAGAATTTGTCGATGGCGACCAACAGGTGCGTGTAGCCCCCGGGTGCCTTCTGCAAGGGGCCAACGAGGTCCAGACCCCACACAGCAAAAGGCCATGTGATGGGTATCGTCTGTAGAGCCTGAGCGGGCAGGTGGGTCTGCCTTGCGTAGAACTGACACCCTTCGCAGGTGCGGACAATTCTAGTAGCGTCGGCCACCGCCGTCGGCCAGTAGAAGCCTTGTCGGAAAGCATTCCCGACAAGGGCTCGAGGCGCTGCGTGATGGCCGCAAGCCCCCGAGTGTATCTCTCGCAGGAGCTCCTGACCTTCGGCGATGGAGATGCATCGCTGGAGGATGCCTGAGGGGCTGCGGTGGTAGAGCTCCTTCTCATCTCCCAGCAAGACGAACAACTTGGCGCGCCGCGCCAACCGCCGAGCTTCGGCTCGGTCGGGGGGTAGCTCTCCCCGATGGAGATATTGCAGGTACGGGGTCTGCCAGTTTTGATCAGGCGTAACCCCACTTCGCTCCCCCCCGACGTGCAGCGTCTCGCCCTCGGGGGCCGAGGGTACCTCGAGCTGAACCGAGGGTGCCTCGAGCCAAGCCGAGGGTGCCTCAGACTGTGCCGAGGGTACCTCGGGCCGAACTGAGGGTGCTTCAGACTCGGGCGTGTCGTCGATCTTGACAGAGGGTTGATGTAGATCTCGGGAGAAGACGTCCGGGGGAACCGTTGTTCGCCCCGAGGCTATTTTAGCCAGCTCGTCCGCAGTCTCGTTGTAGCGCCGAGCGTTGTGGTTGAGCTCGAGCCCGTAGAACTTGTCTTCCAGGCGCCGAACCTCATCGCAGTAGGCCTCCATCTTCGGGTCGCGACAGAGGGAGTTCTTCATGACTTGGTCGATAACGAGCTGCGAGTCACCGCGAGCATTGAGGCGTCGAACCCCTAGCTCGGCGGCAATCCGCAACCCGTTGACCAGGGCCTCGTACTCAGCTACATTGTTGGACGCCGGGAAATGGAGGCATAGCACGTAGCGTAGGTGCTTCCTGAGGGGCGAGATGAAGAGTAGGCCTTCGCCGGCTCCTGTCTTCATCAGCGACCCGTCGAAGAGCATGGTCCAGAGCTCCAGTTGGATCGGAGCTGTCGGTAGCTGGGTGTCGACCCATTCAGCCACGAAGTCCGCCAAGACCTAGGATTTGATGGCCTTCCGAGGGGCGAACGAGATTGTTTCGCCCATGATTTCCACTGCCCACTTTGCGATTCTACCCGAGGCCTCTCGGCACTGGATGATCTCCCCCAGGGGGAAGGATGACACCACAGTTACCGGATGAGACTCGAAGTAGTGCCGCAACTTCCGCCGTGTCAGGATCACCGTGTACAGCAGCTTCTAAACTTGTGGGTAGCGGATCTTGGTTTCGGACAGTACCTCGCTGACGAAGTAGACTGGCCTCTGAACGGGCAATGCATGCCCCTCTTCTTGCCTCTCGACCACAATCGCGGCGCTAACCACCTGAGTGGTCGCGGCGACATAGACCAAGAGGGCTTCTCCGGCAGCTGGGGGCACCAAGATAGGCGCCTTCGTGAGGAGCGCCTTCAGGTTCCCGAGGGCTTCCTCGGCCTCAGGGGTCCAAGTGAAGCACTCGGCCTTCCTTAAGAGGCGGTACAGAGGTAGACCTCTTTCGCCGAGGCGTGAGATGAAGCGGCTCAGAGCCGCGAGACATCCCATGACCCTCTGTACGCCTTTCAAGTCCTTGATGGGCCCCATGCTGGTGATGGCTGCGATCTTCTCCGGGTTAGCTTCAATGCCCCGCTCGGAGACGATGAACCCCAAGAGCATGCCTCAGGGCACCCCGAAGACACACTTTTCGGGATTGAGCTTGACGCCTTTCGCCTTGAGACATCGGAATGTCACTTCAAGGTCGGAAAGGAGGTCGGAGGCTTTCCTCGTCTTGACCACGATGTCATCGACGTAGGCCTCGACCGTGCGGCCAATGTGTTCGCCGAACACATGGTTCATGCACCGCTAGTACGTCGCACCCGCATTCCTTAAGCCGAACGGCATGGTGACATAGCAGTACATGTCGAAGGGTGTGATGAAAGAAGTCGCGAGCTGGTCAGACTCTTTCATCCTGATTTGGTGATACCCTGAGTAGGCATCGAGGAAAGACAGGGTTTCGCACCCAGCAGTGGAATCCACGATTTGATCGATGCGAGGCAGAGGGTAGGGAACCTTCAGACATGCTTTGTTCAGACCAGTGTAGTCTACACACATCCGCCATTTCCCCCCTTTCTTTCTCACAAGCACAGGGTTGGCAAGCCACTCAGGATGGAATACCTCTTTGATGAACCCTACCGCCATTAGCTTGTGGATCTCCTCGCCTATGGCTCTGCGCTTCTCCTCGTCGAATAAGCGCAGAGGCTGCTTGACGGGTCGGGCTCCGGCTCGGATGTCCAGCGAGTGCTCGGCGACATCCCTCGGTATGTCGGGCATGTCCGAGGGACTCCACGCGAAGACGTCGGCGTTCGCGCGGAGAAAGTCGACGAGCACTGCTTCCTATTTGGGATCGAGCCCGGAGCCGATCCGGACTTGCTTGCAGACATCGCTGCTGGGGTCGAGGGGGACGGACTTAACCGTCTCCGCTGGCTCGAAGTTGCCGGCATGACGCTTCACATCTGGCACCTCCTTAGAGAGGCTCTCCAGGTCGGCGGTGAGGGCCTCGGACTCGGCGAGGGCCTCGGCGTACTCCACGCACTCCACGTCGCATTCGAACGCGTGTTTGTACGTGGGGCCGACGGTGATGACCCCGTTGGGGCCCGACATCTTGAGCTTCAGGTAGGTGTAGTTGGGGACGGCCATGAACTTCGCGTAGCATGGCCTTCCCAGTACCGCGTGGTAGGTTCCTCGGAACCCGACCACCTCGAACGTCAGGGTCTCCCTTCGGAAGTTGGAGGGTGTTCCGAAGCAGACGGGAAGGTCGAGTTGTCCGAGGGGCTGAACGCGCTTCCCGGGAATGATCCCATGGAAAGGCGCAGCGCCTGCCCGGACCGAGGACAGATCGACACGCAGGAGCCCGAGGGTCTCGGCGTAGATGATGTTGAGGCTGCTGCCTCCGTCCATGAGGACCTTGGTGAGCCTGACGTCGCCGATGACGGGGTCGACGACGAGCGGGTATTTCCCCGGGCTCGGCACATGGTCGGGGTGGTCGGCTTAGTCGAAGGTGATGGGCTTGTCGGACCAGTCTAGGTAGACTGGCGCCGCCACCTTCACCGAACAGACCTCCCGGCGCTCTTGCTTGCGGTGCCGAGCCGAGGCGTTCGCCGCTTGCCCACCGTAGATCATGAAGCAGTCGCGGACCTCGGGGAACTCTCCTGCCTGGTGGTCTTCCTTCTTGTCGTCGTCGCGGGCCTTGCCACCCTCCGCGGGTGGCCCGGCCCTGTGGAAGTGACGTCGAAGCATGACGCACTCCTCAAGGGTGTGCTTGACGGGTCCCTGGTGGTAGGGGCACGACTCCTTGAGCATCTTGTCGAAGAGGTTGGCACCTCCGGGGGGTTTCCGAGGGTTCTTGTACTCGGTGGCGGCGACAAGGTCCGCGTCGGCGGCGTCGCGTTTCGCTTGCGACTTCTTCTTGCCCTTCTTCTTGGCGCCGCGCTGAGTTGATGCCTCGGGGGCATCTTCCAGTGGGCGGCCCTGGGGCTGCTTGTCCTTCCGGAAGATAGCCTCGACCGCCTCCTGGCCAGAGGCGAACTTGGTGGCGATGTCCATCAGCTCGCTCGCCCAGGTGGGGGTCTTGCGACCCAGCTTGCTCACCAGGTCGCGGCAGGTGGTGCCGGCGAGGAACGCGCCGATGACATCCGAGTCGGTGATGTTGGGCAGCTCGGTGCGCTGCTTCGAGAATCGCCGGATGTAGTCCCGGAGAGACTCTCCCGGTTGCTGCCGGCAGCTTCAGAGGTCCCAGGAGTTTCCAGGGCGCACGTACGTGCCCTGGAAATTGCCGGCGAAGGCCTGGACCATGTCGTCCCAGTTGGAGATCTACCCCAGAGGCAGGTGCTCCAACCAGGCGCGAGCGATGTCGGAGAGGAACAGGGGGAGGTTGCGGATGATGAGGTTGTCATCGTCCGTTCCACCCAGTTGGCAGGCCAGCCGGTAGTCCGCGACCAACAGCTCCGGTCTCGTCTCCCCCGAGTACTTTGTGATAGTAGCCGGGGGTCGGAATCGGGTCGGGAACGGCGCCCGTCGTATGGCCCGGCTGAAGGCCTGCGGACCGGGTGGTTCGGGCGAGGGACTTCGATCCTCCCCGCTGTCGTAGCATCCCCCACGCCTAGGGTGGTAGCCTCGGCGCACCCTCTCGTCGAGGTGGGCCCGTCGGTCGCGGTGATGGTGCTCGTTGCCGAGGCGTCCCGGGGCCGCAGGCGCTGTGTTGCGCGTGCGCCCGGTGTGGACCGAGGCTTCCCGCATGAATCGGGAAGTCGCGGCATGATATTCCGAGGGGTACCCCTGCCTTCAGGAGGCGGAGCTCTCGGCCCATCGGACCGCGGCGCCTTCCAGGAGATTCTTGAGCTCTCCCTGGATTCGCTGCCCCTCGGTGGTTGATGGCTCTGGCATCGCACGAAGAAGCATTGCTGCTGCAGCCAGGTTCTGGCCGACCCCACTGGATGCGGGTGGCGGCCTGACTCTGACATCATCGGCGATGCGGTGCTGGAAGCCCTGGGGTAGATGACGCATTTCTTCGGCCGGAGGCTGGCCTGCCCATTCCTGCCCGACGTCCCGGTGGATCGGCTCAAGTGCTCCTGCCCCCTCGTCGAGCCTGGCCTGCACCCCGTGGATTTGCTCGAGCTGTGGGTCGTTACCCCTCGCCGGAACGGGGACCACAGCTAGCTCCCGTGGGATGTCAACGCGAGGCACCGACCTAGGGAGATCACCGTCCTAACGCATGCCGATATGGTTGCCTTCGGAGGGACCCCCTAGATCGACGTGGAAACATTCGCGGCTTGGGCCGCAGTCCTCGTCGCCGAGGCTGCGGCTACCATCGGAACAGTCGAAAAGGCAGTAGTCGCATGCGGTCATAAAGTCTCGCATGGCACTGGGGTTGCCAAGTCCAGAGAAATCCCAGCAGAAGTCGGGCGCGTCGTCTTCCTCGGACCCAGAGGGCCCGTAGGTCGAGACGTCCGTCAGCCGGTCCCAGGGTGACCGCACACGATACCCCAGAGGGTTTGGACTCGCCTCTACGAGAGCGTCCGCCAAAGCGAGGCCGCTTGGCGGGTTGAGGCTGAATCCGAAAGGCGTGAGATGGGAATCGGTTGGTACCTCTTGGTCGACGGGCGGTGAAGAAATCACGTCGGGGACTGACTACACTGTCATCTCAGGTATGAGGGTGACGTCCAGCAAGCCTTTCGCGAGCGTGCTGGCGTTGTCCGTTTGCTCGGAATCGGCGTGTTGCGGGGAGACGGCGCTCGTCTTCGTCTCAAACACGAGGTCGATGCCCGACGCGCCCCCCCGTTGGGGCGTTGGCGCCGTCGACCCGCTCGACAGCCGACGAGGCGCTGCCTCCTGCTTGGCCTTGGTTGCCCCGCCTCCTCCTCTGTCGGCGGGGGAGAGGACGGGGTGACCTCGAATGTTGTTCTTCCACCACGCGGGGAAGGCGTCGTCGATTCCACCGCCGGCGGGCGGGCTGTCGGCCGCCATTGTCGCTGTCGCACGGCGGTGGAAGGAGTATCATGTCGTAGCTGCCGTCGAGGGACATGAACTCAAGACTCCCGAAATGGAGCACCGTCCCGGGTTGGAGAGGTTGCTGGAGACTGCCCATCTGGAGCTTGACGGGAAGCTGTTCGTCAACACGCAGCAGGCCCCTACCAGGCGCGCCAACTGTCGGCGTTTCGAGACTGGGGGGTCCCTGGGCCGACGAGTGAATGTCGCCGCGTGCCCTAGCCCAGATGGGTCGACGCGAGGCCGAGCGCGAATGGGGGAAGTGAGGCGGCCGGAGACCGGCGTGAGAGAGGTGGAAATCCCGTGGCCTTCGTGTTCATCCCGCGCCCAGGTCGGGTGCGCTTGCAGTAGGGGATTACAAGCATCCACGCGGGTGAGGGAGCGAGCGGCCTTACGCGAGCACCTGTCTCGTCCTCATCCCCACGCGGCCAACCCTCTCTAAGAGGGCCCTGGTCCTTCCTTTTATAGGCGTAAGGAGAGGATCCAGGTGTATAATGGGGGGTGTAGCAGAGTGCTACGTGTCTAGCAGAGGAGAGCTAGCGCCCTAAGTACACGCCATCGTGGCGGCCGGAGAGATTTTGGCACCCGGTTTGTGTGATGTTGTGGCCGTCGGAGGAGCGCTGGAGCCTGGCGGAGGGACAGCTGTCGGGGCTATCGAGTCCTTGCTGACGTCCTCTTGCTTTCGTAAGGGGGCCGAGAGCCGCCATCGTCAGGGAGCATGAGGGGCGCCATCATTGCCTATCTGGCGGAGCGAGCCAGATGGGACGCCGGTCTTGTTCCCCGTAGCCTGAGTCAGCTTGGAGTAGGGTAATGATGGCACCTCCCGTTGACGTGGCCGGCCCGCGCCCTAGGTTAGGCGATGTGGAGGCTCCTCCGAGGTCGAGGTCGAGTCCGTCTTCCGTGGCCGAGGTCGAGTCTGAGCCCCTAGGTCGGGCGAGGCGGAGGCCGTTGGCTGAGGCAAGGGCGGAGTTCGAGTCTTGGGGTCGGGCGAAGCGGAGTTCGTCGTCTTCTGGGGCTGAGCCCAAGTCCGAGCCCTGGGTCGGGCGGAGCGGAATTCGTTGTCTTCTGGGGCTGAGCCCGAGTCCGAGCCCTGGGTCGGGCGGAGCGGAGTTCGCCGTCTTCCGGGGCTTAGCCCGAGTCCGAGCCCTGGGTCGGGCGGAGCGGAGTTCGCCGTCTTCTGGGGCTTAGCCCAAGTCTGAGCCCTAGGTCGGGCGGAACAGAGTTCGCCGTCTTCCGGGGCTTAGCCCGAGTCCGAGCCCTGGGTCGGGCAGAGCGGAGTTTCCTATGGTGCCTGCGGCCAGGCCTGACCGCCTGTCAGCCTCACTCTGTCAAGTGGCACCGCAGTCGGAGCGGCGCAGGCGGCGCTGTCTTTCTGTCAGACCGGTCAGTGGAGCGGCGAAGTGACGGCGGTCACTTCGGCTCTGTCGGCTGAGGGGCGCGCGTCAGGATAATGGTATCAGGCCACCTTTGCATTAAATGCTCCTGCGATTTGGTCGGTCGGTGCGGCGATTTGGTCAGGGTTGCTTCTTGGCGAAGATAGGGCCTCGGGCGAGCCGGAAATATGTTCGCCGCTGGAGGGGGGCCTCAGGCGAGGCGGAGATCCTCCGGGGTCGGCTGCCCTTGTCCGAGGCTAGGCTCGGGCGAGGCGTGGTCGAGTCCCTCGAATGGACTGATCCCTGACTTAATCGCACCCATCAGGCCTTTGCAGCTTTATGCTGATGGGGGTTACCAGCTAAGAATTAGGAGCCTTGAGGGTACCCCTAATTATGGTCCCCGACAAAGCTCATCCTCCTTGTCCACAACAGAGTCAATAATCCATCTTTTTTATGTACCTGCAGCTTATGTGCTACAACCGAAGATCTAATACAAGCATAATCTTCCACAACCAGATAGATGTACTTTTATATACCTCACTACAACTGTTACAGAGTTGATTTTGCTCACATGTTTGTACAAAAACTCCATAGAGAATGTACAAATGTAGCAAAGCAGATTTATTCCTCTTTGTTTGGTATTTCATTACTCTTTAAGTTTGCCCAAAAAAAAGAATAAGTCGTGCCTATTCTACCATATTGCTGCAATAAAATTTTGATTTGCTTAGTAATTTACTTTGTCCATGATGTGTCTTAGGTTATTAGCGCTTGATCATGGTTCTCCACTGTACAGAGGTGTGCGCCACCATCTATGCTTCTCGCGTCTGATCACGGAGCAGGTCTTTCCTCTCTTAATGTTCAGCCGTCGCAACTTGTTCTATGCGTGCCATTATCCATGGGTTGTCGATGCGGATAGTAACATGACTCACTCTTTTGTATTTTGTTTTATCCTAATGAAACTGTTTTGCGTGCACGAAAATAGTACCATGTATTTGGAAAAAACCTCCCTATTTTAGCCATTTCATCTTGCTCTTTTAGACTAAAAAATTCTAGGATTACTATTGTCTGCCATCTTCATGTTTTATGTGATCTTCAGGAAAAATAGTGACTACTGGGACTAGAATGTGCTGGTTCAAAGTTTCGGCCTTGGTATCTTACTGGTTCAATGTGGCACTGCTAGCTATGTATGTGAAAGTCTCTAAAGCTGGAAGAAGAAGTTGGCATGGATGGTTAGGGGAGACACTAAATTTAAATGATGCTAAAGTTTATCTAAAGCTAGCAATATCATCTACAATTATGACCTAGTAAGCTTGATATGGGGCACCATGTAAAAAACATGTATTTCAATAAGTCTTGAATTCAAACTTTATGGTTTGGCAAAGTAGTAATGTCTACCTTTTCCTATTTTCTGCATGGAACTGGTAATTTGATTTTTAAGATAACTCAGCTTGGAGTATTGGGCATTTGAGATGGTGGTTCCTAGCGGGATTTCTTTCAGATCCAATACTAGAAAATCCAGTTTTGTCAGTCAGATAAGTGAAATTTGAATTGCCTTCTCCCTTTCAGTAATGCGAAATTCTATTAAACTCATCGATCTTTTAGATCTGATGTTGTTCTGTAACATGACTGATCATTGTGTGGCTGCATTAGTTTTCTTTCTCGTGTCTTGAGATAGTTGTGTCTTGTGCTTCAATCATGCATCTCTACTACCTATTAAGACGCAAGAGAGGGCGTCCACAAGCGATACCATACAATAATCAATCATATTAGCATACATGATTAATTATATTAAACTTCAATTCTTGACTCATTGGTGCTCTCATTTAAGTGTAGTAGTCCTTGTTAAATATATTGCCATATTAGTAGACATGACTGCATCCTAATCTTCTCTAGCAAATTCAGTCGCAGTAAGCTTGTCGTCTTATGCATGTTTATATTTGAGCAAATCACAATTTACTTGGAGCAACATATTTACCAGGACTTAAGAAGTGAGCAGTACGACTTTGCAAAAGTGGTGATAATGATATATCGTAGATTGTCGGTGATGCAATGAGGTTGTTCTTCGAAGATGCTAATTCCCCTCAAGCATCACATGAAAATGAAATATTTGCTAAATATGTTGAGGATTCAGTTCGCAAAGCTTTCTTGCACGCTAACCTTGCTCTTGCTGATGATTCAGTCATCAACCATTCTTCTGGTACCACAGTACTGTCATTCTTCTGGTACCACAACGCTGACATTATTGATCCATGGGAGCAAGGTGATAATGGAACCAAAGCCTCTACAAATTTTAATGATTTTTAGTGTTGTGATTTAAACAATTCTGATATTTCGTTCATATCTTATAGGCAATTGTTGGTAGCAAATGTTGAGGATTATCGTACAGTCTCGTGTAGAAAAGGAATACCAGTGGATATGTCAAAGGATCAAAGGCCGACATATGATGCAGAGCATCAAAGGGCCATTGAGTGTGGTGGATACATGAAGATGGCTACCTCAACGGGGTACTGTCTGTGACCCGGGCTTTAGGGGACCGGGACATGAAACTACCACAAGTCTCGCCATCGCCTCTATCACTAAACCAAAGATCCGCTGACCACCCTGATGGAAGATGATGAGTTCCTCATCATTGTTTACAATGGGATATGGGACGTGATGACCAAAAACATGTTGTGAGCACAGTCTGCAAGGGCTCCGGAGGCATGATAATTTATGTTCCATCGCAACGCATAGCAATGCATAGGCACTCACTATTATATATAAACTTTGTATGGTACTGATGGTTCAATATAATGGTGAAATAGCTAGATTAAATAACAAAATTTACGTATGGCTATAATTATAAATAGATTATGAAACCTTTTCTCAAAACAATATAGCACGCATTTGTATATAAGTTATTGTGGTATTATATGTTCCCGTTGCAACGCACGGGTACTCACCTAGTGGTGTAATAGAAATCAATCATTTTCTACATATTTATATTTAAAATAAAACATAATATTTTATTAAAAATTAGCAAACACATAAATAAATAAAGAAAAATTACCCAATTAATAATAATAATTAAAAATTACATTATTTTTTATCGAAGGCCGAACACATTCTCGATCAGACTAATCCGGCTACAATGAAACATGTTCTGACACAGGTACAAGTAGCGAAGGGTACTTCGACTTGTACCAGCATCGAGTTCATCGACCGAGGCCTTTAGAGGGGACGAAGAAGGGCCACGCTAGTCAAGGGGTCTCGTTGTAGCTCCACACATACGACCCAAAGGCTTCAGCTCTTTCCTCGACAGCGAAGTCCAAGTCCCAACAAAATCAAGGGCGTGACTTCACGGAGTCGAGGGTGCAACTCGCAGGCGAAGGCCACGCGAGATTATAGTGGGACCCAGGCTCTGCCCCGTCACCATCCGGACCCATTTGTAATCCCCTTCATGGGGTAGATTCTAGAGTATGTATAAGTCATTGTAGTTCACACAACTAGAGGCAGTGGCCCCTAGCATCTAATAGAATTTTACTTCGTCTTCCACAACGAAGACTCAGAGCACCCAACTAGAGATTATCCGAAAACTAAGGAAACCAAGGAGCGGATGGCTAGTGACCCCTGGAAGACAACCACAGAGTCATCGCTCATACCTACCAACCCCATTCGTACCACAACCATCACTACCAAAACGAATATCCATATTACCCAGAGCACCAATAAAACTACAATCATGCTTTCCCCCAACAACCACGCCTTCAACAATAATAAAGATTAACCCTGCCACCCCCAACGTCACAAACAAGCAAACCAACAACACCATCAACCACCCCCTCCGCCACATAAGCAAGAAGAGTTCACCGACCCACCTTTCAGGGGAGTCATCCACATGATCACCGGAAGGTCTAGCGTCGAATTTGAAAACAAACGACAGAAGAAATATCACTACCGAAGGGTTACACGTAGCCCTCACCGACCCTGTGGTCCAAACGAAGTGGTCCCACATTTCACTCACCTTCGATGCAAGAGACGTTGACCTTCACAGTGCGCCCCATGCAGACGCACTGGTGATAAATTGTAGAGTCGCAGGGTGGGACCTGCACAATGTCCTCGTCGATAACGGTAGCCAAGCTGACATCATATTCATGCATGCCTTCGACCGCATGGGCATAAATCACATCTTGCTCAAGCCAGCAGACAACCCCTCTTGACTTTGGAGGAAAAGAGACCTTTCCACTTGGCAAGATAGAGTTGCCACTATCGCTCGGCACAACCCCAAATGCAAGAAGCGAGCAGATCACTTTCGACATAGTTTATATGATCTACCCATACAATGCCATCATGGGACAAGGATCGATAAACAAACTCAAGGCAGCTATACACGGCCTGTACCTGTGCATGAAAATCCTAGGTCCTTAGGGTGTGATAATCGTATATGAGGACCAACAGTTCGCTAGAAAAACATCGAGAAAGACTTCGTCCCCGACCAGCAACGTACATTGTCTCACCACCGGGAACGAAGACCCTAGGGGCCCTCGCCTAGTCAAAGAGTAGACAGTCAGGGCCCAGGTACAGAGCAACAAAGAGGCCAAAAAAGTCCCCCATGATGCGGCAATCCCCAATCAAATGGTTCTGATCAACGAAGACCTCAGTGAAGCGGAAGAAGAAAAGCTCTTGTCTTGTTTAAACCACAACAAGGATGTATTCGCATGGTTTGCCCTAGACCTCGTCGGGGTCAGTCACGCAATCATAGAACACAGTCTAAGCACCGACCCAATAATACGCCCCAAAAAGCAAAACTTGTGCAAGATGTCTGATGAGAATATGGAAGTGGCGAAGGCAGAAGTTCAATGCTTGTTGCAAGCAAAATTCATCGAACCAATCGACTACCTAACCTAGCTTGCCAATGTCATAACGGTGTAGAAGAAAAACAGAAAATAGAGAATATGTATAGACTTCACTAGCCTTAACAAGGCCTGCCCAAAGGACAACTTCCCCTACCAAGAATAGACAAGATTGTTGACTCAGCGGTAGGATGCAAAGTAATGTCATTGCTAGACTACTTCTCAGGTTATCATCAAATCTACATGAAGGAAGAAGACAAGGCAAAAACAAGCTTCATCACACCCTTCGGCACATATTGTTTCCTACGTATGCCCAAAGGCCTGAAAACGCTGGCTCTATATTTTCAAGGCGAACCAAGGCCATTCTAGAGAGCTAGATGGGTCACAACGTTTTCACATATGTCGACGACATAGTCATTGCAAGTAGAAAAAAGAAGATCACCTATCTGACCTCGCGGAAATGTTCGCCAATATGCGCGAAGCCAAACTCCACCTAAACCCAGAAAAACACATATTTTGCATCCAATAAAGCAGAATATTGGGTTACAGTATCACACAAAGGCATATATGTGAACCCGGCTAAGATATAAGCTATATTGGACATGACACCACCGTAGTCTGCCCGAGACATGCAAAAGCTAATAGGAAGGTTCACCGCCTTGAATAGATTCATCTCTCGATCAGCAGAGCGGAGTCTCCCCTTCATTAAAACGCTGCACAGGGTGAAAGACTTCGCTTGGGGCCCATAGTAGGTTGCAGCCTTCAAATCGCTAAAGGAGTACTTGTTCATGCTCACAACATTGATCAGCTCAGGCCCCGCATCACCCCTCCTACTATATTTCGTAGCCTCGCACAATGTGGTCAATGCTGCTCTAGTACAGGAAAGATACAAAGATGGTAAACTACAACAGTACCCCATCTATTTTGTCTCTGAGGTCCTCACCAATTCAAAGTGCAACATGACAGAGCTGAAAAATAGCATATGTAGTCCTTATGGCATCACGCAAACTGAGGCACTACTTCGAGGCGCACAAGATAAGAGTCCCATAGATCAAGGTCGTGATTTGTTTAAAACTCATGAGGCATCCGCCAAAATAGCTAAGTGGGCAGCCAAACGCTTCGGCTACAACATCACCTTCGAGCCAAGAACAACAACCAAATCACAGGTCCTCACCGACTTCATAGTCGATTGGATTGGGTCTTCGACCGACAACTACTGCAACACAGAAGCAATTTGGACCATCCACTATGACGACGCCTGGTGCCATGCGGGGGAAGGCACTGCAACAATCATCACAACACCGTCCGGGGCCAAGTACAAGTACGTCGCCCACCTAAGAATTGCACTCGAGTCAGATAAATGCACAAACAAAATAGCAGAGTATGAAGCTGTCATCCTAGGACTTTGGAAACTCAAAGCCCTTGGCGTAAAGACCTGCATAGTCAAAACTGATTCTAAAATTATCGCTAGACAAATTGAGAAAGACTGCATAGCCAGGGAGCCGGTCCTCAAGCAATACTTATCAGTCGTGCGGAGTTTATAAAAACACTTCAAGGGATTCACACTCCAACACATATATAGAAGCAAGAATGAAGAGGTCGATGTGCTAGCAAAGGTAGCAGCTAAGGGTTATCCCATGCCCACGGATGTATTCTTCCATATGATAGACACACCTGTGGTAAGTGTCAGGGGTAATAATTAGGGATACCCAAATTATCCCCCTAACAAATGCACTTAGAGAGATAAGGACGAAACTCTCGAGGGGTGACAACCGAGCTACCTATAAAAACCGAGACATCTCCCCGAGAGTCTCCCAGCTTGAGCAGGATTCTGCCTTGCCCGAGGTCGCCGCCGCTCCATCAGTCTCGCCCGAACCAATCTCAGGCAGATAAGACAAGGCCGCCCGAAAACATGAAGGGAACATGTGCATTTAATGCGTGTGCCAACCCACACTGCGACAACAAAGCATAGTGACTGACAAGACGACGATCATGTCTGGCGCAACAACATGATTATGTCTACACTACAGTGTGTGCATGCTGCCTGCCACCCTCCAATGGGACGCCTAATACGACAAGCCGAGCAGACTGGCCTTCGGGCGCAATCTCTCTGCGTCGCCTGAAGCAGGATTCAGCCCACGGGCACAACCTCTCCGCCTCGCCCAACCCCGGGTCAAGCCTTCGGGTGATTGCTCCGCCTCGCCCGACTTCAAGTTCGACCCTCGGGTGAATACTCCGCCACACCGGATCTCAGCCTCGGCCACCTACTACGCCGTGAATCCCGCAAATGGTCACTCCGCCCAACTATGGAGCACGTCAAGAGACGACTCGGCTAACACCTCGGGAAGACTCCTGCCTCAACCAAGGAGGGGCTCTGATCTCGATAAGCGTAGCAGGGAATATCGATGCCATCCTATGCCAGGACACTGACGCACCCCATAAGCAGCCTTTGGCCCATACCCTTGCGCTGTTACATCAACTACGACATGGGCAACCTATCCCTCGGGGGGCTCGGGCGTACAGACATTCCCTCGGACTTCGCCTCGGCTCTCTACGCGAAATCAGCAGGCACAAGTCAACAACACATTTCACTATGACATCGGCTTGTAGACGCTAGGACATCTCTCCTCCGGATACAACACTCGGCTTCACTGTGGACGCTCCCCTTCATGTATAAATAGGGAAGTGGTCCCTCCATGGCAAAAGAGAGAGGAACACGCAGACGAACATTCATTCCTCCACTTTGTCTTAGATATTGGAACTTGCCTCAGTCATCTCTAAGGACTTAGAGACTTTCCCTCTACCGTTGTGCTTGTAAACCCCTACTACAGGCACCTCAGTTCGAGTAATATAAGCCTCATCCCCCTCTACTGGAAGTAGGGCCTTATGCTGCCTGAACTAGGATAACTGCTTGTGTCTTCTCGCACACCATCTAGAGTCTAGCCACGTGGCACAATTTATTAGTTGGTCAAGGACCCATGGTCCAAACACCGATAGTTGGCATGTCAGGTAGGGGCTTGTCACGTGAAACACTTCCAGTTCTCGCCAGAACTCTAGATGGCAGGTTTCCACCACCCACTCAGGCTTGTGATAGTGATCAGGTTCGGGAGTCTCGAGTTCATGTCTCTTGGCATCGAGTATGACATGATACTCCTCTCACCTATCCCTCTTGAGCGTCCAAGGTCCCGTTGCCGCCCTTCTCATTGTAGGAGGAAGAGACGGAGCAATCATGATAGTGCCACTCAGGGCACTCCGTGCACTAGAGGAGCCTCCTGGATGGCTGATGGCATCGAGTACCTCTCGAGGGATTTAGCCAGCATCAACATTTCACCTGGAGCACCGCCAGCCGCACCTGCACCAACATCCCTGGCACCACCTCCTCCGATGTGGGAGACACCAGTTCCCCACGTCGTTGAGCAAGCAGTGTTAGCTACACCGGCTCTCCCACCCTCGGGCTGGGAGGAGTCGGACGCTCCTTGGAGAGACATGGCGGGAGTCGGGGGAGAACCGTTCGTGTTCAACCCCATCCCCTTCCAATTGAGTTTCAACACCAACTCCATCACCCGAATGTATGCTGGCTTCCTTTCCCCTCAGGGTGCCTAGACTCCGAGGAGGAAGACGGTCCAAGCTTTGCCCTAGACTTCTCAGTGTTGAGAGACCCCGAGTCCATGATGTAGTTTCTGTATGCGTGCAACAAGATGCTCTCCAAAAGCTCGAAGGGTTACAGCTCCGGTGGTGAGGGTTACGATCCGACCCGGGAATGCTTCCACATTGACTCGGATATCCCCGAGGAAGGAGATCACCTCGGCATGCCGTGGGAAGGTGACCAGCCTCCACCATGTAACCTAGACGAGGCCCAGACTCCTTCAGGGAGCCACGAGGCTCACCTCGAGCAACTCTAGGAGTTACACAACAAGCTCAGGGAGGTGCAGCAACGCCTACAACAGCTACAACAAGCTCTGGAGGGGGAGGCTACTAGCAAAGCCCTCGACGGAGGCACACGAGCGAAAGCGCGCGACATCCAGCATTGCATCGAGGAAGACGCCGACGCCGCCGAGCCCCCCATCCTAAACTGAGCGAGTCAAAGTCTCGCAGCGGCAGCACTCTTGCTCCGCACCATGCTGGAGCCCTCCACCACTAAGGGACACCGCATCCACGGCAAACTTTGGGGGCTTTTGGAATGCGCCATGGTCTAGCAGGCCGAGAGCTCAGCCTCTCGGCTCTGAGAGCCCAACTCGAGCCATCAGTCGTGGCCCTCTCGCTTCAAGAGGGAAGCCTCGGTGCATCTTGCACATACCAGACCAAGGGCACCAACGGTGCATGATCGTCTCCGAGATAACCGCCAGCCCTAGGTAGTTCATGACCGTCTCGGCGGACGCACCCGACAACACGAGACATTCAGCTACCGCCCTCGCGGGGCGGGCGCTACGGCAGCAGGGAGGACCAAAGTCCTTCCCCCGAGCCGCTAGGTCCCCAGGTCTTCAGCAAGGCCATCCACAGAGCACCATTCCCCACTCGGGGGCTTGCATGCACCACGCGGCGCCCCGGACCCTCTTCGGCAACGCCTTCAGGCAAGGGTTCTACTGGCCGAGTGCAGTATGTTTCATCCTTCAGGCAAGGTTTCATCCTTCTAAACATACATGGTAACAAACATTTAGTGCAAGCAACACTTTATCTCATGAAAACTCATTTCACTTCTTACTTGATGTAGCAGCACATATCAAGCAGTCTCATTAGCTGCGAGAAGCAGACGATTCGAATCGAGTTCAAAACCTTGCAAGGTAAACCTAAACACATGACATGTAATAGCACTTCGTCCCCACACACGTCAACTGCCCCCTTCGATTACCTGGCAACAGAGCAGGGTTCACTGTCATTGGCATACAATGCTCCACCGACCCCGGTGGCCGCGTGCAGTGACCGCACTTGTACCCACCATAACCAGAATGAGAGACCATGTCTCATGAACACGTGGGGAGGTATGTCTGCAGGCAGGTTCACTCAGGTACTAGGCTTACTGATTGACCATATTTCTTGGCACGTGCTTAGTACTTTCAAACGCTTGACACACGGTACCACACATTAATCCTTATTCCAGTTTCATCTCGTAGACAAGGCATCCCCATAGACCCTTGTCCACAGACCATAGTTCTAGTATCAAAGTGGATACAATCAATTCCTAACCTCGCGCGAGTGCTAGAAAAACCACTCGACTTCTACAGAGATCCTGAATTAGCATAGCAACTACTCGACCTAGCATACTAGTATCCAACTCAAAAGGAATCATGAGTTCATGCAACTAGGGTTTCAAACAACTCCTACACTTAAGTGCACAGTACAAGCCTACAAACATTAATTGTAGTAAAATAGCATATATAAATGGTTATGCATAAAACCGGGGATTGCCTTCAATTGCTGAGGCAGCAGGGAGATCCTCAGTAGCAGCCTCAGTAGCTAACTCCTAAGCTTCCTCTTGGTCAGCTCCTTGCTCGGGGATGAGCACGTACTCTCCATCAGCGAAGTTGCAACCTATTTAATATGATGCATAAGATGCATATACATTTATAATATGCAGTGCATGGTCGAGTAACCTTAGGTTATTTAGGGGTTTTCATTATTCTATTTTCCCTTTGGCTTTTAATGGTGATTTGAACTATGAATGTTATTTAGATTTCTCCAAAAATTCTGAAAATTTTCTAGTAGCTTAACACTGGTTAAAGTAGTGTGTTCTAGGAATTTGAGGTCAAAACTAATTAGAATCGGTTTTAAACAAAAATAACAAAAACTAGGGTAGAGGGGTCACTTTACACTAGACTTTCTATTTAGAAGTGACCTATGTTTCAAGGGTTATTTTTACTTGTATCTAGATGCAATATCATTGTCTTGTGTAAAAATATACTTAATGCTACTAAGTAAATATTTGTTTATGATTTTCTAAAGTTGTGGGACTAAAAGGTGCTTTAACTAACTTTTCTTTTGAAAAATGTCAAACAACCAATTTGGCAGTTTTCTAACCTTTTCTTTGCGCAAGAGCAATCATTTCTAAGTTTGGTCATTTTTCCTGATAAGGGATGGGTTGTATGATTTTCTAAAATTCCTTATAATTTATCATGGGGCAGGGGGAAACATATTTCCTAGTCAAACTTAGGTCATTTTTATATTTTTCCTTGAAACCTTGCTGCTAAATCAGTCTTGGAAAAATAAGTTGGTCTTGTGGTTCATATGTCTAGGTCCTGATTTTATATTCCAAGAAAATGGGCAGAAACTCAATTTATTTTATAATCTCTACTTAAATGAGAAGACTATGGTATACAAAAATTTTGTGGGGCTCTAATGTTGATTGATGATCTAAAAATTCCTCGGCTTTAGTATTATAGTTCTACTAATTTTACTCCTTTTCTTGCATATTACTTACTATCTAAATAAAAATCCAAACTTCCAGAAATAGTACTGGACTAGTGGGGTTTCTATTTTTATTCTAAAGTTCACCTTGTCCAGAACCTAGTAAAAATTTGTTTGGCTAACTTTGGTCATATTTTGCCCAAGTTATGAATTATTTAAAGTTTTCTGCTGATTAATTAAAGTGGATCTTCAAAAAAGAAAGGGAAAACACACTTGTAATCGGGTCCCCGGCATTTTTCCCTCTTTTCTTATGGATTGGTCCCTGGCACACTATTCACCTGAGTCTAGGCCTTTATGCATAACCCCCTGGGTTTTGCTAACCTCTAACCCACGGTCCCTAGCTAGGTTAATAGTACCCACGGCGAAGGAGACGGCGGAGCGGCTTACCGACATTGGTAGGGTTCCGGTGATGGGTCGGGTGAGGATGGGGAGCCTCTGGCGGTCACGTCGAGGTACGGGTCGGCATCGATGGTGCTTGGAGCTGGTTTGTCCACGGACTCAGGCGATGGAGCTCGTCGGTGATGTTTGCACCGGCCATACCACGGCGATAGAGCTCAATCAGACCACACAGGGAGGTTCACTGAGTGGTAGGGAGTGCATGTGTGCAAAGAATCGATGAATGGATGGTTAGATTACCTAGACCGAGGGAACCATCGAAAAGGGCAAGTCCGGTGAGGTGGTTTGGCTTCTCTGGCGAGGTAGCGCTTGGTCTGAGTGGCTTGGAAACTCCGCTAGTCTCTGGGGAAACTAGCCGGGGAGCTAGACTTGACGAGGATAGGTTGGAGTGGCTAGGCTACGGTGGTCGATGCGTCGACGAGCTTGCAGATGGCACCACCCTCGGTGTTCTAGCGATTACCGGCGTCCAGTCACCAGTAAAAAGTATGGGGCGTGCAGGAGGGCAAAGCTAAGGGCTGGGGCTTCTTATAGGTGAGGGCTGAGGCTAGGCGAGCAGTCGAGCCGACCGTAGCTCGTGGCGTGCGCGGTCAGAGCACGCTCCTGAGTGTCAGCCGCGATCGAACACGTGGATTATCGCTTCTGCTCCTATCCAAGCGCTTGTTTAGCTACCCTAGCGTGCCTATCTTGGCAAGGATCCCATGTAGGGTCTCTTCCCTGCTCCAAATCCTTGCTTTTCTATGTGTGTCCCGAACTAAGATATGCTTCGGGTCAGGAGATACGCCAGTGTCAAGTCAGGTCTATCACTGTATCCAGGTCACGACAAAACCCATGCCAATGCATGTCAAACGGTCTTGGTTCGGTGTCAAACTTTACCACGGCGTGTCTAAGGTAATTAGGCGCCACTTTGTCCATTTGACCATTTGGATTTGAGTTGAGGAGCTAGGCGAACACTGCAGGTTTTTGAATTTGGGTTGGGAGACTTAAATAAAAGCTGATTTCTCCCTCGGTTCTTCTAGTTGAGTGATCAATTTGGGGTTGTTCAAGCCTTGTTTTGGGGAAACTTTCTTACTATCTCTGATAGATATTTTGATGATCTTCAACTTGTATAATTAGCCCAACTTGTGATAAGGAATTGTCTATTTTCCTATTTTCTGTTTTGTTTCACATGGTCCGAGTGATTAGACTTAGGGTTCTGAAATTTTTCTCCTGTTATTTGCACCATATGGTCAAGGTAAGCCTCTTAGGATAACAACACTAGCTGGCCCTTTTGTTGTTAACTTGTGGTCGTCTAAGGTTCCACTAATCCACACGTGATAATAGGTCGGGGTGTGGCTCTAGAGTAGAAACCCTGAGTAACACCTGGGTTGTTACATCGACGCCGTTCGAGAGTCCCTGAGCCTTCTCTCGAGGTAACCAACCTACCCCGCCCCTATTTTCCCCTTATCTACCCTCGGTCGTGCGCAATTGCTCGCCGGAGTAGAGCTGCACCACCGCCAAGCCACCTCGCCGTGGACTTCCACCCTTCAGCGCCCCTATGTCGGTGTTGTGCCCATGGCCGTGTTCGCCACACTTCCTCAAACCTCCCTGAGCCCTTCCCGGTGCCCCAGGTCCCCCAGTGCGCTCATGCCCTTGTCTCTGGTGGAGCTCCACCATGGACTTGGGTTGCGCCACCGCTGGCGGCCAGGGAGCCCCCGCTCGGGCTGGCTGTTAAATCCCCGGCGTTCATCTCAGATCAGATGGCTCGGATTTAAAAAGATCAAACCTAATCCTAATCGTTGGTTCGAGATCCGACCGCTTGGGTGCGCGCCCTCGCCTATGCCCTCGCTGCTGGGACCGGCCGGTCTGCTAGCTTCGCCCCAGTGTCGCTGACGCCCCTCGCCCGCCTGTCAACCCGTGCTCGCTCTTGCGCTCGGGGTTGATCTCAGTCGTCGATTTGTGATCGGATGGCTGAGAACACCCTGTACGCCTTCATGTGGTCATTTTGTTAAAGAGACCCTCGACTTTTTAGAAAACAACCCGTTGTCCCTTGTTCTTGCATGCAGACCACTGGTTTCTTGCAGAGAAGCCCCTGGACTTTATTTTTATCTTAGAAATAGGTCTAATTTTGTATTTTGAATTCCAAAACTTGTTTATTTAATATCTTTTTGCATATGAACTCCAAATTGGGTGGTTCAAATTACAAAATGCTCATAAAATTATTCTCTATCTGTTAAAATTAGCATCTTTCACTATCTGCTTGTCTTAACTTTATGTCTAGGCTATAGGTGCATTTAAAGTAATGGTTTATTAGTTAAAGGGAAATGAAAAGGAAAACACTAATGACAATTAAGTGATTAACTTTGTGAGGTTAATATCATGTAATGTATGAACTCATCCCTGTTATAATTTTAATAATTCATAAAGATAAATGAAGTTAAGTAATATTGTTGTTCCTTGTTCTCAAATGCTATACATTAAGAACAAGACAACATGATTGTTAATAATTAGAGACCTTTGTCCTTCGAAGCATTATCTCCTCTTGGATATAATGATCTCTAGACGAAGGTCATGAAGGGCATACCTTCATCATCTCAGTGAACAAATATAAATGGAAATACGTGAGGCATGAAAGAGTGTAAATAATAGTTGTATATCAATAAATCACATATTTTCTTATTTCATAAACATGTATAAATATCCACAATATATTTATATTACATTGATACCTTCGGCTTGTCGGAAGGTGAAAATGTGGATGACGCGAGAGCGATTACAACGATGCGTGAACAGTACAAGGGTACTGTTCATCTATTTATAGGCACGTGACGCAGCCTGGGTGAAATTACATCTATGTCCCTGATAACTAATTATGATCATAATACAAACTATTAAGGACTATACAGTCTTTTCCTCTTTAAGTCGGTATCGTTCTTCGTCTTTAACATGACACCAAGCACTACACGACGGTTCACTTACAGCGACCTACGGTTGGTTGCTAAAACGGCCTTCAGCGACCTACGGTTGGTCGCTAAAAACTTTTAGCGACCCATAAGGATGGTCGCTGTAAGTGCCGTCGCTAAAGGCTTTAGCGACCGACATCTTTTTAGCGACCGACCGTCCATTGCTAATATTGTATATTTAGCGACCAACCGTGGGTTGCTGTACTATAGATTTAGCAACCAACCGTAAGTCATCATACTATACATTTAGCAACCAACAGAAAGTCGCTCTTTTTACGGTTGCTATTAATAATAATATATATTTAATTAAGCACCACACATCACAGATTTTTATACACAAATCATAAAGACATACACAGTTAATCAGTATACCACAGTCATAGATTCATCACATAAACACAAAAGCACCACAATTATATATTCACAAAAGCATCACAATTATAATATCATTCACAACTAGATCATTTACAGTTTGTTGAAATGGGAGTACAACGCCACTAGACTGAAGACGAGTTTGACTGATGCATTCTAATAATAGGTTCAAAAGCACCACAACGACATCACTCCCGCACTGATTGATAATCACAAAGAACTGAATCGGTTCTTTCCCCTCATAAAAGCGCGCCTGATTAGAAAGCAAGCATAAATTAGAGAAGACAAAAGGGTCTATATCCAGTTTAACAATTCTAATTAAATAAAATCAGTAAGTTACCTGGACAACCTGAAACTTAGCAGATTCAACCATCTTGCTTGCAAGTGAAACTGTTATTAGCCTATCCTCCTGGATAATAATTTAAAAAAAGCCTTTATTGTTCAAGTTGATTTAACAAGATAATTGAAGACTACATAATCAACAAGCATAAGGTTATCCAGAATCTCATTAACATGCACAAACAACATAGGTAACCTTTTGGTTTTAGTTCACACACCAAGAACATGAAATCGGTGTTATCTGGTACTTCAAATCTTTCAGATCTTATTTACAAACTTCAAAGATGACAACTAAAATTAGGCAACTATGGTCTAGAAAGTCAGAGATTGGTACAAGCATCAACCGGAAACACAAAAAATCACAACAAAATTGAATTTCTGGATAACACTTTTACCTTAATACTCTTTTTCCCAAACCAGGTTCCAATAAGACATTCCTCCTTATCATCTCCAGGATAAGTATACTGAAATATGTAGCAATCGCCAGTGTAAAATTTTCGAAGTCAGTATAGAATCTAAGGTCTGATTCTTTTATAATTACTAAGGTCTGATTCTAAGTTTAATTTAGTCAAACAAAGCAATTTTCGAAATCAGTATAGAATCTGGACAGATTCTGAAACTGGACTTGGAAAAATCATAACTCCTAAACTAGTAAACCTATGGTCATGAAATTTTTACACAAGTAAGATAAAAAAAGTTATCTACAACTTTCTTATATAACATGTCTACAGAAAACATGGTTTACTTTACTCAATTATTACCACAACGGAGAGGATGTGTGCAGCAAAATTTAGCTCAGGGACAATCAGATTCCCTATGCAAGATTATGACAAAACCTAACCAGTACTCAGTTCTGCACCCTCATACTTAATCCTAAAGCTTCTAATTGACATCACGGCACAAATCAAGCTTTCCAAGAAAAATGCATGAACTCAATCTCTTCTAATCATTCACAAGTTCTTCTTTTAATTAGATAATAGATATTATTTTAACACTTTATGGAAACATTCAGTTTTGGACTAGTATTTTTATGAGTGATAGGTGATAACCAATCATGGTTAAGGCACAAATTTCACATGATCATGTTCTATATATTACTTACCCCGGAAGAGATAATTTGATAAAGAAATCAAGCATGTGAGAGTGAGTTAATTCCAGACTCCATACCCTTTTTAAACGCATGACCATTCTAAGTGTCATTAGGCTACTACAACATCATGCAAAACTATAAGAACACCATTTACTATTTTTAAACATATACACTATTTATAAATCATTTCAATTACTTAATAGGTATCGATCCAGTTAAACCATTAACCTCGCACCACAAATCATGAAATCTGAACCAAACATTAAGACTCACACAAAACTAACTATTTAACAAAGCATACGCCAATTCAAGACAAACATTGGTTGAGAGTTTTTTTAAGCATAATTAGTATTGTGTTTAACTCGACCTAACAAATGGGAGAACAACGATGATTATATGCTTAGAATAGAACAAGTATACGGTTCATGCATTTTATCAAACACCTAGAACGCATGTGCTGGATTACTGAGCAAAGCACACTATACTACCCCATAGGAAAATAATATACCAGCAACTACACACAAAAAAACATAGCTCATCGTCATAGAGCATCACAGCAAAATCCTATGAAATGTTGCGAAAACAACGACGATTAACGGCTCACCTATTAAACCTAACATCTGACGGGCGCTGCACAAATTTCACTTCTCTTTTCTTCATCCAACAGACTTCTGAAATCTCTCACCTACGGCCACAGGTTTGTTGGGGAATGACAGCAAGCTCTGGCTGATGCTGGGAGTAACCGACCGCCAAGGAAACTCGACCGGCGGCTAGGGAAGAAGACCAGGCGCCATAGAAGGGGATCCTGCAGGGGGAGCTCGACCATGGAGATCCAGGACGGCCATGGCCGGTGAAGGCTCTGCGCGGTTGACAGCGTTGGGGGAAACTCGCGAGCAACCACCAGGGAGCGACTCGACGAGCATCAGAGGGCAGCGCTGGCATGAAGAGGGACGAGGGAGGGACTGGCGCAGGAAGGGAGTACCGAAGACAAGGGAGGGCGAGCTCAGCTGGCGCTGCTGGCGGCCATGGGAGAGGGAGCGCGCACAGGGAGGGATTCAGGGGGAGCCGCCATGGGGAGAGGAGGAGATGGGGGCGAGATGCAGGTGGAGGGGAGCGCGGCTGTGAGGGAGAGCGCTGGGAGACGGAGCTTGGGCGAGCTCCATGCCTGGGAGCTGAGGGCGAGTGCAAGCAGGCAGGGAGTGCACCCACGATGGCTGAGGGAGGGGGTGGCCATGGGAGTAGTGACGGCGGCTGCGGCGTGGAATAGGGTTTCGTTTGTTTGTTTAGCAGGCCTTTAGATGGGCTTTGGTGAGTAAATAAGAAACACAAAAATCACATACCTCTATAGCGACCCACCATCAGTCACACACTTATCTCTATAGAGACCGACCATAAGTCGTTAAATTTCTAGACTTTTAGCGACCCAGAGACCATCGCTATAAACGCATTTAGCGACCAACCGTCGGTCCATAACTTTTAGCGACCAACCGTCGGTCCCAAATAAGGGTCGCTAAAGATCAACCGTCGTGTAGTGAAGCCGAAGCTCTTTCAATCACAACTTCGGCTTTGTCCGCATCATCTTTTTCTTATATCTTCATGTCACACCTGCCTTCGTAATGTCTTGCCGAAGGTGTTTTTGCCTAGAGGACCTTCGACGGAGAAGAAGACCCCCAATAGTAGCCCCTTCGCGGTGCTAGATCGTTTTTCGTAACGAGATCGATCCACGAAAACACGAAGGCTTCGGAATGCCAAAGGTCCAAAAAAACACCTTCTCTGAGCTCGTTGCTGAGAAACGATTATAATATTCCAGACGCCGGACGGTCCACCACTCAGCCAATGCGAGCGGCATGGCGGTTTGCCTTCCCGCCTGCAGCACTATATAAACAGACGGGTTGGTGAGGAGTTACCACAACATTCATTGCCATTGCACTGTTGTGCTGTTAAAAAATTTAACCATAACCAAAGCTTTCTGCCTTGCATTTTCGAGCAAACGCTTCGGAATTTGAGATCAACTTTGTCTCAAAAAATCGTAAACATTGAAACGCCCAGAGTACGATCCACTACTAGAGTGTCTCACGAGGGAGACGAAGCCGAAGCTGCTGAAACAGCGCCCATCTCAGAAGTGATGAGGCAATCAGGCCTTGTTGTGCTAGAGGAGGCTGTTGCGGAAGGTACCTCGATGACCGAAGCTGAACAGATCGCAGTTGGAGGGAGTGATAACAAAGATGAAGAGGATTACACTATCCCGAGCCCAGCAAAACCTAGCCACCTTGAATTTGGTAAATCTACTGTGACGACAGACGATATGGTTATGATGAAGAAATTAGGCTACTTTGGGGAGGCTGAGAGTAAACTGATTTGTTTTGCTAGCAAGGAAGTGACTCCGGAGCCGAAGGATGATGAAGTTTTTGTCTTTAAAAGCTTCTTCGGAGTGGGGATTCGGTTCCCTCTATATGATATAATAGGAGAGGTTTTGAAGAACTTTGAAATATGCCTTCATCAACTGACACCCAATGCGATCGTTAGACTTAGTGTCTACATTTGGGCCCTCCAAAGTCAGGGTATGAGTCCTAACTCCTAATGCTGAAGCTTTATATCGGGTGCATGAGCTGCATTACCAAACGAAGGCTAGAGCGGATGGTCTTCATGAGAACTTCGGTTGCTACAACTTTGCGTATCGAAAGGATACGAAGGCTCTGGTTCTTAGCTACCGTACTAAATGGCCAACTGGTTGGAAAAGTGAATGGTTTTATGTGAAGTGAGACGAGAAAAGAAGGGAGAAGCTGATGACTATGGTTAAGAGCCCACTAAAATTGAGCTTCGGGATGACAAGGCCTTTGTGCCATATGAAGCTTGGCTCTCCATGCCAAGTACTCGAAGTGGAATTCAGAGTAGTAGCGGCTGAAGTCAGCACTAGAGATCTAGTGCAAGAATACTTAGCAAATAGGGTATTTCCGACCTCTAGTGCTTGGGGAATGACCAAGAAGAAGGATGGGGGCAAAAAGTACAAACTTGTCCGGCTTCCTTACCATTTTAAGTTTGAGAAAGAATTCAAGAAGCCATGCCAATAATGGTTAGAAATGATTGAAATAATGTGCAATGAAATCCTTGGCAACTACACTAAGAAGAAGGACCAGTTAATGACTGCTGCCTTCGGCACCCAGCCAAAACGAAGGCTGAATCGTGTGATGGACGCGTTAAATTTTGAATACCCAGACTATGAAAGGTTTGACAAAGGTGCCGAAGGGATAAAAAGGAAAAGGATTGTCAGCATCCTAAATAGGAAAGCTGCCAGGCTTGTAAAGTAGGATGAGAATATTTTGAAGAAGGCAAAATCAGCTCCTGAGCCGAAAGCGGCGATCTCCAAAAAGCGGAAGCTTGACACGACTCGCTCTGTTGAGCCAAAGGTGGTTGAGACAAGAGAAGAAGCTCCTTCAACGCCCTCTGCTGTCAAAGTAGCAGAAATTTTAAAGGTAATGACTGATTACTTGCCCATCAAGCTGCTAAGTCCTCTAGGACCGGAACTGATAAAATTTTTACAGAAGAAGGATCAACCTTCGGCCGCAAAGGAGAAGGCTAAAGGTCAAAAGAAACGGAGAATTGTCAATGTAATGCAAGCTATTGAGAGAACGCCGCCTTTAGCCTCAGCGTCCAGAATGGTGCCTACTGCAAGTGCCGAAGCCGAAGCCGCTGTCGAAGGTGCTAAACTTGTGAACACAATGTCAGGAATTGACAAACTCATATCAAATATGGTCACAGAAGAGACAGTTGTGGCTGCAGAGGAAAACATGGCCGCAGTGCCTGACAAAGGGAAAGAAGTTGTTGATGCTTCTTCAGAAGAAAAAGATTTTGACCTTTGGCACCTGAGCGGTCAGGAATTGTTCGAGACAGATAAAGAAGAGCTAAAAGAATATTGAATATCCTGTGGCTATTAGTCGGGATCTATGCTCTTCAGTGGGATTGACAAAGAATCTTTGGGATGTATTCGCGACCACGTCGGGGCAAAAATAATCAGCACTCTGTCTAAGAGTGTTGGTTTCCCGAAGCTGGAATCTGACATAAGTGGTTACCAACGACAACATATCGTCGGCAGCATATTTTACTCCAATTTCAAGGTGAAATCTTTGCCTAGATTCTTGTTGTCTTTGTGATGGATTAAAATATACTAATACTTAACTTGTTTTTGCAGAGCATGCTGGTGAGCAAGGCGCTAAGAATGCAGCAAGATCTTGAATATAAGAAGAATGAAATAATAATTGAAGGCTTGGAAAACAAAATTAAAGATTTTGAAGCTTCTCTTGAAAAGAAAGATTTCTTGCTTCAAGCAACCGAAGGTTCCCTTGCAGAGTTACAAGCTAAAAATGTTAGATTTAACGAAGAACTTCTCAAAGCTCAAACAACTTTGAAGGAGAAATCAGAGCACTTCGAGCAAGTAAGAAAAGAACTGCAAGCGAAATCTGAAGCTGAAGCTGAGAAGAATTTGAAGCTGCAGGAGTCGCTGAAAGACCTTCGGAATAAGTGCTCGGAGTTTGCTACCCGCTGCATGGATCGGTTAAAAGGAATATTCAGCTCGGTTGGGGCCAGCTCTGAAAAAATTGCCCCTTCAGCTGAAGATATACCAAAAGCCTTCGAGCATATCGAGAATGAAGTTGATGCACTCGACGAAGTAATAACTGGGCACAGTGATTTTTGTACTCTATTAGCTTTTCGTGGCACAGCTCCTGCATTTTTGAAGGCCGGATGCACGCATGCCAAAATAGTGAACAAGTCAAACTTCAACCTATCACCATCAGATTTAATCGACATTACTGGTGAGGCCCGAAGCATTGAAAATAGGTTTATTACTCAAACTTGGGCTAAAGGCGGGCGGGAGTTGGCTGGAGATGAAGCTCGTAATCTACTTAACTCGGTACGAAACCTTGTACCTGTTGTTTACCTTGATTCTTTTTATTACCATTATGTTTACCTTATACTGTTATCTGTCTGCAGGGTGGCGACGCCGAAGATCGGTAAGCCGAAGCGCATTCCGAAGGTTGCTGGGCTGAAGCTCCGTTTTTGCGACTTCCCATATAGAGCTTAGGATCTATTTGCATTATTTTTGTAAAAGATTGTAATTGAGGGCTGAACTCAACATATTACATATTTGTCCATACCTTGTAATATAATTTTACCTTTCTGTCCATGTATGAATTGCTTTGTTGTGGACGAAACCCTCAGGTATAGCTTTTGAGCCGAAGGCGAAAAACACCTTCCCTTCTTTTCATGCACATCGAAGCATTTCATTGCATAAAGTGGTCATCTTCTTGTCTGAGACGAAGCTTCTTCGTATTCAATGAAGCATTTTGTCGCCAAAGCCGAGCAACTCTTTCATATTTTTGTTCGTGCTTCGTGTCATGATAATGATGATCCTACAAATGTCTAATGAATGTATGAATGCAAAGAATGATGCGATGCAATATAAAAATGTATGATCCGAACACACACGAAACCATACCCAGACTCTACATCCCCTTAGGAACGACTTTGGAGTCTCTTCACCTTCTATTTTGGTGGCATTTAAGCTCTACATTCTTTTAGGAACGTCTTTGGAGCTTCTTCACCTTCTATTTCGGTGGCATTTAAGCTCTGCATTCCCTTAGGAACGACTTTGGAGCTTCTTCACCTTCTATTTTGGCTTTGCATTCTCTTAGGAACGACTTTTGAGCTTCGGAACTTACTCTGCGTTCCCTTAGGAATGACTTTTGCAGCTTCAGAACTTACTCTGCGCTCCCTTAGGAACGACTTTTGTAGCTTCGTTACTTTCGGAGTGATTGCAGCTCTGCATCCCCTTAGGGACGACATTTGAGCTTTTCCCTGTTCTCTTTGCACTCGATAGTGCGGATTCTGATATTACATGTTACATTTTTGGGGGAATTTGGCCCTTGTATTGCATAGGGCTAAACAAAAATGAAAATTTCATACTATGGCCCCATTAAAAACCTTTCTCCCCTCTTGAAAGGAAAAGGGTGCCATAGTAAAAATAAAAAATAAAAAGATTACATCAATTACACATAATATCGCCGAAGCTCATCCGCATTCCAAGATCTGGGTATGTCGTTGCCGTCTATATCCTTCAATCTGTAAGAATCGGGTCTTGACGAACATACTACCAGAAAAGAACCTTCCCATTTCAGCTGTAGCTTCCCCACTGTATCTGGGTTGGCTATCCTTCGGAGCACCAAATGACCTGGTTTGATATTTTTCAATCGAACTTTTCTATCACGCCATTTTATTGTTTCGGTCTGGTACTTATTGATGTGCTCTATGGCTTGTAGTCTGGTCCCTTCTATGGTGTCTTTTGTTATTTGGCAATCAACCTCATTCTCCGCTGAAGCTTTGATTCTTATTGATCCTGTTCTTGCTTCTTCCGATGTTATTGCTTCGTCACCGAACAAGAGCTTGAATGGAGTAAAACCTGTTGACCTTGAGACAACAGTGTTGTGGCTCCATGCCACTTTTATTAATTCATCTGGCCACTTTCCTCTAGGTTGATTGAAGATTAACTTCATTATTCCTGTCATTATAATTCCATTTGCTGTCTCTACTAACCCATTTGATTCTGGATGCCTTACTGATGCAAAATGTATTTTTGTACCAATCTGGTCACAAAAAACCTTGGACGTTTCAACATCAAATTGAGTTCCATTATCGACTGTAATAGCCTTCGGCACACCGAAGCGACAAACAATATTTTGCTAGAAGAACTTTTGGACTGTGGCCGAAGTTATGGTAGCTAGAGGTTTAGCTTCGATCCACTTTGAGAAATATTCCACCGCTACCATGACATATTTTAAGTTTCCTTGTGCTGGTGGGAGCGGTCCTAACAAATCTAGGCCCCATCTCTGCAATGGCCAAGAGGTTGAATCAATTATGTTAGAGACAAATGTTGTTTCTGGTCTCTGGCACACTTCTGACAGTTTTCACGTTTCTGGACCAAGTCCGCTGCATCCGAAGCTGCCTTCAACCAATAAAAACCTTGTCTAAAAACCTTTCCCAGTAGAGGCCTGGATCCAATGTGGGCTCCACACTGTCCTGCATGTATGTAACACCACAAAACCCATCAACTAAAAAAATAAAATTAGTAAAATATGGTAATAATAATTTTTTTTAAGTGTTTAATTGTTTATTTGCATTTTGATCATTTTCTTTGTATGCGCTTGATTGTTTATCGGATGTTTATTATCAATTCCTTTTTAAATAAAAACCTAGTAAATAATATAATAATTAAGTAATATAGTAATTATTAGTCTAAAAACAAGTATTTTATTTATAAATATTTTTGGTGAATTTTTATGATTTTTTGAGCTATTTAAAAATGCCTTTCGGAATTAGAAAAAAAAGAAATCCCCAAACCAGTCGGCCCACTAGGGGCCCATGTCCGCAAACCCTAACTCCACGCGCGCTCGCCTGCTTCTTCCAAGCCAGCCGCCGCCGCCCCTTCTCTCCCCTATCCCCTACTCTCTCTCTCCTCCCTGCCTCTCTGCTTTCCCAACCGCGCACACAGCCGAGCGAGCCTCGCGCCTCAGACCAGCGCTGCGGCCGAACCCGGCAGCCGGCCGAGCCGCGCCCTGCACGTCGGCCATCCGGCCGAGCCACCCTGCGCCAGCGCCGCCCTGCACGCCGCGCCCTTCCCCGTGCACGCGTCCAAACGCCATGGCCGACCCGATGTTCCAAAGCCGCGCGTCCTAGTCGCGACCAAGAGCAAGTCCGCGACCCCGGCCTAGCCCAGCACCGCGCCCGAGCCGGTCTCTACGCGCACAGCCGCCACGTCCGAAGCCGCGCGTCCGTTCACCCACGACATTAATGGAGCTTCAATCGCGACCATGATTTTCCCTGCGTTATGGAATTCAAGGCACCTGTTTCGTTCCTTTGGAAACCAACGCAACGATGGCTATTGAAGACGCCGGCCGCCCCTCTCCATTCCCCCATCCGACCTTCCCTCTATCCCTGCTCTCTATAAAACGCGAGCTCATGTCCTGTGGAGCAGTACACGTTCACCCTGTGTTCTCCTCTCTCCCATCCTATCTACCTGAGCTCTCTCCCATTCCTCGCACTCTTTCGCTCGTCGTTCGTCGCCGGAGTTTGCCGCTCGTCACCGGAGCCCGTGGAGTTCGCCGGAGCTACGCCATCCGCCGTCCATAGTCGAGCCCTGCTCTTCTCCACCCGGTCGAAAACCCGTCGATCCATCGCCGTCACACGCACAAACCTAAGGTTGATGATGACCCAAAGTATTTTGTGTATTTTATAAAAGCACTTTTTGATTCGATTCATGAATTGTATATTGTATGAACACGTGTGATCGACAATTTATGTGTATGAGCGTTATAGAATTGTTTGGTAGATTCATGCGATTATTCGTACACCGTTATATTTCATGTTAGTCGTGGCGTTGAATTTTGGTTTAGAGAAATATGACAAAATTTAGTAGTCACACGTTGGTGATAAAAAAACAAGAGATGGGAATTTTTGTAGTTAAATTTGGTTACCACGAATTTTGGAAACTACTTGGAGAATTATAGTTATAGGTGCATTTTAATGGATTTAGAAAATGGTATAGAACTCATGTATGATTAACATAGGAATTCTAGATGATTTAGTTAACTATTTTATTAACATTTTCTTTTTATAAAGAAAGGAGAAAATATGATTAGTAGGATGGAAAATAGATTTTTGCTAGTCAAATAAACATGCTTAGCACTAAAATTGTTAGAGTACTAGTTTTTGTCAAAATAATCTCGCTTGTGTTAGAAAATGTTCAATTAGTAGTCTATAAGGATTTTTAGAATGTTATATTCATTTTTGGCTATACTAAATAATTTGAGTTAGAAATAAAAAGGATAAAAGGGTATTAATTTATTTATTAGTATTAAAGACGATAATTATTTTCATTGATGATGTTAAAATATATTAATATTGGTTAAAATTATATTTATTGCACCCACTCATAAATTCTCCATTAGGACTCACATTAATAGCTATAATTGAATTAATAAGTATTTACGCGATTAGTACGTAATTAAGATGTGATTAGTGCGATATGTTAATGTGTATATAATGGTGTATGTTTATGTAATGGTGCATGTTTATTTATTTGTGTATGTTTTATTTTTGTATGTGCGATATGCGATTCTATTAGAAGCCGACTGTGCGGTAGACGAACCGAACTCGTTCGAGGACTATCCGCAGGACTCGCTTGAGCAAGGCAAGTGGATTCTCCCTCTGCATATTCTGTTTGTACCCACTCATTGCATATAATAATGTTTACTTTTTGATATATTGCATAATTTGATGGGTTTACCTAATTAAGGATTTCCTAGATTTACGACATGTATTCCTTGTTTAACCTGGGAAAATTATTAAGCTGTGTAAAATTTGTGCTACCGCTCAACTTAATGATTTTAATGTCACTCATTAATTGTTATTAATGTTCCAAAAAAATTGAAATAGGCAATTATGACATTAACCCGATGGTTAAGATAACATTATTTCGAATTAATTGGAACATGGAGTGACCACCCAGGATAACAGTGCAACCACGAGTGCTATCATGGCTCTGGCTTTGGTAATTAACTTTATATGCTTAGTGCCTAGCAACCTTACCTGAAATATGGGCAAGAGGTGGAGCGGTAGGTGCTGGCAGCCCACGTTAACATGGGGTCGTATTCTTGGCTAAGGTACCTCACCCAGGGGGCCACCACCATCGTCTTTAGAAACCTTAGCGGGTTGCTTCGTATTAAGTATATTTTGTGAAAGCCTCATAATGGATCCCTGGCCATTCACCTCGGCAGTGTTTAAGGGTCCGATCAACCCGGGCTAGATGGGATACATGGCTTGTGGGTAAAGTTGTACCACCTCTGCAGAGTGTAAAACTGATATATCAGCCGTGCTCCCGGTTATGAGCGACCTGGACTCCTCACATGATAATTGAACTTGAAGATGGAATTAAATCGAGATCCGATGATCTGTCAATAATTTGCTTAAGTGGTTTCACTTAAGTGTTTTTGTTATATTCATATTCCTTTGTTTAAATGGGATATTTGGGATTCACACTTATTAGTAAGACAGGTGTTGTTAATAAAATGTTGACCAACTAAAATGCTTACTGCTCAACCTTAGCCTCACCTTGTTATACCTGCATTAGTTTTTCCCCCACTTGCTGAGCCCCGACCATAAGTGAGCTCACCCTTGCTAATATTTTGATCAGAGGGTGATGCTGGAGACTTTGATGGAGATTTTATCGACGACGATGAATTCTAAGTCTAACGATGCGCCGGTCATCTTCCTGTGGGAGATTGCCCAGTTGTTTATTTCCGCTTTACTTTGATGTGATACTTGTTAAATATACAATGTTTTAGATGATGTAATAAAGTATTATACTCTCTTTACGCCTTTATTGTATTGTCTTTTGATATATTGCACTTGTGACGTCAACATATGTGTGGAAATGGATCCTGGCACACATATGCGATGCACCCGGCTCTGCCCTTTAGAAACGGGTGTGACAATGTATTTCCTTCATTAATTCCTGTCCTTCATTCCTGGAAAGGCACTTAAGCAAGGGGGAACAAACTCCATGCTTGTATAACTCCCCTCAATTATTACATAAGGTCTTGTTCTTGCCTCCATTCTCTTGTTGTAAGCTTCGTCGTCTGAGAGGCAGTTGCCTTGGAGGAAGGATATTATTTTGGTTCTCCAGTCTTCACTATGTACAGGTGAGATTGTGAGCACTGCTCTCTCCATGAGCTCAATTGAGGGTGTTTTTATTGTTTCAAATAAATACTTCCGAAGGCAAAGGGAGCCCCTATGCCACTGACTTAGCTAATAAATCTGCATGCTCATTCTCTCCCCTTGGGATATTTTTTATAGAAGATCCCTCGAAAGAAGCTTCCAATCTTCGGACTGCATCCAAATACTTTTCAAGCTTTGGATCTCTTGCTTTGCAACTCTTATCCACATGGCTAGAAATAACTTGCGAATCAGTTTTAAGGATTGCCCTTCTTATTCCCATTGCCTTTAGTTTCTAAATCTCTAAAAGAAGAGCTTCGTACTCGGCAATGTTATTTGTACAACTGAAGTCTAACTTTATTGCATAACATGTTTTAACTTTAGAGGGTGCAACTAGGACGGCAGCTGCTCCTGCACCGAAGGTCCCCCAAGATCCATCACAAAATATCGTCCAAGCTTCGGCATCTTTTGTTGCTTCTTCACCCTGAGCCCCTGGCATCCAATCAACAATGAAGTCCGCTAACGCCTGAGATTGAATTGAGGATCTGTGCACATAATCAATGGTCAATTCGTTAAGTTCCGCGGCCCATTTTCCGATCCTTCCTGTAGCTTCTCTATTCATCATTATGTCTTTTTGGGGTTGCGATGAAGGCACTATTATATGATATGCTTAGAAGTAGTGCCGAAGCTTCCTGGAGGCCATCAATACAGCATACAATACCTTCTCCAATTCTGTGTATTTTTTCTTTGATGGGTTGAGTACTTCAGAGACAAAGTATACTGGTGCTTGCTTTTTTATTTGGCCATCTTGTTTTTCCTATACAAGTGCCGCACTAACCGTAGCATGGGAAGCAACCACATACAGAAGTAACGGAGTTCCTGATGAAGGTGGGGTTAGAGTTGTCAAATCTATCAAATACTGCTTCAACTCTTCGAAGGCTTTCTGTTGAGCCGGACCCCACTGGAAGACTTCGGCTGACTTTAGTATTTCAAAGAATGGTAAATTCCTCTCTGCTAATCTTGATATAAATCTATTCAATGATGCCAGCCTTCCTGCCAACCGTTGGGCCCCCTTCTTTGAATTGGTGGCTCCATCCGAAGGATAGCTTCGATTTTGCTTGGATTAGCTTCGATGCCTTTTATTGATACCAGGCAACCAAGAAACTTGCCCTTCTTCACTTCGAAAACACATTTTTCTGGATTTAACTTGAGACCAGCTTGCCTGATATTGGCAAATGATTCTTGCAAATCGGCTACATGATTTTCTTGCTTTGTGCTCTTTATTATGATGTCATCGACATAAGTCAGCATGTTCCTACCAATTTGAGAGTGAAGAACCTTGGCAGTCATTCTGCTGAAGCTTCCTCCACCATTCTTGAGCCCCTCAGGCATCCGTAAGTAGCAATAGGTGCCACTAGGAGTTATGAAGCTTGTCTTTGGCTCATCCTCCTTTTTCATGCAAATCTGATGATAACCCGAATAGCAATCCAATAGATTCATGAGTTCTGAAGAAGCTGCTGTATCTACAAGGGAATCTATTCTTGGTAGAGGGAATTCATCCTTCGGACAAGCCTTGTTGAGATCTGTGAAATCAATGCACATTCTCCATTTTCCATTGGCTTTTTTCACCATGACAGTGTTAGCCAGCCACTCTGGATATGTTACTTCTCTGATAATGCCGGCACTGAGAAGTCTCTTTACTTCATTTCGTGCACCTTCGGCTTTGTCATCGGACATTTTTCGAAGCCTCTGCTTCCTTGGTCTGAAGGATCGGTCCACATTAAGAGAGTGCTCAATAACATCTCTATTGACACCACAGAGATCATTGGCTGTCCAAGCAAAAACATCTTCATTGTTAAACAAGAATCTTAACAAAGTTTTTTCTGTTCATCAGATAACTAGGATCCCAACAATACTTTTTGCTCTGCTATGTCTTCACACAAAAGCATAGGCTTCGGTTGATCTGCTGAAGCAGCCTTCTCTCTTTTATGCTTATACTGCTGATAAGCTTCGGCTTCATCTATGTTATGAATAGCCTTTGAATCCGTCCAACTCCCTTTAGCTCTCCTGGCGGCTTCTTGACTCCCGTGCACCGCAATGGGCCCTTGTTCCAAAGGTATCTTCATGCATAGATATGTTGGATGAAGTATTGCTTCGAAGGCATTGAGCGTCCCTCGACCAATAATTGCATTATATGGATACTCCATATCAACAATGTCAAAGACAACCTGTTCTGTTCTTGTATTATGGACTTAGTCAAAGGTAACTGGCATTGTTATCTTGCCAAGTGCCACAATCTGTCTTCCTCCGAAGCCACAAAGAGGGTGTGTTGCATCATGTATTTTATCCTCTGGCTCTTGCATTTGTCTGGAAGCCTTTGCAAAGATGATATCCGCTGCACTGCCTGTGTCTACCAGGACATTGTGGACCAGAAATCCCTTGATGACACAAGATATGACCATTGCATCGTTGTGAGGATATTCCTTGAGCTGAAGGTCTTCCTGAGAGAAGGTAATTGGAATGTGAGACCACTTGGATTTGATGAAGGGTCCTTGCACCCCAACATGTTGTGCCCTTCTTTGTGCTTCCTTCTTCTGCTTCTTGTTGGCTGGTTCGAAACTTGATCCACCTGTGATTGGGAGCACCAACTTCGTGGCCGAAGATGCTACAACTTGGTTGTTGTGCGAAGCCATCGTCACAATTGTGGAAGTGAGTTCACCGGCGGTGGGCGCCAATGTTGTTCCTTGTTCTCAAATGCTATACATTAAGAACAAGACAACACGATTGTTAATAATTAGAGACCTTTGTCCTTCGAAGCATTATCTCCTCTTGGATATAATGATCTCCAAACGAAGGTCATGAATGGCATACCTTCATCATCTCAGTGAACAAATATAAATGGAAATATGTGAGGCATGAAAGAGTGTAAATAATAGTAGTATATCAATAAATCACATATTTTCTTATTTCATAAACATGTATAAATATCCACAATGTATTTATATTACATTGATACCTTCGGCTTCTCGGAAGGTGAAAATGTGGATGACACGAGAGCGATTACATTGACGTGTGAACAGTACAAGGGTATTGTTCATCTATTTATAGGCACGGGACGCAGCCCGCGCAAAATTACATCCATGTCCCTGATAACTAATTATGATCATAATACAAACTATTAAGGACTATACAATCTTTTCCTCTTTAAGTCGGTATCGTTCTTCGTCTTTAACATGACACCAAGCCGAAGCTCTTTCAATCGCAGCTTCGGCTTTGTCCGCATCATCTTCGTCTTATATCTTCATGTCACACCTGCCTTCGTAATGTCTTGCAGAAGGTGTTTTTTCCTAGAGGACCTTCGGCAGAGAAGAAGACCCCCAACAAATATAATCCACTAAGATATGTAGTACTTAGAGAACCACAAACCCCTAGGTATATTAGTCCACCTTAGAACCTAGACTTCTCTATTGTGTTTATACTTTTCTATTGAGCTTGTGTTCACTTGATTGCACATGTTTGGTGTACTTTTTATTTGTCATTTCCCAAATGTGTTGAATGAATGATTGCTTTGCGTAGACAACGAGCAGTCCGAGGTTTTCGAGTGTGTTGCAGGAGACTTCCTTGAGCAACAACCAGGTGAAGGCAAGTGTCCTCTGACCCATTATGTCCTATTTACCTTATAATTCACTGTCCCGAATTACATAATTAAAACCAAATGATTGACTAGCTTTGTATTTACCTTATCCTTGATTATCTTTTGGGTTATTATGGTTAGCTTCATGCTATTATTTTACTTTAATCAACAAACACAATGAGAATATTTATGATACGATAATGTTATCTTGATTATGATGATGAACTTGTGATACTTTAGGGGACTCAGGATGTTTTCTGAGTACATCTCCGTAAGGAACTATTCATTGAGAGACCACCCGAGATAACAGTACAACCATGAGGGTGGAATACTTTGGATACTTTTATGATGATGGTAAACGGTGATGATTATAACTCTGGTTTCTGGTATTTTCTCTTGGAGGGAGTACTTTTGAGTAATAACTTGGGTTTATTACTAAAACTTGGCTTTCTACTAGTAATAAATACCTGACCAACTAAAAGCAACGGTTTTAGCTTAACCCCACATACTGCTAGTCCACTTTAGGCAAACATGACATTTGCTGAATACGTTGATGTGTACTCACCCTTGCTTTAAAAATCACCCAACCCCAGGTTGTCCCCATTTCAATCAGTGCTTAGGAGAAGACGATGGCAACATGAAGGACTTCCAGGAGTTTCAGGACTTTGATGAGTTTTAGTCGTGTTTAGTGGCAAACCCCTAGTTAGCTGCCTGTGAAGGCCTTATCTTCTATGTTTGGTATCCGCACTTTGATTATGATTATGACTATGTTAAGTAAGTGGCTCTGTGGATGTCTTGGACATCTTGATATAATAAAGTATTATTTCCGCTATTTATTTTGAGCAATGTGTGATGATGTCCAACTATGTAATCAATGTGTACGTGAGTTTCTGATCCTGGCACGTACATGGTTCGCATTCGGGTTGCCTTCCAAAACCAGAGTGGTATCAAAGCCTTGCTGACTGTAGGACCACTAACCTAGACTAGAATGGTCGCCCTAAGGACTATAGACCCTTATTCTCGCCTTGACCTTTGGTGTCACTTCAAAAGTTGGTCATCTTGACCAATTATATGTTATATTATTATCTATATACTCATCTTACAAAATTTTTATCTCACTTTGCTTTTGGTTTACTTGTTGGTCATATAGTTCTATTCTCACTCTTGTGCTCATGATATCTTTTGTAGATGGCCCATCTTAGATGCACTACACATAAGTCGGTGATCCCTTTCTTGCCCTCTCGTCTTGCACAGCGTCCACTGCACCGCACGATGACAGAACAGTTGAGCCACCTGGAGAGGCTACAGTGCCACTTGCACGAGGAGCAGGAACACCGATGCTAGGAGCTGGAGCAGCAGGACTCTTCCCCCTCGCCACAATAGGAGGTGGAGTCTGGGAGGCAGCCCTCCCCTGTGCCTCAGCTAGAGGTGCCCCCTACACCACCATAGGCCACCCTGGCTGCTAGAAGAGACCCTGACAGAGACGACGACGACGGTGACAGTTTGAGCCATAACACGGGGCTTTTGAAGGAGTAGGAGTCGAAGGGATGGATCGCCCAACCCATCACTCATGACGCCGCTTGTGGTTGTCATTTCCACGACAATCTCGACACCTTGTTGTGTCGGGCCTTCGACCGACACACATGGTCCATCGAGTACCGCTATGTAGTCTACCAGCACCGTTGCGTGTTATACCCGGACCAATGGGAGGCTACCTTCTTGGTGCGCCGTCCAGACGATGATCTTCGGGGTGCAGAGGCCTACTCAGAGCATTATTCTATCACTGAGCGGGACATTGTCGAGGCAGCCATGCAGGATGCTGCATGGCGTGCACTGTCGCAGTACTGCCCGTTGTTCCATGGGGTAGCTGACGGCCTCGACCTGAAGTACTATCCCTATCGTTCGACTGGCAGTACCGGAGGTGTGATTGTCTCACCTGTTGGTGAGGGCAATCCTAGATTGAGCAACATGGTCAACCTGGTTGCCGTGCTCAACACCGAGCTAGACCATGCCCTTGATGAGTAGGAAAAGGCTTGGGCGGAGATTGCAGAACTGCATGCTGAGCACTCGTAGCGCCACCATCAGGAGTATGGTTCCCCCACCCCAGTTGGGACTCAGCACCCTTACCGCTCGCCGCCCTGTGGTCATCATGCTTATGGCACCCCTGACTGCAGGACCAAGATAGACTTGGATCCCTAGATCGATAGAGTCGGAGTTTGTGATAATGTTTAAGTCAGTATCTTAGTCTTAGTCAGTCTTGATTAGTTTTAGTTTGCTTATCATGTGTTTCCATGTTTGTCGTGATGAACTTATGATGAATTTGGCTCTTTGTAATGATTGTTACCAAAGTATGGGTAACCCCTATAACTTGGTGTAGTTATTAATAAAGTTAATCATTCAGTTGGGCAACCTTTTATTTCCACTTTTCTCTTTATCTAAGAAGTTGTGTTGGCTGTGTTGAGAGTCAGTGAAGATGCTCATTTGTTGAGTGTTATGAAGACGTCTATATATCTTTTCTTATGCTGAAAGATTGTAGGGTTAGGTCTGATGTGTGTATGCTTTCTACAAATGCCTAACAACAGGCGTCGAGGTGGAAGGCGTGCCTAGCAAGAGCAACATGCACCCTAGGATGAGGCACCCCAGCACGAGTTGCCACCCCCACCCCCAATGAAAATAGAGCAGATGTTTCTGATGCAAACTCAGGCAGTCCAAGCGATTGGCCAGACTCTAGCAGCCATGCAATAGGTGCAGCAGCCTCAACCTCAACCACAAGTGCAGATGCCGCAGGTGCTAAGAGACAAGCGTGCGGAGTTCATGAGAGGTCATCCCCCTGTCTTCGCCGACTCTGCAGACCCCATGGACACCGAAGACTAGTTGCGCACAGTGGAGTGAGAGCTGCATATCGCTCCGAGCAATGACAGTGAGAAAGTTCTGTATGGTCCCCATCTGCTAAGGGAGCAACTTAGTCCTGGTGGAAGTCCTACCTCACCACCCACGCCGACCTTGAAGCTATCACCTGGGAGGAGTTCAGAGACAACTCCACCGGTACCATGTGCCTGAAGGTTTGATGATAGTAAGGAAGGAAGAATTCCTGGCATTGAAGCAAGTTCCCTTGTCTGTCAGTGAGTACAGAGACAAATTTCTGCAGCTATCTCGTTATGCACCTAAGGATGTCAATACTGATGCCAAGAGGCAGTACATGTTTCTGAGATGTTAGGTTGACCCCCTTCACTACCAGTTGATGAACCATACATTCCCTACCTTTCAACATTTGATTGATAGAGCCATAATGACTGAGAGGAAGCGCCAGGATATGGAAGACCGGAAGCGCAAGATCGGTGGACCGCAGGCTGGGAGCAGCAGCCATCCCCGTTTCTCAGGCAACCCACCCCAGCAATTCAAGTAGAGTCATCCTCAAGGACACCAGCACCAGCATCAGCATCAACACCAGCATCAACAACAGTTCCAGAGGCAGTTCCCTCAGCAGCAGCAGCAGTACCGCCAGAACAACCAACAGGGAGGAAACCAGTATCAGCGACAGAACAACTAGGCACCTCGCCTTCTTGCCCCAGCAACCAATCCAAGCAATCAAGCAGCTCGAGCGCAAGGAGGAGGCCATGGATGTTTCCACTATGGGGAACCAAGCCACTGGGCATCGCATTGCCCAAAGAAAGCAGCTCAACAGCAGTTAGCTCCTAATGCCCCTACAAGACAGAATGCACCTCAGCAAGGAGACAATAACCATGGAAAGCCCCATAAACAGCACGGAAAGGTGAACCACCTGGAGGCCGACACAGTTCAGGAGACCCTAGGAGTGGCACTAGGTACGTTCTTAGTCGAATCTCATTCTACAAAAGTGTTATTTGATACTGGAGCCACACATTTTTTGTGACTGCATCATGCGTAGAAACACACAACATACCAGTAGCACCCATGTACCCGCCTATGAGGGTTAGTTCAATTGGTGGGAGGACCTAAACATATAGATTTTGCCCCAGTGCAAGAGTTCAAATAAGGGGGATAGAGTTCCCCACTGATCTGATAGTAATGGGTACCCGCGATGTAGACATAGGTGTCATCCTAGGGATGAATTGGCTAACCAAATATCAAGCAGGCCTCAGCTGTGATAAGAGGACTGTGAAGTTAGTGTCCTTGTCAGGAGAGGAAGTGTTGGTGAAGTTAGTTTTGTCTGGACCAAGGAAAGGAAGCTGTCACCAGATCACTACCCGTAGTGAGGAAGTCAATCCACTCGAAGCCATCAAAGTAGTATCAAAATTCCCGGATGTGTTTCCCAAGGATTTACCATGCATGCCACCTGAGAGAAAACTTGAATTTGCCATAGAGCTTATCCCTGGCACCGCCCCTATTCTAAGGGAGCCTATAGAGTGTTCGGACTAGAATTGGTGGAACTCAAGAAGCAGATAGACGAGTCGTTGGAGAAGGGTTACATCAGACCCAGCACATTGCCTTGGCCGCCCCAGTGTTGTTCGTGGAGAAGAAAGATGGTACGAAGAGGATGTGCATAGACTACAGAGCTGTGAATGAAGTCACTATCAAGAACAAGTACCCCTGCCTAGAATTGAAGATAAGTTCGATCAGTTGAGAGGAGCCAGTGTGTTCTCGAAAATAGATCTGAGGTCAGGTTATCATTAGCTTAGGATCCGACCTTCGGACATACCGAAGACAACATTTATTACCAAGTATGGGCTTTATGAGTACACAGTCATGTCCTTCGGTCTGACAAATGCACTAGCTTTCTTCATGTACTTGATGAATAGTGTGTTCATGGACTACCTTGACGAATTCATGGTGGTGTTTATCGATGATATCCTCATATATTCCCAGAATGAGCAATAGTATGAAGAGCATTTGAGGAAGGAATTGCAGAGGCTACGAGATTGTCAATTGTATGCCAAGCTTAGCAAATGTGATTTCTAGATCAGTGAAGTCCTATTCTTGGGTCATATTATAAACCGAGATGGATTAGCTGTGGATCCGAAGAAGGTAGAAATATTCTAGACTGGAAAGCACCAAGAGATGTTCGTGGAATAAAATGTTTCTATGGAATGGCGGGATACTATCGACGCTTCATTGAAGGTTTCTCCAAGATTGGCAGACCAATGACAGCCCTACTAGCGAAGAAAGTTGAATTCAAATGGACCCCAGAGTGCCAAGAGTCCTTTGAAATGTTGAAGAAGAAGTTGACCACAGCATCGGTGTTGATTCTACTTGATGTTCACAAACCATTCTTAGTGTATTGTGATGCTTCGTACACCAGACTGGGATGTGTGCTAATGCAAAAAGGGAGAGTAGTGGCTTACTCGGCCCGACAGTTGAAGATTCATGAAAGAATTACCCCACACATGACTTGGAGTTGGCAGTAGTGGTTCATGCACTGAAGATTTGGAGGCACTACTTATATGGGAAAAAGTGTGATGTTTACACGGACCACAAGAGTCTTAAGTATATATTCACCCAGTCAGAGTTAAATATGAGGCAGTGAAGATGGCTGGAGTTGATCAAAGATTATGAGCTAGAGATACATTATCACCCAGGCAAAGCTAATGTGGTTCTAGATGCTTTGAGCAGAAAGACTCAAGTCAACATGATGGTCGCTCATCTGATGCCATATGAGCTAGCAAAGGAATTCGACAGGCTGAGTCATGGATTTCTAAATGGAACCCAAAGAGTAACCATTGAGCTGGAACCCACTCTAGAACAAGATATCAAGGATGGACAAAAAATGATGAAAAGATCAATGAAATTCGGCAGCTGATCCTAGATGGGAGAGGCAAGGACTTCCGGGAAGACGCGGAAGGCGTAGTATGGTTCAACTGATCCTAGATGGGAGAGGCAAGGACTTCCGGGAACACGTGAAAGGCGTAGTATGGTTCAAAGATAGATTGTGTGTTCTTGACATCAAATCGATTCGGGAGCTGATTCTCAAGGAAGCTCATGAGACAGCTTGTTCCATACACCCTGGCAGCGGGAAGATGTACCAAGACCTGAAGAAAAGACTCTGGTGGTACGGTATGAAAAGGGAGATCGCATAGTGTTGGGGTTGTGCTTCGGTGCGCCGAAGGTCTCACACGAAGAAACAGCTTCGGCTGAAGTCGTCTCCAAGAGATGGCCGAAGGTCCCTTCTCATGGAGCTTCGGCGTTTTAAACCGACATAGAGATAGAATGACCTTTTTATACATATAGGTCTGAGTCAATACTGTAAACTTTCGCAAGGGACATAATTGTAATTTGTCACAGGCTGCGACCTGTGCCTATAAATAGATGAACAGTACCTCTGTACTGTTCACGTGAACCTGTCATTTGCTTTTGCATTACGCTTGTACTTCTGCCTTCCGCAGGACCGAAGGTACATTTGTAAATCAAAGTCATTTATATTCATTAATACAAGTATAGATAATTCTATGACAATATTTAAATGTTTATTCCATGATTTATGTGAATGCTTCATTCCTTGTTGTTATGCTTACGAAGGTATGTCCTTCGTAACCTTCGTCCGAGATGCTTTATATCCCGAAGGGATATATCGTTATGGAGGACGAAGGACCTCAACACTTAACATTTTTTGTGTTGCCTTGTTCTTAATTCTTAGCATTTGAGAACAAGTCCCCAACATTGGCGCCCACCTCCGGTCAACTCACTTCCACCTTTCTGAGCTGATGGCTTCGTTCAACACTCAAGCTGGAGCTGCTTCGGCTTCGAAGCTGGTGCTCCCGATAACAGGCGGTTCTTGCTCAGAGCCAGCCAACAAAAAGCAGAAGAAGGAGGCTCAGAGAAGGGTGCAGCATGTTGGAGTGCAGGGACCCTTTATTAAGTCAAAATGGTCTCACATTCCAATTACCTTCTCTCAGGAAGATCTTCAGCTCAAGGACTATCCTCACAATGATGCTATGGTTATTTCTTGTGTGATCAAAGGGTTTCTGGTTCACAATGTCCTAGTTGACACAGGCAGTGCAGCTGACATTATATTTGCCAAAGCCTTCAGACAGATGCAGGAGCCTGAAGACAAGATTCATGACGCTACGCACCCTCTTTGTGGCTTCGGAGGGCGGCAGATTGTGGCACTCGGGAAGATTACCATGCCGGTAACCTTCGGATTTGTTAATAACACAAGGACTGAGCAAATTGTGTTTGATATTGTTGACATGGAATACCCCTACAACGCCATCATTGGTCGTGGCACCCTAAATGCTTTTGAAGCAATTCTTCACCCAGCTTATCTCTGCATGAAGATACCTTCGGACCAAGGGCCTATTGCTATTCATGGGAGTCAGGAAGCTGCCAGAAGGGCCGAAGGAAGCTGGACTGATTCCAAGGCAATTCATAATATAGATGGAGTTGAAGCTTGTGAACAGTACAAGTTCAGGAGGGAAAAAGCAGCTTCGGCTGATCAGCCGAAGCCCATGCTGCTGTGTGAGGATATAGCAGAGCAGAAGGTGCTATTGGGCTCGCAATTATCTGAAGATCAAGAGAAAACCTTGATAAGGTTTCTATTCAACAATAAAGATGTTTTTGCATGGTCAGCCAACGATCTTTGTGGAGTGAATCGGGATGTTATTGAACATTCGCTCAATGTTGACCCATCCTTCAGACCCCGCAAGCAGAGGCTTCGGAAAATGTCTGATGACAAGGCCGAAGGGGCTCGCAACGAAGTAAAAAGACTCCTAAGTGCAGGAGTTATCAGAGAAGTCAAGTATCCAGAATGGCTAGCTAACACTGTTATGGTGAAGAAGGCCAATGGAAAGTGGAGAATGTGTATTGATTTCACAGATCTCAACAAAGCTTGTCCGAAAGATGAGTTCCCGCTGCCAAGGATAGACTCTTTAGTTGATGCAGCAGCTTCTTCGGAACTCATGAGTCTCCTGGATTGTTACTCAGGCTATCATCAAATCTGGATGAAAAAGGAGGATGAGCCGAAGACTAGTTTCATAACCCCAAGTGGTACATATTGCTATCTTCGGATGCCTGAGGGGCTTAAGAATGCTGGAGGGAGTTTCAGCAGGATGACTGCGAAGGTTCTCCAATCTCAGATAGGCAGAAATGTGTTGACCTATGTTGATGACATTATTGTAAAAAGCACGAAGCAAGAAGACCATATTGCTGATCTGCAGGAGACCTTCGCCAGCTTCAGACAAGCTGGTCTGAAGCTGAATCCAGAAAAATGTGTCTTCGGAGTGAAGAAGGGTAAGTTCCTTGGATGCTTGGTTTCAACAAAGGGAATTGAAGCTAACCCAAATAAAATCGAAGCTATACTTCGAATGGAGCCACCAACCACAAGAAAGGGGGCCCAAAGATTGACAGGAAGACTGGCTTCTCTTAACAGATTTATATCCAGATCAGCGGAAAGAAATCTACCCTTCTTCGAGGTGCTAAAATCAGCTGAAGTCTTTCAATGGGGCCCAGCTCAACAAAAAGCTTTCGAAGAACTCAAGCAATACCTGATAGATCTAACAACATTAACTCCACCAATGCCAGGGGCTCCTCTGTTGTTGTATGTGGCAGCTTCGCACTCAGCAGTAAGTGCGGCACTTGTGCAGGAGAAGTTTGATGGACAAATCAAGAAGCAGGTCCCAGTATATTTTGTATCTGAGGTCCTTAGTGTCTCAAAGAAAAATTATACAGAACTGGAGAAGGTGTTGTATGCCGTTCTAATGGCATCCAGGAAGCTTCGGCATTATTTTCAGGCATATAATATTATTGTTCCTTCTTCGCAGCCGTTGAAAGATATCATGAGAAATAAAGAAGCTACTGGCCGAATTGGAAAATGGGCTGCGGAGCTTAATGAATTTTACATTGATTATGTGCACAGATCCTCGATCCAGTCTCAAGCATTGGCAGATTTTATTGCCGACTGGACGCCAGGGGCTCAGGGCGAAGAAGCGAAAAAAGATGCCGAAGCTTGGACCGTGTTTTGTGATGGCTCCTGGGGAACCTTCGGAGCAGGAGCAGCTGCTGTTTTGGTTTCGCCGTCCAAGGTTAAAACTTGCTATGCAGCAAGACTGGATTTCAGCTGCACAAATAATATTGCTGAGTACGAAGCCTTGCTCTTGGGTCTTCGGAAACTAAAGGCGATGGGGATCAGGAGGGCGATCCTTAAAACTGACTCTCAGATTGTTTCGGGTCATATTGACAAAAGTTGCAAGGCTAAAGACCCGAAGCTTGAAAAATACCTAGACACAGTCCGAAGGATCGAAGCTTCCTTCGAAGGATTTTCTGTTAAGAATATCCCTCGAGGGCAAAATGAACATGCTGATTTGTTAGCCAGGTCTGCAGCACAGGGGCTGCCGTTACCTTCGGATGTATTCTTCGAAACAATAAAGGCACCTTCAGTAGAGTTACTTGAAAGAGCAGTTCTTACTATTTCTCCTGTATACAGTGAAGATTGGAGAACTGAAATAATTTCTTACCTTCAGGGCAACTTCCTATCAGATGACGAAGCTTATAATAAAAGAATAGAGGCAAGAGCTCGCCCGTATATCATTATAGAAGGGGAGTTATACAAGCATGGAGTTTGTGCCCCGCTGCTCAAGTGCTTGTCTAGAGCCGAAGGTATAGAGTTGATGAAGGAGATACATGCAGGCCTTTGTGGATCCCACATCGGATCCAGGCCGTTACTTGGAAAAGTGTTCCGTCAAGGATTTTATTGGCCGAAGGCAGCTTCGGATGCAGCTGAGTTAGTTCAAAAGTGCGAAGGTTGTCAGAAATGTGCAAGAGATCAAAAACAACCTTCGTCTTTAACACAGCTAATACAACCAATCTGGCCATTGCAAAGGTGGGGCCTCGATTTGCTGGGCCCATTACCATCGGCTCAAGGCAATCTGAAATATGTTGTAGTTGCTGTGGAATATTTTTCCAAGTGGATTGAGGCGAAGCCATTAGCTACAATAACTTCGGCCACTGTCCAAAAATTTTTCTGGCAGAATATTGTCTGTCGCTTCGGAGTGCCGAAGGCTATAACTGTAGATAATGGAACACAATTCGACTCCGAAGAATTCAGAAATTTTTGTGATCAAATTGGCACGAAGATCCACTTTGCGTCAGTCAGGCACCCGGAGTCGAATGGGCTTGTTGAAAGGGCCAACGGCATCATAATGACAGGAATAATGAAGCTAATCTTCAATCAACCAAGGGGAAAGTGGCCAGATCAGCTTACCAAAGTGGTATGGAGCCATAACACAACAGCATCAAGATCTACAGGCTTTACCCCATTTAAGTTGTTATTTGGTGACGAAGCAATAACCCCGGAAGAGGCCAAAGCTGGATCAATAAGAGTGGTAGCTTCGGCAGAATCAGGTCCCGAAGATACTTGTCTCGTGGAAAAAGATGCCTTAGAAGGGATCAGGCTCCAGGCCGTGGAGAATATCAATAAGTACCAGGCTGAAACAGTTAAATGGCGAGATAGAAAGGTCCGGCTAAAAAATATTGAGCCAGGACACTTGGTGCTTCGGAGAGTGGCCAATCCGGATACAGTGGGCAAATTGCAACTGAAATGGGAAGGGCCTTTCTTAGTAGCATCTTCGTCAAGGCCTGGTTCGTACAGACTGAAGGACATGGATGGCAATGAAATTCCAAGATCTTGGAATGCGGATGAGCTTCGGCGGTTTTATGTATAACTCGATGTAATTTTGACTTTTCTTTTCTTTTTCATGGCACCCTTTTCCTTTCTAAAGGGGGAGAAAGGTTTTTAATGGGGCCATCACATGTAATTTTTCTTTTTAGTTTTATAAGAGCAAAATCCCCCAAAGATGTACATGTAAAAGCTGAGAGCGCACCATCGAGTGCCGAAACTAAAAAAGAGAAGAAGCTCCAAAGACGTCCCTAGGGGGATGCAGAGCTTACAGCGAAAAGTCAACGCTGATTCCGCCGAAAGTAAAAGGCGAAGAAGCTCCAAAGTCGTTCCTAAGGGAATGCAGAGCTTATACCGTCTAAGTAAAGGACGAAGAAGCTCCAAAGACGTCCCTAGGGGGATGCAGAGCTTACAGCGAAAAGTCAACGCTGATACTGCCTAAGTAAAAGGCAAAGATGCTCCAAAGTCGTTCCTAAGGGAATGCAGAGCTGACGTGTGTTTGCTCCTAAGAAAATGATGGATGAGTGTGGCTTCGGACATACGCTTCGGACATTCATTTGCACATTGCATCATGGCATTTGCATGCATAAGCATTCATTCATAGCATTTGTGTTCTTAAACGGTTGCTTCGGCACAGAGAAAAAGTTTCGGATAAATGGTTTGTTATGTAAAAGAAAGGTTTCGAAGAAGTGGTTTTTATGAATCGTTGTATATAAGAGAAGTAGTCTTTTATGTCTTGCTATGTAAAAGCTTCGGCAGAAAGAAGAAGTAGTTTTTTATGTTTTGCTATGTGAAGAAAAGCTTTGGAAAAAGGAGGAAGCGACCGTTTAGGCTTCGTTGTGTACGAAAAGAAGGGAAGGTGTTTTTTCGCCTTCGGCTCAAAATACTGATTTCGTCCACATCAAAGCGACTCAATCGAAGGGTAAGGATATATTACAAGGTATGTACAAAGTTCCTTGAGAACAGTTCAATTGTATTTACAAAACTTGTTACAAAAGTATCCTGAGTTTTTTCCTATAGTACATTTCTACTGATCTTCATTAAGCTTCAGCTTCGGCGACAGTTTCGGCGACTTAGCTTAGGCATCATCTTCACCTTCGTCATCCTACATAAATCAAGGAATCGTGAGTAAAAATCAAGTGCAAAGAAAAAGGTAAGTACGAAGTATTATCTCTTACTGGTTCAAGATGGCTTCGTGCTTCATCTCCAGCCTTCTCCCGCCCGCCTTTTGTCCATATCATTTTTATAAATCTGTTAGAGATACTTCGGGCAAGGTCAGGCATATCATCCAGGATTGATGGAGATAAGGCGAAGTTGGGCCTGTTAACAACTTTTCCATGTTCACAGCCAGCCTTCATGAAGGCTGCAGCAGTCCCTCGAGAAGCTACCCAGGCACAGAAATCACCATGCCCAGCTATGACTTCGTCGAGCTCGTCAATTTCCCCCTCAATGTGTTCGAAGGTTTGTGGTAGGTCTTCAGCTGAGGGGGTAAATTTTTCGCTGCTAGCTCCAACCGAATGAAAAATCTTTCTTAGTCGCTGAATGCACTTGTTGCTAAATTCTAGGCATTTTTCTTGAAGATTTGTCAGTAATTTTCTCAAATCCGAATTTTGCTGAGCTTCGGCTTCAAGTTTTGCATTGAGATCTTGTTTTTCTTGTTCGAATTGCTCAGACTGGCGGAGAAGCTTCGTGTTCAGTTCTAATATTTTTGCTTCAGCTTCCGCCAGTAAACCTTCGGCTGCCTGGAGTTCGAAGTTCTTTTTCTCAAAAGCATCTGATTGTTCCTTTATTTTGTTTTCCAAATTTTCAATTATAACTTCATGCTTTTTATCTTCAAGATCCTGCTGCATTTGCAAGGCCTTGCTCAATAGCATACTCTACACAAACACAACCTTCATCAGACGTGTTTTTGTTAGGAGCAATAAAAGTTAGGGGACAAGTCATTTACCTTGAAGTTGGAGTAAAACAAACTACCAACGACATGCTGTCGTCGGTAGCGGCTGATATCTGCTTCTAGCTTCGGAAATCCAATACTCTTGGACAGAGTGCTAATAACTCTGGCCCCTGTTTGGTCCCGAATACACTCTAACTTCTCATCATCAACACCTCCGAAGAGGAGTGCCCCAGGTTTGTATCCGCAGGATTGGGCATACTCTTTAAGCTCTTCTATTTCAGCTTTTGTTAGATGTTCTCCAACTAAGTTTTGAAACGCGAAGGTTTCGTTTTTTGAAGCTTCGTCAGCAATTTCTTTTCCTTTCTTCGACGCTACGGTCACAGTTTCTCCGACAGCAGTAGCAGCTTCTTTTGCAGCCATGTCTAGCAGCATTTGGTCAATGTGTTCAATTGTGCTCTCTAAATTAAAATCTTCAGCTGAGGTACCTTCGGCGGCTGCGGCCTCTGAAGGTGCAATTTCAATATCTGCTCCTTCTGCAGCCGTTTGTGTTTTTTGGGCCGAAGCTCTTGGCGGCGTTTTGTCAATTACCTCTGTCACGGTAATGATTCTTTGTTTCTTTGCCTTGATTGTTTTCCTTGATTTCTCGGGCTCCTTGTCCTTCTGAAAAAACTTTGTCAGTTGAGGACTTAGTGGACTTAGCTTCGCAGGTAAGGATTCAGTCATTACCTTCAAAATTTCCCCAACAACAGCAGCAGAAGGCGATGCGGGGATTTCCTCTGCTTCGGACATTTGTTGCTTCGGAGAAGAAGTTTTCTTTTTCTTTTGAATTTTCTTCTTTATTGGTTCTTTTTCACCTTCATCTAAGGCTTCAGTTGCTCTTTTCCTTTTTTGGCCCTTGGCACCTTTGTTCAGATCTTCGTAGTCTGGATATCCGAAGCCCAGGGCGTCCAATACTCGATTCAGCCTTCGTTTTGGACGGCTGCCGAAGGCTGCAGTCATCAATTGATCTTCTTTCTTGGAATAATTACCAAGTATTTCGTTGCACATCACTTCAATCGTATCTAGCCACTCTTGGCAAGGAGTTTTAAAGAATTTCTTAAATTTGAAGTAGTAAGGCAAGCGTACAAGTTCACCCTTTTTCTTTTCCCCCTCCAGCTTCGGCATTTCCCACTCTTTTACACTAGGGAAAACTTTGAAAGCCAAGAATTCCTGGACCAGGTCCCTTGTACTGATATTTTCTGCAATTATTTTGAATTCATACATTGCTTTTTGAGTTGAACCCTCTGGTAGCATGTGGCACTGGGGGCGGGTTTCTCCGAAGGTCAGTTCCAGTGGGCTTTGCACAAGCTTCTCTTTATCATCATCAACCTTAACATAGAACCATTCCGATTTCCACCCTGCTGCCCATTTGCTTCGGTAGCTAATCACAGGACACTTTGAAGTTTTCCGATAAGCAAAATTATAGCAACCAAAGTTGTCATGTAATCCATCTTTTCTAGCCTTTGTCTGATAGTGCAGTTCATGAACTCGGCAAAAGCTGTCCGCAAACGGTTCCACCGCCTGGCTTCGGAGTGCCCAAATATAAACACTAAGCCTAACGATAGCGTTAGGGGTTAGCTGGTGAAAGTAGATTCCAAAATTATTCAATATCTCTGCAATAATCCCATGAAGGGGGAATCTCAACCCAGCCTTTAAGAAGCTTTTAAAAATAACAATTTCATCTTTCTCCGGCTTTGGGGTAGTCTCTTCTCCTCCGAAGCGTAGTAACTTCTTTTGATTTTCAGTAAAATAGCCTGACTTTACCATCTTGGACAAGTCAGCCTTCGAAACAGTAGATTTCCCGAAGTCCAAATGGCTGGGTTTGCTTGGTGTGGCAAGGTGATAATCATCTTCGGAGTCTGTTTCCTCAGCTTCTTCTCCTTCTGCTTCAGCGATTGCTTGTTCTGCATCATCATTAGGAATCTTTTCCGAAATCACCAGCCCGGACCGTTGCATGGCTTCGGAAATAGGGACGGTCTCCGAAGCTCCAGTTTCCTCCCCCTCGCGTTCAATCCTAGCAGTAGAACGGATTCTGGCCATTTAACTATGAACTTGTGAAACTTTAATACTTTTTTCTCCGAAGCAGGTTTCAAGATGGAGCTTCGTTCAATTCTGACAAACAAGCTTCGGCGATGGTTAAAAATTTTGGCAGCAAAACAGTGCAAATAGCAATGAATGCTGTGGTAACTTCACAACTACTTGTCAGTTTATATAGTGCTGCAGGTAAAAAGGCGAAGCGGCGGAATTGTTACACCAGGCGCGCAGTAACTTGTACTCGCTGCGCAGTGGGCCGCAAGGATCAAACAGTGACTCTGCAAGGTGGGACCGACACGCGCTCGGAAGTCGGATCGTTTCTCCGCAACGAGCTCAGGGAAGGTGTTTTTTGGACCTTCGGCTTCCCGAAGCTGAAGAGGCTTTTTTCACGGGTCAAGCTCGTTACGAAGAACGATCTAGCACCGCGAAAGGGGCTACTGTTGGGGTTGTGCTTCGGTGCGCCGAAGGTCTCACACGAAGAAACAGCTTCGGCTGAAGTCGTCTCCAAGAGATGGCCGAAGGTCCCTTCTCATGGAGCTTCGGCGTTTTAAACCGACATAGAGATAGAATGACCTTTTTATACATATAGGTCTGAGTCAATACTGTAAACTTTCGCAAGGGACATAATTGTAATTTGTCACAGGCTGCGACCTGTGCCTATAAATAGATGAACAGTACCTCTGTACTGTTCACGTGAACCTGTCATTTGCTTTTGCATTACGCTTGTACTTCTGCCTTCCGCAGGACCGAAGGTACATTTGTAAATCAAAGTCATTTATATTCATTAATACAAGTATAGATAATTCTATGACAATATTTAAATGTTTATTCCATGATTTATGTGAATGCTTCATTCCTTGTTGTTATGCTTACGAAGGTATGTCCTTCGTAACCTTCGTCCGAGATGCTTTATATCCCGAAGGGATATATCGTTATGGAGGACGAAGGACCTCAACACTTAACATTTTTTGTGTTGCCTTGTTCTTAATTCTTAGCATTTGAGAACAAGTCCCCAACACATAGTATGTTGCCATATGTGACAGTTGTCAGAGAATCAAGGCAGAGCATCAGAGGCCCGCAGGTTTGTTGCAGCCATTGAAGATTCCTCAGTGGAAGTGGGATGAGATTGGGATGGATTTTATAGTCGGTTTGCCTCGCACTCGAGCCAGTTATGACTCCATTTAGGGAGTAGTGGACCGCTTGACAAAGGCGGCTCATTTCATATCAGTCAAGACTACCTATAACAGTGCAGTGTTGGCAGAGCTATATATGTCTTTTATTGTATGCCTGCATGGTGTTTCTAAGAAGATAGTGTATGACTGAGGAACCTAATTCACTTCTCATTTTTGGCAGCAGCTGCATGAAGCTTTGGGCACACACTTGAAATTCAGTTCATCTTATCACCTGTAGATAGATGGTCAGACCGAGAGAACCAACCAGATCCTAGAACATATGTTCAGGGCTTGTGCTTTGCAAGACAAGTTAGGTTGGGACAAAAGGCTACCTTATGCAGAATTCTCTTACAACAACAGATACGAGGCTAGTTTAAAGATGTCACTGTTCCAAGCACTCTATGGGAGGAGTTGTCAAACTCCGTTGCACTGGGACCAACCCAGCAAAAGGCAGGTGTTCGGTCCAGACATTTTGCTTGAATCTGAAGAGAATATCAGAATGATTCGAGAGAATCTAAAGACAGTGTAGTCCATGTAGCAAAGTTATGCCGATACTCGAAGAAGAGAGCTGAGTTTCAAAGTGGGAGATTATGTTTACCTAAAGGTGTCACCGATCAGAGGAATCAAAAGGTTCAGAGTCAAGGGCAAGCTAGCACCTCGATACATCGGACCGTACCAGATTCAGACAAGACGTGGAGAAGTGGCATATCAACTCAGCCTACCAGAAAGTCTGTTAGCCGTGCATGATGCGTTCCATGTGTCTCAGCTGAAGAAGTGTTTGCGAGTGCTAGAAGAGCAATTGCAACCAAGGATCTCGAGGTTCAAGAAGAATTCACTTATATCGAGAAGCCAACTCAAATTCTAGAAACAGCAAACAGAGTCACTCGAAGAAGCACCATCAGAATGTGTAAAGTCAAGTGGGGCCACCGTTCAGAGGAAGAAGCAACTTGGAAAAGAGAAGATGACCAAAAAGCTAAATATCCTGAGCTCTTTGCTAATCAACCCTGAATCTCGAGAGCGAGATTCTTTCTAAGGGGGGTAGGTTTGTAACACCTTGAATTTGGGGGTATAAAATTTCTTCTCTAGTGCCTAGCAAATTCAGGTGTTACTCCTTTACTCACCTCTATAGTTTTTCTTTTCCATTATCTCTAATAGGATTTTGGGTTATTTTTGGGAGAGATGTATTATTTTGTTCCTTGGGAATATTAAAACCTAGGGTATATATGAATGTTTGCATCGTGCTGAGCCTAGATTATTCTTTTTATTTGATGCACATGTTTGAATTATTTGAGTTTGAATTATGGTTTGGTTTGAATTCAATGTCTAGAGAAAATAAAAAAGAAAAGCAATTGGAAATTCAGAAGAAAATAGAAAACCCATTTCATCCCAAGCAGCCTAACTCGGCCCAGCCAGACGCGCACGAGTGTTCGCCCTCCCTCTGACAGTCGGGCCCCGCCTATCAGTGCCAACCCGCGTCACGTGTCCCCGCTCCCCCTCTCCCTCTGCCCGGTGGGGCCGACCTGTCGGTGCCAATCCCCCTCACGCGCGTGTCTCGTTCTCTCTCTGCGCAGCGGGACCCGCCCGTCAGCGCTGACCGCCCATTCTCACGCCCGCTCTCGTTGGTCCGTATGCCCCACCTGTCGGACCTGTCCCTCCCAACCGTCCGCGCACACGACCCGCACACGCCGTGGACTCCGCGCCCATGACGCACTCCAAGGTCGCGTCTGTACCCACCTCGGCCATTTCTAGCGCCCCGCACCCCACTCCCTCTTCCCTTCCCTCACTCGCACCCCTGCAGAGCTCCCGCACTCACTTCAAGCCACGCGCACGCCAGCGAAGACATCGCCACCGTCCGCCGTGGTCCTGTGCTTGTTTTGCGGTTGCCGTCGAGCCCTCGCAGTGTCTGTTGCCTCGGTGAGCTTCGCCTCATCACCAGCAACCCAGGACACCCCCGGTTCGCTCCCTCTCCTCTATTTCTCTCGGTCCACGCTCACCGGTCATTCCTCCTTGCCACAGCAGCTCCGTCGCCATCGAACCGAGACCCCGTCGTGCCTCGGCCACCGTTCGAGGGTCCCTGAGCCTTCTCTCGAGGTAACCAACCTACCCACACCTATTTTCCTCTTGTCTACCCTCGGTTGTGCACAATTGCTCGCCGGAGTAGAGCTGCGCTGCTGCCAAACCACCTCGTCGTGGACCTCCACCCTTCAGTGCCCCTATGTTAATGTTGTGCCCATGGCCGTGTTAGCCACACTTCCCCGAACCTCCCTGAGCCCTTCCCAGTGCCCCAAGTCCCCCAGCGCATCCATGCTCTCATCTCCGGCGTAGCTCCATCACGGACTCGGGCGGCGCCGCCGCTGGCGGCCAAGGAACCCCCGCTCGAGCTAGCCGTTAAATCCCTGGCGTTCATCTCAGATCGGATGGCCCGGATTTAAATATATCAAACCTAATCCTAACCGACCGTTCGAGATCCGGCCGCTCGAGTGTGCGCCCTTGCCCACACCCCTGCTGTTGGGCCCGACTGGTCAGCCCGCCCCGCCCTAGTGCCGCTGACACCCCTGGCCCAAATGTCTGCCCGCACTCATGCCCCTGCACGCACGCTCACACTCGGGGTTGATCTTGGCTGTCGATCAGTGATCGGATGGCTGAGCACACCCCATACCCCTTCACGTGGTCTTTTTGTTAAAGAGACCCTCGCTTTTTAGAAAACAACTCGACGTCCCTAGTTCTTGCGTGTAGACCCCTGGTTTCTTGCAGAGAAGGCCCTGGACTTTATTTTTTATCTCAGAAATAGGTCTAATTTTGTATTTTGAAATCCAAAACTTGTTTATTTCATATCTTTTTCATATGAACTCCAAATTGGGTGGTTCAAATTGCAAAATGTTCATAAAATTATTCTCTATCTATTAAAATTAGTATCACTATCTGCATGTCTTAATTTTATGTCTAGGCTATAGGTGCATTTAAAGTAATGGTTTATTAGTTGAAGGGAAATGAAAAGGAAAACACTAATGACAATTAAGTGATTAACTTTGTGACGTTAATATCATGTAATGTATGAACCCATCCCTAGTATAATTTTAATAATTCATTAATATAAATGAAGTTAAGTAAGATAATCCACTGAGATAGATAGTACTTAGAGAACCACAAACCCCTAGGTGTATTAGTCCACCTTAGAACCTAGACTTCTCTATTGTGTTTATACTTTTCTATTGAGCTTGTGTTCACTTGATTGCACATGTTTGGTATACTATTTATTTGTCATTTCCCAAATATGTTGAATGAATGATTGCTTTGTGTAGACAACGAGCAGTCTGAGGTTTCCGAGTGTGTTGCAGGAGACTTCCCTGAGCAGCAACATGGTGAAGGCAAGTGTCCTCTGACCCATTATGTATTATTTACTTTATAATTCATTGTCCTGCATTACATAATTAAAACCTAAGGATTGACTAGCTTTGCATTTACCATGTCCTTGATTACCTTTTGGGTTATTATGGTTAGCTTCATGTTATTGCTTTACTTTAATCAACGAACATGATGAGAATATTTATGATACGATGATGTTATCTTGATTATGATGATAAACTTGTGTTACTTTAGGGGACTCAGGGTTGTTTCCTGAGTACCTCTCTGTAAGGACCTATTCGTTGAGAGACCACTCGAGATTACAATACAACCATGAGGGTGGAATGGGACGTCCTTAGCTGATTAATTAGATGAACTTGGGGGTGTAGTTGGCTTTGTCGGAGGGCCGTCAATGGAGGCTGGGGCATAGTGCTTGCTCTGCTAAGGGTGGGTGTCGAGGTTCATTCGATTTGGTTTTGTTAGTCACCCACCTTAGGGAGGAGTACAGTGTTTGTACGACTGGCCAAACCTAACGAGCAACTGCTCACCAGGGGAATCTTTGTAAAGGCTACATAGTGAATCCCTAGACCTCGATAGTGAAGATCGGGTCTGTACAACCTAGGCTGGGAAGGGATCATGACTCGTGGGTAAAGTGTGCAACTTCTGTTAGAAACTGGTATATTAGTCGTGCTCACGGTTAAGAGCGGCCTTGGGATCCTCTTTGATTAGAGTAACTTTGGATACTTTTATGATGATGGTAAACGATGATGATTATAACTTTGGTTTCTGGTATTTCCTCTTGGAGGGAGTACTTTTGGGTAATAACTTGGGTTTATTACTATAACTTGGCTTTCTACTAGTAATAAATACCTGACCAACTAAAAGCAACTGCTTTAAGCTTAACCCCACATACAGCTAGTCCACTTTAGCCAAACGGGACATTTGCCGAGTACTTTGATGTGTACTCACCCTTGCTTTAAAAACCACCCAACCCCAGGTTGTCCCCATTGCAATCAGTGCTCAGGACAAGATGATGGCAACATGGAGGACTTTTAGGAGTTTCAGGACTTCGATGAGTTCTAGTCATGTTTAGTGGCAACCCCCCAGTCAGCTGCCTGTGAAGGCCTTATCTTCTACGTTCTGTATCCGCACTTTGATTATGATTATGACTATGTTAAGTAAATGACTCTATGGATGTCTTGAACATCTTGATGTAATAAAGTACTATTTCCGCTATTTATTTTGAGCAATGTGTGATGATGTCCAACTATGTAATCACTGTGTACGTGAGTTTCTGATGCTGGCAACATACATGGTTTGCATTTGGTTTGCCTTCCAAAACCGGGTGTGACATCTCCCTTATGCATGGCACTATACAACTATTTATAATGACAACTCACAATACATATTCGTATACAATTACAAACATACCCTCAACTCTTATACGTACAAACTATGAAAACTTTAGGGGGTATCATCGTCCTTTCTTTTGTAGACGTGTAGATCAGGCTCTATGGTTTTCCTCTCCATCCTTGTTGTCTTGTTGGCTCTTGCGTTCATTGAAGAGTCAAAGCATTTGGCTTCGTTACACGTCAGAGCCACTCAAGCGAAGGTCCTGAATGAAGGTGAGCTTCGTTATCGCTCCAAAACACCCGAAACAGACTCAGAAGCAGTTGACAATTTCTGCTTCAAGGAGCTTCGATAGGAGAAGGCCTCCAATAGTAGCCCCTCATGGTATTAGTTTATTTTGTATAACGAGCTCATATTGTGGAATGAACAGGAGGCCTATGCCAAAGGTCCAAAAACACCTTTCTTGAGCTCATTATTGAAACTGATTTGCTAGACGTACGTTTTTATATGTTCCTGATGAGCGAGGACCATTTTTATAGTGGTTGCGGGTAAGCGGAATCTCAATTTACATGCCTTTATGTATAAAAAGAACTGAGGCCTCTTCGGCTGAGTACAACATTTATTTCCTATTGCCCTTTTGCTGCCACCACTTTCCTTCCTTTGAAGCTTACTTCAAACCCCGCTTTTTTCCACAAGTCTTCATGTTATTCTAGCTTCGTTGTTGTGAGAGATGGTCGAAGAGCAGACAAATCCTGAGCTAACATTGGTTTCTACTTATGAAGAGGTCTCAGCCGCTATGAGCAGAGCTTTAGTTGGTGCAGCTGGAATGACCGTCGAAAGTGAAGCTAGGGGGAGTCTGGCCAAGCCAGTAGAGGGGTCCGAAGATGAGAGTGAGGATCTAGACCTTCAAGAATACAACACTGGCATCTGACCAACAAAGCCAAGTCACGTAAACTTTAGAAAGTAAACAATTATGAGTGGTCATATTCAAGTTTTGAAGAAGATACACTACATATTTGATATCGATTCAGTCAGATTGGAAGAAGAAGACACTATACCCTTGCTGAGGGAAGATGAAGTGGTGATCTTTCGAAGCTTCCTTAAGGTTGGGCTTCGGTTTCTGCTTCACAAGATGATAGTGGGGGTGTTAAAGAGGTTTGATCAGATATGGCAATGGGCCCCGATCCTCGATCCCTCGTGAGGAATTCTTCCATTAGAGGACATGGATGGGAAAGTTTCTTTCCTCGCGAATATATAAATGGGGAAAATCCTTCCCCTGACGGGTGAATTGGGATGGAGACGGGAAAGCATTCCCCATCCTCGTTCCCCACGGGGACTGGTTAAACCTGCACGTGATGATATTTTCGTGTACTAGTTAATGATAAAAATAAATAATTACATTATCAAGAGATCAATCATTGTACAAATGTGTTCATTTTAATATACACATAATGATTTATTACATCTAACAATATGTCTAAGTGAAAATGTTTTGCATTAATAACAAAGGGTGTATGTCCTAATTATAATTTAAATGGGGACCGAGATCCCGTCGGGGATTTATCCCCGCGGGGAATGGGGATGGGGAAGAAATGTCCCCTACAAGCGTTCGTGGGGATCACCGTGGGGACGGGTATGGGGAGCTATTCCCCGATGGGGAATTCCTTGTTGCCATCCCTAGGTTTGATATACATCTTCATCAGTTGACCCCTAACGCAATAATGAGGCTTGTGTTTTTTATTTAGGCTATGTGAAGTCAAGGCGTAGAGCCAAATGCAGAATGTTTTTGTCATATTTATTAGCTGCGCTACCAGACGAAGGAGATTGGGAAGAGCGCCTGCATAACAACTTTGGATGTTACAATCGTCTATCGAAAAGAAGTTCAATTCCTAGCCCTGACATACTGTAGTAAATGGCCCAACTCCTGGACGACGAAATGATTTTGCATAAAGAATGATATGGAGAGTAGAGATGATATTAAGGGTATAATTCAAAGGCCCATCAAACCATCTTTAGCGCTAGATGGCCGGTTTGCTATATGAACTTCAAAGTACAGACTGTCTTAAATGCTTTCAACGTTGTCTACACCCACATCCACATCGATACTAGGGATCTAGTTTAGAAGCGCTTTGGATATGTTTGATTGCCTAGCCCAGCCTGAGTCTGGCTCGGTGGGAGGTATAAATGGCCAAACGGGCCGGCACGGCCCGTCAGGCCTGCCTAACGAACCGTGTCGTGCCTAATGGGCCCACGTGCCGCGGTAGCGGCCCAGGCACGGCCCGTCAGCCTGCTAGCCGTGTCGGGCCGGCCCGGTGTAACGTTGGCCCATCTAAGTATATTGTATAATTTAGCAAAAACATGTGTAGATGTGGGGGTTCGAACACACAACCTAGTGTATAAGAGACTTAAACACACCTATCTAGCTAGTGCGGCTACAATTTTATTGTGTTATATGTTGAATTCTTATACTAAATATATGTAAACTATTATTTTTAAAATAAAAAATGTAAATGTGTCGTGCCCGTGCCAGCACTACGAGTCGAGATGGTGGCCCAGGCACGACACTATAGGCGTGTCGTGCCAGGCACTAGCAGTATACTAGTCGGGCCAGGTCGTGCCTGGGCCGTCCTTTTTCGTGTTGTGCCTGGACTGGCCCATCGTGATAGTGCCAAATGGCCATCTATAGTGGCAGGACCAGGCTCAAGGGAGCCCGCATGTACAGAGCCAACCCAAAATGTTTGGTTACCTGGTTAAAATGAACTTGGCCCATATGATACATTGTTTGGTTCTGAATTTTTTAGCTTGACCCAATTGAGTTGCCGCCAGTTTTGATGTTATAGATGCAGTTCCTGCCAAATTTCAAAATTTTAAGCACTATTAAACAAATTACAGCGGATTTGAACTAAAAATATGATTTTGACCCATAAATTCAACTAATTACAATCATTTGAATATGATTTACACCCATAGCAACTTACTAGTAGAGAAAAATGACCATAAACATTGTAAACAAAACATTGTAATTTCAATGATTGGACAATCATTGAAATTACAACTATGCATTATAATCATTAAAAATTACAATCATCTGTTTTATAAATAGTGAAATTACAATGATTGTTTTATACATAGATGATTGTGATCTGTTGATAGCTTACTACTATGAATTACAACTTACCACTATGAAGTACAATCATATGAATTACAGTAACACAATATGAACTATAGTAGCAACTTAAACACCTCCTGATGACAGTAACAACGTTATATATACTAGAAACTGAAAAACATAGTAACACAATATGAGGAACAAGGAGGAAGAAAAGAGGAAGAAAATTGAACAACATAGTAATACAATAAATTTTAAGCAAAGAGGAAGAAACCTGAACAACATGAATTGACTGTTTTAACATAGTTTGCCTTAGGGATACATAGACCACCACAAGGAAATCATGTCATATGTGCTCTGCTAGAAGAACCATAACAGTAACATCCAAAAAATGCTACCATAGTATCAACTTACCATAACCATAATTGTATGAACTATAGTTTGCCTCAGAAATCATTATCAATTAAAATCACTTGATCAACTCATGAGAGTAATACAATAAATTGCCTTAGATTTGTATGAATAAACACCTCAACTGACCATTCATGGGAAAACATAAGGAAGATGGAGAAATCAGATTAAAAGATAGAGTATGTTTGGTTGCCAAGCCCAAAATAAACCATAGAAACAGCAAGAAAACCAAGAGCAAGGACAATAAAGCAGTAAGTCAACCTCCCATGAGTGGTCATCAGTCAAACATATTTCATCACAGGCAAAATTCACAAAATGAGCAAGGAAAACAAAGCATCAAGTCATACTCCCTTGATTGATCATCATTATAAAATATATCATCATAGGAAAGTAAAGGCAACAGTTCAATATAAAATCATAACAGACTTGTAAAAAAGTCTCAGTATTATTAATCATCCACAGTTCCAGATTCAGGCATAAGACAAGTTGTCATCATCCACAGATCATAGGCATATAGCAAAGTATTAGGCATAGATCAAAGTATTACGCATAGAGCAAGGTATTAGGCATCATAGGCATCAGACTGGTCAGCTCAAATCCTTGCATGGTGCAGCCTTAGCCAAAGCACACGGTGTTTAGGCTCCATCTTCACAAAGCCATAACCTTGCCTTTTGTTGCCTAATAGGTAGGTAAGGCAAGTAATCAAGTCCTCATCAGTGGAACTTGGAATACTCATGCAAATTTGATACAGATCAGGGTGGACATCGGTGGTCTGGACCACAATAGGTGCTTGGACAGCTTCAGCCAATTTGTTCACAGCTCCAGTAAGTCTTGTCATAATCCCCAGCTCTTTATCATTAAGTCTCCTTTTCTTTCCAGAGGATCCAGAAGAACTAGCAGCACCATAGCCACTATGAGAAGGGCTGGCACCAGCAGAACCAGAAGCAGTAGTACCAACAAGACATGGTTCTTTAGATGCACCAGCACCTTAAGTGATGTCCGAGATGGTGCCAAGGGGCTCATTTGAGGTCATGGCATACCTGCCAGTAGCCTGCCCAGTTCCAAATATAATTTTGCATTTGCACATAGTTTTCAATTGGCACATTGAGGAATTCAGCATCCTTTGGGTTGTCTTTTGTATGGCCCAACAGGTGCTCATCATCAAGGATGATTGTGAATGAATTCTCATCACAATGAGCACCGTTTAGGTCCTTGAGCCTACAAACCTTGATCCATTTTTATGCCACATCCTCAAATGATTGTAGACCTGGGTGCCTGTGACTTCTTGGCCACTGAATTCAGTCAGTGCTTTGGCAACAAAGTTGACATGGACCTCTTTGAACCCTTTTATCCGTTTTTACTCCTTGCCCAACCAAGTCCGCAAACTTCCTCGGGATAAAGGCTCACATCACAGGGGTCCAGCGCATGGCAGTCCTTGAGGTACTACCAGCAACAACTTGCTCAACTTCCATAGTCTATATACAATTGATAAGACATTTATAAAATTGAACTCATAAGAATAGATAATGAAATGGCATCATAGCATAGGACCAATTTTCTCAGCATATAAAAAATAATTAAGTTTCAAAGCAGAAAGTAAAACAACATCACTGCAGATCATAATTTCTCTCAGCATGAAAAAAAATTATACAGTTTCAAGACATCACTGCAGAGTACTATTTTTCTCAGATTGTAAGGCTGGTAACAAAAAACATCACTGCAGATTACAATTTTTCTCAGAATAAAACCACAAAGACATTACACACAACTAGACCCCCTATGCTACCACATTTGAGTTGCTATAACATCTCTTTGTTGGGTCCAAGTTTGGTTATCACGAAATGTATCAATGGCACCTTCCACGTTGGCATTGTTTGGAGCCCAAGTGCTTTCCGAAGGAAAATGTGAATCCAACCCATATCTAAGAATCCAGTTGTGAATGATGGTGCATGCTAACACAAGATTAACTTGTGTCGGATATGGATGCAAATGCTTGTTGTATAGAATCTTGAATCTATTCTTCAAGGCACCGAAAGCTCTCTCAATTGTTACTCAGAGGGAAGAATGTCTTAGATTGACTAGTTCTCTTGGATTAAGTGGATGATTTCCTCCACCAAATTCTCTTGGATGATATCTTGTGATACGGTATGGAGGTAGAAATCCAGGTCTAACAGCATAACCAGCGGCAACTAAATAGAATTTTCCTAGTTCAAAGAATGCTAGTTAGTTTGGTTGTGAAGTAATTTAAAAGCATATTCAAACAGATTATGGAATTACCTGGTGGCACAATGAGGCCATCAGATCTTTCTAATGCATCCGATAGAATCAAGGCATCATGAGTTCAACCTTCCCAACCAACAAGAACATAGGTACATCTCAAATCAAAATCAACATCTGCTAGAACATTTTTGTGTCGTTGTGTGCTTTCTACCCATGAAGGCTGCTCTCATTGAACTAGGAACCCTAGCCAATACATGCGTGCCATCAATGGCACCAACGCAATCCTAAATATTTAAGTTAAAATTTATTAAAACAAAGACAATACTAATAGATTTCAATTAAATGGTTAATGTGCAATCCTAAATGGAATGGAAAGTACCTTGAAGTACTGGTACCATCTTCTACTAACATGAATTTTAGGATGGACAAAGGTGGAAGGAGGGGTGATCATCTCAGTCTGTGCTCACCAATTGCACTTAACACCTCTTGAAAATATCTACTGATAGTCTCAGTAGATCTTCGAAAGGTGAATTTGAGAACCCTAAACCTTTGATTATGACCAACAACATGTAGAAACATTGCAACTTGTTCTTCTACATAACTGTGAATACTATCCCTTAGCAATTGTCGAGACTGAAACAAACCACAAAGCTCAAAGAAAGGGACCTTGGACATTCTAAGCAGCTCCACACATTGGATATCACTAGATTCATAGATAAATCTAAGATTTGCCTGCCTCTCAATGTCCCTTTGAAACATTGGAACATATGTGACACGAGGACGAAAGAGTCTACACCTAAGGCATGCAAGCAACCAACAAGATATAGCAACAACCAATACTGATGCTCTCAACTTCAGCAAATGACAAGACCCAACATATCTGAATAAATAAGATAAGGGGATTGTTGAATGAGAAAAAATGTACTCTACTCAGATTGTAAAAAAAACAAGCCATGGTTGCTACATCTAATGATGTTCCTCCAAACTAGCTTGGTAACTATTGAGGACTTGTTCTCAAATGCTATGAATCAAGAACAAGGCAACACAAAATGTTAAAGGTTAATGTCCTTCGTCCTTCGAAGCATTATTTCCCTTAGGATGTAATGATCTTCAGACGAAGGTCATGAAGGGTGTACCTTCAAGAGCACGGTATATGTCAATGAAGGAAGAAGCATACGAAATATAAAAGATAACATGAATAATCACATGACATTATTAATACATCTTTATTATATTATCATGGATAAACAGAAACAATATTGAATTACATTTATACCTTCGGCTTGATAGAAGATGAAAGTACAAGCGTGATGCACGAGCGAGTACAAGTCAGCATGAACAGTACATGGGTACTGTTCATCTATTTATAGGCATAGGGCGCAGCCTGTGTAAATTTACATTCATGCCCTTCATATTTTCTATTGACTTATGGACAACCCAATGGGGACTAGATAGCCTTTTCCTCTTTAAGTCGGTTCCTTTTTCCGCCATTGTGCCGAAGCTCCCTTGCGCGTAGCTTCGGAGCAGTATCAGTCTTCGTCTCGGTCACGCCTTTCACATCGTATATGGTTTTGACCCAAGTCCGAAGGTACCTATTCACGTGTTACACTTGGAAAGCATTGTTAAATCTTGTTTTTGAGGACCTTCGGAAGACGAAGGCCCCCAACAGTAGCCCCTCACAGTCTTAATTTGTTAAGATAACGAATTCAGACTGCGATATGGACGAAGGGCTTAAGCCGAAGGTCAGAAAAAACACCTTCCCTTTGCTAGAATAGCAATAAACAATGACAAATGGGCCCTCCATTTTGCAGCACACTGGGCGTATAAATAGGAACTCACACCAGCTGTATTTGATATGCTATTTGTGCCATTTGCATTATTTTCTCAATTTTATAGCTCTTGCGCACTAGCGCTTGCTAGATTTTCAAGCTCTCTGAGCTTCGGTTCAAAAGACACGTTTTCACCATATCTAGAGAAAAAATGTCTCCGGAAAAGAAGGTTGCTGCGGAGACGAAGCTGACTGAAGAGGCGAAGCTGTTTGAGGAGAAGAAGGATGTGGATCCTTGAGAGCACCTAGAGGGGGGGTGAATAGGTGATCCTGTAAAATTCAACACTAATAGCCACGAAACTTAGTTATAAAAGTTAGAATGACTAAGTAGCTTGAAATGAGCTCTTGTGAACACAGACAATCAAAGAGAAAGCACACAAGAGACACGCGATTTTATCCCATGGTTTGGCCAAGTAGCACTTGCCTACTTCCACGTTGTGGCGTCCTAATGGACGAGGGTTGCACTCAACCCCTTTCAAGTGATCCAATGATCAACTTGAATACCACGATTTTTCCTTTCTTAGTCTTTCTCCCGTTTGCGAGGAATCTCCACAACTTGGAGCCTCTCGCCCTTACAATGATGATCACAAAAGAAGCACAGAAGTAAGGGAGGGGAGAGCAACACACAAGACTCAAATCCACAGCACAATCACGCACACAAGTCACAACTCGAGCTCAAAACACAACGCACGGAGTTCACAACTCAAATGGAGCTCAAGTCACTATCTCAAAGAATCAAATGCGTGAAGTTGGAGTCTTGGAGTCTTAGAATGTTTCTTGTAAGCTTGGGTAGCTCCTCCATGCGCCTAGGGGTCCCTTTTATAGCCAAGGCAGCTAGGAGCCGTTGAAGATCAACAAGGAAGGCTATCCTTGCCTTCTGTCGAGTGGCGCACCGGATAGTCCGGTGCGCCACCGAACAGTCACTGTAGACAGTCCGGTGTAGATCTCCTTCCTTTTCTGGCGCAGATGACCGTTGCCACTCCGGGGCAGTTGGCACACCGGACACTGTCCGATGCACACCGGACAGTCCGGTGCACCCTGCCGACCATTGGTGCGGGCCACGCGTCGCCCGCGGATTGCGCGGCCGACCGTTGCACTGGCGACCGTTGGCTCACCAGACAGTCCGGTGAATTATAGCCGTACGCCGCCGATTTTTCCCAAGAGTGGTCTGTTCACCGGAGGCTGGCCTGGCGCACCGGACACTGTCCGGTGCAGTGCCAAGCTGAGCTGGACTTCGGCTGCACCCAGCCTAGTCACTTGCAATTCTTTTCTTTTCTTCTTTTCTCTGTTTCTAGCATTTAGACAATATATGTTAGTACTCAAAATAATGTACTAAGTCTAGAAACGTATCTTGTTACATGATTTGCACTTCTTGCTTGTTTGGCACATAATCAACTCACTTAATATGTGTTGGACACTTAATCACCAAAACATTATAGAAATGGCCCAAGGGCACATTTCCCATTCAATCTCCCCCTTTTTGGTGATTTATGCCAACACATCAAAAAGCAACAAAAATAAGTGCAACATCGATGCAAATAAGGACCAAATTGTTTTTGACTCTAATTTGGCATATTTGGATCATTCTTTGCCACCACTTGGTTTGTTTTTGCAAATCAAATTCATTTTCCTATCTCTAAGTCAAACTCACTTGTTTGGGCATAAAAAGAGATATTCCACGAGTGAAATTGATCAAGATCCAAAAATTCCCCCTTTTTCCCATAATAATAAATTCTCCCCACAAGAGACCAAATTTGTAATAAGAGTATTTTGGACAAATCAAAAGTTCTAACTCTATTGTTTTCAAAATTCACAAGTGGTAGCTGATCCATTTGCTTTGGCCTTAATTTCTCCCCCTTTGGCATTAAGCACCAAAACAGGATCATTTTTGGCCTTTTAACCCCATTGCCTCACCAAAAAATGTTAATTAAGAGCAAAAAGGCAATAAGAACATAAGAATGAACTTGGAGGTGAGTACATTAATACCGGAGTGCAGTGGAAGTCTTTGCATGTTCCAAGTTCACCTTTCCCTTTCAATGCACCTTTGAGACTACATCAAGTAACTCAAACACAAGGGTTAGTCTCAAAGGGTCAAGTTGTAGCACTTCTCCCCCTAAATATGTGCATCATTCACACATGGACTTGTGAGGTCCGGGGATCCCTTGCACAACTTGAGCACCATAAATAAGCAACAAATTTCATAAATGCATAAAGTAACATGATCAAAGGCATAAAACACATGTATGCTATAGTTCAATCCAAGTTACACGAATCTAAGACATTTAGCTCACTACGCAACCTGCAAATGGTTTTCTCATCTAATGGCTTGGTAAAGATATCGACTAGCTGGTTCTCGATGCAATATGGAAAACCTTGATATCTCCCTTTTGCTGGTGGTCTCTCAGAAAGTGATGCCGGATGTCTATGTGCTTAGTGCGGCTGTGTTCAACAAGATTATCCACCATGCGGATTGCACTCTCATTGTCACATAGGAGTGGGACTTTGCTCAGATTGTAGCCAAAGTCCCGGAGGGTTTGCCTCATCCAAAGTAGTTGCGCGCAACACTGTCCTGCGGCAACATACTCGGCCTCAGCGGTGGAAAGGGCAATAGAGGTTTGTTTCTTTGAGCTCAAAGACACCAGGGACCTTCCTAGGAATTGGCATGTCCCTGATGTACTCTTCCTATCAACCTTGCATCCAGCATAATCGGAGTCTGAATATCCAATTAAGTCAAAGGTAGACCCCTTTGGATACCAGATTCCGAAGCAAGGCGTAGAAACTAAATATCTAAGAATCCGCTTAACGGCCACAAGGTGACATTCCCTTGGGTTGGATTGATATCTAGCACACATGCATACGCTGAGCATAATATTCGGTCTACTAGCACATAAATAAAGTAATGACCCTATCATAGACCGGTATGCCTTTTGATCAACAGACTTACCTCCTTTGTTGAGGTCGACATGTCCATCGGTTCCCATAGGTGTCTTCGCGGGCTTGGCGTCCATCATCCCAAACCGCTTGAGAAGATCTTGAGTGTACTTCGTTTGGGAGATGAAGGTGTCGTCCTTGAGTTGCTTCACTTGGAACCAAAGGAAGTAGTTCAACTCGCCCATCATCGACATCTCAAACTTTTGAGTCATCACACTGCTAAACTCCTCACAAGACTTTTGGTTAGTAGAACCAAATATTATGTCATCGACATAATATTTGGCACACAAAAAGGTCACCTTCACAAGTCTTAGTGAAAAGAGTGGGATCGACTTTCCTAACCTTGAAAGCATTAGCAAATAAGAAATCTCCAAGGCATTCATACCATGCTCTTGGGGCTTGCTTAAGTCCATAGAGCGCCTTAGAGAGCTTGAACACATGGTCGGGGTACCTATCATCCTCAAAGCTAGGGGGTTGTTCCACATACACCTCCTCCTTTATTGGCCCGTTGAGGAAAGCGCTCTTCACATCCATTTGAAACAACCTGAAAGAGTGGTGAGCAGCATAGGCTAATAATATTCTAATAGACTCTAGCCTAGCCATAGGAGCAAAAGTCTCCTCGAAATCCAAACCTGCGACTTGGGCATAACCTTTTGCCACAAGTCGAGCCTTGTTTCTTGTCACCACTCTATGCTCGTCTTGCTTGTTGCGGAACACCCACTTGGTTCCCACAACGTTTTGCTTTGGACGTGGCACTAGGCTCCAAACTTCATTCCTCTTGAAGTTGTTGAGCTCTTCCTGCATGGCCAACACCCAGTCCGGATCTTGCAAGGCTTCTTCTACCCTGAAAGGCTCAATAGAAGAGACAAACGAGTAATGCTCACAAAAATTAGCTAATCTTGAGCGAGTTGTTACTCCCTTGCTTATGTCACCCAGAATTTGATCGACGGGGTGATTTCTTTGGATCGTCGCTCGGACTTGAGTTGGAGGGGTCAGTGGTACTTCTTCCTCCATAGCTTGTTCTTCTTGTGCTCCCCCTTAATCACACGCCTCTTCTTGATGAACCTGTCCATCATCTTGAGTTGGGGGATGCACCATTGTAGAGGAAGATGGTTGATCTTGCTCCTATTGTTCCTGTGGCCGCACCTCACCTATCGCCATCGTGCGCATTGCGGCCGTCGAAACATCATCTTCATCTATGTCATCAAGATCAACTTGCTCTCTTGGAGAGCCATTAGTCTCATCAAATACAACATCGCTAGAGACTTCAACCAAACCCGATGATTTGTTGAAGACCCTATACGCCTTTGTATTTGAGTCATATCCTAATAAAAACCCTTCTACAGCTTTGGGAGCAAATTTAGAATGTCTACCTTTCTTCACCAAAATGTAGCATTTGCTCCCAAATACATGAAAGTAAGAAACATTGGGTTTGTTACCGGTAAGGAGTTCATAGGAGGTCTTCTTGAGGAGGCGATGTAGATATAGCCGGTTTATGACGTGGCAAGCTGTGTTCACAACTTCCGACCAAAACCGCTCGGGTGTCTTGAACTCTCCCAGCTCATCCTTGCCATGTTGATAAGCGTCCTGTTCTTCCTCTCTACCACACCATTTTGCTGTGGTGTGTAGGGAGCGAAGAACTCGTGCTTGACGCCTTCCTCCTCAAGATACTCCTCAACTTGTAGGTTCTTGAACTCGGACCCGTTGTCGCTTCTTATCTTTTTCACCTTGAGCTCAAATTCGTTTTGAGCCCTTCTTAGAAAGTGCTTGAGGGTCCCTTGGGTTTCTTATTGATCCTGCAAAAAGAATACCCAAGTGAAGCGGGAAAAATCATCAACAATTACTAAACCATACTTACTTCCCCCGATGCTAAGATAGGCAACGGGTCCGAAGAGGTCCATGTGGAAAAACTCCAGTGGTCTTGATGTTGTCATCACATTCTTGCTGTGATGAGTGCTTCCCACCTGTTTCCCTGCCTGACAAGCTGCACATGGTCTATATTTTTTGAAACATACATTGGTTAGTCCTAACACATGTTCTCCCTTTAGAAGTTTATGAAGATTCTTCATCCCAACATGTGCTAGACGGCGATGCCATAGCCAGCCCATGCTAGTCTTAGCTATTAAGCATGCATCTAGATCGGCTTCCTCTTTCGAAAAATCAACTAAGTAGAGTTTGCCGTCTAATACACCCTTAAACGCTAATGAACCATCACTCCTTCTAAAGACAGAAACATCAACATTTGTAAACAAACAATTGTAGCCCATGTGGCACAATTGACTTACAGACAGTAGGTTGTAACCCAGTGACTCTACTAGAAATACGTTTGATATGGAGTGCTCGTTGGTGATGGCTATCTTGCCCAAGCCTTTGACCTTGCCTTGGTTCCCATCTCCAAAGATGATCGTATCCTGGGAATCCTTGTTCTTGACGTAGGAGGTGAACATCTTCTTCTCCCCCGTCATGTGGTTTGTGCATCTGCTGTCGATAATCCAGCTTGAGCCCCCGGATGCATAAACCTGCAAGACAATTTACGCTTGTGTTTTAGGTACCCAACTCTTGTTGGGTCCTACAAGGTTAGTTACAATAGCCTTTGGAACCCAAATACAAGTCTTATCTCCCTTGCATTTGGATCCTAACTTTCTAGCAACTATTTTTCATTCTTACATAAGAGCGCAAATGAAGTATTGCAAGTATGGTAAATGGTAGAAGGTTCATTACATACTCTCTGTTGGGGACTTGCTCTCAAATGCTATGAGTTAAGAACAAGGCAACACAAAAGATGTTAAACGTTAAAGTCCTTCGTCCTTCGAAGCATTATTTCCCTTGGGATATAATGATTTTCGGACGAAGGTTGTGAAGGACATACCTTCATCAGCACAGCATATAATAATGAAGAACGAATCATAAGAAGTATGAGAGATAACATAAACAATTATGTATTACTATCAACTCATTTCTATTCAATTATTATGGAAAAATAGAAATGATATCAAATTACAAATGTACCTTCGGCTTGAAAGAAGGTAAGAGTACAAGCGTGACGCAAAAGCAAATGCCAAGTCAGCGTGAACAGTACGAGAGCACTATTCATCTATTTATAGGCACGGGACGCAGCCCATGTAAAATTACACCCATGCCCTTTACATTTGCTAATGATTCTAAAGTAACCCATCGAGGTCTGAATAGCCTTTTCCTTTTTAAGTCGGTTTCCTTTTCTGCTATCGTGCCGAAGCTCTCCTGCACATAGCTTCGGCTCTACGCCAACCTTCGTGTTCTTTGTGCTTCTTCGTACTGTGGTTCTGATCCGAGTCCGAAGATACCTGTTCATGTATTATAATCCAGAAACATTGTTAAATCATGTTTTTGAGGACTTTCGGAAGCCGAAGGCCCCCAACAGTAGCCCCTCGCAATATTAATTTGTTAGAATGATAAATTCAGATTGCGATATGGACGAAGGCCCTAAGCCGAAGGTCCGAAAAAACACCTTCCCTTTGCTAGAATAGCAACAGTCAATGACAAGCGGGGCCCTTCAGCTTGCAACGCACTAGGTGTATAAATAAGAGCACACCATGAGCTCATTTGGCACACTTTTTGCCATTTGCTCTGCTTACTCAATTTTTAGCTCTTGCCTACCAACGCTTGCTTGGCTTTTAGATTTTCTAAGCTTCGGCTTTAAGAGCACATTTTCACCATTTTTGAAGAGATGTCTCAAGATAAGAAAGTTGTTGCTGAAACGAAGCTGGGCGAGGAGGAGAAGCTCCTTAAGGAAAAAAATGCTGGATTCATCGAGTCAATTGCAAAGACCAACACAGAAAAGATTACAAAAGAAATTCTGGAAGGCTTATCTGAAGATACCGATGACAGCGACAGTTATGATGTGGAAAGTGGGGGCGAAGACTCCGAAGATCGGCCGTGGCGACCAAGTCACGCAGTCTTCGGAAAATCGACTATCAGGTAAAGTCATCTTGATAACATGAGAGGAAGGTATTTTCGAGACATATCCATTGTGAGGGCTGACAACGGAGGCAGGACTGTTCCTGCCCCTGAAGAGAATGAAGTCGTAATTTACCGAAGCTTCTTCAAGGCCGGGCTTCGGTTCCCCCTAAGCAGTTTTGTGGTTGAAGTTTTAAAGATATACTAGATTTTTCTTCACCAGATTACTCCCGAAGCCATCATAAGAATGGGAATTTTCGTATGGGCTGTGAGGAGTCAAGGTTTGGAACCAAGTGCAAAAGGTTTCTGCAGTATGCACGAACTTTTATATGAGACGGAGCCCTGGGGTAAGGAGCAGTATCACAACAATTTTGGCTTCTACAGCTTCGTTGCTCGTTCAGGCTCAATCTGCCTAGTGCCAACCTTCCGGAAGAGGTGGCCTGGAGACTGGATGAAAGAATGGTTCTATGTGAAAAATGATTTAAAGGCGAGAGAAGATATTAAAGAGATCATCATGCGCCCCATCTGGTCCTGCTTCAGCCTTCAGAAACCGAAGGTAGAGATTGATGAAGCAGCTGAAGAATGCCGAAGGGCCTTTGGCATAGTTTGTTCTTTCATCGGGACAAGGGACTTAGTCCAAGAGCACGTGGCATACAGGATATGGCCATTGGTAGTTAACTGGGAGATGCCAAAAGAAACCATCAGCAACCCCAATGAAGGTGGTTTGGTTCGACTGAAATATACCTTCAGGCTTGGAGACCAATTTATTGAACCAGATGAAGACTGGCTGAAGTGCATCGAAGCTACAAGTGATGAACTGCTTGGGTCGTACTCCAAAGCGGAAGATAATGCGTTATCTGCAGCCTTTGGAAGCCAGAAGAAGAAAAGGCTAAATAGAGTTTTTGATGCTATCGGGTTCATGTACCCTGACTACCGTTACCCGTCACGGGGGCAAAAAAGAAAAGTGCAACTTCCGGGAAGGATGATGCTTCGGCTGCTCCAAGCGAGCCCGCGCCGAAGAGGAAAAAGGTGAAGGTTCTTACTCACTAACTGCGCTATATCGAACCAGCCACAGTGCCTGAATTTGACGGTGAGACCTCTTCGGCTACTGAAGCCAAAGAACCTGAGCTTACGCAGAAGGTTGAAGAGCCGGCTGCAAAGCCGAAGGCATCCTCGGTCAAATTAGCTGAGCCGAAGACCGATAATATTAAAGAGATTGTAGTCAAATAAACAGAGATATTAGAAGTTACAAGCCCTTCGGCAGAAGTGACAGTGCCGAAGGAACAAAAAGATCTTAGAGCGACCCCTAAGAGGAAAAGAATGGTCAACGTACTAGATGCGCTGGAGACAATAAAGACAAGCTCTACTCCAAGGAAAACTGTCGAAACTCCAAAGACGTAGTCTAAGACAAGATTGTCCGAAGCCAAAGCTACAAAGAGCCAGGCCGTGACCGAAGCTGGGCCTTCAGAGCCCGCCAAGGAGAAATCCTTGGAAATCGGAGAAAAAGATACGGAAAAATAAGCTATAGAACAAATTTTGCCTGAAAAAACTGCCATTCCTACTCCCGAAGCATCTTCCGAAGTACTTGATTATTCTGTACGACATGCTTCAGGAAAAAGGTTATCTGAAGAAGAAAAGCGAGAAGCTCAATACTATGCCCGGAAACTGAAATATCCAAAGGGGGCATTGATATTCAACGGCAGCAGAGAAGAAGATTTCTTGTATTGTCTCCCAGATAGCAAGGAGATTTCTGTCTGCCGGGAGATGAGCAGAAGCTTCGGATTCCCGACACTAGAAGATGGGCTTTCGGTGCTATCAAAAGATGAGCTGGCCGACAGCTTAGCATATAATAGTTTAAAGGTACAAGAACGAGTTTTTTTGTACTTTAAAACAAAAGATTTTTTATTTTCTTATATTTAATACCGCACTCCCTTCGCAGGGCCTCATTCTTAGTAACGCCCTCAAGGCGCAAAAAAGTGCCGAAGATGAAGGATGCACTATAGCTTTGAACAACCTTCATTCCGAAGTAATTGAACTAATGAACGAAGGTTTTGAAAAATATAAGATATTAAACTCATTGGTGAACAAAATAAAAGAAGACGAAGCTACTTCCAAAGCCCAGGCTGAAGCCCAGAAATGCGAAATCGAGGACCTTCGGAAACAGCTGGCTGAAGCAAAATTAAAATGTGCTATTGCCGAAGCTGACCGAGACGCCAGTGATTACTGGAAAAATTATTGGGAGAAAACGGTTGTAGAACTTCGCTCTTCAAAAGAAAGATGTTATGAAAAATCCATAGAATGTGTGGGAAAAATAAAAACTAGCTTCGCCAATGTTGGCGCATATTCAAGTGAAGACAACTTCGTACGGGGCGATCCCGAGGGGCCAATTGAATGGATCAGCAGCGAGGCCGAAGCCTTTGAGGAGATTCTAAATGATCGTGGGGACGTCTGCGCCTTCTCAGGTGCAAGGGGAATTGCGGCTATCTTGGAAAAATCAGGTTGCGATCATGTGAAAGCTTTGGCCCAAGCTGAAGCTACTTTATCTATTGATGATACAAAGGACCCCTCGGCCGAAGCAAGCTTAATTGGTGGAAAATTCTTTACTGACATATGGGAAAATGGCGACCGAGGGATGGCTCACGAGATAATAAAGAAGGGCGAAAAAGATACTCACGATGCTAGGGAAGCAACGAAGGCAGCTGAAAAAGCTACAGAACTCGAAAGACGGATAGGTATTGCTTAATAGCTTTTAACTTTAATTTTTTATTTTTGTGACTTCGAACTTATTTACGCTTTTTACCACAGCCGAACTATCTCCTCCCCCGGAGCCCTTCGAGCCACTGGCCGAAGCAGAGGCAAAAGAATCATTAGAAATTATTAGCATGGCTGAAACCATTATGGACGAAGTTGTTAGTCAACTTCTGACCGAAGCTACAGATAAAGTTTTGAGAGAAGAAGAATAGATATTGTAAAAATATTGCCAAAATATTAATGTAACATTTGCTAGACTATGCTTGTAATATTTGGTACTCATGAGTTCTTAATGTAATGTGTATATGACTTTGTAATCTATTTCTTTGCGATGCATGAAAATTTTATTGTACATACCGTTTTTGAGCCTTCGGCGAAAAAACACCTTCCCTTCTTTTCATGCTTCGTAAAGAAGAGCTTTTATGCTTCGTGAGAAATCCTTCAATCGTCGCAGAAACATTAATACTTCATCAGTAATAGACCTTCTTCCTTGATGTCAAAGGCTTTATAAAAATGCTCCAAGCGTCGCCATAATACTGATACTTCGTCAATAAAAGACTTTCCCCTCCACTACAGAGCTGATAAAGCCATATCTCTTCAAAACTTATTTTGTGCCTTAGCACAATTTCACTTTTTCGAAGCATTCTCCGAAGGTTAACATTGTACCCCCTTCTTGTGCCATTGATGCGACATGATGTATGATGTTATGCTATGCAAAATGATGTGATGATGTTATGCTGTGCAAGATGATATTTGTGTCGAAGACACACACACATTCTGTAACACCCCAGGTGTTACCATGGCTAGGGCACATCTATGCTCTAATGACTGTGATCACATGTGGAAGAAACTTAAGGAGAAGAGTATAAGAACCTTGGAGACTAGGTTTTGACCAAGAAATGTGAATGACCAAAAGCATTACCCAAGCTTGTGTGCACTTATCACCTTGGACAGGAAGGGAGTAAACCCTAGACCTCTCTTGAACCCCTATCTCCTAAACACCTTGGTTGAAGGGGAAGAGATTAAGCAAAGGTTCAAAACATGACCAAACCTTTGGCATAAAGTTAAGTAACTTATTAATCTACAAACATATAGAGGAAACGTTGCTAAAAGACCCCTTCAGAAACCCCAAATCCATTCCTTAAGTAGAGAAAGAGCTAGAGCTCTCTAATTCTCTCTAAGTCAAAATCTACACCTAATCTAAGAATCCACCGTGTTCACCTTGAAGATGGCACCAAAACCACCTAAGTTCTATACCAAAAATGTGGCATACCACCTAAGGCACCCCCTGGAAAAAGTTGAGACCGATCCCTTGACATTTGACATGTCTTGGCATCACTTTTGTCGCGCAGCGGGCAGGGGGACAAGCCAGATTTGGCGTTCGCATATCTTCTGACCTAGGGCTTATCTTCCCTTGGAACTCACATATAAGAGATAGCCATAGGTGCCAGGAAGAGGTCTGCGCCGGATTTTTGCCAAGATTCGCACGTTTGCGAGCTCAGCAAGCTTTTGAACACGGGCAGATGAACACCTCCACGTGTTCGACGCGTTCTGCGCGCGCCAGAACACGCCCGCGCCCGACCTCGCGTGCACCGCGTCGCGCCAAAGCCCAGCTGGCGTTGTTGCCCGCGCCTATAAAGCCCCTAGGGACTTCGGTCGTACCCCTCCGCGCACGCTCGACCTCACCGGAGCCCAAACCCACCGGCGTTTGCCCGTGCACGGCGTGTCCGCGGCTGCCTGATCCCCCTGCCACCGTAGACCGGCCAACCGAGCCTTTCCCAACCCCGTCCGACTCTCGGAGAAGACTGAGCACACCTCAGTGAAGCTCCCTGAGCGAGGAATCGGAGTTTGCTTCGCCGGAGAGGCCAGTGCACGGTCGCCGGACTCCACCCGACCGCCGGCGAGCGTAGACCGGGTAATCCTCTGCTCCATTCCTCGATTCCTTGTGCACACAGCCTCTACGTCACCCCGTGAAGCTCACCGTGGCATTGGATTGGACTAGGACGCCGTGGTTTGGCCGACACACCCGCCGCCGACGAGAGCACCCACCTAAGCACGTGGACCGGGCGATTCCGGCCACCCCCGCCGTCGAGCCATACACCGTTGTGACCACCAGGAACTCCCGGAGCCAACCCTGCTACTCGCCGGACCTCTCTCACAGCCGGTAAGCCGCGCCACCCTTTTCTTTCTCGCGGGTACTGTTTAAACCTAGGGAGGGACCGCGGGGGAGAAGAAGAGAAAGCTAGGGGGTTTTGCGCAATGTCAGTGACTCGGATGAATAGTAGCGTGGGGGTATAACTGAGAGAGTTAGTTTAGAAATAACCCGAGGACTTCGGTGCAAAGTAGTTTTTCAGGAAACCTTTAATTAAATATGATTTAAAATTTGAACAGCACTTGAATAATTCATATCTTCTGTTTTATTCATCCAAATTGAGTCAAACCAATTTTGTCAGATCTCAAATAATATAAACTGCTGGAGAAAAATATAAAACCCCTATGTGCTACAGAAAACTTTAGGGTTCTGAATTAAATACTGATTTGGCCAAAAGCTAAATAATAGAAAGAAAAATAGTTGCACTATTTAACTGAGGTTAAGAAAAATTGGAGAACCAGTTTAAAAATGATAAACCTCTCTGTACACCCCATTAAGGTAGAGTTTGCCATTTAATTTACATTATGCTTAAGGTTAAAGAAAATAGGAAAGGTAATTTAAATAAAGAACCAGGGAGCCCCCATATTTTTATGGATATACTTATTCAGTGTAGTTTACTAGAAAAATGGATTATACCTTGGTTTAGTATAAAATAGATACCTTTTATTTTAAGAAAACAAAAAAAACTTAGAAAAACCCTACAAAAATAACCCCAAGATGAAAACACCCCAACCCTTGGGATAATTAATGTTTTATTATTAAGAACTTAGGAAAAATATGAAATCTGTTGTTTGACATTTTTCAAATAGCAAGGCAGTAGAAAGTGCCTTTTTGGCATTAAACTTTGGAAAATCACAACTAAATAACAATCCCTTAGCTTTATGTGCTTTTTGGCACAGAAGCTTATTATTACTGCTAGATGCCAACAAAAATAACTCTTAGGGCAGAACCCACCCCTAGTTAAGAGTTGTAGTACAAAGTTGCCCATTTACACAACTTTTGTTATTTTTGTCTAAAGCATAGCCTTTTTGTTTTGAACCTCAAATTCCTAGAATGGGCTATAGTGACCAATGACAACCCACTGTAATTTTTACAGAATTTTTGGAAAAAGTTAAACCACTATTGTAGTTCAAACCTCCACTAGAATTCATAAATAGAAAATAAAGAAAGGAAAATGAATAATGGAAATTAGTGTCATCGTAAAACCCTTTATAAATTGTCCACTAAAATAAATAAAGGGAATACCAATCCGCTATGCTTATCCTTAGCAAAATCCTAAACCTGGAGTGATAAGCATAAACCACTAAAAGCCACATATGACCAAGACACCCTAAGTTACTCATTAACTTGGTTTTTCTTCCTTTAGCATAATGTTATTAAATCCTGCATAATCATGACATACATATTCATTGCATTTCGATAGACTGTAACCTCGCTGACGGAGAGTACGTCCTCGTGCCGGAGCAAGGAGCTACTCAGGAGGTAGCCCCGGATCCAGCCCAGAGCCTGCACCAGAGGATCTGCCTGCCACTGCTTTGGAAGGCAAGCCCCGGTTTTATGCATAACCTGTTATTTATGCTATTTTACTATACTTAATGATTGTAGGATTGATTGTGCACTTAGGTGTAGGAGTTGTTTGAAACCCTAGTTGCATGATCTCAGGAATCCTGTTGAGATGAATACTAGTATGCTAGGTCGAGGTAGCTGCTTTATTAATTAAGGTCTCAGTAGAAGTCGAGTGATTTTTCTAGTGCTCGTGCGAGGTCAGGAATTGGCTGTATCCACTTTCTTATCATATTGATGTTGGTTTGTGGGCAACAATCCATGGTCATTGGTTGTCTACGGGATAAAAATTGGAATAAGGATTAAGGTGTGGTACCATGAGTCAAGCGTTTGAACGTACTAAGCACATGCCGAGAAATATGGTAAATCAGTAAGCCTAGTACCTGAGTGAACCTGGCAGTGGACATATCCCATCACGCGACCTGAGACGTGGTCTCCCATTCCGGTTATGGTGGGTACAAGTGCGGTTACTGCACGACGGCAGTAGGGGTCAGTGAGGCATTGTACGCCAAGGCGGTGAGCCCTGATCTGCTGACGGGGAATCGATGGGGACGGTTGATGTGTGTGGGGACGGAGTGCCTCGCCACGTCGTGTGTTTAGGTTTACCTTGCAAGGTTTAAAAACTCAATTCAAATCGTCTGCTTCTCGCAGCTAATGAGACTGCATGATCCATGCTGCTACATTGAGTAACAAGTGGAAATATGATGAGTTGATACAAGATGTTGATTGCTAAAAATGTTTGCAACTATGTATGAGTAGATAGTGCATATTTAGCCTTAAGAGAGTCACACTTAAATTTGACAAAGCTAAAACTTGATTTAGAACTCAGCTAGTGCTTTTGGCAACCAAACCCCACAGCCAAACAGCTGCATGTCTAGAGGTAGAGGAGTAGACTCCTCACACCGGGTAAGTCTAGCTGAGTATTAGTATACTCAGCCTTGCTTGTGGCATAATTTTACAGGTTCTCTGGAGGATATGGTTGCTGGAGTGACTTGGTCGTCCATCGTGCCACCGGGTTGGACTGTCGAGTGGGACCCTGCCTCGGCTGAGGAGGAGCATGAGGAGTGATGGGACAGGCTCCCCCATCTCTCTGTTTATTTACCGTTAGTTTTATTCCGCTGCACTTCGAACAATGATGATTACTTTTGCAAAAACTCCGATGATGATGTAATAACTTAATACTCCTTAATGTATGGTTTTATGCTTTATTGTATTTTCTCTGTGACTCACCTTCGAGTGAGATTGTGGTACTTGATCCTGTCAGTGGCCTCGTCGGACTAGATCCAAGGGATTGACGGGTTATTCCCATTTAAGTGTGGTCTAGCCTTTAGGGCGGGACTTAGGCACTTAAGTCGGAATAATTTGGGCAGTTCCGCCACAGCTGGTATCGGAGCTTGTACCACCACAGAGGAATCAATAAGATATAAATACCATCCTTTTCCGAAGTAAAACTTGATAGAAACAATGTTGGATAGATCGTAGGACGATCCGGATAGACCTAGAACGTGAAGCCTTAGGATGATAGAGGGGTAGTTAGGTGGCTAAGTGATTAAGCCCTACAGGCTACTATAAGGGATGGGAGTTCTTCCCTATTTCCTTTATATTGATGTGAGGTCGTTCAGGACGGGCATGCATGCGTTCTTAAATCAAACAAATGGATAATTGAGTAAGGACTTTAATACAAAATGATGACCAACTAAGTACCCCAGTACCATTGTTATATTTAGAGAGAGGCTGAGTTGTGTTTCCTTTTTCTTTTTATAATTCTTTTTCTTTTACTTACGCTTAACCATACACAGATGACTTCCCACGGATCCTCAGACGACGGGAATGCACTGTCCCACACTGACGGGCTTGCACGAGAGGGCTTTCCCCGTATTTTGTGGGAGGTACTTCAGGGGGCCGGATACACGACACCTCCTAAGTACGCGGTGCAGCAGTTTGAGAAGCACCGAGTGCCCCGTTGTAGGGTGAGGATGACCTTGGAGCCTCATCCCCTGCAAGCAGGCTGGCGTTCGCTGGACTCTGAGTCCTTTGGATACCGGGCTGAGGATACGATCGAGGCGATTGCTCTGCACGGATTGACCACTTTCTGCGGATTCCACCCCTTGGAGCTATCCACCCACCCCATTGGCTTGTTCCCCGCGGAGAGGGAGGACGACCCAATGTGGAAGGATCGGGTGGAGCATGCCAAGGACATCTGGGCTATCTACCCAGGTCAGACTGCTCACTTGACAGTATGGTGCATGAATGCCCTGTACCGTCTGCAAGTGATGTGTGGTGAGGCGATGTCCCATCTGATGGCATTGCTGAAGGCAACAAAGATCACCCTGGACAACAGAGAGGAGCTTGTGGTTGATTTGTCCACTGAGATGGTGGAAAAAGGACTTGCAGGTGGAGCAGCTGTCAAATGAGATCCAAGAGCTGGAGGAATTAGTGGGAACCAGAGAGAACACCATTGAGGTTCTCGAGGATCAGCTTATCAACACCCAGAAGCAACTGGCCGAGGCTAATGAGCACCTGGATATGCATCACCAGGAGATCCAGGACATGGAGGCCAACGAGGACGTCGACATTGAGGGAGGAGAGGAGCCTGCCTCCAGCTTGGACACTGCTGGTTCAGGGAGACCACCTTCCCCCGAGTCGAGTGTTGCCTCGTTCGCTCACTAGGTATCAGGAGTAGGGCTAGAAGTCGGTAATGGTGGGACTCCTCCAAGCTAGCTTAGCTTTTGCACCCTTGGGGTACTAGGCTAGATAGAGTTGAGTCTTTTGGGCCATTGATGTAATCACGATGAACTCTTTTGGAAACATGGTGGATGGATGATGTTAGTCTTAATTTGGGAAGAAAAGTTTATGCCTTTTGAAATCCTTTATGTTTCTGTCGGAATCTATCAATTCGCCTTTTGACTCTTTCACCGCGATTAAACCTTGAACTTGAAGATGTGTTATTGAGAATATATGTGATTTTTCAGATGGCCGGGAGAGCGCGTCGTGGTCAGAATGAGCGCGTTCCTCCACCTCCGCCACCGCCTCCCACTCTGCAGGAGCTAATGGCTCAACAGAATGAGATCTTGAGGCAGCTAGCTCAGCGTCAGCCACCACCTCAGCACTATGGTGGTGGAGATCATCAGCGTCACCCCACGGCAGCTACCTATCAGGAGTTCCTCAGTACCCAGCCTCCATTGTTCACCAGGGCAGAGGACCCACTTGATGCAGATGTATGGTTAAGAGTAGTGGAATCCAAATTCCCACTACTCCATGGAGTTTGCTCAGAGGTCACTAAGGTCAGGTTCGCCACCCAGCAGCTTCGCGGACCCGCAAGGACTTGGTGGGACCATTTTCTTGCTATGCAGCCAGATGACCGAGAGGTGGAATGGAGAGAGTTCAAGGCAGCTTTCAGGGGGCACCATATACCAGCCGGAATTATGGACCGAAAGCTCAACGAGTTTCTGGCACTCACTCAGGGCAACAAGACAGTGTTGCAATATGCTCAGGCTTTTAATGACCTGTGCCAGTATGCTGGATATCATGCAGATACGGACGAGAAGAAGAGAGACAGGTTCAGGAGGGGGCTCAGCACTAAGCTCCGTGACCGTCTCAACACCGTCAGGGCCAACAACTTTAATGAGTTGGTCAATATGGCCATCTCCTAGGAGGACTGTATCACAGCTCGTCAGGCAGAAAAGAAGAGGAAGACCCCTGTGGCAGGACCTTCAGCTCAGCCACAGCGTTTCAGGATTGTGTCTGACACTCAGAACAGGGGGCCTCAGCAGCAACAAGGGCGATGGGTGATCCGACCACAGTAGCAGCAGCAGCAGGCACCCAACCGCACGCAGTTTCCAGCGCAGAGGAACAATCAACAGCAGCAGCAATATCGCCAGGCAAATGACAACAGGTGTTTCACATGTGGCAACACCGGACATTATGCCAAGAATTGCCCCAGAAAGCAACAGAGGCAGGGGCAGAATGTTAATCAGAACCAAGGCAAGAGGCAGAAGGTGCAAGTGAGGCAAGGCAGGCTGAACTTCACCACCATGGCTGATATTCCCGAGGGAGCACCCGTCATGACTGGTATCTTTACAGTTTTGAGTTATCCTGCTATTATTCTTTTTGATTCTGGTGCATCGCATAGTTTTATCAGTGCCAAATTTAGTGCCAAGTGTCAATTGCCTTTTCACCACACCAATGGGGGTATCACAATTTCAACACCAGGAGGCAGGGTTGCCACCTACCAAATCAACAAGAATGTACCCATAAAGTTTGGTAGTCTGATAATCAAAACTAACCTCCTCATTTTGGGTTTGGATAGTGTGGATATTATATTGGGAACTGACTGGTTAACCAGGCATCAGGCAGTTATTGATATTTTAGCTAGGGCCATTGAGGTGCACTCACCAACTTGTGGTGAAACCACACTATATTTGCCCGACCAAGGTTGTACCCGTTCCCGTGCCTTCGTTATGCTAGAATCCCCAGTGGAAAAGATCCCAGTAGTATGTGACTACCTAGATGTTTTTCCAGATGAATTGCCAGGAATGCCACCGGATAGAGACATTGAGTTCGCCATTGAATTGCAACCCGGGACTGCCCCTATCTCCAAGAGACCATATAGGATGCCTCCCGCGGAATTAGCAGAACTGAAAAAGCAACTGCAGGAGTTGTTGGACAAGGGGTTCATTCACCCAAGTACTTCACCTTGGGGATGTCCGGCCTTATTTGTGAAGAAAAAGGACGAGAGTTTGAGAATGTGTGTTGATTACCGCCCTCTCAATGCGGTGACCATCAAGAACAAATACCCACTGCCCCGCATTGATGTTTTGTTCGACCAGTTGGTAGGAGCCAAGGTATTCTCCAAGATAGATCGTCGCTCAGGTTACCATCAGATCAAGATCTGTGCCAGTGATATTCCCAAGACGGCCTTCTCAACCAGATATGGGCTTTATGAGTTTTTGGTGATGTCTTTTGGGCTGACCAATGCCTCGGCTTATTTTATGTACTTGATGAACTCAGTATTCATGCCAGAGTTGGACAAGTTCGTGGTCGTTTTCATTGATGATATTCTGGTCTATTCCAAGAATGAAGACGAACATACTAAGCATCTACACATCGTGCTTCAACGACTACGCGATCATCGTCTTTATGCTAAGTTGTCTAAATGTGAATTCTGGATGAAGGAAATTAAATTCTTAGGTCACACGATTTCTCAGGATGGGATATCAGTTGATCTTGAGAAGGTACAAGAGGTAATGGATTGGAAACCCCTGACTACAGTGAGGTAGATTCGGAGTTTTCTGGGATTGGCAGGGTATTATCGATGATTTATTTCGGATTTCTCCAGAATTGCCAAACCAATGACTAAACTGTTAAAGAAGGGAGTCCAGTATGATTGGAGCCAAAAGTGCGAAGATGCCTTTCATACTTTGAGGCAGCATTTGACAACAGCCCCAGTGCTGGCTCAACCTGATAACACCAAGCCCTTTGAAGTTTATTGTGATGCTTCTGGTACCGGATTGGGATGTGTCTTAATGCAAGATAACAGAGTAATTGCTTATGCCTCCCGAGCACTCAGACCCCATGAGCAGAACTACCCTACCCATGATCTGGAGTTGGCATCTGTGGTTCATGCTCTCAAGATATGGAGACACTACTTGATGGGAGCTCACTGTAACATTTACACTGATCACAAGAGTCTCAAATACATTTTCACTCAGGCAGATCTTAACATGAGGCAGAGGAGATGGTTAGAATTAATCAAGGACTATGATTTGGAGGTGCATTACCATCCCGACAAGGCCAATGTTGTGGCAGATGCCTTAAGCAGAAAGGCCCAGTGCAATTGTATGAGCATGGATGCAAGAGTTACCACCCTGTGTGATGAGTTGTGCAAGCTAAACCTGGAAGTTGTTTCTTCAGGTGCTTCGAACTATATCTCGGTGGAGCCCACATTACAAGAGCAAATAGTCAGGGCACAGATTGAAGACAAGGGTGTTCAGGTTATCAAGGAAATGATCAAGCAGAAGGCAGAGAAATACAAGTGCTTCCGTCAGGACAGCAAGGGAATTCTATGGTTTGGAGATCGATTGGTTGTTCCCAAGGACCCTGAGCTTAGAAAGAAGATATTGGATGAAGCTCACCTTTCAAAATTCTCCATGCACCCGGGCAGCAACAAGATGTACCATGATCTCAGATCCTTATATTGGTGGACCAGAATGAAGAGAGAAATTGTCAAGTACATATCCGAGTGTGACACCTGCCAGAGGATTAAAGCTAGTCATTTGAAGGCAGCAGGCCCTTTGCAACCCCTTCCCATACCATCTTGGAAGTGGGAGGACATTTGCATGGACTTTATCGTGGGATTGCCCAATACCTCCAGGCACCATGATTCCATTTGGGTCATTGTGGACAGATTGACCAAGTCCGCTCATTTCTTGCCAGTACACACCACCCACAGGACAGAGAAGTATGCGGAAATCTGCATTGACCAGATAGTTCGTTTTCATGGAATACCAAGGACTATAGTCTCAGACAGAGGAGCACCATTTGTGGCACGATTTTGGGAACAATTGCAGGATTCACATGGGACCCATGTAATACGAAGCTCAGCATACCATCCTCAAACAGATGGCCAGACATAAAGGGTAAACCAGATTTTGGAAGACATGTTAAGGGCATGTGTGCTACACTACGGAAAAGATTGGGACAAGTGTCTTTCTTTGGCAGAGTTTTCTTATAATAACAGCTACCAGTCCAGTCTAAGGATGGCACCTTTTGAAGCCTTATATGGGAGAAGGTGTAGGACCCCACTGAATTGGTCTCAAGCAGGAGAGAGGGAAATTTTTGGGCCAGATTTGGTACTTGAAGCAGAGGCAAAGGTCAGAGTCATCAAGAAGAGCTTAGAAGCTGCTCAGGCTAGACAAAAGAGCTATCATGATAAGAGGCGGAAGCCTCTACAGTTTGAAGTGGGAGAGCATGTTTATCTTAAGGTATCACCCTCCAAGGCTGTCCAGAGATTCGGGATCAAGGGCAAGTTAGCTCCTCGTTACATTGGACCCTACGAGATCCCTATCAATTGAAGTTGCCACCTAGCATGTCAGCTATTCATGATGTGTTCCATGTATCTCAGCTGCGGAAATGTGTCCGCATACCCACTGAAGTGCTACCCGAGCCAGACATTGAGATAGAACCAGACTTGTCCTATCAAGAGTACCCCGTCAAGGTATTGGATCAGAAGGAGAGATCAACACGGGCAAGGTCGATCAGAATGTATAAGGTTCAGTGGAGTCACCATTCAGTAGAAGAAGCTACATGGGAGACTGAGGATTTTCTACACTCTCGCTTCCCCGACTTTCTACCCAAAGGAGTCGGTACGTAACCCAAAACCCCACCCCACCTGCCCTTTGAATACAACTATAAGGAAAACTTAGATGATAAGGGTAGTCTAGGTTGTGGTTTTAACTTAAAAAGGACTTCCTTCTGAAGTTGCAAAGAGAATGACATTCGAAGAGCAGTTAGCTAGAGAAACTTGAACAAAAGAAGGAACAACACACCAACACGCCTTATTGGCACCCCTCTAGAGGACTCTACCTAAAATCTCGGGACGAGATTCCTTTAAGGGGGGAGGGCTGTAACACCCCAGGTGTTACCATGGCTAGGGCACATCTATGCTCTAATGACTGTGATCACATGTGGAAGAAACTTAAGGAGAAGAGTATAAGAACCTTGGAGACTAGGTTTTGACCAAGAAATGTGAATGACCAAAAGCATTACCCAAGCTTGTGTGCACTTATCACCTTGGACAGGAAGGGAGTAAACCCTAGACCTCTCTTGAACCCCTATCTCCTAAACACCTTGGTTGAAGGGGGAGAGATTAAGCAAAGGTGCAAAACATGACCAAACCTTTGGCATAAAGTTAAGTAACTTATTAATCTACAAACATAGAGAGGAAACATTGCTAAAAGACCCCTTAAGAAACCCCAAATCCATTCCTTAAGTAGAGAAAGAGCTAGAGCTCTCTAATTCTCTCTAAGTCAAAATCTACACCTAATCTAAGAATCCACCGTGTTCACCTTGAAGATGGCACCAAAACCACCTAAGTTCTATACCAAAAATGTGGCATACCACCTAAGGCACCCCATGGAAAAAGTTGAGACCGAGCCCTTGACATTTGACATGTCTTGGCATCACTTTTGTCGCGTAGCGGGCAGGGGGACAAGCCAGATTTGGCGTCCGCATATCTTCTAACCTAGGGCTTATCTTCCCTTGGAACTCACATATAAGAGATAGCCATAGGTGCCAGGAAGAGGTCTGTGCCGGATTTTTGCCAAGATTCGCACGTTTGCGAGCTCAACAAGCTTTTGAACACGGGCAGATGAACACCTCCACGTGTTCGACGCGTTCTGCGCGCGCCAGAGCACGCCCGCGCTCGACCTCGCGTGCACCGCGTCGCGCCAAAGCCCAGCCGGCGTCGTTGCCCGCGCCCGCGCCTATAAAGCCCCCAGGGACTTCGGCCGTACCCCTCCGCGCACGCTCGACCTCACCGGAGCCCAAACCCACCGACGATTGCCCGTGCACGGCGTGTCCGCGGCTGCCCGATCCCTCTGCCACCGTAGACCAGCCAACCGAGCCTTTCCCAACCCCGTCCGACCCTCGGAGAAGACTGAGCACACCTCGGTGAAGCTCCCCGAGCGACGAATCAGAGTTTGCTTCGCCGGAGAGGCCAGTCCATGGTCGCCGGACTCCACCCGACCGCCGGCGAGCGTAGACCGGGTAATCCTCTGCTCCATTCCTCGATTCCTTGTGCACACAACCTCTACGTCACCCCGTGAAGCTCACCGTGCCATTGGATTGGACTAGGACGCCGTGGTTTGGCCGGCACACCCGCCTGCGCACGTGGACCGGGCGATTCCGGCCACCCCCGCCGTCGAGCCGTACACCGTTGTGACCACCAGGAACTCCCGGAGCCAACCCCGCCCCTCGGCGGACCTCTCTCACCGCCGGTAAGCCGTGCCACCCTTTTCTTTCTCGCGGGTACTGTTTAAACCTAGGGAGGGACCGCGGGGGAGAAGAAGAGAAAGCTAGGGGGTTTTGCACAATGTCAGTGACTCGGATGAATAGTAGCGCGGGGGTATAACTGAGAGAGTTAGTTTAGAAATAACCCGAGGACTTCGGTGCAAAGTAGTGTTTCAAGAAACCTTTAATTAAATCTGATTTAAAATTTGAACAGCACTTGAATAATTCATATCATATATTTTATTCATCCAAATTGAGTCGGACCAATTTTGTCAGATCTCAAATAATATAAACTGCTGGAGAAAAATATAAAACCCCTATGTGCTACAGAAAACTTTAGGGTTCTGAATTAAATACTGATTTGGCCAAAAGCTAAATAATAGAAAGAAAAATAGTTGCACTATTTAACTGAGGTTAAGAAAAATTGGAGAAGTACATGACCACCTACTAATCTGTTTAAAAATGATAAACCTCTCTGTACACCCCATTAAGGTAGAGTTTGCCATTTAATTTACATTATGCTTAAGGTTAAAGAAAATAGGAAAGGTAATTTAAATAAAGAACCAGGGAGCCCCATATTTTTATGGATATACTTATTCAGTGTAGTTTACTAGAAAAATGGATTATAGCTTGGTTTAGTATAAAATAAATAGAATACCTTTTATTTTAAGAAAACAAAGAAAACTTAGAAAAACCCTACAAAAATAACCCCAAGATGAAAACACCCCAACCCTTGGGATAATTAATGTTTTATTATTAAGAACTTAGGAAAAATATGAAATCTGCTGTTTGACATTTTTCAAATAGCAAGGCAGTAGAAAGTGCCTTTTTGGCATTAAACTTTGGAAAAATCACAACTAAATAACCATCCCTTAGCTTTCTGTGCTTTTTGGCACAGAAGCTTATTATTACTGTTAGATGCCAACAAAAATAACTCTTAGGGCAGAACCCACCCCTAGTTAAGAGTTGTAGTACAAAGTTGCCCATTTACACAACTTTTGTTATTTTTGTCTAAAGCATAGCCTTTTTATTTTAAACCTCAAATTCCTAGAATGGGCTATAGTGACCAATGGCAACCCACTGTAATTTTTACAGAATTTTTAGAAAAAGTTAAACCACTGTTGTAGTTCAAACCTCCACTAGAATTCATAAATAGAAAATAAAGAAAGGAAAATGAATAATAGAAATTAGTGTCATCCTAAAACCCTTTATAAATTGTCCACTAAAATATATAAAGGGAATACCAATCCGCTATGCTTATCCTTAGCAAAATCCTAAACCTGGAGTGATAAGCATAAACCACTAAAAGCCACGTATGACCAAGACACCATAAGTTACTCATTAACTTGATTTTTCTTCCTTTAGCATAATGTTATTAAATTCTGCATAATCATGACATACATATTCATTGCATTTCGATAGACTTTAACCTCGCTGACGGAGAGTACGGCCTCGTGTCGGAGCAAGGAGCTGCTCAGGAGGTAGCCCCGGATCCAGCCCCAGAGCCTGCACCAGAGGATCTGCCTGCCACTGCTTTGGAAGACAAGCTCCGGTTTTATGCATAACCTGTTATTTATGCTATTTTACTATACTTAATGATTGTAGGATTGATTGTGCACTTAGGTGTAGGAGTTGTTTGAAACCCTAGTTGCATGATCTCAGGAATCCTGTTGAGATGAATACTAGTATGCTAGGTCGAGGTAGCTGCTTTATTAATTAAGGTCTTGGTAGAAGTCGAGTGATTTTTATAGCGCTCGCGCGAGGTCAGGAATTGGCTGTATCCACTTTCTTATCATATTGATGTTGGTTTGTGGGCAACAATCCATGGGGATTGGTTTTCTACGGGATAAAAATTGGAATAAGGATTAAGGTGTGGTACCGTGAGTCAAGCGTTTGAACGTACTAAGCACATGCCGAGAAATATGGTAAATCGGTAAGCCTAGTACCTGAGTGAACCTGGCAGTGGACATATCCCCTCACGCGACCTGAGACGTGGTCTCCCATTCCGGTTATGGTGGGTACAAGTGCGGTCACTGCACGACGGCAGTCGGGGTCAGTGAGGCATTGTACGCCAAGGCGGTGAGCCCTGATCTGCTGACGGGGAATCGATGGGGACAGTTGATGTGTGTGGGGACGGAGTGCCTCGCCACGTCGTGTGTTTAGGTTTACCTTGCAAGGTTTAAAAACTTGATTCGAATCGTCTGCTTCTCGCAGGTAATGAGACTGCATGATCCATGCTGCTACATTGAGTAACAAGTGGAAATATGATGAGTTGATACAAGATGTTGATTGCTAAAAAAGTTTGCTACTATGTATGAGTAGATAGTACATATTTAGCCTTAAGAGAGTCACACTTAAATTTGACAAAGCTAAAACTTGATTTAGAACTCAGCTAGTGCTTTTGGCAACCAAACCCCACAGCCAAACAGCTGCATGTCTAGAGGTAGAGGAGTAGACTCCTCACACCGGGTAAGTCTAGCTGAGTATTAGTATACTCAGCCTTGCTTGTGGCATAATTTTACAGGTTCTCTGTAGGATATGGTTGCTGGAGTGACTTGGTCGTCCATCGTGCCACCGGGTTGGACTGTCGAGTGGGACCCTGCCTCGGCTGAGGATGAGCATGAGGAGTGATGGGACAGGCTCCCCGATCTCTGTTTATTTACCGTTAGTTTTATTCCGCTGCACTTCGAACAATGATGATTACTTTTGCAAAAACTCCGATGATGATGTAATAACTTAATACTCCTTAATGTATGGTTTTATGCTTTATTGTATTTGCTCTATGACTCACCTTCGAGTGAGATTGTGGTACTTGATCCTGTCAATGGCCTCGTCGGACTAGATCCGAGGGATTGACGGGTTATTCCCATTTAAGTGTGGTCTAGCCTTTAGGGCGAGACTTAGGCACTTAAGTCGGAATAATTCGGGCAGTTCCGCCACACATTCCCACAATGGAATACACAATCTCTTTGTCGTTTATTTTTCGGCTTCACCGCTTATTTTTCGGTGTATCAACGCTGACTTTTCGCTGTAAGTTCTGCATTCCCTTAGGAACGTCTTTTGAACTTCTTCGCCTTCTATTTCGGCGGTATTCGCGTTGACTTTTCGCGCTTCGCCTTATATTTCGGCGGTATTTGGCTCTGCATTCCCTTTGGAACGACTTTTGAGCAAAAAACTTACACTGCGCTCCTTTAGGAACGACTTTTTGTAGCTTCGGCAAACTTACGCTGCGCTTCGTAGAACGACTTTTTGTAGCTTCGAAGACATTTGTGACTTATGAACGGCTTTTTGTGCCTCAGCGACTTTTTGGACTCCGTAAGTCTGTGGAGAAGATATATTTTCACTATGGCAAAAACGAAGCTATTACAAGGAATTGAAAACGCCAAGAAAACTAAGTTTTTAACAACTGTTCTTTAGTAAGAAAGAGAATGACAATGAATGTAAAAACTGATTCAGGGGTAGGATATGTCTTAGTAAATATGCTTCGACTCTGGCACAGTGTTGTTGACTGTGCGAGCTTCGGACTCCTCTCTGAAGTCTCTCTGTTGATGGGTCTGTTGACTCCCTTCTAGCTGTTGGCCGCGTGAATATGTAGGTTGTAGTGGTGGCGGAGGTGGAGGCTGTGGCCAGGATGCCTGTGGCTGACTAGCCGAAGCAACAGACGCTGCAGGATGGTTACCCACATACTCTGGTATGTAGGGTGAGTGATATGGAGCAGTATGCATGACCTGCTTCGACTGGTTCTGCTGAGCTGCAGCTTCTGCTATTTCTTTCTGTTTCTGAATGGTGACATGGCACATCCTTGTAGTATGGCCCTTGTCCTCACCACAGAATAAGCAATAAATTTTCCTGGGCTGATCCCCAAACCTTCCTCCAAAGCCCCTGGCGCCTCTACCCCTTGGAGCTGGCGGCCGAAGATAGCTTTGTGGCTACCCCGAAGCTTACGAGGAATATTGTGGCCTATGTTGCTGACTTCCTCTATCGTCATTCTGGGTGGAGTGGATTGATCTGACGTGCCTTGGGTGGATTCTCCCTCCGAAGCCCCTGGTCATCTTAGAGAATCTGTAGGCTTCCTCCCTTCTTTGACAAAAATCATTATCAGCGCAGATGTATTCGTCCATTTTCTGAAGCAATTTCTCTAGGGTTTGAGGAGGTTTCCTGGCGAAGTATTGGGTCGTAGGTCCTGGCCGAAGCCCCTTGATGATGGCCTCAATGACAATTTTATTAGGCACTGTAGGTGCTTGTGCCCTCAGACGCGAGAACCTTCGGACATATGCCTGGAGGTATTCTTCGTGATCTTGCGTGCACTGGAACAAAGCTTGAGCGGTAACCGGCTTCGACTGAAACCCTTGGAAACTGGTGATCAACATGTCCTTCAGCTTCTGCCATGATGTGATTGTTCCTGGCCGAAGAGAGGAGTACCAGGTTTGCGCAACATTCTTGACTGCCATGACGAAAGATTTCGCCATGACTGTGGTATTGCCTCCATATGAAGATATGGTTGCTTCGTAGCTCATCAGAAACTGCTTCGGATCTGAGTGCCCGTCATACATAGGGAGCTAGGGTGGCTTGTAAGATGGGGGCCAAGGTGTAGCCTGCAGTTCTGCTGACAGAGGAGAAGCATCATCAAAAGCAAAATTTCCATGATGGAAATCCTCATACCATTCATCCTCGTTGAAGAAGCCTTCTTGATGAAGCTCCCTATGTTGGGGCCTTCGCTCTTGCTCATTTTGAGCGAGATGGCATACTTCTTCAGTAGCTTCGTCAATCTGCCTCTGAAGGTCGGCTAGTCGAGCCATCTTCTCCTTCTTTCTTTGTACTTGTTGATGAAGCATTTCGATGTTCCTGATTTCTTGGTCCAACTCGTCCTCCTGGGGTGTTGGACTACTGGCCTTCCTCTTCTGGCTTCGGGCCTCTCGAAGAGAAAGGGTTTCCTAGTTCGGGTCCAGCGGCTGCAGAGCGGCAACCCCTGTTGCTGAAGCTTTCTTCGGTGGCATGACGAAGGTCAATGCTTGCCGAAGGTGGTCGAAAAGAGTTCACCGGAGGTGGGCACCAATGTTGGGGACTTGCTCTCAAATGCTATGAGTTAAGAACAAGGCAACACAAAAGATGTAAAACGTTAAAGTCCTTCGTCCTTCGAAGCATTATTTCCCTTGGGATATAATGATTTTCGGACGAAGGTTGTGAAGGACATACCTTCATCAGCACAACATATAATAATGAAGAATGAATCATAAGAAGTATGAGAGATAACATAAACAATTATGTATTACTATCAACTCATTTCTATTCAGTTATTATGGAAAAATAGAAATGATATCAAATTACAAATGTACCTTCGGCTTGAAAGAAGGTAAGAGTACAAGCGTGACGTAAAAGCAAATGCCAAGTTAGCGTGAACAGTACGGGAGCACTGTTCATCTATTTATAGGCACGAGATGCAGCCCATGTAAAATTACACCCATGCCCTTTACATTTGCTAATGATTCTAAAGTAACCCATCGAGGTCTGAATAGCCTTTTCCTTTTTAAGTCGGTTTCCTTTTCTGCTATCGTGCCGAAGCTCTCCTGCACATAGCTTCGGCTCTGTGCCAACCTTCGTGTTATCTGTGCTTCTTCGTACTGTGGTTCTGATCCGAGTCCGAAGATACCTGTTCATGTATTATACTCCAGAAACATTGTTAAATCATGTTTTGAGGACCTTCGGAAGCCGAAGGCCCCCAACACTCTCCTAGGCACATGATGCGCAACATGATTTCTCCTAGGCTTACTTCTACCATGCACAAAAGTAGAGCTAGAGGCAAACATAGCATGTGAATCAAAAACATTATGATCATAACTCCTATTATAATGAGCATTCCTAGAAAATTTTCTATCATTATAAATGAAAGCATGATTCCTTTGAGCACTATTAGCCATAGGGGCCTTCCCTTTCTCCTTGTTGGGAATGGGAGCCCTTTGGTTTCAAATGCGGTAAGACTGGTGAAGAAGAGGAGGCGTCGCTGTCGTAGTAAATGATCTTCTTGATGCGCCTCTTCTTCTTCCCGTCCCTCTTCTTGTGACTCGATCCTGAGTCAGTGGGCTTGTCGTCCCTTGGCTCGTTGAAGAGGGACTCCTTCTCCTTGTCGTTGACCACCATCCCCTTTCTCTTAGGATCCATCTCTTCGGTCGATTAGTCCCTTAGATGAAGAGAACGGCTCTGATACCAATTGAGAGCACCTAGAGGGGGGTGAATAGGTGATCCTGTAAAATTCAACACTAATAGCCACGAAACTTAGTTATAAAAGTTAGAACGGCTAAGTAGCTTGAAACGAGCTCTTGTGAACACAGACAATCAAAGAGAAAGCACACAAGAGACATGCGATTTTATCCTGTGGTTCGACCAAGTAGCATTTGCCTACTTCCACGTTGTGGCATCCTAATGGACGAGGGTTTCACTCAACCCCTTTCAAGTGATCCAATGATCAACTTGAATACCACGGTTTTTCCTTTCTTAGTCTTTCTCCCGTTTGCGAGGAATCTCCACAACTTGGAGCCTCTCGCCCTTACAATGATGATCACAAAAGAAGCACAGAAGTAAGGGAGGGGAGAGCAACACACAAGACTCAAATCCACGGCACAATCACGCACACAAGTCACAACTCGAGCTCAAAACACAACGCACGGAGTTCACAACTCAAATGGAGCTCAAGTCACTATCTTAAAGAATCAAATGCGTGAAGTTGGAGTCTTGGAGTCTTAGAATGTTTCTTGTAAGCTTGGGTAGCTCCTCCATGTGCCTAGGGGTCCCTTTTATAGCCCCAAGGCAGCTAGGAGCCGTTGAAGATCAACAAGGAAGGCTATCCTTGCCTTCTGTCGAGTGGCGCACCGGACAGTCCGGTGCGCCACCGAACAGTCATTGTAGATGGTCCGGTGCAAATCTCCTTCCTTTTCTGGCGCAGATGACCATTGCCACTCCGGGGTAGTTGGCACACCGGACACTGTCCGGTGCACACCAGACAGTCCGGTGCCCCCTACCGATCGTTGGCGCGGGCCACGCGTCGCCCGCAGATTGCGCGGCCGACCGTTGCGCTGGCGACCGTTGGCTCACCGGACAGTCCGGTGCACCACCGGACAGTCTGGTGAATTATAGCCGTACGCCGCCGATTTTTCCCGAGAGTGGCCTGTTCACCGGAGGCTGGCATGGCGCACCAGACACTGTCCGGTGCACCACTGAACAGTCCGGTGTGCCAAGCCGAGCTGGACTTCGGCTGCACCCAGCCAAGTCACTTGCAATTCTTTTCTTTTCTTCTTTTCTCTGTTTCTAGCATTTAGACAATATATGTTAGTACTCAAAATAATATACTAAGTCTAGAAACGTACCTTGTTACATGATTTGCACTTCTTGCTTGTTTGGCACATAATCAACTCACTTAATATGTGTTGGACACTTAATCACCAAAACATTATAGAAATGGCCCAAGGGCACATTTCCCTTTCAATCCTTATATTGCTAGATTTGTTGAGTCGATGGCAAAAACAAACACAGAGAAAATTACTAAAGAGATACTGGAAGGCTTATCTGAAGATACTGGTGACAGCGATAGCTATGATGTGGAAAGTGGGGATGAGGATTCTGAGGATCGGCCTTGGCGGCCAAGTCATTCAATCTTCGGAAAATCGACCATCAAACAAGGTCATCTTGAGAACATGAGAGGAAGGTACTTTCGGGATATGTCTATTGTGAGGGCTGACGGAGACAACAACGTCCCTGCCCCTGAGGAGAACGAAGTTGTGATTTACCGAAGCTTCTTCAAGGCTGGGCTTCGGTTCCCTTTGAGTAAGTTTGTAGTTGAAGTGCTAAAGACCTACCAAATCTTCCTTCATCAGATCACCCCCGAAGCCATAATAAGGATGGGGATTTTTGTTTGGGCAGTAAGGAGTCAAGGGCTAGAGACAAGCGCGAAGTGCTTCTGCAGTATGCACAAACTTCTATATGAGACGAAGGCCATGGGTAAAGAACAGTACCACAACAACTTTGGTTGTTATGGATTTATCGCCCGCCCCAACGCAAGCCACCCGATGCCGACATTTCGGAAAAGATGGCCCAAGGCCTGGATGGAAGAGTGGTTTTATGTGAAGAATGATCTAAAGACGAGGGAAGACATAAAAGAAATCATTATGCGCCCCATCTGGTCCCGCTTCGGCCTCCGAAGGCCGAAGGTCGAAATTGATGACGCCGCCGAAGCGTGTCAGAAGGCCTTCAGTACTGTTTGCTCCTTCATTGGCAAAAGAGATTTAATTCAAGAACATATAGCATTCAGAGTATGGCCGCTTGTAGAAAGCTGGGAAATGCCGAAGGAGACCATCACTAACTTTAGCGAAGGTGGTTTGGTCCGGCTAAAGTATACATTCAGGTTTGGGGATAAGTTTGATGAACCAAACGACGACTGGCTGGAGTGTATCGAAGCTACAAGTGATGAACTGCTTGGAGCATATTCCAAAACCGAGGACAATGCCTTGTCCACAGCCTTCGGGGGTCGGAATAAGAAAAGGTTGAACAGAGTATTTGATGCTATTGGTTTCGTATACCTTGACTATTGTTACCCGCTGCGAGGACAAGGGGTAAAAAGAAAGATTGTTGTTCATCACTCGAGAAAGATTGTTGTTCATCATAGCTGAGCCAAAGGGCAAGAAGATGAAGGTTCTGACTCACCGACCGCGTTACATCGAACCGGCCGTGATACCTGAATTTGGCGAAGGGACCTCTTCGGCTGCTAAAACAAAAGAAATTGTTCCTCCTGCGCAGAGGACTGAAGAGCCGGCTATAATGCCGAAGTTACCTTCAGTTGAGCTAGTTGAGACGAAGGCTGATAAGGATAAGGCTGAAGGGTCAAAATTTGAAGAAATAATAAAAATGCCAGAGATTTTGAGCCCTTCAACAGAGGTAACAGTGCCGAAGGCACAAAAGGGTTCTGCCACAACTCCTAAGAGGAGAAGGATGGCAAATGTGCTAGATGTTGTGTTAGAAACAGCAAAAACCTTGAGTCCTGCTCCTTCAAGAAAAATTGCCGAAGCTTCCAAGGCGCAACCCGAAGCTGAAACGAAGCAGGCAGAAGTCGAAGCTACAACAATTCAAGCTGAAACCGAAGCTAGGCCTTCAGTGCCCGCCGAGATGGAGCATGCTGACCCTAAAGAAAAATCAACAGACCAGATTGCAACTGGAAAAACCGAAGCTCCTGGTCCCGAAGCGTTGGACAAAAGTATTGATTACATTATTCGTCATGCTTCAGGAAACGTACTATCCCAAGAAGAGATGTTAGAAGCGCAACACTATGCCCATAAATTGAAATATTCGAAGGGGGCGTTAGTGTTCAATGGCAGTGGTGAAGAAGATTTTTTGTACTGTCTCCCGGATAATAAAGAAATATCCGTTTGCCGGGAGATAGGTAGAAGCATTGGATTCCCGAAGCTCGAAGACGGTCTTTCGATTCTTTCGAAGGACGAACTTGCTGACAGCCTAGCTTACAATAGCATAAAAGTATAAAAACTAATTTTGTATTTAAAAACGAAATATTTTATTTGCTATACTTAATTTTGTCCTCCTCTTGCACGGCTTAATTCTTAGCAATGCGCTTAGGGCTCAGAAAAACATTGAAGATGAAGGATATATGATGGTTCTGAACAACCTTCGTTCAGAGGTAATCAAATTAAGAAACGAAGGTCTTGAAAAAGACAAAATCTTGATTTCATTGGTAAACAAAGTGAAAGAAGATGAAGCTAGTTTCAAGGCTCAGGCCAAAATCCAAAAGAATGAAATTGAAGACCTTCGGAAACAGTTGGCAGAAGCCAAAGAAAAATGCGTACTCGCAGAAGCTAACCGAGAGATTAGCGAATATTGGAAAAACCATTTAGAGAAAACTGTTGAAGAACTTCACACATCCAAGGAAAGATGCTTTGAAAAATCCTTGGGTTGCGTGGAGAAAATAAAAGCTAGCTTCGCCAACGTGGGCGCCTATTCTACCGAAGAAAACTTCATACGAGGCGACCCTGAAGGTGTTATTGAATGGATAAGTGGGGAGGCCGAGAGCTTCGAAGAAATCTTAAGTGATCGCGGGGATGTCTGTGCATTTTCCGGTGCACGGGGGATTTCAGCTATCTTAGAGAATGCGGGATGCGATCACATCAAGACCATGGCCCAGGCCAAAGCTGCCTTCTCCACAGATGTCACGAAGGATCCTTCAGCTGAAGCAACCTTGATGGGCAGAAAATTCTATAATGATGTCTGGGTGAATGGTGGCCGAGAGATGGCTCATGAAATTATGAAGAAAAGTAAAAAGGACATCCATGACGCTCAAGCAGAAGCAAGGCGAGCTGAAGAAGCTGCAGAGCGCGAAAAACGTATAGGTACTATCTTTTGATGTTCAGCTTCGGAATTTGTTTTTGTGGCTTCGGACTGATTAATTTTTCCACTGTAGCTGAATTATCTCCGCCACCGGAACCGTTCGATCCCCTAGTCGATCCAGAAACGAAGGAAGCACTGGAGATCATTAATATGGTTGAATCTATTGTTGACGAAGTCGTCAATAAATTGCTAAATGAAGTTGCGGAGAAGATCCTGAAAGAAGACTAGCACTTTTTGTAAAAACATTTTTAAATGGTCAATGTAGCTTTATTGTAACAAGACTGTAATATTTGATGTGTATATCTTTGAATCTAATATGTAAATTATTTTGTAATTCACTTCTTTGCGATGCATGAAACTTTATATACATACCGTTTTTGAGCCTTCGGCGAAAAAACACCTTCCCTTCTTTTCATGCTTCGTAAAGAAAAGATCCATGCTTCGTGAAAATATCCAAGCTTCGTAAAAACATCCATGCTTCGAAAAAATATCCATGCTTCGTAAACAATGGATCCCTTCTTTTGCAACAGAGCTGATGAAACTGTATTTCTCAGCTTACTTTGTGCCTTAGCACATTTTGATTTTTACAAAGCATTCTCCGAAGATCGACTTCGTATTCAATTCGTGTCATTGGTGCGATATGATGTATGATGTGATGCTATGCGGGATGATGTGATGATATGATGCAAAAAATGATGTTAATGCCGAAGACCCACACCCACACGCCCACACTGAAACACACAATCTCTGTGTCCCCTTAGGAACGATTGGAATCTCTTTGTCGTTTATTTTTCGGCTTCACCGTTTATTTTTCGGTGTAAGTTTTGCATCCCCTTAGGAACGTCTTTTGAACTTCTTCGTCGTCTATTTCGGCGGTATAAGTTCTGCATCCCCTTAGGATCGTCTTTTGAACTTCTTTGTCTTATATTTCGGCGGTATTTGGCTCTGCATTCCTTTTGGAACGACTTTTGAGCAGAAAACTTACACTGCGCTCCCTTAGGAACGACTTTTTTTGTAGCTTCGGCAAAACTTACGCTGCGCCCCCTTAGGAACGACTTTTTGGTAGCTTCGGCAGTTTTTGAGCTTCGTAATTCTGTGAAGAAGATATATTCCATCTCAATAGAAACAAAATCATTACAAGAATTTAAAACTAGATTTACATTGCTTGTTCCTTATTGAAAAACAAAATGACATAGAACGTAAAAGTATTTCAGAGGTAGTATATCACTCAATAAATGTGCTTTGATTCTAGCACAGTACTGTTGACTGTGCAAGCTTCGGATTTCTCCCTGAATTCACGTTGCTGTTGGGAGTGCTGGCGCCCTTCTGGCTGCTGACTTCGGGAATAGGTCGATTGTAGTGGTGGTGGGGGTGGGAGCTGTGGCCAGGAAGCCTGTGAATGGCTAGCCGAAGCAACAGAAGCTGCAGGATGATTGCCCACATATTCTGATATGTAGGGAAAGTGGCACGAAGTAGTGTGCAAGACCTGCTTCGGTTGATTCTGCCGAGCTTCGGCTTCTGTGATCTCCTTTTGCTTCTGAATGGTGATTTGGCACATTCTTGTAGTATGACCCTTGTCCTCACCACAAAATAAGCAATAGATCTTCCTAGGCTGATCCCCATATCTTCCTCCGAAGCCCCTAGCGCCTCTTCCCCTTGGAGCTAGCGGTCTGAAAGAGCTTTGCTATTGCCCCAAAGATTGTGAGGTGTATTGTGACCTCTGAGGTTGGCTTCCTTTGTCGTCGTTCTGACTGGAGCTGTGGATCGACCTAATATGCCTCGGGTGGATTCTTCCTCCGAAGCCCCTGGTCATCTCAGAGAAACTATAAGCTTCCTCCCTTCTTTGGCGGAAGTCGTTGTCAGCCCGGATGTACTCATCCATCTTCTGAAGCAACTTCTCCAGAGTCTGTGTGGGCTTTCTGGTGAAGTATTGAGCCGTAGGTCCTGGCCGAAGACCCTTGATCATGGCCTCCATGACAATTTCATTGGGCACTGTGGGCGCTTGTGTCCTCAGTCGCAAGAACCTTCGAACATACGCCTGAAGGTATTCCTCATGGTCTTGCGTGCACTAAAACAGGGCCTGAGCTGTGACTGGCTTCGTTTGAAAGCCCTGGAAACTGGTAACCAGCATATCCTTGAGCTTCTGCCACGACGTGATTGTCCCTGGTCGAAGAGAAGAATACCATGTCTGGGCTACGTTCCGAACTGCCATGACGAAGGACTTCACCATGACTGCGGTATTGCCCCTGTATGAAGATATAGTTGCTTCGTAGCTCATCAGAAACTGCTTTGGATCTGAGTGCCCATCATACATGGGGAGCTGAGGTGGCTTGTATGATGGAGGCCATGGGGTAGCCTGCAGTTCTGCTGCCAAGGGAGAAGCATCATCAAAAGTAAAGGTATCATGACTAAAATCATCATACCATCCATCTTCGTTAAATAGGCCCTCTTGACGAAGCTCCCTGTGTTGGGGCCTTCGGTCTTGGTCATCTTGAGCACGTTGACGCACTTCCTCAGTAGCTTCATCGATCTTCCTTTGAAGATCGGCCAGTTGAGCCATCTTCTCCTTTTTCCTTTGCACTTGTTGATGGATGATTTTCATGTACCTGATCTCTTGGTCCAACTCCTCCTCCTGGAATGTTGGACTAGTGGCCTTTCTCTTCTGGCTTCGAGCCTCTCGAAGAGAGAGAGTCTCCTGGTTCGTGTCCAGTGGCTGTAGTGCAGCAACCGCTGGCGCTGTTATCTTCTTCGGCGGCATGACGAAGGTCAGTGCTTGCCGAAGGTGGTCGAATGAGTTCACCGGAGGTGGGCGCCAATGTTGAGGACTTGTTCTCAAATGCTATGAATCAAGAGCAAGGCAACACAAAATGTTAAAGGTTAATGTCCTTCGTCCTTCGAAGCATTATTTCCCTTAGGATATAATGATCTTCAGACGAAGGTCATGAAGGGTGTACCTTCAAGAGCGCGGTATATGTCAATGAAGGAAGAAGCATATGAAATATAAAAGATAACATGAATAATCACATGACATTATTAATACATCTTTATTATATTATCATGGATAAACAGAAACAATATTGAATTACATTTATACCTTCAGCTTGACAGAAGATGAAAGTACAAGCGTGATGCACGAGCGAGTACAAGTCAGCGTGAACAGTACGGGGGTACTGTTCATCTATTTATAGGCACAGGGCGCAGCCTGTGTAAATTTACATTCATGCCCTTCATATTTTCTATTGACTTACGGACAACCTAATGGGGACTAGATAGCCTTTTTCTCTTTAAGTCGGTTCCTTTTTCCGCCGTTGTGCCGAAGCTCCCTTGCGCGTAGCTTCGGAGCAGTATCAGTCTTCGTCTCGGTCACGCCTTTCACATCGTATATGGTTTTGACCCAAGTCCGAAGGTACCTGTTCACGTGTTACACTTGGAAAGCATTGTTAAATCATGTTTTTGAGAACCTTCGGAAGACGAAGGCCCCCAACAGTAACATCACCGAAAAATTGTACTCTGTTCAGATTGAAAAAACATCACTGAGAAATCGAGATCTGCTCAAATTGAACCAAAAAACATCACTAGAAATTTGTGGTATGCTAAGATTGAAAAAACATCACTGAAAAATTGTGGTCTGCTCAAATTTACAAAAGACATCACTGAAAACTGGTCCTAAGCTCAGACTTCAAATAATTTCATCACTAAAAATGATCAGAATAAAAGAAGAGAGTTATGGAGGTAGCAGCATAATATAATACATTAACTAGCTGCATAATAATATGCATTAACTAGCTGCATAGTATAAAAAGAAGATAGTTATGAAGGTAGCTGCATAATATAATGCATTAATCTATTAAATTAAACAAGACAAGAGGCTAAAGAGAGGGAGAAGAAAAGAGGAACAATAAGATTGTTGTAAGGGAAGAGGAAAATAGGAACATATGAAGGTAAGAGGGGGAGAAGAAAAGAACAACAACTAGCTACTTAATATAATACATATATTATGCTAGTTGCATAATCCATTAAATTAAACAAGACAAGCATGACAAACATGTTAAGTTCAGTTAAGTCAAGAAATAAACATGCAGATTCTTATTTAGCTTAGTTAAGCACATTACAAATAAGCACATTATTATTATGTATAGTTCAGTACATCACAAATAAGCATGTACTCAACTAAACATAAAATCATGATATCATTTTATAAACCAAAATTTAGGTTGTTCATCAAGCACATCACTGAAAAGTTCAGTTAAGTCAAGAATAAGGACATAACATCATTTTACATCTGTAGGTATAGATTTGGAAATAATATAAATATACTTTAAACATAAATTTAGACATATGAAACAGTGTAGCACATTGTGTTTGTAGAAAAAGCACATGGATAAGTAACCATTCAGGAATTCGTTCAAAAAAGACTAATTGGGAAAAGCATATGGATTACTAACCGTTCAGGAATTCTTTAAAGAAAAGAATGGTTGTGTATCATTACGTGCATATGGTGAATGATTACCAACATATTTTGGTTTGTTATGGTGGATGACGATCAGATGTTCACACTAAACTAATACGAAACACATTGCGGATTTTCCCTATTTTAGAAAGCTGAACTTTCTATCTACTTTATTACACATACGTGGACGGATGAGGTAATATACTATAATATATTGTCGGAAGCACAAAGAAAAATAAACAGACACTAATATTATATCAGAGAAGGTAGTGTACGTTCCTGATAATCCAATACAGCGGCCAAAAAAGTTGAGAATTGAAAAAGAAGACGTTTATTTGGTGGATTCCAGCAGCAACATGAAAAGGAAAACAAAGAAAAAAATGTTAAGGAAGGGAAAAGGTAGAAGCAGAGGGGAAAAGGAGGGCACATATCCGTTTCGCAGCCACTGGATATTACCGATACATCACAACATCAAATGATGGGGAATTGTTGGAACCCTAACTTTAACTGAGCAACAAGAATTAGAATACATGGAAAGGAAGAAATCAAATTTAAATTTCCCTAAGAGAGAGACACTTGTCAGTGGGTGAATCAGTAATCGGAGAACCGATCGAGAGTAGATCTAGAGGGGAACTAACTAGAAGATGTAAAGAGGGACTAACCTGAGAACTTCACGAAGCTGATGAGGAGGACAACACTAGGGAGATGTGAGAGTCGCGCGAGATCGTTTGCGGGCGCGATGTCGTCACCAAGGTTCGAGAGAGAGGATGACGACGAGCACGTGAGCACGACGATAGAGATGAGAGCCACAGCTGCGGCTGCGAGTGAACCCAGAGACGAGAAAGAGGCGAGTGAACCCTAGCATATTTTTACCGGGCGAGCATAGTCCAGGCCGGCAAGCGAAGCGAGTTATCTCCGTTTCGATCGGCCAGGACACAGAGTCAGCTATGGCCCGTCCCAGCCAGTCTCTCAAGTTGAGCCAGACAACCAAATATGATGTGCCTATTTCAAAAGGATCTGGTCGTGAGTTGGGCCAAACAACCAAACACATCATTTATGTTTAATATCTAGCCACTAAAGGATAAATGTTATATGTCTATCAATTGATATCCTATTATTTATCTGCTCATTTTTACTCTAAATTTGACGAGACAGCTCACAAAGACATATAAGTAAAGGATGTAGAGCTCAGCCCACATTTCTATATATTAAACCAGGGAGCAAAGAAGCGTATCTAGGGTATCCATGTAGGCTTTTAAATCTCTTCCGTACGATCGACATCCAACGATGGGACTGAGCCTCCAAAGTCCAGACTGCTATACTTTCGGGGACTCGCGAGCCTTCCAGAGTCCAGAAAGAAACGAATGGATGCAAAAAAACACCATCCACAACCGCTGCCAAACGCTTCGTCTCTCTTATTTCTCTGTATCCGCTAGCCGCTACCAGAGGCTTCCACTCTGCCTTCCGCCGCGTGCTCTTATTTCTCTGTATCCGCTAGCCGCTACCAGAGGCTTCCAGACGGCGAATAAATCAGCCGGCTCGCGACTGCAAAAGCTGAGTAACCACGCCGCCGCCCCCAGTTTGGCCGTGGCCGTCTCCGTGGCCGCGCATCCATCCTGGTTCTGGCTCCCCGCTCCACCGCTGCGACCTTCGAGTCTCGCTGTCTTCGCGACTGTGCGTCTTCGCACTGCACTGTCGCGTCCTTCAAGATCCCGACTCCACCGCTCTAGGCTCCGGCATTAACAACAGCGAGTTGTCGCTGCTCCGCGCCACGTCCGTCAGGTACAAATCTATTTTCCCTAAACATAGCATCGTACAACCGAGTGTCCTGGCTATTAGGGTTCACAAATACATAAATGTCTTTTCCCCATCAGATCTTAGTCTATCTGCTTGCACTTGAGTGTCCTCACTATTAGGGTTTGCAAATACATGTCTTTTATCCAACGGATGTCTGTCTATTTGCTCGCACTTGGTAACTTCCCGTTCTGCAATACTACTGGTGCTTCCTCCGAGGTTTTAGCACCAAACACAAATGACACACAGGATCTAAACTAACCTACACGGGAATCGTAGCACGCGCAAATTAAAGCATTTATAGCAGAGATCGAGTATTTGTATGTTTATTGATTTATTTGCACAGGCTAGACGTCCATTTTTTTTTAATCTATGATACCTTATCATTGCATTCACTGCTTACTGTTTTGTTACTTTCAATTTATAGGAAATCCTTTTCTTTGGTCTGGAAAAAGGAAGGGCTTCATTAAGTTCTACATATCTGGCCAGGGAGAAAACCTGCTTCATCAAGGTACATTTCATTATAGAATCCTTTTCATAAACAGTGTGCTTTACTATCTATTGCTTTGTACATTTACTCTAAACATTTTGTATGCTTGCATTTGGTAACTTCCCAATGCAAGTATTGGTCATCCGTTTAATTACATTTCCCAAATACATATGTCTATCTGCTCTCACTATTAGCTTACTGCTATGTCATTATTAATATAATTTGATACAAAATTATAACTTGGGTGTGTAGTGATACTGATCTTTTCCCCATCCTGCCTACTTCACCATATAATCGACTGTGCATTTACTGCTTACAGTAAATTATAATCTTAGGTTTGGAAGCCTTATCTTTGGTTTGGAAAAAGGAAGGGCTTCATTAACTTCTACATATCTGGCCAGGGAGAAAACCTGCTTCATCAAGGTACATTTCATTATAGATTCCTTTTCATAAATAGTGTGCTTTACTATCTATTGCTTTGTACATTTACTCTAAACATTTTGTATGCTTGCATTTGATAACTTCCCAATGCAAGTATTGGTCATCCGTTTAATTACATTTCCCAAATACATATGTCTATCTGCTCTCACTATTAGCTTACTTTTATGTCATTATTAATATAATTTGATACAAAATTATAACTTGGGTGTGTAGTGGTACTAATCTTTTCCCCATCCTGCCTACTTCACCATATAATCGACTGTGCATTTACTACTTACAGTAAATTATAATCTTAGGTTTGGAAGCACGAGCTTCATAAAATTCTACATATTTGCTCAGGGAAATAAAATCTGTTTCATCAAGAAATATTTGATTATACATTCCATTTCCTAATAGTGTCCTCCGATATAACTTTTTCCCATTAGTGGTACTATTACGTATTTCTTCTTTGCATAACTATCCATTGCTTTGCACATTTACTCTAAACATTATGTGTGCTTACTGCATTATCTCTAAACAATACGTTCGTTTTTTAATCTATAGTACCTTATCACATATATGTCCATGCATTGACTGCTAACTGTTTTGTTAGTTTCAATTTATAGAAAATCCTTATCTTTGGTTTGGAAAAAGGAAGGGCTTCATTAACTTCTACATATCTGGTCAGGGAAAAAACCTGCTTCATCAAGGTACATTTCATTATAGAATCCTTTTCATAAACAGTGTGCTTTACTATCTATTGCTTTGTACATTTACTCTAAACATTCTGTGTGCTTGCTGCATTACCACTGGATAAGACATTCATTTTTTGAATGTATAGTACAGATTTGTCCATGGATTTACGGCTCACAGCTTTGCTAATTTCAATATACAGTAAATCCTTATATTTGGTTTGGGAAAAAAAAGATAGAGAGCTGCATTAGCTTCTACATATCTGGTCAGAGAAAAAAATGCTTGATAAAGTTACATTTCATTATATAATCCTTTTCCATAAACAGTGTGGTTTACTTAAATGAATATTCAGTTATTATGATCCTTTGCTTAATAATTTGTTATGTTTTTACAAATTCACATTAAATCCTAATCATTGGATAGGAAACACGACCTTAGCTAACTTCTAAATATTTGCCCGGAATACATTAGCACAAATTTTTATATGCATTTGCTACTACTGTAAGCTTATTAACAAACTAAATATACAAATAAAAGAGAAAAAAGACATAAACTACATAGGTACAACTAGAAAACTACTCTAAATTTTAAAAAAATTCAGTCAAATTTTTTTTCTGAGATGCAGGCCATGAGCAACGAGAATCACACACCTTCTAACAGGTCCTCTGAAATAATACAACAGTCAGCATCAACTGCTATGTTTACTCCTAAAAATATTTGCAATGTTGTAGTATCCAAGAATGCCACACTTGCACGCCAAAATCGAAAGCGGGCACTTGAACAAAAACGTTTGCTAACCAGAGGTAACTGAGCCAAAAAAAATTTGAAACCAAGTTCATAGTATTTTAACATCATAGTCTTTGATTTAATTAATTGCTGCGCAGGACCTAAACATAGCATTAACACACCCATGACCAGTGTTTATTTCTCTTCGGAATATATAAATGCCCTTAAAGGTATGGGAATAGTATTCTTAAAAACTTTACACTTTTTTATTTTTCTTCCCATAACCAACCACCGACATATATTGTAACAAATGCATCTTACAACTTCATATCGAGATAGGTCCCATCTTGGAACACCAGACTATGAATGCCAACATTGCCATGCTTTATTTTGGCATGCGGAACGCAATTCCAGTAATAGATATGGAATTGTCCAATATTATAATTGTTGCAAGGGTGGAAAGCTATCAATTCCTTCTTACACACCTAGACCTGAGCCATTAGCATCATTGTCTAAGTTCCACGGTGATTCAATATCAAAAAGATTTATGAGAAGCATACGCCAGTACAATTGTTTATTTGCTTTTACATCCATGGGTGCACAAATCGATAATACTATGAATGATGGTCGTGGTCCTCCACTTTTCAAAATATGTGGCCAGGTTCATCACCGAATTGGTTCTCTTTTACCAAGTGATGGCTCATCTCCAAAATATTTACAACTTTACATATATGATACTGCAAATGAAGTGCAAAACAGATTAAAATGTCTCAATTCAAACAATATGACCACTGAAGTTCTTGATCCTTCGATTATAGAGGAACTCATAAAAATGCTAGATGAATGCAATCCATTTGCTAAAACATTTAGAATGGCCAGGGATCGTATGGCTGAATATGGTGACGAAAATTTCATTATTAGAATAATAGGTGCAAAAGAAGGTGACTCGGTTCAATACAATCTACCAACAACTGATGAACTTGCATTGTTAGTTGTTAGGGATTTCTCTTTGGATACATTTAAGCGAGATATCATCATTGAAACACATAGCCGAGAATTAAAACGTATTTCCTCTTTGCACCCGGCATATATGGCATTGCAATATCCCCTTTTATTCCCTTTTGGTGAACGAGGGTTTCAAGTTGGTGTTCTATATAATGGAGTAAATCTGGCTAACAAACCAAAACGTTGCCACATGACTATGCAAGAATATTATTGCTACCAATTTCACTATAGAAGAAATCAGCCAAACCCCTTTTTATGCTATGGATTGCTATCAAGCCAAGCAAAGGTTGATGTGCGCCCAGCTATTGATGAATCTCGCCTTCAATATATTGTTCAAAATCAAACAAAACTTAGAATGGAAAGTATTCAAGGAATATCTGATGCTGTTAGTCGTGGCTGTATAAACGGTGAAGAAATGGGAAAAAGAGTAATTCTTCCAGCTTCACATGTCGGAGGACGACAATATATGCTTCAAAATTATCATGATGGCTTAGCTATTTGTAAATTATATGGACCTCCTAATTTTTTTGTCACTTTCACGTGTAATCCAAATTGGATAGAAATCACTAAAAGCCTTGAGCCTGGACAGGCTCCTACCGATAGATCAGACGTCATTGTACGAGTTTTCAATTTAAAACTCAATGAATTATTACAAGACATTAGATCTGGATCTATATTTGGGCTATTTGTTGCAGGTACCTTTTCACTAACATCTATCATTTAGTTGTCATTTATTTATATTCCTTTTAAATTTTTTGGTTTACACCTATGTTTTTCACAGTTCTTCACACTATTGAGTTCCAAAAGAGAGGTTTACCACATGCTCATATAATATTTTGGGTATCCAATGAAACTTCTCAATCAAGTGTTGAATCAATAGACTCTCTAATCACCGCAGAAATTCCAGACCCAGAAATTGATCCATTAGGATATATCTTGGTTGCAGAACATATGATACATGGTCCTTGCGGGGATTATAATAAAAATGCACCTTGCATGAAAGATGGAAGATGTACCAAAAAATTCCCAAAAAATTTCCAAGAAGAAACTACCATTGATGGAAATGGGTTTGTTCTCTATAGACGAAGAAATACTGGTCGATATGTCACGAAATCAGGCATCAGACTTGATAATAAATATGTTGTACCTTCAAATTTATTGTTGCTAAAAAAATACATGGGACATATAAATGTTGAATGGTGTAACAAGACTATTTTCATCAAGTATCTTTTTAAATATGTCACCAAAGGCCCAGATCGAAGCAAAGTTTTTCTTCAACGTGTTCAAAACGGTGAAGATACACCCTATAATGATGAGACAGAAACAAGAGATGAAGTTAAAGAATATCTTGATAGTAGATATATTTGTGATAAAGATTCATGCTGGCGCGTATTTGGATATGACATACACAGACATTATCCATCTGTTGAAAGAATGCCTGTTCACCTACCCAATGAGAATTACATCACATATAGTGCTGGAGCTAACATGGTCGATGTACTTTCACAAACATACCTTCGAAGAACTATGTTAACTGAATGGTTTGCCACAAATTTGCAAAATTCTGATGCTAGGAACCTCACTTATCCTGATTTCCCAACAAAATGGAGGTGGGATGACAAAAGTAGATCTTGGCTTCCTAGAAAAAGTCGAGAGAAAAGGATAGGACGTTTGTATTATGTCCATCCATTGGCTGGTGATAGGTACTACCTTAGAATGTTGTTATTAATAGTCAAAGGAGCCTTTAGCTATGAATGTCTACGAACTTATAACAACATTGTCTACTCTTCATTTAAAGAAGCATGCAAAGCACGTGGACTTCTTGATGATGACAAAGAATGGTTAAGTGCCTTTGATGAAGCAGCTTCTTGGGCAAGTCCCAACCAGCTGCGACAACTATTTGTCACTTTGCTTCTTTATTGCCAGGTCAGCAATGAGTATGAATTCTTTCAAAAAGTCTGGAGGCTTCTAGCTGATGATATAGAGTATAACTTTCGCAAGGCACTTAATTGTCCTAATTACCAAATGCCAGATAATGAACTAAAGGAACATTTGCTAGATAAATTAACAACTTTATTTAACAAGAGTGGTGGTAATATAGAGGATTTCAATCTACCACAACGATTTAGTGGAGCACAGACTTGGACACCAAATCGTCTAATTGAAGAAGAAATGCCAAATAATATTGATAACCTTTTGGATGAATCTGAATTCCTCATTTCCCAGCTCAATATTCAGCAAAGGAATGTTTTTGATACAATTGTTCAGACTATCTTTTCCAACAAATCTGGTTTCTACTTTGTTTCTGGATACGGAAGCACAGGAAAAACCTTTCTATGGAATGCTATAGTTAGTCATCTAAGAGCAAGAGAGAAAATTGTTTTAACAGTGGCTTCATCTGGGGTTGCCTCGCTTTTGCTTCCAGGAGGATGCACTGCACATTCACGTTTTAAAATTCCATGTGAACTACACGAAACCATCACCTGCAACATTAAACGAGGAACAATGCTAGCCGAGTTAATCAAATCAACTTCATTGATTATTTGGGATGAAGCTTTAATGACTCATAGATTTGCTTTTGAGGCTTTGGACAAAACTTTCCGTGACCTTCTAGCTCCACATTTTGAACAAGCTAAAAAAACACCTTTTGGTGGAAAGGTAGTAGTTCTTGGAGGTGATGCACGACAAATATTGCCTGTTATAGAAGGTGGCACACGCTCCCAAATTATTGATGCAACTGTCTCTAACTCTTATTTATGGGGTTCTGTTACTGTTATAAGTCTGACTCAAAACATGAGGCTCCTCTCAAGTAGCACATCTATTGAAACAAAAAAGGAAATTGCTGAATTCAGTAAATGGTTGCTTGATATTGGTGAAGGAAATGTACCAGCAACAAAAAGAAATGCTGAAACTGAAAGTTCCTGGATACAGTTGCCCAAAGATATTTTATTACTTCCTCAAACTGGTAATATAGAATGTATTGTCGACTCAACATATCCAGATTTGCAGCAAAGATATACAGATATTGAATATCTTAAGGAAAGAGCTATACTAAGCACTACAAATGAAACTGTTGATGCTCTAAATGAATTTATTGTCTCTTCTATTCCTGGAAATACACATGAATATTTCAGTTGTGATAAAATTGGAAAGACCCCATACAGCCATGAATCCTATGACCTATTATATCCCATTGAGTTCTTAAATTCAATTAATGGCAATAACTTTCCACAACATCGATTATGTCTGAAAAAAGGTATTCCTATCATGCTATTACGAAATATGAACCAGAGTGAAGGTCTTTGCAATGGAACAAGATTAATGATAACCTCCCTAGGAAACATGATTGTAGAAGCCGAAATAATGGTTGGTCAACACAAAGGAAAAAATTATTATTCCATGTGTTACTCTCTGCTTAAAGACTCAAAGACTGCCATTCATCCTTGAAAGAAGACAATATCCAATTAAAGTATGCTATGCTATGACGATTAATAAGAGCCAAGGACAAACATTATCCAATGTTGGAATCTATTTGAAAAAACCAATGTTTACACATGGCCAATTATATGTTGCTTTCTCTCGAGCTACATCCAAAAAGGGTTTACATGTGTTGGTGGAAGATGAAAATGGGAAGGCAGTGACTGAAACAAAAAATATTATTTATCAAGAAATATTCCCCCGTTTCAATATTAAAAAACTACATTAACAACTACAGACGTATATATATATACATATATGTATAGATACATGTATATATACTTCTACATATGCATACTACATTACATGCGACTACTATTCACATCTTCGCTTTTACGGTAAATACTTTTCTTACTCTTATAGAACCAATAAGGTCATTTACATAATTAGTTATATTCATTGCAGACAATTTCCTAACACAAAGAATTACTATTACATATTGCATGTTAAAAAAATTACCATCCTTATTTCCCTCTCATGATAAATAACAGATTTTATTATTAGCATTACATTCATATAAAAAAATAATACCCATGATTGTACTTAGGAACATAAGTTATAACTTCATTTACAAAATAGATTACAGATCCAATATACTTATGTTGAAGAAATTTCATACAAACATTACAGCTAATATTATGATTTCACTTTTTCAGCATGACATACAAGGCACTTTCAAATCTATCGCCTCAGGATAAAGATGCGGCATTGCAAGTGCAAGTGAATAGAAAATGGGAGTTTAGGGGAATCAAAGATGATGGCCCAATACTTCACATAGATATGGTGCTCACAGATGCAATGGTAACAACAAATTTTCCTTTAGAGTATATTTACAAAAAAATGCCATCACACATATATGTCTCCCAAATATAATTTGTATCTGCTATATACATGTTTTATAGATATACTTTAAAAATCAAATGCTAATAGAATGTTAAATCATTATTTACAGGGAAATAGCATATATGCTGAGATTCCAAGCGACATAGTAGATGAGCAGAATCCTCTAATTAATGTGAACAAGGTGTACATTATAAGGCGCTTTCGAGTCATCTATGCAAAATCATCTTACAAAGTTGTTGATGCTCCTTTTATGATATGCTTCACAAAATTCACTATAATTGAGCTATGTCGTGAACCACCAACAACATTTCCTCAATATGTTTATCGATTGACACCATACAATGAAATTGACCCATTTGGTCCAAAAGCTAAAACATTCCATGGTATGTTCCTGCAATTGTGCTTTTACACTTCTACTCATTCTTTACATTTTACCATATTTCTAATATTTACAGAGAAATTATAACCATTACAAAGTTTTATTTTCTAAAATTCCACTAGATGTTATTGGTCTCATCAAGGAGGTTACTAAAATCAACCCGATATATTCTGGACCCACTCAATCAACCTCTAAGATTAGAAATGTATTCATCACAGATCTCAGGTTTGTACAAACATTTTTTTCTCAAAAAATCAAGTTCATAGACTGTCTATGTGACACCAAGTTATATAACAATCCAAAATATCTATTACTTGACAGTGATAACATTATGAAGATAACTCTATGGGGAAATCGGGCAGAACAATTTTCCTATAATTCTGTCTATGATCCACAAAGGAAAAATCCAATTGTAGTTCTATTTGTCGGATGTTTACCAAAAGAATATCAAGGTCTCTGTTTTCATTACTTATCAAACCATTTTACTTATTCAATATTACTACCCGCATCCATCACATAACATTACTTACCATGTTTTCTACGTCTATATAGGTGACATAGTTCTCAATGGTGGAGCAGCTTGCCATACTATGACAGGTTTCCTACCTTTATATTCTAGCCTATACATAAATTTAATACTTACCACATTCCTTGCATCAAATATTTTATAGTTACTGCACATTACCATATTAGAAATGTACAATTGAAGTTCAATTAACATTGTTCACAATTAATATTTTTCTTCTGTGTCAAAGGATTTCAACACAAGAAATGGTACTACAATTGCCGCTGCTTACAAAAGACGACATTGTTCCATTTGACGTCCCAAAACGTCAACACAAAAACTATCAAAGAACTACTGGAATTTGATCCCTACACTATACCGGTAACTTATATATTCTACAAGATACAACAATAATGCCATGAATTTAAATTGGTACCTAAATTAAATTTCGTTTATTTTTTCAGAAAGAAGGTTGTGAATGCACTGTGACTATTGTTCGAATTTCTGAAAAAAATAAATGGTGGTATCCAGCATGCACCAAATGTCCAAAGAAACCAGCAATGAACCGTAAGACAATGCAATGTCGCGAATGTGGATCCATTGACTACTGTTTCAGGTACCTACAAAACATTCTTACTACAATTTCAGAAACAAATCTACTCTATCCGAACAATGCTCTTTTTCCCACTATGTTGTGCAATCTTTGATCAAAGAGCAGATTGTAGTTTTCAGACTTTGTGCATATCTAACAATTTGTTTGTGCATATGAACTTAATAATGATTTGAGATATTTATTGTATATGGTTTATTTTCCATTGTTGTATTTTTTAAATCTAAATTTTCGGTTTTGTGTCATCTAGATTTCTTGCTGGTACATGGCAAAACCTTTACGAGATTCTTCTTAAAATTCAACATATTATATATAATTTTACCTACAAAGCTTAAAAATACAATTACATACTCTCTAATTTACTATCATAAAGACAATCACTATCTGACACATATTTGGCCTGCACTAGACTTAATATTCTCTATTACTACCTAGATGCTTCGTCCATGTTACATACAATGCTCATAAATTGCTGAAAGGCACTAATTACCCTTATTACTTTTTTTCTCATATGCTCACAATTATGCAGATATAGATTAAGTTTTATTGCATCTGATGGAACCGCTGAAGCAAATATGTTCTGCTTCGAAAATGTCGCTACAAAAATTGTTGGAAAATCATCAGCTTCACTCTTAGCTTCTGCAGCAGATCCAGAAATAACTCCACCGGATATTGCAGCTATTGTCTCCCTCAAATTTACATTTGTTGTCACTTATGACAATGAATCTTATGGAGGCCATAGCAAGATATTCCTTATCAGATCAATTCTAGCAACATATGGAAGAGACTCTTTACTGCCACAAATACAAGAAAATGTGGACATTACCTATCCAAACACTCCAATGCAACTCACAGCTAAAGAACACAAGTCTCCATCTACAGCAATGTCAAATCTGACAACCAACTCACCACCTCATGTAAAGTATAATGTGCATAAATATATTTTTAGATTAAAAAATCCCTTTCAATTTTCTCTCTATATATTTTTCCATTGTATTACATCTGTTTATAAAAAATCATTACAATTGCTGCATGTAGGCCAAGCGTGTGCTAACGTATCTTAGCTCACAAACCTCTACTTCGGAAAAGGATGACCTTTCAAAACAAAAGGGGCCACAGGTAAGTCTCTAATAAAAGCTCGGATGGTACTATTAAAATGAAACTATCTATAAAAACATTAATACATACATTCATTTTTACTTAACAGATGCCAGAAAACACTTTAGAGGACTCTAATCCTACAAAAGCTACTTTTGAATCTCCACCAAAAAGGTTTGCTCTACCAACTTTAGCTCATACCTTTCAAAACAATCAGACCTATGTACATTACCTAATTACTAGCCAAAAAAGTAGATAATGCTAGACACATGAAAGTAGTCTTTGATTGTTTTTTTACAAACCAGATTTGCTTCTATTATATAACTATAAATCTTATTGTCCCTCCTTACCAAACAACTATTATTCTCTCTATTACAACAATACTTCCAATAAAACTGCTCAAATACAAATCTAATTATAATAACAATATGTACATAGGGAAGCTATAATCTTCCCCTCTCTGTTGATTAATGATTTTAAATGCAAAATTAGATCTTCTCAATATTAATTATTTAATAACAATATGTATTATGTTACTAAAAATATGATAGTGTTGCTTTTCATTTCTTTCTTATTACACTTCCTTTTTATTTATCTAAGTACTGCTGATGGCATTGCAGATCTCTCATCTTCTTACTACCTAACATCAGTACTTTAACATCTCTTCTAGCGATCATACATGAATATTTTAGTATAGCTTTATTTTGATGCAACAGATATTGATATCGACCCTGCTATCCAGTTACCATTTATTCAATGCCATATACTTACCTGAATTTAATTTCCTCCAATAATTCCTACCTAATGTTGTTGTACATTTTTTCTAATATGAATATGAATCTTCATTAGCAACTTTGTGATTAAGTATGTACATGCTTTCATAAGTAAGATACCATTCTTTATATCACTTCTTACATAAACAACAACGGTCTATGAGACAATAAGCTTTGTACATAGCATCACTAAAATTTATTTAAGTATAATAGTCTTAGAAACTAATTGTGCTTACTGTTTACTACTACAAGTTCATGTCGTTACATTCTTCACTACTAATACTACCACTTATATGTTAAGAATCAGCATGTTAATCAAATCAACTTGAAAGTACCAGCTTATGCTACTACACAAGTCTTTTATTGTTTTTTGCAAACCAGATTTCTTTCTATTATATAGCTAAAAATCTTATTGTCTCTCCTTACCAAAAAATTGTTAATTTCCTATTACAATAATACTTCAAACAAAAGTTCTCAAATAAAAAAAATCTAATTATCATGCTTACAATTTGCCAATAAGTACTAAAATACATTTTCTCTTATTTATTAGGAAAGTAATATCCTATTACATGCCATTTAATTTTATAAATATTTGACTTTTGTTCTCTGTTCTATATTATAGACGCAAGGAGCTTGATTCAAGCTGCACTTTCAATGACAGCGATGCTACCAAGACTCCATGATCGCTCCATCAAATAAATAATACATCAGCAACTTCAAACTATCTTTTCCCACTATGTAGTCATGAACAAACTACTTAGATGTAAATAGGTGGCAACCATCATTTGCTACAATGCACTTGTGATCAATCTGCTTAGATATATACTATGCTACTATGTAGTTATAAACAACCTACTTAGATGTAAATATGTGACAGCCATCTTTTGCTACTGATAAATATTATGCCAGTCTTATGTTTCTTTTATTCCTAGCTACATCACACATTTTTTTCTATCTATGCATGTATATATATATCTCAATTATCGATACTCTACCATTAGTACTTCACTTTTACAACCTTAAATCGAATAATTTTTTTATTTCTATCAATCAACAGCATATGCCAGAAAATTATTATAGCAAATTTGTATGTTTATCATCTATTTCAATTAAATTATTTTTATTAAAAACATTTATATAATACTATTTCTATACATATTACATTGCTTACATATGCGCGCGCCACGAGTGACTAGTATATTAATGGGCACGGAGTCCACGGCTGAGCCGAGCCGAACCCGACCGAATAGCCAACAAGCCAAGGCAGGCAGCAGCGACCAGTTTGCACCGCACCCCTTTTCGCCCTTCGTTCCGGTCAGGCGAGTTAGTCGTCGTGCCGCCGGTGCCCTGTATCCATGGCGGCGGCGTTGCGTGCCGTCTTGAGAGGCATCAAGGAGAAGGGGCTCACCAACTTCATCCGCGACGTCCGCGACGAAGGATACTTGTAAGCCCTCCACTCCCGTCAATATCTTCTCCCTGCGCAGATCAGATGTCCCCCATTTCGATTGCGATCTCGATTCAGACCCCTCCTCTCTTACCTTGCTTTATAGATTCCTCACCGCTAGTATTCTTTATTTGTTGCGGATCTTACGAACTACTTTTCCAACTTCTAATTTGTTTCGATTCGGCTATTGCTGCGGTGTGCGCTCTGGCCTCTGGGACAGGGGAAAATACAAGTAGGGATCTTCCACATACCTTTGGATCGCTATTTGGTCCACGATACTGTCTAGGATAGTACTTGCTCTCATAGCACCACAATCACTCATGCTGCATAACACAATCACTTATGCTGCATATGCAAGCGTGGATTCATTTTATCAGGTATACATCAACTAAACTGTCTGTTTGCTCGTGTGCCACATACAATATAGATTCATTGCTTGCCACTGCTTGTTAGATTCATCCATTCCATACCCACTTGTATGCACCTTTCCTGCATTATACTGCATGTCTCGAGTTTTTATATGATGAAATAAGTCCAAGGCTATATGGACTAGGCATGTAGCCCTGTATATAGTAGAACAACTTTTTTTAGACTTGGCATTGGCAAACCTAGCGTCATTGTTCATAGCAGTTCCTTCCTGGTGTGCATACGTGTTCAGTCTGATCCAATTGCTTGACCAGACATTGCAAATTATGTCATATTAATTGTGAAAACAACATAATCTGTTACTCCATGTGCCAATAATTAGTATAATCAATCTTGATGGGCTATACTCACTTCACAACAATAATTACCTACCGATTTCCACTTTCACCTGGAGTCCTTCAAAATGACACAGTATGGCCATGAATATCAATAGTAGCCATGAACGTGTGGCTGTCTTGTACTTATGATCCTTTACTTTTCTGATGGAATGTCACCATGTAAATTGTCTGTCACATTTTTCTATTTCCTGGGATTGTTTGTGTCATGCCTGATATGAGTTCCCCGGTTAGGAGACGTTGCTAAATTCTACAATGCATATGTAAATGTGTTTTTGCCATATTCTAACATCTTGTTATTTACAGCAAATGCCTTCTGGACGGGAACCTTTTGTAAGTGGTCACCTAACTGTTCCTCCATTTTCAAGGAATGGGTGTGATTATGTGTCTCAAACTGTCAGCACAACTATTATTTTCAGGCAAACGAAAATTCACAATATTGGAGCAACACTTGTAGGAGTTGACAAGTTTGGAAACAAATACTATGAGAAACTACATGACACTCAGTACGGTGAGTAAACTCTGTTCTGGTAGTTGATGTCCCATGGTTGTTTTTAGGGGCATTTCCTTGTATACTGTGATTTTGTCTAGTACCGTATTTGCTATCACAAATATCCTAATTCCTTCTATGTCACTCGGATGCAATTTTTTACCCTTCAATGCCATCGCCAGCGGCATAGTAGGTATTAGGACATGCAATTTTCTTACCCTTTATGCCACTGGCAATGACATGGAAGGGGAAGCAATTGTGTCCGAGTGGCATAGAAGGGATTAGGACATTTGCGATTACAAATAAGGTACTGGACAAAATTGCAGTGGCATACAGAGAATTTTCTCTTGATTTTATTGTGAAATTATTACGTGATTCGACTTGAGACCATGAAAGCAGTAGACTGACATTAGTAGCAACTATATTTCACCTTTTTTCTTATCGATCCTATTAGATAAATACCTTAGTTGTTATTACTTTGGGCTTCACTTTACTGATGTGCATGTATTTGTAGGAGCAAAATGTCACTTGCATTGCTGGCCATTGGCCCTTGATAGTACACTAGAACACTAATCGTGGTAAATTTTGCAGGAAGGCATAGGTGGGTAGAATATGCAGAGAAAGGTCGCTACAATGCATCCCAAGTGCCTCCTGAATGGCATGGATGGCTGCACCACATCACAGATAGCACTGGGGATAAGGCAAGTTTCCCTTCATGTTATTTGCTTTAATTCCTGAATAGTGTTCATGCATCAGTCTTCTGACATGCTTGCAACGGTGCTTGATTTCTTTGTCTTGATTGTGTGAAGTGACTTTACAATTGAGCACCAGTATTGATAATTTGGGATATTGTTTAATATAGATGAATAAAATTTGGTTTCTGGAAACACTTCATATTTTTATGTCACCCATATTTTTTGGGCTATTTGCCTGAGGGAATATGGGTGTATATTTCATTTGGTGCAAGGAGCTTCAAGGTGACATCTAATTAGTATCTGAAAGTCAAAATTGGTTAAGCTGATTTGGATTCTTTTTTATTTTTCCTGTGATGCAGCTGCTGAACCAGAAGACTGCTAGGTACCTTGTAGAGCACAAGCAGAACTACTCCGGTGAGGGTGAAGAGCTGATCTACCACTCCAAGGGGCATGCTTTGAATCCGGGACAAAGGGACTGGACGAGGTATCAGCCCTGGGAGCCAAAGAAAGAGCAAGCCTAGCTATTGAGTACATTGTGGGGAAGCTACTGAAATGTTTGCATGGCGTTGGGTCAGGTATCACCGAGCTGAATGGACTCTGAGTTATGTTTGAACTGGGCCCAAATAATGTTGTCCTGAATATCAATATCATCTTTGGACATGAAGTGTTGTTGTTACTGCTGTAAAAACAGCTTTGGGGAAAATCTCATGCATTTGTTACTACCTTCGGTTATATTTGAAAGTATACGAGAGATTATATATCTTTTTATCTGGTTGGGGGAGCTGTCTACCCAGCTGTTGAGTGTTTCGCACCTCACCCTTGAATTTCATGACCATGGATGAAGACACAACGCTGTGCGGCTGTCTTGTCCATCTCTTTACTTGTTCACACCATGGACTATTTCTTCGGTTTCTACCCCCGACAACCATTGAGCTGCATGTGTATAGAAATCTGAATTATCCGTGTACGTCATATTCAATTTTAATATGGATATTAAATAGATCTATTCAAATTTGATTTTAAGTATTTTTCTCTATGCGGTTCTAGATTTGTATTTGACAAAACTGTGAAAAATCTAATACTATTTGTATTTGTTAAGAAAAAAGTATTCGATGAAACCATTTTAAAAATCTAACAATTTTAATTTTAATAATATACTAGAAAAATGGTTTACACCATTTAAAATATTAAAAAATATTTATAGGATAAATAAATAATCATGTTAATCCTATAGTACTTGTGATATACAATGATAAAAATTTAATTAATATTAAAAAGACTAATTGTAAATACATTACTTTATTAGGATTTTTAGAGTCTAAAATATAACTACACCTGATACACAAAAAATATATTTAGGGTCCAAAATTCAAATATATCTGGTATACATTTTTAAAATATAATATTCAACTAAGTTTCATAAACATTCAACTATATCTTTTCATTTTACATAATATACATTGAACTGTAATATTTCACTTTACACACATTCATATAGGGTATTCGTTCATTTTAGAATGAAAATTTTATTTTTCTTTACATATTTACTATTTATTTCAATTTAATTAATTATTGTATACCTATTTATAGAAATGGTAAAATAATATCTAAATATAGTAAAAAATTCTAAAATTTTTCATTGACATATATTTTGATGATAAAAGCATCATAAAAGTTTTAAAACATTTTTTAACTTTTTGTGTCAAATTGTTCACAAATAGAACACATTTCAACTAAGTTCCATAAACATTCAATTTCAACCCTCCACTTTACACTATAGTTTAGTTTCTTCATTATTTTCATTGAACTTTTGGTACACACATTCATATATGGTAATAATTCATTTTAACTAAGTTTCATAGACGTTCATGGCACAACTATTTATGATTTATATCAATTAAATTAATTGATGCATACCTATTTATAGAAAGTGTAAAAGGATATATAAATAAGGTCATACAATTCTAAAATTTAGAATAGATAGGTATCTTTGTGATAAAAGAATGACATAAAAGTTTTAGAATATTTTACGACCTTTTTTGTTAAAGTGTTCATAAATAGAACATGTCTTAACTAAGTTTTTATTGGTCACTTGCTTTTGATGCCACCAGAATATCAAAAACAAGGCAACATGATTAAATCAAACTTCATCTTCATCCTTCAATCTTCCCCTCTCGGAGAAAGGTTGATTAAAGGACGATGATATACGAAATGAAAAATAAAAGTAAAAGACATCAAAGATAAACCACGCATAAGATAAGGATGAACCTCATAATCCAACCTCATGAGACAATATTTTCTTTCCCTTTTATTATTTGACAAGAGATTGTAAATATACCTTCGACTTCTTAAAATTACATAGTGAATGCCCGTGCGTTGCTATGGAGTGAACATCTTTCTCTTGCAGTTGTAGCATCACAAAACAATCCTATCTCTCTTAGCCTCTTGTTGTGACTGTTGTCGCTACAATAGCAATAGCCGACAAAACAAATTGGGCAGCAACAAGAGAGAAAATGACAACTCTCCACAACTATTAAGTATGTATAGGTATGTGCCTGTGCATTACCACGAGAGTTAAAAATTAATATAAACCATAGATATGAAACAACAAACATCACTATGACATGCACAATCCGTTTAGCAAAACATCACGGTAACACTAATTTTATATCCACACTCAAAAGTTGCAACACAACCAAGGTTGGCATTTATGACTAAACTAATTATCCACATTCCAGCATCACACTTACTCTTACCAATGAGAACAAATTGGAATTACCTAAAATCTAAATTATCTATCAAGACTGATACATGTAACCAATCAACATGTTAGGAGGGTGAAAACACGATTCCCTTGGTCAGTGCAACACCCCGAGTACAAACCTGGAACACTCAGGCTTTAGTTTTTGTCCAAAAGGGCCAGTAACAGGTTTTTCAGCAACATGATGACTGATGGAACTCTATGGATATGTTTTTACAATAGGCACCTCTACTATGAATATGGTACTTGAGAAACTCCATTTACCTGTCCAGGATGGCCAGATGTTTCGGATTCGTGTACCTTTCCTCTGCAGCGGAGAATAATCAGGATTAAACTCATCCTATTCTTAGAAAGCAAAGAGAAAAAGGATATACCTCTATGCTGCCATCAATGCGGATGAGAGGAATCTAGTCTAGGAAACAAAACAAATCATCTAATGCTGGCGTACTATGATTACCCATTTACAAATTCCATATTACGATTACTAATTTACAATGGATACTAATTTACAAAGACATGTGCAGTAGTCGTAGTACAAACTTGAACGAAATACATTACACATGTATGGAATTGCCATTCTAATTTTATGTAAATGTATGTTCCAATAAAACAAACCTTGAACCAAGGAACCAGATTTACGAGAAACATTTTTAGAATCATTTTATAATTCATGGATTATTAGGGCGAGGATAGTTTGAAGTTTGGAAGGATATACCTAGTTCTAGCATAATGCATGCCACTGACAAGCCAATGATATACCACAGATACATCCTCCTGCAGTAATATAGTCAGTACAATATCAACACTCGCACGTTACCAGAGTTAGTAAATATAAACATTAACAAGAGTATTGATTGATAGCCCGTCAACCAATATTCATATTTAATGCATAAGGGCAGTTCTCAAAAAAAAGAATGACTGGTTATACACTACCTGAAAGTATAGAAGTAGGTTTGCAGATGGCATTGTTCCTCCAGTGAAGAAGTACCTCGTGATCCAGTCATCATCGTTTTTATCCTGTCAAATTGTGAGGTGATGAAGATTAACATAACTAATAATATTTTAATAAAAAGATTAACTCATTTTAAGTTTAAAGAAGCGAAAACCTAAATACTACCCGTGTGCTAAAACACTGGTGAAGATTAGTAATTATGACTTTCACTGTTTACATCAAAGAACTATCACTTTCAGTATGGATCGGATACTGAGAGCCTAAGTTCTTTGAGGACAGGACAACTTTAAGGCCACATGGAATGCCTTAGCTATTAAAATCAAAAGTATGATGCGTGCATCATCTGACACAGATTAGCTATGACTTTGTGCACCAGCCAAATACAAATACCGATACAAGCTGCAGTTAAATAGGTGGTGGAATGCACCAAATGAACAGTGGAACTGAGGATCGTTAATATGCTACCTCAAAGTGATATGGAAATGCTTTGTGGCAGAAGAGGTGAATTAATAGTAGGCCATCCTCTTTCATCCATCCGGATATCTTCTTAAGAAGCGACTTGTAGTTTTTCATGTGCTACATAAAGGGCCATGACAAACGACCATTTACCTTGATGAATATCCAAAGCACAGCAAGACACCAAACTGAACCATACCTCAAACATCTCTATAGATACACCAAACTGAACCATACCTCAAACATCTCTATTGATACGATCCTGTCAAAAGAGCGTTCCATCTCAAACTTGCTGATGTCGGCTACGATTATCTCAATATTTGACAGCTCATATTCCCTGAAACAGAATTGAAATGGCAATGTGGCATAACAAAGCATTACCACAAGGGAAATCAAAGTTAGACCAAATGGCGGTGGAAGATCTGTCTGCATATCTAGCAAATGTCCATGCAAGTGCAAGATAATTTCTGTCAATAGTATGGTTGAAATAATAGAAATAGGTCTTATATCCTTAAACAGCTGCAAGTTTGCAATAGTATTTGAAGTATTTCTGTCAATAGTATTTGCAAGTTCACAATAGCTGCAAAATGAACAGCAATATAACAACATGCTGAACAAGAAACAGATTGCAGTGACACGAATAGGCTGCAATGGTCACTTAGAAGGGTTACATGGAACATATGTTGGCTCCAAATGCTTCTTCACAAAATGGTAAGACCCTAAATAAATTTTAGTTCAAAAATGAATAGAAATAAAGTCTGATCCTAATCCGATCTAATCCTTAAATCTTATAGTGTAAAATTTAGCTCATTGTCACCCATAAATACAACCGAAGCACTGAAACCATTACACTTACCTACATTGCTCTTCTATAAAAGCCTTCTGTGTAGTAGAGTTGCATATCCCTGTTACACTGCAGTTCCTATATTTCTTTGCAATGTATAGTGAAAGGGATCCCCATCCACATCCAACATCTAGGATGCTTTGGCCATCTTGTAGTTTCGACCTCTCACAATACAGATCCATCATCGCAACCTCAGCATCTTCTAGGGTGCTTGAATCATCAGGGAAATAGCAGGAATTGGAAGATTCAATGTATTTGTGTGGATTAACAAAAGAGAATGTATCTTGTTAAAACCAAGGAGTGGGACTACACACTGCACCATCAGCCACTCATATAAACAGACATGTTCCTAGTATACATCAGCCAAAGAAAATATGTCTTTTGCTAAAACTAAGGAGTGCGCACAAACCTGTATTTGAGATTCCTTCCAAGCACTAACTTGAAAAATGTAGTTGGCAGCTCATAATGTTGGGCTTTAGCTTTGTCTGTTTCAATGGCAATGGGCATGTCTTCAAGAGCTGCATCAGATAAACGCACAACACAGTAATGAGAAATTCGATTCTTAAGACATCCATAGCATCACAAAACCAGCAAACGTTAGATACCGCTCTGGTTGTTAGGTTAGTATTTACTGAAACATTAGACAAAGAAACAGATATATGGCACATCTCACGTATTCGTCGAATATTTCCCACGGAATCCCCCACGAATGGCTTATCTGACCTTGGATCTAGAATGGATGATCATGATTTAATATAAACACCATGTGTATCAAAGATCTATATGCACCTGATAGGTTCCCTTCTGTTAGGAACATTTCAGATGGAGCATGCACCTTTGTGCATAGGGCGATGTAAATATTAAATCACGACTATCTATATCAAATTCAAGTTCATTCCACATCTTCCTCTTCACGCACAGTTCAGGGTGGGAGTGGTAGAGGACTTTTTTGCAAAGATAAATATATAGGCAACAAGAAGGCTATGGAAGGACATTGAATCTAGAATGGATGATTACAATTTAATATGTGCACCATTTACACTAAGAGCCTGTTTGTTTAGGATTATAATTTGTACAAATTATTTAGTTTAAAATAAGTTATATTATATAATCTAAACAGAATATAATCTAAAATAAACAAGCATATACCCCCTAATACGTTTCTTAACTGAAAACGTCTTCTAAAGGTACCCAACCAACAGCTCAAGGCTGCTGAGTTCTCCTGTAAGCCAGCATCAGTACTGCCCTTCAGGTAAGCACAAGCAAATCCAAGTATGGAAAAACTGCATACCATTTATCGCCATAATATTCTACTGTAAGTCTAGAACACCCTGTAATTTATAAAGGAAGCTGCCCAATGGTTACCATGATCAGAAATTCATCCCAAGAGAAAATAGACAAACCATAAGTTTTAGCTTCATCTTTATGGTAATTTCTGACTCCTCCAATGCTTATGCCCGCTGGCAGATGAAACGAAAGAAAAACCATGATTTTCACACTAATGAATTATCTAACCAATCAACATCATGTTAGGGAGGCACTTACTTTTCAGATACTTCGATGTGGCATGGTAAGCTTTCAAGAGCTATTATCATCTAAAGTAATCAACAAACATGATACAGTTAAATATAAATATAAACCATCTAAATTAATAACACTAATGTGAGCTCCCTGTGATTCAAGTTGTTAGTTAAATCAATCTAGGTCCATCTCAAAAGTTTCCGGTCCACGGCCATCCCGTCCTCGTTGCCGAAGAGCACGACATCGCCAAAGAAACACTTCGTTGCAGCACCACCGCCGCCGGACTCTTCGATAACACCAAGGACCCGTGACGCGACCTCTGCCACAGCGGTGTTGGTCGGGGCGCAGGTCACCGTCCTGTGGTTCTCGATAATCAGATAATAGATTAATCCACCTCATCCATTAGAAGCAAGCTCAATGGTATCTCTTCCATTACCAGTGTCCGCTGCATTCATGCCTCTCTGTTCTCACATGATGCTGGAAGATCATCATCGGTTCCTGTAACCAAAGCCAAATTTCTTAGTACATCATTTCAAATGTTGTTACCTGACTTGTTCAAACTGGCGGGCAGGTAAAATTCTGAAAGTTGTTCTGCTTGTACAAAAATGTGTCGTTCCTGATGTTCTAATAAAAAGGTTCATGAATTAACCAACAGAAGAAAACAAATCATGATTTACCTGCTCAATTTCTCTTTTATACATGTTAAGTGCCCTTATTATGTCATTTCTCTACATCTCAAAGAACTGCAGTGTGCAAAATATGTAAGTTACCTCAAGAAAATAAAGATAAATGACTTTTCTCTGATTTTGAAAAGCAAGCTGATAGTACTCACCTTGTCAAAAAGATTGAGTATCATGTCATTGATGGTTGTTTGGATCCTAGCACTCTCTAGAGCAATCTACCATTAATAACACATAAACAGAAGTTCAAGGAATCCTAAGATCACTTGTCCGATGAATAACAAATGAAGTGCAGCCATGAGCCTAGAGCAGTTGTGGATAAGGATGACAGACTACCACAACAAGCTAGGGAGCTCGAGTCATGCATCAGCACAGGTGAGTCGTCCTGCTCCTCTCCCCTTTCTCCCCTCAACAACGTCAAGATGACTGATGGGGAGGACACCAGCCATGCGAGACCCTAAAACGATTGGGACATTATGTTCCTTATTATATTTCTTGCAAATCTCTAATTTTGGCCTTGATTGACCTTCTAAAGCGAAATGATTCCCAAAATGGATCTGGTCAAATAAGCCTCGATAATACTTCCCAAACCATTCCAATGTGTGATTCTTAATTGCATCCTGCTGAGACCTTTTAAAGGAAAGATATAACATGCCTCATATAATTTTTTGCAAAACTATAGAAAGAAGAAAGAGTTTGTTTTAGACCAGCACTTGGTTTCATTTGATGACTTGTATGTTTAAAACAATAAGTGCAACCCCGAATAAAACAAAGACAAATAACATCAACACAACTCTTTCCCAAGATCAGTTGCATATCTGCATATAGTTTTGCAAAAATTGTAAGAACTACCTGGTGAAGAAACATTTAGCTTGAATAGCTCAAGCGAAGATGTGACCAATCAAAAATAAAAAATTACAGGAGTCAATTTTTTAAGGGAGTTAGGACTTCATGTTCACCTTAAAGAACTCGTATACATGGTATTTTGATACTTAGTGATTCCAAGAACAACGATCAACAATAAATTTGTTCAGAGCCGCAAGAAAGCTACCAAGAACTGCAAGCAAGATATACAGTACAAGGTAGTGAGAAAAGGTCAACCAAAACAAATATAAAAATGGTGTTACTTCCATGACCAAATGAAATTTTTCAAGGCTGTTCAGTGCATTCGACTACAAATGCACAACTGAGTAACTGACAATTTCAGACGAACAACTATATGGTGTAATCATTTCGCATACCTTCATCTACATCAACAGCAACCACCATCACAACAACCTGCTCTAGGAACCGTAGCGACTTCCCTCGCTGACATGCACCATTCACATTCATGCTCTTGGCACTTGCGGTGGCCTCCTCGAGTGGCAGCACCTCCAGATCGTGCATCAGTTGCCGCTGCGTGGTGACCACTTGCGTCTTCATCCCCACCACCTCCCCTCCTAGCCTCCACCCTCCCCATCTCCACCACACCCCTCGTGCTCGTCTGGCTCGATGACCACATCCTCCCCCTCACCTGCACGTAAAAACAGATCCACCCGCGTAAAACTCCACCATAAATAGGCGATGAAAATGAATCTTACCTTGGGTGGGAGCGGAGAAGGAATCATATCCTACGACAGCTTCTAGGAGACGAAGGCGGTGAAGGCGGAGATGGCGGCCATCAGCGGCGCACTCGATTGCCTTGCCGGTGTTGCTCTAGCGCGAGCGCCATGGCCACGTCTCGCGGTGGTAAACAGCGGCAGCGCTCCTCCACTCTCCCCCGCCCGCATACGCCAACGGTGGTGGCGCAGGTTCGTCTAGTTCCTCGCCGTCACGACAGCTCTTGTCGCGTCCTACCACCTCCTCGTGCCAACCAATTCGTCGCACTGCCACGCACTATTCCTCTCCCTCGGTTCCAACGCCACTGCGGCGGCCCACCTACGCGCGCTCACCCTCTGCCCCCACGTCGCTGGCACCGAGGCCAACGCGGCCGCTGCCCGCTACGTGCTCCATGCCTCTAGCATCGCACGCGCAACTGCCTCCACGGCGGTCATGGGGATTCCTAGCAAAATCACGGCAGTTAGGTGCCAGGCTGCGGCGCGCGGCATGCGGGGGAGCGGGATTTTGCGGTGGAGGACGGCTGGGCGTGCGGTGCGGGAGGCCGTTGCGCGTGCGGGCAGAGAGCGGGGGTTTCGCGGCGGCTGCGGCGCGTGGGTGTGCAGAGGACGGTGGGGCGTGCGGTGCGGGAGGCCGTTGCGGGTGCGAGCAGGGAGCGGGGGTTTCGCGGCGGCTGCGGCGCGCGGGCGTGCGGTGCGGTAGGCAGTTGCGCGCACGGGCAGGGAGCGGGGGTTTCGCGGCGGCTATGGCACGCGGGTGTGCGGAGGACGGCGGGGCGTGCGGGGCGGGAGGACGTTGCGGGCGCGGGCAGGGAGCGGGGGTTTCACGACGGCTGCGGCATGCGGGCGTGCGGAGAACGGCTGGGCGTGCGGTGCGGGAGGCAGTTGCGCGTGCGGGTAGTGACTGCCCCCTTAATAGTTAGTAGAGATAGGATGAAGATAAGAAAAGTACAACTTTGTAGATAGAGCGATTCAGTTTTCTCTGACCCAAAAAACATGTCCAATACATAACATTGTTCCTCTATTTATAGGTATTAGGTACAACTTCGGTAGAATTACAAGTATGCCCTTAAGCCTATACATTTGTACTAGCGAGCAAGCTAAGGGTAATACTGTCTTTTCTTGTATCCTCGCTGAATAAGTCATGGTGACCTCATCTTGCTTCAGCTAGTTTCTTCACCACGTACATGTGTTAATAATCCAAAGCTCTCACCTTCGTATCTGCAACTATGATTATTGTACATCGTTCCTGAACAAAGGTGTCTTTCTGTATCTATCTTGCTACACTTAAAATAGGCTAAAAATAACTGGTTAGTTAATGTGAGGACCCTCGGCTAAAGAGGGCCTCTAACAGTTTCATAGACATTCAACTACAAATCTCCATTTGCACTATATAAATTAATTTATTTATTATTTTCATTTAAATTTTGGTACACATATTCATATAGGATATTCATTTATTTGGTAATGCCAAATTTATTTTTGGGCACATTTACTATTTTATACCAATTAAATGAATTATTGCGTACCTGTTTATAGAAGTTGTAAAAGAATATGTAAATATGGTCAACAAATTCCAAACTTTTGCATGGAAAAATATCTTGATTATAAAATCATAAAATAAAAATTTAAGAAGATTTTGTATTTTTTGTGTCAAAGTCTTTATAAATGGAACACATTTCAATTAAGTTTCGTAAATGTTCAACTACAACTCTCCACTTTGCAATACATAGATTAATTTATTCATTATTTTCATTTAGTTTTTGGTGCACACATTCTGTCGGCGTTTCGGACCCGGGGGTCTCTCGACCGAGCCGACCAGTGAATTTATCGCTGCGTGCCCCTGCCCAGATGGGTTGGCGCAAGATGGAACACAAGGAGGAATACGGCTTGTATTATCTCGCACCAGGGGTGTGCTCATAGTAGGGGTTACAAGCGTCGCGAGAGAGAGAGGGTGAGCCTATTCGTTAGCTCGTTCCCCCCGCGCGACCCCCCCCCCCCCCCGCAGGAAGGCCCTGGACCTCCCATTTATAGATGCAAGGAGAGGGTCTAGATGTACAATGGGGGTGTAGCTATGCGCTAACGTGTCTGGCAGAGAAGTGCCTGAGCCCTGTGTACATGCCAACGTGGCTGTCGGAGAAGTGCTTGAGCCCTGTGTACGCGATAACGTGGCCGTTGGAGAAATGCTCGAGCCCTATAGAAGCACAGCTATCGATGCTGCTAGGATCCTGCTGACGTCTCCTTGCTTCCGTAGGGGGCTGAGAACCACCGACGTCATGGACGCACGCGGGGAACCATCATTACCTGTTACCGAGGCGAGCCAGATGGGACGCCGGTCTTGTTCCCTTGTAGCCTGAGCTAGCTAGGGTAGGGTAATGATGTATCCCCTGTGGCGCGGTCGGTCCGAGCTGAAGGTCGGGCGAGGCGAAGACTTCTCCTGAGGCCGAGGCCGGAGTCGGGCGAGGACGCGATTCCTCCCGAGGTCGAGGCTGAGGCCGAGCCCTGGGGTCGGGCGAGGCGGAGACCTCCTTCCGAGGCTGAGGCCTAAGGTCGGGCGAGGCGAAGCTTCCTGTTGCACCCGAGGCTGAACTCGGCTGTTGTTAGTCTCACCCTGGTGGGTGGCACAGCAGTCGGATCGGGGCAAGCGGCGCTGTTTTCCTGTCAGGTCGGTCAGTGAAAGGGCGAAGTGACTGCGGTCACTTCGACCTTGCCGACTGAGGCACGCGTGTCAGGATAAGATGTCAGGCGATCCCCGCATTAAATGTGCATGCGATAAGTGAAAGGGAATTAGGCTTACACCTATTTCCTAAATGATTTTGGTGGTTGAATTGCCCAACACAAATAAATTGGACTAACTAGTTTGCTGTAGTGTATAAGTTATACAGGTGCCAAAGGTTCACACTTAGCCAATAAAAAGACCAAGAATGGGTTCAATCAAAGAGAGCAAGGGATAACCGAAGGCAGCCCTGGTCTGGCGCACCGGACTGTCCGGTGTGCCACCGGACAGTGTCTGGTGCACCACCGGACAGTGTCCGGTGCACCAGGGGACTTCACGCCAAACTCTTCACCTTCGGGAAAACTCAGAGGCGCTCCGCTATAATTCACCGGACTGTCCGGTGTACACCGGACTGTCCGGTGTACACCGGACTGTCCGGTGTACATCGGACAGTGTCCGGTGCTCCAAGGAAGAGCGACTCTGAACTCGCCAGCTTCGGGAATCCGCTCCACTATAATTCACCGGACATGTCCGGTGCACACCGGACTGTTCGGTGAGCCAGCGGAGCAACGGGTACTTCGCGCCAACGGTCACCTGCAGAGGCAATTAATGCGCGCCAGAGCACGCAGAAGTCAGGCACGCGCGAAGTGGCACACCGGACACTCTACAGTACATGTCCGGTGTGCCACCGGACATCCAGGCGGGCCAAGCAGTCAGAGCTCCAACGGTCGGAACCCAACGACCAGGTGACGTGGCAGGCGCACCGGACACTGTCCGGTGGCGCACCGGACTGTCCGATGCGCCATGCGACAGCAGCCTCCACCAAATGGCTAGTTTGGTGGTTGGGGTTATAAATACCCCCAACCACCCCACATTCAAGACATCCAAGTTTTCCAACTTCCAACTACTTACAAGAGCTAGGCATTCATTACAAGACACACCTAAGTGATCAAATCCTCTCCCAATTCCACAAAAGCTTTAGTGTTAAGTGAGAGTGATTTGTTGTGTTCTTTTGAGCTCTTGCGCTTGGATTGCTTTCTTCTTTCTTATTCTTTCTTGAGATCAATACTCACTTGTAACCGAGGCAAGAGACACCAATTGTGTGGTGATCCTTGCGGGGAAGTTTTGTTCCCGGTTGATTTGACAAGAGAAAGCTCACTCGGTCCGAGGGACCGTTTGAGAGAGGGAAGGGGTTGAAAAAGACTCGACCTTTGTGGCCTCCTCAACGGGGAGTAGGTTTGTGAGAACCAAACCTCGGTAAAACAAATCCACGTGTCACACTCTTTATTCGCTTGCGATTTGTTTTGCACCCTCTCTCTCGGACTCGATTATATTTCTAACGCTAACCCGACTTATAGTTGTGATTAACTTTGTAAATTTCAGTTTCGCCCTATTCACCCCCCTCTAGGCGACTTTCAATTGGTATCAGAGCCCGGTGCTTCATTAGAGCCTAACCGCTCGAAGTGATGTCGGGAGATCACGCCAAGAGGGAGATGGAGACCGGCGACAAGCCCATCGGCGACAAGCCCACTACAAGTCACGGGAAGGCTTCATCGGAAGAGTCCCGCAATAAAAAGAAAGGGAAGGAAAAGAAATCCTCTTCCCACAAGTCGCATCGGAGTGGCGACAAGAAAAAGAAGATGAGGAAGGTGGTCTACTACGAGACCGATACTTCATCACCTTCTACCTCCGGCTCCGACGTGCCATCCATTACTTCTAAGCGCTATGAGCGCAAGAAGTTTAGTAAGATCCCCTTACACTATCCTCGTACTTCTAGACATACTCCATTACTTTTCGTTCCATTAGGAAAACCGCCAACCTTTGACGGTGAAGATTATGCTAGGTGGAGTAATTTAATGAAATATCACCTAACCTCACTCAACAAAAGTATATGGAATGTTGTTGAGTTTGGAGCACAGGTACCATCCGTAGGGGATGAAGATTATGATGAGGACGAGGTGGCCCAAATCGAGCACTTCAACTCCCAAGCCACAACCATACTCCTCGCCTCTCTAAGTAGGGAGGAGTACAACAAGGTGCAAAGATTAAAGAGCGCCAAGAAAGTTTGGGATGTGCTCAAGACCGCGCACGAGGGTGATGAACTAACCAAGATCACCAAGCGGGAAACGATCGAGGGGGAGCTCGGTCGCTTTCGTCTTCACCAAGGGGAGGAGCCACAAGACATGTACAACCGACTCAAAACCTTGGTGAATCAAGTGCGCAACCTTGGGAGCAAGAAATGGGATGACCACGAGGTGGTTAAGGTTATTCTAAGATCACTTATTTTCCTTAACCCTACTCAAGTACAATTAATCCGTGGTAATCCTAGATATACACTAATGACTCTCGAGGAAGTAATCGGGAATTTTGTGAGCTTTGAGTTTATGATCAAGGGCTCACGGAAGATCAACGAGCTTGACGGTCCATCCACGTCCGAAGCACAACTGGTCGCATTTAAAGCGACGGAGGAGAAGAAGGAGGAGTCTACACCAAGTAGACAACCAATCGACGCCTCAAAGCTCGACAACGAGGAAATGACGCTCGTCATCAAGAGCTTCCGCCAAATCCTCAAACAAAGGAGGGGGAAGGATTACAAACCCCGCTCCAAGAAAGTGTGCTACAAATGTGGTAAGCCTGGCCATTTTATCGCAAAATGTCCATTATCTAGTGATAGTGACAGGGGCGACGACAAGAAGGGGAGAAGAAAGGAAAAGAAGAAATACTACAAGAAGAAGGGTGGCGACGCCCATATATGCCGCGAGTGGGACTCGGACGAGAGCTCCTCCGACTCCTCCTCTGACGAGGACGCCGCCAACATCGCCATCAACAAGGGCCTTCTCTTCCCCAACGTCGGCCATAAGTGCCTCATGGCAAAGGACGGCAAAAAGAAGAAGGTTAAATCCAAATCCTCCACTAGATATGCGTCCTCTAGCGATGATAATGCTAGTGATGAGGAAGATAATTTGCGAACCCTTTTTGCCAACCTAAACATGCAACAAAAAGAAAAATTAAATGAATTGATTAGTGCTATCCATGAGAAGGATGATCTCTTGGACTCCCAAGAGGACTTCCTTATTAAAGAAAACAAGAAGCATGTTAAAGTTAAAAATGCTTACGCTCTAGAAGTAGAAAAATGTGAAAAACTATCTAGTGAGCTAAGCACTTGCCATGAGACAATAGACAACCTTAGAAGTGAAAATGCTAATTTGTTAGCTAAGGTTGATTTAAATGTTTGTGATGCTTCAATTCCCAATCCTAGAAATAATAATGATGATTTGCTTGCTAAGATTGAAGAATTGAACATTTCTCTTGCTAGCCTTAGAGATGAAAATGAAAAATTGCTTGCTAAGGCTAAAGAATTAGATGTTTGCAATGCTTCCATTTCCGACCTTAGAAGTAAAAATGATATATTACATGCTAAGGTTGTAGAATTAAAATCTTGCAAACCCTCTACATCTACCGTTGAACATATTACTATTTGTACTAGATGTAGAGATGTTAACATTGATGCTATTCATGATCACATGGCTTTAATTAAACAACAAAATGATCATATAGCAAAATTAGATGCTAAAATTGCCGAGCATGAACTTGAAAATGAAAAATTTAAATTTGCTCGTAGTATGCTTTATAGTAGGAGACGCCCTGGCATTAAGGATGGCATTGGTTTCCAACAGGGAGGCAATGTCAAACTTAATGCCCCTCCTAAGAATTTGTCCAACTTTGTTAAGGGCAAGGCTCCCATGCCTCAGGATAACGAGGGTTACATTTTGTACCCTGTCGGTTATCCTGAGAGCAAAATTAGGAGAATTCACTCTAGGAAGTCTCACTCTGGCTCTCACCATGCTTTTATGTATAAGGGTGAGACATCTAGCTCTAGGCAACCAACACGTGCTAAGTTGCCTAAGAAGAAAACTCCTAGTGCATCAAATGATCATGACATTTCATTTAAAACTTTTGATGCATCTTATGTGCTAACTAACAAATCCGGCAAAGTAGTTGCCAAATATGTTGGGGGCAAACACAAGGGATCAAAGACTTGTGTTTGGGTACCCAAAGTTCTTGTATCTAATGCCAAAGGACCCAAAACCATTTGGGTACCTAAAGTGAAGAACTAAACTTGTTTTGTAGGTTTATGCATCCGGGGGCTCAAGTTGGGTAATCGACAGCGGGTGCACAAACCACATGACATGGGAGAAGAAAAACCAAGATCCCCAACGAGCTATCACATTCGGGGATAGAAACCAAGGTTTGGTCAAAGGATTGGGTAAAATTGCTATATCTCCTGACCATTCAATTTCCAATGTTTTTCTTGTAGATTCATTAGATTACAATTTGCTTTCCGTTTCTCAATTATGCAAAATGGGCTACAATTGTCTTTTTGCTGATGTAGGTGTCACTGTCTTTAGAAGAAGTGATGATTCAATAGCATTTAAGGGAGTGTTAGAGGGTCAGCTATATTTAGTGAATTTTGATAGAGCTGAACTCGACACTTGCTTAATTGCTAAGACTAACATGGGCTAGCTCTGGCATCGCCGACTAGCACATGTTGGGATGAAAAATCTTCATAAGCTTCTAAAGGGAGAGCACATTTTAGGATTAACAAATGTTCATTTTGAGAAAGACAGGATTTGTAGCGCATGCCAAGCAGGGAAGCAAGTTGGTGCTCATCATCCACACAAGAACATCATAACGACCGACAGGCCACTTGAGCTCCTACACATGGATCTATTGGGCCCGATAGCTTACATAAGCATAGGCGGGAGTAAGTACTGTCTAGTTATTGTGGATGATTATTCTCGCTTCACTTAGGTGTTCTTTTTGCAGGAAAAATCTCATACCCAAGATACTTTAAAGGGATTCTTGAGACGAGCTCAAAACGAGTTCGGCTTAAGGATCAAGAAAATTAGAAGCGATAACGGGACGGAGTTCAAGAACTCTCAAATTGAAGGCTTCCTTGAGGAGGAGGGCGTCAAGCATGAGTTCTCTTCTCCCTACACGCCACAACAAAATGGTGTAGTGGAGAGGAATAATAGAACTCTATTGGACATGGCAAGAACCATGCTTGATGAATACAAGACTTCGGATCGGTTTTGGGCCGAGGCGGTCAACACCGCTTGCTACGCCATCAACCGATTGTATCTACACCGAATCCTCAAGAAGACATCCTATGAACTCCTAACCGGTAAAAAGCCCAACATTTCATATTTTAGAGTCTTTGGCAGCAAATGCTTTATTCTTGTTAAAAGAGGTAGAAAATCTAAATTTGCTCCTAAGACTGTAGAAGGCTTTTTATTAGGATATGATTCAAACACAAGGGCATATAGAGTCTTTAACAAGTCCTCCGGACAAGTTGAAGTTTCTTGTGACGTTGTGTTTGATGAGACTAACGGCTCTCAAGTAGAGAAAGTTGATCTTGATGAGATAGGTGTTGAAGAGGCTCTGTGCATCGCGCTAAGGAAAATGTCCATTGGGGATGTGTGTCCTAAGGAATCCGAAGAGCCTCCAAATGCACAAGATCAACCATCCTCCTCCACGCAAGCATCTCCACCAACTCAAAATGAGGATGAAGCTCAAGTTGATGAAGTAGAAGATCAAGCAAATGAGCCACCTCAAGATGACGGCAATGATCAAGGGGGAGATGCAAATGATTAAGACAAGGAGGATGATGAAGAGCCAAGGCCGCCACACCCAAGAGTCCACCAAGCAATCCAACGAGATCACCCCGTCGACACCATCCTCGGCGACATTCATAAGGGGGTAACCACTAGATCTCGGGTTGCACATTTTTGTGAGCATTACTCTTTTGTTTCCTCTATTTAGCCACACAGGGTAGAGGAAGCACTTCAAGACTCGGATTGGGTGGTGGCGATGCAAGAGGAGCTCAACAACTTCACGAGGAATGAGGTATGGCATTTAGTTCCACGTCCTAATCAAAATGTTGTAGGAACCAAATGGGTCTTCCGCAACAAGCAAGACGAGCATGGTGTGGTGACAAGGAATAAAGCTCGACTTGTGGCCAAGGGATACTCCCAAGTCAAAGGTTTGGATTTTGGTGAAACCTATGCACCCGTAGCTAGGCTTGAGTCAATTCGTATATTATTGGCCTATGCTACTTACCATGGCTTCAAGCTTTACCAAATGGACGTGAAGAGTGCCTTCCTCAATGGACCAATCAAGGAAGAGGTCTATGTTGAGCAACCTCCCGGCTTTGAAGATAGTGAGTACCCTAACCATGTGTATAAACTCTCTAAGGCGCTTTATGGGCTCAAGCAAGCCCCAATAGCATGGTATGAATGCCTTAGAGATTTCCTTATCACTAATGGATTCAAAGTCGGAAAGGCCGATCCTACACTCTTTACCAAAACACTTGAAAATGATTTGTTCGTATGCCAAATTTATGTTGATGATATTATATTTGGGTCTACTAACGAATCTACATGTGAAGAGTTTAGTAGGATCATGACACAAAAATTCGAGATGTCAATGATGGGGGAGTTGAAGTATTTCTTAGGATTTCAAGTGAAGCAACTCCAAGAGGGCACCTTCCTAACCCAAACAAAGTATACTCAAGATATCCTAAGCAAGTTTGGGATGAAGGATGCCAAACCCATCAAGACACCCATGGGAACCAATGGGCATCTCGACCTCGACACGGAAGGTAAGTCCGTGGATCAAAAGGTATACCGGTCGATGATTGGCTCTTTACTCTATTTATGTGCATCTCGACCGGATATTATGCTTTCCGTATGCATGTGTGCAAGATTCCAAGCCGACCCTAAGGAAGCTCACCTTACGGCCGTAAAACGAATCTTGAGATATTTAGTTTATACTCCTAAGTTTGGGATTTGGTATCCCAGGGGGTCCACTTTTGATTTGATTGGTTATTCGGATGCCGATTGGGCGGGGTGTAAAATCAATAGAAAGAGCACATCGGGGACTTGCCAGTTCTTGGGAAGATCCTTGGTGTCTTGGGCTTCAATGAAGCAAAATTCCGTAGCTCTTTCTACCGCCGAGGCCGAGTACATTGCCGCAGGCCATTGTTGCGCACAACTACTTTGGATGAGGCAAACCCTTAGGGACTACAGTTACAAATTAACCAAAGTTCCTCTTCTATGTGATAATGAGAGTGCAATCCGCATGGCGGATAATCCCGTTGAACATAGCCGCACTAAGCACATAGCCATTCGGTACCAGTTTTTAAGGGATCACCAACAAAAGGGAGATATCGAGATTTCATACATTAATACTAAAGATCAATTAGCCGATATCTTTACCAAGCCACTTGATGAACAAACTTTTAACAAACTTAGGCATGAGCTAAATATTCTTGATTCTAGGAACTTCTTTTGTTGATTTGCACACATAGCTCATTCATATACCTTTGATCATGTCTCTTTTATATATGCTATGACTAATGTGTTTTCAAGTGAATTTCAAACCAAGTCATAGGTGTATTGAAAGGGAATTGGAGTCTTCGGCGAAGACAAAGGCTTCCACTCCATAACTCATCCTTCGCTGTCGCTCCGAGCAACTCTCCAACTTTGGTATAATCTTCTCTTATATCTTTTACCAAAGGGGGAGAGAGTAACAAAAAGGGCTCTAATAACTCCGTTTTTGGCGATTTATGCCAAAGGGGGAGAGAGCATGAAATTTCAAATTGGTATCTCTTTGTGTTCAAAAGGGGGAGAAAGTAGTATTTTCAAAATCGATATCTTAAAACCCTCTTGAACACTAAGAGGAGAAATTTATTGAGGGGGAGTTTTGTTTAGTCAAAGGAAAAAGCATTTGAAACAGGGGAAGAAAATTTCAAATTTTGAAAATGCTTCGCACAATCTTATTCATTTACCTTTGACTATTTGCAAAAGGACTTTGAAAAGGATTTACAAAAGAATTTGCAAAAACAAAACATGTGGTGCAAGCATGGTCCAAAATGTCAAAAAATTCAAGAAACAATCCATGCATATCTTATAAGTATTTATATTGGCTCAATTCCAAGCAACCTTTGCACTTACATTATGCAAACTAGTTCAATTATGCACTTCTACATTTGCTTTGGTTTGTGTTGGCATCAATCACCAAAAAGGGGGAGATTGAAAGGGAATTAGGCTTACACCTATTTCCTAAATGATTTTAGTGGTTGAATAGCACAACACAAATAAGTTGGACTAACTAGTTTGCTCTAGTGTATAAGTTATACAGGTGCCAAAGGTTCACACTTAGCCAATAAAAAGACCAAGAATGGGTTCAATCAAAGAGAGCAAGGGATAACCGAAGGCAGCCCTGGTCTAGCGCACCGGACTGTCCGGTATGCCATCGGACAGTGTCCGGTGCACCAGGGGACTTCACGCCAAACTCTTCACCTTCGGGAAAACTCAGAGGCGCTCCGCTATAATTCACCGGACTGTCCGGTGTACACCGGACTGTCCGGTGTACATCGGACAGTGTCCGGTGCTCCAAGGAAGAGCAACTCTGAACTCGCCAGCTTCAAGAATCCGCTCCACTATAATTCACCGGACATGTCCGGTGCACACCAGACTGTCCGGTGAGCCAGCGGAGCAAGGGCTACTTCGCGCCAACGGTCACCTGCAGAGGCAATTAATGCGTGCCAGAGCGCGCAGAAGTCTGGCACGCGCGAAGTGGCACATCGGACACTCTACAGTACATGTCCGGTGTGCCACCGGACATCCAGGCGGGCCCAGCAGTCAGAGCTCCAACGGTCGGAACCCAACGGCTAGGTGACGTGGCTGACACACCGGACACTGTCCGGTGGCGCACTGGACTGTCCGGTGCGCCATGCGACAGCAGCCTCCACCAAATGGCTAGTTTGGTGGTTGGGGTTATAAATACCCCCAACCACCCCACATTCAAGACATCCAAGTTTTCCACCTTCCAACTACTTACAAGAGCTAGGCATTCATTACAAGACACACCTAAGTGATCAAATCCTCTCCCAATTCCACAAAAGCTTTAGTGTTAAGTGAGAGTGATTTGTTGTGTTCTTTTGAGCTCTTGCGCTTGGATTGCTTTCTTCTTTCTCATTCTTTCTTGAGATCAATACTCACTTGTAACCGAGGCAAGAGACACCAATTATGTGGTGGTCCTTGCGGGGAAGTTTTGTTCCCGGTTGATTTTACAAGAGAAAGCTCACTCGGTCCGAGTGACCGTTTGAGAGAGGGAAGGGGTTGAAAAAGACCCGGCCTTTGTGGCCTCCTCAACGGGGAGTAGGTTTGCGAGAACCGAACCTCGGTAAAACAAATCCACGTGTCACACTCTTTATTCGCTTGCGATTTGTTTTGCACCCTCTCTCTCGGACTCGATTATATTTCTAACGCTAACCCGGCTTATAGTTGTGATTAACTTTGTAAATTTCAGTTTTGTCCTATTCACCCTCCCTCTAGGCGACTTTCAATAAGCTCGGTTGGTGAGGCGATTTGGCCAAGGTTGCTTCACAACGAAGCCTGCCCGAGCTGGGCTTCGGGCGAGTCAAGGGTGCGCTCACCGCCTGAGGAGGCCCTCGGGCGAGGCGTGAATTTGTCCGGGACTATTGCTCCCGCCCGAGGCCGGGCTCGGGTGAGGCGAGATTGCGTCCCTTGGTAGACGAGGCCCTGACCTGAACCGCGCCCATCAGTCTTTGCGGTTTGTGCTGAGGGTGGTTACCAGCCATGTTTTAGGAGTGTTGGGGGTACCCCTAATTACGGTACCCGACAGTAGCCCCCGAGCCTCGAAGGGAGTGTTGGTACTCGCTTGGAGGCTTTTCCGCATTTTTTGTGAGGGGACCGGCCTTTCTCGGTCATATTTTTTTCCGGTGGGTGCGCGCGAGCGCACCCGCTGGGTGTAGCCCCCGAGGCCTCGAAGGAGTGGTTTGACTCCTCTGAGGTCTTAATGCTTTTTGTGATGCCTCGACCGGCCTGGTTGTTCCCTCATGCGGCCCGGTCGTAGCCCGGGTGCATGGTCAGGTTCCGAGTTTTTAGGCTGGTTTGTTGACGCTGTCAATAGTTTGGCCGTAGCCGGGTTGCGAGAGCAGCCCCCGAGCCTCTGCACGGAGCAAGAGGACGATCAAGGACTGTCTCGACTTTTATTATACGCCCCTTCGTCGCCTTTCCGCAAGGAGGAAGGGGGGAAAGCGCCATGTTGCCCTCGGAGGGCGCCGAACATGGTGTTTCCAGTGAGTTGCTAACGGGTGATACGAGTGGACGCCCGTGCCCCGTTTGATAAGGGTCGGCTAGTGGCCCAGAGGCGCGCTCCAAAAGTACCTGCAGGTGATTTGCTGGACCCGGACCCATTCGTTAGGGTCCGAGGGCTCGATGCCTCCCTCTGGTGGGATTCCATTATAAAATCGCTCCTGCTGGTCTTGGAAATGTCCTAGGGTACCTCGGGAGCGTAGCCCGAGCCTCGGCCATGTAACGGATGTACCCAGAGTCATCCCTCACTTTGCGTGCTCTGGGGCAGCTGTCGAACCCTTCCGAGGGGCTAGCCTTCGAACCCCTGATCAGTAGTGGGCGCGGAGCCCGAGTGCTCTAGGGCGGCTGTCGAACCCTTCCGAGGGGCCAGCCTTCAAACCCCTGATCAGTAATGGGTTTGGAGCCCGAGTGCTCTGGGGCGGCTATCGAACCCTTCCGAGGGGCCAGCCTTCGAACCCCTGATCAGTAATGGGCTTGGAGCCCGAGTGCTCTGGGGCGGCTGTCAAACCCTTCCGAGGGGCCAGCCTTCGAACCCCTGATAAGTAGGAGGGCTCAGGGCCCGCTTCCTTCGCTGAGAAGGATCCCTTTCGAAATATCCCCTTTCTCGGTCCCTGTAGCAAGAGAGAGAAAGGGGAAGAGGAAAAGGATATGAATTTAAATAGTGTGGCGCACCTTTTTTGACGCGGTCATCATGGCGGAGGTGAAACGACGCCCGCTTCTCCTGCCAAAGGTGTCGCTCGCCCTGCCGAGGAGTTAATGCGATGGGACGGGCAATTCACGAGGCGGCCGTTGCACGTGCTCGAGTCGTTCGAGGAACGGGCGTTTCACCTTCGAGTTTGAATTTCGTGGCGAGTTTGGGCGAAGCTTTGAATAGATCTCGTCTGGGCCTTTATATACCCAGAAGAGGGGCCGGCGGTGGTTCTTTACCCTGCCATTTGCGCTCGCCTTCTGCTTTGGTTTCCACAACCTAAGAGAATAGCCAGGGAAAAGAAGACCGCGCACCTCATCCCTTCCGCCTTCACCACCTTCGTTCGGCGATGGCTGACAAGGTGACCGTCGTTCTGCCGCGCGACCCGTGGACTTCCTCCACCGTCGTCGTGGGGGATCTGGAGGCCCTTGTTGCTGATGGTTTGCTCCGTCCCCTCTCCGGTGGGCCGCAGCCAGAGTGGATGGTTCCGAGCAAGGCTGACCCGACTCCGCCGCCGGGGTACGTGGTCAGCTTTATCCCCTTCCATGAGTGGGGGTTTGGAGTGCCAGCGAGCCGCTTCATGCGGGCGCTTCTGCACTACTACGGGGTGGAGCTGCATAACTTCAACCCAACTCCATCGCGCAAGCGGCCATCTTCGTGGCGGTTTGCGAGGGTTTCTTGGGGATTGACCTCACTGGGATCTGTGGACTCATCTCTTCTCCGTGGAGCTCTTTGCCTCGACGATGGAGGCAAAGAAGGTCCGTATGGCGGTGCGGGCCGGGGGCTGCACCCTCCAGTTGAGGCCAGGGCGCATGCAGTAGTACATCCCCGCCACCCTCATGTCTTCGAACAAGGGGTGGCAGCGCCGGTGGTTTTATCTCTAGAACGACGACGGGAGGCTTACGTCGTTTTCTCAACGAGTGGTGACCGCCGCCGGCACTAACTGGCGCTGGGGGGCCACACGCGAGAAACAGGAGAAGCTCCAGCCTCTTCTGGATGCCTTGCAGAAGTTAAGAGATGATGGACTCACCGCTGCGGGGGTTGTTGCCGCCATCCATCGCCGGAGGGTGCTCCCTTTGGCAGAGTGGCGGTTGCAGCTCTCGGAGATGAAGCCGGGGGTTGATTTGGAGGGCTCGCAGATGTCCTCGGCTTCTCTCTCCGCTGACGACCTCCGCAGGCGGGTAGCGGGTACGGTAGGGAGGCTGGATGCTGGTGCCCTTACCAGCCCGTGATGCATCCCAAGCGTGGGTACGTGTCCCTGGTGAGTGTCTGTTCCTTCTCCTGTTTTGCGCCGAATTACCTTTGATTCTTATCGTTGGGATTTCCGTTCCTCCCCAGGGGTTGAGGGGTTTTAAACTCTCCCTGCCACCGGTCCCGGAGGACGCGGTGGGCCGAGCCGCGCGGAGGATCGCCGCGGAGAATAAAAAGGAGAAGAAGGACGCCGAAAAGGCCCGGGCCCGCGAGCAGATGCGGGCTCGGGAAGCCTTGGAGAAGCGTCGTTGGAGACAGGAGAGGGACGAGCTCCCGAGGGAGCCGTCACCGGAGACGCCTGACGACGCTGACAATGATGATGATGACGATGACAAGGATGTCGACATGGTGGCCCGTCTTGGCCTCAGCCCGGATCTGAGGCTGGGCCAAGGGTCGCCGAGCCAGCCACCAAGTGGGCTGGCACCATCAGTACCTGGGGCCAGGACATCAAGGTCCCGGTCCGAGGAGCGGGGGTAGGCTGAGGGGGTACTTGACCCCTTGGCCGAGGTAGTTGAGGTGACTCTAGGGAGTCAGGCCGATCCGCTTGTCCCCCAAGAGCAAGCGCCCATGCCGGTTGTACAGGAGGTTGATCCTCCGGTCGTCGTGACGACGCCTGGGCAAGCCGCCCCTCTAGCGCCTCGGGCGCCCGAGGTGGAGGCGGCGCCGGAGTCGGCAGCGGGGCAACCCTCGACAGCGCCTATGGGGATCGAGGCCCGAGGGGCCTCCCCGCAGGCACAATTGGCCTTGGTCCACAACGGGTAAGTATCTGAGGATACTCTCGCTTTGGTTTTTTCTTTGCGTGTCTTGATCTTGTCTTCTCTCTTTATTTCAGCAAGCAGAGGCAGGGCTCGACTGGTCTGGCCCCCAGAAAGGCCCTCAAGATGGGGCTGGCCTCTGTAGCTGGTGCCGCGGCGCACCATGCCGGTTGGCTGGCCTCCGCACAAAGCGCTCTAGAGCGGGGGGCCCAGGCGGCGCAACTTGCCATGGGGCAAGCTTCCCAAGCTGACCCCTCTGTCGGGGCAGCCATCGTGCCGGAGGAGACCGCTGACGTGGTCGTGGCCCCAAGCCCGCCTGACCTGTTGCTGGCGCCGGCGTCGACTCCCACCGGGGCCGTCGCTGATTCGCTCGCGGAGCCGCCCGTCGCTTCCGACGTCGGGATGGTTGAGGTGCCACCGCCCGTGGTCGTCCCCGACCTCCCTGTTCTTGGCCACGAGGAGAGGGCGACCGCCGTCGCCGAGGTTGGTGATCGGGGGCCCACCACCTTAGCCGAGTGGAGGCCCAGTATGTCGACGGTGATGGCGTTCAACGCGTCGACTGCAGGGGGACCCGACGTCTTAGTGGAGGGGCGCGCAGAACCGCAGCCCGTCTTGGGGAGCAGCAGCCTTGTCCCCGCGCAGCGCAACCCCAATGAGTGGCGCGGGCAGCCGCTCCGGTTCTGGAGCCACGTCGCCTCGGAGCTCCTCCTTTTCCTCAACGATGAGTGGGAGGAGCAGTCTCGGAATGAGCTCCGCGAGCATGCCGAGGCGGCAATGAGGTCGCTTCTGTCAACCATGGAGGTCCTTTCTAGGGATGTTCCCAGGGTCTTCCAGGTAAGGATGTGGGCGTACACCTTGTGTGACCAGGGCATTCTTTGTAATACCCTGCTTTCCTTCTTCAGGAACTCGCGGATATGAGCACCGCCAAGTCGTTGTTCATCCGCCGTGAGAGCGGCGTCTAGGGTTCGCTGCGGTCCCAGAAGGCCATGCTTGCCGAGGCTAATAAACGCCTCGCCCAACGGAGCACCGAGGTGGCGGACCTTTGGCTGCTCCGTGATGAGCTGAAGTCGGAGGCAGCGGTGGCCCGGGCTGAGGCGGCGTCGACACGGACGGAGCTGCAGCAGCGGCAGCTGGAGCTTGGCCAGGTCATTGGGGAGCGGGACCAATCTCGGAGCCAAGCTGCCGAGGCCGTGGGCCGGGCTGAGGCCCTTAGGGGTCAGCTGGCTGAGGCTACGGAGCGGCTAGCCGAGGCGTCTGCTCGGGCCGGGACCCTTACGAAGGACCTGGCCGTGGCCGTCGGATCTGCCCAGTCCGCCCAAGCCATGGCTTCGCAGCAGCGTGCCCGGGCCGAAGGTATGTTTCGACCGCTTTGTGACTTTGATTTAGCTTCATTCTTCAACTCGTGTCCGAAGAATTTTGTTCAGCTTTCTACAGAGTTCGAGACGGCTCTTAACGAGTCCGTCAAGGCGCTTGCCCAGGCAGCCGAGCAGAAGGAGGCCGACCGCATGGCTATGTCCGAGGCCATCTCGGACTTTTACCGGGCCTTTGATCTCGACGATGTCCCCTCGGGTAGCTCCCCCTAGAGTCACCTGCGGGCCTTGGGCGGCCATGTGCGCAGCAGACTCCGTGGGGCGCTGCACCACGACGTTAGGCAGGCCTTCGCCGTGCTCGCTTCCCACTACGACGTGGATCTGGAGTGGGTCAGCGAGGGGTACTGCCTACCCGACGAAGATGAGGCTGCCTTAGCCGAGGTCCAGAGGCTTGACGTGGCCGTGGTAGGCCCAAGCGCAGTGTTGGCGTCCTCCTTTGAGGTGGAGATCCTTCCGCTCGCGTCGCCGTCTGGGGCCGGGCCAGACCTTGCCGAGGGTGGAGACGACGCCAAGGGTGGCCCTGCCAATGTCTGATCCTGCCAGAACAGTTTGATAGTATGCGTATGTTTTTCGCGGCCGCTGAGGCCTAAACATCTAATTGTCGTGTTATAAAGCTGTGTTTCCTTTCCTCCCATTTCGAGTATCCGGACTTGTTCGTCGGTAGCAGAATCGCTTATCCGAGCGAGAGTTACTTTTCGCGAAAGGTGACGAGTGAGGTATCCGTATCCCGGAGGCATAGGAGTCCCTTGGCTCGGTCGGCCTTGCCGCTTACGTGCACTCTCACTTGTTTGCAGGATTCTGTTATCGATATAGTCGGAAAGCACGAAAGTTGTTTTGGTAGAAAACCTTTCTTGGTAGAAAACTTTTCTGAGGAAAATTTTGACGCAGAGGGGGTTCCCCCCTTCTAGCCCCCGAGGGAGGGTCGGGCTTTGCCGAGGCAAGGCTGATCCTTCCTTGACGGTTAGACTTTATTTGTGTATGTAGAGAAAACGAGGTACATGAACGACTTGAAACAATTTAAGGGTAGAAGCGACGTAGCTGTTGGATGTTCCAAGCGTTGTTGTAGACCTCGCCTTGATCGTTGGCCAGCTTGTATGTCCCGGGCTTCAAAATCTTGGCGATGATGTACGGCCCTTCCCAGGGAGGAGTGAGCTTGTGGCGTCCTCGAGCGTCTTGCCGTAGCTGAAGTACCAAGTCTCCCACCTGGAAGCCTCGGGGCCGAACCATTCAGGAGTGGTAGCGTCGCAGAGACTGCTGATACCGCACCGAGTGTAGTAAGGCCACGTCCCGAGCCTCTTCGAGCTGGTCTAGTGAATCCTCTCGGCTGGTCTGGTTGCTTCGGTCGTCGTACGCCTTTGTCCTCGGGGAACCGTATTCTAAGTCTGTGGGTAGGACGGCCTCGGCCCCATAGACTAGAAAGAACGGCGAGAAACCTGTGGCTCGGCTTGGCGCCGTCCTTAGACTCCTGACCACCGAGGGTAGCTCTTTCATCCACCGCTTGCCAAACTTGTTGAGGTCGTTGTAGATCCTCGATTTAAGTCCCTGCAAAATCGTACCGTTGGCACGCTCCACCTGCCCATTCGTCATGGGGTGAGCTACGGCGGCCCAGTCCACACGGATGTGGTGGTCCTTACAGAAGTCCAGGAACTTCTTCCCAGTGAACTGCGTGCCATTGTCGGTGATGATGGAGTTCGGGACCCCAAAGCGATGTATGATGTTTGTGAAGAACGCCACCGCCTGCTCGGACCTGATGCTGGTTAGGGGTCGGACCTTGATCCACTTGGAGAATTTGTCGATGGTGACTAGCAGGTGCGAGAAGCCCCCGGGTGCCTTCTGCAAGGGACCGATGAGGTCCAGACTCCACACGGCAAACGGCCAGGTGATGGGTATTGTCTGCAGGGCCTGAGCGGGCAGGTGCGTCTGTCTTGCATAGAATTGACACCCTTGGTAGGAGCGTACATACCTAGTGGCGTCGGCCACCGCGGTCGGCCAGTAGAAACCTTGTCGGAAGGCGTTCCCCACGAGGGCTCAAGGTGCTGCATGGTGACCGCAAGCCCCCGAGTGTATCTCTTGCAACAGCTCTTGTCCTTCGGCGACGGATATGCATCGTTGGAGAATGCCTGAGGGGCTGCGGTGGTAGAGCTCCTTTTCATCACCCAGTAAGATGAACGACTTGGCGCGTCACGCCAGTCGCCGAGCTTCGGTCTTGTCGAGGGGTAGCTCTCCTCGGAGGAGATATTCTAGGTACGAGGCCCGCCAGTTCAGGTTTGGCGTGTGAAAGCATCTAGGCCCCTGGTTGGTTTTAGTGATTAATGACAACGTAATGTTATATGTGACTAACTTGTGTTTTGCAGAGACAAATGGTAAGTTAGGTCGCATTACAGGTAGAAGTACTACAACGGTGAAAACAATCCCAGAGATAAGATCTCGAAGCGACGGCTAAAACGACGAAACAAAAGGTGAAGGGCTACGGAGTCCGAGTGTCAAGGAGATGTGGACACTCGTGATTTAGTTAGGTCTTTTATTATCTTTTAACCGTACTATAAAGAGGGGTTGTCGATGAGTAGTTTGACCAAGAGAGTTCTAGTGTAGTGTTGGTGCACAATCACACTCACATTCAGTGCTAGGTGTCACTCTAGAACTCACTCACAAGTTAGAACGAAAACCGATTTGAAAAACAGCTGAAAACAAGAAGTAGGGTTTCTAGCCCTAGGGCACCGGACTGTCCGGTGCACCCTCTGCCAGGTGGGCCCAGGCTGGCCCAGGGAAGAGCCTTCCCCACGCAGAAACCCGAGAGCGCAGGTTTCAGAGTTGAATTATAGTGGCACACCGGACATCGCACCGGACTGTCCGGTGTGCACCGGACAGTGACTGTTCACTGTCCGGTGTGCCATGAGTCCAACGGCTAACTGTCAGAACTAGCCGTTGGAAACGACCGTTGGCGCACCGGTGGCGCACCGGACTGTCCGGTGCGCTAGTGCGCAGTGAAATGCCTGTAATGGCTAGTTGGTGGGTGAGGGTTATTTATACCCCCTCCACCCACCATATTCAATGTCTTGCACCCCACATTTATTCCAACACATTGCTAGAGCATTGCAAGCACCAAAAGCCTAGTGAGGAGATTAGAGAATCTTAATCCACGTTTGTTCCTCATTAGCGCTAGCGAGAGCCACCTAGAGCACACACCACTTGCATTAGGCTTCTCTTGGTCAAGCGAAAGTCTACGGCTTGTTACTCTTGGTGATCGGCATCACCTAGACGGCTTGGTGGCGTTGGGAGCTCGGTGATCACCGTGAAGATCTTGTTGGTGACCCGACTCAAGTTTGTAAGCGGTCTCGAGGGATCCACCGCGCCGGAGTGGCAAAGGATCATCTCGTAGTGAGCACTTGGTTCTTGCGAGGACCAAGGGGGAGCGATACCCTTGCGCGGGTGCTCCAACGAGGACTAGTGGAGAGTGCCAACTCTTCAATACCTCGGGAAAAATTGGAGGAGTCTTCTAAACCTTGCTTTACATTCCGCACTTAATTTAAGCACTTTACATTATGTATTTGTTTAGCAAGTATTTGAAGTATTGTCTTAGCATTATTGTATTTCTAGTATTATTATCTTAGTGCTAGTTGTTGGGGTGAAGTTGGACTCTTGCTTAGCTCTTGCTTAGCTTTTAATTAGTGTTGATTTTTAGAAAAGCCCAATTCACCCCCCCCTCTTGGGCATCGTGATCCTTTCAATTGGTATCAGAGCTTTGTTGCTCGTAGATTAGCTTACCGCTAGAGTTACGATGTCCGGTGGGGATGGACCTCCTCCCGTTTTTGATGGTGACGATTTTCCATATTGGAAAATTCGTATGGAAGCATATTTAGAGGCTATAGACATTGGTGTCTATAAAGCCGCCACACAAGGATTCCCCAAACCTAGAGATCCCACAAATCTTGTAGGTGATGAGTTCAATTATGAGAAATGGAATGCTAAGGCCAAAAACACCCTTTTTAGAGGCCTTTGCAAAGATGTGTTCAATAGAGTAAGAAATCATAAAAATGCTCATGATTTGTGGATGGACATTTGTGCTTTACATGAAGGAACTAGAAGTGAGCGTGAGGAGAGATATCACATAGCCATGAGAAAGTTAAATTCTTTTGAAATGCTTGCTAATGAAAATGCCAATGCCATGTACTCACGTCTCAATATTCTTGTAGAGGAAGTTAATGGATTGGGGCTTACTCAAATCTCACAACCGGATGTTGTGAGGAAGATTCTCAGTGTCCTCCCAATAGACAAATATGGACACATTGTCAATATGCTACATCAAATGGATCTTTCAGTTACCACACCTACATAGATTTTGGGAAAGATCAATGCTCATGAGATGTACATGCACATCAATGACAAAGAAGAGTCATCTTCCAAAAGAAAGGATTTGGCTCTCAAAGCAAATCAAGAAAGAAAAGGAAAAGCAAAAATACAAGTTGAGGAAGATTCCTCAAGTGATGATGACCTTGATGCTAATATTGCCTTGATGGTAAGGAAGACCACCAAGATGTTGAAGAAACTTAACAAAGAAGGCATCAAATTTGATTCAAGAAAGAAGAAATTCTTTTCCAACAAAAGTAAGCCCATTTCTGAGATGGATTGCTACAACTGCGGTGAGCTCGGTCATCTTGCTCATCAATGTAACAAGCCCAAGAAGAACAAGTTCAAGGGCAAGAAAGAAGATGACAGCGATGATGAAAAGAAGGAAAAGAAATTCTTCAAGAGGAAGGATGGGAAGCAAAAGAGGTTCCACAAGAAGAAGAATGGAAAGGCATATATTGTTGGTGACTGGCTCACCGACATTGATTCATCAAGTGGATCTTCTTCAAGTGAAGAAGAGAATGATGAAAAAGTTGCCGCCATCGCCGGGGACTTCTCTTCACCACCACCATCGCCATCATCGACTTCTCACCTATGCCTCATGGCTAGAGGTGAACGGAAGGTACAAAATGATATTGATATTACTGATGATAGTGATAGTGATAGTGATGAGGAATTTGCTTCACCTTCATATGATGAACTAGCTGACTTGCTTAAAGAATATACTCAAATTATTAGAAAGTCAAAAGCTAAATGTGATAGGTTGAAGAATGAAAATGAATCTTTAAATGCCAAATATGACATAGTTATGAAAGCTAGTGATGAAATAAAATAAGAAAATAAAACTATGTCATCAACTGTAAATGAGCTCACAAACTCCCTAAAAGATGCTAAGAACAAATATGACAAGCTAAATGAAGCTAATAGGGAGTTGCAAAATAGACTAGTAAAAATCAAGGAAGACTATACTCAAATTAAATTTGATCATGACAATCTTCTTGTTGAAAATGAACTTTTATCTTGCAAAACACATGAGGCTATTAACCCTGTTGTTAAGATTGATGTAGCAACCTCATGTGATGATTTGAGTCAAGGAGAGCAAACTAGTCTACATGCTGAATTGACTGAAAAAGTTGAAGTCCTGACTTTAGACAACCAAAAATTGAAGAAATAATTGACTGATGCAACTACTAGAGGAAAGGTTGCTATTGAGAACAATGATATCAACAATGAGTTGGCAGTGAATAATGAAAGGCTTAAAATGAGGTCAAGAAACTAAAGAGTGAAAATGAACATCTTGCAACAAGTGTGCAAAAGTTCAACAAGGGTCAATACCTCCAAAATGAGCTGCTTATGAACACTGTCATGAAAAACAACAAGAGTGGTATTGGATACAATGCTTTTGTGCAAAAGAAAGCTACCACTCAATACAAGCCAAAGCAGACTCACAAGCCTATCAAATGCTTTGAGTGTGGAAATGAAGGTCATTTTGCCCACAACTGCAAAGCCAAACCACCAACTCCCTTGCCTAAGCACTCAAGACCATTTGCTTTCAATGCTCATTATGTTCTAAGAAAGGTTGCAAATGGAAAGGTCAAAGTTACATTCCTAGGTCCACCAAACAAGAGTAGACCTAGACAAATCTGGGTTGCAAAGTCCTTGATTGAGAGAGTCACTGGTCCTATGCAATATAGGGCCCTCAAAACTCAAGCTTGAATTGTCTGTGGATGTAGGTGAACTACAAGACCGGTGGGAGCCATTGGGTTATTGACAGTGGATGCACATAATATATGACAGGCAACCCACGGATGTTCACCTCACTTGATGAGAATGTTGATGGACAAGATAAAATCACATTTGGAGACAATTCAAAAGGAAAAGTGCAAGGACTTGGCAAGGTGGCAATTTCAAATGATTTATCAATATCAAATGTTCTCTTGGTTGCACCTTTGAGCTTCAATTTATTATCAGTGGGTCAACTATGTGATCTTGGACTTCAATGCTTATTCACTCCAACAGAGGTTATTGTAACAAGGATGGATGATGAATCAATGGTGTTCAAGGGATTTAGATACAACAACCTCTACTTAGTGGATTTCACTTCAGAAGATGCAGACTTAAGAACTTGCCTCTTCACCAAAGCCTCACTTGGATGGCTTTGGCATAGGAGGCTTGCACATGTTGGGATGAGCACACTCAAGAAGGTATTAAAGAAAGACATGGTTAGAGGATTAAAGGATGTGGTGTTTGAAAAAGACAAGCCATGTAGTGCATGTCAAGCTGGAAAGCAAGTTGCTAATACACATCCTACTAAAGCTTTCATGTCAACATCAAGGCCACTGGAACTACTTCATATGGATTTATTTGGACCTATAAATTATGTAAGTGCCGGTGGCAACCTCTACTGTCTAGTGATTGTTGATGACTTCTCAAGATACACTTGGGTGTTCTTTCTCCATGACAAATCTGAAGTTGCATCTATATTCAAGAAGTTTGCCAAGAAAGCACAAAATGAATTTGATTGCAAGATCAAGAAGATTAGAAGTGATAATGGCAAAGAATTTGACAACACCAACATTCATGAGTACTATGATGAAATTGGGATCAAGCATGAAGTATCTGCCACATACACCTCAACAAAATGGAGTTGTTGAAAGAAAAAATAGGACCTTGATCACTCTTGCAAGAACAATGATTGATGAGTATAACACACTGGAGAGGTTTTGGGCCGAAGCTATCAACACTGCATGTTATGCATCAAACAGGCTATTTCCTCACCGACTACTTGCGAAGACTCCCTATGAACTGCTAAATGGGAAAAAGCCAGACGTCTCCTTCTTCCGGGTGTTTGGGTGCAAATGCTACATCTACAAGAAACGCCATCACCTAGGGAAGTTTCAAAGACGTTGTGATATTGGTTTTCTTTTGGGTTATTCATTAAAGTCCAAAGCATATCGAGTATTCAACCATGCCACTGGCATGGTAGAAGAAACATATGATGTGGAATTTGATGAGACTAATGGCTCCCAAGGAGCACTTGAAAATCTTGATGATGTAGGTGATGAGCCACTTAGGGAAGCAATGAAGAACATGCCAATTGGAGCTATCAAACCAAAAGAAGATGAAGAAGAGGTGCAAAACATTGACAGGCCTTCTTCATCAAATGTACCACAAGATGATGAAAAAGATGAGAGGCATGCAAATGAAGATACATTTGTCTCTCATGAACAAGCAAGGGTACAAGCCGAAGATGTTGATGCTCCAGGATCTTCTTCCCAAGTGGTTAACAGGAGAAACTCATCACTACTTCAAGCTCATCCTCAAAACCAAATCATCGGGAGTCCTTCACAAGGGGTTATTACTCGATCACATAGACATGCTTCTTTTATTGAACATCACTCCTTTGTTTCTTGTGTTGAGCCTACTTGTATAGATGAGGCGCTACAGGATCCGGACTGGGTGAATGCCATGCATGAAGAACTTAACAACTTCACCCGTAACGAAGTTTGGACCCTGGAGAAGCCCCCACAAGATGCAAGAATCATTGGAACAAAGTGGGTGTTCAGAAATAAACAAGATGATCAAGGTGTGATTGTAAGGAACAAGGCAAGACTTGTTGCAAAGGGTTTCTCTCAAGTTGAAGGCTTAGATTTTGGAGAGACCTTTGCACCGGTTGCTCGACTGGAAGCCATCCGTATCCTACTTGCATATGCATCATGCTATGATATAAAACTTTATCAAATGGATGTAAAAAGTGCATTCTTAAATGGCTTCATAAATGAACTTGTATATGTTGAGCAACCACCTGGATTTGAAGACCCTAGATATCCTAATCATGCTTACAGGTTGTCCAAGGCGCTATATGGGCTAAAGCAAGCTCCAAGGGCTTGGTATGAGCACCTTCGCGACTTCCTCATCGAAAAGGGCTTCAAGATCGGGACCGTCGACACAACTCTATTCACAAAGAAACACAACGGTGATATTTTCATTTGTCAAGTATATGTTCATGATATAATCTTTGGCTCGACAAATTACTATCATTGCAAGGAATTTGGTGAGTTGATGTCGAAGGAGTTCGAGATGTCAATGATTGGTGAGCTAACGTACTTCCTCGGCTTTCAAGTCAAGCAAATGAAAGATGGTAACTTTCTCTCACAAGAGAAGTATACCAAAGACTTGTTGAAAAGGTTCAACATGGAGAAGTGCAAACCAATGAAGACCCCCATGCCAACAAATGGACATCTCGACTTAGATGAGGGAGGTAACCCGGTTAATCAAACTCTCTACCGTTCTATGATTGGTAGTTTATTGTACCTTACCACATCTAGGCCCGATATTATGTTTAGTGTCTGCATGTGTGCTAGATTTCAATCTAATCCTAAGAAAGCTCATCTTCGCGCTGTTAAGAGAATTCTTAGGTATCTCAGGCACACCATAAGCGTTGGTCTGTGGTATCCCAAAGGAGATACTTTTGATTTAATTAGCTATTCCGATTCGGATTATGCCGGTTGCAAAATTGATAGGAAAAGTACTTCTGGGGATGCCATCTGCTTGGTAGATCACTAGTTTCATGGACATCCAAAAAGCAAAATAGTGTTGCCTTGTCAACTGCCGAAGCGGAATACATTGCCGCAGGTGCTTGTTGCACACAAATTTTATATATGAAACAAACTCTTCTAGACTATGGCGTAGTTCTAGAAAAGGTACTTTTGTTGTGTGATAATGAGAGTGCTGTTAAAATTGCTAATAACCCTGTACAACACTCTCGCACCAAGCACATTGATATCCGTCATCATTTCCTTAGAGATCATGTTGCTAAAGGAGATATCATTTTAGAAGGAGTGAGGTCGGAAGATCAATTAGCGGATATTTTCACTAAGCCACTTGATAAAACCCGCTTTTGCATGTTGAGGAATGAACTAAATATTCTTGATCTCAGAAATTTTATGTAAAATGTCAAATGGTGTTGTCAAGCTTGCATTGCATGTTTAAATTTCTTGTATTGCATCTAGGGCTTGTCTAACCTAGTTGAGATAACCGCCAACAAAGCGAGTGAAAAAGCTTAACTCGGATCAAACTTGACAAGTCTTAGTTTTAAGCTTTTAGCACTTAAATTCTTACTTTTTATGCAATTGTTGGTTCTTGAAATATGCATGAGGCACTGCACTTAGGGGGAGTATTCAAAACTCAAATCACTCATGAAAACCCCTAGTGCAAGGCCAAAATGCAAATTTCACCATTTGCCTATTTTCTCTGAAAATTATCTAGCCTATGGCAAAATATTTTGAAAATTATGAGAAAAGTATATGAGGGTGCCAATACCTGTCCCAACAAGTGTTATTTTGTGTGTTTATAAGTTGGGATTTGGTTTGGTTGGGAACTAGATAGAAAAATTCAAAAAATCCAAATTTTCCCTCTGTCTGGGCTCACCGGACAGTCCGGTGTGCACAGGACACTGCACTATGCAATGTCCGGTGCACCGGCAGCCGCGCGCTAAAATTCCTTTCTCCTATGCGTTGTCCGGTGGTTCACTGGACAGCTACTCTGCGCTGTCCGGTGTGCACCGGACAGGCACTGTAGACTGTCCGGTGCGCCCATATCCGGTTTTTAAAAAAAAACTTTCTCTGCCCGAGCCCGAGGCCAGGCTCATTTTCTTCCCCCAGCCTCTGCTCTCTGTCTCAGGCAATCTCCTCCTCTCGCCGGCGACCTCCCCTCACCGGCGTCCACTGTTCTCCGGCGACCTCGACCCAGTGCTTCTCTCCTGCCCTCGCTCGGTGAGCAGCCTCTTCTCCCTCTGTCCTCTCTCTTTCTCTATTTCTCTAGGCAGTGCACCCCTGGTTTTCCACCCTTTGTGCCCAAATCTCATTTTCTTCGCCTAAATTCAAATCAAACACACACTTCACTCATATTCGCCTATATAAACCTATTTGTGAAGTATCGGCTCAATTCCATGTCATTTCGTGCCTCAATTCGAATTCCAAACCTCCTATGGCACTTTTTATCGTTCAAACACCGTTTTCACGTCGTTTGACCTCTCGATCGTCTCATCTCTTGTTTTCTGTGCCATATTTCTCTGTGTATGTATTTATTCACATTTCATATACTTATGACTATGTGACTAATACGTGCTCACCTCTTCTGTCATTTCAGTGACCTTGATTGCCCGTGTGCCGTCTCCTGTCCTGCCTGGATCGCCACCTCTCGTGTGAGCTTTCCAGGTAGTCATCTCATCCTTTGATATTCTATCGGATATTATCGATCTGTGCTTAGTCTCTCTCTCTCATTTGCAGTCATGAGGTCAGGATGCCGCGCACGAAGAATGTGTTGGCGCCAGGGGGAGGCGATGATGAGGATCCTCGTTGCCCCTTCAGGCAGGTCAAGGGCAAGACAGTACACTTGGAGCAGCAGGAAGGCCGAAAGAAGCGGCATATGGACAGAGCAGCCCGTGCAGCGGCAGCAGCAGTAGCAGCCGCGGCGCAGGCCGAGCTTGGAGATCAGCCACAGACTCCGTCAGATCAGATTGCGTACCGTGTTCGTCGTCTCACCTCCCGGCCTCGCTCCTCCACTCACACCACTGCTTCCACTCCACCACCCACTCTTCCTGCTCCCGTCACCCCTGTTGCGCCATCCACCACCACAGCCATACCCGCTACCTCCACTACACCAGCTTCCACTGCTCCTCCTCCCGCTCCCGCTTCAGCTCCTCCTATCCCTCCACCTCGATTCCGGGAGCGCGATGAGACTGAGGTACGATGCAATACCCACTTTGTAAGAAAAGTCTAAGAAGAGAAATTATACTACTTTGCATCTATATGTGTTATCTATGTTTACCATTTCATGTGAACACCATATTTAAATACAAATAATTAATAAAAATATATAACACTAAATTATGCATCATGTTGGGATTTCATTTTTCGTGTGCTTTTTGTGACAATAAATATATTAAAGTCCATAGTGGAATTTAAAATCTAAAAGGAAATATAGAATTTAGAAAGGAAAAGGAAAGAGAGGTATCATATAATATAAAATAAATCTATAAAAGAATAATTTTGGCACAACTTGGGTATGATCAAATAGAATATTCAGTCCAAGTGCTGATGTACCACAAGTTTGAATTTAAATTGAAGATTTGGATTCAAAAGAATTAAGAATAAAAGAGAGCAGAAAATAAAATCATAAATAAAAAAAAGGGAAAACCCTTATCTGGGATGATTTCCCTTACTCGGCCCACCAGAATATCCTTTTGCACAGCCCGCCGTGTCCCTTGCGCCGACAGCCGGGCCCCTCCCGTCAGAGTGTTCTCCCGTGCGCGCAATAGTTCTGGCGTGCGGGGGGCCACAAGCCAGCCACCCAGCAGCGAACTCCCACCGTGCCCGCTTGACCGGCTTGGCCATTGGTGTCCCACTGCCATGTGGAACCCACTTGTCGGGATGTTCTTCAACGTCGCCGCGGAACGCACTCCGGGGATCTTGGGCGGTTGAAGTCAACCCGCGCCTACCGGCTTCCCCCTCCAATCCGCGCTCCCTCCGATTTAATGCACGGACCCCCTTCTCCTTCCCTTGCTCCCTTGACTTTCCTATCCAGTGCCGCCACGGAGTGAGATTGAGAGATGCCGCCCCCATCGATCCTCACCTTCACATCTGTTCTAGTACCCGCGCGGGGTTCGGATGCTGTGTATACCTCTACGAAAGGTGATGGGGCTCCCAATTTGGTGGATGAAACCACGGTTTGGCGGGGATTGCTCGCCGGACTCGGGGTCCGCCGCTGGGCCGCTTCGCTCTGTGGACGTACTTCACCGCCTATGTCAAGCCCTCGGTGATCGACCTGGGAGGAAGCCCAGCGCACATGGATGCTCGTCGCGGCCTCGTCTGGGCGGAATTGAGCTCTTGATCACCGGGATTCCTCATCGGCGCCTGTGTATCGCCATCGTTCGCAGCACACCGTGGGTGGAGGTCTCCACGACATGACCAACGGTGAGAACGCCTCCGTATGACTCGCCTTCATCTCTGCTCCGTTTACCGTCACTTGGGCTTGGTGATTCGCGCTCGGAATGACGGGCGGTTGTGCGCCGGTGATGGCGCCGCCGTGGTGGTACAGCAGCCGTCGTCGTCCGGCAGTAGATTTGGGGAAAAAACCACGGCCGTTGGATGTCCTCTGAACGGCCTTGATCTGTGCGGGCGTATCCTTTCGCGTGTGGTAAATCTGGGTCGTCGATCTTGCATCGGACGGGCTCAGGGCTTAGCTGGGTGTGGCACGTTTCTGGGCGTTGATTCAGGATCCAGGGACCCTGGGTGTGTGCGGGCTTGTCTGTGCACCGGGATCTAATCGTGGCCGCAGATAGTCGATCGGGCGGCCACGGTGTGCGGATACCTCTTCGGCCCGATTTTTATGCAGAAAAGCCCCTCCGTTTTTAGTGAATCAACCCGCCGTCCATGCAGCTGTAGGATGAGTCTTGGGAAAATTTATGCCGAGCCCCTGCACTTTCTAATAATAATGGCCTAGTCCAGGAATTAAATAAAACCGAAAAAATAGATTTAGAAATTGATTTTGAGTATAAAAATAATTGTAAAACTTGGGTAATTCATAGAAAATTCATATTAAGCCCAAATTAATCCGTTCCAATTCCTATAATTTTGTAATATTATTGTCTATCACCTAGTACCACTGTTTTGACATGAAAGTCACATTAAAATTTATATCCTAATTAATCTTATATCAAAACACACAAAACACTAGGAAATTCATAACTCCTTCGTTTTAACTCCGATTTAATTCGTTCAAGTTTCGTTAGTCTCGTAGCAACGCATAGATAATTATTATGCAGTATATTCTTATGTTTGGTGTGATGTTAATTTTATCTATACTATGTTTGTTTGTATTGCTACGACTAGCGCGAGGACACGTGTTATCTGAAAAGCAAGTTGGTAACTGGAATCTCAAGTGCCAGGCAAGTTGTGCCCTTGATCACTTACTTTTCCAGCCATGTTCTTATTAATTTTAATGATCTGCATAGGTTAATTTTGATGGGATCCTTTATGTTACCCCAGTTTTGATTACCTCTATACCTTGTTCACCCCTGAAATATTTTTGGGTAGTACTTGCTATTGCTTTATGTGGATTGGGTATGGAGTTATACTACACATGATTATCCTGTTATTATCTTGTTATTATTACTGTTCATGTTAAGATCATTAAATTAATGGGAACATGGAGCGACCACCCGGGAAAACAGTGCTACCACAAGGGTTTAATGGGACGCCCTTGGCTGATTAACTAGGAAAGCTAGTGGAGGTCTTCCTTACCCGAAAGGGGCAAGGGCAGTAGGGGAGTGGTCAGTGTAGGGAGGTCCTTGGGTTGATTTTGCTGCGATGGCGGTCAGGCAAGAACCCTGCACTGGAGCTTCCTATAAACTGTAGCGGGATTTCTGAACCTAGTGGAACTTTGTAAAGGCCTCGTAGTGTTACCCTGCCTCGCCTCCTCGGTAGAGGTGTATGGGATTGGCCATCTCTTGGCAGATGGGTAACATGACTTGTGGGTAAAGATGCGCAACCTCTGCAGAGTGTAAAACTGGTATACTAGCCGTGCTCACGGTCATGAGCGGCTCGGACCCTCACATGATTAATTTATGGAACTTAAATTTAATTGGACATTTGCATCGCATTTGGGATTATTTTACTATTACTTTTCTTTATTATCATTAAGGTTTGGTATTTACTTACACCTAGTAATTGCTAATAAAATTTTGACCAACTTATAAAAGCAATGCTCAGCCTCAGCCTTTACTTCATTGATCAGCCTTACACTTCATGAACTCCCACCTTTGGTGAGTTCATGCCACATTATTCCCCACAACTTGTTGAGCTATGAACGTATGTGAGCTCACTCTTGCTGTCTCACACCCCCCCACAGGAGAAGAACAGGTGGTTCAGGTGGAGCCAAGTATCGAGGAGTTTGATCTGATCTAGGTGGCGTTTCTCAGTCGACATTGGCGCCGACGATCCTTAGTTCGTTTTATATTTATCTTTATTTTGTAATAAGTCTTCCGCTATGTAATAATTACTCTGATGATTTATGACATTTATCTCTATACACTCTGTTATTATATATGTTGTCTTCTTGGCGCATGTATGAGATGCACCCGACTTTGTCCTTTAAAACCGGGTGTTACATACGACCACTTGCTGCGGATCCCAGACTTTTTGACCTTCAGCGTGCTACAGCGGCACGGGTACATAGGTTCAGATACGTACCCGTGGAGTCTTGGTTACCGGCTCAGAGGGATCCTGCTGCAGTTGACCTTTTCAGCACCCGTATTCAGGAGTCCTTTTTCAGAGCTCAGTGTCTGCACAGATTGCTCTGTGAGTGCACCGGCTTTTGGATCTTCTAGCTTTTCTGCTTGCCGCCGGTGCTGTCACACCCGGTTTTAGAAGGCAAACCGAATGCGAACCATGTACGTGCCAGGATCAGTTATTCACGTACACAGCAGTTACATAATATGGACATCATCACACAGTGCTCAAAATAGTATTAAAAGGGAATAATAGTCGATTACATCGTACGTCTGAGACGTCCATATAGTTCTTACAATAAATCAAAGTGCGGAAAAGAAACGTAGATAACTGCAGCCTTCACAGGCAGCCGACTGGGGGTTGCCGCTAACCCACGCCTAGAACTCGTCGTAGTCTTGGAACTCCTGGAAGTCTCCTTCCACAGCTTCATCTTCTCCTGAGCAGTGGTTGCAATGCTGACAACCTGGGGGGGGTTTGGTGTGTAGAGCAAGGGTGAGTACACATCAACATACTCAGCAAGTATCCTGTTTGGCTGTAGTGGACTAGCTTTATGTGGGGATAAGTCAAGCAGTTGCTTTTAGTTGGTCAGATTATTACTTACTAGTAGAAAGCCAAGTTTTAGCATTAACCCAAGTTATTAGCCCAATGTACCCTTTCCAAACGGAAAGAATACCACTTACCAGCACCATAGTCATAACCAAAATCATCAATCTCATAACCACCTGTACCATAATGTCTCTGATCAAGTACCACTAATCATTGGAGCTCCCTTGGCCGCTCATAACCGCGAGCACGGCTGATATATCAGTTTTCAAACACTCTGCAGAGGTTGTGCACTTTACCCACAAGCCGTGATTCCCATTCTGCCCGGAGATCATGACTCTCCATTGATCACTACCAAGGTGACCCAGCAGGGCATCACTACGTAGCCTTTACAAAGATTCCCCGGGGCTGTAGCCACCCGTTAGGTTTCCTAAATGTACCGCACTCCTCCCCAAGGGACAAATCAACCTTGGCAGAGCGAGCCGCATACACCGAGCCCCATTGACGGCACGACGGCTAAGTGAACTACACCCCGGATCCTCTAATTATTCAGCTAAGGGCACCCCATTCTACCCTCATGGTTGCACTGTTTTCCCGGGCGGTCATCCATAGAACAGGTCCTTACGGAGAGGCACTCGAGAAACCGCTCGAGTCCCCTTGAAGGTCACAAGTACAACATCATAACAAGAGAAGGGAAAACAGCGTATCATAGATAATCTCATCATGTTCATTGATTAGAGTTGAGCAATAGCATAAAGCTAAACAGTAATAATCCAACCCCAAATAGGTAAGCAAGGATAGGGATAACAAAAGCTAGTCAAACCTTAGGTATAAATATGTAAAGCAGGAGGTGAATTAAAGAATGAATAGGACAGAGATAGGTCAAAGGACACTTGCCTCCACCAACCGACTGCTGCTCAGGGGCTTCTCCTGCGAGTTCCTCGGGCTCTTCAACCGGATCGTTCTCTATGCGATTGCAAACATACATACATCCACATATTTAATTCAAAGAACAGTACACCATACAATAGAATGCAATAAGTAAACAGACGTTCTACGCGGGCTCGCAGTTATAGTTAAGAGAGAAGGAGAACAAGACAGTCGAGAAACGATCACGTTACATGATTATAAATTAACCACTCGCTTAATGGAAGGAAATTTAATGTAGACACTATGTTTAGCGTAAAGTAAAGTCATGTTTCATGTCCAATTATTATAAGCAGGTGGAGATAAACAAAAAGGATGGTCGCGCGGCGAGACGCGCGACAAAGCTCTCTAAAACAAATTAAGAAGTTAACGACTCGTCGCGCGACCGAGCACGCAACGAGACACTTCGCCTTAGATACGAGGAGACGTTAAACGTCGCGCGACGAAGCGCACGACGGCATACGTCGACTAAACTGAGTCCAAAGTGGAACGTCACGTGAATACACACGCGGCGTTACACCTTAAACAACCTGAAACAAAAATGGATCGTCGCGCGACGAAGCGCACGACGCAACACAAGATAGAATCTGAAATTAGACAAACCGTCGCGCGGCGAAGCGCGCGACGCAACACGCTAATTAACGAATAATCACCGCGAGCGCGGGCGAGCGAAGATACGGTCGGGCGAGGCAGGGACGGGAACGGGCGGCCGAACGGGGGGAAGGGCGGTTGAACCGGCCAGGGGGGCGGTTGAACCGGCCAGGAGCGGCCGAGCCGGCCGGGGCCGCGCCGGGGACGCGAACCGGCGAGCAGGGGCGGACGGGATCGCCGCCGCGGGGCCGGGGGACGGGCGGGGGGCGGGCGAGGCCGCCGGGGTCGGGGAAGGGGAGGGGGAGGCCACCGGGGGCCGGGGAGGGGCGGGGGAGGCCACCGGGGGCCGGGGAGGGGCGGGCGAGCGCCACCGCGGGCCGGGGAGGGAGCGGGCGCCGCCGCCGCGGGCGGGGAAGGGGCGGGCGAGGCCGGGCGAGGAGCCGCCGCGGGACGGGCAGGGGCAGGCGGCCGAGCGCCGCCGGGGTCGGGGGGGGGGGGGGGGGCGGGCAGGGGGCCGCCGCGCGAGGGGAGGCCGGGGTCGGGCGCCGCCGCGCCGAGCAGGGGCGGGGACGGGCGGGGTCGCGCGCGGGCAGGGGGAGAGGGAGGGCGCGCGTGGGGGGAAGAAGAGGAGGGAGAGGGAGAGAGAGAGAAGAAGGGGAGGGGAGCTCACCTCGGGGTCCAAAATCCGGTGATCGCCGTCTCCAAACCCTAGGGCACCACGGGGAGAGAGAGGTGGAAGAGGGAGAGGGAAGTTGTTGCGCGGGAGATCCAAATGAGGGAGAGAGAGAGGATGGGGGCGCATGGGGGGGGTTGGGCGCCAGGGGCGCGCAGGCCAGGGCGGGCCGGGCCGGCTGAGCTGGGCTGGGCTAAGTTGGACTGGGCCGGGCCACTTCGCGGATCGAAAACCCACGACGAGCGCGGACCACTAAACGGACTTAAAACGCGAATCAAAATCCGGAACGGAACGAGACGAACACTCAACCTCAGACAAAGAAATGTGCTTCGGCATGATGCAATACCCATGACACTTAGGTTTTGGTTTATACATGACACGGACACCTGCCGCTATACTGGTTTGAAATTGGGAAGAAGGAGCAAACGGGGAAAGAGAAAAGAGAGTAACACCCGAATTTGGTGAGAGAAAAGAAGAAAAAATTCTACCCCCAAATTCAGGGCGTTACAAACCTATCCCCCTTAAAAGAATCTCGCCCTCGAGATTCATGGTTGGCTAGCAAAGAGCTCAGGGTATTTAGCCATCAGATCATCTTCACGCTCCCAGGTTGCTTCTTCCTCAGAGTGATGATTCCATTTGACTTTGCACATTCTGATGGTCTTCCTTCGGGTGACTCTGTCTGCAACCTCAAGGATTTGCACTGGCTTCTCAACGTAGGTCAAGTCCTCCTGGACTTCAAGACCTTCCACTGGCAACTGCTCTTCTAGCACACGCAAACACTTCTTCAACTGAGACACATGAAAGACATCATGCACAGCAGACAAATTCTCGGGCAAACTAAGCTGATAGGCCACTTCTCCACGTCTTGCAAGAATCTGATACGGACCAATGTAGCGGGGTGCTAGCTTGCCTTTCACTCCGAATCTTCTGACGCCTCTGATCGGTGACACTTTCAGATAGACAAAGTCTCCGACTTCGAAACTCAGCTCTCTTCTTCTTGTGTCGGCATAGCTTCGCTGTCTTGATTGCGCTATCTTCAGATTCTCTCGGACCATCTTGATGTTCTCTTCGGCTTCAAGCAAAATGTCTGGCCCAAACACCTGCTTTTCTCCAGGCTGATCCCATTGCAACGGAGTTCTGCAACTCCTTCCATAGAGCGCCTGAAATGGGGACATCTTCAAACTGGCCTGGTAACTGTTGTTATAGGAAAACTCTGCATAAGGCAATCTCTTATCCCATCCGGACTGATCTTGCAACGCACAGGCTCTCAACATATCTTCAAGAATTTGATTGGTCCTTTCGGTCTGGCCATCTGTCTGCGGATGATAAGCTGAACTCAAATTCAGATGCGTGCCCAATGCTTCATGCAACTGCTGCCAGAAGTGAGAGGTGAACTGCATTCCTCTGTCTGACACTATCTTCTTTGGCACACCATGAAGACAAACGATCCGAGACATATACAATTCTGCCAATACGGCACTGCTATAGTTGGTCTTGACAGGTATGAAGTGGGCTGACTTGGTCAAACGGTCCACTACTACCCAAATGGAATCGTAGCCGGCTCGAGTGCGAGGCAATCCGACTATGAAATCCATACCGATTTCATCCCATTTCCACTGAGGGATCTGCAACGGTTGCAACAATCCAGCAGGTCTCTGGTGCTCTGCCTTAATTCTTCGGCAACTATCACACATAGCCACATGCTCTGCGATTTCCCTCTTCATTCCGTACCACCAGAATTTCTTCTTCAGATCCTGATACATCTTCTCACTGCCAGGGTGAATCGAATAAGCTGTCTCATGAGCCTCCTTGAGAATCAACTCCCGAATGGACTGGACATTGGGAACACACAAGCGGTCTTTGAACCATATCACACTTTCTGCATCTTCTCGAAAATCTTTGCCTCTGCCATCTAGAATCAGTCGCCGGATCTCATTGATCTTCTCATCATTCTTCTGCGCTTCTTTGATTTCGCGCTCTAAGGTAGGTTCCAACTCGACTGTGACTCCTCGCGAATTGTTCAGAAATCCGAGACTCAACCTGTCGAACTCCTTGGCCAACTCATAAGGCATCGGACGAGCGACCATCAGATTGACTTGACTCTTTCTGCTCAAAGCATCTGCCACTACGTTTGCTTTGCCTGGATGGTAATGAATCTCCAACTCATAGTCTTTGATCAACTCTAACCATCTTCGTTGCCTCATGTTCAACTCTGACTGAGTGAATATGTACTTCAGACTCTTGTGGTCTGTGTAAACATCACATTTCTGTCCATACAGATAGTGCCTCCATGTCTTCAGTGCGTGAACCACTGCTGCCAACTCTAGATCATGGATTGGGTAATTCTTCTCATGAACCTTCAACTGTCGGGACGAGTAAGCCACAACTCTTCCCTCTTGCATCAACACACATCCCAAACCTGTGTAACAAGCATCACAATACACCGAAAGGGGCTTGTGCACATCAGGCAAGACTAGGACAGGCGCTGTAGTCAACTTCTCTTTCAGCGCTTCAAAGGCCTCTTGGCATTTCTGGGTCCACTTGAACTCAACTTTGTTGCCTAGCAACGCTGTCATTGGTTTCGCAATCTTCGAAAACCCTTCAATGAATCGCCGATAATATCCGGCCATTCCAATGAAGCTCTTGATTCCTCTAGCATCTGTTGGCGCTTTCCAGTTCAAAATGTCTGCCACTTTCTTCGGATCCACAGCCAATCCTTCCTTGTTGATTATGTGACCCAAGAACAGGACTTCACTGATCCAGAACTCACACTTGCTCAACTTTGCATACAACTGGTGCTCTCGCAATCTCTGCAACACCATCCTCAAATGATCTGCGTGCTCTTCTTCGCTTTGAGAATAAACCAGAATGTCATCAATGAATACCACCACAAACTTATCAAGGTAATCCATGAATACACTGTTCATCGAGTTCATAAAGAACGCTGGCGCATTGGTCAAACCAAAAGACATCACTGTGAACTCATACAACCCATACTTGGAAATGAATGTCGTCTTCGGAATGTCCGAAGGTCGGATCCTGAGCTGATGATAACCTGACCTCAGATCAATCTTGGAGAACACACTGGCTCCTCTCAACTGGTCGAACAGATCTTCTATTCTGGGCAAGGGATACTTGTTCTTGATCGTGACCTCATTCAGAGCTCGGTAATCGATACACATTCTCTTGGTGCCATCTTTCTTTTCCACGAACAAGACAGGGGCGGCCCAAGGCGAGGTGCTTGGCCGAATGTAACCTTTCTCTGACAGCTCATCAATCTGCTTCTTAAGCTCAACCAACTCTGGTCCAGATATTCTGTAAGCTCTCTTAAAGATAGGGGCGGTTCCAGGAAGAAGCTCTATGGCAAACTCAACTTTGCGCTCTGGTGGCATACCCGGTAAGTCCTTTGGAAACACATCTGGGAACTCGGACACAACCCTGATACTCTCGATTGGGTCTGCTTCACTGCTATCAACAGCTATCTGATAACAACTTCCTTTCTTTGGCTCAGGCGGGACTAACTTGGTCACCACTTCCTCTCCTAGTGGGGACACCAACTTGATTGTCCTCTTATCACAACTGATAACTGTCTGATACTTATCTAGCCAATTCATCCCTAGGATGACATCTATTCCTTGAGTACCCATTACTATAAGGTTGGCGGGAAACGCTATCCCCCTTATTTCCACACTTATATTCAAACAAATGCTATCGGCTCGAATTCTACCACCGGCTGAGTCAATTTGAATGGGGGTTGACATGGTAGTAATTGGAAGATTATGTGCTTCTACCCATGATGCAGTAATAAAAGAATGCGTTGCTCCAGTATCAAATAACACTTCTGCAATATGGGAGTCGACTAGGAACATACCTACTATCATGCCGGGGGTCTCCTGAACTGCTTCAGCCTCCAAGTGGTTCAGCCTTCCATGATTATAGCGCGGCTGAGAGTGATTGCCCGCTCCAGACTGAGGCACATTCTGCTTTGCTGGGGCATTGGGGCCTGACTGCTGCTGGGCTGCCTTCTTCGGACATTGCATCACCTAGTGGCCTTGCTCTCCACAGTGGAAACATGCTCTGTTTCCAACCTGAGCTGGTGCTGCCTGACTGTTCTGCTGGTTTGCTGGGGCAGGAAGGCGAGGTGCCTGCTGATTCTGCTTCTGAAACTGACCTCCTGACTGATTGCTCTGACGGTTTTGGTACTGATGCTGAGGATACTGCCTTTGGAACTGCTGATGCTGCTGAGGTGGACGCTGGTTCTGCCTGAACTGCTGAGGTTGACTGCCTGAGAAATGAGGACGATTGCTGCTTCCAGGCTGGGGTCCACTGATCTTGCGCTTACGATCTTCCATCTCCTTGCGCTTTCTCTCCGTCATGATTGCTCTGTCAATCAGGTGCTGGAATGTCGGGAAGGTGTGATTCATCAGTTGGTACTGCAGAGGGTCAACCAAGCCTCTCAGGAAACGGTACTGCCGCTTGGCGTCGGTGTTGACATCTTCAGGAGCATAGCGAGACAATTGCAGAAACCTGTCTCGGTACTCACTGACAGACAATGGCCCTTGCTTGAGAGCCAGGAACTCCTCCTTCTTCACTGTCATCAGACCTGCAGGAACATGGTACTGACGAAAGCTACCTCTGAACTCTTCCCAGGTGATGGCGTCAGGGTGGGCATGGGTGGCGAGATAAGACTCCCACCATGATTGGGCTGCTCCTCTCAACAAACGGGGACCATACAGGACTTTCTCCCTGTCATCGCACTGAGCGGTATGCAACTCCCGCTCCACAGTGCGCAGCCAATCTTCAGCATCCATAGGGTCAGAAGAATGAGCGAACGTTGGTGGATGACCTCTCATGAATTCAGCACGCTTGTCTCTAGGCATCTGAGGCATCTGAGGCTGAGGTGGGGCCTGCTGCTGTTGCTGCTGCTGCTGCTGAATGGCGGCCAAAGTCTGACCGATGGCTTGAACTGCCTGAGTCTGCATCAGAAACATCTGCTCGATGGACATCGGGGGCGGGGGCGGCAGGTGCTGCTGCTGGGGCACCTCATCCTGCGGAGCGGCTCGCTCCTGTTGAGCACGCCTTCCTCCTCTGCGCCTGTTCTCTGACATCTGCAGAATGCAACCACACATCAGAACTGATCTGGCAAATCTTGCAGCATAAGGAAAGAGAATAGAATTCTTCAACAGCACTGAACAGATGAGCATCTTCACTGATCTCCAACACAGACCACACAGCTTCTCAGATAAAGAGGAAAGTGGAATAAAAGGTTTCCCAACTATATAACTAACTTTATTAACATAATAGGTAAACCAAAATGCAGGGGATACCCACACTCTGGTGACAATCATTACAAAGATCCAAACCAAACATAGTTCATCATGACAAACATAAATGCACAGGATATAGCAAACTACCCTGTCTAACTAAGACTAACTAAAACCGAGACTAACGCTAAGACTGAAGCTTCTATGTATATATTTCGTATTAATTACAAGATCCAACTCTAACGAGCTATAGTTCTAGAGTTATCTTGGTCTTGCAGTCGGGATTGCCATAAGACTGGTGTCCACGCTGAGGTGAGCGGTACGGGTGCTGAGTCCCAACGGGAGCGGGGGAACCACCATCCAAGTGACGACGTTCCGCGCGCTCAGCCCGCAGCAGGGCGATCTCAGCACGAGCCCTACTCAGCTCGTCTAATGCATGGTCCAGCTCCGTGTTTAGCACGGCGGCTAGGTTGACTGTGCTGCTCAACCTAGGATTGCCCTCACTGACAGGTGAGACAATCACGCCTCCTGTGCTGCCAGATGGACGACGGGGGTAATACTTCAGGTCAAGACCGTCAGCTACCCCACTGAAAACCGAGCAGTAGTGCGAAAGCGCACGCCGTGCAGCATCTTGCATGGCTGCCTCAGCTGAGTCCCGCTCAGAGATAGAATAGTGCTCTGAGCAGACCTCAGCACCCTGGAGACTGTTCTCCGGGCAGCGCACCAAGCAGGTTGCCTCCCAGCGGTCCGGGTAGACCCCGCGACTGTGCTGGTAGACCACACAGCGATACTCGACGGACCAGGTATGCCGGTCAAATGCCCGACGTAGCAGGGTGTCGAGCGCATCGTGGAAGTGACACCCGCGAGCAGCGTCGCGAGTGATGGGTCGAGCAACCCATCCTTCCGGCTCAAGGTTAGCAGAGAAGTCGGTGTCGTGGCTCGAGCTGTCGTCGCCTCCTCCGTCGTCTGGGTCTCCTCCAGCAGCTACTCCAGAAGCTGGGACGCCCAGTGGTGGTGCAGGGGGCGCCTCCAGAGGAAGCACAGGGGAGCAGCTCCTCACAGACTCTATCTCCTGGTGGAGCGAGAAAGAAGAGCCCTGCTGCTCCTGCTCCTGTCGTCGACGTTCCTGCTCCTCAAGCAGGCGGTGGTGTAGTCTCTCCAAGTGGCTGGACTGTCCGGCCACGGGACGGCGAAGCGGACGCTCAGCAAGGCGGGAGGGTAAGAAGGGGATGACGGACTTACGTGCAGTGTGTCTAAGTCGAGCCATCTATAAAAGACATCGCAAGCAAAAGGGTGAGAACAGAATTAATATGACCAGCAAATAAGGAATCATAAGTAAATGAAGGATTAGAATAAAACATGATTTTCAGCAAGGTATTATATATAGTAGAACATAGGTTTGATCGGTATGACCAACTTTTGAAGGGATATCAAAGTCAAGGAAGGGACAGAGGTCTATAGTCCTTAGAACGACCATTCTACTCTAGGTTAGCGGTCCTACAGTCAGCACGGCTTTGATACCACTTATGTCACACCCGGTTTTAGAAGGCAAACCGAATGCGAACCATGTACGTGCCAGGATCAGTTATTCACGTACACAGCAGTTACATAATATGGACATCATCACACAGTGCTCAAAATAGTATTAAAAGGGAATAATAGTCGATTACATCGTACGTCTGAGACGTCCATATAGTTCTTACAATAAATCAAAGTGCGGAAAAGAAACGTAGATAACTGCGGCCTTCACAGGCAGCCGACTGGGGGTTGCCGCTAACCCACGCCTAGAACTCGTCGTAGTCTTGGAACTCCTGGAAGTCTCCTTCCACAGCTTCATCTTCTCCTGAGCAGTGGTTGCAATGCTGACAACCTGGGGGGGGTTTGGTGTGTAGAGCAAGGGTGAGTACACATCAACATACTCAGCAAGTATCCTGTTTGGCTATAGTGGACTAGCTTTATGTGGGGATAAGTCAAGCAGTTGCTTTTAGTTGGTCAGATTATTACTTACTAGTAGAAAGCCAAGTTTTAGCATTAACCCAAGTTATTAGCCCAATGTACCCTTTCCAAACGGAAAGAATACCACTTACCAGCACCATAGTCATAACCAAAATCATCAATCTCATAACCACCTGTACCATAATGTCTCTGATCAAGTACCACTAATCATTGGAGCTCCCTTGGCCGCTCATAACCGCGAGCACGGCTGATATATCAGTTTTCAAACACTCTGCAGAGGTTGTGCACTTTACCCACAAGCCGTGATTCCCATTCTGCCCGGAGATCATGACTCTCCATTGATCACTACCAAGGTGACCCAGCAGGGCATCACTACGTAGCCTTTACAAAGATTCCCCGGGGCTGTAGCCACCCGTTAGGTTTCCTAAATGTACCGCACTCCTCCCCAAGGGAAAAATCAACCTTGGCAGAGCGAGCCGCATACACCGAGCCCCATTGACGGCACGACGGCTAAGTGAACTACACCCCGGATCCTCTAATTATTCAGCTAAGGGCACCCCATTCTACCCTCATGGTTGCACTGTTTTCCCGGGCGGTCATCCATAGAACAGGTCCTTACGGAGAGGCACTCGAGAAACCGCTCGAGTCCCCTTGAAGGTCACAAGTACAACATCATAACAAGAGAAGGGAAAACAGCGTATCATAGATAATCTCATCATGTTCATTGATTAGAGTTGAGCAATAGCATAAAGCTAAACAGTAATAATCCAACCCCAAATAGGTAAGCAAGGATAGGGATAACAAAAGCTAGTCAAACCTTAGGTATAAATATGTAAAGCGGGAGGTGAATTAAAGAATGAATAGGACAGAGATAGGTCAAAGGACACTTGCCTCCACCAACCGACTGCTGCTCAGGGGCTTCTCCTGCGAGTTCCTCGGGCTCTTCAACCGGATCGTTCTCTATGCGATTGCAAACATACATACATCCACATATTTAATTCAAAGAACAGTACACCATACAATAGAATGCAATAAGTAAACAGACGTTCTACGCGGGCTCGCAGTTATAGTTAAGAGAGAAGGAGAACAAGACAGTCGAGAAACGATCACGTTACATGATTATAAATTAACCACTCGCTTAATGGAAGGAAATTTAATGTAGACACTATGTTTAGCGTAAAGTAAAGTCATGTTTCATGTCCAATTATTATAAGCAGGTGGAGATAAACAAAAAGGATGGTCACGCGGCGAGACGCGCGACAAAGCTCTCTAAAACAAATTAAGAATTTAACGACTCGTCGCGCGACCGAGCACGCAACGAGACACTTCGCCTTAGATACGAGGAGACGTTAAACGTCGCGCGACGAAGCGCACGACGGCATACGTCGACTAAACTGAGTCCAAAGTGGAACGTCGCGTGAATACACACGCGGCGTTACACCTTAAACAACCTGAAACAAAAATGGATCGTCGCGCGACGAAGCGCACGACGCAACACAAGATAGAATCTGAAATTAGACAAACCGTCGCGCGGCGAAGCGTGCGACGCAACACGCTAATTAACGAATAATCACCGCGAGCGCGGGCGAGCGAAGATACGGTCGGGCGAGGCCGGGACGGGAACAGGCGGCCGAACGGGGGGAAGGGCGGTTGAACCGGCCAGGGGGGCGGTTGAACCGGCCAGGAGCGGCCGAGCCGGCCGGGGCCGCGCCGGGGGCCGCGCCGGGGACGCGAACCGGCGAGCAGGGGCGGACGGGATCGCCGCCGCGGGGCCGGGGGACAGGCGGGGGGCGGGCGAGGCCGCCGGGGTCGGGGAAGGGGAGGGGGAGGCCGCCGGGGGCCGGGGAGGGGCGGGGGAGGCCGCCGGGGGCCGGGGAGGGGCGGGCGAGCGCCGCCGCGGGCCGGGGAGGGAGCGGGCGCCGCCGCCGCGGGCGGGGAAGGGGCGGGCGAGGCCGGGCGAGGAGCCGCCGCGGGACGGGCAGGGGCAGGCGGCCGAGCGCCGCCGGGGTCGGGGGGGGGGGGCGGGCAGGGGGCCGCCGCGCAAGGGGAGGCCGGGGTCGGGCGCCGCCGCGCCGAGCAGGGGCGGGGACGGGTGGGGTCGCGCGCGGGCAGGGGGAGAGGGAGGGCGCGCGCGGGGGGAAGAAGAGGAGGGAGAGGGAGAGAGAGAAGAAGGGGAGGGGAGCTCACCTCGGGGTCCAAAATCCGGTGATCGCCGTCTCCAAACCCTAGGGCACCACGGGGAGGGAGAGGTGGAAGAGGGAGAGGGAAGTTGTTGCGCGGGAGATCCAAATGAGGGAGAGAGAGAGGATGGGGGCGCATGGGGGGGGGGGTTGGGCGCCAGGGGCGCGCAGGCCAGGGCGGGCCGGGCCGGCTGAGCTGGGCTGGGCTAAGTTGGACTGGGCCGGGCCACTTCGCGGATCGAAAACCCACGACGAGCGCGGACCACTAAACGGACTTAAAACGCGAATCAAAATCCGGAACGGAACGAGACGAACACTCAACCTCAGACAAAGAAATGTGCTTCGGCATGATGCAACACCCATGACACTTAGGTTTTGGTTTATACATGACACGGACACCTGCCGCTATACTGGTTTGAAATTGTGAAGAAGGAGCAAACGGGGAAAGAGAAAAGAGAGTAACGCCCGAATTTGGTGAGAGAAAAGAAGAAAAAATTCTACCCCCAAATTCAGGGCGTTACAGGTGCCGACTCTGAGGTGCACCTCACATATCTGCCTAGCCTTCTGACTCTTTTGACTACCAGCGGCAGGTATGTTGAGGAGTGGGTCCGAGTTTTCTACGTGACTGTATGGATAGACCCAGATCATCACTGGATGAGGTTTTGTTTTGAGCGAGAGGATGTCACTATTACTGCCAGTCAGATTCGCCAGCTCTTTGGATTTCCTGAGTCGTCGACTCGACTTCACAGCTTATGCTACGGCACCTCTGACCCTCCTTGTCGCCCTCACGGTGGTGTGGCTCCGGGTACAGCTCACGTCGCGGCTCTGTTCCGCCCGCCCTTCTCAGATGGGTCGCGACGTTCACCGACAGATTTTACTACAGCAGCCAAGTACTTATTTGAGCTTATCAGACGGACTCTTCTGCCGAGGATGGGATACAGGGAGGCTACCACACATATCCAGCTCTGGCTCCTTGGTGCCCTAGTCTCTCACTCTGAGTTTGACGTCGTGGATTTCCTTATTTGTGAGATCGAGGACACTGTTTTGGATGGCATACGTGCTCGTCGACAGTTGCCATATGCTCACTACCTGTGTCACATTTTTGCGCAGCTGATTCGGCCTCCACAGTTCCAGGGTACACTTGAGGCCTCACGCCTTGTCTTTGGGTCCTACTGTCCTGCGCCTGAGGCTCCTGTGCCAGCTTCTGCTCCAGTTTTTGACTCTCAGGCCGAGGATGCTGCTCTTCATCAGTTTGAAGCTCAGGATGCAGCAGTTGATGATGATGATGATGATGATTTTGGGATTCCTCCTCCGCCTCCCCCTCCTATGCCTCCACGCTCACATGATCATGAGGCTAGGAGTTCTAGTGCTACCCCTGCTGCCCCTCCTGCTATTGACCCTGCACTTGCTTCGATTCTTCACACACTCACTCAGCAGTAGGCTCACTTGGCAGCCGAGCAGTCCCGCCAGGCAGCAGCCCATCAGCAGTTATCCGAGAGGATGCTCTCGATGTTTTAGACCATACAAGACAGACAGGATTCCCTTCAGCAGCAGCTTCTCCAGGATCGGGCTGAGAGCAGGGCATTCATGGCTCTTATGTTGCAGCATTCTGGTGTCTCAGTTCCCCCGATTCAGTCTGATCCACCTCCTCCGCTTTAGGCTCCTGTTGTGCCAGCGATTCAGACAGGACCCCCTCTTTCTTCTGTTGGTCCTTCTTCCTCTCCGCTCCGGCCGGTCACTCTGGCTTTCACATCACCGGTTCTCAGCTCTGTCTGCCCTCAGCCACCAGTGCCACCAGCTTCTGCTGTTACCACTCCTGTTGTGGCAGTATCTGTGACCACTTCAGTTCTAGCATCTCCTGCAGCGCGGCCTTAGTCCGAGTCAGTACCAGCTCCAGCTTCTACCACAGATCCTGGATCCGAGACTGACTCTGACCCCCCGCCGGCGTTCGTTCTGTTGCCTCGACCGCGACCGGATGCGCCCCCACCGCCTCCTCCCGCCTCAGATGTGTAGGTTAGGGTACCCTTTTGGTGTTTGACGCCAAAGGGGGAGAGATATGAGTTGTGAGAGCTAGGGGGAGTTAGAGAGTTAGTAGAGAGTCATTTTGATGTAATATATGTGCTTGCTACTCTCTGTACTAGCTTGGTGTTTTTGGCTCACAAACTCTATATATACTCTCGTTGCTTATGATTGACTGTGTGTATTATGTTTTCACCTTATATTTTATCACCATTCTTCTAGTTCTTGATTCATTGATTTAACTTCACTTTTATATGAAGAAGAATCTTACGATGTGTATGCGCTCACTCTTATTATTATGGTACACGTTCTTTCTATCAAAGATTACTGAGTATAACTAACCATCCTTTCTATGACAGAAACTTCAAAACAAACTACTCTCACAAATCTTGTAGGGTTCTCATCAATCACCAAAAAGGGGGAGATTGAAAGCATCTAGGCCCCTGGTTGGTTTTAGTGATTAATGACAACGTAATGTTATATGTGACTAACGTGTGTTTTGCAGAGACAAATGGTAAGTTAGGTCGCATTACAGGTAGAAGTACTACAACGGTGAAAACAATCCCAGAGATAAGAACTCAAAGCGACGACTAAAACGACGAAACAAAAGGTGAAGGGCTACGGAGTCCGAGTGTCAAGGAGATGTGGACACTCGTGATTTAGTTAGGTCTTTTATTCTCTTTTAACCGTACTATAAAGAGGGGTTGTCGATAAGTAGTTTGACCAAGAGAGTTCTAGTGTAGTGTTGGTGCACAATCACACTCACATTCAGTGCTAGGTGTCACTCTAGAACTCACTCACAAGTTAGAACGAAAACCGATTTGAAAAACAGCTGAAAAACAAGAAGTAGGGTTTCTGGCCCTGGGGCACCGGACTGTCCGGTGTGCACCGGACTGTCCGGTGCACCCTCTGCCAGGTGGGCCCAGGCTGGCCCAGGGAAGAGCCTTCCCCACGCAGAAACCCGAGAGCGCAGGTTTCAGAGTTGAATTATAGTGGCGCACCGGACAGCGCACCGGACAGTGCACCGGACTGTCCGGTGTGCACCGGACAGTGACTGTTCACTGTCTGGTGTGCCATGAGTCCAACGGCTAACTGTCAGAACTAGCCGTTGGAAACGACCGTTGGCGCACCAGTGGCGCACCGGACTGTCCGGTGCGCCAATGCGCAGTGAAATGCCTGTAATGGCTAGTTGGTGGGTGAGGGCTATTTATACGCCCTCCACCCACCATATTCAATGTCTTGCACCCCACATTTATTCCAGCACATTGCTAGAGCATTGCAAGCACCAAAAGCCTAGTGAGGAGATTAGAGAATCTTAATCCGCGTTTGTTCCTCATTAGCGCTAGCGAGAGCCACCTAGAGCACACACCACTTGCATTAGGCTTCTCTTGGTCAAGCGAAAGTCTACGACTTGTTACTCTTGGTGATCGGCATCACCTAGACGGCTTGGTGGCGTTGGGAGCTCGGTGATCACCGTGAAGATCTTGTTGGTGACCCGACTCAAGTTTGTAAGCGGTCTCGAGGGATCCACCGCGCCGGAGTGGCAAAGGATCATCTCGTAGTGAGCACTTGGTTCTTGCGAGGACCAAGGGGGAGCGATACCCTTGCGCGGGTGCTCCAACGAGGACTAGTGGAGAGTGCCGACTCTTCGATACCTCGGGAAAAATTGGAGGAGTCTTCTAAACCTTGCTTTACATTCCGCACTTAATTTAAGCACTTTACATTGTGTATTTGTTTAGCAAGTATTTGAAGTATTGTCTTAGCATTATTGTATTTCTAGTATTATTATCTTAGTGCTAGTTGTTGGGGTGAAGTTGGGCTCTTGCTTAGCTCTTGCTTAGCTTTTAATTAGTGTTGATTTTAGAAAAGCCCAATTCACCCCCCTCTTGGGCATCGTGATCCTTTCAGCGTGACCCCATTCCGCTCTCCCTCGACGCGCAAGGCCTCACCCTCGGCGGCCGAGGGTACCTCGGGTTGGGCCGAGGCCTCCTCGGGCTCGGGCGTGTCGTCGATCTTGACGGAGGGTTGATGTATGTCTCTGGAGAAGACATTCGGGGGAACCGTTGTCCGCCCCAAGGTTATTTTCGCCAGCTCATCCACAGTCTCGTTGTACCGTCGAGCGATATGGTTGAGCTCCAGCCCGTAGAACTTGTCTTCCAGGCACCGAACTTCGTCGCAGTAGGCCTCCATCTTCCGGTCGCGGCAGTGGGAGTTCTTCATGACTTGGTCAATGACAAGCTGCCAGTCACCACGAGCGTCGAGGCGCCAAACCCCTAGCTCGACGGTGATGCACAGCCCGTTAACCAAAGCCTCGTACTCGGCCATGTTGTTTGACGCCAGAAAATGGAGGCGTATCACGTAGCAAAGATGCCTTCCGAGGGGTGAAACGAAGAGCAGGCCAGCGCCTGCTCCGGTTTTCATGAGCGACTCGTCGAAGTACATGGTCCAAAGTTCGGCCTTGATCCGAGCTGTCGGCAATTGGGTGTCGACCCATTCCGCCAGGAAATCTGCCAAGACTTGGGATTTTATGGCCTTCCGAGGGACGAATGAGAGTGTTTCGCCCATGAGGTCCACTGCCCACTTTGCTATCCTACCCGAGGCCTCTCAGCACTGGATGATCTCCCCCAGGGGGAAGGATGACACCACAGTCACCGGATGAGACTCGAAGTAGTGTCGCAACTTTCGCTGCATCAGAATTACTGCGTACAGTAGCTTCTGGATTTGCGGGTAGCGGATCTTGGTCTCGGATAGTACCTCACTGATGAAGTAGACCGACATCTAGATGAGCAGTGCATGCCCTTCTTCTCGTCTCTCGACTACGATCGCGGCGCTGACCACCTGAGTGGTTGCGGCTACGTAGATCAAGAGGGCTTCTCCCGCAGCGGGGGGCACCAAGATGGGCGCATTGGTAAGGAGTGCCTTAAGGTTTCCGAGGGCTTCTTCGGCCTCGGGGGTCCAAGTGAAGCGCTCGGCCTTCCTTAAGAGGCGGTACAAGGGCAGCCCTCTCTCGCCAAGGCATGAGATGAAGCGGCTCAGAGCCGCAAGGCATCCCATGACCCTTTGTACTCCTTTCAAATCTTTGATCGGTCCCATGTTAGTGATGGCCGCGATTTTCTCTGGGTTGGCCTCGATGCCCCGCTCGGAGACGATGAACCCCAGGAGCATGCCTCGGGGGACTCCGAAGACACACTTCTCGGGAATGAGTTTCATGTCTTTCGCTCTCAGACACTTTAATGTCGTTTCAAGGTCAGAGAGGAGGTCGGAGGCTTTCCTCATCTTGACAACGATGTCATCGACGTAAGCCTCGACCGTTCGGCCGATGTGCTCTCCGAACACGTGATTCATGCACCTTTGGTATGTTGCACCTGCATTCCTCAAGCCAAATGGCATAGTAGTATAACAATACATGCCAAAAGGTGTGATGAAAGAAGTCGCGAGCTGGTCGGACTCTTTCATCTTGATTTGGTGATAACCTGAATAGGCGTCGAGGAATGACAGGGTTTCGCACCCAGCAGTGGAATCCACAATTTGATCGATGCGAGGCAGAGGGTAGGGAACCTTTGAACATGCTTTATTCAACCCGGTGTAGTCGACGCACACCCTCCATTTCCCACCTTTATTTTTCACAAGCACAGGGTTAGCTAACCATTCAGGATGGAATACCTCTTTGATGAACCCTACAGCCATCAGCTTGTGGACCTCCTCGCCTATGGCCCTGCGCTTCTCTTCGTCAAAGCGACGCAGGTGCTGCTTCACGGGTCGGGCTCCAGCCCGGATTTCCAGCGAGTGCTCGGCGACATCCCTCGGTATGCCCGACATGTCCGAGGGACTCAATGCAAAAAATTCGGCATTTGCGCGGAGAAAGTCGACGAGCACTGCTTCCTATTTGGGGTCGAGCTCGGAGCCGATCCGGACCTTCTTGTTGGCGTCGTTGCTGGGGTCGAGAGGGACGAACTTACCGCTTCAGCCGGTTCGAAGTTGCCGGCATGGCGCTTCGCATCAGGCACCTCCTTGGAGAGGAACTCTAGGTCAGCGATGAGGGCCTCAGACTCAGCGAGGGCCTTAGCGTACTCCACACACTCCATGTCGCATTCGTGCGCGTGTCGGTACGTGGATCCGACGGTGATGACCCTGTTGGGGCCTGGCATCTTGAGCTTGAGGTATGTGTAGTTGGGGACGGCCATGAACTTGGCGTAGCACAGTCTCCCCAGCACCGCGTGGTAGGTCCCTCGGAACTCGACCACCTCGAATGTGAGGGTTTCCTTTCGGAAGTTGGAGGGAGTTCCGAAGCAGACGGGCAAATCGAGTTGTCCAAGGGGCAAAACGCGCTTTCCGGGGACGATCCCGTGAAAGGGCGTCACACCGACCCGGATCGTGGACAGATCGATCCCCAAGAGCCCGAGGGTCTCGGCGTAGATGATGTTGAGACTGCTGCCTCCGTCCATGAGGACCTTGGTGAGCCTGGCTTTGCCGATGACAGGGTCGACAACGAGTAGGTACCTTCCTGGGCTCGGCACGCAGTCGGGGTGGTCGCCTTGGTCGAAGGTGATGGGCTTGTCGGACCAGTCTAGGTAGACTGGCGCCGCCACCTTCATCGAGCAGACCTCCCGGCGCTCCTGCTTGCGCTGCCGAGCCGAGGCGTTCGCCACTTGCCCACCGTAGATCATGAAGCAGGCATGGACCTCGGGGAACTCCTCTGCCTTGTCGCCCTCCTTCTTGTTGTTGTCTTGGCCTTTGCCATCTCCCGCCGGGGACCCGGCTTTATGGAAGTAGCACCGAAGCATGACACATTCCTCAAGGGTGTGCTTGACGGGACCCTAGTGATAGGGGCACGACTCCTTGAGCATCTTGTCGAACAGGTTGGCCCCTCCGGGAGGCTTCCGAGGGTTCCTGTGCTCGGCAGCAGCGACAAGATCTGCGTCGGCGGCGTCACACTTCGCTTGCGACTTCTTCTTGGCCTTCTTCTTCGTGCCACGCTGGGCGGATGCCTCGGGGACGTCTTCCTGCTGCCGCCCCTGAGGCTACTTGTCCTTCCGGAAGATGGCTTCGACCGCCTCCTGACCAGAGGCAAACTTGGTGGCGATGTCCATCAATTTGCTCGCCTTGGTGGGAGTCTTACGGCCCAGTTTGCTCACTAGGTCGCGGCAAGTGGTGCCGGCGAGGAATGCCCCGATGACATCCGAGTCGGTGATGTTGGGCAGCTCGGCGCGCTGCTTCGAAAATCGTCGGATGTACTCTCACAGGGACTCCCCTGGCTGCTGGCGGCAGCTTTGGAGATCCCATGAGTTCCTAGGTCGTACGTACCTTGGAAGTTTCCAGCGAAGGCCTTGACCAGGTCATCCCAGTTGCAGATCTGCGCAGGAGGCAGATGCTCCAGCCAGGCCCGGGCGGCGTCGAAGAGGAACAGGGGGATGTTACGGATGATGAGGTTGTCGTCGTCCGTTCCTCCCAGCTGGCATGCCAGCCGGTAGTCCGCAAGCCACAACTCCGGCCTCGTTTCCCCCGAATACTTGGTGATGGTAGTCGGGGCCTGGAACCGAGCTGGGAACGGCGCCCGTCGTATGGCCCGGCTGAAGACTCACAGACCTGGCGGTTCGGGCGAGGGGCTCCGGTCCTCCTCACTGTCGTAGCGTCCCCTGCGCCTGGGGTGGCAGCCTCGGCGCACCTTCTCTTCGAGGCGGGCTCAACGGTCGCGGTGGTGGTGCTTGTCGCCGAGGCGAACCGGGGCTGCAGGCGTCCTGTCCCGCATGCGCCCGGTGTGGACCGAGGCCTCCCGCATGAGACGGGAAGTCGTTGCGCGATGCTCCGGGGGGCACCCTTGCCTTCGGGAGGCAGAGCTTTTGGTCCGTCGGACTGCGGCATCCTCCAGGAGATTCTTAAGTTCTCCCTAAATATGCCGCCCCTCGGTGGTGGATGGCTCCAGCATTGCTCAAAGTAGCATTGTTGCTGCTGCTAGATTCTGGTCGACCCCGCTGGAGGCCCGGGGCAGCCTTGCCCTGGCATCATCAACGATACGGCGTTGGACGTCCCGGGCCCGATGACGCGCTTCTCCGGCGAGTGCTCGGCCTGCCCACTCCTGCTCGATGTTTTGCCAGAGCTACACACGTTGCCCTGCTTCCTCGTCGAGCTTGGCCTACATCTCGCGGATTTGCTCGAGCTGTGTGTCCTGACCCCCCCCCCCCCCCCGCAGGGACTGGGACCACAGCTAGCTCCCGCGGGATGTCAACGCGAGAAGCAGGCTCAGGGGGATCATCATCCTCTGGCATACCGAGGTGGTTGCCTTCATCGTGATCCCATAGATCGACGTGGAAACATTCGTGACTTGTGCCACAACCCTCGTCGTTAAGGCTATGGCCATCGTCAGAGCAATCGGAGAGGCAGTAGTCACATGCGGTCATGAAGTCTCGCATGGCACTGGGATCACGGAGCCCGGAGAAATCCCAACCAGAGTCGGGGTCGTCTTCTTCCTCGGAACTCGGGGGCCATAGGTTGAGACGGTCGTCTTTTGATCGATGGACGGTGGTGAAGTCGCGTCGGGGACGGAATGCACCGTCATCTCAGGTACGAGGTTAACGCCCAGCAAGTCCTTCGCGAGAGTGCTAGCGTCATCAGTCCGCTTGGGGTTGGCACGTCGTGGGGAAACGACATTTGTCGTTGTCTCAGGTGCGAGGACAACACCCGACATGTCCCCCGCTGGGGTGCCGGCGTCGTTGACTCGCTCCGGACCGACAGCCGACGAGGTGCCGCCTCCTGCCTGGCCACGGTTGCCCCGTCTCCTCCTCCTGCGGCGAGGAGGGTGGCGGGACAAACCCGGATGCTGCTCTTCCGCCACGGGGGGAAGACGTCGTCGAGTTCGCCGCCGCCGAGCGAGCTGACGACCGTCGTTGTTGCTGTCGCGCTGCGGGGGGAGGAGTACCATGTCGTAGCTGCCGTCGAGGGACATGAACTCGAGACTCCCGAAGCTGAGCACTGTCCCGGGCTGAAGAGGTTGCTGAAGACTACCCATCTGGAACTCAACAGGAAAGTGTTCGTTAACACGCAGCAGGCCCCTACTTGGCGCGCCAACTGTCGGTGTTTTGGGCCCAAGGGTCCCTCGACCGAGCTGACCAGTGAATTTATCGCTGCGTGCCCCTGCCCAGATGGGTTGGCGCAAGATGGAACACAAGGGGGACCTCCCTTTTATAGATGTAAGGAGAGGTAGGGCTGGAAACGAGCCGAGCCGAAATTGCATTATTAGTATATAAATATGAAATATATAGATATCTATCATTATTATGAGGAATCTAAATTATTAATTGTCATATATCTATCATGAAACGCTAAGGAACAAACTGACAATCTATAAAATTAGCCAATATCCATCATTATTCTACATATTAAGAAAATTGACACAGCTCGCGAGCCGGCTCGCGAGCCAGCTCGCGAGCCGAAATGAGCCAGCTCGGCTCGGCTCGCGATCCTCGAGCTTATTTTCTAGCCCTAAGGAGAGGGTCCAGATGTACAATGGGGGTGTAGCTATGCGCTAACGTGTCTGGCAGAGAAGTGCCTGAGCCCTGTGTACATGCCAACGTGGCTGTCGGAGAAGTGCTTGAGCCCTGTGTACGCGGTAACGTGGCTGTTGGAGAAGTGCTCGAGCCCTGTAGAAGCACAGCTGTCGATGCTGCTAGGATCCTGCTGACGTCTCCTTGCTTCTGTAGGGGCTGAGAACCACCGACGTCATGGACGCACGCGGGGAACCATCATTACCTGTTACCGGGGCGAGCCAGATGGGACGTCGGTCTTGTTCCCTCGTAGCCTGAGCTAGCTAGGGTAGGGTAATGATGTATCCCCTATGGCCGGTCGGTCCGAGCCCAAGGTCGGGCGAGGTGGAGACTTCTCCTGAGGCCGAGGCTGGGGTCGGGCGAGGACACGATTCCTCCTGAGGCCGAGGCTGAGGCCAAGCCCTGGGGTCGGGCGAGGCGGAGACCTCCTTCCGAGGCCGAGGCCTAAGGTCGGGTGAGGCGGAGCTTCCTGTTGCACCCGAGGCTGAACTCAGCTGTTGTCAGTCTCACCCTGGTGGGTGGCACAGCAGTCGGAGCGGGGCGAGCGGTGCTGTTTTCCTGTCAGGTCGGTCAGTGAAAGGGCGAAGTGACTGCGGTCACTTCGACCTTGCCGACTGAGGCACGCATGTCAGGATAAGGTGTCAGGCGATCCCGCATTAAATGTGCATGTGATACGGTCGGTTGGTGAGGCGATTTGGCCAAGGTTGCTTCACAACGAAGCCTGCCCGAGCTGGGCTTCGGGCGAGTCGAGGGTGCGCCCACCGCCTGAGGAGGCCCTCGGGCGAGGCGTGAATTCGTCCAGGGCTATTCTTCCCGCCCGAGGCTGGGCTCGGGCGAGGCGAGATTGCGTCCCTTGGTAGACGAGGCCCTGACCTGAACCGCGCCCATCAGTCTTTGCGGTTTGTGCTGAGGGTGGTTACCAGCCGTGTTTTAGGAGTGTTGGGGGTACCCCTAATTACGGTACCCGACACATTCAAATAGGGTACTCGTTCATTTTGAAATGACAAATTTAATTTTTTTGGCACATTTATTATTTTATATAAATTAAATGAATTACTAGATACCATGGCCACTGCTGTGCAGACCACCTCTGCTTCCAATGTATGATGGCTTGACAAACCCAAATTAGTTTTTGATGAGTTAAAAAGCTACCATATCTGCATATGGTGGTAACTCAACTGTTATGACAAAGTCCTTTGTCATGACAATGACAGTAAAAATGTAGCACAAACATGATATTCTTCTCTTCGATCAGGATCTATTTCTAGGGAATCAATTGGAACGGTTGATGTGTGTGGGGACAGAGTGCCCCTTCATGTTGTGTGTTTAGGTTTACCTTGCAAGGTTAAAAACTCGATTCGAATCATTTGCTTCTTGCAGCTAATGGGACTGCTTGATCCATTGTACTGCATTGAGTAAGAAGTACAATGAGGCTTCATGATATGAAGTGTTGCTTGCACTAAATGCTTGTTACCATGTATGCTAACCTAGCTTAAGGAATATTATAGAACTTCAAAAACAAAAAAAAAATTGTTTTAGACTTAGCTAGTACTTTTGGCAAATCAAACCCCTCAGCCAAACAGATTCATGGTCTAGAGGTAGACGAGTAGACTCCTCATACCGGGTAAGTCTAGATGAGTATTAGTATACTCAGCCTTGCTTATGGCACAATTTTATAGGTCTCTTGCAAGAAATGGTTGATGGTGTGACTTGGCCAACCACCCTGCCACCGGGTTGGACGGTCGAGTGGGATGCTGCCTCAGCAGGAGAGGGCCAGGAGGAGTAGTGGGCCAAGCTTCGCCTGACTCCCGAGTTATCTTCGTTAGTTTATTTCCGCAGCACTGAAAAATAATGGTTCCTACTTTTGAACTCTGATTTATGTAATAACTTTAAAGTAATTCATTAATTTGTGATTTTATTGTATTTCTCTGTGTCTCACCATCGAGTGAGCAAGTGGTACTCGATTCTTGTGAGTGGTTTTATCAGACTAGATCTGACGGGCTAACCGTTTATTTCGATTTAAGTGTGTCATTGCCTCTGAGGCGAGACTTGAGCACTTAAGCTGGAATAATTTGGGCGGTTCCTCAATAGTTTATATAGAGCCCCCACTTAATTCTATCCGTTGGTAAAAAAGGCTATAGATTCTATAAGCGTGCGCAACAAACCGTCCGGTCCTAACCTCCACGTCAGCTAGTCATTGCCTCTGTCAGTGTTCTAGCCAGTCTGGTGCGCCAGCTGCCCGAGAGCCAAATGCAGGGCTCATTGTGCACATAGTTCGGTGCACCACCAGGCCGATCTGGTGAGCCACCAGTGCGCCAGCTGACAGCCCACTTCTTGAGTCTTCTATCTTCTTTTCTTGGACTCTTTTGGTCTTGTACCTTGGAATTGTGTTGAGTATTTGTAAGTCTTCTAGGAGTCTTTTAGGTCTTCTTTTGAGGTGTTGCATCCTCAGAGCATTAGTCCAACCCACTTCACATCCTAAGAACTATAAAGCACAAATACTTGCCAAACATTAGTTCACTTGTTATGTTGTTCATCAAACACCAAAATCGCTTAGATAAATGGTCTGAGGTCCATTTTCCTTACAATATCCCCCTTTGGTGATCTATGACTACACAACCAAAGCAAGCAAAAATTAAATACAGAATTGAAATGTGCACTCTACTTGCTATGGATGCATGTGTATAAGCAAGAAGTATAAGTTACTAAATTGACAGATATGAGTACATTTAGAAATTAAGCACAATCTTGCATATACAACTAGTCCCCAGTGTGTGATTATGGACTTAAGCCTCCCCTAACTCCGTAATCCACATACTTCCTATTTTGGACCGAAACCAACATAGATAACCAATTCGAATAAAAAATTAATGGTTTTTGGTATTTGATATATTTTGGTTGCTTTGGTTCACAAATTTCTCCCCTTTGGAATCAAACATCAAAAGGGAAGACATATTAAAGCATATGGGAATCAATAAAGGACTTGCCCTCTACACAAGAATTTCTCCCCCTAAAAGAAAGTTCTCCCCATGTGAGAAAGCAATCTCCCCCTTTAAGAAAAGACATACTCCCCTGTCAAAAAACCCTGTACTTAGGAAGAACATATGAATACAAGAGGAAACAAGACATGATTGAATAGACTAAGTCCCCCTAAAACTATGCATAGGTAAATGATATAGGATATTCTAGAGATACCAAATGAAACATTTAACAACATATGCATTTGGATGATGGTTAATGCAACATGGGGGGTATAAGATGAGTAAAGACATAGTCTATTCAAGTATTGGAGAAGACATATAAGTGATACCAATCAAAAGATTTGGATGATGGTTAATGGCATTCTTGTAGTGAAAGCATTTTATCGTTCTCTAGGGCTTCATTTTTCCTTTAATGAGACTACTACACATAATAGACTTGGAAACATGTGTAAGTCTCAAAGATGCAGACTATAGAGTAACGTCCCCCACAACTGTGCATACAAGTTTTGAATACTTGAAGTAGACATGCACTTTGATTTTGAAATCAAGAGGGGAAATTATCTATAATCCGAACGTTGGCACATATAGATCAAAATGACACCAATTGAAGTATATTACTTAAAAACATGCACCGGTGTCATCTATTTAGGAATTTTAATTAAGTTATGTGCCATGCTTAGCTACACATGATAAACCATGTAGGTTTGCTTAAACATACGAAATTGAAACCGAGCAATCCTACCATAAGGTAACCTAGTATGCATGCAATTCAATTGAAAACAAGATACTAATTGAAAAGACATGAATAATACTCAATTGAAAAACATAACAATTGAAAAGGCAACTACTAGGCATGAATTGTAAACTAGATACAAGAAAAATAGATATGTGTATCTAAAAACAAGGAATTACAATAAATCTAGTTATCTTAGTCATGGGTGGGGAATTTGGGTCCATAATGTTCTCTAACCCACTTGGCAATAGTCTCGAACCGATATTATGTATGCCATGATATACACCCTAATTTGTCAAGTCTCCATATTCCCCGAAGTCCTTCGAACTTCTCACTTCCTTCTCGGGACCCAAACCTTCTTGGTGCTTTTCATGGTTGAGATAATCTCCTTAGGCACCTAGATGTCTTTAGCTCCCTTAACCTTGCTGACTTGCTTGATGGCCTTGATGTATATCACCTTTCTGTTCTTCTTCTTCTTCTTGATCAAATAAGGTGTAGCCACCTATTTATCCACCTTGTCGATGTAAGTGTTGGAGATCTTTCTTGTTGGCTTCTTTTTTTTCCCCGACCTTCGCCTTGCATTGGTAAGAATTGTGTCCTTCCTTGTGACACAACCAACAAACCATGGTTTCACCCTCCTTAAGCTTTTTCACTCTCGCGGTGGTGTTATCCTAAGGAGGTTGGATTTGTTTGGCTTTGCCTTTCTTATCATACAAAGCCTTACCAAGAAGAGCCACTTCTTGCCTTAATAGCTCATTTTCCATTGCAATCTCATCGGAACAAGTTTCTACAACAACATTGTTAACCACAAATTGATTGCAAGGGTTATAGTTAACATTAATTAAATCCATGCAAGAAGTAGAAGCATCATTTTTAATAATTTCAAGAATTTCAACAAAATATGCTCCTGGGGTACTATCGATGCTCTCCAGCTTAGTAGTTGGCTCGTTGTTATGTATGTTAAGAATTTCCATTTTCTCTAGCAAATTTTCAATAGCATCTTGAGAGCTAGCTAACTTATACTTAAGTTTTTCATTCTTTTTTAATGAAACTATCATCGATAGTTGAGGATGGAGCTTTAGACTCTAATTGCTCAATTTTAGTTGTTAGCTCACAATTTAAATTTGCAAATGTTTCAAATTTTTCTAGCAAACATTTAAATCACCTTGAGAGCTAAACAACTTATTTTTCAATGTTTTAAATTGAGCCTTTCGTTTTGTGCATACATCCTCAAAAAAATATGGCTTGCGCAAGTTCATCTAAGGAGGGCTTTCCCTCACCATCACTATCATCACTAGAAGGTGGGTCTTGTGATTTACCATTTGCCATAAGACATTTGGGTGATGATCGTGAAGAGCGTGATGAAGAGCGACGATCGTGGCTGGTTGAATAATCATCTTCACTTGAATAATCATCCCAAGTCTTGATCATTATGAGCACCTTGCCTTTGCTCCTCCTTTTCATGGATTGGACCGTATTTGGGCAATTATCCCAGAAATGACCCTTCTTCCCACATGCGAAGCATCCTCTCTTCATTTATTTTTCCTGTCAATGTTAAATAGAAGATCGTCAAACTACAAGGGCACACCCAATAGATTAATCTTGTGAATCATCATCATTACCTTTCTGGCGCGTCGAACCATTTATTCGTCCTCAAAGAATGATGTCGAGGCTTGATCATCTTCATCATATTCTTCTTCCTCTTCACTAGAGGGACTTGAGCTAGGAGCCTTCTTCTTGTCTTTCTTCTTTTCATCACAAGCAAACGCATATAGTGTTGAAGAAGTAGCCTCCTCTTGACCCATCTTTCATGACATCTCAAATGCCACAATCTTTCCAATCACGAGCGTCGAGGTCATTTGACTCAAATCCTCCTAGTTGTGAAGGATGGCGATGATGCTCCCATATTTTCGTTGAGGTAGCAGGAAGATGATCTTTCTCACAATGTCTGCATCATCTAGCTTATTAATTCCAATAGAATTTAGTTCATTGATAATTAGATTCAAACGAGAATATATATCTCTAAGAAGCTCGTTTTCTTTTATAGCAAAAGAATTATACACATTTAAGACTAGGCAATGCTTTTGCTAATAGACATTGGATGTGCCACCATGGAGCTCATGTAATTAAGCCAAATCTCATTAGCAGTTTTCAAAGTAAATACTTCATTGAAAATTTCCATGCTAAGATATTCATACAAGTAATTTTTAGCTCTAGCATTCAAATAAATATCTTTTCCGTCACTCGCGGTGAGCTTCTCGGGAATTCTAGGGGGTTTCATTCCATCTCGAGTGACTCTCCAAACACCTAGATCAACTGCTTCTAGGTAGCAAGCCATTCTAGCACTATAATAGGGAAAGTTAGTGTCATCAAAGTGTGGTGGCCTATGGGTATCCATCCCCTTCCTCTAAAAAGTGTCGGCTCTATTAGCAATGAAGCTAAAATGTTCCAAATGAGCCAAATAGGCTTTAATACCAATTGAAAGGAACACAGACGCCTAAGAGGAGGGTGAATTAGGACTTCTAAAATTCTCATTAAACTATACCACAAATAAATCTCTAGAACAAAACATATGGAAATAAGTAAATTAGAATGTGCAAACTATGTTTTGTCTAAATGTTGTTATCTCGACCGCAAAAGGGGTTTTGCAACCTAAGTTCCAATCCTATCTTCTAAACTAAGAATAGTAAAGATTGCAACTTAAACAATCAATGTAAGTGTGGAAGGTAAAGAACAAATGTAGAGATGCAAACTTGTCGGGGACCATAATTAGGGGTACCCTCAAGGCTCCTAAATCTCAGCTGGTAACCCCCATCAGCACAAAGCTGCAAAGGCCTGATGGGTGCGATTAAGTCAAGGATCGGTCCATTCAAGGGACGCGACCGCGCCTCGCCCGAGCCCAGACTCGGGCAAGGGCAGCTGACCCCGGAGGGTTTACGTCTCGCCCGAGGACCCCCTACGGCAACGAACGCACCTTCGGCTCGCCCGAGGCCCAGTCTTCACCAAGAAGCAACCTTGGCCAAATCGCCACGCCAACCGACCAAATCGTAGGGGCATTTAATGCAAAGGTGGCCTGACACCTTTATCCTGACGCGCGTCCTCCAGTTGACAGAGCCGAAGTGACCGTAGTCACTTCGCCGTTCCACTAACGAGTCTGACAAGAGGATAGCACCGCCTGCGCCGCTCCGACTGTTGTGCCACACAACAGAGTGAGGCTGACAGCAGCCAAGCCCGGCCCCAGGCGCCATAGGAAACTCCGCTTCGCCCGACCCCAGGGCTCAGACTCGGGCTCAGCCCCGGAAGACGACGAACTCCGCTTCGCCCGACCCCAGGGCTCGGACTCGGGCTCAGCCCCGGAAGACGACGAACTCCGCTTCGCCCGACCCTAGGGCTCGGACTCGGGCTCAGCCCCGGAAGACGACGAACTCCGCTTTGCCCGACCCCAGGGCTCGGACTCGGGCTCAGCCCCGGAAGACGACGAACTCCGCTTCGCCCGACCCCAGGGCTCGGACTCGGGCTCAGCCCCGAAAGACGACGAACTCCGCTTCGCCCGACCCCAGGGCTCGGACTCGGGCTCAGCCCCGAAAGACGACGAACTCCGCTTCGCCCGACCCCAGGGCTCGGACTCGGGCTCAGCCCCGGAAGACGACGAACTCCGTCTCGCCCGACCCTAGGGCTCGGACTCAGCCCTGGCCTCAGCCGATGGTCTCCACCTCGCCCGACCCAGGGGCTCGGACTCGACCTCGGCCTCGGAAGACAGACTCGACCTCGACCTCGGAGGAGCCTCCACCTCGCCCAACCTAGGGCTCGGACCGACCACGTCACAGGAGGCGCCATCATTACCCTACCCCAAGCTGACTCAGGCTACGGGGAACAAGACCGGCGTCCCATCTGGCTCACCCCGCCAAACAAGTAATGATGGCGCCCCGCACGCTCTATGACGACGGCGGCTCTCAGCCCCCTTACGGAAGCAAGAGGACGTCAGCAAGGACTCGACAGCCCCGACAGCTGTCCTTCCGCCAGGCTCCAGCGCACCTCCGACGGCCACGACACCACACGAACCGGGTGCCAAACCCTCTCCGGCTGCCACGATGGCATGTACTTAGGGCGCTAGCTCTCCTCCGCTAGACACGTTAGCACGCTGCTACACCCCCCCCCCCCCATTGTACACCTGGATCCTTTCCTTACGCCTATAAAAGGAAGGTCCAGGTCCCTCTTACAAAGGGTTGGTCGCGCGGAGAAGGACGGGACGGCGCTCGCGTGAGGCCGCTCGCTCCCTCCCGCGTGGACGCTTGTAACCCCCTACTGCAAGCGCACCCGACCTGGGCGCGGGACAAACACGAAGGCCGCGGGATTTCACTTCTCACGCCCGTCTCCCTCCGGCTTCTTCCCCCCTTCGCGCTCCGTCTCGCGCCGACCCATCTGGGCTGGGGCACGCATCGACAATTTACTCATCGGTCCAGGGACCCCCCGGGTTCGAAACGCCGACAGTTGGCGTGCGAGGTAGGGGCCTACTGCGTGTTGACGAACAGCTTCCCGTCAAGCTCCAGATGGGCAGTCTTCAGAAACCTTTCCAGCCCGGGATGGTACTCCGTTTCGGGAGTCTTGAGTTCATGTCCCTCGACGGCAGCTACGACATGATACTCCTTCCCCTGCCGCGCGACAGCGACAATGGCGGCCGACAGCCCGCCCGCCGGCGGCGGAATCGACGATGTCTTCCCAGTGTGGTGGAAGAACAACAATCGAGCTCGCCCCGTCCCCTCCCCCGTCGATGGAGGAGGAGGCGGGGCAACCAAGGCCAAGCAGGAGGCGGCACCTCGTCGGCTGTCGAGCGAGTCGACGGCGCCGGCGCCCCAACGGGAGGCACGTCGGGCATCGACCTCGCGTCTGAGACGAAGACGAGCGTCGTCTCCCCGCGACACGCCAATCCCAAGCAAACGGACGACGCCAGCACGCTCGCGAAGGACTTGCTGGGCGTCACCCTCGTACCTGAGACGACGGTGCAGTCAGCCCCTGACGTGACTTCGTCACCACCCGTCGACCAAGAGGTACCAACCGATTCCCATCTCACGCCTTTTGGATTCAGCCTCGACCCACCAAGCGACTTCGCTTTGGTGGACGCTCTCGTAGAGGCGAGTCCAAACCCTCTGGGGTATCGTATGCGGTCACCCTGGGACCGGCTGACGGCCGTCTCGACCTACGGGCCCTTGGGGTCCGAGGAAGATGACGAGCCCGACTTCTGTTGGGATTTCTCCAGACTTGGTAACCCCAGTGCCATGCGGGACTTTATGACCGCGTGTGACTACTGCCTTTCCGACTGTTCCAACGGTAGCCGTAGCCTCGACGACGAGGACTGCGGCCCAAGTCGTGAATGTTTCCACGTCGATCTAGGGGGTCCCAACGAAGGCAACCATCTTGGTATGCCGGAGAACGGAGATCTCCCTAGGCCTATGCCTTGCGTTGACATCCTTCGGGAGCTAGATGTGGTCCCCGTCCCGGCGAGGGGTCATGACCCACAGCTCGAGCAAATCCGCAAGATGCAGGCCAGGCTCGACGAGGGAGCAGGAACACTTGAGCCGATCCGCCGGGACATCGGGCAGGAATGGGCGGGCCAACCTCCGGCCGAAGAAGTGCGTCATCTACCCCAGGGTATCCAGCACCGCATCGCCGACGATGTCAGGGTGAGGCCGCCACCGACTTCCAGTGGAGTCGGCCAGAACCTGGCTGCAGCGGCAATGCTTCTCCGCGCGATGCCGGAGCCATCAACCACCGAGGGGCAGCGAATTCAGGGAGAGCTCAAGAATCTCCTGGAGGATGCCGTGGTCCGATGGGCCGAAAGCTCCGCCTCCCGAAGGCAGGGGTACCCCTCAGAACATCGCGCCGCGACTTCCCGATTCATGCGGGAAGCCTCGGTCCACACCGGGTGCACGCGCAACACAGCGCCTGCGGCCCCGGGTCGCCTCGGCAACGAGCACCATCACCGCAACCGTCGGGCCCACCTCGACGAGAGGGTGCGCCGAGGCTACCACCCCAGGCGTGGGGGACGCTACGACAGCGGGGAGGATCAGAGTCCCTCGCCCGAACCACTCGGTCCGCAGGCTTTCAGCCGCGCCATACGACGGGCGCCGTTCCCGACTCGGTTCTGAACCCCGACTACTATCACAAAGTACTCGGGGGAGACGAGACCGGAACTGTGGCTCGCGGACTACCGGCTGGCCTGCCAACTAGGTGGAACGGATGATGACAACCTCATCATCCGCAACCTCCCCCTATTCCTTTCCGACACCGCTCGCACCTGGCTGGAACACCTGCCTCCGGGGCAGATCTCCAACTGGGACGACCTAGTCCAAGCCTTCGCCGGCAATTTCCAGGGCACGTACGTGCGCCCTGGAAACTCCTGGGATCTCCGAAGCTGCCGACAGCAGCCGGGAGAGTCTCTCCGGGACTACATCCGACGATTCTCGAAGCAGCGCACCGAGCTGCCCAACATCACCGATTCAGATGTCATCGGCGCGTTCCTCGCCAGCACCACCTGCCGCGACCTGGTGAGCAAGCTGGGTCGCAAGACCCCTACCAGGGCGAGCGAGCTGATGGACATCGCCACCAAGTTCGTCTCTGGCCAGGAGGCGGTTGAGGCCATCTTCCAGAAGGACAAGCAGCCCCAGAGCCGCCCACCGGAAGATGTCCCCGAGGCGTCAACTCAGCGCGGCGCCAAGAAGAAAGGCAAGAAGAAGTCGCAAGCGAAACGCGACGCCGCCGACGCGGACCTTGTCGCCGCCGCTGAGTACAAGAACCCTCGAAAACCTCCCGGAGGTGCCAACCTCTTCGACAAGATGCTCAAGGAGCCATGCCCCTATCATCAGGGGCCCGTCAAGCACACCCTTGAGGAGTGCGCCATGCTTCGGCGCCACTTTCACAAGGCTGGGCCACCCGCGGAGGGTGGCAGGGCTCGCGACGACGATAAGAAGGAAGATCACCAGGCAGGAGAGTTCCCCGAGGTCCGCGACTGCTTCATGATCTATGGTGGGCAAGTGGCGAACGCCTCGGCTCGGCACTGCAAGCAAGAGCGTCGGGAGGTCTGTTCGGTAAAGGTGGCGGCGCCAGTCTACCTAGACTGGTCCGACAAGCCCATCACCTTCGACCAAGACGACCACCCCGACCGCGTGCCGAGCCCGGGGAAATACCCGCTCGTTGTCGACCCCGTCATCGGCGACGTCAGGCTCACCAAGGTCCTCATGGACGGAGGCAGCAGCCTCAACATCATCTACGCCGAGACCCTCGGGCTCCTGCGGGTCGATATGTCCTCGGTCCGGGCAGGCGCTGCGCCTTTCCACGGGATAATCCCCGGGAAACGTGTCCAGACCCTCAGACAACTCGATCTACCCGTCTGCTTTGGGATGCCCTCCAACTTCCGAAGGGAGACCCTCACGTTCGAGGTGGTCGGGTTCCGAGGAACCTACCACGCAGTACTGGAGAGGCCGTGCTACGCTAAGTTCATGGCCGTCCCCAACTACACCTACCTCAAGCTCAAGATGTCGGGCCCCAACGGGGTCATCACCGTCGGCCCCACGTACCGACACGCGTACGAATGCGACGTGGAGTGCGTGGAGTACGCCGAGGCCCTCGCCGAATCCGAGGCCCTCATCGCCGACCTGGAGAGCCTCTCTAAGGAGGCGCCAGACGTGAAGCGCCACGCCGGCAACTTCGAGCCAGCGGAGACGGTAAATCCATCCCTCTCGACCCCAGCAACGACGCCTCCAAGCAAATCCGGATCGGCTCCGAGCTCGATCCCAAATAGGAAGCAGTGCTCGTCGACTTTCTCCGCGTGAACGCCGATGTTTTCGCGTGGAGTCCCTCGGACATGCCCGGCATACCGAGGGATGTCGCCGAGCACTCGCTGGATATCCGAGCTGGAGCCCGACCCGTGAAGCATCCTCTGCGCCGATTCGACGAAGAAAAGCGCAGAGCCATAGGCGAGGAGGTCCACAAGCTAATGGCGGCAGGGTTCATCAAAGAGGTATTCCATCCCGAATGGCTTGCCAACCCTGTGCTTGTGAGAAAGAAAGGAGGGAAATGGCGAATGTGTGTAGACTACACTGGTATAAACAAAGCATGTACGAAAGTTCCCTACCCTCTGCCTCGCATCGATCAGATCGTAGATTCCACTGCCGGGTGCGAAACCCTGTCTTTCCTCGATGCCTACTCGGGGTATCACCAGATCAGGATGAAAGAGTCTGACCAGCTTGCGACCTCTTTCATCACACCCTTCGGCATGTACTGCTATGTTATCATGCCGTTCGGTTTGAGGAATGCGGGTGCAACGTACCAACGGTGCATGAACCATGTGTTCGGCGAACACATTGGCTGAACGGTCGAGGCCTACGTCGATGACATCGTAGTCAAGACAAGGAAAGCCTCCGACCTCCTTTCCGACCTTGAAGTGACATTCCGATGTTTCAAGGCGAAAGGCATGAAGCTCAATCCCGAAAAGTGTGTCTTTGGGGTTCCCCGAGGCATGCTCTTGGGGTTCATCGTCTCCAAGCGGGGCATTGAGGCCAACCCGGAGAAGATCGTGGCCATCACCAGCATGGGGCCCATCAAGGACTTGAAAGGCATACAGAGAGTCACGGGATGTCTTGCGGCCCTGAGCCGTTTCATCTCGCGCCTCGGCAAAAGAGGCCTGCCTCTGTACCGCCTCTTAAGGAAGGCTGAGTGCTTCACTTGGACCCCTGAGCCCGAGGAAGCCCTCGGGAACCTGAAGGCGCTCCTCACGAACGCGCCCATGTTGGTGCCCCCCGCTGCCGGAGAAGCCCTCTTAATCTACGTCGCCGCGACCACTCAGGTGGTTAGCGCCACGATCGTAGTTGAGAGACGAGAAGAGGGACATGCATTGCCCGTCCAAAGGCCAGTCTACTTCATCAGCAAGGTACTGTCCGAGACCAAGATCCGCTACCCACGAATTCAGAAGCTGCTGTACGCGGTGATCCTAACGCGGTGGAAGTTGCAACACTACTTCGAGTCTCATCCGGTAACTGTGGTGTCATCCTTCCCCCTGGGGGAGATCATCCAGTGCCGAGAGGCCTCGGGTAGAATTGCAAAGTGGGCGGTGGAAATCATGGGCGAGACGATCTCGTTCGCCCCTCGGAAGGCCATCAAGTCCCAGGTCTTGGCGGACTTTGTGGCTGAATGGGTCAACACCCAGCTCCCAACAGCTCCGATCCAACCGGAACTCTGGACCATGTTCTTCAACGGGTCGGTGATGAAGACAGGCGCAGGCCTGCTCTTCATCTCGCCCCTCGGGAAGCACCTATGCTACGTGCTACGCCTCCACTTCCCGGCGTCCAACAATGTGGCTGAGTACGAGGCTCTGGTCAACAAGTTGCGCATCGCCATCGAGCTGGGGGTCCGACGCCTCGACGCTCGCGGTGACTCGCAGCTCGTCATCGACCAAGTCATGAAGAACTCCCACTGTCGTGACCCGAAGATGGAAGCCTACTGCGATGAGGTTTGGCGCCTAGAAGACAAGTTCTACGGGCTCGAGCTCAGCCACGTCGCCCGACACTACAATGAGACTGCGGACGAGCTGGCTAAAATAGCCTCGGGGCGAACAACGGTTCCCCCGGATGTCTTCTCCCGAGACTTGCATCAACCCTCCGTCAAGACCGACGACATGCCCGAGCCCGAGAAGGCCTCGGCCCAGCCCGAGGCACCCTCGGCTCAGTCCGAGGCACCCTCGGCTCGGCCCGAGGCACCCTCGGCTCAGCTCGAGGCACCCTCGGCTTGGCTCGAGGTACCCTCGGCCTCCGAGGGTGAGGCACTGCGCATCGAGGAGCGGAGCGGGGTCACGCCTAATCGAAACTGGCAGACCTCGTACCTGCAATATCTCCACCGAGGAGAGCTACCCCTCGACCAGGCCGAAGCTCGGCGGTTGGCGCGGCGCGCCAAGTCGTTCGTCTTGCTGGGAGATGGGAAGGAGCTCTACCACCGCAGCCCCTTGGGCATCCTCCAGCGATGCATTTCCATCGCCGAAGGCCAGGAGCTCCTGCAAGAGATACACTCGGGGGCTTGTGGCCATCACGCAGCACCTCGAGCCCTTGTTGGAAACGCCTTCCGACAAGGTTTCTATTGGCTGACGGCAGTGGCCAACACCACTAGAATTGTCCGCACCTGCGAAGGGTGTCAGTTCTATGCAAGGCAGACCCACCTGCCTGCTCAGGACCTGCAGACCATACCCATCACCTGGCCGTTTGCTGTGTGGGGTCTGGACCTAGTCGGCCCCTTGCAGAAGGCACCCGGGGGCTACACGCACCTGTTGGTCGCCATCGACAAATTCTCCAAGTGGATCGAGGTCCGACCCCTAAACAGCATCAGGTCCAAACAGGCGGTGGTGTTCTTCACCAACATCATCCATCGCTTTGGGGTCCCGAACTCCATCATCACCGACAACGGCACCCAGTTCACCGGCAGAAAGTTCCTGGACTTCTGCGAGGATCACCACATCCGGGTAGACTGGGCCGCCGTGGCTCACCCCATGACGAATGGGCAAGTAGAGCGTGCCAACGACATGGTTCTACAAGGACTCAAGCCTCGGATCTACAACGACCTCAACAAGTTCGGCAAGCGGTGGATGAAGGAACTCCCCTCGGTGGTCTGGAGTCTGAGGACGACGCCGAGCCAGGCCACGGGCTTCACACCGTTCTTTCTAGTCTATGGGGTCGAGGCCATCTTGCCCACAGACTTAGAATACGATTCCCCGAGGACGAGGGCCTACGCCGACCAAAGCAATCAAGCTAATCGAGAAGACTCACTGGACCAGCTAGAAGAGGCTCGGGACATGGCCTTACTACACTCGGCGCGGTACCAGCAGTCCCTGCGACGCTACCACGCCCGAGGGGTTCGGTCCCGAGACCTCCAGGTGGGCGACCTGGTGCTTCGGCTGCGACAAGACGCCCGAGGGCGGCACAAGCTCACGCCTCCCTGGGAAGGGTCGTTCGTCGTCTCCAAGGTTCTGAAGCCCGGAACGTACAAGCTGGCCAACAGTCAAGGCGAGGTCTACAGCAACGCTTGGAACATCCAACAGCTACGTCGCTTCTACCCTTAAGATGCTTTCAAGTTGTTCGCATGCCTCGTTCCCACGCAAAGTTTAGTCATCAAGGAAGGGTCAGCCTTGCCTCGGCAAAGCCCGACCCTCCCTCGGGGGCTAAAAGGGGGGAACCCCCTCTGCGCCAAAATTTTCCTCGGAAAAAGATCTTTTCTGCCAGAATGTCTTTCGTGCTTTTCGACTACTTCGAAAGTGGATCCTGAAAACAACGGAGTACATGTAAGCAGCCAAGGCTGACCGAGCCAAGGGACTCCTACGCCTTCGAGATACGGATACCTCACTCATCACCTTCTGCGATAAGTAACTCGCGCTCGGATAGGTGATTCCGCAGACCGAACAAGTCTTCACGCTCGAAAGCTCCTCTGCCGAAACGATTTTTTGGGCCTTCTCGACTGCGTCGGTGATAGAACCCTATGGACGAGTAAGAGTGCGCGTAAGCGGCAAGGCCGACCGAGCCGAGGGATTCCTACGCCTCCGGGATACGGATACCTCACTCATCACCTTCCGTGAAAAGTAACTCTCGCTCGCACAAACAATTCTGTTACCGGCAAATAAGTCCAGATACTCGAAACAAGGGGAAAAGAAACGCAGCTTTACAACACGACGATGGTGTGTTTGGGCCTCGGCGGTCGCAGAAAACATACACACACTACAAGATAATCTGATCCTGCAGGCTCGGATCTTGACAGTTGAAGGGGGCAGCAGCACCCTCGGCGTCAACTACGCCTTCGGCGAGGTCCGACCTAGCCTCGGACGGCGACGCGGTCGGAGGATCTCCACTCTAAAGGACGACTTCAGCATCACGCCCGGGCCATCGCCGCCAGGGTCTTCTCCAGGAATCCAGCTCGAGTAGATGGCTCGGCCGGCCACCCCGAGGCCTCGGTCAGCTGTCCCCCGAAGACATCAGCCCGACCCGTGGCCTCGGCAACTCAACTCCGGCGTCGGTCCCGCCAGTGGACGACCCGGCCAGGCTCTGGCCGACCAAGTCTTCTTTTCGAGCCAACTCAGCCTCTGTCCGTGCGGACACCGCTACCTCCGGCTTCGGCTCATCAGAGAGCGGTTGAGGGTTTCCTTTAACTAAGCAAGAGAAGCCTCGGACAGCAAGGCCGACCGAGCCGAGGGACTCCTACGCCTCCGGGATACGGATACCTCACTCATCACCTTTGCACGAGGCAACTCACACTTCATGAAGCGGTTCAGATAGCCGACAGGCGAGTCTTAGTGCTCGAAATGAGGAAAAAACACGGCTCCATGCCGAAAATACATACATGTTCAGGCCCCGATAGCCACAATAAACAAGACACCGGCACTCAAGGTGCCATTACAAATGGAACCTCGGTTCCACCTCCGCAGGTATGAACAACCCCACACGATTGGGGGGCCTGCGGAGCAACAGAAGGCCGACGGACAGCTCGTCGTCGCCCGCTCGAGCAGTAGTGACGACGACGACTTCTGCTCCGGGGGGCCGAACAGCAGCAGCGACGACCTCAGGGTGGATGCTGCTGCCATAAGGCCCTAGCCCATGCCCTCACTCGAGAGGCAAGGACAGGCAGAAAGCCATAGAGTTGGAGGTCAATCCGTGGGCGGTGCCGGCTATCTCGTCGGTGGAGAAACCTCTTTCGACTGCTGTGGCGGAAGGCGGCGCCGGAAGCGGCTCCGAAGCCACTCGGGTCGGAGAGCAGGGCACGCGGCAGCTACCAGCGCCACGAACGGCGAACGCCCTTCCCCACGATCACTGAGGGAAGGAGCGGGCCGTCGCCCGCGCAGGGACCGACCCCAACTCGACGCACTCCCCTCCCCAACACTGATGATGAAAATCCTTGGAGCTGAGGGAGGGGCAGAGGCCGTAGCCCGGCTTGCTTCTCCGCACCCAGGGGCTGGTGGTCACCGTCTTGGGTGACCACCGGCGAGGGGATGCAGCCGGGCTGCCTGATGAAAATCCTTAAAGCCGAACGATGGCTGAAAGGTACCAACTTCCACGAAGTTGCGTTCCTCCAACGACAAGGCGGAAGTATTGCGGGTGTTCCCCATCCGGGGGCTCGGAAGGTGGAAAGACACGATGCATAAGGGAGCGCGAAGACATGGTCGCCTTTCAAGGGGGTCACCCTCCTTTTAAAGGCGACTCTCCCTACTTGCGTCCCCAGCCGTCGCGGGCTGAGTCTTCTCCAACACGCTCCAAGATCCTCCCCCTACGGCACGGGGGCTGGGTCCCACGCGTCATGCAAGCTGGCCAGAGCAGAAGAAGCCAAACCGCCGCGCGCGGTGCATGCAACTGCCCAGCGGTTACGATCATTCCTCCACTATTGCCCAGACCAGCGGGTGAAAGGGCGGACAGCCATGCAGGCGGCATGCAACCGTGCCAAGTGGGCGCACCCCTCCGACTTCCAACGCACCCAGCATGGAGGCCCAGGCACACACGTCATGCAACCGGCGCGCCGGTAGCTACGTGCGAGCAACTGCGCCGCCACTCGCACCACTACCGCGCCTCCTCGACTGCGGAACCAGTACCGCGACTCGAGGCAACCGTGCGTATGACCCAACAGTGCCAGCCAGGCGCGATGGTCAATACTGCCAAAAATGGGCCGGCAGTAATGGCGGTGGCAGGCGGGCGGAAGCAGCGGTCACGTCGTCAGCCAAACTTACGTCCCATCCAGGGACAGCAAGGGAACCCTCTCCCACGGCGTAAAGACGGTGCGCCCGGGTTCCATTCCTCGAACGGCTCGCGCACGCGCAACGGCTAAACCGCGAACCACTCGCCCCGTCGCATTAACTCCGCGGCGGGACAGGCGGCACCTTTGGCAGGAGAAGCGAGCGATGCTTCACCTTCGCCATAATGACCGCGTCAAAAAGGTGCGCCATGTCATCTCGATTTCGTATTCTTTCCTTTTTCCTCTTTCTCTCTCTTACAACAGGGACCGGGAAAGGGGGATACCCCGAAAAGGGATCCTTCTCCGCGAAGGAAACAGGCCCCGAGCCTCCCTACTGATCAGAGGTTCAAAGGCTGGCCCCTCGGAGGGGTTCAACAGCCGCCTCAGAGCGCTTGGGCTCCGCGCCCACTACTGGTCAGAGGTTCGAAGGCCGGCCCCTCGGAAGGGTTCAACGGCCGCCTCAGGCCACTCGGGCTCCGCGCCCACTACTGATCAGGGGTTCGTAGGCTGGCCCTCAAAGGGTTCACAGCCGCCTCAGACACAGAGCGAGGGATGACCCTGGGTACGTTCGATACATAACCAAGGCTCGGGCTACGCTCCCGAGGTACCCTAGGACATTTCCGAGACCAGCGGGAACGATCTTGTAACGGAATCCCATCAGAGGGAGGCATCGAGCCCTCGGACCCCGTCGAAAGGGGACCGGGTCCGGCAGATCACCTGCAAGTACTTTTGGAGCGCGCCTCCGGGCCTCTAGCCGACCCCTAACGAATGGGGCACGGGCGTCCACTCGGATTACCTGTCAGCAGCTCACTGGAGACACCATGTTCGGCGCCCTCCAAGGGCAACATGGCGCTTTTCCCCCCTCCTCCTTGCGGAAAGGTGACGCAGGGGCGTATGTAAAAAAGTCGAGTCTGTCCTTGACCGTCCTCTCGCCCTGTGCGGAGGCTCGGGGGCTGCTCTCGCAAACCCGGCTCCGGCCAAACCATTGACAGCGTCAACATACCAGCCTGAGAACTTGGGACCCGACCGTGCACCCGGGCTACGGCCAGCTCGCATGAGGGAACAACCAGACCAGCCGAAGTGTTGTGAAACGCACTAAGACCTCAAAGGAGTCAAACCACTCCTCCGAGGCCTCGGGGGCTACACCCGGCGGGTGCGCTCGCGCGCACCCACCGGAACAAAACGCAACCAAGAAAGGCTGGTCCCTTGCAAAAAAAAGTGCGACAAAAGCCTCCAAGCGAGTATTAACACTCCCTTCGAGGCTCGGGGGCTACTGTCGGGGACCATAATTAGTGGTACCCTCAAGGCTCCTAAATCTCAGCTGGTAACCCCCATCAGCACAAAGCTGCAAAGGCCTGATGGGTGCGATTAAGTCAAGGATCGGTACATTCAAGGGACGCGATCGCGCCTCGCCCGAGCCCAGCCTACCCCGGAGGGTTTACGTCTCGCCCGAGGACCCCCTACGGCAACGAACGCACCTTCGGCTCGCCCGAGGCCCAGTCTTCACCAAGAAGCAACCTTGGCAAATCGCCACGCCAACCGACCAAATCGCACGGGCATTTAATGCAAAGGTGGCCTGACACCTTTATCCTGACGCGCGTCCTCCAGTTGACATAGCCGAAGTGATCGTAGTCACTTCGCCGCTCCACTAACCAGCCTGACAAGAGGACAGCGCCGCCTGCACCGCTCTGACTGTTGTGCCACACGACAGAGTGAGGCTGACAGCAGCCAAGCCCGCCCCAGGTGCCATAGGAAACTCCGCTTCGCCCGACCCCAGGGCTCGGACTCGGGCTCAGCCCCGGAAGACGACAAACTCCGCTTCGCCCGACCCCAGGGCTCGGGCTCGGGCTCAGCCCCGGAAGACGACGAACTCCGCTTCGCCCGACCCCAGGGCTCGGACTCGGGCTCAGCCCCGGAAGACGATGAACTCCACTTCGCCCGACCCCAGGGCTCAGACTCGGGCTCAGCCCCGGAAGACGACGAACTCCGCTTCGCCCGACCCCAGGGCTCAGACTCGGGCTCAGCCTCGGAAGACGACGAACTCCGCTTTGCCCGACCCCAGGGCTCGGACTCAGCCCTGGCCTCAGCCGATGGTCTCCGCCTCGCCTGACCCAGGGGCTCGGACTCGACCTCGGCCTCGGAAGACAGACTCGACCTCGACCTCGGAGGAGCCTCCACCTCGCCCAACCTAGGGCTCGGACCAACCACGTCACAGGAGGCGCCATCATTACCCTACCCCAAGCTGACTCAGGCTACGGGGAACAAGACCGGCGTCCCATCTGGCTCACCCCGCCAAACAAGTAATGATGGCGCCCCGCACGCTCTATGACGACAGCGGCTCTCAGCCCCCTTACGGAAGCAAGAGGACGTCAGCAAGGACTCGATAGCCCCGACAGCTGTCCTTCCGCCAGGCTCTAGCGCACCTCCGACGGCCACGACACCACACGAACCGGGTGCCAAACCCTCTCCGGCTGCCACGATGGCATGTACTTAGGGCGCTAGCTCTCTTCCGCTAGACACGTTAGCACGCTGCTACACCCCCCATTGTACACCTGGATCCTTTCCTTACGCCTATAAAAGGAAGGTCCAGGGCCCTCTTACAAAGGGTTGGCCACGCGAAGAAGGACGGGACGGCGCTCGCGTGAGGCCGCTCGCTCTCTCCCGCGTGGACGCTTGTAACCCCCTACTGCAAGCGCACCCGACCTGGGCGCGGGACAAACACGAAGGCCGCGGAATTTCACCTCTCACGCCCGTCTCCCTCCGGCTTCTTCCCCCCTTCGCGCTCCGTCTCGCGCCGACCCATCTGGGCTGGGGCACGCGGCGACAATTTACTCGTCGGTCCAGGGACCCCTCGGGTTCGAAACACCGACAAAACTCTCGTGGACGACACCGGTATTTTTTATCGAGGTATCCGGAACTACGGAAGGTCCCGACTAATCCTCGTTGGTGCCCCTACGCAAAGGTCTAATACCCAACTTTTGTAATATAAAAGAAGGGGAATAAATCTTTATGTGTATTGCTTTCTATTTCATGAAAAATCATTAAGGGGCATAGTTAAAGTGACTAATTTTTCCAATAAAACATAAATGACCCGTGCATCATGCTAGAGTTTGGTTTGTTTGTGCATTTAATAAAATAGTAAGATGAATGAAAGTATAATAATAAGAGGAGAATTTGGAATCAACTCAAAGGTGCAAATTAGAAAAATTGGAAATAATGGAGAATGGGAGAAATACTATACAAAATAAAATAAATTTAGGAATAAATACATTATTTCCATACTATGTTCAACCCAACGTATATTGTGTAGATGAAATTGCCACAAGCTTTGGATTTAAAGGGGAAATTGGAAATTGATTTTGGGGAGAAAGAAAAGAAATAGAAAATAAAAAGAGTAAAAATGTCGGTTGGGCTCCTCCTCTCAATTTATTTTACTCATGCGCCCGCTCTCACGCGTGGCCCAACTAGTGGTCAAAACCTACCGTGTGGGCCACCCCTGTCATTCACTCATGTGCGCGCTGGTCTGGCCTTCTCTGACGCGTGGCCCAACCCGCGCTCACAGGGTTGCGCCGACATCATGGCCCCACCAGGCAGCCACTCGTTCGCTCTCACCTCACACCGATTCGCTGGACCCACCTGCCAGCCACCGTGCGCTTGACCTCTGCCGCTGGGACCCCGTTGTCACGAGCGTAACAAAACTCTCCACGTGGATCGCGCCCACCTTGCGCAGAAGCTCGCCGGAGATCTCGGCTTCCGTGAACGACCCCACTATCCAGCCTAGGCGGCATAAGACTCTCGGCCGACCTCCCCTCCTCCTCATCCCGCTGAAGCATTTCTTCCTTTACACCTCCTTCCAGACGCCACCAGAGATAAACCCGGTAGTTCACCACCGTCGTCGTTGAACCGCGTCATCAACGCCTATCTACTCCGACTGCCTCGTCCTGAACGTTCATGTGGTCACATGGATCACGCTCGGGGCAGAGGCCGGGAGAGCGCGACATCAACTGGGCGGGAATTTCTCGCCGTAGTCGGATCTTCCCCGTGGAACCGCATCGTCGCGTGGCCAGCATCGTCGGGACTTCGATCACCGGTACGTACTCGTCCACCCGATTCCAGTAGGCGCCCGCATAGAGTAGGACCCTTTCGGGAGTCGAGTTAGGGCATATTTGGGGCGATTGCCGAACGCCGGGGGCGCACCACCATAGCGGATGGGCGCGCCGCCGGTGTTTTAACCGGAGGTAGAAGACGGGGCTGGGCGTCGTTGGTTCTCTGATCAACGATGGGATTAGCTCCTACTCATACCCGTTCGGGAATAGATTTGGGCCGCATGCGTTTGGATCGACGTGCGCGATTAGGTGATCCCATAACCCTTCGCTATATTAAATCTGTGTCGTAGATAGTTGATCCTGCGGTCCTCACTGCGTACCGGTTCGGCGCGTAAGTGGATTTAATCCGAGCCCTCCATCTCAGATCTCACGGCCCAGATTTAGGCATACCCCTTCGCGGGTACATTTTGCTAAAGAGACCTTATGTTATTTAAGAATCAATCTGCCGTCCATCATAACAGTGCCCTGAGTCTTAAGAATTCTTTCACCGAGGCCCCTGACCTTTCTGGAATTCGAGGCCCAGTCCAGAGAACAGGAAAATCAAATAAATTCAATTAGAAAATACTTTTTAGAGTAAAAATAATTGCAGGAACTTAATTAAATCATAGAAAATTCATATGAACTCCAAATTGATCCATTCCAATTTCTAAAATTTTGTAATATTATTGTTTATCATCTAGTGTCTCTATTTTGGCATGAAAACAGTAATAAAATTTATTATTAGTTAATCTTGAATCAAATACATAATACCTTTGGAAATTCATAACTTAAAATCTATAACTCCAAATTTAATGATTCCTATTCCTAGGATCTTATTTTAATGTGTAGATTATTATTGTGTATTTTATTTATATGTTTGGTATGATGTTAATTTTTGCTATACTATGTATGTATTGTGTTGATGCGAGGTCCTTGGGTTGATTTTGCTGCGATGGCGGTCAGGCGAGGGATCACTGCACTAGAGCTTCCTATAAACTATAGCTAGTTTTCTGAAGCTAGTGGAACTTTGTAAAGGCCTCGTAGTGTTACCCTGCCTCACTTCCTCGATAGAGGTGTATGGGATTGGTCGTCTCTTGCCAGATGGGTAACATGACTTGTGGGTAAAGATGTGCAACCTCTGCAAAGTGTAAAACTGGTATACTAGCTGTGCTCACGGTTATGAGCAGCTCGGACCCTCACATGATTAATCTATAGAATTAAAATTCAATTTGTCATTTGCATCGCATTGGGATTATTTATTTATTACTTTAATTTATTATTACTATGGTTTGGTATTCACTTACACTTAGTAACTGCTAAGAAAATTTTGACCAACTTATAAAAGCAATGCTCAGCTTCAACCTTTATTTTGTTGATCAGCCTTACACTTCACATGAACTCCCACCTTTGGCGAGTTCATGCACATTATTCCAAAAACTTGTTGAGTTGTGATCGTATGTGAGCTCACCCTTGCTGTCTCACACCTCCCCCCAGGAGAAGAACAGGTGGTCGAAGAGGAGCCGCCTAACACCGAGGCTTTCGACTTGATCTAGGTGGCGTCTCCCAGTCGGCTTTGTGGCGCTAGGGAATAATATTTAGTTCGCTTTATTTTATCATTTATTTTTGTAAGACTTCCTCTATGTAATAAGTACATTTATGATAATTATGATATTTATCTCTATACACTCTGTTATTATATGTGGTGTCTTCTCTGGCGCATATATGAGATGCACCCGGCTTTGTTCCTTAAATTCGAGTGTGACAGAAGTGGTATCAAAGGAAATGTTGATTGTAGGACGAAACCTAGATAGAAATTGACAAAACCCTTACCTACTGACCTTACTCTGATTCTCTCTATACTTATCTTGATCCTGTGTCACCTTCTACTGTTCTACTCTGATCATTCTTATCTTTTCTACTCTAAGACAAGATGGGCTTCACACTTTGGAATCCTACATTTATGACTTTTTCAAGAGATAGGAAACCAAGACAAAATTTAAAACTATTTTCTCTATTTAAAAATGTTGGTTGATTGTTTTGATGATAATGCCTGATTTGCTTCTTTGATTGATTGGAATAGTGTAGTTGGGCATCTTAGCATGTACCACCATAAGGTAATGAATTAGCTTTAGTAGGCGACACACTTAGCTAATGAATTCCCCAAAGTAACATGCCTTGTAAATACTGCCTTGTCTACAATCCTTTCTTTCTTACCATATGTTTCTAACTCAGATGGTCAATACCAGGAAGGGTGGTGGAATTGATCTACCTCCCAATCGACACACTCGGAGGATATTCAGACAACCATAGCAACAACCTAAGAAGGATCCTCCCAATCCTCCACCAGCCAGTGTTGACCCCGATGTTGCAGCACAGATGAGAATAATGCAACAGATGGCAGACACCATCGAGGATATGCACGCGTAGATGCGACAGGAACGCCAAGAGATGCGCCAAGAGCGAGAGGATATACGCCAGGAGATACGCCAGGAGCGAGAAGAGATACGCCAGGAGAGAAGGGTGCAACAGCAGCAGCACCAACAACAACAACAGCAACAGCAACATCAGCAAGCACCACTGCCACCACCACCACCTCCACTTCCACCCCGAGATAAGCACCGGGAATTTATGAGTCACAAGCCACCGACCTTCACTAGTTCGCTAGATCCACTAGATGCTGATGATTAGCTGAAGTCAATTGAGAAGATGCTCAACATCGCCCAATGCTCTGACCGGGAGAAGGTTCTTTATGCTTCTGGTCGTCTGACAGGTCCTGCTGTTTGTCACACCCGGTTTTGGAAGGCAAACCGAATGTGAACTATGTACGTGCCAGGATCAGAACTCACGTACACAGCGATTACATAAATGAACAACATCGCACAATGCTCGAATAATAACATAAAAGAGTAATAACTTATTACATCACAGAGTCATAGACATCCACATAGTCATTGTCTTAACAGGTAAATCAAAGTACTAGCGAAACGCAGTAAAGATAAGGCCTCCACAGGCAGCTGACTGGGGGTTGCCGCCAACCCACACCTAGAATTCGTCGTAGTCTTGGAACTCCTGGAAGTCTCCTTCCACGGCTTCGCCTTCTCCTGAGCAGTGGTTACAATGCGGACAACCTGGTGTTTTGTGGTAAAGCAAGGATGAGTACACATCAACGTACTCAGCAAATGTCCCGTTTGGCTGAAGTGGACTAGCTTTATGTGGGGTTAGGCTCAAGCAGTTGCTTTTAGTTGGTCAGGTATTTATCATTAGTAGAAGCCAGATTTTAGCATTAACCAACTCGTAAACCATTTCCTCATCGAGGAACAACATCATCATATTCGAACCAAAACCATATCATAATCCTTGTATCTCGAACCATCTGTATCTCTAATCAAAGAGGATCCCAAGGCTGCTCTTAACCGTGAGCACGGCTGATATACCGGTTTCACTACCCTCTGCAGAGGTTGCACACTTTACCCATGAGTCATGATTCCCTTTCTACCCGGGGAGAGCTAATCCCCATTGACCACTACCTAGGTGGTCCGGCAGGGCATCACTACGTAGCTTTTACAAAGATTCCCCAGAGATCATAGCTGCCCGTTAGGTTTCTCCAGTTTGATAAACACAGTACTCCTCCCCGCAGGAGAGTGACTAACAAAGAGCAAAACGAAAGAACCTCGGCACTCAGCCTCGGCAGAGCAAGCACTGTGCCTGGACCCCATTGACGGCACGACGGCTAAGCAACTACACCTCTAGTTCATCCAATTAATCAGCTAAGGGCATCCCATTTCACCCTCATGGTTGCACTGTTATCCCGGGTGGTCTCTCAACGAACAGGTCCTTACGGAGAGGTACTCAGGAAACAGCCTGAGCCCCCTAAAGTATCACAAGATCATCAACATCATCAGGATAACAGTATCATAAATAGTCACATCATGTTCATTGATTAAGTTAAGGCAATAGCAGAGTGCTAACCATAACAGCCCACAAGGTCATCAAGGATAAAGTAAAGTGTAAAGCTAGTCAATCCTTAGGTTTCAAGTAAGTAATGCAGGGTAGTAAGTTATAAATGAATAGGACATAATGGGACAGAGGACACTTGCCTTCACCAAACTGCTGATCAGGGACTTCCTCTGCAACTTCCTCGGGAAACACAGACTGCTCGTTGTCTACGTAAAGTAATCATTCACACTATGCACTTGGGAAAATAACAAACAGAAAGCAACATACCAAACATATGCAGCAGAGAGAGATCACAAGTTCATAGCAGAAAAGGATGGGCACTCTGGTGTTCCCTAGGTCTGGGGTAGAGGACTATACAAAGTGATTCATTATCCACTAATCAGGTTTAAGTCAGGGGTGGGATTAAATCATTACATGGTTTTAAGTTCCTAAACCTAGGTGTTTAAGTCCATAAACTTAAGTACTCTAACTTTTATTAAAGTCTACCAACTTCTAATTATCTCAAATAGGGTTCCAATAACCTTAATCCTATCCTAATGATTAACCATTAATTGGTACATGGAAACAGCAGGGAAACATTGTTTAAATAGATAGACAAAAACATCATGAGCATTTTGCAATTTGAAGCACCTAATTTGGAGTTCATATGACAAAGTTATGAATTTTACAAGTTTGGGGATTAAAAATATACCCTAAATACCTATTTTGAATTAAATAAAAGGCCCAGGGACCTAACCGAGAGAAACCAGGGACGGCGGGTTCAAATTCCAGAAAACCGGGGGTCTCTTTAAGAAAACGCGCGGGCGAAGGGGTATCGGGCTACTACGGCCGTCAGATCTAAAGCGAACGGCCAGGATTAGATCCTGCGGGTGGGCGCGCGAGCGCGCGGCGGCCTGGGCGGCTGACAGGCGGGACCGGGCATGCAGCGCGGGGCGCGGGCAGGCTGACAGGCGGGGCCGGCGGGCAGAGCGAGCGCGCGGGCGGGCTGACAGGCGGGGCCGGCGGGCAGAGCGAGCGCGCGGGCGGGCTGACAGGCGGGGCCGGCGGGCAGAGCGAGCGCGCGGGCGGGCTGACAGGCGGGGCCCAAACGGCAGGGAGACGGGGTGTGGGGGAAGCGGGCCTGGGTCGCTGGATCTCCGGCGGACGGCCAGGATTAGGCTTGACCTAATTAAAACGGGACCGCCCGATCTAGGACGGACGGTGGGGATCGGGTGGCCGGCCTGGGCTTCTCCTACGGCTAGCTGGGGCGGCGGCGCTCGTCTCCGCGGCGGAGGACTCGCCGGAGACGAGGGGCGCGGGCGTTTGGCGGGCCTCCAAGGCGACCTGAGCGGCCGGGAAGGTTGGGGAGGGCACGGGGAGTCCTCTGGTAGGGTCTGGGTCGGGGCAGGGGCACCGGAGGGGGGCGGTCCACGGCGGAGCGGCTCGGCGGCGGCATAAATCTACTCCGGCAAGGAATTACACACGGCAGAAGGCAATACACGGGTCGATAGGGGCGGGAGAGGTTCTTTACCTCAAGGCGGGCTCCGGGGACTCCTCGGCGGCGGCAATGGCGCGACGGTGGCCCGGGGCAGCGGTGGCGGACCTCCGCGGCTGCACGGGGAACGGCGGGTGAGCGCGGGCAGAGAGAAACAGGGAGGGGGAGGGGAAATTGGGGCGCGTCCCGGGTTGCGGACGTGGAGGCGAAGCTCACCGTGGCAACGGACACGGCGGAGCTCCAACGGCGGCCGGGAAACGAGCTCGGGACGGCGGGGATTTGTGGCGGCGGTGCTCTGGCGTGCGCGCAGCGAGGGAGAGGTGGAAGAGGGGTCTGCTGGAGCGCAAATGGGGGAGGGGGAGAGGGCGAGTGGGGCTCGGGGCTCAAGTGGCCAGGGGCGGGGCGGTTGCGAGCTCCACGCGCGACGTGGGCGCGGAGAAGGCGGCCGCGCGCAGCTCGGGCGGCAGTTACGCGAGGACGACGGGGCTGACAAGCCGGGCCCGCGAGCAGAGAGAGAGGGGAAAGCGGGGGCGGGCGCGTGGAAGGCGGCCGCGCTGACGGGCGGGCCCGCCAGGGCAGAGAGAGCGGGGGGGAGAGGCGCGCGCGCGGGATGGGCCTAGCTGGGCCGAAAGGCTGAGGGGGGCGGGGGAGTGGGCTTCTTTCCTCTTTTCTTTTATTCTGGAATTGTTTTCTCTTTTCTTTTTATTTTCTCTATTTGATTCAAATCCAAATAAGCCACAAATTCAAATTAGACTTTCCAAGAATTATGCACCAAGCAAAAGTGAAATCTAGGGTTCAACATGATGCAACAACTCATACTCCCTTAGGGTTTAACCATATTAAACTATAGTTACAAATAAAATAATCACTTTTCTCCTATAGAAATGAGAAAGAAAAGAATGAGGAAGGATGGGAAAAGGGAAGTAACACCTGAATTTGTGAATATGAGCAAAGAAATTTTATACCCCCAAATTCAGGGTGTTACAAACCTATCCCCCTTAAAAGAATCTCGCCCCTGAGATTCAAGGTTGGTCAGCAAAGAGTTCAGGGTATTTGGCCTTCAGGTCATCTTCTCGTTCCCAGGTTGCTTCTTCCTCGGAGTGGTGACCCCATCTGACTTTGCACATTCTGATGGTGTTCCTCCGGGTGACTCTGTCTGCAAACTCCAGGATCTGCGTTGGCTTCTCTATGTAGGTCAGATCCTCCTGGACCTCCAAACCCTCCACTGGCAACTGCTCTTCTGGTACTCACAGACACTTTTTCAATTGCGACACGTGGAACACATGGTGCACTGCTGACAAGCTCTCCGGTAGGTCAAGCTGGTAGGCCACTTCTCCACGCTTTGCTTGAATCTGATATGGTCCGACGTACCGGGGTGCTAACTTGCCTTTAACTCCGAACCTTTTGACTCCCCTGATAGGTGACACCTTCAGATAGACATAGTCTCCCACTTCAAAACTCAGTTCTCTTCTCCTTCTGTCCGCGTAGCTTCGCTGCCTTGACTGGGCTATCTTCAGATTCTCCCGAACCATTTTGATATTCTCTTTGGCTTCAAGCAAGATGTCGGGGCCAAACACCTATCTCTCTCCTGGCTGGTCCCAATGCAGCGGAGTCCTACAACTCCGTCCATAGAGCGCCTGAAACGGTGACATCTTCAAGCTGGCCTGGTAACTATTGTTGTAGGAGAATTCTGCATAAGGTAACCTTTTGTCCCATCCTGACTTGTCTTGCAACGCACAGGCTCTCAACATATCTTCTAGGATCTGATTAGTTCTTTCAGTCTGACCGTCTGTCTGCGGGTGATAAGCTGAGCTGAAGTTCAAATGTGTGCCCAAAGCTTCTTGTAGCTGTTGCCAAAAATGAGAGGTGAACTGCGTTCCTCGATCTGACACTATCTTCTTCGGCACACCATGAAGGCAGACTATCTGTGACATGTATAACTCAGCTAACGTTGCTCCGGTGTATGTTGTCTTCACAGGTATGAAATGGGCCACCTTTGTTAAGCGGTCCACAACCACCCAGATGGAATCATAGCCGGCCCGGGTACGAGGTAGGCCAACTATAAAATCCATCCCGATCTCATCCCACTTCCACTGAGGAATCCGCAAAGGCTGCAACAATCCGGCGGGCCTCTGATGCTCTGCTTTGGTTCTCTGACAGCTATCACAGATGGCAACATATTCTGCGATCTCTCTTTTCATGCCATACCACCAAAACCTCCTTTTTAAATCCTGATACATCTTCTCACTTCCCGGGTGTATGGAGTAGGCTGTCTCATGAGCTTCCTTGAGGATCAGTTCCCGAATAGGTTTGAGGTCGGGGACACACAATCGGTCCTTGAACCATATTACTCCCTCTTCGTCCTCTCGAAAGTCTTTGCCTCTTCCTTCTAAGATCAGCTGTCGGATCTTGTTGATGTTTTCATCATCCTTCTGCCCTTCTTTGATCTCCCGCTCTAGGGTGGGTTCTAATTCCACTGTTACTCCTTGCGTACTGTTCAGGAAACCGAGGCTCAGTCTGTCGAACTCCTTGGCTAACTCATACGGCATCGGGTACGAGGCCAACATATTAACTTGACTCTTCCTGCTCAGAGCATCTGCAACGACATTGGCTTTGCTTGGATGGTAATGTATCTCCAACTCATAGTCTTTGATCAATTCCAACCATCTTCGCTGCCTCATGTTTAACTCTGACTGGGTGAATATGTACTTCAGACTTTTATGATCTGTGTAGATGTCGCACTTCTGCCCATACAGGTAATGTCTCCAGGTCTTTAAGGCATGAACCATTGCTGCCAACTCCAGGTCATGTGTGGGATAATTTTTCTCATGGATCTTCAGCTGCCGAGATGAGTATGCTACAACTCTTCCTTCTTGCATTAGCACACATCCCAATCCGGTGTACGAAGCGTCGCAATACACTGAGAATGACTTGTGAACATCAGGCAGGACTAACACAGGAGCTGTAGTCAATCTATTTTTCAGTTCTTCGAATGCTTCCTGACACTTTTGAGTCCATTTAAACTCAACCTTCTTTGCTAGTAACGCTGTCATTGGCCTAGCAATCTTTGAGAAGCCTTCAATGAAACGCCTATAATATCCAGCCATTCCAATGAAGCTCTTGATCCCACGAACATCCTTCGGTGCTTTCCAGTTCAGGATATCTGCCACTTTCTTTGGATCCACTGCTAACCCATCTTGGTTTATGATGTGACCCAGAAATAAGACTTCATGAATCCAGAACTCGCATTTGCCCAGCTTGGCATACAACTGGTGCTCTCGAAGTCTTTGCAATACCATCTTCAAATGCTCTACATGATCTTCCTCACTTTGAGAGTATATGAGAATGTCATCGATGAACACTACCACAAACTTGTCCAGATAATCCATGAACACACTGTTCATCAGGTACATAAAGAAGGCTGGCGCATTTGTCAAACCAAAGAACATAACTGTGAACTCATATAACCCATACTTGGTGATGAATGCCGTCTTCGGTATGTCCGAGGGTCGGATTCTGAGTTGATGGTAGCCGGACCTCAGATCTATCTTCGAGAATACGCTGGCACCTCTGAGCTGGTCAAACAGATCTTCTATCCTTGGCAGGGGGTACTTGTTCTTGACAGTGACTTCATTCAAGGCTCTGTAGTCTATGCACATCCTTTTGGTACCATCTTTCTTCTCTACAAACAACACTGGAGCGGCCCAAGGCGAGGTACTTGGCCTGATGTAACCCTTCTCTAACATCTCATCTATCTGCTTCTTGAGTTCCACCAATTCTGGTCCAGACACTCGATAGGCTCTTTTGGAAATGGGGGCGGTTCCAGGGATAAGCTCTATGGCAAATTCAACCTTTCTCTCGGGTGGCATGCCCGTTAGCTCCTCGGGAAACACATCCGGAAAGTCCGACACAACCTTGATAGCCTTGAGCGGGTTGGGCTCTTTACTATCCACTGAAATCTGGTGACAGACTCCCTCTTCTGATTTAGGCATCCATAGCCCGGCCACTACCTCTTCTCCTGACGGGGACTTCAATGTTACGGTCCTCTTGTCACAACTAACATTTGCTTCATACTTCATTAACCAATTCATCCCTAGAATAACATCTATCCCAGGGGTGTCTATTACTATTAAGTCACTGGGGAATCCTATCCCCCTTATTTCCACCATTATATTTGAGCATATTTTATCTGTTTGCACCTTGCCACCAACCGAATTAATCCTCATGGGCGGCATCATTGCCTCTACTAAAATTTTATGCAATTCTACCCAGGTTGCAGTGACAAATGAATGAGTTGCACCAGTATCAAATAGCACTTTTGCGGGATGAGATTCGACTGAGAACATACCTACTACCACATCTGGTGCATCCTGGATTGCTTCGGCCTCCAAGTGGTTCACCTTTCCACGGTTGTACGCTTGGTTACGATTGCCTGCTGCCGGCTGCAGTACACCTTGCCTCGTTGGAGCATTGGGGTTGGTCTGCTGCTGCGCCATCTTCTTCGGGCACTGCATCGCCCAGTGTCCTTGTTCTCCACAGTGGAAACATCCTCTGCCTCCTCCTTGTGCTGGGGCTGCTTGATTGTTCTGATTCGCTGCTGGGGCAGGAAGGCGAGGTGCCTGGTTGTTCTGCTTCTGATACTGATTACCTCCCTGCTGGCTGTGCTGACGATACTGCTGCTGCTGCTGTGGGTACTGCCTCTGAAACTGCTGCTGATGCGGACGCTGATTCTGATTCTGGTATCCCTGTGGGTGACCAGGCCTGCCTTGCTGAGATGAACTGCCTGAGAAACGTGGATGGCTGATGCCTCCGGACTGGGGTCCACTCATCTTGCGCTTCCGATCTTCCATATCCTTACGCTTCTTCTCAGTCATAACTGCCCTATCGATCAGGTGTTGGAAGGTGGGGAAGGTGTGATTCATCAGCTGGTAATGCAGGGGATCCACCAAACCTCTCATGAACCTGTACTGCCTTTTAGCATCAGTGTTGACATCCTCGGGTGCATACCGAGACAGCTGTAGAAACTTGTCTCTGTATTCACTAACAGACAGGGGTCCCTGCTTCAGAGCCAGAAACTCCTCCTTCTTCACAATCATCAGTCCCTCCGGCACATGGTACCTGCGGAAACTCTCGCTGAATTCTTCCCAGGTGATGGCTTCGGGGTCAGCATGGGTGGCGAGGTAGGACTCCCACCAGGACTGGGCTGCTCCCCTCAGCTGACGGGGGCCATACAGAACCTTCTCCCTGTCGTCACATTGGGCGGTGCGCAGTTCTCTTTCCACTGCGCGCAACCAGTCTTCTGCATCCATGGGGTCAGCAGAATGGGCGAAGGTAGGAGGGTGCCCTCTCATGAACTCGCCACGCTTATCTCGTGGCATCTGGGGCATCTGCACTTGCAATTGGGGTTGGGGTTGCTGTTGAGCCTGCTGCATGGCTGCCAGAGTCTGCCCAATGGCCTGCACTGCCTGCGTCTGCATCAAGAACATCTGCTCCACTGACATCGGGGGTGGTGGGGGAGGCTGCCTCTGTTGTTCCTCTTGCTGGTCCTGCTGCTCTTGCTGAGCACGCCTGTTGCATCGGCGCCTGTTGTCAGACATCTATGGAAGACATTCATACATCAGCATTGATCTTACAACCCTTCAGCATAAGAAAAGAGAATACAGAATTCTTCATGACACTGAGTGAACAAAGAGCTTCACTGATCCTCATTATGATTCAACACAACCTCTCAGATAAGAAGGAAAGTAGAAGTAAATGGTTTCCCAACTAAGAACCTGACTTCATTAACATTACTAGCTAAGCCAAACTGCAGGGGAATCCCACATGTTGGCTACAGTCATTACAAAGATTCAAATCCAGCACAAGTTCATCATAACAAGCATGAAAGCAACTGATAAGCAAACTAAACTAAATGGAAGCAACTGATAAGCAAACTAAACTGACTACCTAAGACTGAGACATCTGACTTAAGAATTATTACAAACTCCGACGCTAACGATCTAAGGATCCAGATCTATCCTGGTCTTACAGACAGGGGAACCATAAGTGTGGTGACCACGTGGCGGTGAGCGGTATGGGTGCTGAGTCCCAACAGGAGCGGGGGAACCACCCTCCTGGTGATGGCGCTCTGCCAGCTCAGCACGCAACTCTGCAATCTCCGTTCGAGCCCTGCTTAGCTCCTCCAGAGAGTGATCCAGCTTAGTGTTAAGCACTGCGACTAGGTTGACTGTGCTGCTCAACCTAGGGTTACCCTCACCAACAGGTGAGACAACCACACTCTCTGTGCTGCCAGTAGGGCGGCGGGGGTAGTACCAAAGGTTAAGACCGTCGGCCACCCCACCGAACAAAGAACAGTACTGGGAGAGTGCACGTCGTGCTGCATCCTGCATAGCCGCCTCTGCAATGTCCCTCTCGGAGATGGAATAGTGCTCCGAAACGGCCTCCGCACCCCGGAGGTCATCCTCCGGACGGCGAACTAGGCAGGTAGCCTCCCAGCGGTCCGGGTACCTCCCGCGACTGTGCTGGTAGGCTACACAACGATACTCGATCGACCAGGTGTGCCGGTCGAAAGCCTGGCGCAGCAAGGTGTCGAGTGCGTCGTGGAAGTGGCAACCGCGAGCGGCGTCACGGGTGATGGGTCGGGCGACCCATCCTTCCGCCTCCTGCGGCTCAGAGGACTCCGTGCTGTGGTCTGAGTCGTCGTCGTCGGGGTCTCCTCCAGGATCTCCTCCAGTAGCTCCTCCAACAGCCGGGGCGTCCCGTGGTGGTGCAGGGGGGTGCCTCCAGCTGGGCCACAGAGGAACGGGGCCTCACGGACTCCACCTCTCGCTGGGGTGGGGAGGAAGAGCCCTGCTGCTCTCTGTGCTGGCGCCGGCGCTCCTGCTCCTCACGCAGGCGGCGGTGCAGTCTCTCTAGGTGACTCGACTGACCGGACACGGTGCGGTGCAGAGGACGCTCCGCAAGTCGAGACGGCAGGAAAGGAATCACCGACTTACGTGCAGTGTGTCTAAGACGAGCCATCTACAAAAGACACCGTAAGCATAAGAGTAAGAGCAGAACTAATATGACAAGTGAGTAAACCATAGACAGAATAAGATAAAAAAAAATTTTAACAAGGTATAATATAGTATATATATGTAGTAAAACATAGGGTTGGTCTAGGTGACCGACTTTTGAAGTAACATCAGAGGTCAAGGTGAGAGGGAAGGTCAATAGTCCTTAGTACGACCAGTGCTACTCTAGGTCAGCGGTCCTACAGTCAGCACGGCTTTGATACCACTTATGTCACACCCGGTTTTGGAAGGCAAACCGAATGCGAACTATGTACGTGCCAGGATCAGAACTCACGTACACAGCGATTACATAAATGAACATCATCGCACAATGCTCGAATAATAACATAAAAGAGTAATAACTTATTACATCACAGAGTCATAGACATCCACATAGTCATTGTCTTAACAGGTAAATCAAAGTACTAGCGAAACGCAGTAAAGATAAGGCCTCCACAGGCAGCTGACTGGGGGTTGCCGCCAACCCACACCTAGAATTCGTCGTAGTCTTGGAACTCCTGGAAGTCTCCTTCCACGGCTTCGCCTTCTCCTGAGCAGTGGTTACAATGCGGACAACCTGGTGTTTTGTGGTAAAGCAAGGATGAGTACACATCAACGTACTCAGCAAATGTCCCGTTTGGCTGAAGTGGACTAGCTTTATGTGGGGTTAGGCTCAAGCAGTTGCTTTTAGTTGGTCAGGTATTTATCATTAGTAGAAGCCAGATTTTAGCATTAACCAACCCGTAAACCATTTCCTCATCGAGGAACAACATCATCATATTCGAACCAAAACCATATCATAATCCTTGTATCTCGAACCATCTGTATCTCTAATCAAAGAGGATCCCAAGGCTGCTCTTAACCGTGAGCACGGCTGATATACCAGTTTCACTACCCTCTACAGAGGTTGCACACTTTACCCATGAGTCATGATTCCCTTTCTACCCGGGGAGAGCTAATCCCCATTGACCACTACCTAGGTGGTCCGGCAGGGCATCACTACGTAGCTTTTACAAAGATTCCCCAGAGATCATAGCTGCCCATTAGGTTTCTCCAGTTTGATAAACACAGTACCCCTCCCCGCAGGAGAGTGACTAACAAAGAGCAAAACGAAAGAACCTCGGCACTCAGCCTTGGCAGAGCAAGCACTGTGCCTGGACCCCATTGACGGCACGACGGCTAAGCAACTACACCTCTAGTTCATCCAATTAATCAGCTAAGGGCATCCCATTTCACCCTCATGGTTGCACTGTTATCCCGGGTGGTCTCTCAACGAACAGGTCCTTACGGAGAGGTACTCAGGAAACAGCCTGAGCCCCCTAAAGTATCACAAGATCATCAACATCATCAGGATAACAGTATCATAAATAGTCACATCATGTTCATTGATTAAGTTAAGGCAATAGCAGAGTGCTAACCATAACAGCCCACAAGGTCATCAAGGATAAAGTAAAGTGTAAAGCTAGTCAATCCTTAGGTTTCAAGTAAGTAATGCAGGGTAGTAAGTTATAAATGAATAGGACATAATGGGACAGAGGACACTTGCCTTCACCAAACTGCTGATCAGGGACTTCCTCTGCAACTTCCTCGGGAAACACAGACTGCTCGTTGTCTACGTAAAGTAATCATTCACACTATGCACTTGGGAAAATAACAAACAGAAAGCAAGATACCAAACATATGCAGCAGAGAGAGATCACAAGTTCATAGCAGAAAAGGATGGGCACTCTGGTGTTCCCTAGGTCTGGGGTAGAGGACTATACAAAGTGATTCATTATCCACTAATCAGGTTTAAGTCAGGGGTGGGATTAAATCATTACATGGTTTTAAGTTCCTAAACCTAGGTGTTTAAGTCCATAAACTTAAGTACTCTAACTTTTATTAAAGTCTACCAACTTCTAATTATCTCAAATAGGGTTCCAATAACCTTAATCCTATCCTAATGATTAACCATTAATTGGTACATGGAAACAGCAGGGAAACATTGTTTAAATAGATAGACAAAAACATCATGAGCATTTTGCAATTTGAAGCACCTAATTTGGAGTTCATATGACAAAGTTATGAATTTTACAAGTTTGGGGATTAAAAATATACCCTAAATACCTATTTTGAATTAAATAAAAGGCCCAGGGACCTAACCGAGAGAAACCAGGGACGGCGGGTTCAAATTCCAGAAAACCGGGGGTCTCTTTAAGAAAACGCGTGGGCGAAGGGGTATCGGGCTACTACGGTCGTCAGATCTAAAGCGAACGGCCAGGATTAGATCCTACGGGTGGGCGCGCGAGCGCGCGGCGGCCTGGGCGGCTGACATGCGGGACCGGGCGGGCAGCGCGGGGCGCGGGCAGGCTGACAGGCGGGGCCGGCGGGCAGAGCGAGCGCGCGGGCGGGCTGACAGGCGGGGCCGGCGGGCAGAGCGAGCGCGCGGGCGGGCTGACAGGCGGGGCCCAAACGGCAGGGAGACGGGGTGTGGGGGAAGCGGGCCTGGGCCGCTGGATCTCCGGCGGACGGCCAGGATTAGGCTTGACCTAATTAAAACGGGACCGCCCGATCTGGGACGGACGGTGGGGATCGGGTGGCCGGCCTGGGCTTCTCCTACGGCTAGCTGGGGCGGCGGCGCTCGTCTCCGCGGCGGAGGACTCGCCGGAGACGAGGGGCGCGGGCGTTTGGCGGGCCTCCGAGGCGACCTGAGCGGCCGGGAAGGTTGGGGAGGGCACGGGGAGTCCTCTGGTGGGGTCTGGGTCGGGGCAGGGGCACCGGAGGGGGGCGGTCCACGGCGGAGCGGCTCGGCGGCGGCATAAATCTACTCCGGCGAGGAATTACACACGGCAGAAGGCAATACACGAGTCGATAGGGGCGGGAGAGGTTCTTTACCTCAAGGCGGGCTCCGGGGACTCCTCGGCGGCAGCAATGGCGCGACGGTGGCCCGGGGCGGCGGTGGCGGACCTCCGCGGCTGCACGGGGAACGGTGGGTGAGCGCGGGCAGAGAGAAACAGGGAGGGGGAGGGGAAATTGGGGCGCGTCCCGGGTTGCGGACGTCGAGGCGAAGCTCACCGTGGCAACGGACACGGCGGAGCTCCAACGGCGGCCGAGAAACGAGCTCGGGACGGCGGGGATTTGTGGCGGCGGTGCTCTGGCGTGCGCGCAGCGAGGGAGAGGTGGAAGAGGGGTCTGCTGGAGCGCAAATGGGGGAGGGGGAGAGGGCGAGTGGGGCTCGGGGCTCAAGTGGCCAGGGGCGGGGCGGTTGCGAGCTCCACGCGCGACGTGGGCGCGGAGAAGGCGGCCGCGCGTAGCTCGGGCGGCAGTTACGCGAGGACGACGGGGCTGACAAGCCGGGCCCGCGAGCAGAGAGAGAGGGGAAAGCGGGGGCGGGCGCGCGGAAGGCGGCCGCGCTGACGGGCGGGCCCGCCAGGGCAGAGAGAGCGGGGGGGAGAGGCGCGCGCGCGGGATGGGCCTAGCTGGGCCGAAAGGCTGAGGGGGGCGGGGGAGTGGGCTTCTTTCCTCTTTTCTTTTATTCTGGAATTGTTTTCTCTTTTCTTTTTATTTTCTCTATTTGATTCAAATCCAAATAAGCCACAAATTCAAATTAGACTTTCCAAGAATTATGCACCAAGCAAAAGTGAAATCTAGGGTTCAACATGATGCAACAACTCATACTCCCTTAGGGTTTAACCATATTAAACTATAATTACAAATAAAATAAGCACTTTTCTCCTATAGAAATGAGAAAGAAAAGAATGAGGAAGGATGGGAAAAGGGAAGTAACACCTGAATTTGTGAATATGAGCAAAGAAATTTTATACCCCCAAATTCAGGGTGTTACACTGTTGACTGGTGGGATTCTTATGTTGCTGCCCATGATGTTGCTGACACTATTACTTGGGCGGATTTCAAAACTCAGTTCAGAAACTACCACATACCTGCTGGATTAATGAAGATCAAGAAAAAAGAGTTTTTGTCATTAAAGCAAGGCAACATGTCTGTCAGCGAGTACCGTGACAAATTCATCCAGCTGTTAAGATATGCTCCTGATGAGGTGGCAGATGATGAAAGGAAGCAAGAGCACTTCACAGAATGACTCAATGGGCCCCTACAGTATGCACTGGTTGCTCACACATTTCCATCATTTCAGAGACTGTTGGATAAGGCTCTTGCTATTGAACACAAGCGTGTTTAACTGGGTGACTTGAAGAGGAAGGCCATTACCCAGGGGCAGGGTAGCAACAGTGTTCATCCTTGCTACGTTCCGCCTCAGGGTACCCCAGCTCATCCAGGAGGAGGACCACGCCCAGCTCAGTACACTCCACATGGGTCTCCACGAACACCTCTCACTCGTCTGGCTGCCCCCACTAGCACCCCGGCGAGGCCTACAGGACAGAAGACTGACCCTACATGCTTCAAGTGCAGTCAGGTTGGGCATTATGCTAATGCTTGTCCGGTGGGGAATTCTGGTACACCAGCTCAGAACAAGCAACAGAATCCTGGCAAGGGATACTCTATTGCCAGGGTTAATCAAGTGAGTGCAAATGCTACTCCTGATGGTGCTGACATCGCACTCGGTATGTTTTATATTAATGCAATTCCTGCAACCATATTATTTCATTCTTGTGCTACACATTCATTTATGTCTGCTCGATATGCCCACACAAATGAGATACCACTGCAAAATATGAAAACACCAATGATAGTAATTACACCTAAAGGGCCTGTTGAGGCAAATCATATGATACATAGGTTGATATTAACAATTATGGGAAGAGAGTTCTGGGCTACCGCTATAATATTAGAGGCAAGCAGTATAGATCTCATCCTTGGTATGTCATGGTTAAGAAAGGCAAAGGCCAGTATACTATGTGGTAGGGGTACTATAGAACTCACTAGCCCTAGAGGAGAAAGATTTCAAGTTGAAATTGTAGTAACCACCTCTTCTAGACGTGTGATGTTCTTTATAGCTAAGGAGTTTGTTGGTGACAACATCCGTGTGGTTAGGGATTTTCTATATGTCTTTCTAGAGGAGTTACCAGGGATGCCACCGGAGAGGGAAGTTGAGTTTGTTATTGATCTCTTACCTGGGACTGCTCCTATTTCTAAACGCCCCTACCAAATGTCCATAGAAGAATTACAAGAACTTAAGAGGTAGTTAACGGAGTTGCAGGAGGCAGGGTACATTCGTCCGAGTTCCTCACCTTGGGGAGCACCGGTACTGTTTGTACAGAAGAAGGATGGTTCGCAACGGATGTGTGTGGACTATAGATCACTTAATGATGTCACCATTAAGAACAAGTACCCGTTACCTCGTATTGATGACTTATTTGATCAGATGAGAGGTGCTAGGGTGTTCTCTAAGATTGACCTCAGGTCGGGCTACCATCAAATGAAGATTAGGCCATCTGATATTCCCAAGACGGCATTTTCTACCCGATATGGTCTATATGAATTCACGGTCATGTCATTTGGCTTAACCAATGCACCAGCTTATTTTATGAATCTGATGAATAAGGTGTTCATGGAGTATCTCGATAAATTTGTTGTGGTATTCATCAACAACATTCTTATTTATTTCAAGAATGATAGTGAGCATGAGGATCATTTGCGGATGGTGCTACAGAAGTTACGGGATAATCAGCTTTATGCCAAATTTACCAAGTGTGATTTCTGGCTTGATGAAGTACATTTTCTTGGGCATATCATCTCCAAAGGAGGAATTGTTGTGGATCCGGCTAAAGTAACATCGATAAATGACTGGAAGATACCAAGTACGGTCTTGGAGATCCAGAGTTTCTTAGGACTCGCTGGTTATTACCGGCGATTCATTGAAGGGTTCTCAAAGATTGCTAAGCTTATGACCTCATTGTTGGAGAAGGGCAAGGAGTTTAAGTGGACTGAGGAATGTCAAGAGAGTTTCGATCTGTTGAGATCTAAGTTGATGGCTGCTCCAGTATAGATTATGCCAGATCTACAGAAGAATTTTGATATATATTGTGATGCAAGTCGCCAAGGCCTGGGATCTGTTCTTATGCAGGAAGGACATGTCATTGCCTACGCATCTCGCCAGTTGCGGAAACATGAGTTGAACTACCCCACTCATGACTTAGAACTGGCAGCTGTTGTGCATGCTCTCAAGATTTGGAGACACTATATTATGGGAACCAAGTGTCGAATCTACACTGATCACAAGAGCTTAAAATACATTTTCACTCAGAAGGATCTTAACCTTAGGCAACGCCGATGGCTGGAGCTCATCAAGGATTATGACCTGGAAATTCACTACCATCCGGGCAAGGCGAGTCTGGTTGTGGATGCCTTGAGTCGAAAGGGGCAGGTTCATGCAGCTATTGTCACCCAGTTACCCGATGAGTTAGCAGAAGATTTTGAGAGGCTCAATCTGGGAACAGTTGCTCATACTGAAGGAATTACCATCAAAGTGGAACCTACCTTAGAGCAAGAAATACGAAAAGGTTAGATCGGTGATGCCAAAATTTAGGAGATCAAGGATCTGATAACGGAAGGTAGAGGCCCAGATTTCACGGAGGATGAGCAGGGCACGATATGGTTCAAGAACCGGATTTGTGTTCCTGATATCGATAGTCTTCGTGAAACCATATTGAAGGAGGCACATGACTCAGCTTATTCCATCCACCCTGGTAGTACTAAGATGTACCAGGACTTGAAGTAGAAGTATTGGTGGTATGGACTAAAGAAGGATGTTGCTTCACATGTTGCACTATGTGATGTTTGCCAGAGGGTGAAAGCGGAACATCAAAGACCTGCTGGTTTACTACACCCGCTTAAGATACCTGAGTGGAAATGGAAAGAGATTGGCATGGACTTCATTGTGGGATTACCCCGCACATCTGCTGGGTATGACTCGATATGGGTGATTGTGGACAGGCTAACTAAAGTAGCCCACTTTATTCCAGTGAAGACCATGTATTTAGGAGCCAATCTAGCAGAGTTATACATGGCACGGATTGTATGCTTACATGGTGTGCCAAAGAAGATTGTGTCAGACTGGGGATCATAGTTTACTTCTCAGTACTGGAATAAGTTGCACGAGTCCTTGGATACAAGATTGAATTTTAGTTCGGCCTACCATCCCCAAACTGATGGGCAACCGAGAGGACCAACCAAGTATTGGAAGATATGTTAAGAGCTTGTGCTCTTAAACATGGTGGTAGTTGGGATAAGAGTTTATCGTATGTGGAGTTCTCCTACAATAATAGCTACCAGGCCAATTTGAAGATGTCCCCGTTTGAGGCGTTGTATGGCAGAAAGTGCAGGACTCCACTGTATTGGGATCAAACTGGTGAAAGGCAGTTCTTTGGACCTGAGATTATACAAGAGGCAGAGGAACAAGTCCATCAAATAAGGGAGAATTTGAGAACTGCACAGTCAAGGCAGAAAAGCTATGCTGATACCTGGATAAGACTGCTAGAGTTTAAGGAGGGTGATCATGTATATTTGAAGGTGTCACCACTCCGGGGTATGCGAAGATTTAAAGTCAAAGGAAAGTTGTCCCCTCGCTTTATGGGACCCTTCTTGATCTTAAAGCGAGTGGTAGAGGTTGCATATCAACTGGAACTACCTGATCATCTTGTGGATGTACATGATGTCTTCCATGTATATCACAATTGAAGAAGTGTCTCAGGGTACCTGAAGAGCAGCTACCAATGGAGGACCTTAGTGTTCAAGATGATCTGACTTATGCAAAATATCCTATCAAGATTCTCGATACACTGACTCGAGTCACAAGAAGTAAAGTGATTAAAATGTGGAAAGTGCAATGGAGTCATCATGGAGAAGATGAAGCAACTTGGGAAAGAGAAGAAGAACTACGCATAGACTTTCCCCACCTCTTTTCTAGTCCTTCCTAAATCTCGAGGACGAGATTCTTTGTAAGGGGGGTAGGATTTGTAATACCCAACTTTTGTAATATAAAATAAGGGGAATAAATATTTATGTGTATTGATTTCTATTTCATGAGAATCATTAAGGGGCATAGTTAAAGTGACTAATTTTTCCAATAAAACATAAATGACCCGTGCATCATGCTGGAGTTTAGTTTGTTTGTGCATTTAATAAAATAGTAAGATGAATGAAAGTATAATAATAAGAGAAGAATTTGGAATCAACTCAAAGGTGCAAATTAGAAAAATTGGAAATAATGGAGAATGGGAGAAATACTATACAAAATAAAATAAATTTAGGAATAAATACATTATTTCCATACTATGTTCAACCCAACGTATATTGTGTAGATGAAATTGCCACAAGCTTTGGATTTAAAGGGGAAATTGGAAATTGATTTTGGGGAGAAAGAAAAGAAAATAGAAAACAAAAAGGAAAACAAATCAGAAAATAAAAAGAGGAAAAATGACAGTTGGGCTCCTCCTCTCAATTCGACCCAGTAGTCAAAACCTACTGTGCGGCCCGTCCAGCAACCTGGTGATGGTGCCGACATGTGGGCCACCCCTGTCATTCACTCATGCGCGCGCTGGTCTGGCCTTCTCTGACGCGTGGCCCAACTCGCGCTCACAGGGTTGCGTCGACATTGTGGCCCCACCGGGCAGCCACTCGTTCGCTCTCACCTCACACTGATTCGCTGGACCCACCTGTCAGCCATCGTGCGCTCGACCTCTACCGCTGGGACCCCGTTGTCAGGAGCGTAATAGACCTCTTCGTGCGGACCGCGCCCACCTCGCGCAGAAGCTTGCCGGAGATCTCGGCTTCCGTGAACGACCCCACTACCCGGCCTGGGCGGCATAAGACTCTCGGCCGACCTCCCCTCCTCCTCATCCCGATGAAGCATTTCTTCCTTTACACCTCCTTCCAGACGCCACCAGAGAGAAACCAGGTAGTTCACCGCCGCCGTCATTGAACCGCGTCATCAATGCCTATCTACTCCGACTGCCTCATCCTGGACGTTCGTGTGGTCGCATGGATCACGCTCGGGGCAGAGGCCGGGAGAGCGCGACATCAACTGGGCGGGAATTTCTCGCCGTAGTCGGATCTTCCCCGCGGAACCGCATCGTCGCGTGGCCAACATCGTCGGGACTTCGATCGCCGGTATGTACTCGTCCACCTAATTCCTGTAGGCGCCCGCATAGAGTACGACCCTTTCGGGGGTCGAGTTAGGTCATATTTGGGGCGATTGCCGAACGCCGGGGGCGCACCACCATAGCGAATGGGTGGCGCCGCCAGGGTTTTAACCGGAGGTAGAAGACGGGGCTGGGCGCTGTTGGTTCTCTGATCAATGGTGGGGATTAGCTCCTACTCATACCCGTTCGGGAATAGATCTAGGTCGCATGCGTTTGGATCGACGATCGCGATTAGCTGATCCCATAACCCTTCGCCATATTAAATCTGTGTCGTAGATAGTTGATCCAGCGGTCCTCACTGCGTACCGGTTCGGTGCGTAAGTGGATTTAATCCGAGCCCTCCATCTCAGGTCTCATGACCCAGATTTAGGCATACCCCTTCGCGGGTACATTTTGCTAAAGAGACCTTCTGTTATTTAAGAATCAACCCACCGTCCATCATAACAGTGCCCTGAGTCTTAAGAATTCTTTCGCCGAGGCCCCTGACCTTTCTGGAATTCGAGGCCCAGTCCAGAGAACAGGATAATCAAATAAATTCAATTAGAAAATACTTTTTAGAGTAAAAATAATTGCAGAAACTTAATTAAATCATAGAAAATTCATATGAACTCCAAATTGATCCATTCCAGTTTCTAAAATTTTGTAATATTATTGTTTATCATCTAGTGTCTCTGTTTTGGCATGAAAACAGTAATAAAATTTATTATTAGTTAATATTGAATCAAATACATAATATCTTTGGAAATTCATAACTTAAAATCTATAACTCCAAAATTAATGATTCCTGTTCCTAGGATCTTATTTTAATGTATAGATTATTATTGTGTATTTTATTTACATGTTTGGTGTGATGTTAATTTTTGCTATACTATGTATGTATTGTGTTGATGCGAGTAGACGAGCAAGCTACTGTGGATCCTGAGGTTCAGCGGATAGAAGTTGCTGAGCAGGAGCTCATTGAAGGCAAGTTATGCCCTTGATCACTTATTTTTACCCAGCCATGTTTTTATTAATCATAATGATCTGCATAGGTTAATTTCGATGGGATCCAATAGGTTACCCCAGTTTTGGCTATCTTTATACCTTGTTTTACCATTGAAATATTTTTGGGTAGTACTTGCTATTGCTTTATGTGATTTTGGGTATGGAGATACATTATTCATGATTACACTTTTATTATCTGTTTATTATAATTGTTCATGTTAAGATCATTATGTTAATAGGAACATGGAGCGACCACCCGGGAAAACAGTGCTACCACAAGGGTAGTATGGGATGCCCTTGGCTAATTAACTAGGAAAGCTAGTGGATGACTACCTTACCCGATAGGGACAAGGGAAGTAGGGGAGCGGTCAGTGTAGGGAGGTCCTTGGGTTGATTTTGCTGTGATGGCGGTCAAGCGAGGGATCCCTGCACTGGAGCTTCCTATAAACTGTAGCGGGTTTTCTAAAGCTAGTGAAACTTTATAAAGGACTCGTAGTGTTACCCTGCCTCGCCTCCTTGGTAGAGGTGTATGGGATTGGTCGTCTCTTGGCAGATGGGTAACATGACTTGTGGGTAAAGATGTGCAACCTCTGCAGAGTGTAAAACTGGTATACTAGCTGTGCTCACGGTCATGAGCAGCTCGAACCCTCACATGATTAATCTATGGAATTAAAATTTAATTTGTCATTTGCATGGCATTGGGATTATTTATTTATTACTTTTATTTATTATTACTATGGTTTGGTATTCACTTACACTTAGTAAATGCTAATAAAATTTTGACCAACTTATAAAAGCAATGCTCAACTTCAACCTTTATTTTGTTGATCAGCCTTACACTTCACATGAACTTCCACCTTTGGCGAGTTCATGCACATTATTCCCCACAACTTGTTGAGCTGTGATCGTATATGAGCTCACCCTTGCTGTCTCACACCCTCCCACGGGAGAAGAACAGGTGGTCGAAGAGGAGCCGCCTAACACCGAGGCTTTCGACTTGATCTAGGTGGTGTCTCCCAATCAGCTTTGTGGCGCCAGAGAATAATATTTAGTTTGCTTTATTTTATCATTTTTTTTGTAAGACTTTCGCTATGTAATAAGTACATTTATGATAATTATGACATTTATCTCTATGCACTCTGTTATTATATGTGTTGTCTTCTCTGGCGCATATATGAGATGCACCCGGCTTTGTTCCTTAAATCCGGGTGTGAGAAAAGGTAGCCCACGCAAGGACCAAGCACCACAGTCGAGTAACTCCATAGAGAGTCGCGGGCCTTCTCCACGCGCAATTGGTGCTCCCCTTCCGGCTCGTCTCAGATGCTCCCTGTCTCGTCTCCACTATTGAGCTTTTGGTCAAATCGCCACGGGCCTCATTCCCTTCGATACACGATGGTGGTCGTATCACAAACGCAGTTGAAACAGTCTCGCAAGAATCTCGCCCCACTCGGTACAATTACAATGGTTCATGCAAGAGTCGAGGGGTTTGTGGGTTGTCTAACCACAATCACACAATTAGGAACAAACCTAGAGCAAGCGCCAATGCGGTCTAACTAACCTAAACCCTTCTCAAAGCACCTACGCTAATTATCGAGTGATTGTATTAAGCACCTGTGTGGTCGAGCTCTTGGAAATATGCCTTTATGCTTTGGACATGTTATTTGTGCTCCAACCACTCCAAATGGCCGGGTAGGGGGGTTTAATTCTAGTTGTTGGTGTAAAGGCTGTAGATTCTGTCTGCGTGCACACCGGAACGTCCGGTCCAAACCTCCATGTCAACTTGTCATTGCCTCTGTCGGCATTGTAGCCGGTTCGATGTGCCACCCTGTCACACCCGGATTTAAGGGCAAACCTGGACGCGTCTCAAATGTATGCTAGGATCAAGTCTCACATATATGATAACTCATAGTACAGAATTCAATGTCACAACTTTATTAAATAATAGAAGTTCTATACAAAATATCTAAATAAATACATCATATGATGACAATGATCCTCAGCAACCATAGTTGACTAGGAGACGATGGCCTAGACCTCTCACGAACTCATCGTATCATCCTTTATGTTTCTCCAGCGGTACCTGCTCTTGACCTGGTGTGATTATAGTAAGGGTGAACTCACATACGTTCATCGCTCAGCAAGTGTGAGGAATAGAGATGGCAATGGGTACCCGAAACCCGAATACCCGACGGGTTTTACCCGATATGAAGGCGGGTACGGGATGATTTCTCTACCCGCAGGTATGTTAATGGGTAAAAACCTCTACCCATTGGGTAGACGGGTACAGGTACGGGTTGGAACTACCCATACCCGTCTACCCATGGGTAAAATATACCCGCATCAATACAACTATAACCATCTAATAGAGCCCATCTTTGCTAAAATAAAACCCTTCTCTAGCTATCATTTGTCTAGATACCAAATTATGTAATCATATGATTTGTAATATGTGAAGTTGAAGTTGTTTTTATATGTTTATTTAATATTTTGAGTGATTGGTATATTGGAATTTAAGACTTCCCTAGCGGGTACGGGTTACCCGACGGGTAAAAATACCCGCGCGGGTACGGGTATGAGTAAGATTTTATACCCGCGAGTATATATGGGTAACCCGACGGGTAGATTTTTTTGATGGGTACGGATATGGAATGGTACTACCCGACGGGTATGTACCCGTTGCCATCCCTAGTGAGGAATAATGTGCATGAGCTTACATACGGTGGGGGCTCATGTGAAGTGTAAGGCTTAACAAAGAGAATGGTTAACGCTGCGCATTGTTTTTAATAAGTTCGTCAAAAACTTATTAGCAGTTACTAAGTGTAAGTAGATAACATCCCAATTAAATAATAGATCATAGATGAATAATATAATCCCACAATGCAATGCATGACAAGTTAAGTTTTAATTCCATCAATTAATCATGCGAGAATCCTGAGCCGCTCTTGACCGTGTGCACGAGCGATATATCAGCTTTACACATTGTAGAGGTTGCGTACCTTTACCCACAAGTCATGTTACCCATTTGCCAAGCGGTCTCGACTCCCATTCATCTCTACCGAGGAGACGAGGCAGGGTAGCACTATGGGGCCTTTCCAAAGTTCCACTAGTTTGAGAAAACTCACTACAGTTTTAGGCAAAAGGGAGCATAGGAATCCCTCGTCTAAACAGCTATCATAGATAGTTCGACCCGAGAACCTCCCTATACTCTGCAGTGATTCACTCCCCTGTAATCTCTCTCTAGCTTTTCTAATAAATTGGCCAAGGGCGTCCCATTCCACCCTTGTGGTGGCATTGTTTTCTCAGGTTAAGCTTCATGTACTTCTCCAAAGTAGAGCTTTAGATTCCTCACAACCTCACTTCTATTCGCAACAATACATAAAATAAATAAACAATGGCTATGATAACATTACACCAAAACATGAAAACAAAGGGTAATAATATTCGATGCGTCGACACGAGACCGTAGGTTCAAGAATCAGTAAATTCGGAGCTAAAGCAGATATGATATGAATTATACAGGTTTTTTGGATTTATTTTTCTATTAAAAATCATTTTTCTACAATTATTTATATGAATTACTAAAGTCTAGGGATGATAGGTATGATATTTTGAGGACTCGGGTGAAAGGATCACGATGCCCAAGAGGGGGGTGAATTGGGCTTTTCTAAAAATCAACACTAATTAAAACCTAAGCAAGAGCTAAGCAAGAGCCCAACTTCACCCCAACAACTAGCACTAAGAATATAATACTAGAAATGCAACAATGCTAAGACAATACTTCAAATACTTGCTAAACAAATACACAATGTAAAGTGCTTGAATTAAGTGCGGAATGTAAAGCAAGGTTTAGAAGACTCCTCCAATTTTTCCTGAGGTATCAAAGAGTCGGCACTCTCCACTAGTCCTCGTTGGAGCACCCGCGCAAGGGTATCGCTCCCCCTTGGTCCTTGCAAGAACCAAGTGCTCACTACGAGATGATCCTTTGCCACTCCGGCGCGGTGGATCCCTTGAGACCGCTTACAAACTTGAGTTGGGTCACCAACAAGATCTTCACGGTGATCACCGAGCTCCCAACGCCACCAAGCCGTCTAGGTGATGCCGATCACCAAGAGTAACAAGCCGTAGACTTTCGCTTGACCAAGAGAAGCCTAATGCAAGTGGTGTGTGCTCTAGGTGGCTCTCGTTAGCGCTAATGAGGAACAAACGCGGATTAAGATTCTCTAATCTCCTCACTAGGCTTTTGGTGCTTGCAATGCTCTAGCAATGTGCTGGAATAAATGTGGAGTGCAAGACCTTGAATATGGTGGGTGGAAGGGGTATAAATAGCCCTCACCCACCAACTAGCCGTTACAGGCAACTTTCTGCGCACTGGCGCACCGGACAGTCCGGTGCGCCACCGGTGCGCCAACGGTCGTTTCCAACGGCTAGTTCTGACAGCTAGCCGCTGGACTCATGGCACACCGGACAGTCCGGTACGATGTCCGGTGCGCTGTCCGGTGCGCCACTAAAATTCATCTCTGAAGCCTGCGCTCTCGGGTTTCTGGGTGGAGAAGGATCTTCCCCGGGCCAGCCAGGCCCCACCTGGCAGAGGGTGCACCGGACAGTCCGGTGCACACCGGACAGTCCGGTGCCCCAGGGCCAGAAACCCTAACTCTTGTTTTTCAGCTGATTTTCAAATCGGCTTTCGTTCTAACTTGTGAGTGAGTTCTAGAGTGACACCTAGCACTGTATGTGAGTGTGATTGTGCACCAACACTACACTAGAACTCTCTTGGTCAAACTACTCATCGACAACCCCTCTTTATAGTACGGCTAAAAGAGAATAAAAGACCTAACTAAATCACGAGTGTCCACATCTCCTTGACACTCGGACTCCGTAGTCCTTCACCATTTGTTTCGTCGTTTTAGCCGTCGCTTCGAGTTCTTATCTCTGGGATTGTTTTCACCGTTGTAGTACTTCTACCGGTAATGCGACCTAACTTACCATTTGTCTCTGCAAAACACACGTTAGTCACATATAATATTACGTTGTCATTAATCACTAAAACCAACCAGGGGCCTAGATGCTTTCAATCTCCCTCTTTTTGGTGATTGATGACAACCCTACAAGTTTTGTGAGAGTAGTTTGTTTTGAAGTTTCTGTCAATAGAAAGGATGGTTAGTTATACTCAGTAATCTTTGATAGAAAGAACGTGTACCATAATAAGAAGAGTGAGCGCATACACATCATAAGATTCTTGTTCATATAAAAATGAAGTTAAACCAATGAATCAAGAACTAGAAGACTGGTGATAAAATATAAGGTGAAAACATAATACACACAGTCAATCATAAGCAACGAGAGTATATATCGAGTTTGTGAGCCAAAAACAACATCAAGCTAGTACAGAGAGTAGCAAGCACATATATTACATCAAAATGACTCTCTACTAACTCTCTAACTCCCCCTAGCTCTCACAACTCATATCTCTCCCCCTTTGGCGTCAAACACCAAAAGGGTACCCGAACCTAAACATCTGAAGCGGGAGGAGGCGGCGGGGGCGCATTCGGTCACGGTCGAGGCAGCAGAGCGAACGCCGGCGGGGTGTCAGAGTCAGTCTCGGATCCAGGATCTGTTGTAGAAGCTGGAGCTGGTACTGACTCGGACTGAGGCCGCGCTGCAGGAGCTGCCGGAACAGAAGAGGTCACAGATACTGCCACAGCAGTAGTGGTAACAGCAGATGCTAGTGGCACTGGCGGCTGAGGGCAGACAGAGCTGAGAACCGGTGACGTGAACGCCAGAGTGACCGGCCGGAGCGGAGAAGGACCAACAGTGGGAACAGGGGGTCCTGACAGAATCGCTGGCACAACTGGAGCGTGAAGCGTAGGAGGTGGAGCAGACTGAACCGGAGGAACTGAGACACCAGACTGTTGTAGCATAAGAGCCATGAATGCCCTGCTCTCAGCCCGATCCTGGAGTAGCTGCTGCTGAAGCGAATCCTGCCTGTCCTGTATGTTCTGAAACATCAAGAGCATCCCCTCGGATAACCGGGTCTGCTCAGCTGCCAGGTGAGCCTACTGCTGAGTGATAGACTGGAGAATCGAAGCAAGAGCAGGGTCCATAGCCGGAGGGGCAGCAGGGGCAGCACTAGAACTCCCAGCCTCATGATCATGTGAGCGTGGAGGCATAGGAGGCGGAGGCGGAGGAGGAACCCCAAAATCATCATCATCATCATCATCATCAGCTGTTGTATCCTGAGTGTCGAACTGACGAAGTGCAGCGTCCTCGGCCTGAGAGTCAAAACAGGAGCAGAAGCTGGCACAGGAGCCTCAGGCGCAGGACGGTAGTATCCAAAAATGAGGCGTGAGGCCTCAAGTGTGCCCTGAAATCGAGGAGGCTGAATCAGCTGCGCAAAGATGTGGCACAAGTAGTGAGCATATGGCAACTGTCGACGAGCATGAATCCCATCCAAAACGGTGTCCTCGATCTCACAAATAAGGAAATCCACGACGTCAAACTCAGAGTGAGAGACCAGGGCACCAAGGAGCCAGAGCTGGATATGTGTGGTAGCCTCCCTGTATCCCATCCTCGGCAGAAGAGTCCGTCTGATAAGCTCAAATAAATACTTGGTTGCTGTAGTAAAATCTGTCGGTGAACGTCGCGACCCATCTGAGAAGGGCGGGCGGAACAGAGCCGCGACGTGAGTTGTACCCGGAGCCACACCGCCGTGAGGTCGACGAGGAGTGTCAGAGGTGCCGTAGCAGAGGCTGTGAAGTCGAGTCGTCGACTCGGGAAATCCAAAGAGCTGGCGAATCTGAGTGGCAGTAATGGTGACATCCTCTCGCTCAAAATGAAACCTCATCCAATGATGATCCGGGTCTATCCATACAGAGGCGTAGAAGACTCGTACCCACTCCTCAACATACCGGCCGCTGGTAGTCAAAAGGGACAGAAGACCAGGCAGATATGTGAGGTGCGCCTCAGAGTCAGCACCGGCTGCAAGCAGAAAGGCTGGAAGATCCAAAAGCCGGTGCACTCGCAGAGCTATCTGGGCAGACATCTGAGCTCTGAAAAAAGACTCCTGAATACGTGTGTTGATAGGTCAACTGCTGCAGGGTCCCTCTGAGCTGGTAACCAAGACTCCACGGGTACGTATCTGAACCTACGTACTCGTGCCGTTGTAGCACGCTGAAGGTCAAACAGTCTAGGATCTGCAGCAAGGGGTCGAACCTCAGTCTCATCGCGCTCCCGGAATCGAGGTGGAGGGACAGGAGGAGCTGAAGCGGGAGCAAGAGGAGGAGCAGTGGAAGCTGGCGTAGTGGAGGTAGCGGGTATGGCTGTGGTGGTGGATGGCGCAACAGGGGTGACGGGAGCAGGCAGAGTGGGTGGTGGAGTGGAAGCAGTGGTGTGAGTGGAGGAGCGAGGCCGGGAGGCGAGACGACGAACACGGTATGCAATCTGATCTGATGGAGTCTGTGGCTGATCTCCAAGCTCGGCCTGTGCAGCGGCTGCTGCTGCTGCATGGGCTGCTCTGTCCATACGCCTCTTCTTGCGGCCTTCCTGCTGCTCCAAGTAAACTGTCTTGCCCTTGACCTGCCTGAAGGGGGGACGAGGATCCTCATCATCGCCTCCCCCTGGCGCCGACACATTCTTCGTGCGCGGCATCCTGAACTGATGACTGCAAATGAGAGAGAGTGACTAAGCACAGATCGATAATATCCGATAGAATAGCAAAGGATGAGATGACTACCTGGAAAGCTCACACGAGAGGTGACGATCCAGGCAGGACAGGAGACGACACACGGGCAATCAAGGTCACTGAAATGACAGAAGAGGTGAGCACGTATTAGTCACATAGTCATAAGTATATGAAATGTGAATAAATACATACACAGAGAAATATGGCATAGAAAACAGGAGATGAAACGATCGAGAGGTCAAACGACGTGAAAACGACGTTTGAATGATAAACAGTGCCATAGGAGGTTTGGAATTGGAATTGAGGCACGAAACGACATGGAATTGAGCCGATACTTCACGAATAGGTTTATATAGGTGAATATGAGTGAAGTGTGTGCTTGGTTTGAATTTAGGCGAAGAAAAAGAGATTTGGGCACTCGGCTCGAAAACGATCGCTCAAAACGGGAAATTGAGTGAAATTGAAGCCTGGAATCTCGGATTGGCGTGAAATTTGGCAAAAGTGTTACTGGAAGTGTTGTGAAGGTGCCTGAAAAATTTGGGTTCAATTGGAGCATTTTTGGCTGGTTTGGGCATTTCACCGAACACGTGGAGGGCGGTGGTTTAGGGTTTCGGGGAAATGGCTGTTTGAGGTGTGAAAACCCTCCCAAAGGAGCTAGGAACCTGCAAGGATGTTTAAGGCACACATAGGAACACATATGGCCACTTGGTTTCACTGGATTTCACAGGGAATTGAAAGTTATGCAAAAGGGTGGAAATGGGGGAGTGCACAGCCTAGAGAACAGAGAGAGAGAGAAGACAGAAGAAAAGAGGAGGCTGCTCACCGAGAGGAGAGGAGCACTGGCGAGGTCGCTGGAGGATCGCCGCCGGGGAGGGGAGATCATCGGTGAGGGGAGGATCGCCGGAGAGAGGGAGCAGTTGCAGAGAACTGAGAGCCCAGAGGGAAAAGAGCCTCTGGCTCGGTCTCGGGCTGGAGGCTATTTTTTTTAAAACGCGATATGGGCGCACCGGGCAGTCTACAGTGCCTGTCCGGTGCACACCGAACAGCGCACAGTAGCTGTCCGGTGAACCACCGGACAGCGCACAGGGAAAAGGATATTTAGCGCGCGGCTGCCGGTGCACCGGACATTGCACAGTGCAGTGTCTGGTGCACACCGGACTGTCCGGTGAGCCCAGACAGAGGGAAAATTTGAATTTTTTGAAATTTTCTATCTAGTTCCCAACCAAACCAAATCCCAACTTATGATCACACAAAATAACACTTGTTGGGACAGGTATTGGCACCCCCATATACTTTTCAAAATATTTTGCCATAGGCTAGATAATTTTTAGAGAAAATAGGCAAATGGTGAAATTTGCATTTTGGCTTGCACTAGGGGTTTTCATGAGTGATTTGAGTTTTGAATAATCCCCCTAAGTGCAGTACCTCATGCATATTTCAAGAACCAACAATTGCATATAAAGTAAGAATTTAAGTGCTAAAAGCTTAAAACTAAGACTTGTCAAGTTTGACCCGAGTTAAGCTTTTTCACTCGCTTTGTTGGCGGTTATCTCAACTAGGTTAGACAAGCCCTAGATGCAATACAAGTAATTTAAACATGCAATGCAAGCTTGACAACACCATTTGACATTTTACATAAAATTTCTGAGATCAAGAATATTCAGTTCATTCCTCAACATGCAAAAGTGGGTCTTATCAAGTGGCTTAGTGAAAATATCCGCTAATTGATCTTCCGACCTCACTCCTTCTAGAATGATATCTCCTTTAGCAACATGATCTCTAAGGAAGTGATGACGGATATCAATGTGCTTGGTGCGAGAGTGTTGAACAGGATTATTAGCAATTTTAACAGCACTCTCATTATCACACAACAAAGGTACCTTTTCTACAACTACGCCATAGTCTAGAAGAGTTTGTTTCATATATAAAATTTGTGTGCAACAAGCACCTGCGGCAATGTATTCCGCTTCGGCAGTTGACAAGGCAACACTATTTTGCTTTTTGGATGTCCATGAAACTAGTGATCTACCAAGCAGATGGCATCCCCCAGAAGTACTTTTCCTGTCAATTTTGCAACCGGCATAATCCGAATCGGAATAGCCAATTAAATCAAAAGTAGCTCCTTTGGGATACCACAGACCAACGCTTGTGGTGTGCCTGAGATACCTAAGAATTCTCTTAACAGCGCGAAGATGAGCTTTCTTAGGATTAGATTGAAATCTAGCACACATGCAGACACTAAACATAATATCGGGCCTAGATGCGGTAAGGTACAATAAACTACCAATCATGGAACGGTAGAGAGTTTGATTAACAGGGTTACCTCCCTCATCTAAGTCGAGATGTCCATTTGTAGGCATGGGGGTCTTGATTGGTTTGCACTTCTCCATGTTGAACCTTTTCAACAAGTCTTTGGTATACTTCTCTTGTGAGAGAAAGTTACCATCTTTCATTTGCTTGACTTGAAAGCCGAGGAAGTACGTTAGCTCACCAATCATTGACATCTCGAACTCCTTTGACATCAACTCACCAAATTCCTTGCAATGATAGTCATTTGTCGAGCCAAAGATTATATCATCAACATATACTTGACAAATGAAAATATCACCGTTATGTTTCTTTGTGAATAGAGTTGTGTCGACGGTCCCGATCTTGAAGCCCTTTTCGATGAGGAAGTCGCGAAGGCGCTCATACCAAGCCCTTGGAGCTTGCTTTAGCCCATATAGCGCTTTGGACAACTTGTAAGCATGGTTAGGATATCTAGGGTCTTCAAATCCAGGCGGTTGCTCAACATATACAAGTTCATTTATGAAGCCATTTAAAAATGCAGTTTTTACATCCATTTGATAAAGTTTTATATCATAGCATGATGCATATGCAAGTAGGATACGAATGGCTTCCAGTCGAGCAACCGGTGCAAAGGTCTCTCCAAAATCTAAGCCTTCAACTTGAGAGAATCCCTTTGCGACAAGTCTTGCCTTGTTCCTTACAATCACACCTTGATCATCTTGTTTGTTTCTGAACACCCACTTTGTTCCAATGATTCTTGCATCTTGTGGGGGCTTCTCCAGGGTCCAAACTTCGTTACGGGTGAAGTTGTTAAGTTCTTCATGCATGGCATTCACCCAGTCCGGATCCTGTAGCGCCTCATCTATACAAGTAGGCTCAACACAAGAAACAAAGGAGTGATGTTCAATAAAAGAAGCATGTCTATGTGATCGAGTAATAACCCCTTGTGAAGGACTCCCGATGATTTGGTTTTGAGGATGAGCTTGAAGTAGTGATGAGTTTCTCCTGTCAACCACTTGGGAAGAAGATCCTGGAGCATCAACATCTTCGGCTTGTACCCTTGCTTGTTCATGAGAGACAAATGTATCTTCATTTGCATGTCTGTCATCTTTTTCATCATCTTGTGGTACATTTGATGAAGAAGGTCTGTCAATGATTTGCACCTCTTCTTCATCTTCTTTTGGTTTGATAGCTCCAATAGGCATGTTCTTCATTGCTTCCCTAAGTGGCTCATCACCTACATCATCAAGATTTTCAAGTGCTCCTTGGGAGCCATTAGTCTCATCAAATTCCACATCATATGTTTCTTCTACCATGCTAGTGGCATGGTTGAATACTCGATATGCTTTGGACTTTAATGAATAACCCAAAAGAAAACCAATATCACAACGTCTTTGAAACTTCCCTAGATGATGGCGTTTCTTGTAGATGTAGCATTTGCACCCAAACACTCGGAAGAAGGAGACGTCTGGCTTTTTCCCATTTAGCAGTTCATAGGGAGTCTTCGCAAGTAGCCGGTGAGGAAATAGCCTGTTTGATGCATAACAAGCAGTGTTGACAGCTTCGGCCCAAAACCTCTCCGGTGTGTTATACTCATCAATCATTGTTCTTGCAAGAGTGATCAAGGTCCTATTTTTCCTTTCAACAACTCCATTTTGTTGAGGTGTGTATGTGGCAGATACTTCATGCTTGATCCCAATTTCATCACAGTACTCATGAATGTTGGTGTTGTCAAATTCTTTGCCATTGTCACTTCTAATCTTCTTGATCTTGCAATCAAATTCATTTTGTGCTTTCTTGGCAAACTTCTTGAATATAGATGCAACTTCAGATTTGTCATGGAGAAAGAACACCCAAGTGTATCTTGAGAAGTCATCAACAATCACTAGACAGTAGAGGTTGCCACCGGCACTTACATAATTTGTAGGTCCAAATAAATCCATATGAAGTAGTTCCAGTGGCCTTGATGTTGATATGAAAGCTTTAGTAGGATGTGTATTAGCAACTTGCTTTCCAGCTTGACATGCACTGCATGGCTTGTCTTTTTCAAACACCACATCATTTAATCCTCTAACCATATCTTTCTTTAATACCTTCTTGAGTGTGCTCATCCCAACATGTGCAAGCCTCCTATGCCAAAGCCATCCAAGAGAAGCTTTGGTGAAGAGGCAAGTTCTTAAGTCTGCATCTTCTGAAGTGAAATCCACTAAGTAGAGGTTGTTGTATCTAAATCCCTTGAATACCATTGATTCATCATCCATCTTTGTTACAATAACCTCTGTTGGAGTGAATAAGCATTGAAGTCCAAGATCACAGAGTTGACCCACTGATAATAAATTGAAGCTTAAAGGTGCAACTAAGAGAACATTTGATATTGATAAATCATTTGAGATTGCCACCTTGCCAAGTCCTTGCACTTTTCCTTTTGAATTGTCTCCAAATGTGATTTTATCTTGACCATCAACATTCTCATCAAGTGAGGTGAACATCCGTGGGTTGCCTGTCATATGTTGTGTGCATCCACTGTCAATAACCCAATGGCTCCCACCGGTCTTGTAGTTCACCTACATCCACAGACAATTCAAGCTTGAGTTTTGAGGGGCCTATATTGCATAGGACCAGTGACTCTCTCAATCAAGGACTTTGCCACCCATATTTGTCTAGGTCTACTCTTGTTTGGTGGACCTAGGAATGTAACTTTGACCTTTCCATTTGCAACCTTTCTTAGAACATAATGAGCATTGAAAGCAAATGGTCTTGAGTGCTTAGGCAAGGGAGTTGGTGGTTTGGCTTTGCAGTTGTGGGCAAAATGACCTTCATTTCCACACTCAAAGCATTTGATAGGCCTGTGAGTCTGCTTTGGCTTGTATTGAGTGGTAGCTTTCTTTTGCACAAAAGCATTGTATCCAATACCACTCTTGTTGTTTTTCATGACAGTGTTCATAAGCAGCTCATTTTGAAGGTATTGACCCTTGTTGAACTTTTGCACACTTGTTGCAAGATGTTCATTTTCACTTTTTAGTTTCTTGACCTCATTTTTAAGCCTTTGATTATCCACTGCCAACTCATTGTTGAAATCATTGTTCTCAATAGCAACTTTTCCTCTAGTAGTTGCATCAGTCAAGTAATTCTTCAATTTTTGGTTGTCTAAAGTCAGGACTTCAACTTTTTCAGTCAATTCAGCATGTAGACTAGTTTGCTCTTCTTGACTCAAATCATCACATGAGGTTGCTACATCAATCTTAACAACAGGGTTAATAGCCTCATGTGTTTTGCAAGATAAAAGTTCATTTTCAACAAGAAGATTGTCATGATCAAATTTAATTTGAGTATAGTCTTCCTTGATCTTTACTAGTCTATTTTGCCACTCCCTATTAGCTTCATTTAATTTGTCACATTTTTCCTTAGCATCTTTTAGGGAGTTTGTGAGCTCATTTACAGTTGATGACATAGTTTTATTTTCTTCTTTTATTTCATCACTAGCCTTTATAACTATGTCATATTTGGCATTTAAAGATTCATTTTCATTTTTCAACTTGTCACATTTAGCTTTTGACTTTCTAATGATTTAAGTATATTCTTTAAGCAAGTCAGCTAGCTCATCATATGAAGGTGAAGCAAATTCCTCATCACTATCACTATCACTATCATCAGCAATATTAATATCATTTTGTACCTTCCGTTCACCCCTAGCCATGAGGCATAGGTGAGAAGTTGATGATGGCGATGGTGGTGGTGAAGAGAAGTCCCCGGCGATGGCGGCAACTTTTTCATCATTCTCTTCTTCACTTGAAGAAGATCCACTTGATGATTCAATGTCGGTGAGCCAGTCACCAACAATATATGCATTTCCATTCTTCTTCTTGTGGAACCTCTTTTGCTTCCCATCCTTCATCTTGAAGAATTTCTTTTCCTTCTTTTCATCATCGTTGTCATCTTCTTTCTTGCCCTTGAACTTATTCTTCTTGAGCTTGTTACATTGATGAGCATGATGACCGAGCTCACCACAGTTGTAGCAGTCCATCTCAGAAATGGGCTTTCTTTTGTTGGAAAAGAATTTCTTCTTTCTTGAATCAAATTTGATGCCTTCTCTATTTAGCTTCTTCAACATCTTGGTGGTCTTCCTTACAATCAAGGCAATGTTTGCATCAAGGTCATCATCACTTGAGGATTCTTCCTCAACTTGTATTTTTGCTTTTCCTTTTCTTTCATGATTTGCTTTGAGAGCCAAATCCTTTCTTTTGGAAGATGATTCTTCTTTGTCGTTGATGTGCATGTACATCTCATGGGCATTGATCTTTCCCAAAATTTGTGTAGGTGTGGTAACTGAAAGATCCATTTGATGTAGCACAGTGACAATGTGTCCATATTTGTCTATTGGGAGGACACTGACAATCTTCCTCACAACATCCGGTTGTGAGATTTGAGTAAGCCCCAATCCATTAACTTCCTCTACAAGAATATTGAGACGTGAGTACATAGCATTTGCATTTTCATTAGCAAGCATTTCAAAAGAATTTAACTTTCTTATGGCTATGTGATATCTCTCCTCACGCTCACTTCTAGTTCCTTCGTGTAGAGCACAAATGTCCATCGACAAATCATGAACATTTTTATGATTTCTTACTCTATTGAACACATCTTTGCAAAGGCCTCTAAAAAGGGTGTTTTTGGCCTTAGCATTCCATTTCTCATAATTGAACTCATCACCTACAAGATTTGTGGGATCTCTAGGTTCGGGGAATCCTTGAGTGGCGGCTTTATAGACACCAATGTCTATAGCCTCTAAATATGCTTCCATACGAATTTTCCAATAAGGAAAATCGTCACCATCAAAAACGGGAGGAGGTCCATCCCCACCGGACATCGTAACTCTAGCGGTTAAGCTAATCTACGAGCAACAAGGCTCCGATACCAATTGAAAGGATCACGATGCCCAAGAGGGGGGTGAATTGGGCTTTTCTAAAAATCAACACTAATTAAAACCTAAGCAAGAGCTAAGCAAGAGCCCAACTTCACCCCAACAACTAGCACTAAGAATATAATACTAGAAATGCAACAATGCTAAGACAATACTTTAAATACTTGCTAAACAAATACACAATGTAAAGTGCTTGAATTAAGTGCGGAATGTAAAGCAAGGTTTAGAAGACTCCTCCAATTTTTCCCGAGGTATCGAAGAGTCGGCACTCTCCACTAGTCCTCGTTGGAGCACCCGCGCAAGGGTATCGCTCCCCCTTGGTCCTCGCAAGAACCAAGTGCTCACTACGAGATGATCCTTTGCCACTCCGGCGCGGTGGATCCCTCGAGACCGCTTACAAACTTGAGTCGGGTCACCAACAAGATCTTCACGGTGATCACCGAGCTCCCAACGCCACCAAGCCGTCTAGGTGATGCCGATCACCAAGAGTAACAAGCCGTAGACTTTCGCTTGACCAAGAGAAGCCTAATGCAAGTGGTGTGTGCTCTAGGTGGCTCTCGCTAGCGCTAATGAGGAACAAACGCGGATTAAGATTCTCTAATCTCCTCACTAGGCTTTTGGTGCTTGCAATGCTCTAGCAATGTGCTGGAATAAATGTGGAGTGCAAGACCTTGAATATGGTGGGTGGAAGGGGTATAAATAGCCCTCACCCACCAACTAGCCGTTACAGGCAACTTTCTGCGCACTGGCGCACCGGACAGTCCGGTGCGCCACCGGTGCGCCAACGGTCGTTTCCAACGGCTAGTTCTGACAGCTAGCCGTTGGACTCATGGCACAACGGACAGTCTGGTGCGATGTCCGGTGCGCTGTTCGGTGCGCCACTAAAATTCATCTCTGAAGCCTGCGCTCTCGGGTTTCTGGGTGGAGTAGGATCTTCCCCGGGCCAGCCAGGCCCCACCTGGCAGAGGGTGCACCGGACAGTCCGGTGCACACCGGACAGTCCGGTGCCCCAGGGCCAGAAACCCTAACTCTTGTTTTTCAGCTGATTTTCAAATCGGTTTTCGTTCTAACTTGTGAGTGAGTTCTAGAGTGACACCTAGCACTGTATGTGAGTGTGATTGTGCACCAACACTACACTAGAACTCTCTTGGTCAAACTACTCATCGACAACCCCTCTTTATAGTACGGTTAAAAGAGAATAAAAGACCTAACTAAATCACGAGTGTCCACATCTCCTTGACACTCGGACTCCGTAGTCCTTCACCATTTGTTTCGTCGTTTTAGCCGTCGCTTCGAGTTCTTATCTCCGGGATTGTTTTCACCGTTGTAGTACTTCTACCTGTAATGCGACCTAACTTACCATTTGTCTCTGCAAAACACACGTTAGTCACATATAATATTACGTTGTCATTAATCACTAAAACCAACCAGGGGCCTAGATGCTTTCACTCGGGGTTCAATTCGTAAACTTCAGGACCTATAACTGTTGTGGATGGCGGGTTGGTTTAAATGAAAACCGTAACACCCTGAATTTGGGGTATAAAATTTGTTCTCTAAATGCCTACCAAATTCAGGTGTTACCGCTTGTCTCTCTCTATTCTCCCTCTCTCTCTTTCTTTTAATTAGAATTAGGTTAATTAGGTGAGGGATTAATTATTTATTTTGTCAAAACTATGTGAGTCATGAATCGTTGCATCATGTTGAACCTAAATTATTCTTTTGTTTGATGCACATGTTTGAAATTATTTGAATTTGAATTGGTGTTTGAATTTGATTTGAATCCATAGAGAAAATAAAATAGAAAAGCCATTAGAAATTCTAGGAAAAATAGATAACCCCATTCCAGCCCAGCTCAGCCCACCTAAGCCCTACGCACGCGCCCGCCTCCCTATGACAGGTGGCCCCCGCCTATCAGCGCCATCCCGCGCCCGCTCTTGCTGCCCGGTGGGGCCGAGCTGTCAGCGCCTACTCCCCTCGCGCGTGTGTCCCCCTCTCTCTCTGTCCCATGGGCCCCGCTCGTCAACACTGACCGCCCGTTCGCTCGTCGCTCTCTCTGTTCCGTTGGCCCCGCGTGTCGGAACCGTCCCCCCCCCCAAAACCGCTCGCGCTCTCCGTCGTGGACGCGCCCACGACAGCACGTTTTTCGGCCACACCCCCCACGCGCCCGAGCCTTTTCTGGAGCCCACCCACACTCACTCGCCCTCCCCTGCTCAGTTGCGCCCCCAGCCAAGCCCCTCTCTTTCGCTCTACGCGCGCGCCGTGAAGCTCGCCTTGGTCTGCCTCCCATTTTGTGGCCGCCATTGAGTCTCTGTCGTGCCCGCTGCCTCGGTGAGCTCCATCTCTTCGCCAGCAACGTGGGACATCTTCCGGTTTGCCCCCGACCCCTCTGGTTCGTCCGGTTCGTGCTCACCGGCGTTCTCCTGTGCAGCTGAAGCCTCACCGCCGTCGACCCGAGGCCTCTCTGTGTCCCCGTTGTTGCTCCAGTGCTCTAGAGCCTCCACTCGAGGTGAGCAACCCCCCATGCCCTTATTTCCCCAGTTACTGCTCTGTTGTCCGCGTAATTGCTCACCGGAGCAAGTCTGTGCCGCTGTTGGGCCGCTTCGCTGCGGTTTGTGCCCTTTGGTGCCTCTGCACCGGTGTCGTGCCTATAGCTGAGTCTGCCGTGTCGCCCTGATCCCGCCTGAGCCCTTTCCCAATGCCCCAAACCCTCGTCGTGGTCGTGCCCTCGCCTCCGGCGAAACTTTGCTATGGAGTCGGGCGGCACCGTCGCGAACCAGTCAGCAACCTAGCCCGAGCTCGTCATCAGATCTCAGGCGTTCATATGGGATCTAACGACCTGGCTTTTATTTAACCCGACCCGACCTCAACAGTCTGATTCAGATGCGGCCGCTCGGATCTGCTCCCTCACCGGCACCCTGCAGCTAAGCCCGGCCAGTCAGTCCTGCCTCAAGTCGCTGACGCCCCCTGGCCCGCTTGTCAGCGCTCGTCCGCGGGATCTTATCTCGGTCGTTCATTCACGATCGTGCGGTCGAGATGGCCCGATACCCCTTCGCGTGTAATTTTGTTAAAGAGACCCCCGGCTTTTTAGTAACCAACCTGCCATCCCTCTGTTTCGCGCGCAAGCCCCTGTAATCTTGCAGACAGACCCCTGACCTTTTAATTAATCATAGATTTAGGCCTAATTTTGTATTTTTAAACTTCAAAACTTGTTAATTTCATATCTTTTGCATATGAACTCCAAATTGAGTGATTCAAATTGCAAAATGTTCATAGGATTATTCTCTGTCCAAATAAATTATAATCATTCACTATATGTACACTTTAATTTTATGCCTAGACTATAGGTTAATATATGTAATAATTTGTTTATGAAGTAAGAAAATAAGAAGGGAAAACCCTAATGGTACTTAGATGTTTAATCTGGTGAGATTAATAATATGTCATGTATGAATTTATCTCTTGTGTCTCACTAAAATTAGTGGAACTAAATTATGTAATCCATGGAGAGAGATAATATCTTGGAATCACAAATCTCTAAGTGTAACAGTTCACCCTAGCACATAGGTTTACCTTTTGTGTTTATACTGCTCTGTCAAACTTGTGTTCACTTGATTGCATCTGTTTGGTGTATTGTTCTTTTGTCTTTATCCAAATGTATTAAATGCATGATCGCTTTGTTTAGACAACGAGTAGCCTGTGGTTCCTGAGTGTGTTGCTGAAGATCTTCCTGAGCAACAACCTGGTGAAGGCAAGTGTCCTCTGACATATTATGTCCTACATACTTTATAATTCACTATCCCATATTACTTTATTGAAACCTAAGGATTGACTAGTTTGTATTTACCTTACCCTTGTTTACCTTTGGGTTATCATGGTTAGCTTTATGCTATTGCTTTACTTAAATCAACAAACATGATGTGAATATTTATGATACGATGATGTTAACCCAATGATGATCTTGTGATACTTTAGGGGACTCAGGTTGTTTCTTGAGTACATCTCCATAAGGACCTGTTCATTGAGTGACCACCCGGGATAACAGTGCAACCATGAGGGTGGAATGGGACGCCCTTAGCTAATTAATTAGAGGAACTTGAGGTATAGTTGGCTTCACCGTAGGGCCGTCAATGCGGTCTAGGCACATTACTTGCTCTACCGAGGCTGGTTGCCGAGGTTCTTTTGATTTGGTTTTGTTAGTCACCCTTCCTGTGGGGAGAAGTACTGTGTTTATCAAACTGGAAAAACCTAACGGGTGGCTATGACCTCTGGGAATATTTGTAAAGGCTACGTAGTGTATCCCTGGCCATTCACCTCGGTAGTGAAGATCGGGTCTGTACAACCCAGGCTGGAAAGGGATCACGACTCGTGGGTAAAGTGTGCAACCTCTGCAAAGTGTTAGAAACTGGTTTATCAGTCGTGCTCACGGTTAAGAGTAGCCTTGGAATCCTCTTTGATTAGAAGAACTTTGGATACTTTTATGATGATGATTATAATTCTGGTCTCTGGTATTTCCTCTTGGAGGAAGTACATTTGGGTAATAACTGGGTTTATTACTAAAATTTGGCTCTACTATTAGTGATAAATACTTGACCAACTAAAATCAATTGCTTAACCTTAACTCCACATACAGCCAGTCCACTTTAGCCAAACGGGACATTTGCTGAGTAAATTGATGTGTACTCACCCTTGCTTTAAAAACCACCACACCCCCGGGTTGTCCTCACTGTATTCAGTGATCAGGAGGAAATGCAGGCAACATGGAGGACTTTGAGGAGTTCCAGGACTATGACGAGTTCTAGTTATGTTAGTGGCAAACCCACAGTCAGCTGCATGTGAAGGTCTTATCTGCTATGTTTCGTATTCCGCACTTTGATAATATTAATGACTATGTTATGTTAATGACTCTATGGATGTCTTGGACATCTTGATGTAATAAAGTACATTTTCACTATTTACTTTGAGCAATTGTGATGATGTCCAATTATGTAATAGTTGTGTACGTGAGTTTCTGGTCCTGGCACGTACATGGTTCGCATTCGGTTTGCCTTTCAAAACCGGGTGTGACAAAAACTGAGGGCGCTTTTAGAAATATTCCTCATTGTTTAGTGTTGAGCGCCCTCGGCCGACCATCTACTGATTTGCGGCCTAGATTTAAAGGAGCGAAGGGTTACGCGACGATATAATCCTAGCCGACCAAGTTACGATCTACGGCTCCGATTCAAAATAATTGAGATCGATTTGGATCACTCGTTCACAGATCGACAATCCACAGCACCTCGGCTGAACCGTTATCCACCATCTAATCTAATCCGCCCGCGAGCAAATCTATGGCTCTGCTTCCTCAGCGCTCCTTCGGCGACCAGACACGGTGGCGCCCAAAGCCCCACGTCGACGGCCATGGCCAGGATTAGAGATGTCAATGGGAAATTCCCCACCGGGTTATAGCATCTCATACCCATCCCCATCATATTTGATCCATCCCCATACCCATCATGGGTGCAAAACCCATCTCATACCCATACCCATTCGGGTTTCGGGTCCCCAATGGATCCCCATCCCCAATTAAGGGATAACTAGATACTAACAGCTAATACAAACTATCCAGATTTCATACATCACCACATCCGCAAACACTCATCCACGAATCATGATCCATTCATTCATCCATCAAAAAGAAATCAATACTTCGTGACTAATAGAAGAAATGGAGAAATAGAGTCTCCTTACCTTCTTTGGTCACCATCCGAGTTCGTTGGCGTCTGAGAATCCATGGTCGTCATCGTCGTCCTAGGCTCCTAGCAGTCGGCGTAGTGTATGGCTGATTATTTTAGGGTTTTGTTTTTTTGCTAGTCTGCTAGTTGTTTTGTTGGGCTAGGACCTGGGGTTTGGTGCGCTGCCGTGCTGGGCTTGGTGGCCGGCTTGGCCTCAACTCATTCATACAAACAGGATAGGTGTACACGTATAAAATACCCATGGGTAATCGGGTTCGGATTTTTGCTTCCCAAACCATCATGATTCATACTTAAATTTTTATTTAATTATTTTACTTATTTTATCCATTTATGCTTATATATATATAAACTCTAACATTATGTTCTCAATAATAAAATAATTACTTAAATTGCTTTAACCAATTTTTTAGGGTTTACACACTCGCACAGTCCAGTGCCAGCCACGTCACATAACCACTGACGACTAGTTGTTGGACCATGGTCCGGTGCAGCACCGGACTGGTCCGGCGCGCCAGCTGCCCGAGAGCCATATGCAGAGCTCTCTGCGCACACGGTCTGGTGAGCCACCGGCCAACTGACAATCCACTTCTTGAATCTTATATCTTCTTTTTATGGACTCTTTTGGTCTTGTGTCGTGGACTTGTGCTGAGTATTTGTAAGTCTTCTAGGAGTCTTTTAGGTCTTCTTTTGAGGTTTTGCATCCCCGGAGTCTTAGTCCAATCCACTTCGCATCCTATAAACTATAAAACACAAATGCTTGCAAAACATTAGTTCATTGGTTGTGTTGTTCATCAAACACTAAAATCACTTAGATAAATGGGTCGAGGTCCATTTTCCTTACATTGCAGAACATTCTTGAAAGAACACACCTATATGAGTTCGACTGTCTAACGTCGCAGTCTATAAGATCTGGTTAATTTCTAGTAAACTCATGAAGAGACCTTGGAGTACGACGTATATGCTCCGCCCGTGGAGGGGACTACTGGTAGCGAGGTACAGTTTTTGACTAAAATTTATTCACGCAAAACTTGTTATTCAAGGCATAGTTTATTGTCCAAGTTATGAGTTGGTGTAGCTTAAAGTTATAGGTAGAAGTTCAACTTAACGGTCTCTGCTAAAACACTAGTATATTAAACAATAGTAAACAGTGGCAAAACTGCTATGGGTATTTGGGATCTAGTGGGGGATGTTGGATTTATGGGCAAAGTCCAATTGAGAAATTCAATTAGATCCTACGAAAATGACAAAATCCCATGTATGGCAAGGAAATGGTGGAACCAATAATCCCACATTTTCTAGTCTAAATGGAGTGAGACTAATTTTTATGTGGAGGTTTCCTTGTCCCACCAAGTCATAGTTGCGGAGAGAGAGGACGGAGTGCCACACGTGCGCGCGCTCGCTCGCCTAGCCTAGGCAGGGTGAAGGGTGCAGACGCACGACATGCGTGTGAATGATTCGCTAAAATCCAGCTCCTCACCTTAAGGGGTGTGGCTTCCTTTTGTTGTTTTTATTTTGGGTTACAAGTTTAGAGCTCTTATCCGATCACGATCAGATAAGGATTTGAACCCTTATCGGACCACGATCAGATTGGATCACGAGTCTTTATCGGTTCATGGAAGCGACCCTATATAATGCACCTGCCAGCCATCACCAAAGATCCATCCCAATACGAGTTAGGTTTTTGCCTCTGCTTACTACTGCGTCGCCGTTGTAGTCTTCTTCATCCCGAGTGTCGACGTGCATCTACGATCAGGAGAGAAGGTCTCCGAAATCCATCGTCTTCGAGATCCTGCACCGAGAGAAATCGAATATGTGACTGCTTGTGAGGCGAATAAGGTTTTTGGAAAACGACTGATCGCGTTCTTCCTAACGATCGTTGCCTCCGTCTTCCCTGCTACTTCACACCGTCATTCAGTATGTCTAAACAGTACGCACCATTGAATCTAATCTTGTACTTTAATTTATATGTTGTTATAGATGTATTATGTGTACTAGCTACTAGCCTATTAGGGAACAACATGCTAGTTTCTTTACTATTAATCATGATTTATATTCATAATTTACTCTAGAAATTGTCTAATTATTCAACAATTTCTTTCCCAATATGTACTTTCTATTATATTTTACTACACCACCTTAAAAGGTACTCCTCCTACATACAAAACGTCTCCAACCATTCAGCTCCCATATATACTATAATTTAGTTATTTAACATTTTTCGATCAGTTTTTGAAGGTTTAAAATATCATAGAAGGTTTGTACTATCATAATACACATTGTTATCAGATTATGGTGCTTCAAAAGGATTAATATCATAAAAAATAAAGTAGTTAAAGAATAGAGAGATTAGAACTCACCTCATATATGGAGAGAGTTTTGGAGAAAGCTGTTGGGCAATAATTTCACCTGCTCCTACGTGGGGTGGGGTGAGGGCGCCATTCGAGGTGGCCTAATATGCGAATAGTAAACAAGTGAACTAGACGGTGTTTGGTTTCCACCTCCTAAACATGAGTGACTAAAATTTAGTCATTTTTAATCTCTAAATTATCAAACAGTACGAGTAAATAAGGATTCTCAAATAGAAATTCTAGAGATTAAAGTTTAGTACCTCAAATTTAGAAATTAAAGTTTAGTCCCTCAAATTGTACAGAAAACATGAGTGCGACGTCTGGTTTCAGTTAAGACCGCCTAATATGATAATGAGACAGAGTAAGTCCACAGTCCACTCTTGATGTGTTCTACTTCTGCATCTTGTCATGCAATTTTATGCGGACCGCGTGCTCCCGACGGTGACGGCCACAGTTACTTTTTATTGCCTGAACGGCTGCACCAGCTTCACTCGCGAAGGAGCGTTTGCGTGGGAATGTTTTTATTCACCGATCATGTCACCTTCGCCCTCCATAGCAATTTAGAGGATGTTTGGTTTCTAAGTAATAATTTATTTTATTTCATTTTAGTCCTTAAATTATTAAATATAAAAACTAAAACTCTATTTTAGTTTATATATTTAACAATTTAGAGACTAAAATAAAATAAAATAGAGTAAATTAGACCTTAGAAAACCAAACACCCCCTGCACGGCTACACTTCCATCACCACGAGAGGACCTCCAAAGTCCAAACAAATAAAAGGGATATAGACTACCGTCCATATGCGCATATAGAATTCTAACCTTTAAATTAGATCAAACAGGTACATGATTGTTAAAAAAACTCTCATCTCTAGCAGGTTCGTTTTATAGAAAACCTCCTGATATTATATACCATCAAATTTTGATTTTAAAAGCCATGATTGTATATGCACATATGCACCAGCGTTTTATGTGCACCGGATAGATGCGGATATCATCTATGAAAGAAATCACTGCAGAGAGTAGTAAGATAGATTCTTTACGCTCCAGCTCCAGACAGGAGCTGCAGGGTGGTCACGGAGCCACGTACTAGAAACACGAGATATTTGCATTGACTTTCAGTGAGTGCATGTACGAAAGAGAGAGGATACATCCAAAGGAATTCAACAAGGGAGGGCCGACTGTGGACATCTCATAACTCCTACCGCATTTATATCTCCAAAAAATGTGGAGCCAACAATGACTCAAGCCTACGTATATACATGATGACGAAACAAGATAAAAAAACGTTTACCACTTCAACTGCACAAATCGACGTCCGGGCAAAAAGGATGCAACCTGATGGATTCCTCGGTGCCCAACCAGCAGCACATTGCTGAGCAACCTGAGGCAGCAGTAACTGCGGATCCGTATGTGCAAAATCGCCAATCACCCTTGACCAACCAACAGTTGCAGACTTCTTAGCGCTACAAAAGCACAGCACACGAGCATTCGATATGGTTCAGCCAGTGCATTCGTAAAGAGAGCGAAACATGTTTTCTCCAAGACTAAGAGACCTTACAGCATCTGCATGACAATAACAGGCTCCACCATGATTGATGAAGTCTAGTGATATCAAAAAGATTTAAGTTCAAGAGTTTCTCCCAGCAAAATTGCACAATGATAGTTCACCTGCTCTTTTGAAAAGGTAACTTCAGTAACGAAACTGGACCTGAATGCAGTAGCAAAATTCGTCTGTTAGCACACCCATCTAAATAGTTAGTGTCAATGAACAAATGTAACATAAACAGATTAACATATAGTAGCAAAATTACTTACTATATAAATGAATCAATTACCATAAGCATAACCTCATGGAATCTACATAGATGGGATTACATGCTACTATGCTATGCGCAACTGTCAGATGGGAAGAAAGGATCACCACTATAGACATTAAGCATGAAAATTACACATAAACACCAGGCAATCTTTTTAAGTATTCAAAATTTCAAGTCATACTTAATGGACCCTACCATACTAGTATTTGTCAAGCAAATAGAAGAACCAGGAAATGAAGTTCAGATCAGGGTCGACCAAAACTGAGAAAGCTAACATTCATCGCCATGGTTGTGACAGTGAGATGACATTGTTTGATACAGCTGCTCCACGATCTCTAAAGATAGCAGATTTGAGCACATTGTACTGGTTAACAACTGAGTTGTACAAGGTATTTGTGAATAGCTCCCTTCCCTGGATGATAAAGAAAAAAGTTGTCACAATCACTAACAAATTTCCAAGGAATATATAAGAGGCCATATCATGTGCAATCTGTTAAGTTTTGCAAGCGAGCAATTACATGATCTGAGCCATCTAATGCATATCTAAAGGCACAATTAGCAGTCACCATTAGATATGCATTAGATGGTTTAGATAATGTAATTGCACGCTTGCACAACTTAACATATTGCACAGAATACAGCCTCATGCCCTCATATATAAGTATATAACAACATTAAACATACAAAGACAAGCTCAGTGAGCAACAAGCTAATAAAACCTTGGAAAAGTAAGGCGCTATTATAAGCTAGTATCATGGAAACTTCTTAATGGAAGTTGGGAAAAACCCTAACCCTAGCTGGGTTGGGAGATGTATTTATAATAAGGGTATCTGGGCCTAGGCCCATTACAGAGGGACGAGACTAAACCCTGATACGGTTCTAACACCCCCCGCAGTCACAACTCTATCCTGTACAGATGTTGAGACTGGACCGAAAGTCGAAGAATACACTCGACGGCAGCCCCTTGGTGAAGATGTCGGCGAACTGGAGCGTTGTGGGAACACTGAGAACTCGAATGTCGCCTGCTGCGACACGCTCCCGGACGAAGTGCAGGTCGATCTCCACATGCTTCGTGCGCTGATGCTGCACGGGATTAGTGGAGAGGTAGATGGCGCTGACGTTGTCGCAGTAGACTAGGGTGGCGCGCTGTAGTGGGCTGTAGAGCTCGTGGAGGAGTTGGCGCATCCAGGTTGCCTCTGCCATGTCGTTGGCCACAGCGCGGTACTCGGCCTCTGCGCTGGAGCGGGAGACGACGGGCTGTCGCTTGGCGGCCCAAGAGACGATGTTGCCGCCCAGGAACACGACATAGCTTGAGGTGGACCGGCGCGTGTCGGAGCAACCGGCCCAGTCAGCGTCGGTGTAGACCACAAGTTCCGATGTCGAGGATGGGCGGAGTAGGAGGCCGTAGTCGAGGGAGCCCCTGAGGTAGCGCAGAATCCGCTTGAGGGCGGTGAGATGAGGCTCCCGTGGTGTGTGCATGTGAAGGCACACCTGCTGAACGGCGTAGGCAAAGTCGGGTCGGGAGAAGGTAAGGTGCTGGAGCGCGCCTGTCAGACTTCGATAAGACGTCGTGTCGGCGACCGGGGGCCGTCGTCCTCGGAGAGCTTCGCCTGAGTGTCAACAAGCGTGGAGCAGGGCTTGCAGTCAGACATGCCAGCCCGCTACAGAATGTCGATGGCGTACTGACGCTGGTGCAGGAGGATACCCTGGGGCCGACGTTCGGCAGTGATGCCGAGGAAGTGATGGAGAGGCCCTAGGTCCTTCATCGCAAACTCCCGCTGGAGGGCGATGATCGTGCGCTGGAGGAGGTCGGCGGTGGATGTTGTGAGCACGGTGTCCTCGCCCCGCCGGTAGATGAAGAGTGATGTGTCCGACTTGGCCTCGATGAAGCGATGGAGGCCAAGTAGGTGGCGAAGCGGCTGTACCAGGCCTGCGGCGCCAGCTTGAGGCCGTAGAGGGAGCGGTTCAGCCGACAGACCAGGTCCGGGTTGGTGGCGTCGACGAAGCCGGTGGGCTGGCTGCAGTAGACAGTCTCCGTCAGAGTGCCATGGAGGAAGGCGTTCTTGACATCGAGCTGGTTTTGTAAGTTAAGCATGACATGAGTACATGACACATGAAAGTTCGGGTATTTCGAGTACCCGATTGTGATACCCGAATTACCCAAAATAAATTCGGGTTTTGTAAGTTGCTACCCGAAATTCCCGAACAAAATTCGGGTTTCGGGTATTTCGGGTTTGGGTATTCCGGTTTCAAGTTTCGGGTTACGGGTTTTTTGCCCAGCCCTACGCATGAGCCCCAGCAAGCTGCTCCGTCTCCACCAGCAGCGACCCGGGTTGTCCCCAGGGCGATCACTGCCGCTCGTATCTGTGGCCAGGTGTATTCACGTCGTCGACCTCCTGCCTCGACGTACTCTTCACCAATAGCCCCAGTGCCTAATGTTGCTGGACCAGCAGCCCTAGCACCCCCTGATGCTCCAGGAACTGCACCAACTGATCTTGTTGGTGCCGTTGCTGCTGAACAAGCAGCCCTGGCACCCCCTAATGCTCTAAAAGCTACACCGTCTGTACCTGCTGGTGTTGTTGTTGTGCCCCCTGTGGTCAACCAACACAGTATGACCACTCGTGGCAAGCGCGGTCTTCGATTCCCAGCTCTGTTTGAAGCTTCAGCACTTTCTCCAGTTCCTCGTAGCTATCGCGCTACCCTGGCCGATCCGCATTGGCGCGCTGCTATGGAACAGGAGTATGCCACTCTTGTTGGAACAACACTTAGGAGCTCGTTCCTCAGCCGCCTCATTCAAATGTTGTGACAGGCAAGTGGATATTCAAGCATAAGTTCAACGCTGATGGCTCCCTTGAACGTTATAAGGCGCGATGGGTTCTTCACGGCTTTACTCAACGCCATGGCATCGACTTCTCTGAGACTTTCAGTCTCGTGGTCAAACCTGCTACAGTCCGGACGGTGCTCTCATTGACTCTTTCACGAGGGTGGCCTATTCATCAGTTGGATGTCAGTAATGCTTTTCTTCACGACACTCTGTCTGAAAGAAGACTCCACTCATCCAGATTATGTATGTCGTTTCAACCAATCCCTTTATGGACTCAAGCAAGCCACCCGTGCATGGTACAGCAGATTCGCCTCTCACCTTCTACAGCTCGGTTTCATTGAGGCCGAGACAGATACGTCCCTATTTGTCTATCACAAGGGTGCAGACATGGCCTATCTTCTTCTGTATATGGATGATATTGTACTCACCGCCTCCTCCCTACCAATACTGCAACGCATCATCAGTGCCCTCAAGCAAGAATTTCCTATGAAGGATCTTGGCAGACTTCACCACTTCCCGGCATGCATGTTCAACACTCCACCTCGGGCATCTATCTTTCCCAGCGCCAGAACATGATTGAGATTCTTGACCTGGCTAGTATGAGTGACTGCAAGCCATGCACTACACCCGTTGATGTGAATCCCAAACTCCCCTCTGATTGCGACCCGGTTTCAGATCCCACTGATTACCGCATTCTAGCAGAAGCTCTTCAGTACCTTACCTTCATCGGTCCAGACCATGGTTTTTAAAGCGGTAAGGCGAGACAAGGCGTTGGACCACCGCCTGGACGCCTAGGCGGCGCCTAGGCGAGGTAGGCGGGCAAGGCGCCTAGGCGTTGGACCTCCGCCTGGACGCCTAGGCGACACCTTAAGAACAGAGGTCCAGACATTGTTTATGTTGTTCAGCAGATCTGCCTTCACATGCATGATCCACGGGAACCACACTTAGATGCCCTCAAGCACATCCTACACTACATCAGAGGCACTTTGCATTTGGGGTTGTTTCTTCAACCAACTTCTCAATCTGAGTTGGTCGTTTACTCTGATGTCGATTGGGCGGGCTGTCCGGAAACTCGCAGATCCACTTCTGGCTATGTTGTCTTCTTCGACGACAACCTGGTCTCATGGTCTTCCAAGCGCCAGAATACTCCAGTGCTGAAGCTGAATATTGTGTTGTTGCCAATGCCGTTAATGAGGCCACCTGGCTCCGACAGCTCTTGACTGAACTGCATGCTCCTTTGTCGAAGACGACTCTGGTCTATTGTGACAATATCAGCTCTGTTTACATGTCATCCAACCCCGTACAACACCAACGCACCAAACATGTGGAGATCGACGTACATTTCGTTCGGGAACATGTTGCTCTTAGCAATGTCTGTGTCCTACATGTACCAACCACTTCCCAGTTTGCCGACATCTTCACCAAAGGCTTGTATAGCAGGCTAGGATAGAGAGAGATTTGGGGAGGAATCCGGGATGAGGACCAATTAGGGTCCTGTTGTTTCTTAGTTTAGGAGGTTTCCTTTTGCCTCACACTCCTTCCCTTTATATGTAACAGCACCCCCTCTCTATCAATACAAGATACAATTCCTACATTCTAGTTTACTCACACTACTAATATCAACTTTCCTAACAGCATAGATGTCCATACATTTCCACCACTTTTAAATCAATTAATGTGCATCGCATTTAGCAATATTAGTTGCCTACGGAAAGAGAACAACATGGTTTTAAAGTCGTCCGACTAATCGCGACTAGTCGCGGTTAGTCGGCCTTATCGCCTGGTAGAGCACGATTAGCATGGACGACTCGATTAGGGCGACTAGGTTACGACTAATCGTCCTAGTCGGCGACTAATCACGATTAGTCGGCCGACTAGGTGCCATGTCCGACTAGCTTGTGCCAAGTTTGGGCCTGTAAAAAAAAGTGTCCTCCTCTGTTATATCATTATATGGGCTGGCGGCCCACAGTCTCCACTCTCCAGTCCACAGTAGAAACAAGCTCTACTGTCTGCCACTGTGCCGCCGCACAGTAGAAAGTTAGAAACCCTAAAACAGTAAAACCCTAAGCCGCCGCCTCTGCCCCCTCTCACACTCTGCTCCATTGCTGCCCTGCGGCCCTGCCCTCTGCTCCGGTGGTCCTCAACTCCGGTGGTCCTCAGCTCCGGTGGCCCTGCCCTCTGCCCTCTGTTGCGCTCGCCTCTGCTCAGATTCGGCGCTCGCCTCTGCTCACTGCTCAACTCCAGCGCTTGCCTCTGCTCACTGCTCTGCTCCGGCAACCGTCTGCACCAATCTGTTCTGAACTTAACCGAAATGAGCACCTCTACAGATGGTAATCTCTGTGTTCTTTTGGTTCTTCAATTGTTCATTTGGTGCTGCACCTCTTGAGTTGTTATTCACACTACAGATGAGACTAGGAGGTGGCGTAATAATGTTCAAGTTATCTATTAGTGGAAACATCCTTGATTTTGATTGCTTGTACTGCTGTCCTGCTAGACAGCTATAGTGTACTGCTGTCGTGCTACAGCTATATTATATATATTATATATATAGGGTCCTGTTATAGGTGGACGACTATAGGACGACTAGGAGTCGACTAGGCTCGACTAATCGAGTAAATCGACGACTAATCGCGATTAGTCACCTTATCGGTGGTCAGGCGACTAGAGTCGACTAGCCGACTTTAAAACCTTGGAGAACAATCAGAGTTGTAGAAGCTTATTTGCTTGTAACACTCAAAATCTATTATCAACCTGACTGCCTGAAATTGAGTTCCATCACCCAACTCCAATGTAAAAGGTACAGGTAAATCAGCTTATAGTGTAGCAAATATTCACACACCAGCTATTTACAGGCACAGTAAGATTGAGGAATGTTGGTTCTTGCTAGTGAATAGCCAATTACCACACAGAAATAGGAGCACAGGAACTATCGAGAAACATGAAAATGTGTACAAATATCATTGAGAACAAACCTCATCAGCATTCTTGGTATGAGCAGTAATGTCTCCATAGTTTATTTCTTCAGTTACTGACAAGCCTGCTCCATGGAAGGATATCACCCTCTGCTCACCAATCTCCTTCTCAACCTATCCAACTCGAAGAGAAAGAAAAAATTTCAAAGGGTTACCACAGCAAGAATACTTAAACAGGTACAATGAGCACTAATGAAGTACAGTACCTGTTGTGGTGGAGGCATAACCTCATAGCACAGCAATGATAGTGGATATATGTGCCCAGGAACACCAGCATGCTCCAGAAGCCTCCTCATATTGTCCACTGCAGATGAATCGAATGGTGCCTGCCCTTGTTTTTGCATGTAGCAGATAAAGTAAACCTAAGGGAACATACTTACAAAAGCAGCGGACTTTTCAAGCATGTCTTAGGTAAAAAAAACAGATCATTCTTGTCAGACACCTCACACCTCTACACTGTTACTGTACCATCTCATTTCATTTGTTTGTTAGGCTATCTCCAGCAGCTTAGAGCTTACCCATCCCCATACTCATATTCAAACTCCACTCTGCGAACAGTTCAGTCTACAGTGCAAAATAGTGTTTTGGGTGTGCTGAACACGGTCTTAGCAATGCAGTTACATTGAAAGAGAAGATGAACTATAATGCATAGCTAAGTCAAAATGGAAAAATAAGACCATTTACCGGGTACCATTCTCCTGATGAGGGATTTGGGCGGTCTCTACCACCACTCGGTGCAATCCAAATTAACTGTGAACCACCACTGTGTAATGTTGTAAGAAGATATGTGAGATCAAGCACAAAACAATAAAAACTGCAAATGAATGATGGTGCACAAAAAGCTTTAAAAATGAGAAGATGTTTTGGCTCACGAGAACAAGAACCAACTTAGCAAATGAGTAATGATGCACAAAAAACTTTAAAAATTTATAGTCACCATCTCATCATATCAAATCTAAGTAATCATCACTGAAGAAGCATCAGAGTTTGATTGGCCACAAAAATGTCGTTTTTCAATTTTTGTGCAAGTGTATAGTTCTTTAATCTTTTACTTGATAATTTGTGCCCTTAGGCACCAGCTTTTGGTACAAGTCATCAAGGAAAACATCAGAGTCAAAGAGACTTAATATTCATACGGAAAAAGAAGTATAGACTAACATGTTATCGTAAGGGAACATACCGTAAAAGCAATGCCATTTCCTTGAGACTTCGAGTATTTGATCTCCTCTTCATCTCAATTAGCTCAGGGAAATCATTCATATGCTTTTTCGAGTACACGCAAATGAGATTTCTGATGAGAGAAAATGCTTAAGTGACATTGATAGAAGCAACATTGTCTCACGTCAAAATATATCTGGGTGAAGAGAAAGACCTTCCCATGCTAAATGGCTTGCAAAGCGGATCGGTAACAACCCTATCGCCAGCAACATAAACCTACATCAGGTGAAAACTTTAAACTGGTTTGATTGGATCAAATAGTTCACTGATAACTTTACAGTGTATAATCAAAGAACAGCCTTACTATGTTTTCACTAATCCAAGGATTGGTTTTTTCAAGAAGCAAGGCAATAATTGCTGGATCTGCTTCTGACTGATGGTTAGACATCAAAACAACATTGTGGCCCTGCGATGACGTACTTCAGTACTATTTTACATAAGAACTTTAGGAAGTATTTATTATAAGAATAAGTGTACCAGGGAAAGTACTGCAACAACCTCATTTCTAACATAAGATGTGTACTAATATGGGAACTACGGACCATGATGTCATTATAACTTATAAGAAACCAGTATTTGCAATTTGAATGTTCCAATAGATATCTCTAAGCAATTCTCAAAACGAAAAACAAATTATCAGTTCTTGATCAGTCCTACAGAGTGATATACACTTTATTTTCATAAAGAATGTTGATATGATCCTCTTCTTCTGAAAAAAAAACCTTGATGGTTTTAACTCACAGTACCATTGTAAGATTTAGTGCTGAAAAGTATACTAGTGAGTGACAATTATTGAATGTAATGTGAACTATGTAAGGAATAGATGAAATGACCTGGTGGAGATTCTCTTCGATATCATGGAAAAGGGAAATGTTGCCAACATAGGAGTTCCTGAGCAGATGAAATGAGGTTAGCAGAAGATAAGGGAACTATTAAGTCTCCTAGCATCCTTTGGTAGTAAATAAACAAAAACATGTTATGACGTTAACAAATAGCCCTATATGCGTTGATGGGAAAGATCAACGAAATGCACTCAAAAAAAGTTGTGCAATGAGAAACAAAAAAGAGGAAACAACTTGTGGATTTTGGTGGGTTGTGGATTACACATGAGCAGTTCCACCCATAACAATTCACATGTCAGTTTCTCTTTTTTGTTTCTACTTGCAATTTTTTGTTCAAGCTCAAATTTTGCATGCACATGATGAATTGTATGTTCTATTCATCCATATTGTTGTTGGTTTTCCATGCACGATTAGAGATCAATATTTTTTCTTGGAGCATCTAAGGTGTTTTTTTGTTAATTGAAGATTCCTCTCTCACTAAACTAACCTATACCTAATATTGGGTAGACCCAGTGTCGGAGGCTCCCAAATAGGTAGGGTTCAGGGAAGGGATAAACCAAGGCAAGCCTTTCCTTGCAAATGTGGAGAGGCTACTTCGAACCCGCGAACTGGTGACTCAATGAGATAGCTCTCACCATTGCACCAGACATGCCCTTCCACATTTTTCAGTCAATTTATTGTATTCGTTTGGTTTTTTCATGCCAAGTTTGTCCCGTTTTCGCCTCTTGCATTCACTTTTTCTTTTGTTCATTAGCAGAGAGTTAGAGACTAACACGAATCGAAGGACTTCCAAATCGCTAATACCAGACGCAAGGGATCCAAATTGAGGCAACCCTACACCAGATCGAGATCAAAACAAGAGCACAAATAAAATTAAGACCAAATTGACACCACCACAGACAACTAGACTGAACCGAATCGAAACATATCAAGACATAAATCAAGGAAGGATGGTGGTGGGCAGAAATCAAATGAGCCAAGACCAAATTACAAACCCCTAGGTTCCCTAATAGGCGAGGACGCGGATCCACCTAGGAGACGACAGGCAGGACTGCTCCATGCTCGAGCAAATAGCGGCAGCCTCCCTCACCAGACATAAGTGAAGACTAACGGCATCATCCTGCAATGAATGGTGTCGGCCTCCCTCAAGTAGAGAGCACCACTGGCCTCCCCCAAGAACAAAGAGCTGAATCGGAGCTCCATTGATGCTCAAGCTGCGCTGGTGCAAGCGGAGCAGTGGGGCGGTGCTAGGAGCAGTAGGCGACGACAACAGAGCGAGGGCAAACACGACATCATGGGACATGACCAAGAGGTGGTAGGAAGCGGAGACAGCCTACCGTAAGCAGAGAAAGGTAGTGGCCTCCTGTGAGCAGACGATGACAATGGCCTCTGCCAGGTACGAGGCGCTGGGTCTAAGCTCCATTGATGCTCGAGCTGTGCTGGTGGAAGTGGAGCAATGGGGCGGCGCCAATGGAGCAGGGGCTGAAGGTGGCATCATGAGATGCAAGCAGGAGGTAGCATTACCGGCGGCAAGAAGCAGCGATGGATAATGTTGTGTGGGAATGCAATGCAGTGAAGGAACAAGAAGACAAGATTGGGATTTTTTTATTCCAGGAGTGAGGCCCAGTTAAGAGCCAATCCGACCTCATACATATAGTGAGCATGGCCTTTAAAATTAATGGACCCCATCTTTAAGGTTGAAGACAGTCAAATACCCAAGCAAATGCCCTCCAATAATTATGTTCGTGTTTGTGTATTTGTTTTCTTGTTTTATTTTCTATCGCTGGATCGTTTAGGTCTAGCATTGTTTTCTATTCTTTTCTCTAGATGTCTCAGCTTTTTATTCAAAAAAGTATTTGATCTGAAATTATATGAGCATGGCCTGTAGAGTTCAATCATAAGAAGACTGTGGAGTTCAATCATAAGCAGTGATTACATATCGTCCGACTAATCGCGGTTAGTCACGATTAGTCGGTCTGATCGGTTGTTAGTGCTCGATAAGAGGTAGCGATTCGATCGGGGTAGCTGATCGTCCTTATCGTCCGCCTAATCGCGATATATAGCGATTAATCGCCGTGTTGGGTGATCAGCCGATAAGCGTTGTGGCAGACTGGCAGTCCAAAAGTCATTTTAGGCTTAAATGCTGTCTGGGGAGTCCAAAGGACGGCCAGTCGGCCAGTCCCTTCAGATGCGGCCTGGAAAGACCAAAGGTCGCCCAGTCCAAAGGACGACAGCTTATCTGTCATTAACAGAAGCTGAGCAGCCTATCTTCTACCTCCAGTCCTCCATTCTCTTCTCCTATCCTTCACTCTTCTTCCGTCGCCTATCTGTCAACAACAGCAGCACTCCGGAGATTAGCAGCTCTTCTGAAGGTATGGACGTTGTGCTGCTTTTGTCTGTTCTTCACTCATCTTTGTTCTCTACTCTACTGGTCTAGTAAGTTGTAAACTTGCAGTTTCATAGTCTTATATAAACTTCTTGTTGTTGTGCTGGTATGGAGTATGGACTATTCAAGTATTGAATAAACTTGTTGCTGTTGTGCTGGTCTAGTAAGCTGGATGTACTGCTGTCTTGGACTTCCAAGTATTGAAATTGAATATTGATATTGCTGTGTTGTTATGGACTATTTAAGTATTTATACTGCTGCAAGTCTCTATACTATATAAGTATATATCTATATATATAGTGTTATATATGACTATATGTCTATATATATGTCCTGGAATACACAGGACGACCAGGGGGACGATTAGGGTCGATCAGGGGCAACTAATCGCTCTGATCGACGCCTAATCGCGACTAATCGCCTAATCACCCAGTGGGATCGATCAGGTGATCTGAAAACTATGATCATAAGAAGAATTAAAATGCATGACACATCATTGAATAAATCTCCAAGCTTTTAATGTTTGTATGAGTTACAGCAAAACACAGCCGATTTGAAGACGAATTGAAACACATGGCATGCTAGTTAAATATTTGAGTCACAAGTCGTATAAGTGACCATGCAATAAAATAACTGACCATGCAATAAACCATGTGCCCGTTGCAATGCACGGACATTTGCTAGTAGTTAAATAAGTAACAAGTGATTGAAGCAAGATGATGTTGATAAAATGGGGCAGAACTTCCAGAGATGAAAACAAAGGTTACACTATAAATTAAGCACATATTATCACCTTCATCTATATTAGAGTCGACGAAATATAAACCTCAACAGTGAACAACATGCTGGAAATATCTAAACAACGAATTTGTTTTATTTGGAAATTACCAATCTGCCATTGTGCTACAGACTACAATAAGTTTGCATGTCATGAAAAGAAAGGAGCCTTCAAACTCTACGGCTCTATGCTCTAGATAATTAATCCACAGCGAAATAAAACAACAAAGGCATGTTATCCACCCCATTCAAAAGAAATGTCTTCCATAAGATGTACAGCAAACTTTGTGTGGATTATTTGAAATTAAAATGCGTACATGTTATCAGGTCAGATTTTGTATTACCTGAAATCTACCAGAGGCCTAATGTAGTTCTGACCAAACATGTAATAGTCGAACGGTTCTCGCAAAGCTTTATGATAAGGTGGAAAGTTAAATGGATTCTGCAAAAGGATGGAGCATGATATTAAAGGTCATCTTGGAAAATAAGTAGAAGTGTCAGAACAAATTGTGAGGGAATTCGGAGTAGATGGTAAACCTGTACATCCAGTAGAACACGATCAAACAAGGTCATCATATTTGAAAGCATGACCTCATATGCATTTGGATCTCCATTTTGCAGAACCTAATAAAGCAAAACATTAACAAGACATGAATCATAACGAGCTGATGATAGCAAATAAAAAATACTGCAAAGATCAGCCCAGCAGTTCTTACCGCATTCCTGTAATTATAATACAGCTCCTCCAGGTTACTGGCAACATCTGCAGGAAGTTTTCCATTATCCAGTTCCTTTCTGATGTGAGAAATGAACTCTGCACGAGTGAATAGGGTAAAAGATAGGTCATCAGTTTCTCTGTATACCAGATGAATTCTATATTAATGTGGCACGTCAGCATGTGAAATCCCTAGGTCCATTCCATGCGACTACGTGAGCAGTTTGGCATAACACTACTTCAACTGGGCAGTTGTGCCTTATCATTAGAGTAGAGACACCAGTAGTAACAGTGGATAGTGACGCAATTGCAGTTATTAGTGCGAAACAACGAAAATATGGCCGACATAAGCGCAAGGAGGCCTGCATTTGGAAAAAGCAGCAGCAAATCAAACCTTCCTCGTCAAGCAGCGACGATGGTCCCACCACCTCCTCGGCGCCCATATAGGAGGCGAGCACAGCGCCCTTGGCCGGGACCCGCGGGCCCCGTCCCCCTCCGGCAGCCCTCCACGCGGCCTTAGCTTCCAGCCGGAGTGTCCCGCGGCGGGACCGTAGGGGCCTCGCCGGCGCGGCAAAGATGGCGTCCCGCGGCGAGGCCAACCAGGGCGACGGCGAAGCGGAGGCGGTGGTGGGGCAGGCGCCCCCTGCGAACGTGACCAGCGGCGGCGCGTGCATGGAGAGGCGGCGGTGGAAGGTTCTAGAAACCTAATCCGAAAACCCTAGTGGGAGTAGCGTCCTGGGGAATAGCGCACGAGTCCAGCTGCGGAGGACGCGGAAGACGGACGGAGACTCGGAGAGGGCGAAGGCGTCGTCGACACGAGATGAATCCTCGGCCCGCTCGCTCACCCCCTGTCCGCTGCTAACAGCAATTTTTCCTCGACTTCTCTGTTTAGTTTTTCTTCAAAAATTAAAATAGAAGGAAAAAATTGTTTATTTGCACACGTACAGAAAAGAAAAGGGATGATATTATCTAGGGCGTTGTGCGCGGGTAGGATTTGTCGATTGAACCTATAGGATGGCGCCACACCTCTTTTTCCTCGATTTTGGCACACACATCGCTGTCCTATGCCCGTCTCTTCATTAAAAAAACCTCATCAGCACGGTTTTTTAGATTTTTTTTGTTGCCTAACAATTAGCTGTTCTGGTATATCTTACAAGTTGCTCGTTTGTCTTTAATTCACAACGGTTTCTATCGTTTCTACGGTGTTTTGTCTCTATGAATTGAAGTTGCAGTCGTCCAAATAGCTGTCTTTAATTCTATGTCCATCTCTTCATTAAAAAAACCTCATAAGTACGGTTTTTTAGATTCTTTTTGTTGCCTAACAATTAGTTGTTCCCGTATAAAAATAGTCTTAGGGTCTGTTTGGTTGGACTGTGGCTGTGGAAAAAGTTGCTGTGGGCTGTGAGCTGTGAAAAAAGTTGTTGTAGGCTGTGAGTTGTTAAAAAGCTAAAAACTGTTTGATGGAAACCACTAAAAGTCGTTAAAAGTTCTTCGATATATGTTTTCACAGTTCGATCCAAAAGCCACTAAAAGCAGGTCCAGGGGTGCTTTCAGTTTTGCACTGCGAGAAAGTCAGCTTTTAGAAAAAGCTGCTTCCTGGATCCAGCCCTTTGGTTGGCTTTTGGCTTTTAGGAGGCAAAAGCCAAAGCCAAAAGCTAAACCAAACACACCCTTACAAGTTGTTCATTTAGCTTTAATTCAAAACCGATTAGATGCGGCCAAAACCCTAAAACGGATTTAGGGTTCAAAACCCGGACGTGAAATAATCACCAAGTGTGCTAGAATCAAGTATCACACATATAATGACTCATGGTACAAAACGAATGTCACATCATTAATATATAACGGAGCTCTGTACAAAATAGTTAAATAATTACATCATACGAAGACAACGATCCAGCAACAAAAGTTTACTAGGAGACGACAGCCTAGACCACTCACGAACTCATCATGGCATCATTCATGTGTCTCATCCTGTGGTACCTGTCCTTGACCTGGGGATGTGAGTACAGCAAGGGTGAGCTCACATACGTTCATCACTCAACAAGTTGTGGGGAATAGTGTGCATGAACTCACCAAAGGTGGGAGCTCATATGAATTGTAAGGCTTACCAAAGAGGTTGGTTAAAGCTAAGCATTGCTTTTAAAGTTGGTTAAAATTGTATTAGCAGTTACTAAGTATAAGTAGATATCAATCCAATTAAATAAGAGATCAAGATCAATAACAACACCCACAGTGCAATGCAAATGACAAATTGAGTTTAATTCCATAAGTTAATCATGTGAGTGTTCGAGCCGCTCATGATCGCGAGCACGGCTGATATACCAGTTTTACACTCTACAGAGGTTGCGCATCTTTACCCACAGGTCGTGTTACCCATTTGCCATGGAGTTGTATGGACCTCATACACCTCTACTAAGGAAGCGATGCAGGGTAGCACTATAACACCTTTCCAAAGTTCCACTAGTTCGAGAAAACCCGTTGTGGATTCAGGAAGAAAGAAGCATAGGAAATCTCTCCCTAACTTTACAGACAGTTCGACCCGAGGACCTCCCTATATTCTAGCAGCGACGCCTCCCCGCTTGCCCCTTCCGGGTAAGGTAATCTCTCCCTAACTTTCCTAATTACTTGGCCAAGGGTGTCCCATTCCACCCTTGTGGTAGCGTTGTTTTCATGGGTGGTTTTCCATGTTCCAATTAACAACGTGTTCTTATCATGAACAATAATTAAACAACAACATAATTGGAACATGATCATAATAAAACATTAGTTTTCGAAAAACCAGGTAGAGCAATAGCAAATCTACCCAATAGTTCATCTGTTTGCAAGGAGGGGGATAAACAATGCTAGGGAAACCTATTAGATCCCATCAAATTAACCTGAGCATGTCACAGTGATTAGCAGCGAACATTATTACGTGAAAAGGAGTGATCAAGGGCACAACTTGCCTTAGACTCGAGATTCCCAGGTACTTCACCAACTTCATCTTCGGGTGACTCGTAACCTCGCTGCTACTCGTAGCAATACATACAAATAGACAAGAAGTATATAAAAATAACAGTACACCAAACATGAGAGAGTAAGAACATTCTACGCGCGCTACAAGATCGTAGGTTCCAGAATCACTAAATTTAGAATTACGATTAGAAAGATATGGTTTTCGAAAGTTTTAGGTAATTAAATAGTAAAAATATATCCTATGTAAATCATGTGAGAAAAATATTAAAAAATTACTAATTCTATTTTAACCTAAGTTATAAGTTGATTAGGGATCATATTTTATTCAAAAGTATACTTGTAGACAAAATAATATCATAACTTTGATTAGCAAGTTTAATCATAAGTTAAACATGTATTTATATACTTTTTAGAACATGTGATATGATAAAAAAACAATGTTGTTTAATGTGTAGGAAATATTTTTATGAAGCTAGCGCGACTGGAACGGGCCAAATCGGAGTTAAAATGAATAAGATATGGATTTATTAGTTTCCTAGAATTACTTTTATACTAAAAATCGTTTTATATATTCAATTATATAAATATCCGAGTTGAATGGATTGCATATTCAAATATTGGCATGGTCAAGGTGTTATTCGCGAATAAAAGGACCTAGTTGCGATAGTTTTAAAACTAGGTGGGACCGCAGGTTGAATCTATAATCTTCTAGGGACTATATTGCAAAGTTGACGTGACTTAACGCACGCCCGATCTGAGACGTTTGATCAAGATCCGAAGGCCTAGATCTAACTAGCTGAATCGGTATTCTCAGGATATAATCTCATCCATCCAACCCCGATCGGACGGTCACAAAGCATCGAGGAGAAGGGGTATGGTCGCATCTAATCCGGACCGTCCATCTAAATCCATAGCCCCGGAGGCCATCTTCTCCACCCGACGGCGCCCTACGACGGTGAACATGCCCCCAACGGCGACGCCCATGGCCGGCAACCATGCACAAGTGCCCCGGTGAATGGAGTAACACGTGAAGAAGCTAAAAACAGAACAGAGAACATCGCGAATCAATTGTGGGAGTTCTTGCCTCAAACGGTGACGACTGCAGTGCTGACCACAACGAGCTGTAGAACCATGGCGAAGTTCTGCATCGGTGAGCAATTCCTCGAGCCTAGTGCATCCCCTCGCCCAACGATTGCCCGCACGCCACCCGCATGGTTTTGCCTTTTACCCAGGAATGCCAGCCGAGGCCCGTCGGCGACCACGGCTCAAAGTTCACCCCGGCGGAACTCTCCTCCCTTTGGCTGACGGCGGCGCCAAACCGCATGGTGTGAAGGTGCGGGTGGCTGGCTAATATGTTTCAGAGGAGAGGGTAACGCAGATTTGTAGCCAACAGGTGCATCCCAACAACCTGGATGGCAAGGATCACGGGCGCGAGTCCGTGTCGAGAAGATCGCAAGCAGGGCGACGCAGAAACAGGGATGTAGTTCCGATCTCGGTGGAGAAGAGATGTCTGGCGCGCGGGCCCCATATGGGCCTATGGCGGAGGCAGTAACGTCACAGGCGCGCTGGTGCCTGGGCCATGCGGTCGAATTGGGCCGGCAGCGAGATTTTGGCCCAGAAACAAGTTTGGCTTCCTTTTCTTTTTTATTCTAGTTTTCCTTTATTTTGGATCTTCTTTAGATTTCAAATTCAAATTAGGTTCTGAACTTCAATTTATTTAGAATGTGCAATCAAGCAAGACCCAACATGATGCAAACTAAATTATTATTTAATTGTCATCTCCTTTTGTTCATTAACAAATGCTTCCTGACCGAGCACCACGTCAGCTAGTCGTTGGCTTGCTAGCGCGCGCCAACGTCCGACCGTTAGAGGAGGTCCGGTGTGCCACTAGACCATGAACATTGGCGACTTGGTGATTTTTATAATTAAAAACATGAGACCGCCGAGTTGAGCCTTGCAGGCGGTCCGGTGCGCCAGGCGACCCAACAACCAAGTCCTGCACGCCCACCCCACACGGACCCGGTCCGGTGCACCACCGAACCAATCTTATGAGGCCCAAACCAACTGAACTTAGACTCTTTTGAGCCTATCTTCTCCAAGTCTTTTTAGCTATTTTTGGAAGGTTCCCTACTACTTAAACAAACATGGTTTAATCCAATGGACTAAGTATGAGAAACTCATTTTTTCACATATCTTCAATAGTGTTCCTGATTTGAGTAAAACCAAGTCCAAAATGCACTTTGCTTACAGAAATGAGTTAGAAGCCAAACACTTAACATTGGGCATATGCAACTTATTTGAACATTCAAACCAGCTGGTTTTACCATTTTACCCATAGTTTGTGGTGGAACTATCCAAATTATTTCAGCTTAAGTGATCAGGTCCCGCCTTAAAGGCGATGACACACTTAAATCAAAATAAACTATCAGTCCGCCGGATCTAATCCAATAAAACCACTTACACCAGCTCGAATACCACTTGCTCACTCGAAGATGAGGCAAAGAGAAATACAATAGTGCATAATACCACAACTTAAGAGTACCAATAGTTATTACATCATTGGAGTTGAAAAGTAGTAAACCATTGCTTTTCTTGCAGCGGAATTAAACTAATGAAGGTAAGTGTAAGTGAGTGGAACTGGGGAAAAAAGATACCAAGAGGAAATAGGCTAGAGAACCTGTTGGGGACTTGTTCTCAAATTCTATGAGTTAAGAACAAGGCAACACAAAAAATGTTAAATGTTAATGCCCTTCGTCCTTCGAAACATTATTTCCCTTAGGATATAATGATCTTCGGACGAAGGTCATTAAGGGCATACCTTCATGATTGTAGCATATGGTAATGAAAAGAGAATCATATGAAATGTAAAACATAACATTAACAATTATGTATCGTTATCAGCTCATTTCTATTTTATTATCATGGAAAAATAGAAATGATATCAAGTTACAAATGTACCTTCGGCTTGAAAGAAGGTAAGGGTACAAGCGTGACGCAAAAGCAAATGCCAAGTCATCGTGAACAGTACAGGAGCACTGTTCATCTATTTATAGACACGGGACGCAGCCCATGTAAAATTACACCCATGCCCTTTACATTTGCTAATGACTCTATATCGATCCATTGAGGTTTAAATAGCCTTTTCCCTTTTAAGTCGGTTCCCTTTTCTGCTACCATGTCGAAGCTCCCTCGCGCATAGCTTCGGCTCTGCGTCAACCTTCGTATTCTTTGTGCTTCTCACACTGCGGTTCTGATCCGAGTCCGAAGGTACCTGTTCATATATTATACTCCAGAAACATTGTTAAATCATGTTTTTGAGGACCTTCGGAAGACGAAGGCCCCCAACAGTAGCCCCTCGTAATATTAATTTGTTAAAATGACGAATTCAAATTGCGATATGGATGAAGGCACTAAGCCGAAGGTCCAAAAAACATCTTCCCTTTGCTAGAATAGCAACAATCAATGACAGACGGGGCCCTCCAATTTGGAGCGCACTGGGTGTATAAATAAGAACTCACCCCGAGCACATTTGGTACGCTACTTGTCGCCTGCTTTGCTTGCTCAATTTTTTAGCTCTTGCCTACCAACGCTTGCTTGGTTTTTTAGATTTTCTAAGCTTTGGCTTTAAGAACACATTTTCACCATTTTCGAAGAGAAGATGTCTCAAGATAAAAAAGTTGTTGCTGAGACGAAGCTGAGCGAGGAGGAGAAGCTCCTTGAGGAGAAGACTACTGGCTTTATTGAATCAATAGCAAAGACAAATACAGAAAAGATTACTAAGGAGATTCTAGAAGGCTTATCTGAAGATATCGATGATAGCGACAGTTATGATACGGAAAGTGGGGTGAAGACTCCGAAGATCGGCCCTAGCGACCAAGTCATGCAGTTTTCGGAAAATCAACTATTAAACAGAGTCATCTTGATAATATGAGAGGAAGGTATTTTCGAGATATGTCTATTGTGAGGGCTGACAACGGAGACAGGACTGTTCCTATTCCCGAAGAAGATGAAGTCGCGATCTACCGAAGCTTCTTCAAAGCTGGGCTTCGGTTCCCCTTAAGCAGATTTGTGGTTGAAGTTTTAAAGATATATCAGATTTTCCTTCACCAAATTACTCCCGAAGCAATTATCAGAATGGGGATCTTCGTCTGGGCCGTGAGGAGTCAAGGTTTGGAGCCAAGTGCAAAATGTTTTTGCAGTATGCACGAACTTTCGTATGAGACGAAGCCCTGGGGTAAAGAACAGTATCATAACAATTTTGGTTGCTATAGCTTCGTTGCTCGTTCTGGCTCAAGCTGCCCAGTGCCAACTTTTCGAAAGAGATGGCCCGGAGACTGGATGAAAGAATGGTTCTATGTGAAAAATGATTTAAAGGTGCGATAAGACATTAAAGAGATCATCATGCGCCCCATCTTGTCGCGCTTTGGCCTCCGAAAGCCGAAGGTAGAGATTGATGAGGCAGCCGAAGGATGCCGAAGGGCCTTCGGCACAGTTTGCTCTTTCATCGGGACAAGGGATTTAGTCCAAGAGCACGTGGCCTACATGATATGGCCACTGATAGACAACTGGGAAATGCCAAAAGAAACCATCACTAACCCTAGCGAAGGTGGTTTGGTTCGATTAAAATATACCTTCAGGTTTGGAGACCAATTTATCGAACCGGACGATGACTGGTTGAAGTGTGTTGAAAACACTAGTGATGAACTACTTGGAGCATACTCCAAGTCTGAAGATAACGCACTATCTGCGGCCTTCGGGAGCTGAAAAAAGAAGAGGCTAAATAGAGTTTTTGATGCTATTGGATTTATGTACCCTGACTACTGCTACCTGCCATGGGGGCAGAAGAGAAAGAGTGGAACTTCTGGGAAGGATGTTGCTTCAGCCGCTTCAAGCGAGCCCGCGCCGAAGAGGAAAAAGGTAAAGGTTCTTACTCACCAACCGCGCTACATTGAACCGGCCACAGTGCCTGAATTTGGCGGTGACACCTCTTCGGCTACTGAAGCCAAAGGACCTGCTCTTACGCAGAGGATTGAAGAGTCGGCTCCAATGCCGAAGGCTGAAAAAATTGAAGAACCGAGAACCGAAGAGACGAAAACATCAAAAGTTCTAAGCCCTTCAGCAGGAGTTGAGGCGCTGAAGATACAAAAAGATCTAGCAGTAACCCCCAAGAGAAAAAGGATGGCTAGTGTATTAGATGTGCTGGAGACGATAAAAACTTCAAGCTCTACTCCAGGAAAAATTGCCAAGGCTTCAAAAATACAGATTGAAACCGAGACAAAGCTGACCAAAGCCGAAGCTATACTGAGCCAGGCCGACGCTGAAGCTGGGCCTTCAGTGCCTGCCAAGGAGAAATCCTCAGAAACTGGAGAAAAGGCAGCGGAAGAAGAGTGTATAGAACAGATTTTGCCTGAAAAAGCTGCCGCTCCTGCTCCCGAAGCGTCTTCCGAGGACCTTGATTATATTATTCGACACGCTTCGGGAAAAAGATTATCTGAAGAAGAAATTTTTGAAGCTAAACACTATGCCCGAGAACTGAAATACCCAAAAGGGGCCTTAGTGTTTAATGGCACAGACGAAGATGACTTCTTATATTGCCTCTCAGACAACAAAGAATTATCTGTCTGTCGGGAGATGGCCAGAAGTATGGGCTTTCCGAAGCTCGAAGTTGGCCTTTGTGCCATGACGAAGGACGATCTCGCGGATAGCCTTGCGTACAACAGTCTGAAGGTACAAATATTGTGAATTTGGAATTTTATGAATTTCGAATTAGTCTTTGGTTCTTATATTGATCCATTCATTCTTTCGTGTAGGGCTTAATACTTAGCAACGCCTTAAGGGCGCAAAAGAATGCCGAAGACGAGAGTTGCACTATTGCTCTCAATAACCTTCAAACAGAGGTTATTAAGCCGAGGAACGAAGCTTTGGAAAAAAGACAAAATTCTGCTTACATTGGTGGACAAAGTAAAGAGGGACGAAGCTAACTTCAAAACCCAATCTGAAGCCCAAAAAATTGAGATTGAAGACCTTCGGAAGCAACTAGCCGAAGCTAAAGAGAAGTGCGCAGTCGCAGAAGCTAAACAAGGAATTAGCGAACAATGGACAAATCATTTAGAGAAAAACGTTGAAGAACTTCGCATATCCTAGGAAAGATGCTTTGAAAAATCTATGGACTGCGTGAAAAAGATAAAAACTAGCTTCGCCAACGTTGGCGCATATTCAAGCGAGGACAACTTCATAAGAGGCGATCCTAAGGGCCCAATTGAGTGGATCAGCAGCGAAGCCGAAGCTTTTGAGGAAATTTTGAGTGACCGCGGGGACGTTTGTGCCTTCTCTGGCGCGAGGGGAGTTACAACTATCTTGGAGAAAGCAGGGTGCGAACATGTTAAAACTTTGGCCCAAGCCGAAGCTGCCTTTTCTATTGATGATACGAAGGACCCCTCGGCCGAAGCAAGCTTAATAGGCGGAAAAATTTTCACTGACATCTAGGAAAATGGCGGCCGAGGGATGGCTCACGAAATAATAAAGAAGAGCGAAAAAGATACTCATGACACTAGAGAAGCAACAAAAGCAGCTGAAAAGGTTGCGGAGCTTGAGAGATGAATAGGTATTACTTAATGATTTTTAACTTTGTTGTTTATTTTTGTGACTTCAAACTGATTTACTCTTTCTATCGCAGCTGAACTTTCTCCTCCCCCGGAGCCCTTCGAGTCACTAGCCAAAGCAGAGGCAAAGGAATCATCAGAAATTATTAACATGGCCGAAACTATTATAGATGAAGTCGTTACCCAACTGCTGACCGAAGCTGCAGATAAAGTTTTGAAAGAAGAAGAATAGTTATTGTAAAAACATTGCTAGATTATTAATGTAACATTTGTTGGACTATGCTTGTAATATTTGGTGCTCATGAGTTTTGAATGTAATATATGAATGACTTTGTAATTCATTTCTTTGCGATGCATGAAACTTTTATGTACATACCGTTTTTGAGCCTTCGGCGAAAAAACACCTTCCCTTCTTTTCATGCTTCGTAAAGAAGGGCTTTTATGCTTCGTAAAAAATCCTCCAATCGTTGCCAAAATATTAATGCTTCGTCAACAATAGGTTTTTTCTTCCACATCAGAGTGCTTCGTAAAAAATCCTCCAAGCGTCGCCAAAACATTAATGCTTCGTCAACAATAGATTTTTTCCTCCACATCAGAGCTGATGAAGCTGTATTTCTTCAAAACTTATTTTGTGCCTTAGCACAATTTCACTTTTTCGAAGCATTCTCCGAAGGTCAACATTGTATCCCCTTCTTGTGCCATTGATGCAACATGATGTATGATGTTATGTTATGCGAAATGATGTGATGATGTTATGCTATGCAAAATGATATTTGTGCCGAAGACACACACACACATCCCCATAGTGGAATACACAATTCCTTTTTGCCATTTATTTTTCGGCTTCACCGCTTATTTTTCGGTGTATCAGCGCTGACTTTTCGCTGTAAGTTCTGCATTCCCTTAGGAACGTCTTTTGAACTTCTTCGCCTTCTATTTTGGCGGTATTTGCATTGACTTTTCGTGCTTCGCCTTATATTTCGGCAGTATTTGGCTCTGCATTCCCTTTAGAGCGACTTTTGAGCAGAAAACTTACGCTGCGCTCGGTTAGGAACGACTTTTTGTAGCTTCGGCAAACTTACGCTGCGTTCCTTAGAACGACTTTGAAAGGGAATTAGGCTTACATCTTTTTTCTAATTGATTTTGGTGGTTGAATTGCCCAACACAAATAATTGGACTAACTAGTTTGCTCTAGTCTATAAGTTCTACAGGTGCCAAAGGTTCACAATAAGCCAATAAAAAGACCAAGAAAGGGTTCAAACAAGAGAGCAAAAGACAACCCAAAGGCACCCTGGTCTGGCGCACCGGACTATCCGGTGCACCAGGGCACTCGAAGCTGAACTCGCTACCTTCGGGAAAATCAGAGGGCGCTCCGCTATAATTCACCGGACTGTCCGGTGTGCCAGCAGAGCAACGGCTACTTCGCGCGCAACGGTCGACTGCAACGCATTAAATGCGCGCCTGCGCGCGCAGAGGACAGAGGACGCGCAGTTGGCGCACCGGACAGTCTATAGGACCTGTCTGGTGCACCACCAGACAGCCCAGAGGCCCCACCTGTCAGAGCTCCAACGGTCGAACCCCAACGGCTGGCTGACGTGGCTGGCGCACCGGACAGTGTCCGGTGGCGCACCGGACTGTCCGGTGCGCCATGCGACAACAGTCTTCCAACAGCCATATTTTGGTGGTTGGGGCTATAAATACCCCAACCACCCCACATTCAATGGCATCCAAGTTTCCAACCTTCAACACATTACAAGAGCTATAACATTCAATTTTAGACACTCCAAAGAGATCAAATCCTCTCTCAAGTCCAGAATCACTCCAAATCAAATAGTGACTACAGAGAGCGACATTTGTGTTCATTTGAGCTCTTGCGCTTGGATCGCTTCTTTTCTTTCTCACTCTTCTTGTGATCAACTCAATTGTAACCGAGGCAAGAGACACCAATTGTGTGGTGGTCCTTGTGGGAACTTTGTGTTCCGTTTGATTGAGAAGAGAAGCTCACTCGGTCTAAGTGATCGTTTGAGAGAGGGAAAGGGTTGAAAGAGACCCGGTCTTCGTGACCACCTCAACGGGGAGTAGGTTTGCAAAAACCGAACCTCGGTAAAACAAATCAACGTGTCTCACTCTTTATTTGCCCGCAATTTGTTTTTCACCCTCTCTTTCGGACTCGTTTATATTTCTAACGCTAACCCGACTTGTATTTGTGCTTAAGTTTATAAATTTCAGATTCGCCCTATTCACCCCCCCTCTAGGCGACTTTCAATTGGTATCAGAGCCCGGTGCTTCATTAGAGCCTAACCGCTCGAAGTGATGTCGAGAGCATCCGCCAAGAGGGAGATCAGGACAAGCGAGAAGCCCGCTACAAGCCATGGGAAGGCCCCATCCGGGGAGTCCACCAACAAGGTGAAGGGATCCCCTTCACACAACAAGTCGGGTCGGAGCTGTGACAAGAAGAAGAAGATGAGGAAGGTGGTCTACTACGAGACCGACTCTTCGTCATCGTCCACCTCCGGCTCCGACACGCCGTCCGTAACTTCTAAGCGCCATGAGCACAAGAAGTTTAGTACGATTCCCCTACGCTATCCTCGCATTTCCAAACGTACTCCTTTACTTTCCGTCCCATTAGGCAAACCACCTATGTTTGATGGTGAAGATTATAATATGTGGAGTGATAAAATGAGGCATCATCTAACCTCACTCCACACTAGCATTTGGGATGTTGTTGAGATTGGAGTACAGGTACCATCACCGGGGGATGAAAACTATGATTCGGATGAGGTCGCCCAAATCCGACACTTCAACTCTCAAGCCACCACTATACTCCTCGCCTCTCTAAGTCGAGAGGAGTATAACAAGGTGAAAGGGAAATGTGCCCTTGGGCCATTTCTAAGTATTTTGGTGATTGAGTGCCAACACAAGTACTTAAATGTGAATCTATGCCCATGGATGAACAAAGTGCAAATCAAGAGCTAAGGTATGTTTATAAGTCTTAGTACATTGGTTTTATGTACTAATATACTTGTCTAAGTATCAGAAACAGGAAGAAGAAGAAAAGAGGAGAGTTGGCTGTGTACAGCCAAGTGGCTGTTTCGGTCTGGGGCACCGGACTGTCCGGTGGTGCACCGGACAGTGTCCGGTGCGACAGGCTGCCTCGGCCGAAGAGGCCGCTCTCGGGAATTTGCTGACGGCGTACGGTTAAAATTCACCGGACTGTCCGGTGTGCACCTGACTGTCCGGTGAGCCAACGGTCGGCCGGGCCAACGGTCGGCCGCGGATTCTGCGCGCGACACGTGGCCAAGCCAACGGTCGGAAGGGGGCACCGGGCTGTCCAGTGTGCACCGGACATGTCCGGTGCGCCAACGACTTCCAGATCTGCAACGGTCGGCTTCGCCATTTAAGGAAAGGAATTGGGCACCGGACACTGTCCGGTGTGCACCGGACTGTTCGGTGCGCCCGATGACAGAAGGCAAGGATGGCCTTCCAGATTTGTTCTCAACGGCTCCTAGCTGCCTTGGGGCTATAAAAGGGACCCCTAGGCGCATGGAGGAGAACACCAAGCATTCCTACAACATTCCTAAGCACCAAGACATCGATCTCACGCATTCGTTTCATCGTGATAGCATCTAGAGCTCTTGTTGAGTTGCGAACTCTTTGAGTTGTGTTGCGAGCTCTTGTTGCGACTTGTGTGCGTGTTGCTGCTCTGATCTTTTGAAGTCTTGTGTGCGTTGCTCATTCCCCCTTTGCTCTGTGTTCTTTGTGAATTTCAATTGTAAGGGCGAGAGGCTCCAAGTTGTGGAGATTCCTCGCAAACGGGATTGAGAAAAAGCAAGCAAAACACCGTGGTATTCAAGTGGGTCTTTGGACCGCTTGAGAAGGGTTGATTGCAACCCTCGTCCGTTGGGACGCCACAACGTGGAGTAGGCAAGCGTTGGTCTTGGCCGAACCACGGGATAAACCACTGTGTCATCTCTGTGTTTGATTTCTTGTGATATTGTGTTTTGTTGAGACTCCTCTCTAGCCACTTGGCGATTATTGTGCTAACACTTAACAAGTTTTTGTGGCGATAAGTTTAAGTTTCACAGGATCACCTATTCACCCCCCCTCTAGGTGCTCTCAATTGGTATCGGAGCCGTTCTCTTCAAGAAGGGACTAATCGCCCGAAGAGATGGATCCTAAGGGAAAGGGAATCGTGATCAACGACAAGGAGAAGGAGTCTTTCGTCAACGAGCCTAAGGATGACAAGCCTACTGACTCGGGCTCGGGCCACAAGCGTAAAGATGGGAAGAAGAAGAAGACAAGGCGCATCAAGGAGATCGTCTACTACGACGATAGCGATGAGTCTACTTCTTCCCAAAAGGACGACGACAACGACTACAGGAAGACGGTCAATTCGAACTTTTCATTTGATTATTCTCGTATTCCACATAGTTCGAATTCGCATTTGCTCTCCATTCCTCTTGGCAAACCTCCACACTTCGATGGGGAAGACTACGGATTTTGGAGTCACAAAATGCGTAGTCACTTATTCTCTCTCCATCCAAGCATATGGGAGATTGTAGAGAATGGAATGAAATTTGATAGCTCGGATAGCCCTATGCTTATAAATGAACAAATCCATAGAAATGCACAAGCTACTACTGTTCTATTAGCATCTTTGTGCAGGGAAGAGTACAATAAGGTGAGCGGCTTGGACAACGCCAAGCAGATATGGGACACCCTCAAGATCTCTCACAAGGGGAACGACATCACCATGCTCACTAAAATGGAGTTGGTGGAGGGCGAGCTTGGACGATTCGCAATGATAAGGGGAGAGGAGCCAACCCAAACTTACAACCGGCTCAAGACCCTTATCAACAAAATAAGGAGCTACGGAAGCACGCGATGGACGGACCACGACGTCGTCCGCCTAATGCTAAGGTCCTTTACTGTTCTTGATCCTCATCTCGTAAACAATATTCGTGAGAATCCCAGGTACACGATGATGACGCCCGAGGAGGTACTCGGAAAATTCGTAAGCGGGAGGATGATGATCAAGGAGGCGAGATACGTCGACGACGCCTTGAATGGTCCGATCAACGAGCCTCAACCCATTGCTCTCAAGGCAACAAGGAGCAAGGAGGCGCTACCCAGCAAGGTGGCACAAATTGAGGCTGCCGGTCTTAATGATGAAGAGATGGCCCTCATCATCAAAAGATTCAAGACGACGCTAAAAGTCGAAAGGGACAGCCAAGCAAGACTAAGACCAAGGGAAAGCGATCATGCTTCAAATGCGGTAAGCTTGGTCATTTTATTGCTAACTGTCCCGACAATGATAGTGACCAGGAACACGGGAGCAAGAGGGAAAAGAAGAAGCATTACAGTAAGGCCAAGGGCGAGGCACATATCGAAAAGGAGTGGGATTCGGATTGCTCCTCCGACTCCGACAATGAAGGACTCGCCGCCACTGCCTTCAACAAGTCATCCCTCTTCCCCAACGAGCGTCACACATGCCTTATGGCAAGGGAGAAGAAGGTGAGTACTCGAGACTCCACTTATGCTTCTTCTAGTGATAATGAGTCTAGTGATGATGATGACATAGACTATTCATGCTTATTCAAGGGCTTAGATAGATCTAAAATAGATAAGATTAATGAGTTGATTGATGCTTTGAATGACAAGAATAGATTACTAGAAAAACAAGAAGATCTTTTATATGAGGAGCATGATAAATTTGTTAGTGCACAAAATTCTCTTGCTCTAGAAATTAAAAGGAATGAAATACTCTCTGGTGAATTATCTACTTGTCATAAAACCATTTCTACTTTAGAAGGTGTCAACAATGATTTAAATGCTAAATTAGAAGTAGCAAATAAATCTAATTCTTGTGTAGAACATGTTGTAATTTGTACTAGGTGTAAAGATATTGACATTGATGCTTGTAGTAAACACCTAGTTTCAATTTCCAAGCTTAATGATGAATTGGCTAGTCTTAATGCTCAACTTAAGGCTAGCAAAAGCGAATTTGATAAGCTAAAATTTGCAAGGGATGCCTACACGATTGGTAGACACCCCTCAATTAAGGATGGACTTGGCTTCAAAAGGGAAGCCAAGAACTTAACAAGCCATAAGGCTCCCATTCCCGCTAAGGAGAAAGGGAAGGCCCCTATGGCTACTAGTGCTAAAAAGAACCATGCCTTTTGTATCATGATAGGAAAAATTCTAGAAATGCTTTTAGAAGTTATGATGCTTTTGATTCACATGCTTATGATTCTTATGCTATGACTGCTTCTAGTTCTCATTTTGTGCATGATAGAAAGGTTGGTAGAAGAAATGTTATTCACAATATGCCTAGGAGAAATGTTGTCAATGCTCATAGGAAAGTTCATGGACCTTCTACAATTTATCATGCCCTAAATGCTTCCTTTGCTATTTGTAGAAAGGATAGGAAGATAGTTGCTAGGAAGTTAGGGGCAAAATGCAAGGGAGACAAAACTTGCATTTGGGTCCCTAAGGATATTTGCACTAACCTTGTAGGACCCAACAAGAGTTGGGTACCTAAGTCCCAAGCCTAAATTTATCTTGCAGGTTTATGCATCCGGGGGCTCAAGCTAGATTATTGATAGCGGATGCACAAACCATATGACGGGGGAGAAGAAGATGTTCACCTCCTACGTCAAGAATAAGGATTCCCAAGATTCAATTATATTCGGTGATGGGAATCAAGGCAAGGTAAAAGGGTTAGGTAAACAAGTGGGAGGAGCACATCACAGCAAGAATGTGATGACCACATCAAGACCCCTGGAGCTGCTACACATGGACCTCTTCGGACCCGTCGCCTATCTGAGCATAGGAGGAAGTAAGTATGGTCTAGTTATTGTTGATGACTTTTCCCGCTTCACTTGGGTGTTCTTTTTGCAGGATAAGTCTGAAACCCAAGGGACCCTCAAGCGCTTCCTCAGGAGAGCTCAAAATGAGTTTGAGCTCAAGGTGAAGAAGATAAGGAGCGACAACGGGTCGGAGTTCAAGAACTTGCAAGTGGAGGAGTTCCTTGAGGAGGAAGGGATCAAGCACGAGTTCTCCGCTCCCTACACACCACAGCAAAATGGTGTGGTAGAGAGGAAGAACAGGACGCTAATCGACATGGCGAGGACTATGCTTGGAGAATTCAAGACCCCCGAGCGTTTTTGGTCGGAAGCCGTGAACACGGCTTGCCACGCCATCAACAGGGTCTACCTTCACCGCCTCCTCAAGAAGACGTCATATGAGCTTCTAACTGGTAACAAACCCAATGTATCGTACTTTCGTGTATTTGGGAGCAAGTGCTACATTCTAGTGAAGAAGGGTAGAAATTCTAAATTTGCTCCCAAAGCAGTAGAAGGGTTTTTGTTAGGTTATGACTCAAATACAAAGGCGTATAGAGTCTTCAACAAATCATCGGGTTTGGTTGAATTCTCTAGCGACGTTGTATTTGATGAGACTAATGGCTCTCCAAGAGAGCAAGTTGTTGATCTTGATGATGTAGATGAAGAAGACGTTCCAACGGCCGCTATGCGCACCATGGCGATTGGTGATGTGCGACCACAGGAACAATTGGAGCAAGATCAACCTTCTTCCTCAACTATGGTGCAACCCCCAACTCAAGACGATGAACAGGTTCATCAACAGGAGGCGTGTGATCAAGGGGGAGCACAAGATGATCATGTGATGGAGGAAGATGCGCAACCGGCACCTCCAACCCAAGTCCGAGCGGTGATTCAAAGGGATCATCCTGTCGACCAAATTCTGGGTGACATTAGTAAGGGAGTAACTACTCGATCTAGATTAGTTAATTTTTGTGAGCATTACTCCTTTGTCTCTTCTATTGAGCCTTTCAGGGTAGAGGAGGCCTTGCTAGATCCGGACTGGGTGTTGGCCATGCAGGAGGAGCTCAACAACTTCAAACGCAATGAAGTTTGGACACTGGTGCCTTGTCCCAAGCAAAATGTTGTGGGAACCAAGTGGGTGTTCCGCAACAAACAGGACGAGCACGGGGTGGTGACGAGGAACAAGGCTCGACTTGTGGCAAAAGGTTATGCCCAAGTCGCAGGTTTGGACTTTGAGGAGACGTTTGCTCCTGTGGCTAGGCTAGAATCAATTCGTATCTTGCTAGCATATGCCGCTCACCATTCTTTCAGGTTGTTCCAAATGGATGTGAAGAGCGCTTTCCTCAACGGGCCAATCAAGGAGGAGGTGTATGTGGAGCAACCCCCTGGCTTCAAGGATGAACGGTACCCCGACCACGTGTGTAAGCTCTCTAAGGCGCTCTATGGACTTAAGCAAGCCCCAAGAGCATGGTATGAATGCCTTAGAGACTTTTTACTTGCTAATGCTTTCAAGGTTGGGAAAGCCGATCCAACTCTGTTCACTAAGACATGTGATGGTGATTTGTTTGTGTGCCAAATTTATGTCGATGACATAATATTTGGTTCTACTAACCAAAAGTCTTGTGAAGAGTTTAGCAGGGTAATGACTCAGAAATTCGAGATGTCGATGATGGGCGAGTTGAACTACTTCCTTGGGTTCCAAGTGAAGCAACTCAAGGACGGCACCTTCATCTCCCAAACGAAGTACATGCAAGATCTGCTAAAACGGTTTGGGATGAAGGACGCCAAGCCCGCAAAGACTCCGATGGGAACCGACGGACACACCGACCTCAACAAAGGAGGTAAGTCCGTTGATCAAAAAGCATACCGGTCAATGATAGGGTCTTTACTTTATTTATGTGCTAGTAGACCGGATATTATGCTTAGCGTATGCATGTGTGCTAGATTTCAATCCGATTCTAAGGAGTGTCACTTAGTAGCGGTGAAGCGAATTCTAAGATATTTGGTTGCTACGCCTTGCTTCGGGCTCTGGTATCCAAAGGGGTCTACCTTTGACTTGGTTGGATACTCAGACTCCGACTATGCTGGGTGTAAGGTCGATAGGAAGAGTACATCAGGGACGTGCCAATTCTTAGGAAGGTCCCTGGTGTCGTGGAACTCTAAGAAACAAACCTCCGTTGCCCTATCCACCGCTGAGGCCGAGTACGTTGCCGCAGGACAGTGTTGCGCGCAACTACTTTGGATGAGGCAAACCCTCAGGGACTTTGGCTACAATCTGAGCAAAGTCCCACTCCTATGTGACAATGAGAGTGCTATCCGCATGGCGGAAAATCCTGTTGAACACAGCCGCACAAAGCACATAGACATCTGGCATCACTTTTTGAGAGACCACCAGCAAAAGGGAGATATCGAAGTGTTTCATGTTAGCACCGAGAACCAGCTAGCCGATATCTTCACCAAGCCTCTAGATGAGAAGACCTTTTGCAGGTTGCGTAGTGAGCTAAATGTCTTAAATTCGCGGAACCTGGATTGATTTATAGCATACATGTGTTTATGCCTTTGATCATGTTCCTTTTTGCATTTTGTTGCTTATTGTGGTGCTCAAGTTGTACAAACACTCCCTGGACCTCACAAGTCCGTTGCAAAGTGATGCACAGTTTTAGAGGGAGATGTGTTACAACTTGACCCTTTGAGACTAACCGTATGCTTGAGTTTGCTTGTTTTAGTCTCAAAGGAGAATTAAAAGGGAAAAGGTGGACTTGGACCATGAAAGACTTCCACTGCACTCCGATGAGAGGGTAACTTATTCCAAGTTCATCTCATGTACTCTTATTGCCTTTGTATTCTTATTGAAGATTTCAGTGAGGCAATGGGGTTCTGGGGCCAAGATTGATCCTGTTTTGGTGCTTGATGCCAAAGGGGGAGAAAATAAAGGCCAAAGCGATAAATGGATCAGCTACCACTTGAGAGATTTTGAAAATAGAGATTTTTCAAAACTCTTTTGTTGTCTCTCTTGTCAAAAGTTGGTTTCTTATGGGGAGAAGTATTGATCATGGGAAATAGGGGAAGTTTTTGAAATCTTTGATCAATCTCTTTTGGGATAAATCTCTATATGCTTCAACATGTGTGTTTGACTTAGAGATAGAGATTTGAGTTTGATTTGCAAAAACAAACCAAGTGGTGGCAAAGGATGATCCATATATGCCAAAATTGAATCAAAATCAATTTGAGTTTTAGTTGAAGTGATTTTGCACTTGTTCTAGTTGCTTTATGTTGTGTTGGCATAAATCACCAAAAAGGGGGAGATTGAAAGGGAAATGTGCCCTTGGGCCATTTCTAAGTATTTTGGTGATTGAGTGCCAACACAAGTACTTAAATGTGAATCTATGCCCATGGATGAACAAAGTGCAAATCAAGAGCTAAGGTATGTTTCTAAGTCTTAGTACATTGGTTTTATGTACTAATATACTTGTCTAAGTATCAGAAACAGGAAGAAGAAGAAAAGAGGAGAGTTGGCTGTGTACAGCCAAGTGGCTGTTTCGGTCTGGGGCACCGGACTGTCCGGTGGTGCACCGGACAGTGTCCGGTGCGACAGGCTGCCTCGGCCGAAGAGGCCGCTCTCGGGAATTTGCTGACGGCGTACAGTTAAAATTCACCGGACTGTCCGGTGTGCACCGGACTGTCCGGTGAGCCAACGGTCGGCCGGGCCAACGGTCGGCCGCGGATTCTGCGCGCGACACGTGGCCAAGCCAACGATCGGAAGGGGGCACCGGACTGTCCGGTGTGCACCGGACATGTCCGGTGCGCCAACGACTTCCAGATCTGCAACGGTCGGCTTCGCCATTTAAGGAAAGGAATTGGGCACCGGACACTGTCCGGTGTGCACCGGACTGTCCGGTGCGCCCGATGACAGAAGGCAAGGATGGCCTTCCAGATTTGTTCTCAACGGCTCCTAGCTGCCTTGGGGCTATAAAAGGGACCCCTAGGCGCATGGAGGAGAACACCAAGCATTCCTACAACATTCCTAAGCACCAAGACATCGATCTCACGCATTCGTTTCATCGTGATAGCATCTAGAGCTCTTGTTGAGTTGCGAACTCTTTGAGTTGTGTTGCGAGCTCTTGTTGCGACTTGTGTGCGTGTTGCTGCTCTGATCTTTTGAAGTCTTGTGTGCGTTGCTCATTCCCCCTTTGCTCTGTGTTCTTTGTGAATTTCAATTGTAAGGGCGAGAGGCTCCAAGTTGTGGAGATTCCTCGCAAACGGGATTGAGAAAAAGCAAGCAAAACACCGTGGTATTCAAGTGGGTCTTTGGACCGCTTGAGAAGGGTTGATTGCAACCCTCGTCCGTTGGGACGCCACAACGTGGAGTAGGCAAGCGTTGGTCTTGGCCGAACCACGGGATAAACCACTGTGTCATCTCTGTGTTTGATTTCTTGTGATATTGTGTTTTGTTGAGACTCCTCTCTAGCCACTTGGCGATTATTGTGCTAACACTTAACAAGTTTTTGTGGCGATAAGTTTAAGTTTCACAGGATCACCTATTCACCCCCCTCTAGGTGCTCTCACAAGGTGCAAGGATTAAAGAGCGCCAAAGAGATTTGGGACGTGCTTAAAACCGCGCACGAAGGAGATGAGGTGACCAAAATCACCAAGCGGGAGACGATCGAGGGGGAGCTCGGTCGGTTCCGACTCAACCAAGGCGAGGACCCTCAAGCCATGTACAACCGCTTGAAGACATTGGTGAACCAAGTGCGCAATCTCAGGAGCACAAAATGGGATGACCATGAAATGGTTAAGGTTATTCTTAGATCACTTGTTTTTCTTAACCCTACACAAGTTCAATTAATTCGTGGTAATCCTAGATATACACTGATGTCTCCCGAGGAAGTGATAGGAAACTTTGTGAGCTTTGAGTTGATGATCAAAGGCTCAAAGAAAATCATCGAGCTAGATGGCCCCTCCACGCCCGAAGCACAACCAGTCGCATTCAAGGCGACGGAGGAGAAGAAAGAGGAGTCTACATCAAGTAGACAACCCATCGATGCCTCTAAGCTCGACAATGAGGAAATGGCGCTCATCATCAAGAGCTTCCGCCAAATCCTCAAGCAAAGGAGGGGGAAGGATTACAAGCCCCGCTCCAAGAAAGTGTGCTACAAGTGTGGTAAGACCGCTCATTTCATTGCTAAATGTCCATTATCTAGTGATAGTGACAGGGGCGACGACAAGAAGGGAAAGAGGAGAGAAAAGTAGAGATACTACAAGAAGAAGGGCGGCGATGCCCATGTGTGTCGCGAGTGGGACTCCGAGGAGAGCTCCACCGACTCCTCCTCCGACGAGGACGCCGCCAACATCGCTGTCACCAAGGGACTCCTCTTCCCCAACGTCGGCCACAAGTGCCTCATGGCAAAGGACGACAAAAGGAAGAAGGTAAAATCAAGATCCTCCACTAAATATGCTTCCTCTAGTGATGAAGATAATTCTAGTGAAAATGAGGAGGATAACTTGCGGATCCTTTTTGCCGACCTAAACATGCAACAAAAAGAAAAATTAAATGAATTAATTAGTGCTATTCATGAGAAGGATGAACTCTTGGACACTCAAGAGGACTTCCTAATTAAGGAAAATAAGAAGCATGTTAAGGTTAAAAATGCTTACGCTCTAGAAGTAGAAAAATGTGAAAAACTATCTAGTGAGCTAAGCACTTGCCATGATATTATTGTCAACCTTAGAAATGAGAATGCTAAATTAATTGCTAAGGTTGATTCAAATGTTTGTAATGACTCAATTCCCAATCTTAGTGATGATAATGCTAACTTGCTTGCTAAGATTGAAAAGTTGAATGATTCACTTGCTAGCCTTAGGCTTGAAAATGAAAAATTGATTGCTAAGGCTAAAGACTTAGATGTTTGCAATACTTCCATTTTCAGTCTTAGAAGTGAAAATGACATTTTACATGCTAAGATTGTTGAACTAAAAACTTGCAAACCCTCTACATCTACCGTTGAGCATGTTTCCATTTGTACTAGATGTAGAGACATTAATGTTGATGCTAACCATGACCACCTAGCTTTAATTAAGAAACAAAATGATCACATATCTCAACTTAATGCTAAAATTAATGAGCATGACTTAGAAAATGAAAATTTTAAATTTGCTAGAAGCATGCTCTATAGTGGGAGACGCCCTGGCATCAAGGATGGCATTGGCTTCCAAAAGGGAGACAATGTAAAACTTAATGCCCCTCCTAAAAGATTGTCAAACTTTGTTAAGGGCAAGGCTCCCATGCCTCAGGATAACGAGGGTTACATTTTGTACCCTGCCGGTTATCCCGAGAGCAAAATTAGGAGAATTCATTCTAGGAAATCTCACTCTGGCCCGAATCATGCTTTTATGTATAAGGGTGAGACATCTAGTTCTAGGCAATCAACCCGTGCAAAATTGCCTAAAAAGAAAACTCCTACTGCATCAAATGATCATAACATTTCATTTAAAACTTTTGATGCATCTTATGTGCTAACCAACAAATCAGGCAAGGTAGTTGCCAAGTATGTTGGGGACAAACACAAGGGCACCAAGACTTGTGTTTGGGTACCCAAAGTTCTTGTATCTAATGCCAAAGGACCCAAAACCGTTTGGGTACCTAAAGTCAAGAACTAAACTTGTTTTGTAGGTTTATGCATCTGAGGGCTCAAGTTGGATCATTGATAGCGGGTGCACAAAACATATGACAGGGGAGAAGAAGATGTTCTCTTCCTATGAGAAAAACCAAGATCCCCAACGAGCTATCACATTCGGGGATGGAAATCAAGGTTTGGTCAAAGGATTGGGTAAAATTGCTATATCTCCTGACCACTCCATTTCCAATGTTTTTCTTGTAGATTCTTTAGATTACAACTTGCTTTCAGTTTCGCAATTATGTAAAATGGGCTACAACTGTCTTTTTACAGATGTAGGTGTTACTGTCTTTAGAAGATGTGATGATTCAATAGCAATTAAGGGAGTGTTAGAAGGTCAACTATACTTAGTAGATTTTGATAGAGCTGAACTCGACACTTGCTTAATTGCTAAGACTAACATGGGCTGGCTCTGGCATCGCCGACTAGCACATGTTGGAATGAAGAATCTTCACAAGCTTCTAAAGGGAGAACACATTTTGGGACTAATAGATGTTCATTTTGAGAAAGACAGGATTTGTAGCGCATGTCAGGCAGGGAAGCAAGTTGGTGTTCATCATCCACACAAGAACATCATGATGACTGACAGGCCACTCGAGCTCCTACACATGGACCTATTCGGCCCGATTGCTTACATAAGCATCGGCGGGAGTAAGTACTGTCTAGTTATTGTGGATGACTATTCTCGCTTCACTTGGGTGTTCTTTTGGCAGGAAAAATCTCATACCCAAGAGACCTTAAAGGGATTCTTGAGACGGGCTCAAAATTAGTTCGGCTTAAGGATCAAGAAAATAAGAAGCGACAACGGGACAGAGTTCAAGAACTCTCAAATTGAAGGCTTCCTTGAGGAGGAGGGCATCAAGCATGAGTTCTCTTCTCCCTACACCCACAACAAAATGGTGTAGTGGAGAGGAAGAATCGAACTCTATTGGGCATGGCAAGAACCATGCTTGATGAGTACAAGACTTCGGATCGGTTTTGGGCCGAGGCCGTCAACACCGCTTGCTACGCCATCAACCGGTTGTATCTACACCGAATCCTCAAGAAGACATCATATGAACTCCTAACCGGTAAAAAGCCCAATGTTTCATATTTTAGAGTCTTTGGTAGCAAATGCTTTATTCTTGTTAAAAGAGGTAGAAAATCTAAATTTGCTCCTAAGGCTGTAGAAGGCTTTTTACTAGGATATGACTCAAACACAAGGGCATATAGAGACTTTAACAAGTCCTCCGGACTAGTTGAAGTTTCTTGTGACATTGTGTTTGATGAGACTAACGACTCTCAAGTAGAGCAAGTTGATCTTGATGAGATAAGTGATGAAGAGGCTCCGTGCGTCACACTAAGGAACATGTCCATTGGGGATGTGTGTCCTAAGGAATCCGAAGAGCCACCAAATGCACAAGATCAACCGTCTTCCTCCACACAAGCATCTCCACCAACTCAAGATGAGGATAAGGCTCAAAACAATGAAGGAGAAGATCAAGAAGTTGAGCCACCTCAAGAGGAGAGCAATGATCAAGGGGGAGATGCCCAGGATCAAGATGAGAAAGTTGAACAAGTTCCAAGACCGCCACACCCAAGAGTCCACCAAGCAATCCAACGAGATCACCTCGTGAACACCATCCTCGGCGATATTCAAAAGGGGGTAACTACTCGATCTCGTGTTGCTCATTTTTGTGAACATTACTCTTTTGTTTCCTCTATTGAGGCACACAGGATAGAGGAAGCACTACAAGATTCGGATTGGGCGATGCAAGAGGAGCTCAACAATTTCACTAGGAATGAGGTATGACATTTAGTTCCACGTCCTAATCAAAATGTTGTAGGAACCAAGTGGGTCTTCCGCAACAAACAAGATGAGCATGGTGTGGTGACAAGGAACAAAGCCCGACTTGTGGCTAAGGGATATTCACAAGTCGAAGGTTTGGATTTCGGTGAAACCTATGCACCCGTAGCTAGGCTTGAGTCAATTCGCATTTTACTTGCCTATGCTACTTACCATGGCTTCAAGCTTTATCAAATGGACGTGAAAAGTGCCTTCCTCAATGGACCAATCAAGGAGGAGGTCTATGTTGAGCAACCTCCTGGCTTTGAAGATAGTGAGTATCCTAACCATGTGTATAAACTCTCTAAGGCGCTTTATAGGCTCAAGCAAGCCCCAAGAGCATGGTATGAATGCCTAAGAGATTTTCTTATCACTAATGGCTTCAAAGTCAGAAAAGCCGATCCTACCTTATTTACTAAAACTCTTGACAATGATTTGTTTGTATGCCAAATTTATGTTGATGATATTATATTTGGGTCTACTAACGAATCAACATGTGAGGAATTTAGTAGGATCATGACACAGAAATTCGAGATGTCTATGATGGGGGAGTTAAAGTACTTCTTAGGATTTCAAGTGAAGCAACTCCAAGAGGGCACCTTCATTAGCCAAACGAAGTATATTCAGGACATTCTAAACAAGTTTGGAATGAAGGATGCCAAGCCCATCAAGACACCCATGGGAACCAATGGGCATCTCGACCTCGACACGGGAGGTAAATCCGTCGATCAAAAGGTATACCGGTCGATGATAGGTTCTTTACTCTATTTATGTGCATCTCGACCGGATATTATGCTTTCCGTATGCATGTGTGCAAGATTCCAAGCCGACCCTAAGGAAGCTCACCTTACGGCCGTAAAACGAATCTTGAGATATTTAGTTCATACTCCTAAGTTTGGGCTTTGGTACCCTTGGGGTTCCACATTTGATTTGATTGGTTATTCGGATGCCGATTGGGCGGGGTGTAAAATTAATAGAAAGAGCACATCGGGGACTTGCCAGTTCTTGGGAAGGTCCCTAGTGTCTTGGGCTTCAAAGAAGCAAAATTCCGTAGCTCTTTCCACCGTCGAAGCCGAGTATATTGCCGTAGGCCATTGTTGCGCGCAATTGCTTTGCATGAGGCAAACCCTTAGGGACTACAGTTACAAATTAACCAAAGTTCCTCTTCTATGTGATAATGAGAGTGCAATCCGCATGGCGGATAATTTCGTTGAACATAGCCGCACTAAACACATAGCCATTCTGTATCATTTTCTAAGTGTCGGCGTTCCGAGACCGGGGGGTCCCTTGGGCCGACGAGTGAGTGTCGCCGCGTGCCCCAGCCCAGATGGGTCGAGCGCGAGGGCGAGCGCGAAGGGGGGAGGAGCGAGGCGGCCGGAGACCGGCGTGAGAGAGGTGGGAATCCCGCGGCCTTCGTGTTCGTCCCGCGCCCAGGTCGGGTGCGCTTGCAGTAGGGGGTTACAAGCGTCCACGCAGGAGAGGGAAGCGAGCGGCCCCAAGAGAGCGCCTGTCTCGTCCTCGTCCCCGCGCGGCCAACCCTCTCTAGGAGGGCCCTGGTCCTTCCTTTTATAGGCGTAAGGAGAGGATCCAGGCGTACAATGGGAGTGTAGCAGAGTGCTACGTGTCTAGCGGGGGAGAGCTAGTGCCCTAAGTACATGCCGTCGTGGCAGCCGGAGAGATTTTGGCACCCAGCTGGTGTGATGTCGTGGCCGTCGGAGGAGCGATGGAGCCTGGCGGAGGGACAACTGTCGGAGCGGTTGGGTCCTTGCTGACGTCCTCTTGCTTCCGTAAGGGGGCTGAGAGCCGCCGTCGTCACAGAGCATGCGGAACGCCATCATTGCCTATCCGGTGGAGCTAGCCAGATGGGACGCCGGTCTTGTTTCCTGCTGCCCGAGTCAGTTCGGGGTAGGGTGATGATGGCACCTCCCGTTGACGTGGCTGGTCTGTGCCCTAGGTTGGGCGAGGTGGAAGCTCCTCCGAAGCTGAGGTCGAGTCTGTCTTTTGTGGCCGAGGCCGAGTCCGAGCCCCTGGTCGGGCGAGGCGGAGGTCGTCGTCTGAGGCCAGGGCGGAGTCCGAGCCCTGGGGTCGGGCGGAGCGGAGTTCGCCGTCTTCTGGGACTTAGCCTGAGTCCAAGCCCTGGGTCGGGCGGAGCGGAGTTCGCCGTCTTCCGGGACTTAGCCCGAGTCCGAGCCCTGGGTCGGGCGGAGCGGAGTTCGCCGTCTTCCGGGACTTAGCCCGAGTCCGAGCCCTGGGTCGGGCGGAGCGGAGTTCACCGTCTTCCAGGACTTAGCCCGAGTCCGAGCCCTGGGTCGGGCGGAGCGGAGTTTCCTGTGGTGCCTTCTGCAGGACCTGACTGCCTGTCAGCCTCACTCTGTCAAGTGGCACTGCAGTCGGCGTGGCGCAGGCGGCGCTGTCCTTCTGTCAGGCCAGTCAGTGGAGCGGCGAAGTGACGACGGTCACTTCGGCTCTGCCGGGGGGCGCATGCCAGGATAAGGGTGTCAGGCCACCTTTGCATTAAATGCTCCTGCGATTTGGTCGGTCGGTGCGGCGATTTAGTCAGGGTTGCTTCTTAGCGAAGGCAGGGCCTCGGGCAAGCCGGAAATACGTTTGTCGTCGGAGGGGGGCCTCGGGCGAGACGGAAATCCTCCGGGGTCGGCTGCCCTTGTCTGAGGCTAGGCTCGGGCGAGGCGTGATCGAGTCGCTCGAACAGACTGATCCCTGACTTAATCGCACCCATCAGGCCTTAGCAGCTTTATGCTGATGGGGGTTACCAGCTGAGAATTAGGAGCCTTGAGGGTACCCCTAATTATGGTCCCCGACAGTAGCCCCCGAGCCTCGAAGGGAGTGTTAGCACTCGCTTGGAGGCTTTCGTCGCACTTTTTTGCAAGGGGACCAGCCTTTCTCGGTTGCATTTTGTTCCGGTGGGTGCGCGCGAGCGCACCCGCCGGGTGTAGCCCCCGAGGCCTCGGAGGAGTGGTTTCACTCCTTCGAGGTCTTAATGCCTCGCGTAATGCTTCGGCTAGTCTGGTCGTTCCCTCATGCGAGCTGGCCGTAGCCCGGGTGTACGGTTGGGTCCCAAGTTCTCGGGCTGGTATGTTGGCGCTGTCAACGGTTCGGCCGGAGCCGGGTTTGCGAGAGCAGCCCCTGAGCCTCTGCACAGGGCGAGAGGGCGATTAGGGACAGACTCGGCTTTTTTACATACGCCCCTGCGTCGCCTTTTCGCAAGGAGGAGGGGGGGGGGGGGGGAAAGCGCCATGTTGCCCTCGATGGGCGCCAAACATGGTGTCTCCGGTGAGCTGCAAGCGGGTAATCCGAGTGGACGCCCGTGCCCCGTTCGTTAGGGGTCGGCTAGGGGCCCAGAGGCACGCCCAAAAGTACCTGCGGGTGATCTGCCGGACCCGGTCCCTTGGCGACGGGGTCCGAGGGCTCGATGCCTCCCTCCGATGGGATTCCGTTACAAGATCGCTCCCGCTGGTCTCGGAAATGTCCTAGGGTACCTCGGGAGCGCAGCCCGAGCCTTGGTTATGTATCGAACGTACCCCTGGTCATCCCTCGCTCGGCGTCTGAGGCGGCTGTGAACCCTTCGGGGGCCAGCCTTCGAACCCCTGATCAGTAATGGGCGCGGAGCCCGAGTAGCCTGAGGCGGCCGTGGAACCCTTCGAGGGGCCGGCCTTCGAACCTCTGACCAGTAGTGGGTGTAGGGCCCACGCGATCTGAGGCGGCTGTCGAACCCTTCGGGGGGCCAGCCTTCGAACCTCTGATCAGTAGGGAGGCTCGGAACCCGGTTCCTTCACGGGGAAGGATCCTTTTCGGGGTATCCCCCTTTCCCGGTCCCTGTTGCAAGAGAGAGAGAGAAAGAGGAAAAAAAGGAAAAGGATACAAAATCGAACGACGCGGCGTACCTTTTTTGGCGCGGTTATTACGGCGAAGGCGAAGCGTCGCCCGCTTCTTCTGCCAGAGGCGCCGCCTGTCCCACCGCGGAGTTAATGCGACGGGGCGAGTGGTTGGCGGGGCAGCCGTTGCGCGTGTGCGAGCCGTTCGAGGAATGGCTGTTTCGCTTCGCGTTTTTGAATCCCGCGTCCGGTCCGGGCGGAACGTTGGAACCGGTCTTGCCTTGGTCTTTATATACCTGGGAGAGGGCCTGTTGACGGTTCTTTGCTCCGCTTCCTGCCTCCCTCTTAGGTTTTCGCAACCCGAGAGACTTAGCCAGAGAAGAGGAAACCGCCCTTCCTGCCCCTTGCGCCGCCATCCCTTCCACTCGGTGATGGCCGACCGGGTGACCATCATCCCGCCGCGCGATCCATGGCCTTTTTCCACGGTGACGGCGAGTGATCTGGAGGATCTGGTCGACGAGGGTTTGCTTCACCCTCTCACCGATGAGCAGCGACCGGAATGGATTCCTCCCGTGGGCGGAGCCGCTCCGTCCCCACCGCCGGGGTACATCGTGAGCTTCGTCTCCTTCCACGAGCGGGGATTCGGTGTGCCGGCGAGCCGCTTTATGCGGGCGATCCTGTACCACTATGGGGTGGAGTTGCACAACCTCACCCCCAACTCCATCTCGTAGGCCGCCATCTTCGTAGCGGTGTGCGAGGGGTACTTGGGGATCGCCCCCCATTGGGATTTGTGGACCCATCTCTTTTTCGCGGAGCTTTTTGCCTCGCCGACGGGGGAGAGGAAAGTCCACGCAGCGGTGCGGGCCGGCGGCTGCACCCTCCTGCTGAGGCAGTCACGGGCGTCACTGTATATTCCTGCCATCCTCGCGTCCTCGAACAAGGGGTGGCAGCGCCGGTGGTTCTACCTCCGGAATGACGGCGAGTTGCTCCCGCCGTTCTCCCAGCGAGTAGTCACCACTGCCACCGACGCTTGGCGCCACGGGACCCCACACGAAAGGCAGAAGAACCTCGAACCCCTTCTCCAGGCCTTAAAGGCGTTGCAGGAGGGGGGACTCACCGCTGCGGGAGTGATTGCCGCCATCCACCGTCGGAGGGTGCTTCCCTTGGCGGAGCGACGGCTGTCGCTTTGGGAGATGATCCCGGAGGCCGACTGGGAGGGCTCGCGGATGTCCGCTGATCCTCTTCCCTTCGACGCCCTCCAATGGCGGGTGTCCGTTGCGTTGCAGAAGCCGAACCTCCACGCCTTCTCCCAGCTTTTGATGCGCCCCGACCGAGGGTGCGTGACTCAGGTGAGTGCCCGCTCCTTCCCTCTTCATACATCGGGTTGCTCCTGGTTCTTACGACCGGGGTTTCCCCCCCCTTCTTCAGGAGGTGGGGTGGCACAAGCCTTCCCTGCCATGGGTCCCGCAGGACGTGGTGGACCGAGCAGCGCGGCGGGTCGCCGTGGAGGAGAAGAAGAAGAAGAAGGACGCGGAGAAGGCCCGGGCCCATGAGCGGAGGCGGGCTCGAGACGCCTTGGAAAAGCTCAGTCGCCGGTAGGAGAGGGAGGGGCTCCCGAGGGAGCCGTCGCCGGAAACGCCCGACGACGACGACGATGATGAAGGTGACGACGAGGAGGACGACATGGCCGCCCGCCTTGGCCTCAGCCCCGACTTGGGGTTTGGCCAGGAGTCGTCAAGCCAGCCCCCGAGCGGGCTGACGCCGTCAGTCCTCGGAGTCGGGGCGTCGGGGTCCTGGCCCGAGGAGCGGGGGCAACCCGAGAGAGCGCCTGACCCCTCGGCTGGAGGAGCTGAGGTGACCCCGGGGGGCCAGGCCAGGGCGTCTGCTCCCCGAGAGCCGCCGCTCGCGCCGGCAGCGCAGGGAGGCGACCCTCAGGTCATCGTGACAGCGCCTGGGCAATCTGCCCCCCGGGTGTCCAAAGCAAGGGTAGTGCCGAAGTTGCCGGCGAAGCGGACCTCGGCTGCGGTTCCGGGGGGCGAGATCCAAGAGACTTCCCCCCAGGCACGGTGGATCATGGCCCGGAGCGGGTAAGTATCTCGGAAATGCCTTCGTCCTGGCTTTCCATTCATATGTCCCGGCCGTGATTTTTCCTTTTTCCTCAGCAAGCGAAGCCATGGCCTGACTGACCTGGCACCCCGGAAGGCCCTTAAGACGACGCCGGCCTGTGCGGCCAGCGCCGCTCCGGGCCTTGCCGTTCGACCGTCCCTCTCGCAAGGCGTTCCACCTCAGGGGCTCGGGCGGCACCGGTCGCCGTGGGGCAGGTTCCCGAGGCTGGCTCTTCTGCCGAGGCGACCATTGTGATAGGGGAGGCGGCTGACGCTGGCGCGGTCCCGAGCCTACCGGTCGTGCCGGCCATGTCGCTACCGAAGTTGCCGCCGCTCCAGTCGGAGAGCGACCGGTTGCTGCCAACGTCGAGACGGCTGATGCGTCGACGCTTGGTGCCTCGGAAGAGGGGGGCGTGGAGGCGCGATCCGTCCCGCCGGGCGGCAGCCTCGTCGCTGTGCGGCAGAGCTCCGGGGGCCGGCGCCAGCTGCTCCGGTTCCGGACCCATGAGGCCTCGGACCCCGTTTTCGTTCTTGATGATGAACGGGAGGACCAGTCCTAGGATGAGCTCCGCGAGTGTGCTGAAGCAACGGTGGGGTCGCTCCGGTCGTCGCTAGAGGTTTTCTGCAGGGACGTCCCCAAAATCCTCCAGGTAACGGTTTCAGGCATACCTTTCCTCTTCTGTGACCAAGGCGTTCTTCGTGACGCCCCGCTTCCTTCCCTCAGGATCTGACGGATCGGAGCGCCGCCAAGTCGTCGTTCATCCGTCGCGAGGTCGACGTCTGGGGCTCGCTGCGATCCCTGAGGACCTCGCTCGCCGGGGCTACTGCGCGCCTCTCTCAGCAGGGTGCCGAGGTAGCAGACCTCCAGTTGTGAAAGGGAAATGTGCCCTTGGGCCATTTCTATGTATTTTGGTGATTAAGTGCCAACACATGTGCTTAATTGGGAATTTATGTACATGGATGAACAAGGTGAAAATCATGAAGTAAAGGTATGTTTCTAAGCCTTAGTACATTGGTTTTAAGTACTAATATATTTGTCTAAGTGTTAGAAACAGAAAGAAGAAGAATAGAGAAAAGGAGAAGGGACTTGGCTGTGTGCTGCCAAGACCCAGCTCGGTCTGGAGCACCAGACTGTCCGGTGTGCACCGGACAGTGTCCGGTGCGCCAGGCTGGCGCGACTCGAACTGGCCGCTCTCGGGAAAATTGGCCGGCGGCGTACGGCTAAAATTCACCGGACTGTCCGGTGTGCACCGGACTGTCCGGTGAGCCAACGGTCGGCCAGGGCCAACGGTCGGCCGCGCAATCCGCGCGGGGCACGTGGCCGAGCCAACGGTCGGAAGACGGCACCGGACTGTCCGGTGTGCACCGGACATGTCCGGTGCGCCAACAGCGCCAGATCTGCCAACGGTCTGCAACGGTCATCTTCGCCGTTTAAGGAAACAAATCGGGCACCGGACAGTGTCCGGTGTGCACCGGACTGTCCGGTGCCCCCGACGACAGAAGGCAAGGATGGCCTTCCGGATTTGCTCTCAACGGCTCCTAGCTGCCTTGGGGCTATAAAAGGAGCCCCTAGGCGCATGGAGGAAACACACAAGCAACCTTTGAGCATTCTTGATCATCCACACTAAGTCTCTGCGCATTCGTTTGTGTTTCTAAGTGATTCGAGCTCCGTTCTAAGTGAGAACTCTGAGATAGTCTTGTGAGCTCGATTCTTGGCCGTGTGTGTGCGCTTTTGCTGTGGATTTGTGTGTGTTGCTTCCCTCCCTTACTCTGTGTTTCATTTGTGATCATATACTTGTAAGGGCAAGAGACTCCAATTTGTGGAGATTCCTTGCAAACGGGATAGTGAAAGGAAAACAAAACACCGTGGTATTCAAGTGGGTCTTTGGACCGCTTGAGAGGGGTTGATTGCAACCCTCGTCCGTTGGGACGCCACAACGTGGAGTAGGCAAGCGTTGGTCTTGGCCGAACCACGGGATAAAACCACTGTGTCACTTTGTGCTTGACTCTCTTGTGGTACTGTGTTTTGTTGGGATTGTTGAGACTTCACCTTAGCCACTTGGCAATAATCGTGCTAACACTTAACAAGTTTTTGTGGCTTAAGTTTGAAGTTTTTACAGGATCACCTATTCACCCCCCCCTCTAGGTGCTCTCAATTGGTATCGGAGCCGTTCTCTTCACAAAGGGACTAACCGCCCGAAGAGATGGATCCTAAGGGGAAGGGTATAGTGATCAACGACAAAGAAAAGGAATCCTTCGTCAACGAGCCGAAGGACGATAAGCCTACCGACTCCGGCTCGGGCCAAAGACGGAAGGAAGGGAAGAAGAAGAAGACCAGGCGCATCAAGGAGATCGTCTACTACGACAGCGACGAGTCTACTTCTTCCCAAAAGGACGAGGACCACAACGACTACGAGAGAAGAAAACCGGTTAATTCGAACTTTTCTTTTGATTACTCTCGTATTCCGCAAAGTTCACATTCTCATTTGCTCTCCATTCCACTCGGCAAGCCCCCACACTTTGATGGAGAGGACTACGGATTTTGGAGCCACAAAATGCGTAGTCACCTATTCTCTCTCCATCCTAGTATATGGGAGATTGTAGAGAGTGGAATGCATTTTGATAGTTCGGATAGTCCCATGTTCATTAATGAACAAATTCATAAGAATGCACAAGCTACTACTGTTCTTCTAGCTTCCTTGTGCAGGAATGAATACCATAAGGTGAGCGGCTTGGATAACGCCAAGCAAATCTGGGACACCCTCAAGATTTCTCATGAGGGGAACGACGTCACCTTACTCACCAAGATGGAGTTGGTGGAGGGCGAGCTTGGACGGTTCGCAATGATAAGGGGCGAGGAGCCAACGCAAACATACAATCGGCTCAAGACCCTTATCAACAAGATAAGAAGCTACGGGAGCACGCGATGGACGGACCACGACGTCGTCCGCCTAATGCTAAGGTCATTTACCGTTCTTGATCCTCACTTGGTGAACAATATACGTGAAAATCCCAGGTACACCAAGATGTCGCCCGAAGAAGTTCTTGGGAAATTTGTTAGCGGGCGAATGATGATCAAGGAGGCGAGATATGTGGACGACGCCTTGAATGGTCCGATCAACGAGCCGCAACCTCTCGCTCTCAAGGCAACACGAAGCAAGGAGGCGCTACCTAGCAAGGTGGCACAAATTGAGGCGGCCGGACTCAACGATGAAGAGATGGCTCTCATCATCAAGAGATTCAAGACGGCGCTAAATGGTCGCAAGGGGCAGCCAAGCAAGACCAAGACCAAGGGGAAGCGCTCATGCTTCAAATGCGGTAAGCTTGGTCATTTTATCGCTAACTGTCCCGATAATGAAAGTGACCAGGAAAAGGGGAACAAAAGAGAAAAGAAGAAGCAATACAAGAAGGCAAAGGGCGAGGCGCATCTAGGAAAGGAGTGGGACTCGGATTGCTCCTCCTCCGACTCCGACAACGAAGGACTCGCCGCCACTGCCTTCAACAAATCGGCTCTCTTCCCCAACGAGCGTCTCACATGTCTTATGGCAAGGGAGAAGAAGGTGAGTACTCAAGACTCCACTTATGCTTCTTCTAGTGATAGTGAGTCTAGTGATGAGGACATAGATTATTCATGCTTGTTCAAGGGCTTAGATAGATCTAAGATAGATAAAATCAATGAATTGATTGATGCATTGAATGAAAAGGATAGGCTTTTAGAAAAGCAGGAGGATTTATTGTATGATGAACATGATAAATTTGTAGAGGCACAAAAATCATATGCTTTAGAAGTAAAAAGAAATGAAATGCTTTCTTATGAACTATCTACTTGTCATGAAACCATTTCTACTTTACAAGGTGTTAACAATGATTTAAATGCTAAGTTAGAAGTAGCAAATAAATCTAATTCTTGTGTAGAACATGTTAAGATTTGCACTAAGTGTAAGGATTTCGATGTTGATGCCTGTAGTGAACATCTAGTTTTAATTTCCAAATTAAATAAGGAAGTGGCTAGTCTTAATGCCCAACTTAAGACTAGCAAGAATGAAGTTGATAAAATAAAATTTGCAAGGGATGCCTATACGGTTGGTAGACACCCCTCAATTAAGGATGGTCTTGGCTTCAAGAGAGAGGCCAAGAACTTAACAAGCCATAAGGCTCCCATCTTCGTCAAGGAGAAAGGGAAGGCCCCTATGGCTAGTAATGCTAAAAAGAACCATGCTTTTATGTATTATGATAGGAGAAATGCTAGAAATGCTTATAATGATTTTGATTCACATGTTTATGATTCTCATGCCATGTTTGCCTCTAGTTCTTCTTATAAGCATGATAGGGATATGCCTAGGAGAAATATTGCTCATGTGCCTAGAAAGAATGTTATTCATGCTCCTAGGAAAGTAGTGAATGAACCTTCTATAATTTATTGTGCTTTAAACACTTCCTTTGCTATTTGTAGAAAGGATAGGAAAATAGTTGCTAGGAAGTTAGGGGCAAAATGCAAGGGAGACAGGACTTGCATTTGGGTCCCTAAGGACATTTGTGCTAACCTTGCAGGACCCAACATGAGTTGGGTACCTAAGACCCAAGCCTAAATTTGCCTTGCAGGTTTATGCATCCGGGGGTTCAAGCTGGATTATTGACAGCGGATGCACAAACCATATGACGGGGGAGAAGAAGATGTTCACCTCCTACGTCAAAAATAAGGATTTCCAAGATTCAATTATATTCGGTGATGGGAATCAAGGCAAGGTAAAAGGGCTAGGTAAAATTGCAATTTCTAATGAGCATTCTATATCAAATGTATTCTTAGTGGAGAGTCTTGGATATAATTTGCTATCTGTCAGTCAATTATGTCAAATGGGATATAATTGTTTATTTACAAATGTAGATGTGTCTGTCTTTAGAAGAAGTGATGGTTCACTAGCTTTTAAGGGTGTATTAGACGGCAAACTTTATTTAGTTGATTTTGCAAAAGAAGAGGCCGGTCTAGATGCATGCTTAATGGCTAAGACTTGCATGGGCTGGCTGTGGCATCGCCGCTTAGCACATGTGGGGATGAAGAACCTCCACAAGCTTCTAAAGGGAGAACATGTGATAGGTCTAACCAATGTTCATTTCGAAAAAGATAGACCTTGTGCAGCTTGTCAAGCAGGGAAACAGGTGGGAGGAGCGCATCACAGCAAGAATGTGATGACCACTTCAAGACCCCTGGAGCTGCTGCATATGGATCTCTTCGGACCCGTCGCCTATCTAAGCATAGGGGGAAGTAAGTATGGTCTAGTTATTGTTGATGACTTTTCCCGCTTCACTTGGGTGTTCTTTTTGCAGGATAAGTCTGAAACCCAAGGGACCCTCAAGCGCTTCCTCAGGAGGGCTCAAAATGAGTTTGAGCTCAAAGTGAAAAAGATAAGGAGCGACAACGGGTCCGAATTCAAGAACCTTCAAGTGGAGGAGTTCCTTGAAGAAGAAGGGATCAAGCACGAGTTCTCCGCTCCCTACACACCACAGCAAAATGGTGTGGTAGAGAGGAAGAACAGGACGCTCATTGACATGGCGAGGACGATGCTAGGAGAATTCAAGACCCCCGAGTGCTTTTGGACGGAAGCCGTGAACACTGCTTGCCATGCCATCAACAGGGTCTACCTTCATCGCCTCCTCAAGAAGACGTCGTATGAGCTTCTAACCGGTAACAAACCCAATGTATCGTACTTTCGTGTATTTGGGAGTAAATGCTACATTCTAGTGAAGAAGGGTAGAAATTCTAAGTTTGCTCCCAAAGCTGTAGAAGGGTTTTTGTTAGGTTATGACTCAAATACAAAGGCGTATAGAGTCTTCAACAAATCATCGGGTTTGGTTGAAGTCTCTAGCGACGTTGTATTTGATGAGACTAATGGCTCTCCAAGAGAGCAAGTTGTTGATTGTGATGATGTAGATGAAGAAGATGTTCCGACGGCCGCTATACGGACCATGGCGATTGGAGAAGTACGGCCACAGGAACAAGATGAACGAGATCAACCTTCTTCCTCAACTATGGTGCATCCCCCAACCAAAGATGACGAACAGGTACCTCAAGTGGAGGCGCTTGATCAAGGGGGAGCACAAGATAATCAAGTGATGGAGGAAGAAGCGCAACCGGCACCTCCAACTCAAGTTCGAGCGATGATTCAAAGGGATCATCCCGTCGACCAAATTCTGGGTGACATTAGCAAGGGAGTAACTACTCGATCTCGATTAGTTAATTTTTGTGAGCATTACTCCTTTGTCTCTTCTATTGAGCCCTTCAGGGTAGAAGAGGCCTTGCTAGATCCGGACTGGGTGTTGGCCATGCAAGAGGAGTTAAACAACTTCAAGCGCAATGAAGTTTGGACACTGGTGCCTCGTCCGAAGCAAAATGTTGTGGGAACCAAGTGGGTGTTCCGCAACAAACAGGACGAGCACGGGGTGGTGACGAGGAACAAGGCTCGACTTGTGGCAAAAGGTTATGCCCAAGTCGCAGGTTTGGATTTCGAGGAGACCTTTGCTCCTGTGGCTAGGCTAGAGTCAATTCGAATCTTGCTAGCATATGCCGCTCACCATTCTTTCAGGTTGTTTCAAATGGATGTGAAGAGCGCTTTCCTCAACGGGCCAATCAAGGAGGAGGTGTACGTGGAGCAACCCCCTGGCTTCGAGGATGAACGGTACCCCGACCATGTGTGTAAGCTCTCTAAGGCGCTCTATGGACTTAAGCAAGCCCCAAGAGCATGGTATGAATGCCTTAGAGATTTCTTAATTGCTAATGCTTTCAAGGTTGGGAAAGCCGATCCAACTCTTTTTACTAAGACTTGTAATGGTGATTTGTTTGTGTGCCAAATTTATGTCGATGACATAATATTTGGTTCTACTAACCAAAAGTCTTGTGAAGAGTTTAGCAGGGTGATGACGCAGAAATTCGAGATGTCGATGATGGGCGAGTTGAACTACTTCCTTGGGTTCCAAGTGAAGCAACTCAAGGACGGCACCTTCATCTCCCAAACGAAGTACACGCAAGATCTGCTAAAGCGGTTTGGGATGAAGGACGCCAAGCCCGCAAAGACTCCGATGGGGACCGACGGACACTCCGACCTCAACAAAGGAGGTAAGTCCGTTGATCAAAAAGCATACCGGTCAATGATAGGTTCTTTGCTTTACTTATGTGCTAGTAGACCGGATATTATGCTTAGCGTATGCATGTGTGCTAGATTTCAATCCGATCCTAAGGAGTGTCACTTAGTGGCGGTAAAGCGAATTCTTAGATATTTGGTTGCTACGCCTTGCTTCGGGCTCTGGTATCCAAAGGGGTCTACCTTTGACTTAGTTGGATACTCAGACTCCGACTATGCTGGATGTAAGGTCGATAGGAAGAGTACATCGGGGACGTGCCAATTCTTAGGAAGGTCCCTGGTGTCATGGAACTCTAAGAAACAAACTTCCGTTGCCCTATCCACCGCTGAGGCCGAGTATGTTGCCGCAGGACAGTGTTGCACGCAACTACTTTGGATGAGGCAAACCCTCAGGGACTTTGGCTACAATCTGAGCAAAGTCCCACTCCTATGTGATAATGAGAGTGCTATCCGCATGGCGGAAAATCCTGTTGAACACAGCCGCACAAAGCACATAGACATCCGGCATCACTTTTTGAGAGACCACCAGCAAAAGGGAGATATCGAAGTGTTTCATGTTAGCACCGAGAACCAGCTAGCCGATATCTTCACTAAGCCTCTAGATGAGAAGACCTTTTGCAGGTTGCGTAGTGAGCTAAATGTCTTAGATTCGCGGAACCTGGATTGAATTGTAGCATACATGTAGTTATGCTTTTGATCATGTTCCTTTTTGCATTATGTTGCTTATTATGGTGCTCAAGTTGTACAAACACTCCCTGGACCTCACAAGTCCGTTGCAAAGTGATGCACATGTGTAGGGGGAGATGTGTTACAACTTGACCCTTTGAGACTAACCATGTGCTTGAGTTTGATAATTTAGTCTCGAAGGAGGATTGAAAGGGAAAAGGTGGACTTGGACCATGAAAGACTTCCACTGCACTCCGATGAGAGGGTAACTAATTCCAAGTTCATCTCATGAAATCTTATTGCCATTTGCTCTTAATTGAAGACTTTGGTGAGGCAATGGGGTTAACGGGCCAAGATTGATCCCGTTTTGGTGCTTGATGCCAAAGGGGGAGAAAATAAAGGCCAAAGTGATAAATGGATCAGCTACCACTTGAGAGATTTTGAAAATAGTAGAATAGAGTTTTTGTTTTGTCAAAAGCTTTTATTGTCTCTTATTGTCTCTATTGTCAAAAGTTGGCTTCTTGTGGGGAGAAGTGTTGATTATGGGAAATAGGGGGAGTTTTTGAAATCTTTGATCAATCTCTTTTGGAATGACTCTCTTTATACTTCAACATGTGTGTTTGACTTAGAGATAGAGATTTGAGTTTGATTTGCAAAAACAAACCAAGTGGTGGCAAAGGATGATCCATATATGCCAAAATTGAATAAAACTTAAATTTATTTTATTTGAAGTGAGTTTGCACTTGTTCTAGTTGCTTTATGTTGTGTTGGCATAAATCACCAAAAAGGGGGAGATTGAAAGGGAAATGTGCCCTTGGGCCATTTCTATGTATTTTGGTGATTAAGTGCCAACACATGTGCTTAATTGGGAATTTATGTACATGGATGAACAAGGTGAAAATCATGAAGTAAAGGTATGTTTCTAAGCCTTAGTACATTGGTTTTAAGTACTAATATATTTGTCTAAGTGTTAGAAACAGAAAGAAGAAGAATAGAGAAAAGGAGAAGGGACTTGGCTGTGTGCTGCCAAGACCCAGCTCGGTCTGGAGCACCGGACTGTCCGGTGTGCACCGGACAGTGTCCGGTGCGCCAGGCTGGCGCGACTCGAACTGGCCGCTCTCGGGAAAATTGGCCGGCGGCGTACGGCTAAAATTCACCGGACTGTCCGGTGTGCACCGGACTGTCCGGTGAGCCAACGGTCGGCCAGGGCCAACGGTCGGCCGCGCAATCCGCGCGGGGCACGTGGCCGAGCCAACGGTCGGAAGACGGCACCGGACTGTCCGGTGTGCACCGGACATGTCCGGTGCGCCAACAGCGCCAGATCTGCCAACGGTCTGCAACGGTCGTCTTCGCCGTTTAAGGAAACAAATCGGGCACCGGACAGTGTCCGGTGTGCACCGGACTGTCCGGTGCCCCCGACGACAGAAGGCAAGGATGGCCTTCCGGATTTGCTCTCAACGGCTCCTAGCTGCCTTGGGGCTATAAAAGGAGCCCCTAGGCGCATGGAGGAAACACACAAGCAACCTTTGAGCATTCTTGATCATCCACACTAAGTCTCTGCGCATTCGTTTGTGTTTCTAAGTGATTCGAGCTCCGTTCTAAGTGAGAACTCTGAGATAGTCTTGTGAGCTCGATTCTTGGCCGTGTGTGTGCGCTTTTGCTGTGGATTTGTGTGTGTTGCTTCCCTCCCTTACTCTGTGTTTCATTTGTGATCATATACTTGTAAGGGCAAGAGACTCCAATTTGTGGAGATTCCTTGCAAACGGGATAGTGAAAGGAAAACAAAACACCGTGGTATTCAAGTGGGTCTTTGGACCGCTTGAGAGGGGTTGATTGCAACCCTCGTCCGTTGGGACGCCACAACGTGGAGTAGGCAAGCGTTGGTCTTGGCCGAACCACGGGATAAAACCACTGTGTCACTTTGTGCTTGACTCTCTTGTGGTACTGTGTTTTGTTGGGATTGTTGAGACTTCACCTTAGCCACTTGGCAATAATCGTGCTAACACTTAACAAGTTTTTGTGGCTTAAGTTTGAAGTTTTTACAGGATCACCTATTCACCCCCCCCCCTCTAGGTGCTCTCAAGTTGCTCTGCACTGACCTGAGAGCCGAGGTGGCAGCGGCGCGCGCGGAGGCGACCGCGGCGTGCGCAGAAGCGCAACGGCAGCGGTCGGAGTTCGACCGGGTCGTTGAGGAGCGGGACCGATCTCGGGGCCGGGCTGCCGAGGCCGAAAGCCGGGCCGAAACCCTTGCAGCCGACCTAGCCGTAGCCCAGGTCGCGATCTCAGAGCAGCGTGCCCGAGCCAGAGGTACGCCTTGGCCATCCTTGGTTCTCGTTCCTGTTTGTTTCCTCTGCTTGTGTTTGAGATCTTTCTTCTGGCTGTTCGCAGAGCTCAAGTCTGCCCTTGATGAGTCCACCAAGGCGCTTGCCGAGGCGCTTGCCGGGGCGGCCGAGCAGAGGGAGGCCGACAACGCGGTCGTGTCCAAAGCCGTCTCGGACGTTTATCGGATCGTTGGCTCCGACGACGTCCCCTCAGGAAGCTCCCCTCGAAGTCGCCTTCAAGCCTTGGGTGATCACGTGCGCGACAGACTCCGCGAGGCGCTACACCACGGCGTTAGGCGGGCCTTCGCCGTGCTCGCTTCCCACTACGTTGTGGACCTGGAGCGGGTTAGTGAGGGGTATTGTCTTCTTGACGAAGACGAAGCTGCCCTGGCAGAAGTCCAGCGGCTCGACGCGGTCGCCGCGGGTCCGAGCGCAGTGCTGGCGACCACCTTTGAGGCGGAGATCCTTCCCCCTGCGCCGTCGCCGGAAGCCGAGATGGACTTTACCGAAGGCGGGGACGGAGCTGAAGGCGCGGCTCCTTCCCAAGGCGACGCCTAACTCCGTTGGAACAGTTTCTGTTGGATGCGCGTGTGTCTTTCTACGGCCGCTGAGGCCTGAACACTTTGTTTTCGTTGCATGAAGTTGTACTCCTCTTCCTTTTATTTTGCGTGTCCGGCTTTGCCTGTCAATAACAGGGTGGCTTCCCGAGTAGGGGTCATTTTTCGTGGCGGGTGATGAGTGAGGTGTTCCTAACCCGGAGGCATAGGAATTCCTCGGCTCAGTCGACCTTGCCACTTTCATGCACCCACGTTCGCTCCTTAGGGCCCTGCTTCCGACGCAGCCGGGAGAACGCAAAAGCCTTTTTGACCGAAAATTTTGGATGCGGAGAGGTGCGCCCAATCTTGACGCAGAGGGGTTCCCCCCTTTTTAGCCCCCGAGGGAGGGTCGGGCTCTGCCGAGGCGAGGCTGACCCTTCCTTGACGACTGAGGCTTGTGTGGGAGCGAGGTATACGAACGGCTTGAAAACATCTTGAGGGTAGAAGCGTCGTAGCTGTCGGATGTTCCAAGCGTTGCCGTAGACCTCGCCTTGGCCGCCGGCCAGCCTGTGGATCTCCTCGCCTATCGCTCTGCGCTTCTCCTCGTCGAATCGGCGCAGAGGCTGCTTGACGAGTCGGGCTCCGGCTCGAATGTCCAGCGAGTGCTCGGCGACATCCCTCGGTATGCCGGGCATGTCTGAGGGACTCCCCGCGAAGACGTCGGCGTTTGCGCGGAGAAAGTCGACGAGCACTGCTTCCTATTTGGGGTCGAGCCCAGAGCCGACCCGGATCTGCTTGGATGTGTCGCCACTGGGGTCGAGGGGGACGGCCTTAACCGTCTCCGCTGGCTCGAAGTTGCCGGCGTGGCGCTTCACGTCTGGCACCTCCTTAGAGAGGCTTTCCAGGTCGGCGATGAGGGCCTCGGATTCGGCGAGGGCCTCGGCGTACTCCACGCACTCCACGTCGCATTCGAACGCGTGCTTGTACGTGGGGCCGACGGTGATGACCCCGTTGGGGCCCGGCATCTTGAGCTTCAGGTAGGTGTAATTGGGGACGGCCATGAACTTCGCGTAGCATGGCCTTCCCAGTACCGCGTGGTAGGTTCCTCGGAACCCGACCACCTCGAACGTCAGAGTCTCCCTTCGGAAGTTGGAGGGCGTTCCGAAGCAGACGGGAAGGTCGAGTCGTCCGAGGGGCTGGACGCGCTTCCCGGGAATAATCCCATGGAAGGGCGCAGCGCCTGCTCGGACGGAGGACAGATCAACACGCAGGAGCCCGAGGGTCTCGGCGTAAATGATGTTGAGGCTGCTGCCTCCGTCCATAAGGACCTTGGTGAGCCTGACGTCGCCGATGACGGGGTCGACGACGAGCGGGTATTTCCCCGGGCTCGGCACGTGGTCGGGGTGGTCGGCTTGGTCGAAGGTGATGGGCTTGTCGGACCAGTCTAGGTAGAATGGCGCCGCCACCTTCACCGAGCAGACCCCCCGGCGCTCTTGCTTGCGATGCCGAGCCGAGGGATTCGCCGCATGCCCACCGTAGATCATGAAGCAGTCGTGGACCTCGGGGAACTCTCCCGCTTGGTGATCTTCCTTCTTGTCGTCGTCGCGGGCCCTGCCACCCTCCGCGGGTGGCCCGGCCCTATGGAAGTGGCGCCAAAGCATGACGCACTCCTCAAGGGTGTGCTTGACGGGCCCCTGATGATAGGGGCACGGCTCCTTGAGCATCTTGTCGAAGAGGTTGGCACCTCCGGGGGGCTTCCGAGGGTTCTTGTACTCGGCAGCAGCGACAAGGTCCGCATCGGCGGCGTCGCGTTTCGCTTGCGACTTCTTCCTGCCTTTCTTCTTGGCGCCGCGCTGGGTAGACGCCTCGGGAGCATCTTCCGATGGGCGGCCCTGGGGCTGCTTGTCCTTTCGGAAGATTGCCTCGACCGCCTCCTGGCCAGAGGCGAACTTGGTGGCGATGTCCATCAGCTTGCTCGCCCTGGTGGGGGTCTTGCGACCCAACTTGCTCACCAGGTCGCGGCAGGTGGTGCCGGCGAGGAACGCGCCGATGACATCCGAGTCGGTGATGTTGGGCAGCTCGGTGCACTGCTTCGAGAATCGCCGGATGTAGTCCCGGAGGGACTCTCCCGGCTGCTGCCGGCAGCTTCGGAGGTCCCAGGAATTCCCGGGGCGCACGTACGTGCCCTGGAAATTGCTGGCGAAAGCTTGGACTAGGTCGTCCCAGTTGGAGATCTGCCCCGGAGGCAGGTGCTCCAACCAGGCGCGAGCGGTGTCGGAGAGGAACGGGGGGAGGTTGCGGATGATGAGGTTGTCGTCGTCCGTTCCACCCAGTTGGCAGGCCAGACGGTAGTCCGCGAGCCACAGTTCCGGTCTCGTCTCCCCCGAGTACTTTGCGATAGTAGTCGGGGGTCGGAACCGGGTCGGGAACGGTGCCCGTCGGATGGCCCGGCTGAAGGCCTGCGGACCGGGTGGCTCGGGAGAGGGACTCCGATCCTCCCCGCTGTCGTAGCGTCCCCCACGCCTGGGGTGGTAGCCTCGGCGCACCCTCTCGTCGAGGTGGGCCCGACGGTCGCGATGATGGTGCTCGTTGCCGAGGCGGCCCGGGGCCGCAGGCGCGGTGTTGCGCGTGCGCCCGGTGTAGACCGAGGCTTCCCGCATGAATCGGGAAGTCGCGACATGGGGTTCCGAGGGGTATCCCTGCCTTCGGGAGGCAGAGCTCTCGGCCCGTCGGACCGCGACGCCTTCCAGGAGATTCTTGAGCTCCCCCTGGATTCGCCGACCCTTGGTGGTGGATGGCTCCGGCATCGCGCGGAGGAGCATCGCTGCTGCAGCCAGGTTCTGGCCGACCCCACTAGACGCGGGTGGTGGCCTGACCCTGACGCCGTCGGCGACGCGATGCTGGAGACCCTGGGGCAGATGACGTATTTCTCCGGCCGGGGGTTGGTTCGCCCATGCCTGCCCAACGTCCCGGCGGATCGGCTCAAGCGCTCCTGCTCCCTCGTCGAGCCTGGCCTGCACCCCGCAGATTTGCTCGAGCTGTGTGCCGTGACCCCCCGCCGGAACAGGGACCACAGCTAGCTCCCGTGGCATGTCAACGCGGGGCACCGGCCTAGGGGGATCACCATCCTCCGGCATGCCGAGAAGATTGCCTTCGGAGGGACCCCCTAGATCGACGTGGTAACATTCGCGGCTTGGGCCACAGTCCTCGTCGTCGAGGCTGCGGCTACCGTCGGAACGGCCGGAGAGGCAGCAGTCACATGCGGTCATAAAGTCCCGCATGGCACTGGGGTTTCCAAGTCCAGAGAAATCCCAACAGATGCTGGGCTCGTCGTCTTCCTCGGACCCAGAGGGCCCGTAGGTCGAGACGTCCGTCAGCCGGTCCCAAGGAGACCGCATGCGAAACCCCAGAGGGTTTGGACTCGCCCCTACGAGAGCGTCCGCCAAAGCGAGATCGCTAGGCGGGTTGAGGCTGAATCCAAATGACGTAGGATGGGAATCGGTCGGTACCTTTTGGTCGACGAGCGGCGATGAAGTCACGTCAGGGACTGACTGCGTCGTCGTCTCAGGTACGAGGGTGACGTCCAGCAAGCTCTCCACGAGCGCACTGGCGTCGTCCGCTTGCTCGGGATCGGCGTGTCACGGGGAGACGGTGCTCGTCTTCGTCTCAAACGCGAGGTCGATGTCCGGTGCGCCCCTCGTTGGGGTGCCGGCGCTGTCGACTCGCTCGACAGCCGACGAGGCGCTGCCTCCTGCTTAGCCTTGGTTGCCCCGCCTCCTCCTCCGTCGACGGGGGAGAGGACGGGGTGGGCTCGAATGTTGTTCTCCCACCACGCGGGGAAGACGTCGTCGATTCCGCCGCCGGCGGGCGGGCTGTCGGCCGCCATTGTCGTTGTCGCACGGCGGTGGAAGGAGCATCATGTCGTAGCTGCCGTCGAAGGACATGAACTCAAGACTCCCGAAACGGAGCACCGTCCCGGGCTGGAGAGGTTGCTGGAGACTGCCCATCTGGAGCTTGATGGGAAGCTGTTCGTCAACACGCAGCAGGCCCCTCCCTGGCGCGCCAACTGTCGGCGTTCCGAGACCGGGGGGTCTCTTGGGCCGACGAGTGAGTGTCGCCGCGTGCCCCAGCCCAGATGGGTCGAGCGCGAGGGCGAGCGCGAAGGGGGGAGGAGCGAGGCGGCCGGAGACCGGCATGAGAGAGGTGGGAATCCCGCGGCCTTCGTGTTCGTCCCACGCCCAGGTCGGGTGCGCTTGCAGTAGGGGGTTACAAGCGTCCACGCGGGAGAGGGAAGCGAGCGGCCCCAAGAGAGCGCCTGTCTCGTCCTCGTCCCCGCGCGGCCAACCCTCTCTAAGAGGGCCCTGGTCCTTCCTTTTATAGGCGTAAGGAGAGGATCCATGCATACAATGGGAGTGTAGCAGAGTGCTACGTGTCTAGCGGGGGAGAGCTAGCGCCCTAAGTACATGCCGTCGTGGCAGCCGGAGAGATTTTGGCACCCAGCTGGTGTGATGTCGTGGCCGTCGGAGGAGCGATGGAGCCTGGCGGAGGGACAGCTGTCGGAGCGGTTGGGTCCTTGCTGACGTCCTCTTGCTTCCGTAAGGGGGCTGAGAGCCGCCGTCGTCACAGAGCATGCGGGACGCCATCATTGCCTATCCGGCGGAGCTAGCCAGATGGGACGCCGGTCTTGTTTCCTGCGGCCCGAGTCAGCTCGGGGTAGGGTGATGATGGCGCCTCCCGTTGACGTGGCTGGTCTGCGCCCTAGGTTGGGCGAGGTGGAAGCTCCTCCGAAGCTGAGGTCGAGTCTGTCTTCCGTGGTCGAGGCCGAGTCCGAGCCCCTGGTCGGGCGAGGCGGAGGTCGTCGTCTGAGGCCAGGGCGGAGTCCGAGCCCTGGGGTCGGGCGGAGCGGAGTTCGCCGTCTTCCGGGACTTAGCCCGAGTCCGAGCCCTGGGTCGGGCGGAGCGGAGTTCGCCGTCTTCCGGGACTTAGCCCGAGTCCGAGCCCTGGGTCGGGCGGAGCGGAGTTCGCCGTCTTCTGGGACTTAGCCCGAGTCCGAGCCCTGGGTCGGGCGGAGCGGAGTTCGCCGTCTTCCGGGACTTAGCCCGAGTCCGAGCCCTGGGTCGGGTGGAGCGGAGTTTCCTGTGGTGCCTTCTGCAGGACCTGACTGCCTGTCAGCCTCACTCTGTCAAGTGGCACTGTAGTCGGCGAGGCGCAGGCGGCGCTGTCCTTCTGTCAGGCCGGTCAGTGGAGCGGCGAAGTGACGGCGGTCACTTCGGCTCTGCCGGGGAGCGCATGCCAGGATAAGGGTGTCAGGCCACCTTTGCATTAAATGCTCCTGCGATTTGGTCGGTCGGTGCGACGATTTAGTCAGGGTTGCTTCTTAGCGAAGGCAGGGCCTCGGGCAAGCCGGAAATACGTTTGCCGTCGGAGGGGGGCCTCGGGCGAGACGGAAATCCTCCGGGGTCGGCTGCCCTTGTCCGAGGCTAGGCTCGGGCGAGGCGTGATCGAGTCGCTCGAACGGACTGATCCCTGACTTAATCGCACCCATCAGGCCTTAGCAGCTTTATGCTGATGGGGGTTACCAGCTGAGAATTAGGAGCCTTGAGGGTACCCCTAATTATGGTCCCCGACACTAAGGGATCACCAACAAAAGGGGGATATCGAGATTGCATATATTAACACCAAAGAACAATTAGCCGATATCTTTACCAAGCCATTAGATGAACAAACTTTTAACAAACTTAGGCATGAGCTAAATATTCTTGATTCTAGGAATTTCTTTTGATGTCTTGCATACATAGCACATTAATATACCTTTGATCATGTCTCTTTTATGTGCTATGACTAATGAGTTTTCAAGTGAATTTCAAACCAAGTCATAGATTGAAAGGGATTTGGAGTCTTCGGCGAAGACAAAGGCTTCCACTCAACTCCATCAAAATTACTCATCCTTCGCCGTCGCTCCGAGCAACTCTCCGTCTTTGGTATAGTCTTCACTCATGTTTTTTTGCCAAAGGGGAGAAAGTAGTTACAAAGTGCTTATATTTCACTCAAGTATCCGTTTTTGGCGATTCATGCCAAAGGGGGAGAAAGTATTAGCCCAAAGCAAACGGACCGCACCACCACCAATTTTCAAAAATTTGAGTTAAGAAAAGGTTTTTAAAATGATGAATTTTTCAAATGGTATCTTATTTTTGATAGAATTTCAAATTGGGTCACCCTCTTCAAAAACTAATATCCAAAACCCTCTTGACAACTAAGAGGAGGATTTTATTAAGGGGGAGTTTTGTTTAGTCAAAGGAAAAGCATTTGAAACAGGGGGAGAAAATTTCAAATCTTGAAAATGCTTCTCTAAATCTTATTCATTTACCTTTGACTACTTGCAAAAGAACTTTGAAAAGAATTTACAAAAGAATTTGCAAAAACAAAACAAGTGGTGCAAGCGTGGTCCAAAATGTTAAGAATATAAAGAAACAATCCATGTGTATCTTATAAGAACATATTGGTTTCATTCCAAGCAACCTTTGCACTTACAATTATGTAAACTAGTTCAATTATGCACTTCTATATTTGCTTTGGTTTGTGTTGGCATCAATCACCAAAAAGGGGGAGATTGAAAGAGAATTAGGCTTAGACCTTTTTCCTAATTGATTTTGGTGGTTGAATTGCCCAACACAAATAATTGGACTAACTAGTTTGCTCTAGTCTATAAGTTCTACAGGTGCCAAAGGTTCACAATAAGCCAATAAAAAGACCAAGAAAGGGTTCAAACAAGAGAGCAAAAGACAACCCAAAGGCACCCTGGTCTGGCACACCGGACTGTCCGGTGCACCAGGGCACTCGAAGCTGAACTCGCTACCTTCGGGAAAATCAGAGGGCGCTCCGCTATAATTCACCGGACTGTCCGATGCCACACCGGACTGTCCGGTGTGCTAGCGGAGCAACGACTACTTCGCGCGCAACGGTCGACTGCAACACATTAAATGCGCGCCTGCGCGCGTAGAGGACAGAGGACGCGCAGTTGGCGCACCGGACAGTCTACAGGACCTGTCCAGTGCACCACCGGACAGCCCAGAGGCCCCACCTGTCAGAGCTCCAACGGTCGAACCCCAACGGCTGGCTGACGTGGCTGGCGCACCGGACAGTGTCCGGTGCGCCATGCGACAGTAGTCTTCCAATGGCCATATTTTGGTGGTTGGGGCTATAAATACCCCAACCACCCCACATTCAATGGCATCCAAGTTTCCAACCTTCAACACATTACAAGAGCTATAGCATTCAATTTTAGACACTCCAAAGAGATCAAATCCTCTCCCAAGTCCGGAATCACTCCAAATCAAATAGTGACTAGAGAGAGTGACATTTGTGTTCATTTGAGCTCTTGCGCTTGGATCGCTTCTTTTCTTTCTCATTCTTCTTGTGATCAACTCAATTGTAACCGAGGCAAGAGACACCAATTGTGTGGTGGTCCTTGCGGGAACTTTGTGTTCCGTTTGATTGAGAAGAGAAGCTCACTCGGTCTAAGTGACCGTTTGAGAGAGGAAAAGGGTTGAAAGAGACCCGGTCTTCGTGACCACCTCAACGGGGAGTAGGTTTGAAAGAACCGAACCTCGGTAAAACAAATCATCGTGTCTCACTCTTTATTTGCCCGCGATTTGTTTTTCACCCTCTCTCTCGGACTCGTTTATATTTCTAACGCTAACCCGACTTGTAGTTGTGCTTAAGTTTATAAATTTCAGATTCGCCCTATTCACCCCCCTCTAGGCGACTTTCAGACTTTTTGTAGCTTCGGTGAAACTTACGCTGCGTTCCTTAGAATGACTTTTTGTAGCTTCGGCGACTTTTTTGAACTTACTGCAAAGTCCGTGGAGAAGATATATTATACTATGGCAAGAATGAAGCTATTACAGGAAATTGAAAACGACAAAAGAACTAGGATTTCAATGATTGTTCCTTATTAAAAAAGAAAATGATAACGAATGTAAAAACTGTTTCAGGTGTAGGATATCTCTTAGTAGATATGCTTCGATTCTGGCACAGTACTGTTGACTGTGCGAGCTTCGGACTCCTCTCTGAAGTCTCGCTGCTGATGAGTCTGTTGGCTCCCTTCTGGCTGCTGGCTTCGTGAATATACATGTTGTAGTGGTGGCGGTGGTGGAGGCTGTTGTCAAGATGCCTGTGGCTGGCTAGCCGAAGCAACAGAAGCTGCAGGATGGTTACCCACATACTCTGGTATGTATGACGAGTGATACGAAGCAGTGTGCATGACCTACTTCGGCTGGTTCTGTTGAGCTACGACTTCTGCTATTTCCTTCTATTTCTGAATGGTGACATGGCACATCCTTGTAGTATGGCCCTTGTCCTCACCATAGAATAGGCAATAAATTTTTCTAGGCTGATCCCCAAACCTTCCTCCGAAGCCCCTGGCGCTTCTGCCTCTTGGAGCTGGCGGGCGAAAAGAGCTTTGTTGCTGCCCCAAAGCTTGCGAGGAATATTGTGGCCTCTGTTGTTGACTTCCTCTGTCATCACTCTAAGTGGAATGGATTGACCTGACATGCCTTGGGTGGATTCTTCCTCCGAAGCCCCTGGTCATCTCAGAGAACCTGTAGGCTTCCTCCCTTCTTTGGCGAAAGTCATTGTCGGCCCGGATGTATTCATCCATCTTTTGAAGCAACTTCTCCAAAGTCTGTGGAGGCTTCCTAGCAAAATACTGGGCAGTAGGTCCTGAACGAAGCCCCTTAATCATGGCCTCAATGACAATTTCATTGGGCACTGTAGGCGCTTGTGCTCTCAGGCGCAAGAACCTTCGGACATATGCTTGGAGATACTCTTCATGATCTTGCGTGCATTGAAAAAGAGCCTGAGCTGTGACTGGCTTCATCTGAAAGCCCTGGAAACTTGTCACCAGCATATCCTTGAGCTTCTGCCATGAGGTAATAGTTCCTGGCCGAAGAGAAGAATACCACATCTGGGCCACATTCTTAACTGCCATGACGAAGGACTTGGCCATGACAGCTGCGTTGCCTCCATATGAAGATATGGTTGCTTCATAACTCATCAAAAACTGCTTCGGATCTAAATGCCCATCATGCATTGGAAGCTGAGGTGGCTTATATGATGGGGGCCATGGGATAGCCTGCAGTTCTGCTGCCAAGGGAGAAGCATCGTCAAAAGTAAAGGTACCATGATTAAAATCATCATACCATCCATCATCGTCGAACAAGCCTTCTTGATGAAGCTCCCTGTGTTGGGGCCTTCGTTCTTGTTCATTTTGAGCAAGATGGCATACTTCTTCAGTGGCTTCGTCAATTTGCCTTTGAAGGTCGGCTAGTCGAGCCATCTTCTCCTTCTTCCTTTGTACTTGTTGATGAAGCATCTCCATGTTTCTGATTTCTTGGTCCAACTCGTCCTCCTGGGGTGTTGGACTAGTGGCCTTCCTCTTCTGGCTTTGGGCCTCTCAAAGAGAAAGGGTCTCCTAGTTTGGGTCCAGCGGCAGCCCCTGTCGCTGAAGCTTTCTTCGGAGGCATGACGAAGGTCAGTGCTTGCCGAAGGTGGTCGAAAAGGATTCACCGGAGGTGGGCGTCAATGTTGGGGACTTGTTCTCAAATGCTATGAGTTAAGAACAAGGCAACACAAAAAATGTTAAATGTTAATGCCCTTCATCCTTCAAAACATTATTTCCCTTAGGATATAATGATCTTCAGACGAAGGTCATGAAGGACATACCTTCATGATTGCAGCATATGGTAATGAAAAGAGAATCATATGAAATGTAAAACATAACATTAACAATTATGTATCGTTATCAGCTCATTTCTATTTTATTATCATGGAAAAATAGAAATGATATCAAGTTACAAATGTACCTTCGGCTTGAAAGAAGGTAAGGGTACAAGCGTGACGCAAAAGCAAATACCAAGTACAGGAGCACTGTTCATCTATTTATAGGCACGGGACGCAGCCCATATAAAATTACACCCATGCCCTTTACATTTGCTAATGACTCTATAGTGATCCATTGAGGTCTAAATAGCCTTTTCCCTTTTAAGTCGGTTCCCTTTTCTGCTATCATGCCGAAGCTCCCTCGCGCATAGCTTCGGCTCTGCGTCAACCTTCGTATTCTTTGTGCTTCTCACACTGCGGTTCTGATCCGAGTCCGAAGGTACCTGTTCATGTATTATACTCCAGAAACATTGTTAAATCATGTTTTTGAGGACCTTCGGAAGACGAAGGCCCCCCAACAGAACCTCAGGATTAACTTTTCCTGTTTCAATTAAGACTTCTTTTAGTTATGTACCTTACTTACCTAACCATGGTTTAAATAAGTTTTAATGGGTTAAGGCAACAATTTCTTTAAGCAAGATTTTTAATAATAGTATTTTAACATTATGATGTATGCATGCTCGTCCTAGGCATCCTCTCATCAAGCATAGGAGTGATATTAAAGCATCTCGCCTATTAATAGTAGTAGCATGTGCGACATGCTTAAATAGTCACCTAGCTACCCACCTATTTTCTAAGGATTGACATACCAGGTCTATTCCTATCGTCCTGATCATCTAACCAACACTTGGTTTCTAGCAAATTTTATTTTTGAAAAGGTTGGTATTTATGACTTACTGACTTCTTTGAAATGGTAATCTCTCTGATACTAGCAATGGCGGAACCACCTAGATTATTCTAGCTTAAGTGCCCAGGTCCTGCCTTAGAGGCGATGGCACACTTAAATCGGAATAAACTGTCAGTTTGTCGGATCTAGTTCGATAAAACCAATTACACTAGATCGAATACCACTTGCTCACTCGAAGGTGAGGCACAAAGAAATACAATAGTGCACAATAGCACAACTTAAGAGTACTGATAGTTATTACATCATTGGAGTTTAAAAGTAGTAAACCATTGTTTTTCTTGTAGCAGAATTAAACAAACGAAGGTAACTGGGAGTATGGTGAAGCCTACCCAACTACTCCTCCTGGTCCTCTCCTGCAGAGGCAGCATCCCACTCAACCGTCCAACCCGATGGTAGGGTGGAAGGCCAAGTCACAACATTAACCATTTCTTGCAAGGTACCTGGAAATTTTGGTTCCACAAGCAAGGCTTAGTATACTAATATTCAGCTAGACTTACCTGGTGTGAGGAGTCTACTCCTCTACCTCTAGACCATGAAGTTATTTGGGTGAGGGGTTTGGTTTGCCAGAAGCACTAGCTGAGTCTATGTAAAATTTTAGCTTTTCAGGTTCTAGAATATTTCTTAGACTAGATGAGCACCTAACTATCCACACATGGTATCAATCATTAAGTCAAACAACATCTTTTGAAGATAACCTCAATTCCGCTTATTACTCAATGCAGTACAATGGATCAAGCAGTCTCATTAGCTGCGAGAAGCAGACAATTCAAATCGAGTTTTAACCTTGCAATGTAAACCTAAACACACGACATCTAGGGGCACTCCATCCCCACACACATCAACCGCTCCCTTAACATATAGAGCCCCACTGCCCCAAACCTAGCTGTGCAGTGACTACATCTTGTACCCACCATATCCAAAATGGGAGACCAAATTCTCAAGCAAGTGGGTAAAATGTCTGCGGGCAGGTTCAATCAAGTATTAGGCTTGCCGATTTACCATATTTCTTTATATGTGTTTAGTACTTTCAAACGCTTGACATAGTATCCGCACATTAATCTTTATTCCAATTCAATTCCCTGGATAGAGCATCCCCCAGGGATCCATCCCATAGACAATCATAAACCCATTATAAAAATGAATACAACCAATTCCTCACCTCGCAGGAGTGCTAGAAAAATCACTCGACTTCTACTGAGATCCCTATTTAGCATAGTAGTTACTCGACCTAGCATACTAGTTAATCTCAAAAAGGAACTTGAGTTCATGCATATATGGTTTCAAACAACTCCTACACTTAAGTGCACAATACAATCCTACAAATAGAATTGCAATAAAATAACATATATAACGGTTATGCATAGCACTTGGGCTTGCCTTCAGGTGTAGGTGCTGTCGGGATGTCCTCGGTAACAGGCTCGGGAGCAGGTTCTTGTTCTCCTCATAGATCACCCTCTCGCTCCGGAACCAGGACATATTCTCCGTCAGCAAGGTTGCAATCTATCAAATGCAATGCATCATATATGTATTATGATACGCTAGAATACTTAATGATGATGCAGTGTTTAGTAAAGATTAAGTTACTTAGCATTATGTAGGTGCTTGCACTATTAGGGTAGGTTCTCATAGGAGTTGGCACTTGTAGAGATTTTAGCTTAAGGTTTGATTTGGTGAGGTGGATTAAGACTCAACTAATTAACTTAAAAAGATTTAACTTAGGTCTAGGTAGGTTGGCATGTGTTCGTTCCTTAACCTTTAGGTGACTCTTAATCTCTCCTTCTCTTTTAATTAAAATTTGTACTGTGAATTGAACTACAACTATGATCTAGAAAATTCTAAATCTCCTACAAAAATTACAGTAGCTTTCTACTAGTTTATAAAGGTTTCCCTATGAATTTGGGGTCAAAAGTAGTTAAGGTCTGCCCTGCACAAAAATGATAAATCCTAGTGCAGAGGGGACACTTAACACTACATCACCTATGTAAAAGTGGCTACTGTCCTATTTGGTATTTTACCATCAACTAGGTGAGATATTATAGACTTTCCCAAAGTTTCATAAGGTAGATCTTAGTTGTCTTTCATCTATGATTTTCTAAAGTTATTGGCCAAAAAGAGCACCTATAACTAACTTGCCCTTTGGAAAGTGTCCAACAACAGGTTTGCCATTTTTTTCTAGATTCCTCTTAGCACAAGAGCAATCATCCCAGGGGTTGGGGTTTTAACTCAGTAAGGATGATTTTCTAGGTTTTCTAAAGTTATCCTTGTTTTGCAAAAATAAAAAGTTTATATTCACTTTTTCCTGTACTAGGGTGGTTTATATTTTTCCTAGGGTCTACATCATCTAATTAGTCTAGGAAAAATAGTAAGCTCCCTGGATACACTTATTTACCAATTATTTTGCTTTTATTTAACTAAGGTCTTATTTAGATTTAGTTGGATTAAACTCTACTAATGACTTAGACTAGGGTGCTATAAAATTTCAAACATTGAAAAATCATGTATTACTTCTTCTCAAAAAATTTCAGGCCTAGTTCAATAATATCTATATTTTCCCTTTATTTTATTGAAATGGGCAGATTTTGGTTTTAAATAAAGAGTCATAGAAAAAGCCTAGAGACTATGTGGTTTTCTATTTTTGGTTAAAAATTTGATTATCCAGAGTATGGCAAAATTGGTTCCACTATTTTTGGAATTATTTTAATTTATTTATGCATTTCCAAAGCTCTCTACAAATTTTAAATAAAGTATTTAATCTAAATGCAAAAGAAAAACCATCTTGCGTCGAGACTCCTAGCTGAAAACCCAATTTCCTGTTTCAAATATGCCCATGGCGCACTATTCATTTGAGTCTATTACTTTGCGCATAAACCCCTGTTCTTTTCTCCTTCCTAACTCGCGTCTTACTAGCGGCAGTAGGGTTCTTGGCGAGTGGTCGGTGAGGTCAGGGACGTCGTGAGGGTCACGTCGATGGTTAGGTAACAGTCGGAGGTGGTCGGAGTCGCTCGGACCACGCGCGCAAGCGACGAAGCTCAACGACGGTGAGCGATTCAGCTCGTCAGTGGTGGTAGAGCTTCAATTGAGTAGTTGTGGAGCTTCACTAGGTCACGGTAGTGCTATGGGTAGGAGGAATTGGTCGGCGATGGTCTACAGTGGACTGGCAACTTAAAATGCAACAATATTTTCAAAGATAAGCTAAAGAGTGCAATTTGAAGACCAATTCATCTCACATAGGATTTGGCATATTTGGATCACTTTTTCCACCACTTGGTTTATTTTTACAAAACAAATTCTTTTTCCTATCTCTATGTAAAAACATTTGTTTTGGCAAATCCAAAGATCTTTCAAGAATAGTTTTGATCAACTACCAAAAACTCCCCCTTTTCCCATAATCAGATTTCTCCCCCATAAGAGAACTATTTTTGCAATAAGAGGGTTTTGATCAAACACCAATAATTCTAAGACTAAAATTTTGAAATTCACAAGTGGTTGGATGATCCAGTTGCTTTGGCCTTAATTTCTCCCCCTTTGGCATTAAGCACCAAAACAGGAGAACTATTTGGCCCGTTAACCCCATTGCCTCACAAAAATATCAAATAAGATCAAAGGCAATGAGAAAACACAAATAAGAACTAGGGACAAGATACATTGATACCGAAATGCAGTGGAAGCCCTTTCTTTGTCCAAGTTCACCTTTTCCCTTTTAATTCAACTTTGAGACTATATCAAAAGTACTCAAGCAAACACGTTAGCCTCAAAGGATCAAGTTGTAGTACATCCTCCCCCAAAATATGTGCATCATGTGCATAGGGACTTGTCAGGTCCAGGGATGACTTGTACAACTTGAGCACCAAAAATAAGCAAGTAAAGACATTAATGCTTAAACTAACACGATCAAAGGCATAAAACACATGTATGTTATAGATCAATCCAAGTTCCGCGAATCTAAGACATTTAGCTCACTACGCAGCATGCAAAACCTTTTCTCATCTAAAGGCTTGGTGAAGAAAACGGCTAGCTGGTTCTCGGTGCTAATATGATAAATATCGATATCTCCCCTTTGCTGGTGGTCTCTCAAAAAGTGATGCCAGATGTCTATGTGCTTAGTGCGGCTGTGTTCAACAGGATTATCCGCCAAGCGGATTGCACTCTCGTTATCACATAGGAGTGGGACTTTGCACAGATTGTAGCTAAAGTCTCGGAGAGGTTGCCTCATCCAAAGCAGTTGCACGCAACACTGTCCTGCGACAACATACTCGATCTCAGCGGTGGATAGGGCAACAAATGTTTGTTTCTTAGAGCTCTAGGACACCAGAGACCTTTCCAGAAACTGACAAGTCCCTGATGTGCTCTTCCTATCAACCTTGCACCTGGCATAGTCAGAATCTGAATATCCGATTAAGTCAAAGGTAGACCCCTTTGGATACCAGATCCCGAAGCAAGACGTAGAAACTAAATATCTAAGAATTCACTTTTGATAAAGTAAAGAACCTATCATATAACGGTATGCCTTTTGATCAACGGACTTACCTCCTTTGTTGAGGTCCAAGTGTCTGTCCGTTCCCATCGACGTCTTAGCGGGCTTTGCATCCTTCATCACAAACCTCTTGAGTAAGTATTGAGTGTATTTTGTTTTAGAGATGAAGGTTCCTTCCTTGAGTTGCTTCACTTGGAATCCAAGGAAGTAGTTCAACTCGCCCATCATAGACATCTCGAATTTCTGCATCATTACCCTGCTAAACTCCTCACAAGACTTTTGATTAGTAGAACCAAATATTATGTCATCGACATATATTTGGCAGACAAACAAATCACCATTACAAGTCTTAGTAAAGAGAGTAGGATCAACTTTCCCAACCTTGAAAGCGTTAGAAATAAGAAAATCTCTAAGGCATTCATACCATGCTCTTGGGGCTTGTTTAAGTCCATAAAGTGCCTTAGAGAGCCTATAGACGTGGTCGGGATACATGTCATCCTCGAAGCCAGGGGGTTGTTCCACGTATACTTCCTCCTTGATTGGTCCATTGAGGAAGGCACTCTTCACGTCCATATGAAACAACTTAAATAAGTGGTGAGCAACATAGGCCAATAGTATGCGTATTGATTTGAGCCTAGCTACAGGAGCAAAAGTCTCCTCAAAATCCAAACCTGCGACTTGGGCATAACCTTTTGCCACAAGTTGAGCCTTGTTTCTTGTCATCGCCCCGTGCTCATCTTGCTTGTTGCGGAACACCCACTTGGTTCTCACAATGTTTTGTTTCGGATGTGGCACCAGGCTCCATACTTCATTTCTCTTGAAGTTATTGAGCTCTTCCTGCATGGCCAATACCCAGTCCGGATCCTGCAAGGCTTCTCTACCCTGAAAGGCTCAATAAAAGAAACAAATGAATAATGCTCACAAAAGTTAGCTAAATGTGAGCGAGTAGTTACTCCCTTGCTGATGACACCCAGAATTTGATCCACTAGATGGTTTCTTTGAATAGTCGCCCAGACTTGAGTTGGAGGTGCTTGTGGTGCTTCTTCTTCCTTATCCTATTCTTCATGTGCTCCCCCTTGATCCATGCCTTCATCTTGAGTACGTGTTCCTCATCTTGAGTTGGGGGATGCACCAGTGTTGAGAAAGATGGTTGATCTTGATCTTGTTGTTCCTGTGGTCGCACATCACCTATCTCCATTATTCGCATTGTGGCCATTGGAACCTCATCCTCATCTACATCATCATGATCAACTTGCTCTCTTGGAGAGCCATTAGTCTCATCAAATACAATGTCGCTAGAGACTTCAACTAAACCTGATGATTTGTTGAAGACTCTATATGCCTTTATATTTGAATCATAACCTAGTAAAAACCCTTCTACTGCTTTGGGAGCAAATTTCGAATGTCTACCTTTCTTTACCAAGATGTAGCATTTGCTCCCAAATACACGAAAGTATGAAACATTGGGTTTGTTACCAGTTAGGAGTTCATAAGATTTCTTCTTGAGGAGGCGATGAAGATAGAGTCGGTTTATGGCATGACAAGTTGTATTTACAGCTTCTGACCAAAACCGCTCAGGCATCTTGTACACTCCAAGCATTGTCCTCACCATGTCGATTAGCGTCCTGTTCTTTCTCTCTACTGCACCATTTTTTGTGGTGTATAGGGAGCGTAGAACTCATGCTTGATGCCTTCCTCCTCAAGATATTCTTTCACTTGAAGGTTCTTGAACTCAGATCCATTGTCGCTCCTTATCTTGTTTTTCTCCTTCTTCCATTTCTTTTATTGTCCCTGGTCATTTCCATTATCGGGATATTGTGCAATAAAATGACCGGACTTACCGCATTTGAAGTAGGAGCACTTTCCCTTTGACTTGTTCTTGTTTGGGTACTCCTTGCGTCCCTTCAAGGCGGTCTTGAAACACTTGATTACAAGTGCCATTTTGTCCTCATTCAGCTCGGTAGCCTCCACTTGTGCTACCTTGTTAGGTAGCCCCTCCTTACTGGTTGTTGCTTTGGGAGCAATGGTCTGCAGCTAATAAATAGGCAGTGGTCCATTTGTAATATCATCCACATACCTTGTTTCTTTTACCATCATGCGTCCACTCACAAATTTTCTGAGAATTTTCTCGGGCATCATTTTGGTGTACCTTAGATTTTCACGAATGAGGTTTACAAGATGAGGATAAATAACTGTAAATGACCTTAGCATGAGTCGAATGACGTCATGACCCGTCCATCTTGTGTTCCCGTTGCTTCAGATCCTGTTCACCAGGGTCTTGAGCTTGCTGTAGGTTTTAGTTGGCTCATATCCCCTTTTCATGGCGAACCTTCCCAGTTCACCTTCCACCAGTTCCATCTTTGTGTTCATGGTGGCGTCATTACCCTCGTGAGAAATTTTGAGGGTATCCCATATTTGCTTGACATTGTCCAAGCCGCTAACTTTGTTGTACGTATCCCTGCATAGAGATGCTAACAACACAGTAGTAGCCTGGACATTCTTATGAATTTGTTCATTAAGAAATATGGGATTATCGCTACTATCAAAATGTATTCCATTCTCAACTATTTCCCAAATGCTAGGATGGAGAGAGAATAAATGACTGTGGATTTTATGGCTCCAAAACGAGTAATCATCTCCATCGAAGTGGGGGGAGTTTACCAAGTGGAATGGATAATAAATGAACATTTTAATTGTATGTCATGTGAGAATAATCGAAAGAATAATTCTGATTAACTGTTTTCTTTTTCGTGGATGAGTCGTCGTCGTCCCTTAGTTTAGAGGAGGAGGCGTCGCTGTCGTAGTAGATGATCTTCTTGATGCACCTCTTCTTCTTCCCATCCTTCCTCTTGTTGTTTGAGCCTGAGTCGGTGGGTTTGTCACCTTTTGGCTCATCAACATAGAGGGTCTCCTTCTCCTTTTCTTTGTCATTGATCACAATCCCCTTTCCCTTAGGATCCATCTCTTCAAGCGGTTAGTCCCTTGATGAAGAGAACGACTCCGATACCTATTGAGAGCACCTAGAAGGGGGGTGAATAGGTGATCCTGTAAAAAACAACTTAACAACACAAACTTGGACTAATATTAGATTAATGAAAGCTAAGTCCAAGTTCAAGAGAGAAGTGCAAATAGAGTAAACTTCTTCACTTAATTGCTCTCCACAAGATGAGTATTAAACTTAGAGCAATTATGCAAGTGAAGTGAATGGAGATAGAGAGAATCACATAAGAATAAAGACAAGTGACACAATGATTTTTATCCCGTGGTTCGGTCAAGTAGAATACTTGCCTACTCCATGTTGTGGCGTCCCAAAGGACGAGGGTTGCACTCAACCCCTTTCAAGTTATCCAACGATCATTTGAATACCACAGTTCTCTTTATCTCAACAATATCCCATTGTGAGGAATCTCCACACTTTGGAGTCTATCACACCTTACACAAATGATATCAAATGAACACAAGAGTAAGGTGGGAATAGCAACACACACAAGAGCGATAGTTGCAGCAACAACACACACACAAGACAAGAACGAGCACACAAAACTAGCACAACGGAGTTACAACTCAGAAAAGTGCTCTAATCTCTATCATAGTGAACCAGATGCGTGAATGCAGAGTCTCGGCATCTTAGGATGTTCAATGGATGCTTGGTGTACTGCTCCATGCACCTAGGGGTCCCTTTTATAGCCCCAAGGCTGGTAGGAGTCGTTGGAACTCCATTTAGAAAGCTTTAGTTGCCTTCTATCCATGGGCGCATCGGACAGTGAACAGTGCACAATTTCCTTCCTTTTTTGGCGAAGCCGACCGTTGCAGCCACGACCCTCGTGGCACACCGGATAGTCCGGTGTGACCTTCCGACCGTTGGTGAAGTCCACGTGTCGCCCACTGATCGCACAGCCGACCGTTGGTTGGCGCGACTGGCTCATAGGACAATCCGGTGCACACCAGACAGTCCGATGAAATATAGCCACGATGCGTTGAGTTTTTTCCGAGAGCGTCCTATTCGCCGGGGTGCCCGCCTGGGCACCGGACACTGTCCGGTGCACACCGGACAGTCTGGTGCACCTCAAGCTGGTGCAAGTGTGGCTGGACTTAGCTAAACTTCTCCAATCCAATTTCTCTCATTTTGACAAGGGTCCTAATACTTAGTAGAATAATGTTAGTACCAAAAACAATTTACTAAGGCTAGAATCATACCTTGTAGTTCCATTTGCATCTCTTTGACACTTAGTACAAAAACAATATGTGTTGAGCATCGAATCACCAAAACATTTATAGAAATGGCCCAAGTGCACATTTCCCTTGCACTTTCCCAATTTCCAGACTCTACTCAACAAGGCAATTGTCCTAAAAAGCAAGAGAAGGGAATTGTCTAATCATAAGAGGAAATTCCAAGGACAGTCTAGCAGAAACACCCAACAAAACAACTCTCAAGGTTCTCAGTTTCGCTCTAGAAATCAGAGTGGAAGTAATAACTATCAAGTGCAACGCTCTCGACAACTAGGACAAAGAAACAACCAATACCAGAACCAACAGAGAAACAATTCTCAGACCGGTCAAAGGTCTAGTGGTTACCAACAAAATCGTCAAGGAAACGCCGTGAGCACACCGGCTATGAATAACAATACAACTACTCCAGTCCAACCCAGTGGATGTTTTAAATGTGGTGAACTTGGTCATTACACCAACAATTGCCCTAAGCGCAACCCACAGACACCCTAGAGGAACAACAACCAAAGAGCTGATCAGAATACACCTGCTCGTGGAACTGCACAGAACAAGACTCTGTAGAACCAGAGTAAGGGAAGAGTTAATCACGTAACAACATAAATAGTTCCTGAAGATGCCGACGTGGTGTATGGTGTGTTTCTTATTAACTCCATACCTGCATCCGTTTTATTTGATTCTGGAGCATTTCACTCTTTCGTAACAAAGTCATTTGTGGAAAAGCATAATATATCAAACTATCCTTTGAAGAGGAAACTATTAATTAGATCACCAGGAATGAACTTAGACCACTCACTCATGCCCTCAGACTAAGCTTGAGATTAAAGGAATAAGCTTTCTAGTAGAGCTGATAATCTTGTAATAGAGTGGAATCGCTGTGATACTTAGAATAGACTACTTAACCAAGTACGATGGAGTAATATCTTGTGCTAAGAGGATGGTTACATTAACAAGTCCGCAAGGAGAGAGAATTGAAGTCGATGTTAGTATGCCAGCAGAAGTAGAAGCCATGGTAAACCATTTGGAGGAGAAATCTTTGGAAAGCATCAGAATAGTGTGTGAATACCTAGACGTATTTCCAGAGGAATTACCAGGTATGCCACCTGATCGTGATATAAAGTTTTCTATTGAGTTATTACTCGAAACAACACCGATTTCAAAAAGAGCTTACAGAATGAATGTCAAATATTTAATTGAACTAAAGAAACAAATAGAAGAATTACTAGAAAAAGGTTTTATTCGCCCAAGTTCGTCTCCCTGGGGAGCCCCAGTTCCATTTGTGAACAAGAAAGATGGTTCGAGAAGAATGTGTGCCGATTACAGGAACTTGAATGAAGTAAAAATTAAGAGCAAATACTCGTTACCTCAGATTTAAGATTTGTTTGATCAGATGAGAGGAGCTAAGGTATTCTCAAAAATAGATCTAAGATCAGGGTATCATCAGTTGAAGGTTCGAACTGAAGACATACCTAAGACAACCTTTACTACAAGATATGGACTATATGAGTTTTTGGTTATGTCATTTGGATTAACCAAGGCACCGGCTTACTTTATGAACTTGATGAACAAAGTATTCATGGAATATCTTGACCAATTTGTTGTTGTGTTCATCGACGACATACTTGTATACTCTCAGAATGAAGAAACACATGAAGATCATCTGAGACTAGTTTTGCAGAAGCTTCATGACAACCAGTTGTATGCAAAATTTTGAAAGTGTGATTTTTGGCTGAAGGAAGTCGCTTTCCTAGGTCATATTATCACAGATGGAGGAATCAAGGTAGACCCTAGTAAAATAAGTGAAATATTAAATTGGAAGCAACCAACATATGTGTCCAAGATCAGGAGTTTTCTTGGATTAGCATGATACTATAGAAGATTTATCGAAGGCTTCTCCAAAATAGTGAAACCTCTTACTTCACTGCTGGAGAAAGGAAAAGAGTTTGAATGGGATGAAGCATGTTAAAAATGTTTTGATGAGTTAAAGGAAAGGGTAACCAATGCACCAGTTTGGATAATGCCTGATATTCACAAAGGATTTGACGTGTATTGTGATGCATCGCATCTAGGACTTGGATGTTTATTAATGCAAGAAGGAGAAGTAATAGCTTATGCCTCAAGATAGATGAGAAAGCATGAAAAGAATTATCCTACACATGATTTGGAATTAGCCGCCGTAGTGCACGCTTTGAAGATTTGGAGACACTACGTGATTGGAAATAACTGCAAAATCTTCACAGATCACAAAAGCTTGAAATACATCTTCACGCAGAAAGAACTCAACCTGAGACAACGAAGATGGCTTGAGTTAATCAAAGATTATGATTTGGATATTGAAAGGGAAATGTGCCCTTGGACCATTTCTAGTATATTTTGGTGATTAAGTGTCCAACACAAATTAAGTGGGTTATTATATGCCATATGATAAATGAAGTGAAATCAACAAGAAGGTATGTTTCTAGACTTAGTTCATTTGTTTTGGGTACTAATGAAGTTACCTAAGTGCTAGAAACAGGAAAAGAAAAAGATTGGAAGAGAGTGCCTGTGTGCAGCCAAGTCTCAGCACAGTCTGGCACACCGAACTGTCCGGTGGTGCACCGGACAGTGTCTGGTGCGCCAGGCTGGTCTCCGGCGAACTGGCCACTCTCGGGAAACTTTGGCGGCGTACGACTATAATTCACTGGACTGTCCGGTGAGCCAACGGTCGCCAGCGCAACGGTCGGCCGCGCAATCCGCGGGCGACGCGTGGCCCGCGCCAACGGTCGGCTGGGGGCACCGGACTGTCCGGTGCACCAACCAATCCGAAGTTGCAACGGTTGGCTGCGCCAGGAATGGAAGGAAATCGCGCACCGGACATGAACAATGGCTGTCCGGTGGCACACCGGAAAGTGTCCGGTGCGCCACCCGACAGAAGGCAAGATTAGCCTTCCAAGAATGCCTCCAACGGCTCCTAGCTGCCTTGGGGCTATAAAAGGGACCCCTAGGCGCATGGAGGAGTCACCCAAGCATACTTTGAGCATTCTAAGTCTTCCACACTCCGTCTCCGCACACTTGATCGTCCGTGTTAGTGATTTGAGCTCCGTTCTTGTAGTGAACTAGTTGTGCTTCATTTTGAGCTCAAGTCTTGGCTTGTGTGCGTGTGTATTGCTGCGGATTTGTGTGTGTTGCTTCCCATCCTTACTCTTGTGCTTTCACCGTGATCTTTATTGTAAGGGCGAGAGACTCCAACTTGTGGAGATTCCTTGCGAACGGGAAAAGTGATAAGCAAAGAAAAGTCGTGGTATTCAAGTTGATCATTGGATCACTTGAAAGGGGTTGAGTGCAACCCTCGTCCATTGGGACGCCACAACGTGGAGGTAGGCGAGTGTTATACTTGCCGAACCACGGGATAAACTCGCGTGTCTTTTGTGATTGTTTTTCTGTGATACTTGTGTTCACAAGAGCTCGCTACTTAGCCATACTAACACTTAACCAAGTTTTGTGGCTATTAGTTGTTGAATTTTACAGGATCACCTATTCACCCCCCTCTAGGTTCTCTCAGATATACAATATCACCCAGGAAAAGCAAATGTAGTGGTAGATGCTTTGAGTCGTAAAGGTCAAGTGAACAATGTTACTACCTATTTGATGCACAAGAATTTTGTTGGGAAATGGAACAACTTAACCTTGATATGCTTAATAATACGGAAGCAATAGTCATGGAAGTTGAATCTACTTTGGAACAAGAGATTCGTAAAGGACATGAATCCGATGAGAAAATCAAGGAAATTAAAGCACATATTAATTTGGGAAAGACCTCAGATTTCATGGAAGATGAACAAGGCATAGCATGGTTTAAAAAGAGAATATGTGTACCAAAAATCGATCGCCTACGCCAACTTATTTTAAGAGAAACTCACAATTCGGCTTATTCTATTCACCCTAGAAGTACTAAGATGTACCGTGATCTTAAGGAAAAGTATTGGTGGTACGGTTTAAAAAGAGATGTTGCTACTCAACTTTGCGATGTGTGTCAACGAGTTAAGGCGGAACATCAAAGACCAGCAGGTTTGCTACAACCTCTTAAGGTACGAGAATGGAAATGGGAAGAAATTGGTATGGATTTCATAGTTGGATTACCCCGTACTCGTGATGACTATGATTCCATATGGGTTATTGTTGACAGGTTGACTAAAGTTGCACACTTTATACCTGTGAAGACAACTTACTCGGGAGCCCAGTTAGTAGAACTATACATGTGAAGGATTGTCTGTCTGCATGGAGTACCAAAGAAGATCGTATCAGATCGAGGAACCCAATTTACCTCGCGCTTTTGGAAAAGATTACATGAGTCCATGGATACCAAGTTAAATTTCAGCTCAGCTTACCATCCGCAAACAGATGGACAAACAGAGAGAACAAATCAAGTGTTAGAAGATATGTTAAGAGCTTGTGCTTTAAAGCATGGTAAAAGCTGGGATAAAAGTTTGCCCTATGCGGAATTCTCGTATAACATAGCTACCAAGCAAGTCTAAAGATGACACCGTTTGAAGTACTCTATGGACGAAAATGCAGAAGACCGTTATATTGGAATCAAATGGGAGAAGTCAAGTATTTGGTCCAGAAATTCTCCAAGAAGCAGAAAAGCAAGTATAGATTGTCAGAGAGAATATGAAAACATCACAGTCAAGGCAGAAAAGCTATGCTGACAATAGAAGAGAATTAATCTTTGAAGTTGGAGACTTCATATATCTTAAGGTTTAGGGTTTAGGGCTTGCTCATAATTGAATGATGGTTGTTTTTGTAGAATTTCTGGTATAAGAAAACCCAAATTAATTAATATGAGAACTTTGGTCCAAAATAATTTTTTTAATGGTAATATTTTGGGTATAATTATTATGAATTTTTAGAAACATTTAAAAATATATTTATTTATATTTTTGGAAAATATGGATACAAGAAAAAGAAAAAACAAAACAACCAAACCCTAGCCAATCGGCCCAACCGCCCTCCCTCTCTCACCACCACGTAAGCCCCACCTCCAGCACCTTCTTCCTCTGGTCGTTCCCATGCCCGACCCCACGCTAGCGCGTGCCCGCATCGCATCCACGCCCGGCCAAGCCGCCTGTGCCTGCGTCAGGCCAGACCGTCCGCGCGTCCAACCCCTCGCCTAACCGCGCCTGAAACCGCCGCTGCCGGCTCTTCCTCTCCCTCCCCCATTCATTCTCCCCTAATGAAACCTACCGCCATTATTGGCTTTCATTGAGCCGCGACCGACCTTCCCTCTCCATGGGTGCCTCTTCCCTTTCCCCTATCCTTCTATAAATTGGACAGTCGAGCCCCTGCTCCTCCCTTCACCCAAGCTTGCCCTCTTTCCCTCATCCTCTCTCTCACCGTTCGCCGCCGTGATCCTGTTCGGGCGAGGCATGCCCTACCGGACAGTTCGCCCGGCCGTGCCCGTGCCCTGCCCGGACCGTCCACCGTCGACCGCGCCCGCACAGTACCCCGACCGCGCCCAAGCCCTCACGGTCGCGTCCGCCCCGCTCCTACTCGCCGAGCCCCTCCCCTGCACGCAAAGACTAGCCCAAGGTAGAAGATGACCACTTTGCGTTCTAGTCCCTGGATTTGTGTAAATTTAGTTCAGACATTTTCCAGTTCAGAAACCATTAAAAAGATATCCCTATTTATTTCTTGCTATTCCCTGGTGTATACGTTTAATTGTGAATAAGCCCCTGCAACAATATTTTGGATATGGATATTGTTTTTATATTTCGAAAATAAATAATGTCACAATTCATTAACTTTGTGATTTAATACTAGAAACGTTTGCGATTAACTTCTCATTTTAGCGCATAAAACAATATTGTATTAGTAGTTGTTTAAGTATAGTTTTACTGATATAAGAAATTGAAAGAGGTACTAGGCCACATCTTGTTGGTCAGGTTAAAATTTAATTTTTTGCTAGTCATGGTACATGTGTTCATACGCATATCAATTATTTACTAAGAATTAGTAGAATATCTATTTATGTCAAATAGCCATGATTATGTTACTAAAGTCCAAAATTAGTACTTTACATTAGTTCTTAGAATATTAATGTTATGTGATTTATAAAACTAAAAGATAAAACTAAAAGAATATCATTAGTCAATGAGAATAATTAGTCGGTAAGTTATTTCTGTAGAATTGGTTAAGTCATTACATCTAAGCTATGTTAGGTAAAATACTTTTGTAGTCGCATGTCCATATAAGTTTCACTAGTGACAATCCAAAATAGAGATTTTTAGTAGATTAATAAAATAATTATGAATTAGGCACTATTTATAAGTATAGGTTGTGTGGTATATGATTGTTCATGTAATGATATATGTTACCCATGTAATGGTATATGTTTTCTTTTGTATGTACGATATGCGAATCGATATTAGAAGCTGACTGTGTGGTAGACGAACCAAACACGTTCGAAAACGACCCACATGACACGTTTGAGCAAGACAAGTGGATTCTCCCTCTGCATTTCTGTTTGTACCCAAGTAATGCATATAATAATGTTTACTTTTCAGATATTTGCATAATTTGATGGGATTTGCCTAAATAGGTCCTTGATTACCCTGGGATAAATACTATGCTTAGCAATTTGTGCTACTGCTCAACTTGGTAATTATGATGTCACTCTTTAATGATACTATTGTTCCGGAAATGAAATTTGTATTATGATGTTAACCCGATGGTTAAACAAAATCATTTAGTATTAAATGGAACATGGAGAGACCATCCAGGATAACAGTGCAACCACGAGTGCTATAATGGCTCTGGCTTTGTTAATTAGCTCTATAGACTTAGTGCTTAACAACCCTACCTGAAAGATTGTAACACCCTAAATTTTGGAGTAAAAAATTTTCTTCTCTAAATTCCTACCAAATTCAGGTGTTACGCTTTGTCTCTCTCTAGACTTCCTCTCTCTTCCTTTTAATTAGAGCTAAGTTAATTAGGTGAGGAATTAATTATTGATTTTTGTCAAAACCTATGTGAGTCATGAAATGTTGCACCATGCTGAACCTAAATTATTCTTTGATTTGATGCACATGCTTGAATTATTTGAATTTGAATTTGTGTTTGAATTTGAATGGAGTTCACCAGAGAAAATAAAAAAAGCAATTCGAAATTCGACGAAAAGGGGAAAACCGATTTCGGCCCAACTTAGCCCAGTCCAGCCCAGCGGGGCCGCGTGCGCACCCACACCGCCTGACAGGTCGGCTCCACATGTCAGCGCCAGTTCCCTCGCCCTCGCGCTCTCTCCCCCTCCCTCTGCCCGGTGGGGCCGGTTTGTCGGCGCCGGTTGCCTTCGCCCGCGCTCTTTCTCTGCCCCATAGGCCCGGCCCGTCCGCACAATGAGTAGTTCCCTTCGCGCGCCTGTCCCCTCTCACTGTGTCGTGGGGCCTCCCTGTCAGCTCCGCCTTCGCCGCAAACCGCCGTGGACCAGCGCGCACACACGCCAAGAACCCCGGCCACATCGCCTGCCCCACACGCCCTAGCTCCCTTTTGACAACTGCTCGCACCCGCTCTCTCTCCCCTACCTCATTTCACGCAAGCTCACTCTCTCTCGCGCTCTACCCACGCCGCTCGCGCTCGCCGGAGACCCGCGCCCTCCGTCCAGCCCAACGGAAGCTACGCCAAGCCACCCCGAGCTCCGTCCCGAGGTGAGGAACTTGTTCCCGTGCTTGGTTTTCCTTATTCATGCCTGGTCTTATGAAGCGTCCCGATCCTTTGGGACTCAAATGTGATACAATTACTAGTCCCAGGAGGCTAGTAACCACATTCCTTACTTCAAATAGTACATAGTTTGAATAAATGTTATTACAATACCGGGGTACAAGCTTGAGAGAGCCCAAAATATAAAGCGCAATAGAAGATAAACTAACCCAAGCCACAGGCAGAACTGGGTGAAGACACAACCCCCTCAATCAAGCATAGCAGGAAAGAAGTCTTTAGCTGCTGAAAAACATAAATAAATCTGGGTGAATACACTAGGTATTCCGTAAGCCCACCCGACTCCCGTAAAGAGAAAGAGACCTATATCCTACATGCTTCATATGGTGGAGTTGAAGTCACTCTTCTTTTTCTTAGAGGAAGGCAGTAATGTTTAGGGTTTTCCCGAAGAAATAGAAATAACACGTTGCTTAACCACCACTGAGCTTCCCGCTCCCGTGGCACCATTTTCTTTTCCAGAGACACACTCACACACACATATTTCCCTGTTCACGGATGTTGTGAAAACACTAATTGTCATACCACACCAGACTCGTCCATTCCAGTGGACACAGACTATTCGAATAGGTTTGAACTCTGCGCAGAGGGGTACACTTTACCCACTAGTCCGGCTCTGCGATCTCATGGCCAATGAGATCTGAATCCAAATCTCTTTCCTTCCTTGCACATCCTAACCTTAACGGTTATACCGGAAGGAGTCAGGCCACCGCCAAGTCCAAACCGGACAAAACATTCCCCCTCCTTATATTCCCGGTGCTCCCCAGCCTTCATAACCCTGGGGTTTGACCGTACGAGTTCAGATTGAGTGACTGCCCACACAGTCTCGAGTGGTTGTACTTATCATGAGTACAGGTAGTGAAGGATGACAAACTGATCCTTATATGAGAGGACAATCCTTCTGCTCACGCGTAAACTAGCTGAGCCATCACCTTAGGCCCTCCCCTAAACCAGGGAGTCCCTGATCATCCCACTCACCAGGTGATGAGGGTGAATACCCTTCATCGCACACTTTTTGAAAACAACGTTGGTTACAACCACTGCCCCTTTTTCCCATCCCATATCTTGTGATCAAAAGGTGTTAGTTAATGCGGGCTATCTCTTGCTCACCATGCAAATAGATTCCATCCCTTAGTCCCGGCTTAGGTAGTGGTAGAGAGAATAGGTAAATTATGCATCAAGGGAAGGATGGACTTGCCTTCGTCGAAGCTTTCTTGGCACAAAATATTTATCTCGGAGGGGTCGGGTTCCTGCCCTTCTTCCGGAGCTACAAATTCCGGAGGATCGGATCCCCCTTTCGCTAACAAGCACAGATAAGAACAATACATCAATCATGGTGACTTAGTGGGGTGTGCCAATTCTTATACCTTATTATTTTTGTGCCCTATAATTTATTTAAACTATTTTTGGTGCATAAAATATCAGCATATAAATATATATATGAAAATTGGGAAAAGAAATGGGAAAAGAAAAAGAGAAGGAGTTTCTAGCTAGCTGGGCCGGGGGGTGTTTTTGGCCCAGCCGGGCGCGAGCGCGCGCGCGACCGCGTGGGCAGGCGGCCCACCAACGGGGGAGACGGCTTGGGGTGGGGATCATGGGGGTGGGGTCAATTTGACCGGTGGAGGCTTGGGGTGGCTGGTCCACGGCGGGTGGCAGGCACTCGCGGCGGTGAGGTCTCCGGTGAGGCCACCAGGCGCAATAGGTGACGAGTTTGTCTGCGTTAGGATTGTGATAGAGTGGCTGACCTTAAGAGCTAGTGCAAATCGACCGAACGCTACTAGAGAGGAGAGGACAGAGCTCACCGGAGTGAAGGGAGGACGCGACGGCGCTAGCTCAATCAGGCTCGGGAAGGAGAGGGGGAGGTGGCTGAGGCTGGTGTGGAGAAGGCGGAGCTCGGGCGGTCCCTTTTATAGGCGCCCGAGAGGGGGGAAGGGAGGAGGGATGGCAACGTTGACGAGCTCGCCATGATGGCGGTGATGGCGCAAACGGCGATGGGATGGCTCGGGCAGGCGGGGGTGAGGGGACGGCTCGGGCACAGTGAGCGGGGAGGTAGCCGAGGCTGGTGCGCGCGTTAATGGCGAGGAGACAGGGCAGGCGGTGGTCGGCGGCGAACGCGCCAGAGAAGGCATGGGCGAGACGAGGGATCTGACGAGCGGGCCTGGGCTGTCAGCGGGAGAGCGGCGCGAGAGGGAGAGGGGAGGAGCAGCTGACAGGTGGGGCCAGGCTGTCAGGCGTTGCGCGGGCGCGGGCATTGCTGGGCTGCTTGGGCCGCGGGAGGAGAGGGGGGGGAGCGGGCGCTGGCGCGGCTTGGGCCGGGAACGGCCCAGCCGAGGGGGGAATGTTTTTTCCTTTTTCTGTTTTCTATTTCTCATTTCCATTTTCTATTTTTATTTCTTTTCATTTCCTTTTCTTTTGAATCAACAATTAGCTAAATAATCTTAGGTGTTAAAAATAATCTATGTGAGGTGCTCTAACAATCAAAGTGTATGCATATGATGAGATGACCTAAAGGGTGGAGTTTAGGGGGAGATAAAATAAGGGGGGGAGATTAGGGTTCCAAACCTTGGGTTGAAATTTTGGGATGTTACAAACCTACCCCACTTAAAGGAATCTCACCCTCGAGATTTAGAATGGATTTGAGAAAAGATAAGGGTATTCCCTCCTCAAGGAGTCCTCACTCTCCCAAGTAGCTTCCTTTTCTCCTTCTCTGCTCCACTGAACTTTACAGAGTTTCACTTCTGAGTTGCGGGTCTTCCGGACTGCTGAGTCAAGAATCTTTATTGGCTTCTCACGGTACTGAAGATCTTTCTGAATCTGTATTGCCTCTTCTTCGATGTGACTTTCTGGTGCTTGTAGGCATTTGTAGAGCTGGGACACACGAAACACATTGTGGATATCAGACATGGATTCTGGTAATTCAAGACGGTACGCTGCGGGTCCCACTCTGCCAATGATGGGATAGGGGCCGACGAATCGCGGTGCTAGCTTCCCTTTCACTTGGAATCTTCTGACACCACGCATCGGGGAGACCTTGAGGTAGACGAAGTCTCCTTCCTCAAATCTGAGTTCTCTCCGCCTGTTGTTCACATAACTCTTCTACCGACTCTGAGCTTCAAGTAATCTTCTGCGGATCAGGGCAACTTTCTCCTCAGCCTCTTTAACAAAGGCAGGTCCTTCTAGTGCCTTTTCCCCTACGTTGGACCACATGAGAGGGGTCTAGCATTTTCGTCCATACAATGCTTCGAACGGTGACATCTTGATGCTGGCCTGATGGCTGTTGTTATACGAGAACTCCACATAAGGCAAACTGGATTCCCAGCTTCTATCAAATGTTAACACACAGGCTCTTAATAAATCTTCGAGGACCTTGTTGACCCTTTCTGTCTGCCCATCTGTCTGAGGGTGATAGGCGGTGCTGAAGTCTAGCTTGGTGCCCATAGCTTTCTGAAGGCTTGTCCAAAATTTGGAGGTGAACTGGGTTCCTCTGTCTGACACTATCTTTCTTGGAATGCCATGGAGTCTGACTATCTCTTTGAAATAAATTCAGGCAAGGGTGGCTCCTCCAAAGGTAGTTTCCACTGGGATGAAATGGGCTACCTTGGTAAGGCGGTCTATTATTACCCAGATAGAGTCATTCCCTTTTTGTGTCCGGGGTAGTCTGGTTACAAAATCCATGCCTATTTCTTCCCACTTCCATTCAGGCACTGGGAGGGGTTGCAATAGGCCTGCAGGCTTCTGGTGCTCGGCCTTCGTTCGTTGGTAGGTGTCACACTGGGCCACATGCTGTGCTATCTCTTTCTTCATCCCTCTCCATCAGTATCTGGTTTTGAGGTCTAGGTACATCTTGGTAGTTCCTGGGTGGATGGAGTAGGCTGAGTTGTGAGCTTCCTCGAGCAGGACTTCTCGTGCCTCCCCTTTTAGCACACACAGACGATTCTTGAACCAAAAGTGTCGGCATTTCGAGACAGGGGGGTCCCAAAGCCGACGAGTGAGTGTGCTGCGTGCCCCAGCCCAGATGGGTCGAGCGCGTGGGCGAGCGCGAAGGGGGGAGAGGCGAGGTGGCCGGAGCCGAGCGTGAGAGAGGTGGAAGTCCCGCGGCCTTCGTGTTCGTCCTGCGCCCAGGTCGGGTGCGCTTGCAGTAGGGGGGTTACAAGCGTCCATGCGGGTGAGGGAAGCGAGCGGCCCCAAGAGAGCGCCTGTCCCGTCCTCGGTCCCGCGCGGCCAACCTTCTCTAAGAAGGCCCTGGTCCTCCCTTTTATAGTCGTAAGGAGAGGATCCAGGTGTACAATGGGGGGTGTAGCAGAGTGCTACGTGTCTAGCGGAGAGAGAGCTAGCGCCCTAGGTACATGCCCATGTGGCAGCCGGAGAGGTCTTGGCACCTTGCTGGCGTGATGTCGTGGCTGTCGGAGGTGCGACGGAGCCTGGCGGAGGGACAGCTGTTGGAGCGGTCGAGTCCTTGCTGACGTCGCCCTGCTTCCGTAAGAGAGCTGGGGGCCGCCGTCGTCACAGAGCTTGTGGAGCGCCATCATTGCCCATCCGGCGGAGCTGGCCGGATGGGACGCCGGTCTTGTTCTCCGTGACCCGAGTCGATTCGGGGTAGGACGATGATGGCGCTTCCTGTTGACGTGGCGGGTCTGTGCCGTAGGCAGGGTGACGTGGGGGCTCCTCCGAAGCCGAGGTTGAGCCTGTCTTCTCTTGCCGAGGCCGAGTCCGAGCCATGGGGTCGGGCGAGGCGGAGGTCGTTCGGCCGAGGCCAGGGCGGAGTCCGAGCCCTGGGGTCGGGCGAGGCGGAGTTTCGTCGTCTTCTGGGTCTTAGCCCGAGTCCGAGCCCTGGGGTCGGGCGGAGCGGAGTTCGCCGTCTTCCGGGTCTTAGCCCGAGTCCGAGCCCTGGGGTCGGGCGGAGCGGAGTTCGCCGTCTTCCAGGTCTTAGCCCGAGTCCGAGCCCTGGGGTCGGGCGGAGCGGAGTTCGCCGTCTTCCGGGTCTTAGCCCGAGTCCGAGCCCTGGGGTCGGGCGGAGCGAAGTTCGCCGTCTTCCGGGTCTTAGCCCGAGTCCGAGCCCTGGGGTCGGGCGGAGCGGAGTTCGCCGTCTTCCGGGTCTTAGCCCGAGTCCGAGCCCTGGGGTCGGGCGGAGCGGAGTTCGCCGTCTTCCGGGTCTTAGCCCGAGTCCGAGCCCTGGGGTCGGGCGGAGCGGAGTTTGCCGTGGCGCCTTTGGCAAGGCCTGTCTGTCAGTCAGACTCACTCTGTCGAGTGGCACCGCAGTCGGAGTGGCGCAGGCGGCGTTGTCCTTCTGTCAGACTGGTCAGTGGAGCGGTGGAGTGACGGCGGTCACTTCGGCTCTGCCGGGGGCGCGTGTCAGGATAAAGGTGTCAGGCCACCTTTGCGTTAAATGCTCCTGCAACTTGGTCAGTCGGTGTGGCGATTTAGTCAGGGTTGCTTCTGAGCGAAGCCAAGGCCTCGGGCGAGCCGGTGATGTGTCCGCCGTAAAAAGGGGGGCCTCGGGCGAGACGGAAGTCTCTCGAGGTCGGCTGCCCTTGGCCGAGGCTAGGCTCGGGTGAAGCGTGATCAAGTCACTCGTGTGGACTGATCCCTGACTTAATCGTACCCATCAGGCCTTTGCAGCTTTATGCTGATGGGGGTTACCAGCTGAGAATTAGGCGTCTTGAGGGTAACCCTAATTATGGTCCCCGACAGTAGCCCCCGAGCCTCGAAGGGAGTGTTAGCACTCGCTTGGAGGCTTTCGTCGCACTTTTTTGCAAGGGGACCAGCCTTTCTCGGTTGCATTTTGTTCCGGTGGGTGCGCGCGAGCGCACCCGCCGGGTGTAGCCCCCGAGGCCTCGGAGGAGTGGTTACACTCCTTCGAGGTCTTAATACCTTGCGTAATGCTTCGGCTGGTCTGGTCGTTCCCTCATGCGAACTGGCCGTAGCCCGGGTGCACGGTCGGGGCCCAAGCTCTCGGGCTGGTATGTTGACGCTGTCAACGGTTTGGCCGGAGCCGGTTTTTGCGAGAGCAGCCCCCGAGCCTCTGCACAGGGCGAGAGGACGATCAGGGACAGACTCGACTTTTTACATACGCCCCTACGTCGCCTTTCCGCAAGGAGGAGGGGGGAGTGCGCCATGTTACCCTCGATGGGCACCGAACATGGTGTCTCCGGTGAGCTGCAAGCGGGTAATCCGAGTGGACGTCCGTGCCCCGTTCGTTGGGGGTCGGCTAGGGGCCCAGAGGCACGCCCAAAAGTACCTGCGGGTGATTTGCCGGACCCGGTCTCCTGGCGACGGGGTCCGAGGGCTCGATGCCTCCCTCCGATGGGATTCCATTACAAGATCGTTCCCGCTGGTCTCAGAAATGTCCTAGGGTACCTCGGGAGCGCAGCCCGAGCCTCGGTTATGTATCGAACGTACCCCTGGTCATCCCTCGCTCGGTGTCTGAGGCGACTGTGAACCCTTCAGGGGCCAGCCTTCGAACCCCTGATCAGTAATGGGCGCGGAGCCCGAGTAGCCTGAGGCGGCCATGGAACCCTTCGGGGGGCTCGCCTTCGAACCCTTGACCAGTAGTGGGTGTCGGGCCCACGCGATCTGAGGCGACTGTTGAACCCTTCGGAGGGCCAGTCTTCGAACCCCTGATCAGTAGGGGGGGGCTCGGAGCCCGGTTCCTTCGCAGAGAAGGATCCTTTTCGGGGTATCCCCCTTTCCCGGTCCCTGTTGCAAGAGATAGAGAAAGAGGAAAAAGGAAAAGGAAACGAAATCGAACGACGTGGCGTACCTCTTTTTGACGCGGTTATTACGGCGAAGGCGAAGCGTCGCGCGCTTCTCCCGCCAGAGGCGCCGCGTGTCCCGCCGCGGAGTTAGTGCGACGGGGCGAGTGGTTGGCGGGGCGGCCGTTGCGCGTGCGCGATCCGTTCGAGGAACGGGTCACGGGTGCACCGTCTTCACGCCGTGGGAGGAGGCTCTCTTGCTGTCCCAGGATGAGACGCGAGCCTGGCTGACGACGTGTCTGCTGCGCCCGCCCGCCTGCCACCGCCATTACTGCCGGCCCACTTTCGGTCGCTTTGACCAACGCGCCAGGCTGGCGCTGCTGGGTCGCGCGCCGGGTCGCCTCGAGTTGCGGCATAGGCTCCGCACCCGAAGGGGCGCGACGGTGGCACAAGTGGCGGTGCGGTCGCTTGCATGCAGCAACTGGCGCGCCGGTTGCTTGACGCGTGGGCCTGGGCTTCCAAGCTGGCGTGTCAGAAGTCGGAGAAGCGCGTCCACCTGGCGCGGTTGCATGCCGCCTGCATGGCTGCCCGCCCCTTCCGCCCGTTGGTCTGGGCAAAAGTGGGGGGTCACTCGTAACCGCTGGGCGGTCGTGCGCACCACGCGCGGCGGTTTGGCTTCTTCTGCCCTGAGCCGGTTTGCATGACATGCGGGACCCAGCCCCCGAGTCGCAGGGGAGGGCCTTGGAGCGCGTTGGAGAAGACTCAGCCCGTGGCGTCTGGGGGCGCACGTAGGGAGAGTTGCCTTTAAAAGGAGGGAGACTCCTTTCAGAAGGCAACCATGTCTTCTTCCTCCCTTATGCGTCGTGTCTTTCCATCTTCCAAGCCCCCGGATGGGGGGTATCCGCTGCCTTTCTGCCTCCTCGTTGGAGGAACGCAACTCCATGGGAGTTGGTACCTCTCAGCCATCGTTGGCTTCAAGGATTTTCATCATGCAGCCCGGCTGCTCCCCTCCACCGGCGGTCACCCGAGATGGTGACCTCCGGCTTGATGGTGGGGGAAAGTGTGCCGGGCTGCGGCCTCTGCCCCTCCCTCAGTCTCAAGGATTTTCATCACCAGGGCTGGGGAGGGGAGTGCGCCGAGTTGAGGTCGGCCCCCGCGTGGGCGGCGGCCCGCTCCTTCACTCAGTGATGGGGGGGAGGAGCGGTTGTTGTCCGTGGCGCTGGCAGCTGCAGCGTGTCCGGTCTTCAGACGCGAGTGGCTTCGGAGCCGCTCGCGGCGCCGGCGTCCGCCACGGCAGCTGGAAGAGGTTCTTCCGCCGGTGCGATAGCCAGGGCCGGCCACGGACTGACCTCCAACTCTACGACCTTCTGTCCGTCCTTGCCTCACGAGTTTTGTCGTGGGCGGGGGCCTCCTGGCAGCAGCATCCGCCCTAGGGTCAGTGCTGCCGCTGTTCGACCCCCCAGAGCAGAAGTCGTCGTCGTCGCCGCTGCTGGAGCAGGTGACGGCACGCCGTTCGTCGACCTTCCGTTGCTCCACAGGCCTTCCCCCTCGGAGTGGGGTTGTTCGTACCTGCGGAGGGGGAACCGGAGTTCCGTTCGTAATGGCATCTCGAATGCCGGTGAGTTTGTTCATTGTGGCTGTCGGGGCCTGAACATGTATGTAATTTCGGCACGGAGCCGTGTTTTTTCCTCATTTTCGAGCACTAAGTCTCGCCTGTTGATTATCTGAACCGCTTTACCAAGCATGAGTCGCCCCGTGTCAAGGTGACGAGTGAGGTATCCGTATCCCGGAGGCGTAGGAATCCCTCGGCCCGTTCGGCCTTGTTGTCTGGGGCTCCTCTAGCTTAGTTAAAGAGACCCCTCGGCCGCCCTTCGATGAGCCGAGGCCAGGGGTAGCGATATCAGTATGAACAGAGGCGGAGTTAGCTCGAGAATGGGAACCTGGTTGGCCGGAGCCTAGCCATGTTGTCCGTCAGCGGAGCCGACGCCAAAGTCGATCCGCCGAGGCCTCGGGTCGGGCTGGCGCCCTTGGAAGCCGGTTGGCCGAGGCCCCAGGGGTAACCGGCCGAGCCGCCTGCTCGGGCCGGATTCCCGGAGGGGTCCCTGGACCGCGTCGCCGTCCGAGGCTGGGTCGGACTTTGCTGAAGACGTCGTCGATGCCGAGGGTGCTACGGCTCCCTTCAGCGTGAAGACCCGAGCCAGCAGGATCAGATCGTCTTGTAGCGTGTGCCTTCTGCGGCGACCGAGGCCAGAAAACACACCCTCGCCGTGCTTGCGAAGCTGCGTCTTTTTTCCTCTTGTTTCGAGCATCTGGACTCTGTCGGTAACAGGGATGTTTGTGTGAGCGAGAGTTGCTTCTCGCGGAAGGGACGAGTGAGGTATCCGTATCCCAGAGGCGTGGGAATCCCTCGGCTCGGTCGGCCTTGCCGCTTACGCGTACTTTCACCCGTCCATGAGGCCCTGTCCCCGACTTAGTCGAGAAAGCTTGAAGGACTACTTCGGCAGGAGAGCTTCCGAACGTGAAGACTTGTTCGGTCCACGGAGTCGCTTTATCCGAGCGCGAGTTACTTATCGCAGAAGGTGATGAGTGAGGTATCCGTATCCCGGAGGCGTAGGAGTCCCTCGGCTCGGTCAGCCTTGGCTGCTTACGTGTACTCCGTCGTTTCCAGGATCCGCTTTCCGAAGTAGTCAAGAAGCACGAAAGTAATCCTGCTAAAAAGAGATCCTTTTTCGAGGAAAAATTCGACGCAGAGGGGGTCTCCCCCTTTTAGCCCCCGAGGGAGGGTCGGGCTTTGCCGAGGCTAGGCCGACCCTTCCTTGACGACTAAACTTTGCGTAGGTGCGAGGTATATGAACAACTTGGAAACATCTTAAGGGTAGAAGCGACGTAGCTGTTTGATGTTCCAGGCGTTGCCGTAGATCTCGCCTTGATTGTTGGCCAGCTTGTATGTTCCGGGCTTCAGAACTTTGGCGATGACGAATGGCCCTTCCCAGGGGGGCGTGAGCTTGTGCCTCCCTCGGGCGTCTTGCCGCAGCCGAAGCACCAGATCGCCCACCTGGAGGTCTCTGGACCGGACCCCTCGGGCGTGGTAGCGTCGCAGGGACTGCTGGTACCGCGCCGAGTGTAGTAAGGCCCTGTCCCGAGCCTCCTCCAGCTGGTCCAGCGATTCTTCTCGGCTAGCTTGGTTGCTTTGATCGGTGTAGGCCCTCGTCCTCGGGGAGCCGTATTCCAGGTCAGTGGGCAAGATAGCTTCAGCCCCGTAGACCAGGAAAAACGGCGTGAAACCCGTGGCACGACTCGGCGTCGTCCTTAGGCTCCAGACCACCGAGGGGAGTTCCTTCATCCACCGCTTGCCGAACTTGTTGAGGTCGTTGTAGATCCGAGGCTTGAGCCCTTGTAGAATCATGCCGTTGGCACGCTCTACTTGCCCGTTCGACATGGGATGAGCCGCGGCGGCCCAGTCCACCCGGATATGGTGATCCTCGCAAAAATCCAAGAATTTTTTGCCGGTGAACTGGGTGCCGTTGTCGGTGATGATGGAGTTCGGGACCCCGAAGCGATGGATGATGTTGGTGAAGAACGCCACCGCCTGCTCGGACCTGATGCTGTTTAGAGGTCGGACCTCGATCCACTTGGAGAATTTGTCGATGGCGACCAGCAGGTGCGTGTAGCCCCCGGGCGCCTTCTGCAAGGGACCGACGAGGTCCAGACCCCATACAGCGAAGGGCCAGGTGATGGGTATTGTCTGCAGAGCCTGAGCGGGCAGGTGGGTCTGCTTCGCATAGAATTGGCACCCTCCGTAGGTGCGGACAATTCTAGTGGCGTCATCCTCCGCCGTTGGCCAGTAGAAGCCTTGCCGGAAAGCATTCCCGACAAGGGCTCGAGGCGCTGCGTGGTGGCCGCAAGCCCCCAAGTGTATTTCTTGCAGCAGTTCCTGACCTTCGGCGATGGAGATGCATCGCTGGAGGATGCCCGAGGGGCTGCGATGGTAGAGCTCCTCTTCATCGCCCAGCAGGACGAACGACTTGGCGCGTCGCGCTACCCGCCGAGCCTCGACTTGGTCGGGGGGTAGCTCTCCTCGACGGAGATATTGCAGGTACGGGGCCTGCCAATCTCGATCAGGCGTGGCCCCGCTCTGCTCTTCCTCGACGTCCAGTGCCTCGCCCTCGGGGGCTGAGGGTACCTCGGGCTGTGCCGAGGGTGCCTCGGGCTGAGTCGAGGGTACCTCGGGCTCGGGCGCGTCGTCGATCTTGACAGAGGGTTGATGCAGATCCCGGGAGAAGACGTCCGGGGGGACCGTCGTTCGCCCCGAGGCTATTTTAGCCAGCTCGTCTGCGGTTTCGTTGTAGCGCCGAGCGATGTGGTTGAGCTCGAGCCCGAAGAACTTGTCTTCCAAGCGCCGAACCTCGTCGCAGTAGGCCTCCATCTTCGGGTCGCGGCAGTGGGAGTTCTTCATGACTTGGTCGATGACGAGCTGCGAATCACCGCGGGCGTCGAGGCGTCTGACCCCTAGCTCGATGGCGATCCGCAACCCGTTGACCAGAGCTTCGTACTCGGCCACATTGTTGGACGCCGGGAAATGGAGGCGCGGCACGTAGCGCAGGTGCTTTCCAAGGGGCGAGATGAAGAGCAGGCCCGCGCCGGCTCTTGTCTTCATCAGCGACCCGTCGAAAAACATGGTCCAGAGCTCCGGTTGGATCGGAGCCGTCGGCAACTGGGTGTCAACCCATTCGGCCACGAAGTCCGCCAACACCTGTGACTTGATGGCCTTCCAAGGGGCGAACGAGATCGTTTCGCCCATGATTTCCACCGCCCACTTTGCGATCCTGCCCGAGGCCTCTCGGCACTGGATGATCTCCCCCAGGGGGAAGGATGACACCACAGTTACCGGATGAGACTCGAAGTAGTGTCGCAGCTTCCGCCTTGTCAGGATCACAGCATACAGCAGCTTTTGAACTTGTGGGTAGCGGATCTTGGTCTCGGACAGCACTTCGCTGACGAAGTAGACCGGCCTCTGAACGGGCAATGCATGCCCTTCCTCTTGCCTCTCGACCACAATCGCGGCGCTAACCACCTGAGTGGTCGCGGCGACGTAGACCAAGAGGGCTTCTCCATCCGCCGGGGGCACCAAGACAGGCACCTTTGTAAGGAGCGCCTTCAGGTTCCCGAGGGCTTCCTCGGCCTCAGGGGTCCAAGCGAAACACTCGGCCTTCCTTAAGAGGCGGTACAGAGGCAGACCTCTTTCGCCGAGGCGTGAGATGAAGCGGCTCAGGGCCGCGAGGCATCCCATGACCCTCTGTACACCTTTTAAGTCCTTGATGGGTCCCATGCTGGTGATGGCCACGATCTTCTCCGGGTTGGCTTCAATGCCTTGCTCGGAGACGATGAACCCTAGGAGCATGCCTCGGGGCACCCCGAAGACACACTTCTCAGGATTGAGCCTGACTCCTTTCGCCTTGAGACATCGGAATGTCACTTCAAGGTCGGAGAGGAGGTCGGAAGCCTTCCTTGTCTTGACTACGATGTCATCGACGTAGGCCTCGACTGTGCGACCGATGTGTTCGCCGAACACATGGTTCATGCACCGCTGGTACGTCGCGCCCGCGTTCCTCAAACCGAACGGCATGGTGACATAGCAGTACATGCCGAACGGCGTGATGAAAGAAGTCGCGAGCTGGTCGGACTCTTTCATCCGGATCTGGTGATACCCTGAGTAGGCATCGAGGAAGGACAGGGTTTCGCACCCAGCGGTGGAATCCACGATTTGATCGATGCGAGGCAGAGGGTAGGGAACCTTCGGACATGCTTTGTTGAGACCAGTGTAGTCTACACACATCCGCCATTTCCCCCCTTTCTTCCTCACAAGCACAGGGTTGGCAAGCCACTCGGGATGGAATACCTCTTTGATGAACCCTGCTGCCATTAGCTTGTGGATCTCTTCGCCAATCACTCTGCGCTTCTCCTCGTCGAATCGGCGCAGAGGCTGCCTGACGGGTCGGGCTCCGGCCCGAATATCCAGCGAGTGCTCGGCGACATCCCTCGGTATGCCGGGCATGTCCGAGGGACTCCACGCAAAGACGTCGGCGTTTGCGCGGAGAAAGTCGACGAGCACTGCTTCCTATTTGGGGTCGAGCCCGGAACCGATCCGGATCTGCTTGGTGGTGTCGCCACTGGGGTCAAGAGGGACGGCCTTAACCGTCTCTGCTGGCTCGAAGTTGCCGGCATGGCGCTTCACGTCTGGCACCTCCTTGGAGAGGTTCTCCAGGTCGGCGATGAGGGCCTCGGACTCGGCGAGGGCCTCGGCGTACTCCACGCACTCCACGTCGCATTCGAACGCGTGTTTGTACGTGGGGCCGACGGTGATGACCCCGTTGGGGCCCGACATCTTGAGCTTCAGGTAGGTGTAGTTGGGGACGGCCATGAACTTCGCGTAGCATGGCCTCCCTAGTACGGCGTGGTAGGTTCCTCGGAACCCGACCACCTCGAACGTCAGGGTCTCCCTTCGGAAGTTGGAGGGCGTCCCGAAGCAGACGGGGAGGTCGAGTCGCCCGAGGGGCTGGACGCGCTTCCCAGGGATGATCCCGTGGAAGGGCGCAGCGCCTGCTCGGACGGAGGACAGATCGATGCACAGGAGCTTGAGGGTCTCGGCGTAGATGATGTTGAGGCAGCTGCCCCCATCCATCAGGACCTTGGTGAGCCTGACATTGCCGACAACGGGGTCGACGACGAGCGGGTATTTCCCCGGGCTCGGCACATGGTCGGGGTGGTCGGCCTGGTCGAAGGTGATGGGCTTGTCGGACCAGTCTAGGTAGACTGGCGCCGCCACCTTCACCGAGCAGACCTCCCGGCGCTCTTGCTTGCGATGCCGAGCCGAGGCGTTCGCCGCATGCCCTCCATAGATCATGAAGCAGTCGCGGACCTCGGGGAACTCTCCTGCTTGGTGATCTTCGTTCTTATCGTCGTCGCGGGCCCTGCCACCCTCGGCGGGTGGCCCGGCCCTGTGGAAGTGACGCCGAAGCATAACGCACTCCTCGAGGGTGTGCTTGACGGGCCCCTGATGGTAGGGGCACGGCTCCTTGAGCATCTTGTCGAAGAGGTTTGCACCTCCGGGGGGCTTCCGAGGGTTCTTGTGCTCGGCGGCGGCGACAAGGTCCGCGTCAGCAGCGTCGCGTTTCGATTGCGACTTCTTCTTGCCCTTCTTCTTGGCGCCGCGCGGAGCAGACGCCTCGGGAGCCTCTTCCGATGGGCGGCCCTGGGGCTGCTTGTCCTTTCGGAAGATAGCCTCGACCGCCTCCTGGCCAGAGGCGAACTTGGTGGCGATGTCCATCAGTTCGCTCGCCCTGGTGGGGGTCTTGCGACCCAGCTTGCTCACCAGGTCGCGGCAAGTGGTGCCGGCGAGGAACGCGCCGATGACATCCGAGTCGGTGATGTTGGGCAGCTCGGTGCGCTGCTTCGAGAATCGCCGGATGTAGTCCCGGAGCGACTCCCCCGGCTGTTGCCGGCAGCTTCGAAGGTCCCAGGAATTCTCGGGGCGCACGTATGTGCCCTGGAAATTGCCAGCGAAGGCTTGGACCAAGTCGTCCCAGTTGGAGATCTGCCCCGGAGGCAGGTGCTCCAACCAGGCACGAGCAGTGTCGGAGAGGAACAGGGGGAGGTTACGGATGATGAGGTTGTCGTCGTCCGTCCCACCCAGTTGGCAGGCGAGGCGGTAGTCCGCGAGCCACAGTTCCGGTCTCGTTTCCCCCGAGTACTTCGTGATAGTAGTCGGGGGCCGGAACCGGGTCGGGAATGGCGCCCGTCGGATGGCCCGACTGAAGGCCTGCGGACCGGGTGGTTCGGGCGAGGGACTCCGATCCTCCCCGTTGTCGTAGCGCCCCCCACGCCTGGGGTGGTAGCCTCGGCGCACCCTTTCGTCGAGGTGGGCCCGACGGTCGCGTCGACGGTGCTCATTGCCGAGGTGGCCCGGGGCCGCAGGCGCGGTGTTGCGCGTGCGCCCGGTGTAGACCGAGGCTTCCCGCATGAATCGGGAAGTCGCGGCATGAGGTTCCGAGGGATATCCTTGCCTTCGGGAGGCAGTGCTCTCGGCCCGTCGGGCCGCAGCGCCTTCCAGGAGATTCTTGAGCTCTCCCTGGATTCGCCGACCCTCGGTGGTTGATGGCTCCGGCATCGCGCGGAGGAGCATCGCTGCGGCTGCCAGGTTCTGACCAACCCCGCTGGATGCGGGCGGCGGCCTGACCCTGACATCGTTGGCGACGCGGTGCTGGAGACCTTGGGGCAGGTGACGTATTTCTCCGGCCAGGGGTTGGCCCGCCCATACCTGCCCGACGTCCCGACGGATCGGCTCAAGCGCTCCTGTTCCCTCGTTGAGCCTGGCCTGCGCCTCGCGGACTTGCTCGAGTTGTGGGTCGTAACCCCCCACCGGAGCGGGGACCACAGCTAGCTCCCGTGGGATGTCGGCGCGAGGCACCGGCCTAGGAAGATCACCGTCCTCCGGCATGCCGAGATGGTTGCCTTTGGAGGGATCCCCTAGCTCGATGTGGAAACATTCGCGGCTTGGGCCGCAGCTCTCGTTGCCAAGGCTGCGGCTTCCGTCGGAACAGTCGGAGAGGCAGTAGTCGCATGCGGTCATGAAGTCCTGCACGGCACTGGGGTTGCCAAGTCCGGAGAAATCCCAACAGATGCTGGGATCGTCATCTTTCTCGGACCCAGAGGGCCCGTAGGTCGAGACGTCTGTCAGCCGGTCCCAAGGCGACCGCATACGAAACCCCAGTGGGGTTGCACTCGCCTCAATGAGAGCGCCCGCCAAAGCGAGGTCGTTTGGCGGGTTGAGGCCGAGTCGAAATGACGCAAGATGGGAGTTAGTCGGTACCTTTTGGTCGACGAGGAGCGACGTAGTCACATCGGGGACTGGTTGCACCGTCATCTCAGGTACGAGGGCGACGTCCTGCAGGCTTTCCGCGAGCGCGCCGGCGTCGTCTTCTTGCTCGGGGTCAGCGTGTCGCGGGGGGACGGCGCTTGCCTTCGTCTTGAACGCGAGGTCGACGTCCGGCGTGCCTTCCGTCGGGGCGTCGGGGGCGTCGATTCGCTCGACGACCAACGAAGCGCGGCCTCCCGCTTGGCCTTGATGGCCCCGCCTCCTCCTCCGTTGGCGGGGGAGAGAACGGAGCGAGCTCGAATGTTGCTCTTCCACCACGCGGGGAAGATGTCGTCGATTCCGCCGCCGGCGGGCGGGTTGTCGGCCGCCATTGTCGTTGTCGCGCGGCGGTGGAAGAAGTATCATGTCGTAGCTGCCGTCGAAGGACATGAACTCAAGAGTCCCGAAACGAAGCACCGTCCCGGGCCGGAGAGGTTGCTGGAGACTGCCCATCTGGAGCTTGACGGGGAGCTGTTCGTCAGCACGCAGCAGGCCCCTACCTGGCGCGCCAATTGTCGGCGTTTCGAGACAGGGGGGTCCCAAAGCCGACGAGTGAGTGTGCTGCGTGCCCCAGCCCAGATGGGTCGAGCGCGTGGGCGAGCGCGAAGGGGGGAGAGGCGAGGTGGCCGGAGCCGAGCGTGAGAGAGGTGGAAGTCCCGCGGCCTTCGTGTTCGTCCCGCGCCCAGGTCGGGTGCGCTTGCAGTAGGGGGGTTACAAGCGTCCACGCGGGTGAGGGAAGCGAGCGGCCCCAAGAGAGCGCCTGTCCCGTCCTCGGTCCCGCGCGGCCAACCTTCTCTAAGAAGGCCCTGGTCCTCCCTTTTATAGTCGTAAGGAGAGGATCCAGGTGTACAATGGGGGGTGTAGCAGAGTGCTACGTGTCTAGCGGAGAGAGAGCTAGCGCCCTAGGTACATGCCCATGTGGCAGCCGGAGAGGTCTTGGCACCTTGCTGGCGTGATGTCGTGGCTGTCGGAGGTGCGACGGAGCCTGGCGGAGGGACAGCTGTTGGAGCGGTCGAGTCCTTGCTGACGTCGCCCTGCTTCCGTAAGAGAGCTGGGGGCCGCCGTCGTCACAGAGCTTGTGGAGCGCCATCATTGCCCATCCGGCGGAGCTGGCCGGATGGGACGCCGGTCTTGTTCTCCGTGACCCGAGTCGATTCGGGGTAGGACGATGATGGCGCTTCCTGTTGACGTGGCGGGTCTGTGCCCTAGGCAGGGTGACATGGGGGCTCCTCCGAAGCTGAGGTTGAGCCTGTCTTCTGTTGCCGAGGCCGAGTCCGAGCCATGGGGTCGGGCGAGGCGGAGGTCGTTCGGCCGAGGCCAGGGCGGAGTCCGAGCCCTGGGGTCGGGCGAGGCGGAGTTTCGTCGTCTTCCGGGTCTTAGCCCGAGTCCGAGCCCTAGGGTCAGGCGGAGCGGAGTTCACCGTCTTCCGGGTCTTAGCCCGAGTCCGAGCCCTGGGGTCGGGCGGAGCGGAGTTCACCGTCTTCCGGGTCTTAGCCCGAGTCCGAGCCCTGGGGTCGGGCGGAGCGGAGTTCGCCGTCTTCCGGGTCTTAGCCTGAGTCCGAGCCCTGGGGTCGGGCGGAGCGGAGTTCACCGTCTTCCGGGTCTTAGCCCGAGTCCGAGCCCTAGGGTCGGGCGGAGCGGAGTTCGCCGTCTTCCGGGTCTTAGCCCGAGTCCGAGCCCTGGGGTCGGGCGGAGCGGAGTTCGCCGTCTTCCGGGTCTTAGCCCGAGTCCGAGCCCTGGGGTCGGGCGGAGCGGAGTTCGCCGTGGCGCCTTTGGCAAGGCCTGTCTGTCTGTCAGACTCACTCTGTCGAGTGGCACCGCAGTCGGAGTGGCGCAGGCGGCGTTGTCCTTCTGTCAGACTGGTCAGTGGAGCGGTGGAGTGACGGCGGTCACTTCGGCTCTGCCGGGGGCGCGTGTCAGGATAAAGGTGTCAGGCCACCTTTGCGTTAAATGCTCCTGCAACTTGGTCAGTCGGTGTGGCGATTTAGTCAGGGTTGCTTCTGAGCGAAGCCAAGGCCTCGGGCGAGCCGGTGATGTGTCCGCCGTAAAAAGGGGGGCCTCGGGCGAGACGGAAGTCTCTCGAGGTCGGCTGCCCTTGGCCGAGGCTAGGCTCGGGTGAAGCGTGATCGAGTCACTCGTGTGGACTGATCCCTGACTTAATCGTACCCATCAGGCCTTTGCAGCTTTATGCTGATGGGGGTTACCAGCTGAGAATTAGGCGTCTTGAGGGTACCCCTAATTATGGTCCCCGACAAAAAGGCTCCTTGTTCATCTGTCCTGAGGTCCGGAAGTTGTTCTTTGCGAGCTTTTTCCACAAGTCTTGCTGTCTCTGAGTCCAGGCGTTGAGCTTTGCATATGAGATCATCTAGCAATGGTTTGACTTCGAGGCTGCTGTTGTTTCCCAAACATGCATTCAGTTGAGCTGATTCCTTCTTCCAATCTTCTAAAAAGTTGGTTTCCTTTATCCCAAAAGGTTTTCGGCTGAGGGCGTCTGCTACCACGTTGGCCTTTCCGGGGTGATAATGAGTCTCGAGGTCATAATCTTTGATCAGTTCCAGCCATCTTCTCTGACAGAGGTTGAGATCTGGCTGAGTGAAGATATACTTCAGACTCTTGTGATCGGTGAAGATGTGGCATTTGTTCCCAATTAGGTAGTGCCTCCATATCTTCAGGGCATGCACTATGGATGCCAATTCCAAATCATGGGTGGGATAATTCTGCTCATGCGGCTTGAGTAGGCGCGATGCATAAGCAATGACTTTCTTGTTTTGCATCAGCACACACCCTAAGCGTTGCCTTGAGGCATCACAGAAGACGATGAAATCCTGGTGTATATCCGGTAGTGTCAAAACGGGAGCGGTCGTGAGCTTCTCCTTTATGATCTGGAAACTTTCTTCACACTTCGGGGTCCACACAAACTTATGGTCTTTCTTGAGGAGTTCGGTCATAGGTCTTGCTATGCTGGAGAATCCCTTGATAAAGCGGCGGTAATATCCTGCCATTCCCAGAAAGCTTCGAACTTCACTGACGTTGGATGGCTGCCTCCATTTTGATACTGCTTCTACCTTGGAAGGGTCTACTTCTATTCCTTCTGCAGTCAAGATATGCCCAAGGAAGGCTATCTTTTCTAACCAGAATTCGCATTTACTGAGTTTAGCATAAAGTTGGTGTGCCCTGAGTTTTCTGAGGACGGTTTGGAGGTGACACTTATGGTCTTCGCGGTTCTTGGAGTAGATAAGAATGTTGTCAATGAAGACTACGACAAACTTATCCAGCTCTTCCATAAACACCTTATTCATGAGGTTCATGAAAAAGGCGGGTGCGTTTGTCAGTCCGAAAGGCATCACTGTGAATTCATATTGTCCATACCGGGTGTCAATTGCAGTCTTCTGAATATCTGTTTCCTTGATTCTCAGCTGGTGATAACCAGACCTTAGGTCTATCTTGGAGAAGTATTTGGCCCCTTGAAGCTGATCGAAGAGATCGTCGATCCGAGGGAGTGGATACTTGTTCTTGATGGTGACTTCATTTAAAGATCGGTAATCGATACACATCCTCATACTTCCATCCTTCTTAGAGACGAAAAGGACTGGTGCTCCCCAAGGGGATGAGTTGGGACGAATGTACCCTTTTTGTTGAAGATCTGTGATTTGGAGCTTCAACTCTGCTAACTCGGTAGGAGCCATGTGGTATGGTCTCTTTGCGATGGGAGCCGTTCCAGGAATCAGATCGATGTAGAATTCCACTTCTCTTTCTGGTGGCATTCCTGGCAACTCTTCCAGGAACACATCCATGAATTCTTCTACCACTGATATGCTTTCTGTTACTACATTAAACATCATTGGATCATTGGCGGGTGGTTGAGCCTGACAAGAGACTGACTTTCCTTGGTGGTCTGAGAGAAGGATTGTCTTGTTTGCGCAACTTATGATACCTTTGTGCTTGGTCAACCAATCCATTCCTAAGATCACATAAATCCTTTGGGATGGCAAGACGGTTAAGTCTGCCAAGAACACTACCCCACTTAAAAGAATTCTGACTTGGGAGCATTTGAGCTGGCATAGAAGGTCTGACCCTGGGGTTCGGGTGACCAAGGGAATCTCTAGAGGGGTAGAGGGATGCCATGCTTTTCCACAAAACTAGTGGCTATAAAAGAATGGGATGCTCCTGAATCGAAAAGTACAGTAGCGGGAGTAAATTCAACAAGGAATTCACCGAGCACTACTCATGGAGCTTGCTGAGCCTCCTGAGCATCGACGTGATTTACTCGTGCCCTTCCTTGATACTGGGTCTTGTTCTGCTGGCTGATGGAGGAGGGTGCTGAGGTATTCTTGGGGCCGTTCACCGAGTTGGAGTAAGCAGGTCCTGATGGCTTCAGCTGGGGACAGTTGTTCTTGAAGTGACTGGGATCTCCGCAGTGCCAACACACATTCGCTGGTGGTTGGTTGCTTGCAACTGAGGGGGCATGAAAGGAGCTCTGACTCTACTGACTGAACCGTGACGGAGTGGGTCCAGCTGGTCTAATGAAGCTTGGTCCCTTGGGTGGAAATCCAAAGGATCGAGTTTTCTGGTGCCGGTCTTGCTGTTGGGCTCGAAGGACTTGGAATTTCCTCTTGAGATGGCCTTTTTCTTCTTCCTTTGCCCTTTCCACTTGCATGGCTTTGTTGGAGAGGTGCGAGAAACTGAGGAAGTCTTGGCTGGCTAGGATGGTCTTGAGTTCTGGTCTGAGCCCCTTCAAAAAGCGGACCATCTTCTTGACTTCGGTGCTGACGTCATCCGACGCGTAGCGGGCCAACTCTATGAATTTGTGCACGTACTCACTGACAGATCTTCCGTCTTGAGTTAGTTCCCGGAATTCATATTCCTTGAGCTAAATGATCCCTTGGGGCACATGGTGCTCTCGAAAAGCAGTTTCAAACTCTTCCCAGGTAGCATCTCTGATGGCAACATTGAAGGTATCCCACCAGGCTAAGGCCATTCCAGAAAGTTGATGAGCAGCCAGTTGAACACGCTGATTTTCTGGGCATCCGATGGCTTCCAGCTTCCTTTTAATCGTGCGCAGCCAATCGTCAACATCGAGGGGATTGCTAGATCTGGCAAATGTGGGAGGCTTGAGCCTCAGGAAATCTCCCATCCTGTCTTGTGGTCTTCCACCATTCGGGCGTTGATTTTCCAGACTTCTAGTGAGGACCTCGATGAGTCGGGTTTGGTTGGCTAGAACTTGGGCTAAATCTAAGGGTAGTTCTGGAGGTGCGGGGAGGTGGGTCTCACTTCCTTCTCTACCGGCTTCTCCTTCAGCTCTTAGGGGAAACCCTGCTCCAATCCCGGAGGCGGTAGGCGTGGTTTTATCCGAAGACATCTGCCAGGGGAGAGAGTCACTATCATGCACATGCCAAATTTTTTTTCAACCAAGTTATTTTATTCATTACACCAATACATTACAAGCATACAACTACTATAAGTCGTACTACACGCGAGCGTTCTCTGAGGTACTTCCGAACTCTTTTTCTAAAGTGTCCCCAAATTCCTTGAGAAGGTCATCAAGGCTAGCTAGGAACATATCCTCGACGTCGGACAAATTCTGGGTCTGTTTGGTTGGGCTGTGGCTGTGGAAAAAGTTGCTGTGGGCTGTGAGCTGTGGAAAAAGCTGCTGTAGGCTGTGTGCTGTTAAAAAGCTAAAAATCGTTTGGTGGAAACCACTAAAAGTCGTTAAAATTTCTTCGATATATGTTTTCACAGTTCCATCCAAAAGCCACTAAAAGCAGGTCCAGGGGTGCTTTCAGTTTTGCACTACGAGAAAGTCGGCTTTTAGAAAAAGCTGCTTCCTGGATCCAGCCCTTTGGTTGGCTTTTGGCTTTTAGGGGGCAAAAGCCAAAGCCAAAAGCCAAACCAAACACACCCTCTCTATCCTGGCGGGTGGTGGTGCTGGAGGGGCTTTCTTCTTCCGCTCAACCTAGCTCCTTGGTTCCTGGTCTTCTTTTGGATTTTCTTCGTGGGGGCGAGCTTCCTCAGCTTCTTATCATAATCCATCTTCAGGGTTCGGTAGGCTTCACAGGTGTTGGCCTCCTCGCCTTCTGCTATATCGAGGCACTCTTGGAGGGATGCCTTCTCCTTCTTAAGTTCCTTGACCTGCTGCTCTAAACTTTCCACTCAGGAGTTTAGGTGGGTGCAGTGGGAGAAAAGGTCATCATAGTGGTTATCGAGGGTGTGGAGGTATCCAGCCATGTAGACGATGGTGGGGTCATCCTCGGTAGGGTCTCTCCCTGATAGGGCCTGAAGTCTTTTCCTCCAGGTGGGGGTATTTTTGTTGCTAGGTGGGAAGTAACGAAGGGGGGTTTCAAAGATCTCTCTGCTGTAGTTTTGGCATAGCTGTTTAAGGGCTTTTCGGGCAACACTTTGGCAAGTGTCTGGAAAGCGGTGCCCGATGAAGGTGACTTGGAAGGGAGGGTGGTTTGGGTAACTTTGGCTTTCTCCCAGGTAGACCGCCATAGAGCATTTTTCCACTCCATTTTCGCGGTATTCCTTCCAGACATATTCGGGCTTCTTGCGGATCCCCATGTGTAGCGCGCAACTCCGTAAGGTGAGGAAATCCTTCCTCCTCTGAGCAGTAGGATGTCCTAATGACCCAAGAGCCTTCCATCTGGTAGGAGAAAAGAAGGGTCTGTTAATATCGAGGAAAGGAGAGAAGGTTTTTCTTAGGGGTAAGAGGCGTTTTCTTGTTAAGGCAACTTTTAAGGTCAGGGTTGCGGTCTACGACCAGTCCTATGGGCTCTGATACCACCTGAAGCGTCCCGATCCTATGGGACTCAAATGTGATACAATTACTAGTCCTAGGAGGCTAGTAACCACATTCCTTACTTCAAATAGTACAGAGTTTGAATAAATGTTATTACAATACCGGGGTACAAGCTCGAGAGAGCCCGAAATATAAAGCGCAGTAGAAGATAAAATGGCCCAAGCCACAGGCAGAACTAGGTGAAGACACAACCCCCTCAATAAAGCATAGCAGAAAAGAAGTCTTCAGCTGCTAAAAAACATAAATAAATCTGGGTGAATACACTAGGTATTCTGCAAGCCCACCCGGCTCCCGTAAAGAGAAAGAGACCTATATCCTACATGCTTCATATGGTGGAGTTGAAGTCACTCTTCTTTTTCTTAGAGGAAGGCAATAATGTTTAGGGTTTTCCCGAAGAAATAGAAATAACACGTTGCTTAACCACCACTGAGCTTCCCGCTCCCGTGGCACCATTTTCTTTTCCAGAGACACACTCACGCACACATATTTCCCTGTTCACGGATGTTGTGAAAACACTAATTGTCATACCACACCAGACTCATCCATTCCAGTGGCTGTACTTATCATGAGTACATGTAGTGAAGGATGACAAACCGGTCCTTATATGAGAGGACAATCCTTCTGCTCACGCCTAAACCAGCTGAGCCATCACCTTAGGCCCTCCCCTAAACCAGGGAGTCCCTGATCATCCCACTCACCAGGTGATGAGGGTGAATACCCTTCATCACACACTTTTTGAAAACAACGTTGGTTACAACCACTGCCCCTTTTTCCCATCCCATATCTTGTGATCAAAAGGTGTTAGTTAATGCGGGCTATCACTTGCTCACCATGCAAATAGATTCCATCCCTTAGTCCCGGCTTAGGTAGTGGTAGAGAGAATAGGTAAATTATGCATCAAGGGAAGGAATGACTTGCCTTCGTCGAATCTTTCTTGGCACAAAAGATTTATCTCGGAGGGGTCGGGTTCCGGCCCTTCTTCCGGAGCTACAAATTCCAGAGGATCGGATCCCCCTTCCGCTAACAAGCACAAATAAGAACAATACATCAATCATGGTGACTTAGTGGGGTGTGCCAATTCTTATACCTTATTATTTTTGTGCCCTATAATTTATTTAAACTATTTTGGTGCATAAAATACCAGCATATAAATATATATATGAAAATGGGGAAAAGAAATGGGAAAATAAAAAGAGAAGGAGTTTCTAGCTAGCTGGGCCGGGGGGGTGTTTTTGGCTCAGCCGGGCGCGAGCGCGCGCACGACCGCGTGGGCAAGCGGCCCACCAGCGGGGGAGACGACGGGGGACGGCGCCGTGGCGCGGGCCCACATGCCAGGGAGAGGGGGGGGGGCTGACGGCGTTTGAACGGTGACGGGGGCAGAGGGAGCCGGCCGGGCTCGGCCGCCGGTGAAATCCCACGGCGGTTCTCCGCCATGGGTCCGGTTCTATGACGGGGGAGCGGTGGCGAGGCACGGGCGGGGGTAGGGGATCACGGGGGTGGGGTCAATTTGACCGGTGGAGGCTTGGGGTGGCCGGTCCACGGCGGGTGGCGGGCGCTCGCGGCGGTGAGGTTTCCAGCGAGGCCACCGGGCGCAATAGGTGACGAGTTTGTGTGCGTTAGGCTCATGACGGAGTGGCTGACCTTAAGAGCTAGTGCAAATCGACCGAACGCTACTAGAGAGGAGAGGACGGAGCTCACCAGAGTGAAGGGAGGACGCGACGACGCTAGCTCAATCGGGCTCGGGAAGGAGAGGGGGAGGTGGCTGAGGCTGGTGTGGAGAAGGCGGAGCTCGGGCGGTCCCTTTTATAGGCGCCCAGGAGGGGGGGAAGGGAGGAGGGATGACAACGCCGACGAGCTCGCCATGATGGCGGTGATGGCGCAAACGACGACGGGATGGATCGGGCAGGCAGGGGTGAGGGGACGGCTCGGGCACAGTGACCGGGGAGGTAGCTGAGGCCGGTGCGCGCGTTAATGGCAAGGAGACGGGGCGGGCGGTGGTCGGCGGTGAACGCGCCGGTGAAGGCATGGGCGGGATGAGGGATCTAATGAGCGGGCCTGGGCTGTCAGACGCGGCGCAGGCGCGGGCGTTGCTGGGCTGCTTGGGCCGCGGGAGGAGAGGGGGGGGGGGGGGGGGGGAAGCGGGCGCTGGCGCGGCTTGGGCCGGGAATGGCCCAGCCGAGGGGGGAATGTTTTTTCCTTTTTCTGTTTTCTATTACTCATTTCCATTTTCTATTTTTATTTCTTTTCATTTCCTTTTATTTTGAATCAACAATTAGCTAAATAATCTTAGGTGTTAAAAATAATCTATGTGAGGTGCTCTAACAATCAAAGTGTATGCATATGATGAGATGACCTAAAGGGTGGAGTTTAGGGGGAGATAAAATAAGGGGGGAGATTAGGGTTCCAAACCTTGGGTTGAAATTTTGGGATGTTACATCTTAGCCAATTTGGCCTCGCCGGTGTTCATACACGCCAGTTTGCTGTGCCCCACACGGTGTCTGGCCAAATTGATCCCGTCCCAAGCCACTGGGTTGGTCCATAGCATTCCCCTTCCCTCGTCAGAGCTAGTCCGAGCCTTAACACACCCGATTCCCCCTCCTCGTTTCCAGGATTCCTCGCCGTAGTTACCCCGACCCGCGCGGAGCTTTCCCTCTGCCGTTCTCTCGCCCCTGGTCTCGGTCTCGTGGCTAGAACCCCACCAGCGAGTTCGTCGGGCCCTTCTCGCCGGTCCTGGCCAACTCCGGTGACCTCGGAGCCCCTGTAGCTTGCACTCGCCCCAGCTCCAGCGACTTCACCGCCGTGGACAGGAGCAGCGCCACTCGTAGCCGTCAACCCCTGGCATTTGATCTCAACCGCCTGATCTCGATCGCGCGGTCCAGATCTCCGGATACTGTTTCAGGCACGCGCCCTGCCCCTGGGCCCCATCTGTCGGTCGCCTGCGCCCCCTGGCGCTAGGCCCGACTGGTGTCACACCCGGGTTTTAGGGGTCCAAAACCCGGACGCGAAATAATCACCAAGTGTGCTGGGACCAAGTCTCACACATATGATGATTCATGGTACATAAACGAATGTCACATCTTTACTATATAATAGGAGCTATGTACAAAATTAATAAATAATTACATCATATGGAGACAACGATCTAGCAACTCCAAAGTTGACTAGGAGACGACGACCTAGACCTCTCGAGAACACATCACAACATCCTTCATGCGCCTCATCCTGCGGTACCTGTTCTTGAACTGTGGGGGGGGGTGAGACAGCAAGAGTGAGCTCACATACGTTCATCGCTCAACAAGTTGTGGGGAATAATGTGCATGACCTCGCCAAAGTTGGGAGCTCATGTGAAGTGTAAGGCTTACCAAAGAGGATGGTTAAAGCTGAGCATTGCTTTTAAAGTTGGTCAAAATTTTATTAGCAGTTTCTAAGTGTAAGTATATACCAACTCAAATAAGTAATAGATCAAAAATTGATAACAACACCTGCGATGCAATGCATATGACAAATTGAATTTAGTTCCATAAATTACTCATGTGAGTGTCCGAGCAGCTCATGCCATGAGCACGACTAGTATACTAGTTTTACACTCTGCAGAGGTTGCACATCTTTACTCACAAGTCATGTTACCCATCTGCCAAGGGATCGCGTCTTCTCATACACCTCTACCGAGGAAGCGAGGCCGGGTAACACTACGAGGCCTTTACAAAGTTCCACTAGCTTCAGAAAACCCGCTACAGTTTCTAGGAAGCTCCAATGCAGGGAGCCCTCGCCTGACCGCCATCACAACAAAATCAACCCAAGGGCCTCCCCACACCGACCACTCCCCTACTGCCCTTGACCCTTTCGGGTAAGGTAGTCCTCCACTAGCTTTCCTAATTAGTCAGCCAAGGGCGTCCCATACCACCCTTGTGGTAGCACTGTTTTCCCGGGTGGTTCTCCATGTTCCAATTAACATAATGATCTTATCATGAACGGTAAATAACAAACTGATAATAAAAGTGTGATCATGAATAATGTATATCTCCATACCCAAAACCACATAAAGCAATAGCAGGTACTACCCAAAAATTCAGTGGTAAAACAAGGTATAAAGATAGTCAAACTAGGGTAACCTATTGGGTCCCATCAAAATTTATCTATACAGATCATTATGATTAATAAGAACATGATTGGGTAAAAAGAAGTGATCAAGGGCACAACTTGCCTGGGACTTGGATTCTAGGTACCAACTTGCTCTTTAGATGACTCATAACCTCGCGCTATTCATAGCAATATAAACAAACATGGTATAGGCAAAATTAACATCACACCAAATATAAGAACAAACTGCATAATAATAATCTACGCGTTGCTACGAGATCGTAGGTTCGAGAACCACTAAATTCGGAGTTACGGTTAAGGAGTTATGATTTATGGAACATAAATGTGATTTAAATATTAAACTATATTATAAATTGGTTAATATACATCATATGAGAAAATATACTCCAAATAGTTAAGTAAACTTTAATAAAGATTATAACTTGCTTAGAAATCATATTATAGTAAAATTATAATTGTAAACATGTCAACCCTGGTTATTAAAATAAATCTACAACTAAAAGGGTAAACAAATATTTAATTATACAAGTATGTGACACAATACAAATAACGTTGCTACTGCGTAGACAATTTTATTACGAGACTAACGCAATTTGAACGGGTCAAATCCGAGTTGAAACGATCAAACTATGAATTATCTAAGGTTTTAGGATTAATTTTATACTTAAACTCATTTTCCATATTAGGCTGCCTCCAACAAGGTCCTGTAAAGGGTCCTGTCCGGTAAATGTAGGGGACGGTCAGGTCTCCTACGCCTCCAACAAGGAACTCTAAAGCGTCCTCTAAATTATAGAGGATGTGCCAGACACCCTAAATGTGGAGGCCTCCGAGAGTGCGCTATCCGCGCTACTCCTCCACCAGCCACCGCGAGGAAACTTCCGCCTCCTCCTACCCCGCACTGGCGACTGCATCTACCGGGGCCGAGCCCTCGATCCGGCGTGCTTCGCCGCCGGCATCGAGGCAGGTGGGCGAGAAGCGGGCATGCGGTGGCGGGTCTGGCGGCGTAGAGCTCGCAGCACTTGCAACCGACGAGGCTCGACCCACCGCAATCGAAGTTCCAAGCGAGGTTCCCCCTGCTCGTCGCCGGAGAGTCGCCATCGGCAAACGGCTTCGTTGTCCGCCAACTTCGTCCAAGGTTGCTGGCAAAAGGAAGCGAAGCTCGTCGCCGTCGTCGTCTTCGTCTTCCATTCGCTCCACCGAACCAGATCCGTGAAGACCGAGGTACGATCTACACAAATCCATTGCGTATACTACTGATTCATTACCGTAATTTGTATTCTCTGTATTTGGGGCAAGGCATTTAGGTTTTGCAGGGTGTTTTCTCCCAGATCCGGAGCATTCAAATTCATCAACTTGAATTTCATCCATGAATCCCTTATTGTTGTGTCCGGATTCATTAATTTATACCTCATTTGGGGCAAGGCATTTAGGGTTTTGGGAGTTTTTTCTCCCAGATCCGGAGCATTCAAATTAATCAACATGAAATTCATCCATGAATCCCTTGTAGTTTTGTCGGGTCTCCCAGATCATGAGGCTTTTTTATATCAACATGGTCAGTAACTTCAAATTCAAAACAGGTTCACATTTAAGAGAATTGTTTGCAGAAAATTACATAGAGATTGGATGTGGCCAGACTGTGTTGTCCCTGATTTCTGTTGTTTTTATTGTACTGCGAGTTGGAATGTACATTCATGGTTGTAGGGTTCATTTCAACTGTGTAGCCATATTTTCGAATCCCTTATATGCACTAGTTTTGAATCCCATATTCATTTCTGTTGTTTGATGTAGCCATGGAATCGGAGAACGAAAAGCTCCGTAAAGCACTGGCTACTCTGCTCAGAGTTGTTCAAAAGCGTAGTTGTGACATTGTTGATGTCGTCAAATCAGCCTTCCAGCCTTTCAACTCACCTTTGGTAGATGAATTGAACCGAGCACTAGTTGAGATTGACGACCTCGCCAAGGATCTTGAAGATGTAGCAGTGCAAACTCAGTGGGAGGTAGAAAATATGGCTAACTTTCAAGTAAACGAAAATCAACGACAAGAGGAAGCAGTAGAGGAGCTTCTGATAGAAGATGGTTCAGAAGACGAGCTACTGATAGACGAAGAGTCACCAATTAACTATGAAGAACTTGTGGGCTACGACGATGGTCGTGACTACTCAACCGACAACACATATCCCTACTAGTGTCTAGGTTTAACTTCAGTAGAAGTATTGTAGCATGTACGGTAACCACGTCTGTATGACGAAAACTAGGAAAGGTGTCAGGGTTGGTATGATCATGCTTTTGTGGGATTTTAATGTTCTGGTCTATGTAAACTGAAACCATTTCAGCTAGTACAATTATTATTCAGTTATGTTGGAGTATGTTTGCGTTAATTTATATCATGTTACATGTTCAGTTCTGTTCATTTATATCATGTTTCATCTGCCTCTATTGCATAGAATGGGGAGTGATTGGAACCAGGTGATGTCTCAATATGGAAGCTTCCTTAGCCAGATTGACGAGCTGCCTATGGGAACTCAACATTCTGAATTTCCAGTTGATGGGCAAGCCGAGGGCTCAAGAACACTAGCTGTTCCTAAAAAGCCAACTCAAAGAACAATGCTAGCAAACTTCACTGCTGATGAGGACACTAGGGTATGCCATGCTTGGCTTGCTGTCAGTTGCGATCCCATTATTAACACAGGGCAGAAACGTCAAGGATTTTGGAGTCGAATTACTGAAGCATACAACTCAAGACGAGGAACATTGCCCGAAAGGTCCACAAAATCTTTGATGAGTAGATGGGATACTATCAAAACATAGTGTTCCACTTTTGCTGGTTACATGATGACAGTCCTCCGACAGAATCCTAGTGGACTCACTGACGCAGACAAGGTACATCTTTAATGTAACATTTTCACATAAGTATTGTAGGTATTTACAAGTATGTTCCTGCTGTAACCATTTGTTTTCTCGCAGACATCACTGGCAGCCTCTAGGTTTGCAGCTATTGAGAAGAAGCCTTTCCACTTTTTACATTGTTGGGCCATACTTAAGGACCAACCAAAATGGATGGACAAACACATGGGGCAACAAAATCAGCATGGCAACGCTAATCCCACCCATTCTAACACTGTCGATGTGGATGCAGAAGAATCTGTACCATCTAGCTTCACATCGAAGAGGCCACTGGGTCGAGATTCTTCGAAGGAAAAGGCCAAGAGGACTAAATCAGTGGACACATCTTCATCAGATTCTGAGTTCATGACACGCATGGGAGATCTTTCTTTGGAGCGCCTTTCAGTGTACAAAACAGCTGTTACAACTAAGGAAAAGAAGTTGGATTCAATGAACAAAAATGAGAGGCAAAAACTGCTCCTAGAAAAGAAGAAGTTGAACCTAGAGAAATTAAGGCTGGAAAGGCAGAAACTAAAGGAGGACAAGGAAGAGGAGATCATGATCTTAAGCATGGATCTGAGCAAATGTAACCTCTTCTCCGCAAGTACTATGAAGCCAAGCACCAAAGATATTGGCTAGGGTTACTGGGTCAACTTCATCTACCCAGTGATGGTCAGTTAATGAATTTGTTTGTTTATCATTTCTGAATGAGGCGTACTCGGACTTCTTTGTGTGAGGTTGTTGTCATCAGACCCAAATCTGGTTTGTACCAGAATGTTTTAGTACTTGTTTGAACTATTTGTGATGGTTTGTACTAGAATGTTTTTACTATATGATTTGAACTATTTGGTTTGAATAACTGTGAGAATGCTGTACTTTTTTTACCATTTGTACACACATGTGCTTGCATGACAGTAGTACTTCATGTTATTGAATTGAAGGAGCAGTTACATGAGACACTATGACAGACACTATAGACAACAGACAGTTCGACACTAGAACAAGGTAAACTAACAAACATGAGACAAGAACATACATGACACAACTTGTTTCATTGCTTCCTATGCAACTCCGGATCCATGTCGCGCCCAGTGATGGTGTATAAGATCAACCTGAAGCTGAGTATATTTGTTGCGGTCTTTGAGTTGGTTGTACCTTTGATTGACGAACTCGTTGCGCTCTTCCATTGAACCTTGACTTGTGTCAGCCAGCACTCCGATGTTTTCAAAGGTTGTGTTCAAAGCCAATGGACCTTCGTCTTCTACTATCATGTTGTGCAATATTATGCAAGTTTTCATGATGTCCCCAATGTGTTCAGGACTCCAACCATAAGCAGGGCCACGGACCACACCCCATCGCTTCTGGAGTACACCGAAAGCTCGTTCAATATCTTTTCGAGCAGACTCTTGAATTGTTGCAAAGTGTTGCGTTCTAACGTCGTACGGATTACAGATTGTCTTTACAAATGCAGGGCCAGTCAGGGTAAATCCCGTCTGCTAGGTAATATCCCATATTGTACGTGTGACCATTCACAGTGAATGAAACAGGAGGTGTGTCACCGCTCAGATGCCTTTGGAAAAGGTTTGAACGATGGGGAACGTTTATGTCGTTGCAGCTACCTGGCAGTCCAAAATATGCATGCCATATCCATAGGTCATACGACGCAATAGCTTCCAAGATCATGGTAGGATGTTTACCGCGCCCTGTAAACATGCCCTTCCATGAACTTGGGCAGTTACGCCACTCCCAATGCATGCAATCAACACTACCAAACATACCAGGAAACCCACGTGACTCACTAACTTGGAGAAGGCGTGCGATATCTTCTGCATTGGGTGCACGGAGATAGTACGGAGCAAACGCGGTTTGGACGGCCGTGCAAAAGTGTTTCAATGCCTCATGAGCCGTGGATTCACGAATGCGTACGTATTCGTCGACGGCATCAGCCGGAATACCGTAGGCAAGGATTCGAACAGTAGCAACAACTTTCTGTAGAGCAGAAAGACCAATCTCACCCGCACAGTTTGGACGCTGAATAAAGTATGGATCCACTTGTTGCACAACATCAACAAGGCGCTCAAACACATGGCGACGCATACGGAACCTACCATAAAATTAATGTGTCATAATAGGGGTCATGAAGTTATGTACATGGCAAAATGAATATGGGAATTTGAAATACCTCCTACGAAATTGAGCATCCGTGTACACCGGTTGCGCTCCAAAGTAGTCCGCTCGGATTCTTGCATCACCGCTCATGTGATCACGATGAATCCTAACACGCCCTGGGAATGGAACCACCATGACGACGCTCGTTACGTGCACGCCGCCTCCTATTGAGCATGTGCCTCGCCAACTCCAACTCTTCTTCTTCCTCTTCCATTTCTTCCATCAACCTAACAAGAAAATTCGATTCTAAGTAGGGGTTCATTGTTGTGGAGTTTGTAAAGCCAAGGTTGAGTGAAGTATGCAAGGCTCACTCGGTATTTATAAAGGAAGTACGCTTCGGAGACAAGCCATCCGGTTGCCGTGCAGGGGAAGCAAGTCCATGGCTTCTCGAAGAAGAGTTGTGGCTTACGGTGGAAGCTTGTCAATTTGAAAACATATTTTCGTATGGATAAAATACTATACGGCGCTTTATCGACAACACTTACACACAACAAAACATGCAATGGTAATTAATATTGACAATTCGAATTTATTAATTTAAAAATTAATAAATACACTTTTTGACGCATCATTTGTGTAGCGTGAATTGGGAAGAAAACAAAGAAAACTGAAAAAGAAATGGAAAAAGGGAATCTGTTAACACTGTAGCTTTATGGGACCAAATTTAGGGGACGGTGCTGGAGACTGAGAATATATAGAGGACAGAATCTTTTAGAGTGTTCTGTAAAGGACAGAGAATATTCCTTTAGGGGACGAAATTTAGGGGACGCTGCTGGAGACAGCCTTAATCTAATTACCCTATGTACTGCGGGTATAATTTCTTAAGTCCTCGGGGTTCATTTCATAAATAAATGGACCTATTTGTTATATCCTCAACGAAGGAAAGGATGGCGGGTTGATATATAAATAGCCCAAGGGCTCATATGTTAATACGCCACAACGAAGGGGTATCAACCAATAGGAGCCACGCGATCAGAAAACAACGGACCAGATTTAAAACAGTCGAGATCGCCCCGAGCCTTCCGATTTCCTAACAGTGGCTACGATTAGATTTACGTTAATACGAACGGCTACGCTCTACCAACCATCAGATCCCCCATCAACGAATCAGATTTAATATGACCGAATTTGAGTCTCGAGCGCCAGATTCGAATCAGATGGCCACGATTTTATTATGGTTTTCCCATCCCGTCCGCTCGATCCACGATCCAACGGTCCACACCACACCACCCCACTAATCTAATCTCCTCCACTCAATCCAAATCGGACGGTGTGCGTACCTTCTTCCATCTCCGACCGTTGAGCGAGGTAGAGCCTAGTACCTGCGGCGACAACCTCACCGGAGAAATCCGATCCGGCCACGAAGCTTCCGGTGCACATACCCAGCTTGAAACGACTGGACGGACGCGGCTAGACGGAACTCAATGACCACACAGTTGATGGGAAACGAGTCGGTGTGGGGCAGGGAAGAAGGAGCTCGCGGTCAAGGCACTGCAGGGGCCATGGCCAGTCCTACAGGTGAGTTCGTCGGCACAGACCTGAGGCCCAAGGCGAGTCCAAGCATGGCTCCGTTGATGGATCCCGCCATGGAATCGGTGAAGGAGCAGATGGCACGATATCCGGATGGGAGCAAATCTGGCGGCCATCATGGTCGGTGCGATAGGAGAACCGAGTAGAGGATAACTCAAGATCGAAGGGCAGGGGCGTCGAGTGCCGATGGGAACGGGGCGCCGGGCATCCGACCATGGGATGGGCAAGGCGGCCATGGAGTTCATGTTTTATATCCCAGGCGGACCACAACAACCCAGCGATCCCGACGGCTGGTTTTGAGGAAATGAAGAGGATAGAGCTGACACAGGAGGCCCACATGGCAGCGGCTCTGGAGAAATGAAAAAGGAAAAGGGAGAGGAGTAGTGGGCTGCGCGGGAGTGCGATCTGGGCCGGGCGGTGGGAAAGGATAACGGGGTTACGGGGCCGTGGGGAGGGAAAATCAGCCCAAGGACTACCTTGCCCAATTTCTTTTCTTTTTATTTTATTTTTTATTTATTTTCCAAATTTAAAACTTCAATTCAAATTTTAAATCATGTTTGCACTTCAGCTTTCCAAATATATCCAATAAAAATCCTAATATGAAGATAATGCCTATTATTTATTTATAATATTTTTATTTTCTTTATAGTGTATATTCTTTCCCTCCTTCATTTTCAAATTATATTTTTTTAAAACTTAAACTTGTCTCGCGAATTTTTAAACACAAATGCACAATTACAAGAACCTTAGCATGAGATGCATATTTCTATATTTATTTATTTTCTATTTGACTACTTTACTTCCCTTAAGTGAGTCTGCATAAAGAAAAGGAAATTAAATAATTCCAAAAACACTTTCATGAAAATACATGTATTTACTTATTTTATTATTTTTCTTTTATACAAATTTTGGGCTTTACAAATCCTACCCCCTTAACATAAATCTCGTCCTCGAGATTAGTTAAGAAAAGGGATACAGAAGGATTGATTTGTAATCTATGTTTCAGTTTCTAAGTGGTTTTAGTATCAAAAGATTTTTTTGTTCAAGTCTACGACACAAATTGGTAGGTGATTAGGAAAACATGGGTGTATATATGTATGTCCACTTTATTATGTAGGATAGAAGATGCCTTTAAAGCATAGATAGGTTTGGGCAAGAAGGGTAGGGTAAGGAAAGACTCCCTCTAAGATTGTGGATCTTGATTCCTATTCTTCTTTAATGAAATTGATCTCTTCCTTCTTGAGCTTTGGTGTCTCCTTCCGGGTTTAGGACAAGAGGTTAAGATAGATCTGTAGGTAACAGATGGATAGAGGGTTTAGTAGGTAGCTATATGCTAGATAGGATTAGTTATGTAACCTGTTTTGTAGGTCAAGTTGTTGGGTTGGGTCGAGTTGATCTAAGATCTCAAACTTGTTTATAGGGGCACGGTCCAATGTATTTCCTCAGCATTAGCTAATCATATTTGAGTGACTCACATTAGGTTTGAATAGATTAGATAGGATTGGATATGACTAGAGTAATTTAGTTTAGGTTAGATAGATCTATTAGGATAGAATAAATATTATTAGGGTATGTTAGAATCTTTTGAGATAGTATGGATTATATGGTGTAGGTACGTCAGAATCTCTGTCAGGTTAAAATAGAGGGGTTATGCACCCATCTGACGGTTAAGGTAGTTGCACAAGGTCAGGTAGTTGTATATGATCAAGTTAGTCTTGGACACCAAATTAGCTCACAACATTTTTATCGGAGTAAGGCCTAATCTATTTCACTAGTATTAACTAATCCGTTAAGTAACTCACTTTAGATTGGATCATATTAGATTAGATGGAATCTAGATTAGATCGGTATAACTAGGTTAGACTATATAATATCTAATTACTTTGGATTAGATCATGGTTGTTACACTAGTGTGGGATAAATATGCTTATTAGGGCAAGATGAATCCATAAGGATAAGGTAGAATCTTTTGAGGTCAGTTAGGTCTATTTGGATAAGATAAAATCTTTTGAAGATAAGATGAATCTATTAAGGTAAGACGGTATTTTTAAGATAATATGGATCTTATGAAGCTAGATATATTTTAATGGGGAATATTCTTAGTTGGTCTAGTTATCTTATGATTTTTTATGCCTTTATGTATATGTAGATGCAACTGTGGACATTACTCCACAACTCATCGCACTCAATCAAAGATCCAAATCAGACTAATATCATAAGAACAAGCATTCAAGCATATAGATACTTATAAAAAATAGTTTTGTCTTGGTTCCTAAGAGTAGGTCTCCTATTCCTAAAGGTCTCTTTAGGTATAGGATTTCAAAGTGTGAAATCCACTTTTGTCTTTAGAAGTGAAAAGGTAAGAGTAATCAGAATAAAGCAACAGTGGATAAGGGAAGATTAAGGAAAGTTTAGAAAGGACCAGAGTAGCAAAGGTAAGTAGATAATGGTTGTCCAGTTCTATCAAAGTTTCGTCCTACAGTCAGCATCCCTCTGATACCACTTCTGTCACACCCGGGTTTTAGGGGTCCAAAACCCGGGCGCGAAATAATCATCAAGTGTGCTGGGACCAAGTCTCACACATATGATGATTCATGGTACAGAAACGAATGTCACATCTTTACTATATAATAGGAGTTATGTATAAAATAAATAAATAATTACATCATATTGAGACAACGATCCATCAACCCCAAAGTTGACTGGGAGACGACGGCCCAGACCTCTAACAAAGTCATCACATCATCCTTCATGCGCCTCATCCTGCGTTACCTGTTCTTGACCTGTGGGAGGGGGGGTGAGATAGCAAGAGTGAGCTCACATACGTTCATCGCTCAACAAGTTTTGGGGAATAATGTGCATGACCTCGCCAAAGTTGGGAGCTCATGTGAAGTGTAAGGCTTACCAAAGATGATGGTTAAAGCTGAGCATTGCTTTTAAAGTTGGTCAAAATTTTATTAGCAGTTGCTAAGTGTAAGTATATACCAACCCAAATAAGTAATAGATCAAAATTTTATAACAACACATGCGATGCAATGCATATGAGAAATTGAATTTAGTTCCATAAATTACTCATGTGAGTGTCCGAGGTGCTCATGACCATGAGCATGACTAGTATACTAGTTTTACACTCTGCAGAGGTTGTGCATCTTTACCCAGAAGTCATGTTACCCATTTGCCAAGGGATCGCGACTTCCCATACACCTCTACCGAGGAAGCAAGGCAGGGTAACACTACAAGGCCTTTACAAAGTTCCACTAGCTTCAGAAAACCCGCTACAGTTTCTAGGAAACTCCAATGCAGGGACCCCTCGCCTGACTGCCATCGCAGCAAAATCAACCAAGGGCCTCCCCACACTGACCACTCCCCTACTGCCCTTGCCCCTTTCGAGTAAGGTAGTTCTCCACTAGCTTTCCTAATTATTCAGCCAAGGGCGTCCCATACCACCCTTGTGGTAGCACTGTTTTCTCGGGTGGTTCTCCATGTTCCAATTAACATAATGATCTTGTCATGAACAGTAAATAACAAACTGATTTTATTATGGTTTCCCCATCCTGTCCACCCGATCCACGATCCAATGGTCCACACCACATCACCCCACTAATCTAATCTCCTCCACTCAATCCAAATCGGACGGTGCACATACCTTCTTCCATCTCTGACCATTGAGCGAGGTAGAGCCTAGCACCCATGGCGGCAACCTCACCGGAGAAATCCGATCCAGCCATGGAGCTTCCGATGCGCATGCCCAGCTTGAAACAACTGGGCGGACGTGGCTGGACGGAACTCGATGACCACACAGATGATGGGAAACGAGTCGGTGTGGGGCGGGGAAGAAGGAGCCCGCGGTCAAGGCACTGCAGGGGCCATGGCCAGATCTATAGGTGAGTTTGTCGGCGCGGACGTGAGGCCGGAGGCGAGTCCAAGCATGGCTCCGGTGATGGATCCCGCCGCGACATTGGTGAAGGAGCAGAGGGCGTGATATCCGGATGGGAGCAAATACGGTGGCCACCATGGTCAATGCGATAGGAGAACCGAGCAGAGGATAACTCGAGCTCGAAGGGCAGGGGCGTCGAGTGCCGATGGGAACGGGGCACCGGGCATCCTGCCATGGGATGGGCAAGGTGGCCATGGAGTTCATGTTTTATATCCCAAACGTACCACAACAACCCAGCGATCCCGACGGATGGTTCTGAGGAAACGAAGAGGATAGAGCTGACACAGGAGGCCCACATGGCAGCGGCTTTGGAGAAATGAAAAAGGAAAAAGGGAGAGAAGTAGTGGGCTACGCGGGAGTGCGATCTGGGCCGGGCGGTGGGAAAGGATAACTGGGTCGTGGGGAGGGAAAATCAACCCAAGGACTACCTTGCCGAATTTCTTTTCTTTTTCTTTTCTTTTTTATTTCTCTTCCAAATTTGAAACTTCAATTCAAATTTTAAATCATGTTTGCACTTTAGCTTTCCAAATATATCCAATAAAAATCCTAATATGAAGATAATGCCTATTATTTATTTATAATATTTTTATTTTCTTTATAGTGTATATTCTTTCCCTCCTTCATTTTCAAATTCTATTTTTTTAAAACTTAAACTTGTCTCGCGAATTTAAACACAAATGCACTATTACAAGAACCTCAGCATGAGATGCATATTTCTATATTTATTTATTTGCTATTTGACTACTTTACTTCCCTTAAGTGAGTATGCACAAAGAAAAGGAAATTAAATAATTCCAAAAACACTTTCATGAAAATACATGAATTTATTTATTTTATTATTTTCCCTTATACAAATTTTGGGCTTTACAACTGGTCAGCCCACCTCCCATCCCCAGTCGCCGACCGCCCTAACCCACTTGTCAGCCGCGCGCGTGCGCCCACGCCCGTGGATTCGACCGTGGGATCTTTTCTCGGACGTTGATATGAGATTTGATGGCTGATAGAACCCGATACCCCTTCACGTGGTAGTTTTGTTAAAGAGACCTACGACTTTTAGAAATGAACCTGTCGTCCCTGGTTTTCATGCAGGCCCCTGTATTCTTGCATATAGAACCCCATGCTTTTATTTAATCACAGAATTAGACCTAATTTAGGGTTTTAAATTCCAAAACTTGTTTATTTCATATCTTTTGCATATTAACTCCAAATTGAGTGATTCAAATTGCAAAATGTTCATGGAATTATTCTCTATCTGTTAAATTTATGATAATTCACTGTATGTACATTCTAATTTTATGGCTAGACTATAGATTAGTTTAGGTAATGGTTTATTTATTAAATAGGAAAAATAAAAGGAAAACCCCAATGATAATTAGATGTTTAACTTTGTGAGATTAATAATATGTAATGTATGAATCTATCCCTGGTATAATTTTTGTGTCTCATTAAAATAAGTGGAATTAAATTATGTAATCTATGGAGATAGATAATACTTAGAGAATCACAAATTTCTAAGTGTGCTAGTTCACCCTAGAACCCAGGTTACCTCTTGAGTTTATACTATTCTTTTAATATGTGTTCACTTGTTTGTACATGTTTGATGTATTGTTCATTTGTCTTTATCCAAATGTATTGAATGCATGATCGCTTTATTTAGACAATGAGCAGCTCGTGGTTCCTGAGTGTGTTGCCGAACATCTTCTTGAGCAGCAACCTGGTGAAGGTAAGTTTCCTCTGACCTATTATGTCCTACTTACTTTATAATTCACCATCACACATTACTTTATTTGAAACCTAAGGATTGACTAGTCTGTATTTACCTTATCCTTGTTTACCTTTGGGTTATTATGGTTAGCTTTATGCTATTGCTTTACCTTAATCAATGAACATGATGTGAATCTTTATGATACGATGATGTTATCCCGATGATGATATTGTGATACTTTAGGGGACTCAGGCTATTTCCTGAGTACCTCTCCATAAGGACCTATTCGTTGAGTGACCACCCGGGATAACAGTGCAACCATGAGGGTAGAATGGGATGCCCTTAGCTTAATAATTAGATGAACCAGGGTGTAGTTGGTTTTGCCGGAGGGCCATCAATGGGGGCTGAGGCATAGTGCTCGCTCTTCTAAGGGTGGGTGTCGTGGTTTATTCGATTTGATTTTGTTAGTCAGCCACCTTAGGGAGGTGTACTATGTTTGTACGACTGGCGAAACCTAACGAGAAGCTATGTGTAGGATTATGGGGAGGCTACGCTAGCGAAAAACAAAATTTTCGACCCCATAAAACCAAGAACTAGTGCGGTTATAGGTCATGGAATTACCACTAGATGCGCAGGGCAGCGGAAGACGTCTTGATGTAGACGAACACGTCGAGTAGTGTCGTGCAGTTGCCGGCGTCCTTCACGTCCTCGCGTGGTTCGTCCTAGTGCTCCAGATGTAGCACCTCCGAGGTATCCACACGTACAAGGAGGAAGCGCCGCGTATCGAACTGCTAGGTTCGTAACAGCGGCTTCACGAGGGCGAGAGGCGAGCGACTGCTCGTTTGTTGGTGGTGAATTAGGGTTAGCCTAACCGCGCCCCCGACCCTCATTATATAGGCGTTATGGTGGGCTTCTGACTCCGAGGCCCATTAGTAACCCTAAAGCCTAGTCTAATTTCGGTTCTAATCCGAGTTAGGCTTCCTTCCCCTTAAGTGTGTAACCCTATAGGTTCACGTACAAATAGACATGGCCTGAGTACTCTTACTTGGCCCAATAATTGACAGCGACCTCTAGCAAAACATGTCAACTCCTATGCGCACGTAAAGATCATATCAGATGAACCATTGCAACATTACGTATATGTTGTTCCCTTTGTCTCATGATATTTGGTCTAGCTCTAAGCTGGCCTCTCTTTCTCGATAATGTGAATTGGAATTCTTTCAATGGTTAACTCTTAACCCTAGCACGACCATGCATTTCTTGATCCAATCACTCGAGGGGCCCAGAGATATCTCTCTCAAGAAGAGAGAGACAAATTCCATCTTGACTGACCATGCCTCACAACATGCTTCCTGACAAACCCAAAACTACCTTTATAACTACCCAGTTACGGAGTAGCGTTTGATAGTCCCTAAGTAGGTCAATCCACATCTTGAGAACATGTGACAATCTCAAGTCTAAGGACACAATATACATGTTGCAAAAAGAGAACTATATTACAATATCTCACATTGGGTTGTCCAGCCTCATGTCATACGTACGCCCACATTATTAGTTCGACATCTCCATGTCCATGACTTGTGAAATGTAGTCATCAACTAATATATGTGCTAGTCATCGACTCTGACCAGGGACATCATTTAGAATAACCATACAAGTAAAGAATCTCACAAACAATTCACATAATTGCTAATCAATATAAGGTGCCTTTCATGGATATTCAATTTAGCAATATATATATCATGGATACAAAGAAATATGCTCATCTCTATGATTATCTCTAGGGCATATTTCTAACACTATGCACCACGAGAGTCTTTGTAAAGGCTACGTAGTGTATCCCTGGCCATTCACCTCGGTAGTGAAGATCGAGTGTGTACAACCTAGGCTGGAAAGGGATCACGACTCGTGGGTAAAGTGTGCAACCTCTGTAGAGTGTTAGAAACTGGTATATCAGTCGTGCTCACGGTTAAGAGCAGCCTTGGGATCCTCTTTGATCAGAAGAAGTTTGGATACTATTATGATGATGATTAATATTGATGGTTATAATTCTGGTCTCTGGTATTTCCTCTTATAGGGAGTACTTTTGGGTAATAACTAGGTTTATTACTAAAACTTGGCTATACTATTAATGATAAATATTTGACCAACTAAAAGCAACTACTTAACCTTAACTCCACATACAGCTAGTCCACTTTTGCCAAATGAGACATTTGCTGAGTACGTTGATGTGTACTCACCCTTGCTTTAAAAACCACCCCACCCCATGTTGTGCCCACTGTATTCAGTGCTCAGGAGGAGATGTAGGCAACTTGGAGGACTTTGAGGAGTTCCAGGACTACGACGAGTTCTAGTTATGTTAGTGGCAAACCCCCAGTCAGCACTTTGATAATGTTAATTAATATGTTAAGTAATGACTCTATGGATATCTTTGACATCTTTATGTAATAAAGTACCTTTCCGCTATTTACTTTGAGCAATGTGTGATGATGTCCAATTATGTAATCGTTGTGTACGTGAGTTTTCTGATCCTGGCACGTACATGGTTCACATTTATGGAGCATTTGGTTTGAGGAATGATATAACCTATCATCTTCTCACTCCTCACTTTTTTGTTTGGTTTGTGGAATGGAGTGAGTTAATCCATCACCACCTCATTCCTCATATTTAGTTGTTTAGTACTAATATGTGGAATGGAGTCATCCCACCAAATTTGAGGAATGGACACATGATGCACCACTTCATTTTGGATAGAGTGATTCATCAAACCAAACACCTCATTAGTTTGCCTTCCAAAACCGGGTGTGACAAATATGGGCAAGAGGGGGCGGCAGTGGTTTGGCGGCAGCTCATGTTAACATGGTGTGGTAGTATTGGCTAAGTTACCTCGCCCAGAGGGCCATCAATATTGACGTGAAACCTTAGTGGGTGGCTTTGTACTAAGGATATTTTGTGAAAGCCTCATAATGGATCCCTAGCCATTCACCTTGGTAGTGTTTACGGGTCCATACAACCTAGGCTAGATGGGATACATGGCTTGTGGGTAAAGTTGTACCACCTCTGCAGAGTGTAAAACTGATATGTCAGTCATGTTCACGGTTAAGAGCAACCTGGACCCTCACATGATAATTGAACTTAAAGATGGAAAATAAATTGTGATCCGATGATTGATAAATAGTTTGCTTAAGTGGTTTCACTTAAGTGTTTTTGATATATAATCTTGTACTTATGTTTAATTGGGAATTTTGGGATACACTTACAATTAGTAAGTCATGCGTTGTTAATAAAATATTGACCAACTAAAATGCTTACCGCTTATCCATAGCCTACCTTGTTAATCTTGCATTATTCCCCCACTTGTTGAACCCTGACCATAAGTGAGTTCACCCCTTGCTAATATTTTGATCAGAGGGTGATGAAGAAGACTTTGCAGATGATGTTGACGAGTACTAAATGTAACGATGCGCCAGTCATCTTCATGTGGAAGATCACCCATCCATTGTACTTTGATGATTAAACTATTTAAGACATTTATGTCTGGATGATGTAATAAAGTTATTATACTCTCTTTACGCCTTTATTGCATTGTCTTTTGATATATTACACATGTGACGTCAACATATGTGTGGAAAATGGATCCTGGCACACATATGCTATGCATTCGGTTTTGCCCCCAAAATCGGTTGTGACAGTATACTTGTGTCAAGCGTTTGAACGTACTAAGCTCATGTCAAGAAATATGGTAATCGGTAAGCCTAGTACCTGGTTGAACCTGCCCGCAGACATACCCCCCACTTGCTCTGAACTTTTGGGTTCCCATTCTGGGTATGGTGTGTACAAGTGCTGTCATTGCACGTCGGTAGCCGGGGTCAGTGGAGCATTGTATGCCAAGGGATGTGGGACCTATTCTATTAACGGAGAATCAAAGGGGACAATTGATATGTGTGGGGATGGAGTGCCCCTACATGTCGTGTGTTTAGGTTTACCTTGCAAGGTCAAAACTCGATTCGAATCGTCTGCTTCTTGCAGCCAATGAGACTGCTTGACCCACTGTACTGCGTTGAGTAAGAAGCATAATGAGGTTTCATGATATAAACTGTTGCTTGCACTAAATTCTTGTTACCATGTATGCTTAGAGGGATGCTAACCTAGCCTAAGGAATAATATAGAATATGAAAAAGCTAAAATTTGTTTTAGACTCAACTAGTGCTTTTGGCAACCCAAACCCCCAGCCAAACAGCTACATGGTCTAGAGATAGATGAGTAGACTCCTCGCACCAGGTAAGTCTAGATGAGTATTAGTATACACAACCTTGCTTGTGGCATAATTTTACAGGTCTTTTACAAGAAATGGTTGATGGTGTGACTTGGCCATCCACCCTGCCACCGGGTTGGACGGTCGAGTGGGATGCTGCCTCAGCAGGAGAGGACCAGGAGGAGTGACTTGGCCAAGCTTCACCTTGTTACTCAGTATTGTCATTAGTTTATTTTCTGTTGCAACAAAAATAATGGTTACTTCTTTTTAAACTTCGGTGGTGTAATAACTTTTAGGTACCTTCTTAATCTGTGGTATTATGTTTTATTGAATTTTCTGTGTCTCACCTTCGAGTGAGCAAGTAGTATTCGATCCTTGTTAAGTGGTTTTATCAGACTAGATTAGACGTACTGACAATTTATTCCGATTTAAGTGTGTCGCTGCCTCTAAGGCAGGACTTGGGCACTTAAGGTGGAATAGTCTGGATAGTTCTGCCACATTAACTAATTCCTTATTTAGATTTAGTTGGAATAAACTCTACTAATGACTTAGACCAGGGTGCTATAAAGTTTCATACAATGACAAATCATGCATTACTTCTTCTCAAAACTTTCCAGGCCTAGTTCAACAACATCTCTATTTTTAACTTTATTTTCTTGAAATGGACAGATTACGATTTTAAATAAAAAGTCGTATAAAAAGCATAGAGACTATGTGGTTTTCTACTTTTGGTTTAAAGTTTGATTTATCCAGAGTTTTGCAAAATTTGTTCCACTAGTTTTGGACTCATATTTATTTAGTTATGCATTTCCAAAGTCCTCTACAGATTTTAAATAAAGTATTTAATATAAATGGAAAAGGAAAACCATCTTGCACGGAGACCCTTGGTTGAAAACCCATTTTCCCTTTCAAATATACCCTTGCAGTATTATTCATTTGAGGTTATTACTTTGTGCATAACCCATGTTCTTTTCTCCTTTCTAACCCGCGGTCCTCCTCTTCTTAGAACATTGACTGGCGGCATGTTTAGGGCGATGCGGCTTACTGACGGTGGTAGGGTTCTTGGAGAGTGGTCAACGTGGTCGGGGATGTCGCAAGGGTCACGTCGATGGTCGGGTCATGACCAGAGGTAGTCGAAGTCGCTCAGATCATGTGCACATGCGACAGAGCTCAACAACGGTGAGCGATTTGGCTCATTGGCGATGGTAGAGCTTCAATTGAGTAGCTGGGGAGCTTCACTAGGTCACGGTGGTGCTATGGGTAGGAGGAATTGGCCGACGATGGTCTAAAGTGGGCTGGCCACATTCTCCCCTGGAGGTGCATACTCCGACGAGCGGTGGCACGCCGTGGTAGCGGAGTACAAGTCCATGGAATGGGTTGTGAAGCTTCACTGAGCTACCAGGGTCACCGTGCGAACATGTGGGCGTTGCTTCTGCCTGTGTTCAAACGTTCATTAGTCGGCCCAAACATGGTTATCTCGGCCAAAGTCCTTGTGTAAGGTCTCTTCACCATGTTATGTTCTATCAACTCTGTGCAAGTCCCAAGTGCAGCTATGGTCAGGATTTGAAGTTGTTTGAGTGCCAAAGTGGGTCTGTCCATCTGCTCCATCCTGATGGAAAAACTGTGTCTTGGCATGTCAAACGGTGGCATATCGATCTGAAACTTAACCAGGATGCTCCTAGGGCAATTAGACACATTTCATATTTAGAGCTAATGTCTTTGGGTTTATAGCTTGGTGAACATGTAGGATGTTGTGATAGGGCTGATTTCTTGAGTTATGGAAATCCTAAATTTTTCTCCCCTTTCCCACACATATGACATGGTTTAGACTATTTCTATGTCATTTTGGGGTTTAACACTTATTAACTCATGTTAGGCACTTAATTAGATAAACTTTTGTTAAGGGTCCATTTTTGTGATCAAGTGATTTAGTTAGCATTCTTAACCACTTTATATGTGTGCTTCTAGGCTTCTTTAAAGGGTGAAGTTAGGGTTTTGAGTTTGGTCACCTCTCCTCATTTGATCATTATGGGTTGGCTAAACTAAACCTTCTAGAATGTTTAGCACTCAATTATGCCTTTGACCCTTGACTTTGGTGACCTTTGCTTTAAGTAATCCATATGTGATAATAGGTTAATGAGTGTGGGTTAAATTAACCTCCTTTGCTAACACCTGAGGTGTCACATAGTTGCACTTTCTAGCCCCCATTCCATCTCATTTGGACTTAGAGCCTTCAAATTGCCTTCATTGAACCTGTGCTCATACTCATATCAACCAAGTTAGTTCTAGATGGTATGTTTGACACTTAATCACCAAAACAGGTAGAAATGACCCTATGGCACATTTCCCTTTCAATCTCCCCCTTTTTTGACTTTTATGCCAACACACCTAAAGCAACTCAAATAAGCAACTCGAAGTTCAAACTCAACCTAAAAGAGTATTAAAATGATTTGACATCTTTGGATCACTTAGCCACCACTTGTTTTTGTTAGTGCAATCAAATCCATTTTTCTAACTCCTAAGACACAACACACTTGGATTTTGCAATTCAAACCAGTTTTAAACACTTGTTTTGATCAAATACCAAAAAATCCCCCTTTTATCATTGTTTTCTTAGCCGTAGTGCAAATGTCCTATTATTTTTATCATTATTACAACTTATTTATCCAAAACCTAAATTAAATAATATATTCTAGAAACTATACTGGACTAGGGGTTTTTTCTATTTTCATTCTACAGTCCAATTCAGTCAAAGTCCAACAAAATTTGTTTGACCAAAATTGGATGCTTAAATTACAAGTGATGAATTTTTGAAGCTATCTGCTGGATTAAAAAAGATTTAGTTTTAAGGGAAAACAAGGAAAACCGGTTTGCATTCAGATCCCTGGTTATTTCTTCTCTCTTCTTTCACACATAGACCTTCAGTGCTATTCAACTGAGTCACTGACCTTATGAAACACCCCCTAGAATTTGATTAATCTAACCCACCGTCCTTAAGGTCACCGAAACAGTGACAGATGGAAAGAAAATCACAGCAAGGCTTACCGGCGATGGTAGGGCTCCGACGAGGTGGTCGGTGAGGTCGGGGAGGCTTCGGCGAACACGTCGACAGTCGAATTATGGTCGATGGTGGTCGAAGCTGCTTGGTCCCCATGTGCAGGCTGAGGTGATGAGCGACGGCTCCAAATCCTAACCAACGACGGTGGTAGAGTTCAATTCCACCGACAGGGAAGCTTCACACTAAGTCGAGGGGGCTACTGGTGCAAGGAATCGGGTGATAGTGCACGGGTTAGTGCTGGCCACGTTTGTTGGCGCTCGAGTAAAGTCCGACGAGCGGTGGCACGTTGCTGGAGGGGAGTAGAGGGTGAATGGCTTGGCTGAGGAGCTTCACTACGACTCAGGGAAGCTTTTGGTGGCGTTTGCTCGGTTGTAGGGTGGCTGCACCTGTCGGACCACGGTGGTTGGCGCTCGGGTGGCAATGCAGGCGGTGGTGTGCTTGGCTGCGGTGAATTCCGACGAGGAATGGTTTGCTAGTGGCCAGGGAGGGAGAGGCCAAGGGCGAGGCGCTACTTATAGGCATGGGCACGGGCGACACTGCGGTTCCCTAGCCATGGCGTAGAGCATGAACTTGGGCACGGGTTGGCACGCGAGCAGACAGACATAGCCTATTTGGCTGCTGCCAACCGACATCGAACACCTGGCACATGTTCGTTTGGCCTCCTCCCTTGCGTATTGTCGCTTGTTCGAGCCTGATCTTAGCAAAATCTTCATCTACGATTTGTTTCTTATACCCTAAGTTAGATATGTTGTATGAGAGTAGTCGGGTTTTACTCACTGGCAGAGAAGATATGGTATACTCAAGTGTGATCTGTCTAGCAGACCATTACCAAGGTAAAACCCATGGTTTGGTGTTGTCACACTCCGAGTTCCAATGTCAGCTTCTGGTATATGTTAGGGAAGCTAATTAGGTACGACTTTGTGAATTGGAGCCATTAGTTTTATGGCCTGAATCTTAATTAACATGGAGATGTCCGATCAGAGGCTGATTTTCAGATTAGAGGTATTCTATGATTTCATTTGCTTGTCCCACTTTGTAGCTTGTTTGGGGAATTTTAACCAACCTTTCTGTGGTAATTTGCTTACTAATTTTTGTAGTTAATTTGGTGTGCTACCCTTTTTATTTTGATGGTCCAATCATAACAGCATGGTTCAATTAGTTTTCCTATTTGATTTCTCTTGCTTAAGGTAGGAGCATTTTGGGGTTTGGTCACTTCCTTTCCTTGATGACCGTGAGGTAATAAAGGTAATGTCTTATGATAACTTGGCATTTACTTAGGTCCTTGATTCCTAAGTATGGCATTACTAGCTTAATTTTACCTACATGTGATAACAAGGTTGGTGAAGGTGCTAAGCAGGAACCCTAGTAACACATGGGGTGTTACATCCCTCCCCCCTTAAAAGAATCTCGTCCCGAGATTTGAGTTGGGGTCCTCAGGGGTGAGGAGACACGTAACTGCTACTTGATCAGAGTGTTATACCTACTTAGGGATTTTGATAAAACTGGCTCTTCGAATGTCACCCTCTTTGCAACTTCAGAAGGAAGCCCTACAACACCTAATTTCACAATTTGTTGCTTATTTTAATAAGAGTATCTTTTCTATATTTGGAATCATAGGACAGGGGGCTAGGGTATGGTTACGTACCAACACTTTTAGGTAGGAAATCGGGGTAGTTCTTGCTCAGATAGTCCTTAGTCTCCCATGTGGCTTCTTCCTCCGTGTGGTTGCTCCATTGGATTTAATGCATCCTGATTACCTTCTTGCGAGTGGATCTTTCCTTGCAATCTAGAATCTTGACAGGGTATTCTTGTTAGGACAGGTCGGGTTCTATTTCTACTTCGAGCTCATTCAAGATTTTTGTTGGTACCCAAACACACTTCTTCAGTTGAGAAACATGGAACACGTCATGTATTGCAGACGTGCATGGTGGTGTTTCAACTTATAAGCCACTGGTCCACATGCCTCGGTGATCTCATAGGGTCCAGTATAGCGAGGGGATAATTTACCTTAACCTCGAATCTCTATACTCCTTTAGTGGGTGAGACCTTTAGATATACATGATCTCCTACTTCAAACTGCAGAGGTTTCCTTATTTTGTCATGATAGCTCTTTTTGCCTGGCTTGAGTAGCATCTAGATTCTTTCTGATTATCCTGACTTCAAACTGCAGAGGCTTCAAGTACTAAATCAGGTCCAAAGATTTATCCTTCACCTGCTTGTGACTAGTTTAGGGGTGTTCAACACCTCCTTCCGTACAAGGCCTCGAAGGGTGCCATTTTTAGACTAGCTTGAAAGCTGTTGTTTTATGAGAACTTTGCTAAGGAGAGACATTTATCCCAATTTTTACCATAATTGAGTAGGCTCTCAACATGTCTTCAAGAATCTGGTTCACTATTGGGGGCCTTCTTCTCCGCCGAGGGTCCCCTAAGCAAAAACACCTTCGGCAAGATGACATGCAAGCAAGTGAGACTTGAAGATGTATGCCGAAGCTACAACTAAAAGAGCTTCGACATGATGACACGCTTGAGACAAAGAGTGGCACCGACTTAAAGAGGAAAAGACTGCATAGTCCCTAATAGTTTATGTCATAGTCATGATTAGTTATTAAGGGTATGATTGTAATTTTGTCCGAGCTGTTTCCCGTGCCTATAAATAGATGAACAGTACCCTCGTACTGTTCACGCTGGCTTGTAATCGCTCGCACGTCATTCTCGGACTTTTACCTTCTGTCAAGCCGAAGGTACAAATGTAATTTAATATCATTAATATTTGTTCATGATCATATAATGTCAATATGAATAATCTAATGATTTAATATAGTTATTCATGTTCATTCTATGTTTCATTTGTCCTTGTTTATATTTTTACATATTAAAATGATGAAGGCATGTCCTTCACGACCTTCGTATGAAGACCATTATATCCTAAGGGAGATAATGCTTTGAAGGATGAAGGTCTTTAACCATTAACATTTGTGTTTCCTTGTTCTTAACTCATAGCATTTGAGAACAAGTGACCAACATTGGCGCCCACCTCCGGTGAACTCACTTCCACTGTTGTGACAATGGCTTCGTACAACAACCAAGTTGTAGCACCTTCGGTTACGAAGCTGGTGCTCCCAATCATAGGCGGTTCAAGCTCAAAGCCAGCTAACAAGAAGCAGAAAAAGGAAGCACAGAGAAGAGTGCAGCATGTTGGGGTGCAAGGACCCTTCATCAGATCCAAGTGGTCTCACATCCCAATCACCTTCTCCCAGGAGGACCTTCAGCTTAAAGACTATCCTCATAATGATGCCATGGTTATATCTTGTGTCATCAAGGGATTTCTGGTCCACAATGTTCTAGTTGACACAGGCAGTGCAGCGGATATCATCTTTGCAAAGGCTTTCAGTCTTTCAGACAGATGCAAGAACCAGAAGAAAAGATTCATGATGCAACGCACCCTCTTTGTGGCTTCGAAGGAAGACAGATTGTGGCACTTGGCAAAATAACAATGTCAGTTACCTTCGGTTACATTCACAACACAAGAGCTGAGCAAGCTGTCTTTGACATTGTTGACATGGAGTACCCATGCAACGCAATCATCGGTCGAGGGACGCTTAATGCCTTCGAAGCAATACTTCATCCAGCATACTTATGCATGAAGATACATTCGGAACAAGGGCCCATTGCTGTTCATGGGAGTCAAGAAGCTGCCAGGAGGGCTGAAGGGAGTTGGACGGATTCCAAGACGATCCATAACATAGATGGAGCCGAAGCTTGTCAACAATATAAGCACAAAAGAGAGAAGGTTGCTTCGGTAGATCAGCCGAAGCCTATGCTCCTGTGTGAAGATATAGAAGACCAAAGGGTATAACTGGGATCTCAGTTATCTAGGGAACAAGAAAAGACTCTGCTAAGATTTTTGTTCAACAACAAAGATGTCTTCGCTTGGACAGCTAATGATCTCTGTGGCATTAACAGAGATGTCATTGGGCATTCACCCAATGTGGATCCATCTTTCAGGCCAAGAAAGCAAAGACTTCGGAAAATGTCTGAGGATAAAGCCGAAGGTGCTCGGAATGAAGTAAAGAGACTTCTCAGTGCTGGTGTCATCAGAGAAGTAACATATCCAGAATGGCTAGCTAACACTGTCATGGTGAAGAAGGCTAATGGGAAATGGAGAATGTGTATTGATTTCACAGATCTTAACAAGGCATGTCCGAAAGATGAGTTCCCTTTACCAAGAATAGACTCCCTTGTAGATGCAGCAACTTCTTCGGAACTCATGAGCTTATTGGACTGCTACTTGGGCTATCACCAACTTTGGATGAAGAAAGAGGATGAGCCAAAGACAAGCTTCATAACTCCCAGTGGTACTTATTGTTATCTTCGGATGCCTGAGGGGCTCAAGAATGCTGGAGGAAGCTTCGGCAAAATGACAGCCAAGGTCCTTCACTCTCAAATAGGCAGGAATGTGTTAACTTATGTTGATGACATCATAGTAAAAAGCACAAAACAAGAAAATCACATCGCCGATTTGCAAGAAACGTTTGCCAATTTCAGGCAAGCTGGTCTCAAGTTAAATCTAGAAAAGTGTGTTTTTGGAGTAAAGAAGGGCAAGTTTCTTGGCTATCTGGTATCAACAAAAGGTATCGAAGCTAACCCAAGTAAGATTGAAGCTATCCTTCAGATGGAGCCGCCAAACTCAAAGAAAGAGGCTCAACGATTGGCAGGAAGGCTGGCATCGCTGAACATATTTATATCAAGATCAGCAGAGAGAAATCTACCATTCTTTGAAATACTAAAGTCAGCCGAAGTTTTTCAATGGGGTCCGGCTCAACAGAAGGCTTTCGAAGAGTTAAATCAATACTTGATAGACTTGACAACTCTAACTCCACCTTCATCAGGAACTCCATTACTCCTGTATGTGGCTGCCTCCCATTCTGCAGTCAGTGCGGCACTAGTACAGGAGAAGCAAGACGACCAAGTAAAAAGACAAGCACCAGTATACTTTGTCTCCGAAGTACTCAGTTTATCAAAGAAAAATTACACATAATTGGAGAAGGTGTTGTATGATGTGTTAATGGCCTCCAGAAAGCTTCGGCATTACTTTCAAGCCTATCATATAATAGTCCCTTCATCACAACCTCTGAAAGACATAATGAGAAACAAAGAAGCTACAGGAAGAATTGGAAAATGGGTTGAGGAACTCAATGAATTCACCATTGATTATGTACACAGATCCTCAATTCAATCTCAGGCGCTAGCGGATTTCATTGATGATTGGATGCCAGGGGCTCAAGGAGAAGAAGCAACAAAAGATGCCGAAGCCTGGACAGTATTCTGTGATGGTTCTTGGGGAACCTTCGGCGCTGGAGCGGCTGCTATTCTAGTAGTGCCTGTGGGGGACAGATATCCCCTGGGTCCACTAGAAGGCTAGAAGACCTCGCGAAAGGCCTTGGGCCCATTGTTTTGCAAGGTCATCCCTTCGTGGGCCCAGGGAGGAATGTCTGGCAGAGTGGATCGACGCAAGATTGGATCAATTCGAGCCCAGGTGACCCAATGAATTCAAGCATTATCCACAGAAGTGATCTGATTCTCCCGCGCTGCGCCCTCAGGCGTCGGAACTGAATGATGATAAGTCAGTAGAATTATAGGAAGATAAGCTCAGTCAGTTCACTATTACTTAGGCGCACGTTGTTATCATATCCGCATGTAACGCCCCACGGTCGAGTATATAAGGCCTAGGGGGCACCCCCTCAAAAACAACTCACTCATTAGCCGTCTACTCGACTCTCAAGTATCCCTCATACTAGAGAACTCCCCTGTAACCCACCACATAAAAGATCCACACCAGGAAGAAGGGTGTTACACCTCTCTAAGCGGCCCGAACCTGTATAAAATTGTCCACTGTTTCTCGTGCGTTTAGCACAAACCATCGAGCTACAGTCGGTAACACCGTCCTACTCCTAAAAGAACCCCGAGGGGCAACTCCGGGTGCACGGTCGGACCCAAAACACTGACAGCTGGCACGCCAGGTAGGGGGTGTGTCACTGATCCAAGCTAGCTCAATGGCCGTCACTTTCCAGCACAAGATTGCTCTCCGCCCTGGATCCGTGTTCTGCTTTGGAACCATTTCATCCATGGCAGATGAAGAAGGAAATCTACATCGCATAGCGGATCTGCCGGAGAGAAAACCTTCCTCGATAACCTCCGGGAAAGCCGGAGCGAAGCAGGAAATAGCGCAACCTCCAGCGCTCCGAGCAAAGACTGCCACCTGCAAGCCAGGAGCGGGATATTCATTCACCCGAACAACCCCGTTGTCCACCTCATCCACAGAAGAGTGGACACAGATTACGAGGAAAAAAGAAACAAGGACCCATCAAGCTGCCCTTCTAGTACCTCCACCCTCAAAAGAGAACAGAAAGAAGCTTGTCGTCACGACAACTCCGTTCTACCCCGACGTCCTCTTTATTGGGGGGAAGAGTGGAATCGTCCCCCATCTCCGACGACGAACCAACTGTGCCTGGGGAAGAACCTCCTCAGCGGGAAGCTCATCGACGAAGGAACCGACACTGTAACACCCGGCGACATCATGAAGCCAGAGAACGAGATCCGGCGTAGCCTGTGTCGCGAGATGAGATCTTGGAGGTGGGAGAAACTCTAGATGAACGAGCCTTCAAGGAAAGAAGGAATTCCCGCCGACGTGATCGTCGGTAAGCTCAAGAGCAAGCCGAGCAGTAGGCGAGACAGTGTCGAGAGAATCCTCTCTTCGGAAGAAATCTGAACCTCGACTTCGCCCGAGCCATGAACACACCGAGCGAGGTCGGTGGAGTGTTAGCTCGGATAGCCGATGGCCTCCCCCGGACTCTAGACGCCGAGGGCTATCGGCGACTGCTTACTCGGGCAGCCAACCACCTTCTGCCTCTCGCTCATCCTCCAAGCGATCTACGACACGCCATCAATAGTCGGTGGGACGCACGGAGCTCCATCAATGCTTCGTGCGAATGACGACATGAGAACGAGATTCGGTGTCGAGAAGAGTATGATCAGGATCATGACATCCCAGCACAAAGTCAGGCCACCAGGGTTGAGTCGGCAACAGCTTCAACTGGCGGCATGACCCGAGGATGGTCGAGGCAGCACATCGACAACTCCTCTCCCCAGGACCGACACCACAATCGTTGACAGGAGGATACGTGTGGAGTATCAGCGCTTACTCCACGTCTTAGAGCCATTCAGTGGCCCCCTAACTTCAAGGTCTCCAACGTCGACAAGTACGAGCCCAAGCAGGACCCAGGAGGTTGGTTGGCTGTCTACACCACTGCTGCCCGGGCTGCTGGGGCAACTGGAGATGTGATGACTGCATATTTGCCCATCGTCCTTGGGCAAGATGCGCTGCAATGGCTACCACACCTGCCCCGACACTGCATCGACGATTGGAGCGACTTCAGTCGGTGTTTTATCACCAACTTTCAATCCCTCTCCGACAAGCCGGCACAGCCATGGGACCTCAAATCCATCAGGCACCGAGGGGATGAGACTCTCCGGTCATACCTCAAAAGGTTTCAGACCATGAGAAATCGTATCCCCGAGGTTGCGAAGCAGCAGTGATCGAGGACTTCTACCGGGGATCTAATGACTCGGCCTTCGTCCGAGCCATACTACAAAAGGCGCCGACTACCTCCGAGCAACTATTCAGGGAAGTAGACCTCTACATCACCACCGAAGAACGAGCTCAGAACCTCATTGGAGGAGCAAAGCCTGCACCGCCGGCACCACGACGCGACACGAACCAACAACCCGACAAGCGTTGGGAGAAGAGGCCTCGCAAAGAAGTCCACGCCGACGGACCACCCGCCTCTCGCGCCTGAGGAGCACCCCGCGGAGGCGAACGTACATTGGACGACATCCTCGATGCCCAGTGTCCGTACCATAAGGACATGTGCCACACCCTCTGAAACTATAGAGACTTCAAGCATTCCGTCGGGAACGACCGACCCTTCCAACCTCTACCACCTCCCCCACCACGAGGAGGACCCGGAGAACCTCGACAACCTCAATAGTAGGAAGGGGGAGGAGGCGTAGCATTCCCACATGTCGACGGAGAAGTCAACGTCATCTTCGGTGGACATGGGTCACAAGAAAGCAAGAGGCAGCAGAAGCTGAACGACCGTCAGATACTGGTGGCGGCCACCGGTCCTCCTGCCCTCGTATCGATGGTCTGAACACCCGATCACCTTCACTCGGGCGGATCATTGGTTCAACTTCGATCACCCGGGCAAATACCCGCTCCTCGTCGATCCGGTGATCCGAGAGAGCAGGGTAAAGAAGGTGCTAGTGGACGGGGGAAGCAGCATCAACGCCACCTTCTCCCGGACACTCTAAGGCTTGGGAGTTGCACTCAAAGAGCTCCATGAGTCAGACACTCCTTTCTTCGGCATTGTGCCGACTGAAGGAGAATACCCACTCGGACACATCTACATGCCGATCACCTTCGAAACTCCGGAAAACTACAGAACCGAGTTCCTAAGGTTCGAGGTGGCAAGCTTCGACTACGGATACAACACTATTATTGGTAGGCCAGGATTGGCGAAATTCATGGCCATTCCGCACTATAAATACATGATATTGAAGATGCCGGGACCACAAGGGATCATCACCGTGCGCGCTGACTTCCAAGGCGCCGCAGAATGCTTCCGAGTAGCCATTCAGGCGTCCCTCACCACAAACCATCGACGACTTCTTCCACACAGGCGAACTCAAAGCCTGAGGAGGACCTCGCAGTACCTGCAATCGAAGCTCAAGCCGTGACTTCTATGCGACCGATTGAGGAGACGAAAAGAATTAACCTCGGGTTCGGTGATGAACGCAAAACCGCCATCATCAGCTCCAGCTTGGATGACAAATAGGAAGGCGCGCTCGTCCATTTTCTGCAAGATAACCGGGACGTATTCGCATGGCAAACTGCGGATATGCCGGGAGTCCCGAGAGAACTGGCCGAGCACAAACTGAAGGTCTATCCCTAGGCGAGGCCGATCCGACAAAAGTTGCATCGTTTCACGCCCGATAAGAGAGAAGCCATCCGTGCCGAGCTAGCTCGCTTAGTCGCGGCATGGTTCATTAGAGAAGTACTGCATCCTGAGTGGTTAGCAAATCCTGTTCTTGTACTCAAAAAGAATAAAGTGGATTGACGCATGTGCGTCGACTATACAGATCTCAACAAACACTGTCCGAAGGATCCCTTCGGACTTCCTAGAATAGATCAGGTGGTAGATTCAACCGCCGGATGTTCTATACTGTCATTCTTGGACTGCTACTCAGGATACCATCAAATCAGCTTGGCAAAAGAAGACGAGGAAAAAACAACATTCATTACCTCATTTGGAGCTTTCTGCTATACCTCCATGCCGTTCGGCCTCAAGAACGCTGGAGCGACTTACCAGAGAGCCATTCAAACATGCTTAGCCGATCACTGGGGCAAGCGAGTAGAAGCCTATGTTGATGATGTGGTAATCAAGACAGAAAACTCAGAAAATTTCATTGAAGATTTGTAACTAGTCTTCAATAGTCTGAGGTGATATCGGTGGAAGCTCAATCCAGAAAAATGTGTCTTTGGAGTGCCAGCAGGGAAGTTGCTCGGATTCATTGTCAGCCACTAAGGGATTGAAGCTAACCCGGAAAAGATCGAGGCTATCATGAGGATGGAAGCACCACAGTCACAGAAGAAAGTGCAAAGATTTACTGGATGCATGGCAGCTCTAAGCAGGTTCATATCAAGGTTAGGAGAAAAAGGCTTACCATTCTACAAACTGCTCAAGAAGGTGGATAAGTTCCAGTGGACCTCAGAAGCTCAGGAAGCTCTTGATGCACTGAAGAAGTTATTGACCACGCCGCCAGTGCTGAAGCCGCCACGCCAAACCAACCGACAGAAGATTTGATGTTGTACATCTCTTGCACGACTCACATGGTGAGCACCGCGTTGGTAGTCAAGCGACCAGAGGAGGGACACGCATATCCAGTACAACATCCCGTCTACTTCATCAGCGAAGTTCTGGGGCCATCTAAGAAGAAGTATCCTCAAGTCCAAAAACTGTTGTATGCAGTACTTCTAACTGCACGCAAGCTCCGTCACTACTTCGATGACCACAAAGTCATAGTAGTCACCGGGTTTCCAATAGGGGATATTCTCCACAACAAAGAAGCCATTGGAAGAATAGCCAAGTGGGCCTGCGAGCTGGGAGCTCACGACATCGAGTTTCGACCTCGTACTGCAATAAAGACTCAGGCACTAGTTGACTTCGTATCAGAATGGACCGAGCAACAAGTACCAGACAACTCGGAGACTGCAGAAGTATGGCGGATGTATTTCGATGGCTTGCTAAAGCTACAGGGGGCAGGTGCAGGGATCCTCTTCATTGCACCTAGAGGTGAGCAACTCAAATATGCTCTTCAGTTGTTATTCTCGGCGTCTAATAATGTAGCAGAATATGAAGCTTTGATCCACTGATTCAACATTGCCATATCACTAGGCATTAAGAGGTTGATGGTATACAGAGATTCACTGGTGGTCATAAGTCAGATAAATAAAGAATGGGATTGCTCGAATGACTCTATGGGAAAGTACTGCACAACCGTCCGAAAATTGGAAGACAAATTTGAAGGGCTGGAATTTCATCATGTGGAAAGAGATCGCAACGCGGCGCCATACACGTTGTCAAAACTAGGATCCAGTCGGACCCAGGTTCCACCTGGAGTTTTCGTCCAAGAGGTACCACGCCCAAGCATTTCCTCAGATCAAGCAGAAGAGTGCAACGTTTTGAGCCAGCCAGAGTCAGACTCTAATGACTAGAGGGAGCCCATCATCAGATATATAAAGAATGAAGAGGAACCAGATGACAAAGCTGCAGCAGAATGCATCGCAAGGCAGTCAGCCCACTACACCCTCATTGGGGATGCACTGTACCGAAGGAGCGCAACAGGAGTCCTCATGAAGTGCATTCTTTCGGCTACTGGAAAACAACTGTTAGATGAGATCCACACCGGACAGTGCGGGATAGATGCAGCATCCAGGACCTTGGTTGGGAAGGTCTTTTGGTCTAGTTTCTACTGGCCAACAACAAAGAGTGATGCAGCCGAGTTAGTCTAGAGGTGTGAAGCTTGCCAATTCTTATCAAAGCAGCAGCATTTACCAGCATAGCAACTGCAGACCATACCCATGACATGGCCATTTGCGTGCTGGGGATTGGACATGATTAGACCTTTCAAGAAAGCTTAGGGAGGATACACTCATGTGTTGGTCGCCATTGACAAATTCACCAAATGGATAGAATACAAACCCATTGCTTCTCTGACTTCAGCCAAGGTAGTGGAGTTCATACAAGATATAATATTCAGGTTTGGGATACCGAATAGCATCATAACCGACCTGGGATCCAATTTCACTAGCTCTGAATTCTTTGATTTCTACGAACAACGAAGCATCCAGATTAAATATGCATCAGTATCACATCCAAGGGCTAACGGTCAGGTAGAAAGGGCTAATAGAATGATACTGGAAGAACTAAGGAAGAAAGTCTTTGACAAGAATGAAAAGTTTACAGGAAAATGGATCAGAGAGTTGTCGTATGTGGTTTGGAGCTTAAGAACTCAACCTAGTCGAGCTCTACATGAAAATACTCCTTTCTTCATGGTCTATGGTTCAGAGGCAGTGCTACCTACTGATCTCAGGTTTGGGGCACCAAGGTTGGTCTTCGAAAGCATAGCTGAAGCAGAGGCTACCAGATTAGAGGACATTGACGTATTGGAGGAAGAGCGATTGAATACAGTAATTCAGTCAGCCAGATACCAGCAAACCCTGAGGCGCTATCATGACAAGGCCATACGACATCGATCCTTTGTAGTGGGAGACTTGGTCCTTCGTCGAATTCTAACGGGGGAAGGACGTCACAAATTATCACCACTATGGGAAGGACCATTTGTAGTAGCAGAGGTCACTCGACCAGAATCATATAGGCTTACTCAAATGGATGTCACAGAAATAGGGAATTCATGGAATATAGAGCATCTCAGGAAGTTTTACCCTTAGCAAGATTTCAAAAGCTATAGGGGGAGCATTGTATTCTATAATCGGTAAATACCTCATCAATAAAAGATTTCGTTCTCAAGGGCACTCGAAGTGTTTATTACCAATCAGCACGCTTACTCGACTTAGGGTGACCACTATACCCTACCAACAGAGCAATCGGCTTAAGTCGACAGTGACTTAAGACGGTGCAACATGCTCACGCTTACTCGACTTATGGTGACCACTATACCCTACTAACGGAGCAATCGACTTAAGTCGGCAGTGACTTAAGACGGTGCAACATGCTCACACTTACTCGACTTAGGGTGACCACTATACCCTACTAACGGAGCAATCGGCTTAAGTCGGCAGCGACTTAAGATGGTGCAACATGCTCACACTTACTTGACTTAGGGTGACCACTATACCCTACTAACGAAGCAATCGACTTAAGTCGACAGTGACTTAAGACGGTGCAACATGCTCACGCTTACTCGACTTAGTGTAACGTGCTCACGGTTACTCATCTTAGGGCGATCTCTATGCCTTACTAACCGATCAATTAGCATAAATTAGAAAAAGATTCTAAAACCAGCACACTGCACTTACTTCTACGATCATTCATAACAACTATTGAAATCTAACAACAGAAACAAAATGTTATGGTTTTTCAGCTGAGTATCTTCTAAACACAACGAAACATCTCTACTTGGTAATGTCTTTTGCAGGAGCTATCGAGGAAGAAGGGCGACTCGAAGCATCAGGCTCAGCCTTAACGTCCGCCACAATGTCATCAGGAACAACTAAACCAGGCCTCCTCATCAAGATTCGTCCCGCGCGAATGACTTTATCCATAACCTTGTCTCGCTGGGTCTTCAAAACAACGCAGTTGTCCTCTAGAACCTTGGCAGCCAGTCGAGCGGCTTCTAGCTCCTGGGCGACTGATCTCTTGGAGGCACGCAGATCCTTAATGACAGAGTCCTTGCTTGACACCAGCTGCCTGAGCCGCAAGATCTCATCCTAGGATACTTGCAGTTCATGGCGATGATGATCCAGATCGACCATGGTGAAGCGGTGGCTCCTCTCCAAGATGGTTAGAGAATTACTGGCGTCACGATATAACCTATCTAGATTGTTGCGGGAAGCTGCAAGTGTTCGTTTCTCCTCCTACAGACAAGAATCAACCCTCAAATATCCAGAAATTAGTAAAAGCACATCGAACCCAATTAAGTAAGCCTACCTCATTAACCGCCCTTTTAGAGTCAAGCTGAGCATTAAGAGTAGAATTCAAGGAATTCGCGTCGTCTAAAGAAGCAGAAACCCGGGCCAGGTCGATCTGACCTTGGGAATATCTGACAAAAAAGCAGCCGAAGAAAGATACCCAGTCAAAAAGCAAATTAATTAATCAGCCAAGAAAAAAAAGCAAAGGTACCAACCAGCATTTGACGCTTTCAAATCAGCTATCTGTCTTTGAAGCAACAATGGATTCCACTGCGTCAGAGACAGAACTCCTTCTGGAACAACAACGCCATGTGATCTCAATTGAGCAGACATCCCATCAACCAAAGCCTATTATCAAAAACAAGTGAGTACGAAGAAAGTAATTTACCAGGAGGAACGACAGAATGAAAAAAGCTAATTTACCTGAATATTAGAAAAGAACGAAGACAATCCCAAGTCAGGAGAAGTTGTGTTATGACTCGATGAAGGAAGATCAACTGGGACAATCTGAAAAGCATCGTCGGGGGTTGATTCAGCTCCTCCAGCAGATATCAGAATCTTGTCATCCAGTACACCGACCTCTAAGGCCACTCCCTCACTTGAAGTTGAAGAAGTATGCATCACTATTAGTCCATCAGAATGTGGTGGAGACAACCCGGTGTGGACATCCATGGAGGTATGGGAAGGAGAACTCGCTTGGACACCCTCGGGGGCTGGGTCGTAGCTCGCACCACCCATCGGAGCCGAATCGCTACCAGCAACACCCTCGGGGGCTGGGTTATAGCTTGCGTTACCCACCTGAGCCGGAACACTACCGGCAACACCCTCGGGGGCTGGGTAACCACCAACATCACCCTTGAGGACTGGATTTTCTGCAATATCCACCTCTAAGGCTGAAGGATTTTCAGTCACCTCCATATGAGTCGGGCAATCTTAACCAACCTCTTGACACTGAAGACCGCCCTCCAAGGTTGACGACGCGCGAGATGCCGCCCGGGATACCTCTAATCCCACATCGGGAATGTCAGAACAAACATCCATCATATCACCATCAGCTGGCTCTGACAGCATACCCTCAGGAATGGCATCCTCAAGGGTCTGATCAAAATCTGTTATAGATAAATCCTGAAGGCTAACAAGAGCAGACAAGGCTGGAGAAGGAATATCACTATCTCCTCTACTGCCCCTATAGAGTCGGCTATTCTTGCGAATTAATGGAACTTCTTCTTCTTCTTCTTCTTCGTCCTCATCAAAAATGCGGACAAAAGATGGTGCAGGAGCACACCCATTGGGCTCAGTTGCAACAGGTTTACACCCATTGGATTTAGCTTCAGCAGGGTCACACCATTGGGATCAGTCGGTGCACGGTCACACCCATTGGGGTCAACTTCAGCAGGTACACCACTAGTGGGATCAACTCCAGTAAAGACCTATGCCGGTACTTCTTCAGTAATAGGAGCAGAAGGGCCAGCACCCTAGTCCAAGCATGACAATCATCGAAGCCGTCTCCTTTTCTTCTTCTTTTCTTCAGCAGGCGCAGCCGGACGACTGACTTGGCGACGACGCTTTGGGCGAGTACCATCAGGCTTTTGGGCGTCCGTTGCTTTATCAGGCTCTGGCATAGCGGCAACAACCATTGCTTCAGTAGGACCCGAGTTAGATGATTCTCCAGCCAACATGTTAAGCATTGCATTCATTTCTGCATCATCTGGACTCATTGGCATCTCAAAATGAACTTGCCTCTCATCATTAGGAAGATCACAAAGAGAAGCAGCCAAGACCTCAATATCTTTGGGAGAGGGTCGCACTCTAAGACCCAGACTACTATCACCAGCAGGAGGATTAGACACAAAATTGATAAAGGACTTAGGAGGTGACAGATTCCAAGCAGAGTAGGCAACAGGAGCACCAACATTTGACACTTTGCCTCTCAAGATCATGTCTAGCCAGCTCACCAAATCCTTAGCAGGAATTCTCTTAGGCCTTATTCGGTTAAGCTGTTCCTGGCGGGGTTTCGGTCCGATTCCCCCTGGTCAACCCGGTCTGGAAAAGATCCCGGCCCACAACGAAGCGAGTGTTCGTTTCATCCCTCTCGGGCCTCAATCCCGGCCCACACCCGCTATTCCCAGCCAAACCCGACCGGGAAACCTCCCTCGTCTCCAGGTCATGGAAACAAACCAAGACGCAAGAAGAGCGCTGCCAGCGCTGTGACACGGACGCACGAGGTGGTGGCGGCTATGACACGGATCCGTGCAATTCTTTCCCGCCGGTACTCACGCTCTCCTCTTCTAACTCCTTTCCATCTACCATGAACTACAAATATTGATGCTAGGGTTCTTGGTTCGATGAGGAAATCTAGTACTTGCCATTCAGATCCCGGTTAATTTCTGACTTGTCCCTGTTTGTGACCTGCTGTTCTATGCGGAAATATAGTTCTTGGCGTTCGATGCAGAAATCCTGTTTGCACGGGCTCTAGTTTATTTTTGGGGTGAATTAATTATAAATGTCGTTGTCTACGTCCTACTGTTCTAACTTTTTCTGTGAATTTGTAAATATGCACAAACCGTTGTATACACATCGTGTGTGTATGCTCTTTTGTGAATCTGTCCATCGCCTGTGTGCTATTGCCTATTGTCTGAACCTATTTCTTGTGTGCTATTGCGTATTTTCCCTGACAGCACTGAACCACTGAAATACTACCGTTGCTATCTTAGATGCTCATTTGTTCAGGCAGGACTCTTGAACTGTATGCTTGTAGTTCATCAGATGTTGTTACAGAGTTACAACCATTTGAATGCAAGTCGGTGGTTACAAATCATTAGAAAATAATGCTAAGCTTCACTTTAGTAGTAAAGAATTAAAGCCTTTGGCTGAAGAATAATGCCACTCACTGAAGTAAGCCTTTGGGTTCAGTTCACAGCTCAGAAAACTGTCCAATATGCAGTTTCAGTTGCAGCTGCAGTTGCCTAAAACTGATCTTCACAACTCACACATGAAACTTGTGCCAATGTTCGGTCCATTTTGAGTCCATTTTCAGTTCACAGCTATGTTAACTGTCCATTTTTTGTTATTTCTAGGAAGAAGCTAGCCTATTTTTGGCCTTGGAAGTAAGGACAACTTTGGTTCTCATACTTGAGTCAGTTTTAGTAAAGATATGAGAACTTTGGTTCTATGATTAGGTGTGTCGATTTTTCTTGTGCCCTGAGGGTTCTGTCGAGCCTTATGTCGCGTCCATTATCCCGCTGTTTGATTTAGTTTCCTTTCCTGCGTGCTTCCATACTACAAGAATTAGGAAGAAGCTAGCCTATTTCTTCTCCCATATTTTATCAACCACAATGTAAAGAAAATTTCTTGTTCTTCTAATCACCATGTCGTGATGCATCATGATCATATCAACCCTATATTATCTAGCAAGTACCAGTAGTGGGTCTCAAATGTTAGCATTATTAGAAGCACTGAAGAGGGTGTCGGAATCATTCGATGCTCCTAGAAGTTACCAGCGAGTGCCGGATGAATTGAAGGCTCGACGACTCCCTCGAATCCTGCAGGGTTAAGTGAGGCTACCTGAAGCTGCTGGAAGGCGAGGTTGGTGTTGTTTTCCAAACAACATATTGTCATTGTTAATTTAATCCATACATAAAGCACTAAGCTCAGAGAATAATAAGTGCATCTATGTGTTCGCATGAGGCTAGATTTAAATTGATTTATCCTAAAATGACACAAGTATGTATCATGGCAAATCATGAAGTCTCCCCTTCATATTGAGATAGATTTTCAGTTTCTTTGAGAAAGAGTTGCTAAGAAAGAACTATAAGTTTGAATTATTCCTTTGAAAGATTAATTAGCAGATAGTTTTACTCAAGCTCTTCCAGCAAGACTAAGGGGCTGTTTGGTGCGTGGCCTAAGCCGCCACGTCGCGCCGTAGTTTTGCCGCCGCAGGTGTGGCGGCCGATTCGGCCGCTGCGGCTTAGGCACGCCGTGGCGCCGGACGCGCCGCACCAAACTGGCCCTAAGTCCAATGTATAGTTTTATGACAATCTGAAATTTCAAGGTAATCTAAACTTGGTCAGAGAACCAAGTTGAGATTAAGGGAGGATGATAGTTTTACATTTTACTGCAAGTTGCCAAAATACACTCATTTTTGTAGTCGATTACTTGTTCAGATCCCTTGTCCCTTCAACCACCTAGCGTGGCCAAGCAAGTAACCGAATCAAGGACCAATCCAGTGTACTGTTGTGCATAAGGCATGAAAAAAATCAATAAAATACAACATGTAATGTTCTTGGGTTTCTAATATGTGCTTCTGCACCCCAAAAAACTCTCGATTGATTTAGATAATATGTTTTCTTGATAATATGTGTTGGGTGCATAGCATATTGGCATTGTTGCACTACTAAAGCTTGCAGTAATTTAGGACGATTTCTCTGGCAGGATTATCCACAAATGAGTGTAGCAAATTGTTCATTAACCTACTCATGATTTTTTTCATTTTTCTACTACTACTTGTACACTTGAAAAATAGCTATATGTCCATTATATTATAGGACCATTTATTATTGTATTATTGCCTCATACACTTTTTGTTGCAATCTACTTTGGTTTATTGTGCATATTCATGCACTCGTTTCATGGTGTTATAGGGAGGAGAAAGCAATCAGAGAAAGAGGAAGTAAAGTCACAGCCTGCCAGTTGAGGCATCTTTATGCTTGATGTTTGTAGCACTTGATGTTACACATGTCGGTTGATACACATTATGTGTTGTTCTAGCATATCTAATCTTTGTTGAATGTTGAACATTTTCGATTTCAGATTTTTTATTTGGCAATCTGTGTATAATTAGAACAAAGATTGATCATATGTATTGAGAATTGTACGGCTGTTATGTTTATTTTTTGGAGAGAATATAGTAATATGTTTTATGTTTAAACTTGAGTAACCATAGGGTTGCAATCCCTGCATTAACCGAACACATGTTTCCAAGAGAGGGATTAGAGAGGGAGAGGGATTAAACCTCCAAAGGGATTGAATGTCATGGGAGGGATCCACTCAATCCCTCCCTAGATAGGATACCCTTGGGGATTTAACCCGTGTCAACCGAACAAAGCCTTATTGGTAACCTAAGTGGAATCGGTAACACCACTGTACAAGTAAGCCGGGTATGCTCTGTCCTTCAAGGGCTGGATGTTCTTAAAAACAAAATCAGCGACCACAACTTCGGCAGTCAGACCTCTTTCCTTCAGCAGATTGACTTCAGCAAGCAGAACCTTAGCCTCTGTTACTTCCAGGGTAGTGGGAGATTCAATCCAACTCGGAGTGCGCACATCCGGCTGTCTTCCCGACCGGGGAAGGGAATTGCCGTGGTTTTCCACAATAAACCATTCAAGACGCCACCCCTTAATTTTGTCCTTAAGCGGAATATCAAGATATTCCGTTTTCCTTCTGCGCCACATTTCCATACTTGCACCACCCACGAGTTGGTGCTGACCCCCAACCATCCTAGGTCGACAATGGTACAGATACTTCCATAAACCAAAGTGGGGAATAACTCTGAGGTAGGCCTCACACAGGTGAACAAAGATAGAGATTTGCAGAATGGAATTGGGATTCAGATGAGTTAGGTTCAGATTGTAAAAGTCAAGAAGGCCGCGGAAGAAGGGAGAAATAGGAAGAGCAAGGCCGCGGACAAGAAAGTGAACATAAACAACGGACTCGTGGGTATCCTCTGTTGGGACAGTAACCCCACGACAAATCCACCAAGAACAAAGCTCTTTCGGAGGAAGAATTCCAACATTAACAAGGTGAAGGAGATCCGATTCAGAGATAACAAACATGTGGTTACCTGTGAAAGGCAACTGGATGTTGGGGTCGATGGGAGGAATGACCACTACAGCAGAATTTTGGTTCTTCCGCTTGGGCGCCATCGCAATCTCGTTAGCAGATTGAAGGGAAGCGAAATCAAAGGGAAGCAGAGCAATATTTGGAGGCAGCAAGGTGAAGTTAGGGCTTAGAACGCAGAGGTGTGTGGCGACGTGATATAAATGGGGTTTTCCCGGGTCAGAGACCATTTCTAAAAAGTGCCAAGTCATCACTCGGAAAAAGCAAGAAGTCCTCACATAACTCGGCAGCTACCTCTAAAGCGCCGACGTGGCCCAGCGTAACTCGGCAGCTACCTCTAAAGCACCAACGTGGCCCAACATAACTCGGCAGCTACCTCTAAAGCGCCAACGTGACTCAGCGTAACTCGGCAGCTACCTCTAAAGCGCCGACGTGGCATAGCATAACTCGGTAGCTATTTCTAAAGCGCCGATGTGGACTAGCCTAACTCGGATGTTACCTCTGAAGCGCCAACGTAGCCCAATATAACTCGGTCATTACTTCTGAAACGTCCACATGGTCCAGAGCAGCCCGACAGTTATCTCTAAAAAATGCCGGTAATGCATAACTCAGCCGTTTTTTCCATGTAAATGCTAGCAGAACCAAATGCGACCCAGCAGTTGCCAGTCATTACTCGGGTGTTACCTCTAAAAACAACGACAACGCTGGGAATGAATACAAGCTATCGATTAACTATAAAAGAGCGACGGAAAAACAAAGATGAGATACTCAGAACAAGTTGAGATTTTCTTCAATATATTGATAAGGGAAGCCCTTCCACAAACTCAAAGACCAGCTCATTATGAGCCGACCTTTCTTCCTTTTTTCGCTACATTACATTACTACACTACCACACTACTTACACTACTTGTTGGTGACTTGCTCTCAAATGCTTCGGCTTAAGAGCAAGGCAACACAAAAAATGTTAAACGTTAAAGTCCTTCGTCCTTCGGAGCATTATTTCCCTTAGGATATAACGACTCTCGGACAAAGGTTACAAAGAACATACCTTCGTAAGCATAACATATAAAAATGAAGAGGAAATCATATGAAGTATAGTAAACAGTATGAACAATTAAATGTGTTGTTATTATTGAATTATTTATATTTTTTTACTATGAATAAATAAAAATAATAACTTATTACAAGTGTACCTTCGGCTCAAAGGAAGATAAAGAGTACAAGCGTGACGCAAAAGCAAATGCCAAGTCAGCCTGAACAGTACGGGAGCACTGTTCATCTATTTATAGGCACGGGACGCAGCCCATGTAAAATTACACCCATGCCCTTTACATTTGCTAATAACTTTATAGTAATCCATCGAGGTCTAAATAGGCTTTTCATCTTTAAGTCGGTTTCCTTTTCTGCTATCATGCCGAAGCTCCCTTGCGCATAGCTTCGGCTCTGCGCCATCCTTCGTATTCCTTGTACTTCTTCACACCGTGGTTTTGATCCATGTCCGAAGGTACCTGTTCATGTATTATACTCCAGAAACATTGTTAAATCATGTTTTTGAGGACCTTTGGAAGCCGAAGGCCCCCAACAGTAGCCCCTCGCAATATTAATTTGTTAGGATGATAAATTCAGATTGCGATATGGACGAAGGCCCTAAGCCGAAGGTCCGAAAAAACACCTTCCCTTTGCTAGAATAGCAACAATCAATGACAAGCGGGACCCTCCCACTTGCAACGCCCTGGGCGTATAAATATGATCCAACCGCGAGCTCATTTGGTACGCTTTCTTGCCATCTGCTTTGCCTGCTCAAATAGCTCTTTGCCTAAAACGCTTGTCCAGCTTTTTAAATTTTTAGCTTCGGCCTTAAGAACACATTTTCAGCATTTTCGAAGAGATGTCTCAGGAAAAGAAAGCTATTGCTGAAATGAAACTGAGCCTTTCTGAGGAGAAGAATCTGGGCTTTCTTGAATCAATAGCGAGAACAAATACAGAGAAGATTACTAGAGAAATTTTAGAAGGCTTATCTGAAGATACCGGTGAAAGTGACAGTTATGATGTAGAAAGTGGGGGTGAAGACTCCGAAGATCGACCGTGGCGACCAAGTCACACAGTCTTCAAAAAATCGAGTATTAAACAGAGTCATCTTGATAACATGAGGGGAAGATATTTTCGAGACCTGTCTACCGTGAGGGCAGATGACGGAGAGAGGACTGTGCCTACTCCCGAAGAGAATGAAGTCGTGATCTTCCGAAGCTTTTTTAAAGCTGGGCTTCGGTTCCCCTTAAACAGATTTGTGGTTGAAGTTCTGAAGATATATCAGTTCTACCTTCATCAACTTACTCCTGAAGCTATCATAAGAATGGGAATCTTCGTATGGGCCATGAGGAGCCAGGGCTTGGAGCCAAATGCAAAAAGTTTCTGCAATTTGCATGAGCTATTATATGAGACGAAACCCTGGGGTAAAGAGCAATATCATAACAATTTTGGTTGTTATAGCTTCGGTGCTCGCTCTGGGTCAAGCTGTCCCGTGCCAACTTTTTGGAAGAGATGGCCCGGAGATTGGATGAAGGAATGGTTCTATGTGAAAAATGATTTGAAGTCACGAGAAGATATTAAAGATATCATCATGCGTCCTATCTGGCAGCGCTTCAGTCTTCGGAAACCGAAGGTGGATATTGACGAGGCAGCCAAAGAATGTCAGAGAGCCTTCGGTGTAGTTTGCTCTTTCATCGGGACAAGGGATTTAATCCAGGAGCACATAGCCTTCAGAGTATGGCCACTTGTAGAAAAGTGGGAAATGCCAAAGGAGACTATCACCAAGTCTAACGAAGGTGGGTTGATTAGGATGAAATTCACCTTCAGATACAAGGGTAAGTTTGTTGAGCCAGATGATGATTGGCTGAAATGCATTGAAGCTACAAGCGATGAACTGCTTGGGCCATACTCGAAGGCAGAGGATACTGCGTTATCTGCGGCCTTCGGAGGCCAGAAGAAGAAAAGGCTCAACCGAGTTTTTGATGCTATTGGGTTCATGTACCCTGACTATCGCTACCCGCTACGGGGACGAAAGAGAAAAGATGCAACTTCTGGGAAAGATGATGCTTCAGCTGCTCCAAGCGAGCCTGCGCCGAAGAGGAAAAAGGTGAAAGTCCTTACTCACCGACCGCGCTTTATTGAACCGGCCATAGTGCCCGAGTTTGTCGGTGAGGCCTCTTCGGCTACTGAAGCCAAAGAACCTACACCTGCGCAAAAAACTGAAGCGCTGACTACAACGCCGAAGGCTGAAAAATTTGAAGAGCCGAGAGCTGAAGGGACAAAAACATCAAAAATTTTAAGTCCTTCAGCAAAAGTTGAAGTACCAAAAACCCAAAAAGGTCCAGCAATGACCCCCAAAAGAAAAAGGATGGTTAATGTTCTGGATGTATTGGAGACAATAAAGTCTTCAAGCACTACTCCGAAGAAAATTGCCGAAGTTCCCAAAGTGCAAATTGAGATAACAGCCTCTGAGGCCGAAGCTACAAAGTACCAAGCTGAGACTGAAGCTGGGCCTTCAGAGCCTGCCAAGATGAAATCCTTGGAAACCATAGAAAAAGAAATAGAAGCAGCAGACCAAACTTTGGCTGAAGAAACTGCCCCTGCCCCCCCCCCCCCCCGAAGCATTTTCTGAAGCTCTCAATTATATTTTACGACATGCTTTGGGGAAAAAGTTGACTGAAAAAGAAAAACAAGAGGCTCAGTTCTATGCCCAAAAATTGAAATATCCGAAGGGGGCATTGATTTTCAATGGCAGCGGAGAAGAAGACTTCTTATATTGTCTCCCAGACAGCAAGGAGATTTCTGTCTGTCGGGAGATGGGAAGAAGCTTCGGATTCCCGACGCTAGAAGATGGGCTCTCAGTGTTATCAAAAGATGAATTGGCCGACAGCTTAGCGTACAACAGCTTAAAGGTGAGAGAATAAGATTTTTGTGCTTAAAAACAAGACTTTTTCGTTTGCTTATACTTAATACCACACTTCTTTTGCAGGGCCTTATTCTTAGCAACGCCCTCAGGGCGCAAAAAAGCGCTGAAGACGAGGGATATACCATGGCCTTGAATAACCTTTGTTCCGAAGTAATTGAGCTAAGGAACGAAGGTCTTGAAAAAGACAAAATATTAAACTCATTGATAAACAAGATAAAAGAAGACGAGGCTACTTTGAAAGCCCAAGCTGAGACCTAGAAGTGCGAAATTGAAGATCTTTGGAGACAACTGACAGAAGAAAAATTAAAATGTGGAGTTGCCGAAGCTGACCGAGACGCCAGTGAATACTGGAAAAATCACTGGGAAAAAACAGTTGTGGAGCTTCGTTCTTCAAAAGAAAGATGCTATGAAAATTCTATGGCATGTGTACAAAAGATAAAAACCAGCTTCGCCAATATTGGCGCATACTCAAATGAGGACAACTTCGTAGTAGGCGATCCCGAAGGTCCAATCGAATGGATCAAGGGCGAAGCCGAAGCCTTTGAGGAAGTTTTGGGTGGCCGTGGAGATGTCTGCACCTTCTCAGGTGCCAGGGGAATTGCGGCCACCTTAGAGAAGGCATGATGCGAGCATATGAAGATTTTGGCCCAAGCCAAAGCTGCGTTTTCTATTGAAGATACAAAAAACCCTTCGACCGAGGCAAGCTTAATTGGCGGAAAGTTTTTTACCGACATCTGGGAAAACAGTGGCCGAGAGATGGCTCACGAAATTATAAGGAAAAGTGAAAAAGATACCCACGAAGCTAGAGAAGCAGCGAAGGCAGTTGAAAAAACTGCAGAACTTGAAAGGTGGATAGGTATTGTCTAATTGCTTTTGACTTTATGTTTTATTATTGTGACTTCGAACTTATTCATGTTTTATATCGCAGCCGAATTATCTCCTCCCCCGGAGCCCTTCGGGTCACAGGCCGACCCCGAAGCAAAAAGGGAAGATGAAATTACTAAGATGGCCGAAGCTATTATGGACAAAGTTGTTTTTCAATTACTAAACGAAGATGCGGAAGTAGTTTTAAAAGAAGAATAGCTATTGTTGTAAAAACATTTGGAATATTGATGTAACATTTGCTGAACAAAGTGTATAATATTCTATAATTTTGAAAGTAATATATAAGCTGTATGTAATTCAGTTCTTTACGATGCATGAAACTTTACATACATACCGCTTTTGAGCCTTTGGCGAAAAACACCTTCCCTTCTTTTCATGCTTCGTGAAGAATATCCATATGCGTGAAAATATTATGCTTCGTAAGCAATAGATCTCCTCTGATACTAAAGTTGACGAAACTGTACATCTTCAAACTTTGTTTTGTGCCTTGGCACAATTTCTTTGAAGCAATTTCCGAAGATTAACATTGTATTCCCTTCTTGTGCCATTGATGCAATGTGATGTATGATGTCATGTTATGCGAATGATGTGATGATGCTATGATATGCAAAATGATATTTGTGTCGAAGATACACATACGTTCCCACAATAGGACACAGTCTCTTTGCCGTTTATTTTTCGGCTTCACCGCTTATTTTTCGGTGTATTAGTGTTGACTTTTCGCTGTAAGCCTCCCTTAGGAGCTTCTTCGCCTTTTATTTCGGCGGTATCAGCGTTTATTTTTCGCTGTAAGCCTCCCTTAGGAGCTTCTTCGCCTTTTATTTCGGCGGTATCGGCGTTTATTTTTCGCTGTAAGCTCTGCATTCCCTTTGGAATGACTTTTGAGCAGAAAACTTACGCTGCGTTCCCTTAAGAACGACTTTTGTTGCTCCGACGAAGACTTGCCATGCGTTTCTTAAAACGACTTTTTGTTGCTTCGTCAAAACTTTTGGAACTTCGTCGATTTATGAGGAAGGTATATTACATTATGATAATGACAAAGCTATTACAAGAAATTGAAAACAACAAAAGAACTAAGCTTTTAATGATTGCTCTTCATTGAAAAAGGTAAATGATAACAAATGTAAAAACTGTTTCAGAGGTAGGATATATCTTAGTAGATGTGCTTTGATTCTGGCACAGTACTGTTGACTATGCGAGCTTCGGACTGCTCCCTGAAGTCTCGCTGCTGGTGAGTGTGTTGGCTCCCTTCTGGCTGCTGGCCTTGGGGATAAGCGGGTTGCATTGGTGGTGGAGGTGGAGGTTGTTGCCAAGATGCCTGAGGTTGGCTTGCCGAAGCAACAGAAACTGTAGGATGGTTACCCACATACTCTGGAATATACGGTGAGTGGTATGAAGCAGTATGCAGAACCTGTTTCGGCTGGCTCTGTTGGGCTGCAGCTTCTGCTATCTCTTTCTGTTTCTGGATGGTGACATGGCACATCCTGGTAGTATGGCCCTTGTCCTCACCGCAGAATAGGCAATAAATTTTCCTAGGCTGATCCTCAAACCTTCCTCTGAAGCCCCTGGCGCCTCTGCCCCTTGGAGCTGGGGGCCGAAGATAGCTCTGTTGCTGCCCCGAAGCCTGGGAGGAATACTGCGGCCTCTGTTGCTGACTTCCCCTGTCGTCATTCTGAGTAGAGCGAATTGATCTGACGTGCCTAGGGCGGACTCTCCCTCCGAAGCTTCTGGTCATTTCGGAGAACCTGTAAGCTTCCTCCCTTCTTTGTCGAAAATCATTATCTGCTCGGATATATTCATCCATCTTCTGAAGCAGTTTCTCCAGGGTCTGAGGGGGTTTCCTAGCGAAGTATTGGGCTGTAGGTCCTGGCCGAAGCCCCTTAATCATGGCCTCAATAACAATTTCATTGGGCACCGTTGGCGCATGTGCCCTCAGTCGTAAGAACCTTCGGACATACGCCTAAAGGTATTCTTCGTGATCCTGAGTGCACTGGAACAAAGCTTGAGCAGTGACCGGCTTCGTCTGAAACCCTTGGAAGCTGGTGATGAGCATGTCCTTCAGCTTTTGCCATGATGTAATTGTTCCTGGCCGAAGAGAAGAGTATCAGGTTTGTGCAACATTTTTGACTGCCATGACGAAGGATTTCGCCATGACTGCAGTATTGCCACCATATGAAGATATGGTTGCTTCGTAACTCATCAGAAATTGTTTCGGATCTGAGTGTCCGTCATACATTGGGAGCTGAGGTGGTTTGTAAGACGGGGGCCAAGGTGTAGCCTGCAGCTCTGCTGACAGAGGAGAAGCATCATCAAAAGCAAAATTTCCATGATGAAAATCCTCATACCAGTCATCCTCGTTGACGAAGCCCTCTTGGTGAAGCTCTCTGTACTGGGGCCTTCGGTTCTGCTCATCTTAAGTAAGATGACGAACTTCTTCAGAGGCTTCGTCTATCTGCCTTTGTAGGTCAGCTAGCCGAGCCATCTTTTCCTTCTTCCTTTGCACTTGCTGATGCAGCATCTCCATATTCCTGATTTCTTGGTCCAAGTCGTCCTCCTGAGGCGTTGGACTGGTGGCCTTCCTCTTCTGGCTTCGGGCCTCCCAAAGAGAAAGGGTCTCCTGGTTCGGGTCCAACGGCTGCAGAGCGGCAACCCCTGTTGCTAAAGCTTTCTTTGGCGGCATGACGAAGGTCGATGCTTGCCGAAAGTGGTCGGAAAGGGTTCACCGGAGGTGGACGCCAATGTTGGTGACTTGCTCTCAAATGCTTCGGCTTAAGAGCAAGGCAACACAAAAAATGTTAAACGTTAAAGTCCTTCGTCCTGCGGAGCATTATTTCCCTTAGGATATAACGACTCTCGGACGAAGGTTACGAAGAACATACCTTCGTAAGCATAACATATAAAAATGAAGAGGAAATCATATGAAGTATAGTAAACAGTTTGAACAATTAAATGTGTTGTTATTATTGAATTATTTATATTTTATTACTATGAATAAATAGAAATAATAACTTATTACAAGTGTACCTTCGGCTCAAAGGAAGATAAAGAGTACAAGCGTGACGCAAAAGCAAATGCCAAGTCAGCCTGAACAGTACGGGAGCACTGTTCATCTATTTATAGGCATGGGACGCAGCCCATGTAAAATTACACCCATGCCCTTTACATTTGCTAATAACTTTATAGTAATCCATCGAGGTCTAAATAGCCTTTTCATCTTTAAGTCGGTTTCCTTTTCTGCTATTATGTCGAAGCTCCCTTGCGCATAGCTTCGGCTCTGCGCCATCCTTCGTATTCCTTGTACTTCTTCACACCGTGGTTTTGATCCATGTCCGAAGGTACCTGTTCATGTATTATACTCCAGAAACATTGTTAAATCATGTTTTTGAGGACCTTCGGAAGCCGAAGGCCCCCAACACTACTCTATACTACTAACTACTACTACATTATTTCACTATTACTAATACTGCTTCTACTACTACTTATCTATACTAATATTTAAGCCAGCGGCGCTTTGCCGCTGGCCCTGCCACTGCCGTCGTCGTCCTTGCCGGTGCCGCCGTCGCCCTTGCCGGTGTCGGCGTCGCCCTTGCCGCCGTTGCCGTTGCCCTTGCCGTCGCCCTCCTCATCACCGTCACCACCGCTCCCCTCCTCGAACAAGTCGGAGGAGTCCTCCTCATCCAAGGAGACCTCAGACTCATCCGAGCCCTCGAGTCTGGAGCGCTCGACGGCCCGGATGTACATCCACACCTCAGCGACGATCCCCTAGGAGTCGTCCGAATCATTGGACGACACCGGGGGAGAAGCGTAGGCTGGCGACCCCTCGGACTCGGAGGAGAACTCCTCCTCCGAGTACTCAGAGTCACCGAAGTCCTCGGAGGGGGGACTCGGCTCGCGCTTCCGCTTGTCACCGGAGTGGTGTGATGAACTCCCGCCTTTCTTGCTCTTGCCCATGGTGGAGTAGAAGAGAAGAGAAAAGAGGAGAATAAGCAACAAATGCCCGGGAAATGTGTGAAGACACCAGTGAAGCAAGCGCTCTATTTATAGGGGTGGGAGGCAACCGCTCATCTCCTACCACGGTCACTGAACAGTCGCAAATATTCAATATGCAATTCAAATCGCCTGGAAACAAGTCAGGCGGCAGACGCCGTTTCATGTAACACGACACCCATTGGGACTAAAGTCAACTGCTTTGAAGATATGATTACACCCCGCGGTCACGTCAAGTTACTACTCAGAGGCAGTTTGCTAAACGCTCAGCGCACCAAGCCGTCCCTTGGCTACAACCATTGGGGGGGACGTCCAGGAATTTTCAATAGATTTTCCCAAGCAGTCGCATCCATATAGTATACACAATGAATGTATCAAGACAGAAGGAAAATATCGATAGAGATCGGAGGAAAGCCAAAAATAGCTGCTGAAGTACAAGTCCAATCAACAGAAGCATTGAAGCACGAAGCGAAATGAAGACCAGCCAAAGAGCCATCTATCGGACATCCAATCTGTTGCCGACCAAATAAATTCCAAACCTAACAGGACATGGGTAGACCGCATTTCTGGTCTCAAAGGCAGAACCATATGCTGATCTCTAAAGCATAAAGCCAATGATATGATGCTGAATTCTAAGGCATCCAACAAAGATAAAATGTTGATTTCTAAAAACGTGAGAAGAAGACCTTTGAGTAGATTATTTTCAGTAATCTACTCAAAGCTCGGGGGCTACACCCATTGGGTGCACCTCCGATGCACCCAATGAATCATTAATCCCAGAGGACAGAATGCTGATCTCTAAAGCATGAACTGATGATGAAATGCTATTTTCTAAAGCATAAGACAAAGATGAACCAACGACTACTAAAAAGCAGGAAATGAAGACCTTTGAGTGGATTATCTTCAGTAATCCACTCAAAGCTCGGGGGCTACACTTCGGTGCACCCAATGAATCTTCAACTGCCAAAAATGAAGTGCTGATCTCTAAAGCATAAGCTGACCGATCAAAGCTCAGAAGCAACGACTTGACAAGCGTACTGTCAAAGCATCCACATTATAAAAATCAAAACTGCAAGTTGGACCTAGAATCTTTGGGCCGATTATTTCAAAATCAACTCAAAGATTGGGGGCTTGTGGGGGACAGATATCCCCCGGTTCCACTAGAAGGCTAGAAGACCTCGCGAAAGGCCTTGGGCCCATTGATTCGCAAGGTCATCCCTTCGTGGGCCTGGGGAGGAATGTCTGGCAGAGTGGATCGACGCAAGATTGGATCAATTCGAGCCCAGGTGGCCCAATGAATTCAAGCATTATCCATAGAAGTGATTTGATTCTCCTACGCTGCGCCCTCAGGCGTCGGAACTGAATGATGATAAGTCGGCAGAATTATAGGAAGACAAGCTCAGTCGGTTCACTATTACTTAGGCGCACATTGTTATCATATCCGCATGTAACGCCCCATGGTCGAGTATATAAAGCCTAGGGGGCACCCCCTCAAAAACAACTCACTCATTAGCCGTCTACTCGACTCTCAAGTATCCCTCATACTAGAGAACTCCCTTGTAACCCACCACATAAAAGATCCACACCAGGAAGTAGGGTGTTACGCCTCTCTAAGCGGCCCGAACCTGTATAAAATTGTCCATTGTTTCTCGTGCGTTTAGCACGAACCATCGAGCTACAGTCGGTAACACCATCCTACTCTAAAAAGCACCTCGAGGGGCAACCCCGGGTGCGCGGTCGGACCCAAAACACCGACAGCACCCTCTAAAGTCAGGACATGCTACGCAGTAAAGCTGGACTTCAGTTGTACAAATAATATTGCTGAATACGAAGCTCTTCTGTTAGGGCTTCAGAAGTTAAAGGCAATGAGAATAAGAAGGGCAATCCTTAAAACTGATTCCCAAGTTATTTCTGGCCATGTAGACAAAAGTAGCAAGGCAAGGGATCCGAAGCTTGAAAAATATTTGGATGCAGTCCGAAGATTGGAGGCTTCTTTCGAAGGATTTTCTGTAAAAAATATTATAAGAGGGGAAAATGAGCATGCAGATTTGCTAGCTAAATCAGCGGCACATGGACTCCCTCTGCCTTCGGAAGTATTCTTTGAGACAATAAAAGCACCTTCGGTCGAACTTATGGAGAGAGCAGTGCTTGCAATTTCACCTGTACATAGTGAAGATTGGAGGACTGAAATTATATCTTTCCTCCAAGGTAACTGTATTTCGGATGACGAAGTTTATAATAAAAGAATGGAAGCAAGAATAAGACCATATGTGATCATAGAAGGGGAGTTATATAAACATGGAGTCTGCTCTCCATTACTCAAGTGTTTATCCAGAACCGAAGGTCAAGAGCTGCTGAAGGAAATACATGCAGGTTTATGTGGATCTCATATTGGGTCTAGGCCTTTGCTGGGGAAGGTTTTTGTAACACCCCTGGTGTTACTGTAACTAAAACTTGAGCATGACATCATAAGCATTGGCATTGCATATGTTTGATACACCTAGAGTGCATTCACTAGGCAAAAATTTCAAACAAGTTGTATTGTTTTAGTGTTTTGCAAATAGAACCCTGGATAGGGAACTTAACCCTAAATAGAGATTAAAGGGGTAATACCTAACCCAAATTGAGGAAAACCTAAAGGCTTTAGGGAAATAGTTATAAAATATCCCCAAAAATAAAGTTGAATCACATTTATACCCCTGGGATACCAGAAACCCTAATTGGAACCCTGGAAAACCCTAAAACCAAACCCTAGGGGCTTATGTGCAAAATTGATGCACATTTGGACTAAAGTGCAAAAACCAAGTTAAATAAGTGTCTTAAGTCATTTGGGTCACTCATATGTGAATTTGCAATCTAAACCCTAAGTTTTGGGCTTATATGCAAAAAGCCAAACTTTTTCTCAAATGATTAAGTCTGATTTTCAGTAATATTGGCTCAACTTTGGAGCTCTACATCTTCCAAATTATTAAGAGTTTGCCCTAGGTAACCACATCAAAATTGTAGACCAAACTAAGGAGAACAACTTTGCTTAAGAGTGTGAGCATAGTTGTTGATAAAATATTGGAGATAATTATGTTCAAAGCTTGACTGTCAGGCCGGTTTCATTCTGAAATTCAGCTTTTGAGTGTAACAGGGTCAACTTTGAGTATGAATTCAACCTTGATCCAGTGCTCAAGTGAGTTCAACCCCTATAGTCGAAGTGTTGCTGGTTTATAGCTCTACAAATTTGCTGCAGAGCCTCAGATTAGTTACCATGTGAATTTGAGAGAAAATGAGGCCCAAACTTTGTCTGTCAGACGGACTGAATACCATTTCCCCATGGTACAGTTACCAAACGGATCAGGTCGCCAGCGCGACTGTCCTCGCCGCCGATGACTTCCTCCGCTGCGATTCGTGCCGTCGTCACCGTGATTTGTGCCCGAGTTGAACTGGTCGTGCTCGTGCCACGTCGCCATGGATAAGTCCGGCCGGTAAAACAAATCCGACCACCGTACTAGCTCGTCGCGGTGGAACCCGATAGGCTCGCCGGTGACCGCCGCCTCCCGGCCGTGCGCCGCGTGGCTCTATCTTTACACCGCGTCACCGTGACTCCCTACCACTGTCTTATCAACGCCGGTGAGGTTGCCACGGCGTTAGCCACGAATTCACTGCGCCACGGTTCTCTCTTATCTCCGGCCGCCGCGTTGCTCGACCAAATTAAGCGCCGTCGTCGAAGCCTCCTATAAATTGAGCCCCCGGGCAGCTGCGCTAGGTCATACCGAAGCCATAGCACCCACTCTCCCCCTCGATTAGCCCCCCTAGCCGGAGAATCGCCGTTTTCCCCCAAATCAGCTTTCTGCCACCGCAAAGAAGACCTCACCGTGGCCAGCTCGGTTTAGGTGAGCTCAAGTCCCTCTGCTGCTTGTTCTAGCATTCTTAGATCCTCCTTAAGCTCTTCGACCCCCCTAATTGAATTAGGCCGCCACCCATCGCCGGGAACACGGCTGTCTTGCCGTGTGGTTCACGGTCGTCGTGGTCAGAGCTTATTAATTAGTCGTTGATGAAATTAGATTAGGGGAAATGCTCGGGCTAGGTCCAATTTCGTGTCAGTTGCTCGGAGAACCTTGTCGTTGCCCCAATCGGCCGGTGCAGGTGCTCACCGGAGCTCTGCCAAGCCGTGCGCCATCGGGGACTTGCCCGTGCGAAGAAATAGAAACCGAAGGGGCTTTCTGTAAACCGTCAGCGACACATCAGAATAGTGAATGAACCCGTTCGCAGTTAGACAGAAACGCGAGGTCCCCTGTGCAAAGTAGCCAGCGCGCGGGCGCGCCCCGTTTCTCTGAATGGCTGGGCCGTATGGGCTGCTTCTGGCCCAGTACTATTCAAACTTTTTCATTTTCTTTTTCAGAGAAACTTTAGAAATATGTAGAAAACTACAGAAAATTCATAAAATTGTGAAACCAATTTTCCTAGGCTTATTATTTTCCCTAGAATTTAATAAAAATAGTTTCATGATTTTTAGGTTAAATTACGAATTTTAGGGCATTTAAAATAGCTTAAAGAAATAGTTCTGGAATTTTAGAGAATTAATAGTAATGCCTAAAATGTCCAAAATTTTTATATGGATTCCCAACATTATTTAGAAGCCTTGGGTAGAGTTTGAATTGATTTGGACGATGTTTGATAACTAGAACCCAAACCCCCCTGCCCTTTGAACTCCTTTACAGACTCCGGAAACCGTAAGTTCTCGGAGTTCCGTGAAGGAAAGTTATATTCAAGACTTAGATAATAAATCTTTATTATCTTCGCACTCTCATGAGCATTACATGGCATTCATTCTTATATATGTATATATATATGGTTATGTTAGAACGCGAAGAAGTGGAAGTCACTGAAGAAAGGACACCACCACCCTCGGATTCTCAGGCAGGAAACTGCTTCTACTTTGATATTTGTGGATTCGAGCCAGACTCACCTGTGAACGAAGGCAAGCCCCGGTGCATTTGCCACCTCCCTTGATGTTTTTAAAATCTTTCTCACTTGCTTGCTGCATTAGGTGATAGGAGTTGCTTGATAAAACAATTCTTGCATTACCTTCCTTGAACTCAATTACCTTCCTTGAACCCTGTTTTTACAAAAAGGTTTTACTATGCTTAGTATTGCTCTAGAAAAACAAAAGGATTTGTTTTACAAAAGATGTTTGGCAAAGTGGGAGGGTTGTTTTCAAAAATAAAACTTGATGGTGAATCCATCACGGCCGTGATGGATTCAACATCGGAAAAGATGTACCTCTGCCAGGTACCAAGTTTTTGGGTTGAAATGATTAAGCTGAGACCGGGCGGGTGACTTGCACGAGAAGAGAGTCTCGGTGTAGTGTCTCCATCTGAGTCGATTAAGGACCGTCTCGATGTAGGCCTGTTGACCGAGGACCCTTTAACTGGTCACATGCCTCGTCATGGGTAAGCCTTGCCTCGGGCAGACTAAGGCCAGAATAAGATAACACGAAATGGGCGTGGAGCGGTGGCGAGAGTAGCGTGTACCCTCCGTGGCAAGATGCTAGACGGTGGTGTATCTGTGCTCTCGGTTTGCGTGAACCTGATCTGGTCTTAAGAACCCCAGTGGCAGGTTGACATATGCAAGGGTTAAGTGCTACATATGTCGTGTGATCGGAGATCCTCAGCTGGGTATAATCGATTTGGATCGTCGTACCTCCGCGGTTATGGAGACTTGGCCACTGACTTACACGTAGCATTCCACTAAAGATGATGGGTTTTTGTTAAGAAATTGGCTAGTGCAGGACCAGTGATTGAACTAGGGTAGAAAGAACTCTAGTTGCAGGTAAGTGTACTTAACTTGACAAATAAAATTAGATTTTTAAGGATCCACTTTAGTAAGCATTTCTGCAAAACAGAGTCTTTGATTTTGAAAAGCCTTACCTTGACTCCCTTATAACCAGCATACCCTTGAGAGTCTTTTCTTTAGTCGGGTAAGACTTGCTGAGTAATTCCATACTCAAGGTTTATCCCTTCGTTGTTTTTAGGTGAGGAAGTAGCAGATTTCTGTTGCTTCTGTACCAAGGTGGTTCCTAAGGAGGAGAAACAAGACTGAAGTACGGGAGGACTTGGTCCTCCATATAGAACTTTTGTGAAAAACTTACCGGGAGGAGTTTTTACCTCCCTTAGTTATGTAATAATACTACTCTGCACTCGTTTATGTTTCTGGTCTGTAATAAACAACTTGAGCTTACTTTTTAATAAATGTAAGTTTATGTAATCGTTTCTGCATTTCTTTATCTCCGATGTTCTGTAATGTCTGCAAGACGGGTGAAACGTTCCTGGAAAGGTAAGGAAAGATACCGAACTTGTCAAGTGACTTAGGAACATCTACAGGGTGTCTGATGTCTGTTAGACAAGGACAACTGTAGGTGGGCCTAATTACTTGGGAGGTTCTGTCACAGCTGGTATTGGAGCATAGCCCTTCTTTGCAGATATTATGAGGCATCTTCAAAAGGATTTTCTAAAAAGTCTTACCTAGAAACTCTCTTCTCTTCTTACCTAAGTATTCTGAAGAGTTTAGCTTAAAGACCAGATAGGAGGAGTGCAATGTATAGAAGGTTGAATCAACTAAGGTTGATTCTGTACTTACACATGCATCATGCTAAGAATTATACTAATAAAATTTTCCCCCTTAGAAAGATGCCGCCGCGCACAAGGAAAACAGCGCGCAAGTCAACTGGACCAATCGGTGTGCCCCGACATCAACTGGCCCCTCGACATGAGGACAGTAGCAGCGGGAGTAATGATCCAATAGGAGATCTTGAAGCACGAGTAAATCGACTTCAAGCGGAGTTGCAACACAGGACCAACGTTTGGGTTGCAGACGGAGATAGAATAAATGAACTAAGAAGAGACATCCGCCACCTGCGGGATCAGCTTGCTGATCGGGACTTGGTGCTCGACTGGGCAGTCCAGTCCCGTTTGCTGGCATGTGCTAAGGAAGCAAGGGCTCAAGCCCGAATCAAGGAACTTAGCTCAGCTGTCGATGACCTGCAGGTCTATTGCAATACGTTACATGAGGAAGTCCATGTACTGTATTCGCAATTACACCCTAGTGCACCTGCGCACCCTGTTGAGGCGGAAGCCGGACCCTCCCATGTTGCGGGACACGCGCTTGGTGGGGAGTTAGACCTTTTTAAGCCCCCTCCTTCCATGAGGCTGGTCGACGTATGGTCTCCCACACCCGATGACGAGGCCGCCAAAAGCAACGGGAAGCAGGACTAATGGTGTAATAGAAGTAGAAGTAGAGTAGTGTATTGTAGGTTGTACTAGTGTATAATGGGTAGTGCTATTGTATACTAGGTATTGTATCCTGTCGTAAGAGTCTTGAGTCTGTAACATTACTTTTGGTAATGTAAAAGGGATGGCTCTTTTCTTTGGCATATCATATTGTTTTCAAATGTTGTTGCCACAGATGCCTTCCAAGACTCGAGCTCAGGACGGAGCTGTTACCTCCCGGGGGAGGGAATCTACACCCAATCCACCTCCTGTTCCTCCCACACTGGCTGAGGCGATTGCCGCCTTAGTGAACGCAACTGCTGACAATACCCGCTTTCTGAAAGAAATGGCGGGCCAACAGTTCCAGCAGCCGGGTGGGCGGGGCTATCAACAGGGCCCCCGCGAAACTTCTTATCTGGACTTCTCGGAAACCCGTCCACCACTATTTGTGAAAGCTGAGGACCCGTTGGAAGCAGATGAATGGATACGGGTTATTGAGCAAAAATTTGGTCTTCTGCGCTGTTCAGAGACACAGAAGCCTTTATTCGCAGCGCAACAACTACGCGGACCTGCCAGCACTTGGTGGGGTAATTTTGTGGCCGTTCAGCCGACCAATCATCAAGTAACCTGGGAAGAATTCAAAGTAGCCTTCCGCGAGCATTATATACCCGAAGGTGTTCTGCATATGAAGCAAGAAGAGTTCATGAAGCTAAAACAAGGCAGGGATACTATTAACCAGTATCTCAATAAGTTCAACCATCTATCACAATATGCAATTGATCAGGTGAACACTGATCTGAAAAAGAAAAATTGCTTTCTGAGAGGATTAAATGATCGATTGCAGAGAAAAATGGCCACCTGCATAGATCTCACGTATGGAAAGGCTGTCAGCACAGCCCTATCTGTTGAAGCAAAATATGCAGGTTCCGGAAAGAACAAGGGATTTGGTGGTGAGAAGTCTAATCAGGGCCAGGCAAAAAGGCAACGGTTTATTCTCCGGCCTTCTAACCAGACTCCTCCACGTGCACCAACCTTCCCTTTCAAGCAGCCGATAATTATTCGTCCCAATAAAGCCCCCACTGCCCCAAGTCAGCCGGGTGCCCCGGGCACTCGATTCCCTGCTTTGCCCAGCTCTTCAACCGGATGTTTCAATTGTGGCAAGTCTGGGCATTTCATCAAAGATTGCCCCTATCCCAAGCAGAATCAGGCAAATAATCAGCAAGGATCAGGGAATTCATCTCAAAGCAAGGGAAATGTTAAGGGCAAAAATTTCAAGAAGACGGAACGCGTATACTATACACAAGTGGCCACTACACCGGACGGAGAGCCGGTAATGATGGGTATGTTCCTCGTGGCCAATCATCCTGCAGTCATTCTTTTTGATTCTGGTGCTTCGCATACGTTCATTAGCAAGAAATTTGTGGAGCAACATCACATTGCATGCCATGAATCAAAAGAGGGATTTAAAATACACTCACCCGGGGGACAAATCTTTACTAGAGAAGTGGCCTATCAAGTGCCCGTATCATTGGCCGGACGGGACTTTCCTACCAGTATGATTGTCCTGAAAGGTCAAGACATAGATGTTATTTTGGGTATGAATTGGTTGGCCAAGCATAAAGCAACACTCAATACTGATCAAAGAACCATCAGGTTGAGTCATAATCAAGAAGAAATTCTTTTGCCCATCCCTATTCCAAACAAAATTACTGACAGAGTTTACGAAGTTATGGTACCGGAAATCAAGGATATCCCGGTAGTATGCGAGTTCCCTGATGTCTTTCCCGAGGATTTGCCGGGATTGCCACCTGAGCAGGAGGAAGAGTTTGTAATAGAGTTGAAGCCCGGTACGGCTCCAGTATCTAGAAGATCGTACCAGATGCCTCCTAATGAGTTGGCAGAATTGAAGATTCAATTACAAGATCTCTTGGAGAAAGGATTTATCCGGCCAAGCTCATCGCCGTGGGGTTGTCCAGCCATATTCGTCAAAAAGAAGGATCAAACCTTACGAATGTGCGTGGATTATCGGCCCCTGAATGAGGTCACCATCAAAAACAAGTACCCTCTTCCAAGGATTGACATTCTATTTGATCAATTGACTGGAGCTAGGGTATTTTCAAAGATTGATCTCCGATCGGGCTATCACCAGATCCGTATTCGGCCCGAAGATATACCAAAGACCGCCTTCACTACGCGGTATGGGTTGTTTGAATATCTGGTAATGTCTTTCGGGTTAACAAATGCTCCGGCTCACTTCACATATTTGATGAACTCGGTGTTCATGCCCGAGCTAGACAAGTTTGTGGTGGTCTTCATTGATGACATTTTGATATATTCCAAGAATGAAGAGGAGCACACCCAACATTTACGGATCATGTTAACGCGCCTGAGGGAACATCAGTTGTATGCCAAGTTCAGTAAATGCGCGTTTTGGCTAGAGGAAATTCAATTTCTGGGACATGTTCTGTCTGCCAGAGGGATTGCGGTAGACCCCAACAAAGTCAAGGACATTTTGGAGTGGAAACCCCCAACCACTGTTCATCAAGTCCGAAGTTTCCTTGGACTGGCTAGATATTACCGCAGATTCATACCAGACTTTTCTAAGCTTGTGAAGCCAATCACAAGTTTATTGAAGAATGATGTTAAGTTCAATTGGTCTTCAAAGTGTGATGAAGCCTTTGAACAATTGAAGACATTATTAACCACTGCTCCGGTATTGGCTCAACCGGACATCACCAAGCCTTTTGATGTATATTGTGATGCATCTGGCAGTGGACTCGGCTGTGTATTAATGCAAGAGGGCCGAGCAATTGCATATGCTTCAAGGCAGTTGCGCCGAAATGAGGAGCATTACCCAACTCATGATCTGGAGCTAGCTGTTGTGGTTCATGCTCTAAAAATTTGGCGTCACTATCTGCTGGGAAATGTCTGTCATATCTATACAGATCATAAAAGCTTGAAGTACATCTTCACCCAGTCAGAATTGAATATGAGGCAGAGACGATGGCTTGAGCTTATTAAGGACTATGAACTGGAAATTCATTATCACCCAGGCAAAGCCAATGTTGTGGCAGATGCACTAAGCCGCAAGGTTTCTTGCCATTGTTTAACGATGAAGACCTCTGACAACACTTTATGTCAAGAGATGGAGAAGCTAAACCTGGGAATGGTCCAATAAGGAACTTTGAATCAGCTAAAGCTTGAGTCAGTCCTCTTGCAAAGGATAATTGATGCCCAAAAGGAAAATGAGGGTATGAAACACATTCGTGAGAAGTTAAGGGCTGGAAAAGCCAAATGTTTCAAAGAAGATGATCAAGGCATTGTATGGTTTAATAACCGCATAGTGGTGCCAAAGAATGAAGAGCTCCGCCAGCAAATTCTTGATGAAGCACATCTTAGCCGTTACTCTATTCATCCCGGAAGCACTAAGATGTACCAAGACTTGAAGCAACATTACTGGTGGACAAAGATGAAGATCGAAATTGCACGCTATGTGGCTAGATGTGACACCTGCAGACGTGTCAAGGCCATACATTTGAAAGCTGCCGGTCCATTACAATCTCTGTCGATCCCAACATGGAAATGGGAAGACATAAGTATGGACTTTATTGTGGGATTGCCCAGGACCGCATAAGGGTATGACTCTATCTAGGTGATTGTTGATCGACTTACAAAGATTGCTCATTTTCTGCCGGTCAAGACAGATTCCCCGGTTACTGTCTACGCCCAATTATACATTGCTCGTATTCTTAGTCTGCATGGTGTTCCGAAGACCATAGTGTCGGATCGTGGACCTCAATTTGTAGCCAAGTTTTGGGAAGCACTTCACAAATCCTTGGGTACTAAGTTGCTCCATAGTTTGGCATATCATCCACAAACCAGTGGACAGACTGAGAGGATTAATCAAGTACTCGAAGATATGTTGCGAGCATGTGTTCTGGACTTCTCACAAAAATGGGATGAATGTTTGCCCTTGGCGGAGTTTTCATATAATAATAGCTATCAAGAAAGTATCAAGATGGCACCTTTTGAAGCTTTATATGGACGAAGATGTCGTACTCCGCTAAATTGGTCTGAACCTAGAGAAAGGCATTTCTTTAGGCCTGATATAGTGAAGGAGGCCGAGGAAAAGGTTCAGAAAATTATTCATAATCTGAAGAAAGCCCAAGCTCGGCAGAAGAGCTATGCAGACAAACAGCGAAGGCCCTTGTATTTTCTTGAAGGGGACTACGTCTACTTGAAGGTTTCACCAATGAAGGGAGTATCGCATTTCGGGATAAAAGGAAAGCTTGCACCCAGGTACATTGGTCCATTTCCTATACTTGAAAGATATGGGCCAGTGGCATACCGACTCCAGTTACCCGAAACATTGTCTGCTGTACATAGTGTGTTCCACGTGTCCCAATTGAAGAAGTGTCTTCGGGTTCCCAATCAAACCGTTGAAGTAACAGATGTTGTCCTTGAACCGGACTTGACATACTCTGAGCACCCTATTCGAGTCTTGGATCAAAAGGACAGGGTTACCCGGAGAAAAACCCTCAAGTTTTATAAGATACAGTGGAACCAGCATTCTGAGGATGAGGCTACATGGGAAACTCAAGACTTTTTAGATAAGAATTTCCCAGGCTTTTTAGCCTCTTGTAAATTGTAAAGCCTGTATAACTCTGTAATAAAGGAGTAAATTCCCAAGTCACCCCTGCCTTGTACCAAAAATAAGGAAATAAAAGTATGCTGCGTTTCCTTTTCCATTACTTACCTTAGGACTTTTAATCTCAAAACGAGATTCTTTTATGGGGGGAAGGATGTAACACCCCTGGTGTTACTGTAACTAAAACTTGAGCATGGCATCATAAGCATTGGCATTGCATATGTTTGATACACCTAGAGTGCATTCACTAGGCAAAAATTTCAAACAAGTTGTATTGTTTTAGTGTTTTGCAAATAGAACCCTGGATAGGGAACTTAACCCTAAATAGAGATTAAAGGGGTAAGACCTAACCCAAATTGAGGAAAACCTAAAGGCTTTAGGGAAATAGTTATAAAATATCCCCAAAAATAAAGTTGAATCACATTTATACCCCTGGGATACCAGAAACCCTAATTGGAACCCTGGAAAACCCTAAAACCAAACCCTAGGGGCTTATGTGCAAAATTGATGCACATTTGGACTTAAGTGCAAAAACCAAGTTAAATAAGTGTCTTAAGTCATTTGGGTCACTCATATGTGAATTTGCAATCTAAACCCTAAGTTTTGGGCTTATATGCAAAAAGCCACACTTTTTCTCAAATGATTAAGTCTGATTTTCAGTAATATTGGCTCAACTTTGGAGCTCTACATCTTCCAAATTATTAAGAGTTTGCCCTAGGTCACCACATCAAAATTGTAGACCAAACTAAGGAGAACAACTTTGCTTAAGAGTGTGAGCATAGTTGTTGATAAAATATTGGAGATAATTATGCTCAAAGCTTGACTGTCAGGCCGGTTTCATTCTGAAATTCAGCTTTTCAGTGTAACAGGGTCAACTTTGAGTATGAATTCAACCTTGATCCAGTGCTCAAGTGAGTTCAACCCCTATAGTCGAAGTGTTGCTGGTTTATAGCTCTACAAATTTGCTGCAGAGCCTCAGATTAGTTATCATGTGAATTTGAGAGAAAATGAGGCCCAAACTTTGTCTGTCAGACGGACTGAATACCATTTCCCCATGGTACAGTAACCAAACGGATCAGGTCGCCAGCGCGACTGTCCTCGCCGTCGATGACTTCCTCCGCCGTGATTCGTGTCGTCGTCGCCGTGATTTGTGCCCGAGTTGAACTGGTCACGCTCGTGCCACGTCGCCGTGGATAAGTCCGGCCGGTAAAACAAATCCGACCACCGTACTAGCTCGTCGTGGTGGAACCCGATAGGCTCGCCGGTGACCGCCGCCTCCCGGCCGTGCGCCGCGTGGCTCTATCTTTACACCGCGTCACCGTGACTCCCTACCACTGTCTTATCAATGCCGGTGAGGTTGCCACGGCGTTAGCCACGAATTCACTGCGCCACGGTTCTCTCTTATCTCCGGCCGCCGCGTTGCTGGACCAAATTAAGCGTCGCCGTCGAAGCCTCCTATAAATTGAGCCCTCGGGCAGCTGCGCTAGGTCATACCGAAGCCATAGCACCCACTCTCCCCCTCGATTAGCCCCCCTAGCCGGAGAATCGCCGTTTTCCCCCAAATCAGCTTTCTGCCACCGCAAAGAAGACCTCACCATGGCCAGCTCGGTTTAGGTGAGCTCAAGTCCCTCTGCTGCTTGTTCTAGCATTCTTAGATCCTCCTTAAGCTCTTCGACCCCCCTAATTGAATTAGGCCACCACCCATCGCCGGGAACACGACTGTCTTGCCGTGTGGTTCACGGTCGCCGTGGCCAGAGCTTATTAATTAGTCGTTGATGAAATTAGATTAGGGGAAAAGCTCGGGCTAGGTCCAATTTCGTGTCAGTCGCTCGGAGAACCTTGTCGTTGCCCCAATCGGCCGGTGCAGGTGCTCACCGGAGCTCTGCCAAGCCGTGCGCCATCGGGGACTTGCCCGTGCGAAGAAATAGAAACCGAAGGGGCTTTCTGTAAACCGTCAGCGACACATCAGAATAGTGAATGAACCCGTTCGCAGTTAGACAGAAACGCGAGGGCCCCTGTGCAAAGTAGCCAGCGCGCGAGCGCGGGCGCGCCCCGTTTCTCTGAATGGCTGGGCCGTATGGGCTGCTTCTGGCCCAGTACTATTCAAACTTTTTCATTTTCTTTTTCCGAGAAACTTTAGAAATATGTAGAAAACTATAGAAAATTCATAAAATTGTGAAACCAATTTTCCTAAGCTTATTATTTTCCCTAGAATTTAATAAAAATAGTTTCATGATTTTTAGGTTAAATAACGAATTTTAGGGCATTTAAAATAGCTTAAAGAAATAGTTCTGGAATTTTAGAGAATTAATAGTAATGCCTAAAATGTCCAAAATTTTTATATGGATTCCCAACATTATTTAGAAGCCTTGGGTAGAGTTTGAATTGATTTGGACCATGTTTGATAACTAGAACCCAAACCCCCTGCCCTTTGAACTCCTTTACAGACTCCGGAAACCATAAGTTCTCAGAGTTCCGTGAAGGAAAGTTATATTCAAGACTTAGATAATAAATCTTTATTATCTTCGCACTCTCATGAGCATTACATGGCATTCATTCTTATATATGTATATATATATGGTTATGTTAGAACGCGAAGAAGAAGTTGAAGTCACTGAAGAAAGGACACCACCACCCTCGGATTCTCAGGCAGGAAACTGCTTCTACTTTGATATTTGTGGATCCGAGCCAGACTCACCTATGAACAAAGGCAAGCCCCGGTGCATTTGCCACCTCCCTTGATGTTTTTAAAATCTTTCTCACTTGCTTGCTGCATTAGGTGATAGGAGTTGCTTGATAAAACAATTCTTGCATTACCTTCCTTGAACTCGATTACCTTCCTTGAACCCTATTTTTACAAAAAGGTTTTACTATGCTTAGTATTGCTCTAGAAAAACAAAAGGATTTGTTTTACAAAAGATGTTTGGCAAAGTGGGAGGGTTGTTTTCAAAAATAAAACTTGATGGTGAATCCATCACGGCCGTGATGGATTCAACATCGGAAAAGATGTACCTCTGCCAGGTACCAAGTTTTTGGGTTGAAATGATTAAGCTGAGACCGGGCGGGTGACTTGCACGAGAAGAGAGTCTCGGTGTAGTGTCTCCGTCTGAGTCGATTAAGGACCGTCTCGATGTAGGCCTGCTGACCGAGGACCCTTTAACTGGTCACATGCCTCGTCATGGGTAAGCCTTGCCTCGGGCAGACTAAGGCCAGAATAAGATAACACGAAATGGGCGTGGAGCGGTGGCGAGAGTAGCGTGTACCCTCCGTGGCAAGAGGCTGGACGGTGGTGTATCTGTGCTCTCGGTTTGCGTGAACCTGATCTGGTCTTAAGAACCCCGGTGGCGGGTTGACATATGCAAGGGTTAAGTGCTACATATGTCGTGTGATCGGAGATCCTCAGCTGAGTATAATCGATTTGGCTCGCCGTACCTCCGCGGTTATGGAGACTTGGCCACTGACTTACACGTAGCATTCCACTAAAGATGATGGGTTTTTGTTAAGAAATTGTCTAGTGCAGGACCAGTGATTGAACTAGGGTAGAAAGAACTCTAGTTGCAGGTAAGTGTACTTAACTTGACAAATAAAATTGGATTTTTAAGGATCCACTTTAGTAAGCATTTCTGCAAAACAGAGTCTTTGATTTTGAAAAGCCTTACCTTGACTCCCTTATAACCAGCATACCCTTGAGAGTCTTTTCTTTAGTCGGGTAAGACTTGCTGAGTAATTCCATACTCAGGGTTTATCCCTTCGTTGTTTTTAGGTGAGGAAGTAGCAGATTTCTGTTGCTTCTGTACCAAGGTGGTTCCTAAGGAGGAGAAACAAGACTGAAGTACGGGGGGACTTGGTCCTCCATATAGAACTTTTGTGAAAAACTTACCAGGAGGAGTTTTTACCTCATTTAGTTATGTAATAATACTACTCTGCACTCGTTTATGTTTCTGGTCTGTAATAAACAACTTGAGCTTACTTTTTAATAAATGTAAGTTTATGTAATCGCTTCCGCATTTCTTTATCTCCGATGTTCTGTAATGTCTGCAAGACGGGTGAAACGTTCCTGGAAAGGTAAGGAAAGATACCGAACTTGTCAAGTGACTTAGGAACATCTACAAGGTGTATGATGTCTGTTAGACAAGGACAACTATAGGTGGGCCTAATTACTTGGGAGGTTCCGTCACAGTTTTCAGACAAGAATTTTATTGGCCTAAGGAAACTTCGGATGCAGCAGATCTGGTTCAAAAATGTGAAAATTGTCAAAGATGTGCAAAAGACCAGAAACAACCTTCGTCTCTAACCCAGTTAATACAACCAACTTGGCCATTGCAAAGGTGGGGTCTGGATTTGTTAGGCCCACTTCCACCAGCACAAGGAAATTCGAAATATATCGTTGTAGCAGTGAAATATTTTTCCAAGTGGATCGAAGCAAATCGTTTAGCCACAGTAACTTCGGCCACAGTACAGAAATTCTTTTGGCAAAACATTGTTTGTCGCTTCGGCGTGCCGAAGGCAATAACTGTGGACAATGGAACTCAATTTGATGCTGAAACGTTAAAGATTTATGTGACCGAATTGGTACAAAAATTCATTTTGCATCAGTAAGGCATCCAGAATCAAATGGGTTAGTAGAAAGAGCAAATGGAATTATAATGACAGGAATAATGAAGTTAATCTTCAACCAACCCAGAGGAAAGTGGCCAGATGAGTTGATTAAAGTGGTGTGGAGCCACAACACAACTATGTCAAGGTCAACATGTTTTACACCTTTCAAGCTCCTATTCAGTGACGAAGCAATAACACCAGAAGAAGCAAAGACAGGATCAATAAGAACAACATCTTCAGCGGAGGGCGAAGCTGATTATCAAACAACATAAGACACTATAGAAGAGACCAGACTTCAGGCCACCGAACACATCAATAAGTATCAGGCCGAAACAATAAGATGTCGTGATAGGAAAGTTCAATTGAAAAACATCAAGCCAGGACATTTGGTGCTTCGGAGAGTGGCCAACCCAGATACAGTGGGCAAGTTACAATTGAAGTGGGAAGGTCCTTTTCTTGTAGTATCTTTGTCAAGACCCAGTTCTTACAGATTAAAGGATATGGACGACAACATACCTAGATCCTGGAATGCAGATGAGCTTCGACGGTACTATGTGTAATTGATGTAATCCTTTTCATTTTTTCTATGGCACCCTTTTCCTTTCAGGAGGGGAGAAAAGTTTTTAATGGGGCCATAGCTTGTAATTTTCATTCTTATTTAGCCCTACGCAATACAAGGGCCATAATCCCCCAAAAAATGTAATATGTAAAATCAGAGCCTGCACCATAGAGTGCAAAAAGAAAACAGGGAGAAGGTCAAAAGATGTCCCTAAGGGGATGCAGAGCATGACGAAGCTGCAAAAAGTCGTTCCTAAGGGAGCGCAGTGTAAGTTTCGAAGCTGCAAAAAGTCGTTCCTAAGGGAGCGCAGCGTAAGTTCCGAAGCTCAGAAGTCGTTCCTAAGTGAATGCAGAGCCAAATACCACCGACATATAAGGTGAAGAAGCTCCAAAGTCGTTCCTAAGGGGATGCAGAGCTTAAATACCACCGTAATAGAAGGTGAAGAAGCTCCAAAGTCGTTCCTAAGGGGATGTAGAGCTTAAATACCACCGAAATAGAAGGTGAAGAAGCTCCAAAGTCGTTCCTAAGGGGATGCAGAGCTTAAAGACTCCAAAGTCGTTCCTAAGGGGATGCAGAGTCTGGGTGTGGCTTTGTGTGTGTTTGGGACATTCATTTGCACATTACATTACATCATTCATTGCATTCATACAAACATTCATTTAGACATTCGTAGGATCATCATCATCATAACATGAAGCATGAACAGAAATACTCCATCTTCAACGACAGTGCTTTGATGAACACGAAGAAGCTTCGTTTCAAACGTATACATTTTATGCAACGACATGCTTCGTTGTGTACGAAAAGAAGGGAAGGTGTTTTTCGCCTTCGGCTCAAAAGATACAAGTTTCGTCCACAGCAAAGAAATTTGTACATGGATGAAAAGGTAAAAATATATTACAAGGTATGGACAGATATACATAGTATTGTTTAATCCTCGATTACAGTTTTTTACAAAGATAATACAAATGTTCCTAAGCTCTATACAGGCAGGCCTAAAGAGAAGCTTTAGCAGCCTTCGGAATGTACTTCAGATTATCAACCTTCGGCACCACCATCCTGCAGACAAACAAATGATATAAGGTAAAAAGTAATTACAAGAGACAAGGCAAGCAACAGGTATAAGTTCCATACCGGTTTAAGCAAGTTTCGGGCTTCATCACCAGCCAACTCTCGTCCACCCTTAGCCCAAATCTGAGTTATGAATCTGTTTTCGATGCTTCGGGCTTCACTAGGAATATCAACCAAATCTGTTGGAGACAGACTGAAGGTTGGTCTATTTATCGTCTTCGCGTGCGTGCAACCAGCCTTCAAAAATGCTGCAGCTGTGCCACGAGAAGCTAGCAAGGCACAGAAGTCACCGTGCTCGGCTATCACTTCATCAAGAGCATCAACTTCATTTTCAATATGTTCGAAGGTATTTGGTATGTCTTTAGTCGAAGGGGTAATATCTTCAGAGTTGGCCCCAACCGAGCTGAATACCTCTTTCAATCGTTGCACGCAGCGGCTGCCAAAATTCAAGCACGTATCCCGAAGGTCTTTCAAAGATTTCTGCAGCTTTGTATTTTTGTCAGCTTCGGCTTCATATCTAGCTTGCAAATCTTTCCTCTCTTGTTCGAAGTCCTTTGATTTTTCTTTCAAGGCTGCTTGACTTTGGAGAAGCTCCTTGGTTAATCTAGCATTTTTAGCTTGGAATTCCGCAAGCGAGCCCTCTGTTGCTTGAAGTAGGAAGTCTTTCTTCTCCAGAGAAGCTTCATAATCTTTTATCTTGTTTTCCAAGCCCTCGATTATGATTTCATTTTTCTTGTCTTCGAGGTCTTGTTGCATTCTCAGTGCCTTACTTAGCAGCATACTCTGTAGAAATAAGTCGACATCAGAAAATTTTACTTCATCACAAAAATAAAAGAAACCTAGCAAAAGGATTTTTACCTTGAAATTAGAATAGAACAGACTACCGACGATGTGTTGTCGTTGGTAGCCACTAATATCAGCTTCAAGCTTCGAGAAACCAACACTCTTTGATAGAGTGCCGATTATCTTTGCCCCGGTGCGGTCACGAATGCATCCTAAGGCTCCTTCGTCAATTCCACCAAAGAGCATAGCTCCTGGTTGGTAGCCATAGGATATACCATATTCCTGTAGCTCCTTCTTTTCGGCCTCAGATAATTCTTGACCTACCAGGTTCCAAAGGTCAAAGTCCCTTTCTTCTGAAGCGGTATCAGCAATCTTTTTCCCTTTGTCAGGTACTGTGGCCTCGACCTTCTCTACAGCCACAGCTGTCTCTTACGCAGCCATAACCAAAACAATTTTATCAATCCTTGACAGTGTACTCTCAAGGTTGGCAGCTTCGACAGCAGTTGTAGCTTCGGCAGATGTATCAGCTTTGACAATGGCCTCGACGCTTGCAATAGGTGTTATTTTAAATTCCGAGGCCAGCGGCGGTGTTCGCTCGATGGCTTGCATGACATTAACAATTCTTCATTTTTATGACCCTCAGTCTTCTCCTTTACAGCTGAGGGTCGATCCTTCTTCTGTAAAAGTCGTGTCAGTTCCGGTCTGAGAGGACTTAGCAGCTTGATGGGTAAAGATTCAGTCATTACCTTTATAATCTCTGCTATTTCAGCAGCGGAAGGTGTCAAAGGAGTCTCCTCTATTGCCTCAGATATCTTCGGCTCCGAAGTTTCATCTTTCCTCTTCTTCGAAACAGCCACCTTCGGCTCAGGAGTGGATTTTCTCTTCTTTGAAGCCTTCTCATCCTCCTTTACCATTCTGGCAGCTTGTCTACTCAAAATACTGACAATTCTTTTTCTTTTTACACCTTCGGCACCTTTATCAAGCCTTTCATAATCATGATATTCAAATTTTAAGGCATCCATCACCCGGTTCAACCTTCATTTTGACCGGGTGTCGAAGGCTGTGGTCATCAGTTGGTCTTCCTTTTTGGTATAATTTCCAAGTATTTCATTGCACATTGTCTCGATCATGTCCAACCATTCTTTGCACGGTTTTTTGATTTGTTTTTCAAATTTGAAGCGGTAAGCAAGTCGAACGAGTTCATGCTTCTTCCCCGCTTCCTTCTTCTTCGGCATTCCCCAGCCACTTGATGTAGGATATGTTCTGTTAGCCGTACTGGTCTGCTAAGCTACCACTCTAAATTCCATTTCGGCCAGCTGACAGGGTGACCCCAGTTGCATGTTGCATAAGGGTCAGGTCATTCCGAAGCTCAAGCTCAGAGGACTCATGACCATGGTCATCAGCTTCTCCCTGTTTTTCTCATCAACCTTCATATAAAACCATTCATTTTTCCAGCCGGTTGGCCACTTTGTGCAGTAGCTGAGGACTGGTGCCTTCATATCCTTTTGATACACAAAATTATAACAACCAAAATTTTCGTGAAGACCATCTGCCCTGACCTTCGTCTTATAGTGCAACTCATGCACGTGGCAGAAAGCTTCGGCATCTGGGCTCATCCCTTGGGTTCGAAGAGCCCAGATAAAGACGCTGAGCCTAACAATAGCGTTAGGAGTCAGCTGATGAAGATACATTTCGAAGTTCTTTAGGACTTCCCCTATCATCTCATTCAGAGGAAATCGCAGCCCCGCTCTGAAGAAGCTCTTGAAAACCACAACTTCATCCTTCTTCGGCACTGGGTGTCACACCCGGTTTTAGAAGGTAAACCGAATGCGAACCATGTACGTGCCAGGATCAGAAATTCACGTACACAGCGATTACATAAATGACTCATCATAGCACAATGCTTTGAATTACAGTAAAGAGTAAGTAGTAATATTACAGACTAGAGCCATTTACATAATATAAATCAAAGTACACAGAATTGAAACGTAGCCAACGTAAACAACCCACCACAGGCAGCTGACTAGGGGAGGTCGCTAGCCAAATCCTCGAACTCATCGATGTCCTAGAACTCCCGGAGATCCGCCTCGACACCGTTCTCCTTCTTCTTTACCTGAGCATAGATTGCACCAAAGGCAACCTGGTGTTTTGTGAAAGCAAGGGTGAGTACACATCAACGTACTCAGCAAATGTCCCGTTTGGCTGTAGTGGACTAGCTTTATGTGAAGTTAAGTCAAGCAGTTGCTTTTAGTTGGTCAGGTTATTATTACTAGTAGAAAGCCATGTTTTAGCGTTAACCCAAGTTATTAACCTAGAGTACCCTTTCCAAACGGAAAGAATACCACTTACCATTACCATAGTCATAATCATAACCATCCTCCTCATCACCACCTGTAAACCATACATCTCTGATCAAGTATCTCTAATCAATGGAGCTCCCTTGGCCGCTCATAACCGCGAGCACGACTGATATATCAGTTTTATAACACTCTGCAGAGGTTTCGCACTTTACCCACAAGCCGTGATTTCCTCTCTAGCCCGGGCTTGCAAGACCCTTATTCACTCCCGAGGTGAATGGTCAGGGATTCACTACGAAGCCTTTACAAAGATTCCCTGAGGCTGTAGCCGCCCGTTAGGTTTCCTAAATGCACCGCACTCCTCCCCAAGGGGCGAACCAACCTTGGCAGAGCGAGCCGCATACACCGAGCCCCATTAACGGCACGACGGCGAAGCGAACTACACCCTAGTTCCTCTAATTATTCAGCTAAGGACGTCCCATTCTACCCTCATGGTTGCACTGTTTTCTTGGGCGGTCATCCAACGAACAGGTCCTTACGGAGAGGCACTCGAGAAACCGCTCGAGCCCCCTAAAGTATCACCAGTCCAACATCATAATCATAGAGACACCATCGTATCATAATTATTCACATCATGTTCATTTATTAAAGTAAAGCAATAGCATGAAGCTAACCATAGTAACCCAAAAGGTAATCAAGGACAAGGTAAATAGAAAGCTAGTCTTTTCTTAGGTTGTTCATAGTATGCGGGACAGTGAATTATAAAGTAAATGGGACATAATGGGTCAGAGGACACTTGTCTTCACCAAACAGATGCTCAGAATCTTCATCCTTGTAGAACTCGAAGAGCTGGGTCATTTGGTCGCCAAAGCTTGACCGTCGATTCCTCGAAGCTCAGAAACGAACCGCGATCTAATCGCAACGCGACGAGAAGACAAACAGGCACAAGCAAACAAACATATACATATGCATAAGAACATTACACCATACAAGATAAAATGTTATAAAAGCGAGCAATATAAAATAGAGAGCGCCTCTACGGTTACGCGAGGAAAAGAACCACGATAGTCGAAGCTACGGTCGAGGGGTTAGCGCGTTTACGTTAAACAAGTGTTAATCATAATATCTAATTAGACATTGTCAACTATAAGTAATATCTATAATTTAGTTCGATTAATCCGCTATGCTAACGAATGTCAGTCAAATAAGTAATTTAATTAACACGAGAGATTCTATGCGAGGCGAACTTACGATACACGAAATAACACGACAGCGTGAAAACGACGCGCGGATACGCGCGACACAGTATGCTGACAACACACGAAACAGCGCGCGCGACCAACATGAATGACGCGCGAATCAGCACGCCACCACGTGTGGAACAGCACGCGCGACACCGCTACGGCACGAACAGCACAATGATGCGCACACGGCGCACGACTGATACACGAAATAATGTGCGCGACAACGCGCGATACTCGCTAACAGATAACGCGATTACACTAAACAAGTCTTGTTAGAACATTAGTTCGGCATAATTATATTGATTGACATTTATTAAATGTAAATTAACAACTACAATTTAGTTTTGACTAAATTACTGTTTTAATGATGGACGATTAAACTAATAATTAATTAACTGATCAGAGTGATTATAAGTGAACGATTATAATGAAACGATTAATTAATACGTGCGGACGGTGTGCGATGCACGCGGATGATACACGGCATTATGCGCGACACGCGAAAACGGCATGCGCAACACATGCGAACAGCACGATGACGACGAGCGCAACACGCGTGAATAACTCGTAAACAGCGCGTGCGACACACGAGCATCACTAACAAATGTCGTGATTATACTAAACCAGTATTAATTCAAAATATTTAAGTATGTGATTAATCATGTTAATGTGTATATAAAAACACAACCTAACACTATAAATTAGTTCTAATTAAATTGCTATTTAAATTACAATCAGATAAACATAATCTTTTAATACATTAGTGAAACATGCGTCATGACACAATATGTTTCTAACGCGTAGACGACATTATTATAAAGTTAAGACAACTGAAACAGCTAAAAAATAGGTACATGACACAAAATATATTGAATAACTAACAACTCGTGGCTGATGAACGACACGACATCCGAATGCTACTAAATTGTGCCGTTTTATATTAACCAAATAATTGAATACAACATTTAAGTTGGCATAATCACGATAACTGGTACTTACACACGCGTAAGTAGAACTATAAATTAAATTCGATTGAATTTCTATTTTAATAACCGACAACTAAACAAATCTTAATTATTTAGTTCCGACTGTTTTGTTATGTGAACGATCATCGTTAAATGCATGGTCTAATTAACACGAGCGATACTAGGTGAAGCAAATTGGAGTTGTGCGGCGAAGCGAGCGATGAGCAAAACGATGCGCGCAACGCGAGAAGACGATGCGCGAGAACGCAACGGTGAGGCTATGTGCATGCAAAGGAGGGGGTGTAGACAACATTGTCTAGGGGTACACTAGCACGAGGGGTAGACGAGCCTCCATGCTCACCATGGGACATCGCACAGCGAGGACGAGTGCTCAGCCAATGGCGATGGCGAGCTCCGGGCGGCGACGACGAGGCTCAGCATAGGGACGACTCGACGATGGCGAGGCCAACGCGACAACAAGCTCGGCGGGGTTGACGATGCTTTGGCAGGACGAGTTCGATGGGAACGAGGCGGGGAGGGCCGAGGGAAACGACGCGGTGGGCGGGCTTCTGCGCATAGTGCAGTGGGGAGCGCGCATATGCGCACACACGCTGGGCGGGGGCCGTTGGCTGTACCGGCAGGGGAGCACACGGGAGCAGAGGCGTCGCACCATGGGGCGAGCCTCATTCATGGCTGGCACGCGACCCCAGGACACCGGAGCTGGGCGAGATGAGCATGCTTTGGGGGGGGGGGGGGGTTCTGGCGGAGATGGGCGCGAGGGGAGGGGGGCTCGGCCCCTCGCTGACCTGGCCATCTCAACTGGGGGAACGTGCTCGAGCGTATGGTCGCGGATAGGAATCAAACGAACGCCAAGACGAAGGAGGGTGAAGAAATGGGAAAGGTAGACGCAAGCTCACAATGACAGCGTCACGACGAAGGGCGGTTCCGGCGAGGTTCGGGGCCCAAGGTGATGGCAACACGGTGTCGGTGGGCGGTTGAGCGAGGGCACCGTCCACGAGCCTGGGAAGAAGAGAGTAGAATATGGGGCTTCAAAATGGCTAGATGTGGAGGGGGATGCCTTGTCCGCGACGTGCGCGTGGTTGGCGGAGGGGCGGTTTGGGAGGGATGACGGGTGGGCTCGGCGACACAGCGGCGGCTGGGCAAGCGCGCGCAGGCGGCTGGGTGTACGCGCAGCAGCGCGCTAGGGCAAACGCTCGCAGCGGCGCGGGAGTGGGCCGAGCAGGCTGCGGCTGGGCCGCGCAGGAGAGCGCAGGTGGGGGGCTAGGTGGGCCACGCGAGAGCTGGGCTGCGGGGAGGCGTGCTGGGCCGCGAAGGGGGGCGGAGTGGGCCGCGCTGCTGGTGGGCTGAGGGAGGTTTTCCCCTGTTTTGTTATTTCTTTCTCTTCCTTTTTATTCTTCTTCAAATCTAAATATAGTTTTTGAATCAAAGATTCAAATATTTAATGAGTTTGAATTGATGCCCAAACACAATAATTCGACACAAAAATATGCCTCGACATGCTATGCAACAATCAAGGACCCTCTTAGGGTTTTATTTTACGAGGATTATCCCGGTATAAAACAAAAATAATTCTCCATTTTTGGGAAAAGATAAGGAAAACAGAGAAATGAGAGAGTAACAACCTGAATTTGGTGGATATTAGAAAAGAAATTTTATACCCCTAAATTCAGGGTGTTACAAATCTAACCCTCTTAACAGAATCTCGCCCTCGAGATTCAAGAAGAGGCTAGCAAGATAAGGAGATTGGTTCATCGATCTTTCATAGCTTCTTCTAACCCAACTTTGACTCTGCTGGCTTGACTTGTGGATTGGTTGCCTTGACCTTTAGATACTTGAGACCGATCGATGCAATTCTTGAGGATCTCTTGGACCTGTGGGTTAGGACCCACACACGCTTTCGTTGTGCCACTCTGATCTTGTTGGTTGATGTTGGTCGCATTGTCTTCATTGGGGTTAGCGGCTAACCCCCTTAACAGGAGCGTTGATATGCACTTGATGAAGATGTTGCCGACTCTGATCTTGACTGATTTGGAGAAGCTGGAGGTTGCCAAAAGGACAGGTGCAAGAGGAAAGAATAACGAGAAAAGGTAAGCATAGATGGATTAAAGAGAGAAAAGGGAGAGCATCCAACTACCTAACTCTATGGCACTCAGCTAGTAAACTGATGTCATTGCGGACCAAGGGCCACAACACATCAACACTCATCACAAAGAAGCAAATCAGTCATCACACAAAGACAAACAGCACAAGCATACAACAACAAACATTTCGTTGCTACACGTGAATGTTAACTCGATGGTGGTCTTTCCTTACAAAGGGGAAACTACTCTAAGGCCAACAAAAGGCAAGGGAAATAATAAGACATGGAGGGTAGGGGCATGAGCATAATAAAGGATGGAGCTAAAGCAATGATTGTAACCGACAAGGGAGAGAATACAACCAAGGTCAGGATAGGTAAAACACCATTCTCAAATCGATATGGGAAAGATGATAATTCAAAAGGTAGGCATAAGATAAGCATCATGGAAAGGTCTAGATATTAGGAAGGTAGGGGTGATATCGAGCAAAAGCTAAGACTTGCAACGCGACAGAGGAAAAGGGAACGAACAAGAGCGGGATGGGTAAGACAACACTCTTGAACTGAAATGGGAGAGGAAGCTTTAAAGTACATGTACACGATAAGCATCAAGGTAAAGGTCGATGGATGACAAGGGTTAAGGTGATAACGGGCAAACACCCAACAAAGGATGTATTTGAGGCAAAAATTGCAAAGTGTCAAAGAAGGGGGAGCAGTCAATGATGACATAGATGAGGCATTATCCTCGAACATGGATGGAAAAGAGTAGACTTTTAAGGGTAAGTTCAAAGTAAGGATGAAGGTAAGGGTATAGATATTACAAGGTTTTTTTAAAGGCATCAACAAACAAGGAGGGAGGAGAGGAGGTAAATAGGCATAAGAACAAAGGATAGAAGTACCATAAAGGATGGTGTTAAGACAAGACCTGCAAGTGGAAAGGAAGAGGATATGTCCAAGGACCAGATAGGTAAATTGGCACTCTCAAATTGAGGTGGAAGAGAGGAGGTTTTTTTAAAGAGTGGGCATAAAGATAAGTATCAAGGCAAGATCGATGGGTAACAAGGTAATGGTGATAGCAAAATAAAAACACAACAAGAGATGGAATTAATATGAAACTCGTAAGGCGACAAGAAGTGAAAAGAAATCAAGGGAGAGGTAGGTAACTCGCAACTCTCAAACTTTCTCAAAATAAAGGAGAGGCTTTTAAAGGATAAGTTCAAGGTAAGCATTTAGGTAGAAGACATAAATATCGCAAGGGCCAAAGGCGATAACAGACAAGAGTATAGGAGAAAAGATGAAGGCATAGAAGAGCCAGTGGTATAAGCACAATGAAGAATGGAGGTATGTCAAGGCTTACATGCGGTAAAGAAGAGAATATTGCCAAGGATAAGATAAGTAAAACACCGTTCTCAATTTGGGATAGGAGATTGGAGATTTTAGATAACAGAAATAATGTCATCACCAAGGTATGGTTGAGAGATGGGAAAGGTCAAGGCAATGCTAAACAGAGGCACAACAAAGGATGAAGTTGAAGATTCACAAGCGATGGGGAAGAGGATACGACCAAGGGAAAAGATGGGTAAAGTATAGCTCTCAGAATGAGACGGAAGAGAGGTGATTTTAAAGGGCGGGTTTGAGACAAACAACAAATAAGATATAGAGGTGTCTAAGGTGAGGGTGATTATAACAAAAGGAATGACAAAGGATAGAGTTAAGGCAAGACTCGCGAAGTGGCAAAGTGGAGAAAACAATCAAGGGTAAGATAGGTGAGGGTGCAATCGAATGGTTGAAGTAAGAATTCATTATCGAGAGATGTTATAAAGGAACAACGAGATCACCAAGGATGGGCAACATAAAATGATCGCTCATGGACCGTTAAGAAACAAGGGTGGTCAAGGACATGTTAACAGAAATGTCTTGAACAGTCATTGATGTATGAAAATAAGCATACATAGAATATAAGATATGCAAGATTCCAAGGATACGAGCATACTAAGACCAAGGGCAAAGTAATTTGCCGAAAAAATAGCGACTTAACAACAGAATAAGAAAGGATCTCAGAAGACAAGAAGGTCATGGACACATAAATTAAATTGTTTAAATAGGCAACAGAGATACAATGGTAAGTACTTTAGATCAAGGGATAAGGGTATTAAAAAGGTAAGGATATGAGCATGTCAATAACAAAATGGAATAGAGGTCAAATGGTAGCAAATTAATAATGGAAGAGGAAAGAGTCCCAAAAGACTAAAGGCTATGGTCAGGGGGCATCTACAAAGATGTCGCAAGCACAAGAGTGAGATCAGATCTAATAGATTGAGAGAAGTATAGACCATACTAGAATAAAATACTTTTAGCAAGGGGGCATATAGGAGCACAACATAGAATTAGTCGAGGTGACTAATAATTTGAAGCAGAATCAAGGATGAAGTGGAGTAATAATCAATAAGTCTTTAAAACGGCCAATGCTACTCTAGGATAGCGGTCCTACAGTCAGCACGGCTTTGATACCACTTATGTCACACCCGGTTTTAGAAGGTAAACCGAATGCGAACCATGTACGTGCCAGGATCAGAAATTCACGTACACAGCGATTACATAAATGACTCATCATAGCACAATGCTTCGAATTACAATAAAGAGTAAGTAGTAATATTACAGACTAGAGCCATTTACATAATATAAATCAAAGTACACAGAATCGAAACGTAGCCAACGTAAACAACCCACCACAGGCAGCTGACTGGGGGAGGTCGCTAGCCTAATCCTCGAACTCATCGACGTCCTAGAACTCCCGGAGATCCGCCTCGACATCGTTCTCCTTCTTCTTTACCTGAGCATAGATTGCACGAAAGGCAACCTGGTGTTTTGTGAAAGCAAGGGTGAGTACACATCAACGTACTCAGCAAATGTCCCGTTTGGCTGTAGTGAACTAGCTTGATGTGGAGTTAAGTCAAGCAGTTGCTTTTAGTTGGTCAGGTTATTATTACTAGTAGAAAGCCATGTTTTAGCGTTAACCCAAGTTATTAACCCAAAGTACCATTTCCAAACGGAAAGAATACCACTTACCATTACCATAGTCATAATCATAACCATCCTCCTCATCACCACCTGTAAACCATACATCTCTGATCAAGTATCTCTAATCAATGGAGCTCCCTTGGCCGCTCATAACCGCGAGCACAACTGATATATCAGTTTCATAACACTCTGCAGAGGTTGCGCACTTTACCCACAAGCCGTGATTCCCTCCCTAGCCCGGGCTTGCAAGACCCTTATTCACTCCCGAGGTGAATGGCCAGGGATTCACTACGAAGCCTTTACAAAGATTCCCTGAGGCTGTAGCCGCCCGTTAGGTTTCCTAAATGCACCGCACTCCTCCCCAAGGGGCGAACCAACCTTGGCAGAGCGAGCCGCATACACCGAGCCCCATTAACGGCACGACGGCGAAGCGAACTACACCTCGGTTCCTCTAATTATTCAGCTAAGGGCGTCTCATTCTACCCTCATGGTTGCACTGTATTCCCGGGCGATCATCCAACGAATAGGTCCTTACGGAGAGGCACTCGAGAAACCGCTCGAGCCCCCTAAAGTATCACCAGTCCAACATCATAATCATAGAGACAACATCGTATCATAAGTATTCACATCATGTTCATTTATTAAAGTAAAGCAATAGCATGAAGCTAATCATAGTAACCCAAAAGGTAATCAAGGACAAGGTAAATAGAAAGCTAGTCTTTTCTTAGGTTGTTCATAGTATGCGGGACAGTGAATTATAAAGTAAATGGGACATAATGGGTCAGAGGACACTTGCCTTCACCAAACAGATGCTCAGAATCTTCAGCCTTGTAGAACTCGAAGAGCTGGGTCATTTGGTCGCCGAAGCTTGACCGTCGATTCCTCGAAGCTCAGAAACGAACCGCGATCTAATCGCAACGCGACGCGAAGACAAACAGGAACAAGCAAACAAACATATGCATATGCATAAGAACATTACACCATACAAGATAAAATGTTATAAAAGCGAGCAATATAAAATAGAGAGCGCCTCTACGGTTACGTGAGGAAAAGAACCACGATAGTCGAAGCTACGGTCGAGGGGTTAGCGCGTTTACGTTAAACAAGTGTTAATCATAATATCTAATTAGACATTGTAAACTATAAGTAATATCTATAATTTAGTTCGATTAATCCGCTATGCTAGCGAATGTCAGTCAAATAAGTAATTTAATTAACACGAGAGATTCTATGCGAGGTGAACTTACGATACACGAAATAACACGACAGCGTGAAAACGACGCGCGGATACGCGCGACACAGTATGCTGACAACACACGAAACAGCGCGCGCGACCAACGCGAATGACGCGCGAATCAGCACGCCACCACGTGTGGAACAGCACGCGCGACACCGCTACGGCACGAACAGCACAATGATGCGCACACGGCGCACGACTGATACACGAAATAATGTGCGCGACAACGCGCGATACTCGCTAACAGATAACGCGATTACACTAAACAAGTCTTGTTAGAACATTAGTTCGGCATAATTATATTGATTGACATTTATTAAATGTAAATTAACAACTACAATTTAGTTTTGACTAAATTACTGTTTTAATGATGGACGATTAAACTAATAATTAATTAACTGATCAGAGTGATTATAAGTGAACGATTATAATGAAACGATTAATTAATACGTGCGGACGGTGTGCGATGCACGCGGATGATACACGGCATTATGCGCGACACGCGAAAACGGCATGCGCAACACATGCGAACAGCACGATGACGATGAGCGCAACACGCGTGAATAACTCGTAAACAGCGCGTGCGACACACGAGCATCACTAACAAATGTCGTGATTATACTAAACCAGTATTAATTCAAAATATTTAAGTATGTGATTAATCATGTTAATGTGTATATAAAAACACAACCTAACACTATAAATTAGTTCTAATTAAATTGCTATTTAAATTACAATCAGATAAACATAATCTTTTAATACATTAGTGAAACATGCGTCATGACACAATATGTTTCTAACGCGTAGACGACATTATTATAAAGTTAAGACAACTGAAACAGCTAAAAAATAGGTACATGACACAAAATATATTGAATAACTAACAACTCGTGGCTGATGAACGACACGACATCCGAATGCTACTAAATTGTGCCGTTTTATATTAACCAAATAATTGAATACAACATTTAAGTTGGCATAATCACGATAACTGGTACTTACACACGCGTAAGTAGAACTATAAATTAAATTCGATTGAATTTCTATTTTAATAACCGACAACTAAACAAATCTTAATTATTTAGTTCCGACTGTTTTGTTATGTGAACGATCATCGTTAAATGCATGGTCTAATTAACACGAGCGATACTAGGTGAAGCAAATTGGAGTTGTGCGGCGAAGCGAGCGATGAGCAAAACGATGCGCGCAACGCGAGAAGACGATGCGCGAGAACGCAACGGTGAGGCTATGTGCATGCAAAGGAGGGGGTGTAGACAACATTGTCTAGGGGTACACTAGCACGAGGGGTAGACGAGCCTCCATGCTCACCATGGGACATCGCACAGCGAGGACGAGTGCTCAGCCAATGGCGATGGCGAGCTCCGGGCGGCGACGACGAGGCTCAGCATAGGGACGACTCGACGATGGCGAGGCCAACGCGACAACAAGCTCGGCGGGGTTGACGATGCTTTGGCAGGACGAGTTCGATGGGAACGAGGCGGGGAGGGCCGAGGGAAACGACGCGGTGGGCGGGCTTCTGCGCATAGTGCAGTGGGGAGCGCGCATATGCGCACACACGCTGGGCGGGGGCCGTTGGCTGTACCGGCAGGGGAGCACACGGGAGCAGAGGCGTCGCACCATGGGGCGAGCCTCATTCATGGCTGGCACGCGACCCCAGGACGCCGGAGCTGGGCGAGATGAGCATGCTTTGGGGGGGGGGGGGGGTTCTGGCGGAGATGGGCGCGAGGGGAGGGGGGCTCGGCCCCTCGCTGACCTGGCCATCTCAACTGGGGGAACGTGCTCGAGCGTATGGTCGCGGATAGGAATCAAACGAACGCCAAGACGAAGGAGGGTGAAGAAATGGGAAAGGTAGACGCAAGCTCACAATGACAGCGTCACGACGAAGGGCGGTTCCGGCGAGGTTCGGGGCCCAAGGTGATGGCAACACGGTGTCGGTGGGCGGTTGAGCGAGGGCACCGTCCACGAGCCTGGGAAGAAGAGAGTAGAATATGGGGCTTCAAAATGGCTAGATGTGGAGGGGGATGCCTTGTCCGCGACGTGCGCGTGGTTGGCGGAGGGGCGGTTTGGGAGGGATGACGGGTGGGCTCGGCGACACAGCGGCGGCTGGGCAAGCGCGCGCAGGCGGCTGGGTGTACGCGCAGCAGCGCGCTAGGGCAAACGCTCGCAGCGGCGTGGGAGTGGGCCGAGCAGGCTGCGGCTGGGCCGCGCAGGAGAGCGCAGGTGGGGGGCTAGGTGGGCCACGCGAGAGCTGGGCTGCGGGGAGGCGTGCTGGGCCGCGAAGGGGGGCGGAGTGGGCCGCGCTGCTGGTGGGCTGAGGGAGGTTTTCCCCTGTTTTGTTATTTCTTTCTCTTCCTTTTTATTCTTCTTCAAATCTAAATATAGTTTTTGAATCAAAGATTCAAATATTTAATGAGTTTGAATTGATGCCCAAACACAATAATTCGACACAAAAATATGCCTCGACATGCTATGCAACAATCAAGGACCCTCTTAGGGTTTTATTTTACGAGGATTATCCCGGTATAAAACAAAAATAATTCTCCATTTTTGGGAAAAGATAAGGAAAACAGAGAAATGAGAGAGTAACAACCTGAATTTGGTGGATATTAGAAAAGAAATTTTATACCCCTAAATTCAGGGTGTTACAAATCTAACCCTCTTAACAGAATCTCGCCCTCGAGATTCAAGAAGAGGCTAGCAAGATAAGGAGATTGGTTCATCGATCTTTCATAGCTTCTTCTAACCCAACTTTGACTCTGCTGGCTTGACTTGTGGATTGGTTGCCTTGACCTTTAGATACTTGAGACCGATCGATGCAATTCTTGAGGATCTCTTGGACCTGTGGGTTAGGACCCACACACGCTTTCGTTGTGCCACTCTGATCTTGTTGGTTGATGTTGGTCGCATTGTCTTCATTGGGGTTAGCGGCTAACCCCCTTAACAGGAGCGTTGATATGCACTTGATGAAGATGTTGCCGACTCTGATCTTGACTGATTTGGAGAAGCTGGAGGTTGCCAAAAGGACAGGTGCAAGAGGAAAGAATAACGAGAAAAGGTAAGCATAGATGGATTAAAGAGAGAAAAGGGAGAGCATCCAACTACCTAACTCTATGGCACTCAGCTAGTAAACTGATGTCATTGCGGACCAAGGGCCACAACACATCAACACTCATCACAAAGAAGCAAATCAGTCATCACACAAAGACAAACAGCACAAGCATACAACAACAAACATTTCGTTGCTACACGTGAATGTTAACTCGATGGTGGTCTTTCCTTACAAAGGGGAAACTACTCTAAGGCCAACAAAAGGCAAGGGAAATAATAAGACATGGAGGGTAGGGGCATGAGCATAATAAAGGATGGAGCTAAAGCAATGATTGTAACCGACAAGGGAGAGAATACAACCAAGGTCAGGATAGGTAAAACACCATTCTCAAATCGATATGGGAAAGATGATAATTCAAAAGGTAGGCATAAGATAAGCATCATGGAAAGGTCTAGATATTAGGAAGGTAGGGGTGATATCGAGCAAAAGCTAAGACTTGCAACGCGACAGAGGAAAAGGGAACGAACAAGAGCGGGATGGGTAAGACAACACTCTTGAACTGAAATGGGAGAGGAAGCTTTAAAGTACATGTACACGATAAGCATCAAGGTAAAGGTCGATGGATGACAAGGGTTAAGGTGATAACGGGCAAACACCCAACAAAGGATGTATTTGAGGCAAAAATTGCAAAGTGTCAAAGAAGGGGGAGCAGTCAATGATGACATAGATGAGGCATTATCCTCGAACATGGATGGAAAAGAGTAGACTTTTAAGGGTAAGTTCAAAGTAAGGATGAAGGTAAGGGTATAGATATTACAAGGTTTTTTTAAAGGCATCAACAAACAAGGAGGGAGGAGAGGAGGTAAATAGGCATAAGAACAAAGGATAGAAGTACCATAAAGGATGGTGTTAAGACAAGACCTGCAAGTGGAAAGGAAGAGGATATGTCCAAGGACCAGATAGGTAAATTGGCACTCTCAAATTGAGGTGGAAGAGAGGAGGTTTTTTTAAAGAGTGGGCATAAAGATAAGTATCAAGGCAAGATCGATGGGTAACAAGGTAATGGTGATAGCAAAATAAAAACACAACAAGAGATGGAATTAATATGAAACTCGTAAGGCGACAAGAAGTGAAAAGAAATCAAGGGAGAGGTAGGTAACTCGCAACTCTCAAACTTTCTCAAAATAAAGGAGAGGCTTTTAAAGGATAAGTTCAAGGTAAGCATTTAGGTAGAAGACATAAATATCGCAAGGGCCAAAGGCGATAACAGACAAGAGTATAGGAGAAAAGATGAAGGCATAGAAGAGCCAGTGGTATAAGCACAATGAAGAATGGAGGTATGTCAAGGCTTACATGCGGTAAAGAAGAGAATATTGCCAAGGATAAGATAAGTAAAACACCGTTCTCAATTTGGGATAGGAGATTGGAGATTTTAGATAACAGAAATAATGTCATCACCAAGGTATGGTTGAGAGATGGGAAAGGTCAAGGCAATGCTAAACAGAGGCACAACAAAGGATGAAGTTGAAGATTCACAAGCGATGGGGAAGAGGATACGACCAAGGGAAAAGATGGGTAAAGTATAGCTCTCAGAATGAGACGGAAGAGAGGTGATTTTAAAGGGCGGGTTTGAGACAAACAACAAATAAGATATAGAGGTGTCTAAGGTGAGGGTGATTATAACAAAAGGAATGACAAAGGATAGAGTTAAGGCAAGACTCGCGAAGTGGCAAAGTGGAGAAAACAATCAAGGGTAAGATAGGTGAGGGTGCAATCGAATGGTTGAAGTAAGAATTCATTATCGAGAGATGTTATAAAGGAACAACGAGATCACCAAGGATGGGCAACATAAAATGATCGCTCATGGACCGTTAAGAAACAAGGGTGGTCAAGGACATGTTAACAGAAATGTCTTGAACAGTCATTGATGTATGAAAATAAGCATACATAGAATATAAGATATGCAAGATTCCAAGGATACGAGCATACTAAGACCAAGGGCAAAGTAATTTGCCGAAAAAATAGCGACTTAACAACAGAATAAGAAAGGATCTCAGAAGACAAGAAGGTCATGGACACATAAATTAAATTGTTTAAATAGGCAACAGAGATACAATGGTAAGTACTTTAGATCAAGGGATAAGGGTATTAAAAAGGTAAGGATATGAGCATGTCAATAACAAAATGGAATAGAGGTCAAATGGTAGCAAATTAATAATGGAAGAGGAAAGAGTCCCAAAAGACTAAAGGCTATGGTCAGGGGGCATCTACAAAGATGTCGCAAGCACAAGAGTGAGATCAGATCTAATAGATTGAGAGAAGTATAGACCATACTAGAATAAAATACTTTTAGCAAGGGGGCATATAGGAGCACAACATAGAATTAGTCGAGGTGACTAATAATTTGAAGCAGAATCAAGGATGAAGTGGAGTAATAATCAATAAGTCTTTAAAACGGCCAATGCTACTCTAGGATAGCGGTCCTACAGTCAGCACGGCTTTGATACCACTTATGTCACACCCGGTTTTATAAGGTAAACCGAATGCGAACCATGTACGTGCCAGGATCAGAAATTCACGTACACAGCGATTACATAAATGACTCATCATAGCACAATGCTTCGAATTACAATAAAGAGTAAGTAGTAATATTACAGACTAGAGCCATTTACATAATATAAATCAAAGTACACAGAATCGAAACGTAGCCAACGTAAACAACCCACCACAGGCAGCTGACTGGGGGAGGTCGCTAGCCTAATCCTCGAACTCATCGACGTCCTAGAACTCCCGGAGATCCGCCTCGACATCGTTCTCCTTCTTCTTTACCTGAGCATAGATTGCACGAAAGGCAACCTGGTGTTTTGTGAAAGCAAGGGTGAGTACACATCAACGTACTCAGCAAATGTCCCGTTTGGCTGTAGTGAACTAGCTTGATGTGGAGTTAAGTCAAGCAGTTGCTTTTAGTTGGTCAGGTTATTATTACTAGTAGAAAGCCATGTTTTAGCGTTAACCCAAGTTATTAACCCAAAGTACCATTTCCAAACGGAAAGAATACCACTTACCATTACCATAGTCATAATCATAACCATCCTCCTCATCACCACCTGTAAACCATACATCTCTGATCAAGTATCTCTAATCAATGGAGCTCCCTTGGCCGCTCATAACCGCGAGCACAACTGATATATCAGTTTCATAACACTCTGCAGAGGTTGCGCACTTTACCCACAAGCCGTGATTCCCTCCCTAGCCCGGGCTTGCAAGACCCTTATTCACTCCCGAGGTGAATGGCCAGGGATTCACTACGAAGCCTTTACAAAGATTCCCTGAGGCTGTAGCCGCCCGTTAGGTTTCCTAAATGCACCGCACTCCTCCCCAAGGGGCGAACCAACCTTGGCAGAGCGAGCCGCATACACCGAGCCCCATTAACGGCACGACGGCGAAGCGAACTACACCTCGGTTCCTCTAATTATTCAGCTAAGGGCGTCTCATTCTACCCTCATGGTTGCACTGTATTCCCGGGCGATCATCCAACGAATAGGTCCTTACGGAGAGGCACTCGAGAAACCGCTCGAGCCCCCTAAAGTATCACCAGTCCAACATCATAATCATAGAGACAACATCGTATCATAAGTATTCACATCATGTTCATTTATTAAAGTAAAGCAATAGCATGAAGCTAATCATAGTAACCCAAAAGGTAATCAAGGACAAGGTAAATAGAAAGCTAGTCTTTTCTTAGGTTGTTCATAGTATGCGGGACAGTGAATTATAAAGTAAATGGGACATAATGGGTCAGAGGACACTTGCCTTCACCAAACAGATGCTCAGAATCTTCAGCCTTGTAGAACTCGAAGAGCTGGGTCATTTGGTCGCCGAAGCTTGACCGTCGATTCCTCGAAGCTCAGAAACGAACTGCGATCTAATCGCAACGCGACGCGAAGACAAACAGGAACAAGCAAACAAACATATGCATATGCATAAGAACATTACACCATACAAGATAAAATGTTATAAAAGCGAGCAATATAAAATAGAGAGCGCCTCTACGGTTACGTGAGGAAAAGAACCACGATAGTCGAAGCTACGGTCGAGGGGTTAGCGCGTTTACGTTAAACAAGTGTTAATCATAATATCTAATTAGACATTGTAAACTATAAGTAATATCTATAATTTAGTTCGATTAATCCGCTATGCTAGCGAATGTCAGTCAAATAAGTAATTTAATTAACACGAGAGATTCTATGCGAGGTGAACTTACGATACACGAAATAACACGACAGCGTGAAAACGACGCGCGGATACGCGCGACACAGTATGCTGACAACACACGAAACAGCGCGCGCGACCAACGCGAATGACGCGCGAATCAGCACGCGCGACACCGCTACGACACGAACAGCACGATGATGCGCACACGGCGCACGACTGATACACGAAATAATGTGCGTGACAACGCGCGATACTCGCTAACAGATAACGCGATTACACTAAACAAGTATTGTTAGAACATTAGTTCGACATAATTATATTGATTGACATTTATCAAATGTAAATTAACAACTACAATTTAGTTTTGACTAAATTACTGTTTTAATGGTGGACGATTAAACTAATAATTAATTAACTGACCAGAGTGATTATAAGTGAGCGATTATAATGAAACGATTAATTAATATGCGCGGATGGCGTGCGATGCACGCGGATGACACACGGCATTATGCGCGACACGCGAAAACGGCGTGCGCAACACATGCGAACAACACGACGACGATGAGCGCAACACGCGCGAATAACTCGTAAACAGCGCGTGCGACACACGAGCATCACTAACAGATGTCGTGATTATACTAAACCAGTATTAATTCAAAATATTTAAATATGTGATTAATCATGTTAATGTGTATATAAAAACACAACCTAACACTATAAATTAGTTCTAATTAAATTGCTATTTAAATTACAATCAGATATACATAATCTTTTAATACATTAGTGAAACATGCGTCATGACACAATATGTTTCTAACGTGTAGATGACATTATTATAAAGTTAAGACAACTGAAACAGCTAAAAAATAGGTACATGACACAAAATATATTGAATAACTAACAACTCGTGGCTGATGAACGACACGACATCCGAATGCTACTAAATTGTGCCGTTTTATATTAACCAAATAATTGAATACAACATTTAAGTTAGCATAATCACGATAACAGGTACTTACACACGTGTAAGTAGAACTAGAAATTAAATTCGATTGAATTTCTATTTTAATAACCGACAACTAAACAAATCTTAATTATTTAGTTCCGACTATTTTGTTATGTGAACGATCATCGTTAAATGCATGGTCTAATTAACACGAGCGATACTAGGTGAAGCAAATTGGAGTAGTGCAGCGAAGCGAGCGACGAGCAAAACGATGTGTGCAACACGCGAAGACGATGCGCGAGAACGCAACGGCGAGGCTATGCGCACACAAAAGAGGGGGGGTAGACAACATTGTCTAGGGGTAGACTAGCACGAGGGGTAGACGAGCCTCCATGCTCACCACGGGACATCGCACAGCGAGGACGAGTGCTCAGCCAATGGCGATGGCGAGCTCCGGGCGGCGACGACGAGGCTCAGCATAGGGACGACTCGACGATGGCGAGGCCAGCGCGACAACAAGCTCGGCGGGGTTGATGATGCTTTAGCAGGACGAGTTCGATGGGAATGAGGCGGGGAGGGCCGAGGGAAACAGCGCGGCGGACGGGCTTCTGCGCATAGTGCAATGGGGAGCACGCATATGCGCACGTCACGCTGGGCGAGGGCCGTTGGCTGTACCGGCAGGGGAGCACACCAGAGCAGAGGCACCGCACCATGGGGCGAGCCTCATCCGTGGCTGGCACACAACACCGGGACGCCGGAGCTGGGCGAGATGAGCATGCTTTTGGGGGAGGGGGGTTCTAGCGGAGATGGGCGCGAGGGGAGGGGGGCTCGGCCCCTCGCTGACCTGGCCATCTCGACTGGGGGAACGCGCTCGAGCGTATGGTCGCGGATAGGAATCAAGCGAACGCCAAGACGAAGGAGGGAGAAGAAATGGGAAAGGTAGACGCAAGCTCACCATGACGGCGTCACGACGAAGGGCGGTTCCGGCGAGGTTCGGGGCCCAAGGTGATGGCAACACGACGTCGGTGGGCGGTTGAGCGAGGGCACCGTCCACGAGCCTGGGGGATGCCTTGTCCGCGACGTGCACGTGGTTGGCGGAGGGGCGGTTTGGGAGGGATGACGGGTGGGCCCGGTGACACAGCGGCGGCGGCTGGGCAAGCGCGCGCAGGCGGCTGGGCGTACGCGCAGCAGCGCGCTAGGGCAAACGCACACAGCGGCGTGGGAGTGGGCCGAGCAGGCTGCGGCTGGGCCGGGGAGCGCTGGGCCACGTGGGAGAGCGCAGGAGGGGGGCTTGGTGGGCCACGCGAGAGCTGGGCTGCGAGGAGGCGTGCTGGGCCGCGAAGGGGGGCGGAGTGGGCCGCGCTGCTGGTGGGCTGAGGGAGGTTTTCCACTTTTTTTTGTTATTTCTTTCTCTTCCTTTTTATTCTTCTTCAAATCTAAATATAGGTTTTGAATCAAAGATTCAAATATTTAATGAGTTTGAATTGATGCCCAAACACAATAATTCGACACAAAAATATGCCTTGACATGCTATGCAACAATCAAGGATCCTCTTAGGGTTTTATTTTACGAGGATTATGCCGGTATAAAAAAATAATTCTCCATTTTTGGGAAAAGATAAGGAAAATAGAGAAATGAGAGAGTAACAACCTGAATTTGGTGGATATTAGAAAAGAAATTTTATACCCCTAAATTCAGGGTGTTACACTGGGGTAGTCTCTCCTCCGGCAAATCGAACAAGTTTGCTTTCAGCTTCTCCAAAATAGCCCAGTTTCATCATCATAGGCATGTCGTCTTCAGGCACAATAGATTTTTCAAAATCTAGATGACTAGGCTTCGTTAGGATCAGAATACTGTAGTCTTCTTCGCTCTCAGCATCTTCACCCTCAATCACAGTTTGCTCAGCTTCGACATTAGAAGTACCTTCGTCAGCTACAACAAGACCTAATCGTTTCATTACTTCTGAAATTGGTGCTGTTTCAGTAGCCTCGGTTTCTTCTCCCTCACGAGACACCTTTGCAGTTGATCGCACTCTGGCAATTTTGATGGATTTTTACAGTCTGACGAAGCTAACCCGTTTGACGAAGTTAACCTTAAATGATGAAGTGTTCGCTTGAAAGCGCAGTGCAGAAAGCTTCAGTTATGGTTAAATTTTTTAACAGCACAACAGTGCAATGGCAATGAATGTTGTGGTAACTCTTCACCAACCCGTCTATTTATATAGTGCTGCAGGTGGGAAGGCGAACCGCCAGATCGCCTGCACTCGTTGAACGGTGGACCACTCGACGCTTGGAATATTATAATCGTTTCTCGGCAACGAGCTCAGGGAAGGTGTTTTTCGGACCTTCGGCATTCCAAAGCCTTCGAGTTTTTCGTGGATCGAGCTCATTACGAAAAACGATCTAGCACCGCGAAGGGGCTACTGCTGGGGGCCTTCTTCTCCGCCGAAGGTCCACTAAGCAAAAACACCTTCGGCAAGATGACATGCAAGCAGGCGAGACATGAAGATGTATGCCGAAGCTACAACTGAAAGAGCTTCGGCATGATGACACGCTTGAGACGAAGAGTGGCACCGACTTAAAGAGGAAAAGACTACATAGTCCCTGATAGTTTATGTCATAGTCATGATTAGTTATTAAGTGTATGAATGTAATTTTGTCTGGGCTATGTCCCGTGCCTATAAATAGATAAATAGTACTCCTGTACTATTCACGTTGGCTTGTAATCGCTCGCACGTCATTCTTGGACTTTTACCTTCTGTCAAGCCGAAGGTACAAATGTAATTTAATATCATTAATATTTGTTCATGATCATATAATGTCAATATGAATAATCTAATGATTTAATATAGTTGTTCATGTTCATTCTATGTTTCATTTGTCCTTGTTTATATTTTTACATATTAAAATGATGAAGTCTTGTCCTTCACGACCTTCGTCTGAAGACCATTATATCCTAGGGGAGATAATGCTTCGAAGGATGAAGGTCTTTAACCATTAACATTTGTGTTGCCTTGTTCTTAACTCATAGCATTTGAGAACAAGTGACCAACATTCACTCTTTCTGTTTGGCTATCGGTTTGCAGATAATATGCCAAACTTCTTATCAGTTTGGGCCCTAAGGACTCTTACAACTGTTCCCAAAATCTGGCTATGAGTTTGGTTCCTCGGACAGAGACAATTTTCCAAGGCAATCCGTGTAAACACATGATTAGGTCGATATATAATTCCTCATACTTTTGTGCCTTACCAGTTTTGTGCACTAGAAGAAAATGAGCCAATTTTGTCAATCTATCCACAATAACCTAGATTGAATCGTGATGTCGAGAGGTATTGGGCAATCCCATAATAAAGTCCATACTAATATCATCCCACTTCCAAGAAGGTATTGAGAGTGGTTGCAAGGCACCGACTGCTTTTAGGTGACTTGCTTTAATCTTCTGACAGGTGTCGCACTCAGACACGTACTTTGCAATTTACCTCTTCATCCTTGTCCACCAATATAGGGGTTCTAGATCATGGTACATCTTGTTGCTTCCCAGGTGTATGGAGAATTTGGAGAGGTGAGACTCGTCCAGAATTTTGTTTATGAGTTTTTCATTCTTGGGGACTACTAGTCGGCCTTTGAACCATAATGTTTGCTTACTGTCTTTAAAACATTTATTCTTTTCAATCTTCTAATTTAGCATTTCCTTGATGATTTGCACTCCTTTATCACTATGTTGGGCCATTGCAATTTGGTCTAGCAGGGTTGGTTCAATGGAGATGAAATCCAAGGTGCCAGAAGGAACTACTTCTATCTTCAACTTATTCAACTCATCGCACAATGTGTTAGCACAAGAATCCATGGTCAAACAATTGCATTGTGCCTTTCGACTTAGGGCATCAGCTACCAAGTTGGCCTTCCTAGGGTTGTAGTGCACCTCTAAATCGTAGTCCTTGATAAATTCCAGCCACCTTCTCTGCCTCATGCTAAGATCAACATAGGTGAAAATATACTTGAGGCTCTTGTGATCGATGTAAATGTTGCAGTGAGTTCACATCAAGTAATGTCTCCAGATTTTTAAGGCATGGACTACGACTGCTAACTCCAGATCATGTGTTGGAGCACTTTGTGCAGATGCTTGGCATGTTTGGCTTCACTCTTCAAGTATACCAAGATATCATCAATAAAGACCACCATGAACTTGTCTAATTTAGGCATGAATACTGAATTCATTAAGTACTTGAAGTAGGCTGGCACATTGGTCAACCCAAATGACATCACCAGATACTCATAGAGCCCATATCTGGTTGAGACAGCTGTCTTCAAAATGTCACTCATCCGGATCTTGATTTGATGATAGCCGAAGCGAAGGTCTATTTTAGAAAACACCTTGGTTCCAACTGGTTGGTCAAAAAGAACATCAATGCGAGGCAAAGGATACTTGTTTTTGATATTTACCGCATTGAGAGGGTGGTAATCTATGCACAACCTTAGGCTCTCGTCCTACTTCTTTACAAACAAAACTGGACATCCCCAAGGTGAAGTACTTGGGCAGATGAATCCCTTGTATCGCAGTTCTTGTAATTGCTTCTTTAACTCTGCCAGTTCGGCCGGTGGCATCGTGTAGGGTCTCTTGGAGATAGGTGTAACACCTTGGGTGTTACCATGGCTAGAGCACACCTTGGTGCTTAGGACTATGATCACATGTGGAAGAAACTTAAGGAGCAAAGGTGTAAGGGCTTTGGAAACTAGGTTTTAACCAAGAAATGTGAATGACCAAAAAGCATTACCCTATTTGAGTGCAACTATCACCTTGGGCAAGGGGGGAGAAAACCCTAGACCTCTCTTGAACCCTATCTCCCAAAGCCATGGATAAAAGGGGGGAGAGGGTGAGCAATTGTGCAAAACATGAGTAACCTTTAACCAAACCTTAAGTAACCTTATAACCAGCAATTAGGGGATGGAAATATTGCAAAAAGGCCCCTGGAGAAACCCCAAATCCATTCCCTAAGTAGAGAGAGAGCTAGAGCTCTCTAATTCTCTCTAAGTTAAAAACTACACCTACACTAAAGATCAGTCATGTTCACCTCGAAGCTGGCACCAAATCCACCTATGTTCTATACCAAAAATGTGGCATACCACCTAGGGCACCCACTGGAAAAAGCTGAGCCCGAGACTCTGACGTTTGACATACCTTGGCATGGTTTTTGTCGCGAGGTGGGCAGTGTGACACACCCAATTTGGCGACCGAAGATCTCCCTACCTAGGCCATATCTGCCATGGCAGCTCACGGATGAGAGACAGCCCTAGGTGCCAGGAAAAGACTCGCGCCGGATTTTTGCTAAGATTCGCACGTTTGCGACTTGGGTGAGCTGTGGAACACGGGTAGAATGAAAGCTCCACGTGTTCGACGCGCTCTGTGTGCGCCAGAGCACGCCCGCGCGCGCCCCGCGTCGCGCCAACGGCCAGCCGACGCCATGTCCCGCGCCCGCGCCTATAAAGCCCGCTCAGGCGTCGACTACACTCTTCCGCGCACGCTCAAACCTCACCGGAGCTCAGTTCACCGTAGTTTGCCCGTGCGCGACGTGTCCGCGGCCACCCGAGCCACTGCCGCCGTAGACCGGCCAGCCCAGCCCTTCCCAACCCTGTCCAACCCTCTGAGGCGAGTGTGCACGCCCCAGGGAAGCTCCCCGAGCGAGGAATCGAAGCCTGCGTCGCCGGAGAGGCCAGTCCACGGTCGCCGGAGTTCACAACCCTGCCGGAGTGCGTGGACCGGGTAAATCACTGAGCCATTTTTCGATTCAACGCACAGATAACCTCTACGTCACCCCGAGAAGCTCACCGTGCCCTTGGATTGAACCAGATCACCGTAGTTTGGCCGACACACCCGCCGCCGACGAGAACACCCGCCTGCGCGCGAGGACCGAGCGATTCCGGCCATCCCCGCCGGCGAGCCGTACGTCGTTGTGACCGTCAGAACCTCCCCGAGCTAACCCTACCCCTCGCCGGACCTCTCTCGCCGCCGGTAAGCCGCGCCGCCCTTTTCTTTCCAGCAGGTACTGTTTATATTGGGGGAAGGACCGCGGGTGAGAGGGAGAGAAAGTCAGGGGGCTTTTTGAACTGTCAGCGACTCAGGGGAATAGTGGCTCAGAGGTAGATTTTGAGTGGGTTAATTTAGTTTTAACCCAGGGACCTCGGTGTAAACTGCTTTTTCAGAAAACCTCATTAAAACTAATTTTAAATTTGAACAGAAACTTGGAAAATCCATAACTTCTGTTTAGTTCATCCAAATTTGGTCAAACCAATTTTGTCAGACTCTAAATAATGTAACCTACTTAAGAAAAATACAAAACCCCCTATGTACTATAGAAAACTATAAGGTTCTGATTTAATTATAGTTTTGGCCAAAAGCTCAATAATAGAAAGAAAAATAGTTGTACTATTTGGCTAGGGTTAGAAAAATTTGGAGAAATCTATGTCCACCTACTGACCAAATTAAAAATGTTAAATCTCTCTGTCCACCCCATTAAGTTAGTTTTTACCCTTTATTTTACAATATGCTTTAGGTTAAGAAAAATAGAAAATGTGATTTAAATAATGAACCAGAGGGCACCCCTATTTTTGTTAGGGTACTTATTCAATATAGTTCACTAGAAAAATCTATCATACCCTGTTTTAGTATAAAATAAGTAGGATACCTTTTATTTTAATAAAACAAGGAAAACTTAGAAAAACCTTACAAAAATAACCCCAAGGTGAAACCACCTCAACCCTTGGGATAACTAATGTGTTGTTAATAAGAACTTAGGAAAAATATGAAATCTGCTGTTTGACATTTTTTAAATAATAATGTAGTAGAAAGTGCCTTTTTAACATTTAACTTTAGAAAATCATAACTAAATGACCATCCCTTGGCTTTCTGTGATTTTTAGCACAGAAGCCTAATATTGCTATTAGATGCCAGCAAAAATAACCTTTAGGACAGAACCCACCCTAATTAGGAGATGTAGTGTAAAGTGGCCCATTTTACACCACTCTTGTTATTTTTGTCTAAAGCATAGCCTTTATATTTAAGCCTCAAATTCTTAAAACAGGCTAGAATAGCAATGGCAACCCACTGCAATTTTTATAGAATTTTTGGAAAATAATAAACCACTGTCGTAGTTCAAACCTACACTAGAAACCATAAGTAGAAAATAAAGAAAAGGAAAGGTGAATAATAGGAAATTAGTGCCATCCTAAAAACTCTTTATAACTTGTCCACTGAAGTATATAAAAAGGCAATACTAATTCCCTATGACTATCCTCAACAATAAAAACCTAAGCCTAAAAAGTAATAAGCATAACCCACTGGAAGCCTCGCATGACCAAGAAACCCTAAGTTACTATTTAACTTAGTTTTCTTTTTAGCATAATGTTATAAATCCTGCATAATCATGACATACATGTTCATTGCATTCGATAGACTGTAACCTTGCTGACGGAGAGTACGTCCTCGTGCCGGAGCAAGGAGCTGCTCAGGAGGTAGCCCCAGATCCAGCACCAGAGCCTGCACCAGAGGACCTGCCTGCCACTGTTTTGGAAGGCAAGCCCCGATTTTATGCATAACCTGTTATTTATGCTATTTTACTACACTTATTGATTGTAGGATTGAATGTGCACTTTAGTGTAGGAGTTGCTTGAAACCTTAGTTGCATGAACTCAGGATTCCTTTTGAGATGAATACTAGTATGATAGGTCGAGTAGTTGCTTTATTTAATTAGGATCTCGGTAGAAGACGAGTGATTTTTCTAGCACTCGCGCGAGATCAGGAATTGGTTGTACCCACTTTCATACTATTATGATACTAGTTGTAGACAACAATCCATGGGGATTGGTTGTCTACAAGACGGGAAAATGGAATAAGGATTAACGTGCGGATACCTCTGTCAAGCGTTTGAACGTACTAAACACATACTGAGAAATATGGTAAATCGGTAAGCCTAGTACCTGAGTGAACCTGCCCGCAGATTGCCCTCCTCACGTGACCTGAGACGTGGTCTCCCATTCCGGTTATGGTGGGTACAAGTGCGGTCACTGCACGACGACAGTCGGGGTCAGTGAGGCATCGTACGCCAAGGTGGTGAGCCCCTTTCTGTTGCCAGGGAATCGATGGGGACGGTTGATGTGTGTGGGGACGGAGTGCCTCGCCACGTCGTGTGTTTAGGTTTACCTTGCAAGGATAAAAACTCGATTCGAATCGTCTGCTTCTCGCAGCTAATGAGACTGCTTGATCCATTGTACTGCATTGAGTAACAAGTGGAAATATGATGAGTTGATATAAGATGTTGATTGCTAATAATGTTTGTTACTATGAATAGTAGATAGTACACTTTTAGCCTTAAGAGAGTCACACTTAAATATGACAAAGTTAAAACTTGACTTAGAAACTCAGCTAGTGCTTTTGGCAACCACACCCCACAGCCAAACAGCTGCATGTCTAGAGGTAGAGGAGTAGACTCCTCACACCGGGTAAGTCTAGCTGAGTATTAGTATACTCAGCCTTGCTTGTGGCATAATTTTACAGGTTCTCTGGAGGACATGGTTGCTGGAGTGACTTGGCCATCCATCTTGCCACCGGGTTGGACTGTCGAGTGGGACCCTACCTCGGCTGAGGAGGAGCATGAGGAGTGATGGGACAGGCTTCCCCATCTCTCCGTTTATTTACCGTTAGTTTATTTCCACTGCACTTCGAACAATGATGACTACTTTTGCAAAACTTCGATGGTAATGTAATAATTTTAATACTCTTACATGCATGGTTTTATGCTTTATTGTATTTGCTCTGTGACTCACCATCGAGTGAGATTGTGGTACCTGATCCTGTCAGTGGCCGTGTCGGACTAGATCCGAGGGATTGACGGGTTATTCCCATTTAAGTGTGGTCTAGCCTCTAAGGCGGGACTTAGGCACTTAAGTTGGAATAATTCGGGCAGTTCCGCCACAATAGGTGCAGTACCTGGCTGTAATTCTATGGCGAACTCTATGTCTCGGTCTGGTGGCATTCCCGATAACTCGTTTGTGAAGACATCTGCGTACTCACAGACTACGAGGATTTTCTTCAAAGGTAGTTGTATCATGGAAAAAGCACATGACCGAGCACTTCCTTGACTAGGTAGAGACAAGGTAGGTTCACCAAAAGTCGGGGAATGGATTTCAAGAGCCCTTGCAGCTATATCTAATAGAACCTGGTGTTGGGTCATCCAATTGGTTCCCAAGATAATGTCTATGCTTTCCAAGCCCATAATTAGGAGTGTAGTTTTGAAGGTCTTACTTCCCAACTAGATAGGCACACTACGGTTTAGTTGATTGGTTGCAACCTTCCCCCCTGGCGTTGCTATCATAAAGGCCCCTTGGTGTCACACCTAGTTTTGGAAGGTAAACCGAATGCGAACCATGTACGTGCCAGTATCAGAAATTCACGTACACAATGATTACATAGTTGGACATCATCACACATTGCTCAAAATAAAAGCAGAAATAGTAATTTATTACATCAAGATGTCCAAGACATCCACAGAGTCATTAACTTAAGTCACAAACATAATCAAAGTGCGGATACAAAACGTAGTATGATAAGGTCTTCACAGGCACCTGACTGAGGGTTTGCCACTAAACTAATCTAGAACTCACCGAAGTCCTGAAACTCCTAAGATTCCTCCATGTTGCCTTCATCTTCTCCTGAGCACTGATTGCAATGGGGACAACCTGGGGTTGCATGGTTTTTAAAGCAAGGGTGAGTACACATCAACGTACTCAACAAATGTCTCGTTTGGCCTAAGTGGACTAGGTGTATGTTGAGTTAAGCTTAAAGCAGTTGCTTTTAGTTTGTTAGGTATTCATTACTAGTAGAAAGCCAAGTTTTAGTAATAAACCCGAGTTATTACCCAAAAGTACTCCCACCAAGAGTTATAATCATCACCATTAACCATCATCATAAAAGTATCTAGAGTTATTCTAATCAAAGGAGCTCCCAAGGCTACTCATAACCGCGAGCATGGCTGATATACCAGTTTCTAACACTCTGTAGAGGTTGCACACTTTACCCATGAGTCGTGATCCCTTCCCAGCCTGGGTTGTACAGACCCGATCTTCACTATCGAGGTGAATGGCCAGGGATTCACTATGTAGCCTTTACAAAGATTCCCCAGAGGTCATAGCCGCCCATTAGGTTTCTCCAGTTTGATAAACACAGTACCTCACACGAAAGAACCTCGGCACCTAGTCTCGGCAGAGCAAGTAATGTGCCCGGACCACATTGACGGCACGACCGCGAAGCCGACTACACCTCAAGTTCCTCTAATTATTCAGCTAAGGGCGTCCCATTCCACCCTCATGGTTGTACTGTTTTCCCGGGTGGTCATCCAACGAACAGGTCCTTATGGAGAGGCACTCGGAAAATAGTCCAAGTCCCCTAAAGTATCACAAGTTCATCATCATATCCAAAATAACATCATCGTATCATAAATATTGTCATCATGTTCATTGATTAAAGTAAAGCAATGACATAATACTAATCATAATAACTAATTCCCAAAGGGTAAACAAGGACAGGAAAACATAATACTAGTCAATCCTTATGTAATACCCAATTTGTAAACAATCTGAAGAGAGTAGATCTCATTATGTGTTTTTGCCCCATACTCATTGTAACCTGGTAATAATCATATATAAAGGGAACAAATAATTAATAACACCTAAAATAAACCATTGCATCATATTGGATCTTTGTTTGTGCATTTAAAATGATAATAATATGAATAAAAATAAAATATAGTGAGAAGAAGATTTGAGGAAAAAGGAGAAAAAGAGAAATGATATGAAAATAAATAAATAATATGTATGTAATTATATTTCTAAAATTGGTACTTCTAATTTCACAATGTAATGTGAGGATAATTTGGCACAAGATTTGAATTTAAATTGGAATCTAGAAATAAAGAAAGAGAAAAGAAAATACAAAAAAGAAAAGGGAAAAGACCTAACTGGGCCTAAGACACCCTATTCGGCCCAATAGTCATTTACCCACGCGCGCGTAGCCCACTAGCTTGACTCAATCGCGTGACTGACCTAGGTGCAACTGGCGTACCGGGCCCACGCACCCTTCACTCGCGCGCCTAGTGAGACTGGCCTGCGGGCCCGTGTGGTCGGCGTACCGCGAAGCGGAGACAACCCGTGGGTTCTCGCGGCGCGTGCGGGCACTCGGGTAGTACCAATGACAAGCAGGCCCGTGTGCCAGGTCTTCTCCCTCCTCGCGATTATCCCGCTGGAATCGCGTGCAGCTAAAAAAATCCTCCGCTCGAATCGCGGAGTCCGTTGTAGCTAAACGGCAAAATCCAGGCGGGCTGGGGATCCTCGGCTCACGGTTTGTTAGGCTTGGGCAATTAGGGGGGTAAATACCAGGGGTGACCTCATCGCCGCCGTTACCTTGCCGTGGCCAGTTCTCTCCTTCGCCCAGCCGCCGTAGTGCGTCAATCTGTTCGGGTGTTCTTCGGTGAGGACATCCTCAAGGATCCGACCACGTACTCACCCCTTTCCCTCTGTTGACTTGGTCAATGATGCACTGACATCCTCCTGGGCCTCACCCTCTCTGTACTCCCTCTGTTTCTCTTGCCGCTCTGTCGTCCGCCGTCGTCAGGGGGCTACGTGACTTCATTGCCGGTAATAATACCTCCTCAACACTCGCAATGTTATACACTTCAAGTTGCATCTGTCAATTTTAGTAATCAAACCTCAACGAGTGAAGTGCGGCATGCGTCGTCGGCGCTCCACCGTAGATTTGGGCGGCGCCGCAGCGTCCGACCGAGGAAAGGGTTGGCGTGCGCAGGGCCGCTGATGTTAGGAGGAGCGGCCAGGATTAGAAGTTGGGGGACAGATCCTATCTCCACCGTTGGATCTGCTACCGACCCGTATGATTAGATGGTGGGGTAACCATTCGATGCGTTTAGCGCGGGTCGCTGATCAACGGATCGACGATCCATTACACTCGGTTCTGATCGGCCCTAGATCCTAAATCTAACGACCACCGATGGAGTCCGGTTTGCTTTTAATCCTCGTCGTACATCATGGATCTCACGGCTCCATTCATCAAATACCCCTTCGGCCGATACAAATTGCATATGAGCCCCTGTCTTCTTGTTTAAACAACATGCGGTCCGGGGGAACAGTACACTGTGTCTTGGGAATTTTACCCCGAGCCCTCTGGACTTTCCAGAAATTGAGGCCCAATCCAGAATAGTATTAAACCAGAGAATTTTAATTATAAATGGATTTTTATTATATAAATAAGTGCTAGAACTTGTAAAATTCATAGAAATTTCATTTTTAGTCCAAATCAATCCATTCCAGTTTCTAAAATTTTATAATATTATTATCTATCACTTAGAGTCTCTGTTTTGGCATGAAAACAGTAAGGAAATTAATTTCTCACTTAATCCTATTTTAAGCACATGAAACCTTTAGAAATTCACAATTTAATCTCCATAACTCCAAAATTTATGATTCCTGTTTCTAGGATTTTATTTTAATGTATAGATTATTATTATGTATTTTGTTTACATGTTTGGTGTGATGTTAATTTTCTCTATATACTATGCTTGTTTGTATTGTGGCGTGTAGAAGAGCATGTGATTGAGGATCCTGGTGACCAGCAGATAGAAGTAGCTGAGCAGGAGCTCATTGAAGGCAAGTTGTGCCCTTGACCACTTTTTACCCAATAATGTTCTTTATAATCATTTACCATGCATAGGCTTAATTTTGATGGGACCCAATAGGTCACCCTAGCTTGTTTATCTCTTTACCTTGTTATCCCTGAATCACTTGGGTAGTTTTGCTATTGCTTTACATGGTTTTGGGATAATATTTCATTATATCCATGTTCCAGTTATTTTGTTATTATATTTATGTTCATGTCAAGATCATTAATGTTAATTGGAACATGGAGCTTAACTTGAGAAACACGTGCCACCATAAGGGTAGTATGGGATGCCCTTGGCTGACTAATTAGGAAAGCTAGTGGAAGACTACCTTACCCGAAAGGGGCAAGGGCAGTAGGGGAGTTGCATGCAAGGAGGTTCTTGGGTTGATTTTGCTGCGATGGCGGTCAGACGGGGGATTCTTGCAAGTGCTCTTCCCATAAACTGTAGCGGGTTTTCGGAAGCTAGTGGAACTATGTAAAGGCCTCGTAGTGTTGCCCTACCTCGCTTCCTTGGTAGAGGTGTATGGGAGTCGCGATCCCTTGGCAGATGGGTAACATGACTTGTGGGTACAGGGTACAACCTCTGCAGAGTGTAAAACTGGTATACTAGCCATGCTCGCGTCCATGAGCAGCTCAGAACTCTCGCATGATTAATTTATGTAACTTAAATTCAATTTTGTCATTTGCATATGCATGGGATTATTTATTAATTTTGTTCTATTACTTTTATTAAGGTTTGGTATTTACTTACATCTAGTAACTGCTAATAAAATTTTGACCAACTAATTAAAAGCAATGCTCAGCTTCAACCCATGTTGTTGATTAGCCTTACACATCACATGAACTCCCACCTTTGGTGAGTTCATGCCCACTGGTTTCCCCACAACTTGTTGAGCTATGATCATGTGTGAGCTCACCCTTGCTGTCTCACACCCCCCCACACATGAGAAGAACAGGTGGTTCAGGAGGAACCACAAAGCGAGGAGTTTGATCTGATCTAGGTGGCGTTTCCCAGTTAACTTTGGCGCCAAGGATGATCCTTAGTTTGTTTTTATTTATCTTTTATTTTGTAATAAGACTTTCGCTCTGTAATAAATACTCTGATGTTATTGTGACATTTATCTCTATACACTTTGTTATTATATATGTTGTCTTCTTGGCGCATGTATGAGATGCACCCGACTTTGTTCCTTAAAGACTGGGTGTGACAGAAGTGGTATTAGAGGAAATGTTGACTATAGGACGAAACCTAGATAGAAATGGAGAAAACCCTTATCTACTTACCTTACTCTGATTCATTCCATACTTACCTTATCTTGATCCCGTCCACCTTTTGCAGTTCTACTCTGATCATTCTTACCTTTTCCACTCTGAGACAAGATGCATTTCACACCTTGGAATCCTACAACTATGAACTTTTTCAGAGATAGGGAACCTAAGACGAAATTAAAACTATTTTCTCTATTTAAAAATATTGGTTGATTGTTCTGATGATAAATGTCTGATTTGCTTCTTTGATTGACTGAGATTATAAATGGACATCTTAGCATGTACCACCGTAAGGTATTGAGTTAGCTTTAGTAGATAAACATTAATCTGCTTAGCTAATAAATCCCCCAAAGTAACATGATTCATAACTACCTGCCTTGTCTACTATTCTCTCTTACCATATGTTTCTAACTCATATGGTCAATACCAGGAAGGGTGGTGGAATTGATCTACCTCCCAATCGACACACTTAGAGGATATTCAGATGACCCCAGCCACAACCAGCAGAAATGGATCCTCCACCACCGCCTCCACCAGCAGAAGTTGACCCACTGGTTGCAGCTCAGATGAGGATGATGCAACAAATGACTAACACTATGGCAGATATGCGTGCTCAGATGCAGCAGGAACGCCAGGAGATGCACCAAGAGCGAGAGGAGATACGTCGAGAGTTGCACCAAGAACGAGAAGAGCTACGCTAGGAAAGGAGGGCGCAACAACAGCAACAACAACAACAGCAACATCAGCAAGCACCGCTACCTCAACCACCACCACCAGTTCCTCCCCGAGATAAGCACCGGGAGTTCATGAGCCATAAGCCACCAACATTTGCTAGCTCTCCTGAAATCTGTGGAAAAGATGTTGATTATTGCAAAATGCTCTGACCGGGAGAAGGTTCTATATGCTTCTGGTCATCTGATAGGCCCTGCTGCTGATTGGTGGGATTTATACACTGCTGCCCACGATGTTGCTGATACTATCACATGGGCGGAGTTCACGACGTAGTTCAGGAACCATCATATACCAGCTGGATTGATGAAGATCAAGAAAAAGGAGTTTCTGTCATTGAAGCAAGGCAACATGTCTGTCAGCGAGTACCGCGACAAGTTCATTCAGCTCTCCAGATATGTACCGGATGAAGTTGTTGAAGATGAGAGGAAGCAAGAGCATTTTATTGAAGGACTCAATGGACCTCTGCAGTATGCTCTAGTGGCACATACATTTCCATCATTTCAGAGGCTGCTCGATAAGGCCCTAGCTATTGAACACAAGCGTGTTCAGCTGGGAGATTTGAAGAGGAAGGCTATATCCTAAGGACAAGGAAGGAGCAGTATTCGTCCACGCTACAGTTCACCCCAGGGTACACCGGTTCGCACTGGCGGAGGCCAGCGCCTAATTCAGCAATCACCTCAGAGGACTCCACCGACTCGTCAGGCTACCCCCACTGGTACCCCGACAAAATTCTTAGGACAGAGTGCAGGCACTACTTGCTTCAAGTGTGGGAAGACTGGACATTATGCAAATGTTTGCCCACAGAGGATTGCTACTACTCTAGTTCAGAATAAGTAGCAGACTCTAGGATCTGGCAAGGGATTCTCTATTGCTAGGGTTAATCAGGTCAGCGCTGATGCTACTGTGGAAGGAGCTGACATTGCACTTGGTATGTTTTACATTAATGCAATTCCTTCAACAATATTATTTGATTCTGGTGCTACACATTCATTCATGTCTGCTCGATATGCCAACACAAATGAGATACCCCTGCTAAATATGAGAAAACCAATGATAGTGATTACACCTAAAGGGCCTGTTGAGGCAAATCATATAACACATAAATTGACATTGACCATTATGCGTAGAGAATTTGGAGCTACTGCTATAATATTAGAGGTAAGCAGTATAGATCTAATCCTTGGTATGTCATGGTTAAGAAAGGCAAAGGCCATTATAGCATGTGGTAGGGGTACTGTAGAACTCACCAGCCCTAAAGGAGAAAGATTTCAAGTTCAAATTGCAGTAACCACCTCTTCCAAACGTGCAATGTTCTTTAAAGCTGAGGAGTTTGTTGGTGACAACATCTGTGTGGTTAGGGATTTTCCGGATGTCTTTCCAGAGGCGTTGCCAGGGATGCCACCAGATAGGGAAGTTGAGTTTGTTATTGATCTCTTACCTGGAACTGCTCCTATTTCTAAACGACCATATAGGATGTCTGTAGAAGAGTTAAAGGAACTTAAGAAGCAGTTAACAGAGTTACAAGAGGCTGGGTACATTCGTCCAAGTTCCTCACCCTGGGGAGCGCCGGTTCTGTTTGTACAGAAGAAGGATGGATCACATAGAATGTGCGTGGATTATAGATCTCTTAATGATGTTACTGTGAAGAACAAGTATCTGTTGCCCCGCATTGAGGATTTATTTGATCCGATGAGAGGTGCTAGGGTATTCTTGAAGATTGATCTCCGATCGGGATACCATCAAATGAAGATTAGGCCATCGGATATTCCCAAGACGGCTTTCTCAACCCGATATGGATTATATGAGTTCACGGTTATGTCATTTGGACTGACTAATGCACCAGCTTATTTTATGAATCTGATGAATAAGGTGTTTATGGAGTATTTGGACAGATTCGTCGTAGTATTCATCGACGATATTCTTATTTATTCCAAGAGTGAGAGTGATCATGAGGAACATCTGAGCTTGGTGCTACAGAAGCTACGAGATAATCAACTCTATGCCAAGTATAGCGAATGCGAGTTTTGGATTAGCGAGGTGCCATTCCTTGGACATATCATTTCTAATGGAGGGGTATCAGTGGATCCAGCTAAAGTCAAGGAGATGATGGCGTGGAGCGTACCCACTACAGTTACGGAGATCCGGAGTTTCTTGGGGCTTGCAGGATATTGTCAGAGATTTATTGAAGGATTTTCTAAGATTGCTGTAGCATCCCAAAAATTCAAATCCTGAATTTTTTTCAAACTCGCTCTAAATTCAAAATGAATTTTAAATTTCATTTCAAAATGTTTGTTTGCGAGTTGATATCAACAAATAAAATATAGTGGTCTATATTCTCTCCAAAATCCTCCTCAAAATATCCTACAAATGTTTCTCCAGTGATCCCCCTCAAATTCTTTCTAGAAATACTATCCAGATATTTCTCCAGTGATCCCCTCTGATTCTTTCCAGAAATACTGCCCAGATATTCCACCAATATATCTCCAAGTATTTTCTTCCTAAGAAATACCTTCATAATCATTTTTCAAGTCCCTACAAATATTTTCTTCATAACTTTTCTCATGCTCATACGTATACGTATGCCTCCAATGTCATACGGTGAGCTCTACAAGCTAATCTCACTTATACAAGACAAATACATGCTAATCTCCCACTAATCCTCTCATCCTCCCACTAATCCTCTCATCCCTCCCCCTAATCCCCCACCATGGCTATAAATAGAGGGGCAAGGGCCTCCTCTCATCCCACCCCAAGCCATTTCATGGCAACTCTCTTCCCCCCCACACACACACCCACTCCATGTTCCACACAAGCACACACTAGCACAAGGATCGTTCGGTCGTTCTTCGATCGTTCGTCCCCCTGTTCTTAGTTTGTTCGTTCGTTCGTCCGATCGTTCGATCGTTCGTCCGATCGTTCATGGTTCGTTCGTCCGTTCGTTCGCCCAAATAATCTTTTTCCTGCCGTTATGCTGCCGAAATTCCGATCGTTCGTTCGTTCGATCATTCGATCGTTCATCGTTCGTTCATAGTTCCTATTCATCGTTCATCGTTCGTTCATAGTCCATATTCATCGTTCTTCCAGATAATCTTTGTCCTGCCGTTATGCTGCCGAAATTTCGATCGTTCGTCCGTTCGATCATTCGATCGTTCGTCCATTCGTTCGTCCAAATAATATTTTTCCTGCCGTTATGCTGCCGAAATTCTGATCGTTCGTTCGTTCGATCATTCGATCGTTCATCGTTCGTTCATAGTTCCTATTCATCGTTCATCGTTCGTTCATAGTCCCTATTCATCGTTCTTCTAGATAATCTTTGTACTACCTGATTGTTCGTTCGTCCGATCATTCGATCATTCGTCCGTTCGTTCATAGTTCCTATTCATCGTTCATCGTTCGTTCATAGTTCTTATTCATCGTTCATCGTTCGTTCATACGAACTGTTCACCGTTACTATTCAGCGTTACTATTCACCGACACTATTCACCATCGTTACTATTCATTGTTACTATTTATCATCGTTACTACTCATCGATGATATTTATAGTAACTTTTTTGTCGTTACTATTCATCATTACTATTCATCGATTAGCCGATCACCCCAAATTTCAACTACTCATACATCATGTTGTCCAGTCCACCTAAGACCAGCCAGACCCATATTCCAGTCATACGAACTTCGGTGACTGTGATTTTCCTTCCAGTAGGGAACTTCCCATCTGGTCACCCATCTTAGGTTTCTCCAAGTTGAGCACGCTTAACTTTGAGATTCCTTTGAACCATGCTTCCAAACTCAGATTCCAATAATTCTTATTTCTAAATTCTTATCAAACTATTCCCTATCCAACCATGTCGTCCCTTAAGCCTGGTCCATATTCCAGAAAAACTCGCAAAATACTCTTGTCCTATATTCTGCCTATAACTCTCCTGTTCATACTAAGTCAGACGATTCATTCGTCACTATTCTCACCAACAGTGAACTTCACTGTGCTACACCACATACACTCAGCTATAAATACACCCAGCTACCCTCTCCCTCTCCACACACACTCAACACCCTCAACCAAGGCAAACACCCCACCCACTCAGTTACTCCGCTCTGCCGGCTACACGCATAGTGTCGCTTCGCCTCCAGTCCACCCTCCTGGTAAGCACCTCCGCTTCACCACCAGTAATATCACAACACCACATGACACAGATTCTACTCAAGACTCTACCCATCCATATATCGCTATTCTGACCACTATACTAAATATTTGTTGGTATACTTGCTGGTTTATATGTTTGCTTGTTCATGTTGCATAGTTATCAGAGCGTTCGTGTCGTCTCGTGGAGGCCAGATCTGCAAGTCTACACCAGGCGGTGGAGCCAGAAGCCAGTTCCGCGAGCTCTCCTTCCCCCTTCGCCGGATAAGCACGGCAAGCTCACTAGATCCCTTTGATGCATAAATTACCTATGTTTTCAACCACAACCCTCAGCCTGTTATTTTATGCACGATATGATTTTGAGACAAGTTATTATGGCCACCCAAGCCGCTTGCCGCAATCAATCCTTAATATATTTGTTACAAATGATTTGAGAAAGGGTGTGAGTTTTCAAAAGAAAATGCTTTTCAAAATGTGTATGATGAAGGGTTTTCACCCTTATCACCTTGTGAGTGGGATAATTAGGGACTCCCTGGTTTAGGGGAGGGCCTATGGTGATGGCTCAGCTGGTTTAGGCGTGAGTAGAAGGATTGTCCCCTCGTATAAGGACCGATTTGTCATCTTTCACTACCTGTGCTCATGATAAGTACAACCACTTGAGACTGTGTGGGCAGTCACTCAATCTGAACTCGTACGGTCCAACCCCAGGATTATGAAGGCTGGGGAGCACCGGGAGGATAAGGAGGGGGAATGTTTTGTCCGGTTTGGACATGGCGGTGGCCTGACTCCTTCCGGTATAACCGTTAAGGTTAGGACGTGCAAGGAAAGAAAGAGATTCGGATTCGGGTCTCACTAGCTACGAGATCGCAGAGCCGGACTAGTGGATAAAGTGTACACCTCTGCGCAGAGTTTGAAAACCTGTTCGAATAGTCTGTGTCCATAGGAATGGACGAGTCTGGTATGGTATGCAATTAATGTTTTGTTTTCAAAAAAGGGTGTGTTTGAGAAAAATGGTTTTTTAAAAGGTTCGGCGGTTGAGCCGTGAGCTATGGTGGACGGGAAGTCCACTAGCTGTTTTTGAAAATGAAAACCAGTGGGAAACTGCTGAGATACCTGGATGGTTTAGTCCAGGGATTTTGTTCTATATTGAAAAACTTCCTGCTCCTTTGGGAGAGGATGCGCTTTGCAAAATACAAAATGTTTTACAAAACAACCCTGTATAAAATATTGTTGTTTCTGCAAAATATCCTGAGCTCCAGATATTCCATGCATTATATCTGATTTCCCCATTCCGCGGGTGAAGGTGGGCTGCTGAGTACGTTTGTACTCACCCTTGCTTATTTGTTGTTTTTCAGAAAAAGGAGATCGGGTAAGAGTTACGACTGTTCCCAACCTTGCCTGTGGCTGTTGGACCGCTGATTTGCTTCGATGCGTATATCGGGCTACTTCAGCCCCACTCTGATGATATGTCCCGAGTTGTGGACCAACTCTTAAAGTTGTTCGCCACCTTTATAGTTTTGTCTCGTTTAAGCAGATCTGGAATCATCTGATGTATAAATGTGTTTACTAGCCTCCTGGGACTAGTAATTGTATCACATTTGAGTCCTAGAGGATGGGGACGCTTCAGGTGGTATCAGAGCTGTTAGGTTGGCCGCAGGACGTAACCCTTAGCCTGATCCAAAAGTTTTTGAGTCCAAACTATTTTCTTAAAAAAATTCTTGCTCTCATCCCTTCATTTTTCAAAAATGCTTTCCCCCTTTCCTTCTCTCAGAAGTCAGATGGAGGTTCGCTGCCAAACCAGCTTTTGCCAGAATGAAGATGGTTTCCCCAAGTTGCTGAGAGCATGCATAGTTCGCCTCAGAATCAGAAGCCAGCCAGAGTATGATGGTCGTGAATTCGTCGAGCATGGCACAGAGAAGTGTGTCATGACTGTATACATTGGATCCAGTCCACACCATGTGGAATGGAGTGTCACTGCTGCTGGGCACAGATTCAAAGACACCTGCCAAGTCGTCGCCCGTAAGGCATTGAGGGCCCTGTGTCAGATCTATGAAGAAGAAGTGGATGACACACCGCTCAGATTCTTTCCGCCCTTTTAGAGAAACCGTCCTGTTTGGATACCATACCGCATTGGAAGGTCAGCAGCTGCTTGAGGACGACCCCTCTGTCGTGTACCTCACCGCATACCTGCTCACCCTGGATGCGCAGTATGATTTCTTGGCTCGGCACCACCGTTAGATGATTGCCCGAGCAGAAGATGCAGAGAAGCGCAACCGTCAGCTCCATGTGGATCTCACCACAGCTCAAGCCCATGTAGCTACCTTGGAAAGTCGTGAAGTCATTGCTGTTGAAGCTCTAAAGCAAGCCAAGGATGAGCACGTCCAGAAGTTGATGGAGGCCTACTTGGTAACCCATAACCAACGTAGAGCCCTGTGGATCCAAGAGCCCGCTTCATCCATCCTAGTTCAACCCATGAGAGCTGAAGATCCCCAGATTCTTGAAGGTCACCCAGTCTCTATCAGAGGAGAGAAGAAGTCTTGGGAACTACCAGAAGGAGCCATAGTCTTGGAAGGAATTCCAGTCTCCCCTCAGGCTATGGATAAGCAAGAGCACCCCGAGTCCTCCCAAGATCCCTCGCCAGAGTTGTTTGAGCCCCTCACCATGAATAAGATTCCAGCATCATCCCGTGAGATCAAAGAAGCTGCAAGCACCCCACCAGCACCGCTGCCCTCTGAGGAACTATAAGAGCCCGTCCTGTTGGAAGAAGAGTTCAACCCCGTGTGGCCGCCAGAAGAAGTCATCAACATCAGCTCCCTCTTGACCCATCCAGGAGATGTCTCAGATTGAAGTTGTGCACCAGCCTTGCTAGAAGAGAAGCTGCCAGATCTGAGTTAGTTATGCCCAGTCCTCTGCATGCATTGGGTAGTGAAGTTTTTCTTCACTTTGGCTAGAGCCCTGCATGTATGAGAGGTAATCGTGTAGTCCCGTGCTTTGAAAAACTCTATTTGTGTGGCCCCCTAGGGCATTTCAAAATGAATTTCACTTGATGTTTTCTCCCCTTTTGAGTGCATATGTGATGCTTTAACGTTAGTGCTCATAAGTTGTATTTAGCATAGTTCTCAATTCAGGAGCCAAGCAATAGTAGTTATGGTTAGCCCTCGAATCCAAGTAGTTCGTGATTTGGAAAACTCATTCCTCCCTTATTCAAAACATTTGATTTGTTTGTGCTTATCATTGCTGAGCTTGTGTGTTTTCTTTCTTTTTAAGAAAGGTTTTCTCTAAAAACATAGATCACAAATTAGAGCTAATCCTTACCTTATGCTTCCATTCTCATCTTAACCCATCTCAAGAGAAAAGCACCTTACCCAAGAAGATACCAGGAAGCCTACCCTTGAAGCCTGGAATAAGCTACAGAAGAAACTTGTCCATCTGCTCAATAAAAAGGACCGACCGTGAGAATCAAAGCACTGCCCCTGAGTCAAAGTAAACTGGAAAAGAGGATAGAAGAAGTTATTACCATACAGAGAGGCAAAGATTCTTGGAACAAGAGACCACAAATGTGGCGGAACTGCCCGAATTATTCCAACTTAAGTGCCTAAGTCCCGCCGTAGAGGCTAGACCACACTTAAATGGGAATAACCCGTCAATCCCTCGGATCTAGTCCGACAAGGCCACTGATAGGATCAAGTACCACAATCTCACTCGATGGTGAGTCATAGAGCAAATACAATAAAGCATAAAACCATGCATATAAGAGTATTAAATTATTACATCACCATCGGAGTTTTGCAAAAGTAGTCATCATTGTTCGAGTGCAGCGGAATAAAACTAACGATAAATAAATAGAGAGATGGGGAAGCCTGTCCCATCACTCCTCATGCTCCTCCTCCGCCGAGGCGGGGTCCCACTCGACAGTCCAACCCGGTGGCAAGATGGACGACCAAGTCACTCCAGCAACCATGTCCTCCAAAGAACATGTAAAATTGTGCCACAAGCAAGGCTGAGTATACTAATACTCAGCTAGACTTATCCGGTGTGAGGAGTCTACTCCTCTACCTCTAGACATGAAGCTGTTTGGCTGTGGGGTTTGGTTGCCAAAAGCACTAGCTGAGTTCTCAATCAAGTTTTAGCTTTGTCAAATTTTAAGTGTGACTCTCTTGAGGCTAAATATGTACTATCTACTCATACATAGTAGCAAACATTTTTAGCAATCAACATCTTGTATGAACTCATCATATTTCCACTTGTTACTCAATGCAGTACAATGGATCAAGCAGTCTCATTAGCTGCGAGAAGCAGACGATTCGAATCGAGTTTTATCCTTGCAAGGTAAACCTAAACACACGACATGTAGGGGCACTCCGTCCCCACACACATCAACCGTCCCCATCAATTCCCCGTCAGCAGAGAGGGGCTCACCGCCTTGGCGTACAATGCCTCACTGACCCCGACTGCCGTCGTGCAGTGACCGCACTTGTACCCACCATAACCGGAATGGGAGACCACATCTCAGGTCGCGTGAGGAGGGCAATCTGCTGCCAGGTTCAATCAGGTACTAGGCTTACCGATTTACCATATTTCTCGGCATATGTTTAGTACGTTCAAACGCTTGACACAGGTATCCGCACGTTAATCCTTATTCCAATTTCATCTCGTAGACCACGCATCCCCATGGATCCGTGTCCACAGACCAACATTAGTATGATATGAAAGTGGATACAACCAATTTCCTGACCTCGCGCGAGTGCTAGAAAAATCACTCGACTTCTACCGAGATCCCTAATTAGCAAAGCAGCTACTCGACCTAGCATACTAGTATCCATCTCAAAAGGATTCCTGAGATCATGCAACTAGGGTTTCAAACAACTCCTACACCTAAGTGCACATTCAATCCTACAATCATTAAGTATAGTAAAATAGCATAAATAACAGGTTATGCATAAACCGGGGCTTGCCTTCCAAAGAAGTGGCAGGCAGGTCCTCTAGTGCAGGCTCTGGTGCTGGATCCGGGGCTACCTCCTGAGCAGCTCCTTGCTCCGGCACGAGGACGTACTCTCCGTCAGCAAGGTTACAGTCTATCGAAATGCAATGAATATGTATGTCATGATTATGCAGGATTTAATAACATTGTGCTAAAGGAAGAAAAACTAAGTTAATGAGTAACTTAGGGTTTCTTGGTCATACGTGGCTTTTAGTGGTTTATGCTTATCACTCTAGGTTTAGGTTTTGTTAAGGATAAGCATAGTGGATTGGTATTTCCTTTATAGGTTTCAGTGGACAATTTACAAAGGGTTTTAGGATGACACTAATTTCCATTATTCATTTTCCCTTTCTTTATTTTCTATTTATGAATTCTAGTGTAGGTTTGAACTACAACAGTGACTTAATTTTTTCCAAAAATTCTGTAAAAATTTCAATGGGTTGCCATTGGTCATTATAGCCCATTCTAGGAATTTGAGGTTCAAAATAAAAAGGCTATGCTTTAGACAAAAATAACAAAAGTTGTGTAAATGGACCACTTTGTACTACAACTCTCAACTAGGAATGGGTTCTGTCCTAAGGGTTATTTTTGTTGGCATCTAACAGTAATAATAAGCTTCTGTGCCAAAAAATCACAGAAAGTTAAGGGATGGTTATTTAGTTGTCATTTTCCAAAGTTTAATGCCAAAAAGGCACTTTCTACTGCCTTGTCATTTGAAAAATGTCAAACAGCAGATTTCATATTTTTCCTAAGTTCTTAGTAACAAAACATTAGCTATCCCAAGGGTTGGGGTGTTTTCACCTTGGGGTTATTTTTGTAGGGTTTTTCTAAGTTTTCCTTGTTTTCTTAAATTAAAAGGGTATCCTATTTATTTTATACTAAACCAGAGTATAATAGGTTTTTCTAGTAAACTACACTGAATAAGTACCCTAACAAAAATAGGAGTGCCCCCTGGTTCATCATTTTAATCACCTTTTCTATTTTTCTTAACCTTAAGCATATTGTAAAATAAATGGCAAAAGCTACCTTAATGGGGTGGACAGAGAGGTTTACCATTTTTAAACAGGTCAGTAGGTGGACATAAACTTCTCTAAATTTTCTTAACCTTAGTCAAATAGTGCAACTATTTTTCTTCCTATTATTTAGCTTTTGGCCAAAACAATAATTAAATCAGAACCTTAAAGTTTTCTGTAGTACATAGGGGTTTTATATTTTTCCTAAGTAGTTTATATTATTTAAGATCTAACAAAATTGGTTTGACTAAATTTGGATGAATGAAACAGAAGTTATGAATTATTCAAGTTCTGTTCAAATTTTAAATCAAATTTAATAAAAGGTTTCCTGGAAAACCACTTTGCACCGAGGTCCTTGGGTTATTTCTAAACTAACTCTCTCAGTTATACCCCCGCGCTACTATTCATCCGAGTCACTAACATTGCGCAAAACCCCCTGGCTTTCTCTTCTTCTCCCCCGCGGTCCCTCCCTAGGTTTAAACAGTACCCGCGCGAAAGAAAAGGGTGGCGCGGCTTACCGGCAGCGAGAGAGGTCCAGCGAGGGGCGGGGTTGGCTCCGGGAGGTTCTGGCGGTCACAACGATGTACGGCTCGACGGCGGGGATGGCCGGAATCGCTCGGTCCACGTGCGCAGGCGGGTGTCCTCGTCGGCGGCGGGTGGGCCGGCCAAACCACGGCGACCTAGTCCAATCCGATGGCACGGTGAGCTTCACGGGGTGATGTAGAGGCTATCTGTGCATTGAATCGAAAAATGGCGCAGTGGCTTACCCGGTCCACGTGCGCCGGCGGGGTTCTGAACTCCGGTGAGCACGATTTCGCTATTCCGGTGGTGCGGGTCCTCGGTTTAAGCCTTGGCAAGCTTTACGGCCTCCCAGGGAAGCTATCCGAAGGCTTGGATCGAGCGGAGGAGGGCGGGAAAGGGGCTGGCCACGGTGGTTGCCCTCGGGCGGCTCTGGCGGGTCGCGGGGAGGTCGCCGGAGCTAAGGGCGAGCTCGGGGGAGTTAGGCGTGGTACGGAGGAGGCAACGGGGAAGGCAGCCGGGCACTGGGACGGGCTTTATAGCCATGGCGCGAGCGTGGTCACGGGCGGCCGCGGGCGCGCGGGGGTTCGCGCACGGGCGTGCTCTGAGCGCGCCCCCGAGTGTCAGCCCGCGTCAAACACGTGGGAGCTCGCTTCTGCCATGGTTCAACGGCAGATTTGAGCACCTTAGCGTGCGTATCTTGGCAAAACCAATGTGTACGGTCTCTTCCCTGCTCCATATCCTACCTTTTTGCTGTGAGTTCCAAGTCAAGATATGGTCAGGGTAGGGAAATAGAGGGGTGAGAAGTTTCCTATGTCATAGCTGTCCAAACCGGGACAAAAGCTATGCCAAGTCGTGTCAAACGACTTAGGGTAGGTGTCAACTTCCTCCAGGGTATTTTAGGGGTAATTTGGTGCCACTTTGTCAATTGGGTCGAAGTGTTTTGAATTTTGGATGAGGGTGAACATGGGTGATCTTTGTCCAAGGGTTAGTTTTGGACTTAGGCATTTTCTGATTTTTCTTTTGTGTTCAAACCTTTGGTGAACTTTTTGGGGCTTTTCTGAAATCTTTTTGGGGTTACTCTCTTACTATTATTTGTAGGTTATGAAGTATACTACAACTTTTATATTTGGCCCAAGTCATGATCATAAGGTTTTCATGACCTTTTGATCCTACTTACACCTAGGGTTCCTATTGTCCAAAGGGGTTGGCTTTAGGGTTTTGGGCAATTCTCCCCTCTAGATGTGCATGACAAGCTAGGGCATGATATCCAAGATGGGTTGCACTTGCTTAGGACCTTGAATTCCAAGTTTGATGTACTTTGCTCAAACCAACCCACATGTGATAGTAGGTTAAATGGGGTAGCCCTGGGTGGACACCCTGAGTAACACCTGGGGTGTTACAGCCCTCCCCCCTTAAAGGAATCTCGTCCCGAGATTTTAGGTAGAGTCCCTTGGAGGGGTGCTTGAAGGTGTGTTGGTGTGCTACTCTTTCTTTTACCCAGGTTTCTCTTGTTACTGCTCTTCGAATGTCATTCTCTTTGCAACTTCAGAAGGAAGCCCTTTTTAAGTTAAATCCACAACTTAGACTATCCTTGTTATCTAAGTTTTTCTTATAATTGTATTCAAAGGGCAGGTGGGGGTGGGGTTTTGGGGTTACGTACCGACTCCTTTGGGCAGAAAGTCGGGGAAGCGAGAGCGTAGAAAATCCTCAGTCTCCCATGTAGGTTCTTCTACTGAATGGTGACTCCACTGAACCTTATACATTCGGATCGACCTTGCCCATGTTTATCTCTCCTTCTGATCCAATACCTTGATGGGGTATTCTTGATAGGACAAGTCTAGTTCTATCTCAATGTCTGGTTCAGGTAGCACTTCAGTGGGTAGGCGGACACATTTCCGCAGCTGAGATACATGAAATACATTGTGAACTGCTAACATGTGAGGTGGCAATTCCAATTGATAGGCTACGGGTCCACAACTTGCTTTGATCTCATAGGGTCCAATGTAGCGAGGAGCTAACTTGCCCTTAATTCCGAATCTCTGGACACCCTTGGTGGGTGACACCTTAAGATAAACATGATCTCCCACTTCAAACTGTAGAGGCTTCCGCCTCTTGTCATGATAGCTCTTTTGCCTGGCCTGAGCAGCTTCTAAGTTCTTTGTAATAACTCTGACCTTTTCCTCTGCCTCAAGTACCAAATCTGGCCCAAATATTTCCCTTTCTCTTGCTTGAGACCAATTCAGCGGGGTCCTACACCTTCTCCCATATAAGGCTTCAAAAGGTGCCATCTTCAGACTGGACTGGTAGCTGTTATTATAAGAAAACTCTGCCAAAGAAAGACACTTGTCCCAATCCTTTCCGTAGTGTAGTGCACATGCCCGCAACATGTCTTCCAAAATCCGATTTACCCTTTCCGTCTGGCCATCTGTTTGGGGATGGTATGCTGAGCTTCGTATTACCTGGGTCCCAAGTGATTCTTGCAGCTGCTCCCAAAAGCGTGCCACAAACAGTGCTCCTCTGTCAGATACAATGGTCTTTGGAATACCATGCAACCGCACTATTTGATCAACATAAATTTCCGCATACTTCTCTGTCTTGTGGGTGGTATGCACTGGCAAGAAATGAGCAGTCTTGGTCAATCTATCCACAATAACCCAAATGGAATCATGGTGCCTGGAAGTATTGGGCAACCCCACGATAAAGTCCATGCAAATGTCATCCCATTTCCACGATGGTATGTGAAGGGGTTGCAAAGGGCCTGCTGCCTTCAAATGACTGGCTTTGATTCTTTGGCAGGTATCGCACTCGGATATGTACTTGGCAATTTCCCTCTTCATCCTGGTCCACCAGTATAAGAATCTGAGATCATGGTACATCTTGTTGCTACCAGGGTGCATGGAGAATTTTGAAAGGTGAGCTTCATCCAGTATCTTCTTTCTGAGCTCAGGGTCCTTGGGAACAACCAATCGATCTCCAAACCATAAAATTCCCTTGCTGTCTTGACGGAAGCACTTGTATTTCTCTGCCTTTTGCTTGATCATGTCTTTAATAACCTGAACACCCTTGTCTTCAATCTGTGCCCTGACTATTTGCTCTTGCAATGTGGGCTCCACCGAGATATAGTTTAAGTCACCAGAAGAAACAACTTCCAGGTTCAATTTGCACAACTCATCACACAGTGTGGTAACTCTTGCATCCATACTCATACAATTGCACTGGGCCATTCTGCTCAAGGCATCTGCCACAACATTGGCCTTGCCCGGATGGTAATGTACTTCCAAATCATAGTCCTTGATTAACTCCAACCATCTCCTCTGCCTCATGTTCAAATCTGCCTGAGTGAAAATGTATTTGAGGCTCTTGTGATCCGTGTAAATGTTACAGTGAGCTCCCATCAGGTAGTGTCTCCATATCTTGAGAGCATGAACCACAGCTACTAACTCCAGATCATGTGTAGGGTAGTTCTGCTCATGGGGTCTAAGTGCTCGGGAGGCATAAGCAATTACTCTGTTATCTTGCATTAAGACACATCCCAATCCAGTACTGGAAGCATCACAATAAACTTCAAAGGGCTTGGTGTTGTCAGGTTGAGCCAGCACTAGGGCTGTTGTCAAATGCTGCCTCAGTGTATGAAAAGCATCTTCGCACTTTTGGCTCCAATTATACTTGACTCCCTTCTTTAATAGTTCAGTCATTGGTTTGGAAATTCTAGAGAAATCCGGAATAAATCGTCGATAATACCCTGCCAATCCCAGAAAACTCCGAATCTGCCTCACTGTAGTCGGAGGTTTCCAATCCATTACCTCTTGTACCTTCTCAGGATCAACTGATATCCCATCCTGAGAAATTGTGTGACCTAAGAATTTAATCTCCTTTAGCCAAAACTCACATTTAGACAACTTAGCATAAAGATGATGATCGCGTAGCCGCTGAAGCACGATGTGCATATGGTCAGTATGTTCATCTTCATTCTTTGAATAGACCAGAATATCCTCAATGAAAACGACCACAAACTTGTCCAACTCTGGCATGAATACTGAGTTCATCAAGTACATAAAATAAGCCGGGGCATTGGTCAACCCAAAAGACATCACCAAAAACTCATAAAGCCCATATCTGGTTGAGAAGGCAGTCTTGGGAATATCACTGGCACAGATCTTGATCTGATGGTAACCTGAGCGAAGATCTATCTTGGAGAATACCTTGGCTCCCACCAACTGATCAAACAAAACATCAATGCGGGGCAGTGGGTATTTGTTCTTGATAGTCACCGCATTGAGAGGGCGGTAATCAACACACATTCTCAAACTCTCATCCTTTTTCTTCACAAATAAAGCCGGACATCCCCAAGGCGAAGTACTGGGGCGAATGAATCCCTTGTCCAACAACTCCTGCAGTTGCTTTTTCAATTCTGCCAATTCCACGGGAGGCATCCTATAGGGCCTCTTGGAGATAGGAGCAGTCCCGGGTTGCAATTCAATGGCGAACTCAATGTCTCTATCCGGTGGCATTCCCGGCAATTCATCCGGAAAAACATCTGGGTAGTCACAGACCACTGGGATCTTTTCTACTGGGGATTCTAGCATAACGAAGGCACAAGAACAGGTACAACCTTGATCAGGCAAATATAAAACAGTCTCGCCATAAGCAGGGGAGTGAATTTCAATGGCCCTCGCTGCAATATCCAATACTGCCTGATGCCTGGTCAACCAGTCAGCTCCCAATATAATATCCACGCTATCCAATCCTAAGATGAGAAGGGTGGTTCTAATCACAAGACTACCAAATTTTATAGGCACTTGCCTGTTGATTTGATAGGTGGCAACCCTGCCTCCTGGTGTTGAAATTGTAATGCCCCCATCGGTGTGGTGAACGGGTAACTGGCACTTGGCACTAAATTTGGCACTGATAAAACTATGCGATGCACCAGAATCAAAAAGAATAATAGCAGGATAATTTAAAACTATAAAGATACCAGTCATGACGGGTGCTCCCTCTGGAATATCAGCCATGGTGGTGAAGTTCAGCCTGCCCTGCCTCACTTGCACCTTCTGTCTCTTGCCTTGATTCTGATTAACATTCTGCCCCTGTCTCTGCTGGTTCCTGGGGCAATTCTTGGCATAATGTCCGGTGTTGCCGCATGTGAAACACATGTTGTCATTTGCCTGGCGATACTGCTGCTGCTGTTGATTGATCCTCTAAGCTGGAAACTGGGTGCGGTTGGGTGCCTGCGGCTGCTGCTGCTGTGGTCGGATCACCCATCGCCCTTGCTGCTGCTGAGGTCCCCTGTTCTGAGTGTCAGACACAATCCTGAAGCGCTATGACTGAGCTGAAGGTCCTGCCACAGGGGTCTTCCTTTTCTTTTCTGCCTGACGAGTTGTGATATAGTCCTCCTGGGAGATGGCCATGTTGACCAACTCATTATAGTTGTTGGCCCTGACGGTGTTGAGACGGTCACGGAGCTTAGTACTGAGCCCCCTCCTGAACTTGTCTCTCTTCTTCTCGTCCGTGTCTGCATGATACCCGACATACTGGCACAGGTCATTAAAAGCCTGAGCATACTGCAACACTGTCCTATTGCCCTGAGTGAGTGCCAGAAACTCGTTGAGCTTTCGATCCATAATTCCGGCTGGTATATGGTGCCCCCTGAAAGCTGCCTTGAACTCTTCCATTCCACCTCTCGGTCATCTGGCTGCATAGCAAGAAAATGGTCCCACCAAGTCCTTGCGGGTCCACGAAGCTGCTGGGTGGCGAACATGACCTTAGTGACCTCTGAGCAAACTCCATGGAGTAGCGGGAATTTGGATTCCACTACTCTCAACCACACATCTGCATCAAGTGGGTCCTCTGCCCTGGTGAACAATGGAGGCTGGGTACTGAGGAACTCCTGGTAGGTAGCTGCCGCGGGGTGACGCTGATGATCTCCACCACCATAGTGCTGAGGTGGTGGCTGACGCTGAGCTAGCTGCCTCAAGATCTCATTCTGCTGAGCCATTATCTCCTGCAGAGTGGGAGGCGGTGGCGGCGATGGAGGAACGCGCTCATTCTGACCACGACGCGCTCTCCCGGCCATCTGAAAAATCACATATATCCTCAATAACACATCTTCAAGTTTAAGGTTTAATCACGGTGAAAGAGTCAAAAGGCGAATTGATAGATTCCGACATAAACATAAAGGATTTAAAAAGGCATAAACTTTTTCTTCCCAATTTAAAACTGACATCATCCATCAACCATGCTTCCAAAAGAGTTTATCATGATTACATCAATGGCCCAAAAGACTCAACTCTATCTAGCCTAGTACCCCAAGGGTGCAAAAGCTAAGTTAGCTGTGAGGAGTCCTACCATCACTGACTTCTAACCCTACTCTTGATACCTAGTGGGCGAACGAGGCAACACTCGACTCGGGGGAAGGTGGTCTCCCTGAGCCAGCAGTGTCCAAGCTGGAGGCAGGCTCCTCTCCTCCCTCAATGTCGACGTCCTCGTTGGCCTCCATATCCTGGATCTCCTGGTGATGCATATCCAGGTGCTCATTAGCCTCGGCAAGCTGCTGCTGGGTGTTAATAAGCTGATCCTCGAGAACCTCGATGGTGTTCTCCCTGGTTCCCACTAATTCCTCCAGCTCTTGGATCTCATTTGACAGCTATTCCACCTGCAAGTCCTTTTCCACCATCTTAGTGGACAAATCAACTACAAGCTCCTCTCTGTTGTTCAGGGTGATCTTTGTTGCCTCCAACAGTGCCATCAGGTGGGACATTGCTTCACCACGCATCACTTGCAGACGGTACAGGGCATTCATGCACCGCACGGTCAAGTGAGCAGTATGACCTGGGTAGATAGCCCAGATGTCCTTGGCGTGCTCCACCCGATCCTTCCACATTGGGTCGTCCTCCCTTTCTGCGGGGAACAAGCCAATAGGGTGGGTAGACAGCTCCAAGGGATGGAATCCGTAGAAAGTGGTCAACCCGTGCAGAGCAATCGCCTCAATCGTGTCCTCAGCCCAGTATCCAAAAGACTCAGAGTCCAGTGAACGCCAGCCTAGCTGCAGGGGATGAGGCTCCAGGGTCATCCTCACCCTACAGCGGGGCACTCGGTGCTTCTCGAACTGCTGCACCGCGTACTGAGGAGGTGTCGTGTATCCGGCCCCCTGAAGTACCTCCCACAAAATGCGGGGAAAGCCCTCTCGTGCAAGCCCGTCAGTGTGGGACAGTGCATTCCCGTCGTCTGAGGATCCGTGGGAAGTCATCTGTGTACGGTTAAGCATAAGTAAAAGAAAAAGAATTATAAAAAGAAAAAGGGAATACGACTCAGCCTCTCTCTAATTATAAAAATGGTACTGGGGTACTTAGTTGGTCATCATTTTGTATTTAAATCTTTACTCAATTATCTATCTGTTTATTTAAGAATGCATGCATGCTCGTCCTGAACGACCTCACATCAATATAAAGGGAATAGGGAAGAACTCCCATCCCTTATAGTAGCCCGTAGGGCTTAAACACTTAGCCACCTAGCTACCCTTCTATCATCCTAAGGCTTCACGTCCTAGGTCTATCCTGATCATCCTACGATCTACCCAACATTGTTTCTATCAAGTTTTACTTCGGAAAAGGATGGTATTTATATTTTATTGATTCCTCTGTGGTGGTACAAGCTCCGATACCAACTGTGGCGGAACTGCCCGAATTATTCCAACTTAAGTGTCTAAGTCCCGCCGTAGAGGCTAGACCACACTTAAATGGGAATAACCCGTCAATCCCTCGGATCTAGTCCGACAAGGCCACTGACAGGATCAAGTACCACAATCTCACTCGATGGTGAGTCACAAAGCAAATACAATAAAGCATAAAACCATGCATATAAGAGTATTAAATTATTACATCACCATCGGAGTTTGGCAAAAGTAGTCATCATTGTTCGAGTGCAGCGGAATAAAACTAACGATAAATAAATAGAGAGATGGGGAAGCCTGTCCCATCACTCCTCATGCTCCTCCTCCGCCGAGGCGGGGTCCCACTCGACAGTCCAACCCGGTGGCAAGATGGACGGCCAAGTCACTCCAGCAACCATGTCCTCCAAAGAACCTGTAAAATTGTGCCACAAGCAAGGCTGAGTATACTAATACTCAGCTAGACTTACCCGGTGTGAGGAGTCTACTCCTCTACCTCTAGACATGCAGCTGTTTGGCTGTGGGGTTTGGTTGCCAAAAGCACTAGCTGAGTTCTCAATCAAGTTTTAGCTTTGTCAAATTTTAAGTGTGACTCTCTTGAGGCTAAATATGTACTATCTACTCATACATAGTAGCAAACATTTTTAGCAATCAACATCTTGTATGAACTCATCATATTTCCACTTGTTACTCAATGCAGTACAATGGATCAAGCAGTCTCATTAGCTGCGAGAAGCAGACGATTCGAATCGAGTTTTATCCTTGCAAGGTAAACCTAAACACACGACATGTAGGGGCACTCCGTCCCCACACACATCAACCGTCCTCATCGATTCCCCGTCAGCAGAGAGGGGCTCACCGCCTTGGCGTACAATGCCCACTGACTCCGACTGCCGTCGTGCAGTGACCGCACTTGTACCCACCATAACCGGAATGGGAGACCACGTCTCAGGTCGCGTGAGGAGGGCAATCTGCTGCCAGGTTCAATCAGGTACTAGGCTTACCGATTTACCATATTTCTCGGCATATGTTTAGTACGTTCAAACGCTTGACACAGTTATCCGCACGTTAATCCTAATTCCAATTTCATCTCATAGACCACGCATCCCCATGGATCCGTGTCCACAGACCAGCATCAGTATGATATGAAAGTGGATACAACCAATTTCCTGACCTCGCGCGAGTGCTAGAAAAATCACTCGACTTCTACCGAGATCCCTAATTAGCAAAGCAGCTACTCGACCTAGCATACTAGTATCCATCTCAAAAGGATTCCTGAGATCATGCAACTAGGGTTTCAAACAACTCCTACACCTAAGTGCACATTCAATCCTACAATCATTAAGTATAGTAAAATAGCATAAATAACAGGTTATGCATAAACCGGGGCTTGCCTTCCAAAGCAGTGGCAGGCAGATCCTCTGGTGCAGGCTCTGGTGCTGGATCCGGGGCTACCTCCTGAGCAGCTCCTTGCTCCGGCACGAGGACGTACTCTCCGTCAGCGAGGTTACAGTCTATCGAAATGCAATGAATATGTATGTCATGATTATGCAGGATTTAATAACATTGTGCTAAAGGAAGAAAAACTAAGTTAATGAGTAACTTAGGGTTTCTTGGTCATACGTGGCTTTTAGTGGTTTATGCTTATCACTCTAGGTTTAGGTTTTGTTAAGGATAAGCATAGTGGATTGGTATTTCCTTTATAGGTTTCAGTGGACAATTTACAAAGGGTTTTAGGATGACACTAATTTCCATTATTCATTTTCCCTTTCTTTATTTTCTATTTATGAATTCTAGTGTAGGTTTGAACTACAACAGTGACTTAATTTTTTCCAAAAATTCTGTAAAAAATTCAGTGGGTTGCCATTGGTCGTTATAGCCCATTCTAGGAATTTGAGGTTCAAAATAAAAAGGCTATGCTTTAGACAAAAATAACAAAAGCTGTGTAAATGGGCCACTTTGTACTACAACTCTCAACTAGGAATGGGTTCTGTCCTAAGGGTTATTTTTGTTGGCATCTAACAGTAATAATAAGCTTCTGTGCCAAAAAATCACAGAAAGTTAAGGGATGGTTATTTAGTTGTCATTTTCCAAAGTTTAATGCCAAAAAGGCACTTTCTACTGCCTTGTCATTTGAAAAATGTCAAACAGCAGATTTCATATTTTTCCTAAGTTCTTAGTAACAAAACATTAGCTATCCCAAGGGTTGGGGTGTTTTCACCTTGGGGTTATTTTTGTAGGGTTTTTCTAAGTTTTCCTTGTTTTCTTAAATTAAAAGGGTATCCTATTTATTTTATACTAAACCAGAGTATAATAGGTTTTTCTAGTGAACTACACTGAATAAGTACCCTAACAAAAATAGGAGTGCCCCCTGGTTCATCATTTTAATCACCTTTTCTATTTTTCTTAACCTTAAGCATATTGTAAAATAAATGGCAAAAGCTACCTTAATGGGGTGGACAGAGAGGTTTAGCATTTTTAAGCAGGTCAGTAGGTAGACATAAACTTCTCTAAATTTTCTTAACCTTAGTCAAATAGTGCAACTATTTTTCTTCCTATTATTTAGCTTTTGGCCAAAACAATAATTAAATCAGAACCTTAAAGTTTTCTGTAGTACATAGGGGTTTTATATTTTTCCTAAGTAGTTTATATTATTTAAGATCTGACAAAATTGGTTTGACTAAATTTGGATGAATGAAACAGAAGTTATGAATTATTCAAGTACTGTTCAAATTTTAAATCAGATTTAATAAAAGGTTTCCTGGAAAACCACTTTGCACCGAGGTCCTTGGGTTATTTCTAAACTAACTCTCTCAGTTATACCCCCGCGCTACTATTCATCCGAGTCACTGACATTGCACAAAACCCCCTGGCTTTCTCTTCTTCTCCCCCGCGGTCCCTCCCTAGGTTTAAACAGTACCCGCGCGAAAGAAAAGGGTGGCGCGGCTTATCGGCAGCGAGAGAGGTCCGGCGAGGGGCGGGGTTGGCTCCGGGAGGTTTTGGCGGTCACAACGATGTACGGCTCGACGGCGGGGATGGCCGGAATCGCTCGGTCCACGTGCGCAGGCGGGTGTCCTCGTCGGCGGCGGGTGGGCCGGCCAAACCACGGCGACCTAGTCCAATCCGATGGCACGGTGAGCTTCACGGGGTGATGTAGAGGCTATCTGTGCATTGAATCGAAAAATGGCGCAGTGGCTTACCCGGTCCACGTGCGCCGGCGGGGTTCTGAACTCCGGCGAGCACGATTTCGCTATTCCGGTGGTGCGGGTCCTCGGTTTAAGCCTTGGCAAGCTTTACGGCCTCCCAGGGAAGCTATCCGAAGGCTTGGATCGAGCGGAGGAGGGCGGGAAAGGGGCTGGCCATGGTGGTTGCCCTCGGGCGGCTTTGGCGGGTCGCGGGGAGGTCGCCGGAGCTAAGGGCGAGCTCAGGGGAGTTAGGGGTGGTACGGAGGAGGCAACGGGGAAGGCAGCCGGGCACTAGGACGGGCTTTATTGCCGTGGCGTGGGCGTGGTCACGGGCGGCCGCGAGCGTGGGGGGTTCGCGCACGGGTGTGCTCTGAGCGCGCCCCCCGAGTGTCAGCCCGCGTCGAACACGTGGGAGCTCGCTTCTGCCATGGTTCAACGACAGATTTGAGCGCCTTAGCATGCGTATCTTGGCAAAACCACTGTGTACGGTCTCTTCCCTGCTCCATATCCTACCTTTTTGCTATGAGTTCCAAGTCAAGATATGGCCGGGGTAGGGAGATAGAGGGGTGAGAAGTTGCCTATGTCATAGCTGTCCAAACCGGGACAAAAGCTATGCCAAGTCATGTCAAACGACTTAGGGTAGGTGTCAACTTCCTCCAGGGTATTCTAGGGGTAATTTGGCGCCACTTTGTCAATTGGGTCGAAGTGTTTTGAATTTTGGATGAGGGTGAACATGGGTGATCTTTGTCCAAGGGTTAGTTTTGGACTTAGGCATTTTCTGATTTTTCTTTTGTGTTCAAACCTTTGGTGAACTTTTTGGGGCTTTTCTGAAATCTTTTTGGGGTTACTCTCTTACTATTATTTGTAGGTTATGAAGTATACTACAACTTTTATATTTGGCCCAAGTCATGATCATAAGGTTTTCATGACCTTTTGATCCTACTTACACCTAGGGTTCCTATTGTCCAAAGGGGTTGGCTTTAGGGTTTTGGGCAATTCTCCCCTCTAGATGTGCATGACAAGCTAGGGCATGATATCCAAGATGGGTTGCACTTGCTTAGGACCTTGAATTCCAAGTTTGATGTACTTTGCTCAAACCAACCCACATGTGATAGTAGGTTAAATGGGGTAGCCCTGGGTGGACACCCTCAGTAACACCTGGGGTGTTACAACAAACATCAGGGTCATTGACCCCACCACTCACCCGTGCTCCTCGCACACGTGCCCGCCTCCATGTGCACTAGCACCACCGCCCACCCCCCTTTGCAGCACACCCACCGCCGCCATCACCGCCAGCAACACCGTCCCCCCTCCCCTAGTCGCACCTACTGCCGTGTAGCACCTACTCCGTCACCACTACTTCGCAACCGAACACCAACGCTCGTCTATAAACCCCCCCACCAGCTCCCTCAACTCCCATATCGCTCAAAGCAAAGCACACTCCAGATAAAATCCCCTCTGCCAAATCGCAAGCAAATCCATTTTCCACTCCCTCGCCCCTAAGATCACAATGCTTGGTGATTCTTGGGTTGAAGACTGTTGCACATGGTTCATAGTCTTTGGTTTCCTCCAATGTGTGATAGTAATACTCTTCGATAGAATCCTCGAGTGGGAAGAGCAAAGAGAAAGAAAGAGGCAGTGAAAAGTGAGAAGTGAAGTGAAAAGTGAAAAGAAGATAGTGGAGAGAAGATAAGAAGGTTCTCCCAGAATCAACCCTGTGTCAGTCATTTCTCTGCAGCCTGCTCAAGCAGCAACAACAGAAGAAGGCCCCGTAACACCCTTGTTATGAGGTACTTCAAGGAGTTCAAATCCCCAAGATTCAAGAGTTCTACCCTCATTCTTTTTAAGTGGGGTAGTGTTCCAGTAAGGTTCCTGCTATGGAGAAAAAGAAGAAGGCCTATAGCAAGCTTGTCAAAGACCAGATCATCGAAGCATATAAGTTTCTGGATGAGAAGTGGTCACCCAAGTTCCGTTGACGAAGCACTAGAAGAGCAATCAAGGAAGGGACCCATGGATAAGTTCGCAAGAAGAAGGTTTGTGTGTTGGCATCGATGCTTCTTCAATAAGCTAGCTGCCAAGCAAAAGCTAGAAGCATGAAGATGATCTTTGAGTAGCCAGAATCAGCGTTTGCAATCAGCAATCGGATGCTCCTGAAAGGCCAGATTTTGTTGAAGTTCCATCTCCTCGAAGAGTCTGCAAAGTGAAGATATGTAGCTGAAGTAAAGCTATACCCATAACCCTTCTAAGCCAAATCTCGAGGACGAGATTCCTTTTAAGTGGGGTAGATTTGTAGCATCCCGAAAATTCAAATCCTGAAATTTTTTCAAACTCGCTCTAAATTCAAAACGAATTTTAAATTTCATTTCAAAATGTTTGTTTGCGAGTTGATATCAACAAATAAAATATAGTGGTCTATATTCTCTCCAAAATCCTCCTCAAAATATCCTACAAATGTTTCTCCAGTGATCCCCCTCAAATTCTTTCTAGAAATACTACCCAGATATTTCCCCAGTGATCCCCTCTGATTCTTTCCAGAAATACTGCCCAGATATTTCACCAATATATCTCCAAGTAATTTCTTCCTAGGAAATACCTTCATAATCATTTTTCAAGTCCCTACAAATATTTTCTTCATAACTTTTCTCATGCTCATACGTATACGTATGCCTCCAGTGTCATACGGTGAGCTCTACAAGCTAATCTCACTTATACAAGACAAATACATGCTAATCTCCCACTAATCCTCTCATCCTCCCACTAATCCTCTCATCCCTCCCCCTAATCCCCCACCATGGCTATAAATAGAGGGGCAAGGGCCTCCTCTCATCCCACCCCGAGCCATTTCATGGCTACTCTCTTCCCCCCCACACACACACCCACTCCATGTTCCACACAAGCACACACTAGCATAAGGATCGTTCGGTCATTCTTCGATCGTTCGTCCCCCTGTTCTTAGTTTGTTCGTTCATTCGTCCGATCGTTCATGGTTCGTTCGTCCGTTCGTTCGCCCAAATAATCTTTTTCCTGCCGTTATGCTGCCGAAATTCCGATCGTTCGTTCGATCATTCGATCGTTCATAGTTCCTATTCATTGTTCATCGTTCGTTCATAGTCCATATTCATCGTTCTTCCAGATAATTTTTGTCCTGCCGTTATGCTGCCGAAATTCCGATCGTTCGTCCGTTCGATCATTCGATCGTTCGTCCGTTCGTTCGTCCAAATAATCTTTTTCCTGCCGTTATGCTGCCGAAATTCCGATCGTTCGTTCGTTCGATCATTCGATCGTTCATCGTTCGTTCATAGTTCCTATTCATCGTTCATCGCTCGTTCATAGTCCCTATTCATCGTTCTTCCAGATAATCTTTGTCCTGCTGTTATGCTGCCGAAATTCTGATTGTTCGTTCGTTCGTTCGTTCATAGTTCCTATTCATCGTTCATCGTTCGTTCATAGTTCGTATTCATCGTTCATCGTTCGTTCATACGAACTGTTCACTGTTACTATTCAACGTTACTATTCACCGACACTATTCACCATCGTTACTATTCATTGTTACTACTTATCATCGTTACTACTCATCGATGATATTTATAGTAACTTTTTTTGTCGTCACTATTCATCGTTACTATTCATCGTTACTATTCATCGATTAGCCGATCACCCCAAATTTCAACTACTCATACATCATGCTGTTCAGTCCACCTAATACCAGCCAGACCCATATTCCAGTCATACGAACTCCGGTGACTGTGATTTTCCTTCCAGTAGGGAACTTCCTATCTGGTCACCCATCCCAGGTTTCTCCAAGTTGAGCACGCTTAACTTTGAGATTCCTTTGAACCAGGCTTCCAAACTCAGATTCCAATAATTCTTGTTTCTAAATTCTTATCAAACTATTCCCTATCCAACCATGTCATCCCTTAAGCCTGGTCCATATTCCAGAAAAACTCCCAAAATACTCTTGCCCTATATTCTGCCTATAACTCTCCTATTCATACTAAGTCAGACGATTCATTCGTCACTATTCTCACCAACAGTGAACTTCATTGTGCTACACCACATACACTCAGCTATAAATACACCCAGCTACCCTCTCCCTCTCCACACACACTCAACACCCTCAACCAAGGCAAACACCCCACCCACTCAGTTACTCCGCTCTGCCGGCTACACGCATAGTGTCGCTTCGCCTCCAGTCCACCCTCCTGGTAAGCACCTCCGCTCCACCACCAGTAATATCACAACACCACATGACACAGATTCTACTCAAGACTCTACCCATCCATATATCGCTATTCTGACCACTATACTAAATATTTGTTGGTATACTTGCTGGTTTGTATGTTTGCTTGTTCATGTTGCATAGTTATCGGAGCGTTTGTGTCGTCTCGTGGAGGCCAGATCTGCATGTCTACACCAGGCGGTGGAGCCAGAAGCCAGTTCCGCGAGCTCTCCTTCCCCCTTCGCCGATTAAGCACGGCAAGCTCACTGGATCCCTTTGATGCATAAATTACCTATGTTTTTCAACCACAACCCTTAGCCTGTTATTTTATGCATGATATGATTTTGAGATAAGTTATTATGGCCACCCAAGTCGCTTGCCGCAATCAATCCTTAATATATTTGTTACAAATGATTTGAGAAAGGGTGTGAGTTTTCAAAAGAAAATGCTTTTCAAAATGTGTATGATGAAGGGTTTACACCCTTATCACCTTGTGAGTGGGATAATTAGGGACTCCCTGGTTTAGGGGAGGGCCTAAGGTGATGGCTCAGCTGGTTTAGGCGTTTGCAGAAGGATTGTCCCCTCGTATAAGGACCGGTTTGTCATCTTTCACTACCTGTACTCATGATAAGTACAACCACTCGAGACTGTGTGGGCAGTCACTCAATCTGAACTCGTACGGTCCAACCCCAGGGTTATGAAGGATGGGGAGCACCGGGAGGATAAGGAGGGGGAATGTTTTGTCCGGTTTGGACATGGCGGTGGCCTGACTCCTTCCGGTATAACCGTTAAGGTTAGGACATGCGAGGAAAGAAAGAGATTTGGATTTGGGTCTCACTAGCTATGAGATCGCAGAGCCGGACTAGTGGGTAAAGTGTACACCTCTGCGCAGAGTTTGAAAACCTGTTCGAATAGTCTGTGTCCACAGGAATGGACGAGTCTGGTATGGTATGGCAATTAATGTTTTTTTTCAAAAAAGGGTGTGTTTGAGAAAAATGGTTTTTAAAAGGTTCGGCGGTTGAGCCGAGAGCTATGGTGGACGGGAAGTCCACTAGCTGTTTTTTGAAAATGAAAACCAGTGGGAAACTGCTGAGATACCTGGATGGTTTAGTCCAGGGGATTTTGTTCTATATTGAAAAACTTCCTGCTCCTTTGGGAGAGGATGCGCTTTGCAAAATACAAAATGTTTTACAAAATAACCCTGCATAAAATATTGTTGTTTCTGCAAAATATCCTGAGCTCCAGATATTCCATGCATTATATCTGATTTCCCCATTCCGCGGGTGAAGGTGGGCTGCTGAGTACGTTTGTACTCACCCTTGCTTATTTGTTGTTTTTCAAAAAAAGGAGATCGGGTAAGAGTTACGACTGTTCCCAACCTTGCCAGTGGCTGTTGGACCGCTGATTTGCTTCGATGCGTATATCGGGCTGCTTCAGCCCCACTCTGATGATATGTCCCGAGTTGTGGACCAACTCTTAAAGTTGTTCGCCACCTTTATAGTTTTGTCTCGTTTAAGCAGATCTGGAATCATCTGATGTATAAATGTGTTTACTAGCCTCCTGGGACTAGTAATTGTATCACATTTGAGTCCCAGAGGATGCGGACGCTTCAGGTGGTATCAGAGCTGTTAGGTTGGCCGCAGGACGTAACCCTTAGCCTGATCCAAAAGTTTTTGAATCCAAACTATTTTCTTCAAAAAATTCTTGCTCTCATCCCTTCATTTTCAAAAATGCTTTCCCCCTTTCCTTCTCTCAGAAGTCAGATGGAGGTTCGCTGCCAAACCAGCTTTTGCCAGAATGAAGATGGTTTCCCCAAGTTGCTGAGAGCATGCACAGTTCGCCTCAGAATCAGAAGCCAGCCAGAGTATGATGGTCATGAATTCGTCGAGCATGGCACAGAGAAGTGTGTCATGACTGTATACATTGGATCCAGTCCACACCATGTGGAATGGAGTGTCACTGCTGCTGGGCACAGATTCAAAGACACCTGCCAAGTCGTCGCCCGTAAGGCATTGAGGGCCCTGTGTCAGATCTATGAAGAAGAAGTGGCCGACACACCGCTCAGATTCTTTCCGCCCTTTCAGAGAAACTGTCCTGTTTGGATGGCCAGGATGCGTGCATTGGAAGGTCAGCAGCTACTTGAGGACAACCCCTCTGTCGTGTACCTCACCGCATACCTGCTCACCCTGGATGCACAGTATGATTTCTTGGCTCGGCACCACCGTCAGATGATTGCCCGAGCAGAAGATGCAGAGAAGCGCAACCGTCAGCTCCATGTGGATCTCACCACAGCTCAAGCCCGTGTAGCTACCTTGGAAAGTCGTGAAGTCATTGCTGTTGAAGCTCTAAAGCAAGCCAAGGATGAGCACGTCCAGAAGTTGATGGAGGCCTACTTGGTAACCCATAACCAACGTAGAGCCCTGCGGATCCAAGAGCCCGCTTCATCCATCCTAGTTCAACCCATGAGAGCTGAAGATCCCTAAATTCTTGAAGGTCACCCAGTCTCTATCAGAGGAGAGAAGAAGTCTTGGGAACTACTAGAAGGAGCCATAGTCTTGGAAGGAATTCCAGTCTCCCCTCAGGCTATGGATAAGAAAGAGCACCCCGAGTCCTCCCAAGATCCCTCGCCAGAGTTGTTTGAGCCCCTCACCATGAATAAGATTCCAGCATCGTCCCGTGAGATCAAAGAAGCTGCAAGCACCCCACCAGCACCGCCGCCCTCTGAGGAACTATAAGAGCCAGTCCTGCTGGAAGAAGAGTTCAACCCCGTGTTGCCGCCAGAAGAAGTCATCAACATCAGCTCCCTCTTGACCCATCCAGGAGATGTCTCAGATTGAAGTTGTGCACCAGCCTTGCTAGAAGAGAAGCTGCCAGATCTGAGTTAGTTATGCCCAGTCCTCTGCATGCATTGGGTAGTGAAGTTTTTCTTCACTGTGGCTAGAGCCCTGCATGTATGAGAGGTAATCGTGTAGTCCCGTGCTTTGAAAAACTCTATTTGTGTGGCCCCCTAGGGCATTTCAAAATGAATTTCACTTGATGTTTTCTCCCCTTTTGAGTGCATATGTGATGCTTTAACGTTAGTGCTCATAAGTTGCATTTAGCATAGTTCTCAATTCAGGAGCCAAGCAATAGTAGTTATGCTTAGCCCCCGAATCCAAGTAGTTCGTGATTTGGAAAACTCTGTTCCTCCCTTATTCAAAACATTTGATTTGTTTGTGCTTATCATTGTTGAGCTTGTGTGTTTTCTTTCTTTTTAAGAAAGGTTTTCTCTAAAAACATAGATCACAAATTAGAGCTAATCCTTACCTTATGCTTCCATTCTCATCTTAACCCATCTCAAGAGAAAAGCACCTTACCCAAGAAGATACCAGGAAGCCTACCCTTGAAGCCTGGAATAAGCTACAGAAGAAACCTGTCCAGCTGCTCAATAAAAAGGACCGACCGTGAGAATCAAAGCACTGCCCCTGAGTCAAAGTAAACAGGAAAAGAGGATAGAAGAAGTTATTACCATATAGAGAGGCAAAGATTCTTGGAACCAGAGACCACAAACATCAGGGTCATTGACCCCACCACTCACCCGTGCCCCTCGCACGCGTGCCCGCCTCCATGTGCACTAGCACCACCCCCCACCCCCCTTTGCAGCGCACCCACCGCCGCCATCACCGCCAGCAACACCGTCCCCCCCTCCCCTAGTCGCACCTGCTGCCGTGTAGCACCTACTCCATCACCACTACTTCGCAACCAAATACCAACGCTCGCCTATAAACCCCCCACTAGCTCCCTCAACTCCCATATCGCTCAAAGCAAAGCACACTCCAGATAAAATCCCCTCTGCCAAATCGCAAGCAAATCCACTTTCCACTCCGTCGCCCCTAAGATCACAATGCTTGGTGATTCTTGGGTTGAAGACTGTTGCACATGGTTCATAGTCTTTGGTTTCCTACAATGTGTGATAGTAATACTCTTCGATAGAATCCTCGAGTGGGAAGAGCAAAGAGAAAGAAAGAGGAAGTGAAAAGTGAGAAGTGAAGTGAAAAGTGAAAAGAAGATAGTGGAGAGAAGATAAGAAGAAGGTTCTCCCAGAATCAACCCTGTTATAAGGTACTTCAAGGAGTTCAAATCTCCAAGATTCAAGAGTTCTACCCTCATTCTTTTTAAGTGGGGTAGTGTTCCAGTAAGGTTCCTGCTATGGAGAAAAAGAAGAAGGCCTATAGCAAGCTTGTCAAAGACCAGATCATCGAAGCATATAAGTTTCTGGATGAGAAGTGGTCACCCAAGTTTTGTTGACGAAGCACTAGAAGAGCAATCAAGGAAGGGACCCCATGGATAAGTTCGCAAGAAGAAGGTTTGTGTGTTGGCATCGATGCTTCTTCAATAAGCTAGCTGCCAAGCAAAAGCTAGAAGCATGAAGATGATCTTTGAGTAGCCAGAATCAGCGTTTGCAATTAGCAACCGGATGCTCTTGAAAGGCCAAATTTTGTTGAAGTTCCATCTCCTCGAAGAGTCTGCAAAGTGAAGATATGTAGCTGAAGTAAAGCTATACCCATAACCCTTCTAAGCCGAATCTCGAGGATGAGATTCCTTTTAAGTGGGGTAGATTTGTAGCATCCCGAAAATTCAAATCCTGAAATTTTTTCAAACTCGCTCTAAATTCAAAATGAATTTTAAATTTCATTTCAAAATGTTTGTTTGCGAGTTGATATGAACAAATAAAATATAGTGGTCTATATTCTCTCCAAAATCCTCCTCAAAATATCCTACAAATGTTTCTCCAGTGATCCCCCTCAAATTCTTTCTAGAAATACTACCCAGATATTTCCCCAGTGATCCCCTCTGATTCTTTCCAGGAATACTGCCCAGATATTCCACCAATATATCTCCAAGTAATTTCTTCCTAAGAAATACCTTCATAATCATTTTTCAAGTCCCTACAAATATTTTCTTCATAACTTTTCTCATGCTCATACGTATACGTATGCCTCCAGTGTCATACTGTGAGTGAAAGTCGCCTAGAGGGGGGGTGAATAGGGCGAAACTAAAATTTACAAATATAAACACAACTACGAGATGAGTTAGCGTTAGAAATAAACACGAGTCTGAGAGAGAGGGCGCAAAACAAATCGTGAGCAAATGCGGAGTGAGACACAATGATTTGTTTTACCGAGGTTCGGTTCTCGCAAACCTACTCCCCGTTGAGGAGGCCACAAAGGTCGGGTCTTTTTCAACCCTTTCCCTCTCTCAAACGGTCCCTCGGACCGAGTGAGCTTCACTTCTCAAATCAACCTGGGAATAAAACTTCCCCGCAAGGACCACCACACAATTGGTGTCTCTTGCCTTGGTTACAAATGAGTTTATGATCACAAGAACAAATGAGAAAGAAAAAGCAATCCAAGCGCAAGAGCTCAAAAGAACACGGCAAATCTCTCTCGCTAATCACTAAAGCCTTGTGTGGAATTGGAGAGGATTTGATCACTTGAGTGTGTCTAGAATTGAATGCCTAGCTCTTGTAAGTGGTTGAGAAGTGGAAAACTTGGATATTTTGAATGTGGGGTGGTTGGGGTATTTATAGCCCCAACCACCAAACTAGCCGTTTGGTGGGGCTGTCTGTCGCATGGTGCACCGGACAGTCCGGTGCACACCGGACATGTCCGGTGCGCCAGCCACGTCACCAAAGCCGTTGGGATTCGACCGTTGGAGCTCTGTCTTCTGGGCCCGCCTGGATGTCCGGTGGCGCACCGGACATGTACTGTAGAGTGTTCGGTGCGCCAGCATGGGCGTGCCTGACCTCTGCGCGCGTTGGCGCGCAATAAATGCGCTGCAGGTAGCCGTTGGCGCCTGAAGTAGTCGTTGCCCCGCTGTTACACCGGACAGTCCGGTGTACACCGGACATGTCCGGTGAATTATAGCGGAGCAGCCGTTGCATTTTCTCGAAGCTGGCGAGTTCCTGAGGCCACACTTTCTTGGAGCACCGGACAGTCCGGTGAATTATAGTGGAGTTGCCTTTGGATTTTCCCGAAGGCGAAGAGCTTGCGCTGGAGTCCTCTGGTGCACCGGACATGTCCGGTGCCACACCGGACAGTCCGGTGCGCCAGACCAGAGGTGCCTTCGGTTGTCCCTGTGCTCTTTTGTCGAACCCAATATTTGGTCTTTTTATTGGCTAAGTGTGAACCTTTGGCACCTGTATAACTTATATACTAGAGCAGACTAGTTAGTCCAATTATTTGTGTTGGGCAATTCAATCACCAAAATTTATTAGGGACTAGGTGTAAGCCTAATTCCCTTTCAATCTCCCCCTTTTTGGTGATTGATGCCAACACAAACCAAAGCAAATATAAAAGTGCATAATTGAACTAGTTTGCATAATGTAAGTGCAAAGGTTGCTTGGAATTGAGCCAATATAAATACTTACAAGATATGCATGGATTGTTTCTTTATTATTAACATTTTGGACCACGCTTGCACCACAAGTTTTGTTTTTGCAAATTCTTTTGTAAATTCTTTTCAAAGTCTTTTTGCAAGATAGTCAAAGGTAAATGAATAAGATTTTGAGAAGCATTTATAAGATTTGAAAATTTTCTTCCCTTGTTTCAAATGCTTTTTCCTTCGACTAAAAACAAAACTCCCCCTCAATCAATTCTCCTCTTAGTGTTCAAGAGGGTTTTAAGGTATCAAGTTTTGAAAATACTACTTGCTCCCCCTTTAGAACACAAAGAGATACCAATTTGAAATTTACCAATTGAAAATCATTAATTTTAATTTTTAAAAATTAGGGTGGTGGTGCGGTCCTTTTGCTTTGGGCCAATACTTTCTCCCCCTTTGGCATGAATTGCCAAAAACGGATACTTGGAATGAAATATAGGCCCGTTCTTAACTACTATCTCCCCTTTGGCAAATAAAACATATGAGTGAAGATTATACCAAAGACGGAGAGTGAAGCGGAGCGACGACGAAGGATGAGTAGTAGAGTGGAGTGGAAGCCTTTGTCTTCGCCGAAGACTCCAATTTCCTTTCATTATACCTATGACTTGGTTTGAAATACGCTTGAGAACACATTAGTCATAGCATATATAAAAGAGACATAATCAAAGGTATATTTATGAGCTATGTGTGTAAGTTTAGCAAAAGAAATTCCTAGAATCAAGAATATTGAGCTCATGCCTAAGTTTGGTAAAAGTTTGTTCATCAAGAGGCTTGGTAAAGATATCGGCTAATTGATCTTTAGTATTAATTTATGCAATCTCGATATCCCCCTTTTGTTGGTGATCCCTAAGAAAGTGATACCGAATGGCTATGTGTTTAGTGCAGCTATGCTCAACGGGATTATCCGCCATGCGGATTGCACTCTCATTATCACATAGAAGAGGAACTTTGGTTAATTTGTAACCATAGTCCCGCAGGGTTTGCCTCATCCAAAGCAATTGCGCGCAACAATGCCCTGCGGCAACATACTCGGCTTCGGCGGTAGAAAGAGCGACCGAATTTTGCTTCTTTGAAGCCCAAGACACCAAGGATCTTCCCAAGAACTGGCAAGTCCCCGATGTGCTCTTCCTATTAATCTTACACCCCGCCCAATCGGCATCCGAATAACCAATCAAATCAAATGTGGATCCCCGAGGGTACCAAAGCCCAAACTTAGGAGTATAAGCCAAATATCTCAAGATTCGTTTTACGGCCGTAAGGTGTGATTCCTTAGGGTCGGCTTGGAATCTTGCACACATGCATACGGAAAGCATAATGTCCGGTCGAGATGCGCATAAGTAGAGTAATGAACCAATCATCGACCGGTATACCTTTTGATCGACGGATTTACCTCCCATGTCGAGGTCGAGATGCCCATTTGTTCCCATGGGTGTCTTGATGGGCTTGGCATCCTTCATTCCAAACTTGGTTAGAATGTCTTGAGTGTACTTCGTTTGGCACATGAAGGTGCCTTCTTGGAGTTGCTTGACTTGGAATCCTAGAAAATACTTCAACTCCCCCATCATAGACATCTCGAATTTCTGTGTCATGATCCTACTAAATTCTTCACATGTAGATTCGTTAGTAGACCCAAATATAATATCATCAACATAAATTTGGCATACAAACAAATCATTGTCAAGAGTTTTAGTGAATAAAGTAGGATCGGCCTTGCCGACTTTGAAGCCATTAGCAATAAGGAAATCTCTAAGGCATTCATACCATGCTCTTGGGGCTTGCTTGAGCCCATAAAGCGCCTTAGAGAGCCTATAGACATGGTTAGGGTACTCACTATCTTCAAAGCCGGGAGGTTGCTCAACATAGACCTCCTCCTTGATTGGTCCATTGAGGAAGGCACTCTTCACGTCCATTTGGTAAAGCTTGAAGCCATGGTAAGTAGCATAGGCTAATAATATACGAATGGACTCAAGCCTAGCTACGGGTGCATAGGTTTCACCGAAATCCAAACCTTCGACTTGGGAGTATCCCTTGGCCACAAGTCGGGCTTTGTTCCTTGTCACCACACCATGCTCGTCTTGCTTGTTGCGGAAGACCCACTTGGTTCCTACAACATTTTGATTAGGATGTGGAACTAAATGCCATACCTCATTCCTAGTGAAGTTGTTGAGTTCCTCTTGCATCGCCATCACCCAATCCGAATCTTGAAGTGCTTCCTCTACCCTGTGTGGCTCAATAGAGGAAACAAAAGAGTAATGCTCACAAAAATGTGCAACACGAGATCGAGTGATTACCCCCTTATGAATGTCGCCGAGGATGGTGTCGACGGGGTGATCTCGTTGAATTGCTTGGTGGACTCTTGGGTGTGGCAGCCTTTGTTCTTCATCCTCCTTGTCTTCATCATTTGCATCTCCCCCTTGATCGTTGTCGTCATCTTGAGGTGGCTCATCATTTTGTTCTTCCTCTTTATCAACTTGAGCCTCGTCCTCATTTTGGGTTGGTGGAGATGCTTGCGTGGAGGAGGATGGTTGATCTTGTGCATGTGGAGGCTCTTCGGATTCCTTAGGACACACATCCCCAATGGACATGTTCCTTAGCGCGATGCACGGAGCCTGTTCTTCACCTATCTCATCAAGATCAACTTGCTCTACTTGAGAGCCGTTAGTCTCATCAAACACAACGTTACAAGAAACTTCAACAAGTCCTGAGGACTTGTTAAAGACTCTATATGCCCTTGTGTTTGAGTCATATCCTAGTAAAAAGCCTTCTACAGTTTTAGGAGCAAATTTAGATTTTCTACCTGTTTTAACAAGAATAAAGCATTTGCTACCAAAAACTCTAAAATATGAAATATTGGGCTTTTTACCGGTTAGGAGTTCATAGGATGTCTTCTTGAGGATTCGGTGTAGATATAACCGGTTGATGGCATAGCAGGCGGTGTTGACCGCCTCGGCCCAAAACCGATCCGGTGTCTTGTACTCATCAAGCATGGTTCTTGCCATGTCCAATAGAGTTCGATTCTTCCTCTCCACTACACCATTTTGTTGTGGGGTGTAGGGAGAAGAGAACTCATGCTTGATGCCCTCCTCCTCAAGGAAGCCTTCTATTTGTGAGTTCTTGAACTCCGTCCCGTTGTCGCTTCTAATTTTCTTGATCTTTAAGCTGAACTCATTTTGAGCCCGTCTCAAGAATCCCTTTAAGGTCTCTTGGGTATGGGATTTTTCCTGCAAAAAGAACACCCAAGTGAAGCGAGAATAATCATCCACAATAACTAGACAGTACTTACTCCCGCCGATGCTTATGTAAGCGATCGGGCCGAATAAATCCATGTGTAGGAGCTCCAGTGGCCTGTCACTTGTCATGATGTTCTTGTGTGGATGATGAGTGCCAACTTGCTTCCCGGCTTGGCATGCGCTACAAATCTTGTCTTTCTCAAAATAAAAATTTGTTAGTCCTAAAATGTGCTCTCCCTTTAGAAGCTTATGAAGATTCTTCATTCCAACATGTGCTAGTCGGCGGTGCCAGAGCCAACCCATGTTAGTCTTAGCAATTAAGCAAGTGTCGAGTTTAGCTCTACCAAAATCTACCAAGTATAGCTGACCCTCTAACACTCCCTTAAATGCTATTGAATCATCACTTCTTCTAAAGACAGTGACACCTACATCAGTAAATAGACAGTTGTAGCCCATTTGACATAATTGTGAAACGGAAAGCAAATTGTAATCTAAGGAATCTACAAGAAAAACATTGGAAATGGAATGGTCAGGAGATATAGCTATTTTACCCAAACTTTTGACCAAACCTTGGTTTCCATCCCCGAATGTGATTGCTCTTTGGGGATCTTGATTTTTCTCGTAGGAGGAGAACATCTTCTTCTCCCCTGTCATGTGGTTTGTGCACCCGCTGTCGATGATCCAACTTGAGCCCCCGGATGCATAAACCTACAAAACAATTTTAGTTCTTGACTTTAGGTACCCAAACGGTTTTGGGTCCTTTGGCATTAGAAACAAGAACTTTGGGTACCCAAACACAAGTCTTGGAGCCCTTGTGTTTGCCCCCAACAAACTTGGCAACTACCTTGCCGGATTTGTTAGTCAAAACATAAGATGCATCAAAAGTTTTAAATGAAATATCATGATCATTTGATGCATTAGGAGTTTTCTTTCTAGGCAACTTGGCATGGGTTGGTTGCCTAGAGCTAGATGTCTCACCCTTATACATAAAAGCATGGTTAGGGCCAGAGTGAGACTTCCTAGAGTGAATTCTCCTAATCTTGCTCTCGGGATAACCGGCAGGGTACAAAATGTAACCCTCGTTATCCTGAGGCATGGGAGTCTTGCCCTTAACAAAATTAGACAATCTTTTAGGAGGGGCACTAAGTTTGACATTGTCTCCCCTTTGGTAGCCAATGCCATCCTTGATGCCAGGGCGTCTCCCATTATAGAGCATACTTCTAGCAAATTTAAACTTTTCATTTTCTAAGTTATGCTCGATAATTTTAGCATCTAATTTTGCTATATGATCATTTTGTTGTTTAATTAAGACCATGTGATCATGAATAGCATTGATATCAACATCTCTACATCTATCACAAATAGACATATGCTCAACGGTAGATGTAGAGGGTTTGCAAGAATTAAGTTCAACAATCTTAGCATGTAATATATCATTTTTATCTCTAAGATCGGAAATTGTAACATTGCAAACATCAAAATCTTTAGCCTTAGCAATCAATTTCTCATTCTCATTTCTAAGGCTAGCAAGAGAGATATTCAATTCATCAATCCTAGCAAGTAAATCAACATTATCATTTCTAGGATTGGAAATTGAAACATTACAAACATGTGAATCAACCTTAGCCAACAAATTAGCATTCTCATTTCTAAGGTTGTCAATGGTCTCATGGCAAGTGCTTAGCTCACTAGACAATTTTTCACATTTTTCAACTTCAAGAGCGTAAGCATTTTTAACCTTAACATGCTTCTTATTTTCCTTGATTAGGAAGTCCTCTTGGGAGTCCAAGAGATCATCCTTTTCATGGATGGCACTAATTAGCTCATTTAGTTTTTCCTTTTGTTGCATGTTTAGGTCGGCAAAAAGGGTACGCAAATTATTCTCCTCATCACTAGCATTATCATCACTAGACGATTCATATTTAGTGGAGGATTTAGATTTAACCTTCTTCCTTTTGCCGTCCTTTGCCATGAGGCACTTGTGGCCGACGTTGGGGAAGAGGAGTCCCTTGGTGACGGCGATGTTGGCGGCGTCCTCGTCGGAGGAGGAGTCGGTGGAGCTCTCGTCCGAGTCCCACTCCCGGCAAACATGGGCATCGCCGCCCTTCTTATTGTAGTACCTCTTCTTTTCTCTCCTCTTTCCCTTCTTGTCGTCGCCCCTGTTATTGTCACTAGATATAGGACATTTTGCAATAAAATGACCGGGCTTACCACATTTGTAGCACACTTTCTTGGAGCGGGGTTTGTAGTCTTTCCCCCTCCTTTGTTTGAGGATTTGGCGAAAGCTCTTGATGACGAGCGCCATTTCCTCATTGTCGAGCTTTGAGGCGTCGATTGGTTGTCTACTTGGTGTAGACTCCTCCTTCTTCTCCTCCGTTGCCTTGAATGCGATCGGTTGTGCCGCGGATGTGGAGGGATCATCTAGCTCGTTGATTTTCTTCGAGCCCTTGATCATATACTCAAAGCTCACAAAATTCCCGATTACTTCCTCGGGAGTCATTAGTGTGTATCTAGGATTACCACGAATTAATTGAACTTGAGTGGGGTTAAGGAAAATGAGAGATCTTAGAATAACCTTAACCACCTCGTGGTCGTCCCACTTCTTGCTCCCGAGGTTGCACACTTGGTTCACCAAGGTTTTGAGCCGGTTGTACATATCTTGTGGCTCCTCCCCTTGGCGAAGACGAAAACGACCGAGCTCCCCCTCGATCGTTTCCCGCTTGGTGATCTTGGTGAGTTCATCACCCTCGTGCGCGGTCTTGAGTAGGTCCCAAATCTCCTTCGCACTCTTCAACCCTTGCACCTTGTTATATTCCTCTCTACTTAGAGAGGCGAGGAGTATGGTTGTGGCTTGGGAGTTGAAGTGCTCGATTTGGGCCACTTCGTCCGTATCATAGTCTTCATCCCCTACGGATGGTACCTGTACACCAAACTCAACAACATCACATATACTTTTGTGGAGTGAGGTTAGGTGATATCGCATCATATCACTCCACCTAGCATAATCTTCACCATCAAATGTTGGTGGTTTGCCTAAAGGGACGGAAAGTAAAGGTGTATGTTTAGAAATGCGGGGGTAGCATAGGGGGATCTTACTATACTTCTTGCGCTCTTGGCGCTTAGAAGTTACGGACGGCGCATCGGAGCCGGAGGTCGATGTTGATGAAGTGTCGGTCTCGTAGTAGACCACTTTCCTCATCCTCTTGTGCTTGTCGCCTCTCCGATGCGACTTGTGGGAAGAAGATTTCTCCTTCTTCTCTTTGTGGTGTGAAGAAGACTTCTTCCCTTTGGAAGAGTCCTTTTCTTCTCCTTTCTCTTGGTGCGGGACTCTTCCGATGAAGTGCTCCCGTGACTTGTAGTCGGCTTGTCGCCGGTCTCCATCTCCCTCTTGGTGTGATCTCCCGACATCACTTCGAGCGGTTAGGCTCTAATGAAGCACCAGGCTCTGATACCAATTGAAAGTCGCCTAGAGGGGGGGTGAATAGGGCGAAACTGAAATTTACAAATATAAACACAACTACGAGATGGGTTAGCGTTAGAAATAAACACGAGTCCGAGAGAGAGGGCGCAAAACAAATCGTGAGCAAATGCGGAGTGAGACACAATGATTTGTTTTACCGAGGTTCGGTTCTCGCAAACCTACTCCCCGTTGAGGAAGCCACAAAGGCCGGGTCTTTTTCAACCCTTTCCCTCTCTCAAACGGTCCCTCGGACCGAGTGAGCTTCTCTTCTCAAATCAACCTGGGAATAAAACTTCCCCGCAAGGACCACCACACAATTGGTGTCTCTTGCCTTGGTTACAAATGAGTTTATGATCACAAGAACAAATGAGAAAGAAAAAGCAATCCAAGTGCAAGAGCTCAAAACAACACGGCAAATCTCTCTCGCTAATCACTAAAGCCTTGTGTGGAATTGGAGAGGATTTGATCACTTGAGTGTGTCTAGAATTGAATGCCTAGCTCTTGTAAGTGGTTGAGAAGTGGAAAACTTGGATGTCTTGAATGTGGGGTGGTTGGGGTATTTATAGCCCCAACCACCAAACTAGCCGTTTGGTGGAGCTGTCTGTCGCATGGTGCACCGGACATGTCCGGTGCGCCAGCCACGTCACCAAAGCCGTTGGGATTCGACCGTTGGAGCTCTGTCTTCTGGGCCCGCCTGGATGTCCGGTGGCGCACCGGACATGTACTGTAGAGTGTCCAGTGCGCCAGCATGGGCGTGCCTGACCTCTGCGCGCGCTGGCGCGCAATAAATGCGCTGCAGGTAGCCGTTGGCGCCTGAAGTAGCCGTTGCCCCGCTGTTACACCGGACAGTCCGGTGTACACCGGACATGTCCGGTGAATTATAGCGGAGCAGCCGTTGCATTTTCCCGAAGCTGGCGAGTTCCTGAGGCCGCACTTCCTTGGAGCACCGGACACTGTCCAGTGTACACCGGACAGTCCGGTGAATTATAGTGGAGTTGCCTCTGGATTTTCCCGAAGGCGAAGAGTTTGCGCTGGAGTCCTCTGGTGCACCGGACATGTCCGGTGGCACAACGGACAGTCCGGTGCGCCAGACCAGAGGTGCCTTCGGTTGTCCCTGTGCTCTTTTGTCGAACCCAATATTTGGTCTTTTTATTGGCTAAGTGTGAACCTTTGGCACCTGTATAACTTATATACTAGAGCAGACTAGTTAGTCCAATTATTTGTGTTGGGCAATTCAATCACCAAAATTTATTAGGGACTAGGTGTAAGCCTAATTCCCTTTCAGTGAGCTCTACAAGCTAATCTCACTTATACAAGACAAATACATGCTAATCTCCCACTAATCCTCTCAGCCTCCCACTAATCCTCTCATCCCTCCCCCTAATCCCCCACCATGGCTATAAATAGAGGGGCAAGGGCCTCCTCTCATCCCACCTCAAGCCATTTCATGGCAACTCTCTTCCCCCCCCCACACACACACCCACTCCATGTTCCAGACAAGCACACACTAGCACAAGGATCGTTCGGTCGTTCTTCGATCGTTCGTCCCCCTGTTCTTAGTTTGTTCGTTCGTTCGTCCGATCGTTCGATCGTTCGTCCGATCGTTCATGGTTCGTTCGTCCGTTCGTTCGCCCAAATATTCTTTTTCCTGCCGTTATGCTGCCAAAATTCCGATCGTTCGTTCGTTCGATCATTCGATCGTTCATCGTTCGTTCATAGTTCCTATTCATCGTTCATCGTTCGTTCATAGTCCATATTCATCGTTCTTCCAGATAATCTTTGTCCTGCCGTTATGTTGCCGAAATTCCGATCGTTCGTCCATTCGATCATTCGATCATTCGTCCGTTCGTTCGTCCAAATAATCTTTTTCCTGCCGTTATGCTGCCGAAATTTCGATCGTTCGTTCGTTCGATCATTCGATCGTTCATCGTTCGTTCATAGTTCCTATTCATCGTTCATCGTTCGTTCATAGTCCCTATTCATCGTTCTTCCAGATAATCTTTGTCCTGCCGTTATGCTGCCGAAATTCCGATTGTTCGTTCGTCCGATCATTCGATCGTTCGTCCGTTCGTTCATAGTTCCTATTCATCGTTCATCGTTCGTTCATAGTTCCTATTCATCGTTCATCGTTCGTTCATACGAACTGTTCACCGTTACTATTCAGCGTTACTATTCACCGACACTATTCACCATCGTTACTATTCATTGTTACTATTTATCATCGTTCCTACTCATCGATGATATCTATAGTAACTTTTTTTGTCATCACTATTCATTGTTACTATTCACCGATTAGCCGATCACCCCAAATTTCAACTACTCATACATCATGCTGTCCAGTCCACCTAAGACCAGCCAGACCCATATTCCAGTCATACGAACTCTGGTGACTGTGATTTTCCTTCCAGTAGGGAACTTCCCATCTGGTCACCCATCCCAGGTTTCTCCAAGTTGAGCACGCTTAACTTTGAGATTCCTTTGAACCAGGCTTCCAAACTCAGATTCCAATAATTCTTGTTTCTAAATTCTTATCAAACTATTCCCTATCCAACCATGTCATCCCTTAAGCCTGGTCCATATTCCAGAAAAACTCCCAAAATACTCTTGTCCTATATTCTGCCTATAACTCTCCTGTTCATACTAAGTCAGACGATTCATTCGTCACTATTCTCACCAACAGTGAACTTCACTGTGTACACCACATACACTCAGCTATAAATACACCCAGCTACCCTCTCCCTCTCCACACACACTCAACACCCTCAACCAAGGCAAACACCCCACCCACTCAGTTACTCCGCTCTGCCGGCTACACGCATAGTGTCGCTTCACCTCCAGTCCACCCTCCTGGTAAGCACCTCCGCTCCACCACCAGTAATATCACAACACCACATGACACAGATTCTACTCAAGACTCTACCCATCCATATATCGCTATTCTGACCACTATACTAAATATTTGTTGGTATAGTTGTTGTTTTGTATGTTTGCTTGTTCATGTTGCATAGTTATCGGAGCGTTCATGTCGTCTCGTGGAGGCCAGATCTGCATGTCTACACCAGACGGTGGAGCCAGAAGCCAGTTCCGCGAGCTCTCCTTCCCCCTTCGCCGGATAAGCACGGCAAGCTCACTGGATCCCTTTGATGCATAAATTACCTATGTTTTTCAACCACAACCCTCATCCTGTTATTTTATGCATGATATGATTTTGAGATAAGTTATTATGGCCACCCAAGCCGCTTGCCGCAATCAATCCTTAATATATTTGTTACAAATGATTTGAGAAAGGGTGTGAGTTTTCAAAAGAAAATGCTTTTCAAAATGTGTATGATGAAGGGTTTTCACCCTTATCACCTTGTGAGTGGGATAATTAGGGACTCCCTGGTTTATGGGAGGGCCTAAGGTGATGGCTCAGCTGGTTTAGGCGTGAGCAGAAGGATTGTCCCCTCGTATAAGGACCGGTTTGTCATCTTTCACTACCTGTACTCATGATAAGTACAACCACTCGAGACTGTGTGGGCAGTCACTCAATCTGAACTCGTACGGTCCAACCCCAGGGTTATGAAGGCTGGGGAGCACCGGGAGGATAAGGAGGGGAATGTTTTGTCCGGTTTGGATATGGCGGTGGCCTGACTCCTTCCGGTATAACCGTTAAGGTTAGGACGTGCGAGGAAAGAAAGAGATTCGGATTCGGGTCTCACTAGCTACGAGATCGTAGAGCCGGACTAGTGGGTAAAGTGTACACCTCTGCGCAGAGTTTGAAAACCTATTCGAATAGTCTGTGTCCACAGGAATGGACGAGTCTGGTATGGTATGGCAATTAATGTTTTGTTTTCAAAAAAGGGTGTGTTTGAGAAAAATGGTTTTTAAAAGGTTCGGCGGTTGAGCCGTTTGCTATGGTGGACGGGAAGTCCACTAGCTGTTTTTGAAAATGAAAACCAGTGGGAAACTGCTGAGATACCTGGATGGTTTAGTCCAGGGGATTTTGTTCTATATTGAAAAACTTCCTGCTCTTTTGGGAGAGGATGCGCTTTGCAAAATACAAAATGTTTTACAAAACAACCTTGCATAAAATATTGTTGTTTCTGCAAAATATCCTGAGCTCCAGATATTCCATGCATTATATCTGATTTCCCCTTTCCGCGGGTGAAGGTGGGCTGCTGAGTACGTTTGTACTCACCCTTGCTTATTTGTTGTTTTTCAGAAAAAGGAGATCGGGTAAGAGTTACGACTATTCCCAACCTTGCCTGTGGCTGTTGGACCGCTAATTTGCTTCGATGCGTATATCGGGCTGCTTCAGCCCCACTCTGATGATATGTCCCGAGTTGTGGACCAACTCTTAAAGTTGTTCGCCACCTTTATAGGTTTGTCTCGTTTAAGCAAATCTGGAATCATCTTATGTATAAATGTGTTTACTAGCCTCCTGGGACTAGTAATTGTATCACATTTGAGTCCCAGAGGATGGGGACGCTTCAATTGCCAAGCCCATGACCTCGCTTCTGGAGAAGGGAAGAGAGTTTAAGTGGGATGAGAAGTGCCAAGATAGCTTTGATCAATTAAAGAAGAGATTGATGTTGCCACCAGTGTTGGTTATGCCAGATCTACAGAAGGGATTTGACATTTATTGTGATGCATGTGGCCAAGGCTTGGGATGTGTGCTCATGCAAGAAGGACATGTGATTGCCTACGCGTCTCGTCAGTTACGGAAACATGAATTGAACTACCCCACACATGACCTAGAACTGGCAGCCGTTGTGCATGCGCTTAAGATTTGGAGACATTATATTATGGGAACCAAGTGCCAAGTGTACACGGATCATAAGAGTTTGAAATATATATTCACACAGAAGGATCTCAACCTTAGGCAACGCCGATGGTTGGAGCTTATTAAGGATTATGATTTGGAGATTCACTATCACCCGGGCAAGGCGAACTTGGTTGCAGATGCCTTGAGTCGAAAAGAGCATGTTCATTCAGCTATAGTTGCCCAGCTACCCGATGAGATTGTTGAGGATTTCAAGAGACTTAACCTGGGATAGTTGCTCACACTAAAGGAGTTACTATTGATGTGGAACCTACTTTGGAGCAAGAAATTCGCAAAGGACAAATTGGCGATGCTAAAATACAAGAGATTAAGGATATGATTACTGAAGGTCGAGGTCCGGAATTCACGGAGGATGAGCAAGGCACCGTATGGTTCAAGGATAGGATATGTGTTCCTGATATTGAAAGCCTTCGTGAGACTATTTTAAAGGAGGCCCATGACTCAGACTATTCTATTCATCCTGGTAGTACCAAGATGTATCAGGATTTGAAACAGAAATACTGGTGGTATGGATTGAAGAGAGATGTGGCTGCACATGTGGCTATGTGCGATGTGTGTCAAAGAGTTAAGGCTGAACACTAGAGGTCAGCTTGACTACTGCACCCACTGAAGATACCCGAGTGGAAGTGGGAAGAGATTGGTATGGATTTCATTACTGGATTGCCTCGCACCCAGAAAGGATATGATGCTATATGGGTGATTGTGGATAGATTGACTAAAGTGGCCCACTTCATTCCTATCAAGACTACTTATAAAGGCTCATAGCTGGCATAGTTATATATGGCTCGGATTGTGTGTTTACATGGAGTACCAAAGAAGATCGTGTCTGATCGAGGTTCACAGTTTACCTTAAGATTCTGGAGAAGCTTCCATGAGAATATGATTACAAAGTTGAACTTTAGTACAACCTATCACCCTCAGACTGATGGACAGACTGAAAGGACTAATCAAGTACTGGAAGATATGTTGAGAGCTTGTGCCCTTCAGCATGGAGGAAGTTGGGATAAAAGTCTACCATTTGCTGAGTTCTCATAATAATAGCTATCAGGTCAGTCTGAAGATGTCACCATTCGAAGCTTTATATGGGAGGAAGTGCAGGACTCCTCTATACTGGGATCAGACTAGAGAAAGACAGTTCTTTGGGCCTGAACTGATTCAAGAGGCAGAAGAACAAGTCCGTATAATTCGAGAAAATTTGAGGGTAGCTCAGACCAGGCAAAAGAGCTATGCTGATAATAGAAGAAGACCACTGGAATTTGAGGAAGGAGATCATGTATACCTCAAGGCATCACCACTTCGTGGAATTTGAGGGTACCCAATTTGTAAACAATCTGAAGAGAGTAGATCTCATTATGTGTTTTTGCCCCCATACTCATTGTAACCTGGTAATAACCATATATAAAGGGAACAAATAATTAATAACACATAAAATAAACCATTGCATCATATTGGATCTTTGTTTATGCATTTAAAACAATAATAATATGAATAAAAATAAAATATAGTGAGAAGACGATTTGAGGAAAAAGGAGAAAAAGAGAAATGATATGAAAATAAATAAATAATATGTATGTAATTATATTTCTAAAATTGGTACTTCTAATTTCATAATATAATGTGAGGATAATTTGGCACAAGATTTGAATTCAAATTGGAATCTGGAAATAAAGAAAGAGAAAATAAAATACAAAAAGAAAAGGGAAAAAGACCTAACTGGGCCTAAGACACCCTATTCGGCCCAATAGCCATTTACCCGCGCGCGCGCAGCCCACTAGCTTGACTCAATCGCGTGACTGACCTGGGTGCAACTGGCGTACCAGGCCTGCCCGCCCTTCACTCGCGCGCCTGGTGAGACTGGCCTACGGGCCCGTGTGGTCGGCGTACCGCGAAGCGGAGACAACCCATGGGTTCTTGCGCGGAGATAACCCATGGGTTCTCGTTGTAGTACCCAAATTGTAATTGTTATGAGATAATGAAAAAGGGGACACAATTTCACTTCATCGATATGTGAGTTTGACTTTTATGCATCATCACATGTGAACACCATCTTTAAAAACAAGTAATAAAAATATATACTACTAAAATATGCATCATGCTGGATATTGTTTTTGTGTGTGCATTTTGTGATAAGGAATATAGTAAAAAAAAGGGGTCCAAAGTGGAATTCAAAACTTAAAAGAGATTCTAAAATTTAGAAAAGAGAAGCAAATAAATATTATGTGATATAGAAATATAAATAATATATAAATATATCTCCAAATGGGAATTTTCATAGCACAATATAATATAAGGATAAAATTGTCACAAGTTTGAATTGAAACTAGAATTTAAATTTGAATTTGGAAAAGATGGAAAGGAAAAATGAAAATATAAAAGAAAAATAAAAAGAAAAACGAATAGGAAGCATGACTGGGCCTTGACGTTGAATTCGGCCCACCTGAAGGAATCCCTCGCGCGGCCCACTCTATTCCCTTTCCCTTTTTCTTTTTCCACCGCGGCGGGTGCTCCTCCCGTCTCGCTGTTCTGTGGACCCGTGCTCTGTGTGACTGGCGTATGGGACCGTCCCGTCAGCAGCGTCACCCACCTCCCGTGATACTCGCGCGCGACCCGCTTCCAGAACTTGGCCATGCGCTTCGCTGGTCAACGGACTGCCGCGAGCTCTGCGAGCGCCGTTAGCCTCGCTACTGCCCCGACCGCGCGTATGGCGCTGATGGTGCACCTGCTCGCGTGAAGACCCGCGCGACTCGCTTGTGCAGACTCCAGTCGCAGGGAAGCTCCAACAACCCGCGCGGGTTTTCCTCTCCTCATACACGCACCGTGGAATAGCCATGGGAATCCAGCCGTGGCGGTTTGGAATCGGTCTGGGGAGTATAAAGACCAAGCCCCGGTCGTGAATATCGCACGTCGCCATGAACTCCGAGCTCGGTTCAACTCAACCCGACGTTGCCGCTGGGAATTTCTCCGAATCCGCCTGCGAAAAGTTCGCCGGTCGTTGCGTGATTGACTCCGCTCCCTTGCGAATATAAAACCGGGCTCCCGTGGCCGCCATCCCCCATCACCTGTGCGCTCATCGGAAGCCCCGGTGTGCGGCGAACCTGCGGTATGGCCTCTCCCTAATCTACCGTTTCTCCTTTCGACGTCCATCCATGCGAAGCCGGGGAAGAGTCTATGGTCGCTCGGTTTATGGCGGTGTCGATGTGTAGGGCCTGGACTGTGCCGGCCGGTAGCTGGGATTGGCTTGGTGTTGCGCATCGCGGCCGACTGGGCGTTCGGGTTGGGCAAATGGTGCCAGGTATACGCGTAGCGTTGGAGAAGAAGATGGGTTGGCCGTTGGATTGGCAACGGAGGGCTGTAATCAGGCGTGCGCATCGTGGGAGCAGGAGTGAATCGGGGCCTTTGGTCTCCGATCCTGTGGATCTGGGCGAGTTTTAATCTGGGCCGTTGATGGATCATCCTGTGGCCCTCACTGCATACCGGTTCGGGTTGATCGGATTTAATCTGGGACGTCCGTTTCTAATCTGACGGCCCATATCAACAGATACCCCTTCGCGGTGTAACATTTTCTAAAGAGACCCCGGAAGAGAGTCAAATCAACCCGCAGTCCTGGCAGAAGTATTCGGAGTCTTAGGAATTCTTCTGTTTTGGCCCCTGTCCTTCCTGGTAAATGAGGCCCAGTCCAGAACCCATTTAATTTGAATAAAAGAAATAGAAAATGGATTTTTAATATGAAAATAACTACTAGAACTTGATAAATTCATAGAAACTTCATACTTGCTCCAAATTAATCCATTCCACTTTCTAAAATTTTGTAATTTTATTATCTATCACTTAGAGCCTCTGTTTTGTCATGAAAACAGTAAGAAAATTTATTTCTCATTTAATTCCATTTCAAACACATAAAACCTTTAAAAATTCATATATTAAAATCTATAACTCCAAAATTAATGATTCCTGTTCCTATAATCTTATTTTAATGTGTAGATTATTATTATGTATTTTGTTTGCATGTTTGGTGTGATGTTAATATTGCCTATACATTGCCTGTTTGTATTGCTACGACTAGCGTGAGGTCGCGAGTCATCTGAAGATCATCCTGGTACCTGGAATCTCAAGTCCCAGGCAAGTTGTGCCCTTGATCACTTCTTTTTACCTACTCATGTTCTGATTAATCATAATGATCTGCATAGGTTAATTTTGATGGGACCCAATAGGTTACCCTAGTTTGATTATCTTTATACCTTGTTTACCACTGAACTTTTTGGGTAGTGCTTGCTAGTGCTTTATGTGGTTTTGGGTATGAAGATACATTATTCATGATCACACTTTTATTATCTGTTTATTATTACTGTTCATGATAAGATCATTATGTTAATTGGAACATGGAGCGACCACCCGGGAAAACAGTGCTACCACAAGGGTTTAATGGGACGCCCTTGGCTGATTAATTAGGAAAGCTAGTGGAAGACTACCTTACCCGAAAGGGGCAAGGGCAGTAGGGGAGTGGTCAGTGTAGGGAGGCCCTCGGGAGGATTTTGCTGCGATGGCGGTCCTGCAAGGGATTCCTGCATTGGAACTTCCTATAAACTGTAGCGGGTTTTCTGAAGCTAGTGGAACTTTGTAAAGGCCTCGTAGTGTTACCCTGCCTCGCCTCCTCGGTAGAGGTGTATGGGAAGTCGCGATCCCTTGGCAGATGGGTAACATGACTTGTGGGTAAAGATGCGCAACCTCTGCAGAGTGTAAAACTGGTATACTAGCCGTGCTCACGGTCATGAGCAGCTCGGACCCTCACATGATTAATCTATGGAACTTAAATTCAATTTGTCATATGCATTGCATCGCAGGTGATGTTGTTACTTCTGTTCTACTATTTAATTGGGTTGGTATTTACTTATACTTAGTAATGGCTAATAAAATTTTGACCAACTTTAAAAGCAATGCTCAGCTTCAGCCATCCTCTTTGGTAAGCCTTACACTTCACGTGAGCTCCCACCTTTGGCGGGTTCATGCACATTATTCCCCACAACTTGTTGAGCGATGAACGTATGTGAGCTCACTCTTGCTGTCTCACACCCCCACAGGTCAAGATCAGGTACCGCAGGATGAGGCGCATGAAGGATGCTGTGACGAGTTCGTGAGAGGTCTAGGTCGTCGTCTCCCAGTCAACTTTGGGTTGCTGGATCATTTCCTCATATGATGTAATTATTTAATTATTTTGTACAGAACTCCTGTTATATAGTAAAGATGTGACATTCGATCCTGTGCCACTATGCATCATATGTGTGAGACTTGGTCCCAGCACACCTGGTGTTTATGTTCGCACCCGGGTTTTGGACCCCTAAAATCCGGGTGTGACAGAAGTGGTATCAGAGGAATGTTGACTGTAGGACGAAACCTAGATAGAACTGGACAACCAATACTTACTTACCTTTGCTACTCTGATTCTTTTCTAAACTTTTCTTAATCTTTTCTCATCTATTTCCGCTTTACTCTGATTATTCTTACCTTTTCCTTCTAAAGACAAAAGTGGATTTCACACTTTGAAATCCCGTGCCTAAAGTGACCTTTAGGAATAGGAGACCTAATCTTAGGAACAAAAACAAAACTATTTTTATGGTTATCTATGCACTTGAATGTTTGTTCTTATGATACTTGTCTGATTTGAATCTTTGATTGAGTATGATGGGTTGTGGAGTAATGTCCACAATTACAACTATATATGCATATATAAAAAAATATACTCAAACAAACTAGATTATCCCTCATTAAAGGATCTAGCCTAACAATATACATCTCATCTTAAAAGATTCTATCCTACACTCATAGGTCCATCTTATCTTAAAAAGATACTCATCTTATCTTGAAAAGATTTTATGTCATGCTAATAGATCTAACTGACCTCAAAAGATTCTATCTTATCTTTATGGATCCATCTTATCCTAATAAGCATACTTATCACCCTAGTTTAACAACCATGATCTAATGCAAATTAATTAGATCTTATCTAGTCAAACTAGTCATACCAATCTAATCTAGATCTCATCTAATCTAATATGATCTAATCTAATGTGGTCTACTTAAACAAATTAGCGATACTGGTAGAAGAGATTATACCCTATTACCAGGCATTAACTTAACCTCGCACATTAGACCAACTCAACCATGAGCAAAAAGATCTAACTCAACCACTAGAGTCATGATGAATTACATAACTGGACTATCCAAACTTTTGACCTACATCATGTAGTCCATCTCACCCATAACTATTCTAACCATTTTTCCCCAACTCCGATAATATACACTAACCTCGAATCAATGAGCTCAAGACCGAAAAAGGAAAAGATCAACCCCGTCAAGGAAGGAGAGAAGTCAAACTCGATCTTTGGATGCACTACCACCCATCACGGAGTTCTTTCTCACCATAAACTTTCTTACTCAAACGATTCTTGCCCTAACCTACCCATCTTTTATCCTACATAAATAGGTGGCTATAAATATATATATATACCTATGCATTCTTAATCACCGGCTAATTGTGTTAAGGACTTGAAAAAAAAAATCTTTTGGTATTAAAACCAACTAGATCATAGACTTCAAACCAATCTCTCTGTATCCCTTAGTAATCTCGGGGACGAGATTATTTTTAAGGGGGGTAGGATTTGTAGTACCCAAATTGTAATTGTTATGAGATAATGAAAAAGGGGACACAATTTCACTTCATCGATATGTGAGTTTGACTTTTATGCATCATCACATGTGAACACCATCTTTAAAAACAAGTAATAAAAATATATACTACTAAAATATGCATCATGCTAGATATTGTTTTTGTGTGTGCATTTTGTGATAAGGAATATAGTAAAAAAAAAGGGGTCCAAAGTGGAATTCAAAACTTAAAAGAGATTCTAAAATTTAGAAAAGAGAAGCAAATAAATATTATGTGATATAGAAATATAAATAATATATAAATATATCTCCAAATGGGAATTTTCATAGCACAATATAATATAAGGATAAAATTGTCACAAGTTTGAATTGAAACTAGAATTTAAATTTGAATTTGGAAAAGATGGAAAGGAAAAATGAAAATATAAAAGAAAAATAAAAAGAAAAACGAATAGGAAGCATGACTGGGCCTTGACGTTGAATTCGGCCCACCTGAAGGAATCCCTCGCGCGGCCCACTCTATTCCCTTTCCCTTTTTCTTTTTCCACCGCGGCGGGTGCTCCTCCCGTCTCGCTGTTCTGTGGACCCGTGCTCTGTGTGACTGGCGTATGGGACCGTCCCGTCAGCAGCGTCACCCACCTCCCGTGATACTCGCGCGCGACCCGCTTCCAGAACTTGGCCATGCGCTTCGCTGGTCAACGGACTGCCGCGAGCTCTGCGAGCGCCGTTAGCCTCGCTACTGCCCCGACCGCGCGTATGGCGCTGATGGTGCACCTGCTCGCGTGAAGACCCGCGCGACTCGCTTGTGCAGACTCCAGTCGCAGGGAAGCTCCAACAACCCGCGCGGGTTTTCCTCTCCTCATACACGCACCGTGGAATAGCCATGGGAATCCAGCCGTGGCGGTTTGGAATCGGTCTGGGGAGTATAAAGACCAAGCCCCGGTCGTGAATATCGCACGTCGCCATGAACTCCGAGCTCGGTTCAACTCAACCCGACGTTGCCGCTGGGAATTTCTCCGAATCCGCCTGCGAAAAGTTCGCCGGTCGTTGCGTGATTGACTCCGCTCCCTTGCGAATATAAAACCGGGCTCCCGTGGCCGCCATCCCCCATCACCTGTGCGCTCATCGGAAGCCCCGGTGTGCGGCGAACCTGCGGTATGGCCTCTCCCTAATCTACCGTTTCTCCTTTCGACGTCCATCCATGCGAAGCCGGGGAAGAGTCTATGGTCGCTCGGTTTATGGCGGTGTCGATGTGTAGGGCCTGGACTGTGCCGGCCGGTAGCTGGGATTGGCTTGGTGTTGCGCATCGCGGCCGACTGGGCGTTCGGGTTGGGCAAATGGTGCCAGGTATACGCGTAGCGTTGGAGAAGAAGATGGGTTGGCCGTTGGATTGGCAACGGAGGGCTGTAATCAGGCGTGCGCATCGTGGGAGCAGGAGTGAATCGGGGCCTTTGGTCTCCGATCCTGTGGATCTGGGCGAGTTTTAATCTGGGCCGTTGATGGATCATCCTGTGGCCCTCACTGCATACCGGTTCGGGTTGATCGGATTTAATCTGGGACGTCCGTTTCTAATCTGACGGCCCATATCAACAGATACCCCTTCGCGGTGTAACATTTTCTAAAGAGACCCCGGAAGAGAGTCAAATCAACCCGCAGTCCTGGCAGAAGTATTCGGAGTCTTAGGAATTCTTCTGTTTTGGCCCCTGTCCTTCCTGGTAAATGAGGCCCAGTCCAGAACCCATTTAATTTGAATAAAAGAAATAGAAAATGGATTTTTAATATGAAAATAACTACTAGAACTTGATAAATTCATAGAAACTTCATACTTGCTCCAAATTAATCCATTCCACTTTCTAAAATTTTGTAATTTTATTATCTATCACTTAGAGCCTCTGTTTTGTCATGAAAACAGTAAGAAAATTTATTTCTCATTTAATTCCATTTCAAACACATAAAACCTTTAAAAATTCATATATTAAAATCTATAACTCCAAAATTAATGATTCCTGTTCCTATAATCTTATTTTAATGTGTAGATTATTATTATGTATTTTGTTTGCATGTTTGGTGTGATGTTAATATTGCCTATACATTGCCTGTTTGTATTGCTACGACTAGCGTGAGGTCGCGAGTCATCTGAAGATCATCCTGGTACCTGGAATCTCAAGTCCCAGGCAAGTTGTGCCCTTGATCACTTCTTTTTACCTACTCATGTTCTGATTAATCATAATGATCTGCATAGGTTAATTTTGATGGGACCCAATAGGTTACCCTAGTTTGATTATCTTTATACCTTGTTTACCACTGAACTTTTTGGGTAGTGCTTGCTAGTGCTTTATGTGGTTTTGGGTATGAAGATACATTATTCATGATCACACTTTTATTATCTGTTTATTATTACTGTTCATGATAAGATCATTATGTTAATTGGAACATGGAGCGACCACCCGGGAAAACAGTGCTACCACAAGGGTTTAATGGGACGCCCTTGGCTGATTAATTAGGAAAGCTAGTGGAAGACTACCTTACCCGAAAGGGGCAAGGGCAGTAGGGGAGTGGTCAGTGTAGGGAGGCCCTCGGGAGGATTTTGCTGCGATGGCGGTCCTGCAAGGGATTCCTGCATTGGAACTTCCTATAAACTGTAGCGGGTTTTCTGAAGCTAGTGGAACTTTGTAAAGGCCTCGTAGTGTTACCCTGCCTCGCCTCCTCGGTAGAGGTGTATGGGAAGTCGCGATCCCTTGGCAGATGGGTAACATGACTTGTGGGTAAAGATGCGCAACCTCTGCAGAGTGTAAAACTGGTATACTAGCCGTGCTCACGGTCATGAGCAGCTCGGACCCTCACATGATTAATCTATGGAACTTAAATTCAATTTGTCATATGCATTGCATCGCAGGTGATGTTGTTACTTCTGTTCTACTATTTAATTGGGTTGGTATTTACTTATACTTAGTAATGGCTAATAAAATTTTGACCAACTTTAAAAGCAATGCTCAGCTTCAGCCATCCTCTTTGGTAAGCCTTACACTTCACGTGAGCTCCCACCTTTGGCGGGTTCATGCACATTATTCCCCACAACTTGTTGAGCGATGAACGTATGTGAGCTCACTCTTGCTGTCTCACACCCCCACAGGTCAAGATCAGGTACCGCAGGATGAGGCGCATGAAGGATGCTGTGACGAGTTCGTGAGAGGTCTAGGTCGTCGTCTCCCAGTCAACTTTGGGTTGCTGGATCATTTCCTCATATGATGTAATTATTTAATTATTTTGTACAGAACTCCTGTTATATAGTAAAGATGTGACATTCGATCCTGTGCCACTATGCATCATATGTGTGAGACTTGGTCCCAGCACACCTGGTGTTTATGTTCGCACCCGGGTTTTGGACCCCTAAAATCCGGGTGTGACACTCGTGGCACGTGCGGGCACTCGGGTAGTACCAATGACAAGCGGGCCCGTGTGCTAGGTCTTCTCCCTCCTCACGATTATCCCGCTGGAATCGCGCGCAGCTAAAAAAATCCTCCGCTCGAATCGCAGAGTCCGTTGTAGCTAAACAGCAAAATCCAGGCGGGCTGGGATCCTCGGCTCGCGGTTTGTTAGGCTCGAGCAATCAGGGGGATAAATACCAGGGGGGTGACCTTGTTGCCGCCGTTACCTTGTCGTGGCCAGTTCTCTCCTTCGCCCAGCCGTTGTAGTGCGTCAATCTGTTCTGGTGTTCTCCGGTGAGGACATCCTCAAGGATCCAACCACGTACTCACCCCTTTCCTTCTGTTGACTTGGCCGATGATGCACTGACGTCCTCCTGGGCCTCGCCCTCTCTGTACTCTCTCCGTCTCTCTTGCCACTCCACCGTCCACCGTCGTCAGGGGGCTACGTGACTTCATTGCCGGTAATAATACCTCCTCAACACTCGCAATGATATACACTTCAAGTTGCACTTGTCAATTTTAGTAATCAAACCTCAACGAGCAAAGTGCGGCATGCGTCGTCGGCGCTCCACCGTAGATTTGGGCGGCGGCGCCGCGTCCGACCGGGGAAAGGGTTGGCGTGCGCAGGGCCGTTGATGTTAGGAGGAGCGCGAGGATTAGAAGTTGGGGGCCAGATCCTATCTCCACCGTTGGATCTGCTACCGACGCGTGTGATTAGATGGTGGGGTAACCATTCGATGTGTTTAGCGCGGGTCGCCGATCAACGGATTGATGGTCCATTACACTCGGTTCTTATCGACCCTAGATCCTAAATCTAACGACCGCCGATGGAGTCCAGTTTGCTTTTAATCATCGTCGTACATCATGGATCCGACGGATCCAGTCATCAGATACCCCTTCGGCCGATACAAATTGCATATGAGCCCCTGCCTTCTTGTTTAAACAACCCGCGGTCCGGGGGAACAGTACACTGTGTCTTTGGAATTTTACCCTGAGACCCCTGGACTTTACAGAAATTGAGGCCCAATCCAGAATAGTATTAAACCCGAGAATTTAAGTTATAAATGGATTTTTATTATATAAATAAGTGCTAGAACTTGTAAAATTCATAGAAATTTCATTTTTAGTCCAAATCAATCCATTCCAGTTTCTAAAATTTTATAATATTATTATCTATCACTTAGAGTCTCTGTTTTGGCATGAAAATAGTAAGGAAATTAATTTCTCACTTAATCCTATTTTAAGCACATGAAACCTTTAGAAATTCACAATTTAATCTTCATAACTCCAAAATTTATGTTTCCTGTTTCTAGGATTTTATTTTAATGTGTAGATTATTTTTATGTATTTTGTTTACATGTTTGGTGTGATGTTAATTTTCTCTATATATTGTGCTTGCTTGTATTGTGGCGAGTAGAAGAGCCTGTGACTGAGGATCCTAGTGACCAGCAGATAGAAGTAGCTGAGCAGGAGCTCATTGAAGGCAAGTTGTGCCCTTGACCACTTTTTATCCAATAATGTTCTTTATAATCATTTACCATGCATAGGCTTAATTTTGATGGGACCCAATAGGTCACCCTAGCTTGTTTATCTCTTTACCTTGTTATCCCTGAACCACTTGGGTAGTTTTCCTATTGCTTTACATGGTTTTGGGATAATATTTCATTATATCCATGTTCCAGTTATTTTGTTATTCTATTTATGTTCATGTCAAGATCATTAATGTTAATTGGAACATGGAGCTTGACTTGAGAAACACGTGCCACCACAAGGGTAGTATGGGATGCCCTTGGTTGACTAATTAGGAAAGCTAGTGGAAGACTACCTTACCCGAAAGGGGCAAGGGCAGTAGGGGAGTTGCATGCAAGGAGGTTCTCGGGTTGATTTTGTTGCGATGGCGGTCAGACGGGGGATTCTTGCAAGTGCTCTTCCCATAAACTGTAGCGGGTTTTTGGAAGCTAGTGGAACTTTGTAAAGGCCTTGTAGTGTTGCCCTGCCTCGCTTCCTTGGTAGAGGTGTATAGGAGTCGCGATCCCTTGGCAGATGGGTAACATGACTTGTGGGTACAGGGTACAACCTCTGCAGAGTGTAAAACTGGTATACTAGTCGTGCTCGCGGTCATGAGCAGCTCAGGACTCTCGCATGATTAATTTATGTAACTTAAATTCAATTTTGTCATTTGCATATGCATGGGATTATTTATTAATTTTGTTCTATTACTTTTATTAAGGTTTGGTATTTAATTACATCTAGTAACTGCTAATAAAATTTTGACCAACTAATTAAAAGCAATGCTCAGCTTCAAGCCATGTTGTTGATTAGCCTTACACATCACATGAACTGCCACCTTTGCTGACTTCATGCCCACTGGTTTCCCCACAACTTGTTGAGCTATGATCATGTGTGAGTGAAAGTTCCCTTTGCCCGGGAACAGGATCTGGATGTCGCCTAGAGGGGGGTGAATAGGCGAATAAAAATTATCACTTTAAAACTTTAGTTCTTACTCTACTCAAAGACCAGATCGCAGTGGAATGAAAGATCCTTCGAGTAGGTTGCAGCGGAATAGAAGATCCTGTCTCAAAATGCCCTGCACTTCAAATATAACTTGTACCACAGATAAGTGTTGAAGTGCAGATATAAAAAGTGAGTAAGACAGAGAGTTAGCACACAATATAGAGCGAAGCACACAGACGCAAGAATTTATCCCGAGGTTCGGCCAAGCCTGAAATGCTTGCCTAGTCCTTGTTGGAGTTAGCCACACCTGGGCTTGGAGTCTATTTCAACTCCTTCCTCCGTTTGCTCAGATCTGTCAGTATGACAGATAAAGCCTTCCACTATGTTGAGTTGGGTTACAACAAAGCCGCGGCTGCTTACAATCTTCTTGACAGCACTCCGGCAGAGTAACAATGTGCTCTAGACTTTGCTCTAGCTCTTTGCAGCACCTCTTCACTCTCTAAATGCTTATAACTTTGCCTTCACACAAACTAGAGAGATATACACGAGAGTGAGAGAGAGAATCGATCCGAGTGATGTATACAATTGTTGGCTGCACTTGTTTTTTTGTTGGAGGTGCCTAGGAGTCCCTTTTATAGACCCAAGGGGCCTAGGAGCCGTTGGAATTCATTTTGGAAGGCAATATTTGCTTTCTGTTGGGTGGCACACCGGACAGTCCGGTGCACCACCGGACAGTCCGGTGCACCACCGGACAGGTCCTGTAGCATGTCCGGTGCGCGATCTCCTTCCAAATCGGGCTCAGCTGACCGTTGGAGCAACGGTCGTCTTGGCTCACCGGACAGTCCAGTCCGCCAACTATTCGTTGGCCCAGGCCACGCGTCGCCCGCTGATCACTCTGCCGACCGTTGGCACAGTCGACCGTTGGCTCACCGGACAGTCCGGTGCACCACCGGACAGTCCGGTGAATTATAGTCGTACGTCGCCAAACTTCTCCCGAGAGCGGCCTGTTCACCGGAGTTCAGCCTGGCACACCGGACACTGTTCGGTGCACCACCGGACAGTCCGGTGAGCCAGAATGAGCAGAGTTTTGGCTGCACCGAGCCAAGACTTTTTGCAATTCTTTTCTCGCTGTTTCTAGCACTTAGACCGAATATGTTAGTGTACTCAAAAACAATTTCACCAAGTCTAGAAACACACCTTGTTCTTGTTTTGCACTTCTTTAGTATTTGGCATGATGGAGATTGATGTTGGACTCATAAACCATCAAGTCAACTTGACTTGATCTAGATTGACATTTCTGAGCTCCAACATCCTGCAAAGGTCACATAGAATATCTCCAAACATAGGAACAACCCAAACTAAAGATCAAGGTGCACTTAGCTCTTTTGGGATGCTTCCAGTTCTGATTTTGACATTGGTTCTCCTTCCAGTGACCTTGTTCACTTTTTGAGTTTGGTCTTGAGCCTTATGACTTACACCACATAATTGTAGATGTTACCTCACTGGTTGTAAGTCATGTCCTTATGTAGTGTTCCTTGATGCACCATAACTTTTCTTAACTCGATCAACCTTGATTCCGCAAGTCTTCTTCTTCACCCCTGGCCTTGGGTTCCTGGTCTCCTTGACTTTCTCCCATGCACTCGGTACCTCGAAGCTCTTCTTGCTTCCATCCTTGGCTTGATCGGTTGTCTCTGAGTTATGCACATCGAGTCACACTTAAGCAATGCCCATCCTTCTTGTGATGTCCATTATCTATAAATAATTCAGTCTTTGGACCATCACACTTGTTCACTTGTGTTGAACCATATTAGCTTTACATAAAGCACCTGTTCAACACTTAGCACACTTGTTAGTCCTTTCATTGGGTTGTCATCCAAACACCAAAACCCACAAGAGAGCTTTCAATCTCCCCCTTTTTGGTGATTGATGGCAACACAATTTAAGCTTACATAAGAGTGAAATTTAAAGCACAAGTTTTGAATTCTAAGTTTATAGAATGCTCCCCCTAAATATGTGCTTACATTTAAAATCTTAACTTTGGCCTTATATGCCAAATTGCACGTACTTAGGCTAATTCGAAGCATTACTACACCTTAGCACCTGTGGGATGCATTGTCGATAATTAAACACATGCACAGAATTAGAGTTAAACACCAATCAATTGAGTGAATATCAATTTAGTGAATATCAATTAGGATACCAATTTAAAACAAATTTAAATCACCATAACCACATGAATATCTATTACATGATAAACAAAGTAGCTACTAATTGATTCATATCAACGGAAGCACTAATCTTGCATTATCAACATATAATACAACAAGAAGCATATGATAAGAATTATCAATACAACACATTCCTTCCTTAAGATCAAAGGAACTCAAGGAAACCTAAGCTTTAATGCACAAAATTTGTACTTTCCATTTTGAGAGGTTAATCTCTAGGAAACTCCTTCACACTTGTGCCTGATCCTTTATCCTGACCTTTTCTTGTTGCTAAGACACCAGACTTAGAACAAGTTATAGTATTGTGGCACAATATGGAGCTTCTATTCTAGTGATTACCAAAAGATATCAATTGAAGCACACTACCACGACTACCAATTGAAAAATCATTACTGTTATAGTTCCATGATAAGCATTTAGTATCACCAAATATTATAGAGCATGAGCAATCTATAAAGATGCAATTACTCACAACTTAAGATACCAAATACTTGACTTATGGAGGTACCCAAATCCTGATTGCTCCATTTCTTGCTCATCTTCCCTTTTTCACCTTGAGACTATACAAGATTACTCAAGAAACAATTAGTCTCAAAAGATACAAGTTATGTGTGCTCCCCCTGAAGTTGTGCATCAAGTATTTGAATGACTTGCACTTTGCACATTCTAGCTTCCTCAGAACTAGAGGGGATCACAACATACCTTGGTCTAGGCATAATATATTCACAAAAAGATACCAATTGAATAGTTGACTTAATACAACAATGCATGCCTCAAGGAGTATAACATTTTACAAGCAACCTAGGCATGCTTCATACATGATAATCATTGCACCACATATACCAATTGAAAACGATAAGATCATGCATATAAGGCGCAATGTCTAAGTACACCATGATTAAGAAGGTTCCTTAGGTACCCCAAAAGAAACAACATTTTAAAGTAAGGAGCACCTAAGCCAAGATACTACCAATTCAAAGGCAAGAACATAGTTGTGATCACAATCAATGGAACTTCAAGATATGAGATTGCATAGTTCCATTCTCCATACCTTTGCCTTTTACCTGAATACCATGAGATCCATTCTTTTAGGTAGTGTAGAGTGAGAGCACCTGTTGTCACCAATTTAGGGCTCCTTTTGCTCATGCACCTCATAACTCAAGAAGGTGCATTAGTGGCACAACATGGATTTGGTATACACATAGTATCAAAATTGGGTAATTATGTGAACATGTACTAAACAAGATGTCATGCTTGCACATAGGTTAATCATTAAAGACAATAGCATGTTTTACAAAAGGTTACAGGTTTATCCATTAACACAAAAAGAGTTAATCATAGTGAATATATCGATTGAAAAGCTACCCATTGAATGATTCAAAAGATATAACATATAGAACACACAATCATGATTAAGCAAGCATCATTATGAACCATTGATAACACAGGCAATCTCAAAAGCATAACTACTCCAAGGATAGGTAGCACAACAAACCAACTTAAGAGCAATACTGATTTGCAATAATGTACTTAAGATACCCGGGTACCATCCTTTGGAGAGCAAGTTGCATATTCTCATCAAGGTCCTTTGCTTGATTCACCAATAATGATTCAAGACCTCTACAACTTATTTAACTTGAGATGAACATGGGATTAGAAATGCACAATTATTCAATCTTGGGTCAATGAATAGACAATAAAAATCAACAGCTTAAGCATAGAGTTTGAATTAACCATCTTAAGCTCTCCCATGGTCTCCAGTCCATCTCGAGGCACCTGCATGGTCTAGTTGGCACAGTTTGGTACCCATCTCGGGATGGGTCCATAATGATCATCCAAAAGAGCCATTGGTACCCAAATAGCAATTGTGCTAGTTCTAGGTGATCTCATTACTGATCTAGCACAAGTGTATGGTTTGAGTCTCCTAAGCGAATAAGATTGAGACAAATTTACTTGCTTAGGAACCTTACCTTTATTACATACCTTAGGTGGATGACCATGCTCACCACACATGTAGCAGAAACGTCGCTCAACCCGACATGACGCTTGTTGTTTATCATTTTCCTTGGTGAGGGTCATCTTGGAGGGTGCACGTCCTTGATTCTTTATGACCGGACATGAGGTGATCATGTGGTCCTTTTCATTGCATCCAAAACATCTCCTTATCCCTTCGTCCTTGTCTTTGTATGGACAAGAAGCAATGAGGTGACCTAATCTCTTGCACTTGAAGCACCTCCTTTTTCCTCTTCTATTTTTGCTTTTGGATGACATAGAGAGATTATTAGTGCAAATAACATGACTAATTGAATCATTACCTTTTTCTTGTCTCTTGTTGATTGCTTCACTTATTGCTTTAGGAACATCTTTCTCAAGGAGTTCGACCCTTGCTGCGGTTTCTCCTTCTCAAGCTTCTTCACCACGTGTTCGTAGATATCTTGAGGAAGTCGAGCAAGGCATCTTCTCCTTAATTGTCTTTGTTTCTTGTTTCCAAGCAATTTCCTTTTTGACCCTACAACTTGTTGCTCATTCAAACATTCGCTTCCTTTTGAGCGACTGGGGTTAGCACATGGTGATATATTATCCAAATGTGCACTTGTGCAAGAATGAGGTTCACATCAATTTAAGTTTGTAATTACAACCTCATGAGCAACATCAAGCATGATATGGTCATCAACTAGTTTACTATGAGAATACGACAACATATCATACTTTTCACCTAGAGCAAGTTTTTCTAAATTTATCATTTCTACTTGACTCTTAAGCATAGAATTCTCAGTTTTAGGTTGAGCAACATCAGATAATACATCATGATTATTTCTTTGCTCAAATAAAACAGATTCATACCGTTGGACCAAATTATCATGAGAGCACATTAGCTCCTCATGTTCTTTGGTCATCTTCTCTAGGCTGTCGTTGGTTTTGATGAGAGTCTCCTCTAGCCTGAGAAGCATCTCGCCTTGTTCCTTGTTCCTCCTCAACAGCTTAACCAAGAGCACTTTGTCTTCTTTGTTGAGATGGGTGTAGAACCGACAAATCTCCTCTTCTTCCACATCGACGGTCTCATTTTCCCTGTCATTATTATCAGTGGAAGCAATATAGGAAAATGTACCTTGTGGTGATGAGGACTCATCCTCGCTATCCTCCTCATATTCCTCCTCAAGATCGCTTTCGTCTCCACCATCATTGTTAGCGATAAGACATTTATTGCCAGTAGAAAACAAACCTGCCGGTGAGGTAGATTCATCGTTTGGTAGCCATCTCTCTCGTTCTTCTCCCTTGGACAAGTTAGTACTACCAGCAATAGAGGGAGCAGAAGCAGTGCATATCGACATAAAAAATTTTAACTTAATTTTGGTCCATAGATCATGAGCATCAACAAATAAATCACTATCACTACTCATGATTGCAAAATAGGCACTTCTAGAAAGTGAGTCAACTAAGATGTTGCAAGCATGGTGATTGAGAGATAGACATCTAAGTTCATCATTAGAAGGATTTTGACTAATATTAGAGGGAAAAATACTTCTGCTAAAGATATGTCTCAACTTAGGATCAACATGCATGAAAGCATTATAAATAGAGCAGACCAAGATTTATAATTAGAACCATCGCCTAGTAGAAGTTCTACAGTTACCTCTTGTGACGACATCGTCATCTTCGGACGGCTAAGCCCACACTGGAGAGGCCTAGCTCCGATACCAATTGAAAGTTCCCTTTGCCCGGAAACAGGATCTGGATGTCGCCTAAAGGGGGGGTGAATAGGCGAATAAAAATTATCACTTTAAAACTTTAGTTCTTATTCTACTCAAAGACCAGATCGTAGTGGAATGAAAGATCCTTCGAGTAGGTTGCAGCGGAATAGAAGATCCTGTCTCAAAATGCCCTGCACTTCAAATATAACTTGTACCACAGATAAGTGTTGAAGTGCAGATATAAAAAGTGAGTAAGACAGAGAGTCAGCACACAATATAGAGCGAAGCACACAGACGCAAGAATTTATCCCGAGGTTCGGCCAAGCCTGAAATGCTTGCCTAGTCCTCGTTGGAGTTAGCCACACCTGGGCTTGGAGTCTATTTCAACTCCTTCCTTCGTTTGCTCAGATCTGTCAGTATGACAGATAGAGCCTTCCACTATGTTGAGTTGGATTACAACAAAGTCGCGGCTGCTTACAATCTTCTTGACAGCACTCCGGCAGAGTAACAATGCGCTCAAGACTTTGCTCTAGCTCTTTGCAGCACCTCTTCACTCTCTAAATGCTTATAACTTTGCCTTCACACAAACTAGAGAGATATACACGAGAGTGAGAGAGAGAATCGATCCGAGTGATGTATACAATTGTTGGCTGCACTTGTTTTTTTGTTGGAGACGCCTAAGAGTCCCTTTTATAGACCCAAGGGGCCTAGGAGCCATTGGAATTCATTTTGGAAGGCAATATTTTCTTTCTGTCGGGCGGCGCACCGGACAGTCCGGTGCACCACCGGACAGGTCCTGTAGCATGTCCGGTGCGCGATCTCCTTCCAAATCGGGCTCAGCTGACCGTTGGAGCAACGGTCGTCTTGGCTCACCGGACACTGTCCGATGCACACCGGACAGTCCGGTGCGCCAACTATCCGTTGGCCTAGGCCACGCGTCGCCCGCTGATCGCTCTGCCGACCGTTGGCACAGTCGACCGTTGGCTCACCGGACAGTCCGGTGCACCATCAGACAGTCCGGTAAATTATAGTCGTACGCCGCCAAACTTCTCCCGAGAGCGGCCTGTTCACCGGAGTTCAGCCTGGCACACCGGACACTGTCCGGTGCACCACCGGACAGTCCGGTGAGCCAGACTGAGTAGAGTTTTGGCTGCACCGAGCCAAGACTTTTTGCAATTCTTTTCTCGCTGTTTCTAGCACTTAGACAGAATATGTTAGTGTACTCAAAAACAATTCACCAAGTCTAGAAACACACCTTGTTCTTGTTTTGCACTTCTTTAGTATTTGGCATGATGGAGATTGATGTTGGACTCATAAACCATCAAGTCAACTTGACTTGATCTAGATTGACATTTCTGAGCTCCAACATCCTGCAAAGGTCACATAGAATATCTCCAAACATAGGAACAACCCAAACTAAAGATCAAGGTGCACTTAGCTCTTTTGGGATGCTTCCAGTTCTGATTTTGACATTGGTTCTCCTTCCAGTGACCTTGTTCACTTTTTGAGTTTGGTCTTGAGCCTTATGACTTACACCACATAATTGTAGATGTTACCTCACTGGTTGTAAGTCATGTCCTTATGTAGTGTTCCTTGATGCACCATAACTTTTCTTAACTCGATCAACCTTGATTCCGCAAGTCTTCTTCTTCACCCCTGGCCTTGGGTTCCTGGTCTCCTTGACTTTCTCCCATGCACTCGGTACCTCGAAGCTCTTCTTGCTTCCATCCTTGGCTTGATCGGTTGTCTCTGAGTTATGCACATCGAGTCACACTTAAGCAATGCCCATCCTTCTTGTGATGTCCATTATCTATAAATAATTCAGTCTTTGGACCATCACACTTGTTCACTTGTGTTGAACCATATTAGCTTTACATAAAGCACCTGTTCAACACTTAGCACACTTGTTAGTCCTTTCATTGGGTTGTCATCCAAACACCAAAACCCACAAGAGAGCTTTCAATGAGCTCACCCTTGCTGTCTCACACCCCCATAGGAGAAGAACAGGTGGTTCAGGAGGAGCCACAAAGTGAGGAGTTTGATCTGATCTAGGTGGCCTTTCCCAGTTGAATTTGGCTCCAAGGATGATCCTTAGTTTGTTTTTATTTATCTTTTATTTTGTAATAAGACTTCCGCTACGTAATAAATACTCTGATGTTATTGTGACATTTATCTCTATACACTCTGTTATTATATATGTTGTCTTCTTGGCGCATGTATGAGATGCACCCGGCTTTGTTCCTTAAAGCCCGGGTGTGACACCTTAGGTTGATCATGGTATGCGGGATAATGAATTATAAAGTAAGTAGGACATAATGGGTTAGAGGACACTTGCCTTCATCAGGTTCCTGCTCAGGGAAGTCTCCTACAACACACTCGGGAACCACAGACTGCTTGTTGTCTACGCAAAGCAATCATTCATTCAACACACTTGGGGAATAACAAAGAACATTGCACTAAACAAATGCAACAGATCAAACACATGTTCAGTAGAAGAGTACGGATACATAAGTGAACTCCATGTTCTAGGGTAGATCACTATGTTTAAGGTTATATTGTTCTTTAACTAATTTTATCTCAGTAGATTACTTCCCTAACTAGGTCTATCTTAATAAATTACTTACTTAACTAAAGTTATTCCACGAATGGGATTATACATTAAATGAGTTTAAGTTTACAAAATCAAGCACTTAAACATTCATTAGGGCTTTACCTTTTATTTAATTCTTAAATAAATATTCTATTACTTTAAGTTAACCTAGAGTCTAGCCACAAAATTAAGACATGAATACAGTGGGTGAATATAATTTAAACAGATAGAGAATAACATTATGAACATTTTGCAATTTGAACCAACTAATTTGGAGGTCATATGCAAAAGATATGAAACACACAAGTTTTGGAATTTAAAACCCTAAATTAGACACCTTTTAATCAAACTAAAGCCCAGGACTCTTTTTGCAGAAGTCTAGGGGCTCGACTGAAAGAAAAAAGGATGGCGGGTTCTAATACCCGAAAACCGAGGGTTCTTTTTACAAAATGGCAAACTAAAGGGGTATCAGATCTCCTCGGCTGTAAGATCTCGGATCAACGACCGAGATTAGAACTGGCGAGCGGGAGCGCGGGCACGGGCGCCTGATAGGTGGGGCTCAAGGCGGGGCGGGACACTGATGCGCGGGGCCCACGGGACAGCGGTGCACCAAAGGCGCGGGGCACTCTGGTCGCTAGATCTTAGATTAACGGCCTTGGTTAAACGAACCACGCGAACTGTTATCCGAAAGCCTGGGCCATCGGATAAGGGGTGGACGGCTTCGAGGGACGAAGGCCTTTAACGTTTGATGAATGTGTTGCCTTGTTCTTGATTCACAGCGATTGAAAACAAGTGACCAACATCGGTTTTTTAGGAATCAACCCACCATCCTGTTTTCTTGCGCCCGAGCTCCTGGTTTCTTGCAGAGATACTCATGGACTTTATTTTAATCACATAAATAGGTTTAAATTAGGGTTTTGAATCCCAAAACTTGTAAATTTCATAACTTTGTCATATGAACTCCAAATAGAATGGTTCAAATTGCAAAATGTTCATCATAATATTTTCTATCTATTTAAATTATGACCATTCACCGTTTCTATAACACCCTGAATTTGGGGTATAAAATTTCTTTCTAATTATCTACCAAATTTAGGTGTTACTCTTGTATCTCTCTCTAGACTTTCTCCCTCTTTTTTTCTTTTAGCTAGAATTGAGTTAATTAGGTGGTAGATTAATTACTTATTTTGTCAAAACAATACGAGTCATGAAATTTTGCATCATGCTGAGCTTCAAATATTATTTGAATTGTTGCACATGTTTGAATTAGTTTGAATTTGAAATTTTGTTTGAAATTGAATTGAAAACCCTAGGGAAAATAAAATAGAAAAGCATTATAAATTCCAGAAAAAAGGGAAAAGCCATTTCGGCCCAAGCCAGCCCAGTCAGCCCAGCCCGCGCGCGCGCCGACGCGCCTGCTTGCCCTGACCAACGCCCCCCGCCTGTCAGCCTATCCCACACGCGCCCCCTCTCCCTCTCTCTTTCGCTGCTCTGTGGGGATGGCCTGTCGGCGCTGATACCCTCGCGCACACACTTGTCCTCTCTCTGCCCCATGGACCCCACTCGTTAGGCCCCTTGTCCCTAACCTCCCGCCCATGCACTCTCGCCATGGACGCGCCCACATCCGCGCATTTCCTGGCCACCTTCGCATGCCCTCGACCTCTTTAGAGCCTGCACCCCGCTCGCCCACTCCCCCTGCTCATTTGCGCCCTCAGCCGAGCACTCTCGCTCTCTCTCACCCTACGCGTGCGCCCAGGAAGTTTCGCCGCTCGCCGTGGTTCTGCCACCATTCTACGGTCGCCGTCGAGTCCCCCACCGTGTCCGTTGCCCCGGTAAGCTCCGCATTATCACCAGCCACCTGAAACGCCCCTCGGTTCATCCTCTCCCCCTCTGATTCGCCTGGTCCGCGCTCACCGGAGTGGTTCTTGCGCAGTCGGAGAGCCGTCGCTGTCGACCTACATCCTCGTTGCGCCCTAGACGCCGTTCGTGAGCCCCTGAGTCTCCACTTGAGGTAACCGTCCTAACCCTACCCTTATTTTCCCCTGCCTTGCACTTTCTCGCCCGCGATTGCTCGCCGGAGTGCCCCCGGTCCACCGAGGACCTCCCCTCCATTGTCCAATTGCCTCACCCCTGTTCCTGGTACCCCAATCTCGCCATGGTGTTCGTCGGGTCCTCCCTAACCTCCCTGGTTACTCAGACCACCCCTAGCGCCCCTAGGAGCCCCAGTCCACTTCGCCGCCAGCGGCTGCGCCGTTGCGGGTGCGTAAGGCACCGCCCATGGCCGACCGGAGAGGACAAAGTCCCTAGCGCCCGATCCTAATCGTCCAGTCTTCATCGGATGGCTCGGATGTGCGGATAATGTTTCGCGTAGACCGTGGAGCCAGAACTATTGATCGACGATGTAGCGGCCATCGCGCCCCGCGCTCTAAGCACCCCGCTGACCCATGGGCCCCATGCGCTAGTGCCTCAGCCCTTCCATGCCCACCTGTCAGTCACGCCCACGTGCTCGCTCGTGGGATTTGATCTTAACCATTTGCTTGTGATCGTGCTGTCAAGATTACCCGATACCCGTTCGCGTGGCAGTTTTACTTAAGAGACCCTCGGGTTTCTGACAATCAACCCACTGTCCTGCGATTTAGCGTGCAGGCCCATGACTTCTTTTAAACAGACCCCTGATCTTTTAAATAATCACAGATTTGGGCTTAGTTTCATATTTTAAACTTCAAAACTTGTTTATTTCATATCTTTTTTCATATGAACTCCAAATTTAGTGGTTCAAATTGCAAAATGTTCATAGAAATATTCTCTGTCCAAATAAATTATGTTCATCCACAGTCTGAGTACTCTAATTTTTGGTCTAAGCTATAGGCTAGTTTATGAGTTGATTGATTTATTTAAGAAAATAAATAAAAAGGAAATGCTAATGGTACTTAAATGTTTAATTTTGTGAGATTAATAAAATGTTGTGTATGAATTGATCCTTGGTATAATTTTGTGTGTCACTAAAATTAGTGGCACTAAACTATATAGTCCATACTATCTAGGGAATCACTAATCTCTATATATATTAATCCCTAGCATCTAAGTCTACCCTTTATGTTCATAGTGTCTTATCAAACTTGTGTTTACTTGATTGTACATGTTTGGTGTGCTGTTCATTTGTAGTTTCCAAATGTATTGAATGTATGATCGCTTTATTTAGACAACGAGTAGCACGTGGTTCCTGAGTGTGTTGCCGAAGATCTTCCTGAGCAACAACCTGGTGAAGGCAAGTGTCCTCTAACCTATTATGTCCTACATACTTTATAATTCACTGTCCCGTATTACATTATTGAAACCTAAGGATTGACTAGTCTGTATTTACTTATCCTTGTTTACCTTTTGGGTTATCATGGTTAGCTCTATGCTATTGCTTTAACTTAATCAATGAACATGATGTGAATATTTATGATACAATGATGTTATCCCGATGATGTTCTTTGATACTTTAGGGGACTCAGGCCATTTTCCTAAGTACCTCTCCGTAAGGACCTGTTTGGGGAGTGACAACCCGGGATAACAGTGCAACCACGAGGGTGGAATGGGACGCCCTTAGCTGATTAATTAGAGGAACCAGAGGAGTAATTGACTTCGCTGTAGGGCCATCAATGGGGTTCGGGCACAGTACTTGCTCTGCCGAGGCTGGTTGTAGAGGTTCTTGATTTGGTTTTGTTAGTCACCCTTCCTTTGGGAAGAGGTACTGTGTTTATCAAACTGGAGAAACCTAACGGGCGGCTATGACCTCTGGGAAATCTTTGTAAAGGCTACGTAGTGATACCCTGCCAGGCCACCTAGGTAGTGGTCAATGGAGATTGGCTCTTGGTATAATTATGATCTCTGGTATTTCCTCTTGGAGGGAGTACATTTGGGTAATAACTTGGTTTATTACTAAAACTTGGCTCTACTTATAGTAATAAATACTTGACCAACTAAAAGCAACTACTTAACCTTAACTCCACATACAGCTAGTCCACTTTAGCCAAATGGGACATTTGCTGAGTACGTTGATGTGTACTCACCCTTGCTTTACAAACCACCCCACCCCAGGTTGTCCCCACTGTACTCGATGCTCAGGAGGAGATGCTGGCAACATGGAGGATTTTGAGGAGTTTCAGGACTACGATGAGTTCTAGTTTATCTTAGTGGCAAACCCCCAGTCATCTGCCTGTGAAGGCCTTATCTTCTACGTTTTGTATTTCCGCACTTTGATGATATTAATGTTAATGACTATGTTATAGACTCAGTGGATGTCTTGGACATCTTGTTGTAATAAAGTACTTTTCCTCTATTTACTTTGAGCAATGTGTGATGATGTCCAATTATGTAATCGCTGTGTACGTGAGTTTCTGATCCTGGCACGTACATGGTTCGCATTCGGTTTACCTTCCAAAATCGGGTGTGACAGTTTCCATGTCTCAATTTTGTGGTTAATCTCTAGGTCTATGTAAGGTTATAGAATCTTAATTGGAAATGAAAATAAAGGTAAAACCATAATGGATGTTCAAATGCCTAACTTTGCAGACTTAATCCCATTTAATCTATGACCCCATCCCTAGAATAAGTTTACTTAAGTATGTAATTTACTGAGATAGACTTAGTTAGAGAACAATAGACGACTAGGCATAGTGTGCTACCCCAAAACCTAGATTGCACCTGTGTGTATTTACCTTGCACTTGTGTTCACTCTGTTGCATATGTTTGGTGTATTGTTCTTTTGTCATCCCCCAAGTGTGTTGAATGAATGAGTGCTTTGCGTAGACAACGAGCAGTCCGTGGTTGTCGAGTGTGTTGCAGGAGAATTCCCTGAGCAGCAACTTGGTGAGGGCAAGTGTCCTCTAACCCATTATGTCCTACTTACTTTATAATTCATTGTCCCACATACTATGATCAACCTAAGGATTGACTAGTGTTCTGTTTTTCCTGTCCTTGGTTATCCTTTAGGAATTGGTTACTATGATTAGTATCATGTTATTGCTTTACTTTAATCAACGAACATGATGAGAATATTTATGATACATTGATGATATCTTGATTATGATGATGAGAATGTGATACTTTAGGGGACTTGGGCTATTTTTTGAGTACATCTCCGTAAGGACCTATTTGCTGGAAGACCACCCGGGAAAACATTACAACCATGAGGGTGGAATGAGACACCCTTAGCTGATTAGTTGGAGGAACTTTGGGGGTGTAGTTTGCTTTGTCGTTGTGCCATCAATGGGGGCTGGGGCATAGTGCTTGCTCTGCTAAGGATGGGTGCCGAGGTTCATTCGATTTGGTTTTGTTAGTCACCCACCTTAGGGAGGAGTGCCGTGTTTGTACGACTAGCGAAACCTAACGGGTAGCTACACACCAGGAGAATCTTTGTAAAGGCTACGAGTGACACCCTGCTAGACCACCTAGGGAGTGATCAATGGGGAGTAGTGCTCCTTGGGCAAAAAAGGGAATCATGACTCATGGGTAAAGTGTACAACCTCTACAAAGTGTTAGAAAACGGTATCAGCCGTGCTCATAGTTATGAGCGGCCTTGGGAGCTCCTTTGATTAGAGTAACTCTGGATACCTTTATGATGATGCTTAATGATGATGATTATATTTATGGTACTTGGTATTTCCTCTTGGAGGGAGTACTATCTGGGTTATTAACTTGGGATTATTGCTAAAACTTGGCTCTTTACTAGTAATAAATACCTGACCAACTAAAAGCAATTGCTTTAAGCTTAACTCCACATACAACTAGTCCACTTTAGCCAAACGGGACATTTGTTGAGTACGTTGATGTGTACTCACCCTTGCTTTAAAACACCAAAAACCCAGGTTGTCCCCATTGCAACCAATGCTTAGGAAAAGATGAAGGCAACATGGAGGACTTTTAGGAGTTTTAGGAATACGACGAGTTCTAGAATAGATTAGTGGAAAACCCTTAGTCAGCTGCCTATGAAGGCCTTATCTTACTGTGTTTCATTTAGCACTTTGATTATGACTTAAGTCAATGACTTTGTTGATGTTTCAGACATCGTGATGTAATAAAGTACTTATTTCTGCTATTATCTTGAGCAATGTGTGATGATGTCCAACTATGTAATTGTTGTGTACATGAATCTCTGATCCTGGCATGTACATGGTTCGCGTTCAGTTTGCCTTCCAAAACCGGGTGTGATAGGTGTCAATCAAATTATGGAGAAGCCCATTGGATAGCTGTGAAGAACATCCTTAAGTACTTAAGAAGAACTAAGGATGCGTTCTTTGTGTTTGGTGGGGAGGAAGAGCTCGTTGTAAGTGGTTGCACCGATGCTAGCTTTCAAACTGACATAGATGATTCTAGATTGCAATCTGGTTTTGTTTTCTATCTCAATGGTGGGGCAGTGAGTTGGAAGAGTTCCAAACAAGGTACAACAGCAAATTCGATTGTGGAAGTTGAGTATATTGCGGCTTCAGAAGCTGCAAAAGTGGTTGTTTGGATCGAAAATTTTGTTTCTGAGTTAGGTGTTGTTCCTAGTGCATCTAGTCCAGTGGATCTCTATTGTGATAATAGTGGAGCCATTGCACAGGCAAAGGAGCCTAGATCTCATTCGAGAGATCATAGAATGAGGTAATGTGAAGATTTGCAAGGTGCACACGAATTCAAATGTTGCAGATCCATTGACGAAACCTCTTTCACAAGCAAAACATGAGGCACACACAAGATCAATGGGTATAAGATGCTCACATCAGTGATTCTAGTGTGAATGTGTGAGAGAGCTATGTCATGACTATGTTTATGTACTATTGAATAAAGTTTTGTTTGAATAACTATCATTTACATCGATTATCAAGTATGTGACTTGTTTGTGAAACTCTTTGTTGATTATGGTGTTATTCTAGATACTCCCTAGTCCATATCGTTATATGAGATAATGAGTACGCACGGACTAGCACATGTATTAATTGATGATCATGTTTCACGGATATGGATACAGAGATATCAGGTTAATAATGTGAACACATGTTAATGAACATGGTGTTGGATTGACCCACCTCGAAACGTTGTTGGGATTGTTATTCTGTATGTGCCATAAGTTGTTTTTGAGTGGTACACCTACTAAATCCTTAGACCTGAGATCACCATTGTTTCTCACTATGTGTAGTTGTGCATTTTGGGACCCCAATCGCTACGCCATAATTGGGTAGTCATAAAAGGAGTCTTCGGGTGTACCATGAAGCATGGAATGCAATATGTGCGGATCAAAATGAGATTTGCCCCTCTTAGATAACAGGAGAGATATCTCTGGGGCCCTCGAGATGGTTGGATTGGAAAGTTCATGGCCATGCCAATATGATTAAAGAGTTAATCATAATGACTAAATGTTATTCATGAATTGAATCCACTATTTGATCGAGTGAATGGTTAAGCTATAACAAGGATGGCACGTACCTTGCCTTGAGCTTGATAGATATCGTGCGAGAAAGGGATTGGTACGTGAATGTATCAAGGTTCAATCGATATGATTTTTAATGTACATTCGGGAGTTAGTATGTCCTGCTAGGTACTTCTACTGACTTGTGGTTTGGAAAGGTTCCATTCACTGCCATCTGAACATGAACCTAACGAGTCACACACTTAAGAGGTTGGAACATTGGAACTTGCCTATATGATTGTATCTAGTGCAAGTGGGAGATTATTAGTGATATGCTCAAGTGGCAATCATACACAATTCAGATTAAGGCCCAATTGGGATAAGAGGTTTAATGGGATGCAGCCCATTAACACGCTCTATAAATATATGGGAAGGGGCTAGGGTTAGAGCTCTCCACCACACATGCAAACCCTAGCCATCGTCTTCCTCATACCTATTCGTGAGACCCTCTGCTACGCGCGCAGTGCTAGCACACCGACGCACGATGTTCCTTCCCCGTACGTGTGGACTACATGGAGATGCAACTGCGACTACTGCACTGACATACTACGGAGGAGGAGGAGGAGACGATCGTGATCGGCTACTTCCTCTCCATCGACGCGCGTCTACGTTGGATCACCGCTCCAACTCGTCTTCCGCTGTGTCGCGTGTCTAGTGGTAACAATCCATGAACTCTTACTTGCAAGTTTCCTGTGTGATATGGTAAATGTGTCTAGCACGTTTCCTAAGATGATTAGCCTATCAGCTAAGCAGACTCTATCCATTTGTAAATATTGACGAAGCTTTGTGGGGGGGAATGGAGCTATAAGAAAGGGCTTCGAAGGCAGAGAAATTGGTGGTAGCAGGTTTGTTGGTCCTTGCTCTCGAACGCTTTACACCAAGAACAAGACAACACAATTGTTAATGGATAAGGACCTTCGTCCTTCGAAACATTATTTCCCTTTGGATATAATGATTTTTAGACAAAGTTCATGAAGGGTGTACCTTCATCATCTCAGTAAATAAATACAGATAAATAAAGAAACATAAAACATACAAGAATGTAAATAATGGCAACATAGAAATAAATTATTTACATTCTCATTTCATTTTATAAACATGAACAAATGCTCATAATATTTATATTTCATTGATACCTTTGGCTTGACAAAAGGTAGTAATGTAAGAGGCGGGAGCAATTATAATGCAGCGTGAACAGTACAATGTTACTGTTCATCTATTTATAGGCACAGGATGCAGCCCGGGCAAAATTACATTCATGTCCCTGACATTTACTGTTGACCATAAGGCAAAATATCAAGGACTAAGTAGTCTTTTCTCCTTTAGGTCGGTTCCATCTTCCACCATCGTCATCATGCTAAGCCGAAGGTCCTTCAGCCACAGCTTCGGCGCTCGTTCACCCTTCCTTCAAACTGCACCTTCATATTACGCACACCTTCATCTCAAACCTGAAGCCTTCTGTAACAGTCTGTTATACTGAAAACATGTTAATTAAGTTTTTGAGGACCTTCGAAAGAGGAAGGCCCCCAACAAGGTTGATGTGAAGCAATAAATTTCGTAAAAATCTGCACAGTCGATCACCTTTTATAGTCTTGTGAAGCGACGAAGCCGAGGGGACGTGCCGCTTCTGCCCGCTGTCCAGTGGGTTGTGGTAACTATTTTCATTCTTTAATAACATGCTCAGGAAAAGTGTTTTTCGGGCCTTTGGTACAAGGCCTTTGTCTATTTCGCGGTCTGAGCTCGTTGTAAAAAGCGAACTAATTCCATGAGGGGCTATTGTTGGGGTCCTCATTAGCTGAAGGTCCTTAAAATGTAATCTCATAAACTATTGGTAAGACTGTTTTAAGGTTAACACGTCAGAATGCCGAAGGGTACCTTGGGCTGAAGAGAGCATGCATATACTGAAGACAAGAAGACGAAGTCAGGAGCTTCGGAGTTTTAGCATATACATATGTCAAAAAAGCTAATCGGAATAAAGCAAAGCCCTTAGGACTTCTTCAGCAAGAATACCAGCGGAAAAGATAGCATTACCCTTAGCTTGCTTGCTAATACAAACTGATTTATCACGATGCCCGATCTTCACGACGTAGGATCAATCTTCAGATAACTAGCTTCAAAGAAGCCAAGATAACTTGCTGCAAGCAGCAATAACTAGTGCAACCTGACAAATAAAACTCGAAGCCAACCACCGTCTTTAACCGGCAGCCTAAATCGAGGATTCGCCCAACCACACTCTCAAAGAACCAACCAACACAACCTACAATCAATCGAGGAGACCTCGAAGGGAGTAGGAGCACCAATTGGGAGCGGATGAAGCCGCCGCTTCTGCAATCCCGCGAAGGAATTCACAAGAGCAAAGGGGTAGAGATCACTCTCAATATTTGTTAGCACACAGCTGAACAAAGGGGTTCTGTTTTAGATTCTCATAAGCTGCCTTACATCATAGACATAGGGGGTATTTATACTAGTAACAACCAGCCTTAGCGAGGTATAAACACGAAACAAAAGTATTTTCACGTGCTAATGTGAAGGAGCCTCTTCGGGAGATCTGCAGAGCTGATTTCCGTGTGGCTGTTTGACTTCTGCGCAGCCTTCAGTATTTTGACAATAACTTCTTCTAGGAATCTTCAAATGACGTGGGACTAGTTGCATTGGAAAGCTAACTTGATAAGATTTCTCACCATATATAGCATGATTAATGAAACTTCGTAGAATGATGCAGTTTAATATGAAAACTTGGTCATCAAGCAGACTGTTGACCTTCTGACCAGTCAGCACTAAAGTAGGTCGGCTGCCTTTCTGGTAGATTTGATTAAGTCGGCTTTAGAAGCATTGGAAACTAGACTTCAAGAGCTTTCCAAAAAGTACTTATGGGCCTTCATAGCTTTTGAGAATCAAAAGATATGACTGTTTCTTCTGGACGGTTCTGTTGCGCTGGACTAACTCGGACATAGCTCTTATTGTTGACTCGTCCTTGATAGGTTTTGTCCTTCCTCTTTGGTGAACCTAAGTAATATCAACATACACGACTTAGGTAGCATAAAGTTCTCATTAGTGTTTAATTGAAATTCATAAAGTAGCGCGTGCACCTCTTGTTGTAGCTTCTTAGCTCGGCTACGTGTAATTGGTCCATCAAAGCCTTGGGTTGGTGATGTTGTTGATTGTACTTGAGTTGATGTAGTATGACTTGGGGGTTGTAATGTGTTGCTTAATGGCATGGTCATATCATCCTCCTCCCCTTGAAAAGGAGTCGTCCTCGACTCTGAAGTGTCTTCACTTGTATATGGTAAGAGGTCAGCAACATTGAACGTGTTGCTCACGCCATAGCTTGGTGGAAGATCTATCTTGTATGCATTATTATTGATCTTGGCAAGAACACGAAACGGACCATCCCCTCGTGGCATCAATTTGGATTTGCGCTGATCAGGAAAACGCTCCTTGCGCAAGTGAATCCAGACCAAGTCCCTCGGTTCAAATAACACTTTCTTCCTATGCTTGTTCATACTTGCAGCCTTGCGCACTGCTTTGAGCTCAATTGCTTCCTTGGTCTTCTCATGTATCTTTTTTATATATGCAGCACGCTTGGAAGCTTCCATATTGGTTCTTTCCTGCAATGGAAAAGGGCAACAAATCTATCGGAGCAATAGGTTTGAACCCATATACAATTTCGAAGGGGCATAAATTAGTTGTAGAATGTACTGCCCTGTTATAAGCAAACTCTACGTGTGGCAAACATTCCTCCCAATCCTTCAAGTTCTTCTTTATCATTGTTCGTAGCAGCATTGACAATGTACGATTCACTACTTCAGTTTGGCCATCAGTTTGGGGGTGGCATGTGGTGGAGAACAAAAGTTTAGTCCCAAGCTTTGTCTATAATGTTTTCCAAAAATAGCTCACAAACTTCACATCACGGTCAGATACGATGGTCTTGGGCACTCCATGTAGCCTTAATATTTCTCTGAAAAACAAATTGGCAACATGTGAAGCATCGTCGCTCTTGTTGCATGGAATAAAATGAGCCATTTTTGAAAATCTATCAACCACAACAAAAATAGAATCTCTCTTTTTTCGAGTCATCGGCAGCCCTAAAATAAAATCCATGCTTATGTCTTCCCAAGGAATTTTAGGAGCGGATAAAGGAGTATATAAACCATGAGGGTTCAGTTTTGACTTAGCTTTGTGACAGGTGACGCAACGCTCCACAAATCTGATGACGTCTCTCCTCATCTTGGGCCAATAGAAATGATCACTGAGCAGTTCATAAGTCTTCTTTTATCCAAAATGACCTGTTAGACCTCCTCCATGTGACTCCTGCAATAAAAGCAATCTAACCGAAGAATTTGGTACACAAAGTTTGTTAGCTCTAAACAAAAATCCATCATGTATATGATATTTTTCCCAACCTTTTCCATCTTTGCAATGATTGTATGGTTCTGAAAATTCAGGATCATCATTATACATTTCTTTCAAATTTTCAAGACCCAAAACTTTTACCTCTAGTTGATTCAACAACACATTCCTTCGAGACAAGGCATCAGCGACCATGAAAGGGAATTAGGCTTACACCTAGTTCCTAAATAATTTTGGTGGTTGAATTGCCCAACACAAATATTGGACTGACTAGTTTGCTCTAGTGTATAAGTTATACAGGTGCAAAAGGTTCACATCTAGCCAATAAAAAGACCAAGTGTTGGATTCAACAAAGGAGCAATAAGGCAACCGAGGGCACCTCTGGCTGGAGGCACCGGACTGTCCGGTGTGCACCGGACAGTGTCCGGTGCGCCCGTAGACTTCGTTTTCTACCCTTCGCCAGAGGACTTCGACTTCAACCCTTCGCCCTCGGGAATTCGTGGAGGCCGGCGCGCTATAATTCACCGGACTGTCCGGTGTGCACCGGACATGTCCGGTGCGCCAACGAACCGCGGCCTCCGGAACTCGTCATCCTCGGGATTTCACGAAGACTGCTCCGCTAAAATTCACCGGACTGTCCGGTGTGCACCGGACTGTCCGGTGTGCCAGCGGAGCAACGGTCATCTGTGCCCAACGGTCGACTCTGACAGTAAACAGTGCAGAACAGTACACGCGGCAGGAGTCAGAGCAGAGGATCAGAGAGGCACCGGACTGTCCGGTGCCACATGAGGACAAAGCCTCCAACGGTCGACCAGCTCCAACCCCAACGGATAGGATGACGTGGCTGGGGCACCGGACATGTCCGGTGTGCACCGGACTGTCCGGTGCGCCCATCGCCAGCAGACTTCATCAACGGCTAGTTTTTGGATGGTGGCTATAAATACCACCCCAACCGGCCACTTCACAAGGAGGGAGTCCAAGCAACATTCCAAGTCATCTAGTTGACATACTCAAGCCCTCCCAACCACATATATTCATTGATACATCCTATACACAAGATCTAGCCCACTACAACCAACACAAGTGCCACAAAAGAGAGAGCGAGCAATTGAGAGCTACTCAATTGAGTTTAGCCCTAGTGCCTTGTGAGATTCATTGAGAGATAGTGTATGCTTCATCTTTGTGTTCATTTGCGCGTGGAGTTTTGACTCCCATTCAAACTTCCTCCAAAGTGTTGGAGGCTTGTAAAAGCTAGCAAGAGACACCAAAGATTGTGGTGGTCCTTGTGGGATCGAGAGTGATCCTTGAGAAGAAGAAGAGCTCGCCGATCCTTGTGTGATCGGGAGAGAGGGAAAGGGTTGAAAAAGACCCGTCCTTAAGTGGACTCCTCAACGGGGACTAGGCCTTCGAGGGCCGAACCTCGGTAAAACAAATCACCCGTGTTCATTGTGCTTTTGCTTGTGATTTGTTTGCTTTCCCTTACTCTAAGTTCTCTTGCACTATTCTTTGCTCATATCATTTGGTGTTGCTTCAAGTTAAAATCTCATTTAAGTGAAGCAACACTCCGCAAGAAAAGAACTTGAGTTAGTGCTCTGTTTTCATCTAAGCTTTCTTGCTTTGTTATCATAGAATTATTAGTTGTATTGATTTATCACTTCCGCTTTATTTGAAAGCTATACTCTTTACCAGCAAGAACTTAGTTTTTATACTCCGATAATTGTTCATCTTGTTCTAACCACTAATCAAAGGATCTAGTTGGGGGATAAAGTTTTAATTTTCAGGTTTCGCCTATCCACCCCCCCCCTCTAGGCGACTTTCAATTGGTATCAGAGCTAGGCACTTCATCTTGAGTCTAACAACTCGAAGTGATGGCTCGTAGAAGATCCCAAAAGAACAAGAAGACTCCTCCAACGAACGCAACTCAAAAGGAGGTAACTCTTGAGATATTACTTGATGATTGTTCTAATTATGATTCATGGTCTACTAGTGTGATAAATGCCTTTAGAACCATACATCCTCAATTAGAACAAATTATTGACAAGAGTATTTTTCCCTCTAGTTTTAATGGAAAAATTAATTCCGAGGAGGATCAAAGATGTTATCGCTTAAACTACCTAGCTTTTGACATCTTAAACAATTCTCTTAGCAAAGAAGATTATCGTGCCTTCATATCAAACTATGACGAATCCATTCCCGATGCGCATGATATTTGGACTAGAATTAAAATCAAGTTTGATGAGTCCAAACATAATAGTTCATTTAATGCCTCAACTTCCTTTAGTTTTTGTGATACTAACCCTTGCAAGGAAGAAGGAGAAAATGAACGATGGAGACCAAACGATGAATCCACCTCTCCAAAAGGTTTGTCTTCCCATTTCGATTCCCACATGTGTTGTGTAGCTAATGAAAATGATAGCGGAAGCACAAACGAGGATGAGGAGGAAGAAAGAAGCTTTGTGCATCTCTACGCTCGCCTAAGCCAAGAAGATAAGGCGGTCATGCTCAAACTTCTAGAAAGAGCGAGAGAACAAAGCGAAGCTCGTCAAAGGCTAGAAGATATTCTCTCCATAAAGATGCAACACTTTGACGAGTTGACTAAAGAACATGAGGAGCTAAAGTGCTCTCATGTTGATTTGGTCCAAAGGTATGAAACTATTTCAATTGAGCAAGATAACGCTTTACATTGTATCGCTCAATTAGTAAATAGGAATACCTTGCTTAAGGACCAAATAGAAAAGCTAAAAGTTGAAAATCTAGCTTTTCAAAATAAATATGATATGCTTCTATGTTCTCATGAAAATCTTATAGATGATCATATCATATTAAACATTGCTCATGAGGTTGTGATAGAAAATTTAAAATCCCAACAACCCCACTCATGCACATGTATTCAAATTGATACTATATTACCATGTGCTAATGCTTGTTGTTTGTCAACAAGCAAATCTTCCTTTGAGCAAGAATTTGCAGGAACAAATGATGATTCATATCAAAAGCTCAAAGAAGAAAATGAGAGGCTAAAGAAGAGCTTGACACAACTAAAAGGGAAATGCATTGCCCAACCTTCTCAAGATAACCGTGATCACATGGTGAAGAAGCTTGAGACGGGAACAACCGTGGCATGCACTACATCCCTTGAAGAAAATGTCAAGGATTTGAGGATTGCCATGAGGAGGAAACAAAAAATGAAATTCAACACCTCCTCCAAAAGCCTCAACCACGCCTCCACAAAAGGTAACATCCAAGGTAATGATCAAGCCACACTTCACATTAAGAGGTGTAGTGAATGCTTTGAAATGGGGCACTTGATTAGGTCATGTCCCTATATTAATGGCTTGATTATTAACAAGGATGATAGACTTTGTTTTAAATGCTCTAAGAAAGGACACTTGCTTAGATCTTGTCCCCATTTAAAACAAAAAGGCATAGGGTTAGAAAAGAAAGTTTTTACTAACCATGTAGCAGGCAACAAGCAAGGAAAGAAGAAAACTTCAAAACTTGAAAAACGCCTATGCTACACATGCCGAAGAAAGGGACATCAATGCAAGGATTGTCCCATTGGTAACAATTCCACTCCTAGCTTGTCAATTAATTTTCATGTAACTAGGCAACCCAAAATTGCAACTTGTGCTAGAAAGGTAACAAGTTTACCAAACGCTAGCACAAAGGACACTTGGGTTCCTAGATCTTTGTTTACTAACCTTAACGGACCCATCAAGCGATGGGTACCAAAATGTGCTTGACAAGATTTGTAGGAGAAGGAGATGATATGAACCTTTGGGGTGTTTGAGGAAGTTAATTCAATTCTTATCAACTCAAGCTATCAATCTTCAGATGATCTACATATTCAAGATTGACCCAAAGTTGTTTCAATATGTTATTCAAAACCCATATCATCTCGGGGAAGATATTGATGTTGTAGGAATTAAAGAATTATCATGTGCGGAATTTCAAAGCCTACAACATGGAGGAGAGTCAAAGGATGGTAACATTTATATTCTTAAGTGCAATTATCTTAATTTGTCATGTGTCTTGTGTAGTCACATAGAAATAGAAAGCACTTAAGGATGTTTTAAAATTATGTCATCATTCTTTGAAGAAATTCCTTTCATATGGTAGATTGTGTATTTATCAATTCTATATTATGACAATCTACATGTTTTAAATTGTTGCAATTTTTCATGGCATGTTTTTACATTAATTATTATTGCCATGTTCAAGATATAGAGAGATATTTCATGTTCTTAAAAGAATAAGGTGTCATGTAAGGAATTCAAATACTTAGGACACTTATAAAAGGAAAGTTCTCTCTATAACTAGAAAAGTGAGACTGATGTTTTTATCTAAAGTAATTTAAGTAGTCTCACTTGTAGAGAATAAGTTTCTCTATGGAAATGCGTATCTCATCATGTCTAGGAAATTCTATCCAATAATTCATGTTGTATCTCTTATTGCTTAATTGGATATGATTCTTCTACATTTATCGCTCTCCATGTCATGAATTAGATTTATTCCCTTAAGTCTCAAGAATTTAACCATGCTTGTTTTATGAGTTAAAACTAGGCATACTTCATGGAATAATCTAGTTCATATTATAAAGTTTCCATGCTTTAGTAATTCACCTTTTCATTCCCTATCAAAATGATTACTAAAAGGAAACTAGTGCTTGTGTTGCTACTAACATTTCTCTTAAGTTCAAATTATGAAAATCTACAAGAAAGAAAGTGCACAAGCCTCATGGGTTGATCTTCACCCAAAGGAAGAAAGGTAAAAGCAAAGGTATGGGAACTCATTCTCTTAAGTTTGGTTCCCATCTCAATGGGTATTTAATCTAAATTATCATATTCTACCCTTGTGAGGAATAGATTCGCTATTGGACCGAAATTAACTAAGTGTGCTTTCAAATATCATTTTCTTAATGCTCATGTCCATTAGAATCTATTTAATGCCTTTGCGATATCTATATATATGTTATCATATTGTTTTACTTCCAAGTAATGATTAACTAAATTCAATATGATAAAGTAAAATCTCCAATGATTATTAAAAAGCTTAAAAGGTGCTCTCTCATATTTCTCAAATGAAATGCACTAATGTTAAGGATTTTACTTCATGTCTGTGTGACTTGTGGATGATGAATTATGTATGCTAATCATCTAAAGCAATCATCTTTCATCATACACTCCCTTGCGCTATTGACATCTCTCTCAAGTATTTTCAATAAGTTTGGAAGGAAAAAGAGACAACTACAAAGGGAGGGCACTCAAATGAAAAAGGAAGAACATCAAGAACAACAACACCTACTTGGACAATAAGGTCTTCACAACAATCAATGGTGTAGTTGTAAGCATTCTAAATCTTTTTCATTGTGAGAATACAAAGCTTAAGTTATTTGTTGCAAAATTTATGAGCCTTGATCAAAATGTATAATGCTTCCCCCTTTATGTCCTTAAAAGTGAATGCATCGAAATCAATTCTTTTAACTACCTGATGCATATCTTTAGGGGGAGTCCATTCTTATATTTTGATTATGTTGAGACTATTGCTTTATCTTAATAATTTCATATAGTCTCTTGCATGAGAATAATGTTTCTCATATAGTATGCTTCTTCACATCAATCCAACTTGTTAAAATAATGTCGCTTTTATCAAAGATTGTTGCTTTCATTTCTAAAGTAGCTTGCTTATTGGATTCTCCTACTTTTAAGCTTGATTGAAAGTTTAATGTCCTTGTTGCTCTCTTGATCGCATATTGGTTGATCATTAAACAACTTCGAGTATCACTTATGTTTCTTAGTGCCTCATGTAATTTCAATTTGATCTCAATTGATAATTTTAATTGACATCTATCTTGATATGCACTAAGGAAAAAGGAGAATTCATGATTCATTTATGCAACTTGTGATTCATTTGATATATGCTAACAATAACTTGAAAAAGATCACTAGTTGTAGAACTCTCTCTTGTGCAAAGTATTTCCACACATTGTCATTGAGCATAGGTCTTAAGCAAACAAGACTAAGGACAAAAGCACAATGAAGAGAGCGTCTACAAGTAAAGGTACAAAATGGGTAAAACTTATTCCTATCATTTACATATGTACCTAAAATCTTCCTCTTATATACACTCTTTGCATATCTTGCATAAAAGGAAGAGAAAGCATGTCCATGCATTTTATCCCTGCTTCATACCTAGTTTAACCTCTTAAAATTTCACTCATGCATTACTGCATCTTTGCTAAAACTAGATGAAGTGATTCTATTGTCAAAGAGCTTAAAGCTTAACCTTGTAACGAGGATAAGCTGCCTTTGTTCCAAAGGTGGATGGTCCTTAAGTCTCTTTGAAATCCTTAAAGGAAAATGCTTAAAATATCTGCAACATGCTTTCATAAGTGCATAAACTGTCTTGAGCATCACTCATATACTATGACACAATGCACTTCACTTTCTCTATGATATAGACTTGTTCTCATTAACCTAATTATGTGCACTTGGCATTTAAGGCCAAAATATGTATTCCTCTCAAGGCACATATTTAGGGGGAGAAATCTATATTATATAGAACTTTGATCATACTTAATTGACATATATCTTGATCATATCTCTTTCATTTTGGTACAAATGCATATATCCTATTTTTCCCGTACCATGACTACGACTAATATGTTTCCAAGTATATTACTATGCTAAGTCGTAGATTGAAAGGGAAATGGAGTCTTCGGCGAAAACAAAGGCTTCCACTCCGTAAATCATACTTCGCCATCACTCCAAGCAACTCTCTATTCTTTGGGGGAGAAATGAGCATCAAAGAAAAGGACTTCGTCTCTGGAAGAGAGTAAGAGCCCAAAGCTAAAAGACCGAACCTCGCCTTTAGTATAATCTTAACTCATTTATTTATGCCCAAAGGGGAAGATAGCACTTCGAGGGCTCTAATGATTCCGTTTTTGGCGATTCATGCCAAAAAGGGGGAGAAATGAGCCCAAAGCAAAAGGACCGCACCACCACCACCAAATTCAAAAACTTAGTGCTTTCCAAAAGTCTTTATCATTTGGTATCCTATTGTGTTCAAAAGGGGGAGAAAGTAGTATTTCAAAAATGGTATATCAAAACCCTCTTGAACACTAAGAGGTGGATCTCTTTTAGGGGGAGTTTTGTTTAGTCAAAGGAAAAGCATTTGAAATAGGGGGAGACAATTTCAAATCTTGAAAATGCTTTGCAAACTCTTATTCATGTACCTTTGACTATTTGCAAAAGATCTTTGAAATGGATCTACAAAAAGAATTTGCAAAAACAAAACATGTGGTGCAAACGTGGTCCAAAATGTTATATAAGAAAGAAACATTCCTTGCATATCTTGTAAGTAGTTATATTGGCTCAATTCCAAGTAAACTTTGCACTTACATTATGTAAACTAGTTCAATTATGCACTTCTATATTTGCTTTGGTTTGTGTTGGCATCAATCACCAAAAAGGGGGAGATTGAAAGGGAATTAGGCTTACACCTAGTTCCTAAATAATTTTGGTGGTTGAATTGCCCAACACAAATATTGGACTGACTAGTTTGCTCTAGTGTATAAGTTATACAGGTGCAAAAGGTTCACATCTAGCCAATAAAAAGACCAAGTGTTGGATTCAACAAAGGAGCAATAAGGCAACCGAGGGCACCTCTGGCTGGAGGCACCGGACTGTCCGGTGTGCACCGGACAGTGTCCGGTGCGCCCGTAGACTTCGTTTTCTACCCTTCGCCAGAGGACTTCGACTTCAACCCTTCGCCCTCGGGAATTCGCGGAGGCCGGCGCGCTATAATTCACCGGACTGTCCGGTGTGCACCGGACATGTCCGGTGCGCCAACGAACCGCGGCCTCCGGAACTCGTCATCCTCGGGATTTCACGAAGACTGCTCCGCTAAAATTCACCGGACTGTCCGGTGTGCACCGGACTGTCCGGTGTGCCAGCGGAGCAACGGTCATCTGTGCCCAACGGTCGACTCTGACAGTAAACAGTGCAGAACAGTACACGCGGCAGGAGTCAGAGCAGAGGATCAGAGAGGCACCGGACTGTCCGGTGTGCACCAGACTGTCCGGTGCCACATGAGGACAAAGCCTCCAACGGTCGACCAGCTCCAACCCCAACGGATAGGATGACGTGGCTGGGGCACCGGACATGTCCGGTGTGCACCGGACTGTCCGGTGCGCCCATCGCCAGCAGACTTCATCAACGGCTAGTTTTTGGATGGTGGCTATAAATACCACCCCAACCGGCCACTTCACAAGGAGGGAGTCCAAGCAACATTCCAAGTCATCTAGTTGACATACTCAAGCCCTCCCAACCACATATATTCATTGATACATCCTATACACAAGATCTAGCCCACTACAACCAACACAAGTGCCACAAAAGAGAGAGCGAGCAATTGAGAGCTACTCAATTGAGTTTAGCCCTAGTGCCTTGTGAGATTCATTGAGAGATAGTGTATGCTTCATCTTTGTGTTCATTTGCGCGTGGAGTTTTGACTCCCATTCAAACTTCCTCCAAAGTGTTGGAGGCTTGTAAAAGCTAGCAAGAGACACCAAAGATTGTGGTGGTCCTTGTGGGATCGAGAGTGATCCTTGAGAAGAAGAAGAGCTCGCCGATCCTTGTGTGATCGGGAGAGAGGGAAAGGGTTGAAAAAGACCCGTCCTTAAGTGGACTCCTCAACGGGGACTAGGCCTTCGAGGGCCGAACCTCGGTAAAACAAATCACCCGTGTTCATTGTGCTTTTGCTTGTGATTTGTTTGCTTTCCCTTACTCTAAGTTCTCTTGCACTATTCTTTGCTCATATCATTTGGTGTTGCTTCAAGTTAAAATCTCATTTAAGTGAAGCAACACTCCGCAAGAAAAGAACTTGAGTTAGTGCTCTGTTTTCATCTAAGCTTTCTTGCTTTGTTATCATAGAATTATTAGTTGTATTGATTTATCACTTCCGCTTTATTTGAAAGCTATACTCTTTACCAGCAAGAACTTAGTTTTTATACTCCGATAATTGTTCATCTTGTTCTAACCACTAATCAAAGGATCTAGTTGGGGGATAAAGTTTTAATTTTCAGGTTTCGCCTATCCACCCCCCCCTCTAGGCGACTTTCAGACCACATTGTCCTTACCTTTCTTATATTTCACAATGTATGGAAATGTTTCGATAAACTCAACCCATTTGGCATGGCGACGGTTCAGTTTGGCTTGCCCTTTCAAATACTTCAAAGCTTCATGTTCGGAATGAATAACAAACTCTTTTGGCCATAAGTAGTGCTGCCATGTTTCAAGCGCTCGGACCAAAACATACAATTATTTGTCATACACAGAATAATTTAATTGAGCACCTCCCAATTTTTCACTAAAATATGCTATAGGTTTTCCTTGTTGCATTAAAACTCCTCCTATCCCAATCCCACTAGCATCACATTCTACTTCAGAAGTTTTAATGAAATCAGGAAGAATAAGTACAGGTGTTTCAGTCAAACGTTTCTTCAATTCTTGAAAAGCATTTTCTTGTGAGTTTCCCCATTTAAATTCAACACCTTTCTTTGTCAATTCATTTAAAGGAGAAGCGATGGTACTGAAATCTCGCACAAATCTTCTATAAAAACCAGCAAGAACATGAAAACTTCTTACTTGACTTACATTCGTTGGAGCTGGCCAATCCTTGATGGCTTTCACCTTGGATTCATCCACCTCTATTCCTTTTGCTGAAACAACAAAGCCAAGAAACACAACATGGTCTGTGCAAAAACTGCACTTCTCAAGATTAGCAAATAATTTCTCCTTTCTGAGCTCATCTAAAACTTGTCGAATGTGTTTCACATGTTCATCAAAAGACTTGATGTAAATTAGAATATCATCGAAGTAGACAACAACAAATTTTCCAATGAAAGTTCTTAAGACATGGTTCATTAATCTCATAAAAGTACTAGGAGCATTAGTCAACCCAAAGGGCATCACTAACCATTCATACAACCCAAATTTTGTTTTAAATGCAGTCTTCCATTCATCTCCGATTTTCATTCTTATTTGATGGTATCCACTTCTCAAATCAATTTTAGTAAAAATTGTGGAACCACTTAATTCATCAAGCATATCATCTAGCCATGGAATAGGATGGCGATAGCGAACGGTAATATTATTTATAGCTCTACAATCAACACACATCCTCCAAGATCTATCTTTCTTAGGTACTAAAATCACAGGAACAGCACAAGGGCTTAAGCTTTCACGAACAAAACCTTTATCAAGAAGTTCTTTCACTTGCCTTTGTATTTCCTTAGTTTCTTCAGGATTGGTTCGATATGGTGGACGGTTAGGAAGCGCAACCCCTGGAATAAGATCGATTTGATGCTCAATCCCTCGAATTGGAGGTAGTCCAGCCGGTGTTTCTTGTGGAAACACGTCTTCAAAGTCCTGCAAAAGATCAGCCACAACACTAGGAAGAGATGTTATGTCGTTAGGAGAAATCAAAACATCTTTGTTCACAAGTACAAAGAGTACTTGATATGGGTTGTTCCTCACTTCTCTCAGCTCAGATTTTGTGGCTAGCATAACTAGATGTTCTCCCTCTTCCTTCCTTTTATCTCTTGAATTTGGCTTGTAGCACTCGCTCACCGAATTGTGGACGACACTCAATTTATTTTGCTCTTCTCCTCCTCTACTTGTTGTACTAATTTCAGTTTTCTTTTGTAAAAACTAGGTGAGTGCCCGTGCGTTGCAACGGAACCGTATAATGACACGATAATTTATATACATATGTGTGTTATATTGTTATAGATATGTGTCCGTGTGTTGCAAAGGAAGTAAAAGATTTGTATGAAACATTGATACGGAACGACAAACATCACTATGATAGACTCTATTGTAGAGTATTTTTTTCTCTTCTCATTTCCCATTATCGTTATCACTTCTCTTTCCCCAGTTTAAGTTACAGAAAGGATCAAATTCCAAAACATATTACAGAAAGAATCATGTTGGTGGTAGTACGGGTAACAGAGTAGAAGAATTCCACCACACAATTCGCAGAAACAATCAGTGTACACAAGTCAACGGAATCTAGAACTCGTCGTTGGAGCAGACAGACGACAAAACAACAGTTCCCTCTCTGATTCTGCACGAGCTCAAGTGGCTGCTGTTTGGAACCTCGACAGCTTCACGGCAACCTTCCTCTCCTTCCCAGTCTGGGAAGGTGGTGGTGCCGGAAGGCCTCTGCGCAAACGGAAAGTGAAGAGAAATGTGTGTGTCAGGTCTGCCAGCGGTACAACGGAGTGTTAACCGCCAGTGTGAGGAGTTCAGCAAAGAAGTCCTGCAAACCTTGCTGGTTTGGTTGTTCGTGTTGGCGATGCAGCCCTAGAAACTCTCTCCGGTTCCACAGCTTTGCGCTGGATGCCGTTGTTGAAGGCCGGCCTAGGCTCACCGAGCTGCTGAGCCGTTACATCAATCTGGGCGCTTTGTTTCTTCTGAACATAGATGGTGAAAGCATAGGTCAGCATGAGCGGTCGTACTTGAATTTGAGTAGGAAGCATTTGGCAACATCAGTGCTCACCTGTTTCTTGCCGCAGGTCGTCGACTTGTCTTATCCAAGAAGAAACACGAGCCCTCATCGTCAGGTGTTGTTGACAATGAATGGAATGTTAAAAAGCAAGCATCTAGATCTTGTAGCGTAGGTCATGTTGGTATCCGGTATATGGGATACCTGCAATCAACTTTCATTGGATAAGACAGCTATGTAACTAATGAACCAATAGCTAAAGGAGTTAAGGCAAGTACCGGGCTACAGAGATCCAACTGGACGGGAGAAGATCACAGCTCTTGTATGTATTTAGATCAGGAAACTTACATGCAAATACTGAAATCTGTAGGTATTAATAAAATATAACTGTCAGCTAGGTTACAAATACTACATTTGGTTGCACAAGAACCGAAAAAGACATACCATATCTGCTAATGGTTGTCTTCCATATGGTGCATCATGCTCCATATATTGGAAAACAGGGGGAGGTTCCTGGTTACTGGAATCACAGTCATCACTGGACAGCATTTCTTGATCGGTGCAAATATTTTGTGCTAAACATTGGGTTGTTCTTCCAATAGACCTTGCATTGTCATTGTCATTGTCACTCTCATTGCTTACATCACTGCTTGTTTTTGGAGCATTGTCACTGTCACTGCTTCATTAAGGTATCTGCAGCTGAAAACAAAAAAACAGTTCCAAAAGATCATAATTATCTAAGGGAATGTTTTTAAGGAATGTCCAAGAGAAAGTTGACCATAAGAGTACACAATAATAGTAACAATTGATGTATTCATGCATTACTGAAAAATGAACATTATTTCTAAGACGTCTCTGCTAGTCTAATTCATAGAAAGCTGAAACAGTCATGCATTCTGATTTATTGTTTCACCACAAAATAACTTCTTTTATCTGAACAAACCAGTTTGTGTCAATTCAGAATTGTGGATGCATGACACCACCTACCAAGGTTCAAATCCTAGTACCCACATTTTTAAGTAGCACTTCATCCCTAGTTTTTGCTGAAACCAGAGATTACCTCAATTATCTAAAAAAACTCCTCAAATAAGAAACATAAGGGAACACCAAGTGCCGGAGGCTCCCACATGAATGGGATTTGGGAAAGGATAAACCAAGGCAAACCTTCCCTTAGCAAATGCGTAGAGGCTGCTTCGAACCTGTGACCTGATGGTTCAGAGGCTTGCCGCAAATAATCTACTATTGCCATAAAATAACAACAGGCCTCAAGTACAATGTCCTGAACAATGCGTACATGTCACCAACACTACTCTACTGTATAATGGAAGCATCATCCCTCGTATCATCCAAGTCGCTAGGGAAAACACGGTGCGAAAACAATCAAGCTACTTCCCTTGCGTCATCCAAAAATATGCGGACAGTGCGGTGTCCATGAATAATGAAGAGTTAGTGCAATGTAGATTGATCTCACCTTGGCAAATATTAGCAATGCTAATAAGTTAATCATTGCGTAACAGAGGAAAGAAGGTAACGTAAGTCGATAGTCGTATCGATCCTGAGCACAAGTGGGGGCAAGCACGCAGGCACATACGACTTTTTCTATGTGCAAGTTAACCAGGTTGAGATCAGATATCAGATAATCCAAGAACATGAAAACATCAATGTTTACTGGATACTGCTAGTAACAGTATCCTTTGGTTAGAAGACCGTTTGACAAATTCAGCAAGCAGATCCTAAAGCAACCAGCACAACATTATAGAAATGCACTTGTGCACAAGGAGTATATAGGACAAAAATAAACCGTGCAACATAGCAAGCATAGAATGACTAAATCAAGCCATCTAACTATTTATGAAGTGGATGTAAGATGAGAAGTGGAGAAAAAGAATAGTATGGTATTACTCTATAGAATTTAGAGATTATGGACTCACCTTTTATTGTTGTACAGAGTTGACGACCATCAAAGCATAATAAAAAGGTGTGAGATCATCCCCATCAGTATAACTCAAGGGCATAGCAACATAGCTGGTTCACAACAAGATAATGACAAATATTCCATCCCAAACAAGACACAGCTCAAGTAGAAAACATAGTTCTCTAATCAGGTTCATGTCATGTCTTCTAACATTGTTAACAAAGCTATACTCAAACTCGAACTTGAGATTTGCTGCAACGGTTATTGGAGAATGCAATAACTATAAGCATCATTTTCATAGCACATCTAGTTCCCCACTCGTGGATTCGACTACCAGGAGAGAATGGATTGTTCAGACAAAAAGGCAATAGGCATGAAACAGTTACTACTATGAAAGTCATCGAAATGAACCCAACACTTCGTGCCTAACAGAAGCAGTTGGTATTTTTGTTAGGGGAAGACAAATTGGTCTGTTTATTTGGCTGTCAGAAACAAACTGTTGAATTGAGTGGTTGAAAACGATTATGTCTTGTAGAATATCAACTACATTCAGTTGGAGAGGGACTTCTGAGTGTCAACTTCAGACGGAAAGTACAACATCAATGAATAGCAAACAAAATAACTCAAGATAGTTCTATGTTCAGCTGGAGTAACATGTGAGGGTTTTTCCGAACAATAAGGCTAGTTTGGCAACCCTACTTTTTTAAGGGGTTTCCATTTTCCGAAGGAAAATTAGTTCAAGCAAATATGCGGCCTAGGGAGTTGTCGTTCCCACTGGCCAAGCTCTTGAGGGTTGTTTAGGTTCAAAATTTTTGGGAAGTTTGCTTGAGTTTTTTCCTCTAAAAGGACTACCATAATCTGGACTATAGGTGATTAACAGTGGCATAGCTACACATCTTGATTAATCAAGGGCAAAATCAGAAAATGATGCACCCAAAAAGAATACATGATGCAGCGGTGCATGCCTGATTACCTGAAACAAATGCTAAGAACAAACAAAAAATGTAAGTGGTGAAAATCAAGAAACAAAGGACTGCACAAGCATTGCTTGAGGCTCACCAAATTGCACGCAGAAAGCCAAAAACACCATGTTAAAGCTGTAAAGCCATACTTTCAAAATGAGCCATCAAATTCTTTTTTTGGAATGCTGACGGAATAAATGATAACAAAAGGGAATGGGATATCATTCTACAATGTTTAGTAAAGTAAATAGCCATCAAGGTTTATACATCCTCACTACATTGTCCAGTAACAGAGTAACCGCTACCCAAAACTGGCATATCTTTGTGTTGGCGCATGATCCTGTAAAACTTTAAAAAGAAAAGGAAAACAATCAGTTGATATTATTCACGAATCATTAACAATAGCTGCCAAGAACTTAGACTCTACTTGAGACAACGCATACACCATTGTTTTTTTCAAAATCATCAATCTAGATTTTTTGAAAGTTGGCACATGATATTGACACGAACCAAGATTATATAAAAAAGCAGAGAGCTTTTCTTAAGACGCAAGTTATGAGTGAAACATGAAGCAGAGAGTTGACAATTGACACGAACCTTAGAGCCCCGTGCGTGCGTCGTTGGCCATCGACCCCGCTCGCGAGCGGCAAGGCCCTCCTCCTACGGTCCTACCAACATCGCCAGCACGGTGTGTCGCCACTGCGGCGGCGCGACAGAGACCAATGGTGCCCCCGCACCCTTGAGCGGTGCCACACACCCTCTCTCCTACCATGTCGTATCCCCATGGGCGGAGGCACCGCTACCACCAACAGCTTCGGGGACGACGGATATTGTGAATTTGGACAATGCAGCCAAAGTAGCCAAATCGTTTTTAGCAGCTTGGTAACATCACCAGCAGAAGATGAGTTAAAAGAAAGAATGACAACACCAGATATTGTGAATTTGGACAATTTTCCTTTCAGGGTTCCTGCGCCCTCGCCGATGGGACGACGACTCCACGGTGCTTTATGGGCCGACAACACAGTCTCTCACCGGTGGTCAGGCACCCGGTAGGTCTCGACGGTGATCTCCGACAGCCACAAGCCGGGGAGGAGCATATGGGGACGCAAGGTTTTACGAAATTTACATATGAGTCCCTGGAGTGGAACAGGGTAAAGGGACGGAGGAGGCCGGAGGGAGCGGGTACTCACATCGAGCTGTTTCTGCACGGGGCAAGGCCGCCGCCTAGGGCGGCGGCGAGGCCGCGCGCCTGTCACGGAGTAGATGTCCTCCTCGATCTCCTCGCTTGTAGAGGCCCATCACGGAGTAGAGGCCGCGCGCCCATCACGGAGAATCGTGCCCGGTCAAGAGCCTCTGCGCCATGGTGCAAACGAGCTTGGTGCGGCGTGTCGATGGCGCCATGGCGGGTCAGATGGGAAGATCCCGTTCGGATTAGGGGAGAAGGCGGTGAGGTCAGAGATGGCTGGGGAGGTGGATTAGAGGTGGAGGTGGTGAGGGCGCCAAGCGCATCGCAAAGACGGACAGGAATGGGTGCGGGATGGGAGAGGGTCCGGACGACGCTGGAACTCGGGGGGCGGGGGCATATGGAGGTGTGGACGCGAGCGGAGCGGAGACGGACCTTCCGTCGACTGCGCAGAGGCTGCCTTTCCATCGACCCAGCGCCATTATAGTTGGGTGAGGAGGCGAGAAGGCGGGGTGAGGGCGAGGGTGGAAGGCAGCGCTGATGGCGTGGGTGGAGGAGGCGAGATTTCCACGGGGGGCGAGGGAGTGCGACTGACCGTGGTGAAAGAGCGCGATTTGTGGGGGAGGCGTCTGTGCGCGGAGGGAGCGGCGGTGGGGGAGGCGCGGTGGCAGAACTGGCGCACGGTGGTGTGGACGCGCGGAGGGGAATGCGGGCACGGCGGGGACTGCGAGCGTTGCTGGCGCGAGGACAGCGGCGGGGACTGCGGGCGCGGGGAGGAGAATCGAAACGCGCGATGGCAGAACACACAACTGTGGACGCCTACACTAAACACATAAGGAGTAGTAGAGATGTTCAGCCATGATTTGTTGAGGGGTCATAGGCTTGAGTACAAACTTCCTCCCTTTCAGATCTAGCGTGTATTGATTTGTTCTTCCACAATGCTGAGAATATCGGTCATATTGCCAAGGTCTTCCTAGCAGCATATGACACACAGACTTGGGTGCAACATCGCACTCCACTGTGTCAACATACTCTCCAATCTTGAACGGAACTTTCACCTTATAACCAATCTTGATATCTCCCGATTCATTCAACCATTGGACATGATATGGATGAGGGTGTCGCTACAACTTCAAACCAAGCTTTTCAACCATCTCACGACTTGCAAGATTATGGCAGCTCCCTCCATCAATGATCACCTTTACTACTTTGTCTTGCACTTTTGCTCATGTTTGAAAAAGATTATGTCGTTGTCCAATTTCAGCTTCTTTCATTTGAACACTCAAGATTTGTGTAACCACAAGAGTAGTACCATACTCAAATTCACATCCCGTATGTTCTTCGGATTTATCAATGTCATCTTCGTTTCCTGCTTCAGCTTCTTCTTCACTAGCTGATGTATATTCTCCATCATCAGTCACAAGGATCACTCGATTATTTGGACACTCCTTTATGACATGACCACGACCTCCACACTTGAAGCACTGAATACCACTACTCTTGGTTGTTGAACCCACTGATGTTGAGGTGGATGCGGCTGGTTTATAACTCGTGTTTGGAGCAGCACCGTTCTTTCCACTAGAATTGCCTTGAATATTGGATCGCAAGCCTCCAGTTGAACCTTTTGTTGCTGAGGATGCAACAGTAAACCTTGAGATCGATTTGCTTCCTCCAGTCATGGTTCGTGCACCATATGACAAGGGCTTGCTGCTCTTAGCATCTTGTTGCAGCTGGCGTTCAGCTTTGGTGGCTTGATGTACCAAATCAATAAGACTTTGGTACGGCTGAAACTCAACAATACGCTGAATGTTGCGGTGTAACCCAGCCATGAAACGTGCAATGGTTTGCTCTTCGTCTGAACAACAAGAGCTTTGGTTGGTAAGAGTGGTGAGGTTGTTCACTTGCTCTTATAGAATAATTTCCTTTATCTTCTTCCCCATCTTCATCATGGTTTCTTACACCGTCGGGGAGTCGACAACGACCTCTGATTTCAGCCATAAGTGTCTGAAGATCTTGTGCCAACAGATCTTGCTTGGCTTCTATGCTTTGTTTGAGCTCATTGAATTGTATCAGGGTGGCACATTCTTCAATCTCAACGTTGGGATCCATCTTCCTGCGAAGTTAGTGGCAACAAGGCAACAAATATAGGTGGAATATGAAGCTATATAGAATCTCACAACCTCACCACTCTTACCAACCAAAGCTCTTATGAGTTCCCTGCGGGTTGCAAGAAAATGTGTGGTGGTAACAAGAAAGTGGTGGTTAAGCAAATACAAGACCAGATTACCGATTGCGATGGCTTATATGTGGAGCTTGGTGGGGAATAATAAACAAGGGATGCAATCTGAATCCTAGTTATTGTAAAGTTAAATAACCATCCAACTAGAAGTTCCCTGCCTAGTGCTGACCACAAGATACGAGTGATGTAAATAGATCAAACACACGCGCAAGAAATTTCAGATTTGATGCAGACAAGGAGTATGATTGGAATGCAAGTGTTGCAATCAGATCCAACCAAAATTTTGCACCAAATGACAATAGCAAACTGGTTGAAAAACTTGATAAAATTTTCAGCACTTGTGCACATAAACAAACTGATTGTTCTACTTTTCTTTCACAATCTTGTTCAACACTTTTCTTTGGTACTTTTCTTTCTTCTCTTTTTTTGATACTTTTTTTATAGAACTAAACACAGAGATCTGATATGATATTGCACACTTTATAATACTTAACAAAGAACTCAACCAGCAGCTATAACTTAAATAGGATCAAAGTTAACGCGAAGGCAATGATGAGGTTTTTTTTTCAGAATACTCTTTTTGTGGATATTTTCAGATATATATATATATATAAGAGGCTCAAAGGAAACACAAAGGATAGAGTGACCAGCAACTAAACAAAGATTCTAAGGACTGAAACTTAACAAAACTCACTGGAACAACAGATTGAAAGAAAAGGCTATGGCAAAAATATTTTATGGCTTTTTGGTGGATAGGACGAACACAAAATATATGTAGCTAAGGGTAAAGAATCCTACCATGGCAACTGAGGCTTTGATACCAGATGATGCGTCACGATGCCCGATCTTCACGACGTAGGATCAATCTTTAGATAACTAGCTTCAAAGAAGCCAAGATAACTTGCTGCAAGCAGCAATAACTAGTGCAACCTGACAAATAAAACTCGAAGCCAACCACCGTCTTTAACCGGCAGCCTGAATCGAGGATTCGCCCAACCACACTCTCAAAGAACCAACCAACACAACCTACAATCAATCGAGGAGACCTCAAAGGGAGTAGGAGCACCAATTGGGAGCGGATGAAGCCGCCGCTTCTGCAATCCCGCGAAGGAATTCACAAGAGCAAAGGGGTAGAGATCACTCTCAATATTTGTTAGCACACAGCTGAACAAAGGGGTTCTGTTTTAGATTCTCATAAGCTGCCTTACATCATAGACATAGGGGGGTATTTATACTAGTAACAACCAGCCTTAGCGAGGTATAAACATGAAACAAAAGTATTTTCACGTGCTAATGTGAAGGAGCCTCTTCGGGAGATCTGCAGAGCTGATTTCCGTGTGGCTGTTTGACTTCTGCGCAACCTTCAGTATTTTGACAATAACTTCTTCTAGGAATCTTCAAATGACGTGGGACTGGTTGCATTGGAAAGCTAACTTGATAAAATTTCTCACCATATATAGCATGATTAATGAAACTTCGTAGAATGATAAAGTTTAATACGAAAACTTGGTCATCAAGCAGACTGTTGAACTTCTGACCAGTCAGCACTAAAGTAGGTCGGCTGCCTTTCTGGTAGATTTGATTAAGTCGGCTTTAAAAGCATTGGAAACTAGACTTCAAGAGCTTTCTAAAAAGTACTTATGGGCCTTCATAGCTTTTGAGAATCAAAAGATATGACTGTTTCTTCTGGACGGTTCTGTTGCGCTGGACTGACTCGGACATAGCTCTTCTTGTTGACTCGTCCTTGATACGTTGTCCTTCCTCTTTGGTGAACCTAAGTAATATCAACATACACGACTTAGGTAGCATAAAGTTCTCATTAGTGTTTAATTGAAATTCATAAAGTAGCGCGTGCACCTCTTGCTGTAGCTTCTTAGCTCGGCTACGTGTAATTGGTCCATCAAAGGCTTGGGTTGGTGATGTTATTGATTGTACTTGAGTTGATGTAGTATGACTTGGGGGTTGTAATGTGTTGCTTAATGGCATGGTCATATCACAAACGTATAGGCTTAAGGGCATAATTGTAATTTTTTTGAAATTGTACCTCGCTTCTATAAATAGAGGAACAATGCGATACATTATGGGTGCTTTTTAGCCTAGGGAAAATTATTTTGCTCTGCCTACGAAGTTGTATCTCTCTTACCTTTGCATTGTAACTTCAAGTAGCCGAAGGTATATTTATAATCCTTTATTAAAGAATAAAATGAAAAAGGAAGCATTGCCCATCAAGGTTGAATCATATGTTTCACCTTTACACTACATCATCTTCATTCTTAATGATCAACATTTGTTTTCTGTTAACTCTCAACATCTTAGTCCTTCATTCTATCTTTCCTTCGAGATAGACAGAATGAAGGGTGAAGGTGAAGCTTAATTTAATTGTGTTGCCTTGTTTTTTTGTCTCTTAAAGGAATAAAAAACGAGTGAACAACAATGGTTTTCTCCGCTGCATAGCCATGGAGTAGGAAACCACCTAGAGAACGCATGTGTTGTTTAGATCGGCCAACAAATCCCCTATGGCGTGGGCGAGATTCGTGAAACAGGACATGCAAATGCAACTCACTAAAATTATATAAATTGGCCCACTAGCCAGCCAATAACTTATATTTTATCTCTATGATTCTATCTCTACTATATTTAAGTGTCAATAATCTTCCTGCGTACATCTCCTCTCTCATGCGAGCGGTGATACTAGGTGCCAGGGTTCCCCACATCGAGCGTGGAGAAACAAAAAATATAACCAGCCCGTCGTCCAAGGACATAACACTCAATTGTTAACCAATACATTTCATTTGCAGTTGTGTTTTAGAAATGATAGATATTAAGAATATTATGCTACACAAAAGATAAATATTGTAAATACATATTTATGCAATATTTATCTATATAATATATATATAAAACATAGCAATGTACAAATAACTAACTCATCATAAATAATATTGGAAACACCGATTGGCTGCGAAGGCAAATATGAACGTAGGAAAAAATCAGAAGAATCCGGCATCAGCACGTCGCCTTTGGCCCGGTAACGCACGCAAACTAGTAGGATTTTTATTAATTTACCAAAACAAAATAAAAATCTGCAATGTCTGGACGGCCGTGATGCGGCTGCTGTGGGGACAGAGATAGTTGACCGCATTTGTGAACCGTCCGATGCACACACGTCGGCATGACGCCGTTGGCATTTTGCTTACGGCGCAAGGAAACAAGCGGGGCAACTTGGCATCCAAGTTCGAGCCGCGCGTACCCGCGCCCAGGTGGGTCCGGGCCCATGCGTCGGAGAGCGCTTGAGGACGAAGGGCGGTGGGTGAAACGCAATTGCTAATAATGCAAGTGGGGTCACGGCAAAGGTGTGGCGCGTGCGTGGACCTCGCCCTCATCTCGTCTCCTCCGGCGGTCCGGCCTGTCCAATAATTCTAGTATTCCACCGCCGCACACCTCCTGTCTTCCTTCACCTTCGCGCTCCGCCGCCGCCGTCGATTCGTGCTGCTCTCACCCCTAACCTGTCCAACATCGCCGGGGAGGGAAGCAGCAGAAGAAGCTCCCCTTACCTCCGGCTATCGCCTGAGGATAAAGTGGGGTCTGTAGGGGAGTCTTAGGGGGGAGCAAAAGGGATAGGATAGGGAGAGATGAAGCAATCAATTTCTTCGTCCGCCTTCGCCCCTGCTTACGTCCCCGCTACTAACCCTAGGTAAGCATCGTCGATCGACGGATCTGCATCTGCTCCTCTGACTGTCTGATTGCTCGCCGAAGATGATCCCCTTGTATATATGTGTAGTTTCGATCTAGAAACTTTAGCCCTCCCATGTTGGATATGCTGGATGTCAGTTAGATGTACTATGAAGATGTAAATTGTTGTGGCTAAAGCAGATTTGAGATTATTGTTGACTTTTCAAAATTACAATTTTTAAAGTTCCTGTGACTGCTGTCCTGTTTAATTACTTGTTAAATTATGTGAAATCCTTGCGTGAACGTGTGGATCACTAACCATGGGGGAAACTGATTGAATTTTGTCAGAACTTCGCTGAATCTTACCATATGCACCTTATTCTGATATTACTTTTATTACTTGATGAGTCGCTCACTCTCCTTCCATGTACTATGCGATGGATATGGTCTAAGATACAAGTTTTCTTACTCCATGTTCAGTTAAATTCATGGTTAACTACTAATTTGTGCATGAAAGATAATTTTTTGTGTTTTAATTCATCACTCAATAGATTATTTCATAACTATGCCATCAAGGTTAGTACAAGTACCATGTTCCCTCTTGCCGCAGACCTTCATGACTAATAACAATACGAGTAAAAGCCTCTGTATCTGTCTGTATGCTTGCAGCACACCCTAGGCATCTTTGGTCAATCGGTTGACTTATTTTGCGTGGAAAGACATTGTTGCACCATGACAAAAGATACGTGCACTTTTGTCCATGATTAATATATAACAGCTAGTGACAACATTAAGATTTGTTTTTCTAGGGTCTTACTGCAAAATTGATACCATAGTTAATCCTTTTCTGAGTGTCCTGCTGTAATCCAATATTGTTCTGTTGTATATATTTCAAATGCAGCAAAAATGTATCTTACTGCATTCTGTCGATTTTCTCTTTGCAGGATCATTCTGTCTTTTCTCGTTTCTTATCCGACTCTTCTTCGTTTTATGCCTATCAGTTATGAGGTTGAACGCCTTCAGAAGCTTCTCTACTAGATTAGTGTAAATAGTAGACTTGTTCGAGTTTAGCTTGGCTGGAAGAATTAGTCTCTGGTCCGTGTTTATATCTGCTAGCAATAATGGCTGCGATGAACGGAGAGGTATTGGGTGAATGTGGAAGGAACATAAATAGTCTCAAGAGAAAGCGGGAGAGCCCCGCTGCATATGCTGCTGGCGTATTCTGCACCTCTGAATTGCATCAGCATACTGTCAATGATTCTGCTGTTAGGTTTCATCTTGATAAAGACCGTAAGGCAAAGATCGTGTGCCACTTCAACAAGCAGGTTTTGCAGAGCTATAAGAAATTCATGAGTAGTGCACCACCTAAGCGTATTTTGCTTCGCCAAGGTGCTGTCTGGAAAGACTTTCCAGAAAAGATTGTCAAATTGGCCCAAGCTGACTTCAGGGCAAAAAAGATGATCACAGAAACAGGATATCAGAACCAGCTATTTTTGCTGGATTTTGCCCATATGACATTCATAGACACAAAGACAGGTTTTCAGAGGCCAATTGCTTGGATCGATGAAAATGAAAAGTGCTACTTCCCGGAATCATTTATACAAGATCAGAAGTTATTTATGAAGAAAGATTTTGGCAACGGAAATCATGAGTACATTAGTGAAGAGCGAAATGGGACACGAGAAACGAATCACCAGTTTGGAGCATCAGAAAGTTCTGCTGAAAGCTCAAACTTTGAGTCAAGTATTGGAGATGTTTCTAGTCCTAAGAGAGCTAGGGCTGAAAAGAATTTCATTGTAAAAAAATATTGTGATATGGGAGAAGCTATTGGAGAAAATGAGTCATGCACTTTGTTGCCTACAGCCTGTAACCTACTACCACACCAAGCTAATCTGGGTGAGGTATCCCGTGCTCAGCGCACTATTGAAGCCGTGGAGAAGCTGTTGCTGCAGGGGATGGGTTCAGTTATTGAATCCAAGGACATTATTGGAATCTACAGGACTCCATTATTGGATGACCACGGACAAGTCCGTTACCATATTCACCAAAAGCAAGTACAGGTTACCGGATGTCATCGTGGAAACGCAAATGTCCGTTATGCATGGCTTCCTTGCTCCAAAAGCACTGTGCATGTAATGATGCTGAATGGTGTTTTGCAAGTTGATAAGCCTCCCAATAAGTGTGCAGCCTATGGAGAGGGCACTCTCCTTACACCAGCAAATCGTTCGGATGCCTGGTATGTTCTTGATATATCAATTATTACATATATGTCAGGATTTTTTTCTCCCCCCTTCCTAAAGTGTTGCTGGCACCTAACTCTCGTATCTTCTTATCTATGCTTCGTAGCCATTCACATTTTCTGAGTTCTGTTATGTTTGCATCTATGACTCAGATGTTTGCACACACTTTTTGATAGATAACAACAACTAAATACTGTTTCATTTTGTTATTCTCTTTCCTCACCAAGTTCATTTCCCTTCCTCTAACCGTTGCCAATTCAATATTTGTATTACTTTTTGCAGTGTGAAATACTCTGATGTTGATGAAAATGGCATTGTCCGTATGATGTTGTGCCGTGTAATAATGGGGAACGTAGAAATAGTTCACCCTGGATCTAAGCAGTGCCAACCTAGTAATAAGTATTTTGATAGTGGAGTAGACGACCTTAAAAATCCACGGCATTACGTTGTGTGGGATATGAATCTGAATAGTCATATCTATTCTGAGTTTGTAGTCACTGTCAAATTGCCTTCTAAAACCAAAGGTAACTAACTGCAGCTACCGTGGCTTCAGTTTGTTTGACTTATTTGTTTCTTAATCTGTGGCATCCCAATTTTTCTTACTACTAAGCATTTTCTGTGTCAGATTCCTTTGTATCGCAAGAAAACTGTCAGAATTCGTCTGATCTATCACTGGTGTTGAACTCTAGTTCACCTGATTGTATTTCACAGGTAAGATGCTTTACATGGGGTATTAACAAGATAGTACTGTAACACTAGAGACAACTGTTGCTAACTTGATATACAGAAGAGTTCCACTGTTGGAGCAGCAAGAGTGCAGTAATTCAGATTCTGTGATTTGACTCAATAATTGACATGATTGCATTATTGAGATTATAACTTGGAGCTGATTATATTCGTTATCTATGATAGAAACCTCCAAATATGATAAGTTTCCCTGTGAAACCATGCTATTTTAGCCACGCTGGAGTTGGTTAAAGCACCAGTTAACAACTTCCTTTTATGCATAAAACAGGAGATGAACCTGGAGGCACCTCCAGCATTGGGAGGTGGATGTGCAGCCCCCATGCTAGGAGATTCGATGGAAAAGGCTCCAAGCTCACCTTGGATGCCTTTCTCCATGCTGTTTGCAGCGATCTCTACCAAAGTGTCTCCTGAGAATATGGACGTGATTATTGGTTGCTATGAAGAGTTTAAGGTCTGGTACACTTTTTTCATCTTTTGACCTGAAGTCACCTTCCCTTGTGTGGTATCCAAAATCACTTGTAGACTGTATTTGCCAGAGCAAGAAAATAAGCCGAGGTGAACTAGTGAAGAAGCTGAGGCATGTAGTTGGTGATAGAGTGCTAATATCGACGATAATGCGTCTCCAAGATAAGGTGTGAATTGTTCTGCTTGAACCTTGCTGATACAGTTATCTTGGATTCTTTTTGGAAGACTGAAATCCTTTTAGCCGTAAGGTGTGTCAGCTGGTGGGGTTCTGGGATGGACCGCCAGTCCGCCACGCACCGAACTTCTGAAGGCCTATATCTTTTGCTGTGAACAAGCTACTTTTCAAGAGCATCAGAACAGCAGTGGTTTGATAACCTGATTCTTTTTACACTGTTTTCTGAGGAAATGCTTCTTTTGTGTGTGTCTATTTGGCAGCAGTTACCTCCAGTGGATAAGCGTGAGGAACCAGACACATCGGCGTCCAAGGTGGTGGCGGAACCATGAGATGGGTGTCAGGAGGTGGGCGAGGAATGCAGAAAGGGAGGAACCAGCCGACTTGACATAGAAAACCCTGTGGGAAGCAGCAACTATGAAGCCTCTTGCATCAGTCTTGTGCATGGAGGCTGCTGTTTGTTCTCTGTATCGTAGGTGTCTACGTTTGCGAGGAAATTGTATCCGGTGTTTCTCTTTCTTCAAATTAAACCACGCACATGCAGCTGCCGTACTTTTTGGACCATTGAAGTGTTTCGTCCGTGAAAAAGGCTCCTTTTACCTTCCCGTTTGCCTTCCTAAGAGCATCTCCAGTAGTTTTGTAAAATAAAACTCCCTAAAAGACGATGTAGAGAGTTGCTAAATAATAATAGAGAGTAAAAAATTGCATGTTCTTCAATAGTTCTCTATTTTCAGTTGCTAAATTTTTTAAATAATGCCAACTCAACTTAATTGAAAGGGCCTTTTTTAAATGGGTCTAGTTTGTCTTGATCCAGGCAAGCACGTAGATGAAATCACGATCAGCTTCATCTGTGTGTAAGGTCTTAGCTCATTGGTTTTGCTCCTTCATCAGATATTCAGGTAGTACTACATACTCGCAGCATGTGGTAGTTTAATTGTCACTAAGTACTAGTTGCTAGTCTACATGTGTTTCATAAAAGAAATCAGTGCCCCATGAATTATTTCAACTGCGATCAGATTGTACAGCAGGACGGCCACGATCAGATTGCACATACCTAGAATTCAAGAGTTCTATGTAAACTAAAAACACATACAATTCTATCTGAATTTTAGCCACAGATACACATGAAACTAATTTAGAAACCGTATATAGGAGCAGAACATACAACTAAAAATCCATATGTTATTCATATATAAGTATACTCCATGAAACTAAATAATATAAAATTAGCATGGCCGCCATTGGAAGCGTGGGAAACATGGGGGAAGAAATAACGCGCGAAATAGAAAAGAAAATAGGCTTCGATTTCGTGTGGAATGAGCTTTGGGAAGTCCCTTTGAGTTTGCCACATGTAGCAATAAGGAAGAAAAATGTAGCAACTTTATAAATTTACCAACAACATTTATAATACCATTGGAGATGAGTTTTTTCTAATAACTCTTTAAACTAAGATTTAGGAATCTGTTTACATAACCACTGGAGATGCTCTAAGATAACAAAGTTGAGCATTGTTAATTAATGTTGGTCTTGCTCTTGCACATATAGAATAAATTGAGGTTTTCCTTTGGCTGATTCTGAAGAATTAAATCTTTTCCAAAGAAAACTTTAAAAACAGAAATTATAAAGGTGCCACAGATTGTTGCGCCTGTTGCCTTTTTGAATTAACAAAACATATGTTCTTTGATTGTCCAGTAGCCAAATACATTTGGAGTAGATTGCTTTAAATTTGCAGTCGGTAACGAATGATGTTAATGTGCCGTTTGGTTTATGAAATATAATATAAATGGAAATAGTAATGATTCACACTTGATTTGCTTCACGAAATATAACATAAAAGACAATAATAATGATTTATACTCTCCATTACTAATGTTAACAAGTTTGAATATAACTGAATATAATAGTATCAATTTCTAGTGTGATATCTGATTACGGTTGGATTTAACAAACATGATTTTGGCATCAGTTTCTAGTGTGATATTTGATTACGGTTGGACTTAAACAAACATAATTTTAATATTATCGGTGTTACGGTTTATGTTACAAAACACTTAAGTCTTTATTTGGTAACAAGCTGGACAGTTTTAATAAAGATCTTTGAAGGCTGATCATGTTAGGGTGTGGGGCAGTGCTATCTGCTTTAATAATAAATTGATCTACGATTTGTGATGTTGTTTTCCTCTATTGTCATTGGTTGGAATATTGGACTATTCTCTAGAAAAAGAAGCAAAAAAAAGACCGTGGAGGCCGGAAGCCTTCGAGTCAGAAGGTTGGCAAAGGAGGCATTTATCCATCACTCAGTTGGGCGCTGACGTCTAGAAGGCTTCTTAGCTGATGTCAGGATACTTTCATGGATCATTGTTTCTGTCTTGTCTGTTGCTGGAATAGGCTTTTGTTATATTGCAGGCTTCTGCTCGTTATGTCTGCTCTTTCGCCTCAGTTGAGATGATTGTAGTTACCTGTTTGTTACGTTTAGATGTCGTTTGGTTTACATATTTGTAATATGATCGGTAACTGATAACATTAGATTATGTTTGTTTAGATCAAACGTAATCAGATACCATACTAGAAACTAATACCATCCTATTTAAATTTGTTATCATTGGTACTAAGTGTGAATCATTACCATTACCATTTACGTTATATTTTATAAATTAAACAGTACATGCTTTTACAATTATCAGTTGCACATTGCTTCGGGCAAAGGTATCCTTCATCAATCACCCGCTTAAGCCTGAAATAAACTTAGAAATAATTTTTGAATCAATGTTTTGAGGACCTTCAGCTGAGAAAGGCCCCCCAACAGCCGACCCTCGCGGAATTAGTTCTGTATGGAAAATGGACCGTGACCCATTTGATTAAGGATTTTGGTGGTTGATGATCAACATAACCTTGTGGACTAATGTTCTCCAAGTGTATGTGTTTTGTAGTTCACAGGATGCAAAGTGAATTGGACTGAGGCTCTGAGGATGCAACACCTCAAAGGAAAGCCTAAAAAGACTCCAAGAAGATCAACATATACTCAGCAAAAGTCCAAGACACAAGACCAAAAATAGCCCAAGAAGAAAGAGTGAAGAAATCCTAAGGAGGGCTGTCAGCTGGTGCATCGATGGCTCACTGGACAACTTACGCAGAGAGCACCGCAAAACAAGCTCTCGGACAACTGATGGACCAGACAGTCTGGTGCATACCAGACTGTTTTATATAAACAAGTTTTCTAATGCTTAGCCTTGCTTTAGAAAATAAAATGTTTTGTTTTAAAACAAAAGGTGATGCTTCACACTGGATGGAGATTTTTACATAGAAAAGACTTATGATGGTGAACCCATCATGGCCATGATGGGTTCAACATCTGAAAAGTGTACCTCTGTCAGGTACCAAACTTTGGGTTTTAAATAATAAAGATGAGACCAGGCGGGTGACTTACACGAGAAGGGAGTCTCAGTGTAGTGTCTCCATCTGAGTCGTTTAAGGACCGAGCCGATGTAGGCTTGATGATTGAGGACCTTTTAACTGGCCACATGCCTCATCATGGGTAATCTTTGCCTCATCATGGATTGATCGAGATACAGGTAACCGGACCTGCCAAGCCATTGTGCGCACCTGCATGACTGTCTAAGATCCTTAGGACAAGGATATCTGTAGGTGGGCCTAATACCTTGGGAGGTTTCTTGACAGAAGTATGGCTGAAGGGTGACCGAGAGATAGCTGATGAAGCAATTAGGAAGAAAGAGAAAGAATCTCATGACGCCTTGGAAGAGGCCCGAAGAACATGGCTTCGTGAATTATTTTAGCTTCGTTAGTAACATACACTTGTACTGTGGTACAACTGAGCTTTCTCTCCCTCTGGACCCATACGACCCTAAAGCTGATCCATCTCTGAAGGGGGCGCTCGATGTAATTAGGATTGCTAATGAAGCCGTTGACGAAGCTGTCAACAGACTACTGAACGAAGCTGCCGATAAAGTTTTAAAAGAGGATGACTAGAGCTTATTTGCTAAGAATTTAGATTCTCTGTATACAAGTTTTCTTTTGTAAGAAACACTTATCAACTATCTGTATATTTAATGATGTAATATATTTCTTTGTGAGGCGTGAAATCTTCTTACGTACCGTTTTTGAGCCGTAGGCGGAAAAAACACCTTCCCTTCTTTTCACACTTTATAAAGAAAGAAAGAAATCCCCCTTCTTTGCCAAAGCGACTCTAAAGCTCTCGCCATAAATGTTGCATAATAATACCATTGTCGAAGGTATATACCCCGTATGTCAATACCTCTGTCAAAAGCATGGATCTTACTCTATTGATACGTTCTTTCATGAGTCTTTACTGAAGCTAGACTTAACCTCTGGGTTAGCCGGTATGTTTGAAGGAGCAATTTTCCTTCTTTTTTAACTTTTGTGTCAATGCAAAATGATGTATGATGCGATGTCGTGCAATATGATGTGATGGTATGATGCAAATGGCGTTGATGCACAAAAGATAAAAATAAGTCTCTGCATCCCCTTAGGAACGACTTTGAAGTCTCTTCACCTTTTACTTAGGTGGTATTTTGGCTCTGCATTCCCTTAGGAATGACTTAGGAGCTAAGCTCTGTATCCCCTTAGGAACGACTTTGGAGCTTCTTCACCTTTTAATTAGGTGGTATTTTAGCTCTGCATTCCCTTAGGAACGACTTTGGAGCTAAGCTTTGCATCCCCTTAGGAATGACTTTGGAGCTTCTTCACCTTTTACTTAGGTGGTATTTTAGCTTTGCATTCCCTTAGGAATGACTTTGAAGCTAAGCTCTGCATCCCCTTAGGAATGACTTTGGAGCTTCGTCACCCTTCCTGTTACACTCGATAGTGTAACCCAAGACTCATCACAACAGGGCGAAGGTTGAACCTTCTTATATTGTCTTCGGGGAAAAATATAAAGACAGAAAAGTAAAGAGTACATTAAGTATGAAAATTCTCTGATCGTGCCTCTGTATTGCTTCAGTAAATGTGCCTTGACTTGGGCACAGTGTTGTTGACTGTGCGAGCTGCAGGCTCTTCACATGTGTCACGCTGTTGCTGCACTTGGTGGTGCCCTTCTGGCTGCTGATTATGGGTCAAAGTTGGTACCATAGGTGGTGGTGGTGGTGGTGGTAGCGGAGCCCATGCAGCTTGAGAATGACTTTCCAAAGCAACTGATGATGTGGGCTGCTGGTTGCCCACATACTGGGGAATGTATGGACAATAGCACAAAGCAGTGTACAGGACCTGCTTCGGGTGATTCTGCCGCGCTTTGGCTTCATCTATTTCTTTTTTGCTTCTGGATCGTGACTTAGCACATCCTTGTTGTATGTCCCTTTTCCTCCCCACAGAATAAACAGAACAACCTTCTGGGTTGGGAACTGAACCTTCCTCTGAAGCTTCTTCCTCCTCTGCCTCTTGGGGCTGGTGGCTGGTATGAACTTTGTTGTATCCCTAAAGACTAGGAGCTTTGCTGTTGGCCTTGAGCGTGGTTTCCTCTGTCGTCGCTTGTGCTAGGATTGTGGATTATTATGACATGTCTAGAGTGGAGCCTTCCTCTGAAGCCCTATTCATCTCGGAGTATCTTTAGGCCTCTTCCCTTCTCTGCCGAAAGTCATTATTAGCCATGATGTACTCGTCCATCTTCTAGAGGAGCTTTTCCAAAGTTTGTGGTGGCTTCCTGGCAAAATACTGCATCCTTGGTCCTAGTCAAAGCCCCTTGATCATAGTTTCAATGGCAATCTCGTTTGGCACCATGGGCGCTTGGGCTCTGAGATGTAAAGACCTTCAGACATACGCTTGTAGATATTTCTCATGGTCTTGCGTACACTGGAACAAAGCTTGGGTAGTTACTGGCTTCGTCTGGAAACCCTAAAAGCTAGTTACCAGCATGTCCTTCAGCTTTTGCCACGACGTGATCGTTCTCGGTCGAAGGGAAGAATACCACGTCTGAGCCACGCTCCTAACTGCCATGACAAAGGATTTCGCTATGACAACCGTGTTACCACCATATGATGATATGGTTGCCTCATAGCTCACGAGGAACTGCTTCGGATCAGAATGCCCATCATACATGGGAAGTTGTGGTGGCTTGTAGGATGGTGGCCATGGGGTAGCCTACAGTTCTGCTGCTAGAGGAGAAGCATCATCAAAAGCAAAGTTACCATGATGAAAATCATCATACCATTTGTCGTCATTGCTTGGGCTTCTTTGACGAAGTTCTCTCTGTTGTGGCCTTCGTCCTTAGTCATCTTGCATGATATGACGCATTTTTCGGTAGCTTCATCAATCTTTCTCTGAAGTTCAGCTAGCCGAAGCATCTTCTCCCTCTTTCTCTGCACTTGCTGGTGTATAGCCTCCAAGTCTCTGATCTCTTGGTCCAGCTCTTCCTCCTACGATGTTGGGCTGGTAGCCTTCCTTTTTTGGCTTCGGGTTTCTCTCAGAGAGAGAGCCTCTTGGTTGATGTCCAGTGGCTGAAGGGCAGCCCCTGGCACTGTTGCCTTCTTTGGTGGCATGACGAAGGTGAATGCTTGAGATGTTGTCGAAAGTGGTCGTTTGAGTTCACCGGAGGTGGGCACCAATGTTGGTCACTTGCTCTCGAATGCTGTGAATCAAGAACAAGGCAACATAATTGTTAAAGATTAAGGACCTTCGTCTTCCGAAGCATTATTTTCTTTTAGATATAATGATCTTTAGACAAAGGCCATGAAGGATACACCTTCATGATTTAAGAGAATATGAATCCATAGAGATGATGTATGTGATCCATTCATTCATACACATATGTATTTCATAATATACACATGAACATCAATAGAATTTATATTACATTGATACCTTTGGCTTGCTTGAAGGTGTTGACGCGAGAGCAATTACAATCCAATGTGAACAGTACGGCGGCACTGTTCACCTATTTATAGGCATGGGACACAACCCAGGTAAAAGTACATTTATGACCTTACATTTATTCATAATTGTAACATAAATCATTAGGGATTAGCTAGTCTTTTCCTCTTCGGCTCAGCTTCATGTTTGATCTTCGACATCACTTTAAGCCAAAGTTGCTGAAAGGGAAATAGGCTTACACCTTTTCCTAAATAGATTTTGGTGGTTGAATTGCCCAACACAAATAATTGGACTAACTAGTTTGCTCTAGTCTATAAGTTTTACAGGTGCCAAAGGTTCACAATAGACCAATAAAAAGACCAAGAAAGGGTTCAAACAAAGAGAGCTAAAGAAATCCCAAAGGCACCCTGGTCTGGCGCACCGGACTATCCGGTGTGCCACCGGACAGTGTCCGGTGCACCAGGGAACTCGACGCTGAACTCCTCACCTTCGGGGAAAATCAGAGGGCGCTCCGCTATAATTCACCGGACCGGTGAGGCACCGGACAGTGTCCGGTGGCACACCAGACTGTCCGGTGTGCCAGCGGAGCAACGGCTACTTCAAGCACAACGGTCGACTGCAACGCATTAAATGCGCGCCAGCGCGCGCAGAGGTCAGAGCATGTGCAGTTGGCGCACCGGACAGTCTACAGGAGATGTCCGGTGCACCACCGGACAGCCCAGAGGCCCCACCAGTCAGAGCTCCAACGGTTGAACCCTAACGGCCGGGTGACGTGGCTGGCGCACCGGACAGTGTCCGGTGGCACACCGGACTGTCCGGTGTGCCCGTCGACAGCAGCCTCCACCAAACGGCTAGTTTGGTGGTTGGGGCTATAAATATCCCAACCACCCCACATTCAATATCATCCAAGTTTCTACACTTCTACACCTTACAAGAGCTATAGCATTCAATACAAGACACACCAAAGAGATCAAATCCTCTCCCAACTCCACACAAAGCTTTAGTAATTAGAGAGAGAGATTTGTTGTGTTCATTTGAGCTCTTGTGCTTGGATTGCTTCTTTTCTTTCTCATTCCTCTCGTGATCAAACTCAATTGTAACCGAGGCAAGAGACACCAATTGTGTGGTGGTCCTTGCGGGGACTTTGTGTCCCGTGTGATTGAGAAGAGAAGCTCACTCGGTCTAAGTGACCGTTTGAGAGAGGGAAAGGGTTGAAAGAGACCCGGTCTTTGTGACCACCTCAACGGGGAGTAGGTTTGCAAGAACCGAACCTCGGTAAAACAAATCCTTGTGTCTCATTCCTTATTTGCTTGCGATTTGTTTTCACCCTCTCTCTCGGACTCGATTATATTTATAATGCTAACCCAGCTTGTAGCTGTGATTAACTTTGTAAATTTCAGTTTCGCCCTATTCACCCCCCTCTAGGCGACTTTCAATTGGTATCAAAGCCCGGTGCTTCATTAGAGCCTAACCGCTCGAAGTGATGTCGGGAGATCACGCCAAGAAGGAGATGGAGACCGGCGACAAGCCCGCTACAAGCCACGGGAAGGCTTCATCGGAAGAGTCCCGCAACAAGGGGAAGGGGAAGGAGAAGAAATCCTCTTCCCACAAGTCGCATCGGAGTGGCGACAAGAAAAAGAAGATGAGGAAGGTGGTCTACTACGAGACCGATTCTTCATCGCCTTCCACCTCCGGCTCCGACGTGCCATCCATTACTTCTAAGCGCCATGAGCGCAAGAAGTATAGTAAGATTCCCCTACGCTACCCCCGTATTTCAAAGCGTACTCCTTTACTCTCGGTTCCATTAGGCAAACCACCGGTTTTTGACGGTGAAGATTATAACATGTGGAGTGACAAAATGAGGTATCATCTAACCTCACTCCACACAAGCATTTGGAATGTTGTTGAGTTTGGTGTACAGATACCATCCGTAGGGGATGAAGACTACGACTCTGACGAAGTGGCCCAAATCCACCACTTTAACTCCCAAGCCACCACTATACTCCTCGCCTCTCTAAGTCGAGAGGAGTATAATATGGTGCAAGGGTTAAAGAGTGTGAAGGAAATTTGGGACGTACTCAAGACCGCACACGAAGGAGACGAGGTGACCAAAATCACCAAGCGGGAGACGATCGAGGGGGAGCTCGGTCGGTTCCGACTCAACCAAGGCGAGGACCCTCAAGCCATGTACAACCGCTTGAAGACCTTGGTGAACCAAGTGCGCAACCTCGGGAGCACCAAATGGGATGACCATGAGATGGTCAAGGTTATTCTAAGATCCCTCGTTTTTCTTAACCCTACGCAAGTTCAATTAATTCGAGGAAATCCTAGATATACACAATTGTCTCCCGAGGAAGTAATAGGTAATTTTGTGAGCTTTGAGTTGATGATCAAAGGCTCAAAGAAAATTATCGAGCTAGATGGTCCCTCCACGTCCGAAGCACAACCGGTCGCATTCAAGGTAACGGAGGAGAAAAAAGGAGGAGTCTACATCAAGTAGACAACCCATCGATGCCTCCAAGCTCGACAACGAGGAAATGGCGCTCATCATCAAGAGTTTCCGCCAAATCCTCAAGCAAAGGAGGGGGAAGGATTACAAGCCCCGCTCCAAGAAGGTTTGCTACAAGTGTGGTAAGCCCGGTCACTTTATTGCCAAATGTCCTATTTCTAGTGACAGTGACAGGGGCAACGACAAGAAGGGGAGAAGAAAGGAAAAAAAGAGGTACCACAAGAAGAAGGGCGGCGATGCCCATGTGTGCCGCGAGTGGGACTCCGACGAGAGCTCCACCGACTCCTCCTCCGACGAGGACACCGCCAACATCGCCGTCACCAAGGGCCTTCTCTTCCCCAACGTCGGCCACAAATGCCTCATGGCAAAGGACGGCAAGAGAAAGAAGGTTAAATCTAAATCCTCCACTAAATATGCATCCTCTAGTGATGAAGATAATTCTAGTAATGAGGAGGATAATTTGCTTACTCTTTTTGCCAACCTTAACATGGAACAAAAAGAAAAATTAAATGAATTGATTAGCGCCATTCATGATAAGGATGAACTCTTGGATAGCCAAGAGGACTTCCTAATTAAGGAAAATAAGAAACATGTTAAGGTTAAGAATGCTTATGCCCTAGAAAGGGAAAAATGTGAAAAATTATCTAGTGAGCTAAACACTTGTCATGATGTTATTGCCAACCTTAGAAATGAAAATGCTAGATTAATTGCTAAGGTTGATTCAAATGTTTGTGATGATTCAAATGTCAATCTTAGAAATGATCATGATATTTCTATTGCTAAGATTGAAAAATTGAATGCCTCTCTTGCTAGCCTTAGATGTGAAAATGAAAAATTGATTGCTAAGGCTAAAGAATTAGATGTTTCAATGCTTCCATTTCCGATCTTAGAAGTGAAAATGATATTTTACATGCTAAGATTGTTGAACTAAAAACTTGCAAACCCTCTACATCTACCGTTGAGCATGTTTCTATTTGCACTAGATGTAGAGATATTGATATTGATGCTATTCATGATCATATGGTCTTAATTAAACAACAAAATGATCATATAGCAAAATTAGATGCTAAAATTGCCGAGCACGAACTTGAAAGTGAAAAATTTAAATTTGCTCGTAGTATGCTTTATAATGGGAGACGCTCTGGCATCAAGGATGGCATTGGCTTCCAAAAGGGAGACAATGTCAAACTTAATACCCCTCCTAATAAATTGTCTATCTTTGTTAAGGGCAAGGCTCCCATGCCTCAGGATAACGAGGGTTATATTTTGTACCATGCCGGTTATCCCGAGCACAAAATTAGGAGAATTCACTCTAGGAAGTCTCACTCTAGCCCTAATCATGCTTTTATGTATAAGGGTGAGACATCTAGCTCTAGGCAATCAACCCGTTCTAAATTGCCTAAGAGGAAAGCTCCTATTTGAAAGGGAAATGTGCCCTTGGGCCATTTCTAAGTATTTTGGTGATTTAGTGTTCAACACACATGCTTAAGTGTTAAACTATGACAAATGGTGGACAAAGTGCAAATCAATACAAAGGTATGATTCTGGACTTAGTACATTGGTTTTTGTGTACTAACATATTTGTCTAAGTGCTAGAATCAGAGAAAATACATTTGGATAAGTCTTGGCTCGAGCAGCTAAGACTCTGCTCGGTCTGGGTGCACCGGACTGTCCGGTGGTGCACCGGACAGTGTCTGGTGCGCCAGGCTGGCTCTGGTGAAATGGCTGCTCTCGGGTCTCGACGGCGGCGTACGGCTATAAATCATCGGACTGTCCGGTTGTGCACCGGACAGTGTCCGGTGAGTCGGCTGCGGCGAAGTCGCTGCTCTCGGGAACCAAGTCAACAGCGTACAACTATAATTCACCAGACTGTCCGGTGAGGCACCGGACTGTCCGATGAGCCAACGGTCGAGCACGTCAACGGTCGGCCGCGGAATCCGCGCGTGACGCGTGGCCGAACCAACGGTCAGAAGGGGGCACCGGACTGTCCGGTGTGCACCGGACAGTGTCTGGTGCGCCAACGTCTCCAACTCTTCAACGGTCGGTTGTGCCAGAATAGGAAATAAATCAGCACCGGACAGTGTTCGGTGGTGCACCGGACTGTCCGGTGCGCCAGTCGACAGAAGGCAAGAATTGCCTTCCTGGATTGCTCTCAACGGCTCCTAGCTGCCTTGGGGCTATAAAAGGGACCCCTAGGCGCATGGAGGAGTACACTAAGCACACTTTGAGCATTCTTGATCATTCACACTTCATCTTTGCGCACTTGTTCGACATTCTTAGTGATTTGAGCTCCGTTCTAGTGAGAACTTTGTGATATTCATTAGAGCTCAAGTCTTGGCCGTGTGTGTGTGCGTATTTGCTGTGGACTTGTGTGTGTTGCTCATCCCATCCTTACTTCTGTGTTCATTTGTGATCATATTTTGTAAGGGCGAGAGACTCCAAGTTGTGGAGATTCCTCGCAAACGGGAGATAGTGAAAGGAAAAGAAACATCATGGTATTCAAGTGGATCTTTGGATCACTTGAGAGGGGTTGAGTGCAACCCTCGTCCATTGGGACGCCACAACGTGGAGTAGGCAAGTTTTGACTTGACCGAACCACGGGATAAACCACTATGCCTCTCTGTGTTGATATCTTTGTGGTTATTGTGTCTTGCAAGAATTCCTCTCTAGCCACTTGGTTTTATTGCTCTAACACTTAATCAAGTTTGTGGCTTCAAGTTTTAAGTTTTTACAGGATCACCTATTCACCCCCCCCCCCTCTAGGTGCTCTCAATTGGTATCAGAGCCGTTCTCTTCACGTAAGGGACTAATCGCCCGAAGAGATGGATCCTAAGGGCAAGGGGATGGTGGTCAATGATAAGGAGAAGGAGTCCTTCGTCAATGATCCAAAAGATGACAAGCCTACTGACTCGGGCTCGATCCACAAAAGAAAAGACGGGAAGAAGAAGAAAACAAGGCGCATCAAGGAGATAGTCTACTACGACAGCGACGAATCTTCCTCTTCCCAAAAGGACGACGACGACTACGAGAAAAAGAAAACGGTCAATTCAAACTTTTCTTTTGATTATTCTCGTATTCCGCAAAGCTCCAATACTCATTTGCTTTCCATTCCACTCGGTAAACCTCCTCACTTTGATGGAGAGGACTACGAGTTTTGGAGTCACAAAATGCGTAGCCACTTGTTCTCTCTCCATCCAAGTATATGGGAGATAGTTGAAAATGGAATGCAATTTGATAGTACGGATAGTCCCATATTCATCAATGAACAAATTCATAAAAATGCACAAGCTACTACTGTTCTTTTAGCGTCATTGTGCAGGGATGAATATCGTAAGGTGAGTGGCTTGGATAACGCCAAGCAAATTTGGGACACCCTCAGGATCTCTCATGAGGGAAATGACGTCACCATGCTCACCAAGATGGAGTTGGTGGAGGGTGAACTTGGGAGATTCGCAATGATCAGGGGAGAGGAGCCAACCTAAACATACAACAGGCTCAAGACCCTCGTCAACAAGATAAGGAGCTATGGAAGCACGCGATGGACGGACCACGACGTCGTCCGCCTAATGCTAAGGTCTTTCACTGTCCTTGATCCACATCTTGTAAACAATATTCGTGAAAATCCTAGGTACACCAAGATGTCGCCCAAAGAAATACTTGGAAAGTTCGTAAGCGGGCAGATGATGATCAAGGAGGCAAGATACGTCGATGAGGCGTTGAATGGTCCAATTCATGAGCATCAAGCCATTGCTCTCAAGGCAACAAATAACAAGGAGGCGCTACCTAGCAAGGTGGCACAAGTTGAGGCGGCAGGGCTAAATGAGGAAGAAATGGCCCTCATCATCAAGCGCTTCAAGACGGCGCTAAAGGGCCGCAAGGAGCATCCCAAAAGGAACAAGACGAAGGGAAAGTGCTCCTGCTTCAAGTGCGGTAAGGTTGGTCACTTTATTGCTAACTGTCCCGATAATGATAGTGACCAGGAACAAGGAAAGAAAGAGAAAAGAGAGAACAAGAAGGTTTACAAGAAGGCTAAAGGCGAGGCACACCTTGGAAAGGAGTGGGATTCGGATTGCTCTTCGTCCGACTCCGACGACGAAGGACTCGCCGCCACCGCCTTCAACAAATCGTCTCTCTTCCCCAACGAGCATCACACATGCCTCATGGCAAAGGAGAAGAAGGTATGTACTCAAAACAATACTACTTATGCTTCTTCAAGTGAGGATGAATCTAGTGATGATGAAATAGACTATGCGTATTTATTCAAAGGCTTAGATAGAACTAAAATTGATAAGATCAATGAATTGATTGATGCTTTGAATAAAAAAAATAATCTTTTAGAAAAGCAAGAAGATCTTTTATATGAAGAGCATGATAAATTTGTAAATGCACAAAATTCTCTTGCATTAGAAGTTAAAAGAAATGAAATGCTTTCATGTGAATTGTCTACATGCCATGAATCTATTTCTAGCTTAATGAGTATCAATGATGACTTGAATGCAAAACTAGAAATAGCTAATAAATCAATCTCTTGTGTAGAACATGTTGTGATTTGCAATAGGTGTAAAGATTTTAATGTTGAAGCTTGTAATGAACACCTAGTTTCTATTTCTAAATTAAATGATGAAGTGGCTAGTCTTAATGCTCAACTTAAGACTAGCAAAAATGAATTTGATAAATTAAAATTTGCAAGGGATGCCTATACTATTGGTAGACATCCCTCAATTAAGGATGGGCTTGGCTTTAAGAGTGAAGCCAAGAACGTAACAAGTCATAAGGCTCCCACTTCCGCTAAGGAAAAAGGGAAGGCTCCTATGACTAGTAGTAATCAAAAGAATCATGCCTTCATTTATAGTGATAGAAAATTCACTAGAAATGCTTGTAGGAATTATTCTTATGATTCACATGCTATGGTTGCTTCTAGTTCCTATATGCATGGTAGAAATAGGGCTAGAAATGTTCATTATGATAGGAGTTGTAATGCATTCGACTCTCATGCCATGATTGGTTCGAGTTCAAACTTTAATGGTAGATCTAGGAAGAATGTTATGTCTCATGCTCCTAGAAAAGTATATAATGGGTATACCACTGTCTTTCATGCTTGCAATGCTAAGTTTATTCTTTCATGTAAAAATAAAAAAGGTGATTGCTAAAAAGGTAGGAGCCAAATGTAAGGGAGATAAAACTTGCATTTGGGTTCCTAAGACTATTGTCACTAACCTTGTAGGACCCAACAAGAGTTGGGTACCTAAGACCCAAGCCTAATTTGCCTTGCAGGTTTATGCATCTGGGGGATCAAGCTGGATTATCGACAGTGGATGCACAAACCACATGACGGGGGAAAAGAAGATGTTCACCTCCTACGTCAAGAATAAAGATTCCCAAGATTCAATCATATTCGGTGACGGGAATCAAGGCAAGGTTAAAGGCCTAGGCAAGATTGCCATCTCAAATGAGCACTCTATCTCTAATGTGTTTTTAGTAGAGTCGCTAGGTTATAATCTTTTGTCTGTTAGTCAATTGTGTAATATGGGATATAATTGCTTATTCACAAATGTAGATGTCTTTGTCTTTAGAAGGTGTGATGGTTCATTAGCTTTTAAGGGTGTACTAGATGGCAAACTCTATTTAGTTGATTTTGCAAAGGAGGAGGCCGGTCTAGATGCATGCTTAATCGCTAAGACTAGCATGGGCTGGCTGTGGCATCGCCGTCTAGCACATGTGGGGATGAAGAACCTTCACAAACTTCTAAAGGGAGAACATGTGTTAGGTCTAACAAATGTGCATTTCGAAAAAGATAGACCTTGTGCAGCTTGTCAAGCAGGTAAACAAGTGGGGAGTGCTCATCACATCAAGAACGTGATGACTACATCAAGACCCCTAGAGCTGCTGCATATGGACCTCTTCGGACCCATCGCCTACCTCAGCATCGGGGGAAGTAAGTATGGTTTAGTAATTGTTGATGATTTTTCCCGCTTCACTTGGGTATTCTTTTTGCAGGATAAATCTGAAACCCAAGGGACCCTCAAGCGCTTCCTAAGGAAAGCTTAAAATGAGTTTGAGCTCAAGGTGAAGAAGATAAGGAGCGACAACGGGTCCGAGTTCAAGAACCTTCAAGTGGAGGAGTACCTTGAGGAGGAAGGAATCAAGCACGAGTTCTTCGCTCCCTACACACCATAGCAAAATGGTGTGGTAGAGAGGAAGAACAGGACGCTCATAGACATGGCGAGGACGATGCTTGGAGAATTCAAGACACCCAAGCGGTTTTGGTCGGAAGCTGTGAACACGGCTTGCCATGCCATAAACCTAGTCTATCTCCATCGCCTCCTCAAGAAGACATCATACGAGCTTCTAACAGGTAACAAACCCAACGTTTCGTATTTTCGAGTTTTTGGGAGTAAATGCTACATTCTGGTGAAGAAAGGTAGAAATTCAAAATTTGCTCCCAAAGTTGTAGAAGGGTTTTTGTTAGGTTATGACTCAAATACAAAGGCGTATAGAGTCTTCAACAAATCATCGGGTTTGGTTGAAGTCTCTAGCGACGTTGTATTTGATGAGACTAATGGCTCTCCAAGAGAGCAAGTTGAGCTTGATGATGTAGATGAGGATGATGTTCCAACGGACGCGATTCGTACCATGGCGATTGGAGACGTACGACCGCAGGAACTCAAGGAGCAAGATCAACCTTATTCCTCAACTATGGTGCACCCCCATGAACAGGTTCCTCAAGAAGAGGCGTGTGATCAAGGGGGAGCACAGGATGTCCAAGTTGAAGAGGAAGAAGCACCACAGGCCCCTCCAACTCAAGTTCGAGCGATGATTCAAAGGAACCATCCCGTCGACCAGATTTTGGGTGACATTAGCAAGGGAGTAACCACTTGCTCTAGATTAGCTAATTTTTGTGAGCATTACTCTTTCGTCTCTTCTGTTGAGCCTTTCAGGGTAGAAGAGGCCTTGCTAGATCCGGACTGGGTGTTGGCCATGCAGGAAGAGCTCAACAACTTCAAGCGTAATGAAGTTTGGACACTGGTGCCGCGTCCTAAGCAAAATGTTGTGGGAACCAAGTGGGTGTTCCGCAACAAACAGGACGAGCACGGGGTGGTGACGAGGAACAAGGCTCGACTTGTGGCAAAAGGTTATGCCCAAGTCGTAGGTTTGGACTTCGAGGAGACTTTTGCTCCTGTGGCTAGGCTAGAGTCGATTCGTATTTTGCTAGCCTATGCCGCTCACCATTCTTTCAGGTTGTACCAAATGGATGTTAAGAGCGCTTTCCTCAACGGGCCAATCAAGCAGGAGGTGTACGTGGAGCAACCCCCTGGCTTTGAGGATGAACGGTACCTCGACCATGTGTGTAAGCTCTCTAAGGCGCTCTATGGACTTAAGCAAGCCCCAAGAGCATGGTATGAATGCCTTAGAGACTTTTTAATTGCTAATGCTTTCAAGGTTGGGAAAGCCGATCCAACTCTTTTCACTAAGACATGTGATGGTGACTTATTTGTGTGCCAAATTTATGTCGATGACATAATATTTGGTTCTACTAACCAACAGTCTCGTGAAGAGTTTAGCAGGGTGATGACTCAAAAGTTTGAGATGTCGATGATGGGCGAGTTGAACTACTTCCTTGGGTTCCAAGTGAAGCAACTCAAGGACGGCACTTTCATCTCCCAAACGAAGTATACGCAAGACTTGCTCAAGCGATTTGGGATGAAGGACGCCAAGCCCGCAAAGACTCCAATGGGAACAAACGGACACGTCGACCTCAACAAAGGAGGTAAGTCCGTTGATCAAAAAGCATACCGGTCCATGATAGGTTCCTTGCTTTATTTATGTGCTAGTAGACCGGATATTATGCTTAGTGTATGCATGTGTGCTAGATTTCAATCCGATCCAAGGGAATGTCACTTAGTGGCAGTGAAGCGAATTCTTAGATATTTAGTCGCTACGCCTTGCTTCGGGATCTGGTATCTAAAAGGGTCTACCTTTGACTTAATTGGATATTCAGACTCCGATTATGCTGGATGTAAGGTCGATAGGAAGAGTACATCAGGGACGTGCCAATTCCTAGGAAGGTCCCTGGTGTCGTGGAGTTCTAAGAAACAAACCTCTGTTGCCCTATCCATCGCTGAGGCCGAGTACGTTGCCGCAGGACAGTGTTGGGCGCAACTACTTTGGATGAGGCAAACCCTCCGGGACTTTGGCTACAATCTGAGCAAAGTCCCACTCCTATGTGACAATGAGAGTGCTATCCGCATGGCGGACAATCCTGTTGAGCACAGCCGCACAAAGCACATTGACATCCGGCATCACTTTTTGAGAGACCACCAGCAAAAGGGAGATATCGAAGTGTTTTATATTAGCACCGAGAACCAGCTAGCCGATATCTTTACCAAGCCTTTAGATGAAAAGACCTTTTGCAGGCTGTGTAGTGAGCTAAATGTCTTAGATTCGTGGAACTTGGATTGATGTGTAGCATACATGTGTATTATGCTTTGATCATGTTCCCTTATGCATTTTGTTTATTTATGGTGCTCAAGGTGTACAAACTCTCCCTGGACCTCAAAAGTCCATGCGTAAGTAATGCACATAATTAGGGGGAGATGTGCTACAACTTGACCCTTTAAGACTAACCATATGTTTGAGCTTGCTTGATTTAGTCTCAAAGGTGGATTGAAAGGGAAAAGGTGAACTTGGACCATGCAAGACTTCCACTGCACTCCGATGAGAGGGTAACTCACTCCAAGTTCATCTCCATATTCTTATTGCCTTTGTACTCTTATTTGAAGATTTTGGTGAGGCAATGGGGTTTAAAAGCCAAGATTGATCCCGTTTTGGTGCTTGATGCCAAAAGGGGAGAAAATAAGGCCAAAGCAAGAATAGAGTTTTGTTTTGTCAAAATACTCTTATTATCTCTTAGTGCTAAAAGTCTGTCTCTTGTGGGGAGAATGCTTGATTATGGGAAAAAGGGGGAGTTTTTAAATCTTTGATCAATTTCTATTGGAATACCTCTCTTTATGTCTCAACAAGTGAGTTTGACTTAGAGATAGGAAATTGAGTTTGATTTGCAAAAACAAACCAAGTGGTGGCAAAGAATGATCCAAATATGCCAAATTTGAATCAAAATCATTTCTTGCTTGAAATTGCATTGATATTGCACTTCTTTTAGTTGCTTTATGTTGTGTTGGCATAAATCACCAAAAAGGGGGAGATTGAAAGGGAAATGTGCCCTTGGGCCATTTCTAAGTATTTTGCTGATTTAGTGTTCAACACAAATGCTTAAGTGTTAAACTATGCCAAATGGTGGACAAAGTGCAAATCAATACAAAGGTATGATTCTGGACTTAGTACATTGGTTTTTGTGTACTAACATATTTGTCTAAGTGCTAGAATCAGAGAAAATACATTTGGATAAGTCTTGGCTCGAGCAGCTAAGACTCTGCTCGGTCTGGGTGCACCGGATAGTGTCCGGTGCGCTAGGCTGGCTCTGGTGAAATGGCTGCTCTCGGGTCTCGACGGCGGCGTACGGCTATAAATCACCGGACTGTTCGGTGGTGCACCGGACAGTGTCCGGTGAGTCGGCTACGGCGAAGTCGCTACTCTCGGGAACCAAGTCAACAGCGTACGGCTATAATTCACCGGACTGTCCGGTGAGGCACTGGACTGTCCGGTGAGCCAACGGTCGGGCATGCCAACGGTCGGCCGCGGAATCCGCACGTGATGCGTGGCCGAGCCAACGGTCAGAAGGGGGCACTGGACTGTCCGGTGTGCGCCAGACAGTGTCCGATGCGCCAACGTCTCCAACTCTTCAACGGTCGGCTGCGCCAGAATAGGAAAGAAATCCGCACCGGACAGTGTCCGGTGGTGCACCGGACTGTCCGGTGCGCCAGTCGACAGAAGGCAAGAATTGCCTTCCTGGATTGCTCTCAACGGCTCCTAGCTGCCTTGGGGCTATAAAAGGGACCCCTAGGCGCATGGAGGAGTACACTAAGCACACTTTGAGCATTCTTGATCATTCACACTTCATCTTTGCGCACTTGTTCGACATTCTTAGTGATTTGAGCTCCGTTCTAGTGAGAACTTTGTGATATTCATTAGAGCTCAAGTCTTGGTCGTGTGTGTGTGCGTATTTGCTGTGGACTTGTGTGTGTTGCTCATCCCATCCTTACTTCCGTGTTCATTTGTGATCATCTTTTGTAAGGGCGAGAGACTCCAAGTTGTGGAGATTCCTCGCAAACGGGAGATAGTGAAAGGAAAAGAAACATCGTGGTATTCAAGTGGATCTTTGGATCACTTGAGATGGGTTGAGTGCAACCCTCGTCCATTGGGACGCCACAACGTGGAGTAGGCAAGTTTTGACTTGATCAAACCACGAGATAAACCACTGTGCCTCTCTGTGTTGATATCTTTGTGGTTATTGTGTCTTGCAAGAATTCCTCTCTAGCCACTTGGTTTTATTGCTCTAACACTTAATCAAGTTTGTGGCTTCAAGTTTTAAGTTTTTACAGGATCACCTATTCACCCCCCCTCTAGGTGCTCTCACTATTGCATCAAATGATCACAATGTTTCATTTAAAACTTTTGATGCATCTTATGTTTTGACTAACAAATCTGGCAAAATAGTTGCCAAGTATGCTGGGGGCAAACACAAGGGAGCAAAGACTTGTGTTTGGGTACCCAAAGTTCTTGTCTCTAATGTCAAAGGACCCAAAACTGTTTGGGTACCTAAAATCAAGAACTAAACTTGTTTTGTAGGTTTATGCATCCGGGGGCTCAAGTTGGATCATCGATAGCGGGTGCACAAACCACATGACAGGGGAGAAGAAAATGTTCTCCTCTTATGAGAAAAACCAAGATCCCCAACGAGCTATCACATTCGGGGATGGAAACCAAGGTTTGGTCAAAGGTTTGGGTAAAATAGATATATCTCCTGACCATTCCATTTCCAATGTTTTTCTTGTTGATTCATTAGATTACAATTTGCTTTGCGTATCTCAATTATGCAAAATGGGCTACAACTGTCTATTTACTGATGTAGGTGTCACTGTCTTTAGAAGAAGTGATGATTCAATAGCATTTAAGGGAGTGTTGGAGGGTCAGCTATACTTAGTTGATTTCAATAGAGCTGAACTCGACACTTGCTTAATTGCTAAGACTAACATGGGCTGGCTCTGGCATCGCCGACTAGCACATGTTGGGATGAAGAATCTTCACAAGCTTCTAAAGGGAGAACACATTTTAGGACTAACCAATGTTCATTTTGAGAAAGACAGGATTTGTAGCGCATGTCAAGCCGGGAAGCAAGTTGGTGCTCATCATCCACATAAGAACATCTTAACAACCGACAGACCACTGGAGCTCCTCCACATGGATCTATTCGGCCCGATCGCTTACATAAGCATCGGTGGGAGTAAGTACTGTCTTGTTATTGTGGATGACTATTCTCGCTTCACTTGGGTGTTCTTTTTATAGGAAAAATCTCAAACCCAAGAGACCTTAAAGGGATTCTTGAGACGAGCTCAAAATGAGTTCGGCCTGAGGATCAAGAAAATAAGAAGCGATAATGGGACGGAGTTCAAGAACTCACAAATCGAAGGCTTCCTTGAGGAGGAGGGCATCAAGCATGAGTTCTCTTCTCCCTACATGCCACAACAAAATGGTGTAGTGGAGAGAAAGAATAGAACTCTATTGGACATGGCAAGGACCATGCTTGATGAGTACAAGACATCGGATCGGTTTTGGGCCGAGGCGGTCAACACCGCTTGCTACGCCATCAACCGGTTGTATCTACATCGAATCCTCAAGAAGACATCTTATGAACTCCTAACCGGTAAAAAGCCCAATGTTTCATATTTTAGAGTCTTTGGTAGCAAATGTTTTATTCTTGTTAAAAGAGGTAGAAAATCAAAATTTGCTCCTAAGGCTGTAGAAGGCTTTTTACTAGGATATGATTCAAACACAAGGGCATATAGAGTCTTTAACAAGTCCACTGGACTAGTTGAAGTTTCTTGTGACATTGTGTTTGATGAGACTAACGGCTCTCAAGTAGAGCAAGTTGATCTTGATGAATTAGATGATGAAGAGGCTCCATGCGTCGTGCTAAGGAACATGTCCATTGGGGATGTGTGTCCTAAGGAATCCGAAGAGCCCATTCAAGCACAAGATCAACCATCCTCCTCCATGCAAGCATCTCCACCAACCCAAGATGAGGATGAGGCTCAAGATGATGAAGAGGAAGATCAAGAAGATGAGCCACCTCAAGAAGACGGCAATGATCAAGGGGGAGATGCAAATGATCAAGACAAGGAGGACGAGCAAGTTGCAAGGCCGCCACACCCAAGAGTCCACCAAGCAATTCAACGAGATCACCCCGTGAACACCATCCTCGGCGACATTCATAAGGGGGTAACCACTAGATCTCGTGTTGCACATTTTTGTGAGCATTACTCTTTTGTTTCCTCTATTGAGCCACACAGGGTAGAGGAAGCACTTCAAGATTCAGATTGGGTGATGGCGATGCAAGAGGAGCTCAACAACTTCACGAGGAATGAGGTATGTCATTTAGTTCCACGTCCTAACCAAAATGTTGTAGGAACCAAGTGAGTCTTCCGCAACAAACAAGACGAGCATGGTGTGGTGACTAGGAACAAAGCCCGACTTGTGGCCAAGGGATATTCACAAGTCGAAGGTTTGGATTTCGGTGAAACCTATGCACCCATAGCTAGGCTTGAGTCCATTCGCATATTATTAGCCTATGCTACTTACCATGGCTTCAAGCTTTATCAAATGGACGTGAAGAGTGCTTTCCTCAACGGACCAATCAAGGAGGAGGTCCATGTTGAGCAACCTCCCGGCTTTGAAGACAGTGAGTATCCTAACCATGTCTATAGGCTCTCTAAGGCGCTTTATGGGCTCAAGCAAGCCCCAAGAGCATGGTATGAATGCCTAAGAGATTTCCTTATTGCTAATGGCTTCAAAGTCGGAAAGGTCGATCCTACTTTATTTACTAAAACTCTTGAAAATGATTTGTTCGTATGCCAAATTTATGTTGATGATATTATATTTGGTTCTACTAACGAATCTACATGTGAGGAATTTAGTAGGATCATGACACAAAAATTTGAGATGTCAATGATGGGGGAGTTGAAGTACTTCTTAGGATTTCAAGTGAAGCAACTCCAAGAGGGCACCTTCATTAGCCAAACAAAGTACATTCAAGACATTCTAAACAAGTTTGGGATGAAGGACGCCAAGCCCATCAAGACACCCATGGGAACAAATGGACATCTCGACCTCGACACGGGAGGTAAATCCGTAGATCAAAAGGTATACCGGTCGATGATAGGTTCTTTACTCTATTTATGTGCTTCACGACCGTATATTATGCTTTCTGTATGCGTGTGTGCAAGATTCCAAGCCGATCCTAAGGAAGCTCACCTTAGGGCCGTAAAACGAATCTTGAGATATTTAGTTTATACTCCTAAGTTTGGCCTTTGGTACCCCAGGGGATCCACATTTGATTTAATTGGTTATTCCGATGCCAATTGGGCGGGGTGCAAAATCAATAGAAAGAGCACATCAGGGACTTGTCAGTTCTTGGGAAGATCTCTAGTGTCTTGGGCTTCAAAGAAGCAAAATTTTGTGGCTCTTTCAACCGCCGAAGCCGAGTATATTGCCGTAGGCCATTGTTGCGCGCAATTGCTTTGGATGAGGCAAACCCTTAGGGACTATGGTTACAAATTAACCAAAGTTCCTCTTCTATGTGATAATGAGAGTGCAATCCGCATGGCGGATAATCCCGTTGAGCATAGCCGCACTAAACACATAGCCATTCGGTATCATTTTCTAAGGGATCACCAACAAAACGGGGATATCGAGATTGCATATGTTAGCACCAAAGAATAATTAGCCGATATCTTTACCAAGCCATTGGATGAACAAACTTTTACCAGACTTAGGCATGAGCTAAATATTCTTGATTCTAGGAATTTTTATTGATGTTTTGCACACATAGCTCATATGTATACCTTTGATCATCTCTTTCATGTGCTATGACTAATGTGTTCTTTCAAGTCCATTTCATGCTAAGTCATAGATTGAAAGGGAAAAGGAGTCTTCGGTGAAGACAAGGCTTCCACTCCGCTCCATCGAATCATTCATCCTTCGCTGTCGCTCCGCACAACTCTCCAACTTTGGTATAATCTTCACTCCTTTATTTTTGTCCAAAAGGGGAGAGAGTAGTTTACAAGGGCTTATATTTTACTCAAACATCCGTTTTTGGCGATTCATGCCAAAGGGGGAGAGAGTATTAGCCCAAAGCAAACGGACCGCACCACCACCAATTTCAAAAATATAGTCCTTATTTGGTATGGAGTCTATTAATTGGTGAAGTTTTTTCAATTGATATCTTATATTGATATAATTTCAAATTGGTACACCCTCTTCAAAATTAATATCTAAAACCCTCTTGAACACTAAGAGGAGAATTTGATTAAGGGGGAGTTTTGCTTAGTCAAAGGAAAAGCATTTGAAACAGGGGGAGAAAATTTCAAAACTTGAAAATGCTTCTCAAAAAAATCTTATTCATTTACCTTTGACTATTTGCAAAAGAACTTTGAAAAGAATTTCTAAAACTTTTTGCAAAAACAAAACATGTGGTGCAAGCGTGGTCCAAAATGTTAATAAAAAGAAAAGACATCCATGCCCAGCTATAAGTATTATTGGTTTCATTCCAAGCAACCTTTGCACTTACATTATGCAAACTAGTTCAATTCTGCACCTCCATATTTGCTTTGGTTTGTGTTGGCATCAATCACCAAAAAGGGGGAGATTGAAAGGGAAATAGGCTTACACCTTTTCCTAAATAGATTTTAGTGGTTGAATTGCCCAACACAAATAATTGGACTAACTAGTTTGCTCTAGTCTATAAGTTTTACAGGTGCCAAAGGTTCACAATAGACCAATAAAAAGACCAAGAAAACGTTCAAACAAAGAGAGCTAAAGAAATCCCAAAGGCACCCTGGTCTAGCGCACTGGACTGTCCGGTGTGCCACCGGACAGTGTCTGGTGCACCAGGGAACTCGACGCTGAACTCCTCACCTTCGGGAAAATCAGAGGGCGCTCCGCTATAATTCACTAGACCGTCCGGTGAGGCACCGGACAGTGTCCGGTGGCACACCGGACTTTCTGGTGTGCCAGCGGAGCAACAACTACTTCTAGCGCAACGGTCGACTGCAACACATTAAATGCGCGCCAGCGCGCAGAGGTCAGAGCACGCGCAGTTGGCGCACCGGACAGTCTACAGGAGATGTCCGGTGCACCACCGGACAGCCCAGAGGCCCCACCAGTCAGAGCTCCAACGGTCGAACCCTAACGGACGGGTGACGTGGCTGGCGCACCGGACAGTGTCCGGTGGCGCACCGGACTGTCCAGTGTGCCCGTCGACAGCAGCCTCCACCAAACGGCTAGTTTGGTGGTTGGGGCTATAAATACCCAAACCACCCCACATTCAATATCATCCAAGTTTCTACACTTCTACACCTTACAAGAGCTATAGCATTCAATACAAGACACACCAAAGAGATCAAATCCTCTCCCAACTCCACACAAAGCTTTAGTAATTAGAGAGAGAGATTTGTTGTGTTCATTTGAGCTCTTGTGCTTGGATTGCTTCTTTTCTTTCTCATTCCTCTCGTGATCAAACTCAATTGTAACCGAGGCAAGAGACACCAATTGTGTGGTGGTCCTTGCGGGGACTTTGTGTCCCGTGTGATTGAGAAGAGAAGCTCACTCGGTCTAAGTGACCGTTTGAGAGAGGGAAAGGGTTGAAAGAGACCCGGTCTTTGTGACCACCTCAACGGGGAGTAGGTTTGCAAGAACCGAACCTCGGTAAAACAAATCCTTGTGTCTCATTCCTTATTTGCTTGCGATTTGTTTTCACCCTCTCTCTCGGACTCGATTATATTTATAACGCTAACCCGGCTTGTAGTTGTGATTAACTTTGTAAATTTCAGTTTCGCCCTATTCACCCCCCCTCTAGGCGACTTTCAGTTGCTTCTCTTTGGCTATAGCTTCGGCGTTCATTGTCGTCAGTTTTGGGCCATGTCTTTTTCTCGAAGACCTTTGGTGAAGGAGAACACTCCCATCATGAATCGAAGCTCCCTCTGATAATCAATATTATACTTGAAAACACATTGTTAGTCATTTTTTGAGGACCTTCAGAAGAGGAAGGCCCCCAATAGAAAGCACCAAGAGATGTCCGGGGAATCAAGAGTTTCATTGGAATGGTCGGATACTATTGGCATTTCATTGAAGGTTTCTCCAAGACTGCTAGGCCAATGACAGCCCTACTAGCAAAGAAAGTCGAATTCAAGTGGACCCCAGAGTGCCAAGGGTCTTTTGAAACATTGAAGAAGAAGTTCACGACAGCACCTGTGTTGATTCTGCCGGATGTTCACAAACCATTCTCAGTGTATTGTGATGCTTCGTACACCAGACTGGGATGTGTGTTAATGCAAGAGGGAAGAGTGGTGGCCTACTCGTCCCGACAGTTGAAGATTCATGAAAAGAATTACCCCACTCATGACTTGAAATTGGCAGCAGTGGTTCATGCACTGAAGACCTGGAGGCATTATCTATATGAGCAGAAGTGTGATATCTATACAAACCACAAGAGTCTCATCTATATATTCACCCAGTCAGAGTTGAACATGAGGCAATGAAGATGGTTGGAGTTAATCAAAGACTATGAGCTGGAGATAATTATCACCCAGGCAACGCAAATGTGGTTGCCGATGCGTTGAGCAGTAAAGTCAAGTCAACATGATAGTCTCTCATCCGATGTTGTATGAGTTAGCAAAGGAATACGACAGGCTGGGTCTAGATTTCTAAACAACACAAAAAGAGTGACAATGGAGCTGGAACCCACCATAGAGCGAGATATCAAGGATGGCCAGAAAGATGATGAGAAGATCAACGAGATTCGGCAGCTGATCATAGATGGGAAAGGCAAAGATTTCCGTGAAGACACGGAAGGCGTGGTATGGTTCAAAGATAGGCTATGCGTTCCCAACATCAAATCGATCTGGGAACTGATCCTCAAGGAAGCTCATGAGACAGTTTATTCCATACATCCTGGTAGCGAGAAGATGTACCAAGACCTGAAGAAAAGATTCTGGTGGTACAATATGAAAAGGGAGATAGCAGAGTATGTTGCCATATGTGACAGTTGTCAGAGAATCAAGGCAGAGCATCAGAGACCCGCAGGTTTGTTGCAGCCGTTGCAGATTCCTCAGTGGAAATGGGATGAGATTGAGATGGACTTTATAGTCGGTCTGCCGCGCACTCGAGCCGGTTATGATTCCATCTGGGTAGTAGTGGACCGTTTGACGAAGGTGGCTCATTTCATAGCAGTCAAGACCCCTTATAACAGTGCAGTGTTGGTAGAGCTATACATGTCCCGGATTGTATGCCTGCATGGTGTTCCTAAGAAGATAATATTTGACAGAGGTACCCAATTCACTTCTCACTTCTGGCAGCAGTTGCATGAAGCTTTGGGCACGCACCTAAAGTTCAGTTCAGCTTATCACCCGCAGACAGACGATCATACTGAGAGAACCAACCAGATTCTTGAAGATATGTTGAGAGCATGTGTTTTGCAAGACAAGTTAGGTTGGGACAAAAGGCTACCGTACTTCTGACCAAAACTGCTCAGGCGTCTTGTACTCTCCAACAATTATTCTCACCATGTCGATGAGCATCATGTTCTTCCTTTCTACAACACCATTTTGTTGTGGCGTGTAGGGAGCGGAGAACTCATGCTTAATGCCTTCCTCCTCAAGGTGCTCTTCCACTTCAAGATTCTTGAATTCAGATCTATTATCGCTCCTGATCTTCTTCACCTTGAGCTCAAACTCATTTCGGGCTCTCCTTAGGAAGCGCTTTAGTGTACCATGAGTTTTTGTTTTATCCTGCAAAAAGAATACCCAAGTGAAGCAGGAAAAATCACAACAATAACAAGACCATACTTACTTCTCCCGGTGCTAAGATAAGCAACAGGCCTGAAGAGATCCATGTGGAGGAGTTCCAGTGGTCTTGACATTGTCATCACATTTTTGCTTGGATGAGTAGTTGAGAGCACCTAGAGGGGGGGTGAATAGGTGATCCTGTGAAACTTAAACTTATAGCCACAAAAACTTGTTAAGTGTTAGCACAATAATCACCAAGTGGCTAGAGATGAGTCTCAACAAAACACAATACCACAAGAGATCAAACACAGAGATGACACAGTGGTTTATCTCGTGGTTCGGCCAAGACCAACGCTTGCCTACTCCACGTTGTGGCGTCCCAACGGACGAGGGTTGCAATCAACCCCTCTCAAGCGGTCCAAAGACCAACTTGAATACCACGGTGTTTTGCTTTGCCTTTCAATATCCCGTTTGCGAGGAATCTCCACAACTTGGAGCCTCTCGCCCTTACACTTGAAATTCACAAAGAAATACGGAGTAAGGGAGGGATTAGCAACACACACAAGTCCACAGCAAAATATGCACACACACGGCCAAGAATCGAGCTCAAAAGACTATCTCAAAGTTCTCACTAGAACGGAGCTCGAATCACTGAGAATGACAAACGAATGCGCAAAGACTGAGTGTGGATGATCAAGAATGCTCTAAGGTTGCTTGGTGTTCTCCTCCATGCGCCTAGGGGTCCCTTTTATAGCCCCAAGGCAGCTAGGAGCCGTTGAGAGCAAATCTGGAAGGCTGATCTTGCCTTCTGTCGACTGGTGCACCGGACAGTCCGGTGCACACCGGACACTGTCCGGTGCCCGATTTCTTTCCTTAAACGGTGCAGCCGACCGTTGGCTGCCAGAGAGCCGTTGGCGCACCGGACATGTCCGGTGCACACCGGACAGTCCGGTGCCCCCTTCTAGCCGTTGGCTCGGCCACGTGTCGCGCGCAGATTCCGCGGCCGACCGTTGGTCCGGCTGACCGATGGCTCACCGGACAGTCCGGTGCACACCGGATAGTCCGGTGAATTTTAGCCGTACGCCGTCGGCGAATTCCCGAGAGCGGCCACTTCGCTCGAGGCAGCCTGGCGCACCGGACACTATCCGGTGCACCACCGGACAGTCCGGTGCCCCAGACCGAAACAGCCTTTTGGCTGTACACAGCCAACTCTTCTCTTTTCTTCTTCTTTCTGTTTCTAATACTTAGACAAGTATATTAGTACACAAAACCAATGTACTAAGACTTAGAAACATACCTTTGCTCTTGTTTTGCACTTTGTTCATCCATAATCATGAATTCTCATTTAAGCACTTGTGTTGGCACTCAATCACCAAAATACTTAGAAATGGCCCGAGGGCACATTTCCCTTTCAATCTCCCCCTTTTTGGTGATTTATGCCAACACAACATAAAGCAACTAGAATAAGTGCAAAACCACTTCAAATAAAACTCAAATTTATTTTGATTCATTTTTGGCATATATGGATCATCCTTTGCCACCACTTGGTTTGTTTTTTGCAAATCAAACTCAAATCTCTATCTCTAAGTCAAACGCACATGTTGAAGCATAAAGAGAGTCATTCCAAAAAAGATTGATCAAAGATTTCAAAAACTCCCCCTATTTCCCATAATCAACACTTCTCCCCACAAGAGGCCAACTTTTGACAAAAGAGACAATGCAAGAGTTTTGACAAACCAAAAGCTCTATTCTACTATTTTCAAAATTTCTCAAGTGGTAGCTGATCCATCTATTGCTTTGGCCTTTATTTTCTCCCCCTTTGGCATCAAGCACCAAAACGGGATCAATCTTGGCCCAGTAACCCCATTGCCTCACCAAATTCTTCAATTAAGAGCAAAATAGGCAATAAGAGTTTAAGGATGAACTTGGATGAGTTACTCTTTTCATCGGAGTGCAGTGGAAGTCTTGCATGGTCCAAGTCCACCTTTTCCCTTTCAATCCTCCTTGGAGACTAAAACAACCAAACTTAAGCATATGGTTAGTCTCAAAGGGTCAAGTTGTAGCACAACTCCCCCTAAATATGTGCATCACTTACACAAGGACTTGTGAGGTTCTGGGAATGTTTGTACAACTTGAGCACGACAATATGCAACAAAATGCAGAATGAACATGATCAAAGACATAAACACATGTATGCTATAATTCAATCCAAGTTCCGCGAATCTAAGACATTTAGCTCACTACGCAGCCTGCAAAAGGTCTTCTCATCTAGAGGCTTGGTAAAGATATCGGCTAGCTGGTTCTCGGTGCTAACATGAAACACTTCGATATCTCCCTTTTGCTGGTGGTCTCTCAAAAAGTGATGCCGGATGTCTATGTGCTTTTGTGCGGCTGTGTTCAACAGGATTTTCCGCCATGCGGATAGCACTCTCATTATCACATAGGAGTGGGACTTTGCTCAGATTGTAGCCAAAGTCCCGGAGGGTTTGCCTCATCCAAAGTAGTTGCACGCAACACTGTCCTGCAGCAACGTACTCGGCCTCAGCGGTGGATAGGGCAACAGAAGTTTGTTTCTTAGAGTTCCACGACACCAGGGACCTTCCTAAGAATTGGCACGTCCCCGATGTACTCTTCCTATCGACCTTACATCCAGCATAGTCGGAATCTGAGTATCCAATTAAGTCAAAGTTAGACCCCTTAGGATACCAGATCCCGAAGCAAGGCGTAGCGACTAAATATCTCAGTATTCGCTTCACCGCCACTAAGTGACACTCCTTAGGATCGGATTGAAATCTAGCACACATGCATACACTAAGCATAATATCCGGTCTACTAGCACATAAATAAAGTAAAGACCCTATCATTGACCGGTATGCTTTTTGGTCAATGGACTTACCTCCTTTGTTGAGGTCGGTGTGTCCGTCGGTCCCCATCGGAGTCTTTGCGGGCTTGGCGTCCTTCATCCCAAACCGCTTCAGCAAGTCTTGCGTGTACTTCGTTTGGGAGATGAAAGTGCCGTCCTTGAGTTGCTTCACTTGGAACCCAATGAAGTAGTTCAACTCGCCCATCATCGACATCTCGAATTTATGCGTCATCACCCTGCTAAACTCTTCACAAGACTTTTGGTTAGTAGAACCAAATATTATGTCATCGACATAAATTTGGCACACAAACAAATCACCATCGCAAGTCTTAGTAAAAAGAGTTGGATCGGCTTTCCCAACCTTGAAAGCATTAGCAATTAAAAAGTCTCTAAGGCATTCATACCATGCTCTTGGGGCTTGCTTAAGTCCATAGAGCGCCTTAGAGAGCTTACACACATGGTCGGGGTACCGTTCATCCTCGAAGCCAGGGGGTTGCTCTACGTACACCTCCTCCTTGATCGGCCCGTTGAGGAAAGCGCTCTTCACATCCATTTGGTACAACCTGAAAGAATGGTGAGTGGCATATGCTAGCAAGATACGAATCGATTCTAGCCTAGCCACAGGAGCAAACGTCTCCTCAAAGTCCAAACCTGCGACTTGGGCATAACCTTTTGCCACAAGTCGAGCCTTGTTCCTCGTCACCACCCCGTGCTCGTCCTGTTTGTTGCAGAACACCCACTTGGTTCCCACAACATTTTGCTTGGGACGAGGCACCAGTGTCCAAACTTCATTGCGCTTGAAGTTGTTGAGCTCCTCCTGCATGGCCAACACCCAGTCCGGATCTAGCAAGGCCTCCTCTACCCTGAAAGGCTCAGTAGAAGAGACAAAGGAGTAATGCTCACAAAAATTAACTAATCGAGATCGAGTAGTTACTCCCTTGCTAATGTCACCCAAAATTTGGTCGACGGGATGATCCCTTTGAATCACCGCTCGAACTTGGGTTGGAGGTGTCGGTTGTGCTTCTTCCTCCATCACTGGATCATCTTGTGCTCCCCCTTGATCACACGCCTCCTTTTGATGAACCTGTTCATCGTCTTGAGTTGGGGGATGCACCGTTATTGAGGAAGAAGGTTGATCTCGTTCATCTTGTTCCTGTGGCCGCACTTCTCCAATCGCCATGGTGCGTATCGCGGCCGCTGGAACGTCTTCTTCATCTACATCATCAAGATCAACAACTTGCTCTCTTGGAGAGCCATTAGTCTCATCAAATACAACGTCGCTAGAGACTTCAACCAAACCCGATGATTTGTTGAAGACCCTATACGCCTTTGTATTTGAATCATAACCTAATAAAAACCCTTCTACGACTTTGGGAGCAAATTTGGAATTCCTACCCTTCTTCACTAGAATGTAGCATTTACTCCCAAAAACACGAAAATACGATACATTAGGTTTGTTACCGGTTAGTAGCTCATACGACGTCTTCTTGAGGAGGCGGTGAAGGTAGACCCTGTTGATGGCGTGGCAAGCCGTGTTCACGGCTTCCGACCAGAAGCACTCAGGGGTCTTGTATTCTCCAAGCATCGTCCTTGCCATATCGATTAGCGTCCTGTTCTTTCTCTCTACCACACCATTTTGCTGTGGTGTGTAGGGAGTGGAGAACTCGTGCTTGATCCCTTCCTCCTCAAGGAACTCCTCCACTTGAAGGTTCTTGAACTCGGACCCGTTGTCGCTCCTTATCTTCTTCACCTTGAGCTCAAACTCATTTTGAGCTCTCCTGAGAAAGCGCTTGAGGGTCCCTTGGGTTTCAGACTTATCCTGCAAAAAGAACACCCAAGTGAAACAGGAAAAGTCATCAACAATAACTAGACCATACTTACTTCCTCCTATACTCAGATAGGCGACGGGTCCGAAGAGGTCCATATGCAGCAGCTCCAGGGGTCTTGATGTGGTCATCACATTCTTGCTGTGATGCACTCCTCCCACTTGTTTACCTGCTTGACAAGCTGCACAAGGTCTATCTTTTTCGAATTGCACGTTAGTCAAACCTATCACGTGTTCTCCCTTTAGAAGCTTGTGAAGGTTCTTCATCCCTACATGTGCTAAGCGGCGATGCCACAGCCAGCCCATGCTAGTCATAGCAATTAAGCATGCATCTAGACCGGCCTCTTCTTTTGCAAAATCAACTAAATAAAGTTTGTCGTCTAATACACCCTTAAAAGCTAGTGAACCATCACTTCTTCTAAAGACAGACACATCTACATTTGTAAATAGACAGTTATATCCCATCTTGCATAGTTGACTAACAGATAGCAAATTGTAACCAAGAGACTCAATTAAAAACACATTAGAGATAGAGTGCTCATTGGAAATTGCAATTTTACCTAACCCTTTTACCTTGCCTTGATTCCCATCACCGAATATAATTGAATCTTGGGAATCTTTATTCTTGACGTAGGAGGTGAACATCTTCTTCTCCCCCGTCATATGGTTTGTGCATCCGCTGTCGATAATCCAGCTTGAACCCCCGGATGCATAAACCTGCAAGGCAAATTTAGGCTTGGGTTTTAGGTACCCAACTCATGTTGGGTCCTACAAGGTTAGCACAAATATCCTTAGGGACCCAAATGCAAGTTTTGTCTCCCTTGCATCTTGCCCCTAATTTTCTAGCAACTATTTTCCTATCCTTTCTACAAATAGCAAAGGAAGCATTTAAGGCACGATAAATTGTAGAGGGACCATTCATAACTTTTCTAGGAACATTGACAACATTTTTCCTAGGCATATTATGAACAACATTTCTCCTACCAATATTTCTATCATGCACATAGGAAGAACTAGAAGCAAACATAGCATGAGAATCAAAATTATCATAAGTATTATAACTCCTATAAGCATTTCTAGTTTGTCTCCTATCATGGTACATAAAAGCATGGTTCTTTTTAGCACTACTAGCCATAGGAGCCTTCCCTTTCTCCTTGGCGGAGATAGGAGCCTTGTGGCTTGTCAAGTTCTTGGCTTCCCTCTTGTAGCCAAGTCCATCCTTAATTGAGGGGTGTCTACCAATCGTGTAGGCATCCCTTGCAAATTTTAGCTTATCGAAATCATTTTTGCTAGTCTTAAGTTGGGCATTAAGACTAGCAACTTCATCATTTAATCTCGAAATTGAAACTAGGTGTTCACTACATGCATCAATATCAAAATTCTTACACCTAGTACAAATTATAACATGTTCTACACAAGAATTAGATTTATTTGCTACTTCTAATTTAGCATTTAAATCATTGTTAACACCTTGTAAAGTAGAAATGGTTTCATGACAAGTAGATAATTCACTAGAGAGCATTTCATTCCTTTTAATTTCTAGAGCAAGAGAGTTTTGTGCACTAACAAATTTATCATGCTCCTCATATAAAAGATCCTCTTGTTTTTCTAGTAATCTATTTTTGTCATTCAAAGCATCAATCAACTCATTAATCTTATTAATTTTAGATCTATCTAATCCCTTGAATAAGCATGAGTAATCTATCTCATCATCATCACTAGACTCATCCTTACTTGAAGTATAAGTACTAGTATCATGAGTGCTTACTTTCTTCTCCCTTGCCATGAGGCAAGTGTGATGCTCGTTGGGGAAGAGAGATAACTTGTTGAAGGCGGTGGCGGTGAGTCCTTCATTGTCGGAGTCGGAGGAGGAGCAATCCGAATCCCACTCTTTTCCGATATGTGCCTCGCCCTTGGCCTTCTTGTAATGCTTCTTCTTCTCCCTTTTGTTCCCCTTTTCCTGGTCACTTTCATTATCGGGACAGTTAGCAATGAAATGACCAATCTTACCACATTTGAAGCACGAGCGTTTCTCCTTTGTCTTGGTCTTGCTTGGCTGTCCCTTGCGACCTTTAAGCGTCGTCTTGAAGCGCTTAATGATGAGGGCCATCTCCTCATTATTTAGCCCGGCCGCCTCAACTTGCGCCACCTTGCTTGGTAGCGCCTCCTTGCTCCTCGTTACCTTGAGAGCAATGGGTTGAGGCTCATGGGTAGGACCGTTCAACGCGTCGTCCACGTATCTCGCCTCCTTGATCATCATTCGCCCGCTTACGAACTTCCCAAGAACTTCTTCGGGCGACATCTTGGTGTACCTGGGATTTTCACGAATGTTGTTCACCAAATGAGGATCAAGAACGGTAAAGGACCTTAGCATTAGGCGGACGACGTCGTGGTCCGTCCATCGCGTGCTTCCGTAGCTCCTTATTTTGTTGATAAGGGTCTTGAGCCGGTTGTATGTTTGTGTTGGCTCCTCGCCCCTTATCATTGCGAATCGTCCAAGCTCACCCTCCACCAACTCCATCTTGGTGAGCAGGGTGACATCATTCCCCTCATGAGAGATCTTGAGGGTATCCCAGATCTGCTTGGCATTGTCCAAGCCGCTCACCTTATGGTACTCGTCCCTGCACAAGGAGGCTAGCAACACAGTAGTAGCTTGTGCATTTTTATGAATCTGTTCATTAATAAACATGGGACTATCCGTACTATCAAAGTGCATTCCACTCTCTACAATCTCCCATATGCTAGGATGGAGAGAGAACAAGTGACTACGCATTTTGTGACTCCAAAATCCGTAGTCCTCTCCATCAAAATGAGGAGGTTTACCAAGTGGAATAGATAGTAAATGAGCATTAGTACTTTGAGGAATACGAGAGTAATCAAAAGAAAAGTTCGAATTGACCGGTTTCTTTCTCTCGTAGTCGTTGTGGTCGTCGTCCTTTTGGGAGGAAGTAGACTCATCGCTGTCGTAGTAGACGATGTCCTTGATGCGTCTTGTCTTCTTCTTCTTCCCATCTTTGCGTCTGTGGCCCGAGCCCGAGTCGTTGGACTTTTCATCCCTTGGCTCGTTGACGAAGGACTCCTTCTCCTTGTCGTTGATCACAATTCCCTTCCCTTTAGGATCCATCTCTTCGGGCAGTTAGTCCCTTTGTGAAGAGAACGGCTCTGATACCGATTGAGAGCACCTAGAGGGGGGGTGAATAGGTGATCCTGTGAAACTTAAACTTATAGCCACAAAAACTTGTTAAGTGTTAACACAATAATCACCAAGTGGCTAGAGATGAGTCTCAACAAAACACAATACCACAAGAGATCAAACACAGAGATGACACAGTGGTTTATCCCGTGGTTCGGCCAAGACCAACGCTTGCCTACTCCACGTTGTGGCGTCCCAACGGACGAGGGTTGCAATCAACCCCTCTCAAGCGGTCCAAAGACCAACTTGAATACCACGGTGTTTTGCTTTGCCTTTCAATATCCCGTTTGCGAGGAATCTCCACAACTTGGAGCCTCTCGCCCTTACACTTGAAATTCACAAAGAAATACGGAGTAAGGGAGGGATTAGAAACACACACAAGTCCACAGCAAAATATGCACACACACGGCCAAGAATCGAGCTCAAAAGACTATCTCAAAGTTCTCACTAGAACGGAGCTCGAATCACTGAGAATGACAAACGAATGCGCAAAGACTGAGTGTGGATGATCAAGAATGCTCTAAGGTTGCTTGGTGTTCTCCTCCATGCGCCTAGGGGTCCCTTTTATAGCCCCAAGGCAGCTAGGAGCCGTTGAGAGCAAATCTGGAAGGCTGATCTTGCCTTCTGTCGACTGGTGCACCGGACAGTCCGGTGCACACCGGACACTGTCCGGTGCCCGATTTCTTTCCTTAAACGGCGCAGCCGACCGTTGGCTGCCAGAGAGCCGTTGGCGCACCGGACATGTCCGGTGCACACCGGACAGTCCGGTGCCCCCTTCTAGCCGTTGGCTCGGCCACGTGTCGCGCGCAGATTCCGCGGCCGACCGTTGGCCCGGCTGACCGATGGCTCACCGGACAGTCCGGTGCACACCAGACAGTCCGGTGAATTTTAGCCGTACGCCGTCGGCGAATTCCCGAGAGCGGCCACTTCGCTCGAGGCAGCCTGGCGCACCGGACACTGTCCGGTGCACCACCGGACAGTCCGGTGCCCCAGACCGAAACAGCCTTTTGGCTGTACACAGCCAACTCTTCTCTTTTCTTCTTCTTTCTGTTTCTAATACTTAGACAAGTATATTAGTACACAAAACCAATGTACTAAGACTTAGAAACATACCTTTGCTCTTGTTTTGCACTTTGTTCATCCATAATCATGAATTCTCATTTAAGCACTTGTGTTGGCACTCAATCACCAAAATACTTAGAAATGGCCCGAGGGCACATTTCCCTTTCAGTAGTTCCTACCTGCTTCCCTACCTGGCACACTGCACATGGTCTGTGTTTCTCAAAACAGACATCGGTTAGTCCTAACACATGTTCTCCCTTTAGAAGCTTATGAAGATTCTTCATTCCAACATGTGCTAGACGGCGGTGCCAAAGCCAACCCATATTAGTCTTAGTTATTGCATGCATCTAGATCGACATTTTATTTAGAGAAATCGACTAAATAGAGCTTGTCATCTAATACACCTTTAAAAGCTAATGAACCATCACTTCTTCTAAAGACAGATACATCAATATTTGTAAATAAACAATTATAGCCCATATGACATAATTGACTTACAAAAAGTAAATTGTAACCAAGTGATTCTACTAAGAACACATTAGAAATTGAATGCTCGGTAGTGATGGCTATTTTACCCAAACCTTTGACCTTGCCTTGATTTCCATCTCCAAATATGATCGTGCCGTGGGAATCCTTGTTCTTGACATAGGAGGTGAACATCTTCTCCCCCATCATGTGGTTTGTGCATCCGCTGTCAATAATCTAGCTTGTGCCCCCGGATGCATAAACCTGCAAGGTGATTTAAGCTTGGGTTTTAGATACCCAACTCTTGTTGGGTCCTACAAGGTTAGTCACATAAGACTTTGGAACCCAGATGAAAGTTAGTCTCTCTTGCAGTTAGGCCCCAAATTTCTAGCAACTACTTTATTATTTTTGCACATTAGCACAAATGAAGCATCATAGGTGCGATAAAGCATAGTTGGGCCATCTGATGCATTCCTAGGCGCATGAGAGACAACATGATGAACATGGCGCCTAGGTCTTCTCCTATCATGAACATGTGAAGAGCTTGAAGATGCAAACATGGCATGAGAATTAAAGACAGCATCATGACGTACAAAAAAAACAGCATGATCATAACAACCATCATGATGCGCAATATTTGAAAGGGAAATGTGCCCTTGGGCCATTTCTAAGTATTTTGGTGATTGAGTGCCAACACAAGTGCTTAAATGTGAATCTATGCCCATGGATGGACAAAGTGCAAATCAAAAGTAAAGGTATGTTTCTAAGCCTTAGTACATTGGTTTTGTGTACTAATATACTTGTCTAAGTGTTAGAAACAGAAAAAAAGAGGTGTAAAAGGCTTGGCTGTGTACAACCAAGACTCAGCTCAGTCTGGCACACCGGACTGTCCGGTGGTGCACCGGACAGTGTCCGGTGCGCCAAGCTGACTCGAAGTGAACTGGCCGCTCTCGGGAATTCACCGGCGACGTACGGCTAAAATTCACCGGACTGTCCGGTGTGCACCGGACTGTCCGGTGAGCCAACGGTCGACCGGGCCAACGGTCGGCCGCGCAATCTGCGCGGGACACGTGGCCGAGCCAACGGCTAGAAGATGGCATCGGACTGTCCGGTGTGCACCGGACATGTCCGGTGCGCCAACGGCTCTCAAGCTGCCAACGGTCGATTTCGCTATTTAAGGAAGGAAATCGGGCACCGGACAGTGTCCGGTGTGCACCGGACTGTCCGGTGTCCCCGATGACAGAAGGCAAGAATGGCTTTCCAGATTTGTGCTCAACGGCTCCTAGCTGCCTTGGGGCTATAAAAAGGACCCCTAGGCGCATGGAGGAAGATACCAAGCATCCTTTGAGCATCATTGATCACTCACACTTCATTCTTGCGCACTTGTTCGACATTCTAGTGATTTGAGCTCCGTTCTAGTGTGCTAGTCTCTTGAGCTCAAGTCTGAGTTTTGTGTGTGCGTATTTGCTGTGATCTTTGTGTCGTGTGTGAGTTGCTAATCCCTCCCTTGCTCTGTGATTCTTTGTGAACATCTTTTGTAAGGGCGAGAGGCTCCAAGCTGTGGAGATTCCTCGCAAGCGGGATTAAGAAAAGCAAAGCAACACCGTGGTATTCAAGTTGGTCTTTGGACCGCTTGAGAGGGGTTGATTGCAACCCTCGTCCGTTGGGACGCCACAACGTGGAATAGGCAAGCGTTGGTCTTGGCCGAACCACGGGATAACCACCGTGCCATCTCTGTGATTGATATCTCTTGGTTATTGTGTTGTGATTCTTCTCTAGCCACTTGGCAAATTACTGTGCTAACAATTAACCAAGTTTTGTGGCTTAAGTTTTTAAGTTCTACAGGATCACCTATTCACCCCCCCCCCCCTCTAGGTGCTCTCAATTGGTATCGAAGCCGTTCTCTTCAAGAAAGGGACTAACCGCCCGAAGAGATGGATCCTAAAGGCAAGGGGATGGTGATCAACGACAAGGAGAAGGAGTCCTTCGTCAACGAGCCCAATGATGACAAGCCCACCGACTCAGGATCGGGCCACAAAAGAAAAGACGGGAGGAAGAAGAAGACAAAGCGCATCAAGGAAATTGTCTACTACGACAGTGACGAATCTTCCTCCTCCCAAAAGGACGACGACGACGACTACGATAGACGAAAGACGGTTAACTCAAACTTTTGTTTCGATTATTCGCGCATCCCGCATAGTTCAAATGCTCAATTGCTCCCCATTCCACTTGGCAAGCCCCCTCATTTTGATGGAGAGGATTACGGATTTTGGAGCCACAAAATGCATACTCACCTGTTTTCTCTCCATCCAAGCATTTGGGAGATTGTGGAAAGTGGAATGAAATTTGATAGCTCGGATAGCCCTGTGTTTATTAATGAACAGATTCATAAAAATGCACAAGCTACTACTGTGTTGCTAGCCTCTTTGTGCAGGGACGAGTATCACAAGGTGAGCGGCTTGGACAATGCCAAGCAGATCTGGGACACCCTCAAGATCTCTCATGAGGGAAACGACGTCACCTTGCTCACCAAAATGGAGTTGGTGGAGGGCGAGCTTGGACGGTTCGCGATGATAAGGGGCGAGGAGCCGACACAAACATACAACCGGCTCAAGACCCTTATCAACAAAATAAGGAGCTACGGGAGCACGCGATGGACGGACCACGACGTCGTCCGCCTAATGCTAAGGTCATTTACCGTTCTTGATCCTCATTTGGTGAACAATATTCGTGAAAATCCCAGGTACACCAAGATGTCGCCCGAAGAAGTTCTTGGGAAATTCGTTAGCGGGCGAATGATGATCAAGGAGGCGAGGTACGTGGACGACGCCTTGAATGGTCCGATCAACGAGCCGCAATCCCTTGCTCTCAAGGCAACACGAAGCAAGGAGGCGCTACCTAGCAAGGTGGCACAGATTGAGGCGGTCGGACTTAATGATGAAGAGATGGCTCTCATCATGAAAAGATTCAAGACGGTGCTTAAAGGTCGCAAGGGACAGCCAAGCAAGACCAAAGCCAAGGGGAAGCGCTCATGCTTCAAATGCGGTAAGCTTGGTCATTTTATTGCTAACTGTCCCGACAATGATAGTGATCAGGATCAAGGAAACAAGAGGGAGAAAAAGAAGAACTATAAGAAGGCAAAGGGCGAGGCTCATCTTGGCAAGGAGTGGGATTCGGACTGCTCTTCGTCCGACTCCGACAATGAAGGACTCGCCGCCACTGCCTTCAACAAGTCATCCCTCTTCCCCAACGAGCGTCACACTTGCCTCATGGCAAGGGAGAAGAAAGTAAGCACTCATAATACTAGTACTTATGCTTCTTCAAGTGAGGATGAGTCTAGTGATGATGATGAGATAGATTACTCATGCTTATTCAAGGGATTAGATAGAACCAAGGTAGACAAAATTAATGAATTAATTGATGCCTTGAATGATAGGAATATACTTTTAGAAAAGCAAGAGGATTTGTTGTATGAAGAGCATGATAAATTTGTAGAAGCTCAGAAATCTCTTGCTCTAGAAATTAAGAGGAATGAAATGCTCTCTAGTGAATTGTCTTCTTGTCATGAAACTATTGCTAAGTTAAAAAGTTTTAATGATGATTTAAATGCTAAACTAGAAGTAGCAAGTAAATCTAATTCTTGTGTAGAAATTGTTGAAACTTGTAATAGGTGTAAAAAATTTGACATTGATGCTTGTAGTGATCATTTAGTTTCGATTTCCAAATTAAATGATGAATTAGCTAGTCTTAATGCCCAACTTAAGACTAGCAAGAATGAATTTGACAAGCTAAAATTCGCAAGGGATGCCTACACGATTGGTAGACACCCCTCAATTAAGGATGGTCTTGGCTACAAGAGGGAAGCCAAGAACTTGACAAGCCACAAGGCTCCCATCTCCGCCAAGGAGAAAGGGAAGGCCCCTATGGCTAGTAGTGTGCAAAAGAACCATGCCTTTATGTACTATGATAGAAGACAACCTAGAAATGCTTATAGGAGTTGTAATGTATATAATGCCTTTGATTCTCATGCCATGTTTGCTTCTAGTTCTTCTTATGTGCATGACAGAAATGTTGGTCGGAGAAATGTTATTCATAATATGCCTAGGAGAAATGTCGTAAATGTTCCTAGGAAAGTTAATGAACCTTCCACAATATATCATGCTTTAAATGCTTCTTTTGCTATTTGTAGAAAGAATGGGAAGATAGTTGCTAGAAAATTAGGGGCAAGATGCAAGGGAGACAAAACTTGCATTTAGGTCCCTAAAGATATTTGTGCTAACCTTGCAGGACCCAACATGAGTTGGGTACCTAAGACCCGAGCCTAAATTTGCCTTGCAGGTTTATGCATCCTGGGGTTCAAGTTGGATTATCGACAGCGGATGCACAAACCATATGACGGGGGAGAAGAAGATGTTCACCTCCTACGTTAAAAACAAAGATTCCCAGGATTCAATAATATTCGGTGATGGGAATCAAGGCAAGGTAAAAGGGCTAGGTAAAATTGCAATTTCCAATGAGCATTCTATCTCTAGTGTGTTTCTAGTGGAGAGTCTTGGATATAATTTACTATTTGTTAGTCAATTATGTAATATGGGATATAACTGCTTATTTACAAATGTAGATGTGTCTGTCTTTAGAAGATGTGATGGTTCACTAGCTTTTAAGGGTGTACTAGACGGCAAGCTTTACTTAGTTGATTTTGCAAAAGAAGAGGCCGGTCTAGATGCATGCTTAATGGCTAAGACTTGCATGGGCTGGCTGTGGCATCGCCGCTTAGCACATGTGGGGATGAAGAACCTTCAAAAGCTTCTAAAGGGAGAACACGTGATAGGTCTAACCAATGTTCATTTCGAAAAAGATAGACCTTGTGCAGCTTGTCAAGCAGGGAAACAGGTGGGAGGCTCTCATCACACCAAAAATGTGATGACAACATCAAGACCCCTGGAGCTGCTACATATGGACCTCTTCGGACCCGTCGCCTATCTGAGCATAGGAGGAAGTAAGTATGGTCTAGTTATCGTTGATGACTTTTCCCGCTTCACTTGGGTGTTCTTTTTGCAGGATAAGTCTGAAACCCAAGGGACCCTCAAGCGCTTTCTCAGGAGAGCTCAAAATGAGTTTGAGCTCAAGGTGAAGAAGATAAGGAGCGACAACGGGTCCGAATTCAAGAACCTTCAAGTGGAGGAGTTTCTTGAGGAGGAGGGGATCAAGCACGAGTTCTCCGCTCCCTACACACCTCAGCAAAATGGTGTGGTAGAGAGGAAGAACAGGACGCTCATAGATATGGCGAGGACTATGCTTGGAGAATTCAAGACCCCCGAGTGCTTTTGGTCGGAAGCCGTGAACACGGCTTGCCACGCCATCAACAGGGTCTACCTTCACCGCCTCCTCAAGAAGACGTCGTATGAGCTGCTAACCGGTAACAAACCTAATGTATCGTATTTTAGTGTTTTTGGGAGTAAATGCTACATTCTAGTGAAGAAGGGTAGGAATTCCAAATTTGCTCCCAAAGCCGTAGAAGGGTTTTTATTAGGTTATGATTCAAATACAAAGGTGTATAGGGTCTTCAACAAATCATCGGGTTTGGTTGAAGTCTCTAGCGACGTTGTATTTGATGAGACTAATGGCTCTCCAAGAGAGCAAGTTGTTGATCTTGATGATGTAGATGAAGAAGACGTTCCAACGGCCGCGATACGCACCATGGCGATTGGAGACGTACGGCCTCAAGAACATTTGGAGCAAGATCAACCGTCTTCCTCAACTATGGTGCTTCCCCCAACCCAAGGTGACGAACAGGTACCTCAAGTGGAGGCGCATGATCAAGGGGGGGCACAGGATGTTCAAGTTGAAGAGGAAGAAGCACCTTAGGCACCTCTAACCCAAGTTCGAGCGAGATTCAAAGGGATCATCCCGTCGACCAGATATTGGGTGATATTAGCAAGGGAGTAACTACTCGCTCGAGATTAGTTAATTTTTGTGAGCATTATTCTTTTGTCTCTTCTATTGAGCCTTTCAGGGTAGAAGAGGCCTTGCTAGATCCGGACTGGGTGTTGGCCATGCAGGAGGAACTAAACAACTTCAAGCGCAATGAAGTTTGGACACTGGTGCCTCGTCCCAAGCAAAATGTTGTAGGAACCAAGTGGGTGTTCCGCAACAAACAGGACGAGCACGGGGTGGTGACGAGGAACAAGGCTCGACTTGTGGCAAAAGGTTATGCCCAAGTCGCAGGTTTGGACTTTGAGGAGACTTTTGCTCCTGTGGCTAGGCTAGAGTCAATTCGCATCTTGCTAGCATATGCCGCTCACCATTCTTTTAGGTTGTACCAAATGGATGTGAAGAGCGCTTTCCTCAACGGGCCGATCAAGGAGGAGGTGTACGTGGAGCAACCCCCTGGCTTCGAGGATGAACGGTACCCCGACCACGTGTGTAAGCTCTCTAAGGCGCTCTATGGACTTAAGCAAGCCCCAAGAGCATGGTATGAATGCCTTAGAGACTTTTTAATTGCTAATGCTTTCAAGGTTGGGAAAGCCGATCCAACTCTTTTTACTAAGACTTGCGATGGTGATCTTTTTGTGTGCCAAATTTATGTCGATGACATAATATTTGGTTCTACTAACCAAAAGTCTTGTGAAGAGTTTAGCAGGGTGATGACGCAGAAATTCGAGATGTCGATGATGGGCGAGTTGACCTACTTCCTTGGGTTCCAAGTGAAGCAACTCAAGGACGGCACCTTCATCTCCCAAACGAAGTACACACAAGATTTGCTAAAGAGGTTTGGGATGAAGGACGCCAAGCCCGCAAAGACGCCGATGGGAACCGACGGACACACCGACCTCAACAAAGGAGGTAAGACCGTTGATCAAAAAGCATATCGGTCAATGATAGGGTCTTTACTTTATTTATGTGCTAGTAGACCGGATATTATGCTTAGCGTATGCATGTGTGCTAGATTTCAATCCGATCCTAAGGAGTGTCACTTAGTGGCGGTGAAGCGAATTCTAAGATATTTGGTTGCTACGCCTTGCTTTGGGCTCTGGTATCCAAAAGGGTCTACCTTTGACTTGGTTGGATACTCAGATTCCGACTATGCTGGATGTAAGGTCGATAGGAAGAGTACATCAGGGACGTGCCAATTCTTAGGAAGGTCCCTGGTGTCGTGGAACTCTAAGAAACAAACCTCCGTTGCCCTATCCACCGCTGAGGCCGAGTATGTTGCCGTAGGACAGTGTTGCGCGCAACTACTTTGGATGAGGCAAACCCTCCGGGACTTTGGCTACAATCTGAGCAAAGTCCCACTCCTATGTGATAATGAGAGTGCTATCCGAATAGCGGAAAATCCTGTTGAGCACAGCCGCACAAAGCACATTGACATCCGGCATCACTTTTTGAGAGACTACCAGCAAAAGGGGGATATCGAAGTGTTTCATGTTAGCACCGAGAACTAGCTAGCCGATATCTTTACCAAGCCTCTAGATGAGAAGACCTTTTGCAGGCTGCGTAGTGAGCTCAATATCTTAGATTCGCGGAACTTGGATTGAAATGTAGCATACATGTGTTTATGCTTTTGATCATGTTCATTCTGCATTTTGTTGCTTATTGTGGTGCTCAAGTTGTACAAACACTCCCTGGATCTCACAAGTCCTGTTTGCAAGTGATGCACATATTTAGGGGGAGCTGTGCTACAACTTGACCCTTTGAGACTAACCATGTACTTGAGTTTGGTTGTTTTAGTCTCCAAGGAGAATTGAAAGGGAAAATGGTGGACTTGGAACATGCAAGACTTCCACTGCACTCCGATGAAAAGAGTAACTTTTCCAAGTTCATCTTTATACTATTATTGCCTATTTGCTCTTAGTTGAAGATTTTTGTGAGGCAATGGGGTTAAAGGGCCAAGATTGATCCCGTTTTGGTGCTTGATGCCAAAGGGGGAGAAAATAAAGGCCAAAGCGATAAATGGATCAGCTACCACTTGAGAGATTTTGAAAATAGAGATTTTGAAAATAGTAGAATAGAGTTTTTGGTTTGTCAAAACTCTTTTGTTGTCTCTCTTGTCAAAAGTTGGCTTCTTGTGGGGAGAAGTATTGATTATAGAAAAAAAGGGGGAGTTTTTGAAATCTTGAATCAATTTCTCTTGGAATGACTCTCTTTATGTCTTAACATGTGTGTTTGACTTAGAGATAGAAATTTGAGTTGGATTTGCAAAAACAAACCAAGTGGTGGCAAAGGATGATCCATATATGCCAAAATTGAATCAAAATAAATTTGAGTTTTATTTGAAGTGATATTGCACTTGTTCTACTTGCTTTATGTTGTGTTGGCATAAATCACCAAAAAGGGGGAGATTGAAAGGGAAATGTGCCCTTGGGCCATTTCTAAGTATTTTGGTGATTGAGTGCCAACACAAGTGCTTAAATGTGAATCTATGCCCATGGATGGACAAAGTGCAAATCAAAAGTAAAGGTATGTTTCTAAGCCTTAGTACATTGGTTTTGTGTACTAATATACTTGTCTAAGTGTTAGAAACAGAAAAGAAAAGAGGTGCAAAAGGCTTGGCTGTGTACAACCAAGACTCAGCTCAGTCTGGCACACCGGACTGTCCGGACTGTCCGGTGCACCAGGCTGACTCGAAGTGAACTGGCCGCTCTCGGGAATTCACCGGCGACGTACGGCTAAAATTCACCGGACTGTCCGGTGTGCACCGGACTGTCCGGTGAGCCAACGGTCGACCGGGCCAACGGTCGGCCGCGCAATCTGCACGGGACACGTGGCCGAGCCAACGGCTAGAAGATGGCACCGGACTGTCCGGTGTGCACCGGACATGTCCGGTGCGCCAACGGCTCTCAAGCTGCCAACGGTCGATTTCGCTATTTAAGGAAGGAAATCGGGCACCGACAGTGTCTGGTGTGCACCGGACTGTCCGGTGTCCCCGATGACAGAAGGCAAGAATGGCTTTCCAGATTTGTGCTCAACGGCTCCTAGCTGCCTTGGGGCTATAAAAAGGACCCCTAGGCGCATGGAGGAAGATACCAAGCATCCTTTGAGCATCATTGATCACTCACACTTCATTCTTGCGCACTTGTTCGACATTCTAGTGATTTGAGCTCCGTTCTAGTGTGCTAGTCTCTTGAGCTCAAGTCTGAGTTTTGTGTGTGCGTATTTGCTGTGATCTTTGTGTCGTGTGTGAGTTGCTAATCCCTCCCTTGCTCTGTGATTCTTTGTGAACATCTTTTGTAAGGGCGAGAGGCTCCAAGCTGTGGAGATTCCTCGCAAGCGGGATTAAGAAAAGCAAAGCAACACTGTGGTATTCAAGTTGGTCTTTGGACCGCTTGAGAGGGGTTGATTGCAACCCTCGTCCGTTGGGACGCCACAACGTGGAATAGGCAAGCGTTGGTCTTGGCCGAACCACGGGATAACCACCGTGCCATCTCTGTGATTGATATCTCTTGGTTATTGTGTTGAGATTCTTCTCTAGCCACTTGGCAAATTACTGTGCTAACAATTAACCAAGTTTTGTGGCTTAAGTTTTTAAGTTCTACAGGATCACCTATTCACCCCCCCTCTAGGTGCTCTCAATATTAGAAGCATTCTTAACATGAGCATACAAATAGGCATGGTTCTTTTTGTCATGGAAAGAACGAGAGCTACTAGCCATATGTGCCTTCCCTTTCTCCTTGATGAGATTGGAAGTCCTTTGGCTTGTTAAGTTCTTGGTTCCCTTTTGGAAACCAAGTCCATCCTTAATGGAGGGATGTCTACCAATGGTATAGGCATCCCTTGCAAATTTTATTTTTTCACACTCAGTTTTGCAATTTTTAAGTTTAGCATTAAGGTTTGCAATTTCATCATTTAACTTAGAGATAGTAGAAACATGACTATTGCAAGCATCAACATGAAAATCTTTACACCTATTGCAAATAGAGACATGTTCCATAGATGAACTAGCAATATCTATTTTTTCTATTCTAGCATTTAAATTGGCATTTGATCTCTTGAGACTAGAAATAGACTCATGGCAAGAAGATAATTCAGAAGATAGAATTTCATTTTTCTTGGTCTCTAAAGCAAGAGATTTTTCAACATTAACAAGTTTATCATGTTCTTCATAAAGAATATCTTCTTATTTTTCTAAAAACCTATCCTTCTCATTAAGGGCATCAATTAATTCACTGATTTTATCTACTTTAGTTCTGTCTAAACCCTTAAAGAGATCACTATAGTCTACATCATCATCAGATTCCTCGCCACTAGAAGAAGTGTACTTAGGGGTATCTCGTTTATGTACCTTTTTCTCCTTAGCCATGAGGCATGTGTGATGCTCGTTGGGGAAGAGGGATCATTTGTCGAAGGCTAAAGCAGCAAGTCCCTCATCTTCGGAGTCAGATGAACAACCGTCCGAGTCCCACTCCTTGCCGATGTGCGCCTCGCCCTTCGCCTTCATGTAGTTCTTCTTCCTCTCCTTCTTCCCTTTCTTTTCTTGTCCTTGGTAATTATCATTATCGGGATATTGTGCTATAAAATGACCAGACTTACCACATTTGAAGCAGGAGCGTTTTCCCCTTGATTTGTTCTTGTTGGGATATTCCTTGTGTCCCTTCAATGCGGTCTTGAAACGCTTGATTACAAGTGCCATTTCCTCCTCGTTGAGTCCGACAGCCTCCACGTGTGCCACCTTGTTACGTAGCACCTCCTTGTTGCTTGTTGCTTTGATAGCAACAGGCTGTGGCTCATAGAGAGGAAGCGGTCCATTTGCAATGTCATCCACATACCTCGCTTCCTTTACCATCATGCGCCCGCATACAAATTTTCCAAGAATTTCCTCGGGCGTCATCTTGGTGTACCTGGGATTTTCACAAATGAGGTTTACAAGATGAGGATCAATAACTGTAAATGACCTTAGCATGAGTCGAATGACATCATGATCCGTCCATCTTGTACTTCCGTAGCTTTGGATCTTGTTCACCAGGGTCTTAAGCCTATTGTAAGTTTCGATTGGCTTCTCTCCCATTTTCATGGCGAACCTTCCCAGTTCACCTTCCACCAACTCCATTTTGGTGATCATGGTGGCGTCGTTTCCCTCATAAGAAATATTGAGGGTGTCTCATATTTGTTTGGCATTGTCCAAGCCGCTGACTTTATTGTACTCATCCCTGCATAGAGATGCTAACAACATAGTAGTATCCTGGGCATTCTTATGAATTTGCTCATTAATGAATACAGGATTATCGCTACTATCAAAATGCATTCCATTTTCCACTATTTCCTAAATGCTAGGATAGAGAGAAAATAAATGACTACGCATTTTATGACTCCAAAAAGTGTAGTCATCTCCATCGAAGTGGGGGGTTTACCGACTGGAATAGACAATAAATGAGCATTTGAATTGTATGGAATGCGAGACTAATCAAATGAATAGTTTTGATTAACCGTTTTCTTCTTCATGGACGAGTCTTCGTCATCGTCCCTTGGTGAAGAAGAGAAGGCATCGCTGTCATAGTAGATGATCTTCTTGATGTGCCTCTTCTTCTTTCCATCTTTCTTCTTGTTGTTTGAGCCTGAGTCGGTGGGCTTGTCACCTTTTGGCTCATCAACATAGAGTCTTTATTTCCTTGTCGTTGATCACCATCCCCTTGCCTATAGGATCCATCGCTTCGGCCAGTTAGTCCCTTGATGAAGAGAATGGCTCTGATACCAATTGAGAGCACCTAGAGGGGTGAATAGGTGATCCTGCAATAATCAATTCTAAACAACACAAACTTGGTTTATAAATGTTAGTGAAATGAAAACCAAGTTACTATGAATAGAGAGAGGAAGAGAACTCTTCACTTGTTTGTTCCATTGAGATATGTATTAAACTTTGGAACAATAGTGCAAGTGAATATGTGAGAACTCTATGGAAGAAAGACAATCACACTAAGGAAATGCACAAGTGACACTGTGATTTTATCTCGTGGTTTGGCCAATGCCTACTCCACGTTGTGGTGACCTCCTTCGGTCAAGGATTGCACTCAATCCCTCTTAAGTGATCCAAAGATCAAACTTGAGTACCACGGTTTTCTTTCTTTTCTCAAGTATTCCCTTTGTGAGGAATCTCCACAAGTAGGAGTCTCTCACCCTTACAAAATTGATCACAAGTAAACCACAAGAGTAAGGGAGGGAATAGAAACACACACAAGAACTAGAGTCGCAGCAACAACATGCACACAAGTCAAGAATTGAGCACATAAAACAACGCAGCGAAGTTACAGCTCAAAGAAGTGCTCAAATCTCTATCACAATGAAACGAATGCATGATTATGAAGTCTAGGTGTTGTAGGATGTTCAATGAATGCTTGGTATGGAGTTCCACGCACCTAGAGATCCCTTTTATAGCCCCAAGAGACCTAGGAGCCGATGGAGCTCCATTTGGTAGGCTTTGATTGCCTTCTGTCCATTGGCGCACCCGACAGTCCAGTGCACCACCGGACAATGAACAGTGCACGATCTTCTTCCTTCTTTGGCGAAGCCGACCATTGCCAGCCTCTGGTCCCATTACACACCGGACAGTTAGGTGCCTCCTGTTGAATGTTGGCTAAGCAACGTGTCGCTCGCTGATCGCGTGGTCGACTGTTGGCTGGGCATGAAGCTGGCACATTGAATAGTTCGGTGCATAGCAGATAGTATGGTGAATTATAGCCGTGGTGCCCAATGCTTTTCTTGAGAGCACACAGTTCGCTGAGCGCGCCAGCCTGGGCACCGGACACTGTCCGGTGCACCGCAGGCTGGTGTAGGTTTGGCTGAACTTAGCCAAACTTCTCCCTTTGAATCTTTCTTGATGTGAGAAGTCTCCTAGTACTTAGTAGAACATAGTTAATACCAAAAACAATTTATTAAGTGCTAGACTCATACCTTTGTTTTTCCATTTGCATCTCTTTAACTCTTAGCTCATTAAAGTCATAACTCAATGTGTTGAGCATCTAATCACCAAAACAATATAGAAATGGTCCAAGTGCACATTTCCCTTTCACAAACAAGGAAAGGAATCGCGCACTGTTCATTGTCCGGTGTGCACCGGACAGTCCGATGCGCCATCGGACAGAAGGCAATCAGAGCCTTCCAAATGGAGGAGCAACAGCTCCTTTGTCCCTTGGGGCTATAAAAGGGGCCCCTAGGCGCCTCTACCAGAATACCAAGCTCTCATTGAACATCCTACAATGCCAAGACATTGCATTCAAGCCTTTGCTTTAGTAGATAGAGATTTGAGCACTTGTTTTGAGCTGTAATTTCGCTATGCTGTCTTTGTGCTCCTCTCTCTCGACTTGTGTGCGTGTGTTGCTGCAATTTTGTCTCGTGTGTGTGTTTCTACTTCCCCCCTTACTCTTGTGGTTTATTTGAAATCAATTGTGTAAGGGTGAGAGACTCCAAATTGTGGAGATTCCTCACAATGGGAACAAGTTGAGATAAGAAAGAGAATCGTGGTACTCAAGTTGATCAGTGGATCACTTGAGAGGGGTTGAGTGCAACCCTCCTCCATTGGGACACCACAATGTGGATTAGGCAGGCATCTTACGTTTGACTGAACCACAGGATAAAAATCACCGTGTCACTTGTCTCTCTACCTTATTGTGATTCTACTCTTCCTAGCAATTCACTTCACTTACAAAATTGCTCTAAGTTTAATACTCACCTTGTGAGAGCAATTAAGTGAAGAAGTTCTCTCCTCTCATCCTCTTCATTTGGACTTGGCTCTTGATCTCACTAATCCAATATTAGTCCAAGTTTGTTTTGTTCAGCTATTTTTACAAGATCACCTATTCACCCCTCCCCCTCTAGGTGCTCTAAGTGAGCCCTAGAAGTACTTTGGTTGTTGCATTCATGTCGTTGCATAGTATTTTTAAGTGCAAAAGGTGTTTAAAACATGTTAATATGCCTTGTAGAAGTTTTCGGTAAATTTTCATACTTTTCTGAATATTTTTTCTATTTTTCGAAATTCAAAATCTATTTATTTGAGGTGCTTAACACATTTTCGAAAGTTCTAAATATGTTTTTTGAGTTTATTAGGTGCCAAATCATGTCTAGGAATTTTCCTAGAAGTTTTGGAGCCTTTGAGATATTATTTGGACATTAAAAATGAATTCAGCCTTTTCTGGAATTAATTTTAATTTTAAAAATGGGATAATTACGAAAAATAAAATATTTTTAAACCCTAGCAATATATATATGGCTGGAATCATCTTGTCGAGCCCTTTTCAAATTTTGAAACCCCTTCCCCAGTTTATATTTGAAACTCACGGAATTGCTCGTTGAAGTTTGGGACGGTTCCAACTACAGCGACAACTCCAGCGAGCAATTACTTTCAATCCATGCGTTGTCAGCAGAATCTGAGGGTACCGCTGCATTCGTCTCGTTGAGCAATTACTTTCGATTCATCCATCTCACTGTCGGTTCATCGCCAATCGACGGATTTCTCCTTGACTCTAGTGAGGAGGCGAGAGTCTTCTTCTCCGTTGAGCAACCTTTATTGTTCTTCGTTTTCACCGTGTTGTAGCAGCCCACCCCTCCCTCGTCCCATGGCGCCAGCAACCTCCACCTCCCTTCTCTCCTCGCGCCCTCTCTCTTCCTACCCATCTTTCCTTTTTCTCTCTTTGCTTTTGTCGGTCGACCGCACAGGCCATGGCCATGGCGTGGCCATGCTCCCTTCCCCATGTGACCTCCCCTGGTCGTGGGCCCCAACGTGGCGCAACAGCAAGGCCAGCGGCTTGGCTGAGTGCCCCCATCTACCGAGCCCTCCCCCCACGCGACCCCATGGCCAGCCCTTTTGTTTCTCTCTCTATTCTTGTTCCAAGGAGGAAGAAGCCCTGTTTTGCAAAAAGGCCCCCAACAAAATGTGTAAATAAAGCAATAATTTTTGAGTCTCGGTAATTTTATCTGCTACCATTGATAAGCTATAATTAATTTTATGTAGACCCTTGTAGTTTCAAACATACATATCTTCCACGTTTTAAATCCGTTTTGAGCTCTTCCAGTTGCGTTAGGTTCATATTAATGTTATCTACATGTTAAAATTATCATCTCATCATTTCGCATATTTACATAATTTATTAAATATTCGTTTAACTAATGTTTTAATATTAGTTTTCCCATTAAAGCTAATTTACCGTTATAACACGAACTTTTACAAATAAATGCTAACTTAATTATTACCAACTTAAATGTTTGGATTTCATACTTGTTTAGTATAAACGTGTCACTTATTTAGTATTTCTCGCGTGTCGCGCATCTTTGTTTGCGCACGTCGTTGTGCTGTTTGCGCATGCCGTCGCCACTGTTCGTGTGCTGTCCGCGCACTCTTTCGCGCGTCGTCAGCATGTTGTTTCACGCGTGTTGCGGGCGCAGTCTGCGCGCATTGTTAAATTGTTCGCTTATAATTACTCATGTTAGTTAGTTAGCTATTTATCCAATCATCCACTATCAAAATAGTAAGTCAGTCAAAACTAAGTAATAGTGTTAATTTACATTTGATAAAGGTCAGTTAATATAATTATGTCGAATTAAATATTCTAATTAATACTTGTTTAGTGTAAACGCGATAACTTCTCGACCGTAGCTCCGACTATCGTGTTTCTTTTCCTCGCGTGACCGTAGAAGCGACCTCTATTTTATACCACATGTTTTTATAATGTTTCCCTTTGTATGGTATAATGTTATTATGCATATATATGTTTGTCTGTATGTGTCTGTTCATATTCGTTGTGTGTCGCGAATAGAATGCGATCTATTCTTGAGCTTCGAGGAATCGACGATCAAGCTCAAATGACCAAGTGAACAAGCTCTTCGAGTTCTACGACATTGAAGACCATGAGCACTCGTTTGGTGAAGGCAAGTATATTCACATGATAATTCATTTCCCCGCATTACATAATTGAAACCTAAGAATTGACTAGCTCTCTATTCACCTTGTCCTTGATTACCTTTTGGGTTATTATGGTTAGCTTCATGCTAGTGCTCTACTTTAATCAATGAACATGATGAGATACATTTATGATATGATGATTTTATTCTGGATATGATGATGAACTTGTGATGCTAAAGGGGGCTCGGGTTGTTTCCTGAGTACCTCTCTGTAAGGACCTTTAGCTGAGTACCACCCAGAAAAATAGTGCAACCATGAGGGTGGTAGGGGACACCTTTAGCTGATTAATTGGAGGAACCTGGGGGTGTAGTTTGCTTCGCCGTTGTGCCGTCAATGGGGGCTCAGGCATGGTGCTTGCTTTGCTAAGGGTGGGTGCCGAGGTTCATTCAATTTGGTTTTGTTAGTCACCCACCTTAGGGAGGAGTACTGTGTTTGTACGACTAGTGAAACCTAACGGACAGCTACACATCGGAAGAATCTTTGTAAAGGCTACGTAATGATACCATGCCAGACCACCTAGGAAGTGGTCAATGGGGAGTAGCGCTCCTCGGGCTAAAAGGGAATCACGGCTCATGGGTAAAGTGTGCGACCTCTGTAGAGGAATGAAACTGATATATCAGTCGTGCTCACAGTTAAGAGCGGCCTTGGGATCCTCCTTAATTAGAGTTACAGATGATCTGAGATACAATGGTTGCGGATGATGATGGTTCTATTAATGATGTTTCTAACTGTGGATTCTGGTATTTCCTCTACGAGGAGGTACTCATGGGATAATAACTTGGGATTGATGATAAAACTTGGCTTGTATTAATGAATAAAACTTGATAAAGTAAAAGCAACTTGCTTGAGCCTAACCCCACAGAAAGCTAGTCCACTTCACTAAACGGGATATTTACTGAGTACGTTGATGTGTACTCACCCTTGCTTTCACAAAACACTAGGTTGCCTTGGGTGCAACCTAGGCTTAGGTAAAGAAAAATAAGAAGGCGCCACGACGGATCTCTAGGAGTTCCAGGACTTCGACGAGTTTGAGGATTAGGAGTCAGCCTCCTGTGGTGGGTTCATTTATGTTAGCTACGTTTCTATTCTATGTACTTCGATTTATATAATGTAAATGGCTATAGTCTATAATATTATTACTTACTCTTTATTAATATTCGAAGAATTGTACTATGATGAATCGTTTATGTAATCATTGTGTACGTGAGTTCTGATCCTAGCACGTACATGGTTCGCATTCGGTTTACCTTCCAAAACAGGGTGTGACAGGCTGGCTGCTGATGCGGGGGTCTTCGCCCTGTATTTCAACAATTTACTGCTCCAGCTCTCTGTCTTTTTGCTCCTCCTCTAGGATCATTTGCCTTACTCTAGCTTGCATGTTGGTTCGCTGCATCATGGCCACGAGTATCTCTCTCTGTTTCTGTAGGTGATTGTTTTTTATGTGAAGTGCTCGTAATTTGAGTTGATCTTCGGCTGAGATACCTAGGACCTAGCCATCTTCAGTGATGTCATTAGCCTCTAGGAGATGAAACCTGGCGGGGCATCCCGAGGGAGGTCTTCAGAACTACATGTGCGAATGGTGCCTTCGGGGTGGGTGAGTGTTTGGTTTGGGGATGCTTGTTGTTTATTGCTCTGTTGTTATTTTAGGGTGCATCTTTGTCACACCCGGTTTTAGAAGGCAAACCGAATGCGAACCATGTACGTGCCAGGATCAGTTATTCACGTACACAGCAGTTACATAACATGGACATCATCACACAGTGCTCAAAATAGTATTAAAAGGGGAGATAATAGTCGATTACATCATACGTCTGAGACGTCCATATAGTCCTTACAATAAATCAAAGTGCGAAAACGAAACATAGATAACCGTGGCCTTCACAGGCAGCCAACTGGGGGTTGCCGCTAACCCACACCTAGAACTCGTCGTAGTCTTGGAACTCCTGGAAGTCTCCTTCCACAGCTTCATCTTCTCCTGAGCAGTGGTTGCAATGCTGACAACCTGGGGGGGTTTGGTGTGTAGAGCAAGAGTGAGTACACATCAACATACTCAGCAAGTAACATGTTTGGCTGTAGTGGACTAGCTTTATGTGGGGGTAAGTCAAGCAGTTGCTTTTAATTGGTCAGATTATTATTTACTAATAGGAAGCCAGGTTTTAGCATTAACCCAAGTTATTAGCCTGATGTACCCTTTCCAAGCGGAAAGAATACCACTTACCAGCACCATAGACATAACCAAAACCATCAATCTCATAGCCACCTGTAAACCAAAATGTCTCTGATCAAGTACCACTAATCATTGGAGCTCCCTTGGCCGCTCATAACCGCGAGCACGGCTGATATATCAGTTTTCAAACACTCTGCAGAGGTTGTGCACTTTACCCACAAGCCGTGATCCCCTTTCTGCCCGGAGAGAGCTACTCCCCATTGACCACTACCTAGGTGGTCCAGCAGGGCATCACTACGTAGCCTTTACAAAGATTCCCCGGGGCCGTAGCCGCCCGTTAGGTTTCCTAAATGTACCGCACTCCTCCCCAAGGGACAAATCAACCTTGGTAGAGCGAGCCGCATACACCGAGCCCCATTGACGGCACAACGGCTAAGCGAACTACACCCCGGTTCCTCTAATTATTCAGCTAAGGGCGTCCCACTCCACTCTCATGGTTGCACTGTTTTCCCGGGCGGTCATCCATAGAACAGGTCCTTACGGAGAGGCACTCGAGAAACCGCTCGAGCCCCCTTGAAGACCACAAGTACAACATCATAATAAGAGAAGGGAAAACAGCGTATCATATATAATCTCATCATGTTCATTGATTAGAGTTTGAGCAATAGCATAGAGCTAAATAATAATAATCCGACCCAAATAGGTAAACAAGGACATGGATAACAAAAGCTAGTCAATCCTTAAGTATAAATGTGTAATGCTGGAGGTGAATTAAAGAATGAATAGGACAAAGATAGGTCAAAGGACACTTGCCTCCACCAACCGACTGCTGCTCAGGGGCTTCTCCTGCGAGTTCTTCGGGCTCTCCAACCGGATCGTTCTCTAAGCGATTGCAAGCATACATACATCCATCCATTGAAATTAGGAAACCAACAGTACACCATACAAGAGAACAAGTAGGTTAAACATGCATAAAATATCACATACAATAATGAGTTTACCATGGTTAGAAAGAAATGAGAAAAAGTCTCGCGAGAGTTAAAGCTTATGCCCGAGACGCACTACGGGTTGGTGAATAACTAGACGTCACGTGTTCTAGTTCCAATTGGTTCTAACAAAAGAATTAGCTACATGCACTAATGTAAACGTGACCACTTTTAGTAGATTAACATTGAATAAGATAGACGATTAGCTATACAAATTAACTAACGTAACCAATTTCCAAATTGAGACTCCTATCTTATTAATATAAACAACGTGATTAGCGCATATTGGATACGGGGGGGTAGACGGGGCTAGGGGTAGACGATCGTGTCGCGAGCGCAACAGGGCGCTATGCGTCGCGTCGCGAGCGCAACAGGGCGCTATGCGTCGCGTCGCGAGCACGACGAGCTATGCCAGAACGCTGCGCGAACACGCGCACGCGCAAAGCCACACTTAACGTGTCGCGAATGAGTCGTGCACGCGTCGGGGCCGTGCGCTGGCCGAGCTCGAGGCCGCGCGCCGAAGGCACGCTGGGCCGAGCTCGAGGCCACGCCGAGGGCCGACACGACGCGAGCAAGGCACGGCGGGGCGAGCGGGCAAACATGCCAGGGCAAGCGAGCATGGGCGAGCGAGGACGCCGCGGACCACTACGAGCGAGGCACGGACGGGGCGAGGACACGGTCCGGCGAGGCCGGGTGCGGTGGTGGGGCGACCGGGCCGGGGCGCGACGGGAGCGGCCGAGCCGGGACACGGGGCGACCAAGCCGGGGGAGGGGCGGCGCGGGCGGCCGGGCCGGGGGCCGGGGCGGTTGAACCGGGGGGGCGGCCGAGCTCGCTGGGAGGCGGGCGGCCGAGGCGGGGCGGCGCGGGGCGGGGCGGTTGGACCGAGGGGGCTAGCGCGGGCGGCCGAGGTGGCCGGGGCCGGGCGGGGGCGAGGCCGGGGCGGCCGGGGTGGCCGTGGCCGGGCCGGGGCGGCCGGGGTGGCCGGGCGCGGAGCCGGCCGGGCGCGGGCGAGGCCGGGGCGGCCGGGGTCGGGGCCGAGCCGAGCTCGCCGGGCGGCCGAGCCGGGCGGCGCGGGGTGCGGGGGAGGGCGCCGGAGGGAGGAGAGGGAGGAGGGAGAGGGAGGAGAGGAGGGAGGAGGAGGGGGGAAGCCTCACCGGAGGGGGACGGCGCGGCGGCGGCGCCGGGGAGGGGTGGCGGCGGCGCTAGGGCAGGGGAGAGGCGGCGGCGACGCTACGGTGAGGGTGAGGGAGAGAGAGAGAGAGGGAGGGGATTTTTGGAAAAAGAAAAAAAAGAGAGGGGGGGAACGGTTGGGCCGACTAGGCCCAAAGGGGGGGAAGGGGGCGCGCGGCTGGGCCGACGCGGGGCCCACGCGGGAAGGGGGGGAGGGGGCGGCTGGGCCGCCAGCTGGGCCGGCCGAAGGGGGGGCGGTTGGGCCGAAAGGGGAGAAGGGGGGGAAGAGAAAAGAAAAAAGAAAAGGCTTTTCTTTTTTCTAATTTCTAATTTCCTCTAGATGAAAGCATTCACATTTTTAATCAATCAAAAAGTATGCATGGTTCGGCATGGTGCATCACACAAAGTGAAGTGTCTTAAGGTTTTGCTTTACACGAGGTCTAAAGCCAAAACCCGCTGTGACTTTGGAAAAGATCCAGGCTTAGCGAGAAGAAAAGGGAAAAAGGAAAGAGTAACGCCTGAATTTGGTGAGAGAAAAGAAGAAAAAATTCTACCCCCAAATTCAGGGCGTTACAATCTTGGGGGCATAAGTGATGGTTGCCTTGCCTTTTTCGGTGAGGGCCACCTTCACAGCGTCGTCCAGGAAGGTGGTGGCCTTGTAAGTTGCTTTCTTGGGGGCATCGCGGGTGTAAGGAAAACGGACCCCGGGCCATTTGGCTAAATAGGTTTTGGTGTTTGATGATCAACATAACATGTGGACTGATGTGTTTGCTAGTATTTGTGTTTGTAATTCACAGGATGCTAGAGTTACTTGGACCAAGGCATTGAGGAAAGAAACACCTCAAAAGAAGATATTATGAAGATCAAGTGAAGTCCAAGAAACAAAGGAAGTGTTGCCTGCGGACTGTCTGCTCTGGAGCACCGGATTGTCCGGTGCACGAGCGAACACTAGCCCAACGGCTAGTTCCAGGTGGCACTATGGAGAGAAAACCACTGGACTGTCTGGTGTGACATTGGGAGTATACGATGTAAAAAGCCTGCGCGCCAACGGTCGCCTGCAGTGTCAGACCAACGGCTAGGCGCACCGGACAGTGTATAGTGCACTGTCTGGTGCACCACCGAACTGTCCGTTGTGCCGCAGAGAGCAGCAGCTTTTCTCCAACGGCTAGTTTTGTATTGAGGGATATAAATACACCCCCAACCGGCCATTCCAAGGTGTGGGAGCCCAAGAAACATACTAAGGCATATAGTAGATATTTCCAAGTGCTCATACACCCAAGTGCTTAATAGAATCACTCGGTGATTAGCGTAGGTGCTTTGCGAAGTGCTTAGGTTAGTTAGATCGCTTTAGCGCTTGCTCTAGGTGAACCCTAGTTAGTTGAGTGAGTTTAAAAAACCACATAACCCCTCGGCTCTTGTGCGAGCCGTTGTAATTGTACCAAGTGGGCGAGAGTCTTGCGAGACCGTGACAACTGCATTTGTGTCACGGCCACCACCGTGTATCGGAGGGAACGAGGCCCGCGGTGTTTCGGCCGGAAGCTCGATAGTGGAGACGGAGGGGAGCGTCCGAGAGGAGCCGGAAGCGGAGCACCACTTGCGCGTGGAGAAGGCTCGTGGCTCTCTACGGAGTTACTCGACCGTGGTGCTTGGCCCTCGTGTGGGTTTCCCTTTGCGTAGGGGCACCAACGAGGATTAGTTAGGACCCTGCATGGTTTCGGATACCTTGGTAAAAATACAAGTTTCATCCACGAGAGTTTGCATCTCTACCTTGCTCTTTAGCTTCCACATTTACATTAAGCAATTAAGTTTCAATCTTGTCTTATATACTTATATTGTTTAGGATTGAAACTTAGACATTGCGATAGAGATAGCAACGCTTAGACAAAACCTAGTTTGCACATTCTAGTTTGATTATTTGCATAGGTTTTGCTCTAGGGATTTATTTGTGGCTTAGTTTAGAGAAAGTTTTAGAAGTCCTAATTCACCCCCCTCTTAGGCGTCACTTGTTTCCTTCAATTGGTATCAAAGCCTAGTTTAGCTCATTTGAAATGCTTTAGCTTCATAGTTAAAAGAGCCAGTGCTTTTTAGAGGAAGGGATGGATACCCATAGGCCACCACACTTCGACGGCACTAACTTCCCATATTATAGTGCTAGAATGGCTTGTTACCTAGAGGCAGTTGATCTAGGTGTTTGGAGAGTCACTCGTGATGGGATGAAACCACCCAAGAATCCCGAGAAACCCACCACGAGTGAGGAAAAAGAAATTCATTTAAATGCTAGAGTTAAAAAATTGTTTGTATGAATCTCTTGGCATGGATATTTTTAATCAAGTTTTTACATTAAAAACTGCTAATGAGATTTGACTAAAATTGCATGAGCTCCATGACGGCACATCAAATGTCTGTGAGCAATAACATTGCCTAGTCTTAAATGAGTATAATTCTTTTGCAATGAAAGATAATGATCTTGTTAGAGACATGTATTCTCGTTTGAATCTAATCATGAATGAGCTTAATTCTATTGGCATTAATAAGTTAGGTGATGTGGACATTGTGAGGAAGATTATCTCCCTGCTACCACAACAAAGATATGGGAGCATCATCACTATTCTTCACAACATGGAAGACTTGAGTACAATGACCCCGACCATTGTGACTGGGAAAATCGTGGCCTTTGAGAGGTCACGAAAAATGCGTTGGGGATAGGAGCCAACTTCCTCAAGCCATATGCTTTTGCATGTGATGAAAGGAAGGGCAAAAAGAAGGCTCCCACTCCAAGTTCCTCAAGTGAAGAGGAAGAAGAATAAAGTGATGATGGTGAAGATAATCAACCATCAACATCATCCTCCGAGGATGAAGAAACAATCCGACGCGTCGGAAAGGTAATGGGGATGATCCACAAGATTAATCTAATGAGTGTGCCTCTGCAGTTAGAGGATCTTCTCTTTAACATTGACAGAAAAAAGCAAAGAAAGAGAGGATGCTTCGCATGTGGGGAGAAGGGCCACTTCAGGGACAGCTGTCCAACTATGGTCGAACCCAAAAAGGGGAGGAGCAAAGGCAAGGCGCTAACAAGGGTCAAAACTTAGGATGAATCTTCAAGCGAAGATGAACCTCCAAGGACGCACAGCCACCGGTCCTCATCTCACTCATCACGGTCATCACGCAAGTGCCTTATGGCAAGAGGTAAAATGAGTATTCCATCCTCTAGTGATAAAAGTAATAGTGATGATGAAGGTGAGGGAAAGCCCTCCATAGATGAGCTTGAAGAAGACGTTAAATTTTTCCAGGATGTTTGTACTAAGCAAAAGGCTCAACTTAAAACCTTGAAAAATAAGTTGATTAGCTCCCAAAATGGTTATAAAGGTTTGCTAAAAAATTTGAAACATTTGCAAATTTGAATTATGACCTATCAACTAAAATTGAGCAATTAGAGTCTAGTGCTCCATCCACTGCTACCGATGATGGCCTTATTAAAGATAACGAAAAACTTAAGGCTAAGTTAGCTAGCTCCCAAGAAGCTATTGAAAATTTGCTAGGGAAAATGGAAATTCTTAGCATACACAATAATAAGCTAACTACTAAGCTAGAAAACATTGGTAGCACCCCAAAAGTATCTTTGGTTGAAATAACTGAAATTATTAAGAAAGATGCTTCTACTGCCTGCCTTGATTTAATTGATGATTCTAACCCCTGCAATCAAGTTCTTGTTAAGAATGTTATTATAGAAACATGTTCGGACGAGATTGCAATGGAGAATGAGCAATTAAAGCAAGAGGTGGCTTGCCTTGGAAAGGCCTTGTATGACAAGAAAGACAAAGCCAAATAAATCCAACCTCCACAAGATAACACCACTGTGGGAGTGAACAAGTCTGTGGAGGGCGAAATTGTGATTTGCAGGCTATGTCACAAAGAAGGCCACAAGTCTTCCCAATGCAAGGCGAAGACCGGGGATAAGCAAAAGCTCAAGTAAAAGCCAACAAGCAAAATCTCCAACACCTACATAAAAAAGGTGGATAAAAAGGCTGCTACACCATATTTGATCAAGAATAAAAAGAATGGAAAGGTGATAGCAATCAAGGCCAACAAGCAAGCCAACAAAGGGAAAGGGGCCAAATGCATCTGGGTGCCAAAGGAGATTATTTCAACCATAAAAAGCACCAAGGTTTGGATCCCGAGAGGGAAGTGAGGAGTCCGAAGGAAATCGGGGAATTTGGAGACTTGGCAAAGTTAGGATGTATATCATGGGATACATCATATTGGATCAAGTTTATTGCCAAGTGGGTTAGTGTGAACTTTGGACCCAAATTTACCCACTCATGACTAAGGTAACTAGATTTCTTATATTCCTTGTTTTTAGATATGCGTATCTATTTTCCTTGTATCTAGTTTTATCTTTCATGCCTAGTTTTTCAATTAGTATTTACTTTTGTTTAAATACATGCATACTAGGTAAATCATATGGTAGGATTGCTCACTTTCAATTCATACTCTTTAGCAAACCTACATGGTTTAAAATGATGAGCACGACACATAGCTTATTTAATGTTCCTAAGAAAATGATACATCAATTGATATGATAAAATACATTCAAGTAGTATAACATTTCAATTATACTACATTTGGTATGCTTCAATTGGTATCTTTTGACTTATATGTGTTAAAGCTCGGACTATAGATAATTTGCCCCTCTTGATATCAAATCAAAGTGCATGTCTCCTACAAGTATTCAAAACTTGTATGCACACTTTCAAGGGGACGTTACCCTATAATCTAAGACTTTGAGACTAATACATTTTTCAAGTCCATTTCATGTAGTAGTCTCATTGTAAGGAAAATAAAGTCCCTAGAGAAAGACAACAAGCTTCCACTGCAAATCTACAAGAACTCTTAGGTCTCACAAGCCTACCATTGGTCTTCAAATGGTCCGCCGTTGATTTCCAATTGGTAAATTTGAGACTACATTTGGCATTATTTACTTGTCTTCTCCAATATTTGGTTAGACTATATTTCATCTCTTATACTTCACATGCTGCTATACATGCATAAATGGTTAAATCATATTATGTTACCTATGCATAAGGGAAGTTAGTCTAATCAAATCATGTCTTGCACCTCTATTACTCACATGCTTTTTCCTAAGTGGAAGATCTCTGTCAGGGGGAGTATTTCTTCGTCTCTAATGGGAGAGAAAATTCTTTCTAAAGGAGAACACTCATTTAGGGGGAGTTATAATGTCAAGTCCTTTAATTGATAAATATTTTATGAGGGCAAGTCTTATTTTCTTCCTACATGTTTTTAATGTCTTCCTTTTCGGTGGTTGATGCCAAAGGGTGATAAGTTTTAGGGACCAAAGCAATGAAACTTGTATCAAACACCAAACACCACCAAATTAAAATTTTTGTTCCTTCATGTGGTTTTGGTTCTTTGGTCTAAAATAGGAAGCAAGTGAATTATGGAGTTAGGGGGAGGCTTAAGTCCATAATATCACATTGTGGGGGACAAACATGCATCCTAGCAAGTAGATTGCATATTTTCATTCAAATGTTTATTATATTTGCTTGTTTTGGTTGTGTTGTCATCAATCACCAAAAAGAAGGAGATTGTAAGGAAAATGGACCCCATGCCATTTGGCTAAATAGGTTTTGGTGTTTGATGATCAACATAACATGTGGACTAATGTGTTTGCTAGTATTTGTGTTTATAGTTCACATGATGCTCGAGTTACTTGGACCAAGGCATTGAGGAAAGCAACACCTCAAAAGAAGACATTATGAAGATCAAGTGAAGTCCAAGAAACAAAGGAAGTGTTGCATGCGGACTGTCTAGTCTGGAGCGTCGGACTGTCCGGTGCACCAGGGAACAATAGCCCAATGGCTAGTTCTAGGTGGCAATGTGGAGAGATGACCACCGGGCTGTTCGGTGTGACATCGGGAGTGTCTGGTGTAAAAAGCTTGCGCGCCAACGGTCGCCTGCGGTGTCATACCAACGGCTAGGCGCACCGGATAGTGAACCATGCACTATCCGGTGTGATGCAGAGAGCAGCAGCTTTTCTCCAACGGCTAGTTTTGTGTTGGGGGCTATAAATACACCCCCTACCGGCCATTCCAATGTGTGGGAGCTCAAGCAACATACTAAGGCATATAGTAGACATTTCCAAGTGCTCATACACCCAAGTGCTTAATAGAATCACTCGGTGATTAGCGTAGGTGCTTTGCGAAGTGCTTAGGTTAGTTAGACCGCTTTAGCGCTTGCTCTAGGTGAACCCTAGTTAGTTGAGTGAGTTTAGAAAAACCACACAACCCCTCGACTCTTGTGCGAGCCATTATAATTTTACCGAGTGGGGCAAGAGTCTTGCGAGAGCGTGACAACCGCGTTTGTGTCACGGTCGCCACCGTGTACCGGAGGGAACGAGACCCGCAGCGTTTCGGCCAGAAGCTCGATAGTGGAGACGGCGGGGAGCGTCCGAGAGGATCCGGAAGCAGAGCACCACTTGCGCGTGGAGAAGGCCAATGGCTCTCTACGGAGTTACTCGACCGTGGTGCTTGGCCCTCGCGTGGGCTTCCCTTTGCGTAGGGGCACCAACGAGGATTAGTCGGAACCTTGCGTGGTTCCGGATACCTCGGTAAAAATACCGGCGTCATCCACGAGAGTTTGCATCTCTACCATGCTCTTTAGCTTCCGCATTTACATTAAGCATTTAAGTTTCCATCTTGTCTTATAACTTATATTATTTAGGATTTAAACTTAGACATGCGGTAGAGATAGCAACACTTAGACAAAACCTAGTTTGCACATTCTAGTTTGATTATTTGCATAGGTTTTTGTCGGGGACCATAATTAGGGGTACCCTCAAGACCCCTAAATCTCAGCTGGTAATCCCCATCAGCACAAAGCTGCAAAGGCCTGATGGGTGCGATTAAGTCAAGGATCGGTCCGTTCAAGGGACATGATCGTGCCTCGCCCGAGCCTAGCCTCGGACAAGGGAAGCCGACCCCGGAGAACCTACGTCTCGCCCGAGGACCCCCCTCCAGCAACGGGCACACTATCGGCTCGCCCGAGGCCCAGTCTTCACCGAGAAGCAACCTTGGCCACATCGCCACGCCGACCGACCAAATCACAGGGGCATTTAATGCAAAGGTGGCCTGACACCTTTATCCTGACGCACGCCCTCCAGTCGACAGAGCCGAAGTGACCGCAGTCACTTCGCCGCTCTACTGACTGGTCTGACAAGAGGACAGCGCCGCCTGTGCCGCTCCGACTGCTGAGCCACCCGACAGAGTGAGGCTGACAGCAGCCAAGGCCGGCCTCGGGCGTCATAGGAAACTCCGCCCCGCCCGACCCAGGGCTCGGACTCGGGCTTAGCCCCGGAAGACGGCGAACTCCACTCCGCCCGACCCAGGGCTCGGACACGGGCTCAGCCCCGGAAGACGGCGAACTCCGCTCCGCCCGACCCAGGGCTCGGACTCGGGCTCAGCCCCGGAAGACGGCGAACTCCGCTCCGCCCGACCTAGGGCTCGGACTTGGGCTCAGCCCCGGAAGACGGCGAACTCCACTCCGCCCGACCCAGGGCTCGGACTCGGGCTCAGCCCCGGAAGACAGCGAACTCCGCTCCGCCCGAACCAGGGCTCGGACATGGGCTCAACCCCGGAAGACGACGAACTCCGCCTCGCCCGACCCCAGGGCTCGGACATGGGCTCAACCCCGAAAGACGACGAACTCCGCCTCGCCCGACCCCAGGGCTCAGACTTGGGCTCAGCCCCAGGAGACGACGGACTCCGCTTCGCCCGACCCCAGGGCTCGGACTCAGCCCTGGCCTCAGCCGACGGTCTCCGCCTCGCCCGACCTAGGGGCTCGGACTCGACCACGGCCACGGAAGACAGACTCGACCTCGACCTCGGAGGAGCCTCCACATCGCCCAACCTAGGGCGCGGACCGACCACGTTGACAGGAGGCGCCATCATTACCCTACCCCGAGCTGACTCAGGCTACGGGGAACAAGACCGGCTTCCCATCTGGCTCGCTCCGCCAGATAGGCAATGATGGCGCCCCGCACACTCTGTGACGACGGTGGCTCTCGGCCCCCTTACGGAAGCAAGAGGACGTCAGCAAGGACTCGACAGCCCCGACAGCTGTCCTTCCGCCAGGCTCCAGCGCTCCTCCGATGGCCACGACACCACACGAACCGGGTGTCAAAACCTCTCCGGCTGCCACGACGGCATGTACTTAGGGCGCTAGCTCTCCTCCGCTAGACACGTAGCACTCTGCTACACCCCCCATTGTACACCTGGATCCTCTCCTTACGCCTATAAAAGGAAGGACCAGGGCCCTCTTACAGAAGGTTGGCCCACGCGGAGAAGGACAGGACGGCGCTCGCGCAAGGCCGCTCGCTCCCACTCCCTCGTGGATGCTTGTATCCCCCTACTGCAAGCGCACCCGACTCAGGCGTGGGGCTAACACGAAGGCCGCGGGATCCACTCTCTCACGCCTGCCTCCCTCCGGCTGCCTCCTTTCCCCCCTTCACGTTCCGCCTCGCGTCGACCCATCTGGGCTGGGGCACGCGGCGACGATTCACTCGTCGGTTTAGGGACCCCCCGGGTTTCGAAACATCGACAGTTGGCGCGCCAGGTAGGGGCCTGCTGCGTGTTGATGAATAGCTTCCCGTCAAGCTCTAGATGGGCAGTCTCCAGCAACCTTTCCAGCCCGGGACGGTGCTCCGTTTCGGGAATCTTGAGTTCATGTCCCTCGACGGCAGCTACGACATGATACTCCTTCCCCCGTCGCGCGACAGCGACAATGGCGGTCGACAACCCGCTCGCCGACGGGGAAATCAACGACGCCTTCCCCACGTGGTGGAAGGACGACATTCGGGCTTGTCCCGTCCCCTCCCCCGCCGACGGAGGAGGAGGTAGCGCAACCAAGGCCAAGCGGGAAGCGGCACCTCGTTGGCTGTCGAGCGAGTCGACGGCGTCGGTGCCCCAATGGAGGGCGCGTCGGGCATCGATCTCGCGTCTGAGACGAAGACGAGCGCCGCCTCCCCGCAACACGCCAATCTCAAGCAAACGCACGACGCCAGCACGCTCGCGAAGGACTTGCTGGGCGTCACCCTCGTACCTGAGACAACGGTGCAGTCAGTCCTAGACGCGACCTCGTCACCGACCGTCGACCGGAAGGTACCGACCGATTCCCATCTCGCGTCTTTTGGATTCGGCCTCGACCCACCAAGCGACTCCGCTTCGGTGAGCACTCTCATAGAGGAGAGTCCAATTTCTCTGGGGTATCGTGTGCGGTCACCCTGGGACCGACTGACGGCCGACTCGACCTACGAGCCCTCGGGGTCCGAGGAAGATGGCGAGCCCGACCTCTGTTGGGATTTCTCCGGACTTGGTAACCCCAGTGCCGTGCGGGACTTCATGACCGCATGTGACCACTGCCTTTCCGACTGTTCCGACGGCAGCCGCGGCCTCGACAACGAGGACCGCGGCCCAAGTCGTGAATGTTTCCACGTCGATCTAGGGGGTCCCGGCGAAGGCAACCATCTTGGTATGCCAGAAAACGGTGATCCCCCTAGGCCCGTGCCTCGCGTTGACATCCTTCAAGAGCTAGATGTGGTCCCCGTCCCGGCGGGGGGTCCTGACCCACAGCTCGAGCAAATCCGCGAGAGGCAGGCCAGGCTCGACAAGGGAGCAGGAACGCTTGTGCCGATCCGCCGGGACATCGGGCAGGAATGGGCGGTCCAACCCCCGGCCGGAGAAGCGCGTCATCTCCCCCAGGACATCTAGCACCGCATCACCGACGACGTCAGGGTGAGGCCGCCGCCGGATTCCAGCAGAGTCGGCCAGAACCTGGCTGCAGCGGCAATACTCCTCCGCGCGATGCCGGAGCCATCAACCACCGAGGGGCGGCGTATCCAGGGAGAGCTCAAGAATCTCCTGGAGAACGCCGCGGTCCGACAGGCCGAAAGCTCTGCCTCCCGAAGGCAGGGGTTCCCCTCGGAACATCGCACCGCGACTTCCCAATTCATGCGGGAAGCCTCAGTCCACTCCGGGCGCACGCGCAACACAGCGCCTGCGGCCCCGGGTCGCCTCGGCAACGAGCGCCATCATCACAGCCATCGGGCCCACCTCGACGACAGGGCGCACCGAGGCTACCACCCCAGGCGTGGGGGACGCTACGACAGCGGGGAGGATCGGAGTCCTTCGCCCGAACCACCCGATCCGCAGGCTTTCAACCACACCATACGACGGGCACTGTTCCCGACCCGGTTCCGAACCCCGACTACTATCACAAAGTACTCGGGGGAGACGAGACCGGAACTGTGGCTCGCGGACTATCGGCTGGCCTACCAACTGGGTGGAACGGACGATGACAACCTCATCATCCGTAACCTCCCCCTGTTCCTCTCCGACACCGCTCGAGCCTGGCTGGAGCACCTGCCCCCGGGGTAGATCTCCAACTGGGACGACCTGGTCCAAGCCTTCGCCGGCAATTTCCAGGGCACGTACGTGCACCCTGGAAACTCCTGGGATCTCCGAAGCTGCCGCCAGCAGCCGGGAGAGTCTCTCCGGGACTACATCCAGCGATTCTCGAAGCAGCGCACAGAGCTGCCCAACGTCACCGATTCAGATGTCATCGGCGCGTTCCTCGCCGGCACCACCTGCCGCGACCTGGTGAGCAAGCTGGGTCGCAAGACCCCCACCAGGGCGAGCGAGCTGATGGACATCGCCACCAAGTTCGCCTCTGGCCAGGAGGCGGTTGAGGCCATTTTCCGGAAGGACAAGCAACCCCAGGGCCGCCCACCGGAAGATGCTCCCGAGGCGTCAACTCAGCGCGGCGCCAAGAAGAAGGGCAAGAAGAAGTCGCAAGCGAAACGCGACGCCGCCGACGCAGACCTTGTCACCGCCGCCGAGTACAAGAACCCTTGGAAGCCTCCCGGAGGTGCCAACCTCTTCGACAAGATGCTCAAGGAGCTGTGCCCCTATCATCAGGGGCCCGTCAAGCACACCCTTGAGGAGTGTGCCATGCTTCGACGACACTTCCACAAGGCCGGGCCACCCGCAGAGGGTGGCAAGGCCCTCGACGGCGCGAAGGAGGAAGATCACAAGGCAGGAGGGTTCCCTGAGGTCCGCGACTGCTTCATGATCTACGGCGGGCAAGTGGTGAACGCCTCGGCTCGGCACTGCAAGCAAGAGCGTCGGGAGGTCTGCTCGGTAAAGGTGGCGGCGCCAGTCTACCTAGACTGGTCCGACAAGCCCGTCACCTTCGACCGGGCCGACCATCCAGACTACGTGCCGAGCCCGGGGAGATACCCACTCGTTGTTGACCCCATCATCGGCAACGTCAGGCTCACCAAGGTCCTCATGGACGGAGGCAGCAGCCTCAACATCATCTACGCCGAGACCCTCGGGCTCCTGCGGATCGATCTGTCCTCGGTCCGGACGGGCGCTGCGCCTTTCCACGGGATCGTCCCCGGGAAGCGCGTTCAACCCCTCGGACAACTCGACCTACCCGTCTGCTTCGGGACACCCTCCAACTTTCGAAAGGAGACCCTCACGTTTGAAGTGGTCGGGTTTCGAGGAACCTACCACGCAGTGCTGGGGAGGCCATGCTACGCCAAGTTCATGGACGTCCCCAACTACACCTACCTCAAGCTCAAGATGTCGGGCCCCAACGGGGTCATCACCGTCGGGCCCACATACCGACACGCATACGAATGCGATGTGGAGTGCGTGGAGTACGCCGAGGCCCTCGCCGAATCCGAGGCCCTCATCGCTGACCTGGAGAGCCTCTCTAGGGAGGCGCCCGACGTGAAGCGCCACGCCGGCAACTTCGAACCAGCGGAGATGGTCAAGTTCGTCCCTCTCGACCCCTGCAACGACGCCTCCAAGCAGATCCAGATCGGCTCCGAGCTCGACCCCAAATAGGAAGCAGTGCTCGTCGACTTTCTCCGCGCCAACGCCGACGTTTTCGCGTGGAGTCCCTCGGACATGCCCGGTATACCGAGGGAAGTCGCCAAGCACTCTCTGGATATCCGAGCTGGGGCCCGACCCGTGAAGCAACCTCTGCGCCGATTCGACGAAGAAAAGCGCAGAGCCATAGGCGAGGAGATCCACAAGCTACTGGCGGTAGGGTTCATCAAAGAGGTATTCCATCCCGAATGGCTTGCCAACCCTTTGCTTATGAGAAAGAAAGGGGGGAAATGGCGGATGTGTGTAGACTACACTGGTCTAAACAAAGCATGTCCGAAGGTTCCCTACCCTCTGCCTCGCATCGATCAGATCGTGGATTCCACTGCTGGGTGCGAAACCCTGTCTTTCCTCGATGCCTACTGAGGGTATCATCAGATCAGGATGAAGGAGTCCGACCAGCTCGCGACTTCATTCATCACACCCTTCGGCATGTACTGCTATGTTACAATGCCGTTTGGTTTGAGGAATGCGGGGGCAACGTACCAGCGATGCATGAACCATGTGTTTGGCGAACACATCGGCCGAACGGTCGAGGCCTACGTCGATGACATCGTAGTCAAGACGAGGAAGGCCTCCAGCCTCCTTTCCGACCTTGAAGCGATGTTCCGATGTCTCAAGGCGAAAGGCGTGAAGCTTAATCCCGAAAAGTGTGTCTTCGGGGTCCCCTGAGGCATGCTCTTGGGGTTCATCGTCTCCGAGCGGGGCATCGAAGCCAACCCGGAGAAGATTGCAGCCATCACCATCAAGGGGCCAATCAAGGACTTGAAAGGCGTACAGAGGGTCATGGGATGTCTCGCGGCTCTGAGCCGCTTCATCTCCCGCCTCGGTGAAAGAGGTCTGCCTCTGTACCGCCTCTTAAGGAAAGCTGAGTGCTTCGCTTGGACCCCCGAGGCCGAGGAAGCCCTTGGGAACCTGAAGGCGCTCCTCACGAACGCGCCCATCTTGGTGCCCCCCGCTGCCGGAGAAGCCCTCTTGATCTACGTCGCCGCAACCACCCAGGTGGTTAGCGCCGCGATCGTGGTTGAGGGACGAGAAGAAGGGCATGCATTGCCCGCCCAGAGGCCAGTCTACTTCATCAGTGAGGTACTGTCCGAGACCAAGATCCGCTACCCACAAATCCAGAAGCTGCTGTACGCGGTGATCCTGACACGGCGGAAGTTGCGACACTACTTCGAGTCTCATCCGGTGACTGTGGTGTCATCCTTCCCCCTCGGAGAGATCATCCAGTCCCGAGAGGCCTCGGGTAGGATTGCGAAGTGGGCGGTGGAGATCATGGGCGAGACGATCTCATTCGCCCCTCGGAAGGCCATCAAGTCCCAGGTCTTGGCGGACTTCGTGGCTGAATGGGCCGACACCCAGCTCCCGATGGCTCCGATCCAACCGGAGCTCTGGACCATGTTTTTCGATGGGTCGCTGATGAAGACGGGGGCCGGCGCAGGCCTCCTCTTCGTCTCGCCCCTCGGAAAGCACCTACGCTACGTGCTACGCCTCCACTTCCCGGCGTCCAACAATGTGGCAGAGTACGAGGCTCTGGTAAACGGGTTGCGAATCGCCATCGAGCTAGGGGTCCGATGCCTCGACGCTCGCGGTGACTCGCAGCTCGTCATCGACCAAGTCATGAAGAACTCCCACTGCCGCGACCCGAAGATGGAAGCCTACTGCGATGAGGTTCGGCGCCTGGAAGACAAGTTCTACGGGCTCGAGCTCAACCACATCGCCCGACGCTACAACGAGACTGCGGACGAGCTGGCTAAAATAGCCTCGGGACGAACAACAGTTCCCCCGGACGTATTCTCCCGAGACCTGCATCAACCCTCCGTCAAGACCAAGGACACGCCCGAGCCCGAGGCACCTTCGGCTCCGCCCGAGGCACCCTCGGCTCAGTCCGAGGTACCCTCGGCCCAGTCCGAGGTACCCTCGGCACGGTCCGAGGCACCTTCGGCTCCGCCCGAGACACCCTCGGCTCAGTCCGAGGTACCCTCGGCCCAGCCCGAGGTACCCTCGGCCCCCGAGGGTGAGGCACTGCGCGTCGAGGTGGAACCGAGCGAGGTCACGCCTAATCAAAGCTGGCAGACCCCGTACCTGCAATATCTCCGCCGAGGGGAGCTGCCCCTCGACCAAGCCGAAGCTCGGCGGTTGGCGCGGCGCACCAAGTCTTTCGTCTTGCTGGGAGATGGGAAGGAGCTCTACCACCGCAGCCCCTCAGGCATCCTCTAGCGATGCATTTCCATCGCCGAAGGCCAGGAGCTCTTGCAAGAGATACACTCGGGGGCTTGCGGCCATCACGCAGCGCCTCGAACCCTCGTTGGAAACGCCTTCCGACAAGGATTCTACTGGCCGACGGCGGTGGCCGACGCTACTAGAATTGTCCGCACCTGCGAAGGGTGTCAGTTCTACGCGAGGCAGACCCACCTGCCCGCTCAGGCTCTGCAGACCATACCCATCACCTGGTCATTTGCTGTGTGGGGTCTGGACCTCGTTGGCCCCTTGCAGAAGGCACCCGGGGGCTACACGCACCTGTTGGTCGCCATCGACAAATTCTCCAAGTGGATCGAGGTCCGACCCCTAAACAGCATCAGGTCCGAACAGGCGGTGGCGTTCTTCACCAACATCATCCATCGCTTTGGGGTCCCGAACTCCATCATCACCGACAATGGTACCCAGTTCACCGGCAGAAAGTTCCTGGACTTCTGCGAGGATCACCACATCCGGGTGGACTGGGCTATCATGGCACACCCCATGACGAATGGACAAGTGGAGCGGGCCAACGGCATGATCCTGCAAGGACTCAAGCCTCGGATCTACAACGACCTCAACAAGTTCGGCAAGCGGTGGATGAAGGAACTCCCCTCGGTGGTCTGGAGTCTGAGGACAACGCCGAGCCGAGCCACAGGCTTCACGCCGTTCTTTCTAGTCTATGGGGCCGAGGCCATCTTGCCCACAGACTTAGAATACGGTTCCCCGAGGACGAGGGCCTACACCGACCAAAGCAACCGAGCCAACCGAGAAGACTCACTGGACCAGCTGGAGGAGGCTCGGGACGTGGCCTTACTACACTCGGCGTGGTACCAGCAGTCCCTGCGACGCTACCACGTCCGAGGGGTTAGGTCCCGAGACCTCCAGGTGGGCGACCTGGTGCTTCGGCTGCGACAAGACACCCGGGGGCTACACGCACCCCTGGGAAGGGCTGCTCGTCATCGCCAAAGTTCTGAAGCCCGGAACAAACAAGCTGGCCAACAGTCAAGGCGAGGTCTACGGCAACGCTTGGAACATCCAACAGCTACGTCGCTTCTACCCTTAAGATGCTTTCAAGTTGTTCGTATACTTTGTTCACACACCAAGTCTGGTCGTCAAGGAAGGGTCAGCCTTGCCTCGGCAAAGCCCGACCCTCCCTTGGGGGCTAGAAGGGGGCAACCCCCTCTGTGTCAAAATTTTCCTCGAAAAAAGAAAAAAATCTTTTCTGCCAGAATGTCTTTCGTGCTCTTCGACTACTTCAAAAGTGGATCCTGAAAACGACGAAGTACACGTAAGCAGCCAAGGCTGACCGAGCCGAGGGACTCCTACGCCTCCGGGATATGGATACCTCACTCATCACCTTCTGCGATAAGTAACTCGCGCTCGGATAAGTGACTCCGCGGACCGAACAAGTCTTCATGCTCGAGAGCTCCTCTGCCGAAATGATTTTTCGGACCTTCTCGATTGCGTCGGTAACAGAACCCTATGGACGAGTAAGAGCACGCGTAAGCGGCAAGGCCGATCGAGCCGAGGGATTCCTACGCCTCTGGGATACGGATACCTCACTCATCGCCCTCCGTGAAAAGCAACTCTCACCTGCACAAACAATTCTGTTACCGACAAATGAGTCCGGATACTCGAAACAAGAGGAAAAGAAACGTAGCTTTACAACACGACGACAGTGTGTTCAGGCCTCGGCGGTCGCAGAAAACACACACACACTACAAGACAACCTGATCCTGTAGGCTCGGACGTCGACAACCGAAGGGGGCAGCAGCACCCTCGGCATCAACTACACCTTCGACGAGGTCTGACCTAGCCTCGAACGGCGACGCGGTCGGAGGGCCCCCACTCTGAAGGACGGCATCAGCACCACACCCGGGCCATCGCCGCCAGGGTCTTCTTCGAGAATCCAGCCCGAGCAGGCGGCTCGGCCGGCCACCCCGAGGCCTCGGCCAGCTGACCCCCAAAGACATCAGCTCGGCTTGTGGCCTCGGCAGCTCAACTCCGACGTTGGCTCCGCCAGTGGACGACCCGGCTAGGCTCTAGCCAACTACACCTCCTTTTCGAAGCCAACTCTGCCTCCGTCCGTGCTGACACCGCTGCCTCCGGCTTCGGCTCATCGAAGGGCGGCCGAGGGGTTCCTTTAACTAAGCAAGAGGGGCCTCGGACAGCAAGGCCGACCGAGCCGAGGGACTCCTACGCCTCCGGGATACGGATACCTCACTCGTCACCTTTGCACGAGGCAACTCACGCTCGGTGAAGCGGTTCAGATAATCGACAAGGTGAATCTTAGTGCTCGAAACGAAGAAAAAACACGGCTCCGTGCCGAAAATACATACATGTTCAGGCCTCGACAGCCGCAATGAACAAAACACCTTTACAAACGGAACTCCGGTTCCACCTCCGCAGGTACGAACAACCCCACGCGACTGGGGGGCCTGCGGAGCAACAGAAGACCGACGAACGGCTCGCCGTCGCCCGCCCCGGCAGCGGCAACGACGACGACTTCTGCCCCGGAGGGCCGAACAACAGCAGCGATGACCTCAGGGCGGATGCTGCTGCCATGAGGCCCTCGCCCATGCCCCCAACTCGAGAGGCAAGGACGGGCAGAAGGCCGAAGAGTTGGAGGTCAGTCCGTGGGTGGCGCCGGCTAGCTCGTCGGCGGCGGAACCTCTTCCAGCTGCCGTGGCGAAAGGCGGCACCGGGAGCGGCTCCGAAGCCACTCGGCTCAGAGAGCCGGGCACGCGGCAGCTGCCCATGCCATGAACGGCGGACGCCCTTCCCCCCGATCACTGAGGGAAGGAGCGGGCCGCCGCCCGCACAAGGACCGACCCCAACTCGGCACACTCCCCTCCCCAGCACTGATGATGAACATCCTTGAAGCTAAGGGAGGGGCAGAGGCCGCAGCCCGGCTCGCTTCTCCCCGCCATCAAGCTGGAGGTCACCGTCTTGGGTGACCACCGGCGAGGGGATGCAGCCGGGCTGCCTGATGAAAATCCTTGAAGCCGAACGATGGCCGAAAGGTACCAACTTCCACGAAATTGCGTTCCTCCAACGACAAGGCGAAAGGACTGCGGGCATCCCCCATCCGGGGGCTCGGAAGGTGGAAATACACGATGCATGAGGGGAGCGCGAAGACATGGTTGCCCTCCAAGGGGGTCGCCCCCCTTTTAAAGGCGACTCTCCCCACTTGCGTCCTCAACCGTTGTGGGTTGAGTCTTCTCCGACACGCTCCAAGACTCTCCCCCCCCCACGGCGCGGGGGCTGGGTCCCACACGTCATGCAAGCCGGTCCAGGGGAGAAGAAGCCAAACCGCCACGCGTGCGCGGTGCATGCAACCACCCGGCGGTTACAAGCACTCCTCCACTTTCGCCCAGACCAGCGAGCGAAAGGGCGGACAGCCATGCAGGCGGCATGCAACCGTGCCGAGTGGGTGCGCCCCTTCGACTCCAACGCGTCCAGCATGGAGGTCCAGGCCCACGCGTCATGCAACCGGCGCGCCGGTTGCAACGTGCGAGTAACTGCACCGCCACTCGCGCCACTACCATGCCTCCTCGACTGCGGAGTCCATACCGCGACTTGAGGCAACCCTGCAGCGCCAACCAAGCGCGACGGTCAAATGCGGTCAAAAATGGGCCGGCAGTGATGGTGGTGACAGGCGGGCAGGAGCAGCGGTCACGTCGTCAGCCAAGCTTACGTCCCATCCAGGGGCAGCGAAGGAGCCCTCTCCCACGGCGTGAAGACAGTGCGCCCATGATCCGTTCCTCGAACGGCTCGCACACGCGCAACGGCCGCCTCACGAACCGCATGCCCCGTCGCATTAACTCCGCGGCAGGACAGACGGCGCCTCAGGCGGGAGAAGCGAGCGACGCTTCGCCTTCGCCATAATGACCGCGTCGAAAAAGGTACGCCACGTCATTCGACTTCGCATCCTTTTCCTTTTCCTCTTTCTCTCTCTTACAACAGGGACCGGGAAAGGGGGATACCCCGAAAAGGATCCTTCTCCGTGAAGGAAACAGGCTCCGAGCCTCCCTACTGATTAGAGGTTCGAAGGCTGGCCCCTCGGAGGGGTTCAACAGCCGCCTCAGAGCACGTGGGCTCCACACCCACTACTAGTCAGAGGTTCGAAGGCCGGCCCCTCGGAAGGGTTCAACGGCTGCCTCAGGCCACTCGGGCTCCGCGCCCACTACTGATCAGGGGTTCGTAGGCTGGCCCTCGAAGGGTTCACAGCCGCCTCAGACACTGAGCGAGGGATGACCATGGGTACGTTCGATACATAACCAAGGCTCGGGCTGCGCTCCCGAGGTACCCTAGGACATTTCCGAGACCAGCGGGAACGATCTTGTAACGGAATCCCATCAGAGGGAGGCATCGAGCCCTCGGACCCCGTCGACAGGGGACCGGGTCCGGCAGATCACCCGCAGGTACTTTTGGGCGCGCCTCTGGGCCTCTAGCCGACCCCTAACAAATGGGGCACGGACGTCCGCTCGGATTACCCGCCAGCAGCTCACCAGAGACACCATGTTCTGCGCCCACCGAGGACAACATGGCGCTTTCCCCCCTCCTCCTTGCGGAAAGGCGACGCAGGGGCGTATGTAAAAAAGACGAGTCTGTCCTTGACTGTCTTCTCGCCCTGTGCAGAGGCTCGAGGGCTGCTCTCGCAAACCCGGCTCCGGCCAAACCGTTGACAGCGTCAACATACCAGCCCGAGAACTTGGGACCCGACCGTGCACTCGGGCTACAGCCAGCTCGCATGAGGGAACAACTAGACCAGCCGAAGTGTTGCGAAACGCACTAAGACCTTGAAGGAGTAAAACTACTCCTCCGAGGCCTCGGGGGCTACACCAGGCGGGTGCGCTCGCGCGCACCCACCGGAACAGAATGCAACCGAAAAAGCTGGTCCCCTTGCAAAAAAGTGCGGCAAAAGCCTCCAAGCGAGTACTAGTACTCCCTTGGAGGCTCGGGGGCTACTGTCGGGGACCATAATTAGGGGTACCCTCAAGACCCCTAAATCTCAGCTGGTAACCCCCATCAGCACAAAGCTGCAAAGGCCTGATGGGTGCGATTAAGTCAAGGATCGGTCCGTTCAAGGGACATGATCGTGCCTCGCCCGAGCCTAGCCTCGGGCAAGGGAAGCCGACCCTGGAGAACCTACGTCTTGCCCGAGGACCCCCCTCCAGCAACGGGCACACTATCGGCTCGCCCGAGGCCCAGTCTTCACCGAGAAGCAACATTGGCCACATCGCCACGCCGACCGACCAAATCGCAGGGGCATTTAATGCAAAGGTGGCCTGACACCTTTATCCTGACGCACGCCCTCCAGTCGACAGAGCCGAAGTCACCGCAGTCACTTCGCCGCTCTACTGACTGGTCTGACAAGAGGACAGCGCCGCCTGCGCCGCTCCGACTGCTGAGCCACCCGACAGAGTGAGGCTGACAGCACCCAAGGCCAGCCTCGGGCGTCATAGGAAACTCCGCCCCGCCCGACCCAGGGCTCGGACTCGGGCTCAGCTCCGGAAGACGGCGAACTCCGCTCCGCCCGACCTAGGGCTCGGACTCGGGCTCAGCCCCGGAAGACGGCGAACTCCGCTCCGCCCGACCCAGGGCTCGGACTCGGGCTCAGCCCCGGAAGACGGCGAACTCCGCTCCGCCCGACCCAGGGCTCAGACTCGGGCTCAGACTCGGGCTCAGCCCCGAAAGGCGGTGGACTCCGCTCCGCCCGAACCAGGGCTCGGACATGGGCTCAACCCCGGAAGACGACGAACTCCGCCTCGCCCGACCCCAGGGCTCGGACATGGGCTCAACCCCGGAAGACGACGAACTCCGCCTCGCCCGACCCCAGGGCTCAGACTTGGGCTCAGCCCCAGGAGACGACGGACTCCGCTTCGCCCGACCCCAGGGCTCGGACTCAGCCCTGGCCTCAGCCGACGGTCTTCGCCTCGCCCGACCCAGGGGCTCGGACTCGACCACGGTCACGGAAGACAGACTCGACCTCGACCTCGGAAGAGCCTCCACATCGCCCAACCTAGGGCGCGGACCGACCACATCGACAGGAGGCGCCATCATTACCCTACCCCGAGCTGACTCAGGCTACGGGGAACAAGACCGGCGTCCCATCTAGCTCGCTCCGCCAGATAGGCAATGATGGCGCCCCGCACGCTCTGTGACGACGGCGGCTCTCGGCCCCCTTACGGAAGCAAGAGGGCGTCAGCAAGGACTCGACAGCCCCGACAGCTGTCCTTCCGCTAGGCTCCAGCGCTCCTCCAACGGCCACGACACCACACGAACCGGGTGCCAAAACCTCTCCGGCTGCCACGACGACATGTACTTAGGGCGCTAGCTCTCCTCCGCTAGACACGTAGCACTCTGCTACACCCCCCATTGTACACCTGGATCCTCTCCTTACGCCTATAAAAGAAAGGACCAGGGCCCTCTTACAGAAGGTTGGCCCGCGCGGAGAAGGACGGGACGGCGCTCATGCAAGGCCGCTCGCTCCCACTCCCGCGTGGACGCTTGTATCCCCCTACTGCAAGCGCACCCGACTCAGGCGCGGAGCTAACACGAAGGCCGCGGGATCCACTCTCTCACGCCTGCCTCCCTCCGGCTGCCTCCTTTCCCCCCCTTCTCGTTCCGCCTTGCGTCGACCCATCTGGGCTGGGCACGCGGCGACGATTCACTCGTCGGTCCAGGGACCCCCGGGTTTCGAAACACTTACAGTTTTGCTCTAGGGATTTATTTGTAGCCTAGTTTAGAGAAAGTTTTAGAAGTCCTAATTCACTCCCCCCTCTTAGGCGTCACCTGTTTCCTTCAGGAGGTTTGATTTGTCGTAACATGAATGGTGGGCGCCAAATGTTGGGTCCGGATGACACGTGGACAGGTGGGCCCAAACACTTGGGAATAGGAGAACTCAGGTGTACAACAAAACAGTAGATAGCTAGGGAATCGTAGCTTCTTGTTATGTGTGCCCTATCTATGTACAGTGTGGGGGTATTTATAGGTAACCGGACGGGTAGGTGGGTCCCCAAGTACCGTTATACCCCGGTTACCTGCTACATCCCATGAATATTTTCCCCTACGGGATCATTACAGTGGTGTGAGGTACAATCAGACTAGACATACTACGAAACTAAACTTACCCCAAATGGGGGCTTAGAAATGGGCCCGAACGCTGACAGGGCGTAGCCTTTCACTCTACAAAGTCGAGCTTTCAACCTCATCGAGACTATCTTGCTGAGTGGGAGAGTCCGAGTCGTCGGGAGCGCCTTCGCTACAAAGTCGAGCTTTCAACCTCATCGGGACTATATCTTGCTGAGTGGGAGAGTCCGAGTTGCCGGGAGCGCCTTCGCGACGCCGCAGCGAGCCCCCTCAAACAGTGTGGCCCTTCGCTCCATCGCCTCCGATAGCCAGAAGACCTCAATAGGAGGGGATTGAATGGGCTAAAAATCTCCTTCTTATTCAATTTTGATTAAAAAGAATTTAGCCCCTCCAATCTCCTCTAGAATTTTATCTCCCAAACTAACCCTAATGGAAGAATTCCCCGCAGGGATTTGGGGATAAGGTCCCCATTGTCATCTCTAACCATGCCAACATAACAGAACATTCCACACAATTGAGAGCAGCAACACCAGAACATATACCAACCATCCGAAAAGGAAACGAATCTCGATTTAATTGAAAATGCTAAGCAGCGCCAGGCTAAACCAACAAAAGAATAGAGAGTTAGCCATACTGTAGCAGCTATGCCTGTTTACAGGAAATTACAAAAAAAATAGGAAAGACCGTAGGTACAGTGAGAGATATACAGCTAAGCTAGCTACATGCTCTAAACACTTGCAGAGAAATCGAAGTAGCGAGGTTCTCCTCAATTTCTGTCACTGATAACCAGGCATCAAAGAGCCACCGGCAGTGACACAGAACCTCGAGCAACGAGAATATTGTCACGTGTGTGTCTCCTAAGCGTGCCCCCAGAGGCCTCAAATTGGAGGCCCTGCTGCACAAAAGAATCGATTAGCCAGCCACTTCCCTTTGCTGCCAATTCTAAAGTCAGTCTGCACCTGTGCTAACCAAATCAGCTCTGCCACAATCACAACCTGATCCCTCCCACTCTCTTCTGCCACCTCGTTTTGTAGTTAACAATGCACTTAAACAAAGAATTCGTCTGCCCAGTAGAGGTTAGTACCTGTGATTCCCTAAAATGCAAGCGGCAACTTGTCCTCCCTTGCAAATCGCTGCCCCGAACTGCGCTGCTGCTCAATCTGCCTACTGGCACTAGAAGGTAGCCGGATTTTCACTCGTTTTGGACGGAGCTCTGCTGCAGCATCTCTACTTCTTTCCACAAACTCTTCTCGAGAACCACTGGAAGATGGGTATGACTGTGATCTCGCGCCACGACTTGTAACATCTTGGTTTTCCAACTGCCGCCGCTTTATCCTCAAGAATAGGGGAGCCATGTCTATTTCATCATCCGAAGAGGCATGATTTGAGCTCGGGCTCATATGGGTAGAGCGAACTGAACCATTACCAGATTCTTCTGGACGCTTACTGACCTGCTGTACTCCAGGACGTACCTTCTTCAGCCGCCTCAGAACCTGACAACAGCAAGTCTTATAATATGAAAAGTATGTTCCAAACTTGTCCTGGGTTACTAACTTTGTGCTTTGTAAAGAACTTAAGCACTGAATGCTAGATCTGGAAACTCAACTAAAGGATATATAATGTGGCAGAGTCCACTATATATACTATGTAAAAACTGGACATGTTCATTGCATATGCTTCTCCCAATGAACCTATAAACTACCTTGAAATACCGCAACTTCTACATGGCACAGTCAAAAAAAGGTGGCCACTGAAATAAATTGAAATAACACAAGTTTAACACAAGTTTTCTCTCTGCCAATACAGATTCTAGAATGTACATGTTCAAAACACAACATACCTGCTGTTCAGACAAGGTTGATGTCTTTGTTTCAGAAGTAGGTTTGTCAAATAAGGTGGACCTGCGCTTGACTCGGAAAATTTCATTCTCTGAACCGGAATCATCACTGCATTCCATGACTGAAGCATTACATGAACCATGTTCATTACAAGCACAATCCATGCCGGATGAACTCTCATCTGTAGTGCAAGTTCCTTTGGTCACTGATGTATTTATTGCCTGCTTGGCAGTGGAATAAATCTGGTCAGTTTGTGTTGCATGAACCTAAGAAACAAGAATTTAATTAGCTGACGGTAGCAGTTGGAAAAACGTCTCAATACAGGGGTAGTAAGCCTACCCTTGCTTCTGAATGCATGAGTGCCTCATGATGCGCAGAAGATGTCAAAATTGATACTGCAGAAGAACTGTTTCCTCCATCGACAGTTATAAAGCCAGAGCTACCAGCTTTACTATTAGCAAAATCCAGAGTAATACCAAGATTTGGGACGTGTTCAACATTAGCATCAGAGATCTCAGCCTCCTTACATGATCTAATGGAACTTCTTTCCTTATACAAGTAGACATCATGCTCAAATTTTCTTGATAGAGCCTCTAGCTCCAGTATGTCTTCTCTAACATAGACAACACGACTGGACTTACAAGGGCAGCTCCGCAGTTCTTGTTCTATACCCCCCAAAAGAAAACGTTAGCCAAAAATAAATAAATAAATAAATAAATAAAGCTACAGAAACAGCAACTTTAGCATTATTACCATGATGTAGGCAGACAGGATCAAAGTTACATCCACACAACACATGTGTGATATAGCAACCACGCCGGCAAATGCTACAGGATAGATTTGGAGATGTCTTTGGCTTATAGCATATTTCAGAACCCATTTTAGCAAGTAGGTCACGTGCACGTCGCTGGAATTTTATCAACCGCACAAAGCAGGATTTCACAGAATACTGGGAACATGGATGTTCCAACTTGTCCAAGGATCTTGGGTCACAGTTTAACAGCTTTTGGGACAGAAGCATAGCAGAACGACAAAGTAGCTCCTCATGTGCAAGCAATGGAGTTCTGTTCAGAAGCGCGTAGCGCTTGCTAGCCAAAGAACCAAGAGGGAACCAATCGCCAACAGCAAAATTAACAGCCTCTCCACAATTGAAGCCTGGGTAATTCACAATTTTTTTAGGATATATATAGATACATAATGTTGTAAACCAAAAAACATGAAGCGTACCATGACTGAAGCCTGCGTGGTAAGAACGAGGAAACGTTATAACAAACTCTCCAGGTCTTTGTACAGCTTTATAGACAGGAACATTGTGATCTAGCAAGACATTTGGAGGGAACATTGTCGTCTTGCCCAGTAGAACATCAAACGCTGCATCCTCTCCATCACCAATCAAAATGTCCTTGTTATATACGTATTGGCTTGCAACCCTTTCAAACCCAGGAGCCGCATCGCCTGGTATCCCATACCATGTCTTAGATGCCCCACAGTGATGGTAATTGATGCTGGTCAAATGATCAAAAATCAGCATCCGCAGCAGCGCAGCCTTTAAAAGACAAGTAGCTAATCATTATCATAAGACTCGAGTTTTTTACCTGTACAAATAATGATCTTCCACATGCCACGCAAACATGCTGAAGAGCATCCCAATATAAAGCATTGGATCTGTCACTCCCTGTTTTCAGACCAGAATTGTTAGCAATCATGACATGTGATGTGGTAAAGAATGTACAGAACTAATAGAATTATATTACTTACTGGAATTGGTGTCTGAAGAAGTCTTAGAACTGAACCGGGGAGCCGTGAAAAATTCTGCAGGCATGGAAAAGGACATCAGTAAGGACCATGTAGCAAATACAACACACAACCACACATGTATGGCAGATCAAAGAAAGAATATTCACCTTGAGGTTCCAGTTGCTTTTCCCAAGTTGATCATGGGGAGAAGAAGAGAAGGCACTCCCATCAACATCACAAGCATATTCTACGAAATCCATTTTGCCAAAAGCAATTTCACGCCAGAACTCCTCCTCCACATACCTACCTGGAAGACAACTAGAGCTGGAATATCTCTTAGAGAACACTTTGTTTGCCATTTTCTCGTAGTCCCGGAAGGTGTACTTTCTGCAAGAGTCATGCCAATGATGATGAAGTTTGGAACATGAGCTAAAGCAACAACGAAAATAGACAAACAGTGGGCATACCTTCCACTCATGAAGAAAGTGACCGTATCATCCTCAGCCCATTCAGCAAGACGAAGGGGCTGAACTCTAGTCATGAACTTAAAGCTGGGCTGTTCCTTCATCAGCACAACACCGGCAGGAACAGACGCACATACAGGAGAGACGATTTTACAAATACCTGAAATAGAAGCAACACAGTCATAGCTATTCAAAATGTCTAGCGTGGCCGTTAGATCAATGAGTGAGAGATATTATCATAATACGTATTATGCTATAGGCAACTGTACCGTATTTAGCAGCCTCGGGTGAAATCATTTGTATATAAGCAATGGGATCCTCGAATTCCACCTTGGTGGGACAATACACAGGGCACTCTGGTATCTTGTTTATCCACTCAAGGTTGGACATATCAAACTTCTCCACCTTGCGCTTTGCAAAAGGATTCTTGCCCTGGACATCTCCAGGTAAACCTCCTGTATTGTTGTCGGGATGCAATCTGACCCTGCAGTTAGTGGGGCTCCGCAAGGCATCACCACCGCTTCTCGCAGCCAACGCAGGATTGCCGCCCTCTTCATTCTGAGCACTCAAACGCATTCTCTCGAGCCTCCTCTGCTTCAGGGTCTCGAGGCCGCTCCTGACCTCTGCAGGGAGATAGCTCCTACCCTCCACCTAAAAGGCGTAGGTAAACACGTCAATTTTGGGGTCGAACAAAACTATCATTAACAGCAGTTCAGCACTGCAAGTAGACATTGACCAACAGAGACAGCAGACTGAATCAGCACCAATTGTTTGGATACCACAAATTGGTATTATGTAGTACCAAAGAGCAGCAACTCGGCAACCAAGTCAAGAAAGCTGTAGGTGCTGGAATCAAACACGGCACACTGATATTCTGAGGTTGTTTCCCTGACACGGCCACAGTCACAATCAACAGTTTGCAAATAAAATTTTTAGCAGCCAGGCGCTCTAGTTTGTATAATGAATCAATTATCCATAACAGTGCGGCATGCTTAATGATAATAGCAGTAACAAATGAACCACGATTAAGTCATTAACTTAACTTTCGTCAGCAGCCTAATGAGAACACATAAGAAATCGGCGCGCAGGCCCTGGACGAAGAAAGAAAAAGAGAAGAAAAGGAGACTTCAGATGCGGTCCAAGTGGGCAATTACGCACATGCGTGACGACCATGGTGGAGCTGGAAGAGAAGAAATCTGTGGAAAAAGGGCGCTGGGAGTTGGCGCACAAACACGTCCACACAGCAAGAACCGGACAACGCCCCGTAACGTGAATTGTACTAGCGGTGGCCGCAGATACTAGCCGCACAACCCAAAACGAAAACAGAGACTGAAAAAAAAAACAATAGCCATATCGGAAAGGCGAAGAGGCCGGAGAAAATTCTATGTTACGACAGGTGGTGGCCAATGAGGCGTAGCCTAGGGTAACAACTAGGAAGGTTCGAGTTGACTCTTCGCCTGAGTCGTGTAAATCTGATGTGATCCTAATTCCTACCAGGGGGCGGATTTGACGAGTTTTCCTGAACGGAAGATAAAAAAATGACTCCTACTTTTCCAGCATTGACGGAGCAGGAATTCACCGGCAGTCAGCAAACTAAAAAAAAGCTGCCATGTACGAGAAGCAATTCACGGCTACCTACGAAAGTTTTCTACAGAATTGTTGCAATTAGAGGCGAAATCTACTGGTCGTGCCGTTAATTAACTGATGATGAAATTTACACAAAGAGAATTTAATTTGACTTGATTTTGGCGGAAAAGCAGAGGAAGGCAGGAGATGTGGAATCAGCAGTAACCAGGCGCGAGGGCACTACTACTAGTGTTGGTGGTGATTAATTGCCGCGGCGACGAGAGGAAAAAGCGCGGGTACGGAGGAGCAGGCCGGCGGCGGGGGGAAATTGGCGCAGATCTGCGGGAGGGGAGGGAGAGAAGACTCACCATATCGTGTCGCTCGGCGGTGGTGCGGACAAGCCTCTAGAGAAATTCCCGGCGGCACGGGTCCCACATTTCACTCCGGAGGTCCCCCGGCGCGCGGTGGAGGCCGGGGATCCGAGGCGCCTCCCGTTCCTCTCTCTCTACCTCCCCTTGGACGTTGGTGTGTTTCCCGCGCGACGCCGCACAGAGGCGGTGGGAAGGGCCAGGCAAGCAATCGGAGCGTAGGGCAGTGGGCCCCACCGGTGGTGGCCGGCGGGCGAGGACGGAACGGAGCTGGGAAGACGCAGGTGGTGGTGGTTGCTAGCACTAGTATATTTGTGGTGGGGAGGAGGGAGGTTCGGTTGGAGGTGGAGCAACCGAAAGACGAACCACCAGCGGGGAAAACGCTCCAGCTGCCGAGCTAACCAACCGAACCGCAGGCGAGCGAGAGGGGAAGGCGAAACGCGGCTGCGATGACTCTGCTCGGGCTCGAGCACTAGCGCCCGCCCCGTGGCCTCCTTTGAACTCACTTTTCTTTTCTCCTCTTCTCGCTTCTGTCGTGTGCGTGTGTGCGGTGGTTGTCGTGCGAGCGCGTCCGTTTGCCTCGTCCTGTGGCCGCGGGATGGACGACCACGAGCATTTGTTTTTGTTTCTCTCTTGTGGCTCTCTTTCGCCCCGTGCCGTCCCCAACTCGCCCATGGCTCATTGCCAGGGTGGTTCATTTTTTTTCTTGTATATTAAAGCAGGATAGAGGCGCGGATGGTCGGATGGAGATGGAGCACGGCAGACTTCTGCAGGAGGAGGGATGGGCTGGGATGGCTGCCACCTGCTTGCATGTGCTTCAGTTTTTACAGCCTATCCTATCGACCTGGACACGCCACCGGGCAGGCAGTTGGCCCAAAAGCGCACTGCTCTGCTCTAGTAGCCTCTAGTATAGGACTCTGGAGTAGGTTCCTGGTTGTTACTGGCTTTCTGACCATTTTGCTCCGTGCACACTGATCACTGCTTCCGGTAACATACCACCATAGGAAAACAACTGTGCTAGTACCGGTAGCAGGCTTTACCTGTTCAATTTGAGGGGGAAAATGGCTTTATGCCACTTCCATGTCCCACTGTTGGCGAAAGATAACCTGCAAATCAGACCCCGGAACTCAGCTCCCGTACTGTTTCCACTCATGTGGCTGCTCGCTAGAGCTTTTTGCAACCCATGTGGCTACAGCTTTTTACTGGATATTTTTTTACAATATATTTATGTAGTTTTTTAAATATTGGTGCTAGTCTCTAAATTAAAAAATATGACTAAAGAAAATTCTAGAAACTAATTTATTTGTAAGATAAGAGATTAACGTCCACCGTCTAAACTGAAAGGTCTTGTTCCGGGGGGGTCTTGAGATTAAAAAAACTTCTCAGCCTTCTCCACCTGGAAGGAACAGTAAACTCAATCAGTAATAAAATTTCAGAATTGACATATTAGATCAACTTTGTATGATGCCATACCCCATCATGAATTGTCATCTCACATTGATTTCTAGTTTCTATATTGTTGACACATCCTGTTGGGGGTTTTCTTCTTCTGAATATCCTAAAAACACTCACCGAGTAAATGTTTCTTTTATTTTGTTATGTGTGTGTTGCAGGGTTAATGGCAAAGGTAGATTTCAAACAGAACAATGCGGGTGTTCGAAGAAACAAGCTTTGGTCGACCATCGTGTACATACTTCGGACGAAGCATAATATAAGCATCCTTCGAGGTCTAAGGAGCTAAACTGAGAGGAGAAGGAGAATGACAACTCTACCCCTAGCATGTACAATAGTTTGAATATATAGAGATTAAGGATATACTTGTAAAATCGCCTGAAACATATCTCGAGCCTATAAATAAAGGAACAGTGTCATGCACTGGGGACACTTTTTGGACGGGTGAACTCATTTTTCTTTCTATATGAAGTTGTGACTTATGTACTCCTTCGTTGTAATTTTTACGAAGTTGAAGGTATATGTTCAATCTTCTAATTCATATAATAAGGAAGAGGGATTTCAACACATTCAACATTTCATGTAAATTACTTGTTTCATTATTCAATTTCTTGTAATCATTGCATTTTATCTTTGTTTATGTCTGAATGACCCACCTACGTAAGCAAATTTTTACCTTCATTCTTTCATTTTTGTCTTCTCTCCGAGAATGATAAAAGGGGGATGACTATGAAGCTTGACCTATTTGTGTTGTCTTGATTTTTAATACCTTTAGGGGATTGAAAACAAGTGGCCAATATTGGCGCCCACCTCCGGTGATCCTACTTCCACAACAATGAGCGTGATAAATCATCAAGCTTCGTCAGAGGGGCCGACGAAGCTTATTTCCCCAAACACAGGTGGTTCAAGCTTCAAACCAGTCAACAAGAAATAGAAGAAAGAAGCTCAACAGAGGGTACAACATGTCGGAGTGCAGGGGCCCTATGTTAGATATAAATGGTCTCATATTCCAATCACATTCTCCCAAGAAGACATTCAGCTCAAAGATTACCCATATAATGATGTCATGGTTATATCTTGTTTTATAAAATGCTTCTTGGTTCACATTGTCCTGATAGATACGGACAGTTCGGCAGACATCATCTTTGGTAAAGCCTTCAGACAGATACAAGAAACGGGTGACAAGATACAAGATGCAGTGCACCCTTTATGTGGCTTCGGAGGAAATCAAATAGCAGTGTTGGGTAAAATATCAATGCTCGTCACCTTCGGCTACATACACAACACAAAGAACTTAGGAATTTGTATTTGACATAATAGATATGGAATACCCCTATAATGCAATTGTTGGCAGAGGAACATTAAATGCATTCGAAGTTGTGATGCATCCATCATACTTATGCATGAAAATATCATCAAGTCATAGTCTAATCTCTATATGTGGAAGTCAAGAAGATGCAAGAAGAACCGAAGTAAGTTGGACAGATTCCAAAGCCATTGACAACATAGACGAAACTGAAGCTTAGGGACAGTAGAAGCATATAAGGGATAAGGTGGCTTCGGCAGATCAGCCAAAAGTTATACTTCTCTGTGAAGACATAGTTGATCAAAAAGTGCATTTTGGATCGCAGATGTCGGAAGAGCAAGAAAGAAATCTGAAAAAGTTTTATTCAACAATAGAGATGTATTTGCTTGGTTAGCCAATGATTTATGTGGACTCAACGGAAGTATCACTGAACACTCTCTCAACGTAGATCCCACCATTAGACCAAGAAAGCAAAAGCTTCGAAAAATGTCAGAAGACAAAGTCAAAGGAGCAAGAGCAGAAGTCAAAAGACTCATCAGTGTTAGAGTAATCAGGGCACTCACTTGTCCAAAATACCTTAACAACACTGTAATGGTCAAAAAAACAAATGGAAAATGGAGAATTTATATTGACTTTATAGATCTCAACAAGTCATGTCCGAATGATGAATTCCCCTTGTCAAGGATAGACTCCCTCATAGATTCACCTGCTACTTCAGAACTTATGAGCCTACTAGATTGCAATTCAAGATATCACCAGATCTGGATGAAGAAGGAAGATAAGCCAAAATAAGCTTCATTACCCCAAGTGGTACCTATTGTTACCTTCGGATGCTTGAGGGGCTGAAAAACGTTGGGGTAAGCTTCAGTAGAATGATAGCAAAAGTGTCGAGCACACAAATTAACAGAAATATTCTGACCTATGTTGATGACGTTATAGTCAGAAGTACAAATCAAGAGGAGCACGTTGCAGATCTGCAAGAGACATTCACAAACTTTAGAAAGGCAGGTCTTAAGTTAAACTCGAAAAAACACATCTTCGCGATAAAAAGAAGAAATCCCTTGGTTGTCTATGATCAACCAAGGAAATTGAGAACTATCCTCGGAACTATAGACTTGTTGCTTTGTAGCCCCTACAAGAAATCAAACTATCCTCTTCTACATATTTCTTACCTTCACGGGAAACCTAATCCAAATCCAAATAAAAAATATCTTCACAAATCAGGGGAAGGGATAGTACGGTTTCACTAGCGCCTCCTTGTACTCAGGACACACGAGTCGACGCGCACCAAGACGAGCCCGGATTTGGTGGATCTTCCTTTTGGCGAGGTGGATTTGAGACTAGGGTCGCGTTTGGACGAGATAAACGTACTCAAAATCATGGATTCTGCACTATAGGAATTATGCATTTTTCTATCCAACTTGTTTGGATTGCAGATATTTACACCTGCATGTTCAACATTGATTCCCTTATTACCCCTACCTTTTATGTTGATGATGTGCTGCAGAGCTGGTGCAGAGGGTTATTGTCGTTATTTCACCAACTGTTGGGCTGCAGAATCCCCTTTTACCCCACCCAGATGTGGATAGGAGATTTTGGCCTGGATAGAATACTGTAGCAGTTAAAATCTAAGTCGTGTGAATCTGTATGAGATATTTTGCATTGGAATGTCAGTATCCCATTGGATCCAAACGGTGCCTAGGATGCACAGAGAGCTAGTCCACGCTGCTGCCCACTTTGTTGTTGTATCTGCCATCTGATGTCACCACCCGGTTCTTCATGGGAACGTATCTGGTGTAAACCAACCCCTCCGTACAACCGTGCAAATTTTTAATCTGAACCATATGATGTTGATCCAAGGGACACATGGACGTGGATAATTTTACACTTAACTGTCCGCCGCTAATCACATTTTTTCAAATCCCCCTTCCACTCCTCCACACGTCCCCTTGGATCAACATCATGTGGTTCAGATTATAAGTTTCCACGGTTGCACAGAGGGATGATTGATTTGCACCAAATAGGTTCCCGTCCTTTCGGTCTTTCCTGACCATATCCAGCGACTTGTCAGTGATATCCAACGGTTGCGCTCTCGTGGATTCGAGGGGTTCGCCTTTGGACCAGTTGGATGTGCGGTCGCTTGAGCCTAGTTGGCGACGACGAAGGGCATAACTTCCCTGGCTCCAAGCGAATCATATGCTTTAGCATATCTTAAGACAGTCCTGTACTAAGGACATATTTTATTCCAGATTTATTGTGTTTATGTATTCGTTATATCTTTAAGTTTTACTTGTAAAAATAGATAGAAGAGAGAGGAGAGAGAGAATGAATGGGTATCTTCTAAATTTAGAGGATTTAAAGACTCCGTTGTAGATTATAGAAGAGAAATTTTAGAGGATTTAAAGACTCCATTTCTATTACTTGCATAACAGAAATACAAAGATTGATGATATATATGTTGTTCGTTTTCATGTAATCATTGTGCACTAATATTTATCGAATAATTTATACGTCATCGTAACGCACCTACACATACCTAGTAAAGTTAGATGAACCTATCGATTCCTACTAGCGTCTGATGGTACGAAAGTGCAACTTTGAGCGCTGGTGGTGATTGGCTGGGCTACAGGGATCACCTGACGGTCACGGCACCACCATCACCTGGAACAGTGCAGCTATAGTCCTGTCCTGTATGGCCAGGCTAGCCTAGAGGGGCTGCGACTGGGAGCTAATAGGGCACGCATTCATTTTCATCCATGTCACGGACGGACGATGGCAACCGAGCAGGACAAAACAAATTGGCGTGGCGAGGTACTACAGACACGGAGGAGAGCTCCCGCGGAGCCTGGTGACGAGACGAGACGGGACGGGAGACGCGGGGGCCATCCCGGGCCGCCCGACCGTCCGATGCCGGGCAGTGCGATAGGGATGTCGAAAGGTGTCCCCCCTGTGGACAGCCGCGACGCAGGGATTCCTGTTGTGCTGTGTTCCGTCCCGAGACCCCAACCGAGTGTCTGCCGGGTCAGTTTGGAGCAGTAGGACCCCGCGGGAGGAGATGGAATCCGGATGGATGGATGGATGGATTGGAATTGGAATTGGATGGATGGATCCAGAGAGCTGCCGTCGCTGTCTCGCAGAGACCGAGAGACCAAAAAGGACGGGCGTCAACTCCTGTCCTGTCCGCGAGACCTTCTCTTCCGCCGGTCCGCGGTTTTGGATCCCCTCGCTTCGCTTGCTCCCGCCGCGGTTTGCGAGGTTGCCGTTGCTTTCCGCTCAGCTCTGCTCTGTGCTATGCTGTTTCCGCGCCCCGCATCCGCAGGTTGCTTTTGCGTGCACTAGCCCACCCGTACCACGCTGGGCACTGGCAAGTCGCCGCCGCTAGCCAGGAGGCACAAGCACAACAGATGCAAATGCAACGTTCGTGTATGGTCGTATGGAGTGGACTGGTTCATTTGAATCCTAAGCTGAAATAATGGAAGCGGCGATATACATTTTATCATCTAATATGTCAAGTGTACCTATGTTTTGACTAAAACCGCTTTGAATTTCTAAACAGAACCAACTGCTAGTAGCAGTTCATCTGCTGATGTCGAGTTGACAATAAACACGGCCGGGGCCGGCTCATCTTTTTTCTTGAAAGGGACCGAGTCGAGTACAGATGGGAAGTGGTTGACCCTGCTGCCCTTTTCTTCAGCGCAGCAACTGTTTCTTTCGTTTCTTCTACAGTGACCAGATACGTACCCGTGCGTTGCCACGATAGTTAAAAAATTAATATAAAACATAGATACGAAATGACAAACATCACTGTGATATGCAAAATTCTATTTGAGTCGGCGTATACCCGTGTGTTGCAACGGTACACAAATTATCCAATAAAAGAAGTCAGATAGTAACTGTCGATGGGAGGAACAACCAACCAATTACAAACAGAAGAAGATGCAATGCAAGGTTACCCATAACATTAACCAAGCTTACACAGGCAAACGAGTTGCAAACAACAAGCTCACAATGTACTAATTCAGACAATAATAGCAATGTGTAAATGTAACATCCTGTTGAGCTCCACAAGCACTAATCCGTGGTTTTTAACTTGGTTCTAGTTGCACACATAGACTGCCACTTCTGCCATCTCCAATCTAGCTAAGTTTTTTCTTAGCTTCGGTACCAATAGCCAAACAAAGCAGTTAATGTTGCTCATCTTATGTCATAAACAAATGCGTGATGGTATTGTGATATACAAATATCATTTCTCATTCACCAAATTATATTATGAACAATGATGAACAAAATGTGGCTAGCTGAACAGGCTCTACACACCTCAGTATCCATGTCAATGCTCCTCAAGGCCTCCCATTCACTAACACTTGTCCTGCAGAATGATGACAAGGGCAGTTCCTCGCCTGCAAAGTCATTGTAATATAGATATGCGCTTTTCCTAAAACAAGAAAAAGATAATACCTATGAAAAGTTATTACCTACACAGGCAAATGGGCTGCAAACAACAAGCTCACAATGTACTAATTCAGACAATATATAGCAATGTGTAAATGTAACACCCCGTTGAGCTCCACAAGCACTAATCAGTGGTCTATAACTTTGTTCTAGTTGCACACATAGACTGCCACTACTGCCATCTCCAATCTAGCTAAGTTTTTTCTTAGCTCCAGTACCAATAGCCAAACAAAGCAGTCAATGTTGCTCATGTTATGTCATAAACAAATGCATGTGATGGCTGTGATATACAAATATCATTTATCATTCACCAAATTATATTATGAACAATGACGAACAAAATGTGGCTAACTGAACAGGCTCTACACACCTCAGTATCCATGCCAATGCTCCTCAAGGCCTCCCATTCACTAACACTTGTCCTGCAGAATGATGACAAGGGCAGTTCCTCGCCTACAAAGTCATTGTAATATAGATATGAGCTTTTCCTGAAACAAGAAAAAGATAATGCATATGAAAAGTTATTACCTATAAATATAAGAGCAACAAGATATGCATGAATATATGAATTTCCAGTACTGCAGTATCCGTGAGCATTTAACATGCCATGTTTTACCTTATAAGCATTATTTTCCTAAAGATAATTATGTCTTCATTTGGCTACACATGATCTAAGCATACTACACATGATATATGGGGACACTAACCATTATATCTGATGAACCAGATGAAATGGATGCTTTTAAAATATTGAGCCTCGCACATAGTCAATGAGTAAAAATCTCTCTTGATCAATATGTACTACATACATTGAGAAAGTATACATGATAGTAGATTTCATCGATTCACTGTTTTTTAGACGAAAGGCAGTTCCTCGCCTACAAAGCCATTGTAATATAGATATGAGCTTTTCCTAAAACAAGAAAAAGATAATGCCTATGAAAAGTTATTACCTATAAATATAAGAGCAACAAGATATGCATGAATATATGAATTTCCAATACTGCAGTATCCGTGAGCATTTACCATGGCATGTTTTACCTTATAAACATTATTTGCCTAAAGATAATTATGTCTTTATTTGGCTACACATCTATGGGGACACTAACCATTATATCTGACGAACCAGATGAAATTGATGCTTTCAAAATATTGAGCCTGGCACATAGTCAATGAGTAAAAATCTCTCTTGGTCAACATGTACTACATACATTGGGAAAGTATACATGACAGTAGATTTCATCGATTCACTCATTTTTAGACGAAAGGCTTATGGCCCAGCTTGCATTCAAATCTTAATAATATGATTACAGGGGTTAACATCTTACAAGAGAGCACCGAAATATCACAACAACTTGTACCACCACACACCAGACCGACAGGAGTATTTTCAAAAAAACAACCATCAACAAGATCAAAAGAAACAGACTCCTAAAAAAGCAATGCGCCTCTTCTTGGGTATGTAGTCATAGATCTGTACACAAACCAGAGCGCTAGAGAGTAAATCACCTACGGAGGTGGGCGGGTCCTTCTGTAGGTACTTCAACTCCTTGAGGATCCTCTTCGACATCATTGATCAAACCCTAAACAAAATCCCCAAAATCCAAAGATCAAATCAAACCTAGGGTAGGGTACCGTAGATCGAGCCAATTGAATCAAGAAAGGTGGCCGTATCGATCGATGACAGGGGGACAACCGAGGATGGCGCGGGGTCGATGCAGCGGCTGCCTCCCTCTCTTCTCCGTGGTGGGTGATGGTGATAGAGTGTCGATCGGGCGAGGATAGTGTGGGGTAGGTGCAGCGGCCACCTCACACTCTTCTCCAAGGCGAGTGATAGCGACGGAGGTGGCCGTGCCGGGGGACCAGGCACTAGGCGGGGATGGTGCGGGGTCGATGCAGCACCCGCCTTCCTCTCTTCTATGAGGCGAGCGACGACGACGGAGGTGCTTGTGTCGGGGGGACCAGGCGGGGATGGCGCGACAACAGCGAGGATTCGGGGGATGGCGCGAGGTGGATCTGAGGGAGGGGAGGTTAACGAGAGGAAGCGAGGAGTCGGGCGACGTGGATTGCGACATTCAGTGAGCTTGCGTGGCCCATGGTGCAAAGCAGAAGAGGAGAGGAGTGCGAGCAAGGATGGTTTGGGCGCACATGTGGATCGGTGGAGCACAGACGGGGATGGAAGGGATGCGGGGAGGAATATGGAAGGGGCGAGCTAGGATGGAAGGGAGGCGGGGGAGGAGGATGACGGTCGGTTTTGCCGGTGGGGATCACAGTCGAGGGGCGAGGGAAGGGGGTCACGGAGGCAGGGGCGGGCGTGGAGAGGCAGAACCGTGCACCGTGTGAATGCCTACACTATTGTCTTAAGAAGTAGTATAAATCTATACTACTTATTAAGACCGCAAGGGTAGCCTGCCTCTGGCTGTTCTGCCACCCACCGTGGCTGTCCCTCCCGCGCGGCAAAAATATGAGATATGTAGGGATCGAACCGTGACCAATTCTCTACAGGCACTAGCACTTAACCACTCCAACTAAGTCTGCTTTATGTTACATCACCACACAAGGTTATACTAACATTCCGTAAATCGTGAATGCATACATCAATAGGTATTGTTGCTTGATAACTTCATGTGTGTGAGATCTACCATTTCTCTAGCTCATATATGTATTTTTCAATAGCAAACCTATCCGTTTATTGATTTCAGAACGACATTTCGACGGTATTCAAATGATTAACATTTGTAAAAGGTCCTACATCACACATCAAGGTAATATATAGTGAAAAATTTGAATACTATTTCAACATTTGTTAGTGTTTAACGCATTGCTGACAAGTAAATAATATGAGTATATGACAAGAATGTGCTTGTTGATAGTGGTAAATAATATGAGTATATGAGAATATTAAATTCATGTGATAGCAAAGAATTACTGAAGTATGTACCTAGAGCTTTTTGGTTCTTTATTGCTTAGGGTTGTTACCTTTTTTGTTACAGATATACTCCTCTATTTGATTTTTTTTCATTGAACTTCAAGAGAGTGCCTTTAGAGTGATTGCAGATAACTATGTCACGGATGATGGTCGAAAACAGGTGTTGCCATTGTGCTCCTGCTTTTGGCAAAGACGATCATTGTGTTTGCCTTGCTATTGGGATATTTGAGGTTGGATTTATTCTTCTTTAATTCATTTACATCCTCACTAACTGATGTGCCGCTAATGCTAAGTATTCACAGGTTGAGAGAAATGGGAAGATTAGTAAACCAGTAATATACTGATCTCCTTTTCAGAAACTTGGGGAAATAGTGCTATGTATTTAACTAAAATGGCACTATCAAACCATAGGTCATAGGTTTACCTGGGTTAGGCTTGGCTCTTGAGTTATGTCATTTATAGGTTGGAAAACACAAACTCTGTAAATGGGGAATGATTCTTATCATTGTGAATGGCAGTACCAACATGTTAAGGTCGTGGTTGGGTGTCAAACAATCCTTACTCCCAGGTGATCAACATACATGAATGTGTCTCCTTGTTACCATCTGTTTTGATCATTGCGTCTTTATAGCCCTTCTGTGAGTTGACCATTCTCCATTTTCAAAATTATGTTACTATAGTTAAAGTTAATATCTATATTCTTCAATTGAAGTTATCTGAATGTAATTAGCATCTTGTAGTTTCAAGAATCATGTTTCTTGTCCCAGTTTTCTTATTAGGTAGCTTAGGAACTTCATGCAATTTTTAATCTACAAGTGGAAGCATTTTTTAAATATACAAGTGGAACACTTAAGTTTGGGAAATCTTTTTTTAATCCACATCTGAGTGAATTCGTGACTGGTGATTTTCTTTGCTAAATACATTTTACTTTTCTTACTTCTAAAATACATGTTCCATCACTACTTGACTTTACAACTAAGTTGACTCGATTTCGTGCTATTAGCATCTATTTCCATTAGATGGGAAGATGGCCGAACAAAATCTTTGGACACAAAATCATCGTATTTCATAGTTGTTCTAAATTGCACATAGTAACGAACAAAATTGGATCATAAAACTACAATTCTACAGTTTGAACTTTGATGTACTCATATCACTTTCTTGATAAGATTGAAATTGCCTTGCAGTTGGGTATGAGCCCTACTTCGGCAAGACAGTGTACCCGGAGCCTGAGAGATGCCGGCGTACGGACGACAAGAAGTGGCGGTGCTCCAATGAGGCCGCCCCAGTCTCCAAGTACTGCGAGCGCCAGATGCACCGCGGCCACAACCGTTCAAGAAAGCATGTGAAGAAGTGAATGACGCCATGGAGCGGCACGACGCGACATGGGATCACCAGGAGGAGGATAACCTTGCAGCGTGGCGGCTATCTTGCAGCTCGTGAGTCGCGTGAGAGAATAGGTTAACAACGGGAATAGGTTACGGTGAGCATCTCCAAGAGGATGCTTAAAAATTTTCCCCAAAATGTGATTATTAGCGACAGGCAAAAATTTATTAGCTGTAGATTATAATTTTACTCCATCAGTTCACAGAATAGAACACTTAAATGAAAACTGGACCAACTAATAAATTTCCAGAGTATGAAGTAGTCCACTTGAAGGAAGGGCTTGGCCCATATTCACGTACGTGATTTTCATGTTATGTTGTGCGCTAGAACAGTTGAACAGGCAGGATCTATTGATACTAGCTAACAGAAAGCATATGTTTCATCACGTACTAGGCTACTTGTTAACTTTAATTCAGCCAAAATAATGTAATAGTTGATGTTCTGTTCATTTATCGATGAAGAAGCCACATTACTTCCGGAAGCAAACCGCTAGCTATAAGTGTGACCATGGCAAATAAATGGTTGGCCATTTTTCAATGACGGTGTACAATATAAAATCACTAGCACAATATGTGGCTGACAAGAGGACAACATGACCTTCGCACCTGCAGAGACAACCTCACTTCTGCATTTGCAACACTGCAGATATGTCTGTTGTCTACACAAAACAAACACCATTTATGAGCCATTCTGAGCACACCAGAAATTTAAATCTGAGAATTTTTAACAAACTGAGAATTTCTAAATGGACAAAACTTAAGTACAAACTTATAGACCCTGCAAGGTTATTGAAAAAAGACCTGATGTGCAAGCTAGACGGGCAAGGTAGTAAATTATCCATATCATTTCATCAAAACAAAGAATCCAAAATTCATACCATTGACAAATGAGTTGCTAGTGTTCGCATGTTCAAAGGTTGTTGACAGGTCGTCACTGCAAGGGAACGGGACTGTCGAAAGGGGATCTGAATGCTCGTCACCAAGGGCTGCCAGATGAGGATGGTCTAGTACATAACCTTCCATGAGACCATGAAAGGATGCATCTACTCGTCGCTGTTGATCCATCGGGTGTGCTGGACGCCGACGGACGACACATGATACATTTGCTCGTAGTCGCGTCATCCTTGCCCCTGTCGGGCCGGGCCAACTGACCTCGGTGGCTGCATCTCAAATTCATCAGGCCGCCGCTGCCGCAACCTCAAGCCGCGACCACCGCACAGAGGACCTCCGACTGGGGGAGAGGCTTGTGGAAAAGGGAAACACGCAAGAATAGTTTGATGGCGCGCAGGAGAAGACGCAAGGGGAGATTGGGGGCGCATCACGACCGCGAAGATATGCGTAGCTCGTCACGAAGGATTAGCGTCGCTAAAATTTGGGGCAGATTTATGGTATCTGTTGGACCTCAGTTTTTATGTTTCCCTTCCTAAAAAACATATTAGCGGTCAGATTAACAACCTTTTGGAGATGCTAAGCTAATCACCTCAATCACATGCATGCATATCGTGAGTAACTACCTGCCCTGATCGGACGGACACGGATAGCTATGTGAAAGTCGCCTAGGGGGGGGTGTGAATAGGGCGAAACTGAAATTTACAAAATTAATCACAACTACAAGCCGGGTTAGCGTTAGAAATATAATTGAGTCCACGAGAGAGGGTGCAAAACAAATCGCAAGCGAATATGGAAGTGAGACACAAGGATTTGTTTTACCGAGGTTCGGTTCTCGCAAACCTACTCCCCGTTGAGGAGGCCACAAAGGCCGGGTCTTTTTCAACCCCTTCCCTCTCTCAAACGGTCTCTCGGACCGAGTGAGCTTCTTCTTCTCAATCAAACGGGAACAAACTTCCCAGCAAGGACCACCACACAATTGGTGTCTCTTGCCTTGGTTACAATTGAGTTGATTGCAAGAAAGATTGAAAGAAAGCACGATTGCAAAAACCAAGCGACAAGAGCGACAAATAACACACGGACCACTTTCTCTCTCAAGTCACTAATCACTAATGATCTCTTTTCTCAATTGTGAAACTTGGAGAGATGGAGGCTTTGAATGTGTCTTGGAATGGATTGCTAGCTCTTGTATTGAATGTTGAAGGTTGGAATGCTTGGGTCAAGTGAATGGAGGTGGTTGGGGTTGTATTTATAGCCACCAACCACTTCCTAGCCGTTGCTCCATTCTGCCGACCGCGGACGGTCCGCCCGCCTGGTCCGGACGGTCCGCGCCTGTAGATCAACGACTGAAAACGCAACGGTCAGTAGTAACGGCTATATCAACGGCTATATTGCATTTAATGCGTCGTCAGATGTCAGATAAAGCCAGTCGCGGACGGTCCGGTCGTGCACCCCGGACGGTCCGCGAGGCCGCTATAATTCATTTTTCGGAACCCGTTACCTTCGGGTTTTTCGGTTTCTCACCTACCGGACGGTCCGCGCCTGACCCCGGACGGTCCGCGCACGGTCTCGGACGATCCTTGCTTTTCCTTCGGACGGTCCGTAGTGCATACTTGGATTTTTGCATTGGTTCTGTCCGAGTGTCATCCTGGTGTTGCGGACGGTCCACCGCAAGGGCCCGGACGGTCCGCGCTTGGCCTATTTTTCCAAAAAGCTTCTCCTGTCCGGAATAATCTACGGTATTCCGGACAGTCGATTTAGTATAGTTGTAGATGAACCTTTGACACCTGTAGAACATATAATCTAGAGCAAACTAGTTAGTCCAATTATTTGTGTTGGGCAATTCAACCACCAAAATTAATTAGGAACTAGGTGTAAGCCTAATTCCCTTTCAATCTCCCCCTTTTTGGTGATTGATGCCAACACAAACCAAAGCAAGTATAGAAGTGCATAATTGAACTAGTTTGCATAATGTCAGTGTAAAGGTTGCTTGGAATTGAGTCAATATAAATACCCATAAAGTATGCATGGATTGTTTCTTTATTTTTAACATTTTGGACCACGCTTGCACCACTTGTTTTGTTTTTGCAAATTCTTTTGTAAATCCTTTTCAAAGTCCTTTTGCAAATAGTCAAATGTAAATGAATAAGATTTCGAGAAGCATTTTCAAGATTTGAAATTCTCCCCCTGTTTCAAATGCTTTTCCCTTGACTAAACAAAACTCCCCCTAAATGAAATCCTCCTCTTAGTGTTCAAGAGGGTTTTGATAAATCAATTTTGAAACACTACTTTTCTCCCCCTTTTGAACACAATAAGATACCAATTTGAAATTTATCAATTGAGAACCATACCAATTTAGAAACTCTTTTTTTTAAAAAAAATTAGGTGGTGGTGGGTCCTTTTGCTTTGGGCTAATACTTTCTCCCCCTTTGGCATGAATCGCCAAAAACGGAGTCATTAGAGCCCTTAGAATTACTCTTTCCCCCTTTGGTCATAAATAAGGGAGTGAAGATTATACCAAAGATGGAGTGATGCTTGGAGTGACAGTGAAGGATGAGTTGCGGAGTGGAAGCCCTTGTCTTCGCCGAAGACTCCAATTTCCTTTCAATACACCTATGACTTGGTTTGAAATAGACTTGAAAACGCATTAGTCATAGCATATGAAGGGTACATGATCAAAGGTATATAAAAGAGCTTATGTGTGCAAATCAACAAAAGAAGTTCCTAGAATCAAGAATATTTAGCTCATGCCTAAGTTTGTTAAAAGTTTGTTCATCTAGTGGCTTGGTAAAGATATCGGCTAATTGATCTTTAGTATTAATGTATGAAATCTCGATATCTCCCTTTTGTTGGTGATCCCTAAGAAAATGATACCGAATGGCTATGTGTTTAGAGCGGCTATGCTCGACGGGATTATCCGCCATTTTGATTGCACTCTCATTATCACATAGCAAAGGAACTTTGGTTAATTTGTAACCGTAGTCCCGCAGGGTTTGCCTCATCCAAAGTAATTGCGCGCAACAGTGGCCTGCGGCAATATACTCGGCTTCGGCGGTAGAAAGAGCTACCGAATTTTGCTTGTTTGAAGCCCAAGACACCAAGGATCTCCCCAAGAACTGGCAAGTCCCCGATGTGCTCTTTCTATTAATCTTACACCCCGCCCAATCGGCATCCGAATAACCAATTAAATCAAATGTGGATCCCTTAGGATACCAAAGCCCAAACTTAGGAGTGTAAGCCAAATATCTCAAGATTCGTTTTACGGCCGTAAGGTGAGCTTCCTTAGGGTCGGCTTGGAATCTTGCACACATGCATACGGAAAGCATAATGTCTGGTCGAGATGCACATAAATAGAGTAATGAGCCTATCATCGACCGGTATACCTTTTGATCGACGGATTTACCTCCCGTGTCGAGGTCGAGATGCCCATTGGTTCCCATGGGTGTCTTGATGGGTTTGGCGTCCTTCATCCCAAACTTGTTTAGAATGTCTTGAGTATACTTCGTTTGGCTGATGAAGGTGCCCTCTTGGAGTTGCTTCACTTGAAATCCTAAGAAGTACTTCAACTCCCCCATCATAGACATCTCGAATTTCTGTGCCATGATCCTACTAAACTCTTCACATGTAGATTCGTTAGTAGACCCAAATATGATATCATCAACATAAATTTGGCATACAAACAAATCATTTTCAAGTGTTTTGGTAAAGAGTGTAGGATCGGCTTTTTCGACTTTGAATCCATTTGCAATAAGGAAATCTCTAAGGCATTCATACCATGCTCTTGGGGCTTGCTTGAGCCCATAAAGTGCCTTAGAGAGTTTATACACATGGTTAGGGTACTCACTATCTTCAAAGCCGGGAGGTTGCTCAACATAGACCTCTTCCTTGATTGGTCCGTTGAGGAAGGCACTTTTTACGTCCATTTGATAAAGCTTGAAGCCATGGTAAGTAGCATAGGCCAATAATATACGAATTGACTCAAGCCTAGCTACAGGTGCATAGGTTTCACCGAAATCCAAACCTTCGACTTGGGAGTATCCCTTAGCCACAAGTCGAGCTTTGTTCCTTGTCACCACACCATGCTCGTCTTGCTTGTTGCGGAAGACCCACTTGGTTCCTACAACATTTTGATTAGGACGTGGAACCAAATGCCATACCTCATTCCTAGTGAAGTTGTTGAGCTCCTCTTGCATCGCCACCACCCAATCCAAAACTTGAAGTGCTTCCTCTACCCTGTGTGGCTCAATAGAGGAAACAAAAGAGTAATGCTCACAAAAATGTGCAACCCGAGATCTAGTGGTTACCCCCTTATGAATGTCGCCGAGGATGGTGTCGACGGGGTGATCTCGTTGAATTGCTTGGTGGACTCTTGGGTGTGGCGGCCTTTGTTCTTCATCCTCCTTGTCTTGATCATTTGCATCTCCCCCTTGATCATTGCCGTCATCTTGAGGTGGCTCATTTGCTTGATCTTCAATTTCATCAACTTGAGCTTCATCCTCATTTTGAGTCGGTGGAGATGCTTGCGTGGAGGAGGATGGTTGATCTTGTTCATTTGGAGGCTCTTCGGATTCCTTAGGACACACATCCCCAAGGGACATGTTCCTTAGCGCGATGCATGGAGCCTCTTCATTACCTATCTCATCAAGATCAACTTGCTCTACTTGAGAGCCGTTAGTCTCATCAAACACAACGTCACAAGAAACTTCAACTTGTCCGGAGGACTTGTTAAAGACTCTATATGCCCTTGTGTTTGAATCATATCCTAGTAAAAAGCCTTCTACAGTCTTAGGAGCAAATTTAGATTTTCTACCTCTTTTAACAAGAATAAAGCATTTGCTACCAAAGACTCTAAAATATGAAATATTGGGCTTTTTACCGGTTAGGAGTTCATACGATGTCTTCTTGAGGATTCGGTGAAGATATAACCGGTTGATGGCGTAACAGGCGGTGTTGACCGCCTCGGCCCAAAACCGATCCGAAGTCTTGTACTCATCAAGCATGGTCCTTGCCATGTCCAATAGAGTTCGATTCTTCCTCTCCACTACACCATTTTGTTGTGGCGTGTAGGGAGAAGAGAACTCATGCTTGATGCCCTCTTCCTCAAGGAAGCCTTCGATTTGAGAATTCTTGAACTCCGTCCCGTTGTCGCTTCTGATTTTCTTGATCCTTAAGGCGAACTCATTTTGAGCCCGTCTCAAGAATCCCTTTAAGGTTTCTTGGGTTTGAGATTTTTCCTGCAAAAAGAACACCCAAGTGAAGCGAGAATAATCATCCACTATTACAAGACAATACTTACTCCCACCGATGCTTATGTAAGCAATCGGGTCGAATAGATTCATATGGAGTAGCTCAAGCGGCCTGTCGGTCGTCATGATGTTCTTGTGTGGATGATTGGCACCAACTTGCTTTCCTGCTTGGCATGCGCTACAAATCCTGTCTTTCTCAAAATGAACATTTGTTAGTCCTAAAATGTGTTCTCCCTTTAGAAGCTTATGAAGATTCTTCATCCCAACATGGGCTAGTCGGCGGTGCCAGAGCCAACCCATGTTAGTCTTAGCAATTAAGCATGTGTCGAGTTCAGCTCTATCAAAATCTACCAAGTATAGCTGACCCTCTTGTCGGCGTTCCGAGACCGGGGGGGTCCCTGAGCCGACGAGTGAATGTCGCCGCGTGCCCCAGCCCAGATGGGTCGAGCGCGAGGGCGAGCGCGAAGGGGGGAGAGCGAGGCGGCCGGAGACCGGCGTGAGAGAGGTGGGAATCCCGCGGCCTTTGTGTTCGTCCCGCGCCCAGGTCGGGTGCGCTTGCAGTAGGGGGTTACAAGCGTCCAAACGGGAGAGGGAGCGAGCGGCTTCAAGCGAGCGCCTGTCTCGTCCTCGTCCCCGCGCGGCCAACCTCTCTGAGAGGGCCCTGGTCCTTCCTTTTATAGGCGTAAAGAGAGGATCCAGGTGTACAACGGGGGGTATAGCAGAGTGCTACGTGTCTAGCGGAGGAGAGCTAGCGCCCTAAGTACATGCCGTCGTGGCAGCCGGAGAGATTTTGGCACCCTGCTGGTGTGATGTCGTGGCCGTCGGAGGAGTGCTGGAGCCTGACGGAGGGACAACTGTCGGAGCGGTTGAGTCCTTGCTGACGTCCTCTTGCTTCCGTAAGGGGGCTGAGAGCCACCGTCGTCACAGAGTATGCGGGGCGCCATCATTGCCTATCTGGCGGAGCGAGCCAGATGGGACGCCGGTCTTGTTCCCTGCGGCCCGAGTCAGCTCGGGGTAGGGTGATGATGGTGCCTCCTATTGACGTGGCGGGTCTGCGCCCTAGGTTGGGCGATGTGGAAGCTCCTCCGAAGCCGAGGTCGAGTCTGTCTTCCGTGGCCGAGGTCGAGTCCGAGCCCCTGGGTCGGGCGAGGCGGAGACCGTCGGCTGAGGTCGGGGCGTAGTCCGAGCCCTGGGGTCGGGCGGAGCGGAGTTCGTCGTCTTCTGGGGCTGAGCCCATGTCCGAGCCCTGGGTCAGGCGGCGTGGAGTTCGTCGTCTTCTGGGGCTGAGCCCGAGTCCGAGCCCTGGGTCGGGCGGAGCGGAGTTCGCCGTCTTCCGGGACTTAGCCCGAATCCGAGCCCTGGGTCGGGCGGAGCGGAGTTCGCCGTCTTCCGGGACTTAGCCCGAGTCCGAGCCCTGGGTCGGGCGGAGCGGAGTTCGCCGTCTTCCGGGACTTAGCCCGAGTCCGAGCCCTGGGTCGGGCGGAGCGGAGTTCGCTGTCTTCCGGGACTTAGCCCGAGTCCGAGCCCTGGGTCGGGCGGAGCGGAGTTCGCCGTCTTCCGGGACTTAGCCCGAGTCTGAGCCCTAGGTCGGGCGAAGCGGAGCTTCCTATGGTGCCTTCGACCGGGCCTGACTGCCTGTCAGCTTCACTCTGTCGAGTGGCACCGCAGTCGGAGCGGCGCAAGCGGCGCTGTCTTTCTATCAGGCCGGTCAGTGGAGCGGTGAAGTGACGGCAGTCACTTCGGCTCTGTCGGCTGGGGGCGCGCATCAGGATAAAGGTGTCAGGCCACCTTTGCATTAAATGCTCCTGCGGCTTGGTCGGTCGGCGCGACGATTTGGTCAGGGTTGCTTCTTGGCGAAGACAGGGCCTCGGGCGAGCCGGGAACACGTTCGCCGCTGGAGGGGGGGCCTCGGGCGAGACGGAGATCCTGCGGGGTCAGCTGCCCTTGTCCGAGGCCAGGCTCGGGCGAGGCGTGATCGAGTCCCTCGTATGGACTGATCCCTGACTTAATCGCACCCATCAGGCCTTTGCAGCTTTATGCTGATGGGGGTTACCAGCTGAGAATTAGGAGCCTTGAGGGTACCCCTAATTATGGTCCCCGACAGTAGCCCCCGAGCCTCGAAGGGAGTGTGAGCACTCGCTTGGAGGCTTTCGTCGCACTTTTTTTGCAAGGGGACCAGCCTTTCTCGGTTGCGTTTTGTTCCGGTGGGTGCACGCGAGTGCACCCGCCGGGTGTAGCCCCCGAGGCCTCGGAGGAGTGGTTTCACTCCTTCGAGGTCTTAATGCCTCGCGTAATGCTTCGGCTGGTCTGGTTGTTCCCTCATGCGAGCTGGCCGTAGCCCGGGTGTACGGTCGGGTCCCAAGTTCTCGGGCTGGTATGTTGACGCTGTCAACGGTTCGGCCGGAGCCGGGTTTGCGAGCCCCCGAGCCTCTACACAGGGCGAGAGGGCGATCAGGGACAGACTCGGCTTTTTTACATACGCCCCTGCGTCGCCTTTCCGCAAGGAGGAGGGGGGGAAAGCGCCATGTTGCCCTCGATGGGCACCGAACATGGTGTCTCCGATGAGCTGCAAGCGGGTAATCCGAGTGGACGTCCGTGCCCCGTTCGTTAGGGGTCGGCTAGGGGCCCAGAGGCACGCCCAAAAGTACCTGCGGGTGATCTGCCAGACCCGGTCCCCTGGCGACGGGGTCTGAGGGCTCGATGCCTCCCTCTGATGGGATTACATTACAAGATCGTTCCCGCTGGTCTCGGAAATGTCCTAGGGTACCTCGGGAGCGCAGCCCCAGCCTTGGTTATGTATCGAACGTACCCATGGTCATCCCTCGCTCGGCGTCTGAGGCGGCTGTGAACCCTTCGGGGGCCAGCCTTCGAACCCCTGATCAGTAATGGGCGCGGAGCCCGAGTAGCCTGAGGCGGCCGTGGAACCCTTCCGAGGGGCCGGCCTTCGAACCTCTGACCAGTAGTGGGTGTAGGGCCCACACGATCTGAGGCGGCTGTCGAACCCTTCCGGGGGGCCAGCCTTCGAACCTCTGATCAGTAGGGGGGCTCGGAGCCTGGTTCCTTCTCGGGGAAGGATCCTTTTCGGGGTATCCCCCTTTCCCGGTCCCTATTGCAAGAGAGAGAAAGAGGAAAAAAGGAAAAGGATACGAAATCGAACGACGTGGCGTACCTTTTTTGACGCGGTCATTATGGCGAAGGCGAAGCGTCGTCCGCTTCTCCTGCCAGAGGCGCCGCCTGTCCCGCTGCGGAGTTAATGCGACAGGGCGAGTGGTTGGCGGGGCGGCCGTTGTGCGTGCGCGAGCCGTTCGAGGAACGGAGCACGGGCGCGTTGTCTTCACGCCGTGAGAGAGGGTTCTCTTGCTGTCCCCGGATGGGACGTGAGCTTGGCTGATGACGGGGCCGCTGCTCCTGCCCGCCTGCCACCGCCGTTACTGCCGGCCCACTTTTGGCCGCATTGACCGTCGCGCCAGGCTGGCGCTGCTGGGTCGCGCGCTGGGTCGCCTCGAGTCGCGGTATTGGTTCCGCAGTCGAGGAGGCGCGGTAGTGGCGCAAGTGGCGGTGCAGTTGCATGCACGAAGCATTTGGTGCGCCGGTTGCATGACGCGTGGGCCTGGGCCTCCATGCCGGGCATGTTGGGAGTCGGAGAAGTGCGCCCACTTGGCGCGGTTGCATGCCGCCTGCATGGCTGCCCACCCTTTCGCCCGCTGGTCTGGGCAAAAGTGGAGGGTCGCTTGTAACCGCTGGGCGGTTGTACGCACCGCGCACGGCGGTTTGGCTTCTTCTGCTCTGAGCCGGCTTGCATGACGTGTGGGGACCCAGCCCCCGTGCCGTAGGGGAGGACCTTGGAGTGTGTTGGAGAAGACTCAGCCCATGACGGCTGAGGACGCAAGTAGGGAGAGCCGCCTATAAAGGGGGGTAACCCCCTTGGAAGGCGACCATGTCTTCGCGCTCCCTTATGCATCGTGTATTTCCACCTTCCAAGCCCCCGGATGGGGGATATCTGCCGTCTTTCCGCCTCGTCGTTGGAAGAACGCAACTCCGTGGGAGTTGGTACCTTTCAGCCATCGTTCGGCTTCAAGGATTTTCATCATGCAGCCCGGTTGCACCCCTCCGCCGGCGGTCACCCAAGATGGTGACCTCCAGTTTGATGGCGAGGGAAAGCGAACCGGGCTGTGGCCTCTGCCACTCCCTCAGCCTCAAGGATTTTCATCACCAGGGCTGAGGAGGGGAGTGTGCCGAGTTGGGGTCGGCCCCTGCGTGGGCGGTGGCCCGCTCCTTCCCTCAGTGCTCGGGGGGAAGGGTGGTTGTCGTCCGTGGCGCCGGCCGCTGCAGCGTGCCTGGCTCTCGGACCCGAGTGGCTTCGGAGCCGCTTTCGGCGCCGGCTTCTGCCACGGCAGGTGGAAGAGGTTCTTCCGCTGACAAGATAGCCAGGGTCGCCCACGGGCCGACCTCCAACTCTACGGCCTTCTGCCCGTCCTTGCCTCATGAGTTTGGGCACGGGCGGGGGCCTCCTGGCAGCGGCATCCGCCCTGAGGTCATCGCTGCCGCTGTTCGGCCCCCCGGAGCAGAAGTCGTCGTCGTCGTCGCTGCCGGAGCGGGCGACGGCGCGCCGTTCGTCGGTCTTCCGTTGCTCCGCAGGCCCCCCCGTCGAGTGGGGTTGTTCGTACCTGCGGAGGTGGAACCGGAGTTCCGTTTGTAATGGCACTTTGAATGCCAGTGTTTTTGTTCATTGTGGCTGTCGGGGCCTGAACATGTATGTATTTTTCGGCACGGAGCCGTGTTTTTTCCTCATTTTCGAGCACTAAGACTCGCCTGTTGGTTGTCTGAACCGCTTCACCAAGCGTGAGTCGCCCCGTGTAAAGGTGACGAGTGAGGTATCCGTATCCCGGAGGCGTAGGAGTCCCTCGGCTCGGTCGGCCTTGTTGTCCGAGGCTTCTCTAGCTTAGTTAAAGGAACCCCTCGGCCGCTCTCCGACGAGCCGAGGCCAGGGGTAGCGGTGTCAGCATGAACAGAAGCGGAGTTGGCTCGAAAAGAAAACCTGGTTGGCCGGAGCCTGGCCGGGTCGTCCGTTAGCGGGACCGACGCCGGAATTGACCAGCCGAGGCCTCGGGCCGGGTTGGTGCCCTTGGAGGACAGCTGGCCGAGGCCCCGGGGTGACCGGCCGAGCCGCCTGCTCGGGCCGGATTCCCGGAGAAGACCCTGGCAGCGATGGCCCGGGCGTGGCGATGACGTCGTCCTTCAGAGTGGAGGTCTTCGGACCGCGTCGCCGTCCGAGGCTAGGTCGGACCTCGCCGAAGGTGTTGTCGATGCCGAGGGTGCTGCTGCTCCCTTCCAGCGTCAAGACCCGAGCCTGCAGGATCGGATTGTCTTGTAGCGTGTGTTTCCTGCGGCCGCCGAGGCCAAAACACACCCTCGCCGTGTTGTAAAGCTGCGTCTCTTTTCCTCTTGCTTCGAGTATCTGGACTTTTTGTTGGTAACAGAAATGTTTGTGCGAGCAAGAGTTGCTTCTCGCGGAAGGTGATGAGTGAGGTATCCGTATCCCGGAGGCGTAGGAGTCCCTCGGCTCGGTCAGCCTTGCCGCTTACGCGCACTCTTACCCGTCCTTGGGGTTCTGTTACCGACGCAGTCGGGAAGGCTCGAAGAATCGCTCCGACAGAAGAGTCTTCCGAACGAGAAGACTTGTTCGGTCCGCGGAATCACTTATCCGAACGCGAGTTACTTATCACAGAAGGTGATGAGTGAGGTATCCATATCCCGGAGGCGTAGGAGTCCCTCGGCTCGGTCAGCCTTGGCTGCTTACGTGTACTCCGTCGTTTTCAGGGTCCGCTTTCGAAGTAGTCAAAAAGCACGAAAGACATTCTGGCAGAAAAGATCTTTTTTCGAGGAAAATTTCGACGCAGAGGGGGTTCCCCCCCTTTTAGCCCCCGAGGGAGGGTTGGGCTTTGCCGAGGCGAGGCCGACCCTTCCTTGACGACTAAACTTTGCGTGGGTGCGAGGTATATGAACAACTTGAAAACATCTTAAGGGTAGAAGCGACGTAGCTGTTGGATGTTCCAAGCGTTGTCGTAGACCTCGCCTTGACTGTTGGCCAGCTTGTACGTTCCAGGCTTCAGAATTTTGGCGATGACGAACGGCCCCTCCCAGGGGGGCGTGAGCTTGTGCCGCCCTCGGGCGTCTTGTCGCAGCCAAAGCACCAGGTCGCCCACCTGGAGGTCTCGGGACCGGACCCCTCGGGCGTGGTAGCGTCGCAGGGACTGGTGGTACCGCGCCGAGTGTAGTAAGGCCTTGTCCCGAGCCTCCTCCAGCTGGTCCAGCGAGTCTTCTCGGCTAGCTTGGTTGCTTTGGTCGGTGTAGGCCCTCATCCTCGGGGAGCCGTATTCCAGGTCTGTGGGCAAGATGGCTTCGGCCCCATAGACTAGAAAGAACGGCGTGAAGCCCGTGGCTCGGCTCGGCGTCGTCCTCAGACTCCAGACCACCGAGGGGAGTTCCTTCATCCACGGCTTGCCGAACTTGTTGAGGTCGTTGTAGATCCGAGGCTTGAGCCCTTGTAGAATCATGCCGTTGGCACGCTCTACCTGCCCATTCGTCATGGGATGAGCCACGGCGGCCCAGTCCACCCGGATGTGGTGATCCTCGTAGAAGTCCAGGAACTTTCTGCCAGTGAACTGGGTGCCGTTGTCGGTGATGATGGAGTTCGGGACCCCAAAGTGATGGATGATGTTGGTGAAGAACGCCACCGCCTGCTCAGACCTGATGCTGTTCAGGGGTCGGACCTCGATCCACTTGGAGAATTTGTCGATGGCGACCAGCAGGTGCGTGTAGCCCCTGGGTGCCTTCTGCAAGGGGCCGACGAGATCCAGACCCCACACAGCGAAAGGCCAGGTGATGGGTATCGTCTGTAGAGCCTGAGCAGGCAGGTGGGTCTGCCTTGCGTAGAACTGACACCCTTCGCAGGTGCGGACAATTCTAGTGGCGTCGGCCACCGCCGTCGGCCAGTAGAAGCCTTGTCAGAAAGCATTCCCGACAAGGGCTCGAGGCGCTGCGTGATGGCTGCAAGCCCCTGAGTGTATCTCTCGCAGGAGTTCCTGACCTTCGGCGATGGAGATGCATCGCTGGAGGATGCCAGAGGGGCTGTGGTGGTAGAGCTCCTTCTCATCACCCAGCAAGACGAACGACTTGGCGCGCCGCGCCACCCGCCGAGCCTCGGCTCGGCCGAGGGGTAGCTCTCCTCAGTGGAGATATTGCAGGTACGGGGTCTACCAGTTTTGATCAGGCGTGACCCCGCTTTGCTCCCCCTTGACGTGCAGCGTCTCGCCCTCGGGGGCCGAGGGTACCTCGGGCTGAACCGAGGATGCCTCGGGCCGAGCCGAGGGTGCCTCGGACTGAGCCGAGGGTACCTCGGGCTGGGCCGAGGGCGCCTCGGGCTCGGGCGTGTCGTCGATCTTGACGGAGGGTTGATGTAGATCCCGGGAGAAGACGTCCGGGGGAACCGTCGTTCGCCCCGAGGCTATTTTAGCTAGCTCGTCCGCAGTCTCGTTGTAGCGCCGAGCGATATGGTTGAGCTCGAGCCCGTAGAACTTGTCTTCCAGGCGCCGAACCTCATCACAGTATGCCTCCATCTTCGGGTCGCGGCAGTGGGAGTTCTTCATGACTTGGTCGATGACGAGCTGCGAGTCACCGCGAGCGTCGAGGCGTCGGACCCCTAGCTCGATGGCGATCCGCAACCCGTTGACCAGAGCTTCGTACTCAGCCACATTGTTGGATGCCGGGAAATGGAGGCATAGCACATAGCGTATGTGCTTCCCGAGGGGCGAGATGAAGAGTAGGCCTGCGCCGGCTCCTGTCTTCATCAGCGACCCATCGAAGAACATGGTCCAGAGCTCCGGTTGGATCGGAGCCGTCGGTAGCTGGGTGTCGACCCATTCAGCTACGAAGTCCGCCAAAACCTGGGACTTGATGGCCTTCCGAGGAGCGAACGAGATTGTCTCGCCCATGATTTCCACCGCCCGCTTTGCAATCCTACCCGAGGCCTCTCGGCACTGGATGATCTCCCCCAGGGGGAAGGATGACACCACAGTTACCGGATGAGACTCGAAGTAGTGTCGCAGCTTCCGCCGCGTTAGGATCACCGCGTACAGCAGCTTCTGAACTTGTGGGTAGCGGGTCTTGGTTTCGGACAGTACCTCGCTGACGAAGTAGACTGGCCTCTGAACGGGCAATGCATGCCCCTCTTCTTGCCTCTCGACCATAATCGCGGCGCTAACCACCTGAGTGGTCGCGGCGACGTAGACCAAGAGGGCTTCTCCGACAGCTGGGGGTACCAAGATAGGCGCCTTCGTGAGGAGCGCCTTCAGGTTCCCGAGGGCTTCCTCGGTCTCAGGGGTCCAAGTGAAGCACTCGGCCTTTCTTAAGAGGCGGTACAGAGGTAGACCTCTTTCGCCGAGGCGTGAGATGAAGCGGCTCAGAGCCGCGAGGCATCCCATGACCCTCTGTACGCCTTTCAAGTCCTTGATGGGCCCCATGCTGGTAATGGCTGCGATCTTCTCCGGGTTGGCTTCGATGCCCCGCTCGAAGACGATGAAGCCCAAGAGCATGCCTCGGGGCACCCTGAAGACACACTTCTCGGGATTGAGCTTGACGCCTTTCGCCTTGAGACATCGGAATGTCACTTCAAGGTCGGAAAGGAGGTCAGAGGCTTTCCTCGTCTTGACTACGATGTCATCGACGTAGGCCTCGACCGTGCGGCCAATGTGTTCGCCGAACACATGGTTCATGCACCGCTGGTACGTCGCGCCCGCATTCCTCAAGCCGAACGGCATGGTGACATAGCAGTACATGCCGAAGGGTGTGATGAAAGAAGTCGCGAGCTGGTCGGACTCTTTCATCCTGATTTGATGATACCCTGAGTAGGCATCGAGGAAAGACAGGGTTTCGCACCCAGCAGTGGAATCCACGATTTGGTCGATGCGAGGCAGATGGTAGGGAACCTTCGGACATGCTTTGTTGAGACCAGTGTAGTCTACACACATCCGCCATTTCCCCCCCTTCTTTCTCACAAGCACAGGGTTGGCAAGCCATTCGGGATGGAATATCTCTTTGATGAACCCTGCCGCCATTAGCTTGTGGATCTCCTCGCCTATGGCTCTGCGCTTCTCCTCGTCGAATTGGCGTAGAGGCTGCTTGACGGGTCGGGCTCCGGCTCGGATGTCCAGCGAGTGCTCGGCGACATCCCTCGGTATGCCGGGCATGTCCGAGGGACTCCACGCGAAGACGTCTGCGTTCGCATGGAGAAAGTCGACGAGCACTGCTTCCTATTTGGGATCGAGCCCGGAGCCGATCCGGATCTGCTTGGAGGCATCGCCGCTGGGGTCGAGGGGGACGGACTTAACCGTCTCCGCTGGCTCAAAGTTGCCGGCATGACGCTTCACGTCTGGCACCTCCTTCGAGAGGCTCTCCAGGTCGGCGATGAGGGCCTCGGACTCGGCGAGGGCCTCGGCGTACTCCACGCACTCCACGTCGCATTCGAACGCGTGTTTGTACGTGGGGCCGACGGTGATGACCCCGTTGGGGCCCGGCATCTTGAGTTTCAGGTAGGTGTAGTTGTGGACGGCCATGAACTTCGCGTAGCATGGTCTTCCCAGCACCGCGTGGTAGGTTCCTCGGAACCCGACCACCTCGAACGTCAGGGTCTCCCTTCGGAAGTTGGAGGGTGTTCCGAAGTAGACGGGAAGGTCGAGTTGTCCGAGGGGCTGTACGCGCTTCCCGGGAATGATCCCATGGAAGGGCGTAGCGCCTGCTCGGACGGAGGACAGATCGACGCGCAGGAGCCCGAGGGTCTCGGCGTAGATGATGTTGAGGCTGCTGCCTCCGTCCATGAGGACCTTGGTGAGCCTGATGTCGCCGATGACGGGGTCGACGACGAGCGGGTATTTCCCCGGGCTCGGCACATGGTCGGGGTGATCGTCTCGGTCGAAGGTGATGGGCTTGTCGGACCAGTCCAGATAGACTGGCGCCGCCACCTTCACCGAGCAGACCTCCCGACGCTCGTGCTTGCGGTGCCGAGCCGAGGCGTTCGCCGCTTGCCCACCATAGATCATGAAGTAGTCGCGGACCTTGGGGAACTCTCCTGCCTGGTGATCTTCCTTCTTGTCGTCGTCGCGGGCCTTGCCACCCTCCGCGGGTGGCCCGGCCCTGTGGAAGTGGCGCCGAAGCATGACGCACTCCTTAAGGGTGTGCTTGACGGGTCCCTGGTGATAGGGGCACGGCTCCTTGAGCATCTTGTCGAAGAGGTTGGCACCTCCGGGGGGTTTCCGAGGGTTCTTGTACTCGGCGGCGGCGACAAGGTCCGCGTCGGCGGCGTCGCGTTTTGCTTGCGACTTCTTCTTGCCCTTCTTTTTGGCGCCGCGCTGAGTTGACGCCTCGGGAGCATCTTCCGAAGGGCGGCCCTAGGGCTGCTTGTCCTTTCGGAAGATAGCCTCGACCGCCTCCTGGCCGGAGGCGAACTTGGTGGAAATGTCCATCAGCTCGCTCACCCTGGTGGGGGTCTTGCGACCCAGCTTGCTCACCAGGTCGCGGCAGGTGGTGCCGGCGAGGAACGCGCCGATGACATCCGAGTCGGTGATGTTGGGCAGCTCGGTGCGCTGCTTCGAGAATCGCCGGATGTAGTCCCGGAGAGACTCTCCCGGCTGCTGTCGGCAGCTTCGGAGGTCCCAGGAATTCTCGGGGCGCACGTACGTGCCCTGGAAATTGCCGGCGAAAGCTCGGACTAGGTCGCCCAGTTGGAGATCTGCCCTGGAGGCAAGTGCTCCAACCAGGCGCGAGTGGTGTCGGAGAGGAACAGGGGGAGGTTGCGGATGATGAGGTTGTCATCGTCCGTTCCACCCAGTTGGCAGGCCAGACGGTAGTCCGCGAGCCACAGTTCCGGTCTCGTCTCCCCCGAGTACTTTGTGATAGTAGTCGGGGGTCGGAACCGGGTCGGGAACGGCGCCCGTCGGATGGCCCGGCTGAAGGCCTGCGGACCGGGTGGTTCGGGCGAGGGACTCCGATCCTCCCCGCTGTCGTAGCGTCCCCCACGCCTGGGGTGGTAGCCTCGGCGCACCCTCTCGTCGAGGTGGGCCCGACGGTCGCGGTGATGGTGCTCGTTGCCGAGGAGACCCGGGGCCGCAGGCGCGGCGTTGCACGTGCGCCCGGTGTAGACCGAGGCTTCCCGCATGAATCAGGAAGTCGCGGCATGAGGTTCCGAGGGGTGCCCCTGCCTTCGGGAGGCAGAGCTCTCGGCCCGTCGGACCGCGGCGCCTTCCTAGAGATTCTTGAGCTCTCCCTGGATTCGCTGCCCCTCGGTGGTAGATGGCTCCGGCATCGCGCGAAGAAGCATCGCTGCCGCGGCCAGGTTCTGGCCGACCCCACTAGATGCGGCTGGTGGCCTGACCCTGACGTCGTCGGCGATGCGGTACTGGAAGCCCTGGGGTAGATGACGTATTTCTCCGGCCGGGGGTTGGCCCGCCCATGCCTGCCCGACGTCCCGGCGGATCGTCTCAAGCGCTCCTGCTCCCTCGTCGAGCCTGGCCTGCACCCCGCGGATTTGCTCGAGCTGTGGGTCATGGCCCCCCGCCTGAACGGGGACCACAGCTAGCTCCCGTGGGATGTCAATGCGAGGCACCGGCCTAGGGAGATCACCGTCCTCCGGCATGCCGAGATGGTTGCCTTCGGAGGGCCCCCTAGATCGACGTGGAAGCATTCGCGACTTGGGCCGCAGTCCTCGTCGCCGAGGCTACGGCTACCGTCGGAACAGTCGGAGAGGCAGTAGTCACATGCGGTCATGAAGTCCTGCATGGCACTGGGGTTGCCAAGTCTAGAGAAATCCCAACAGAAGCTGGGCTCGTCGTCTTCCTCGGACCCGGAGGGCCCATAGGTCGAGACGTCCGTTAGCCGGTCCCAAGGTGACCGTATACGAAACCCCAGTGGGTTTGGACTTGCCTCTACGAGAGCGCCCGCCAAAGCGGGGTCGCTAGGCGGGTTGAGGCTGAATCCAAATGACGTGGGATGAGAATCGATCGGTACCTCTTGGTCGACGAGCGGCGATAAAGTCACGTCGGGGGCTGACTGCACCGTTGTCTCAGGTACGAGGGCGATGTCCAGCAAGCTTTTCGCGAGCGTGCTGGCGTCGTCTGCTTGCTCGGGACTGGCGTGTCGCGGGGAGACGGCGCTCGCCTTCGTCTCAGGCGCGAAGTTGATACCTGACGCGCCCCCCGTTGGGGCGCTGGGGCCGTCGACTCGCTCGACAGTCGATGAGGCGCTGCCTTCTGCTTGGCCTTGGTTGCCCCGCCTTCCCCTCCGTCGGCGGGGAAGAGGGCGGGATGAGCTCGAAGGTTGTTCTTCCACCATGCGGGGAAGACGTCGTCGATTCCGCCGCCGGCGGGCGGGTTGTCGGCCGCCAGTGTCGTTGTCGCGCGGCGGTGGAAGGAGTATCATGTCGTAGCTGCCGTCGAGGGACATGAACTCAAGACTCCCGAAACAGAGCACCGTCCCGGGTTGGAGAGGTTGCTGGAGACTGCCCATCTGGAGCTTGACGGGAAGCTGTTCGTCAACACGCAGCAGGCCCCTACCTGGCGCGCCAACTGTCGGCGTTCCGAGACCGGGGGGTCCCTGAGCTGACGAGTGAATGTCGCCGCGTGCCCCAGCCCAGATGGGTCGAGCGCGAGGGCGAGCGCGAAGGGGGGAGAGCGAGGCGGCCGGAGACCGGCGTGAGAAAGGTGGGAATCCCGCGGCCTTCGTGTTCGTCCCGCGCCCAGGTCGGGTGCGCTTGCAGTAGGGGGTTACAAGCGTCCACGCGGGAGAGGGAGCGAGCGGCTTCAAGCAAGCGCCTATCTCGTCCTCGTCCCCGCGCGGCCAACCTCTCTGAGAGGGCCCTGGTCCTTCCTTTTATAGGCGTAAGGAGAGGATCCAGGTGTACAACAGGGGGTATAGCAGAGTGCTACGTGTCTAGCGAAGGAGAGCTAGCGCCCTAAGTACATGCCGTCGTGGCAGCCGGAGAGATTTTGGCACCCTGCTGGTGTGATGTCGTGGCCGTCGGAGGAGTGCTGGAGCCTGACGGAGGGACAACTGTCGGAGCGGTTGAGTCCTTGCTGACGTCCTCTTGCTTCCGTAAGGGGGCTAAGAGCCGCCGTCATCACAGAGTATGCGGGGCGCCATCATTGCCTATCTGGCGGAGCGAGCCATATGGGACGCCGGTCTTGTTCCCTGCGGCCGGAGTCAGCTCGGGGTAGGGTGATGATGGCGCCTCCTGTTGATGTGGTGGGTCTGCGCCCTAGGTTGGGCGATGTGGAAGCTCCTCCGAAGCCGAGGTCGAGTCTGTCTTCCGTGGCCGAGGTCGAGTCTGAGCCCCTGGGTCGGGCGAGGCGGAGACCGTCGGCTAAGGTCGGGGCGTAGTCCGAGCCCTGGGGTCGGGCGGAGCGGAGTTCGCCGTCTTCTGGGGCTGAGCCCAAGTCCGAGCCCTGGGTCAGGCGGCGCGGAGTTCGTCGTCTTCTGGGGCTGAGCCCGAGTCCGAGCCCTGGGTCGGGCGGAGCGGAGTTCGCCGTCTTCCGGGACTTAGCCCGAGTCCGAGCCCTGGGTCGGGCGGAGCGGAGTTCGCCGTCTTCCGGGACTTAGCCAGAGTTCGAGCCCTGGGTCGGGCGGAGCGGAGTTCGCCGTCTTCCAGGACTTAGCCAGAGTCCGAGCCCTGGGTCGGGCGAAGCGGAGCTTCCTATGGTGCCTTCGACCGGGCCTGACTGCCTGTCAGCTTCACTCTGTCGAGTGACACCACAGTCGGAGCGGCGCAGGCGGCGCTGTCTTTCTGTTAGGCCGGTCAGTGGAGCGGCGAAGTGACGGCAGTCACTTCGGCTCTATCGGCTGGGGGGCGCACGTCAGGATAAAGGTGTCAGGCCACCTTTGCATTAAATGCTCCTGCGGCTTGGTCGATCGGCGCGGCGATTTGGTCAGGGTTGCTTCTTGGCGAAGACAGGGCCTCGGGCGAGCCGGGAACACGTTCGCCGCTGGAGGGGGGCCTCGGGCGAGACGGAGATCCTCCGAGGTCGGCTGCCCTTGTCCGAGGCCAGGCTCGGGCGAGGCGTGATTGAGTCCCTCGTATGGACTGATCCCTGACTTAATCGCACCCATCAGGCCTTTGCAGCTTTATGCTGATGGGGGTTACCAGCTGAGAATTAGGAGCCTTGAGGGTACCCCTAATTATGGTCCCCGACACCTCTAGCACACCCTTAAATGCTATTGAATCATCACTTCTTCTAAAGACAGTGACACCTACATCACTAAAGAGACAGTTGTAGCCCATTTTGCATAATTGAGATACAGAAAGCAAATTGTAATCTAATGAATCTACAAGAAAAACATTGGAAATAGAATGGTCAGGTGATATAGCAATTTTACCCAATCCTTTGACCAAACCTTGATTTCCATCCCCGAATGTGATCGCTCGTTGGGGATCTTGGTTTTTCTCGTAGGAGGAGAACATCTTTTTCTCCCCAGTCATGTGGTTTGTGCACCCGCTATCGATGATCCAACTTGAGCCCCTGAATGCATAAACCTACAAAACAAGTTTAGTTCTTGATTTTAGGTACCCAAACGGTTTTGGGTCCTTTGGCATTAGAAACAAGAACTTTGGGGACCCAAACACAAGTTTTGGAGCTCTTGTGTTTGCCCCCAACATACTTGGCAACGACCTTGCCGGATTTGTTAGTCAAAACATATGATGCATCAAAAGTTTTAAAGGAAATATCATGCTCATTTGATGCACTAGGAGTTTTCTTCTTAGGCAACTTAACATGGGTTGGTTGCCTAGAGCTAGATGTCTCACCCTTATACATGAAAGCATGGTTAGGGCCAGAGTGAGACTTCCTAGAGTGAATCCTCCTAATTTTGCTCTCGGGATAACCGGTAGGGTACAAAATGTAACCCTCGTTATCCTGAGGCATGGGAGCCTTGCCCTTTACAAAATTAGACAATCTTTTAGGAGGGGCATTAAGTTTGACATTGTCTCCCCTTTGGAAGCCTATGCCATCCTTGATGCTAGGGCGTCTCCCATTATAAAGCATACTTCTAGCAAATTTAAATTTTTCGTTCTCTAAGTTATGCTCGACAATTTTAGCATCTAGTTTTGCTATATGATCATTTTGTTGTTTAATTAAAGTCATGTGATCATGAATAGCATTAACATCAATATCTCTACATCTAGTACAAATAGAAGTGTGCTCAACGGTAGATGTAGAGGGTTTGCAAGATTTTAATTCTACAACCTTAGCATGTAATATATCGTTTTCACTTCTAAGGTTAGAAATAGTAACATTGCAAACATCAAAATCTTTAGCCTTAGCAAGCAATTTTTCATTTTCATTTCTAAGGCTAGCAAGAGAAATGTTCAATTCTTCAATCCTAGCAAGTAAATCATCATTATCATCTCTAGAATTCGAAATTGAACCATTACAAGCATGAGAATCAACCTTAGATAATAAATTAGCATTTTCATTTCTAAGGTTGGCAATAGTGTCATGGCATGTGCTTAGCTCACTAGTTAATTTCTCACATTTTTCTAACTCTAGAGCATAAGCATTCTTAACCTTAACATGCTTTTTATTTTCCTTGATTAGGAAGTCCTCTTGGGAGTCCAAGAGATCATCCTTTTCATGGATGGCACTAATTAGCTCATTTAGTTTTTCTTTTTGTTCCATGTTAAGGTTGGCAAAAAGGATACGCAAATTATCTTCCTCATCACTAGCATTGTCATCACTAGAGGACTCATATCTAGTGGAGGATTTAGATTTAACCTTCTTCCTCTTGCCGTCCTTTGCCATGAGGCACTTGTGGCCGACGTTGGGAAAGAGGAGTCCCTTGGTGACGGCGATGTTGGCAGCGTCCTCGTCGTCGGAGGAGTCGGTGGAGCTCTCGTCGGAGTCCCACTCGCGGCACACGTGGGCATCGCCGCCCCTCTTCTTGTGGTACCTCTTCTTTTCTCTCCTCTTGCCCTTCTTGTCGTTATCCCTGTCACTGTCACTTGATAATGGACATTTAGCAATAAAGTGACCGGGCTTACCACACTTGTAGCAAACCTTCTTGGAACGGGATTTGTAATCCTTCCCCTTCCGTTGCTTGAGGATTTGGCGAAAGCTTTTGATGATCAAGGCCATCTCCTCGTTGTCGAGCTTTGAAGCGTCGATTGGTTGTCTACTTGGTGTAGACTCCTCCTTCTTTTCCTCCGTCGCCTTGAAAGCCACTGGTTGTGCTTTGGATGTGGAGGGATCATCAAGCTCGTTGATCTTCTTTGAGCCCTTGATCATACATTCAAAGCTCACAAAATTCCCGATAACTTCCTCGGGGGTCATTAGTGTGTATCTAGGATTACCACGAATTAATTGAACTTGAGTGGGGTTAAGGAAGATGAGTGATCTAAGAATAACCTTAACTACCTCGTGGTCATCCCATTTCTTGCTCCCGAGGTTGCACACTTGGTTTACCAAGGTTTTGAGCCGGTTGTACATATCTTGTGGCTCCTCCCCTTGGCGAAGACGGAAGCGACCGAGCTCCCCCTCGATCGTTTCCCGCTTGGTGATCTTGGTGAGTTCATCACCCTCGTGCGCGGTCTTGAGTAGATCCCAAATCTCCTTCGCATTCTTCAACCCTTGCACCTTGTTATATTCCTCTCTACTTAGAGAGGCGAGGAGTATGGTTGTGGCTTGGGAGTTGAAGTGCTCGATTTGGGCTACTTCATCCTCATCATAGTTTTCATCCCCTACGGATGGTACCTGTGCACCAAACTCAACAACATCCCATATACTTTTGTGGAGCGAGGTTAGATGAAATCGCATTAAATCACTCCACCTAGCGTAATCTTCACCATCAAAAGTTGGTGGTTTGCCTAATGGGACGGAAAGTAAAGGTGTATGTTTAGAAATGCGAGGGTAGCGTAGGGGAATCTTACTATACTTCTTACGCTCTTGGCGCTTAGAAGTGACGGACGTCGCGTCGGAGCCGGAGGTGGATGCCGATGAAGAATCGGTCTCGTAGTAGACCACCTTCCTCATCCTCTTTTTCTTGTCCCCACTCCGATGCGGCTTGTGGGAAGAGGATTTCTCCTTCTTCTCTTTGTGGTGTGAAGAAGATCTCTTCTCCTTCCCTTTGGAGGAGTCCTTCTTCTTCTCCTTTCTCTTGGTGCGGGACGCTTCCGATGAAGTGCTCCCTTGGCTTGTAGTGGCCTTTTCGCCGGTCTCCATCTCCTTCTTGGCTTGATCTCCCGACATCACTTCGAGCGGTTAGGCTCTAATGAAGCACCGTGCTCTGATACCAATTGAAAGTCGCCTAGAGGGGGGGTGAATAGGGCGAAACTGAAATTTACAAAATTAATCACAACTACAAGCCGGGTTAGCGTTAGAAATATAATTGAGTCCGCGAGAGAGGGTGCAAAACAAATCGCAAGCGAATATGGAAGTGAGACACAAGGATTTGTTTTACCGAGGTTCGGTTCTCGCAAACCTACTCCCCGTTGAGGAGGCCACAAAGGCCGGGTCTTTTTCAACCCCTTCCCTCTCTCAAACGGTCTCTCGGACCGAGTGAGCTTCTTCTTCTCAATCAAACGGGAACAAACTTCCCAGCAAGGACCACCACACAATTGGTGTCTCTTGCCTTGGTTACAATTGAGTTGATCGCAAGAAAGATTGAAAGAAAGCACGATTGCAAAAGCCAAGCGACAAGAGCGACAAATAACACACGGACCACTTTCTCTATCAAGTCACTAATCACTAATGATCTCTTTTCTCAATTGTGAAACTTGGAGAGATGGAGGCTTTGAATGTGTCTTGGAATGGATTGCTAGCTCTTGTATTGAATGTTGAAGGTTGGAATGCTTGGGTCAAGTGAATGGAGGTGGTTGGGGTTGTATTGATAGCCACCAACCACTTCCTAGCCGTTGCTCCATTCTGCCGACCGCGGACGGTCCGCCCGCCTGGTCTGGACGGTCCGCGCCTGTAGATCAACGGCTGAAAACGCAACGGTCAGTAGTAACAGCTATATCAACGGCTATATTGCATTTAATGCGTCGTCAGATGTCAGATAAAACCAGCCGCGGACGGTCCGGTCGTGCACCCCGGACGGTCCGCGAGGCCGCTATAATTCATTTTTCGGAACCCGTTACCTTCGGGTTTTTCGGTTTCTCACCTACCGGACGGTCCGGGCCTGACCCCGGACGGTCCGCGCACGGTCTCGGACGGTCCTTGCTTTTCCTTCGGACGGTCCGTAGTGCATACTTGGATTTTTGCATTGATTCTGTCCGAGTGTCATCCTGGTGTTGCGGACGGTCCGCCGCAAGGGCCCGGACGATCCGCGCTTGGCCTGTTTTTCCAAAAAGCTTCTCCTGTCCGGAATAATCTACGGTATTCCGGACAGTCGATTTAGTATAGTTGTAGATGAACCTTTGACACCTGTAGAACATATAATCTAGAGCAAACTAGTGAGTCCAATTATTTGTGTTGGGCAATTCAACCACCAAAATTAATTAGGCACTAGGTGTAAGCCTAATTCCCTTTCACTATGGCACACGCCATACTTGTTCTAGCCCATGGCCTTGGCTCATGCTGGCCAAAGCATTCATCTTCTCCGCTTCGCTGCCAGTTGCAGTTTGCGCGTGAGGCTAAGCAGCCATATCAGCAGCTTCTGTGTGAGTTCCCCGTTGTCTCGCTTCTCCGTAGGCCACCGCTCGCCCGCTCCACCCTCTGCAGGACCGCCACTCACGTTTGCGCCCGCTGCTTGACTCTACGTTGCGTGCCTATGCCTCCGGGACTGCAGGGGGAGGAGAAAGATGTCGTTGGCAGCTAAAAAGTATAGGGCACGACAACACAGTTATCTACTAGCTTATCTTTCCCTTCCCCGGTTTGGTAGTTTCTCTGACCCCTCATCTACTACTGCGTGAGTCCCTCATCTACTACTGCGTGAATAACAAGAATAAGTAGCATATCCTTTCAGAAAGCATTAAAATGAATTATGTGAGTGAAAAAGGTTTTGAGAGATTCTGCCTGTTCGATTCAATGAAGTTGTGTGAATACCAGTGCCGAGAAAACATTAAAAACATTTATTTGATGGGTTCCACGCATTCAATTCAACTAAATCGTGTGATTGAATACGTTTATTTGAGAAGCTTTGTCCTTATTTTATATTTGTTTGCTATAAAATGCTTTAAGTTATTGCTTTATATTAAATTGTTTGTTGTCAACTAAAACGTATGTATACACACACGTATATAGATTTGTACATGTAGTTCTATATAAAATCTGACATACCTTAATTTTTGTGTGTCCTCCGTCACTGCTCACCGGAACATATTTCCTTCTATCTCGGTCGTGCCAGTGGATCAGTATATTTAGATTATTTTATTCGCAATATATGTAGCACTGTTTCATCTTGATGGATTCTTCAGACAAGACAAATGAAATACCCGTCGATTATAGCTAATTGGACAAGCATTCAAAAGTTGATAATGAATCACCCCTCGATGCAAAAATAGATGAGCATACCAGACTTCCTATACATCCCAATGAAGAAGATATATCTAGAACAAAGATAAATTATCTAGCGCTAATAGATGAATACAAATTTGCATTACAGCACAATAAACCAAAAAAGGACATGTCAAGTGTAATTGTTCAAGAAGGTATTACAATTGTGTATTAGTTATCTCTACTATTACTATTTGATCAGTTCGTATGTTTTAAACTAATAAAATTCGACCATTCTATGTATGATTGGTTTTTAGATTATATGTGTAATCAAGGTGATTTGGCCCTTATCGAATCAATTAAAAACATTCCTTATGCGACAATGGATGTATAACTTGTATGCGTTGGCTCTCAGGAAATTTATGGCATGTATATTTTAATCAGATTCTTATTTTGAGGATGAGGTAATATATTTTTTGGTACGCGGGCACAAACAAATTTATGTATTTTAACTAAATATAGTTTTTGTACATGTATTTGCAGGTCATAAATTCTTACATATACTTATTGATAGCACAAGGACATATGAAGCAGCATCCAAGTGGTACAGTCCACGTAGAGATTACATTTGTTGGCGAATTTTTTAAATGAGATGCTGGTGATGATCCAGAATTTGATGATATATACTGTGAAACTAGCGAAAGATCTCAAGTTGAGCGAAGGGTATTATTATATCTTCAACATGACATGGTAACAAAATAATTTACTATATATGAGTTTAGTTATAAAATCATCGTATGATACTTATGAAACATAATATATATAAGTATTTTGTAGGTGTTCATACCTACAAACATTTGTGAACTTCACTGGTATCTTGTTGTGCTTAACGCCAAAAAATGAGAGATACAAATACTCGATTCATTGGGTTCTTCATTGGGTCATAAAGATCTCGATTGTGTTGTGAGTAAATAAAACTCGTTACTAATTTTGTTTGTGGTTATGAGTAATTTGTTGATGTGATTTACTAATTTTGTTTTGTAGCTAAAGGGTTTGAAAAAGCAAATAGATGGTGTGTCGCATTACATGAAACTTAAAGACCATAATTGGCTAGACCATCAAGTTGTCTCTTGGCATTGGAAACTTATAGAGTTTAAAGATGCCAAGCATATATATATATATATATATATATATATATATATATATATATATATATATATATATATATATATATATATATATATATATATATATATATATATATATATATATATATACGGCGGCACTAAAATGCACCTGGGTGCATTCTCTATATTGAATGCACCCAGGGTGCAATAACACCCCGAGCACGCCTCCCCATAAGAGCACGCCCTCGGCCCTCCTGTACGCGCGTCTCCCTGCCCCCCGCCGCGAGTATCCTCTAATTGCAAACTTGAGTCTCTGTTTTTACTCCTTGATTACCATTGCATGTTGTGTTGTTACTCCAGTTGCAACGTTTGTTGCTTGTTGATTGCAACTATGGGTATCCGCTAATTGCAAACTAATGATTGCGTGTTGTTCTGTAGGATGCAAACATACTTGATGTGTTTGTCCCTAGGGTGCGACAAACATTTGATACAAGGGAAGAAGTCTACCTCTTTTACCTTGACTATGCAAAGTTGGCTGGTTTTAGTGTCAGGACAAAGAGGTGTAATTGCAACTGCTGGTGTGGTGTTATTGCAACCTCGCATTAGGTGTGATTGCAACTGCTGTATAATTCTACCCAAATATCTGTTAAAAAAATGTAAACAAAATGATTGCAACTGCTGGTGTGTTGTAATTGCAACTACTGGTGTGGTGTGGATGCAACTGCTGAGTTGCTCTGATGTGATTGCAAGTACTGAATAACTCTGGGAAATTTTGTTAAAAAATATGATTGCAACTGCTGGTCTGGTGTAATTGCAACTGCTGGTCTGGTGTGATTGCAACTTCTATATAACTAGATGCAACTGCTGGTCTGATTCGAAAATTGTAGCATTCTGTAGGGAGCGTGCGGGAGGGACGAAGACGAAGCGTCGGTTCGGCCTGGGTGGGGCGGTTGGCTCGGACCAGGTGCTCCTGGCGCGTAGGTTCGGCCTGGGTGCATTCTCTATATTGAATGCACCCAGGTGTAATACATAAATACATACATATATATATATATATTCGATCATTTTAAAAATGTTTCATTTAAATTGGAAACATATTTGATTTGATTTTTTAATGTAGTTCTTGGTGTGGACTTTTCCTACTTAATTGTATGGAGTACTGGACAAGAGTCGAACTACCTGACAATTTTACACAGGTATATTAGAAACAGTTATCATATACATATCTACAGTTATCTGAAAAATAACACCATGTATTTTCTTACTTTGCAGGACGATATAAAAAACTTTAGGCCAAAATTGGCCGCTATTTTATTGTCTTCGGATTTGAACAAGAGAAAGGGATGTACGTTATATAAAAGTAATACAAACAAAAGTACAGAAGACAATGAGACTGACTCCAGTGATGTTGAGGTTTTAGAACCGTCATCAAATCCTAACAAGAGGAAATGAAGCCCTCAGATTAGCCCCGAAGATGATCCTATATTATTATATTTTGAAGAAATATGTGCCAAAGAAGAGAATGATGTCACCCCTACTCCAACCTCTGTTGATGGGTGTGGCAATGACTCTTTAATGAGTGGTCTTTCCACCAAGGATATGTCTGTGACAAAAGCTGATATGATAGAGTTTCTATACGATTATATCATGGCAATTCAAGATGGCACAATTTTAGAGTAAGTTCCTCATATTTTATTTATTTAATAGTCAAGTTAAGTGTATTATTCAGATATAATTGAATATTTGTTATATAAAGTTGCTATATAGGGCTAAATGGGTCCGAAGCTTCAAACCATACTTTATAGATTTGGCTGTCAAGACACTACATGAATTGTTAAATGTGAATAAATATGTGCATATAGATTGTTTTAACATGGCTGTTCGAATTCTTGCCCATAATGAATCGAAGAGGTTGTCTATTGTAAAATGAAAGATTACAAAACACTATATGGACCTGTGTTTCTGTGTAAGTTTGTTATTTAAATATTGTTATGACATGTATGATATTATCTTATATTTTTTATTTATTTATTATATTGTTATATTTTCTCTAGGAAATATGTGGTTTTGACGAAGAAGCGAATTCTTATAAGGATCCTAGCGCGGTAGAGTTGGCAGAAACATTAAATAATTGGCCTCAAATGAATTATTACATCACGCTTTGCAAATTTGTAAGTCAGAGTTCCTTTGATCTATATAGTTAAATTGTACAAACATATAATGCTAATGTCTCATGTTTGCGGGTTCTTATGCCATGGAGATACTCTACATGCTATGTGCTTTTCGTTATTAATCATGCAAACAAATCTGTGTCTGTGTTTAATTTTACACCTACTCCATAATGGTGCAAAGATATACCACTAAAAAGATTTTGGGAAGCTATTCCTCTTATCTCGAAGAAATATAAGGTCGCATACGGTGTCAAACGTACCAGATGGTCACATGATATTTATATGTGGCGACATTCAATTCGACCTGATGCTCCAATCGACTTAAAAGGGTAATTACTTACAATTATTATGTCATATATATATATAGAGATGTTATGTTTATAATTTCATAATATAAAAAAGTTGATAACTTTTTCTGGTCATTTTGCTCTACGCATTATGGAGTGGTGGGACAGTGGTTTAAAATCGCAACTTAACATGGTGAGAATAATAGCATATATGTAATTTGTAGTTGAGGATAATATTGCTAATAACATTTTTTACATGATGGTGCGACTCTGCGTAGGAATTTATTTATTGATCTGTTGATATACGAGGGGAACACATATTGATTTAACATTCCTAGAAATATACAAGAGTATCTTAATCATATTATGGAAAAAAATTAGATTAAATAGACAGTTATGATTATGTTTATTTTATATTTATTGATTTAAATATCTAAACTATGACGTTCTATAAGAAATCATTCTTGAATTTTTACCATTAAATGGTCTTATTAAATCTTATATAATACACTGCTAGGTCACTGCCTGTGTGCTGCAGGCCCGAGTTTCACTTTGATGTCATTCGAGACGGCTCGTGGATGTTGTCATCCATCCCATAATTGTATAACATATATTTATATATATAAGTTATCGAGATATTATATGTTCCCGTTGTAACGCACGGGCACTGACCTAGTATAGATATTTGCGTTGGCCAAGGAGCGTGTGCTGTGTGCAAAGGATGCGGTTGCCAATCTCACAACCTTTTTTTCTGCTTGGGTGCCTGCAACGGTTTGGCTTTTCCTGGATCAGGTGAGCGGTTCAGGAAGAGGTCGGGCACTCGGCTCCAGCGGACAGCTGACGCATGGGCCTAGGTGATCGTCCATGTGTTGGAATCGTGTCCGACGTCTTTCCTTCTTTCGGCAGCCTGGGTTGCAAAAAGCAGGCGGGCTATCAAATTGACAAGTCGCAGAAATACTCCTAACTACTAGTGGTAGTACTAAAAAGTGTTCCGGAAAGAAAGAAAGAGACGCGCATGGCATCTGCGCGTGGAAAAGGGAACAAAAACCGAAGACCGAGTAGCAGACCAGCGCGTGACTGGCGTTGATTCAGTGAGGAATCATTCGTTCGACGAAGCCGCGTGTTGAAATGGTCAGCACTTGTGTATGTGGTGTGGTTCGCTGTCTATCTCGCGGATGAAAACGGTCATAAACAGAAACTTATTCGGATATCAATATTTAGTTCATTACGAATAAATAATATTATATACAAATTTATATTTTTATTTTAATCATTGAATTTGTAAAAATTTATGAAAGATAAATCTCAAGTTTATCATATATTTTTTGGATATAAATTTCTAATATAAAATTTAGACACAAATTTGGATATTTATTCACCCTTTTTAATAGACAGCAAATAATGTATAAAACAATTTATGCAAAATTTTATTCTTATTTGAAATAATATTGTTAGAGTCGATCTGGACGCCAAACACTGGAACGAATCATCTGGCGGTGCTCTTTGCGGAGGCGCAGACGGCCCTGAAAGGGAATTAGGCCTACACCTAGTTCCTAAATAATTTTGGTGGTTGAATTGCCCAACACAAATAATTGGACTAACTAGTTTGCCCAAGTGTACAGATTATACAGGTGTAAAAGGTTCACACTCAGCCAATAAAAAGACCAAGTTTTGGATTCAACAAAGGAGCAAAAGGGGCAACCGAAGGCACCCCTGGTCTGGCGCACCGGACTGTCCGGTGTGCCACCGGACAGTGAACAGTACCTGTCCGGTGCACCAGGGGACTCAGACTCAAACTCGCCACCTTCGGGAATTTCCAGGGCGACTCGGCTATAATTCACCGGACTGTCCGGTGTACACCGGACACTGTCCGGTGCGCCAAGGGAGGTCGGCCTCAGGAACTCGTCAGCTTCGGGAAACGCCAACGAATAGCCCGCTAAAATTCACCGGACTGTCCGGTGTGCACCGGACTGTCCGGTGTGCACCGGACTATCCGGTGCGACTCCGGAGCAACGGCTATCTCCGCGCCAACGGCTCTCTGCCGCGCATTTAATGCGCGCTCTGCGCGCGCAGAAGTCAGAATCGCCCATGCTGGCACACCGGACATCAAACAGTACCTGTCCGGTGTGCACCGGACACCCAGGCGGGCCCACAAGTCAGAAGCTCCAACGGTCAGAATCCAACGGCAGTGATGACGTGGCAGGGGGCACCGGACTGTCCGGTGTGCACCGGACTGTCCGGTGCGCCATCGAACAGACAGGATTCCCAACGGCCACATTTGGTGGTTGGGGCTATAAATACCCCAACCACCCCACCATTCATTGCATCCAAGTTTTTTACTTCTCAACTACTACAAGAGCTCTAGCATTCAATTCTAGACACACTAAAGAGATCAAATCCTCTCCAATTCCACACAAAACCCTAGTGACTAGTGAGAGTGATTTGCCGTGTTCATTTGAGCTCTTGCGCTTGGATTGCTTCTTTTCTTTCTCACTTGTTCTTGAGATCACAACTCCATTGTAATCAAGGCAAGAGGCACCAATTGTGTGGTGGCCCTTGCGGGGAAGTTTTGTTCCCGGCTTTGATTTGAGAAGAGAAGCTCACTCGGTCCAAGGGACCGTTTGAGAGAGGGAAGGGTTGAAAGAGACCCGGCCTTTGTGGCCTCCTCAACGGGGAGTAGGTTTGCAAGAACCGAACCTCGGTAAAACAAATCTCCGTGTCTCACTTGCTTATTCGCTTGGGATTTGTTTTGCGCCCTCTCTCGCGGACTCGTTTATATTTCTAACGCTAACCCGGCTTGTAGTTGTGTTTATATTTGTAAATTTCAGTTTCGCCCTATTCACCCCCCCTCTAGGTGACTATCAATTGGTATCGGAGCCCGGTGCTTCATTAGAGCCTAACCGCTCGAAGTGATGTCGGGAGATCACGCCAAGAAGGAGATGGAGACCGGCGAAAAGCCCACTACAAGCCTCGGGAGCACTTCATCGGAAGAGTCCCGCACCAAAAAGAGGGAGAAGAAGAAGAGCTCCTCCAACAAAGGGAAGGAGAAGAAATCTTCTTCTCACCACAAAGAGAAGAAGGAAAAATCTTCTTCCCACAAGCCGCATCGGAAAGGCGACAAGCACAAGAGGATGAGGAAGGTGGTCTACTACGAGACCGACACTTCATCAACATCGACCTCCGACTCCGATGCGCCCTCCGTAACTTCTAAACGCCAAGAGCGTAAGAAGTTTAGTAAGATCCCCCTACACTATCCTCGCATTTCTAAACATGCACCTTTACTTTCCGTCCCATTAGGCAAGCCACCAACTTTTGATGGTGAAGATTATGCTAGGTGGAGTGATTTAATGCGATTTCATCTAACCTCACTCCACAAAAGTATATGGGATGTTATTGAGTTTGGTGCACAGGTACCATCGGTAGGGGATAAGGACTATGATGAGGATGAGGTGGCCCAAATCGAGCACTTCAACTCTCAAGCAACAACGATACTCCTCGCCTCTTTAAGTAGAGAGGAGTATAACAAAGTACAAGGGTTGAAGAGCGCCAAGGAGGTTTGGGATGTGCTCAAAACCGCGCACGAGGGAGATGAGCTCACCAAGATCACCAAGCGGGAAACGATCGAGGGGGAGCTCGGTCGGTTCCGGCTTCACAAAGGGGAGGAGCCACAACACATGTACAACCGGCTCAAGACTTTGGTGAACCAAGTGCGCAACCTCGGGAGCAAGAAGTGGGACGACCACGAAGTGGTAAATGTTATTTTAAGATCTCTCATTTTTCTTAATCCCACTCAAGTTCAATTGATTCGTGGTAATCCTAGATATACTAAAATGACCCCCGAGGAAGTTATCGGGCATTTTGTAAGTTTTGAGTGCATGATAGAAGGCTCGAGGAAAATCAACGAGCTTGGCGACGCATCCGAAGCCCAACCCGTTGCATTCAAGGCAACGGAGGAGAAGAAGGAGGAGTCTACACCAAGTCGACAACCAATAGACGCCTCCAAGCTCTACAATGAGGAAATGGCGCTCGTCATCAAGAGCTTCCGCCAAATCCTCAAGCAAAGGAGGGGGAAGGACTACAAGCCCCGCTCCAAGAAGGTTTGCTACAAGTGTGGTAAGCCCGGTCATTTTATTGCTAAATGTCCTATATCTAGTGACAGTGATCGAGGCGACGACAAGAAGGAGAGAAGAAAGGAAAAGAAAAGGTACTACAAGAAGAAGGGCGGCGATGCCCATGTTTGTCGGGAATGGGATTCCGACGAAAGCTCAAGCGACTCCTCCGACGACGAGGACGCCGCCAACATCGCCGTCACCAAGGGACTTCTCTTCCCCAATGTCGGCCACAAGTGCCTCATGGCAAAGGACGGCAAAAAGAAGGTTAAATCTAAGTCCTCCACTAAATATGAAACCTCTAGTGATGACAATGCTAGTGATGAGGAAGATAATTTGTGTTCCCTTTTTGCCAACCTTAACATAGCTCAAAAGGAAAAATTAAATGAATTGGTTAGTGCTATTCATGAAAAGGATGACCTTTTGGATTCCCAAGAGGATTGTCTAATTAAAGAAAACAAAAAACATGTTAAGGTTAAAAAGGCTTATGCTCTTGAAATTGAGAAATGTGAAAAATTATCTAGTGAGCTAAGCACTTGTCGTGAGATGATTGACAACCTTAGAAATGAAAATGCCATTTTAAAAGCTAAGGTTGATTCACATGTTTGTAATATTTCAATTCCCACTCTTAGAGATGATAATGTTGACTTGCTTGCTAAGATTGATGAATTGAATCTTTCTCTTGCTAGCCTTAGAAATGAAAATGAAAAATTGCTTGCTAAGGCTAAGGATTTTGATGTTTGCAATACCACTATTTCCGATCTTAGAGATAAGAATGATATTCTTCATGCTAAGATTGTTGAACTTAATTCTTGCAAACCCTCTGCATCTATTGTTGAGCATGTATCTATTTGTGCTAGATGTAGAAATGTTGATATTGATGCTATTCATGATCATATGGCTTTAATTAAACAACAAAATGATCATATAGCAAAACTAGATGCTAAAATTGCCGAGCACAACCTAGAGAATGAGAAATTTAAATTTGCTCGTAGCATACTTTATAATGGGAGACGCCCTGGCATTAAGGATGGCATTGGCTTCCAAAGGGGAGACAATGTCAAACTTAATGCCCCTCCTAAGAACTTGTCTAACTTTGTTAAGGGCAAGGCTCCCATGCCTCAGGATAACGAGGGCTACATTTTGTACCCTGCCGGTTATCCCGAGAGCAAAATTAGGAAAATTCATTCTAGGAAGTCTCACTCTGGCCCTAATCATGCTTATATGTATAAGGGTGAGACATCTAGCTCTAGGCAACCAACCCATGCTAAGTTGCCTAAGAAGAAAATTCCTAATGCATCAAATGATCATGCCATTTCATTCAAAACTTTTGATGCATCTTATGTGCTTACTAGCAAATCCGGCAAGATAGTTGCCAAATTTGTTGGGGGCAAACACAAGGGCTCCAAGACTTGTGTTTGGGTACCCAAAGTTCTTGTTTCTAATGCCAAAGGACCCAAAACAGTTTGGGTACCTAAAGTCAAGAACTAAATTTGTTTTGTAGGTTTATGCATCCGGGGGCTCAAGTTGGATACTCGACAGCGGGTGCACAAACCACATGACCGGGGAGAAAAGAATGTTCTCCTCATATGAGAAAAACCAAGATCCCCAACGAGCTATCACATTCGGGGATGGAAATCAAGGTTTGGTCAAAGGATTGGGTAAAATTGCTATATCTCCTGACCATTCTATTTCCAATGTTTTTCTTGTAGATTCTTTAGATTACAACTTGCTTTCTGTTTCACAATTATGTCAAATGGGCTACAACTGTCTTTTTACTGATGTAGGTGTCACTGTCTTTAGAAGAAGTGATGATTCAATAGCATTTAAGGGTGTGTTAGAGGGTCAGCTATACTTAGTAGATTTTGATAGAGCTGAGCTCGACACATGCTTAATTGCTAAGACTAACATGGGTTGGCTCTGGCACCGCCGACTAGCCCATGTTGGGATGAAGAATCTTCACAAGCTTCTAAAGGGAGAGCACATTTTAGGATTAACAAATGTTCATTTTGAGAAAGACAGGATTTGTAGCGCATGCCAGGCAGGGAAGCAAGTTGGAGTCCATCATCCACACAAGAACATCATGACGACCGACAGGCCGCTTGAGCTACTCCACATGGATCTATTCGGCCCGATCGCTTACATAAGCATCGGCGGGAGTAAGTATTGTCTTGTAATAGTGGATGATTATTCTCGCTTCACTTGGGTATTCTTTTTACAGGAAAAATCTCAAACCAAAGAGACTTTAAAGGGATTCTTGAGACGGGCTCAAAATGAGTTCGGCTTAAGGATCAAGAAAATAAGAAGCGACAACGGGACGGAGTTCAAGAATTCTCAAATCGAAGGCTTCCTTGAGGAGGAGGGCATCAAGCATGAGTTCTCTTCTCCCTACACCCCTCAACAAAATGGTGTAGTGGAGAGGAAGAATCGAACTCTCTTGGACATGGCAAGAACCATGCTTGATGAGTACAAGACACCGGACCGGTTTTGGGCCGAAGCAGTCAACACTGCCTGCTACGCCATCAACCGGTTATATCTTCACCGAATCCTCAAGAAGACATCCCATGAACTCCTAATCGGTAAAAAGCCCAACATTTCATACTTTAGAGTTTTTGGTAGCAAATGCTTTATTCTTGTTAAAAGAGGTAGAAAATCTAAATTTGCTCCTAAAACTGTAGAAGGCTTTTTACTAGGATATGACTCAAACACAAGGGCATATAGAGTCTTTAACAAGTCCTCAGGACTTGTTGAAGTTTCTTGTGACGTTGTGTTTGATGAGACTAACGGCTCTCAAGTAGAGCAAGTTGATCTTGATGAGATAGGTAATGAAGAGGCTCCATGCATAGCGCTAAGGAACATGTCCATTGGGGATGTGTGTCCTAAGGAATCCGAAGAGCCTCCAAGTGCACAAGATCAACCATCCTCCTCCATGCAAGCATCTCCACCAACTCAAAATGAGGATGAAGCTCAAGTTGATGAAGGGCAAAATCAAGAAGATGAGCCACCTCAAGATAATGGCAATGATCAAGGGGGAGATGCAATTGATGAAGAAAAGGAGGATGAGGAAGAACCAAGGCCGCCACACCCAAGAGTCCACCAAGCAATCCAACGAGATCACCCTGTCGACACCATCCTCGGCGACATTCATAAGGGGGTAACTACTAGATCTCGGGTTGCTCATTTTTGTGAACATTACTCTTTTGTTTCCTCTATTGAGCCACACAGGGTAGAGGAAGCTCTCCAAGATTCGGATTGGGTGGTGGCGATGCAAGAAGAGCTCAACAACTTCACTAGGAACGAGGTATGGCACTTAGTTCCACGTCCTAACCAAAATGTTGTAGGAACCAAATGGGTCTTCCGCAACAAGCAAGATGAGCATGGTGTGGTGACAAGGAACAAAGCTCGACTCGTGGCCAAAGGGTATTCACAAGTCGAAGGTTTGGATTTCGGTGAAACCTATGCACCCGTAGCTAGGCTTGAGTCAATTCGCATATTATTGGCCTATGCTACTTACCATGGCTTTAAGCTCTATCAAATGGACGTGAAAAGTGCCTTCCTCAACGGACCAATCAAGGAAGAGGTCTATGTTGAGCAACCTCCCGGCTTTGAAGACAGTGAGTATCCTAACCATGTTTATAAGCTCTCTAAGGCGCTTTATGGGCTCAAGCAAGCCCCAAGAGCATGGTATGAATGCCTAAGAGATTTCCTTATTGCTAATGGCTTCAAAGTCGGCAAGGCCGATCCTACACTCTTTACTAAAACTCTTAAAAATGACTTGTTTGTATGCCAAATTTATGTTGATGATATTATATTTGGGTCTACTAACGAGTCTACATGTGAAGAGTTTAGTAGGATCATGACACAGAAATTCGAGATGTCAATGATGGGGGAGTTGAAGTATTTTCTAGGATTCCAAGTCAAGCAACTCCAAGAGGGCACCTTCATTAGCCAAACGAAGTACACTCAAGACATTCTAACCAAGTTTGGAATGAAGGATGCCAAGCCCATCAAGACACCCATGGGAACCAATGGGCATCTCGACCTCGACACGGGAGGTAAATCCGTCGATCAAAAGGTATACCGGTCGATGATTGGTTCATTGCTTTATTTATGTGCATCTCGACCAGACATTATGCTTTCCGTTTGCATGTGTGCAAGATTCCAATCCGACCCTAAGGAATCCCACCTTACGGCCGTAAAACGAATCTTGAGATATTTGGCTTATACTCCTAAGTTTGGGCTTTGGTACCCTCGGGGATCCACTTTTGATTTGATTGGTTATTCGGATGCCGATTGGGCAGGGTGTAAGATTAATAGGAAGAGCACATCGGGGACTTGCCAGTTCTTGGGAAGATCCTTGGTGTCTTGGGCTTCAAAGAAGCAAAATTCGGTCGCTCTTTCCACCGCCGAAGCCGAGTACATTGCCGCAGGTCATTGTTGCGCGCAATTGCTCTGGATGAGGCAAACCCTGCGGGACTACGGTTACAAATTAACCAAAGTCCCTTTGCTATGTGATAATGAGAGTGCAATCAAAATGGCCGACAATCCCGTCGAGCATAGCCGCACTAAGCACATAGCCATTCGGTATCATTTTCTTAGGGATCACCAACAAAAGGGGGATATCGAGATTTCTTACATTAATACTAAAGATCAATTAGCCGATATCTTTACCAAGCCACTTGATGAACAATCTTTTACCAGACTTAGGCATGAGCTCAATATTCTTGATTCTAGAAATTTCTTTTGCTAGCTTGCACACATAGCTCATTTGAATACTTTTGATCATATCTCTTTTATATGCTATGACTAATGTGTTTTCAAGTCTATTTCAAACCAAGTCATAGGTATATTGAAAGGGAATTGGAGTTTTCGGCAAAGACAAAGGCTTCCACTCCGTAACTCATCCTTCGCCATCACTCCAACCATCTCTCTATTCTTTGGGGGAGAAATGAGCATCAAAGAAAAGGACTTCGTCTTTGGTATAATCTTAACTCATTTACTTATAACCAAAGGGGAAGATATTACTTCGAGGGCTCTAATGATTCCGTTTTTGGCGATTCATGCCAAAAAGGGGGAGAAAGGAGCCCAAAGCAAAAGGACCGCACCACCACCACCAATTTCAAAAACTTAGCGTTTTCCAAAAGTATTTATCAATCGGTATCCTATTATGTTCAAAAGGGGGACTTCAAAAATCTTACATCAAAACCCTCTTGAACACTAAGAGGTGGATCACTTTTAGGGGGAGTTTTGTTTAGTCAAAGGAAAAGCATTTGAAACAGGGGGAGAGAAAAAAAATTTTTTTTTTGAAATCTTGAAAATGCCTTGCAAACTCTTATTCATTTACCTTTGACTACTTGCAAAAGAACTTTGAAAAGGATTTGCAAAAGAATTTGCAAAAACAAAACTCGTGGTGCAAACGTGGTCCAAAATGTTACATAAGAAAGGAACATTCCATGCATATCTTGTAAGTAGTTATATTGGCTAAATTCCAAGCAACCTTTACACTTACATTATGCAAACTAGTTCAATTATGCACTTCTATATTTGCTTTGGTTTGTGTTGGCATCAATCACCAAAAAGGGGGAGATTGAAAGGGAATTAGGCCTACACCTAGTTCCTAAATAATTTTGGTGGTTGAATTGCCCAACACAAATAATTGGACTAACTAGTTTGCCCAAGTGTACAGATTATACAGGTGTAAAAGGTTCACACTCAGCCAATAAAAAGACCAAGTTTTGGATTCAACAAAGGAGCAAAAGGGGCAACCGAAGGCACCCCTGGTCTGGCGCACCGGACTGTCCGGTGTGCCACCGGACAGTGAACAGTACCTGTCCGGTGCACCAGGGGACTCAGACTCAAACTCGCCACCTTCGGGAATTTCCAGGGCGACTCGGCTATAATTCACCGGACTGTCCGGTGTACACCGGACAGTGTCCGGTGCGCCAAGGGAGGTCGGCCTCAGGAACTCGTCAGCTTCGGGAAACGCCAACGAATAGCCCGCTAAAATTCACCGGACTGTCCGGTGTGCACCGGACTGTCCGGTGCGACTCCGGAGCAACGACTATCTCCGCGCCAACGGCTCTCTGCCGCGCATTTAATGCGCGCTCTGCGCGCGCAGAAGTCAGAATCGCCCATGCTGGCACACCGGACATCAAACAGTACCTGTCCGGTGTGCACCGGACACCCAGGCGGGCCCACAAGTCAGAAGCTCCAACGGTCAGAATCCAACGGCAGTGATGACGTGGCAGGGGGCACCGGACTGTCCGGTGTGCACCGGACTGTCCGGTGTGCACCGGACTGTCCGGTGTGCACCGGACTGTCCGGTGTGCACCGGACTGTCCGGTGCGCCATCGAACAGACAGGATTCCCAACGGCCACATTTGGTGGTTGGGGCTATAAATACCCCAACCACCCCACCATTCATTGCATCCAAGTTTTTTACTTCTCAACTACTACAAGAGCTCTAGCATTCAATTCTAGACACACTAAAGAGATCAAATCCTCTCCAATTCCACACAAAACCCTAGTGACTAGTGAGAGTGATTTGCCATGTTCATTTGAGCTCTTGCGCTTGGATTGCTTCTTTTCTTTCTCACTTGTTCTTGAGATCACAACTCCATTGTAATCAAGGCAAGAGGCACCAATTGTGTGGTGGCCCTTGCGGGGAAGTTTTGTTCCCGGCTTTGATTTGAGAAGAGAAGCTCACTCGGTCCAAGGGACCGTTTGAGAGAGGGAAGGGTTGAAAGAGACCCGGCCTTTGTGGCCTCCTCAACGGGGAGTAGGTTTGCAAGAACCGAACCTCGGTAAAACAAATCTCCGTGTCTCACTTGCTTATTCGCTTGGGATTTGTTTTGCGCCCTCTCTCGCGGACTCGTTTATATTTCTAACGCTAACCCGGCTTGTAGTTGTGTTTATATTTGTAAATTTCAGTTTCGCCCTATTCACCCCCCCCCTCTAGGCGACTATCAGGCCCGCGACCCTGCGCCGGACGGTCCGCGACCTGGGCACAGGAGCGCCTCATTCCCTGCACGCTTTCGGACAGTCTTCGCTTGAGGCTAAACTGTTCGCAATGGCGCAGGGTCTTCTTCTCCGTGAAGAACCCTAGAACTCGCCTCCGGGTAGACCCCGTCGAGGACGAGAGGTCTAGGTGTTGCTTCGGGGTGGACAAGCCACCCGGGCGCCCCTATTTGACGTAGAGTCGAAGAGGTATGATTGTGGAAGACTAAACTAGATCTAAACTAAGGCTAGATTACTCCTACTCCTAAGGAATGGAAAGAAAAGTGCAAATAAGTTAAATGTGATAAGTAGATTTGATTGGATCGATTTGTGGGGGTTCAATCGACCGTATCCCTTTATCCATATAAAGAGGGAGGTCTAGACATGTTACAAATCAGTTCTTGAGCTAATCCCGTGGCTTTTGCTAACAAATCACGCTGATGTAACTGCGGTATTGAAAAGAAGTCGATGACATGTAAATTTTCTCTTAAGTAAGATCGCAGCCCATTAAAAGCTAACCTTGCTAGTTGTGTGTCTGCGAAATGGATTTGGAATCATCGGTTTCTAGTGTCCCAAAACCTCCGGATATAGTCATTAATCGGTTCCCCGTTCCCCTATCGGATTGAATCCAAATAAGCTAATTCTAACTCGTGCTCTTCTGAGAAAAAGTGTTCATGAAATTTCTGCTCTAACTCTTCCCAAGAGTTGATAGAGTTAGATGGCATAACTGCGTACCATGCGATGCGGTACTAGTAAGTGAAACGAGAATAAACGGACACGGTAGGCTTCCCTATCAGCCAATTATCCTAGGTGTGCTAAAAATTGGCTTGCGTGCTTGTGTGTGTTTTTCTCGCTTTCACCGGAAAATTTAGAGAAATCTGATATCCTAGTCCCTTGCAGATAAGGCACGATGTCAAATCGGTGATTATAAGATTTCCAATATGACTTCCCTGATATAGCTACACTTAAGCCAAGTCTTTCTCGAAGTACTTCAACCATTTCTTCCCTAATTTTTTCTGTAGCGCCTGGTGGCAAGCCACCGATCCTTTGGAGGGGCTCATTTGGTCGGGCATTGCTATGCCGACTTTCCTACCATGGCTGATTGGGAACGACGCTTGGCGTGTGATTGCATGGTGCGCCATGGCTCTGATATGTATAGGGAGGAACATACTGTTGCTGTGGTATATAATAATTTGGTGTGTTCTGCACCGTAGAAGGTTCTGCATACACGTATCCGAACGGACTGGTCAAGGTAACCGGACGGTCCGACGCACTGACGGACCATCCGTGGATATACCCGGACTGTCCGGCCATGCTTGCTACCACCGGGGGGCACGTGGTGGTCCTGGCGTGGGTGCGGACTGTCTAGCAGGGAGAGCCATACTGTCCACGTTAAGGCCACACAGTCCACGATTAGATGCAGACGATCCAGTCATATCCAGAGTCACTGATCTATTAAGCAGGGACAACGATGGTGGAATTTGCTCTAGATGTGAATTCATCGGCATACCATACTGTCACACCCGGATTTAAGGGCAAACCCGGGCACGAATCAAATGTGTGCTAGGATCAAGTTTCACACATATGATGACTCATGATACAGAAATCAATGTCACATATTTATTATAAAATAGGGGTTCTATACAAAATAGCTAAAATAATTACATCATATGACGATTGACGACAACGATCCTCTGCAACCATAGTTGACTGGGAGAAGACGAGCTAGACCTCTCCGAACTCATTGTAGCATCCTTCATGATCCATCTTGTAGTACCTGTTCTTGACCTAGGTGTGAGTACAATAAGGATGAACTCACATATGTTGATCGCTCAACAAGTTGTAGGGAATAATGTGTATGAGCTCACTTAAAGTGGGGGCTCATGTGAAGTGTAAGACTTACCAAGAAAAATAGTTAAGGTTGAGCATTGCTTTTAATAAGTTGGTCAAACTTTTATTAGCAATTACTAAGTACAAGTGTATACCAACCCAAATAAATAATTGATCACAATTAATAATAATCCCACAATGTAATGCATATGCCAAATTAAATTTAATTCTATAAGTTAATCATGTGAGAGTCCTGAGTCGCTCTTGACTGCGAGCACGGATGATATACCAGTTTTACACTCTGCAGAGGTTGCACATCTTTACCCACAAGACGTGTTTCCTGTTTAGCCAGGGTTTGCAAGACCCTTAGACACTTACAAGGTGAATGACTAGGGATCCACTGCAAGGCTTTTACAAAGTTTCACTAGATGAGAGAACCCGCAATAGATTCCGGGACAAAGGCGATATAGGAATTTCTCGTCCGAAAAGCTTTATAGACACTCTGACCCGAGGATCCCTAAACCCTTACGGTTCCATGGCCAGGGATCCCCTTCCACCTCCCGACGCCGATCCACGGTGGCGTCCAAACCCCGACGGCGGTGCCATGGCCATCGCGCGACCAACCGATGGTCCCGACCACCAACCGCGAGCCTAGTTTATGCTACACAAAAAGGAGGACAGGGCGAACAGGCAGGAAGGGTTTCTTACCGAAATCAGAGACGATGACCACACTGCCCGCGGCAAGATATGGCTCCACGACGACGGCGAGCAATTACCCCGGCTCTGAAGCCATGCTCGTCAAATTGGTGGGAGCCGTAGCTTCCATGTGCCCTGTAGACTCTCATGCCCTCTTCACTGGAACCCATTCGCATCTCCGAGGAAGAATAGCCGCGACAGCTCCATGCTCTCTCTCTCCCTCTCTATTGTCCTCTCTCGGTGGTGGCACGATGTCGTCAGGTGGGTGCACAATTGGTGGCGCCCGGTATATGGCTTTATAGCCCTACGAAGGTCGATTCTAGGCTGCGAGCAACGGACTCTGGGTTCCGTGGAGATGGTTACAGCGTGACGAGTTTGTTACAGGAGAAGATCACAGTGAGGAAGATGCTGCGCCTGATGAGGCGAGCCCACTGGTAGCGAGCGAGTAGTGAACAGAGTGCGCGACTAAGGCTGCCCGCAGTCGCGCGCTCCACGCAAAACTGTATCGAGATAGCGTTTACTTTTCAACTGCAGCGGTTAACTGTATCCGTGACTGCACTGTCGCCGAGGCATGGCAAAACTTCAAATGTAGCGTTCTACCAGCGGCTGCGCTATCCTCTCGGCGTGGCTCCTCTCCGTTGGCGGCATGGCTCCTCTCCGTTGGCGGCATGCAAGGCAGCAGGTGCGGCAGTTCGTCTGTACTGGTAGTTGGGTGGGAAAGGGTAGATAATGAAAAAAGAAATAATATAATATATGGTAGTTGGTATAGAGTTGAGATATGGAGTAAATATAACTGCGGAGAATTGTGGTATAGAGTAAAGAACTTTGCTGACAAGGATAGAATATTCTTTTTAGGGTAGAAATTTAGAGTTAAATGAGTGCGGATAGCCTAAGAGACTGTTCTGCGGGGCCCACCTAGCGGTGACTTGGAGGAACACCCGAATTTTTTTGTTTTTAGCCCCTTTTGTGACAAAAATTTACGTTTGGACCCCCAGAAATTTTATTTGCAAGTTTGGACCTGATGCTCGGCGCCATAGGCTGTGGCGCCGAGCTAACACAGCTCGGCGCCACAGCCTATGGCGCCGAGGTCTGACGTGGCAGCAACGACTACCTTCGCCTAGGGCTGACCTGGCACCGAGGTGATGGCGACGCGGCCTCGTAGCTCGGCGCCACAGATCTTGGCGCCGAGCTACGGATGCCTATAAAATCGGCCGCGCGGCTGGCCGAGAGCAGCACATTTCCTCTCATTTCCAAACTTCGTCAAAATTTGCTGGATTCAAAGATTTGAGTTGGTTCACTTCGTAGACCAAGGTATGGTGCCCAACTGATTCATTTTGTATATTGGGTTGTTAGTTTCATAGTTGCTCATAGTTTCATAGTTTAATAGTTTGTATAAACCTATTATATTATCATTTCGATTATTAGTTTGTGTAAACTTATTATAAAGCATATTAGGTACAAGTGATAATTATAATCGTTTATTAGATGAAAGACATGTACCGAGAGGCGTTGTGGCAGAAGAGAGGTCGTCTCGGAAGTTATATCCGGACGTATCTAGTAAGGATGCTCCTGTTCCTCCTGAACTCCCCGTGCCTAACTGTGACTGTGGCAGACTGGCTTGGGTACATCAATCACAACATCCAGACACGGTTGCTCGCTGCTACTACCTTTGTGGCGGTTTGGACGTACGTAGCTTATGACTTGTCACTTAATTTTGTTCGCATTCATTATTTTGTAGATGTGTAATAGTGCTTCCTTTCCATTATTTTAGGGGCATCAGAGGTGTTTCTTTTTCCAGTGGATCGACGGTCCTGATAAATTTGACCCTCGATATCTTCTTTTCGTTAATTGGTTGAGTGGAAGGACTAGTCATGAGCGTTTTAAGCGTTGGGTACCTCCTCTCCCGAATCCTCCACCAATGACGGATGCGGAGAAGGAGGTAGCAACAGAAAGACGGATGGACTCACCGCCTCGATGCGATTGTGGAGACCGTGCTATCATCGATGAAGACTATGAGAAGCAGTTCTGTTGTCCGAACATTGATTATGTGAGCCCATCGATACGCTAAATGTATGAACTAGTTATTATTTACAATAAATTACTAATTTTTTCTCCTGCAGCCATACGGGTGGCGTAAGTGTCGTTTCAGAGAGTGGTTGTATGGTCCTTTGTCCCATTGGCCAGAGCCAGAGGTAAAGGAAAAGAGATACAATCAGTGGGCGGAAGAAGAGGTGAAATTTGATCCAGTACTCTGCAAATGTGGTATTGAAGCTAAGTATGGATTAGTTCCTTCCGAGCTTGGTGTTGGATATTTTTGTGGACATATGGTCGATTACGATGAGGTTGGTATTTTTTTTGCACCAGCTGTAATGTTATAGCGGTACTTACTATTTTTTTGTAGGAGACGAGGAAATGCAGTTGGGAGAGTTACGATGACAAAGGAGAGGTGATGCGCACAATAGAGTCCAAGAGAATAATGGGACATAAGGTGCGTTGTAGATCTCGGCTCGTCGATTCGTACATTAACGATCGCATATGCGACATGCGTAGGGAAGCAAAATCTGCCTTTTATGATAGCCCGAAGCGTGCAGAGTATAGGAGGTTGAAGGCGGCAGATGAGAAGAGAGCACAGGATGCAAGGGAATGGGAAGCGGCTCAAGCCGAGAAATAGATGTTGGATAATCTTGCTGATCGCCTCAAGGGAAGTGAGTGAGATAAATGATATTATAGTTATGTTAGTACAATTTATTTATCTTGACTTTGCTAACTTATTTTGCTCATTATATTTGCAGAGATTGGAAGTGGCGTAAACTATTTGGCCGATGAGGCGCATGCAAGATATGTTCAGGATAAAATGGCGACAGTTGAGCTGATGGAGGAGGAGGAGGACGACACATCTAGATTGAGTGAGCTTATCGCTCTCGCAGAGGCAGGATTACATGAAGAAGAGGAGGACGACACATCAAGGTTGAGTGAGCTCATCGCACTAGCTGAGGCAGGATTACGTGCTCAAGAGGAAGAGGATGAGTTTATGTCTCAGGCCGCCGAAGAGGTAGAGGCGGCTTATTACAAGAAGAAGTCTGATGAGGCTGAGGCTGAGGATGAGCTATTCTCCTAAGCTGCAGATGAAGCAGAAGCCAATTATTACAAGAGAACTGGTGACAAGTGTGATGCAGGACAATGCAGCAAGTGGAATGAGGTTGTCGTTGAGGATTGCGCGACGGATGACTCCGAAGATGAGTTACTCATAGATTGTGATTCAGACTGAAGAAACTTGTAGCGTGTTATGTAGTATTTTCGTATCAAAAATAATTTAGAACTTTAAAGATGCGTTACTTATTGCTTGTTATGTTTTTTACAATTTACAAAATTTTTTTGCAAGAGTTCCCCTTGTTTTATTAACAACCACAGTTCAAATAATCACATATTATAAGACATGACCACATTTGAACATATAATACATCACAAAATAACATCGAATATAAAAACATCCACAGAACATAGTTCTTCATACAATGTCCACAAACAAAGTCCAAAATACAATGTTTTCAGCGTCTCCAGCATGAGTCCAAACATAGTTCACATTACAACGTCTCCAGCATGAGTCCAAATCACAAAGTTTTCAGCATAAGACCAACATCACAAAAGTATTCATTTCCTCCTAGTCTTACCCTTGCCCTTGGCCCCAAGAGCGTCGGTGCCTGGAGTGTAAGGGTCTCGTGGACGCCTTCTACGCGGTGTCAGCTGTGATGGCTGAGTTGTAGGAGCATCCTGCAACTGAGATGGTCCAATCTCCTCCTGACCTGCGGCGCCAGCGCCAGTGTCGTCGTCGTCGTCCTCGTCGTCGTGGGCCATGTCCTCAAACGTGTCCCGCGTCGATCGCGAGGAGCTTAGTCCTGCTGTAGATGGTCCAACTGCACAAATGGGAGGTTGAACGTCCTGCTGCATACGAGGCACAGGCAGCTGTACGTCAACGCCCGCTAGAGACCGGCATCCACACCGAGCCGCTGCACGACGAAGACGACGTGATACCCTCTGTAATCGAAATATTAGTTATAGACATATGTTACAACATACAAATAAACAAGTTTTCTTTTAAACATTGATACTCACTGATAGTAACGATAGCGTAGTACTATCTGAAGTTCTCTGTGAGATACGCTCAAGTTCAACAACAGATACGAGCATAGAGTTTCCCTATTCACAAGTTAGAACATTAGGATGCTCAAAACTAGACATAAAGCATTGAATTGAAATATCTAATTTTAGTAAAGAAATAGTTACCACTCTGTCAAGGATTGGAGCAGCCTCAATTTGGGACCCGTGCCGAGCAGCTATGTCGAAAGCTGTGTCTTCGTCGTCTGACGATTCTTGCTCGACATAGTCTGCAGCTATCCACTGTCCCTTCAGCTTGCACCTAGTCACACCAGCATACCAAATCGAATACCTCTGGAAGTTGTAGTTTGTGTGCGCCTGTTCGTTCTCATAGTTAAGATCCCCCTGCTGTTCCCATTCATCAATGTAATCACGGTGGTGGGTCTCGAAGTCCGTGACCTTCTTCTGTCTTTGTCTGTCGAACCTGCAAAAGTTAGAAACATATATTAGCGACTAACTGATATTTGAATTATTAGTTAGAATAACAAGTGCATGTAGTCACTCACTTATGAAGTTCTATTGAAGTCGAGAATGGCTCCACCGGAAACTCCTGTCGCAATCCGAACTGTCGAGCAACTCTGTGGGGCAAGTGGTACTCAACAGCATAAAAACAGATTAGGGGACACCTCATTAGGTAGAGGTTCTCGTCTATTGAGCACATGCTGCTCAACTATATGCTGGCGAAATATGGATCAGGCAGGGCAGAAACATCCATGACGCGCTGTCGCCTGTCGCATCTGGAAAAAGAACTGAACCAAAGAGATGGAGAATCTAAGATCGACAATGGTATCCAACCGTCTGCTCGTCTGCACCAGGTGGACACTACCCAAAGGCCTGCCTAAGCCAGGTCAGTGGGACTCCGGTGTTGTGGCTACCTCGTAGGTCATCCGGAAGCAGTCTCCCAAGAAAGGCCTCCACCCTCTGCCTCCATCTGCTTTGTGATGCCTGACCGGTCACTGGACAACCAATAATGTTGAGACCAAGAATCTTCTGGCAATCTTCAAGCATCACAATCATCTCACCGCAGGGAAGGTGGAAAGTGTGAGTCTCTGGCCGCCACCTATTGGAAGACAAACGAATACAAAATCATTAGTATGCAAAGTAGATTTGATAATTGTAAATATTAAACAACTAGAGAAGTCTTTACCTGTCGACCAGAGCCGTCAACGCCGCTGGGTTGAAAGTGGGCAGCCCACGACGAACCTGGTACGATACGACGTCCAAGCCAGCCCTCTATAGGAGAGGAGTGTACCTCTCATCGTACCTCATCTCCTCCAGAAACCGGTCGTGGGTCCGGACCCACAGAACGGGCAACACCTAGCAATCAAAAGAATTTCATTAGTCAAATATATGTCGCATATATTAATTCGAAAATTTAATATATGTGCAAAATATTACCTCTCCCTCTGCGGTGAGACGGCCCCTGTGGTGCTCGTCGTAGTGAGGGTCCAGCAAGTGGAACTGCGCCATCCTGCAAATTAAGATATCAACATATTAGAATATAAGTTGTGTATAAAGTGTAACAAAAACATCGACATATTAGAATAAAATTTGTGTACAATAAAATATATCACACCTGACTAAGTGTCCAAATGCATGTACGTGAGTTGTGGCCAAGTCTACCGCATTTTCCGCATTCATTCTGCTCTGGGTCCACGAGAAAGGGGGACGCTCGACCTCTCCTACTGCGACCGGAAACCTGATCCATAACCATGTTGCACCGGCTCCTTTTCCTACTACCACGTTTGTCCCATCGATGCGCTGGATCAGCAACGTATACCGGACCAGTGTACGTTGGCCATTGTGACTCATCAAGAAATGGCTCAAAACGAGGGCTCCAGGTACGTACTAAGCTCTCTACACTGAACTCAGAAGGTATTCTGCTCTCAAATGCAAAGTTACGATGACGTGCGGCCACAACATAATGAGAACATGGAAAATGGTATTGTCTAGGTTTACCACAACCGCACGAGAATGCATCAAGTAACACGACATGTGTCCTCGAAGGTCGCACCTCACCGTCGGAAGTTATGCCGCCTAGTGTTTTTACCTCGTATTTACCCAACTCCTCATCAAAGCATTGTACCTCATGTCTATGGGCACGTTCCTTTGCATTATTAAGGTGTGATGTTGGTTTAGGTGCCCATCTCTGCCCTCGCATCTGCATTGCCTTGGCCTGCGCGTGTCTATCATTAAACCAAGCCACAAGCCTATAAAAAGTGAATGTTACTATAGCATTGACTGGCATGCCCCGTATACCCTTGAGCACACTGTTAAATGACTCGACCATGTTGCTAGTCTGAAACTCGAACCGCCAGCCACCTTCGTCGTAGGCCCTTGTCCATTTCTGCGGTTCCCTCAGCAATCCAGCAATCCAGTTCTTACCTTCAGCATTTGTTGCATCTTTTAGTTCCTTCAACTTATCCTCGAAAAACGAAACCTCCAACTGTCGACATACCTCCTCAAAAAGGGGGAAGTTAGCCTTGCTATGATCCTTTCGAAGAAGATTTTCTGCTAGATGTCGAGTGCACCATCTGTGGTGCATGGGTGCGTAGCCAGGAATCTGCTCTTGCACTACATTAAGAATACCTTGGTGTCTGTCAGATATGACACCAACCTCGCGTCCAGGGCCTACGACATGGATGCGTACAAGCCGCAAGAACCAAGACCAACTATCTCTGTTCTCCCTCTCCACCAAAGCAAATGCCAAAGGAACCAGTGCGTTGTCTGCGTCGCATGATATGGCAACCAACAATGTGCCTTATACTTCCCAAGCTGAAAAGTACCATCAATAGAGAGCATGGGACGACAATGCCTGAAGGCCTCTACGCACTGCGAGAAACACCAGAAAGCACGAAAAAATATCTCTCTGTCGTTCCTCCATTTATTAGGTTTGGGGATGTACTCGTAATGCATGCCTGGGTTTTTTGCTTTGATTGTATTGAACAATGCTGGTAACTTCTCATAACCCTCCTCCCAATCCCCGTATATCATCTTCCATGCTCGCTGCTTTGCCCTCCATGCTTTCCCATATTTGATCCTGTAACCAAACAGCTCCGAAGTCATGGTCATAATTGACTTCACCTTCAAGTTTGGCTGACCCTTCAATATCCCCAATATCCTTTTCGCAATCAGGGTAGATGTCAACTGACGATGCTTAGAGCTCAGCTCTGTCTGGTCACAAGTGTGTGGACCTACAATTTTGGTGTTCTTAAACTTTCCGGTGTCCTTCTGCCTTCGGGCACATACCCTCCAATTACATTCCGACACCTCGCACACAACAGTGTAACGACGCTGTGCATACGAATGTCTCACCTTGAATGGCCTCTTGCGGTTCACAGAATATTCCTGTAGCCATCGTCTCAGTGTAGGCAGGTCCTTGAAAAGTAAGCCTACCTTAATCTTAATGCTGTCGGCGTTATCCGGAGCCTCTAGCAGTTCATCATCACGTCCTTCAGCATATGCACGGGTGGAATGGCTTAGACTGCTAAATTCATGTACTGCAGGGTCACGCTCCGGACACAAACGTCTTATGAGTTCAATTTCTTGCTCGGTCATTTCTTGAACCGGACGGTCATCATCAGAATCTAAGGCCCGTGTAGCCTCATATGGCTCCTCCTCATCCTCAATCTGAACATCAACACTATTGGTTCCCTGCATATGTTGTCCATATTATATGACACAGGCACATCAAGATAAGCACCATTATCGATTTGTGGAGATCCTGCGTCGGATGGAAGCAAGATATACCACATTAAAAAGTCTAATGAAACGAAATAACGATGGATATGAACAACGTGTCAAAGACACTTACTAGGATGATTCTGAACTGGATCCTGGGTCAATGGGATCTCTTGGGGGGGGGTACCACCGGATTAGAAGCCCCACAAACGCCAGGAAGAGGACGAGAAATCCCATACTCGTGCAGCCCCGATTGAGCATCGGGCACAACAACCACTTCTTCCAGAAGCTCTACCAAAGGAGCTTCAATACGAGATGCATTGGGAATTTGTGGAGTCAACCCGACTAGAGCATCACGATGAGTAATAGATAACGGCTGAACAACCACATCCAAACATGGTAGAAGAATGGTCTTCACGATTCTTACATATCTCACCCAATCATCTTCTGAGGCAATGGAGATCAACCGTCGGACAACTGTTCCATATGTAATATGGGACAACAAACCCTGAATTGATATTCTAGGGTCGTTTATGTCGCAACTAATCTCCTCACAAGCTCGAGCGAAAATCTTGTCAAAAGATGGTCTTTCATCGAACAACATGGTCACGATCTTCATACCATCAAAAGTAACACTCCCATACGCATCTATCCCCACGCTTCCTCCATGGTATAGTGTCACTAGGGTGTCCATCTATTGCAAAAATGGATTACTAACTTAATAATGGCTACGTACTTAAGCCTAAAAACTTACTAAATAATAAATAAATAGTAACTACTTATTAACTAATAACTATATAGTAAATATTAAATGACAACATCAAACGAAATTACATAATATATGAATAATGTACGAAAACAAATTATACCTGAGATCTCGTACGAGTCCAGCAAACGATGGAGAAGGTCAAGTCGGAACAACACCTACGTACAAAAAAAAACTATTGTCAATAAAAAATTTGGCAGCACCTCCCCTGTAAAGTGATGTTTATAGAACCTGCAAATAAACGACAACACGATGGTTGCCAACACAGAAAACATGTAATATCAATGCGCTAAACAAAATGCTAACTATATAATCACTAAGAATTTACTAAACACTAACAATATGCTAAGCAAGAAACTAGCTAACTATTTTACTAAAAACTAACAAGAAAATATCTAACTATTTACTAAACACTAAACAAGTGGATAGCTAACTAATTACTAAACACTAACAATAGCTAACAATATGCTAACAATTTAGTAACTAAGAAACTAACAAAAATAAAAAAAATACCTACTGACGAAGCTGGTCGGTGCCAGAGCGGGGCGGTCGCGGTGGAGCTCGGGCGGCGTGGAGGAGCTCGGACGGCGGCGCGCGGGGAGCTCGGACGGCGGCGGGCGCGCGCGGCGGTGGAGCGACGGCGTGCGCGCGCGGCGGTGGAGCAAAAGCAGGAGCGGCGGCGGTGGCAAGCGCAACAGAGAACAGATGCGCGGAGAAGGAACCACACGCGTGGTTAAGTCCTAGCTCGGCGCCAAGATCTGTGGCGCCGAGCTAGGTGCCACGCCCGTAGCCACGTCAGCGCCCGCAGCCATGGCCACGTCACACCTCGGCGCCACAGGCTGTGGCGCCGAGCATCGGGTCCAAACTAGCAAATAAAATTTCTGGGGGTCCAAACGTAATTTTTTGTCACAAAAGAGGTTAAAATACAAAAAATTCGGACGTTCTGGTTCCTAGAGGTTGACATCCCCGCCCCAGTTGTTGGCGTGTCACTCAGGTGCAAGGTGGAGGTGAGGCTTAGAGGCAAGTCGGGCCGAGCGGGGGAGTTGGGCCGAAAGTAGGAGTTTTGGCCTAGGGAACACTTTCTCTTTTCCTTTTATTTTTCTGTTTTGGTTTTTTTTCTATTTTTATTTCCTTTATTCAAATTCAAATCTCATTTCAGAATTTTGGTTGGACTTTCAAATTATTTTATATGCACAATAAAAAGTCCGCCATGCTATGCAAAGTTATATATATTAATTTAGGTAAAAGCTTGTAAGTATATAATTCATGAAAGTAATACTCACATAAAATAACTTCACTATACTATTTGTTTAAGGGAATTCTTTAAATACATAACTAACTTCAATTAGTTCATAATTGTTTTTAAGGTAATATGTCTCCAAATGTAGATTTCTATTGAGATATAGTTTAACTTAACTCTGTTAGAGAGTAGGTTTTAAATATAGATGTTGGGGGCCTTCGGCTTCCGAAGGTCCTCAAAAACATGATTTAACAATGTCTCGGGAGTATAATGTGTAAACAGGTACCTTCGGACATAGATCAAAACCACAGCGTGAAGATGCGCAAAGAATATGAAGGATGGCGCAGAGCCAAAGCTATGCGCAGGGGAGCTTCGGCGTGATAGCAGAAAAAGAAACCGATTTAAAGAGGAAAAGACTATTTAGACCCCGATAGATTACTATAGAATTATTATCAAAAGCAAAGGGCCTGAATGTAATTTTGCATGGGCTGCGACCCGTGCCTATAAATAGATGAACAGTAATCCCGTACTGTTCACGCTGACTTGGCATTCGCTTTTGCATCACGCTTGTACCCTTGTTTTCCTTCGAGCCGAAGGTACATTTATAATTTGTTATTGTTGATATAGTAACGCAAATAAAAATAAGTTGATAATAATGTTTAAAGTGTTTATGTTATTTTTCATATCTTGCATATGAATTCTTCTTCATCATTTATTGTGCTTATGAAGATTTTTCCTTCATAACCTTCGTCCGGAATTCATTATATCCGAAGGGAGATAATGCTTCGAAGGACGAAGGACTTTAACATTTAACACTTTCTATGTTGCCTTGTTCTTAACTCTTAGCATTTGAGAACAAGTCCCCAACATTGGCACCCACCTCCGGTGAACTCACTTCCACTTTTTGAGTTTCGAACACCTTCGGCAAGCATAGACCTTCGTCATGCCGCCAAAGAAAGCTTCAGCAATAGGGGCTGCCGCTCTGCAGCCACTGGACCCCAACCAGGAGACCCTCTCTCTTCGGGAGGCCCGAAGCCAGAAGAGGAAGGCCACCAGTCCAACGCCTCAGGAGGACGACTTGGATCAAGAGATCAGAAATATGGAGATGCTTCATCAGCAGGTGCAAAAGAAGAAGGAAAAGATGGCTAGGCTAGCTGACCTGCAAAGGCAGATAGAAGAAGCCTCTGAAGAAGTTCGCCATCTTACTCAAGATGAGCAGAACCGAAGGCCTCAGCATAGAGAGCTTCATCAAGAGGGCTTCTTCAACGAGGATGACTGGTATGAGAATTTCCATCATGGAAATTTTGCTTTTGATGATGCTTCTTCTCTGTCAGCAGAACTGCAGGCTACACCTTGGCCTCCGTCTTACAAGCCACCTCAACTCCCCATGTACGACGGACACTCAGATCCGAAGCAGTTTCTGATGAGCTACGAAGCAACAATATCTTCTTATGGTGGCAATACTGCAGTCATGGCGAAGTCTTTCGTCATGGCTGTCAAGAATGTTGCACAAACCTGGTACTCCTCTCTTCGGCCAGGAACAATCACATCATGGCAGAAGCTGAAGGATATGCTGATCACCAGTTTCCAAGGGTTTCAAACAAAGCCGGTCACCGCTCAAGCTTTATTCCAGTGCACCCAAGACCATGAAGAATATCTTCAGGCGTATGTCCGAAGGTTCTTACGCCTGAGGGCACAAACGCCAACAGTGCCCAATGAAATTGTCATTGAGGCCATGATTAAGGGGCTTCGGCTGGGACCTTCAGCCCAATATTTTGCCAGGAAACCCCCTCAGACTCTGGAGAAACTGCTTCAGAAGATGGATGAATACATCCATGCTGATAATGACTTTCGACAGAGAAGGGAGGAAGCCTACAGGTTCTCCGAAATAGCAAGGGGCTTCAGAGGGAGAATTCATCCTAGACATGTCAGATCGATTCATTCTACTCAGAATGATGACAGGGGAAGCCAGCAACAGAGGCCGCAATATTCTTCCCAGACTTCGGGGCAGCAGCAGAGCTATCCTCGGCCCCCAGCCCCAAGGGGCAGAGGTGCCAGGGGTTTCGGAGGAAGGTTTGGGGATCAGCCCAGGAAAATTTATTGTCTATTCTGTGGTGAGGACAAGGGCCACACCACCAGGATGTGCCATGTCACCATCCAGAAACAAAAGGAGATAGCAGAAGCTGCAGCCCAACAGAGCCAGCCGAAGCAAGTTATGCATACTGCTTCGTACCACTCGCCTTACATTCCAGAATATGTAGGCAATCACCCTGCAGCTTCTGTTGCTTCGGCAAGCCAACCTCAGGCATCTTGGTAACAGCCTCCACCTCCACCACCAATGCAACGAGGCCAGCAGCCAGAAGGGAGTCAGCATACTCACCTCCAACATGACTTCAGAGAAGAGTCCGAAGCTCGCACAGTCAATAGTACTGTGCCAGAATCGAAGCATATTTACTAACAAATATCCTACCTCGGCAACAGTTTTTTGCATTCAGTATCATTTTCTTTTTAATAAGGAACAATTATTGAAAGCCTAAGTGTTTTTTGCTGTTTTCAATTTCTTGTAATAGCTTCGCTTTTGCCATAGTAAAAATATACCTTCTCCACAGAATACCGGAGTCCAAAAGTTGCCGAAGCATAAAAACTTATGGTTACAAGGAGAATCTCCGAAATAACAAAAAGTCGTTCTAAGGAACGGTGTAAGTTTCCCGAAGCAACAAAAGTCGCCCCTAAGGGAGCGCAGCATAAGTTTTCTGCTCAAAAGTCGTTCCAAAGGGAATGCAGAGCTTACAGCGAAAAATAAACGCTAATTCCGCTGAAGTAAAAGGCGAAGAAGCTCCTAAGGGAGGCTTACAGCGAAAAATAAACGCTGATTCCGCTGAAGTAAAAGGCGAAGAAGCTCCTAAGGGAGGCTTACAGCGAAAAATAAACGCTGATTCCACTGAAGTAAAAGGCGAAGAAGCTCATAAGGGAGGCTTGCAGTGAAAAATAAACGTCGATCTTCGGCAAATATCATTTTTGCATAACATCACATCATCACATCATTTGCATAGCATAACATCATACATCATATTGCATCAATGACGCAAGAAGGGGGTTCAATGTTGATATTCGGAGATTGTTTCGAAGAAACAGTGCCAAGGCACAAAAATAATTATTGAAGAAGCATACCTTCGTCAAACTCTGAAATGAAAAGATCTATTGGTTACTGATTTTACGAAGATTGGATGTTTTTATGAAATATGGATATTATTTACGAAGCATGAAAAGAAGGAAGGTGTTTTTTCGCTGAAGGCTCAAAATCGGTATGTATGTAAAGTTTCATGCATCGTAAAGAATTGAACCATAAATAGCTTATATATTACATTCAAAGTTACAAAATATTACACATATTGTTCAACAAATATTACATTCCAAATGTTTTTACAATAACATCTAATCTTCCCTTAGAACTACTTCTGCAGCTTCGTTTAGTAGTTGATCAACAACTTTGTCCATGATAGCTTCGGCCATTTTTCTAATTTCGTCATCCCCCTTTACGTGGGAGTCCGTTAATGGCTCGACGGGCTCTGAGGGAGGAGAAAGTGCGGCTGTGTTACAAAGTGTAAACAAGTTCAAAATCAAAAAGTTACAACAAAAAGCCAAAAACTAGTAGTCAATACCTATCCGCCCTTCGAGATCCGCACTTTTCTCAGCGGCCTCTGCTACTTTTCTAGCGTCATGAATACCTTTTTCGCTTTTCCGTATAATTTCTTGAGCCATCTCCCGGCCACCATTTTCCCAGATGTCGGTGAAAAATTTTCCACCAACCAAAATTGCTTCAGCCGAAGGGTCTTTTATATCTTCAGAAGACAAGTCGGCTTCGGTTTGTGCCAAGGATTTTATGTGATCGCAGCCTTTTTTCTCCAAAACAGTGGCAATCCCCCTAGCACCCGAGAAGGCACATATGTCTCCGCGGCTATTCAAAACTTCTTCAAAAGCTTCAGCTTCGTGGCTGATCCATCCAATTGGGCCCTCGGGGTCGCCCCTTATGAAATTTTCTTCACTTGAGAACGCGCCAACGCTGGCGAAGCTGGTTCTTATTTTCTTAACACATTCTATAGATTTTTCATAACACCTTTTCTTAGATGCACGAAGCTCTTCAACGTTTTTCTCTAGATGATTTGCCCATTGTTCACTAATTTCTCGTTTTGCTTCTTCAACTGTGCATTCTTCTTTAGCTCTGGCTAGCTGTTTTCGAAGATCCTCAATTTCGCGCCTTTGAGCCTCAGCTTGAGCTTTGAAAGCAGCTTCGTCTTCTTTTATTTTATTCACCAATGAATGTAATATTTTATCTTTTTCGATACCTTCGTTCCTTAGTTCAATTACTTCGGAACGAAGGTTGCTCAAGGCTATGGTACACCCTTCGTCTTCGGCATCTTTTTGTGCCCTGAGGGCATTGCTAAGTATAAGGCCCTGCAAAAAAATGCGTTAATAAGTTCAAGCAAATGAAAATTTTTGGTTTCAAGGAATAATACAAAGATCTCATTTTTTCACCTTTAAACTATTGTACGCTAAGCTGTCGGCCAGCTCGTTTTTTGACAACACCGAGAGCCCGTCTTCTAATGTTGGGAATCCGAAGCTCTTGCTCATCTCCCGACAGACAGAAATCTCCTTGCTGTCAGGGAGACAATACAAGAAGTCTTCTTCTCCGCTGCCGTTGAATATCAGCGCCCCTTTTGGATATTTCAATTTTTGCGCATAAAACTGAGCTTCTCTCTTTTCTTTTTCGCTCAGATTTTTACCCGAAGCATGACGTAAGACATAGTCAGAAGCTTCAGAAGATGCTTCGGGAATAGGTGTGGCGATTTTCTCAGATAAAGTTTCTTCTGCAGATTCTTTTTCCGTTTCTTTTTCAATTTCCAAGAATTCCCTTTTGGTAGGCTCTGAAAGCCCAGTTTCAGTTTCCGCTTGACTTTTGGCAGCTTCGGCCTCAATTTGTGTCTTTGGAGCTTCGACAGCTATATTCGAAGTAGAGCTTGAAGATTTTATCGTTTCTAGTACATCTAGCACGTTAACCATTCTTTTCCTCTTGTGAGTTGTTGTAAGGTCTTTTTGTGCCCTCGGCATTGGTGTTGGCACCTCAACTTTTGCTGAAGGACTTAAAATTTCCGATGTCTTTGTCTCTTCAGCCCTTGGTTCTTCTATTTTCTCCATCTCCGGCATTATGGCCGGCTCTTCAATATTCGGCAGGGGAGTCGGCCCTTTGGCTTCGATGGCCGAAGAGATCTCACCGACAAACTCAGGCACTGTGGCCGGTTCAATATAGCGTAGCCGGTGCGTAAGAACCTTCATCTTTTTCCTCTTCGGCGATGGCTCACTAGGAGCGGCTGAAGCAACTTCCTTCGCAGAAGTCGTATCTTTCCTTTTTAGACCCCGTGTTGGGTAACGGTAGTCAGGATAGACGAACCCAATGGCATCAAATACTCGGTTGAGTCTTTTCTTCTTCCGGCCTCTGAAGGCCGCAGATAGTGCAGTATCTTCTGCCTTCGAGTATGATCCAAGCAGTTCATCGTTTGTGGCCTCAACACATTTCAGCCGGTCGTCATCTGGCTCGACGGACTTATCTTCATATCTGAAGGTGTATTTTAACCTAACTAGTCCACCTTCATCAGGTTTGCTAATGATTTCCTTTGGCATTTCCCATTTTTCCACAAGTGGCCGTACTCTGAAGGCAATGTGTTCCTGGATCAAATCCCTTGTCCCGATGAAAGAGCAAACCACGCCGAAGGCCCTCTGGCATTCTTCGTCTGCTTCGTCAATTTCTACCTTCGGTTTCCGAAGGCCGAAACGCTGCCAGATAGGGCGCATGATGATATCTTTGATATCTTCTCGCGTCTTCAAGTCATTTTTCACATAGAACCATTCCTTCATCCAGTCCCCGGGCCACCTCTTCCAAAAAGTTGGCACGGGACAGCTTGATCCAGAGCGGGCACCGAAGCTATAACAGCCAAAATTGTTATGATATTGCTCTTTACCCCAAGGTTTCATCTCATATAATAACTCATGCATACTGCAAAAACTTTTTGCATTTGGCTCCAAACCTTGGCTCTTCACGGCCCATACGAAGATTCCCATCCTTATGATTGCCTCAGGAGTAATTTGATGAAGGCATATTTCAAATATCTTCAAAACTTCTACCACGAAACTGCTCAAAGGAAATCGAAGCCCAGCGTTGAAGAAACTTCGGAATATCACGACTTCATTTTCCTCGGGAGTAGGACAAGTTTTTTCTCCTTCGTCAGCCCTCACAATAGATAAATCCCGAAAATATCTACCCCTCATATTGACAAGATGGCTTTGCTTAATGCTTGATTTCCCAAAAACTGCATGGCTTGGTCGCCAGGGTCAATCTTCGGAATCTTCACCACCACTTTCCACATCATAACTGTCACTATCACCAGTGTCTTCAGATAAACCCTCTAAAATCTCCTTAGTAATCTTCTCTATATTTGTCTTTGCTATTGATGCAAGAAAGCCGAGATTCATCTCTTCAGAAAGGCTTAGATTCGATTCAGCGACAACTTTCTTATCTTCAGACATCTTCGAAAATGTTGAGAAAGTACTCTCAAGGCCGAAGCTTAAAAATTTAAAAAGCCAAGCAAGTGTTGGTGCGCAAGAGCTAAAAACTGAGTAAGCAAGAGCAGATGGAAAGAAAGCGTACCAAATGAGCCCATGATGTGCTCTTATTTATACGCCTAGTGCGTTGAAAATTGGAAAGTCCCGCTTGTCAGTGACTGTTGCTATTCTAGCAAAGGGGATGTGTTTTTTTGGACCTTCGGCTCAGGGCCTTCGTCCATGTCGCAATCTGAATTTATCATTCTAACAAATTAATATTGCGAGGGGCTACTGTTGGGGGCCTTCGGCTTCTGAAGGTCCTCAAAAATATGATTTAACAATGTCTCGGGAGTATAATGTGTAAACAGGTACCTTCGGACATAGATCAAAACCACAGCGTGAAGATGCGCAAAGAATATGAAGGATGGCGCAGAGCCGAAGCTATGCGCAGGGGAGCTTCGGCGTGATAGCAGAAAAAGAAACCGACTTAAAGAGGAAAAGACTATTTAGACCCCGATAGATTACTATAGAATTATTATCAAAAGCAAAGGGCCTGAATGTAATTTTGCATGGGCTGCGACCCGTGCCTATAAATAGATGAACAGTACTGTTCACGCTGACTTGGCATTCGCTTTTGCATCACGCTTGTACCCTTGTTTTCCTTCGAGCCGAAGGTACATTTATAATTTGTTATTGTTGATATAGTAACACAAATAAAAATAAGTTGATAATAATGTTTAAAGTGTTTATGTTATTTTTCATATCTTGCATATGAATTCTTCTTCACCATTTATTGTGCTTAAGAAGGTTTTTCCTTCATAACCTTTGTCCGGAATTCATTATATCCGAAGGGAGATAATGCTTCGAAGGACGAAGGACTTTAACATTTAACACTTTCTATGTTGCCTTGTTCTTAACTCTTAGCATTTGAGAACAAGTCCCCAACAATAGATATAGTTTAAGAAAGGATATTTTTAACTCAGATAAGAATCTTTTATTAGAAAAGACTTTTATTTTGGGATAGGTAAACTCAAAGGTAACAGAATTCTTATTAAAAGATATTTTAAATCAAAAACATGAAGAAATGTTAATAAACCCTCAAAATAGGATTTTGGTTGCTACACATACAATGGCTGGGGCTGCGAATCCCCATTTATTGTCGATGCATTAGACATAGATATCCTATTGCTAGTTTTGTATGACGGAAAACTAAGAGCAACATATTTCTCAAATGTGTGTGTTAATTTTCTAATTGTTTCTTCTAACCCCCAATCTGCTGTTTCATTTCATCTTGTTGTTGCCTAATAAATTGGATGTCATCAGATTTACTTATATTTGAGATTTGAAGCGAAGATAGGAATGATGCAATATCGATCTCTCCATGCTTGGTAATCTTCTGGCGGCGATCCACCGTGAAGTATGATAAGAATTTCTCTATCGCCTCCTCCTCAGCCTTGGCGCTATGGCGACGTGCGTCCTCCCTCACTTAACTCATCAAGTCTTCATATAGTTGTTGCTCATCGGCCAATAGGCTTTCGACAACCGGCCTAAGGATATTGTCTGGGAAAATACCAGTGTGATCTTTAGAACCGGCCATTTGAGGGCCTGGGTTTTAGTAGATCTAGGCACCTGATCCTCAGCGAAGTCGTCAAAAAGTATGTTGGCGCTGCTGGGTGCTAAACACTAGAACGAACCATCCAGTGGTGCTATCTGCGGAGGCGCAGACGGTCCGTACCCCTATGCCATACGGTCCACGACCTAGACACTTTGCACTAGGGGTGAAAACGGGCAGGGTACCCGAAACGGGTACCGGATACGAGTACTAATTCGGGACCATTTTTCGGATACGGATACGAGTATTTTTTATATTCGGGACGGATACGGGTAATACCCGGATAGTACAGCTTCGGATTCGGGTCGGATACGGAGCGAGTACTACCCGGTAAATACCCGGATATTCGGGTCGGATACGGGTATCCGTTTTTTCTTTTCCTGCATAATAATATAGTTATAAAATCATAACTTTTACATATGAAATTGAATGAATATAAAGTTTATATGAAAATTGTAGAGCTCGAAGAGATCTACAACTTTGTAGTACAACATATTTTTGTTTAAATATATCTTTAGGCCAAAATTATTGAAATAATGTTTAAATTTATATCAAAATAATAAACTTTATCATTTTCATGTGGGGACTTAAGATTATATCCATGTGGGAACTTAGGATTATCTTTTTATAAACTATTTATTAATATTGGTAACTTATTTGCAATTTTCGGTCGAAGCTAACAATATTTTTATGAATTTAATTGTATTTTGATGATTTTCTACAACAAGAAATTAATAATACACCAAATAGCCTAAAAAATTCATGAATTTTTACGGGGACACAACATATATCCACATATAGTTCTCAAAAACATTTGGACTATAAAATCCACAAGATGTTGGTGTTTCTTCCATTCCACTCCCACTTATTGCGTGAGTTACACGTGAAATCATTTTATGTATTGAAGTTTGAACATAATTAATATTTCACTTATCATTTTCATGTGGCGACTTGAGGTTTTATTTGAACAGAATGTTTATTTGTTTTGGTAAGTTTTTTGCAATTTTGGATCAAAAATAGTGTATTTATGAATTTTAATTATATTTTGATGATTTTATGTAGAAAGAAATTAATAATGTATAAATAACCTCAGAAATCTATGAAATTATACGAAAGTACAACATATGGCCACATATAGTCATAAACAATAATGGGACCATAAAATCCAAAGGATGTCAACGTTTCTTTTATTTTATTTCCACGTATTGCGTGAGTTACACGTGAAATCACTCTAAGTATCCAAGTTTCAACATAATCAATACTTCACTTTACCATTTTTATGTGGGAACTTAAGATTATCTTCTATTAAATATTTATTAGTATTAATTTACTTGCAATTTCGTAGTCGAACAAGAATATTTTTTGATAACCAATTAATGCATTATCCGACAAGTATCCGATATCCGATCAAATAATATCTGTATCCGTCACTTATCCGCCTGGATAAATATCCGGTCCCTGTATCCGTATCCGCCCCGTTTCTAACTATCCGTATCCGATCCCGAATCCGTTTTAAATATATTAGGGTAAGATATAGAATGGGCTAATATCCATCTGTATCCGCCCGTTTTCACCCCTACTTTGCACAACACCACATGCACGGGCGCAGAGGATAGACGTAGACCCGATGGGCAGCCAAAACTGTGGTCGTCGTCCGCTCCGCTGCCGAATAAACCAGGCACAACACAAAGCAGACGCTTCTTGGGTCCTCTTGCTTCTTCACTTTTTTTAGTTAACAAATGGAGTATTAGTGTAGGGGAGTGCCACGCCATTGGCATGGGCAATCGGGCTACGGTTCGGTTATTTTGGTATATAGAATAATAGAAATTTCAGTTTTCAAATTTGTACAACCGTTTGCTATGCAAAATTCATGAAAATCGAGGACTTTGGTTTTCGGTTTTACCATTTAAATCGACCCCATAAATATACAAATTGTTAGGTTCATAGCCCATATGACATATTAGCAACACTTGTATAGAACAACACTCATAAAAGATCATCGAGAAAAACACTTTGGGCTTATTCGTTTCGCCATTAATCCATTTAGATTGGGTGATATTGAGTCGGTTTAAATTCATAGTAAGTTAAAATCTATTCCAATACACACCAATCCACGTGGAATTGAAATAACTGAACAAAGCCTTAGCTGTAGCACAAGAATGTAACAATCCGTTCACAAGCTCTAATAATTTTAGGTCTTAACACAACTAGAGCTACAAAAAACACAAAATGATCGTGCCTCCCAGGAAGATAAATCCATTTAACAAGAAGTCAAGTGTTGTGCGATATTGAAAGGTAGTGCCCTCGTCCATCGAGCTGCATCAAACCAGAAATCGCCAAAGTTAAACTAATGTGGCAATCAATAGATGCTCCGAGCAGGTCTATTTTCCCTCAAAAATCAAATAAAAACAGTAAAAAATGAAGAAGAGAAAGGGCGGTATGGACATAGGCGACATACCTGACGTAGAAGGAGATAACGTACGTGGTGAAGCTGACGAGTCAGAGGACCGACGATGGCCTCGCTTACAGACGTGCCTCGCTGTCCTCGTTTGCAGACGCGACATACCTATGATGCGGATGTGCCTCCGCCGCCGTGCCGCCCGTGTTGCAGACACGCCGCTGCCTCGATTGCTACGCACGGTGGAATGGTTGAGTTTGGGCACCGCTCCCCGCACCCGTCTCCTCTCTCGAAGATTTCGTAATCGGTAGTAATGGTGCCAATACACGACGGACGCCGCCGCCAGCCACCGGACGCAGCCGGCACCCGGGATCCCCAAATGTTCTCTGTCTGCCGTCACCGTTTTCCCCTACGCCAAGGCAAGGGTTCTTACAGCCGCCCTCTCACCCCTAAACCCTAAACCCTAAACCCCTCTTACAGACAGTCAGCACCAATGAACCGTTTGTTGGGCCGGGGTATTCGTGTGCTTCGCCTGGGAGGTTCTCCACTCGGCCCACGAGCTTAATCATCTCTCTCTGCCTCACGACCAGCATCTCCCGCGCCATTGTCTTGCCTCCCTTCATCAGTGCAGTCGCTGACATCTTCCCTCCCTTGAAATCCAGCTTGGGGGCGAGTGGAAAGCGCTGCTTGATGTCGGTCTCGGCTTCCCACGTGGCCAGTGAAGAATGCCAGCCACTCCACTTGATCAGCAGTTAGGGGTGGGCGTTCGGGTTACTCGAAAATTTCGGGTCGGGTAATTCGGGTTTTCAAAATTTCGGGTTTTGAGAATCGATACTCGAAATTACAACGGGTTTTACAATACCCGAAAATTTGGGTACCCAAAATTTCGGGTTTGGGTTCGGGTATTCCCGAACTACCCGAATTATTGTGTCGGCTTCATAAAAACACATTCACCCTATTAAATTAGTATAAAAATATAGTTTGAATAATGATATACATGGACATATAAAACACAAGCAATCTACAATCACAAGTTATGCACACATACACATAATTATAAATGTACAAATTAATAATTAAGCATGACATGAGTACATGACACATGAAAGTTCGGGTAATTCGGGTACCCGATTGTGATACCCGAATAACCCGAACTAAATTCGGGTTTTGCAAGTTGCTACCCGAAATTCCCAAACAAAATTCGGGTATTTCGGGTTTGGGTATTCCGGGTTCGGGTTTCGGGTTTCGGGTTACGGGTTTTTTGCCCAGCCCTAGGCAAAGTAGGGCTCACATGAGTTTGAGGATTGATTACCGCCTTGAGTTGCGAGACATGAAATACTAGATGGACTGAACTCCTAGCTGGCAGATCGAGTTCATAAGCCACTGGGTTGATTTGTTTCACAATGGTATAGGGTCCAAATAAGCGAAATGACAGTTTATGGTTCTGACGTTCAACTACAGATGACTGGCAGTAGGGCTGAAGCTTGAGAAAAACAAGTTCACCCACTGAAAAAGTCCGCTCAGTTCTGCCCTTATTAGACTGCTTCTTCATATGTTGCTGTGCGCGGTGTAGATGCATACGCACTTGCTACAGCATGCTCTGTCTGTCCTGCAGAAACTGTTGTAGATCTGGAACGACATAGTGTTCAGCTGACCCAATGCCTAAATGGGATGGTGAATGGCCATATAGTACTTCGAATGGAGACTTTCCTAGAGAGGTGTGGTAGCAGGTGTTGTACCAAAATTTGCAAGCGACAACCAACTGGGCCACTGCTGAGGACAAGATTGCACAAAACAACGTAAATAGGTCTCTATGCATTGATTTACTCTCTCGGTTTGCCCGTCAGATTATGGGTGGTAGGAACTATTCAAGCATAATTTAGTGCCTGAAAGTCTGAATAGCTCCTTCCATAGATTGCTAGTGAAGATTGGGTCACGATCTGATATGATAGCATTAGGAAGTCCATGGAGTTTGTACACCTGAGACAAATACATCTTAGCCACTATCAGAGCGATGAAATGATGTGTCAATGGTATAAAATGTGCATATTTTGAGAATTTGTCGACCACAACGAGTATGTAATTGCCTTGGCGAGGAGGGAGCCCTGATATAAAGTCCATACTTACTACCTGCCAGGCATTTTCTGGGATTGGTAGAGGTAACAACAGTCCTGGATATTTTACCCTTTCAGGTTTTGCCTATTGACAGATCTGACAAGTTCGAACAAAATCATGGATCTGTAGCTTCATACCCGGCCAAACGAAATTCGATTTAATTCAACGGTAAGTGACTGGAAATCCAGAGTGGCCACCAACGGCGCTTTCATGTAATTCAAACATGATCAGTTGTTGTATGGTCTTGTTCCCTCCAAGCCATATTCGTCCTTTAAACCGAATGATGCCCTAAGACAACGTGTAGTGTTCCATTGATTGCCTAGTAGCTAAAAAAATTTTGTACCTGGATCCTGCTCATAGCCTTTAGCAACTTGGCGCAGCCAAATTGGTATAACTGTTGACACTGAAGTGACATTCAGTTGCATCTCTGGTTCATCCTGGTCCAAGTTTGGACGGCGTGACAATGCGTCTGCTACTCAGTTTTAGCTGCCTTGTCTGTATATGATTCGAAACTGCAGACCGAGTAACTTGGTTAAGGCCTTTTGTTGCCATGGAGTGGACAATTTTTCGTCATCCAAATGGGTTAAACTCTGGTGATCGGTTTTAATCAGGAATTCGTCATGTTGCAAATAAGAACGCCATTGTTCCACCACAAAAAGGATAGCCATACATTCCTTCTCGTAAATAGACACTCCCAAATTCTTTAGCACTAAAGCTCGACTTATATAAGCAATAGGATGTCCTTCCTGTTGTAGAACCGCACCAATTTCTCCCCCACTGGCATCTGTTTCAATGACGAATTGTTTTCAAAAGTTTGGAATGGCTAATACAGGGCTTGAACGAGTGCTGTTTTTAGATCCATGAACGCCTGATTTTCTGTTTGAGTCCAGACAAATACAGTATCCTTCCTCAACAGATTTGTGAGAGATCTACTGATGATTCCAAAGTTAGGCACAAACTTTCTATAATAATTCGCCATGCCCAAAAAGCTACGGACATCCTTCACACAAACTAGGTTTGGCCATTCCCTGATCACCTTGATTTGGTTGGGATCTGTAGTGATACCTGCTGCACTTACAATATGACCCAAAAATTTCAACTTCTCCTGATCGAACACACATTTGGACTCCTTCAGATAAAGCTGTTGCTGACTGATCAAATCCAACACTTGTCTCAAGTGTACTACATGTTCCTCCATCGTAGCACTGTATACTAGCACATCATCTAAGAACACTACCACCCACTTTCAAAGAAACGGAGCCAACAACTGGTTCATAAAATCCTGAAAGGTGGACGGGGCTCCCATCAGCCCGAAGGGCATGGCCCGATATTCAAAATGTCCATGATGTGCCTCGAATGCGGTTTTGGATTCATCTCCTTCTCTCAGTCTGATCTGGTGGTAGCCCGAACGGTGGTCGAGTTTAGAGAATATCGATGCGCCTGCTAGTTCATCCACAATCTCATCAAATACATGCATAGGGTATCGGTTCTTGACTGTATATGAGTTTAGTTTTCTATAGCCCACACATAGGCGCCACTATCTTTCTTCTTCACTAGTAACACCGGAGAGACAAAAGGACTAGAGTTTGGTTGCACAATTCCACTGTTTAACATCTCTTGGACTTGTTTCTCAATTTCGTCCTTCTGTTGAGGTGTATAGCGGTACGGTCTGAGTCTGAAAGGCGGTGCACCAGGTATTAAATCAATGGCATGATCAACTGACCGTTTAGGCGGTGAGCCTTGGGGTTTACTGAAAAGGTGCTGATAATGACTCAACAACTGCTTGATTGGTTCAAGAACCTCAATTTCTGGTGTCTTATTTACTTGTTGCAATTCCAGTAGTCGCTCTACTACTTCTTGCCTGATTAAAGAGTCAAGTTGCAAACATGTAATGTTGCTGCATGCTTGTGTGTTGGGCAAAACTCCCTGCAACCGAACTTTTCTATGATCATACTCAAACTCTAGCCATTTTTGTGCCCAATGAATAGCCATAGGGCTATGACATTCCAACCAATCCATACTGTCGGTGGGAAGAATTCCACCGGCCGGGTGGCGGAATGCACCCGCCCTAATCCTAAGATGAGGAGGGGCCTAAGCGGTTTGTCTTCCTGTTGGAAGGTGGAAGAACACACGAGGACACGAGGGTTTAGAGTGGTTCAGGCCGCCGGAGCATAATACCCTACCTCCACTGTGTGTAATCTGTATTGAGAGTCTGTGTGCTTGAGAGCTTTGTGTGAACCCCCCTGTAACGTTGTGTGCCTTCCCTTTTATAGTTTAAGGGAGGCACATACAAGGATGCTGAGCCCTAACATGTGGGCCCAGGGACATAATGGAAAGAAAGCATTATGTGGATAATTAATACTAATAACACCTGAGTAATCACTGGGCGCCATGATGTTCGCAATCCATGCTGCATTGATGGGCAGTTACCGTACGAGTAATGCGAGAGTAATGGTGAGTAACTACGCGGCCCACATATCGTGGACTGAGCACTCCGCCTGTCAGCAGAATGGACAAGCGCACGTGTTATCTATAATGAATGCAGTAGCGTGCGTAGCCCAGAGGCGTCACCCCGGGTTCCGCCCGTTGGCTTATGCCGCGCGCAGTATACCATGTGGCAGCATCAGGGTTCCGCTTGAGCGGGGAGCAGGAGTGTATGCGGATAGGTCCGGAGCACACCAGAGCAGGTCTGGACACGTGTCAGCTCCGGACCCCCGCCTGAGCCTTAAGTAAGGTCTTGGGAACCCACTGTGGGTGGTTTGGACCCCATACGGAGGGGTCCGGATCCCATTCTAGGGGTCCAGTCCGTACACGTGGGGGTCCTGAACCATCTTGGAGGTTCGGACTGTATATCCAGGGGTTCGACACTTTCCCATGGGGGTCCGGACTCACTGTTGACGCCTTGGAGTATATCACTTTCTCTGGCCACGTGGAGGCCCCGGAGCCGCCCACGTGGTGGGGTCAGGCACTGTTGCTGGCCCAGAGTAGTCGCCCGAGGCTGGGGCGAGTCATGGTCTGGTCCCACATACAGCTCCTTTACCACACGACCAAAGATAGCCGCGTGGGTACTGCGTCTTCATACAGTAGTAAGGGGTACCCTAGTTTCAGGGTTCCGACAGTGGCCCCCGGGCCCACCTCAGGGGAGGATGCGAGCATGCAGGTGGGGCCAAAACTTGTACTTTGCTTTGACATGGCGTGATTGACGATTGGCGCGCCGTTTCAGCGCGTCTATTGACGCACCCACCGTCAATCTACCTTAGGTCACGCCAACTGCCATATCTGTCCTCGCGGTGACTGACCCACGGTCCCCACGCCTGGTGGTTTCGTCGGGCCATGCGCGGGGCGTCTCGATACCACTGCATTGGTTTTTAAAAAATTACCTTATCTGTCTTCTGCCGCAGCCCCGAGGAGGCGCACTACCGGCGCATGCGGCGGTTCGCTCTTTCTGCACCCGGGAACCGACACTCAAGGAGTATGACCCGTGGGCTTGGGCCCCCTTGTCATAGACTGGGCTATTGTCTTTTGCGGTGGAAATGAAGAGGCGCGCTACCGCGTGCGGCGGTTCGCTCTTCAAGCGCGTGCAGCGGTTCGTTCCTTCTGCACCCGAAATCTGACTCGCAAAGTGTATGACTTGTGGACCCGGGCCCCCGTGTCATAGACTGGGTTGCCTGGATCTAGGTGCCCGTCGCGCGTGATCCCTTGTGGCGATTGAGGGGCACGCGGAAGGGTTTCCTTGAGCGAGGACTCCGGTTTCCTTGAAAAAGGGTTCACCCCCGCGTGCAGTAGTTACCCTTTCGCATTCTCTTCCAATCGATTGCGCCCTTTCGCCTTCGTGCTCCTTCGTTCCACGGCCGCGCCGCCGGTTGTGCCCTTTTGCCTTCGCGCTCCTCAGTTCCACACCTGCGCCGTCGTGCACGCCATGGCTTCACTCGGCCACCCTGACCGCTTCCAGTTTGAGGCGGCACTCAACTTGGTGCGCGACCTGCTTGGGTGGAGTGCGCCAGCGTACGCCGCAAGGATCCGCACCGGCGCCGCTCCCCTCGACAATCTCGCCTTCGGGGAGTTTGTTCTGTTCGTCTCCTGCGTCTCCTGTGGGTTGGCTCTGCCGATATCGCCTTTCTTCCTGCTGCTGTTGGAGGAGTTCGGGCTCCAGCTTCAGCACCTTACGCCCCACTCCATCCTCCAAGCGACCATCTTCATCCACCTCTGCGAGATGTTCATAGGGGTGGCCCCCTGCACTTCCCTCTTCCGCCATTTCTTCGTGCTGGTCAAGTCTGGGAAGGCTAGGGACCATCTTGGTGCCTACTACTTTCAGACGAGGCCGGATTCGGCCGTAGCCTACATCTCCACCTTTGGCGACGCGAGGTGGGAAAACTGGCGCGCCGACTGGGTGATCTCCAGCGCCGAAGCCAACGACCGCCTCGTCCTGCCGAGCAACGGGCCATCCCTCGACTGCAAGCACTAGAGAACCAAGCCATCGCTATCGCCAGAGCTCCTGTCCATACTGGACAAGATCAAGACCTTAGCAACCTGTGGTCTGACTTCCATGCATGTGGTCGACGACTTCCTGAAGCGCCGGGTCATGCCGCTGCAGAGGAGGTCACGCCTGTGCTATTGGTTCACTGGCCCAAATGATATCGGCAGGACCCAGCGTGGGCCGGGTATCGATCTGTCCTGGGAGGAGCTGGAACTCCTAGTGAAGGGGATTACTGGTGAGTCCTTTATCCCTGAATCCTTCATACTCCCCAGGACATCCCGGCGTTCTGTGATGATCTAGGGCTACGAACGGTGATGCTGGCCACGCTGCCGACCCTCGATGAGAGCGGCGTGGCAGTTCGCCAGACCGGCGGTAGGGACCCCCTCCGCAGGATCCAGATCCTGGTGTACCGGCTGGGGTCCCCAGCCCGCTAATGGGGCTCCTAGTGCCTGTCCCGCCATGGCCCCCAGCTCCATGGATAGGGGCAAGGGACCTGCAAGCAGCTCCTCCGCCCCAGGTGGTACCGGGGGGTCAGAGGAAGAGAGGCGACGCCGGCTGCGTCGCGCTGATGGGTCGCTTGTTTCAGACCCCCCCAGAAGCGTTAGAGGACTACTGGTGGGGCCGAGGAGGCTAGCTCCCAGGCCCAGGGCACGCAGAGGCGTGTCAGTCCTCCACCACCACAACCATCGGGCCCACCGCCACCACCACCTGGGGGTGATCTCCCCCGGGGGCACCAGCAGCAGCAACAGCAACAGCAGCAGCAACAGTAGCAAGAGCGGCGGTCGTCCCGCTTCCAGGGTCGCTGGAAAGTCCAGGGCCCCAAGTGAGTGTAGCCCCTTTTTCCATTAGTCTATTTATCATGTCGATGGGTCTTAACCCATCCTTTGCTTGTCAGGGCTCCCATGCTCCAGCTGGGGGTCCGGCGGCAGCGGCGCCAACGTCAAGCGGCGTCGCAGCGGCAGAGGAGGTCCCAACTGCGCCGATGGCTACCGCAGCCTCAACGACGGCGATGCCGTCGAGTACACCGTCGGCAGCGGCGGAGGAGGTCCCAACTGCGCCCACCCCCGCCATCGAGGGTGACACGGGGGGCGCGTCCAGCTCCATCCCGCCGCCCACTCCAGAAGAGACAGAGGTGGTTTTTGGGCGGCGGCTCCGGTCCGGCGCCGAGCCAGAAGCAGCTAGTTCCCCTCCCCTAGGTGCTGTCTCGTGCCCATCAGGCTCTTCATGAGACTGAGGCGGTGATCCTACGGGAGTGGGAGGCGCTTGAGGCCGAGCACCAGCTCCTCAGCGACTAGTGCACCCAGCTGGAGGAGCGCACTAAGGCGGCGTCCCGCCAGTTCACCTCCGAGCGGTCCAAGCTCGAGCGGGACCGCAAGGATTACAAAAGGGACCTCTAGAAGGTGTACGCCCGGGAGCTGGAGGTGTCCTAGAGGGAGAAGAAGTTGACCAGGAGGGAGGAGGTCGTGTCTCAACGGGAGGCCCTCGCAATAGAGCTCCGGGCCAAGCTGAGTGCCCTGGACAAGATCCTGGAAGAGCAGCGGATCCAGCAGACCACAGTTGTGGAGAGTCTGCAAAAGTTGCAGCAAGAGATCGAGGGCAAGGCCAGCGACGCCGCCCTCGGCGAGGAGAAACTCAAGGCAGAGGAGCAGTCCCTAGGCAGGCAGGAGACGGATCTCTCCAGGCGGGAGACGGATCTCACCTTTTGGGAAGAAATGCTGGCCGAGCACGAGCTCAAGGCGGAGAAGAAGGAAAATGAGCTGGAGGAGCGGATCCGGCAGTTCCAGGCGACGCAGGCGGCACCGGGCCCCCAGGCGGTGGAGGCCACTAGGAAGGCTCTTGAAGACCTTCAGGCGGAGCATCGTGCCGGGGTCCAGCGCATCGCCGCATGGGCCGACGAGGCGAGCACGGGACTGGTGCCGCTAGGGATGAGTCCCATCCCGGTGTCGGGGCTGCCGACGTCTATCTCTGACGCGCTTCCGGTGCTGGACTCCACCGCCGACCGTCTCCGACGCCTGGACCAAATTCTTGGTGTCCGCCTGGAGGCCGAGGGCGGCAGGCTCTGCCGGGTGGTAATTGAGTATATCTTGACGTGCTTCCGGAGCCACGACCCGACCATATCCTTGGAGCCGGTGATCGCTGGTCCGGTGGCCGACACTGAAGACGCCGCCCGGGAGGGCGTATAAGACACCGTGGAGCTGGTGGCCGAGCGCTTCCAGCGGGATCCTGCTGATGATGAGTAATCTAATCTGCAGAGACAAAACAAGGGTTCCACTAGAGACTGACTTGTAATAATTTTTGGTTTTGTAAGATACTTTTGAAAACTATCAATCAAACAACACTTATCTGTATGCTATTTGTCCTTGCTGTGTGTAGTGTTACTAACTCCTCCCTAGTACTTGGCCCCCCTGGGATGTAGGCTCGATGTGTCGAGGCTGAATACCAGTATACCTAAGGGTAAATTAGTAGCCCGGTCCCTAGGAGGTAGTCTCTAAGGTTTGAGACTACCTGCGTCTGGATTGGGACCTGGACCTGCACACAGCTTCGGCGTTGAAGTGTTAGTAGCACACCCATAGGACCCATCGTCTGGTATCTACCATCCTTTGACTCATGCAACAGGACCTGCAGGATTTAGCTTGGGAAGCCAAGCCGTATGTCCGGACCCATAGGATCGTAGCTCCAAATACTAGGGTACCCGTTGCAGAGTGGTGGAGGTGCAGACTTAGGGTACGAAACCAGGCTAAGCGGCTACACAGCTCTAGACCACTCCAGGGAACGAGCGCCCATTATCTAGAACTGGACCCGCAGGTTGCCGGACCCCCTGTAGCAGTAGAGGGGTCCTGAACTGCAAGCCTGGCTTACTCAATTCCGATGTCATCATACCAGCAAGGGTGGGAACTGTATGGGTGGGTTAGATAAAAAAGAATGCTCGTAAACTGAAGTAGAATGAAACATCACAAAAGCTCCTCTGGGAGGTAAATTCTTTCCTTATAACTTGATATACATGGGTGCAGACCAACAGGTCGGGCTTACGAGGGCGGACCTTACCGGATTGACGTACACATATGCGGAACCCAGTTACAAAGGAAGAAAAACTCAATCCCCCAGTTTTGCTTCTATGGGTAGAACTTACAGAGATGCTCTATGTTCCAGGGATCGGGAAGAGGCACTCCTTCAGTTGTGGCAAGACGGACACACCCGGGTCGACATACTTCCGTCACCTTGAAGGGTCATTCCCAACTAGGGGAGAGTTTGTGGAGCCCTTCTCGGTTTAGAATTCGCCTTAGGACCAAGTCCCCGACCCTGAGCTCCCTACTATGCACGAACCGCTGGTGGTAGCGCCTGAGCGCTTGATTGTACCATGCATTTCGGATCGCCGCTTGCCATCTGCGTTCGTCGATGAAGTCCACGTCCTCACGTCGTAGCTGTTCCTGCATAGACTCAAGATGAAAGCCCGGAGAGTCTCTCCGGGTTCTTGCCTCACTGTATGGAGGTGAGCCTCCACGCCATGCTGCTGGTAAGCGCTGGCGAAGTTTGCTGTGAACCGCGCACATAGCTCTTCCCAGGAGTACACTGACCCCGGGGTGAGGTTCATGAGCCAGGTCCGGGCTGGCCCAGTCAAGGCTACATGGAAGTAGCTCGCCATCATGGCAGTGTTTCCACCAGCTGCCGTAATAGCGGTGACGTAGACCTGTAGGAATTCCGACGGGTTTGATGTCCCATCGTACTTCTCCGGCAGGTGCGGTCGGAACTTGGGTGGCCAAGTCGTCGCGTGGAGATGATCCGCAAGTGCGGTGCAGCCAACGCCGACCAATGGGACGCCCGTGTGGATTCGGGCATCCCTTGGAGTTTGTGGCAAAACTGGACCGAAGTCTTGGTCGAGGTTGTGACCCTCGAAGTTTTGCCAGCGCTCACTTGCCCTCTCCAGAGAGATCCGATCATCCTCGCCCGCACGCCGGCGGTTGATCTCTGCTCGTAAGTTGTGACCCCTCTCCGGAGAGGTTCGAGCATCCTCACCCGCACACCTGCGGTTGAGCTCTACCCACAGGTCATTAGTCTGTGCACCCCTCACTGAGGGTGAGTGCACAGATGCCGACGCCTCGCGTTGACACCGGAATGACCGAGGCCTGGGCCTGACTGAGCCAGAGTGTGCCATGTTGAGGAGACGGTCAATGTCCTCTCTCCACTGCCTCATGGCCCCCGGCGAGGCCGTGGAACTTGGGGGTTGCGCAACAACTCCCTGGCTGCAGACAAGGCCCCAGGCGTAGCCCTTGACGCTTGGGACGTCTGTACATGCGTGTGCTGCTGAGCAGCATGCACAGCAGCAGCACCGACGGTAGGGCGGTTGGAGCTTCGTGGCATGGAGGATGCTGCTTCTTCCTCCATCGGGAAGTCCTTGGGAATGAAGTCACAGTGCTCGACAATTTGAACCATGGTGTCAAGCAAGAAGGCAGGCGAAAAACCTAAAGCCAAGGCCCCTACCTGGCGCGCCAAATGTCGGTGGGAAGAATTCCACCGGCCGGGTGGAAGAATGGACCCGTCCTAATCCTAAGATGAGGAGGGGCCTAAGCGGTTTGCCTGCCTATTGGAAGGTGGAAGAACACACGAGGACACGAGGGTTTAGAGTGGTTCAGGCCACCGGAGCGTAATACCCTACCTCCACTGTGTGTAAGCTGTATTGAGAGTCTGTGTGCTTAAGAGCTTTGTGTGAACCCCCCTGTAACGTTGTGTGCCTTCCCTTTTATAGTTTAAGGGAGGCACATACAAGGATGCTGAGGCTCGACATGTGGGCCCAGGGACATAATGGAAAGAAAGCATTATGTGGATAATTAATACTAATAACACCTAAGTAATCACCGGGCGCCATGATGTCCGCAATCCATGCTGCATTGATGGGCATTTACCGTACGAGTAATGCAGGAGTAATGGTGAGTAACTGCGCGGCCCACGTATCGTGGACTGAGCACGCCGCCTGTCAGCGGAATGGACATGCGCATGTGTTATCTGTAATGAATGCAGTAGCGCGCGTAGCCTAGAGGCGTCACGCCGGAATCCGCCCGTTGGCTTATGCTGCGCGCAGTATGGCACGTGGCAGCATCGGGGTTCCGCCTGAGCAGGGAGCAGGAGTGTATGCGGATAGGTCCGGAGCACACCAGAGCAGGTCTGGACACGTGTCAGCTCCGGACCCCCGCCTGAGCCTTAAGTAAGGTCTTGGGACCCCACTGTGGGCGGCCCGGACCCCATACGGAGGGGTCCAAATCCCATTCTAGGGGTCCAGTCCGCACACGTGGGGGTCCTGGACCATCTTGGAGGTCCGGACTATATATCTAGGGGTCCGGCACTTTCCCATGGGGGTCCGGACTCACTATTGATGCCTTGGAGTATATCACTTTCTCTGGCCACGTGGCGGCCCCGGAGCCGCCCACATGGTGGGGTCAGGCGCTGTTGCTGGCCCAGAGTAGTCGCCCGAGGCTGGGGCGAGTCATGGTCTGGTCCCACATACAGCTCCTTTACCACGCGACCAAAGATAGCCGCGTGGGTATTGCGTCTTCATACAGCAGTAAGGGGTACCCTAGTTTCAGGGTACCGACACATACCTAAGATCATATCATAACCTCCCAGCGTTAGTATTTTCAAGGTGCTAGAAAAAGTCAAGCCTCCACATAACCAATTACACTTTAGAACTTCATACTTACTCCACAATGTCCTTCCATCCGCTACCTTACTTGCATTGGTGCTGTCAACAATTGAATTCCTGGTATAACTCCCAGCATATGACTACCAAGAAAACTCACAGAACTACCTGAATCGACAAGCACAAGTACCTACTGGCAATGGATCGATGCCCATAAGCGGATTGTTTTGTTACCTTCGCCCCCACTCACTGCATCCAAAGATATGGCCAAAACACCCTCTCCAGTTAGCTCTTCTATACTACCTTCAGTTTCTCCCACTGCTTCCTCACCTTCGATAGCCAGTTCCCACATCTCCTCGACCAAATGTAAAGGAACACTAGTGGAACATCTATGTGTATGACCCCACCTTTCTCCACATTTGAAGCACAATCCTTTTGCTCTGCAATATGCTCTGAGAGATGTCAGTTTGCCATCCTCATTTTTATTGGTAACCTGCACATTTCCTCGACGATCTTCAGTATGGACAATGGTCCTGTGGTTTACTGTAGGTGGTAAAGGTAGCGGCATCGGTGCTAACTTGACAGCTGGACGAGAAAAATTATTGAAGTCAGGTCTTCTTACATCCCGATGTCCCATGTGCATCAACACCTCCTCCTGCTAAATTGCGAGAGCACAAGCAGTATCCAGATCGGCGAGGCATTGGATAATTACAACACTTTTAACGTCATCCCTTAGCCCATCTATAAACCTAGTAGTAATCATAGCTGAGGTAAACTGATTCTCATGCTCTAATAATTGATGCATCAACTGATCAAATTGTTCTACATACTCGATGACTGAACTGGTTTGGCGTATATGATAGAATTGTCTAATTAGGGCATTGTGTTGGTCCCTACCAAACCTATTATTCAGAGCAACACACAATGACTCCCAGTCCATCTCCCTAATTCGGTACTCCATGGCTTGAACCCAGTACAGAGGGGCTCCTTCAAAATGCATAACAACCATTCTAACCCAGCGTTCAACAGGTACAAAGTAAAAATCAAAGTAGGTTTCACATCAATGTTTCCATAATTTGGGATTTGACCCATCGGGACCCGGAAAATTCATGTTAGGCATGACAAATGCCGACCACTGCGACCAATTAGCCATATCATGCCTACAGAACCCCAATCAACAAACATTTGAGGGCTCTCAGGGGTGAAGGACGTACCTCCGACCGGAGGGGGTGTCTAGATCGTTTCGATCCCACCACCCAACCTCCGGTGGTTTTCAACGAATCGGTGGCAAGTTTCCCCATGCATCGCATCATTCGCCACCGCTCCCAGATGAGCGGAAGCTGATGCATCTCTGGCCGGTGCTGATGAAGTATCCACTGGTTGCTTCTGCGTTTGCCTCTCGATGGTGGCTTGGATGGTCTTCAAGGCTTCATTCATCTCCCACACCTTCTTCTCCACTTCCGGCTGCCATTTCTAAAACTCACTGTGTTCCTTCATCACCCCTTTGACGATTGCTTCCATATTTGCCATAGAAGCTTGCATCGTCTCCATACGCCTGTGAGTCTCCCGATTGCCCTCCTCAATCTTGGCTAGAAGCTACACCATGGGATCTTTAGTCTTCGATGGTGCCATCGCCCCTGCCTTCAATCTGGTGAAATAATCGTGGGGAAGATCCAGCTCTAAATACCAACTGTTATGCACGGTGGAATGGTTGAGTTTGGGCACCGCTCCTGGCACCCGTCTCCTCTCTCGAAGATTTCGTAATCGATAGTAATGGTGCCAATACACGACGGACGCCGTTGCCAGCCACCGGACGCAGCTGGGATCCCCAAATGTTCTCTGTCTGCCATCCTCATTTTCCCCCTACACCAAGGCAAGGGTTCTTATAGCCGCCCTCTCACTGCCCGTGGACCCCCTTACAGGCGCCAGTCAGCACCAATGAACCGCTTGTTGGACCGGAGTATTAGTTTGCTTTGCCTGGGAGGTTCTCCACTCAGCCCACGAGCTTGTTCATCTCTCTCTGCCTCACGACCAGTATCTCCCACACCATTGTCTTGCCTCCCTTCATCAGTGCAGTCGTTGACATCGATGTCTAGATGCCGACGAATCGCCAATCACCGCCAGCCACTAGGAGCACATGTCGCAGCCTCGCAGGGTGTCGTCGGCTCGCCGCATCGGGAAGGGATGGCGGCTGCGGGTGTCGCCGGCACAGGATCATCACGGGAGGTCGGGAGGATTGCGGGTAATGGGTGCGGGGACTTGTTCTCAAATGCTTCGAGTTAAGAACAAGGCAACATGAAAAGTGTTAAATGTTAAAGTCCTTCGTCCTTCAAAACATTATGTCCCTTCGGATATAATGAATTCCGGACGAAGGTTATGAAGGAAAAACCCTTCGTAAGCTCGATAGATGATAAGAAAGAATTCATGCATGAAATACGAATAATAATACAGATATTATCATCAATTCATTTTTATTTTCATTATCATATTTGTAATAACAATTTATAAATGTACCTTCGAACTGACGGAAAGCAAAGGTACAAGCGTGATGTAAAAAGCGAATGCCAAGTCAGCGTGAACAGTATGGGAGTACTTTTCATCTATTTATAGGCGCGGGACGCAGCCCGTGTAGAATTACATTAATGCCCTTTACATTTATCAATAACTCTATAATAATTCTTCGAGGTCTAATTTGGCTTTTCATCTTTAAGTCGGTTCCTCTTTTCTGCCGTCATGCCAAAGATTTTCTGCGCATAGCTTCGTGATCATCTTATCCTTCGTCATGATCGCCTTCCGTCCCACTCAAGCTTCGTCTTGACCAGACACTTGTATACCCATAATCTGATGTCTGAAGATACCTGTTCACATATTTCACTTGGAAAACATTGTCAAATCATGTTTTTGAGGACCTTCGGAAGCCGAAGGCCCCCAATAGTAGCCCCTCGCAATATTAATTTGCTGGAATGATAAATTCATATTGCGACATGGACGAAGGCTTTAAGCCGAAGGTCCGGAAAAACACCTTCCCTTTGCTAGAATAGCAACAGTCTTTGACAAGCGGGACCCTCCAGTTTTCGACGCACTGGGTGTATAAATAAGAGCTCAACACGATTTTATTTGGCACGATCTCTTGCCATCTGCTCTTGCTCACCCGACTTTTAGCCTGTGCGCAACAACTCTTGCTTGGCTTTTTTAGACTTTTAAGCTTCGGTTCTGGCCTCTGGGAGCACTTTCTCAGCGTTTGCGAAGATGTCTGAAGATAAGAAAGCTGTTGCTGAATCAAAGCTGAGCCTTTCTGAGGAGATGCATCTCGGCTTTCTTCAGTCAATAGCAAAGACCAATACAGAGAAGATCACTAGGGAGACCTTGGAGGGTTTATCTGAAGATACTGATGACAGTGACAGCTATGATGTAGACTCCAAAGATCGACCGTGGCGACCAAGTCACACAGTCTTCGGAAAATCGAGCATTAAACAGAGTCATCTTGATACCATGAAGGGAAGGTATTTTCGAGACATGTCTATTGTGAGGGCAGATGATGGGGAGAAGACTGTGCCTACTCCCGAAGAAAATGAAGTCATAATCTTTCGAAGCTTCTTGAAGGCTGGACTGTGATTTCCCTTGAGCAATTTTGTCGTGGAAGTACTGAAGATATTTGAAGTCTACCTTCACCAACTTACTCCCGAATCAATCATAAGAATGGGCATTTTCGTCTGGGCCGTGAGGAGCCAAGGTTTAGAACCAAATGCAAAAAGTTTCTGCAATATACATGAGTTATTGTATGAGACGAAACCTTGGGGTCAAGAGCAGTATCACAACAATTTTAGCTGCTACAGCTTCGGCGCCCGATCTGGGTCAAGCTGTCCCGTGCCAACCTTTCGGAAAAGATGGCCCGACAACTGGATGACAGAATGGTTTTATGTGAAGAATGATTTAAAAACTCGGGAAGATATTAAAGGTATCATTATGCGCCCTATCTGGCAACGCTTCGGCCTTCGGAGGCCGAAGGTGGAGATGGATGAAACAACCGAAGAATGCCAAAGAGCCTTCGGCGCAGTGTGCTCTTTTATTGGGTCAAGGGATTTAATGCAAGAACACATTGCCTTCAGAGTATGGACACTTGCAGATAACTGGGAAATGCCGAAGGAAACCGTTAAGGAACCTGACGAAGGTGGACTAGTCAGGCTAAAATACACATTCAAGTACGGAGATAAGTTCGTTGAACTAGATGATGACTGGTTGAAAAGTATTGAGGCCATAAGCGATGAATTGCTTGGATTATACTCAAAAGCCGAAGACATTGCACTGTCAGCAGCCTTCGGAGGCCGAAAGAAGAAGAGACTCAATCGAGTATTTGATGCAATTGGGTTTGTCTACCCTGACTATCGCTATCCAACGCGGGGTCAAAAAAGAAAGAATACACCTTCTGCGAAGGAAGTTGCTTCGGCCGCTCCTAGCGAGCCGGCGCCGAAGAGGAAAAGGGTCAAGGTTCTCACACACCGGCCATGCTATATTGAACTGGCCACAGTGCCTGAATATGTCGGTGAAACCTCTGCGGCCACCGAAGCCAAGGAGCCTACTCTCCTACCGGATGTTGAAGAGCCAATTATAATTGCGGAAATGAAGAAAATAGAAGAACCGGAGGCTACGGACACAAGGACACATGAAATTTTAAGTCCTTCAGCAAAAATTGAGGCAGCAAAAAGCCAAAAGGGTCCAGCAGTGACCCCCAAAAGAAAAAGGATGGCTAATGTGCTGGATGTTTTGGAGACAATTAAGTCTTCAAGCATGACTCCGAAGAAAATTGTTGAAACTTCCGAAGTGCACACTGAAGCCTTTGCTGCCGAAGCTTCAAAGAACCAGGCAGAAACTGAAGCTGGGCCTTCAGAGCCCGCCAAGGTGAAATCCTTGGAAGCCGAAGAAACAGAAATATCAGAGCCAATTTTGGTTGAAGAAACTGGTGCTGCTGCCCCCGAAGCATCCTCCAAAGCCCTCGATTATATTGTACGACATGCTTCGGGAAAAAGATTATCTGAAGAAGAGATTTTTGAAGCTAATTACTATGCCTGAGAACTGAAGTATCCAAAGGGGGCCTTAGTATTCAATGGCACAGACGAAGATGACTTCTTATACTACCTCCCAGACAACACAGAATTATCTGTCTGCCGGGAGATGGCTAGAAGTATGGGGTTCCCGAAGCTTGAAGTTGGCCTCTGCGCTATGACGAAGGACGATCTTGCAGATAGCCTCGCATATAATAGTCTGAAGGTATGAAAATTGTATATTTGGAAGCTTATAAATTTTGAATTATCCTTTTATTCTTATACTAATTCTTTTCATATAGGGTTTAATTCTTAGCAACGCTTTGAGAGCGCAAAAGAATGTCGAAGACGAGAGCTATAATATCGCTTTCAACAACCTACGAACAGAGGTTATTAAGATGAGGAACGAAGCCTTGGAAAAAGATAAAATTCTACTTACATTGGTGGATAAGATAAAGGAAGACGAAGCTACTTCTAAAGCTCAAGCTGAGGCTCAAAAGCGCGAAATTGAGGATCTTCGGAAACAGCTAGCCAGAGCTAAAGAAGAACGCACACTTGAAGAGACGAAACGAGAACTTAGTGATCAGTGGGCAAATCATTTAGAAAGAAACGTTGAAGAGCTTCGTGCATCCAAGAAAAGGTGCTATGACAAATCTATAGAATGTGCTAAGAAAATAAAATCCAGCTTCGCCAGCATTGGCGCATTCTCGAGCGAAGAAAACTTCACAAGGGGCAACCCCGAAGGCCCGATTGAATGGATCAGTCACGAAGCTGAGGCCTTTGAGGAAATTTTGAATAGCCGCGGAGACATATGTGCCTTTTCGGGTGCCAGGGGGATTGCTACTATTTTGGAGAGGAAAGGCTGTGAGCATGTGAAATTTTTGGCACAATCCGAAACTGCCTTATCCTCCGAAGATATAAAAGACCCCTCGGCCGAAGCAAGCCAGGTCGGTGGAAAATTTTTCACAGACGTTTGGGACAATGGTGGCCGGGAAATGGCCCAAGAAATTATTCAAAAAAGCGAAAAAGGCATACATGATGCTAGAAAAGTAGCAGAGCCGCTGAGAAAAGCGCAGAGCCCGAAGGGCAAATAGGTATTAATTAGTGGTTTTTGACTCTTCGTTGTAATTTTTTGATTTCGAACTTGTTCACGGTTTGTAATAGTAATATATCCGTATCTTCTCTTCCCTCAGAACCTGCTAAGCTATCTCCGGGCCCCCACACGAATGGGGATGACGAAATTAGACAAATGGCCGAAGCCATAATGGATAAAGTTGTTGATCAGCTACTAAACGAAGCTGCAGAAGTAGTCCTAAGGGAAGATTAGATGCTGTTGTAAAAACATTTAGAATGTAATGTTTGTTGAGAATCATGTGTAATATTGTGCAACTTTGGATGTAATATATTAGTTGTTTATAGTTCTATTCTTTACGATGCATGAAACATCATATACATACTGTTTTGAGCCTTCAGCGAAAAAACACCTTCCCTTCTTTTCATGCTTCGTAAAAATCAATAACCAATCCTCGTAAAATCAATAATCAATAGATCCTTCCATTTCAGAGTTTGACGAAGGTATAACTTTTCAATGGCTATTTTTGTGCCTTGTCACTATTTCTTCAAAACAATCTTCGAATATCAATATCGATACCCCCCTTCTTGCGTTGTTGATGCACTATGATGTATGATGTTATGCTATGCAAATGATGTAATGATGTGATGTTGTGCAAAATGATATTTGCCGAAGGTTGACATTTATTTTTCACTGTAAGCCTCCCTTAGGAGCTTCTTCGCCTTTTACTTCAGCGGAATCATCATTTATTTTTCGCTGTAAGCCTCCCTTAGGAGCTTCTTCGCCTTTTACTTTCAGCGGAATCAGCGCTTATTTTTCGCTGTAAGCCTCCCTTAGGAGCTTCTTCGCCTTTTACTTTCAGCGGAATCAGCGTTTATTTTTCGCTGTAAGCTCTGCATTCCCTTCGGAACGACTTTTGAGCAGAAAACTTACACTGTGCTCCCTTAGGAACGACTTTTTGTTGTTTGAAGAAATTGCACTGCGTTCCATAGAACAAATTTTTGATAATTCGAAGGTCCTCCGTGCCACCATAAATTCTTATGCTTCGGCAACTCAAGCCTATGGAGAAGATATATTTTCATTATGGTAAAAAGCGAAACTGTTACAAGAGATTGAAAAACGATAAAAAACACTTAAACTTCCCATAATTGTTCCTTATTAAAAAGAAAGTAATACTGAATGCGGAAATGCGAAAAGCTGCTATCGAGGTAGGATATTTGTCAGTAAATGTGCTTCGACTCTGGCACAGTGCTATTGACTGTGCGAGCTTCGGACTCTTCTCTGAAGTCCCGCTGGAGATGAGTGTGCTGACTCCCTTCTGGCTGCTGACCTCGTTGTGTTGGTGGTGGCGGTGGAGGCTGTTGCCAAGATGCTTGGGGTTGGCTTGCCGAAGCAACAGAAGTTGCAGGGTGATTGCCTACATATTCTGGAATGTAAGGCGACTGGTACGAAGCAGTATGCATGACCTGCTTCGGCTGACTCTGTTGTGCTGCAGCTTCTGCTATCTCCTTTTGCTTCTGGATGGTAACATGGCACATCCTGGTGGTATGGCCCTTGTCTTCACCACAGAATAGGCAGTAAATTTTTCTTGGTTGATCCCCAAATCTTCCCCCGAAGCCCCTGGCGCCTCTGCCCCTTGGCGCTGACGGCCGGAAAGAACTTTGCTGCTGCCCCGAAGCTTGCGAGGAGTACTGTGGCCTTTGCTGTTGACTCCCTCTATCATCACTTTGAGTAGAATTGTGAATTGACCTGACGTGCCTCGGATGGAATCTTCCTCCGAAGCCCCTGGTCATTTCAGAGAACCTGAATGCTTCCTCCCTTCTTTGGCGAAAGTCATTGTCAGCTCGAATATACTCGTCCATCTTCTGGAGCAGCTTCTCCAAAGTTTGAGGAGGCTTCCTGGCAAAGTATTGAGCTGAAGGTTCCGGCCGAAGTCCCTTAATCATGGCCTCAATGACAATTTCATTGGGCACTGTTGGTGCCTGTGCCCTCAGACGCAGGAACCTTCGGACATACGCCTGAAGGTATTCTTCGTGGTCCTGGGTGCACTAGAATAAAGCTTGAGCAGTGACCGGCTTCGTATGAAACCCTTGGAAGCTGGTTATCAACATGTCCTTCAGCTTTTGCCATGAGGTGATTGTTCCTGGCCGAAGAGAGGAGTACCAGGTTTGTGCAACACTCTTGACGGCCATGACAAAAGACTTTGCCATGACTGCAGTATTGCCACCATACGAAGATATGGTTGCTTCATAGCTCATCAAGAATTGCTTTGGGTCTGAATGACCGTCGTACATGGGGAGCTGGGGTGGCTTGTAAGACTGGGGCCATGGTGTAGCCTGCAGTTCTGTTGACAAAGGAGAAGCATCATCAAAAGCAAAATTTCCATGATGGAAATCTTCATACCAGTCGTCCTCGTTGTAGAAGCCCTCCTGATGAAGCTCTCTGCGCGGAGGCCTTCGGTTCTGGTCATCTTGAGCAAGATGACGAACTTCTTCCGAAGCTTCATCTATCTGCCTCTGTAGGTCAGCTAGACGAGCCATCTTTTCCTTCTTTCGTTGAACCTGTTGGTGGAGCATCTCCAAGTTTTGGATTTCTTGATCCAAGTCGTCCTCCGGAGGCGTTGGACTGGTGGCCTTCCTCTTCTGGCTTCGTGCCTCCATAAGAGAAAGGACATCCTGATTGGGATCCAGCGGCTGTAGAGTGGCAGCACCTGTGGCTGAAGCTTTCTTCGGCGGCATGACGAAGGTGATGCTTGCCGAAGGTGTTCAAAACTCAAAAAATGGACGTGAGTTCACCGGAGGTGGGCGCCAAAGTTGGGGACTTGTTCTCAAATGCTTCGAGTTAAGAACAAGGCAACATGAAAAGTGTTAAATGTTAAAGTCCTTCGTCCTTCAAAACATTATGTCCCTTCGGATATAATGAATTCCGGACGAAGGTTATGAAGAAAAAACCCTTCGTAAGCTCGATAGATGATAAGAAAGAATTCATGCATGAAATACGAATAATAATACAGATATTATCATCAATTCATTTTTATTTTCATTATCATATTTGTAATAACAAATTATAAATGTACCTTCGAACTGACAGAAAGCAAAGGTACAAGCGTGATGTAAAAAGCGAATGCCAAGTCAGCGTGAACAGTACGGGAGTACTGTTCATCTATTTATAGGCACAGAACACAGCCCGTGTAGAATTACATTAATGCCCTTTACATTTATCAATAACTCTATAATAATTCTTCGAGGTCTAATTTGGCTTTTCATCTTTAAGTCGGTTCCTCTTTTCTGCCGTCATGCCGAAGCTTTTCTGCGCATAGCTTCGTGATCATCTTATCCTTCGTCATGATCGCCTTCCGTCCCACTCAAGCTTCGTCTTGACCAGACACTTGTATACCCATAATCTGATGTCCGAAGATACCTGTTCACATATTTCACTTGGAAAACATTGTCAAATCATGTTTTTGAGGACCTTCGGAAGCCGAAGGCCCCCAACAACATACAAGTCAAACTTCTTCTTATTTTTTTTCAATTCCATCCAATCCATGTGTAATGGGAATAACCGAACAAGGCCTTAGTGGGCAGGGCCAGCTACATGGGCTGACAGGCTTGACCGCTGGAGCACAAAGGATAGGAGGGTGCTAGTTGGAGATCGGTAATATGGTATTTCGGTGTTGTATAAGATGATAACCAAACTCGATACTGAGAACCGAACTTCATGCTTATAAAACTAAAACCGAACCAAAATACCAAAAAATCGATATTTTGGTTCAGTTTTCGATAAAAAGTGCTTAGTTCTACTAAACAAGGGAGATGGGGAATCTCTCGCATGCCTTTTTCTGGCTATCTATACTACTCTATTAAGACTCTATCGTCAGCGTCCTCACCCTACGCCCTCGCCGTGCCCCTGCCTCTGCCTCCCTCCCACGCCCGTGCATAGGCACCCAGCCCTCCTCCCCCCGTCCGTCTTGCCGTGACACGCATGGCTCACGATGCTCCCACCCCCGCGCGCACCCTTTCTGGCCTCCTCATCCACCCCATCCCTAATCTACAGCAGGAGACCGGCATAGTAGCGCCGATCCTTTGGCTCACCATCGCTCCTCCTCCACGTCTCGCCTCTAGCGTCGATCCTAGCCCAAGGCTTAATAGAATTAATAGAGTATCCATACCAAAAAGTTGCATCTTCTTTTTCGGAAGCCTATCTCAAAAGCTTGGCTTGGAGCAATTTGGGATGGGTGACCGACCGGGAAGTTTTCTTGGGTGCGCATTAGTGAGGACAAAGTGCGCACAAAAGTCTCGTGTTGGTCTGTGGGGACGATATATGATCCTAGAGAGCTACCAGGAGTAAGTACCGCTGGTCCAGGGATTGGACGGGGTGTTACAATGTTCATGTATGTATTGGTCTTTAGCTAGCATTTTCTTCGTTTAGTGACTAAGGTGAGTATGCAAAAACCTTTATTCTTGCAGAAATGAAGAATTATATTTGATAAAAGATTGTCATGCCTTCAGCTCTAGACTTAAATCTGGCATAAGCCGTTGATGATGATTAGGAATAACATTAACATAGTATGTTATCTAAAAAGTGCATTGTGATTCTTGCTTATTGTTTCACGGTGGTTCTCACTTGGAGCATGCCCATGGGATGCTCTGTACAGGGGAGGGAATATTCCAGCGTTCGCCTTGGCTTCGGTATTCTCTAGTAGTAGGTGTGCTTCCAGTTCTCAAGCTATCAAAGTTGTCCAACTCAGCTTCCTAGAGAGGACCTCAATTCACTCATCTCCATCTCCAACCCAGAGGACTACAACAACATGATAAAGCAGTACCCGAAGGACTACAACAACATGATAGAGCAGTACGAGAAGCTGACTATCACTGCACCTATTTTCTTTCTTGTGATTAGTGTTGGGCATTATCATATATTCATATGGTTCATATAATTGACATGCAACTAGAACCCATTGTTGCTAAATGATCATATTTCAATGTGCATGGTTATGATTTATCTCTTCTCATCAAATAATGTGAGATATTGAAATAATGTGAGATATTGAGGTGGATGATAAATTAAGTGTTGGTCATCTCTATGAAATCGTTATGTATTAGAACGACAAATAGTGCTTCTGCATCTCAATGTATCTTAGCATTACATGTTGACTCCGTAGTAAGGCACGTGCATACACCTTGTAAAAAAGCATAATCATGCAAAAACCAATGCCTTTTTAACTGACCAAAAACACATGCATCACAACTGGTGTTGTGGTTAACAAAAGGATTAGGAAAAAATGATGGTCCACTGTTGAGCGGAAGCACACATAACTTTTCTTATTAGAAGGAAACACATACGTACTCCTACCGGTGAGCACCAAAATGTGCAGACCGGACTTTCTGCGGTGGCAGTGTGGATGGTTCGTGCGCGAACAAAATTAGTTAGGGTTCCTGATTTCTTGCGGGATTTGTTAGCAAATTCCATGAGATTTATTTGAGAACCAACTTGTAATAGGTCCAGACCTCCCGTTTATATAGATGAAGGGGTACGACCGATTGAACATCCACAATCGATCAAATCAAACCTATTTATCAGATTTATCTTATTTGCATTGTTTTTCCCCATTCATTAGGAGTATGAGTAATCTAGACTTAGTTTAGCCCTAGCCCTAGTACTAGTCTCCCTCGACCTATCTCTCCACCTCTCTTCGGCTCGACGTCATCTAGATGCATCTTGGGTGGCCTACCGACCTCAAGACAACTCTTTTTTCTCTCCTCCCGACATGATCCCTCTTAGGAGGCGAGGTTCATGTTTTTATGGAGAAGAAGACCCTGAGCCATTGTGGACCGTTCGGGCCCTAGACACGGACCGTCCAAAAGCATGCATGGAAGAAGCCGCTCCTGCAGCGAGGTCGCAGACCATCGACGCTCCCGCAGATAGCACCGCCAGGTGGTTCATTTTAGTGTTTGGTTCCAGATTGGTGCCAACACACTTTTTGGTGACTCCGCCGGGACAATGGTGTTTAGGTCCATTAAAAATCGGCCACCAGATGACTGGTTCTATAGTTTACACCAATGTCTCTACCACCAACATCATCAAGCCAACCCTAGAATCAGTCTGGACTGATGACCAGAAGCCCTTTGATGACCACGTGAGGTGCAAGGAGGAAGAGGTGCTATGAAAACTCACCGAATGGCACGAGAAGGTGAAGGAAAAATACATATAATACTTCACGGTGGATTGCCACCAGAAGATCATTCATCAAGGAGAGATCGTGATGAGGACATCACTATCATTGATACAACCACACCTGTGACCACTTCACCATTCGTAGCTAATCAAGGACCAATGACACGAGCCCGTGCACATAAACTTAATTATCAGGTTAACTCGTTCCTTGCTGTTGAAGCTAATTCTTCTTTAAATGAGGTACTGAAGTCTTACTACGACTTTATTATGCTCAGGTGTTTGGGAGGTGAACCTTCTTGGAGTGGAGAAGGCAACAAGTCAATAAAAGCAGTTGACCCGAGATGATTTCGTAACTACAACAAGTGTATGTTTAAGAGGCCATATCTTTCAACTTCCAAGGATGTTTAAAGCAAATAAGCAATTGTTGGAAAGGTCTCTTCGTCTACTTTCTGGTGGAGCAAGAATCAATTAGAGATACCAAACGAGGCATCTAGAAACTGCCAAGGGAGCTTCATGACTCCACCAGCACGAGGGAATTTCGTAACTATAGCAAGCACTAGATTAAATGGAGCATTTCTTTCAACTCCCATGGTTGTTTAGTGCAAATAAGTACTTGTTGGAAAGCTTTGTTCATCTACTTTCTTGTGAATCAGGAATCAATGAGAGAAACCAAACGAGGTATCCAGAAACTGGTGAGAGAGCTTCGTTCTCCACAAGAACTTTTTTCGATTCCTCTATTTAAGCAACTAGCAGCCACCAAAGAACTCAGGTTTTTGTTTGTTGCAAGTTTAGCCTTCGCTACTTCCTTGTAAACGCGTGTGTCGGATAGACCACCCAGTTACTTGAAAATAGGACCCCAACTTTATCAGATCCATGAGTGTCTGCATGTTATCTTGTTCTTGCTTGTTCTCGATTGCTTGCAGGTTCAATGCTGTTCTTGGTACGACAAGAAGAGCAACAACAGGAGCCGGTGTAACTATCGCTAAGGCGCCACACCCTTGTGGTTGTTGTAGTCAGATAGCACAACGTCGACCTCCACCCCAAATTGTAGTTATCAGGAGACGGTGTACTTGTCGCTCAAGGCGCCACACCATCTTGGTTGTGGTAGTCGGGCAACCAACGTTAGCCTCCAACAAAAGTTCCACCTCCATCATCTCTCATCGAAAGATTGGGATCCCTTCTACCCGTTGGGTTTATCAGATCGATATGGCATCTCTCCTACCTTCGCCTCAAGCTCCCACTGTAAGTATTCTAGATCAATATGTTAGAGTTTTCATATAACAACAGGGGAATCGGTTCAAACAATATATAAATGAATTTGTTAAAGGATAGACGCGTTCATATGAAAATTTTACTGCCCCTAGTTTTCCCTCGCATGAACCTAATATGGACCCACACGCTCCTAATACATCGGTCGCAAATGGGTCATGTTGTACCCAGCCATTGTATGGTATGCCGATGAATATGTTCATAAAGCCACCATAGCTACTAGCACCTCATACTCGACCGGCTCTAGACACAGTCGGACCGTCCGACAAATTTTGTTGGACCATCCGACCCTACACATGTCCACACACAGATGTCGATGTTTTGAACCTCGCTCTGACAAGTAAATTTATTGTGCACGTTTCGAGCTCTAGAGGGTGTGCGCGGTGGGCCCAAGATTTATACTGGTTTGGACAGAATGCCCCTACTTCCAGTCATCGACGGCTTGCGCTACCGACACCATTGATGATCAAAACTCGTAGTATGGGTTACAAGTAGGCGAGAAAGGGAGGAGAGGCTCCCGAGTCTCTTTATTGGGGTGGAAATGGAGCTTAGAAGCTATAGAGTGGAGTCCTAGCTAAGCCTTGGCTTGGTGGCGGGACTCCAGCCTCCTGGTCCTCGTTGGTGCTCCTCTCTTGTTTGTCGGTTCGTCTGGGGTTTGTCCTTTTGGGTGTGTATCAGCAAGAACTCAAATTTGCGCAACCCCTTGCCTAGGGACCAACCCCTCCCTTTTATTGGCCGGGAGAGGGGTCGGCCAGCGGTAGATTCCTTAGGAAGGAGCCATAAGCCAAGGGTAAAACCAAGCATTCTTACCCAGGGTAAAACCATGCAAACTCGTGGGCCCCGGGGCCACCTGGCTATCTCATATTGACTGTGGCAGATGGTGTGGGGCCACGTGGGTCCCATGTGCCATCATTTAGGCTACACCGACCCCTGGCCTTCGTAGCCTTGGGCTTAGCGCGGCTCGTCGTGTTGCGCCCTGCCAGTGGTCTACATATTCAGGCCTAGTCTGATATGTCGTGAGTGCACCATAGGCCGAGGGGCGCATGGACCATAAATGTGCTGCAGTCTGGGGGCTCGTAGGTCATGAGTGCTATGCGAATTGAGGGGTCCGTAGGTCATGACTGGGAAGCGGACCGACGCTCATGTCGTGGCTCGGTTCCAAGCGTGGTTAATGCAGCCGGGTATTTACGACAGGCCAGTCTAGGGCTAGACATGGGATCCACTCGAGTGGTTTCCCTTCGACATGCCTGGCCTCTTGTACCAGGTTCCTCCATGCCCGACCTCGGGCTCGGTGCCGTGTGGTTTGATCGGGGGCAGGTTCTTTTAGGGTTGACTTATCTGCCTCTTCTAGCTGATCACCGGGTCCCAGCGACCAAGGGCTCTTTCCTCAGCCGTGTTGCTTCTGCAATAAGTCTTGGACATCTTGATGTAATAAAGTACTATTTCCGCTTTTGTTTTGAGCAATATGTGATGATGTCCAACTATTTAATCGTTGTGTACGTGAGTTTCTGATCGTGGCACATACATGGATCGCATTCGGTTTGCCTTCCAAAAACCGGGTGTGATAGTTGGCACAGGATACCTGACATCTAATCGGTACATGAAGGTGTAACATCCAAAGTTATTGTGATACTTCTCTTTTCCAGTGGCCTTCGTCTGATAGGACAATTTATGAATATTGCAGAAGCAATCAACATCTGGTTCCAGTCCATGGCTCCTTATTGCCAAGATGAAGATTTCAACTTTAATCAAGGCTTTAGGAGTAAGCTGATTAAGATTTCAAACTTTTTTAAGACCTCAACTAGCATCTTATGCAAAGGAAAGTGCAACCCATCTTTCATAAAGCTTCTAAAAACCACCACCTCATCTCTCTCAGGAAGAGGAACATTGTTTTCACCTCCTACTCTCACTATAGATACATCATGAAAATACCTACCCTTAATGGCCTCAACATGCCCTTTCTTCAAGGTAGATTTCCCGAAGACCACGTGACTTGGCCTGCACGGCCGATCTTCAGCATCATCATTACCGCTATCAACATCAAAATCCTTGCTGTCTCCGGAATCTTCAGATAGTCCAACTAAAATCTCATTGGTTATTTTTCAACATTGGTTTTCTCCATAGCTTCGTAAAATCCAGCCAATGCAGCATCTTCACTCCTCTTATATTCGGCCATCTCAGCTCTAACTAAGCAAAGAACCAAAGCTAGAAATTGAATGCAATTGCAATAGCTTAGAAAAAACCAACGTAAGTCGGTGTCACAACAAATGTTTTATCATGACCCTCATATTTATATACAGAAAACCACTGCAAAGTGGCCCCCATGACTCAGAATGTTTCACTATTCTAGTGAAGGAAAGGTGTTTTTCGGACATTCGGCATAAGACCTTCGTTCATTTCACAGTCTGAGTTTGTTACAAAGAAACAAACTAATACTGTGAGGGGCTATTGTTGGGGGGCCTTCGTCTTTTGAAGGTCCTAAAAACACGTTTAATCTTTGATTGCCAAGTATTGCAGGAGCTTCGACATTAGAACACCTTCGATGCAGGACATTGGAGGGCGACGAAGCTAGCTTCGTCATAGCAACACATGGAGACAATGCAAGGAGAAGGAGCCATCCTAAATGCTGAAAGCAAAAGACAATGCTGCCCTTGTATTATTTGTAAATCTTGTGTGTAATCCTTGTGGGTGTAAATGTAATTTCGTACGAAGTTGTTTGATTCTCTATATATAGATGAACAGTGCCCTGAATAAATTACCTTTTTGAAGGGCTGGACAATTGCTGTGTGTAATCTTTTCTCTAAAGCACCTTCGCTCTAATTCATTCTATAGAGCTGAAGTTACGATTGTAAAATTCTTTATATGAAAGAGGAGAAATGTGATATAAATATATATGAGATGAGTTATCATGTTTTAACTCCTTTAGATTCCTTACAAATTTATTTATGTATGCAACTAAGTCAAGATTTACACGGCTAAGTCTTATCCTTCGTCTTCAAAGGGATAACCGCTTGAGGACGAATGTTGGTTATCTTTCTAATATTGTGTTGCCTTGTTTTTGATCGCGTACAACAATTGAGAACAAGTGACCAACATCGATTCCATAGTTTCCATCATCATCATGTTTCTCCACATTTAGTTGGTAAAAAATTAAAATTATGTCTAAATGAGGATTTGAACCATGGTTGTTAACTCCAAATTCACATTCACACTGAGCTAACCAACAAAACAAATATTTCTTTTTTATATTCTGTTGGGGGCCTTCCTCTTCCGAAGGTCCTCAAAAACATGACTAACCATTTGCTTCTAGCATAATGTTGACTATTACAGGAGCTTCGTCACAATCTAAGGTCTGTGATGGGAGCTTTCTCCTCCATCAAAGGTCTTCAAGACGAAGATATAGCCCGAAAATGATAACAATGAAATCTGAAGCTATAGCCGAAGAGTAACAGCTTTGGTTTAAAGTGCTGTCGAAGATCAATCATGTTGTTGAGCCAAAGAGGAAAAGACTAGCTAGTCCCTAATGATTTATGTTACAATTATGAATGAATGTTAAGGTCATAAATGTATTTTTACCCGGGCTGCGTCCCGTGCCTATAAAAAGGTGAACAGTACCCCCGTACTATTCACGCTGGATTGTAATCGCTCTTGCGTCAACACCTTCGAACAAGCCGAAGGTATCAATGTAGTATGAATCTTACTCATATTCTTGCAAGTGATGAAGGTGAATCCTTCATGACCTTCGTCTGAAGATCATCATATCCGAAAGGAGATGATGCCTCGGAGGACGAAGGTCCCTAATATTTAACAATTGTGTTGCCTTGTTCTTGATTCACAATATTTGAGAGCAAGAGACCAACATTGGCACCCACCTCCGGTGAACTCAAACGACCACCTTCGACAATAGTTCAAGAACTCACCTTCGTCATGCCACCGAAGAAGGCAATAGCGCCAGGGGCTGCCCTTGCACCGCTGGACATTAACCAAGAAGGGCTCTCTCTAAGAGAAGTCCAAAATCAGAAAAGGAAGGCCACCAGCCCAACACCACAGGAGGAGGAGCTAGACCAAGAGATCAGAGACCTAGAGGTCATCCACCAACAAGTGCAGAGAAATAGAGAGAAAATGCTTTGACTAGCTAAACTTCAGAAGAAGATTGACGAAGCCGCCGAAGAAATGTGCCATATCACGCAAGACGAGGAAGGACAAAGGCCACAACAGAGAGAGCTTCGGCAAGAAAGTCCAAGCTATGACGATGTATGGTATGATGATTTCCACCATGGTAACTTTGCTATTGATGATGCTTCTCCTCTAACAGCAGAATTGCATACTACCCCATGGCCACCATCCTACAAACCACCATAACTTCCCATGTATGATGGGCATTCTGATTCGAAGCAGTTCCTTATGAGCTACGAGGCGACCATATCATCATATGGTGGCAACACGGCTGTCATGGCAAAATCCTTTGTCATGGCAGTTAGGAGCGTGGCCCAGAAGTGGTATTCCTCCCTTCGCCCGAGAACAATCACGTCATGGCAGAAGCTGAAGGACATGCTGGTAACTAGTTTACAGATGAAGCCTGTAACCTCCCAAGCTCTGTTCCAGTGCACGCAGGACCATGAGGAATACTTGCAAGTGTGTGTCCTAAGGTTTATGCGTCTCAGATATCAGGCACCAACGGTGCCAAATGAGATTGTCATTGAAGCCATGATCAAGGGCTTTGACCAGGACCAACAACACAGTACTTTGCTAGAAAACCTCCGCAAACTTTGAAGAAGCTTTTGCAAAAGATGGACGAATATATCAGGGCTGACAACGACTTTCAGCAGAGAAGAGAAGAGGCCTACAGATACTCCAAGATGACTAGGGGCTTCGGAGGAAGGCTCCACCCTAGGCATGTCAGGACGATTCATAATTGTTGGTCACTTGTTCTCAAATGCTGTGAGTCAAGAACAAGGCAACATAATTGTTAACCATTAAGGACCTTCGTCCTTCGAAGCATTATCTCCTTGTGGGTATAATGCTTCTCAGACGAAGGTCAAGAAGGACATGCCTTCATCATATCAATACAAAGATAGGAATGCGAAGGAATAAGTATGATATTATATCTTAATAATTCATTTATTCTTGCATTCCATAAAACATATATGAATATCAACAATGTTAATATTACATTGAAACCTTTGGCTTGCTCGAAGGGGAGGATGCGAAAGAGTGAATACAATCCAGCGTGAACAGTACAGGGGTACTGTTCATCTATTTATAGGCACGAGGCGCAGTCTGGGTAAAATTACATACATGCCCTTGAACATTTATTTACAAGCAACTAAAACTAATAAGGTTCATCTAGTCCTTTTTCCTTCTCTGCTTGGTCTGGACCGAAGCTATTGAGCTTCGGCATTCTCCATTGTCACCACTACGCTGAGTCTTCGTCTTGAGGGGTTAAACCGAGGCTGAAGGTAGCTTTGACGAGCCTTTGTATCATTTTGCCGAAGGTGTTTTTGCCTTGAGGACCTTCGGCGGAGAAGAAGACCCCCAACAGTAGCCCCTTCGCGGTGCTAGATCATTTTTTCGTAATGAGCTCGATCCGCGAAAAACACAAAGGCTTCATAATGTCGAAGGTCCGAAAAACACCTTGCCTGAGCTTGTTATAAAAAACGATTAAAATATTCTGAGCGTTGAATGGTCCACCGCTCAGCCAGTGTAGGCGGTCTGGCGGTTCGCCTTCTTCCCCTGCAGCACTATATAACCAGATAGGTTGGTGATGAGTTACCACAACATTCATTGCCATTGCACTATTGTGCTGTTAAAATTTTTAACCAAAGCCGAAGCTTTCCGGATTGCTTTTTTCCAGACACACTCTTCGTCACTCGAAGTCAGCTTCATCTTAAAGAATCGTGATACTTGAGGTGGCTTGAGTAAGATCCACTGCTAGGGTATCTCATGAGGGAGATGATGCTGAAATGACAAAGACAACACCAATATTAGAAATGATGAGGCGATCGGGTCTAGTGGTACCGGAAGAAGCTGTTGCCGAAGGTGAAACTGTCGAAGCTGAGCAGACTGTAGTTGAGGACGAAAGTGATGATGAAATTGAAGAAGACAACATTATTTTGAGCCCATCGAAACTGAGTCATATTAAATTTGGAAAATCTACTGTGTCAGCAGAGGACCTGGTTATGATGAAGAAGTTGGGCTATTTTGGGGAAACTGAGAGTAAACTTATTCGTTTTGCTGGCGAGGAAGTGGTCCCAGAGCCGAAGGAGGATGAAGTTGTTGTTTTTAAAAGCTTCTTCAGGGTAGGGCTTCGGTTTCCTTTATATGATATAATAGGAGAGGTTTTGAAGAAGTTTGATATATATCTTCATCAGCTGACGCCAAATGCCATTGTTAGGCTGAGTGTTTTCATATGGGCTCTCCGAAGCCAGGGCATGAGTGCCAACGCCAAAAGTTTCTGTCAAGTGCACGAGTTGCACTATCAGACGAAGGTCAGGGCGAATGGCCTTCACAAAAACTTTGGATGCTATATTTTTGCGTACTGAAAGGACACCAAGGCCCTAGTAATTGGCTACCACACCAAGTGGCCGATCGGGTGGACAAATGAGTGGTTCTACGTAAAAGCTGATGAGAAGAAGATGGAAAAATTGATGACTATGGTTATGAGTCCTATGAGATTAAGCTTCGGTATGACAAGGCCATTGTGCCATATGCAACTCGGCTCCCCATGCTAGCTTGCATAGGTAGAATTCAGAGTGGTGGCTACTGAAATTAGCGCCAGAGATTTAGTACAGGAATACCTGTTGAACAAGACCTTTCCGACCTCTAGCGGTTGGGGGATGCCGAAGAAGAAAGAAGGGGGAAAGAAATATGAGCTTGTTCGACTCCCCTACCGTTTCAAGTTTGAGAAGCAATTCAAGAAACCATGCACTGAATGGCTAGAGATGATTGAAACTATGTGCAATGAGATTCTTGGCAATTACACGAAGAAAGAGGATGAATTAATGACTTCTGCCTTCGGCACCCGGCCGAAACGAAGGCTTAATCGGGTAATGGATGCACTGAACTTCGAGTATCCAGATTATGAGAGACTTGACGAAGGGACCAAGGGAGCGAAAAGAAAAAGAGTTGTCAGCATTCTAAGCAGGCAAGGTGCCCGGTCCTTGAAGGCGGACGAACAGACTCTAAAGAAAGTGAAAGCAGCGCCAGAGCCAAAGGCACCAGGCCCTAAGAAAAGGAAACTTGATGAGATGCCTTCTGCCGAATCGAAGGTAGATGAAGCGCCGAAGAAAACCTTGAGCCCTTCGTCGCCTACTGCTGTCGAGGTGTTAGAAATTTTGAAGGTAATGACTGAATCCCCAGCATTCAAGCTGATAAGTCCTCTGAGATTGGAACTGACCAAACTTTTACAGAAGAAGGAAGTGCCTTCGGCTACGGAGGAGAAGGTTGGAGGTCAAAAGAAACGATGGATTGTGAATGTAATGCAAGCGATTGAGCAAACATCGCCTTCAGCTTCGTTGGTGAAAGCAGCAATTCCTGCCGACACTGAAGATGCTGGCGGAGCCGAAGTTGAAGAGTCCGCAACCACAATGTTAGAAATTGATGAACTTATATTAGATGTGGTTGCGGAGAAGACAGATGTGGATGCGGAGAAAAGAATGGCCGAAGTGCCTGATAAAGGAAACAAAGTTGAGGATACCCCTTCGGAAGAGAAAGATTTTGACCTTCGGCACCTGGGTGGACAAGAACTTTCTGAGGAAGATAAGTCAGAATTAAAAGAATTTGTTATGTCTTGTGGTTACCAACCGGGGTCCATGCTCTTCGTTGGGTCGATGAAGAAATCTTGGGATGCATTCGCGACCGCGCCAGGGCGAAGATTGTAGGCACCTTATCCAAGAGTGCTGGATTCTTGAAGTTGGAGACTGACATTAGCTGCTACAGGCGGCAACATATTGTCGGTAGTTTGTTTTATTCCAATTTCAAGGTGAGGTTTTTCTCTAAACTATTTTATATTACCTTCGTAGCGGTTTGAGTATTCTAATCTTAACTTGTTTTGCAGAGTATGTTATTAAGCAAAGCCTTAAAAATGCAGCAGGATGCCGAAGATAGAAAAAATAAAGTTATTATTGAAGGCTTAGAAGATAAAATTAAGAAACTTGAAGATTCTTTAAAAGAAAAAGACAACCTGCTGCATTCAGCCGAAGGCTCCCTTGCGGAAACGTGGTCTCAGAATGATAAGCTGAGCAGAGAGCTAGACGAAGCTCGAGCAACCTTGAACGATAGATCAGAGCGCTTGAACCGCGAAATGAAGGAACTGAAACCAAAGGTCGAAGCCGAAGCTGAAAAGAATGCGAAGCTAAGTGAAACTGTTAAGGACCTTCAGGATAAATGCTCCAGCTTTGCCACCCGATGTATTAATCGATTGAAGGGGATATTTAACTCAGTCGGAGCCACTTCTGAAGAAATCGTCCCTTCTATCAAAGATATCCCCGGGGCCTTCGAGTATATCGAGAATGAAGTTGAGGCCCTTGACAAAGTTATAACTGGGCACGAAGTTTTCTGTGCTCTGGTTGCTTCACGCGGCACACCTGCAATATTCTTGAAGGCCGGGTGCAATCACGCGAGAGCTGTCAACAAGCCGAACTTCAATCTTTCATCATCGGATTTGGTTGACTTTCTAACCAACCGAGGCCCGAAGCATAGGAAACAGATTTATTACCCAAATTTGGGCAAAGGGCGATCGTGAATTGGCCGGCGATGAAGCACGAAAGCTGCTTAACTCAGTATGAAACTTTACCTTTGTCCTTTTACCTTGATTTTTCCTTATTAAATTTCTGATTATCTTATACCTTTTTTTCAACAGAATGAAGGCACCGAAGGTCGCTAAGCCAAAGCTTGTTCTGAAACACTGAAGACCCTAGATCTCCTTTTGTATTTATCTGTAGAAAGACTTAGGAACTCTTTGTATCATATGGCAAGAAATTGTAATTGACAGTTGAACCAATCATTGTAAATATTTGTTAATACCTTGTAATACCATTTTACCTTTCACTCATGTGTGGATTTCTTTGTTGTGGACGAAACCAATGCTTGTAGTCTTTTGAGCCGAAGGCGAAAAACACCTTCCCTTCTTTTCGTTCGCATCAAAGCATTTTTCATTGAAGACAAAGCATCTTCGTATACAACTAAGCATTTTCTCATCAAGGACAGGCATTTCCAGTTTTTCCTGGCAATGTCTATGCTTTATGCCATGATGATGAGCCTACGAATGTCTAATGTATGTTCATATGAATGCAAAGGACGATGTGATGAAATATGCAAATGCATGCCAAAAACACACCCAGACTCTACATCCTCTTAGGAACAACTTTTGAGTCTCTTCCACTTTTACTTAGGTGGTATTTAAGATCTACATTCCCTTGGGAACGACTTTGGAGCTTCTTCACCTTTTACTTAGGTGGCATTTAAGCTCTGCATCCCCTTAGGAACGACTTTAGAGCTTCTTCACCTTTGATTTAGGTGGTATTTTAGCTCTGCATTCCCTTAGGAACAACTTTGGAGCTTCGTAACTTACTCTGCATCCCTTTAGGAATGACTTTGTAGCTTCTTCACCTCTTAGGTGACATTTTAGCTTTGCATCCCCTTATGGACGACTTTTGAGCTTTTCCATGGACTCTTGCACTCGATGGTGCGGTCCCTGATGTTACATTTTACATGTGGGGGAATTTGGCCCTTGTATTACATAGGACTAAACAAAAAATGAAAATTACAATCTTTGGCCCCATTAAAAACCTTTCTTCCCTCTTGAAACAAAAAGGGTGCCATAGGGAAAAAATAAGAAAATTATATTGTTTACACATAATATCGTTGAAGCTCATCCGCATTTCAAGTCCTTGGTGTGTCGTTGCCGTCCATGCCTTTCAATCTGTAAGATCCAGGTCTTGACGAAGATACCACCAAAAAGGGACCTTCCCACTTGAGCTGAAGCTTCCCCACTGTATCAGGGTTGGCCACTCTACGAAGCACCAAATGTCCCTGCTTAATATTCTTCAATTTTACCTTTCTATCACACCATTTTATTATTTCGGCCTAGTACTTATTAATGTGTTGTATTGCTTGCAGTCTAGTCCCTTCTATGGTGTCTTTTGTTATTTGGCACTCACCTTCATCCTCTGTCGAAGCTAAGGTTCTTATTGAACCCGTTCTTGCTTCTTCTGGTGTTATTGCTTCGTCATCGAACAAAAGCTTGACCGGGGTAGATCCTGTTGACCTTGATACAATAGTGTTGTCGTTCCACACCACCTTTATTAATTCATCTGGCCACTTTCCTTTTGGTTGGTTGAAGATTGACTTCATTATTCCCGTTGTTATAATTCCGTTTGCTCTTTCTACCAGTCCATTTGACTCCGGATGTCTCACTGATGCAAAGTGTATTTTTGTACCGATCTGGCTACAAAAGGTTTTGAATGTTTCATCATCGAACTGAGTTCCATTGTCAATGGTTATAGCCTTCGGCACGCCGAAGCGACAAACAATATTTTGCCAAAAGAGTTTCTGTACTGTAGCCAAAGTTATAGTAGCTAAGGGCTTTACTTCAATCCACTTAGAAAAATACTCCACTGCCACCACCACATATTTCAAGTTACCTTGTGCTAGTGGAAGTGGACCTAACAAATCCAGGCCCCACCTTTGCAATGGCCAGGTTGGCTGTATTAACTGGGTTAGAGACGAAGGTTGCTTATGGTCTCTAGCGCATCTTTGGCAATTTTCACATTTTTGAACCAAATCTGCTGCATCCGAAGCTGCCTTTGGCTAGTAAAATCCTTGTCTGAAAACCTTCCCCAGCAAAGGCCTAGACCCAATATGAGCCCCACATAATCCTGCATGTATTTCCTTCATCAATTCTTGAGCTTCAGCTCTGGACAAGCACTTGAGTAATGGAGAGCAGACTCCATGTTTGTATAACTCCCCTTCTATGATTACATATGGTCTTGTTCTTGCTTCCATTCTTTTATTGTAAACTTCATCATCCGAAAGACAATTGCTTTGGAGGAAAGATACAATCTCAGTCCTCAATCTTCACTATGTACTAGTGAAATTATGAGCACCGCTCTTTCCATGAGCTCGACCGAAGGTGCTTTTATTGTTTCAAAGAACAGTTTCGAAGGTAACGAAAGCCCATGTGCCGCTGATTTAGCTAGCAAATCTGCGTGTTCGTTTTCTCCTCTTGGGATATTTTTACAGAAAAACCTTCAAAAGAGACTTCCATCCTTCGGACTGGATCCAGATATTTTTCTAGCTTTGGGTCTCTTGCTTTGCTGCTTTTGTCAATGTGACCTGAGATGACCTGTGAGTCGGATTTAAGTATTGCCCTTCTTATTCCCATTGCCTTGAGCTTCAGAAGCCCCAAGAGTAGTGCTTCGTACTCTGCAATATTATTTATGCAATTGAAATCCAATCTTGCTGCATAGCAAGTTCTGATTTTTTATGGTCAAATCAAGACAACTGCTTCTCCTGTGCCAAAGGTTCCCTAAGACCCATTACAAAATATTGTCCATGCCTCGGCATCGATTTTTTCTCTTCGTTCTGAGCCCCTGGCGTCCAATCAGCAATGAAGTCTGCTAACGCTTGGGATTGGATCAAAGATCTATGAACAAAATTGATAGTGAATTTGTTCAGTTCTGTGGCCCATTTTCTGACTCTTCCTGTGGCCTCTCTATTTCTCATTATGTCCTTGAGAGGTTGTGAAGAAGGTACTATGATGTGGTATGCTTGAAAATAATGCCGAAGCTTCCTGGAAGCCATTAGTACAACATATAGTACCTTCTCTAACTCTATATAATTTTTCTTTGATGCACAAAGCACTTCAGAAACGAAGTAGACTGGCACTTGTTTTCTTGTCTAGCCCTCCTGCTTCTCTTGCACCAGTGCTGCACTAACCGCATCGTGGGAAGCAGCTACATACAACAGCAATGGAGTTTCTGACGAAGGTGGAGTTAAGGTTGTCAGCTCTATCAAATATTGTTTCAGTTCTTCGAAGGCTTTTTGCTGATTTGGTCCCCATTGAAAGACATCGGCTAACTTCATCACTTCGAAGAATGGTAAGTTCCTCTCTGCTGATCTTGAAATGAATCTGTTCAGTGATGCCAGCCTTCCTGTCAATCTTTGGGCACCCTTTCTTGACTTTGGTGGCTCCATTTGAAGTATGGCTTCTATCTTACTTGGATTAGCTTCAATACCCTTTGTTGATACCAAGCAACCAAGAAATTTTCCCTTCTTCACTCCGAAGACGCATTTCTCTGGATTTAGTTTAAGACCGACCCTTCTGAAGTTGGCAAATGTTTCTTGCAAATCAGCAACATGATTTTCTTGCTTTGTGCTCTTTACTATGATATCATCAACATATGTTAGCACATTTCTGCCAATTTGAGAGTGAAGAACTTTGGTAGTCATCCTGCTGAAGCTTCTTCTAGCATTCTTGAGCCCCTCAGGCATCCGAAGGTAACAATAGGTCCCACTAGGAATTATGAAGCTTGTTTTCGGCTCATCCTCCTTCTTCATCTAGATTTGATGATAGACTAAGTAGCAGTCTAATAAGCTCATGAGCTCCGAGGTAGCTGTTGCATCCACAAGGGAATCTATTCTTGGCAATAGGAATTCATCCTTCGGGCATGCCTTATTGAGATCTGTAAAGTCGATGCACATTCTCCATTTTCCATTAGCTTTCTTTACCATCACAGTATTAGTCAGCCACTCTAGGTATGTCACTTCTCTGATAACACCGGCACTCAGAAGTCTTTTCACTTTGTTTCATGCACCTTCGGCTTTATCATCGGACATTTTCCGAAGCCTCTGCTTTCTTGGTCTGAAAGCCGGGTCTACATTGAGTGAGTGCTCAATGATATCTCTATTGACACTACAGAGATCATTGACCGACCAAGCAAAAACATCTTTGTTGTTGAACAGAAATCTCAACAAGGTATTCTCTTGTTCGTTAGATAATTGGGATCCCAATAGCACTTTTTGCTCGGCTATGTCTTCACACAAGAGCATGGGCTTTGGTTGATCTACTGAAGCAGCCTTTTCTCTTTTATGCTTATATTGGTGATGAGCTTCGGCTTCATCTATGTTATGAATGGTCTTCGTATCCATCCAACTTCCTTTGGCTCTCCTGGCGGCCTCTTGGCTTCCATGTACAACGATGGGCCCTTGTTCCGAAGGTATCTTCATGCAAAGATATGCTGGATGAAGTATTGCTTTGAAGGCATTCAGTGTCCCTCGACCAATAATTGCATTGTAGGGATATTCCATATCGACAATGTCAAAGATAACATGTTCTGTCCTTGTGTTGTGAACATAGTCGAAGGCGATTGGCATAGTTATCTTATCGAGCGCCACGATCTATCTTCCTCCGAAGCCACAAAGGGGGTGTGTTGCATCATGTATCTTGTCATCCAGCTCTTGCATTTGCCTGAAAGCCTCCGTGACGATGATATCTGCCGCACTGCCCGTGTCCACTAGGACATTTTGGACCAAATATCCCTTGATGACACAAGATATGACCATTGTGTCGTTGTGGGGATAATCCTTGAGCTGAAGGTCCTCCTAGGAGAAGGTGATTGGTATGTGCGACCATTTGGACTTGATGAAGGGTCCTTGCACTCCAACATGTTGTACCCTTCTCTATGCTTCTTTCTTCTGCTTCTTGTTGGTTGGTTCAGAACTTGAGCCGCTTATGATTAGGAGCACCAGCTTCGTAGCCGAAGGTGCCACAACTTGGTTGACTTGCGAAGTCATTGTCATAATTGTGGAAGTGAGTTCACCGGAGGTGGGCGCCAATGTTGGTCACTTGTTCTCAAATGTTGTGAGTCAAGAACAAGGCAACACAATTGTTAATCATTAAGGACCTTCGTCCTTCGAAGCATTATCTCCTTGTGGGTATAATGCTTCTCAGACGAAGGTCAAGAAGGACGTGCCTTCATCATATCAATACAAAGATAGGAATGCTAAGGAATAAGTATGATAATTATATCTTAATAATTCATTTATTCTTGCATTGCATAAAACATATATGAATATCAACAATGTTAATATTACATTGATACATTCGGCTTGCTCAAAGGCGAGGATGCGAAAGAGTGAATACAATCCAGCGTGAATAGTACATGGGTACTTGAAAGGGAAATAGGGTTTAACCTTTTCCTATAAATAATTTTGGTGGTTGAATGCCCAACACAAATAATTGGAATAACTAGTTTGCTTTAGATTATATATTCCACAGGTGCATGAAGGTTCAACACAAACCAATAAAAGATCAAAGTTAGGGTTCAAAGCACAGGAGCAAAGAAACCGAAGGGTGCCCTAGTCTGGCGCACCGGACTGTCCGGTGTGCCACCGAACAGTGTCCGATGCACCAGGACCTTACAACTCCGAACTGGCCACCTTCGGTTTTCTTCAGCGCCGCTCCGCTATAATTCACCGGACTGTCCGGTGCACCAGCGAAGCAACGACTACAAGCTCAACGGTCGACTACAATGGACACCTAAGAACGCTACAGTGCGCAGACAGTGCGCGCAGAAGTCAGAGCACCCGTTAGAGGCGCACCGGACAGTGAACAGTACCTATCCGGTGCGGCATCGGACTGTCCGATGCCACTAGAAGACAAAGCTCCAACGGTCGTCTGTGCTCGAACCCTAACAGTTGGGTGACGTGGCTGGCGCACCGGACTGTCCGGTGCGCCCATCGACAGTAGCCCAACCCCAATGGTTGTTTGGTGGTTGAGGGCTATAAATAGCCCCCCAACCACCTCCACTCAAACAATCCAAGAATTCACAACACTTCATTCAATACAAGAGCAAAGTGCAACACTCCAAGACACAAATTAAAGCACCGATCCAATCAAAGTCCCTAATTCAATTCTAGTGCTTTAGGACTTGTGAGAGAATCGTTCTCGTGTTTCTTTGTTGCTCTTGTTGCTTGGTTGGCTTTCTTCTTTTTCTCATTCTTATTCTCAAAGCCTTGTAATAAAAGTAAGAGACACCAATAGTGTGGTGGTCCTTGCGGGGTCTAAGTGACCCGAGAAATCAAGGAAGAAAGCTAACTCGGTCTAGGTGACCGTTTGATAGAGGGAAAGGGTTGAAAGAGACCTGGTCTTTGTGACCACCTCAACGGGGACTAGGTTCTTTAGAACCGAACCTCGGTAAAACAAATCACCGTGTCCATCCACTTTATTTCTTGGTTGATCATCAATAAGAAGCTCGTACACCTCACCCCACATATGTTTTCTTGTCATAGATCACATTCTTGGAATTTTGGTGGAGACCATTTCTTGGTGACACTACCGGACACAGCTCCTTTGCCGAGTGCCTTAGGCACTCGACAAAACCTAGAAAACACTCGGCAAACACTTTGCCGAGTGTAACACTCGACAAAGAACGCTCGGCGAACTGTACATCGGCAACGACCTCTTTGCCGAGTACTTTTTGTCGGGCACTCGGCAAAGAATTTGCCGAGTGCCATTTGGTACTCGGCAAAGAAAAGTCGTCGTCACGGTGCCAAGTGATGGTGACGGATCCTTTGCCGAGTGTCTTCTTTGGCACTCGGCAAAGAGGCCAATTTTGTCGAGTGTCTGCTATCATGGCCCTCGGCAAAGACCGCTCCAGTGGGCCCCACTGCCAGTCCCTGTGCCGAGAGCTCTCGTAGGCACTCGGCAAAGGAGGCTTCTTTGCTGAGTGTCTAGTGGACTGGCTCTCAGCAAAGAGTCCTCCAGTGGGCCCCTTTGCCAGTCCTTTTGCCGAGTGCGCTGGGCGGCACTTGGCAAAGGTAGCTTCTTTGCCGAGTGCCTTGACCACAGCACTCGACAAAGAAGGCTTTACCAGTTCCCAGGTGTCCTTCTTTGCCGAGTACCATGGTCATAGCACTCGGCAAAGATACCCTTTGCCGAGTGTTACACTCGGCAAAGTGACCAGGAAGTCCCTTTTTTATTCGTTTTTGCTGTTCCATCCAAACAAACAAAAGATATATATCATTCACATCACATTATATATCATTCGCATCACAGAATCAACACATTTATCATCAACACCATATATATCACAAATATCACCACATAAATCAGGTTTCACAGCACATAAGTCTCACTAAGTATCTCATAAGGCCAAGTATAACTAACATCACCAACACTCACAAATATAAGTCTGGATCATCACAAAACAGGTCATCAACGAGGTGGGCATCTGGACTGGTTCGGCGAAGGGCTGGACGAAGTGTGAGGGTTGTTCGACGCCGCCGATTGACCTTGCACAGAGAAGAGATTGCATGTGTGAGAACATATGAATATATATCATGCAGTACTAAAATTTTGATACTCACAGGAGTAGTGAACTCAGCAGGGTCAGCTGCAGGGAACAACAGAGGTGGTGGAGCATGACCCTGTGCGACGCCAAGGCTCTGCATGTACGCGAACATCTCTGCCATCCTCTTCTCTAGCTCCTCACGTTGCCTCCTCTCATCATCTAGCTGAGTCTGTAATATTTCGCCATAATGTTACGATAATGCAAAGAGAAGATATATAATAATCAATGAACGATGAATAGATAATGAATAACCTGGAGTTGCTGGATACGATGCTATGAGCTGTCCTGCCGAGGTCGTATGGCTGGGCTCGCGCTCGTGCTCCTTGCTCGCACCTGAGATAGAGTGGGAGTGGAGGACGAGTCGATTGCCCCGTCGGCAATCCATTACCGCCCATGTCTCTTGCCTCCTTCGACCCTCATGAGGACATCTCAGTCGATGTCCTCGGTCCTCGGATCGTAATCTGGCCCGTGGACCTCCTTGGCCATGGCGGTGTACTCACTGAGGCGGCTGTGGACGGCGGGGTTGGTGTACACCTCGGGCCCGTCATTCGGGTTGTAGGTGACGTCGGACGTCGCCTTCCCCTTGTGGGCCATAGCATATGCCGAGAACGTGGAGCAAGGCGCGCCACCATGTGCCGTCGACTGCGAGAAAACCAACGAGATGGTTAGAAATCATGTCTAATCAAAAGTTATATACCTAAATAAAAAAGAGCGCGTACCCATGCTTCCGCGTATTTGCCCAGGCTGCGACTGCCTTGATGGTGGGAGGGACCTTGCATCATCAAACGCCGTTCCCAGCTAGCGTTGTGCGCCTCGTCCCACTCAGCCGAGCACCACCTCTGCACCATCTGCTCCCAGCACTCAGGATGCGCGGCGCACCAATGAGGAATCATCTAAAAAATACAAGTACACGGCATATCTGAAGATCAAATTAAGCATATTTAGTACCAATAATAAAGTTTTGTATTTACCTGCAAGTACTGGTCTGGAGTCAACGACATGGTTCGGGCGTCCTTCTTGCTCACCTTCTCCCCAAGGACGGAGCCGTGGTAAGTGACGATGGCCTGGATGCGCACCTCGTAGTGCATGTCCACGACGAGCTTCTTACAGCTCATGGTAGCCACCACATCCGCCCTGGCCTCGTATCCAGCCTCGCATCTGAAGAAATCCTACATACAAAGATGATGTATCCATACATTATTTCAAGAATATGCAACAAATGCGACTTATTAAACAATATAGTGCAAGGAAGACTTACCCGCAGCTCTTGCTTCACCCGCTCCGCCTTGTTGTTGAATTCTCTGCCGTCCCGATCTACTGCATCGGGGGCGACGGCGTAGTGGTCGAAGGTGTAGGCTGGGCTCGTCACTCCGGCGTACTCGACAAGTCCAGGGAAGTGTTCCCTGCATAGAAGGTCGAGGATGCCATTGGGGTTGCGGCCATGACCCCCTGCACTCTCCAAAACCATCCAAGACCTGTCCAAGTGATTAAGATAAAGTATTAGTTTCTATTATTAGTTTGAACATATAAATGAAAAAGCAGCAACAACATCTAAAGTTACCTACCTTTCTCCATCGAGTCATATCAGCGGACGTCTATCACGAAGTATGGGTCGCTGAGGGAGACTCGCGGGACCTCGCAGGTAGATGCTCCTCGAACCTGAGGAGCCAGAACCTGAGATGTCCTGCTGAGCGGCGGCGGCGTCGTCGTCCTGCTGCGCCGCATCGTCATCGTCCTGCTGCGCCGCATCGACAGCGGCTTGCTGCTCCACCTGCTGTTGTACGACGTCGTCTTGCTGCGCCTCCTCCTCCGTCCTACGGGTGCTCCTCCTCCCCCTACCCCTCCCCCTCCTCGTCCTCGTCCCACCGCCCACCATCTTTGTCCAACAACCTGCAATTAAGAGTAAGCAATTAAGCACAGGTAATATGTATTTAGAAACATATGCAAAATAAATGAAATATAGCATTACATCGATTAAAAATAATCTTCATATGTGTCCAGGTTAGCCGGATCATAAGTGTCATCATCACTATCAACCATTTCATAGTCAACACCATCTGAAGGCACAATTTCGTCATTGGCATTGCCTTCAAGCATTTCTATGTCATTCTCATTTTGCACCTCATCATCCTCCTCATCAACAACCATTTCAAAATCTACTTCCATTCCGATCGCTTCGGTTAAGTCTATCTCAAATCGCCCTTCTAGCCCATCTTCTTGGAAGAACTCTCCGTCATATGTGTCCGCGTCTAAGTTATAATCTTCATCGTTTGGAACAGGTAATTTACCGTGCGGTGATACCTTATACACAACATCCCAACCCTTAAGATGTTGTTTCGTTTGGCACGCATATGGAAGATAATACACTTGTGTGGCCTGTTGGGCCACAATATAGACATCGTCTCCTGGTATGGTGGAATCCTGTCGAATTTCAACTAGCCCAAGATTAGAATGTGTCCGTCTCGTAACTTCAGGGTCAAACCAATGACATTTGAATATCACTGGATTAAGAGGTTTGGAACAATGAAAATTGAGTTCATATATTTCTTCAATTCTTCCATAATACTCGACCTCATCAAGCCCGAGCGTAAAGACTCCAGAACACGTGTTTTTTCGATTGGGCCAACTTTGGTCGTAGCTTGTTGTGCGAAAACAGTATCCATTGACGTCATACCCAGAAAATTTCCTGACCCTATAGGCAAAGCCATTGGCTACTTGTCTCAACTCGGCACTCATAGATGGCTCTCTTTGGCCCTGCAAGTTCAAACACGCTAGATTGTTATATTATTCGCACGTAAGAGCAACTTCAAATGACAAACTAAGCACGTACCTTACGTTTAAACCAGGAAATGAAATCGGGCAATCCATTTCCTGCACCCTTTCTAAGAAGGGTATCATATTCCTGTGGAGTTGGGTCCCTTGATCGACGCCAGAATTCATGAAGAAATTGCTCCATGTATGGCGTCACCTCTTCAAGGTTGGTCAATACATATAGCATGATATGGCGCCACTCTTCATGTCTCAGGGTCTTGGTGGTCGAACCACTCACGCTTCCGAGTTGCCCTCGAAAAATGCTGAGGTTCGATTCATTGCCGCCATCATTGTAACGAGGGGGTGGATTATGCACGCTCGGCAGTTTGTCACCATAGTAAGTTGTTGTGAAGTTTGACACCTCCTCCAGTATGTATGCCTCTGCAATGGAAGCCTCGATTTTGCATTTATTTCTACATTTCTTTCGGATAGTCTTTAGACATCTCTCGATTGGATAGCACCAACGTCCCTGCACGGGCCCCCCCATTCATGCCTCATACGGGAGATGAAGAATCAAATGCTGCATCGGATTGAAGAAGCCGGGTGGAAAGATCTTCTCCAACTTACACAGTAACACGGGTGCCTTCCTCTGGGCCCTGCTCAGGACGAAATCGGCCTTAGGCCTTCTCCATGTCTTTCCACCACTAGGCGGCTTCATCTCTTGGTTTGGTCTATCACATAACTCTGCCAGATCCACTCTTGCCTTTACGTTATCCTTTGACTTATCAGGAATCTCCATAATTGTTGCCCAAAGTGCCTCGGCAACATTCTTTTCAGTGTGCATCACGTCAATGTTGTGTGGAAGGAGCAGGTCATCATAATAGGGGAGCCAAGTCAAGCCCGACTTATGTGTCCACATATGTTGCTCACCATATCCCACAAAACCACCTTCTGGGTTGGCCACGAGACCATCTATCTGTTGGCGAACTTCGGCACCAGTCATCATTGCAGGTGGGCGGTCTGTCACCACGACACCTTTCGTAAAGTTCTTGATGTCTAGTCGGAATGCATGGTCACGAGGGAGAAATTGTCGATGTTTATCGAATGACGAATATTTGTCACCCTTCTTCAACCAAATGAACCTAAGAGCTTCCTTGCAAACTGGGCATGGGAACTTACCATGAACACACCAGGCGCAAAATAGCCCATACGCCGGAAAGTCATGCATGGAGTACTGGTACCAAACATGCATTTTGAAGTTTGTCTTCGTAGCTCGGTCGTACGTCCATACCCCTTCCTCCCAAGCACGGACCAATTCATCAATCAAAGGCTCCATGTACACGCCCATTTTATTCCCCGAGTGTCCAGGAATTATCAACGACACGAATATGTTCTATCTTTGAAAGCATACGCCGGGGGGAGATTGATGGGGATAACGAACACGGGCCAACATGTGTATGGGGCAGCGGTCATTCCATAGGGATTGAACCCGTCTGTGGCCAGCGCAACACGAACATTACGAGCCTCTTTGGCTTTCTCATGGTGAATGGCATCAAAGTGGGTCCATGCTTCACCATCGGATGCGTGAACCATCTTGTCAGGATTGTATTGTTTGCCTTTTTTGTGCCATGTCATCTGTTTCGCGGATTCCTCTGTCATGTATAGACGCTGGATCCTCGGTATGAACGGAAGGTGGCGTAGGATTGTCACGGGGATGTCGAGCTGCCTCTTCTGTCCATCACCAGAGTCTACCTCCATGAACCTAGAAGATTTACACTTCGGACAGTACTTTGCCTCAGTGTGTTCTTTCCTAAATAGGACGCAGCCCTTCGGACAAGCATGTATCTGCCCATACGTCATCTTGAGTGCACGAAGGAGTTTCTGTGCCTCGTACATGCTCTTTGGCAGAACGTGATCATCCGGAAGCAGGCTGCCAATAATTGTTAACATACCATCGAAGGCGTCTCGACTCATGCTATACTGCGACTTGAACACCATTATACGCCCAATGGCATCCAGTTGAGAAACCTTTGTCCTGCCATGAAGGGGTTTCTGTGCCGCGTCAAACATGTTGTACAATGCCTTTGCGGTCGCCTCTGGCTCGTCCTCCATACGTCCTTCGGCGAACTGTGCCTCGTGATAGTCGTTCAACATGTCCGCTACCCCGGCATCAGCATCGTAATTGTAACGCCCTGAATTTGGGGGTAGAATTTTTTCTTCTTTTCTCTCACCAAATTCAGGCGTTACCCTTTTCTTTTTTTCTCGTTCCCTCGCTAAACCTTGATCTTTTCCAAAGTTATAGCGGGTTTTGGCTTTAGACCCCGTGTAAAGCAAAACCTTAAAATACTTTATTTTGGGTGATGCACCATGCCGAACCATGCATACTTTTGATTGTTTAAAAATGTGAAAGCATTCATCCAAAGAAAATTAGATTTTAGAAAAAGAAAACCCTTTTCTTTTTCTCTCCCTCTCTCTCTTTCCCATTTCGGCCCAGCCACCCTCCCTCCCCCCCCCCCCCCCCCCCGCGTGGGCCTTCCGGTCGGCCCAGCCGGCTCGCCCCCTCCCCCCCTCGCGTCGTGGGCCGGCTTGGCCGCGACCCACCTCGCCCCCCCCGCGCGCCCCCGCTTTGGGCCCATGGCCGGCCCAGCCGCCCCCCCTTTTTCTTTTTCCAAAAATCCCTCCCGCGGGCCCCGCCCGTCATTCTCTCACCCTCTCTCTCCCCAAACCCTAACCGCGCCGCCCCTTGCCCTGCGCGTCGCCGCCGCCGCCCCTGCGCGCCGCCGCCGCCGTTCCCGCCCACGGTGAGGCCCCCTCTCCTCCCCTCCCCTCCCTCCCCCTTCCCCGCCCCCGCGCCGTCTCGCTCCGGCGAGCCCGCCCCGCCTCGGCCGCCCCCTCCCCGGCCGCCCCCGGCTGCGCCCGGCGAGCCCGCCCTCGCCCCGGCGAGCCCTCGCCCCTCCCCGCGCCCGCGCGCGCTCCGGCGAGCCGCCCGACCGCGCCGCGCCCCGGCGACCCTCCCCGCGCTCGCCCGGCTCGCCCAGCCCCGCCCTCGTCCGGCGAGCCCGCGCCGCCCCGCCCCGTCGCTCGGCTCGGCCGCCCGGCCTCGGCCGGCCCTCGCCGTGCCCGGCCCCGGCTCGGCCGCCCCGGCGACCCGCGCCGCCCCGTGCCCGGCCGCCCCCCGGCGAGCCGCGCTCGGCCCTGCCCCGGCCGCCCTCCAGCGAGCCGTCCCGCCCCGCCTCGTGCTCGGCCGCCCCCGTGCCCCGGCGTGCTTGCCCGCTCGCCCCGCCGTGCCTTGCTCGCGTCGTGTCGGCCCCTGCGTGGCCTCGAGCTTGGCCCAGCGTGCCTATGGCGCGCGGCTTTGAGCTCGGCCAGCGCTCGGCTCCGACGTGCGCACGGCTAGTTCGTGGCGTGTGCGTGCGACCTCGCGCGCGTGCCCGCGTAGTGCGCGTGCCTTGGCATGGCCCGTCGTGCCCCGTCTACCCCCAGACGCCCCGTCTACCCCCCCCCCCCCCCACGTGTCCTATGCGCGCTAATCCCATGTTTATATTAATAAGATAGGAGTCTCAAGTCGGAAATTGGTTACGTTAGTTAATTTGTATAACTAACCATCTATCTCGTTCGATGTTAATCTACTAAAAGTGGTCGCGATTACATTAGTGCATGTAGCTAATTCTTTTGTTAGAACCAATTGAAACTAGAGCACGTGACGTCTAGTCATTCGTTTACCCGTAGTGCCCCTCGAGCATAAGCCTTAACCCCTGCGAGACCTTCCCTCATTTCTTTCTAACCAAGGTAAATTCATTATCGTATGTGGTATTCTATGCATATTTACTTTACTTGTTCTCTTGTATGGTGTACTGTTGGTTTCCTAATTTCAATGGATGGATGTATGTATGTTTGCACTCGCTTAGAGAACGACCCGGTCGAAGAGCCCGAGGAACTCGCAGGAGAAGCCCCTGAGCAGCAGTCGGTTGGTGGAGGCAAGTGTCCCTTGACCTATCTCTGTCCTATTCATTCTTTAATTCACCTCTCGCATTACACATTTATGCCTAAGGATTGACTAGCTTTGTTATCCATATCCTTGTTCACCTATTTGGGTTGGATTATTATTGTTTAGCTTTATGCTATTGCTCAAACTCTAATCAATGAACATGATGAGATTATCTATGATACGCTGTTTTCCCCTCTCTTATTATGATGTTGTACTTGTGGTCTTCAAGGGGGCTCGAGCGGCTTCTCGAGTGCCTCTCCGTAAGGACCTGTTCTATGGATGACCGCCCGGGAAAACAGTGCAACCATGAGGGTGGAATGGGATGCCCTTAGCTGAATAATTAGAGGATCCGGGGTGTAGTTCACTTAGCCGTCGTGCCGTCAATGGGGCTCGGTGTATGCGGCTCGCTCTGCCAAGTTTGGGTTCGCCCCTTGGGGAGGAGTGCGGTACATTTAGGAAACCTAACGGGTGGCTACAGCCCCGGGGAATCTTTGTAAAGGCTACGTAGTGATGCCCTGCTAGGCCACCTAGGTAGTGGTCAATGGGGAGTAGCTCTCTCCGGGCAGAATGGGAATCACGGCTTGTGGGTAAAGTGCACAACCTCTGTAGAGTGTTTGAAAACTGATATATCAGCCGTGCTCGCGGTTATGAGCGGCCAAGGGAGCTCCAGTGATTAGTGGTACTTGATCAGAGATACTTTGGTACAGGTGGCTATGAGATCGATGGTTTTGGTTATGACTATGGTGCTGGTAATTGGTATTCTTTCCGTTTGGAAAGGGTACATCGGGCTAATAACTTGGGTTAATGCTAAAACCTGGCTTTCCATTAGTAAATAATAATCTGACCAACTAAAAGCAACTGCTTGACTTATCCCCACATAAAGCTAGTCCACTACAGCCAAACAGGATACTTGCTGAGTATGTTGATGTGTACTCACCCTTGCTCTACACACCAAACCCCCCCCCCATCCCTAGGTTGTCAGCATTGCAACCACTGCTCAGGCGAAGAAGAAGCTGTGGAAGGAGACTTCCAGGAGTTCCAAGACTACGACGAGTTCTAGGCGTGGGTTAGCGGCAATCCCCAGTCGGCTGCCTGTGAAGGCCACGGTTATCTACGTTTCTTTTCCGCACTTTGATTTATTGTAAGGACTATATGGACGTCTCAGACGTGTGATGTAATCGACTATTATTTCCCTTTTAATACTATTTTGAGCACTGTGTGATGATGTCCATGTTATGTAGCTGCTGTGTACGTGAATAACTGATCCTGGCACGTACATGGTTCGCACTCGGTTTGCCTTCTAAAACCGGGTGTGACATAAGTGGTATCAAAGCCGTGTTGACTGTAGGACCGCTAACCTAGAATAGAATGGTCGTTTTAAGGATTATAGACCTCTGTCCATGCCTTGACTTTGATATCCCTTCAAAAGTTGGTCATACCGACCAAACCTACGTTCTACTATATATTATACCTTGCTGAAAATCATGTTTTATTCTAATCCTTCGTTTATTTATGATTCATTACTTGCTGGTCATATTGATTCTGTTCTCACCCTTTTGCTTGCGATGTCTTTTGTAGATGGCTCGACTTAGACACACTGCACGAAAGTCTGTCATCCCCTTCTTACCCTCCCGTCTTGCTGAGCGTCCGCTTCGCCGTCCCGTGGCCGGACAGTCCAGTCACTTGGAGAGACTGCACCACCGCCTGCATGAGGAGCAGGAACGTCGACGACAGGAGCAGCAGGGCTCTTCCTTCTCGCTCCAGCAGGAGATAGAGTCCGTGAGGAGCTGCTCCCCCGTGCTTCCCCTGGAGGCGCCCCCTGCACCACCACTGGGTGCCCCAGCTTCTGGAGTAGCTGCTGGAGGAGACCCAGACGACGGAGATGGCGACGACAGCTCGAGCCACGACATCGACCTCTCTGCTGACCATGAGCCGGAAGGATGGGTTGCTCGACCCATCACTCGCGACGCTGCTCGCGGGTGTCACTTCCACGATGCGCTCGATACCCTGCTACGTCGGGCACTTAACCGGCATACTTGGTCTATCGAGTATCGCTGTGTGGTCTACCAGCATAGTCGCGGGGTCTACCCGGACCGCTGGGAGGCGACCTGCTTGGTGCGCCGTCCGGAGAACAGTCTCCAGGGTGCGGAGGCCTGCTCAGAGCACTATTCTATCTCTGAGCGGGACTCAGCTGAGGCAGCCATGCAAGATGCTGCACGGCGTGCGCTTTCGCACTACTGCTCGGTTTTCGGTGGGGTAGCTGATGGTCTTGACCTGAAGTATTACCCCCGCCGTCCATCTGGCAGCACAAGAGGCGTGATTGTCTCACCTGTCGGTGAGGGAAATCCTAGGTTGAGCAGCACAGTCAACCTAGCCGTCGTGCTAAACACGGAGCTGGACCATGCACTAGACGAGCTGAGTAGGGCTCGTGCTGAGATCGCCCTGCTGCGGGCTGAGCGCGAGGAACGTCGTCACCTGGATGATGGTTCCCCCGCTCCCGTCGGGACTCAGCACCCGTACCGCTCACCTCGGCGTGGACACCAGTCTTATGGCAATCCCGACTGCAAGACCAAGATAACTCTAGAACCATAACTCGTTAGAGTTGGATCTTGTAATTAATACGAAATATATACATAGAAGCTTCAGTCTTAGCGTTAGTCTCGCTCTTAGTTAAGTCTTAGTTAGACAGGGTAGTTTGCTATATCCTGTGCATTTATGTTTGTCATGATGAACTATGTTTGGTTTGGATCTTTGTAATGACTGTCACTAGAGTGTGGGTATCCCCTGCATTTTGGTTTACCTGTTATATGTTAATGAAGTTAGTTATATAGTTGGGAAACCTTTTTATTCCACTTTCCTCTCTATCTGAGAAGCTGTGAGGTCTGTGTTGGAGATCAGTGAAGATGCTCATCTGTTCAGTGCTGTTGAAGAATTCTATACTCTTTTCTTATGCTGCAAGATTTGCCAGATCAGTTCTGATGTGTGGTTGCATTCTGCAGATGTCAGAGAACAGGCGCAGAGGAGGAAGGCGTGCTCAGCAGGAGCGAGCCGCTCAACAGGAAGAGGTGCCCCAGCAACAGCACCTGCCGCCCCCGCCCCCGATGTCCATCGAGCAGATGTTTCTGATGCAGACTCAGGCAGTTCAAGCCATCGGTCAGACTCTGGCCGCCATTCAGCAGCAGCAGCAGGCCCCACCTCAGCCTCAGCCTCAGATGCCCAGAGACAAGCGTGCTGAATTCATGAGAGGTCATCCACCAACGTTTGCTCATTCTTCTGACCCCATGGATGCTGAAGACTGGCTGCGCACTGTGGAGCGGGAGTTGCATACCGCTCAGTGCGATGACAGGGAGAAAGTCCTGTATGGTCCCCGTCTGTTGAGAGGAGCAGCCCAGTCATGGTGGGAGTCTTACCTCGCCACCCATGCCCACCCTGACGCCATCACCTGGGAAGAGTTCAGAGGAAGCTTCTGTCAGTACCATGTTCCTGCAGGTCTGATGACAGTGAAGAAGGAGGAGTTCCTGGCCCTCAAGCAAGGGCCATTGTCTATCAGTGAGTACCGGGACAGGTTTCTGCAGTTGTCTCGCTATGCTCCTGAAGATGTCAACACCGACGCCAAGCGGCAGTACCGTTTCCTGAGAGGCTTGGTTGACCCTCTGCAGTACCAACTGATGAATAACACCTTCCCGACATTCCAGCACCTGATTGACAGAGCAATCATGACAGAGAGGAAGCGTAAGGAGATGGAGGATCGTAAGCGCAAGATCAGTGGACCCCAGCCTGGAAGCAGCAATCGTCCTCGTTTCTCAAGCAATCAACCTCATCAGTTCAGGCAGAACCAGCGTCCACCTCAGCAGCAGCAGCAATTCCAAAGGCAGTATCCTCAGCATCAGTACCAGAACCGTCAGAGCAATCAGTCAGGAGGTCAGTTTCAGAGGCAGAATCAGCAAGCACCTCGTCTTCCTGCCCCCAGCAGCCCAGCAGAACAGTCAGGCAGCACCAGCTCAGGTTGGAAACAGGGCATGTTTCCACTGTGGAGAGCAAGGCCACTGGGTGATGCAATGTCCAAAGAAGGCAGCCCAGCAGCAGTCAGGCCCCAATGCCCCAGCAAAGCAGAATGTGCCTCAGCCTGGAGCAGGCAACCGCTCTCAGCCGCGTTATAATCATGGAAGACTGAATCACTTGGAGGCTGAAGCAGTTCAGGAGACCCCCGGCATGATAGTAGGTATGTTCCCAGTCAACTCCCATATTGCAGAAGTGTTATTTGATACTGGAGCAACGCATTCTTTCATTACTGCATCATGGGTAGAAGCACATAATCTTCCAATTACTACCATGTCAACCCCCATTCAAATTGACTCAGCCGGTGGTAGAATTCGAGCCGACAGCATTTGTTTGAATATAAGTGTGGAAATAAGGGGGATAGCGTTTCCCGCTAACCTTATAGTAATGGGTACTCAGGGAATAGATGTCATCCTAGGGATGAATTGGCTAGATAAGTATCAGGCAGTTATCAGTTGTGATAAGAGGACAATCAAGTTGGTGTCCCCACTAGGAGAGGAAGTGGTGACCGAGTTAGTCCCGCCTGAGCCAAATAAAGGAAGTTGTTATCAGATAGTTGTCGATAGCAGTGAAGCAGACCCAATTGAGAGTATCAAGGTTGTGTTCGAGTTCCCAGATGTGTTTCCAAAGGACTTGCCGGGTATGCCACCAGAGCGGAAAGTTGAGTTTGCTATAGAGCTTCTTCCTGGAACCGCCCCTATCTTTAAGAGAGCTTACAGAATATCTGGACCAGAGTTGGTTGAACTTAAGAAGCAGATTGATGAGCTGTCAGAGAAAGGTTACATCCGGCCAAGCACCTCGCCTTGGGCCGCCCCTGTCCTATTTGTGGAGAAGAAAGATGGCACCAAAAGGACGTGTATCGATTATCGAGCTTTGAATGAAGTCACAATCAAGAACAAGTATCCCTTGCCCAGAATAGAGGATCTGTTCGACCAGTTGAGAGGAGCCAGTGTGTTCTCCAAGATTGATCTGAGGTCAGGTTATCATCAGCTCAGGATGAAAGGGAAATGTGCCCTTGGGCCATTTCTAAGTATTTTGGTGATTGAGTGCCAACACAAGAGCTTAAATGTGAACTCATGCTTATGGATGGACAAAGTGCAAAACAAGAGCAAAGGTATGTTTCTAAGTCTTAGTACATTGGTTTTGTGTACTAATATACTTGTCTAAGTGTTAGAAACAGAAAGAAAAAGAAAAGAGAAGAGTTGGCTGTGTACAGCCAAAAGGCTGTTTCGGTCTGGAGCACCGGACTGTCCGGTGGTGCACTGGACTGTCCGGTGGTGCACCAGACAGTGTCCGGTGCGCTAGGCTGCCTCGAGCGAAGTGGCCGCTCTCGGGAATTCGCTGACGGCGTACGGCTAAAATTCACCGGACTGTCCGGTGTGCACCGGACTGTCCGGTGAGCCAACGGTCGGCCGGGCCAACGGTCGGCCGCGGAATCCGCGCGCGACACGTGGCCAAGCCAACGGTCGGAAGGGGGCACCGGACTGTCCGGTGTGCACCGGACATGTCCGGTGCGCCAACGGCTCCCAGATCTGCAACGGTCGGCTGCGCCATTTTAGGAAGGAGATCGGGCACCGGACAGTGTCCGGTGTGCACCGGACTGTCCGGTGCGCCCGATGACAGAAGGCAAGATCAGCCTTCCAGAATTGCTCTCAATGGCTCCTAGCTGCCTTGGGGCTATAAAAGGGACCCCTAGGCGCATGGAGGAGAACATGAAGCAACCTTAGAGCATTCTTGATCATCCACACTCAGTCTTTGCGCATTCGTTTGTCATTCTCAGTGACTCGAGCTCCGTTCTAGTGAGAACTTTGAGATAGTCTTTTGAGCTCGATTCTTGGCCGTGTGTGTGCGCATTTTGCTGTGGATTTGTGTGTGTTGCTTCCCTTCCTTACTCCGTGATTCTTTGTGAACATCAAAAGTGTAAGGGCGAGAGGCTCCAAGTTGTGGAGATTCCTCGCGAACGGGGTAAGAAAAGAAAAGCATAACATTGTGGTATTCAAGTTGATCATTGGATCACTTGAGAGGAGTTGAGTGCAACTCTCGTCCGTTGGGACGCCACAACGTGGAGTAGGCAAGTTTTGTACTTGGCCGAACCACGGGATAAATCACTGTGTCTTCTCTGTGTTGAATTCTTTGTGATTATCGTATTGTGCAAGACCTTCTCTCTAGCCACTTGGCGATTATTGTGCTAACACTTAACAAGTTTTTGTGGCTATAAGTTTAAGTTTCCCAGGATCACCTATTCACCCCCCCTCTAGGTGCTCTCAATTGGTATCAGAGCCATTCTCTTCAAGAAGGGACTAATCGCCCGAAGAGATGGATCCTAAGGGGAAGGGAATCGTGATCAACGACAAGGAGAAGGAATCCTTCATCAACGAGCCGAAGGATGACAAGCCTACTGACTCGGGCTCAGGCCACAAGCGCAAAGACGGGAAGAAGAAGAAGACAAGGCGCATCAAGGAGATCGTCTACTACGACGATAGCGATGAGTCTACCTCTTCCCAAAAGGACGACGACAACGACTACAGGAAGACGGTCAATTCGAACTTTTCATTTGATTATTCTCGTATTCCACATAGTTTGAATTCGCATTTGCTTTCCATTCCTCTTGGCAAACCTCCACACTTCGATGGGGAAGACTACGGATTTTGGAGTCACAAAATGCGTAGTCACTTATTCTCTCTCCATCCAAGCATATGGGAGATTGTAGAGAATGGAATGAAATTTGATAGCTCGGATAGCCCTATGCTTATAAATGAACAAATCCATAGAAATGCACAAGCTACTACTGTTCTATTAGCATCTTTGTGCAGGGAAGAGTACAATAAGGTGAGCGGCTTGGACAACGCCAAGCAGATATGGGACACCCTCAAAATCTCTCACGAGGGGAACGACATCACCATGCTCACTAAAATGGAGTTGGTGGAGGGCGAGCTTGAACGATTCACAATGATAAGGGGAGAGGAGCCAACCCAAACTTACAACCGGCTCAAGACCCTTATCAACAAAATAAGGAGCTACGGAAGCACTCGATGGACGGACCACGACGTCGTTCGCCTAATGCTAAGGTCCTTTACCGTTCTTGATCCTCATCTCGTAAAAAATATTCGTGAGAATCCCAGGTACACGATGATGACGCCCGAGGAGGTACTCGGAAAATTCGTAAGCGGGCGGATGATGATCAAGGAGGCGAGATACGTCGACGACGCTCTAAATGGTCCAATCAACGAGCCTCAACCTCTTGCTCTCAAGGCAACAAGAAGCAAGGAAACGCTACCTAGCAAGGTGGCACAAATTGAGGCGGCCGGACTTAATGATGAAGAGATGGCTCTCATCATCAAGAGATTCAAGACGGCACTAAAAGGCCGCAAGGGGCAACCAAGCAAGACCAAGACAAAGGGGAAACACTCATGCTTCAAGTGTGGTAAGCTTGGTCATTTTATTGCTAACTGTCCCGACAATGATAGTGATCAGGATCAAGGGAATAAGAGGGAGAAGAAGAAGAACTATAAGAAGGCAAAGGGCGAGGCGCATCTAGGCAAGGAGTGGGACTCGAACTGCTCCTCTTCCGACTCCGACAATGAAGGACTCGCCGCCACCGCCTTCAACAAGTCATCCCTCTTCCCCAACGAGCATCACACATGTCTTATGGCAAGGGAGAAGAAGGTGAGTACTCAAGACTCCACTTATGCTTCTTCTAGTGATAATGAGTCTAGTGATGATGATGACATAGATTATTCATGCTTGTTCAAGGGCTTAGATAGATCTAAGATAGATAAAATTAATGAATTGATTGATGCCTTGAATGATAAGAATAGGCTTTTAGAAAAGCAAGAGGATTTGTTGTATGAAGAACATGACAAATTTGTAGAAGCACAAAAATCACTTGCATTAGAGATTAAGAGAAATGAAATGCTTTCTTTTGAACTATCTACTTGTCATGAAACCATTTCTACTTTAAAAAGTGTCAACAATGATTTAAATGCTAAATTAGAAGCAGCAAATAAATCTAATTCTTGTGTAGAACATGTTGTAATTTGTACTAGGTGTAAAGATTTTGACATTGATGCTTGTAGTGAACACCTAGTTTCAATTTCCAAGCTTAATGATGAATTGGCTAGTCTTAATGCTCAACTTAAGACTAGCAAGAATGATTTTGATAAGCTAAAATTTGCAAGGGATGCCTACACGATTGGTAGACGCCCCTCAATTAAGGATGGACTTGGCTTCAAGAGGGAAGCCAAGAACTTAACAAGCCATAAGGCTCCCATCTCCGCCAAGGAGAAAGGGAAGGCCCCTATGGCAAGTAGTACTAAAAGGAACCATGCTTTTATGTATCATGATATGAGACAAACTAGAAATGCTTATAGGAATTATAATGCTTATGATGATTTTGACTCTCATGCCATGTTTGCTTCTAGTTCTTCCTATATGCATGGTAGAAATATGTCTAGGAGAAATGCTATTCATCATGTGCCTAAAAAGAATATTATTCATGCTCCTAGGAAAGTAGTGAATGAACCTTCTACAATTTATTGTGCTTTAAATGCTTCCTTTGCTATTTGTAGAAAGGATAGGAAAATAGTTGCTAGGAAGTTAGGGGCAAAATGCAAGGGAGACAAAACTTGCATTTGGGTCCCTAAGGATATTTGCACTAACCTTGTAGGACCCAACATGAGTTGGGTACCTAAGACCCAAGCCTAAATTTGCCTTGCAGGTTTATGCATCCGGGGGTTCAAGCTGGATTATCGACAGCGGATGCACAAACCATATGACGGGGGAGAAGAAGATGTTCACCTCCTACGTCAAGAATAAGGATTCCCAAGATTCAATTATATTCGGTGATGGGAATCAAGGCAAGGTAAAAGGGTTAGGTAAAATTGCAATTTCTAATGAGCACTCCATATCTAATGTGTTTTTAGTAGAGTCTCTTGGATATAATTTGCTATCTGTTAGTCAATTATGCAACATGGGGTATAACTGTCTATTTACAAATGTAGATGTGTCTGTCTTTAGAAGAAGTGATGGTTCACTAGCTTTTAAGGGTGTATTAGACGGCAAACTTTATTTAGTTGATTTTGTAAAAGAAGAGGCCGGTCTAGATGCATGCTTAATAGCTAAGACTAGCATGGGCTGGCTGTGGCATCGCCGCTTAGCACATGTGGGGATGAAGAACCTTCACAAGCTTCTAAAGGGAGAACACGTGATAGGTTTGACTAACGTGCAATTCGAAAAAGATAGACCTTGTGCAGCTTGTCAAGCAGGTAAACAAGTGGGAGGAGCGCATCACAGCAAGAATGTGATGACCACTTCAAGACCCCTGGAGCTGCTGCATATGGACCTCTTCGGACCTGTCGCCTATCTGAGCATAGGAGGGAGTAAGTATGGTCTAGTTATTGTTGATGACTTTTCCCGCTTCACTTGGGTGTTCTTTTTGCAGGATAAGTCTGAAACCCAAGGGACCCTCAAGCGCTTCCTCAGGAGAGCTCAAAATGAGTTTGAGCTCAAGGTGAAGAAGATAAGGAGCGACAACGGGTCCGAGTTCAAGAACCTTCAAGTGGAGGAGTTCCTTGAGGAGGAAGGGATCAAGCACGAGTTCTCCGCTCCCTACACACCACAGCAAAATGGTGTGGTAGAGAGGAAGAACAGGACGCTAATCGATATGGCAAGGACTATGCTTGGAGAATTCAAGACCCCCGAGTGCTTTTGGTCGGAAGCCGTGAACACGGCTTGCCACGCCATCAACAGGGTCTACCTTCATCGCCTCCTCAAGAAGACTTCGTATGAGCTACTAACCGGTAACAAACCCAATGTATCTTACTTTCGTGTATTTGGGAGCAGGTGCTACATTCTAGTGAAGAAGGGTAGAAATTTTAAATTTGCTCCCAAAGCTGTAGAAGGGTTTTTGTTAGGATATGACTCAAATACAAAGGCGTATAGAGTCTTCAACAAATCGTCGGGTTTGGTTGAAGTCTCTAGCGACGTTGTATTTGATGAGACTAATGGCTCTCCAAGAGAGCAAGTTGTTGATTGTGATGATATAGATGAAGAAGATGTTCCGACGGCCGCTATACGAACCATGGCGATTGGAGAAGTGCGGCCACAGGAACAAGATGAACGAGATCAACCTTCTTCCTCAACAACGGTGCATCCCCCAACTAAAGACGATGAACAGGTTCATCAACAGGAGGCGTGTGATCAAGGGGGAGCACAAGATGATCATGTGATGGAGGAAGAAGCGCAACCGGCACCTCCAACCCAAGTTCGAGCGATGATTCAAAGGAATCATCCCGTCGATCAAATTCTGGGTGATATTAGCAAGGGAGTAACAACTCAATCTCGATTAGTTAATTTTTGTGAGCATTACTCCTTTGTCTCTTCTATTGAGCCTTTCAGGGTAGAGGAGGCCTTGCTAGATCCAGACTGGGTGGTGGCCATGCAGGAGGAACTCAACAACTTCAAGCGCAATGAAGTTTGGACACTGGTGCCTCATCCCAAGCAAAACGTTGTGGGAACCAAGTGGGTATTCCGCAACAAACAGGACGAGCACGGGGTGGTGACGAGGAACAAGGCTCGACTTGTGGCAAAAGGTTATGCCCAAGTCGCAGGTTTGGACTTTGAGGAGACTTTTGCTCCTGTGGCTAGGCTAGAATCAATTCGTATCTTGCTAGCATATGCTGCTCACCATTCTTTCAGGTTGTACCAAATGGATGTGAAGAGCGCTTTCCTCAACGGGCCGATCAAAGAGGAGGTGTACGTAGAGCAACCCCCTGGCTTCGAGGATGAACGGTACCCCGACCACGTGTGTAAGCTCTCTAAGGCGCTCTATGGACTTAAGCAAGCCCCAAGAGCATGGTATGAATGCCTTAGAGACTTTCTAATTGTTAATGCTTTCAAGGTTGGGAAAGCCGATCCAACTCTCTTTACTAAGACATGTGATGGTGATCTGTTTGTGTGCCAAATTTATGTCGATGACATAATATTTGGTTCTACTAACCAAGAGTCTTGTAAAGAGTTTAGCAGGGTAATGACGCAGAAATTCGAGATGTCGATGATGGGTGAGTTGAACTACTTCCTTGGGTTCCAAGTGAAGCAACTCAAGGACGGTACCTTCATCTCCCAAACGAAGTACACGCAAGATCTGCTAAAGCGGTTTGGGATGAAGGACGCCAAGCCCGCAAAGACGCCGATGGGAACCGACGGACACACCGACTTCAACAAAGGAGGTAAGTCCGTTGATCAAAAAGCATACCGGTCAATGATAGGGTCTTTACTTTATTTATGTGCTAGTAGACCGGATATTATGCTTAGCGTATGCATGTGTGCTAGATTTCAATCCGATCCTAAGGAGTGTCACTTAGTGGCGGTGAAGCGAATTCTAAGATATTTGGTTGCTACGCCTTGCTTCGGGCTCTGGTATCCAAAAGGGTCTACCTTTGACTTGGTTGGATACTCAGATTCCGACTATGCTGGATGTAAGGTCGATAGGAAGAGTACATCAGGGACGTGCCAATTCTTAGGAAGGTCCCTGGTGTCGTGGAACAATAAGAAACAAACCTCCGTTGCCCTATCCACCGCTGAGGCTGAGTATGTTGCTGCAGGACAGTGTTGCGCGCAACTACTTTGGATGAGGCAAACCCTCCGGGACTTTGGCTACAATCTAAGCAAAGTCACACTCCTATGTGATAATGAGAGTGCTATCCACATGGCGGAAAATCCTGTTGAACACAGCCGCACAAAGCACATAGACATCCGGCATCACTTTTTGAGAGACCACCAGCAAAAGGGAGATATCGAAGTGTTTCATGTTAGCACCGAGAACCAGCTAGCCGATATCTTTACCAAGCCTCTAGATGAGAAGACCTTTTGCAGGCTGCGTAGTGAGCTAAATATCTTAGATTCGCGGAACTTGGATTGAATTGTAGCATACATATGTTTATGCCTTTGATCATGTTCATTCTGCATTTTGTTGCTTATTGTGGTGCTCAAGTTGTACAAACATTCCCTGGACCTCACAAGTCCTTGTGTAAGTAATGCACATATTTAGGGGGAGTTGTGTTGCAACTTGACCCTTTGAGACTAACCATATGCTTGAGTTTACTTGATTTAGTCTCGAAGGAGAATTGAAAGGGAAAAGGTGGACTTGGACCATGAAAGACTTCCACTGCACTCCGATGAAAGGGCAACTTATTCCAAGTTCATCTCATGAACTCTTATTGCCATTTGCTCTTAATTGAAGATTTTGGTGAGGCAATGGGGTTATCGGGCCAAGATTGATCCCGTTTTGGTGCTTGATGCCAAAGGGGGAGAAAATAAAGGCCAAAGCGATAAATGGATCAGCTACCACTTGAGAGATTTTGAAAACAGTAGAATAGAGCTTTTGGTTTGTCAAATCTCTTTTGTTGTCTCTCTTGTCAAAAGTTGGCTTCTTGTGGGGAGAAGTGTTGATTATGGGAAATAGGGGGAGTTTTTGAAATCTTTGATCAATCTCTTTTGGAATGACTCTCTTTATGCTTCAACATGTGTGTTTGACTTAGAGATAGAGATTTGAGTTTGATTTGCAAAAACAAACCAAGTGGTGGCAAAGGATGATCCATATATGCCAAAAATGAATCAAAATAAATTTGAGTTTTATTCGAAGTGATTTTGCACTTATTCTAGTTTCTTTATGTTGTGTTGGCATAAATCACCAAAAAGGGGGAGATTGAAAGGGAAATGTGCCCTTGGGCCATTTCTAAGTATTTTGGTGATTGAGTGCCAACACAAGAGCTTAAATGTGAACTCATGCTTATGGATGGACAAAGTGCAAAACAAGAGCAAAGGTATGTTTCTAAGTCTTAGTACATTGGTTTTGTGTACTAATATACTTGTCTAAGTGTTAGAAACAGAAAGAAAAAGAAAAGAGAAGAGTTGGCTGTGTACAGCCAAAAGGCTGTTTCGGTCTGGAGCACCGGACTGTCCGGTGGTGCACCGGACAGTGTCCGGTGGTGCACCGGACAGTGTCCGGTGCGCCAGGCTGCCTCGAGCGAAGTGGCCGCTCTCGGGAATTCGCTGACGGCGTACGGCTAAAATTCACCGGACTGTCCGGTGAGCCAACGGTCGACCGGGCCAACGGTCGGCCGCGGAATCCGCGCGCGACACGTGGCCGAGCCAACGATCGGAAGGGGGCACCGGACTGTCCGGTGTGCACCGGACATGTCCGGTGCGCCAACGGCTCCCAGATCTGCAACGGTCGGCTACGCCATTTTAGGAAGGAGATCGGGCACCGGACAGTGTCCGGTGTGCACCGGACTGTCCGGTGCGCCCGATGACAGAAGGCAAGATCAGCCTTCCAGAATTGCTCTCAATGGCTCCTAGCTGCCTTGGGGCTATAAAAGGGACCCCTAGGCGCATGGAGGAGAACATGAAGCAACCTTAGAGCATTCTTGATCATCCACACTCAGTCTTTGCGCATTCGTTTGTCATTCTCAGTGACTCGAGCTCCGTTCTAGTGAGAACTTTGAGATAGTCTTTTGAGCTCGATTCTTGGCCGTGTGTGTGCGCATTTTGCTGTGGATTTGTGTGTGTTGCTTCCCTTCCTTACTCCGTGATTCTTTGTGAACATCAAAAGTGTAAGGGCGAGAGGCTCCAAGTTGTGGAGATTCCTCGCGAACGGGGTAAGAAAAGAAAAGCATAACACTGTGGTATTCAAGTTGATCATTGGATCACTTGAGAGGAGTTGAGTGCAACTCTCGTCCGTTGGGACGCCACAACGTGGAGTAGGCAAGTTTTGTACTTGGCCGAACCACGGGATAAATCACTGTGTCTTCTCTGTGTTGAATTCTTTGTGATTATCGTATTGTGCAAGACCTTCTCTCTAGCCACTTGGCGATTATTGTGCTAACACTTAACAAGTTTTTGTGGCTATAAGTTTAAGTTTCCCAGGATCACCTATTCACCCCCCCCTCTAGGTGCTCTCACAGGATCCGACCTTCGGACATTCCGAAGACGACATTCATTTCCAAGTATGGTTTGTATGAGTTCACAGTGATGTCTTTCGGTTTGACCAATGCTCCAGCGTTCTTCATGAACTTGATGAACAGTGTATTCATGGATTATCTCGATAAGTTTGTGGTGGTATTCATTGATGACATTCTAATTTATTCTCAAAGCGAAGAAGAGCATGCAGATCATTTGAAGATGGTATTGCGGAGATTGCGAGAGCACTAGTTGTATGCAAAGTTGAGCAAATGTGAGTTCTGGATCAGTGAAGTCCTGTTCTTGGGTCACATAATCAACAAAGAAGGATTGGCCGTGGATCCAAAGAAAGTGGCAGACATTCTGAACTGGAAAGCGCCAACAGATGCTCGAGGAATCAAGAGTTTCATTGGAATGGCCGGATATTATCGGCGATTCATTGAAGGGTTTTCAAAGATTGCAAAACCAATGACAGCGTTGCTAGGCAACAAGGTTGAGTTCAAGTGGACCGAGAAATGCCAAGAGGCCTTCGAAGCGCTGAAAGAGAAGTTAACTACAGCGCCTGTCTTAGTCTTGCCTGATGTGCACAAGCCCTTCTCGGTGTATTGTGATGCTTGTTACACAGGTTTGGGATGTGTGTTGATGCAAGAGGGAAGAGTTGTGGCCTACTCGTCCCGACAGTTGAAGGTTCATGAGAAGAACTACCCAATCCATGATTTAGAGTTGGCAGCAGTGGTTCACGCACTGAAGACATGGAGGCACTATCTGTATGGACAGAAATGTGATGTTTACACAGACCACAAGAGTCTGAAGTACATATTCACTCAGTCAGAGTTGAACATGAGGCAACGAAGATGTTTAGAGTTGATCAAAGATTATGAGTTGGAGATTCATTACCATCCAGGCAAAGCAAACGTAGTGGCAGATGCTTTAAGCAGAAAGAGTCAAGTCAATCTGATGGTCGCTCGTCCGATGCCTTACGAGTTGGCCAAGGAGTTCGACAGGTTGAGTCTCGGATTTCTGAACAATTCGCGAGGAGTCACAGTTGAGTTGGAACCTACCTTAGAGCGTGAAATCAAAGAAGCACAGAAGAATGATGAGAAGATCAGTGAGATCCGGCGACTGATTCTAGATGGCAGAGGCAAAGATTTTCGGGAAGATGCAGAAGGTGTGATATGGTTCAAGGACCGCTTGTGTGTTCCCAATGTCCAGTCCATTCGGGAGTTGATCCTTAAGGAAGCTCATGAGACAGCCTATTCGATTCACCCTGGCAGTGAGAAGATGTATCAAGACCTGAAGAAGAAATTCTGGTGGTACGGAATGAAGAGGGAAATCGCAGAGCATGTGGCTATGTGTGATAGTTGTCGAAGAATTAAGGCAGAGCACCAGAGACCAGCTGGATTGTTGCAACCGTTGCAGATCCCTCAGTGGAAATGGGACGAAATCGGGATGGATTTCATAGTCGGATTGCCTAGCACTCGAGCCGGCTACGATTCCATCTGGGTAGTAGTGGACCGCTTGACCAAGTCAGCCCACTTCATACCTGTCAAGACCAACTACAGCAGTGCAGTATTGGCAGAATTGTATATGTCTCGGATCGTTTGTCTTCATGGTGTGCCAAAGAAGATAGTGTCAGACAGAGGAACGCAGTTCACCTCTCATTTCTGGCAGCAGTTGCATGAAGCCTTGGGCACGCATCTGAATTTCAGTTCAGCTTATCATCCGCAGACAGATGGTCAGACCGAAAGGACCAATCAAATTCTTGAAGACATGTTGAGAGCCTGTGCGTTGCAAGATCAGTCCGGATGGGACAAGCGATTGCCTTATGCAGAGTTTTCCTATAACAACAGTTACCAGACCAGTTTGAAGATGTCACCATTTCAGGCGCTCTATGGGAGGAGTTGTAGAACTCCGTTGCAATGGGATCAGCCTGGAGAGAAGCAAGTGTTTGGGCCAGACATTCTACTTGAAGCTGAAGAGAACATCAAGATGGTCCGAGAGAATCTGAAGATAGCGCAGTCAAGATAGCGAAGCTATGCAGACACAAGAAGAAGAGAGCTGAGTTTTGAAGTCGGAGACTTTGTCTATCTGAAAGTGTCACCGATCAGAGGAGTCAGAAGGTTTGGAGTCAAAGGCAAGTTAGCACCCTGCTACATTGGTCCGTACCAAATCCTCTCAAGGCGTGGAGAAGTGGCCTATCAGCTCAGTCTGCCAGAGAATTTGTCCGCTGTGCACGATGTCTTTCATGTGTCTCAGTTGAAGAAGTGCTTGCGTGTGCCAGAAGAGCAGTTGCCAGTGGAAGGTCTTGAAGTCCAGGATGACTTGACCTACGTTGAGAAGCCAGTGCAAATCCTTGAGGTTGCAGACAGAGTCACCCGAAGGAAGACCATCAGAATGTGCAAAGTTAGATGGAATCACCATTCTGAAGAAGAAGCAACCTGGGAGCGTGAAGATGATCTGATGGCTAAATACCCTGAGCTCTTTGCTAGCCAACCCTGAATCTCGAGGGCGAGATTCTTTTAAGGGGGATAGGTTTGTAACGCCCTGAATTTGGGGTAGAATTTTTTCTTCTTTTCTCTCACCAAATTCAGGCGTTACCCTTTTCTTTTTTTCTCGTTCCCTCGCTAAACCTTGATCTTTTCCAAAGTTATAGCGGGTTTTGGCTTTAGACCCCGTGTAAAGCAAAACCTTAAAATACTTTATTTTGGGTGATGCACCATGCCGAACCATGCATACTTTTGATTGTTTAAAAATGTGAAAGCATTCATCCAAAGAAAATTAGATTTTAGAAAAAGAAAACCCTTTTCTTTTTCTCTCCCTCTCTCCCTTTCCCATTTCGGCCCAGCCCCCCCTTTGCGCGCTGGCCCAGCTGGCGGCCCAGCCGCCCCCCCCCCCTTCCCCCCCCCCCCCGCGTGGGCCTCCCGGTCGGCCCAGCCGGCTCGCCCGCTCCCCCCCTCGCGTCGTGGGCCGGCTTGGCCGCGGCCCACCTCGCCCCCCCCCCCCGCGCGCCCCCGCTTTGGGCCCATGGCCGGCCCAGCCGCCCCCCCCCCCCTTTTTCTTTTTCCAAAAATCCCTCCCGCGGGCCCCGCCCGTCATTCTCTCACCCTCTCTCTCCCCAAACCCTAACCGCGCCGCCCCTTGCCCTGCGCGCCGCCGCCGCCCCTGCGCGCCGCCGCCGCCGTTCCCGCCCACGGTGAGGCCCCCTCTCCTCCCCTCCCCTCCCTCCCCCTTCCCCGGCCGCCCAGCGCCAGCTCGGCCACTCCGGCGAGCCAGTCCCGCGCCGGCCCCGCCTCGCCCACGGCGAGCCCGCCCTCCCGCCTCGCCGCCCCCGGCCGCGCCCGACGAGCCCCGCCCCCGTCCCGCGTCCGGCCGCCCTCGCCCGGCCTCGCTCCGGCGAGCCTGCCCCGCCCCTTCCCCGCCCCCGCGCCGTCTCGCTCCGGCGAGCCCGCCCCGCCTCGGCCGCCCCCTCCCCGGCCGCCCCCGGCCGCGCCCGGCGAGCCCGCCCTCGCCCGGCCTCGCCCCGGCGAGCCCTCGCCCCTCCCCGCGCCCGCGCGCGCGCCGGCGAGCCGCCCGACCGCGCCGCGCCCCGGCGACCCTCCCCGCGCTCGCCCGGCTCGCCCAGCCCCGCCCTCGTCCGGCGAGCCCGCGCCGCCCCGCCCCGTCGCTCGGCTCGGCCGCCCAGCCTCGGCCGGCCCTCGCCGTGCCCGGCCCCGGCTCGGCCGCCCCGCCCGCTCGGCCCGGCTCCCTGGCCGCCCCGGCGACCCGCGCCGCCCCGTGCCCGGCCGCCCCCCGACGAGCCGCGCTCGGCCCTGCCCCGGCCGCCCTCCGGCGAGCCGTCCCGCCCCGCCTTGTGCTCGGCCGCCCCCGTGCCCCGGCGTGCTTTGGCACGGCCCGTCGTGCCCTGTCTACCCCCAGACGCCCCGTCTACCCCCCCCCCCCCCCGTGTCCTATGCGCGCTAATCCCATGTTTATATTAATAAGATAGGAGTCTCAAGTCGGAAATTGGTTACGTTAGTTAATTTGTATAACTAACCATCTATCTCGTTCGATGTTAATCTACTAAAAGTGGTCACGATTACATTAGTGCATGTAGCTAATTCTTTTGTTAGAACCAATTGAAACTAGAGCACGTGACGTCTTGTCATTCGTTTACCCGTAGTGCCCCTCGAGCATAAGCCTTAACCCCTGCGAGACCTTCCCTCGTTTCTTTCTAACCAAGGTAAATTCATTATCGTATGTGGTATTCTATGCATATTTACTTTACTTGTTCTCTTGTATGGTGTACTGTTGGTTTCCTAATTTCAATGGATGGATGTATGTATGTTTGCACTCGCTTAGAGAACGACCCGGCCGAAGAGCCCGAGGAACTCGCAGGAGAAGCCCCTGAGCAGCAGTCGGTTGGTGGAGGCAAGTGTCCCTTGACCTATCTCTGTCCTATTCATTCTTTAATTCACCTCCCGCATTACACATTTATGCCTAAGGATTGACTAGCTTTGTTATCCATATCCTTGTTCACCTATTTGGGTTGGATTATTATTGTTTAGCTTTATGCTATTGCTCAAACTCTAATCAATGAACATGATGAGATTATCTATGATATGCTGTTTTCCCCTCTCTTATTATGATGTTGTACTTGTGGTCTTCAAGGGGGCTCGAGCGGTTTCTCGAGTGCCTCTCCGTAAGGACCTGTTCTATGGATGACCGCCCGGGAAAACAGTGCAACCATGAGGGTGGAATGGGATGCCCTTAGCTGAATAATTAGAGGATCCGGGTGTAGTTCACTTAGCCGTCGTGCCGTCAATGGGGCTCGGTGTATGCGGCTCGCTCTGCCAAGTTTGGGTTCGCCCCTTGGGGAGGAGTGCGGTACATTTAGGAAACCTAACGGGTGGCTACAGCCCCGGGGAATCTTTGTAAAGGCTACGTAGTGATGCCCTGCTAGGCCACCTAGGTAGTGGTCAATGGGGAGTAGCTCTCTCCGGGCAGAATGGGAATCACGGCTTGTGGGTAAAGTGCACAACCTCTGCAGAGTGTTTAAAAACTGATATATCAGCCGTGCTCGCGGTTATGAGCGGCCAAGGGAGCTCCAGTGATTAGTGGTACTTGATCAGAGATACTTTGGTACAGGTGGCTATGAGATCGATGGTTTTGGTTATGACTATGGTGCTGGTAAGTGGTATTCTTTCCGTTTGGAAAGGGTACATCGGGCTAATAACTTGGGTTAATGCTAAAACCTGGCTTTCCATTAGTAAATAATTATCTGACCAACTAAAAGCAACTGCTTGACTTATCCCCACATAAAGCTAGTCCACTACAGCCAAACAGGATACTTGCTGAGTATGTTGATGTGTACTCACCCTTGCTCTACACACCAAACCCCCCCCCATCCCCAGGTTGTCAGCATTGCAACCACTGCTCAGGCGAAGAAGAAGCTGTGGAAGGTGAAAGGGAATTAGGCTTACACCTAGTCCCTAATTAATTTTGGTGGTTGAATTGCCCAACACAAATCTTTGGACTAACTAGTTTGCCCAAGTGTATAGATTATACAAGTGTAAAAGGTTCACACTCAGCCAATAAAAAGACCAAGTTATGGATTCAACAAAGGAGCAAAGGGGCAACCGAAGGCACCCCTGGTCTGGCGCACCGGACTGTCCGGTGTGCCACCGGACATGTCCGGTGCACCAGGAGGACTCAGACTCAAACTCGCCACCTTCGGGAATTTCCAGAGGCGACTCGGCTATAATTCACCGGACTGTCCGGTGTACACCGGACAGTGTCCGGTGCGCCAAGGGAGGTCGGCCTCAGGAACTCGCCAGCGTCGGGTAACTCCAACGGCTCGTCCACTATAATTCACCGGACTGTCCGGTGTGCACCGGACTGTCCGGTGCGACTCCAGAGCAACGGCTACTTCGCGCCAACGGCTACCTGCTGTGGCATTTAATGCGCGCACAGCGCGCGCAGGAGTCAGAATCGCCCATGCTGGCACACCGGACAGCCAACAGTACCTGTCCGGTGTGCACCGGACACCCAGGCGGGCCCACAAGTCAGAAGCTCCAACGGTCAGAATCCAACGGCAGTGATGACGTGGCAGGGGGCACCGGACTGTCCGGTGTGCACCGGACTGTCCGGTGCGCCATCGAGCAGACAGCCTCCCAACGGCCACTTTTGGTGGTTGAGGCTATAAATACCCCAACCACCCCACCATTCATTGCATCCAAGTTTTCCACTTCCCAACTACTACAAGAGCTCTAGCATTCAATTCTAGACACACCAAAGAGATCAAATCCTCTCCAAACTCCACACAACACCATAGTGATTAGAGAGAGTGATTTGCTTGTGTTCTTTCGAGCTCTTGCGCTTGGATTGCCTTCATCCTTCTTGATCCTTTCTTTGCAATCAAACTCACTTGTAAATTGAGGCAAGAGACACCAAACTTGTGGTGGTCCTTGTGGGAACTTTGTGTTCCAAGTGATTGAGAAGAGAAAGCTCACTCGATCCGTGGATCGTTTGAGAGAGGGAAGGGTTGAAAGAGACCCGGCCTTTGTGGCCTCCTCAACGGGGAGTAGGTTTGCAAGAACCGAACCTCGGTAAAACAAATCTCCGTGTCTCACTTGCTTATTCGCTTGGGATTTGTTTTGCGCCCTCTCTCGCGGACTCGTTTCTTTATTACTAACGCTAACCCGGCTTGTAGTTGTGTTTATATTTGTAAATTTCAGTTTCGCCCTATTCACCCCCCCCCCCCCTCTAGGCGACTATCAATTGGTATCAAAGCCCGGTGCTTCATTAGAGCCTAACCGCTCGAAGTGATGACGGGAGATCACGCCAAGAAGGAGATGGAGACCGGCGAAAAGCCCACTACAAGCCACGGGAGCACTTCATCGGAAGAGTCCCGCACCAAGAGGAAGGAGAAGAAGAAGGACTCCTCCAAACGGAAGGAGAAAGAGTCTTCCTCTTCTCACCACAAAGAGAAGAAGGAAAAATCTTCTTCCCACAAGCCACATCGGAAAAGCGACAAGCACAAGAGGATGAGAAAAGTGGTCTACTACGAGACCGACACTTCATCAACATCGACCTCCGACTCCGATGCGCCCTCCGTCACTTCTAAGCGCCAAGAGCGCAAGAAGTATAGTAAGATCCCCCTACACTACCCTCGCATTTCCAAACATACACCTTTACTTTCCGTCCCATTAGGCAAACCACCAACTTTTGATGGTGAAGATTATGCTAGGTGGAGCGATTTAATGCGATTTCATCTAACCTCGCTCCACAAAAGTATATGGGATGTTGTTGAGTTTGGTGTACAGGTACCATCGGTAGGGGATGAGAACTATGATGAGGATGAGGTGGCCCAAATCGAGCACTTCAACTCTCAAGCAACAACAATACTCCTCGCCTCTCTAAGTAGGGAGGAGTATAACAAAGTACAAGGGTTGAAGAACGCCAAGGAGATTTGGGATGTGCTCAAAACCGCGCACGAGGGAGACGAGCTCACCAAAATCACCAAGCGGGAAACAATCGAGGGGGAGCTCGGTCGGTTCCGGCTTCGCAAAGGGGAGGAGCCACAACACATGTACAACCGGCTCAAGACCTTGGTGAATCAAGTGCGCAACCTCGGGAGCGTAAAGTGGGATGACCACGAGATGGTTAAGGTTATTCTAAGATCTCTTATTTTCCTTAACCCTACTCAAGTTCAATTAATCCGTGGTAATCCTAGATATACTAAAATGACACCCGAAGAAGTTATCGGGAATTTTGTGAGTTTTGAGTGCATGATCGAAGGCTCAAGGAAAATCAACGAGCTTGATGATGCCACCACATCCGAGGCTCAACCCGTTGCATTCAAGGCAACGGAGGAGAAGAAGGAGGAGTCTACACCAAGTCGACAACCAATAGACGCCTCCAAGCTCGACAATGAGGAAATGGCGCTCGTCATCAAGAGCTTCCACCAAATCCTCAAGCAAAGGAGAGGGAAAGACTACAAGTCTCGCTCCAAGAAGGTTTGCTACAAGTGTGGTAAGCCCGGTCACTTTATTGCTAAATGTCCATTATCAAGTGACAGTGACAGGGATAACGACAAGAAGGGCAAGAGGAGAGAAAAGAAGAGATACTACAAGAAGAAGGGCGGCGATGCCCATGTTTGTCGGGAGTGGGACTCCGACGAAAGCTCTAGCGACTCCTCCTCCGACGAGGACGCCGCCAACATCGCCGTCACCAAGGGACTTCTCTTCCCCAACGTCGGCCACAAGTGCCTCATGGCAAAGGACGGCAAAAAGAAAAAGGTTAAATCTAACTCCTCCACTAAATATGAATCTTCTAGTGATAATAATGCTAGTGATGAGGAAGATAGTTTGCGTTCCCTTTTTGCCAACCTTAACATAGCTCAAAAGGAAAAATTGAATGAATTGGTTAGTGCTATTCATGAAAAGGATGACCTTTTGGATTCACAAGAGGACCTCCTTATTAAGGAAAACAAGAAACATGTTAAGGTTAAAAATGCTTACGCTTTACAAATTGAAAAATGTGAAAAATTATCTAGAGAGCTAAGCACTTGTCGTGAGATAATTGACAACCTTAGAAATGAAAATGCTAGTTTAAATGCTAAGGTTGATTCTCATGTTTGTAATATTTCAATTCCCAATCCTAGAGATAATAATGATAATTTGCTTGCTAGGATTGAAGAATTGAACATTTCTCTTGCTAGTCTTAGAAATGAAAATGAAAAATTGCTTGCTAAGGCTAAAGATTTTGATGTTTGCAATACTACTATTTCCGATCTTAGAGATAAAAATGATCTATTACATGCTAAGATCGTTGAACTTAATTCGTGCAAACCCTCTACATCTACCATTGAGCATGTTACTATTTGTACTAGATGTAGAGATATTAATGTTGATGCTATTCATGATCACATGATTTTAATTAAGCAACAAAACGATCATATAGCTAAACTAGATGCTAAAATTGCCGAGCACAACTTAGAAAATGAGAAATTTAAATTTGCTCGTAGCATGCTTTATAATGGGAGACGCCCTGGCATTAAGGATGGCATTGGCTTCCAAAGGGGAGACAATGTCAAACTTAATGCCCCTCCTAAAAATTTGTCTAACTTTGTTAAGGGCAAGGCTCCCATGCCTCAGGATAACGAGGGTTACATTTTGTACCCTGCCGGTTATCCCGAGGACAAAATTAGGAAAATTCATTCTAGGAAGTCTCACTCTGGCCCTAATCATGCTTTTATGTATAAGGGTGAGACATCTAGTTCTAGGCAACCAACCCGTGCTAAGTTGCCTAGAAAGAAAACTCCTAATGCATCAAATGATCATGCTATTTCATTTAAAACTTTTGATGCATCCTATGTTTTGACTAACAAATCCGGCAAGGTCGTTGCCAAGTTTGTTGGGGGCAAACACAAGGGCTCCAAGACTTGTGTTTGGGTACCCAAAGTTCTTGTTTCTAATGCCAAAGGACCCAAAATGGTTTGGGTACCTAAAGTCAAGAACTAAATTTGTTTTGTAGGTTTATGCATCCGGGGGCTCAAGTTGGATACTCGACAGCGGGTGCACAAACCACATGACCGGGGAGAAAAGGATGTTCTCCTCATATGAGAAAAACCAAGATCCCCAACGAGCTATCACATTCGGGGATGGAAATCAAGGTTTGGTCAAAGGATTGGGTAAAATTGCTATATCTCCTGACCATTCTATTTCCAATGTTTTTCTTGTAGATTCTTTAGATTACAACTTGCTTTCTGTTTCACAATTATGTCAAATGGGCTACAACTGTCTTTTTACTGATGTAGGTGTCACTGTCTTTAGAAGAAGTGATGATTCAATAGCATTTAAGGGTGTGTTAGAGGGTCAGCTATACTTAGTAGATTTTGATAGAGCTGAGCTCGACACATGCTTAATTGCTAAGACTAACATGGGTTGGCTCTGGCACCGCCGACTAGCCCATGTTGGGATGAAGAATCTTTATAAGCTTCTAAAGGGAGAGCACATTTTAGGATTAACAAATGTTCTTTTTGAGAAAGACAGGATTTGTAGCGCATGCCAGGCAGGGAAGCAAGTTGGAGCCCATCATCCACACAAGAACATCATGACGACCGACAGGCCGCTTGAGCTACTCCACATGGATCTGTTCGGCCCGATTGCTTACATAAGCATCGGCGGGAGTAAGTATTGTCTTGTAATAGTGGATGATTATTCTCGCTTCACTTGGGTATTCTTTTTACAGGAAAAATCTCAAACCCAAGAGACCTTAAAGGGATTCTTGAGACGGGCTCAAAATGAGTTCGGCTTAAGGATCAAGAAAATAAGAAGTGACAACAGGACGGAGTTCAAGAACTCTCAAATTGAAGGCTTTCTTGAGGAGGAGGGCATCAAGCATGAGTTCTCTTCTCCCTACACTCCACAACAAAATGGTGTAGTGGAGAGGAAGAATCAAACTCTATTGGATATGGCAAGAACCATGCTTGATGAGTACAAGACTTCGGATCGGTTTTGGGCGGAGGCAGTCAACACCGCTTGCTACGCCATCAACCAGTTATATCTACACCGAATCCTCAAGAAGACATCATATGAACTCCTAACCGGTAAAAAGCCCAACATTTCATACTTTAGAGTTTTTGGTAGCAAATGCTTTATTCTTGTTAAAAGAGGTAGAAAATCTAAATTTGCTCCTAAAACTGTAGAAGGCTTTTTACTTGGTTATGACTCAAACACAAGGGCATATAGGGTCTTTAACAAGTCCACTGGACTAGTTGAAGTCTCATGTGACATTGTGTTTGATGAAACTAATGGCTCTCAAGTAGAGCAAGTTGATCTTGATGAGATAGGTGAAGAAGAGGCTCCATGCATAGCGCTAAGGAACATGTCCATTGGGGATGTGTGTCCTAAGGAATCCAAAGAGCCTTCAAATGCACAAGATCAAACTTCCTCCTCCATGCAAGCATCTCCACCAACTCAAAATGAGGATGAAGCTCAAGTTGATGAAGTAGAAGATCAAGCAAATGAGCCACCTCAAGATGACGGCAATGATCAAGGGGGAGATGCAACTGATCAAGACAAGGAGGATGAAGAGCAAAGGCCGCCACACCCAAGAGTCCACCAAGCAATCCAACGAGATCACCCCGTCGACACCATCCTCGGCGACATTCATAAGGGGGTAACTACTAGATCTCGGGTTGCTCATTTTTGTGAACATTACTCTTTTGTTTCCTCTATTGAGCCACACAGGGTAGAGGAAGCTCTCCAAGATTCGGATTGGGTGGTGGCGATGCAAGAGGAGCTCAACAACTTCACTAGAAATGAGGTATGGCATTTGGTTCCACGTCCTAACCAAAATGTTGTAGGAACCAAATGGGTCTTCCGCAACAAGCAAGACGAGCATGGTGTGGTGACAAGGAACAAAGCTCGACTTGTGGCCAAAGGATACTCCCAAGTCGAAGGTTTGGATTTCGGTGAAACTTATGCACCCGTAGCTAGGCTTGAGTCAATTCGCATATTATTAGCCTATGCTACTTACCATGGCTTTAAGCTTTATCAAATGGACGTGAAAAGTGCCTTCCTCAATGGACCGATCAAGGAAGAGGTCTATGTTGAGCAACCTCCCGGCTTTGAAGACAGTGAGTATCCTAACCATGTCTATAAGCTCTCTAAGGCGCTTTATGGGCTCAAGCAAGCCCCAAGAGCATGGTATGAATGCCTTAGAGATTTTCTTATTGCAAACGGATTCAAAGTCGGAAAGGCCGATCCTACACTCTTTACCAAAACACTTGAAAATGATTTGTTCGTATGCCAAATTTATGTTGATGATATTATATTTGGGTCGACTAACGAATCTACATGTGAAGAGTTTAGTAGGATCATGACACAGAAATTCGAGATGTCTATGATGGGGGAGTTGAAGTATTTCTTAGGATTTCAAGTAAAGCAACTCCAAGAGGGCACCTTCCTATGCCAAACGAAGTACACTCAAGATATTCTTAGCAAGTTTGGAATGAAGGACGCCAAACCCATCAAGACACCCATGGGAACTAATGGGCATCTCGACCTCGACACGGGAGGTAAGTCCGTGGATCAAAAGGTATACCGGTCGATGATAGGTTCCTTACTCTATTTATGTGCATCTCGACCGGATATTATGCTTTCCGTATGTATGTGTGCAAGATTCCAAGCCGACCCTAAGGAAGCTCACCTTACGGCCGTGAAACGAATCTTGAGATATTTGGCTTATACTCCTAAGTTTGGGCTTTGGTATCCTAGGGGATCCACTTTTGATTTGATTGGATATTCGGATGCCGATTGGGCAGGGTGCAAAATCAATAGGAAGAGCACATCGGGGACTTGCCAGTTCTTGGGAAGATCCTTGGTGTCTTGGGCTTCAAAGAAGCAAAATTCGGTTGCTCTTTCCACCGCCGAAGCCGAGTACATTGCCGCAGGTCACTGTTGCGCGCAATTGCTGTGGATGAGGCAAACCCTGCGGGACTATGGTTACAAACTAACCAAAGTCCCTTTGCTATGTGATAATGAGAGTGCAATCAAAATGGCCGATAATCCCGTCGAGCATAGCCGCACTAAGCACATAGCCATTCGGTATCATTTTCTTAGGGATCACCAACAAAAGGGAGATATCGAGATTTCTTACATTAATACTAAAGATCAATTAGCCGATATCTTTACCAAGCCTCTTGATGAACAATCTTTTAACAAACTTAGGCATGAGCTTAATATTCTTGATTCTAGAAATTTCTTTTGCTAAACTTGCACATATTACTCATAAATGTACCTCTGATCATATCTCTTTTATATGCTATGACTAATGTGTTTTCAAGTCTATTTCAAACCAAGTCATAGGTATATTGAAAGGGAATTGGAGTCTTCGGCGAAGACAAGGCTTCCACTCCACTCTACTACTCATCCTTCGCCATCACTCCAAGCAACTCTCTATTCTTTGGAGAGAAATGAGCATCAAGGCAAAAGGACCGGACTTCGTCTTTGGTATAATCTTAACTCATTTATTTATGACCAAAGGGGAAGATAGCACTTCTAAGGGCTCTAATAATTCCGTTTTTGGCGATTCATGCCAAAAAGGGGGAGAAATGAGCCCAAAGCAAAAAGGACCGCACCACCACCAATTTCAAAAACTTAGTATTTTCCAAGAGTATTTTTCAATTGGCATCCTATTGTGTTCAAAAGGGGGAGAAAGTAGTATTTCAAAAATGATATCTCAAAACCCTCTTGAACACTAAGAGGAGGATCTCTTTTAGGGGGAGTTTTGTTTAGTCAAAGGAAAAGCTTTTGAAACAGGGGGAGAAAATTTCAAATCTTGAAAATGCTTTGCAAAATCTTATTCATTTACCTTTGACTATTTGCAAAAGAACTTTGAAAAGGATTTACAAAAGAATTTGCAAAAACAAAACTCGTGGTGCAAACGTGGTCCAAAATGTTATATAAGAAAGAAACATTCCATGCATATCTTGTAAGTAGTTATATTGGCTAAATTCCAAGCGACCTTTACACCTTCATCATGTAAACTAGTTCAATTATGCCCTTCTATATTTGCTTTGGTTTGTGTTGGCATCAATCACCAAAAAGGGGGAGATTGAAAGGGAATTAGGCTTACACCTAGTCCCTAATTAATTTTGGTGGTTGAATTGCCCAACACAAATCTTTGGACTAACTAGTTTGCCCAAGTGTATAGATTATACAAGTGTAAAAGGTTCACACTCAGCCAATAAAAAGACCAAGTTATGGATTCAACAAAGGAGCAAAGGGGCAACCGAAGGCACCCCTGGTCTGGCGCACCGGACTGTCCGGTGTGCCACCGGACATGTCCGGTGCACCAGGAGGACTCAGACTCAAACTCGCCACCTTCGGGAATTTCCAGAGGCGACTCGGCTATAATTCACCGGACTGTCCGGTGTACACCGGACAGTGTCCGGTGCGCCAAGGGAGGTCGGCCTCAGGAACTCGCCAGCGTCGGGTAACTCCAACGGCTCGTCCACTATAATTCACCGGACTGTCCGGTGTGCACCGGACTGTCCGGTGCGACTCCAGAGCAACGGCTACTTCGCGCCAACGGCTACCTGCTGTGGCATTTAATGCGCGCACAGCGCGCGCAGGAGTCAGAATCGCCCATGCTGGCACACCGGACAGCCAACAGTACCTGTCCGGTGTGCACCGGACACCCAGGCGGGCCCACAAGTCAGAAGCTCCAACGGTCAGAATCCAACGGCAATGATGACGTGGCAGGGGGCACCGGACTGTCCGGTGTGCACCGGACTGTCCGGTGCGCCATCGAGCAGACAGCCTCCCAACGGCCACTTTTGGTGGTTGAGGCTATAAATACCCCAACCACCCCACCATTCATTGCATCCAAGTTTTCCACTTCCCAACTACTACAAGAGCTCTAGCATTCAATTCTAGACACACCAAAGAGATCAAATCCTCTCCAAACTCCACACAACGCCATAGTGATTAGAGAGAGTGATTTGCTTGTGTTCTTTCGAGCTCTTGCGCTTGGATTGCCTTCATCCTTCTTGATCCTTTCTTTGCAATCAAACTCACTTGTAAATTGAGGCAAGAGACACCAAACTTGTGGTGGTCCTTGTGGGAACTTTGTGTTCCAAGTGATTGAGAAGAGAAAGCTCACTCGATCCGTGGATCGTTTGAGAGAGGGAAGGGTTGAAAGAGACCCGGCCTTTGTGGCCTCCTCAACGGGGAGTAGGTTTGCAAGAACCGAACCTCGGTAAAACAAATCTCCGTGTCTCACTTGCTTATTCGCTTGGGATTTGTTTTGCGCCCTCTCTCGCGGACTCGTTTCTTTATTACTAACGCTAACCCGGCTTGTAGTTGTGTTTATATTTGTAAATTTCAGTTTCGCCCTATTCACCCCCCCCCCCTCTAGGCGACTATCAGAAGGAGACTTCCAGGAGTTCCAAGACTACGACGAGTTCCAGGCGTGGGTTAGCGGCAATCCCCAGTCGGCTGCCTGTGAAGGCCGCGGTTATCTACGTTTCTTTTCCGCACTTTGATTTATTGTAAGGACTATATGGACGTCTCAGACGTATGATGTAATCGACTATTATTTCCCTTTTAATACTATTTTGAGCACTGTGTGATGATGTCCATGTTATGTAGCTGTTGTGTATGTGAATAACTGATCCTGACACGTACATGGTTCGCACTCGGTTTGCCTTCTAAAACCGGGTGTGACAGTAATCCTCGACGCGTTGTCTCACCACCTCCTCTCTCATGCAATGCGCTTCACCATGGAAGATCCACCGAGTATAGTCTGGCGTAAATCCATTCTTCCAAATATGTTCTACCATGGCCTTCTTTGTTTTCCTTTTCTTGTTGGCACATTTGCTGCACGGACAAGGGACTAGACTAGCTCCTTTAGCAGCTTCGCCAAATGCCCGTTCCACGAAAGCATCGGTCTTCCTAATCCATTTAGGGGTGACATTATTACGTCGAACGCGGCCCGTGTACATCCACTCACGGTCCTCCATCCTCTAACATATATAACCGAGTATAGTTTAATATAGACATGTAATGCATGTACACTACGTTCCTACCTTCTAATAGGTGAGGATAGGTCCTAATCCCACCCGCGGTTGCGTAGATGGAGTTAGTTTCCATGCTCTACTCTGATCCGAGATAGAATTTCGGCAGCACCTCCCCGTTGTTCTCCGGATACACGTCCTGGCAGGGAGAGTGTACTGTCCGGAGAACAACAGGGAGGTGACGCCGAAACTCTGTCTCGGACCGGAGTAGAGCATGGAAACTAACACCATCTACGCAACCGCGGGCTGTCCAAAAAACGTGGACAATTCGAAACAGATACATTTGTAGATATGCAAAGATCTGCATATCTACATCGTATCTCTTTCAAACGGGAGACGACTAACTGGGTTACGTGATCTATGACCATGATGCGGAAATTGAGGTTATACCTAGGGTGACGGTGGAGTCAGGCTAGCGACGCTGTGGCGGGTTGGTGCAGTGGCGACTCGACACGGTGCAGGCAGACCCGCAACGGCTAGGAAGACCTCTGCAAAAAAATAAACAAGCCTGTCAATAAAAAATTTCGGCAACACCTCCCCTGCACGGGGAGGTTTCCAAAACCTGCAAATAAAACTGACAACACAATGGCTGACATCCACACATATATCAACGGCACGATGGCCGACAATCACATTTAATCGACATCCATATCCACCATCACCAACTAATACTAAACGGTTCAAAGCTTTAGTACAGATTGTTATCAACCGGTACTAAAGCGCACTCTTTGATAGCCGTTTTTAATACTAAACCGTACTGAAGTGTCCATGAGACCACATCTACTCCCATTTATGTTTACTTGAACAGATCGGTATTAATTTCTACGGCTAATTAACAGAAACTAGCAGAACCTATTTATGTTTATTGTTTATTTGTAGTGGAAACTAGAAGAAACCATCGTTTGTTCTTCAATTACGTATCGGAGGCGAGGACGGCGGAGGCGCGGTCGGAGGCGCGGACGGCGGGCGGACGGTGGGGCGCGGGCGGCGGTGAGGCGGTGAGGCGCGAGCGGCGGTGGGGCGCGGGCGGCGGTGGGGAGGCGCCGGCGGCTTGCCGGAGCGCGGGGCGGGCTGCGGGCGTGGCGGCGGTGAGGCAGAGGGAGAAGTGAAAGGAGAAGGAAAGGAGAAGGAAGAAGAAAGTCGGCCGCGCGGCCGGTTAAGTCACTTTCTTTGCCGAGTGCCCACGATCCGGCACTCGGCAAAGATTTTTTTAAAATTTAAAAATAAACTTTGCCGAGTGCCGGATCACGGGCACTCGGCAAAGGCTGCTTTGCCAAGTGCTAGGTGTACAGCACTCGACAAAGTTCTGTTCTTTATACTTTGTCGAGTGTCAAAGGGTAGACACTCGGCAAAGTATACTTTATTTTTTATATTTGGCAACCAAACTTTTTTTGGTGTGTTCCTACACTATTTAGACCTACTAGTACCATTTTGGTACAATTATAAAAGTGTTTTTTATAACTATTAGATTTAGTTCGTTTATTTGAATTTCTTCGGAAAATTCATATTTGAACTGCAGGTCACTCGAAACTTAGGAAACCGTGCATGCAAAAATGATACCCGTCCTATTTAGCACAAGTTACAACCAATTTCAGGAGCGGACCGGAAACTTCGAGCACCATGCTCACTCAACATGGCCGTGAACTTGCTATCCAGCTGTTTAAAAATTGTATAAAACACAAACAAAGTCAGAAAATCATGAAACTTGTCCATGTGTCATGATATCATATGTACAGGCTGTGATAAAAAATTGAGAATGTTTAAAGAAAGTTGTGAGACACTATATGTAGAAACCTAAGAGAACTACACATGAAATCATAGAGTTTCAATGTGGATCTCTTAGGTTTGTACACATAGCGCGTCATAGTTTTCTCGAAATTTTTTCAATTTTTTATCACAGCCTGTACATATGATATCATGACACGTGGACAAGTTTCATGATTTTCTGACTTCGTTTGTGTTTTATACAATTTTTAAACATGTGGATAGCAAGTTCATGGCCATGTTTAGTGAGCATGTTGCTCGAAGTTTCCGGTCCGCTCCTGGAATCGGTCGTAACTTATGCTAAGTAACATGAATATCATTTTTGCATGCACGGTTTTCCAAGTTTTGAGTGACCTGCAGTTCAAATCTGAATTTTCCGAAGAAATTCAAATAAACGAACTAAATCTACTAACGATTGAAAACTCTGTTATAATTGTCCACAAATGATACATATAGGTCTACATAGTGTAGGAACATACCACAAAAAGTTTGGGAGACAAAATAAAAAAAATAAAAATATACTTTGCCGAGTGTCTAGAGAAGACACTCGGCAAAGCGTCCTTTGCCGAGTGCCCAATATTTGGCACTCGGCAAAGACTGACGGCCGTAAGCTGTAGACGACCGCTAACGACCCTTTGCCGAGAGCCATCTTTGCTGAGTGTTTGACTCTTGGCAAAGCAGTCTTTGCCGAGTGCTTGGCTATGCCGAGTGTCCTGCACTCGGTAAATAAGATAACCGAGCGTAGGACTTTGCCGAGTGCGGTGCTCGACAAAGTCGTCTTTGCCGAGTGCCCGATAAAAAGCACTCGGTAAAGCCGTCGGCACTCGGCAAAGGCCCGGATTCCGGTAGTGTGAAAAATCTGTTGGTGTTAGCCTTCAGTATTATTGAAAATGGTCGTTCATGCTATTTTCGACAAAAATGGGGGTTGTGTGGCCATTGATCATTGACTAGAGGTTCATACACCTCGCCCCACATATGTTTCCTTGCCATAGATCACATACTTGGATTTCTAGTGGAGACCATTTCTTCGTCAAAAATCCATAGGTCTTAGCCTTCGATATTATTGAAAATGGTCGTTCATGGCTATTTTCAACAAAAATGGGGGTTTTGTGGCAATTGGTCATTGACCAGAGGCTCGTTCACCTCTCCCCACATATGTTTTCTTGCCATATATCACATTCTTGGATTTCTGGTGGAGACCATTTCTTGGTCAAAAATCCGTAGGTGTTAGCCTTCGGTATTATTTAAAAATGGTCGTTCATGGCTATTTCCGACAAAAATAGGGGTTGTGTGGCCATTGATCATCGACCAGAGGCTCGTACACCTCACCCCACATATGTTTCCTTGCCATAGGTCACATTCTTGGATTTCTGGTGGATACCATTTCTTGGTAGGTTTTAGCCTTCGGTATTGTTGAAAATGGTCGTTCATGGCTATTTTCGACCAAAATGGGGGTTGTGTGGCCATTGATCATTGACCAAAGGCTCGTTTACCTCACCCCACATATGTTTCCTTGCCATAGATCATATTCTTAGAATTCTGGTGGAGATCATTTCTTGGTAAAAAATCCGTAGGTGTTAGCCTTGGGTATTATTGAAAATGGTTGTTCATGGCTATTTTCGACAAAAATGGGGGTTGTGTGGCCATTGATCATTGACCAAAGGCTCGTTCACCTCACCCCACATATGTTTCCTTGCCATAGATCACATTCTTGGATTTCTAGTGGAGACCATTTCTTGGTCAAAAATCCGTAGGTGTTAGCCTTCGGTATTATTGAAAATGGTCGTTCATGGCTATTTTCTACAAAAATGGGGGTTGTGTGGCCATTGATTATTGCCCAGGGGCTTGTTCACTTCACCCCACATATGTCGATATTCAGATGCTGATTGGGCAGGGTGTAAAATTGATAGGAAGAGCACATCAGGGACTTATCAGTTTCTGGGAAGATCCCTGGTGTCTTGGGCTTCAAAGAAACAAAACTCAATAGCTCTTTCTACCGCCGAAGCCGAGTACATTGCCACAGGACATTGTTGCGCGCAATTACTTTGGATGAGGCAAACCCTCAGGGACTATGGTTACAAATTGAGCAAAGTCCCTCTCCTATGTGATAATGAGAGCGCTATCCACATGGCGGATAATCCTGTTGAACACAGCCGCACTAAGCACATAGACATTCGGTATCACTTTCTGAGGGATGACCAACAAAGGGGGGATATCGAGATCGCTTATGTTAGCACCAAAGAACAATTAGCCAATATCTTTACCAAGCCATTAGATGAGAAAACTTTTAGCAAACTTAGGAATGAGCTAAATATACTTGATTCTCGGAACTTTGATTGAAACATTGCACACATAGCTCATTTATATACCTTTGATCATATCTCTTTTATGACTACGACTAATGTGTTTTCAAGTGTATTTATACTAAGTCGTAGATTTAAAGGGAAATGGAGTACTCGACGAAGACAAGACATCCACTCCACTCTACCGATATCTTTTAACCTTCATCGTTACTCCACACTCCAAATTGGTATAATCCTTCACTCTTATTTACTTGTACAAATGAGGAGAAAGTTTAAAGGGCTCACAAAGTCTCTGTTTTTGGCGATTAATGCCAAAGGGGGAGAAAGTATTAGCCCAAAGCAAACGGACCGCCCCACCACCTTTCGAAAATTTTAAAATATTTCAAATTGGTATGTTGAATTTCAATTGGTATATTTTCAAAACTAGCATCTAAATACATTTCCAATTGATATCTATTAAAAACCCTCTTGAAAGCTAAGAGGAGAATTTCATCCAGGGGGAGTTTTGTTTAGTCAAAGGAAAAGCATTTGAAACAGGGGGAGAAAATTTCAAATCTTGAAAAGATTTTGAAAAAGAATTTCCAAAAGAATTTGCAAAAACAAAACATGTGGTGCAAGCGTGGTCCAAAATGTTAAATAAAAGAAAGCAACCATGCATATCTAGTAAAAGTAAAAATTGGTTTAATTCTAAGTAACCTATGCACTTACCTTATGCAAACTAGTTCAATTCTGCACTTATATATCTGCTTTGATTTGTGTTGGCATCAATCACCAAAAAGGGGAGATTGAAAGGGAAATAGGGTTTAACCTTTTCCTATAAATAATTTTGGTGGTTGAATGCCCAACACAAATAATTGGACTAACTAGTTTGCTCTAGATTATATATTCCACAGGTGCATAAAGGTTCAACACAAACTAATAAAAGATCAAAGTTAGGGTTCAAAGCAAAGGAGCAAAAAAACCGAAGGGTGCCCTGGTCTGGCGCACCGAACAGTGTCCGGTGCACCAGGACCGTACAACTCTGAACTGGCCACCTTCGGGTTTCTTCAGCGCCGCTCCGCAATAATTCACTGACTGTCCGGTGTGCCACCGGACTGTCCGGTGCACCAGCGGAGCAACGGCTACTAGCGCAACGGTCGACTGCAACGGACACTACAGTACGCGCAGAAGTCAGAGCAGCCGTCAGAGGCGCATCGGACAGTGAACAGTACCTGTCTAGTGCGGCACCAGACTGTTTGGTGCCACTAGAAGACAAAGCTCCAACAGTCGTCTGCGCCTGAACCCTAACGGTTGGGTGACATGGCTGGCGCACCAGACAGCGTCCGGTGGCGTACCAGACTGTCCGGTGCGGCCATCGACAGCAGCCCAACCCCAACGGTTGTTTGGTGGTTGAGGGCTATAAATGCCCCCCAACCACCTCCACTCAAACCATCCAAGCATTCACACCACTTCATTCAATACAAGAGCAAAGTGCAACACTCCAAGACACAAATCAAAGCCACCGATCCAATCAAAGTCCCCAATTCAATTCTAGTGCTTTAGGACTTGTGAGAGGATCATTCTCGTGTTTCTTTGTCGCTCTTGTTGCTTGGTTGGCTTTCTTCTTTCTATCATTCTTATTCTCAAAGCCTTGTAAGCGAAGCAAGAGACACCAATCGTGTGGTGGTCCTTGCGGGGTCTAAGTGACCCGGGAAATCAAGGAAGAAAGCTCACTCGGTCTAGGTGACCGTTTGAGAGAGGGAAAGGGTTGAAAGAGACCCGGTCTTTGTGACCACCTCAACGGGGACTAGGTTCTTTCTAACTGAACCTCGGTAAAACAAATCACTGTGTCCATCCGCTTAATTTCTTGGTTGATTTGTTTTCCCTTCTCTCCCAGACTTGACATTTGTTCTAACGCTAACCCCGGCTTGTAGTGTGTTTTAAGTTGTAAATTTTAGTTTTTGCCTATCCACCCCCCCTCTAGGTGACTTTCAGTACTGTTCATCTATTTATAAGCACGGGACACAGTCCGGGTAAAATTACATACATGCCCTTGAACATTTGTTTACAAGCAACTAAAACTAATAAGGTCCATCTAGTCCTTTTTCCTTCCCTGCTTGGTCTGGACCGAAGCTACTGAGCTTCGACATTCTGCATTGTCACCTCTACGCAGAGTCTTCGTCTTGAGGGGTTAAACCGAGGCTGAAGGTAGCTTTGATGAGCCTTTGTATCATTTTGCCGAAGGTGTTTTTGCCTTGAGGACCTTCAGCGCAGAAGAAGACCCCCAACAATAACCCTAGCTCAAGTGATGATAGGGGCAATCATACTCAAGGGCATTAGCACATCTCTCAGTCATCAGGAACACAACAAAGCTCCTTCAGGCTACCAGCTCCAAGAGACAGAGGAGGAAGAAGCTTCAGTGGAAGGTTCAGCTCCCAACCAAGAAGATTGTTCTGTTTATTCTATGGAGAAGACAAAGGACATAGAACAAGGACGTGCCAAGTCACGATCTAGAAACAAAAGGAAATAGCTGAAGCCGAAGCACAACACAATCAGCCGAAGCAGGTCCTACACACTGCTTCATGCTAGTCTCCATACATCCCTGAGTATGTGGGCAACCAGCAGTCCACAGCATCAGTTGCTTTGGCAAGCCATTCACAAGCTGTATGGACCCCGCTACCACCACCACCACCCAATGGCTCCAATTTTGCCTCATAATCAGCAGCTAGAAGGGCACCGCCAGGCACAACAACGTGATACACGTGAAGAGTCTGAAGCTCGGACAGTCAACAACACTGTGCCAGAGTCGAGACACATATACTGAAGCAATATAGGGGCTCAATCAAACATTTCCATATTCATTGTAATCTTTGCTTTACTCACCTTTATGTTTTCCCTAAAGACAATATAAGAAGGTACAACCTTCGGTTTGTTGTAATGAATCTGGGGTTACACCATCGAGTGTAACAGAAAAAATGAAGAAGCTCCAAAGTCGTTCCTACAGGGATGCAGAGCTCAAATACCACCTAAGTAAAAGGTGAAGAAGCTCCAAAGTCGTTCCTAAGGGGATGCAGAGCTTAGCTCCAAAGTCGTTCCTACGGGGATGCAGAGCTAAAATATCACCTAAGTAAATGGTGAAGAAGTTTCAAAGTCGTTCCTAAGGGGATGTAGAGCTTAGCTCCAAAGTCGTTTCTATGGGGATGTAGAGCTAAAATACCACCTAAGCACTAGTTTGGGAGCCAGAAAACCGGAGGGGATTGGAGGGGCTAGAATCCCCTTCTTATATTCTAAGAAGGGGATTCTAGCCCCTCCAACCCCCTAAGTAAAAGGTGAAGAGACTCCAAAATCGTTCCTAAGGGGATGCAGAGTCTTATTTTTTATGATTCGTGCATCAACATCATTTGCATCATTTCATCACATCATATTGCATAACATCGCATCATACATCATTTTTCATCGACAGAAGCAGTGGAAAAAGAAGGAAAATTGCTCCTTCAAATCATACTGGCTAACCCATGAGGTTAAGTCTATCTTCGATGAAGAGTCACGAAAGAACGTATCAATAATACAAGACCCATGCCTTTGACGGAGCTATTTTATACAGAACTCATACCTACGACAACGGTATTCTTATGCTACATCCACGGTGAGGCCTTCAAAGCTGCTTCGGCAAAGAAGGAGGATTTCTTTCTTTCTTTATGATTCGTGAAAGGAAGGGAAGGTGTTTTTTCGCCTGCGGCTCAAAAACGGTACGTACGAAGATTTCACGCCTCACAAATAAATATATTACATAATTAAATATACAAATACTTGATAATTGTTTTTTACAAAAAGAAGTTGCATACAAAAATTCTAAAGTCTGAATAGACAAGCTCTAGTCATCTTCTTTCAAAACTTTGTTAGCAGCTTCGGTTATTAGCCTATTAATAGCTTCGTCAATGGCTTCGTTAGCTATTATAATTACATCAAGTGCCCCCCTCAAAGATGGATCAGCTTCAGGGTCATATGGCTCTGGAGGGGGAGATAGTTCAGTTGCACCATAGTACAAGTGTTTAGTTCCAAAGATAAAATAATTTACGAAGCTAGTACACGATAGATATACCTATAAGTCTTGCACGTTCTGCAGCTTCTTTAGTTTTCCTGGCCTCTTCCAAGGCATCATGAGACTCTTTCTCGTTTTTTTCTGATAGCTTCGTCAGCTATCTCTCGGCTACCCTTCAGCCAGACTTTGGAATAAAACTTTCCACTTAGCGCAGCGGCCTCGTCCGAAGGGTTCTTAATGTCGTTGGCTGAGACCAAAAAATCTGGCTGAATTACAACCTTTGCATGTTCGCAACCAACCTTCTCAAGAAGCGACATAGCTCTACGGGCACCGACGAAGGCACAAAAGACTCCCCTATCATTGAGAATCTCGTCAAAAGCTTCGACCTCGTTGCTGATCCAACAAATGACCCCATCAGGATCACCACGGATAAAATTTCGCTCCATAGAAAATGCACCAACTTTGGCAAAGCTATTTTTCAATTTATTACATCATTCCATTGCAACATTGTAACATTCTTCTTTTGCTCGGCGAAGCTCCTCGACATTTTTCTGAACCCTTAGCCGTCCAGCGTCAGATATTTCCTGTTTTGTTTGCTCAACATTAAAATTTTCAGTCACTTCGTCGAGCTTCTTTTCTAATTCTTGCACTTTAGATCTGTGCAATCCCACTTGAATTGTTAATGCATACTCCAAGTCAGCAATGTGCTTCATATCTTTTTGTTGTTTCTCTTCAAGCTCCTTCATTCTCTGCTCTGCTTCGGAAAGGCTAGAAAGCCTGGCTTCACTAGATTTTAATCTTTCCACCAAAGAGAGTAGGATTTTATCCTTCTCGAGAGCTTCGTTTCTCAAAGTTATGACCTCTGAATGAAGGTTTCCAATTGCTATCTGGTTACTCTCATCTTATGCATCCTTCTGAGCTTTTAAAGCTTTACTAAGAATTAGACCCTTGCAAACAAAGAACGTATAAATAATAAGAAGAAGAATCACCACAAAATCGTTCATCAAAATAAAAATTACCAAATACGAAGGCAAAACACACAAGCCTTCAGACTGTTGTAGGCGAGGCTGTCTGCAAGTTGGTCCTTCGTCATTGCAAATAGACCAAGCTCAAGCTTCGGGTATCCCATGTTGTCCATAATTTCACGTCAAACATTAATATCCTTACTGTCTGATAGACAGTAAAGGAAGTCATCCTCATCGCTCCCTCCGTAAACCAAGGATCCCTGCGGGTATTTCAGATCTCTTGCATAATGTTGCACTTCAGCAACTTGCTCTTCGGATAGTTGCTTTCCCGAAGCACGGTGAACAATATATTCTAAATCTGCTTGGGAAGGTGCTTTAGGAGTAGGCAATGTTGACTTTTCCTTCTCTAATTCTGTTGGCTTAGCCCCCAAAGTTTCAGCCTCAGCGTGGGAGGGGGAAGCACTTGCAATGGGTACTTTTCTCGACTCTTCAACATTATCTTTGGGAGTTTCGGTAGAAGCAGGAGTTGGAATATTCGTAGACTTCAAAACAGCATCCAAAACACTGGCCATTCTCCTTTTCTTACGAGTCGTTGTTGTGGTTATGACAGTTGTTAGCTTCGACAACTCAGTTGCGGTTGGGGGACTCAGCAGCTTTGGATGCTCTTCTACCGAACCGATACTAGCTTCGACTGTTGCAGCAGGAATCATCTCTAAAGCTAAGGGGATAGCTTCGACATGTTCCATAATCTCCATCTTTTCTGTATCAAGCACTGCAGCTGTCCTCTCTAAAGGATGTTGCTTTGGCATGTGAGTCAAAACCTTAGCTCCTTTCGGCTTAGGCGTGGCAGAAGAGGATGAAGCTGCCCTTTTCTATTTAACCCCTATTTTCGAACATGAAAGCAGTAATCAGGATAAAAAATCCGATCACATCGAAAACTCTATTCAGCCTCTTATTGCCGCGAGCGTCGAAGGCAGTTGTCATGGCTTCGTCCTCTGCCTTTTGTAACACCCTGAATTTGGGGGTATAAAATTTCTTTCTTATGATCATCCAAATTTAGGTGTTACTCTTCTCTATCTCACTCTAGTTTCTCTCTCTCTCTAGTTTTCTCTCTCTCTTTCCCTTTTAATTAGAGTTAGTTGTATTAGTGAGGGATTATTTAATTTATTTTGCCCAAAACATATGAGTCATAGAATGTTACATCATATTGAGCCTAAATATTCTTTGAATTGTTGCACATATTTGATTTGGTTTGAATTTGAAACTTGATTTGAATTTGAATTGAAAACCTTAGAGAAAATAAAATAGAAAAGGCAATAGAAATTCCAGGAAAATAGAAAAGGCCAATTCAGCCCAAGTCGGCCCATTTAGCCCAGCCCGCGCGCCCCCTGTGTCTGACATGCGGGTCCCGCCATTCGGCGCCCACCAGCGCGCTCACTCCTCTCCCTCTCTCTCTCTCTGTCCCGTGGGCCAGTCCTGTCGGTGCTGTTTCCCTCACGCACACCCGCTCCCTCTCTCTCTGTCCCGCCGTCCCCACCTGTCAGCTCGTCCCTCACCTCTCGCCCACGATCTCCCCGCCGTGGACGCGCCCACGACCGCGCGTTCTCCGGCCACGTCCGCGCCCCCGCGCCCTGCTCGCCCACCTCTCCTCTCTCATTTGCGCCCTCTGCCCAACCCTCTCGCCCTCTCTCTCACTCTGCCCGCACGAACAGGGAGCTCTGCCACCGCCCGCCGACGCCCATTGCCTATTCTGTGGCTGTCGTCGCGCTCGTGCCCCGTTCAGTGCCACAATGAGCTTTGCCTTACTGTCAGCTGCTCGGGACACCCTTCGGTGTGCCCTCTCCCTCCCTGCTGCGTCCGATCCACGCTCACCGGAGCATTTTCTTGCGCAGCCGGAGTCCGCCACCGTTGCCTCGTCGAACCCCTGCGCCCCCATCGTTGCTTCGCGACGCCAGCGCTTCTGCTCGAGGTGAGCAACCTGCCCGTGCCCTTAATTTGGTCATCCCCGCTCTATAGCTCACGCGATTGCTCGCCGAAGCAATCCAGCGCCGCCGTTAGCCCGCTCCGCCGTGGTCTGCGCCCTCTAGTGCCCCTGCGCCAGCGTGAAGGCCATGGCCGAGTTCGCCAGACCGCCCTGATTGCGCCCAGGCTAGTCCCCAAGCCTCTAGTGCCTCGCCGTGGCCGGCCTGCTCGCCTCCGGCGAACTCTCGTCGTGGGACCGAGCGGCGCCACTGCGCCCAAGCCAGCCCTGGCCGTTAGATCTCGACCGTTTGTCCGAGATCGGATGGTTTGGACTTAACCCGAGTAGATCTAATCCTAGCCCTTCGATCGGGATCTGACCGCACCTCTCTCTTCCCCCTCACCCGCGTCTCTGCCCCTGGGCCCAGCCGGTCAGCCCGCCCTGGCTCGCTGGCACCCTGGCCCCGCTTGTCAGCCGCGCCCGCGCGCCCGCGCCCGTGCGATCTAATCTGGGTCGTTTATCTCTAATCCGACGGCTGAGATTACCCCGTACCCCTTCGCGTGTGAGTTTTGCCTAAGAACCCCCTGGTTTTAGGAAATCAACCTGTCGTCTCTGTTTTAGCGCGTAGGCCCCTGGTTTGTTTTAATTAGCCCCCTGGACTTTTCAGCCGTAATTTCATATTTCAAACTTCAAAACTTGTTTATTTCATATCTTTTTCATATGAACTCCAAATTTAGTGGTTCAAATTGCAAAATGTTCACAAGATTATTCTCTGTTCAAATAAAATATGACCAACTGTAATCTGTATACTTTAATTTTACACTTAGAATATAGGATCAATGTATATGTTAGTTTATTTATTTAATAAAAATAAATAAAATGAAAGCCCTAGGAGTTAAAATATATTTAATCTTGTGAGATTAGTGTCATGCATTACATGAATTCATTTTTGGTTTAACCTTTAGGTCTTAATGACATAAATAGAATTAGGTATGTAATTATGGATAACATTTAAAGGATAATCAAATTCCTAAATGAGAGTAGTTCATCTTATAATTTAATCTTTTAATTGTTTAATTATTACTTTACCTTTTTGGGCTATGTCCCAACACCTAGAGAGTAATTAATCCCCAATTAGGATTAGTCCATTTTATAACTTGGCCTCATTCCCCTGTAATTAATACTATACATTTTTTGAGTTGTGTGCCAATGTTTGTACATGTTTGATGTGATGTTCATTTTTACCTTCCAAATGTATTGAATGTATGCTCGCTTTACTTAGACAACGAGCATCTCGTGGTTCCTGAGTGTGTTGCCGAAGATCCCTCTGAGCAACAACCTGGTGAAGGCAAGTGTCCTCAGACCTATCATGTCCTACTTTACTTTATAATTCACAGTCCCGCATTACATTATTGAAACTTAAGGTTTGACTAGTCTGTATTTACCTTACCCTTGTTTACCTTTTTGGGTTAATCATGGTTAGCTTATGCTATTGCTTTAACTTAATCAATGAACATGATGTGATCTTTTATGATACTATGATGTTATCCCGATGAGGTTATTGTGATTACTTTAGTGGGCTCGGGCTGTTTCCTGAGTACCTCTCCATAAGGACCTGTTTGGGGAGTGACAACTCGGGATAACAGTGTAACCATGAGGGTGGAATGGGACGCCCTTAGCTGATTAATTAGAGGAACCAGAGGAGTAGTTGGCTTCGTCGTAGGGCCGTCAATGGGGTCCAGGCACAGTACTTGCTCTACCGAGGCTGGTTGCAGAGGTTCTTTGATTTGATTTTGTTAGTCACCCTTCCTTTGGGGAGATGTACTGTGTTTATCAAATTGGAGAAACCTAACGGGCGACTATAACCTCTGAGAAATCTTTGTAAAGGCTACGTAGTGAGACCCTGCTAGGTCACCTTGGTAGTGATTAATGGGGAGGCTAGAACCCCAGGCAGAATGGGAATCACGGCTTGTGGGTAAAGTGTGCGACCTCTGCAGAGTGTTAGAAACTGGTATATCAGTCATGCTCACGGCTATGAGCAGCCTTGAGATCCTCTTCGATTAGAAGAACTTTGGTTACTTTTATGATGATGATTAGCAATGGTGATTATAATTCTGATCCCTGGTATTTCCTCTTAGAGGGAGTACTGTTGGGTAATAACTGAGTTATTAGTAGTATTTGACTCTACTTATAGTGATAAAACTTGACCAACTAAAAGCAACTGCTTAACCTTAACTCCACATACAGCTAGTCCACTTTAGCCAAACAGGACATTTGCTGAGTACGTTGATGTGTACTCACCCTTGCTTTACAAACCACCCACCCCAGGTTGTCCCCACTATACTTAGTGCTCAGGAGGTGAAGCTGGCAACATGGATGACTTTGAGGAGTTCCAGGACTACGACGAGTTCTAGTTTACTTTAGTGGCAAACCCCCAGTCAGCTGCCTGTGTAGGCTTATCTTCTATGTTTCGTTACTTCGCACTTTGATAATATTGTTGAACCCTATGGATATGTATTAGACTTTGTGGATGTCTCGGACATCTTGATGTAATTAAGTACCTTTTCGTTATTTAATTCAAGTATTGTGTGATGATGTCCAATTATGTAATCGTTGTGTACATGAGTTCTGATCCTGGCACGTACATGGTTCACATTCGGTTTACCTTTAAAACCGGGTGTGACACCTTTGAATAAGCTCCCAACAGCTCATTGCTGGTGGCATCAACAGCCTCAAGCCAATCATCATTCGGCTCGTCAAATTGACTTCTATAACGATAGGTGTATCTTAAGTAAACCAGACCACCTTCGCTGGAGCCGGCAGTAGTCGCCTTCGGCATTTCCCAGTCATTCACCAGTGGCCACACTTTATAAGCAATATGTTCCCGTACCAAATCCCTGGTACCAATGTAGGTGCACACAGTGTTAAAAGCCATCAAACATGCTTGCACTTTATTCCCAATTGCAATGGATGGCCTCCTGATGCCGAAGCGCGACCGTATGGGAGTTGGATAATGCCCTCCAATCTTCCCTCTCACTCAGATCATTCTTCACATACAACCATTGTTTCATCCAAGAGCCCGGCCACTTCTTTTGGAATGCCGACACGGGATACCTCGCATCAGAGCAGGGCACAAAGCTGTAGCACCCGAAGTTGTTATGATATTGGTCCTTCCCAGTTGCTTTTGTCTGGCAAGATAATTCATGAATGTTGCAGAAACATTTAGCATCTAGCTCCAGCCCTTGGCTTCTCATGGCCCAAATAAAAACCCCCACTTTAATTAAAGCTTCAGGAGTAAGCTGATGAAGGTATATCTCAAATGTCTTCAATACTTCAACCAGCATCTTGTGTAAGGGAAAACGAAGCCCAGCCTTCATAAAACTCTTAAAAACCACTACTTTGTTTGCCTTAGGAAGAGGAACGATACTCTCTCCTCTAGCCCTCACAATAGATATGTCATGGAAATATTTCCCCTTCATCGCTTCAATCTGTCCTTGCTTAACAGTGGACTTTCCAAAAATAACATGACTTGGCCTCTATGGTCGATCTTCAGCATCTTCATTATCACTCTCCACATCGAAACTCTCACTATCGCTGGAATCCCTAGACAGCCCAGCCAACATTTCATTAGTGATTTTTTCAACGTTGGTTCTTTCCATAGCTTCGTAAAAACCAGCAAGCATGGGGTCTACAGTCTTCTTATTTTCGGCCATTTCGATGTTGATCACAACAAAAGCCGAAGCTCAAAGAACAGTTGCTCTAACAAAAGACGAAAGCTAAAATGACAATCACAACACAAAAGCTAGATGGCACGAAAAATATTCATAGCGCAAGCCTTTATATATATATATATATATATATATATATATATATATATATATATATATATATATATATATATATATATATATATATATATATATATATACAAAGCACCACTGAGCGATGGGTCCCACGATTCAGAACAATTCGCTATTCTAGCGAAAGGAAGGTGTTTTTTCGGACCTTCGGCTAAAGGCCTTCGTTCATGTCGCAGTCTGAATTTGTTCATATCGCAGTTTGAATTTGCTACGAAGAAACAAACTAATACTGCGAGGGGCTACTGTTGGGGGCCTTCCTCTTATAAAGGTCCTCATAAACACGACTAACCATTTGCTTCTAGCATAATGTTGACTATTACAGGAGCTTCGTCACAATCTAAGGTTCGTGATGGGAGCTTTCTCCTCCGTCAAAGGTCTTTAAGACGAAGATATAGCCCGAAAATAACAACAATGAACGTCGAAGCTATAGCCGAAGAGTAACATCATCGGTTTAAAGTGGTGTCGAAGATCAAGCATGATGCTGAGCCGAAAAGGAAAAGAATAGCTAGTCCCTAATGATTTATGTTACAATTATGAACGAATGTTAATGTCATAAATGTATTTTTATCCGGGCTGCGTTCCGTGCCTATAAATAGGTGAACAGTACCCCCGTACTGTTCACGCTGGATTGTAATCGCTCTCGCGTCAACACCTTCGAACAAGACGAAGGTATCAATGTAATATGAATCTTACTCATATGTTTATCATGAAATAAATATATGATTGAGACACAAATGGATAATGTTTATCATCTTTATGAATCATTATTCTTGCAAGTGATCGTCTGAAGATCATCAAATCCGAAAGGAGATGATGACTCGGAGGACGAAGATCTCTAATCTTTAACAATTGTGTTGCCTTGTTCTTGATTCACAATATTTAAGAACAAGAGACCAACATATTCTATACTTAAGTATAAATGAAAACTGTAGTAACGTACTTAAACAGTAATAAAAACCGTAACAATGTACGAACATTTTCCTAGTATAAATATACACATAAGGCCTAGTTTGGAAATATCGTTTTTCCTAGGGATTTTTATTTTCCCAAGGGAAATTAGTTTATTTTTTCTTGGAAAAATTGAAATCCCTTGAAAAAACGGTATTCTTGCACCTATCAAAGAGGTGGAAAAAAAGCTAGCACAGGCGCACGCACAATCGCGGTCCTCTGAATTTACATGGGCCTTCTCTATTTGATCTATCTACATTTAGTGCCACAAAAGGGCCTTTCACACCACACAAAAGGGGCCTTGCACACCAGCAGCAACAAACCACGCAACGGCTAGTACGGAAGAAGAGGGGCGAGCGGCGAGCAGCGCCGTTCCGTCTTCGCCGTCTCCTCGTCCGTTCGCCAAGACAACGGTCATATTACCGTTGTCCTGCCAAAATTCCAACACTTTAAAACTGCCACCCAACGCGCTCCTCCGCCGCCGTCTCCAGCACACGCTTCCCCTTCCCTCCCGCTCCCATTCACGTCGTCTCTTTCCTCGAGCCTCCGCTTCGCCAGCGACGCGCCCTTCTCACCCACCTCGCCGAGGAAGTATTCACCGATGGAGACGCCGCTGTCTTCCAGGAGGATCACCCGCTCGCTCGCCGCCGCATCTGCCCGTGAGTCCTCTTCTCCCACCTTGACTCTCTGTTTCTTGATCTTTGGATCGCTTCTGCAGTCTCGACGCGTTGTTGGATGTGTTTCCTGACGACGCCCACCTTCGGTTCTCCGCAGAGAAGAGCGCCGCCGCCGGGCCGGACTCCGCCGCCCTCTTCTCCCGCGCCAAGAACGCCGCCGCTGGGGAGACCCAGCCTCGCGCCGCCCTGCACGACATCACCAACGACTCCCCCATCGTCGGGCTCGCGGCGGGCGCCCTCCACGCCACCGATACCACCCCCGCCTCCACCGCCGCCAAGACCCGCCGCAGGGCCCCGCGTCGCACGCCCGGCTCCGGGGAGGCGCTCCTGCGCGGCCAGGTCAAGGCGCTCCTCCACAAGGTCGAAGAGGAGCAGGGCTGCGCCGCCGCGGCCATCGTCAGGCCCGCGCGCATCCAGGCGCTGCTCGGTGTATCCAGGTCGCCGGCCCAGCTTCTTGCGCCGACGCCAGCCAACACGCCGCAGATCGAGCCCGTCCCCACTCCCAGGGAAGGTCTCCTCCTGCTTGATGGCGCTACGGTCGTGCCCTGCGTCCTAGACGAAGAGGAACTGCTGATTCCTAAGCTTCAGGTAATGTAACTGTCGATTCTGCACTTATTGAACCCCCCTTGTATGAAATCTTCCAACTTCCCGAGGAGCAATACTCTGCAACTCGGCATGTGCATGGTAGGTAGAACTTGATCCAATGTTTCTGTTCCAATTTCAGTCAGGGAACGCATATAGTCAACCTTATGCCGAAGTACCTACCATTTGTCCAATTCATCTAGTATCTTCATTCGTTAACCTTATTTGTGCACGTCCATGAGATTAGATGCAATTCTGCATGACCTGTTGTATGTAGGGGTGGTAATGGGTTCCTATTTTTCCCTGAACTAAAATTAATTAAGGCGAGTAACTGTAAGCAGTATAATCTTGATATATGATGAATTTTCTGAATGTTTTCATGTTGCACTGTTAGCCCCTACTCAAATGTCAATGGCATCCCAGCTCTTTCAGAACTGCAAATTAGATTTCTACTCGTATCATCTAACCTGGAATTCAGCCTAGATGTTTTAGAGGCGTAGCACTTTGTCGTAAGGTGTCTTCCTGCTGCTCCCCTTATTGTGCAGGTCATTGCAGCTTCCCTACCTCCACCTCATCAGGCAGAGGAGAAGCTCGGGGACTGCCAGCTGAACCGTGCGCTGGTGTTCGATGACTCCCCTGAGAAATGTGAAGAGTCCAGTGGATCAGCCGTCTCGTCAACCTTCTCCCTCCAGGAGAGCAGCACCGGCAGCTACGTGGACAAGTCATCATCACCTGAGGACGACAGCTCCTCTGCCTGGTCCATTCAGGTCCATGCCAGCTCTGAGAAGGGCGACGAAGAAGAGCTGGGCGTGGAGGAGCTGGCAGCAGAGTACACTGACGAAGAGGAGGAGGAGGAGGAGGAGGACTGGGACGAAGACAGCGATGACGACTGCTACGATGATCTGTGCGAGGAGATGAGCAGGATGACCGTGTTGGAGGAGGAGGAGAAGAAGAAGACCGTGCTGCCGCAGTTCGAGGGGAAGCACACCAGGTTCATCTACAACAGTGACGACGAGATCGAGCGGGTGGAGGAGGCGGATGCAGCTGAGGCGACGGCGGAGCTTCGCGCATTGATGCTCAGGGGCCTGCTGGTGCCGGAGGGGAGGCACCTGCGCTTCCACGACGAGGATGCCGACGAATAAGAATCTCAGTTGTGTTGTCAAGTGGTTGGTTGTCTTTCGCTGACACCAGCCAAAATTCTTTTGCGGGGCTCTGAGTCCAGTTCTGTACGTTGATTCATGTCTCCGTTCTTAAGAGAAATAATCCAACTTTTCTGAAAATCAAAAATTTTGTGGCATTCGATTACATGGCAAGTCTTTTATGTGCTGTGTGCTATGTGGGAACTCTCATGTTTCTGATTTTTTTTGTACCTTCAAATTTTCTTCTAGCGCCAAACGATTTCTACAACCCTAAACCTCTGGGACTCAGGAATGTTGACGATTTTTTTGATTTTTTTTATTTTGCGGAACGACCTGGCCTACTGAGGGTCGACATAAAAAAATGTCCCTATATTTCTTAAGCTGACTGTTTATATAACGCAAAGGACGAGGACGCGGAGCCGTTGTCGAAGTGCTGTGGTGAGGGTATGGTCAAGGAATCTGTCAAGGACGTCGGAGAAGACAAGCTGCACAAGTCGCGGGCTGGTGCGGCACGCGGGAAGGCCCGCAACGCACTAGAGGACGTTGTGGTGACGGTGGCACTAAAAAACTCTATAGACGAAGGCGTGATACGTCGAGGCAGATGAGAGTGTCGATGCCGAGGGCGACACATCAAGCAGCCAGGTTTGCCAAGCCTAGAAACGCGCTGTGAATACGCACATGTCGGTGGAGTACTGGACTATCAGAGACCATCAGGTATGGGCCCCAACCTCAAGGGACCATCAGAGAAGGCCTCCGCGACGGTTGTGGGCAGGGGCGGACCCAGGCCTATGGGGCCTGGGCCACGACCCGAGGCGCACGTCCAAAACATTTTTAGAAGAGCTCATGTCCGAGTCTGGCTGAAGAGCTGCAAGCCTGCATCTGTTGCCGCGCCGCCTCTGCCGGTCTGCCCTCTGGCCTCGCTGAGTCATAGTTATATGTATGTATATCCATCTGACACAGTGCAAGCTTCGCAAGCACAGGATAACAAACATGCTCGCAAGAGCAGGCTACGACCACCTACATGTGTCCTGCAGATTTACATATTAGACTAGTAGCAAGGCCTCAGGCAGCACATGCTAGGCTCCTGCTAGTCTAGAGAGATGGAGGGAGGGAGAGACTAGAGAGCAAATCATCGAGTTAGGATAAGCAAAAAAAATCCCAAGCTAGCAAATGATTCTAAACCGAAAAGGCAAAAAAATACAAGCCATAGTGCTTAGAAACTACTACCTCCATTTTCTTTTATTTGACGCATGATAGTTTAATTTTACACTAGCAAACGTCAAATAAAAAAGATCGGAGGGAGTACGAAACAAGATATTCCATACAGCCATCTAATACCATAATCACCAAATAAAAGATCAAAAAGTTGCGACCAAATAAACAAGATCACATGGCTAGAAATTAAGTTTGAGATTGAGCCTCTGTAGAGAGAGCTTTCTCATCTATGAATATCATTAAAACTGAGTTGCGGAATAAGACAGAAGATGAATGGCTTAACCATCGTATGGTGTGTTATATTGAGAGAGAGATATTTACAGGCATTGAGGATGCAAAGATATTGGATTATTTTCAAGGCATAAGAACCCGCAGGGTGAATCTACCTCGTACTAGTGGTATGTACCAATTACTAATATTATTCAATTTATTCAACATTACCTTTCAAGTCGCGTTCTTAATATGGTTTCCTTCAAGGTTCTGGAGCAAGAAGCACTGATGTTGATGTTGACATGATACATTTGGAACAAGCTACATCATAACTTGTATGTCATCTTTAATATCTATAACAACGTTGTTTCGTCGTATAATTTTTCTTTATATGCTACTATTAGAGTTTATGGTCACTTCGGCCCGAGTCTTGACCAATTTCTGGGTCCGCCACTGGTTGTGGGTAGCACGACGGGAGGCGCAACGCACGGTTGTTAGAGCGGAGTAGAGGATGTAGTCGAGGACGAGCCGATGATGCTGGCGACGAGGTTGTGCTGGACGAAGCGAAGAGGGTGTAGAGACACATTGAGGTTCCTAGAGTCGCCGCGGCGAAAGCCACAATGCATAGGAAACACATGGAATGAGTATAAAATCTAATGGCATACCAGGAATTTTTCCTATTTATTATTAGTAGAAGCCAAGTTTTAGCAATAACTAACCCGTGAATCATTTCCTCACCGAGGAGCATCATTACCATCATCATAACCAAATCCATAAATAGAACCATAGTATCTCGAACCATCTGTATCTCTAATCAAAGGAGCTCCCAAGGCCGCTCTTAACCGTGAGCACGACTGATATATCAATTCCATTCTTCTATAAAGGTCGCACATTTTATCCATGAGTCATTCTCGTTCTACTCAGGGATCATCACTCCCCATTGATCACTTCCAAGGTGAACTAGCAGGGTCTCACTACATAGCTTTGATAAAGATTCCCCAGAGTTCATAGTCGTCCATTAGGTTTTTTAACACCTCAAATCCTATTTTGGGAAAGGTAGGTGAATTACCAAAAGATCTCAAGTAAAATACCTTTTGATGATCATACCTTGGAAGTTACTCCTAAAACAAGATGAAAATAAAATAAAAGGATCACTAAATAAAATATGTCTCTATTTGTTGAAATATATATAGGTATATGAAGTGTTTTAACCAAGGTTATACACTAGGAATCATTTTTTTCAAAGTACTTAATTTGGAGTGCATACATCGATTTGCTCAAACAAGATAGTAAATAAATTAGTGGATAAGTATGTGCATTCCACGCTGGAGTTTTCCTGTGCATTTGATTGTAGTTTGAAACTCCAATTCAGATTTGAAAGTAAAAGAAATTGAAATTTAAACTGAAAATTGAATTACAAAAGAAATAAAAAAATATAAGAAGAACAAGTCCCTTCACATGGGCTGGAATCCTTGGCTCGGCCCACATGTGGTTCCTCCAGCCCAATGCTCCTCCCGCTCTGCCGTTGCATCATGGCTCGCCGACCGGTGGGGCCAGAGTTCCAGTGCCCCACGCCGTCGTGTGCGTGAATCAGGCAGCGTCTGCCGCACGGGCCCACCCGACCAGATGCCTCGCACGCGCCCGTGACTTTCCTCTGCTGCCAGGTGGGTCCCTCGGTCCAGATTCTTCTTCCCCACCCCACGGCGTGTGTAGCCAGGCACCATAGATCTTCAACACCCCGCAACCGAACCCCTCATCTGCCGCCGAGAACCTCGGTGTTAACAACTCACACTATCAGTATGTATTGATTCAACTCACAATAGCGATTACAGAGAATTATAGTTTGGGAAGGAAGAACAGCACGAAGATTAAGGATAGCAGAAGAATGCCGAAGCCACTCTAGAAGGGACTAGAAGAACCTAGAGGGGAAGGTAGAGGATACATAGAAGAGATAACTCGAGAAGGAAGATGAACAGCAGCACTCTGAATATTCGATACCCCATTCTCCTGTCCGCCATGCTCCTTTGTAGCGTCTCTTAGTAATATGGGCCGGCATGGGCCGTTTGGGCTCACATTCCCTAACATTCTCCCCTTCTTAAAATTCGGCTTGCCCCAAGCCGATACATGGCATCAATTCCACCGGGGTCCCATTGCAAGTGCAAGCAATTTATCCAAATAATACCCGAGTCCGAGTGAAGAGCCCTTGAAATGCGCTCATATAGATTTGTGGCACCTTCACTTCCTGTGGTCGAGATGAACTTCTTTATCTTTTCGTATTGTCTGTCACTAACAACTGAATCCACTCGACAGCCTTCCTCCAATGGATCTGAGACTTTTATAATCTTTGCCCATCCAACCAATCTATCCAAAAATTGTTTTGCAATTTTCTCATGCAGCAGTAGACAAGAAGTAGCACTGCAGACTTGACCAGCATCCGCGAAGATCCCAAACATGGCCTCTTCAACAGCTTTGTCAATGTCACCAATGTCAACAAAGACAATAAAGTACCACTCTATGGAATTGCTTGGTAGCTTTTCAATATCAGATGTGATCATAACAAAGATTGTGCTCTCAGGAATCCCTTCAAGGCTATTGTAGATAGCGTGCCATCCTTCCTTATCCATGTGCTGGCAATCATCAACGATCAGAACCTTGAAGTGTGAAGAGGCAGGGACTCCACAGACATTCCTGAGAAAGGTCGAAGCATCAATCTCTTCTATATTGTTGCTGCTTCCGATAATATGGCCATGCACTCGTCACAGCGCCCACAAGGCTGGTTCCTGCCTGGGGAACATCAATTCAGCGCTGCTGCAAACGTTCTAGCCGTGGACGTCTTGCCCACGTCGTGCTGACCATGGAAGAGGTAGATAGGAGCAAGCTTCCCTTTCAAAACAGCACCCGAGAGGGACTGAGCAATAACACCATGCCTCACAAGCTCGGAGAAAGATATGGGTCGGTACTGCATAAATAAATTCCTGGAGCTCTCCTGGAACGTGCTGGCCTTCCTCCGGCCAAGCTCCTCCCCATCACCCAACAAGCCAAAGGCCCTGTCCTTTGCACTCCTCGACATCCCGGAAGTGGCCGAGCAACAACTCTGATTGTGGAGCGCGGCCTTGGCCATGGCATTGGCCTTGATGATGTTGGTCCGGCCGTCTACACATGTGTGTCGTAGTTTGCTGCCAAACGCCACCACGCTTCCGCTGCGCACCACGACACCTGGATCCCACAAGAATCGTTGCTGAACATTCACAGCTGCTCTATAGGATATAGCAGTAACACGCTCCGTGTAGTAACCCTTGCCAATGATGCGATCGAAGAGCTTCCCTTGTGCGCAGGGCTCCATTACCATCACAACCATCACATAGTGACCGCAAGCAGCTAGAGTAACTGGCAATGAACCCCAGACATCTCCTTGACCCCCAATCTGGCTGGGACATTTGGTCGAACACCCAAGGGGCGAGTTGCTGCTGCTATCCGTCTTGGACTTGAAGATGGTGAAGGAGCAGCCGAGCTGGCGGTAGTTGGGAGCAGAGAAGAAGGGGACGAACGGGCGGTCGAGGAAGTACTCGTATCCGTCCTCCACCACCTGGTGCGCCCTGCACATGATGTCCAGCTCCTGCGCGTGGAGGAATTCCGCCGTGACGTCGACGTCGAAGGTGCCGGACACGTCGCGGTCCTGGCCGGACCAGAGCAGGTGGATGGAAACCCTATCCTCGATCTCCAGCTCGACCCAGGTCACCTTGGAGGAGCCGTCGGGCATGTCGGCGATGAGGCATCCCGACGGAAGGTGGCCCGAGAGCGACGGACGCGCGCCGAACCTGGCGTCGACGTGCACGTCTGGGCCGAGGAACGAGCTACTGGGCTTGGCGAAGATGTTGTTGTACGTGTCGACGTGGAGCACCTCGCAACCACCCGTATTGACCCACAGGCGCTCGCCGGCTTGCGCCATCCTGATGAGCTCGTCCATGGCGCGTTCGGTGAGGCCCTCGAAGAGGCACCGGGCGGGGGCCGAGGGTGAGGAGGCGTCCCCGTCGGTGGCGAGCTTGCGCGAGAGGCGAGCCGCGAAAGAGTGCGGCGAGGGGAGGAATGGGGGGTGGTGCAGTGGGACGAGGATCGTGCAGCCCGCGTCAGCGAGCAACACCGTCGCCGCGTCGATGGTGGAGGAAGTGTATGGACCGTAGTAGTCGCCACAGTTGGAAACGTAGTAGTCGCCGCGGTTGAGGACTCTCATCAAACACTTGGTGGGCGTGTCGACAGGTACCTCCTCCTCCACTAGATCTGGGACAGCGCCCACGACACCGAGCGCGCCTACGGCCGTATCGCCAAAAACTGGCTCTACGGGCCCTTCGTCGGTGTTGATGAAGAAGCTGTCGGCGTCCACATCGTGCGGTGCGTCGGGGTCGGTGGAGGATGGGCCGTACCCGTGGTCGGCGAACTCGGTGTTGACAGTCGCGACCTCGCCATCAAATAATCCTCCCCAGTCGTCGGCGATGACGGATGGCGCTGCACAGTACCGCTTGCTGTCATCGAAGCATCCGCCCCAGTTATCGGCGATGACGACGGCCCCAACGGCCGCAACCCAGGTGGGCGGCGCGTGGCCCCAACGGTCGATGTACGCGGCAGACGAGAAGTGTCGGTCCCAGCGAGTCTCCCACTCGTCGAACCTCCTGTTGAACTCGTCGAGGATGAGCTTGACGTCGAGAGTCATGGCGTTGGCAAATTGAAGCCGAGGATCGAACGAATCTGATACCACTTGTTAACAACTCACACTATCAGTGTGTATTGATTCAACTCACAACAGCGATTACAGAGAATTATAGTTTGGGAAGGAAGAACAGCACGAGGATTAAGGATAGCAGAAGAATGCCGAAGCCACTCTAGAAGGGACTAGAAGAACCTAGAGGGGAAGGTAGAGGATACATAGAAGAGATAACTCGAGAAGGAAGATAAACAGCAGCACTCTGAATATTCGATACCCCATTCTCCTGTCCGCCATGCTCCTTTGTAGCGTCTCTTAGTAATATGGGCCGGCATGGGCCGTTTGGGCTCACACTCGGACTCGGCCCCGCGCGCGCTTGGACTTGGGTCCACCCCTTCCGGTGGAGGGGTTGTATAAACCCTGGCTCATGCTGGGGAATTGATGTTTCCATCGATCTCGGAGTCCGCGCTCCGTTGTGCTTGCCAACAAGTATAAAGGAAGCCGCAACCCCTCCCTTGCCCTCAGCCAAGCCGCCAGGAAGCTTCACCCGAGTTCCAAGGTCGGGAGTGTGGTCTTCGCGGGCAAAGAGATGCTCGGAGGCGCCATCAATTCCTCGCCGGCTGTCAGGCGCCGCCGTGGATCCTCGAACCTGCGTTCTCGTAGCGCGCGTAGAATATTATTATGCCATTTGTTCTCATATTTGGTGTAATGCTATGTTTATGTACTCTTTGCCTCTTTGTATGTATTGATACGAGTAGCAGTGAGGTCACGAGAATCTGAAGACGAATTTGGTACCTGAGATCTCGAGTATAATGCAAGTTGTGCTTTTGATCACTCTTCTTTACCTAATAATGTTTCTGTTAATCACTTTGGCATGCTCAGGTTAATTTGATGGGACCTAGTAGGTTTCCCTAGTCTATACTATACTTAAAGCACTAGTTTCAACGGTCGTCATGCGTCATTTTTTTACAAATAACCCCTCACAGCTATTTAAAATTAATCCGATACATGCCTATAGATGGCCAAACAGCGGGCCGACATGGACCAGACGCCCGCGAACCACAACTCTGGCCCAGGCACGTCATGCCGGCCTGCTGACTGTGCCGGGCCAGACCGTTCGACCATCGACCCATTTGATTAAATCAGCGTAAAATGTTAAAAATAGTGCAGGAGTTGGAGTTCAAACCCATGCCGTGATGGAAGAAGGGCAGAAGACATTAGGTGAAGCTGTCTAACCAATAGAACATCATGCTTAGATGCTTTTAATATCGAATATAAATTGTATATATGTATATATGTTTTTTTGTAAAATAAAAAAAATTATAATTGTGTCGGGCCGGGCCAGCACTACAGGCCGAGGTTATAGCCCAAGCACGACACAGCGTTCTTGGCTCTTGCAAGCATTAGGTCGTTTCTGAGACCACATTGGCGCAATGGACTCAATGGTGTTTGAGGTTGGTAAATTAGATGGAGCAACAATGATTTGTCACACTAACAGTAAAATGAAAGGTTATTTGTTGATTTTAAACATTAGTAATTGCTACGAAGTAGCATAATTTATATGGAGCGCATCCAATTTTTATTGATGCCTGACTTTAGCAATCACTACATATTTTTATCTATTTTTTTATAAGTTTGAGTTTATGTGACTTATTTTAAAACTTGAGCTCATAAACTTTCTCTTATTTGGTTTCTGTATAGTGGAATTATGTCATTTTATAATCTTTATTCGTTCAGCCAGTCGTTGTAAACTCTCTTCTAACCGCTCATTTTATTAGTTGTGTTGTAACAAGACATATTGGATGGAGTAAACAATAACATCGGTTAGCCAAATCAAAAAAATATTATACAGAGAGCAGAGACAATCAATAAAAAATCTTGAATTTTTTTGATAGATAGTTTACATGGGTATTATTGTAAGCCGTCGCAACGCACGGGCAATCGACTAGTATTATTTATCTCACACCTTGCAAACATATGAACTATTAGGTAGATTTGCTATTGCTCAATCTGGTTTTAGGAAATTAATGATATATGTGATCATGTTCCATTAATATTGTTGGTTTATTTATTGTTCATAATAAGATTATTGTATTAATTGGAACATGGAGAACCACTCGAGAAAACAGTGCTACCATAAGGGCGGAATGGGACGCCCTTGGTCAGGTAATTAGGAAAGCTAGGGAGAGATTACATTGCCCAAAAGGGCAAGCGGAGAGGCATCGCTGCAAAGTATAGGGAGGTCCTCGGGTCGAACTGCTGCGACGACTTTTCGGACGATGGATTCCTATGCTTCCTTCTTACTTAATTCGTAGTGGGTTTTTTCGAACTAGTGGAATTTTGGAAAGGTCTCGTAGTGCTACCTTGCCTCATCTCATCGGTAGAGATGTATGTGATTCATGACCTCGTGGCAAATGGGTAACACAAATTGTGAGTAAAGATGCGTAACCTCTGTAGAGTGTAAAGCTGGTATATCAGCCGTGCTCACGGTCATGAGCGGCTTGGACACTCACTTGATTAATTTATGGAACTAAACTTAATTTGTCAGATTGAAGTACACTTCATATCTTAGCTTTCATGAGTAGTTGGCATCTATTGGGATTTAATATATAAGATTAGATGCTTGGGCATACGACACTACATCATGTATAGTGTAATTACAAATGAGTTTGTAATTCTCATTGCCCTTCTTTTTCTAATGTGCTTGTATATTTGCTTCTTGTTGTATTTGCATTGGTCAGCCGGGTTCATAGGTTAACAATAGTGTCAATCCAGTGAACCACATGTTATTCTCAAGATTATTCTAAACACTATGAACCTCACAAAAGAGGCGCCACAAAAAAATGGCATTAATGATGAGCCTTCAAAAGAAGTTCACCATATTATTCATTATGTGTTTGGAATAAATGAAGAATAATGTTGATAGTACGCAACAATTCAACTTCAAGCAAAATATATGAATACAAAGTTTTAGTCTACAACATAATGTAGACACTTACTCATAAGTCCACATGTCTTATGGTTTCCTTTGCTATTCATTTTGCACTTGCACATCAAGCCGTAAAAGCACATAAGTGCTTTCCATAAGATCCGTAAGAGAAAGAGAGCATCACACTTATTCCAAAGTGAATAGGTAAATCCCATATAATGTAAAAATTAAATGAACATATCCAATGAACATTGAGGATAATTAAGCCCATTAGGCGAGTTCATCAAACTCTATTAAATAATTGTCCTTCAAATGGCATAAACTTTTTTCTGATGTTGTAATATTCCACAAAATTTATCATATCTTCATATGTTGGAGAATTCCAGGTATCACATAAAATGTACCAAAAGATTTTTGAAAATTGGTGGACGCGACGTAGATAATCTCCATTTAATGAAACAATAGAGTAGATCTCCCAATAGTGGGCAAAACTTTTACTGCCTAAAAGCATGGTCTTAGGGCTGATATATTTATAGAACATACCACAACCAATGGTTAGGACTCCACTACCCTCTGCTTGACCAAATTCCAAAAATAAAATGGTAATCACCATAAAGGTGAAAACCAAAATAATATCTCCTACATCTCTACTTGGGAGAACACATATATGTAATCGTCATCATCATATGATGTAGACCTGTTACTGATGGGCAAATAACTTTTTGCAGTCTAAAAGCTTAGTCTCAGGGAAAATAAAATCTATGAACTTATTGTAGCCAAAGCCTAGATCTCCATCATGTGTTAATTAATCCCAAGTTGAATATATACATCATATTTTACAAGAATTCATCATTTAATAAGTGAATTCTTTGAGTTGCCAGTGTGACCGTGACGTCTTACCTGGCTCCACAGCCCATGACGCCTGTGTGGTCCGTGATCTTTTTGGGTTAGCACATATAGGTAATCATCTCGAAAGATGTAGACCTCATAGTGATAGGCATTTCAAATGCGTCTTAAAGCACGATCTCTTGGCTACTAAACTCTATAAAGAATTTAGCGCAGCCAGTGCTTAGGACTCCATCACCCTATGCTTCTCCCAAAATGCAACCTTATTTTGCATGAGGACCATTAAATTTTGACTTAATTATGTGCTATGTTTTTCATGCAAACATAAAAGAATGCAAAAAACAAAAGCACGTAGAGATATATGAATTATAAATGTAAAAACAAATATAATTCACAAACAAGTCTGCAATTTTCATAATAAAAAATAGACAAATATGTACTATTACATATATCATCTGATCTAAATATTCAAATTTAAATACTCAACACTGATGAAAACTAATTTAACAGTAACATAGGTTTATATTAGAAACTTATAGAAAACAAAATAAAAGGAAAAAATAGATAGCCACAAGCGGTAGCCTAGGGCGGCCAACCATAGGTGGCCTAGGCGCCGACCTAGGCGTCCAGCCGGCCAGTCCAAGCGCAGCCAGCCCAGGCGCGACCTAGCCAGCTATCGATGGCGTTCCAGACGACCAACGTGCCAGAGGCGGGCCAGCCTGCCTGGTCCATGCCTTAATGGACACCGGTTAGGGTTGGAAAAACCCTAATCTCTCCTCTTTCCATGTTGCAAGCCGCCGCCACCAACCGCCTTGGCCGGCCTGTCGGATCGTGGCCTGAGCCGAGCCTCGTCACATCGCCTGGCTTCACTCGCGCCGGGGTGGCACCATGGCGTGCCAAGCCATGGTCGCGCTGGGGCTTGCCTGTGCCTGCGCGTGGCGTGGCCAGTGCTCCATGTCGCGCTGGGGTGGCGCCATGCCCGCGCCAAGGCCATGTATCCCACGCGCACTAGGCCGCATTGTGGCCGTGGGTGGCCAGGGCACACCTGCCCACGCTTGGGCCGGGTCGCGCAGCGCGGTTGCTGTGCATGGCCAGGGCCGGCCAGCCTGCCCACACCGTGGCTAGGGCATCCCACGCCCGCGTGTCGAGGCCGACGTCGGAGCCACGCACCCATGCCTTGCCTGTGACGGCCGGTGCTCACAACGTCGTGGCCGCGATGGTCCTGGTGATGTTCCGCTCTGGTGGTGATGGGGAGCGTCGGCGAATTCAAAGAGGAATTGTATACCTTCCTGTTGTTCTAGAGCCTGCCTCCAATCTTCTCCAACAGCAAGTGTTGCCTTCTCTTTTTCTCTCGCTACCCGCCGACGCGTATGACAGATTTTCATTCCACTTTCTCGCTTCTTTGATCTCACGAGCAGTGCTGATAACGTGTTGGATTGCAAATATAACAAGACACAGAGTGACCAGAAGTAAATCAATCCATCGTTCTTTATTGATAGAATGGTTGTTTATATAAAGATACAAGGGGTGCGACGTACGGACACGTCCATACGCCGAAGGGGTGTGACGAACGGAAGTGTCTGTTTGCCGATGACCCTTCCACAAAGGGTGGCTGTTGAGATCATCCTTCAACAGCTGTCATGGTCGTGTCCTCGCTTGTTCACTTTACTTGTTTACCAGAGAACCTCGTCGCCGACTCCTTTCTTTGGTAGAAATCAGAGGGACATCCAAAATAATCAAATAATATGAAGCCGTGGATTAGATAGATAGCGACGTGCTTTGGTCCACAGATCTATTCGTCGGTCATCCGCTCTTCTTTGTTTGGCCGAGCCGCAAACAAAGAAAGAGAGGACGGGGACACGCCAGCCTTGCCTCTTGTTTATGTGAGCGGGCGCCAGAATGATGAGGGCGATGACTACTTGCCATCTCAAACTCCACGATGTCGTCCACCTTGGGGTGAAGCGAACATTGGTCGTGGTCGCCTCCCACTACGAGATTGATCTCGAGCGGGTGTGCGAGAGCTACGTTCTCCCTAACGAGCTCGAGCTTGTCAACGCCGAGATGCGGAGGCTGACTAACACCGTTGAGGGGCCAAGGTCTTTGCTGCCTCACCACTTAGAGGCCAAGGTGGTTCTGCCTCCCCCGTCGCTGACTGTTGTCGTACCCCCTGCTGGTCCTCCTACCACCGCATAAGCCTGGTCGTGGCCCCACGGAAGTTTTTGAAATGTGTGTAAACTATGCCAAGAACTTATTTGTTTCGAATTTTAAACTCTAGTTGTTTGTTGTGTTATTTTTCCTGCTATTTTGTTCCTATTGCCTTAATCTTACTGCGTTCTCCCCGATAGAACTTGAGTTACCCTTTAGGGAGGGAATAGTGAGTGAGGAAACCATATCCCTGAGGCGTAGGTGTTCCTGCGGCTCGTCTATCTTTCCTAATTGGGATGTCCCTTGTTCTTGACGGTATTCGCATTACAACTAGGGCGAGGTACGAAATGTGTCTGTTTTAAAACTGCAAGGAAAAAACAACACAGAGGAGGGGTTCCCCCTGCTAGCCCCCGAGGGGGCTCGATATTGAAAGCAAGGTCGAGCCTCTCTTGAAAGCTATTCTTTATTAATCATGAGAATCATAATACAAGTAGGCATGTATGCCTATGGATAAAAGCGACGTAGTTGTTCTATGTTCCACACTTTATCGTAGACTTCTCCTTCCTCGTTGCAGAGTTTGTATGTCCCTGGCTTTAGCACCTTGGTGATGATGAAGGGTCCTTCCCAGGGAAGAGTGAGCTTGTGACGTCCTCGGTTGTCTTGTCGTAACCGAAGCACTAGGTCACCCACTTGGAACCCTCAGGGTCGGACATGCCTTTCGTGGTAGCGCCGAAGGGAGTGTTGATATTTGGATGAATGAAGGAGTGCTACGTCCCAAGCTTCCTTCAGCTGGTCGAGCGAATCTTCATGGTTGAATTGATTGTTGTGCTCATTGTATATGCTCGTAACCTCGGGGAACCGTGTTCTAGGTCTGTGGGTAAGATAGCCTCGACCCCATAGACCAAGAAGAATGGTGTGAACCCCGTGGCTCGGCTCGGAGTTGTCCTTAGGCTCCAGATCACTAAGGGGAGTTCGACGAGCCACCGCCTGCCGAGCTTGTTTAGATCGTTGAATATCCTCGGCTTGAGGCCCTGTAGGATCATGCAGTTAGAACGTTCTACCTGTCCATTTGACCTTGGATGAGCCACGGTCGACCATCCACATGAATGTGATGGTAGCTGCAGAAGCTAAGGAACTTTTTCCCGTAAACTGAGTGTTGTTGTCTATGATAATAGAGTTGGGTACACTGAAGCGATGCATGATGTTCGTGAAGAATGGTACCACCTGCTCGGATTTGATGTTGGCGAGGGATCGAACCTCGATCCACTTGGAGAATTTGTCAATGGCGACCATCAGGTGCGTAAATCCCCTGGGCACCTTCTATAGTGGACCGACGAGGTCCAATCCCCACACCGCGAAGGGCCAAGTTATAGGGATCATCTGCAGGGCCTGCGCTGGCATATGCATCTATTTCACATAGAACTGGCAACCCCAGCAGGATCGCACGATGCTGGTGGCGTCGGCGACCACGGTCGGCCAGTAAAACCCTTGCTTGAAGGCGTTGCCGACGAGGGTTCGGGGTGCCGCATGGTGCCCACAAGCACTCAAGTGGATTTCTCCCAATAGGTCCTACCCCTGGCCGAAAGGTATACATCGCTAGAGGATTCCCGAAGGGCTACGTCGATACAACTCCTCTTCTCCTATTAGCACGAAGGTTTTTGCTCGGTGGGGAAGGCATCGAGCCTTGGCCTTCCCTATAGGGAGCTCCCCTCAGAGGAGGTACTCTAGGTATGGCTTCTTCCAGTATACGGCTAGGGCGGCCCTGTCGTTGTCTTCGTCAATCTACATGGCATCAGGCCCATTGGCTGGGGGTGTGTCGTTGTAGGGGTCAGGTTCGGGCGCCTCCTTGGGTGTCATCGAGGGTTTGTAGATGTCCCTAGCAAAGACGTTCGAGGGGACAGTGGTCCATCCTGAAGCGATTTTTGCTAGTTCGTCTGCAACCTCGTTGTACCGCTGCACGACATGATTGAGCTCTAGGCCGAAGAACTTGTGTTCGAGGCACCGAACTTCTCGCTAGGGACCTCGGCACACGTCACCTTACTGCGGCAAGCCGAGGTGATCTCCTTCGCCAGGGATCTCTGAATCGATGTGGAGGCATTCTCGGGTTGGGTCGTAGCCCTCCCCATCAGTGATGTAACCTTTTGAGCTCTCAGAAAGCATTTTGTCGCATGCATATAGGAATTGCAACATGCACTCAGGATCTCACAACCCGGACAAGTCCCAACTAAAGCTCGGACCGCCCTCTTCCTCGGAATCCAAGCACCCCGAGAGAAAAGTGAAAGGGAATTAGGCTTACACCTATTTCCTAAATGATTTTGGTGGTTGAATTGCCCAAGACAAATAATTGGACTAACTAGTTTGCTCTAGTCTATAAGTTATACAGGTGCCAAAGGTTCACACTTAGCCAATAAAAAGACTAAGAAATGGGTTCAATCAAAAGAGCAAGGGACAACCGAAGGCTGCCCTGGTCTGGAGCACCGGACTGTCCGGTGAGCCACCGGACAGTGTCCGGTGCACCAGGGCACTCCAAGCCAAACTTCGCACCTTCGGGAATTTTTAGAGGCGCTTCGCTATAATTCACCGGATTGTCCGGTGCACCACCGGACAGTGTCCGGTGCTCCAGAGGAGAGAGACTCTGAACTCGCCAGCTTCGGATTTCCGCTCCGCTATAATTCACCAGACATGTCCGGTGCACACCGGACTGTCCGGTAAGCCAGCGAAGCAACGACTACTTCGCGCCAACGGTCGACTGCAACGCATTAAATGCGCGCCAGCGCGCGCAGAGGAGCAGAGCACGCGCGGGTGGCACACCGGACAGTCTACAGGACTTGTCCGGTGCACCACCGAACAGCCAGGCGGGCCCACAAGTCAGAACTCCAACGGTCGGAACCCAACGGCCTGGTGACGTGGCTGGCGCACCGGACTGTCCGGTGCGCCATGCGACAGCAGCCTCCACCAAACGACTAGTTTGGTGGTTGGGGTTATAAATACCCCCAACCACCCCACATTCAAGATATCCAAGTTTTCCACCTTCCAACTACTTACAAGAGCTAGGCATTCAATACAAGACACACCCAAGTGATCAAATCCTCTCCCAATTCCACAAAAGCTTTAGTGTTAAGTGAGAGTGATTTGTTGTGTTCTTTTGAGCTCTTGCGCTTGGATTGCTTTCTTTCTCATTCTTTTCTTGTGATCAAAACTCAATTGTAACCGAGGCAAGAGACACCAATTGTGTGGTGGTCCTTGCGGGGAAGTTTTGTTCCCGGTTGATTTGAGAAGAGAAAGCTCACTCGGTTCGAGGGACCGTTTGAGAGAGGGAAGGGGTTGAAAAAGACCCGGCCTTTGTGGCCTCCTCAACAGGGAGTAGGTTTGCGAGAACCGAACCTCGGTAAAACAAATCCTTGTGTCTCACTTCATTATTCGCTTGCGATTTGTTTTTACGCCCTCTCTCGGACTTGATTACATTTCTAATGCTAACCTGGCTTGTAGTTGTGATTAAATTTGTAAATTTCAGTTTCGCCCTATTCACCCCCCTCTAGGCGACTTTCAATTGGTATCAGAGCCCGGTGCTTCATTAGAGCCTAACCGCTCGAAGTGATATCGGGAGATCACGCCAAGAGGGAGATGGAGACCGGCGACAAGCCTATCGGCGACAAGCCCACTACAAGTCACGGGAAGGCTTCATCGGAAGAGTCCCGCAACAAAAAGAAAGGGAAGGAAAAGAAATCCTCTTCCCACAAGTCGCATCGAAGTGGCGACAAGAAAAAGAAGATAAGGAAGGTGGTCTACTACGAGACCGATACTTCGTCACCTTCCACATCTGGCTCCGACGCACCATCCATTCCGACGCACCATCCATCACTTCTAAGCGCCATGAGCGCAAGAAGTTTAGTAAGATCCCCCTATGCTACCCTCGCATTTCTAAACATACTCCATTACTTTCCGTTCCATTAAGCAAGCCGCCAACCTTTGACGGTGAAGATTATGATAGGTGGAGTGATTTGATGAAATTTCACCTAACCTCACTCCACAAAAGTATATGGAATGCTGTTGAGTTTGGAGCACAGGTACCATCCGTAAGGGATGAGGATTATGATGAGGACGAGGTGGCCCAAAACGAGCACTTCAACTCCCAAGACACAACCATACTCCTCGCCTCTCTAAGTCGAGAGGAGTATAACAAGGTGCAAGGATTAAAGAGCGCCAAGGAAGTTTGGGACGTGCTCAAGACCGCGCACGAGGGAGATGAGCTAACCAAGATCACCAAGCAGGAGACGATCGAGGGGGAGCTCGGTCGCTTCCGGCTTCGCAAAGGGGAAGAGCCACAAGACATGTACAACCGGCTCAAAACCTTGGTGAACCAAGTGCGCAACCTCGGGAGCAAAAAGTGGGATGACCACGAGATGGTTAAGGTTATTCTTAGATCACTTATTTTCCTTAACCCTACTCAAGTTCAATTGATTTGTGGCAATCCTAGATATACACTAATGACTCCCGAGGAAGTAATCGGGAATTTTGTGAGCTTTGAGTATATGATCAAGGGCTCAAAGAAAATCAATGAGCTTGATGATCCCTCCACATCTGAAGCACAACTGGTTGCATTCAAGGCAACAGAGGAGAAGAAGGAGGAGTCTACATCAAGTAGACAACCAATCGACGCCTCAAAGCTAGACAATGAGGAAATGGCGCTCGTCATCAAGAGCTTCCGCCAAATCCTCAAACAAAGGAGGGGAAGGACTACAAACCTCGCTCCAAGAAAGTGTGCTACAAATGTGGTAAGCCCGGTCATTTTATCGCAAAATGTCCATTATCTAGTGATAGTGACAGGGGCGACGACAAGAAAGGGAGAAGAAAGGAGAAGAAGAGATACTACAAGAAAAAGGGCGGCGACGCCCATGTATGCCGCGAGTGGGACTCGGACGAGAGCTCCTACGATTCCTCCTCCGACGAGGACGCCGCCAACATCGCCATCAACAAAGGCCTTCTCTTCCCCAACGTTGGCCACAAGTGCCTCATGGCAAAGGACGACAAGAAGAAGAAGGTTAAATCCAAATCCTCCACTAGATATGAGTCTTCTAGCGATGATAATGCTAGTGATGAGGAAGATAATTTGCGTACACTTTTTGCCAACCTAAACATGCAACAAAAGGAAAAATTAAATGAATTGATTAGTGCTATACATGAGAAGGATGATCTCTTAGACTCCCAAGAGGACTTCCTTATTAAAGAAAACAAAAGGCATGTTAAGGTAAAAAATGCTTATGCTCTAGAAGTAGAAAAGTGCGAAAAATTATCTAGTGAGCTAAGCACTTGCCATGAGACTATAGACAACCTTAGAAATGAGAATGCTAATTTGTTAGCTAAGGTTGATTCAAATGTTTGTAATATTTCAATTCCCAATCTTAGAAATGATAATGATGATTTGCTTGCTAAGATTGAAGAATTGAACATATCTCTTGCTAGCCTTAGAAATGAAAATGAAAAATTAATTGCTAAGGCTAAAGATTTTGATGTTTGCAATGTTACAATTTCCGATCTTAGAGATAAAAATGATATATTGCGTGCTAAGATTGTTGAACTTAATTCTTGCAAACAATCTATATCTACCACTGAGCATGTCACTATTTGCACTAGATGTAGAGATGTTGATATTGATGCTATTCATGATCATATGGTATTAATTAAGTAACAAAATGATCATATAGCAAAATTAGATGCTAAAATTGCCGAGCATGAACTTGAAAATGAAAAATTTAAATTTGCTCATAGTATGCTATATAGTGGGAGACGCCCTGGCATCAAGAATGGCATTGGCTTCCAAAAGGGGGACAATGTTAAACTTAATGCCCCTCCTAAGAAATTGTCCAACTTTGTTAAGGGCAAGGCTCCCATGCCTCAGGATAACGAGGGTTACATTTTATATCTTGTCGGTTATCCCGAGAGCAAAATTAGGAGAATTCATTCTAGGAAGTCTCACTCTGGCCCTAACCATGCATTTATGTATAAGGGTGAGACATCTAGTTCTAGGCAACCAACCCGTGCCAAGTTGCCTAAGAAGAAAACTCCTAGTGCATCAAATGGACATGACATTTCATTTAAAACTTTTGATGCATCCTATGTTTTAACTAACAAATCCGGCAAGGTAGTTGCCAAGTATGTTGGGGGCAAACACAAGGGATCAAAGACTTGTGTTTGGGTACCCAAAGTTCTTGTGTCTAATGCCAAAGGACCCAAAACCATTTGGGTACCTAAAGTCAAGAACTAAAATTATTTTGTAGGTTTATGCATCCGGGGGCTCAAGTTGGATCATCGATAGCGGGTGCACAAACCACATGACTGGGGAGAAGAAGATGTTCTCCTCCTACGAGAAAAACCAAGATCTCCAACGAGCTATCACATTCGGGGATGGTAACCAAGGTTTGGTCAAAGGATTGGGTAAAATTGCTATATCTCCTGACCATTCTATTTCAAATGTTTTTCTTGTAGATTCATTAGATTACAATTTGCTTTCCGTTTCTCAATTATGCAAAATGGGCTACAACTGTCTTTTTACTGATGTAGGTGTCACTGTCTTTAGAAGAAGTGATGATTCAATAGCATTTAAGGGTGTGTTAGAGGGTCAGCTATACTTAGTAGATTTTGATAGAGCTGAACTCGACACATGCTTAATTGCTAAGACTAACATGGGTTGGCTCTGGCACCGGCGACTAGCCCATGTTGGGATGAAGAATCTTCATAAGCTTCTAAAGGGAGAGCACATTTTAGGATTAACAAATGTTCATTTTGAGAAAGACAGGATTTGTAGCGCATGCCAAGCAGGGAAGCAAGTTGGTGCTCATCATCCACACAAGAACATCATGACGACTGACAGGCCACTGGAGCTCCTACACATGGATCTATTCGGCCCGATTGCTTACATAAGCATCGGCGGGAGTAAGTATTGTCTAGTTATTGTGGATGATTATTCTCGCTTCACTTGGGTATTCTTTTTGCAGGAAAAATCTCATACCCAAGAGACCTTAAAGGGATTCTTGAGACGGGCTCAAAATGAGTTCGCCTTAAGGATCAAGAAAATTAGAAGCGACAACGGGACGAAGTTCAAGAACTCTCAAATTGAAGGCTTCCTTGAGGAGGAGGGCATCAAGCATGAGTTCTCTTCTCCCTACACCCCACAACAAAATGGTGTAGTGGATAGGAAGAATAGAACTCTATTGGACATGGCAAGAACCATGCTTGATTAGTACAAGACTTCGGATCGGTTTTGGGCCGAGGCGGTCAACACCGCCTGCTACGCCATCAACCGGTTATATCTACACCGAATCCTCAAGAAGACATCATATGAACTCCTTACCGGTAAAAAGCCCAATATTTCATATTTTAGAGTCTTTGGTAGCAAATGTTTTATTCTTGTTAAAAGAGGTAGAAAATCTAAATTTGCTCCTAAGACTGTAGAAGGCTTTTTACTAGGATATGATTCAAACACAAAGGCATATAGAGTCTTTAACAAGTCCTCTGGACAAGTTGAAGTTTCTTGTGACGTTGTGTTTGATGAGACTAACGGCTCTCAAGTAGAGCAAGTTGATCTTGATGAGATAGGTGTTGAAGAGGCTCCGTGCATCGCGCTAAGGAACATGTCCATTGGGGATGTGTGTCCTAAGGAATCCGAAGAGCCTCCAAATGCACAAGATCAACCATCCTCCTCCACGCAAACATCTCCACCAACTCAAAATGAGGATGAGGCTCAAGTTGATGAAGTAGAAGATCAAAGAGATGAGCCACCTCAAGATGACGGCAATGATCAAGGGGAGATGCAACTGATCAAGACAAGGAGGATGAAGAACCAAGGCCGCCACACCCAAGAGTCCACCAAGCAATCCAACGAGATCACCCTGTCGACACCATCCTCGGCGATATTCATAAGGGAGTAACCACTAGATCTCGTGTTGCACATTTTTGTGAGCATTACTCTTTTGTTTCCTCTATAGAGCCACACAGGGTAGAGGAAGCACTTCAAGATTCGGATTGGGTGGTGGCGATGCAAGAGGAGCTCAACAACTTCACTAGGAACGAGGTATGGCATTTGGTTCCACGTCCTAATCAAAATGTTGTAGGAACCAAGTGGGCTTTCCGCAACAAGCAAGGCGAACATGGTGTGGTGACAAGGAACAAAGCTCGACTTGTGGCCAAGGGATACTCCCAAGTCGAAGGTTTGGATTTTGGTGAAACCTATGCACCCGTAGCTGGGCTTGAGTCAATTCGTATATTATTGGCCTATGCTACTTACCATGGCTTCAAGCTTTATCAAATGGACGTGAAGAGTGCCTTCCTCAATGGACCAATCAAGGAAGAGGTCTATGTTGAGCAACCTCCCGGCTTTGAAGATAGTGAGTACCCTAAACATGTGTATAAACTCTCTAAGGCGCTTTATGGGCTCAAGCAAGCCCCAAGAGCATGGTATGAATGCCTTAGAGATTTTCTTATCACTAATGGATTCAAAGTCGGAAAGGCCGATCCTACACTCTTTACCAAAACACTTGAAAATGATTTATTTGTATGCCAAATTTATGTTGATGATATTATATTTGGGTCTACTAACGAATCTACATGTGAAGAGTTTAGTAGGATCATGACACAGAAATTCGAGATGTCAATGATGGGGGAGTTGAAGTACTTCTTGGGATTTCAAGTGAAGCAACTCCAAGAGGGCACCTTCCTAAGCCAAACGAAGTATACTCAAGACATTCTAAACAAGTTTGGGATGAAGGATGCCAAGCCCATCAAGACACCCATGGGAACCAATGGGCATCTCGACCTCGACACGAAAGGTAAATCCGTAGATCAAAAGGTATACCGGTCGATGATAGGTTCACTACTCTATTTATGCGCATCTCGACCGGACATTATGCTTTCTGTGTGCATGTGTGCAAGATTCCAAGCCGACCCTAAGGAAGCTCACCTTACGGCCGTAAAACGAAACTTGAGATATTTAGCTTATACTCCTAAGTTTGGGCTTTGGTATCCTAAGGGATCCACATTTGATTTAATTGGTTATTCGTATGCCGATTGGGCGGGGTGTAAAATTAATAGAAAGAGCACATCGGGGACTTGCCAGTTCTTGGGAAGGTCCTTGGTGTCTTGGGCTTCAAAGAAGCAAAATTTGGTAGCTCTTTCTACCGCCGAAGCCGAGTACATTGCCGCAGGCCATTGTTGCGCGCAACTACTTTGGATGAGGCAAACCCTTAGGGACTACGGTTACAAATTAACCAAAGTTCCTCTTCTATGTGATAATGAGAGTGCAATCTGCATGGCGGATAATCCCGTTGAGCATAGCCGCACTAAGCACATAGCCATTCGGTATCATTTTCTAAGGGATCACCAACAAAAGAGAGATATCGAGATTGCATACATTAATACTAAAGATCAATTAGCCGATATCTTTACAAAGCCACTAGATGAACAAACTTTTAACAAACTTAGACATGAGCTAAATATTCTTGATTCTAGGAATTTCTTTTGATGTCTTGCACACATAGCTCATAAATATACCTTTGATCATATCTCTTTCATGTGCTACGACTAATGTGTTTTCAAGTGAATTTCAAAACAAGTCATAGGTGTATTGAAAGGGAATTGGAGTCTTCGGCGAAGACAAAGGCTTCCACTCCGCTCCATAACTCATCCTTCGTCGTCGCTCCGAGCCATTTCTCCAACGTTGGTATAATCTTCACTCGTATTTTATTCGCCAAAGGGGAGAAAGTAGTTCAAAGGGCTCCAATGATTCCGTTTTTGGCGATTTATGCCAAAGGGGGAGAGAGCATGAGCCCAAAGCAAAAGGACCGCACCACCACCTAATTTTAAAAAGAGTTTATTTAATTGGTATGATTTTTCAAATTGGTATCTCATTGTGTTCAAAAGGGGGAGAGAATAGTATTTTCAAAATCAATATCTTAAAACCCTCTTGAACACTAAGAGGAGAAATTTATTGAGGGGGAGTTTTGTTTAGTCAAAGGAAAAGCATTTGAAACAAGGGGAGAAAATTTCAAATATTGAAAATGCTTCGCAAAATCTTATTTATTTACCTTTGACTATTTGCAAAAGGACTTTGAGAAGAATTTACAAAAAGAAATTGCAAAAACAAAACATGTGGTGCAAGCGTGGTCCAAAATGTTAAAATTAAAGAAACAATCCATGCATATCTTATAAGTATTTATATTGGCTCAATTCTAAGTAACCTTTGCACTTACATTATGTAAACTAGTTCAATTATGCACTTCTATACTTGCTTTGGTTTGTGTTGGCATCAATCACCAAAAAGGGGGAGATTGAAAGGGAATTAGGCTTACAACTATTTCCTAAATGATTTTGGTGGTTGAATTACCCAACACAAATAATTGGACTAACTAGTTTGCTCTAGTCTATAAGTTATACAGGTGCCAAAGGTTCACACTTAGCCAATAAAAGACCAAGAAATGGGTTCAATCAAAAGAGCAAGGGACAACCGAAGGCTGCCCTGGTCTGGTGCACCGGACTGTCCGGTGAGCCACCGGACAGTGTCCGGTGCACCAGGGGACTCCAAGCCAAACTTCGCACCTTCGGGAATTTTCAGAGGCGCTTCGCTATAATTCACCGGACTGTCCGGTGCACCACCGGACAGTGTCCGGTGCTCCAGAGGAGAGCGACTCTGAACTTGCCAGCTTCGGATTTCCGCTCCGCTATAATTCACCGGACATGTCCGGTGCACACCGGACTGTCCGGTGAGCCAACGGAGCAACGGCTACTTCGCGCCAACAATCGACTGCAACACATTAAATGCGCGCCAGCGCGCGCAGAGGAGCAGAGCACGTGCGGGTGGCACACCGGACAGTCTACAGGACTTGTCCGGTGCACCACCGGACAGCCAGGCGGGCCCATAAGTCAGAACTCCAACGGTCGGAACCCAACGGCCTGGTGATGTGGCTGGCACACCGCACAGTGTCCGGTGGCACACCGGACTGTCCGGTGCGCCATGCGACAGCAGCCTCCACCAAACAGCTAGTTTGGTGGTTGGGGTTATAAATACCCCCAACCACCCCACATTCAAGATATCCAAGTTTTCCACTTTCCAACTACTTACAAGAGCTAGGCATTCAATACAAGACACACCCAAGTGATCAAATCATCTCCCAATTCCACAAAAGCTTTAGTGTTAAGTGAGAGTGATTTGTTGTGTTCTTTTGAGCTCTTGCGCTTGGATTGCGTTCTTTCTCATTCTTTTCTTGTGATCAAAACTCAATTGTAACCGAGGCAAGAGACACCAATTGTGTGGTGGTCCTTGCGGGGAAGTTTTGTTCCCGGTTGATTTGAGAAGAGAAAGCTCACTCGGTCCGAGGGACCGTTTGAGAGAGGAAATGGGTTGAAAAAGACCCGGCCTTTGTGGCCTCCTCAACGGGGAGTAGGTTTGCGAGAACCGAACCTCGGTAAAACAAATCCTTGTGTCTCACTTCATTATTCGCTTGCGATTTGTTTTTACGCCCTCTCTCGGACTTGATTACATTTCTAACGCTAACCCGGCTTGTAGTTGTGATTAAATTTGTAAATTTCAGTTTCGCCCTATTCACCCCCCTCTAGGCGACTTTCAAAAAGGAAGTCCGGCATACATCCTGATGACAGAGCTGGTGTCGAAACTTAGCTGAAAGGGTATAGGGCTGAACACGGACGATTCTCCCCCAGCGGGTGGGAGGTTCTGCGTTGCCGGTATTGCTCGCTCAACGGCGTGGGGAGATGGTGCTTCCCATGCCGGAGGAGGTGGTACCAGGAAAGTTGATGCAGGTGCTGCAGTCGGCGCTCCGGGCACGATGCTGATGTTGGCTAGGTCCCTTGACAGGGAGTCTATGCCATTGACCATCCTGAGGGTATCATCAGGGAACAGGGTGCCATGGGTGGCATGGTTGTGGTTGTTCTGTCTTTGCCTCTTGCGATAAGAAGGACGGTGACGGGTGCTCGAGCGCTCGAGAGGGACAGGCGGGAGGAGTACCATGTCATACTTTATGCCGAGTGACATGAACTTTAGGCTCCCGAACCTGATCACTGTTCCGAGTCTGAGCGGGTGATGAAAGCTTGCCATCTAGAGTCTTGACGGGAACTGGAGGTGTTTCACGCGATAGACCCCTACCTGGCGCGCCAACTGTTGGTGTTCGGACTAATGGTCCTAACCAACAAGTAAAATGATGTTGCGTGCCTAGAATCTAGATGGTGTGCGAGTTGACACAAGTGATTTATCCTGGTTCGGGCAATGCGAGGCCCTACTTCCAGTAGAGGGGGATGAGGCTTATATTACTCACACTGAGGTGCCTGCAGTAGGGATTACAAGCATAGCTGGAGAGCCGAGGTCGAGGCTCAGGGGTTGGTCGTACATCCGAGCCCCCAGGGGAGGGGTCACCCATACTGTAGTTGTTGTAATAGGGCTTCGGTATGGGTAAAAGCCTGCTTACACGGTGCATCAACGTCCCTATGACGGGTGACATTGTGATTCCTTGGCTGCGATTATCAAGGTTAGAGCCCTGCTCTGGTGAGGCGGAAGTCTTCTCGTGGCAATGGTTGAGCCTTCCCTAACGTGTGCCATAGTTGGCGGAGTGGCCGTCTGCGGGATTCACAGTGAGGCAGGTAGCCGAAGCTGAGCTCAGGCGAGGCGGAGACATCACCCGAGGCTGAGCTCACCATCGGGTGAGACGGAGATTGCGCCCGAGGGCGACCCCAACATCGAGCGAGGCGGAGATTGCGCCCAAGGGCGACCCCAGCTTCGGGCGAGGTGGAGATTTGCGCCCGAGGTCCGGTCTGCTTCTCCTATCGTATTAGATGTCCCATCAGGGGGATGGCAGGCGGCGTGCGTGCACAGTAGCGGGAGCGTAATCATGTCGTTGCGCCTGGACATGACTGCTATCTTGTAGTCACTATGCTCCTGTTCCTCTGTGTGGGGTAGGTGTGCGCATTAAATACGAGTGTCCCCCACCGGCCTTCGAGTGCCTTTGTCCTATTTGCTTGGGATCGGCTCAGACGAGACGGACGGAGCGGTGGTGACTTCGGGCGAGACGGAGATTTGTCTGAGGCAGGAGACCCTTGGGGAGGGGCCTCAGTGTCTGTAGGGAAAACCTACGCGGTGAGCCTTGGGTTAGGTGTCTCGGCTGCTTTCCTTCGGGGGTTATGTCTTAACCTTTCTTGAGTGCATTTTTAGAGGGATAATCTGGGTACCCCTAATAATCACACTCAACAAACTCATTCCATTCCACAAAAAAATGAGGAGTGAGAAGATGATGACCAACTCATTACTCAAACCAAACACCCTATAATTGAATGCCACAGACATGTTGAGTTGAATGTATAATTGCAATATATATAATCTGGAACATAATATTAAAAGAAGCAGGAAACAATAGGCATGTTTTAGTAAACTGTGTGTTTTAGTCCACTACGCGCAGATTTTTCTTTTGATAGCCAACATGTGTGCTATTTGTTTGTAGAAAAAGCTGAAGACAAGTGTTTAAACAACTAAACCTCCAAACTTGCGACCAAGGCCACAAATACAAAATGCTCAACCTCAAGAGGAACAAGTGCTTCTGATTTGCAGACAGTGGGAGATTTTTCTCACCGATGGTGGTGATGATTCAGCATCCCCGTATTTATATAGCGTGTATATTAGTTAGTGAAAGTCGCATAGAGGGGGGTGAATAGGCAAATCTGAAATTTACAAACTTAAGCACACAATACAAGCCGAGTTAGCGTTAGAATTAAATGCGAGTCCAAAAGAGAGGGCGAAAACAAATCACAGGCGAATAAGAGCGGATGACACGGTGATTTGTTTTACCGAGGTTCGGTTCTTGCAAACCTACTCCCCGTTGAGGTGGTCACAAAGACCGGGTCTCTTTCAACCCTTTCCCTCTCTCAAATGGTCACTTAGACCGAGTGAGCCTTTCTCCTCAATCAAATGGGACACTAAGTCCACTACAAGGACCACCACAACTTGGTGTCTCTTGTTTTGATTACAAGTGAGTTGAACACAAGAAAGAAGGAAGAAGAAAAGCAATCCAAGTGCAAGAACTCAAATGAACACAATTGTCTCTCTCACTAGTCACTATTTGATTGGAATGATCTTTGGACTTGGGAGAGGATTTGATCTCTTTGATTGTGTCTTTGAATGAAGTCTAGAGCTCTTGTATGGGGTTTGATGGCTGAATACTTGGATGCATTGAATGGTGGGTGGTTGGGGGTATTTATAGCCCCAACCACCGAAGTGACCGTTGGTGAGGGCTTCTGTCGCATGGCGCACCGGACAGTCCGGTGTGCCACCGGACACTGTCCGGTGCGTCAGCCACGTCACCCGACCGTTGGGTTCTGACCGTTGGAGCTTCTGACAGGTGGGCCACCGGACAGTCCGGTGGTGCACCGGACAGTCACTGTTCACTGTCCGGTGCGCCTTCTGACGCCTGCTCTGACTTCTGCGCGCGCAGTGAACACTGTTCACTGTTCCTGTACCGTTGCAGATGACCGTTGGCGCTTGGAGCCGTTGCTCCGCTTGGCACACCGGATAGTCCGATGCTACACCGGACAGTCCGGTGAATTATAGCGGAGCGGCTCCTAGAATTCCCAAAGTTGGCAAGTTTGGAGTTGGATTCCCTAGTGCACCGGACACTGTCCGGTGGCACACCGGACAGTCCGGTGCGCCAGACTATGGTTGCCTTTGGGTTGTCTTTTGCTCTCTTTGTTTGAACCCTTTCTTGGTCTTTTTATTGGTTTGTTGTGAACCTTTGGCACCTGTAAAACTTATAATCTAGAGCAAACTAGTTAGTCCAATTATTTGTGTTAGGCAATTCAACCACCAAAATCAATTAGGAAAAGGTGTAAGCCTATTTCCCTTTCAGTTAGTACAAAAGAATTTCTTTTAATGAACAAGGTCAGCCTATTGGTAAAAGTGCAGACAACTCTCAAGTGCTATTTGAGTGTTAAGTTAGAAAGAAATTATCTAATGCTTGTGAAAAATCTAGTTGTGAATGATATAATTGCGCTGCTTTTGCGAATGATGTAATTGTGGTGCTTTTGTGCTTATGTGATGTGGATCTATCATTGTGCAATACTAATTAACTATGTATATCTATGTGATTATGTGTATAAAAATCTGTGATTTGTGGTGCTTTTGTATATATAAGAGTTGATCAATGCTAATTAACCACATAATATTATTAATAATGACTATAAGTAGGGACAACTTTTTGTTGGTTGCTAAATCCATAATATAACAACTCACAGTTGTCGCTAAATGTATAATTTAGCAACCCACAGTTGATCGCTAAAAATATAATAGTAGCAATCGACAGTTGGTCGCTAAAAAGATGTCGGCCGCTAAAGGTTTTAGCGACGACACTTACAATGACCATCTTTATAGGTCGCTAAAGGTTTTTAGTGACCAACCGTAGGTTGCTAAAGGCACTTTTAGCAATCAATCGTAAGTCATTGTAAATGAACCGTCGTGTAGAGATAGTGAGCAGCAGGCTGGTCAGGTCTAAGCCTAGCAAGCTCAAAGTAGTGAAAGGTAAAGGTTGAGTCAAATCTGAGTAGCTCCAAGTGACAACGACGAGGCATTCCCTATGTCCTTTCTAGCCACCACTATAGGCATTTTCTTTGCATCCGTTTTTCTCCTCTTTGAGGGCGAGGTCCTCGATTATGAATGAGAGGACCTTTAATCGTCGTCCCTCGTCACCTTTGGTTTTTGGTGACTTTTTTCCTGCACCTTGGCTTTAATCATCCTTGCGGATTCCCTCCCCATAACATTGACGGTTCTCTTCCTCTTTATCCCCGCGCCAACATCTTTGGCCAGCTTCAGATAATCAGGATATTCAAATTTATTGTGTCCATGACTCTATTCAACCTTCGTTTTTCGCGAGTTCTAAAGGTTGCGGTCATCACTCTATCTTCCTTCATAAGGTAGTTACCAAAAATTTCATTACAAACCGCATCAATAGCCTCTAGCCATTTGGCGCATGGGCGCTTGAACACAGGTTGCTTCTTGAAATGATAAGGCAAAGTAATAAGAACACCAGATTTTACTTCTTTGTCACCTTTCTTTGGTTTCGGCATCCGCCAACCAGACTGAGTGGCGAAGGTCCTATTGCAAAGAAACTCTTGCACCAAGTCTCGGGTGCTAATCCTATCTGCTACAATGTTGAAGGTGATGTAAGCTGTTGAAGGTGATGTAAGCTGTCTTGGCAGCTCCACCCACGCTGTAAAGTGGTCCCTTGTAGCCAAAGCTCACCTTCAGCAGATTCATCACGATACCTTTGAATTCATCCCTTTTCTTGGTACTAGCTTTCATATAAAATCATTCATTGGCCCATTCAGTCAGCCACTTTGTCCGGTATGCAAAAACTGGAAATTTCGAATACTTTTAGTAGGCGAAGCTATAGCACCCAAAAATATTGTGCAGATTGTCCGAAGGCCAGGCTTTCGTTGGGTAGTGTAGCTCATGAATTTGCAGAAGGTTTCGACATATGTACGAGCACCTTAGCTTTGTTCGACCCATATGTAAACGTTCAATCCAACTATAGCATTCGGTGTCAGGTGGTGCATGAAAATATCATATTTCTTCAGTACAACGACAATCATCTTGAACATGGGTAGACGAAGTCCAGCCCAGAAGAAGCTCTTGAAAACTACAATCTCATCCTCCGACTCAGGAGTGGTCTCGTCACCAGCAAAACAAATAATATTATCATCTTCTATGGGCCCATGTTTCTTCAAGAGCTCCAGGTCACTGGGCTTGATTATAGACTGGTCGATATTGATATAGCTGGCCTTTGTTAGCCAAAGGTCGTTGTCTTCTTCCTCAACAACATTCTCCTCAGCATCCAATGCACCCTCCTCTGGGCGGTCTTCCTCAGTAGCCTCGCCAGCCATATGTTTCCTTGTTTTGGTTGTTGACTTCATCACCTCAAAAATTGATGTTGTAGGTCCCACAACCACGGTGTCGGGGGCATCTTCCTCCATACCTAGTGCATCAGACAAAGTGGGGGTTATTAGCTTGGCAGTTGAACGAATCCTGACCATCGGAAGATTCCCAAAGCTCAAAATCCTGAAGCTTGCAAGAAAACTGGAGTGGAAAAATCTTCGGAGGTAGAGAATCGGCATCAGCAGGTTGGTGCAGGCAGTAAATGCTATGGTAGTTACATGGGGCCAACTGGTTTATATACGCAAATGGGTGTTGAAGCTGAGGAGTCATCCCATCTGAGCTTGTTGCCCTATGGACCGTCAGCGTCCCACGTTCGAAGATGTCATTGTTTAACTATGTTCTATAATGTGCTTAAGGAAGGTGTTTTTTGGGCCTTCGACATAAGCATTCGTATGCTTTTACAGTTTGAGAACGTTATAGAAAGACAAACTAATCCCACGAGCGGCTACTGCTAGGGGAATACCTCTACTGAAGGTCCTCAGAACTAAGTGATACGAACTGTTCTATAATTGTTTTAGGAATGACTAATCCATGTTTGCTGAAGGATATCAACACACATGAAAAGAGAACGAAGGAAAGTTTTAGTTCAGGTGTTCAGCCGAAGCATGTTGTCGAGATCAAAGCAGATGGCTGGCTTAGAGACGAAGGAAACCGACACATTTGTCGCTCCGTTGCTTCGATAGAAGTAACGTTTATGTTCCTGGCAATTTTTATAGTCATATGTATAGGATTTGTGGCTATGATTGTAATTTCACAGAGTTTTAAACCGAGTTGTTCCTATAAATAGATAAACAATGCCCATATGCGGACATGATTTTTACGTCGCATCAAGTGGATTCGCGTCCGAAGCTGTATTATCCTACACCTTACTACCTCAACCTTCGAAGGTATAATGATATTCATTTGTAATAAGGAGAAGATAATACGAAGGATACATGTGTAAAGATTTCCTTAAGAGCGTTAATGCATTTTATTTTTATTAGGATTAAAATCCAAACGATCTTCTTCCCCTAATTTATATTATATCTTGAAGATAAGTTGATGGAAGAAGGTTTCTTATAATTCTCAATTGTGTTTGTCTTGTCCTGATGCGAACTAGTGACCAACAACCTATTACCTATGTCAACTGGCTGTACCTACCCCCTGCATATTGATGTATCGTACGGTACGAGTACGGCTGAATACGATGCTCAACCGCGCGTATGTCATCCGGAAAAGAGAGGCAGAAACAGGCACGACAGATCTTCCAAAGTGAAAGGGATGCAAATGCACACAGAGGAAGATTAAAAGATTCCTGATGCATGGTAGCGGGTGATGATCAGTGGCGGAGCACGACCAAAAAATGAGGTATGGCAGTAGACAAGACACATAATACACTTAAGAAAGTTCAGTACAAAAACATTATTAATAAGAAGTACCTTAAATATATAATTTCTTGCAGAGTATATACCAAATTAGCAATTTAACCAAATATAAGCTGAAAAAAGGAAGCATAAAATAGTAGAGTCTAGTGTCGTAGCGGCAATTATAATTATGTTAGATAAGTATAGAAGAATTTGGCAACATTTCCTTCTTACTCTTAATCTTTTTTAATATATTCAAGCAAAGTAGTGACCAACAGATAACAAGAAGCTCAAGCAGGGACTAACTGACCAATCGCTCAGGGAGGGAGTGACCAAACATGGATTAGTGAAGCAAAGTAGCAGTAGCAGACAACAGACAAGCACTGAAGCAATGACCAATCACCAATCGGTGAGGCGTCAGCCAGACGCCAGAGGGCGAGGGTGGTCACGCCCACGCGGGAAGGTGACGAGGCGGCGACCGGCGAGCCAGAAAGTGTGGCCCGTGCGGCCGAGCTCGGGTGGGGAGGCGGTGTCGCGGCCAAGCGTGGTGGCCAGCGCTAGGACCGTAGAAGTTCTGTCTGTGCGCGAGGCTAGGATGTGGCGTCGGGCGCGGAGCTGGACTGGTAGAGGGCGGACGGCGCTAGCCGGTTGCTGACGACGGCCAAAGAGATGGGAACCTGAGATTGGTGGCGTCCTAGCGGCGACCGCGGAACGAGGCCTAGCTGCTGCAATTTAGGATTTGCTGTTCTAGTGGACCGAGCTGAGGTATGGCGAGAGCCATACTTCGCCATACTGGGCGCTCCGCCCCTGGTGATGATTGCATTCTACCAAACGAACCTAACCTTACCGTCCCTTACCTAATGGAATATGCTACCTTGGGCATTCACGGCGGATTCATGAAGCACCAGGTGAAGATGTTGATGAAGGTTCAGTTCGATAAATATATGGTCGTGCTGTCTTTTATTTTTGTTTCCATGCTGAGCCAGGATAGGATGAAAGAGCATCGACTGACTTGTTGTCGGCTGCTGCATTGCTTTCAGTGGATGTAAAATCTATGAACTATGGTCATATCTCTGTACAACTGATAGGAACAGTGACCATATCTCTGTACAGTTGATAGGCAGAGCAAAACTTGTAATTAAAATTATATGTAGCGTGTAACTAGTTTTGTTAACTTGACTTTCTTTGTGTGCCTTGATATTGCTTATAGTTATACAGTATGACTATTAGAGATCGAGTAGGAAGGAGGATAACCTGATGCTTTTTATTCTTCCTATCCAACCCATTTTGGGATATCTTGAAGGCAGTGAAAGAAATTTGTGACATATATCAACTGTAAGCAAAAAGTTAAAGAGCTACTTGAAGGTCATGTTTTGTAGGATATCATTTAGAATGGAATCTTCCATCCTTAAAGCAAATCGTTGCCAATTATTTTAAAGCAAAGGGTTTAAGAAAGTAGGGAGTCAAGGTTAAAGAGAAGTTTGGTTTATTTTTATATAGGATTATTCACAATACAAAATTTGAGGATCTAATTATTCTTTGGGCACAACAATCATATATTCTATCGTGTGACCAAACATTTTTTTTTGTCATAGCTATCCATGTCGTCACTATGTGGTTTCTAAAACCTCCCTCCAATCAAATACACCCAGAAGTTCATGGAGATAACATATTTTACCATTCAAGGTGATTTCTTTTAACTCTTATGTGTCAATCTTAGAAGATATTCAACCTTATATGCTATTAGAAGATCACTTTTTATTTTTTCCCTGAATTAATTTGGTTCAATCGATAGAACCCACATCCCAATCTCAATAATGTCACATAATCAAGATGCATCATTTAGGAATAGGAAAGGGACACTTATTCAAAATGTGATGTTCATTTGTGATTTTGATCTCAAAATCACTTATGTATCAACCAGATGAGAAGGATCAGTAACAAATTCAATGGTTCTCAGATTTGTAGTGACCTATTCTATAGGAAAAGTTTGAAGTACCTTCCTCGAAGTTCTACCTAGTAGATGGTGGTTATGTCAATACAACTTCCTTTCTTGCGCCGTATTGTGGGGTTAGGGTACCACTTGAAAGAGTTTGGTCGTGGCCACCGAAGACCTCAAAATCATAAGGAGATACTTAATCATCGCCATATTGTTTTAAGAATCATGTAGATAAACTTTGGGTGTCATAAAGAAGAGATTTCCTTCCGCAAAATGAAAAAACAAGCAAAAATACCTTTAGCTATTGTAGTCTTTCATAACTCGATTTAGTCACTAAATCATGATGAGAGATGGCTAGAGAATGATTAAGAAAATACCAATTCACAAACTTTTGTCAACATAACTGATGCAGACCAAGGAAATGATGAAGGAAATTTGGAAGCGGATAACTTAAGAGATAAAATAGCATATCATATGTGGTCTGACTACCAACAACATAGAACTTAATGAGCATGTCTATGTTGAATAAAAGTGTTATTTCTACGTTTTTGATAAGATGTCCAGAGATTCTCCTACGATAGTAGATTTATGTAAAGCTGCTTAAAAGAAGTCTTCTTCTAAAGTTGCAATATAAAAGAAACGTGGTAGTTGTTGGGGGTTTGTTCTCAAATGCTATGAGTTAAGAACAAGGCAACACAAATGTTAATGGTTAAGAACCTTCGTCCTTCGAAGCATTATCTCCCTTGGGATATAATGATCTTCAGACGAAGGTCATGAAGGACATACCTTCATCATCTCAATAGATAATAATGAAAGTATAAACATATGAAACATGAAAAGAACATGGAATAATCACATTAAATCATCAGATTATTGTTTATGTTCTAATTATGTAATCATAAACAAACATTAATGATATTGATTACATTTATACCTTTGTCTTGACAGAAGGTAAAAATCCAAGAGCGACGTGCAGATGATTATCAATCAGCGTGAACAGTACGGGTTACTGTTCACCTATTTATAGGCACAGGACGCAGCCCGATCGAAATTACATTTATATCCTTGATAACTAATTATAAACATGACACAAATTATCATGTACTGAACGGTCTTTTCCTCTTTAAGTCGGTGCCGCACTTCGTCTCAAGGCGTGTCATCATGCCGAAGCTCCCTGGATTGTAGCTTTGGCATATACCTTCATGTTTTGTCTGCTTGCATATCGTCCTGCCGAAGGTGTTTTTGCTTAGAGGACCTTCGGCGAAGAAGAAGGCCCCCAATAGTAGCCCCTTCACGGTGCTAGATCGTTTTTCGTAACGAGCTCGATCCGCGAAAAATCTCAAAGTCTTCGAAATGCTAAAGGTCCGAAAAACACCTTCCCTGAGCTCGTTGCCGAGAAACGATTAAAATATTCTAGGCGTCGAGTGGTCCAGCGTTTAGCGAATACAGGCGATCTGGCGGTTCACCTTCCAAGCGCCAAGTGGTCCACCGTTCAGCGGGTGCGGGCGATTTGGCGGTTCACCTTCCACCTGCAGCACTATATAAACAGACAGGTTTGTGCAGAGTTACCACAACATTCATTGTCATTGCATTGTTGTGCTGTTAAAAAATTTAACCATAGCCGAAGCTTTTTTCACTGTGCTCTCAAGTGAGCACTTCATCATTTAGAGTTAACTTCGTCAGAAGAGTGAGCTTTGTCAAAATTGCGAAACAACCATCAACTTCGTCAAAACCGCGAAAAATCCATCAAATGGCCAGAGTGCGTTCGACTGCAAGGGTGTCTCGTGAGGGAGAAGAAACCGAGGTCACTGAGACAACACCAATTTCTGAACTCATGAAACAATCAGGTCTAGTTGTGACAGATGGAACTACTGACAAAGATACTCCTATTGCCGAAGCTGAACAGACCGTTGCTGAAGAAGAAAATATTGATGGAGATGAGGAAGATTATAGTATTTTGATCCCAACAAAACCCAACCATCTAGATTTTGAGAAATCTACTATGTCTGAAGCTGACATGCCCATGATGATGAAGCTAGGCTACTTTGGGGGAAGCTGAAAGCAAACTTGTCCGATTTGCCGGAAAAGAGACCACCCCAGCACCGAAGAGTGATGAAGTAGTGGTTTTCAAGAGCTTCGTCAGAGCAGGACTATGATTTTCTCTGAACGAGATGATAGGGAAGTCTTGAAAAATTTCGAAATATATCTTTATTAGCTGACCCCTAACGCCATTGTTAGGCTTAGCATCTTCATTTGGGCCCTCCGAAGCCAAGGGATGAGCCCAGATGCCGAAGCGTTCTGCCGAGTGCACGAGTTGCACTACGAGACGAAGGCCAGGGCAGACGGTCTTCATAAAAATTTTGGTTGCTACAATTTTGCGTATCGCAAGGATACGAAGGCTTTAGTTCTCAGTTACCGCACAAAATGGCCAACCGGCTGGAAAGGTGAATGGTTTTATATTAAGGCTGATGAGAAGAAGAGGGGGAAACTGATGACAATGGTCATGTGCCCGCTGTCCTTAAACTTCGGAATGACCAGACCCCTGTGCAACATGCAGCTAGGGTCACCATGCCAGCTGGCCGAAGTAGAATTCAGGGTGGTGGCTGAGCAAATCAGCACCAGGGACTTGGTGCAGGAATACCTGGCCAACCAGACGTATCCAACGTCAAGTGGCTGGGGGATGCCGAAGATGAAGGAAACAAAGAAGAAACATGAACTTGTTCGATTATCTTATCGCTTCAAATTTGAAAAACAGTTCAAGGAGCCTTGCCAAGAATGGCTAGAAATAATTGAAACTATGTGTAATGAAATGTTGGGAAACTATACCAAGAAAGAAGACCAATTGATGACAGTAGCCTTTGGCATCCGGCCAAACAAAGGTTAAACCGGGTGATGGATGCTCTAAAATTTGAATATCCTGATTATGAGTGGCTTAGCAAGGGTACCGAAGGGGTAAAAAGGAAAAGAATTGTCAGCGTTCTGAACAGACAAGCTGCCGGAATGGTGAAGGAGGATGAGAAGGTTTTAAAGAAGAGAAAATCGACTCCTGAGCCGAAGGTGGCAGCTTCGAAGAAAAGAAAGGTTGAAATTCCAGAGCCGAAGGTGACTGAGGTAGAAGAAGAGACTCCTTCGTCACCTCCTACTGTCGAAGTGGCAGAAATTTTAAAGGTAATGACTGAATCTCTACCTATCAAGCTGCTAAGTCCTCTGGGACCGGAACTAATGAAGCTTTTACAGAAGAAGGACGAGCCTCCGGCTACAAATAAGGCAGATTGGCAGAAAAAGCGAAGAATCATTACCATAATGCAAGCCATTGAACGGATGCCACCGTCGGCCTCGGCATCTAAAATAACACCTATTGCAAGCGCCGAGGCCACTGCCGAAGCAAATACCTCTGCCGAAGCTGCAGCTGCTGCCGAAGCCGTCAACCTTGAGAGTACACTTTCTGGAATTGATAAACTGCTTTTGGATATGGTTGCGGAAGAGACAGCTGCGACTCCGGAGGAGGTCATGGCCACAGTGCTTTACAAAGGAAAGAAGATTGCCGATGCTGATTCGGAGAAAAAAGACTTCGAGCTTCGGAACCTGGTCGGGCAAGAATTATCTGAGGCCGAAAAGAAGGAGCTACAGGAGTATGGTATATCCTGTGGCTACCAGCCTGGAGCCATGCTCTTTGGTGGGATCCATGAAGGAACCTTAGGATGCATTTGCGACCGCACCGGGGCAAGGATAATCGGCACTCTATCGAAGAGTGTCGGTTTTCCAAAGCTCGAAGCTGATATTAGCGGCTACCGATGACAACATATCGTCGGTAGTTTGTTTTATTCCTACTTCAAGGTAAAATTCCTTTTTTTAAGATGAAACAAAATTTTCCTTTTTATTTTTGCGATGAAGCAAAATTTTCTGATGAAGGTTCATTTCTACAGAGTATGTTGCTGAGCAAGGCACTGAGAATGCAGCAAGACCTCGAAGACAAAAAGAACGAAATTATAATTGAGGGTTTGGAAAACAAAATAAAGACTACGAAGCTTCTCTTGAGAAGAAAGATTTCCTGCTTCAGGCAATGGAGGGTTCACTTGTAGAAGCCCAAGCCGAAAACGCTAGATTAAACGAGGAACTTCTCCAAAAATCAGAGAGCTTCGAACAAGAGAGAAAAGATTTCCATGTAAAATACGAAGCCGAAGCTGACAAGAATACAAAGCTGCAACAATCTCTGAAAGAGCTTCGGAACATCTATTTAAACTTTGGCAACCGCTGCGTGCAACGACTGAAAAAGGTCTTCAGCTCGGATGGAGACAGCTCCGAAGAGTTTACCCCTTTGGCTGAAGACATACCAAGCACCTTCGAACATATTGAAAACGAAGTTGAGGCGCTTGATGAAGTGATAGCCGGGCACGATGACTTCTGTGCCTTGCTAGCTTCTCGCGACACAGCTGGAACGTTTATGAAGGCTGGTTGCACGCACGAAAAAACGGTAAACAGACCAACCTTCAGTCTGTCTCCAATAGACTTGGTTGATATACCCAGCGAAGCCCGGAGTATTGGAAATAGATTTATAACTCAGATTTGGGCGAAGGGTGGGCAGGATTTGGCTGGTGATGAGGCTCGAAGCTTGCTTAAGCAGGTATTAAACTTATGCCTGTTGCTTGCCATCTCTTGTAATTAATTTTTACCTTATACTTCTTGTTTGTCTGCAGGATGATGGTGCCGAAGCTTGATAATTCGAAGCAAATTCTTAAGGCTGTTGAAGCTATGTTTTAAGCCTGCTTGTATAGAGCTTAGAAGCATTTGTATTATCTTTGTAAAAAACATTGTAATCGAGAATTGAACATTACTTTGTATACTTGTCCATACCTTGTAATATATTTTTACCTTTCCATCCATATATAAATTGCTTTGCTATGGACAAAACTTGTATCTTTTGAGCCGAAGGTGAAAAACACCTTCCCTTCTTTTCGTACACAACGAAGCATGTCCTTGCTTCTTCGTGCTCATCGAAGCATTGTTGTCAAAGCTGGAGTATTTCTGTTTGTGCTTCATGTTATGATGATGATGATCCTACGAATGTCTACATGAATATGTATGAATGCAATGAATGATGTAATGTAATGTGCAAATGAATGTCCCAAACACACACACGAAATCACACCCAGACTCTGCATCCCCTTAGAAACGCCTTTTGAGTCTTTTAAGCTCTGCATCCCCTTAGGAACGACTTTTGAGCTTCTTCGCCTTCTATTTCGGTGGATTTTAAGTTCTGCATCCCCTTAGGAACGACTTTTGAACTTCTTCACCTTATATTTCGGTGGTATTTGGCTTTGCATTCCCTTTGGAATGACTTTTTAGCAGAAAACTTACTCTGCGCTCCCTTAGGAACGACTTTTGCAGCTTCGTCAAATTTTTGGCTCTGCATTCCCTTAGGAACGACTTTTGAGCAGAAAACTTACACTGCGCTCCCTTAGGAATGACTTTTGCAGCTTCGTCATGCTCTGCATCCCCTTGGGGACGTCTTTTGAGCTTCTCCCTGTTTTTCTTTCTTGCACTCGATGGTGCAGGCTCAGATTTTACATATACATCTTTGGGGGATTTGGCCCTCGTAGGGCTAAATAAGAATGAAAAATTACAAGCTATGGCCCCATTAAAAATCTTTCTCCCCTCTTGAAAGGAAAAGGGGGTCATAGAAAAAATGAAAAAAGATTACATCAAATTACACATAGTATCGTCGAAGCTCATCCGCATTTCAAGATCTAGGTATGTCGCTGCCATCCATATCCTTCGATCTATAAGAACCGAGTCTTGATGAAGATATTACCAAAAAAGGACGTTCCCACTTCAGTTGCAACTTGCCCACTGTATCTGGGTTGGCCACTCTCCGAAGCACCAGATGTCCTGACTTGATATTTTTCAACCGAACTTTTCTATCACGCCACCTTATTGTTTCGGCCTGATATTTATTGATGTGCTCTATAGCCTGAAGTCTGGTCCCTTCTATAGTTTCTTTTGTTACTTGATAATCAGCTTCGTCTTCTGCCGAAGTTGTTGTTCTAATTGACCCTGTCTTTGCTTTTTCTGGAGTTATTGCTTCGTCACCAAATAATAGCTTGAAGGGTGTAAATCCTGTTGACCTTGGCGTAGTTGTATTGTGGCTCCACACCACTTTAATCAACTCATCTGGCCACTTTCCACTGGGCTGGTTGAAGATTAGCTTCATTATTCCTGTCATTATAATACCATTTGCTCTTTCTACCAGCCCATTTGATTCTGGATGCCTGACTGATGCAAAGTGAATTTTCGTACCAATTCGGTCACAAAAATCTTTGAATGTTTCAGCATCAAATTGTGTTCCATTGTCCACAGTTATTGCCTTTGGCACACCGAAGCGACAAACAATATTCTGACAGAAGAATTTTTGGACCGTGACCTAAGTTATTGTAGCCAAGGGCTTCGCCTCAATCCACTTAGAAAAATATTCTACTGCCACTACAACATACTTCAAGTTGCCTTGTGCTGGTGAGAGTGGACCTAACAAATCCAGGCCCCATCTTTGCAATGGCCAGGTTGGTTGTATTAACTGGGTTAGCGACGAAGGTTGTTTCTGGTCTCTTGCACATTTTTTACAATTTTCACACTTTTGAACCAGATCTGCTGCATCCGAAGCTGCCTTCGGCCAATAAAATCCTTGTTTGAAAACCTTCCCCAGCAAAGGCCTAGACCCAATGTGAGATCCACAAAAACCTGCATGTATTTCCTTCATCAGCTCTATACCTTCGGTTCTGGATAAACACTTGAGAAGTGGAGAGCAGACTCTACGTTTGTATAACTCCCCTTCTATTATAGCATATGGTCTTGTCCTTGCTTCCATTCTTTTATTATAAACTTCATCATCCGAAAAACAGTTACCTTGGAGGAAAGATATGATTTCAGTCCTCCAATCTTCACTATGTACAGGTGATATTGCAAGCACTGCTCTCTCCAGAAGTTCAACCGAAGGTGCTTTGATTGTCTCAAAAAATACTTCCAAAGGTAGAGGGAGCCCCTGTGCCGCTGACTTAGCTAGCAAATCTACATGCTCATTTTCCCCTCTTGAAATATTTTTTACAGAAAATCCTTTGAAGGAAGCCTCCAATCTTCGGACTGTATCCAAATATTTTTCAAGCTTCGGATCTCTTGCCTTGCTACTTTTGTCTATATGACCAGAAATGACTTGGGAGTCAGTTTTAAGGATCACCCTTCTTATTCCCATTGCCTTTAGCTTCCAAAGCCCCAACAGAAGAGCTTCGTATTCTGCAATATTATTTGTACAACTGAAGTCCAACCTTGCTGTGTAGCATGTTCTGACTTTAGAGGGTACGACTAGAACAGCAGCCGCTCCTGCGTCGAAGGTTCCCCAAGAACCATCACAGAAGACTGTCCAGGCTTCGACGTCTTTTGTTATTTCTTCTCCCTGAGCCCCTGGCGTCCAATCAGCAATGAAATCCGCTAACGCATGGGACTGAATTGAGGATCGATGTACATAATCAATAGTGAATTCATTGAGCTCGGCAGCCTATTTTCCGATCCTTCCAGTAGCTTCTCTATTCCTTATTATGTCCTTCAAAGGTTGTGATGAAGGAACAATTATATGATATGCTTAAAAATAATACCAAAGCTTCCTGGAGGCCATCAACACAGCATATAATACCTTCTCCAATTTTGTATAATTTTTCTTTGATAAGCTTAGAACTTCGGAGACGAAATATACTGGTGCTTGTCTTTTGACTTGGCCATCTTGCTTCTCATGTACAAGCGCCGCACTGACTACAGAGTGAGAAGCTGCTACATATAGGAGTAACGGAGCCCCTGGCGAAGGTGGAGTTAGAGTTGTCAAGTCTATCAAGTATTGCTTTAACTCTTCGAAAGCCTTTTGCTGAGTCGGACCCCATTGGAAAACTTCGGCTGACTTTAGTATTTCAAAAAATGGTAGATTACTTTTTGCTGGTCTTGATATAAATCTATTTAACGATGCCAGCCTTCCTGCCAATCTTTGAGCCCCCTTCTTTGAATTTGGCGGCTCCATCCGAAGGATAGCTTCGATCTTAATTGGGTTAGCTTTGATTCCCTTCGTTGATACCAGACAACCAAGGAACTTGCCCTTCTTTACTCCAAAAACACACTTTTCTAGATTTAATTTAAGACTAGCTTGCCTGAAATTGGCAAATGTCTCTTGCAAGTCAGCAATATGATTCTCTTTCTTCGTGATTTTTACTATGATGTCATCAACATAAGTCAGCACATTCCTGCCTATTTGAGAGTGAAGGACCTTGGCTGTCATTCTGCTGAAGCTTCCTCCAGCATTCTTGAGCCCCTCAGGCATTTGAAGGTAGCAATAAGTACCACTGTGAGTTATGAAGCTAGTCTTAGGCTCATCTTCCTTCTTCATCCAAATCTGATGATAGCCTGAGTAGCAGTCCAATAAACTCATGAGCTCCGAAGAAGCTGCTGCATCTACAAGGGAGTCTATTCTTGGTAATGGGAACTCGTCCTTTGGACATGCTTTGTTGAGATCTGTGAAATCAATACACATTCTCCATTTGTCATTAGCCTTCTTCACCATAACAATGTTGGCTAGCCATTCTGGATATGTTACTTCTCTGATAACACCAGCACTGAGAAGTCTCCTTACTTCGTTCTGAGCACCTTCACCTTTATCCTTAGACATCTTTCGAAGTCTTTGCTTCCTTGGCCTGAAAGATGGATCCACATTAAGTGAATGTTCAATGACATCTCTGTTGACACCACAAAGATCATTGGCTATCCAAGCGAAGACATCTTTGTTGTTGAACAAAAATCTTAGGAGAGTCTTTTCTTGCTCATCAGATAGCTGAGATCCCAGCAGTACCCTTTGGTCTGCTATATCTTCACATAGGAGCATAGGCTTCGGCTGATGTGCCGAAGCAGCCTTCTCTCTTTTGTGCTTATATTGTTGACAAGCTTGGGCTTCATCTATGTTATGGATCGCCTTTGAATTTGTCCAACTCCCTTCAGCCCATCTGGCAGCTTCTTGACTTCCATGGACAACAATGGGCCCTTGTTCCGAAGGTATCTTCATGCATAGGTACGCTGGATGAAGTATGGCTTCGAAGGCATTAAGCGGCCCTCGACCAATGATTGCATTGTATGGGTAATCCATATCAACAATGTCAAAGATAACCTGCTCAGACCTTGTGTTGTGGACGTAACCAAAGGTAACTGACATTGTAATTTTGCCAAGTGCCACAATCTGTCTTCCTCCAAAGCCACAAAGAGGGTGTGTAGCATCATGAATCTTGTTCTTTGGTTCTTGCATTTGTCTGAAAGCCTTTGCAAATATAATGTTCGCTGCACTGCCTGTGTCAACCAAAACATTGTGGACCAGAAATCCCTTGATGACATAAGATATAACCATAGCATCGTTGTGAGGATAGTCTTTGAGCTGAAGATCCTCTTGGGAGAAGGTGATTGGGATGTGGGACCACTTGGATCTGACGAAGGGTCCTTGCACCCCAACATGCTGCACTCTTCTCTGCGCTTCCTTCTTCTGCTTCTTGTTGGGTGGCTCTGAACTTGAACCGCCTGTGATTGGGAGCACCAGCTTCATGACCAAAGGTGCTACAACTTGGTTGTTGAACGAAGCCATCGTCTCAACAGTGGAAGTGAGTTCACCGGAGGTGGGCGCCAATGTTGGGGGCTTGTTCTCAAATGCTATGAATTAAGAACAAGGCAACACAAATGTTAATGGTTAAAAACCTTCGTCCTTCGAAGCATTATCTCCCTTGGGATATAATGATCTTCAGACAAAGGTCATGAAGGACATACCTTCATCATCTCAATAGATAATAATGAAAGTATAAACATATGAAACATGAAAAGAACATGGAATAATCACATTAAATCATCAGATTATTGTTTATGTTCTAATTATGTAATCATAAACAAACATTAGTGATATTGATTACATTTATACCTTTGTCTTGATAGAAGGTAAAAATCCAAGAGCGACATGCAGATGATTATCAATCAGCGTGAACAGTACGGGGTTACTGTTCACCTATTTATAGGCACGGGACGCAGCCCGGTTGAAATTACATTTATGTCCTTGATAACTAATTATAAACATGACAAATTATCATGGACTGAACGGTCTTTTCCTCTTTAAGTCGGTGCCACCCTTCGTCTCAAGGCGTGTCATCATGCCGAAGCTCCCTGGATTGTAGCTTCGGCATATAGCTTCATGTTATGTCTGCTTGCATATCGTCCTGCTGAAGGTGTTTTTGCTTAGAGGACCTTCGGCAAAGAAGAAGCCCCCCAACAGTAGTAAATATATCAAAATTATTTGATAAAATATTTTACACGATTTATTCATGGTTGAAGTTTATATTATTATATGTGCCTCAATTTTCAATTTTAGGTGGTGTTGAAAGAGCTGTGTGGAATGTTGAATTAGAAAATAGTCTTGTTGACTTGCAGTTTGAACACAACATGCCTCCATATAGGGCTCAACATGGGTGGAGTCCTTGTGCTTGGAATAAAATAGTTTCTCAATTCCACAAGAAGCATGAACAACAAGGTGCAAAGTTAGGAGAAGGAGAGGGAATTGAAAAGGAAATACAAGATATTGAAGGAGGCAAGAAACCAAAGTGGAGTTTCTTGGAATGAAAAAAGATACACGATAATTGTTGAACCAACGATATGGGACAACATTATAACTATAACAATCATATGCTTTAGCTTGTATGTTTAAATTGTAGAGTTTATTATGAAGCATACTTGTATGATATATAACTTTAGTTTATTAGGAAGAATACTACAGTTGGTGGTTGTCATGGCCGCTGACATTGGGTGTGCTGCTATCTTCACAAGCATACTTGTGGATTATCTAGTCCATTGTCGATGTGCTATTTTAGTCATGTTACTTGTCAAAAAGTCTAGACATGGTTGTATGGAACCCTTTTTTTTGAAAATCATAAAATATCCAATGAGATCATTGGTGCTTATTGTTTGTCATTTCTTGTTATGCTGGCATGCTACATGTTCTTGCTGAAAAATGGTAGAACACAATTTCTTTCCTAGAAAAATATTCCTAATTATTAAAACTAGTAAATTGGTCGCGCTTCGCGCGAGTATGTGCTCCATATGTCTACAGATATAAAATACAATTGAACCGGTGAGAACCTAAAAATCGAGTCATGTGAGTTTCATGGTTGCAGTGGGCTTTTAAGGCAGCTCATCGTAGCTGCCTAATAAAGTCTATATTTAGTACTCGTAATTGACATTCAAATATCCGATGTGACACAGACTAAACTTTAGTCCAGGGAACTAAAGATCACCTTAGTAACCACTTCTCTCATTTAATACACTTCATGAAAACCTTACACAACTATGAACAATAATGTAGAAGAACATAATCCAAGCAATAATAAAACCAGTAGGCATAATGGTAACTGGTTTTTCCACCACGTCAATAGGAACAACCATCAAAGCAAATTATTGTGAGTTGCATATCATTCAAGATGTTGAAGCCATCACTACTCGAATCGCATAGAAATATCATGTATCCCCATAAATCCCGCTTAACCAAAAAAACCACAAACATGGGGTACTACGACATCCGGCTTGATGATCCTCACAAAGCAACATTTCAATACAAGACACATGGGGTACTACTACTACGTCCCGAATAAACTATGATTTTACTTTATTTTTTTTGCTCGATGATACTAATAGAGAGGTTTCAAAAATCTGGAGTAGCAGCTTCACGGATTTTTAGCGAACCAGGTTGCTCAGCAGATCACCAAACAAATAGCTCCCGTGTATGGACAAAAGTTATTGGCAATCCGCTGCGGCGTAACATCGAATAGCTCATGCGTGTGGACCAAGCTATTGGCAAACGCGGCGGAGTCTGCTTCCAGACGCCGCACTAGCTGGAGGAGGAGCGGGAGGAGCAGCAGGCCATTACGATCGTCACATTCCTAGACGTCTGCTGCGCCATCATGGCAGCCCTGGCCAGCGTCGCGGGCTCGCGGCCTCGACGGCGGCCCGGAGCCTCGCCATGGCCGTGACCTCTGACGCCCTTGCCACCTCGAGCTCCCTGACTGACTCCCTGACCCTTTGCCCAACCCCCGCGACCTCGACATCGATGGCATCCGCGTCCTCTGTGACGCGCTGGTTCTCCAACTCCGTCAGCGCCCCTCTTTCCCCACTGCCTCGGCATCCCTCACCCAGTTGCCGCAGCGCGGCTGACAGCTCGGCGAGCACTGCCTCAGTCGGGACTCGGGAGGGAGGGTGGGGGGACAGGGTCGCGAAGTTGCGCAGGGGAGGATGGCGGGCGACGACGTTGTGGCATTTAGTCGGGGATGGAAGCTTCGCGTTAAGTCGACGAACGAATAGGCTGGGTGAGAGGCTTCGTGGCACCGTCGAGGCGCGATCGAAGGGCTGGAGAATTAAGAATGACGTGGCCTATCTGAGAAACGAGCTTTACGTCCGCCTTTATAATATAGAATAGAATATGTAACCTACTGGCTTAGTTTGTTCCCTATGAACTGAAACATGTAACAGGGCATATCAGTTATCACTTCTAAAAGTTTAGTAACTCTATAGTTTAAACACTCTGCTTGTGTCTTGCATTAGTATTAATGTTTAGCTAATTACTGTCATTTTTCCTTTGTTTTTGACAAATCTATTTCTGTGAAGGAACCTCCAAATTTATTGGGCCCACATGTACATGTCCTTATTCCGAAGACCTCAGATGGCTATGCATATGTACCAAATAACTTAACAGGACCTGGCATCTTCTTCGTCATTCCCAAGAGCGAGTAACCCATTTCACAGACATTACAACACAAACCAGAGTAAAAGCGGAAAGGATTACAATACTTAATTTACATATCGATGTTCAAAGTATACAATATAGATAGAGTACTTATTACATTATTGGTGTTTGAGTGCTACCATTTAAATTTCAGATATCCAAATATTAAATACCATCCTATTGTGAATATTACTCCCACTATTTGCATTTATATTATTTATCTTTCTTCCTATTATTTAATTATGGAGAGGGTAATGGACTTAATTAAAATTCCTTTCCTTTTATTCATTTTCTGTTTTATATTCTCATTTTGAATTCAATTTTTAAATTATGATTCCTTTTTTTGATAGAAAACATTTTCAAATGTCTAGATCTTAATCAAGATATGGTTTAGCTAACATTATTTTGTTATGACCAATCACTTTAGAAAGGGGTGAATTCTAAAGTCTAATTATTTATCACGGTCATTTATTTTGATGATTATATTTGTTATTATTTGTTTCTCTAAAGGATTTCCTTAAATCACAAGTTAAGATTTTGGGTGTCACATAAAATGTGTTCCCTTTTAGAAGCTTATGAAGATTCTGCATCCCAACATGAGCAAGTTGGTGATGCCAGAGCCAGCCCATATTAGTCTTAGCAATTAGGCAAGTATCTAGTTCAGCATTATTATCAGTGAAATCAACTAAATATAGCTGACCATATAACACTCCCCTAAAGGCTAGTGAATCATCATTTCTTCTAAAGACGGTAACATCAACATCAATAAATAAACAGTTATGGCCCATTTTGCATAATTGAGACACAGAAAGCAAGTTGCAACCTAAATATTCTACAGAAAATACATTGGAAATGGAATGGTCAGGTGATATAGCAATTTTACCCAATCCTTTGACCAAACCTTGATTCTCATCTCCGAAGGTGATTGCTCTTTGGGGATCATCATTTTTTCTCATATGAGGAGAACATTCTTTTCTCCCCTGTCATGTGGTTTGTGCATCCGCTGTCGATTATCCAACTTGTTCCACTGGATGCATAAACCTACAACACAGATTTAGGCCGTGTCCTTAGGTACCCAAACGGTCTTGGGTCCTTTTACATTAGAAATAAGCACCTTGGATACCCAAACACAAGTCTTTGGACTCTTGTGCTTACCGACAACATATTTGGCAACTACTTTGCCTGATTTGTTAGTAATAACAAAGGATGCATCAAAGGTCTTAAATGAAATGCTATGTTCATTTGAAGCATCAACAATCCTTTTCGTAGGCATCTTAACATGAGTTGTGCCTAGAACTAGAAGCCTCATTTCTATAAATATAAGCATGATGAGCAACATGATGAGATTTTTTAGCGTGAATTTTTCTAATCTTATGCTCAGGATAGTTTTCAGGATATAAAATGTAGTCTTCTCTATCTTATCATGGGAGCCATGTCCTTAATAAAGTTGAAAATCTTGTTTCTACGGGCATTGAGTTTGATGTTGTTTTGGCTTCCAGGTTGGAATCCAATCCCATCCTTAATGACAGGGCGTCTCTCATTGTATAGCATAATACGAGCAAATTTAAAGTTTTCATTTTCAAGCTCATGCTCGGTAATTTTGCATTCAACTTAGTTATGTGATCATTTTGTTATTTAATCATAGCAAGGTGATCATTCATAGCATTAACATCAACATCTCTACGTCTAGTGCAAATAGTAATATGCTCAATGGTAGATGTAGGGACATGGCAAGCATTCAATTTCTCGACCTTGGTAATTAAACTAGCTGTAGAGATGTTGATGTTGATGGTAACTTTCCCTAAACCACATATCTACATTTATTTATATTTTCCATTGGAAACGATAGTCTGCTTTGTGCAACGGTACCTTTTTCTGCTGCTCATCCATGAGAAATCACTCGTAAAGATATCCTGGTGTCATTTCAATGTGCACTATAGATAAATGCTGAAATTCAATGTATAGTCTTACAATAACAGTGGCCGCAGCACACCCTGTAGCAAGACGGCGCGGTGCTACGTACGACATGCCGCGAAGAATATATTTCGACCTACACCTACTCCCTTTATTGGTCTACTACCGTAACAAGTTTGGACAAGATGGTTGGCGATGCCAATTGCTACACCGTTGGTTCATTCGGGTTGCGCGTCGCCATCGGTATCAGATATCCAGACGGGCCTCCTGCCTCGGCGGCGGGAGAACTTACTAGTTACTACTCATGCCATTACCTCCACGGCACCGCGGCAGCGACGTCTCCGGCAGCAGCTTCCCCGATCGGAAGGTTGGGAGGTCCCTGTCCGGAAAGTCACAGAGCGCACGGGACGACGACGGGCGGGACACAACAAAGGGAGGAGCAGGCGCCCGATCACGAAGAAAAAAAAGAGCAGCGCAACGACCGAAATTTCTGAATTTTAGTTTTTTTCAATTTTTTATGAAAATATTATTGATGAGACTGTTACCGAGTTTTGGCCTTAGAGCCGTATCGTGACATATGGTATCAAGGTTACATGACTCATGCCATAGGTCATATTATCGAGGTATTATACATTTATATCACAAATATCGTGGACGTCGTTGTGGTTCTGACGTGTTCAGTGCCATAATTTGTGGTGTTGAGTTTGATGCCACAGACTTTAACGTTGACCTTAGCGACATACGACGCTAAGCTCCAATGTCTTCACTCAATTCCCTAGTCAGACATGCCGTATTTGTTTCCCATCACTCTTCCTCTCTCTCTCCTTAATAAGTGGAAATAAAATAGAAGAAACATTGGATTTTATGTTCCCATTATTTTTATGACTATATGTGGTCATATGTTGTACCTTCGTAGAATTTCATTAATTTTCGAGGCTATTTGTGCACTATTAATTTCTTTCTGCATTAAAATCATCAAAATATAATAAAATTCATAAAATACACTAGTTTCGACGAGAAATTGCAAAAAAAGTTACCAAAACTAATAAAATTCTATTCGAAAATAAACTCTAGTCCCTACATCAAAATGATAAGTGAAGTATTGATTATATTGAAACTTTGATACATAGAGTGATTTCACGTGTAATTCACGCAATAAGTGGGAATAGAAGGGAAGAAACACTAGCATCTTATGGATTTTATATTCCAAATATTTTTGAGAAATATATGTGGATATATTTTGTATCTCCATAAAAATTCATGGATTTCTGAGGCTATTTGTGTATTATTATTAGTTTTCTATAGAAAACATCAAAATGAAATTAAATTCATAAAATATTCTAGTTTCACTCAAAAACTGCAAATAAGTTATAAAAACTAATAAAGATTCTATACGAAGATAAATCAAGTCCTCACATGGAAATGATAAATTAAAGTACTGATTATATTAAAACTTGGATACTTAGAGTGATTTCACATGTAACTCATACAAATAAGTGAATTTGAAATAGAAGAAACGCATGCATCTTATAGAATCAAAATACAATTAAATTCATCAAATATTGTAGCGTCAACTGAAAATTGCAAATAAGATACCAATACTAATAAATAGTCTATAAAAACATAACCTTAAGTTCCCACATAGAGATAACCTTAAGTCGATAAAGTCTATTAATTTGATATAAATTTGGACATGATTACAATGATTTTGGCCTAAATATGTGTTTAGACAAAAATGTGATGTACTACAAAGTTATAGATCTCGTCGAGCTCTACAATTTTTATATAAACTTTATCTTCATCCGATTTCATATGTAAAAGTTATGATTTTATAACTATATTATGCAGAAAAATAAAAAATGGGTACCCAAATTCCGGGTACCCATATCCGACCTGAATATCTGGGTATTTACCGGGTAGTCCTTGCTCTGTATCCAACCCGAATCTGAAGCTGCATTATCCAGGTATTACCCGTATTCGTCCCGAATATAAAAAATACACGAATCTGTATTGAAAAAACAGTATTTACACTATCCATATCCGGTACCCAGCGGATATATCTGACCCGTTTTCACCCCTACTTAAAATGTCTTCACTCAATTCCCCTGGTCCAACATGCCTTATTTGTTTCCCATCACTCTTCCTTTCTCTCTCCTTAATCATTTCAACCTTCTCTGTCGATTCAACCTCGAATGCTTGAATTCAATTTGTTGATCTTTAGAACAAAGTATTCTTCCTCTCTTCCATAATTTGTACGTGTTGATTTGATCTATGTTAGTTGCATTTTGCAATCCTAGTTTTCTAGATAGATATGAGGTGAATCAATTTTGATTTTAGTATAAGCGAAGTTATTTAGACTGACCGGTTATATTTTTACAAACACTTGTTTAGTTTCTATTCTTAATTTGTGTGTATGCATGTTGGTGTATATGTTTTGTGATTAGATTAAAGTATTTGTTATTGTGTTTAGGTTTAATATAGGTTACATTTTGGTGTTATCTGTAGGTTATGTATTGTTATTTATAATGCTTACTATTAAAGGTATAGGTTTAGTTAGTTATTAAGTATAGGTTACATACTACGTTGATTTGAAATTCTTAGATTATGGATAAGACAAAGATACTTGTTTTCTTAGAATCCTTAGTGAAAGGAAATTGGACGCATACGAGGGGGTGAATTAGGACTTTTATTTGTTGTACTCTAGACGAGACCAATAAATAATCTCTTAAAAATCTATATAGATAATCAAACAAGATGTGTAGCAAGGTTTTGTCTAAGTGTTGCTATCTCTACCACAAGACGGAGTTTATGTAACCTAGGTTTCAATATTATTAACTAGCCTATGATTTAAGCTAGGTAAGGTAAATCAGAACCAAAGGAAGCAATGTAAATGCAGAAGCTTAAGAGTGGTAGAGAATGCAAACTCCTAATGACGCACCCGTATTTTTACCAAAGTATCAAAAATCACAGAAGGTTCTTACTAATCCTTATTATTGTCCCTATGTAAAGGGTAGCCACACGAGAACCAAACAGCTTGGATAGGTAACTTCGTATAAAGTCGTGAGCTTTCTCTACACGTAAATGGTGTTGGGATTATGGCCTCTCTCAGATGCTTCCCACCGCCTTCAATTCAGAACATGTTGAGGGACCACCACGATATCATCCGCATGACATTCGGCTGCGCCCCCAAGGCAGCACCCATATTCGAAGTCGACGACTCAAACCATCCAACAGAGGTATTCATATGTCGTTTGCGCTTGGAACAGCACGTGGTTGGACCCATAAGCGACACAGCGGTGCCGTACCGTTAGGACTCAGGACACGCACAAGAGGATAATGCATCGGACAAGATATACGAAGCCTCGAGTGGATTAAAACAATCCTGTGTGTTGGCAGAAATGAAATGATACTTCCTCTGCTGTCAGTGTAGCAAGAAGCGATGGCCAACCCTCTGATGTCAGTGTGGTAAGAAGCGATGGCCAACCCCAACGAGGGATTCCAATCCAATCACACCTGCTGCACCTTTTTCTGCACCTGATCTGATCGATGGCAAGCAACCAGAACAGATTAGGAGGCTACAACTCGCAAAGGCAATCACAAGCTTCAACATTATGGTATCAACTGGATTGCAGATAACATTCTATGCTCAAAGTCCTCTAGTTAATAAATATTATATCCAGGTTAGGTCACGGGCGCCTTACATCACATTAACCTACAATCAATCAAGGAGCTGCACAGTTTCAGAAACGAATATCCATTCTGATCAGGAGGAACTCCATTTACACAGCCATAAACGTGTAGATAGCAGCCAACACCATATAGGCCCCAAGTTAAGAAAGTGAGAGAGAAAAAAATCACGACACCCACAAACTTCTCCAATCACCACAAATATAGGCACTGGGATCAAACGCATAGGAAGCACAACACCTCGTCAAACAAAAGGATAAGAAGAAATCCAAAACAACACTAATAGTACGGTCACTGTTCGGCTACTTGCTGTTTTTCTTTTTCAGTAAGCTCCCAAACTTCTTCAGCAGAGGCTTATTCTTTTTCTGATGCTGTGGTTTCGTTGGAGAGGCTGACACTTTAGTCGCCGTATCCTCTGGTATAATGGCCCTGCTTGCGTTCTCGGTGCTGCTGCTAACCTTCTTCGAGCCTAACTCATCATTGGGCGATTCAGTTTCTTGTTTTTTGTTTTTTGTCCATGTGTCCTTGTCGAAGCTAACTTTCTTGCTCTCTTGCAAGCTGAGCTCAGTTTTCAGTTCCTCTTGTTCCACCTTGCTGTCATCTTTCTCTTCATGCTTGGATTGACCATTGGACTTCATATCGACTGCTTCAACTTCAAGCTTTGGTTTTTTATCATCAGTTTCTTCCGTATCTCCATTTTCTGCAACAGAACAGATAACTTCATCACGCATAGAATTGTGTGCCTCATCAACAACCACCAGCTTTTCTTCCTCCTCAGGATGCTTCTTTGTCATGGCTTCAGCAAGCAGAGCAGACAGCTCGTCTATTTTCTTCATGGCGTCAGCTTCTCGCATCCTGAATTCATCATTCTCCTGGGTTATGCTCTGCAATGCATTCTCTTTGTCAAGTAACCGCTCCTTCAGATGCGAACTCTCAGCCTTTGCCTCCTGCACAGCCTTGTTGGCTTCAGCAACCACCAACTCTGTGTATGTAAGTTTCTCTTGAAGCCTGTCGAACTCAATCTTAGATTCATGTGCAGCCATGTTGGCCACAGCAACCTCTGATTCCGTGTGTGCAAGCTTCTCTTGAAGCCTCTCCTTCTCGGCCTTTGCCTCCTGCACAGCGTGGTTGGCTTCAGCAACTGCTGATTCTGTGCACGCCAGTTTCTCCTGAAACCTTTCTCTCTCTTCATTGACTGCTTCAAGCTCGTGCTCTGCAACTTGCAGTGATGCAGATAAATGCTGGGCTTCTTCTTTAAGAGCAGCAATTTCTTGTTCAGACTGCTTGCTAGCCGTGATAAGGTCAAGCTCCTTACATTCACATTCTTCTCTGCACTTGCTCACTTCAGCTTCTAGCTTCTCCACAGTTTCCCGTAGGCCAGTTATGTCGTGTTTTGCCTCATCAAGCATTACACTATAACACTCTTCCATAGTCTTCGCGGACATCTTCAGATCACCTATCTGCGCAAGAGCATGTTCATAATCATCTTCTTTCTTCTGAAACCTATCATGTGCTTCCTGTGCTTCACAAGATGCCTTATCCAATGCAGCAGTAAGATCCTCAATTGCCATTTTCTCTCTCTCCTCTCTGTCTCTAGCATCATCCAGCTCACTAATGAGTTTGATTTTCTCCTCAGCTAGGCCTTCAATCTTTGTGATAGCAGTCCTCTCATTGTCCAAAGCCTCTGAGGCAGCTAGTTCTGCAGCATCAAGCTTGTTCCTCAGAACATCTATTGTAGTCTGCAGCCCAAACACCTCTTGCTGTGATGCATCCAGATGCTCATTTGAATCAGTTACATCCGCTAAAAGCCTTGCCACCTCAATTTCCATGGCAGTTATCTTTCCTTTAAGAACATCAATTTCCAATTCTCTATCTTGCAATATCGACTTGACCTTGTCCAGCTCTTCAGTCGTGGAGGCAAGTGAGTCACTTTTTAACTTCTCAGATAGAGTAACTCCCACCAATTTCATCTCAAGTGATCCTGACTTCTCCTTCCATTCTTCTAACTGCAGACAGATGTCAGCTTTGACCTTCTGCGCATCAGCTATCTCTGATTTAAGCTCCTCAATGATTTTTTCTGCTTCAGCCAACCTCTCTTCAAGGACTATTGCCTTCTCAAGTTTGCCTTTCAGAGATGAAACCTCGGACCTCAGATTCTTAACAAGAAGCTCAGCTTCACGGCTTTTACTCTCTTCGCTGGCAGCACTCGAATCAAGCAAGCCTTTCAAGCGAGCAGCTTCATTTGAGAGGATCTCCACCTTCTCCGCATTGGCCTCAGCGATCTTCATTGCATCATCTGCATGGCCAAGTGCAGCTTTCTTGGCGTCGTTCACCATGGAAAGATCACGTCTGAGCCTCTCCAGCTCCTCCGTTGTGTTGACCAACGTCTCCAAGTCCGCGGCGTGCTGGCCATGCACGCACTCAATCTCCCTCTGCCACTCCTCCTCCCGCCTCTGTGCCTCATCGATGCCTGCCTGCTCCAGCTCATCCGCGCGGAACTTCTCGATCTCAGTGGCCTCCTCGGCCCACCTCTTGGCCATGAGGGCATCCTGGAGCTTCTCGTGAGTCTCATCAGCGACTCTCTTGGCCTCGTTGAGCTCCCCGACAAGACGGTCCCTCTCTCCGAGGATGAATGCCAGTTGATCCTTGGCCTTCTTCAGGTCCTCATGGGTGGACTCAAGCTGTGCCTGCAGTTCGGCCTCCCTCCGGAGCTGCTTCTGCCATCCCAGCGACAAAAATCACAGTGATCAGGCATAGGCGTGCATCAAGATCAGACAGGGCGTTAGCAATGCAGCACCTGTTCCTCCTTCAGTGAGAGAGGAAGAAAACCAGGGCAGCGCAGTTCGGTGCAGTACACTTACTTCAGGAGTGGTGCCGATCTTGGGCACCCGGCGCTCGACGACGGGCTTGGTGTCCACGGATCTCGGGGAGCGGTCGAACGAGAGGCGGGGCTTCTGTGCGGCGGCCGATGGCGGCGAGTTGGGCTCGGACTTGAAGGGGCCCGCGCCGTTGCTGCGGGAGCGCGGCGTGGACGGCGTGCCGACGCTGCTCCTCCTGGTGCCGCCCGGCGTGGAGGGGCGGTGGCTGGAGGAGGGCGTGGACGGGCGGTGGTTGGAGGAGGGCGTGGAGGGGCGGTGGTTGGAGGACGGCGTGGAGGGGCGGTGGTTGGAGGACGCCGTGCTCGGCCTGCCCCTGCTGATGGGGGACTCGTTCGGCCCAGATCTGTCAATGGCGACATCCATCGTTAATTAATTAAAAATCGAAAATCTATTATTCTCTGTTGCCGAATCGAGCGCAAGCTCATGAACCGACGCGTGTGGCATGCAGCTGTGAGAGACGGAGTGGCCGTTACGGTCCGAATTTGAGGATTTACAGACATGAAACACCATCTGAAGAAAGGCACATTCGCGTGTGGCGGAAATCACCAGACGAGACGGTACACCACATTTGACGATGAAAAGCAACTACGGCGCAGGGAAATCGGCGAAGAAGAGAGCCAAGAAAAAAACACCAAATGAAGCGTCGGGTCTAGCTGGATTACTGGATACTACTAGATCTGCCATTGAAGAAAAGAAGAGAAAACCGACAGGCGGAACAAGAGCGCGAGCAAATAAAAATAAGAGAGAGAGAGAGAGAGAGAGAGAGAGAGAGAGAGAGAGAGAGAGAGAGAACGCAAGGGTCCGGGAGCAGGGAGGGCGAAAGTAATTCACCTCGATCTGGAGGACGGCAGCATTGTGGACGTGTGGTGGTGTGAGGCCGGGGCAAGGGAGGAGTGCCCGGCCGACTGGAGAAGTGGAGAGTGGGGGTGCCGGTGGGAGGCGGAGGGGGAGGGACGGGGAAGCAGCAGGAGGCACAAAAAGCCTGCAAAGCCAAAAGGCGGCCGAAAGGGCTGTGGGAGGCGAGGTGTCAGGTGTGCAGGCCGCCAGACGCCCAGGCCAGAGGAAGCAGCGTCCGTCCGTCGTCTCCCGTCGCCGACGGCAAAGCGAATTCCTCGTTCCCGAACTACTCCTACGTGCTACACTGCTCCATCTCCGGCTGCGAGGACGAAGAAGGTGAGAGCGGTCGTTGGCTGGCTGGCTCGTCGCGAGCTGCGGTACACTGTGGCTCTATGCCTCTATAGTGCATCGTCATCCTTGCTCGTGCGTTTTAATTAATCATCACGAGGAGGAAGGTACCCGTGCTGCTGCTACAAGTAGAACTAGAATTAAGTGCCCTCTTGGGGCTGGGAGGTGAGATTGGTTCGCCAACAGCACCTACTGGTTGCAGTGCTGGGATGCAAATTATGGGCCCCACCGTGGCTACCACATGCTGCAGTATCTGCTAGTATGATTTAGGCTCCGATAAAAATTAAAGGCCTGCTTGGAAATACAATTTTGAAATGATGTAGTTTTGAGATACTATAGTTTACAACTGTACATGACAAAAAATACTATGGTATTACTTTATCACAGTAAAACCATAGTATTCCTCAAAACCGAGATCTGTTTGGTTTTATTGGAAAAACAAAGTATATGTAGAGAGAAGAGAAGAAAACTGAGGTCCTGAGTGGAGTTTCAAAAACTCCAAAAATACCACGGTTTTAGGTAAACCATGATATTTAAAACTGTGTTTTGCCTGTACAAACCAAACACCTTTTGTGTTTCAATACTATAGTATCATCAAATACCATAGTATTGTTTCAAAACTAAAAAAACTACGTTTCCAAACATGGCCTAAGCTAAAGTTATTGCTAGTGCTAGTGATGCATACATAAAACACACACAAAGATACTAGCAGTTGCAACCGCATCGACAGTAATTCACCCGACCGTGCGTAATGGCCCGTTCGGTTGTTGCCGACGGACGCAGACTGAGCAACCTCGACGTGGTTTGCGTCGTGCCCTGCACTTCCAATCTAGCATAATCTAGTACACTATCCGTCCAATTCATTATACTTATACGCTTACTTAACTATCTAAAGTTTAAATAATTTTGTAGAGAAAAAAAGTAATACCCATAAGGACATGTTGAACCTAGATACATGGTCGTGGTTCTCTAAATACTAAATACAAGTAAGGAACTCATTCGTACAATCCAATATTTATATTTTATTCGCTATAACCTCTCAAAAACACAACTCATTTATATAGGTTATATGGGTATACCCATATTTTAGACTTAGAGAATAATGCTAGACATTACTTCAACAAAATAAGTCTATTATGTTTTTTGCACTTTTTCCTTAGATATCCCTTACGATATAGATCATTTATGTGGGTTGTAATGCCCAAACACTAGGTCTGAGAGTACGCACAACCTCGTTTATGATGGTCTTTATGGGTTAAATGAAAAAATATATAAGAGACATCTGTCTCTACATGACTATCCGTACAATCTCTTAAATATATTTATGATATGAATGATTTTAAAAACACATCATCATATCAGGTAGTTTCTTAAATGTCACTTTTATTTAGAAAATCAATCAAAAATCTCTGGTTTATAGATGCCCTAAGGGCATGTACAATGCATATTAATGGGTTGTGTCTTGGGGCATGTCTAGAAGATAATTGTAAAATGTATTCATGAAGACACATCTATGACTTGATTTTCTAAGCATCCGTGCCTAGTATCTAGTCGGGTCGGGTAGGTCATACCTCTCTATTGGACAACATGTCGGTCAGGGTTTTTTTAGGTTGAGTCAGGTTTTTGACTTTGGGTTGGATCAGGTTTTGGGTCATAAATCATAGCTTATACTCAGCCCGTGAAATATTGTGGGTCAAAAACTATGGCACATACCCGCCTGTTGTATTGATCGGATCGGATCAAGTTTTTTCGGGCGGGTCGAATCAAGTTAGTTGGGTTAGGCGACCCATACTCAATTCTAGTACCTACAAGTGTTTAAATTGTGTCTACTTAAAATCCACATCAAGTGTTGAAAGGGAAATGTGCCCTTGGGCCATTTCTAAGTATTTTGGTGATCAAGTGCCAACACAAATGGTTTAAGTGTGAAACTATGTCAAATGGTGGAAGAAGTGCAAAGTCAATACAAAGGTATGATTCTAGACTTAGTACATTGGTTTTTGTATACTAACATATTTGTCTAAGTGCTAGAATCAGAGAAAATACAATTGGAAAAGACTTGGCTCGAGCAGCCAAGACTCTGCTCAGTCTGGGTGCACCGGACAGTGTCCGGTGGTGCACCGGACAGTGTCCGGTGTGCTAGGCTGGCGTCTGGTCAACTGGCTGCTCTCGGGTCTCGACGGCGGCGTACGGCTATAAATCACCGGACTGTCCGGTGGTGCACCGGACTGTCCGGTGAGTCGTCTGCGGCGAAGTCGATGCTCTCGGGAACCAAGTCAACAGCGTACGGCTATAATTCACCGGACTGTCCGGTGAGTCACCGGACTATCCGGTGAGCCAACGGTCGGGCGCGCCAACGGTCGGCCGCGCAATCCGCGCGTGACGCGTGGCTGAGCCAACAGTCGGATGGGGGCACCGAACTGTCCGGTGTGCACCGGACAGTGTCCGGTGCGCCAACGGCTCCAAGTCTTCAACGGTCGGCTGCGCCATAATAGGAAAGAAATCCGCACCGGACAGTCCGGTGCGCCAGTCGATAGAAGGCAAGAATTCCCTTCCTGGATTGCTCTCAACGGCTCCTAGCTACCTTGGGGCTATAAAAGAGACCCCTAGGCGCATGGAGGAGTACACCAAGCATACTTTGAGCATTCTTGATCATTCACACTGTCTTTGCGCACTCGTTTGACATTCTTAGTGATTTGAGCTCCGTTCTAGTGAGAACCTTGTGATATTCATTTGAGCTCAAGTCTTGGGCGTGTGTGTGCGTATTGCTGTGGATTTGTGTGTGTTGCTTCCCTCCCTTACTATATTGCTTTCACTTTGATTCTTATTGTAAGGGCGAGAGACTCCAAGTTGTGGAGATTCCTCGCAAACGGGAAAGAGTAAAGAAAAGAAGAACACCGTGGTATCCAAGTTGATCATTGGATCACTTGAGAGGAGTTGAGTGCAACTCTCGTCCATTGGGACGCCACAATGTGGAGTAGGCAAGTGTTGTACTTGGCCGAACCACGGGATAATTCCTCGTGTCTCTTGTGCTTGTTCTCACTGTGTCTATTGTGCTTCACAAGAGCTCTCCTTAGCCACTTGATTTTATTGTGCTAACTCATAACCAAGTTTTGTGGCTTTAAGTTTCAAGTTTTTACAGGATCACCTATTCACCCCCCTCTAGGTGCTCTCAATTGGTATCGGAGCCGTTCTCTTCAAGAAAGGGACTAATCGCCCGAAGGGATGGATCCTAAAGGAAAGGGGATGGTGATCAACGACAAGGAGAAGGAGTCCTTCATCAATGAGCCAAAAGACGACAAGCCCACTGACTCGGGCTCAAGTCATAAGAAGAAGGACGGGAAGAAGAAGAGGCGTATCAAGAAGATCGTCTACTACGACGACAGCGAAGAGTCTTCTTCTTCCCAAAAGGACGACGACGACAACGACTACGAGAAAAAGAAGACGGTTAACTCGAACTTTTCTTTTGATTACTCTCGTATTCCGCAAAGTTCCAATGCTCATTTGCTTTCCATTCCCCTCGGTAAACCTCCTCACTTTGATGGAGAGGACTACGGATTTTGGAGTCACAAAATGCGTAGCCACTTGTTCTCTCTCCATCCAAGTATATGGGAGATAGTAGAAAATGGAATGCAATTTGATAGTACGGATAGTCCCATGTTCATCAATGAACAAATTCATAAAAATGCACAAGCTACTACTGTTCTTTTAGCGTCATTGTGCAGGGATGAATACCATAAGGTGAGCGGCTTGGATAACGCCAAGCAGATTTGGGACACCCTCAGGATCTCTCATGAGGCAAATGACGTCACCATGCTCACCAAGATGGAGTTGGTGGAGGGCGAACTTGGGAGGTTTGCGATGATCAGGGCGGAGGAGCCAACCCAAACGTACAACAGGCTCAAGACCCTCGTCAACAAAATAAGGAACTATAGAAGCACGCGATGGACGGACCACGACGTCGTCCGACTTATGCTAAGGTCCTTCACCGTCCTTGATCCTCATCTTGTTAACTCTATTCGTGAGAATCCTAGGTACACCAAGATGACGCCCGAAGAAATACTTGGGAAGTTTGTGAGCGGGCGAATGATGATCAAGGAGGCGAGATATGTTGATGAGGTGCTAAATGGCCCAATCCATGAGCCTCAAGCCATTGCTCTCAAGGCAACAAGTAGCAAGGAGGCGCTACCTAGCAAGGTGACGCAAATTAAGGCGGCCAGGCTCAACGAGGAAGAAATGGCCCTCATCATCAAGCGCTTCAAGACGACGCTAAAGGGTCGCAAGGAGCATCCCAAAAAGAACAAGACGAAGGGAAAGCGCTCCTGCTTCAAGTGCGGTAAGGTTGGTCACTTTATTGCTAATTGTCCCGATAATGATAGTGACTAGGATCAAGAAAAGAAGAGAGAAAAGAAGAAGACTTACAAGAAGGCTAAAGGCGAGGCACACCTTGGGAAAGAGTGGGACTCGGATTGTTCTTTGTCTGACTCCGACGACGAAGGACTCGCTGCCACCGCCTTCAACAAATCATCCCTCTTCCCCAACGAGCATCACACCTGTCTCATGGCAAAAGATAAGAAGGTAAGCACTCGCAATACTAGTACTTACGCGTCTTCAAGTGATGATGAATCTAGTGATGATGAAATAGACTATGCATGTTTATTCAAAGGATTAGATAGAACCAAAATTGATAAGATCAATGAATTGATTGATGCCTTGAATGAGAAGAATAGACTTTTAGAAAAACAAGAAGATCTTCTATATGAAGAGCATGATAAATTTGTTAGTGCACAAAATTCTCTTGCTCTAGAAGTTAAAAGAAATGAAATGCTTTCATGTGAATTATCTACGTGCCATGAATCTATTTCTAGCTTAAGGAGTATCAATGATGACTTGAAGGCTAAGTTAGAAATAGCTAATAAATCAACATCTTGTGTAGAACATGTAGTAATTTGCAATAGGTGTAAAGACTTTAATGTTGATGCATGTGTTGAGCACCTTACTTCTATTGCAAAATTAAATGATGAAGTGGCTAGTCTTAATGTCCAACTTAAGACTAGCAAAAATGATTTTGATAAACTAAAATTTGCAAGGGATGCCTATACTATTGGTAGACACCCCTCAATTAAGGATGGGCTTGGCTTTAATAAGGAAGCCAAGAACTTAACAAGTCATAAGGCTCCCATCTCCGCCAAGGAGAAAGGGAAGGCTCCAATGACTAATAGTGCTAAAAAGAACCATACTTTCATGTATCATAATAGGAGATATTCTAGGAATGTTCATTATGATAGAAGTTATAATGCTTTTGATTCACATACCATGATTGCTTCAAATTCTTCTATTATGCATGGTAGAAATTTGGCTAGGAAAAGTGTTATTCATCATATGCCTAGAAGAAATGTTGTTCATGTACCTAGGAATGTAAGTAATGAACACTCTACAATTTACCATGCTTGCAATGCTTCCTTTGCAATTTGTAGAAAGGATAAGAAAGTGATTGCTAGGAAATTAGGGGAAAAACGTAAGGGGGATAAGCCTTGCATTTGGATCCCTAAGGCTATTGTAACTAACCTTGTAGGACCCAACAAGAGTTGGGTACCTAAGACCCAAGCCTAATTTGCCTTGCAGGTTTATGCATCCGGGGGATCAAGCTGGATTATCGACAGCGAATGCACAAACCACATGACGGGGGAGAAGAAGATGTTCACCTCCTATGTCAAGAACAAAGATTCCCAAGACTCAATCATATTCGGTGACGGGAATCAAAGCAAGGTTAAAGGCTTAGGCAAGATAGCCATCTCAAATGAGCACTCTATCTCCAATGTATTTTTAGTAGAGTCGCTAGGTTATAATCTTCTATCGGTTAGTTAATTATGTAATATGGGATACAATTGCTTATTCACAAATGTAGATGTGTCTGTCTTTAGAAGGAGTGATGGTTCATTAGCTTTTAAGGGTGTACTAGACGTCAAACTCTATTTAGTTGATTTTGCAAAGGAGGAGGTCGGTCTAGATGCATGCTTAATCGCTAAGACTAGCATGGGCTGGCTGTGGCATCGCCGTCTAGCACATGTGGGGATGAAGAACCTTCACAAGCTTCTAAAGGGAGAACATGTGTTAGGTCTAACAAATGTGTATTTCGAAAAAGATAGACCTTGTGCAGCTTGTCAAGCAGGTAAACAAGTTGGAAGTGCGCATCACAGCAAGAATGTGATGACCACATCAAGACCCCTGGAGCTACTGCATATGGACCTCTTCGGACCCGTCGCCTACCTTAGCATCGGGGGAAGTAAGTATGGTTTAGTAATTGTTGATGATTTTTCCCGCTTCACTTGGGTATTCTTTTTGCAGGATAAATCTGAAACCCAAGGGACCCTCAAGCGCTTCCTAAGGAGAGCTCAAAATGAGTTTGAGCTCAAGGTGAAGAAGATAAGGAGCGACAACGGGTCCGAGTTCAAGAACCTTCAAGTGGAGGAGTACCTTGAGGAGGAAGGAATCAAGCACGAGTTCTCCGCTCCCTACACACCACAGCAAAATGGTGTGGTAGAGAGGAAGAACAGGACGCTCATAGACATGGTGAGGACGATGCTTGGAGAATTCAAGACGCCCGAGCGGTTTTGGTCAGAAGCTGTGAACACGGCTTGCCATGCCATAAACCGAATCTACCTTCATCGCCTCCTCAAGAAGACATCATACGAGCTACTAACCGGTAACAAACCCAATGTTTTGTATTTTCGAGTTTTTAGGAGTAAATGCTACATTCTGGTGAAGAAAGGTAGAAATTCAAAATTTGCTCCCAAAGCTGTAGAAGGGTTTTTGTTAGGTTATGACTCAAATACAAAGGCGTATAGAGTCTTCAACAAATCATCGGGTTTGGTTGAAGTCTCTAGTGACGTTGTATTTGATGAGACTAATGGCTCTCCAAGAGAGCAAGTTGAGCTTGATGATGTAGATGAGGATGATGTTCCAACGGACGCAATTTGTACCATGGCGATTGGAGACGTGCGACCGCAGGAACACAAGGAACAAGATCAGCCTTCTTCCTCAACAATGGTGCAACCCCCAACTCAAGATGATGAACAGGTTCCTCAAGAAGAGGCGTGTGATCAAGGGGGAGCACAAGATGTCCAAGTTGAAGAGGAAGAAGCACCACAGGCCCCTCAAACTCAAGTTCGAGCGATGATTCAAAGGAACCATCCCGTCGACCAGATTTTGGGCGACATTAGCAAGGGAGTAACCACTCGCTCTAGATTAGCTAATTTTTGTGAGCATTACTCTTTTGTCTCTTCTATTGAGCCTTTCAGGGTAGAAGAGGCCTTGCTAGATCCGGACTGGATGTTGGCCATGCAGGAAGAGCTCAACAACTTCAAGCGAAATGAAATTTGGACACTGGTGCCGCGTCCCAAGCAAAATGTTGTGGGAACCAAGCGGGTGTTCCGCAACAAACAGGACGAGCACGGGGTGGTGACAAGGAACAAAGCTCGACTTGTGGCAAAAGGTTATGCCCAAGTCACAGGTTTGGACTTTGAGGAGACTTTCGCTCCTATGGCTAGGCTAGAGTCGATTCGTATTTTGTTGGCCTATGTCGCTCACCATTCTTTCAGGTTGTTCCAAATGGACGTGAAGAGCGCTTTCCTCAACGGGCCAATCAAGGAGGAGGTGTACGTGGAGCAACCCCCTGGCTTTGAGGATGAGCGGTACCCCGACCACGTGTGTAAGCTCTCTAAGGCGCTCTATGGACTTAAGCAAGCCCCAAGAGCATGGTATTAATGCCTTAGAGACTTTTTAATTGCTAACACTTTCAAGGTTGGGAAAGCCGATCCAACTCTTTTCACTAAGACTTGTGACGGTGATCTATTTGTGTGCCAAATATATGTCGATGACATAATATTTGGTTCTACTAACCAAAAGTCTTGTGAAGAGTTTAGCAGGGTGATGACTCAAAAATTTGAGATGTCGATGATGGGCGAGTTGAACTACTTCCTTGGGTTCCAAGTGAAGCAACTCAAGGACGACACTTTCATCTCTCAAACGAAGTATACGCAAGACTTGCTCAAGCGGTTTGGATGAAGGATGCCAAGCCCGCGAAGACTCCAATGGGAACTGACGGACACGTCGACCTCAACAAAGGAGGTAAGTCCGTTGATCAAAAAGCATACTGGTCCATGATAGGTTCCTTGCTCTACTTATGTGCTAGTAGACCAGATATTATGCTTAGTGTATGCATGTGTGCTAGATTTCAATCTGATCCAAGGGAGTGTCACTTAGTGGTCGTGAAGCGAATTCTTAGATATTTAGTCGCTACGCCTTGCTTCGGGATCTAGTATCCAAAGGGGTCTACCTTTGACTTGATTGGATATTCAGACTCCGATTATGCTGGATGTAAGGTCGATAGGAAGAGTACATCAGGGACGTGCCAATTCCTAGGAAGGTCCCTGGTGTCGTGGAGTTCTAAGAAACAAACCTTCGTTGCCCTATCCACCGCTGAGGCCGAGTACGTTGCCGCAGGACAGTGTTGCGCGCAATTACTTTGGATGAGGCAAACCCTCAGGGACTTTAGCTACAATCTGAGCAAAGTCCCACTCCTATGTGACAATGTGAAAGGGAAATGTGCCCTTGGGCCATTTCTAAGTATTTTGGTGATTGAGTGCCAACACAAGTGCTTAAATGTGAATCTATGCCCATGGATGAACAAAGTGCAAATCAAGAGTAAAGGTATGTTTCTAAGCCTTAGTACATTGTTTTGAAGACTAATGTATTGTGTCTAAGTGCTTGAAACAGGAGAAATCGAGTCAGAGAAAAGTTGGCTGTGTACAGCCAAAAGGCTGTTCGGTCTGGAGCACCGGACTGTCCGGTGGTGCACCGGACAGTGTCCGGTGCGCCAGACTGACTCGGGCGAACTGGCCGCTCTCGGGAATTTACCGGCGACGTACGGCTATAATTCACCGGACTGTCCAGTGTGCACCGGACTGTCCGGTGAGCCAACGGTCGGTCGGGCCAACGGTCGGCCGCGGAATCTGCGCGCGACACGTGGCCGGGCCAACGGTCGGAAGGGGGCACCGGACTGTCCGGTGTGCACCGGACATGTCCGGTGCGCCAACGGCTCCCTGATTTGCAACGGTCGGCCGCGCCATTTTAGGAAGGAAATCGGGCACCGGACAGTGTTCGGTGTGCACCGGACTGTCCGGTGCACCCGACGACAGAAGGCAAGATTGGCCTTCCAGATTTGCTCTCAACGGCTCCTAGCTGCCTTGGGGCTATAAAAGGGACCCCTAGGCGCATGGAGGAGAACACGAAGCAACCTTAGAGCATTCTTGATCATCCACACTCAATCTTTGCGCATTCGTTTGTCATTCTCAGTGATTCGAGCTCCGTTCTAGTGAGAACTTTGAGATAGTCTTTTGAGCTCGATTCTTGGCCGTGTGTGTGCGCATTTTGCTGTGAATTTGTGTGTGTTGCTTTCCTCCCTTACTCCGTGCTTCTTTGTGAACTTCAAGTGTAAGGGCGAGAGACTCCAAGTTGTGGAGATTCCTCGCGAACGCGATAAGAAAAGAAAAGCATAACACTGTGGTATTCAAGTTGATCATTGGATCACTTGAGAGGAGTTGAGTGCAACTCTCGTCCGTTGGGACGCCACAACGTGGAGTAGGCAAGTTTTGTACTTGGCCGAACCACGGGATAAACCACTGTGTCTTCTCTGTGTTGAACTCCTTGTGGTTATCGTATTGTGCAAGATCTTCTCTCTAGCCACTTGGCATTAACTGTGCTAACGCTTAATCAAAGTTTTGTGGCTTAAGTTTTTAAGTTTTACAGGATCACCTATTCACCCCCCTCTAGGTGCTCTCAATTGGTATCGGAGCCGTTCTCTTCAAGAAGAGGGACTAACCGCCCGAAGAGATGGATCCTAAGGGCAAGGGGATAGTGATCAACGATAAGGAGAAGGAGTCCTTCGTCAACGAGCCCAAAGATGACAAGCCTACCGACTCCGGCTCAGGTCATAGACGAAAGGAAGGGAAGAAGAAGAAGACAAGGCGCATCAAGGAGATCGTCTACTACGACGACAGCGATGAGTCTACTTCTTCCCAAAAGGACGACGACCACAACGACTACGAGAGAAGGAAACCGGTTAATTCGAACTTTTCCTTTGACTACTCTCGTATTCCGCAAAGTTCAAATTCACATTTGCTCTCCATTCCACTCGGCAAGCCCCCACACTTTGATGGAGAGGACTACGGATTTTGGAGCCACAAAATGCGTAGTCACCTATTCTCTCTCCATCCTAGTATATGGGAGATTGTAGATAGTGGAATGCACTTTGATAGTTCGGATAGTCCTATATTCATTAATGAGCAAATCCATAAGAATGCACAAGCTACTACTGTTCTTCTAGCTTCATTGTGCAGGGATGAATATAACAAAGTGAGCGGCTTGGATAACGCCAAGCAGATCTGGGACACCCTCAAGATTTCTCATGAGGGAAATGACGTTACCTTGCTCACCAAAATGGAGTTGGTGGAGGGCGAGCTTGGACGGTTCGCGATGATAAGGGGCGAGGAGCCAACTCAAACATACAACCGGCTCAAGACCCTTATCAACAAAATAAGGAGCTACGGAAGCACGCGATGGACGGACCACGACGTCGTCCGACTAATGCTAAGGTCCTTTACCGTTCTTGATCCTCATTTGGTGAATAATATTCATGAGAATCCCAGGTACACCAAAATGTCGCCCGAAGAAGTCCTAGGAAAATTCGTCAGCGGGCGAATGATGATCAAGGAAGCGAGGTACGTGGACGACGCCTTGAATGGACCGATCAACGAGCCGCAACCCCTTGCTCTCAAGGCAACAAGAAGCAAGGAGGCGCTACCTAGCAAGGTGGCACAAATCGAGGCGACTGGACTTAATGATGAAGAGATGGCCCTCATCATCAAGAGATTCAAGACGGCGCTTAAAGGTCGCAAGGGACAGCAAAGCAAGACCAAAGCCAAGGGGAAGCGCTCATGCTTCAAATGCGGTAAGCTTGGTCATTTTATTGCTAACTGTCCCGATAATGAAAGTGACCAGGAACAAGGGAGCAAGAGGGAGAAGAAGAAGGCATACAAGAAGGCAAAGGGCGAGGCACATCTAGGCAAGGAGTGGGATTCAGATTGCTCCTCCTCCGACTCCGACAATGAAGGACTCGCCGCCACTGCCTTCAACAAGTCATCCCTCTTCCCAAACGAGCGTCACACTTGCCTCATGGCAAGGGAGAAGAAAGTAAGCACTCATGATACTAGTACTTATGCTTCTTCAAGTGAGGATGAGTCTAGCGATGATGATGAGATAGATTACTCATGCTTATTCAAGGGATTAGATAGATCTAAAATTGATAAGATTAATGAGTTGATTGATGCTTTAAATGACAAGAATAGATTACTAGAAAAACAAGAGGATCTTTTATATGAGGAGCATGATAAATTTGTTAGTGCACAAAAATCTCTTGCTCTAGAAATTAAAAGGAATGAAATGCTCTCTAGTGAATTGTCTTCTTGTCATGAAACCATTGCTACTTTAAAAAGTGTTAATAATGATTTAAATGCTAAACTAGAAGTAACTAGTAAATCTAGTTCTTGTGTAGAACATGTTACAATCTGTAAGAGGTGTAAAGATTTCGATGTTGATGCTTGTAGTGATCATTTAGTTTCAATTTCCAAATTAAATGAGGAATTGGCTAGTCTTAATGCCCAACTTAAGACTAGCAAGAATGAATTTGATAAGCTGAAATTTGCAAGGGATGCCTACACGATTGGTAGACACCCCTCAATTAAGGATGGACTTGGCTACAAGAGGGAAGCCAAGGACTTGACAAGCCATAAGACTCTTATCTCCACCAAGGAGAAAGGGAAGGCTCCTATGGCTAGTAGTGCTAAAAAGAACCATGCTTTTATGTACCATGATAGAAGACAAACAAGAAATGCTTATAGGAGTTATAATGCTTATGATGATTTTGATTCTCATGCCATGTTTGCTTCTAGTTCTTCCTATATGCATGGTAGAAATATGTCTAGGAGAAATGCTATTCATCATGTGCCTAGAAAGAATATTATTCATGCTCCTAGGAAAGTAGTGAATGAACCTTCTACAATTTATTGTGCTTTAAATGCTTCCTTTGCTATTTGTAGAAAGGATAGGAAAATAGTTGCTAGGAAGTTAGGGGCAAAATGCAAGGGAGACAAAACTTGCATTTGGGTCCCTAAGGATATTTGCACTAACCTGGTAGGACCCAACATGAGTTGGGTACCTAAGACCCAAGCCTAAATTTGCCTTGCAGGTTTATGCATCCGGGGGATCAAGCTGGATTATCGACAGCGGATGCACAAACCATATGACGGGGGAGAAGAAGATGTTCACCTCCTACGTCAAGAATAAGGATTCCCAAGATTCAATCATATTCGGTGATGGGAATCAAGGCAAGGTGAAAGGTTTAGGCAAGATTGCAATATCAAATGAGCACTCTATCTCTAATGTGTTTTTAGTTGAGTCTCTTGGATATAATTTACTATCTGTTAGTCAATTATGCAATATGGGATATAACTGTTTATTTACAAATGTAGATGTGTCTGTCTTTAGAAGATGTGATGGTTCACTAGCTTTTAAGGGTGTACTAGACGGCAAACTTTATTTAGTTGATTTTGCAAAAGAGGAGGCTGGTCTAGATGCATGCTTAATCGCTAAGACTAGCATGGGCTGGCTGTGGCATCGCCGCTTAGCACATGTGGGGATGAAGAACCTTCACAAGCTTCTAAAGGGAGAACACGTGATAGGTTTGACTAACGTGCAATTCGAAAAAGATAGACCTTGTGCAGCTTGTCAAGCAGGTAAACAAGTGGGAGGAGCACATCACAGCAAGAATGTGATGACCACCTCAAGACCTCTGGAGCTGCTGCATATGGACCTCTTCGGACCCGTCGCTTATCTAAGCATAGGGGGAAGTAAGTATGGTTTAGTCATTGTGGATGATTTTTCCCGCTTCACTTGGGTATTCTTTTTACAGGATAAGTCTGAGACCCAAGGAACCCTCAAGCGCTTCCTAAGGAGAGCTCAAAACGAGTTTGAGCTCAAGGTGAAGAAGATAAGGAGCGACAACGGATCCGAATTCAAGAATCTTCAAGTGGAGGAGTTCCTTGAGGAGGAGGGGATCAAGCACGAGTTCTCCACTCCCTACACACCTCAGCAAAATGGTGTGGTAGAGAGGAAAAACAGGACGCTCATAGATATGGCGAGGACTATGCTTGGAGAGTTCAAGACCCCCGAGTGCTTTTGGTCGGAAGCCGTGAACACGGCTTGCCACGCCATCAACAGGGTCTACCTTCACCGCCTCCTCAAGAAGACTTCATATGAGCTGCTGACTGGTAACAAACCCAATGTATCGTACTTTCGTGTATTTGGGAGTAAATGCTACATTCTAGTGAAGAAGGGTAGGAATTCCAAATTTGCTCCCAAAGTCGTAGAAGGGTTTTTATTAGGTTATGATTCAAATACAAAAGCGTATAGGGTCTTCAACAAATCATCGGGTTTGGTTGAAGTCTCTAGCGACGTTGTATTTGATGAGACTAATGGCTCTCCAAGAGAGCAAGTTGTTGATCTTGATGATGTAGATGAAGAAGACGTTCCAACGGCCGCAATACGCACCATGGCGATTGGAGATGTGCGGCCACAGGAACAACATGAGCAAGACCAACCTTTCTCCTCAACTATGGTGCGTCCCCCAACTCAAGACGATGAACAGGTTCATCAAAAGGAGGCGTGTGATCAAGGGGAAGCACAAGATGATCATGTGATGGAGGAAGAAGCGCAACCGGCACCTCCAACCCAAGTTCGAGCGATGATTCAAAGGGATCATCCCGTTGACCAAATTCTGGGTGATATCAGCAAGGGAGTAACCACTCGATCTCGATTGGTTAATTTTTGTGAGCATTACTCCTTTGTCTCTTCTATTGAGCCTTTCAGGGTAGAAGAGGCCTTGCTAGATTCGGACTGGGTGTTGGCCATGCAAGAGGAGCTCAACAACTTCAAGCGCAATGAAGTTTGGACACTGGTGCCTCGTCCCAAGCAAAACGTTGTGGGAACCAAGTGGGTGTTCCGCAACAAACAGGACGAGCACGGGGTGGTGACGAGAAACAAGGCTCGACTTGTGGCAAAAGGTTATGCCCAAGTCGCAGGTTTGGACTTTGAGGAGACTTTTGCTCCTGTGGCTAGGCTAGAGTCCATTCGTATCTTGCTAGCATATGCCGCTCACCATTCTTTCAGGTTGTACCAAATGGATGTGAAGAGCGCTTTCCTCAACGGGCCAATCAAGGAGGAGGTGTACGTGGAGCAACCCCCTGGTTTCGAGGATGAACGGTACCCCGACCACGTGTGTAAGCTCTCTAAGGCGCTCTATGGACTTAAGCAAGCCCCAAGAGCATGGTATGAATGCCTTAGAGATTTCTTAATTGCTAATGCTTTCAAGGTTGGGAAAGCCGATCCAACTCTTTTCACTAAGACTTGTGACGGTGATCTTTTTGTGTGCCAAATTTATGTCGATGACATAATATTTGGTTCTACTAACCAAAAGTCTTGTGAAGAGTTTAGCAGGGTGATGACGAAGAAATTCGAGATGTCGATGATAGGCGAGTTGAACTACTTCCTTGGGTTCCAAGTGAAGCAACTCAAGGACGGCACCTTCATCTCCCAAACGAAGTATACGCAAGATTTGCTAAAGCGGTTTGGGATGAAGGACGCCAAGCCCGCAAAGACGCTGATGGGAACTGACGGACACACCGACCTCAACAAAGGAGGTAAGTTCGTTGATCAAAAAGCATACCGGTCCATGATAGGTTCTTTGCTTTACTTATGTGCTAGTAGACCGGATATTATGCTTAGCGTATGCATGTGTGCTAGATTTCAATCCGATCCTAAGGAGTGTCACTTAGTGGCGGTGAAGCGAATTCTTAGATATTTAGTCGCTACGCCTTGCTTCGGGATCTGGTATCCAAAGGGGTCTAACTTTGACTTGATTGGATATTCAGATTCCGACTATGCTGGATGCAAGGTCGATAGGAAGAGTACATCGGGGACGTGCCAATTCTTAGGAAGGTCCCTGGTGTCATGGAACTCTAAGAAACAAACTTCCGTTGCCCTATCCACCGCTGAGGCCGAGTATGTTGCCGCAGGGCAGTGTTGCGCGCAACTACTTTGGATGAGGCAAACCCTTCGGGACTTTGGCTACAATCTGAGCAAAGTCCCACTCCTATGTGACCATGAGAGTGCTATCCGCATGGCGGAAAATCCTGTTGAACACAGCCGCACAAAGCACATTGACATCCGGCATCACTTTTTGAGAGACCACCAGCAAAAGGGAGATATCGAAGTGTTTCATGTCAGCACCGAGAACCAGCTAGCCGATATCTTTACCAAGCCTCTAGATGAGAATACCTTTTGCAGGCTGCGTAGTGAGCTAAATGTCTTAGATTCACGGAACTTGGATTGAATTGTAGCATACATGTATTTATGCTTTTGATCATGTTCCTTTTTGCATTTTGTTGTTTAGTATGGTGCTCAAGTTGTAAAAACACTCCCTGGACCTCACAAGTCCGTTGCAAAGTGATGCACAGTTTTAGGGGGAGATGTGTTACAACTTGACCCTTTGAGACTAACCATATGCTTGAGTTTGCTTGTTTTAGCCTCGAAGGAGAATTAAAAGGGAAAAGGTGGACTTGGACCATGCAAGACTTCCACTGCACTCCGATGAAAAGAGTAACTTTTCCAAGTTCATCTTTTAACTCTTATTGCTTATTTGCTCTTAATTGAAGATTTTGGTGAGGCAATGGGGTTAACGGGCCAAGATTGATCCCGTTTTGGTGCTTGATGCCAAAGGGGGAGAAAATAAAGGCCAAAGTGATAAATGGATCAGCTACCACTTGAGAGATTTTGAAAATAGTAGAATAGAGTTTTTTGTTTTGTCAAAACTCTTTTATTGTCTCTCTTGTCTAAAGTTGGCTTCTTGCGGGGAGAAATGTTGATTATGGGAAAAAGGGGGAGTTTTTGGAATCCTGAATCAAATACTCCTGAAATGACTCTCTTTATGACTTAACATGTGTGTTTGGCTTAGAGATAGAAATTTGAGTTTTGATTTGCAAAAACAAACCAAGTGGTGGCAAAGGATGATCCATATATGCCAAATTGAATCAAAATAAATTTGAGTTTTTATTTGAAGTGATATTGCACTTGTTCTAGTTGCTTTATGTTGTGTTGGCATAAATCACCAAAAAGGGGGAGATTGAAAGGGAAATGTGCCCTTGGGCCATTTCTAAGTATTTTGGTGATTGAGTGCCAACACAAGTGCTTAAATGTGAATCTATGCCCATGGATGAACAAAGTGCAAATCAAGAGTAAAGGTATGTTTCTAAGCCTTAGTACATTGTTTTGAAGACTAATGTATTGTGTCTAAGTGCTTGAAACAGGAGAAATCGAGTCAGAGAAAAGTTGGCTGTGTACAGCCAAAAGGCTGTTCGGTCTGGAGCACCGGACTGTCCGGTGGTGCACCGGACAGTGTCCGGTGCGCCAGACTGACTCGGGCGAACTGGCCGCTCTCGGGAATTTACCGGCGACGTACGGCTATAATTCACCGGACTGTCCGGTGAGCCAACGGTCGGTCGTGCCAACGGTCGGCCGCAGAATCTGCGCGCGACACGTGGCCGGGCCAACGGTCGGAAGGGGGCACCGGACTGTCCGGTGTGCACCGGACATGTTCGGTGCGCCAACGGCTCCCTGATCTGCAACGGTCAGCCGCGCCATTTTAGGAAGGAAATCGGGCACCGGACAGTGTCCGGTGTGCACCGGACTGTCCGGTGCACCCGACGACAGAAGGCAAGATTGGCCTTCCAGATTTGCTCTCAACGGCTCCTAGCTGCCTTGGGGCTATAAAAGGGACCCCTAGGCGCATGGAGGAGAACACGAAGCAACCTTAGAGCATTCTTGATCATCCACACTCAGTCTTTGCGCATTCGTTTGTCATTCTCAGTGATTCGAGCTCCGTTCTAGTGAGAACTTTGAGATAGTCTTTTGAGCTCGATTCTTGGCCGTGTGTGTGCGCATTTTGCTGTGAATTTGTGTGTGTTGCTTTCCTCCCTTACTCCGTGCTTCTTTGTGAACTTCAAGTGTAAGGGCGAGAGACTCCAAGTTGTGGAGATTCCTCGCGAACGCGATAAGAAAAGAAAAGCATAACACTGTGGTATTCAAGTTGATCATTGGATCACTTGAGAGGAGTTGAGTGCAACTCTCGTCCGTTGGGACGCCACAACGTGGAGTAGGCAAGTTTTGTACTTGGCCGAACCATGGGATAAACCACTGTGTCTTCTCTGTGTTGAACTCCTTGTGGTTATCGTATTGTGCAAGATCTTCTCTCTAGCCACTTGGCATTAACTGTGCTAACGCTTAATCAAAGTTTTGCGGCTTAAGTTTTTAAGTTTTACAGGATCACCTATTCACCCCCCCCTCTAGGTGCTCTCACAATGAGAGTGCTATCCGCATAGCGGACAATCCTGTTGAACACAGCCGCACAAAGCACATAGACATCCGGCATCAGTTTTTGAGAGACCACCAGCAAAAGGGAGATATCGAAGTGTTTTATATTAGCACCGAGAACCAGCTAGCCAATATCTTTACCAAGCCTTTAGATGAGAAGACCTTTTGCAGGCTGCGTAGTGAGCTAAATGTCTTAGATTCGCGGAACTTGGATTGATTTACAGCATACATGTGTTTATGCCTTGATCATGTTCCTTATGCTTTTTGTTTATGGTGCTCAAGTTGTACAAGCACTCCCCGGACCTCACAAGTCCATTTGCGAGTGATGCACATATTTAGGGGGAGATGTGCTACAACTTGACCCTTTGAGACTAACCATGTGTTTGAGCTTGCTTGATTTAGTATCAAAGGTGGATTGAAAGGGAAAGGTGAACTATGACCATGCAAGACTTCCACTGCACTCCGATGAGAGGGTAACTTACTCCAAGTTCATCTCAATACCCTTATTGTCTTTTTACTCTTATTCGAAGATTTTGGTGAGGCAATGGGGTTTAAGGGCCAAGATTGATCCCGTTTTGGTGCTTGATGCCAAAGGGGGAGAAAATAAGGCCAAAGCAAGAAATGGATCAGCTACCACTTGAGAATTTTGAAAATAATAGAATTAGAGCTTTTGGTTTGTCAAAATACTCTTATTGTCTCTTATTGTCAAATGTTGGTCTCTTGTTGGGATAATGGTTGATTATGGGAAAAGGGAGAGTTTTTGAATTCTTGATCAATTTCTCTTGAAATACCTCTCTCTATGCCTCAACAAGTGTGTTTGACTTAGAGATAGGAAATTGAGTTTGATTTGCAAAAACAAACCAAGTGGTGGCAAAGAATGATCCAAATATGCCAAATTTGAATCAAAACAAATTTGTGTTCTCATTTGCATTGATGTTACACTTCTTTTAGTTGCTTTTTGTTGTGTTGGCATAAATCACCAAAAAGGGGGAGATTGAAAGGGAAATGTGCCCTTGGGCCATTTCTAAGTATTTTGGTGATCAAGTGCCAACACAAATGGTTTAAGTGTGAAACTATGTCAAATGGTGGAAGAAGTGCAAAGTCAACACAAAGGTATGATTTTAGACTTAGTACATTGGTTTTTGTATACTAACATATTTGTCTAAGTGCTAGAATCAGAGAAAATACAATTGGAAAAGACTTGGCTCGAGCAGTCAAGACTCTGCTGAGTCTGGGTGCATCGGACTGTCCGGTGGTGCACCGGACAGTGTCCGGTGTGCCAGGCTGGCGTCTGGTCAACTGGCTGCTCTCGGGTCTCGACGGCGGCGTATGGCTATAAATCACCGGACTGTCCGGTGGTGCACCGGACTGTCCGGTGAGTCGTCTGCGGTGAAGTCGCTGCTCTCGGGAACCAAGTCAACAGCGTACGGCTATAATTCACCGGACTGTCCGGTGAGTCACCGGACTGTCCGGTGAGCCAACGGTCGGCCGCGCAATCCGCGCGTGACGCGTGGCTGAGCCAACGGCCGGATGGGGGCACCGGACTGTCCGGTGTGCACCGGACAGTGTCCGGTGCGCTAACGGCTCCAAGTCTTTAACGGTCGGCTGCGCCAGAATAGGAAAGAAATCCGCACCGGACAGTGTCCGGTGGTGCACCGGACTGTCCGGTGCGCCAGTCGACAGAAGGCAAGAATTGCCTTCCTGGATTGCTCTCAACGGCTCCTAGATGCCTTGGGGCTATAAAAGAGACCCCTAGGCGCATGGAGGAGTACACCAAGCATACTTTGAGCATTCTTGATCATTCACACTCCGTCTTTGCGCACTCGTTTGACATTCTTATTGATTTGAGCTCCGTTTTAGTGAGAACCTTGTGATATTCATTTGAGCTCAAGTCTTGGGCGTGTGTGTGCGTATTGCTGTGGATTTGTGTGTGTTGCTTCCCTCCCTTACTCTATTGCTTTCACTTTGATTCTTATTGTAAGGGCGAGAGACTCCAAGTTGTGGAGATTCCTCGCAAACGGGAAAGAGTAAAGAAAAGAAGAACACCGTGGTATTCAAGTTGATCATTGGATCACTTGAGAGGAGTTGAGTGCAACTCTCGTCCATTGGGACGCCATGGAGTAGGCAAGTGTTGTACTTGGCCGAACCACGGGATAATTCCTCGTGTCTCTTGTGCTTGTTCTCACTGTGTCTATTGTGCTTCACAAGAGCTCTCCTTAGCCACTTGATTTTATTGTGCTAACTCATAACCAAGTTTTGTGGCTTTAAGTTTCAAGTTTTTACAGGATCACCTATTCACCCCCCCCCCCCTCTAGGTGCTCTCAAGTGTTCAGGTTAATAGGTTATACATGGCGTCTATATTATTGTTGTAGCGTCTAGCACATAGTTGGTGTGATTGGTTGGGTGGAGGAGTGCGACCGTCTCATGTGAGCTTGGCTCATTGAAAATGGACGCTCGCTACGTATCTACACATACAACGGGGTGATCATTTTGGTCTCCGTTGCAACTACCACTAGTATAATTTGGCTCTATACAAGCGGTAGGCTTTTTACATCACAGGCGGTTCGGTTTGAAAACCGCCTGTGATGTCCCAGGCGGTTCGGTACGCCTGTGATGTAACAGTATCACAAGCGGTTTTTGTTTAGGACCGCCTGTGGTGCTCTATCCTTTTCACAAATGGACCCTAAGGAAAAACCGCCTGTGATTGTGAAAATATGAAAATACAATTTAAATATGAAAATATTTTAATTTTTAACAGAAATATGCAAATACAATTTAAATGAATTAATATTTAATTTTTAACAAAAATATGCAAATACAATTTAAATGAATTATAATAGCACACATAGATAACTAGAGAGATTTTAAATTAATTGGCAACCACAATTCATAGTCGATCATATATGATAACAAATACAATTTGATCCATACAATTTTTCATGAACTACCATTTTTCCGCATGTATGGCTTTAAGTTCTTATCAATTTTCTTTTCCACACGCTTGATTCTCTCTGGACCGTTAAAGACGAACATCTCTTCATACTTATTGTATTCCTCATCTTGGTCTCCCACATTCTCAACTCCAACAATTTTTTGCTTTCCAGAAATAACTACATGCATCTTCTCATCTGCTAGATCGAGTACATAGAACACTTGTGCAACACATTCGGCGAGAACCCACGGGTCATCTTTATATCCTACTTTCTTTAAGTCTACCAGTGTGAGTCCGTAGTTATCCACTATCACCCCCACGGGATGTTGTACCCATTGGCACTTAAATAAGGGTATTTTCATGCTTGGGCCATAATCAAGTTCCCATATTTCCTCTATGAATCCAAAATATGTGGTCTTCTGTCCATGTAGGTCAAAAGCATCGATACAAACACCGCTATTTTGTGCAACACTTTTCATGTCTTTTGATTTAGTATAGAATGTGTACCCATTGATGTCATATGCTTGCCATGATGTCACAAAACACGATGGCCCAGAAGCCAAATTCTTCATTGTTTTCTCTTCCAAAGAGTCTCCGAATGGGATGTTTTTGTCCATTAACCATTCGTTGAAACGATGTTTGTGCTCCCTCATGATCCAGTCCTCTGTGCGGTTCTGATTTTCTTTACGAAGCTCGTCTAGGTGTTCCTCTATGTAAGGCTCGGCTATCGTGAGATGTTGTAGTACACTACCATGAGCACAATGTACTAGCTTGTAATCCTCAACGCGAAAAGTTTTCTTGCCCATTCTCCCTCTCCCACATAGTTTACCCTCATGTTTAGGTACAGGCACACCTATCATTGTTCTGTCACTGATGTAATCTATACAGCTCTCAATCACTTCTTCTGTAGTGTATCCCTCCATGATTGAACCCTCTGGGTGAGCACGATTTCGCACATAACCTTTTAATACTCCCAGGTATCGCTCCAACTGAAACATATGATGTAAATATAGTGGCCCTAATATTTTTATCTGATCCACGAGATGTATGATTAGGTGTACTTGCATATCAAAAAATGATGGAGGAAAACACATTTCAAGCTTGCACATAGTCTCGATGATGTATGCCTTTAGATAGTCCAAGTCTTCTAAAGCTATTACTTTTTGTGAAACGACATTGAAAAAGTAACACAAGCGTGTGATGACAACTTTGACATGCTCTGTTTCGAGGGCTCTTACCGCAACTGGGAGGAACACCGTCATCATCACATGGCAGTCATGAGAGTTGTAGCCAAATAGAGACAAGTCCTTCATCCTGACTAGTTTGCTGATATTGGATGAGAAACCTGTGGGCACTTTGACCCCACGCAAACATTTGCAAATCTTTGTTCTCTCCTCAACTGACAAGTTGTAGCTAGCTGGGGGAGGTAAGGCTTCCCTTTGCCACTATCCACTGGATGAAGTTCCGGTCTGATTTGAAGATCTACTAGATCATTGCGTGATTTAAGTCCGTCTTTTGTCTTACTCGGCATGCCCAGCAAGGTTCCAATGATGCTGTCAAAAACATTTTTTGTTACATGCATCAAATCAATGCTGTGGCAAATTTCCATATCCTTCCAGTATGGGAGGTACTTGAAAAAAATTGATTGCTTCTTGAAAGTTGTGCAAGTTGAAGGGTCAGTTCTCTTTCTCTTTTCTCCTTTGTTTTTTCCCTTTCCGAATACAACATGAATGTTCTTTACAATTTCAAAAACAAGTTTCCCACTATAAGGCTTTGGTGCACCTTCACTTTCCAGTTCATTGTTAAATTCCTCTTTCATCTTTCGGTACTTATGCTGCTTCATCAAGAACCGTCAGTGTCCCATGAACACCAACTTCTTGGATGATTTAAGGTACATGGAAGCAGTTCCATCGACGCACACTACAAAACCATTCTTTCCTTTAGTCTTTTGCCCTGATAGTGTGGCGCCACCGGGAGAATCATGGATGGTAACAAATATAATTGCTCTTAAGTTGAAATACTCATGGCAATACTCATCCCATATTCTAACTCCTTCATTCCAGAGCTTTGTCATATCTTTCATAAGAGGTTCTAGGAACACATCAATATCAACACCAGCTGATTTCTGACCTTGAATAAGAATAGTCAACATAATGTACTTTCTTTTGTGACACAGCCATGATGGAAGGTTGTACATCGTTAAAGTCACGGGCCAGGTGCTATGTACACTTCTTTTTTCACCAAATGGATTCATTCCGTCTGTACCCAAAGCAAATCTTACATTTCTGGTTTCTTTGGCAAACTCAGGATACATAAGATCAAAATTTTTCCATTGTGATGCATCAGCAGGGTGTCGAATCTGTTTGTTATTCTGCTTGCGATTTTCAGCATGCCAACGCATAAGCTCAGCCTCCCTAGGATTTGAGAACAAACGTTTTAAGCGATCAATTACTATAAGATACCACATCACCAAAGCTGGGACCTTTGACTTCTTTTTCCCATCCATGTCATCAAAAGTGTCATCGTCACTTTCAGGTCCAATAGTGGATTTCTTGTTTTTTTTTCTTTGGGAATTTTTTTACACAGTCTTGATTGTAGCTCTTCTTGTATCGACTGACATTGCAAACTGGGCATCTTGATGCGTTCTCAAAATCGCCACGATACAGAATACAATGGTTCGGACATGCATGAATTTTTTGCACACCCAGAGCTATGAGAGATATAAGCTTCTTCGCTTTATAAGTGCTTGTTGGTAGTTTGTTGGGTTTTGGTAGTAATTGGGACAGAAAATTCAAAAGATCTGTGAAGCTAGTATCAAACCATCCGGCGCTAGCCTTCAACTTCAGAAGTTCTAGAACTGTACGCAGTGTAGTAAACTCTTTGTCACAACCCTTTGATTCATCATATAAAGGTTCTTTTGAGGCACTTTCCAGTCCCTCCATTTTAGATAGCCCTTTCTGCGATCCCACAGAACTCAACATTTCTGGTTCCATATGGCGCAACATCTCTTCGCAATCAAATTCTTCATCAAAATCTTGATTAGCATCCACATTATCCACTTTACCATCAACTTTAAGATCTAAAATTCCGACAACTCTCTCGTCATTACCAGGCACTTCACACGGATCCAACTCACCATGTTCTGACCATATCGTGTAATTGTTTTTAAACCCTCTTTTTAGCAGATGTGATTGGATTACTCCTGTATCTCTCCAAGCTATATTATTATCACAATCGATGCACGGACATAATATCTCCTTGCTCTTTCGCAAATTCGCGTGCTTGTTGGCCGCTTCAATAAAGCTTCTCAAATTTCGAATATACGACGGATGTGGTCTTGGCACATTGTACATCCAACCTCGGTCCATTACCTATCCCTATATTGATTAAATTAATAAAATCATTAATTAATTGAATTCATCCATAAAACATGAAACGAATTGATGTGCATGAAAATGAAACACACATTGCAGCAATAGGTACCTTGAGGTGAGACAACTGTGTTTTTAAAGAATCTTTAAACTAGATCAACTATTATAAGTTCAAATCTTGAATTCCAAAGCTTTTCTTCAAATTCGGTCTATATTACAAAATTGAGGCAAAAAATCGCATCAAAATAAGAAAGAAAACAAATTGAGATCATATATATATGCATAAACTATTGAAATCAATCAATAAACTCAAAAACAAAACCTTCTCCCTGTAGATCTCAAAAAAAAACCTGCCGCCGCTACAGTGCTGTCAATGTTCTGGGAGTTAGGGTTCTGGAACTCGTGGGGGGCTAGTCCTTTTATAGTGTACACACATCACAGGCGGATATTTAGATAAACCGCCTGTGATAGATAACATCACAGGCGGTTTTTTACTCCGACCGCCTGTGAAGTTAATCTATCACAGGCGGTCGGAATAAACAACCGCCTGTGATGTTATCTATCACAGGCGGTTTTTCTAAATATCCGCCTGTGATTGTTTACAATATAAAAGGCTTGTTGGTCGGCAGGAACCCTAACTCTTCCCGCTCGAGCTGACACAGTTGCGCCGCTAGGCTACCGCCGTGTCCCTGTCCCCGAGCACGAGCCCGAGCGCCGCCGTCCCCGAGCACGAGCCCGAGCGCCGCCGTCCCCGTCCCCGAGCGCCGCCGTCCCCGAGCCCGAGCGCCGAGTGCGCCACCGTCCCTGAGCCCGAGCGCCGCCGTCCCCTTCACCGAGCCCGAGCGCCGGTGTCCCCTTCACCGAGCCCGAGCGCCGAGTCCCCGAGCCCAAGCGCCGTCGTCACGGTCCCCGAACCCGAAGCGCCGTCGTCCCTGAGCTCTTTCTTCTTCCTCTCGAAGTAAGGTTGAAGTTCAGGTTCCATTTCTTCTTCCTCGAGCTCTTAATTCACATACGCCGCCATACAAATGTTGGTGATTAGTACAACAGATCAACATTGCTATCATTGTGAAGGGGAAATTTGCTATCATTGCTGGTCATTGTCTAGAAATGGAACCTGAACTTGCTGGTCATTGCTATCATTACAACAGAGCAACAGACCAGCAATTTTTATTACATAGACGATGACCAGCAATTTCTATAGTACAACAGACCAGCATATGTTGTAATCAACATTGCTAGAAATGGAACCTGAACTTCGGCAAACACTAGTCGTCGTATGCATCTCTTGATCTGTTGTAATTCAGTCGACCAGCATATACATTGAACTCAATGCCAACTTTTTTATTCTGAAATGGGGATACTCACTTCTACAATAGACAGCTTACTTGACATTTAAATTTGAACCAAAGAAAAAGATGTCTCCTACGCACAGATTTTCTTCTAGGAAATAGTAACAAGGTTGCTTCTAGAAAACAAGCTTAAAAAAGAAACATGTCTATACATGTAACATAATTGCTCCTGGGAAACGAGCTTCAAAACGAAACGTGTCTACAACAAATTGTGTATATGCATTCTTATTTCAGTTCAAGAGCCAAGCAGAAAAATGCTCTTAATAACATTGCGTTTCAACATGTCTTCACTTACAAAATGAAGGTTTCCTAAGTACTTGGAGTATTTCATAAGTGCTTCACTTGCTGTTTTCACTTACATATATTGTCAATATGCTTATTGCTTATTGTTTGGTTGTCAATTACTTCTCATGTATCAGTTTTTTTATTTCTTTTATCCCTGCTGATTAAATGTTTGTATACCATTAAGGTGTTAGTATCCTTCGAATGAAGTCTATTTTTAGTGTTTTTTGACTACCTATCTTTGTTTGATAATCATTAGGCCAAATGTGCTTATGGCCACATACATCATGGAAGTACATAGCCATGACAATGTTATTATCTCCCTATGTTATAAGACTTGTTCTTATCTCCCTTCTAAGTTTTTTGAATACCTATCCCTCTTTTTGCCCTATAAGCCACATCCTTGTTTTCCCTCTGATCCCTGCCTTTGTTGCGATCTCAATTTTGATTGTGAGACTTGGTCATTTTCAGTTTCAGAAATGGAAAAAGAGCCACTTGACATGGTTGAGAGCTCAGCTCGAGTCATCGAGACACATGTCGACATCATTCGCAGTCTAGTGACTGATGGGGTTGTGGATACTAGTGAACCGGAATCAGTGTACACACTTAAGACCACTTTGTTTCAAATTGGAGATGTATGCGACATGCTTGAGAAGTGTGCTCTGTCCATCAAAAAGTATGCTGATTCCAAGAGGGCTAAAATTATTCAAGATGAAGCCCTGCAATATGCTGAAGATGATGAAGCTGCAGATGATTTGGAGGAACTCCCAAGCCCAGATCTCCTTACTCAAGCCGACATATTGGAAAAATATTTTGGAATTGAGTATGATAGCGACCAGTCAAGGGGTTGTTGATGTTTAGTCCTAAACAACACGATATGAGTATCGTAGGTTTCACTCTTAGAGATAATGTATTTTGTATGAACCTCTTAGAGAGTGTCAAGTCAATGAACTATCTTCGAGTACTATTGGGAAGTGGATCTCTTTGATGTATTTGTTTTCCCTAGTGATATCGATGGTGCCGAGTAGCACCAAATTTGGACTTGTGTCCATATCTATAGATGCTAGTAGTGATATCGATGGTGCCGAGTAGCACCAAATTTGGACTTGTGTCCATATCTATAGATGCTAGTAGTGATATCGATGGTGCCGAGTAGCACCAAATTTGGACTTGTGTCCATATCTATAGATGCTAGTAGTGATATCGATGGTGCCGAGTAGCACCAAATTTGGACTTGTGTCCAAATCTTGACTACCTCATCCCTATTCTCTGTTTGGGACTTATATGGAGAATGGCATCGGCTGAATGCCTGAATCGGGTCGGGAAGCACGAAGCAGATAGAAGTGCACTTTCCAATGCAGTTAGACAGAGAAGGCATGGCTGTGATGTTATAATGCTGAAGGACACCAAGAAGAGATTATGGCCTGTCGTCCACCACCACTGCCCATTATTTGTGGGCTTCACCGAGGGCTGGAAACATTTGGTGACAGCAAACGACCTTCGGGCTGGGGACGTCTGCGAGCTTGTTAAGGGGCCAGACGATGGTGAGCCGATGTACTATGTCCGGATGTGTGCGCTTCTCTTCTCTTAGGTGGGGTGCTAAGTGATCTTAGTAGCTGACGTAAGAGAAGAGAAGCGCACAGATGAAGCTAGGGCGACTTTAAATTTTGTGACCACACATCCGGACAGAGTACACCGACTCACCATCGTCTGGCCCCTTAACAAGCTCGCAGACGTCCCCAGCCCGAAGGTCGTTTGCTGTCACCAAATGTTTCTAGCCCTCGGTGAAGCCCACAAATAACGGGCAGTGGTGGTGGATGACAGGACATAATCTCTTCTTGGTGTCCTTCAGCATTATAACATCACAACCATGCCTTCTCTGTCTAACTGCATTGGAAAGTGCACTTCTATCTGCTCCGTGCTTCCAGCCCGATCCTGCCCTGGAGGCGGGTTTCAGCTTTCTGTTTGGGGAGTAAAAGGAGGGACACGGAGGCGGGTTTGGGCTCGATTTCTTTTGAATCACCTTTTCTCCAAGTTCCCTTATTGATGGAACTAGTATATCAGACTAACAGTATATCCCTTTATCGATGGAACCAGCTGTGCACTAGGTACCTACTAGGATGGATGTGGTCTGCACTGGTGCGTCTAACAAAGTTGATGAAGACGCGACCAAACTTGAATGGCAGACAACGAGCAGCTCCAGTGAAGGGAGCGGGGAGGATAGTTCTAGTGACAACAATCCTTGTCCTCCTATACCTCCAAGGAAGAAAAAAACATCAGATGAGCTTGATGCCGACTATATTCCCAACGATGAAGAGGTAAATAGAAATATGCCGACTATATTCTAAAATAATGTTCATATATGAAAGGCCATTAATTGTTTCAATATATAGATTTCAAATGAAGAGAAGAAAGAGGATGCATGTTCTACACGAAACACGAAGGATGCTCCGATGCCTGAATCATCCGTTTCACATAAGCGGAAACGAGGGCGACGAGGTCCCAATCAGATGAAAGAAGGTGCAGTTATGTACGTAACAAAACTAAATGCAGAGGGGTTTCCTAAAGAACCACTTGACGTGGTTACAAAGTTTCAAAATTCTAACGGGCCTACTGTTAGAGATATAGTGCCAATCACACTTCAAAAATGGAAGGATTTAGATGAAGACACCCGCAATAAGCTATGGGCTAAGTTGTCTGAGTCATTCAAGTTCCCAAAAGGCACAGAGGATGCAGTAAGGAAGTCGATGCTCTCTGCTATGGCCAAGATGTTTCGTGGGTGGAAGGCCGAGATGAATAGGGAATTTGTTAAGAAGAATAAGGTTCCTCCGCCCAAGAAAATGGGGAAAATCACTCAAGCTCAGTGGGAGCAATTTGTTCGTCAGAAGACTGAACTGAAGGCCATAGAACTGGGCGAAACTAGTTCTCAGAGAGCGAAGATGAACAAACACCCCCATCGCCTGGGGTCAACCGGATATCACCATAAAGTTGTGCAGTGGAACAGGATAATCGAGGAAGCTATAGCTAACGTCACTTTGGACCCAATATTAAAAGATATCGATGAGCGAGCTATTCGTTGGATCTTAGGTCGGGCAGGTTTGAGTGAGGACAGCAAACTTTTGCATCCAGAATTGGTAGGCGAAGTTTCGACAAAAATTCAAGAATATGCAGATAAGAGAAAGAAGGGCGAATTTAAGCCTCGAAGGGAGAATGACATACTAACTGCAGCACTAGGCAATCCTGAACACACTGGACGGGCTCGGGGAATCTCTTCTAAGATTTCCTGGAGAGAGGCGTTTCCAGAGTATGCGTCGTCATATAGGAAACACGAGAAGTCGAAAAGGACCCTTGAAGAGACTATTGATGAAAGGGTACAAAAGGCTATTAATGACGTGATGAACAAAATGAAGAAAACAGAATGCATATCATTTGAACTCAAGCCAGGCCACATGAGTCCACTTATAGTCCCTAGCAGCGTAGGATCTGTGCAAGACTTCACCAAGTACCCTGTAGACGATATTGTTGAGGACAAGCCTTGCTTTCTTCATATTCCAATCAATCGATCTAGGACAAAAACAAAACAAGCTGCTACTGGTTTGGTAAAACCAGGACTTGTTAACTACAAGGATAATCCTGTCCCGCCACACTATGCTGTGGTCCAAGTTCTAGAGATCACAGATAGTGGTTGTGAAGATTGGGAGATAGACTTTCCAGTTGAGGGGATCATAACTTTGCAGAAGGCAATGAACGAGTTGGTCCTTTGGCATCGACGTGACATCAAGTTGGGTGATGAGCCGATCTTAAGCCGTGTAACGCGTCATAAGTCACCAACGCTAAATTCAACACCAATGCAACAGAAAGATAGTTCGATCATTCTATACCCCATGGTGCAGGAAAATATGACACCGACCTCCACAAAAATCGTTGAAACTTTCATATCACCTCTTGCGAAGGAACTCGACGAGGGGGATGTAGACAAAATTGTTCCTCAGAATGTTGACACAAACATCAAAAAGGAAGCAAAGGTTGACACCAATGTTGAAGGGCCAACTATTTCAAAGAAAATTCATCAGCGAATCGCCACTGACGATGTCAAGAAACCGTCAGAATCAGTGGCACGCTACCTGCATAAATTGCGGAGTGTTATGACAAATCAATCAAAAGCGGAATCCTCATCTCATGGAGTACGCACACGGTCCCAAATAGACAATTTCGAAGTATGGGAAGAAGATGGAATGATTCATACTCGAGAATCATTACGTCTTAAAACCAATATCTCGATATACAAGAAGGAGGATGTTCCTCCTAAATTTGTGAATGGGAGGCCGTTCTTGACGACGGTGCAACTTTCTAAGTTGTCGACTTCGGAGATTAGAATGCATGAGTGGTACATGGTGGCTAGCAACAAATACAAACTCGAGGACTTCACATTTGTTGTGCTAGAAGATGCATTTTGGAGCAAAGATAATATAGATCCTGTGCGGCATTTATTCTTTGACGATCTCTGGTCGTTGTACCACCGACAAAGGATGGAAAACCAACTACTTAACCCTCTTTTGCTTGTAAGTACCTCTAAACTTCCATATTTGTTAGTTTTGTACATGCACACATAAACGAGAATCTAACGATTAACACTTTTACACGTAGGATGCAATACATGGATGATAAGAAGAAACAACTTAAGACAGGGTTTCTTGACCCGTTGATGATATCCCAAGCTCGCTACAAAGAAGTTGCTCGGAGACATGGAGAAGAATACAAAGACTTGGATGATGCTCAATTTGAGAAAGCTGTCAAACAGAATCAGAGAAAGAAAATGAAGGTAATGGCGGCATACATTGGACGAGCCATTAATCATGTACAACATGGCAAGGACTTAATAATAGCTCCGCACCACTTTAAGTAAGTTCTTGACATGGTTTTAAACTATAAATTATGGCAATCGTGATCTTAACATGTGTTTTCGTCTATGTCTATATAGTGACCACTACATTTGTATCATGATCTTTCCAAAGGATGGTAAAGTCGTGGTCTTCGACTCACTGAGAATGGAAAAGGCTACATATAATGACTTCTTGAAGATTTTAGAGAAGTATGATTATTATTGCACACTTGTACTTATTACAACTTAACAAATGTATTCTTAATCTCACAATGCTATTCTTATATGCAGTGCATACCGTTTTTATTGGAAAGATCTTGGCGGCAAACATCTAGAGGTCAAGCTAATTTGTCAATATCATTATTTCCATATGGTGACAAACAACCTCCGGGTACTGTCCTGTGCGGTTATTATGTATGCGAATGGTGTCGTGTCACCTTCCATTACATGGTCAATCGTGAGGATGTAAGTTCGCTATCATTGTCTATGTTGCAATTTTTATGTTATATTGTTGCTCATCACATTACTCTTAGCACTGCTTGCTTTTTGCTTTCATTGCAGGTTCCTAAATCCAAGATCAATGCTGAATGGTTAGAAAGAGATATGGTTTCCATCGGCGTGGCTAAGGTTGTAAGAGACTTGCTTTACTTTATGCGTCGTGAAGTTCTTCATCAACAAGGGCTATTCTACAATACAAATGGAAATTTGCAACAATTCCCAGAACTAAGTTTGTACACGATATCACACAGTGTTTAGGTCTTTAGTTAGGAACTTTAGATGTTTAGTTGTCTATGGAACTTTCAGATGTTGAGTTGTTATGCAACTTGATATGTGTATAAATTTATGTATGACGATGGAACTTGATATGTGGATGAATCTGTGTATGGAACATGTTATGGAACTTGATATGTATAAATCTGTGTATGCAATCTGTGTATAATCTGTGTATAATCTGTGTATTGAATCTGTGTTTGAAAATTCTGTATATGAATCTGTATATTGAAAACTGCCTGTGATTTATATTGTATGCAGTCGGACTTATATTAAAAACCGCCTGTGATCAGGGCCGTACCTGGGGGTGGTCGAGCCGGGCGGTCGCCCAGGGCCCCCAAAATGTTGGGGCCCCCACTCACGTATATATTTAAGTATAGTACTTGCTGATTTAATCAGCCTAAACAAACAACGTTCGCTTTGTTAGTTGACCGGTCCAAATAAGTAAAGGCATGTTTGGTTTGAGGGACTAAAGATTAGTCACTCCATTTTAGTCTCATTTATGCGTTTGGTTACGAGACAGCCAGGATAGGGACGTCCCCTGACGTCCTCTCTCGTCCCTCCAATTTTGAGGGATAACTGGGACAAATCTAGGATAGTCCAGTCCCAACCCTTGACCCAGAACCAAACAACTTTATTAGAGGGATCGTCACGTCGCCTAAGTCAAGCTACGATCACGTTCACGTCATCTTATGATCCATTTAATACATTTTGAATATTTTTAGTCCCTATAACCAAATAGGATATGGACTAAACTTTAGTCTCTTAACTAAACTTTAGTCCCTGGACTAAAGTACCAAACGGGGCCTAAGTCAAGCTACGATCACGTTCACGTCTCTACTATATTAAAATACCATTTTTTCTTGTTCCATGATTTCCACCATCATTGTGCATTCTATATTTAAATGAAAAATGTTAAACTTATGTATAATGAGGATTCAAACCATGGTTGTTGGCTTTAAACCAACATTTACACTCACTTAGCCAATAGAACACATATGTCTTTATGTTTTATATTCTATACTTAATCGTAAATAGAAACCGTAGCAATGTACCAACACTTTACTAGCATACGGTATATGTCATTTCCTATTTCCAAATTGCCCTAATTCCAGCCAAGTAATTACGGTTATATGAGATCCAAGCTACGATTACATCAACATATATAGTTATATCATGTCATCAAGATTGAAATAGTATACATCGATATTAATAACATACTCAATGTCTTTGTATCAAATAATGTTTGAAGAAACTTTATAAGATGATCCAATATGCCAAGTAAGTTTTATTAATTTAGTTAATAGTATTTTTAACCTTTCAACATATATGTTTATAATAATAATTATATATATGCATATTATATATATTTATGAGTTAAAAGGGTCTACTTATAAGTTTTCGCCCAGGGCCCCCGAAATGTCAGGAACGGCCCTGCCTGTGATGTGTGGCTAACACAAGCGGCTAGGATAAGAAACCGTCTGTGATGTGTGTCTATCACAGGCGGTTCCTTTAAACTGGATCGCCTGTAATGTGTGTCTATCACAAGCGGTTTTTGATTGAACGCCTGTGATGTTGTTTTACATCACAGGCGGTGCACCACAAGCGGTTCCTGGAACCGCCTGTGTAGAGGCTAACCAAACCGCCTGTACAGAGGTTTACTGTAGTAGTGTACAGGTACATGGCTAGATCCTGTGTGCCGTCCCTTAGTCAATGCATCTAGAGAGTCTGGATGAACAAGCGACACCGAGTATACATAGTATTGGTTGGTATGCGGTGTGAATATGTGCTTGCCCGCATACTCCACGAGACCACGACCACAGCTTTGCCGTTTATGGACCGGACGGTTCATCCTTCATGTTTGTTGGGCAATCAGCATTATATTTAAAATTTTCAGGGTCTAGTTAGTAATCTAGAATTAGTTAATCAAAAAGCGATCGGATGTTTGGATCACTGAATATTTATTTTAAAAATAATTACACATTAAGAAAATAATCAGTTAATCAATATTATAAGAAAAAAATTAGCTAATCAAATAGTAATAGCAAGCACATTTAACAAAGGCTCGAGGAAGACGAGGAATTCGGCCCAGGGGCCAGGGCACTCCATTGCCCGCGCGGCGTTTCTGTGTGGGCGCCGCATGGGGATGGATGGCGCTTTGCGTTGCGTGCATGGAACGGCTGCGTGCGTGGGCCCCGCGGGCCTCTGCCTCACTCTCTTTTCCCAAAAAGGCAGCCGGAAATGCTAACAAATCTCCACGGATCGTTTACGACCCTGACGTGTGGTGCCCGCTCGAACCTGGGCCCGCGTGATCAGTGCCGTAGTCAAGTCACGGCATATATATTTCCGTGATGATGATTGATGCAGCCAGCCAGCCAGCCAACACATCCAACTTCTCTAAATTTCTCATGCTATATCTAGCATGGTCTCATCCTATATTTATCTATCTGTAGCGATTTGTTCTACATGGTCTCTCTAAACCATATCATACTAATAAAATTTATTTTCAGGTTTTTTTTATAATTTTGGGTCCGTAGCGATTTACTCTATATGGTCTCTCTAAACCATATCATACTAATAAAATTGAATTTCAGGTCGCCCGAAATAAGCCTGACACGTTTAAGTAATTACTCCCTCCGTCCCAGTAGATAAGGCGTAACCACCTCTGGTTTAAATACCAAGAAATGTACTTAATTGTCTCTATACCACATCGATGTACGTATGCATGGAGAGAGCACGCCTTATATTGTGGGACAAGAACAAAAAATTGGTTATGCCTTATATCCTAGGACGGAGGGAGTACGTGCCAGGAAGAGGGCTAAGCCCATGGGTCGGGTCGACACGACCCGAAATAAATTCAGGCTTGATCGGACAACCCGAATGTACACATGTATTTCTCCCTGACATATGCCTACGAAAACAAAAATCCTCACTCCCCTTCCTTTCTTCTACAAAGCTCCACCAGCAAATCTTGAGAAGATGCTCGCTGCTTTCTGATGCTCGACCTAGACACCACTACCATCACACCCTCCCCCCATTTCCTTTCCCGGAATCATGGACCGGAGAGCAAAGAGAGAGATTCAGAGCGACGTGTGATGGAAACATCTACTTGGCGAAGATCCTTGTGGACCTGGACCACGACCCCGACGACGCTCTCCCGCTCCATGCCCAAGCTCGTCTGCACGCTCGATAGGGCATCCGACATCCTCTGCGTTGTGATGGCACGTCAAGCAAGATGTAGAGCTGAGACGCACTATCCCTTGCCCCGGCTCCTCCCCCTGTGTTAATAGCCCGACACCTGTCACACCCAGATTTAAGGGCAAACCTAAGCACGAATCAAATGTGTGTTAGGATCAAGTCTCACACATATGATGACTCATGGTACAGAAATGAATACCACATCTTTATTATATAATAGGAGTTCTGTACAAAATAGCTAAATAATTACATCATATGACGAAAACGATCCTCCGCGACTGTCACACCTAATTTTAGAAGGCAAACCGAATGCGAACCATGTACATGCCAGGATCAACAATTCACGTACACAACAATTACATAACCAGATATCATCACACAGTGCTCAAATAAGAACATAAAGAAGGTAATGGTTTGATTACATCACGATATCCGAGACATCCACGGAGTCTTAAACATAGACCAAAGTGCAGAAACGAAACGTAGTAATACACGACCTTCACATGCAGCCGACTAGGGGTTTGCCGCTAACCCACGCCTAGAACTCGTCATAGTCTTGGAACTCTTGGAAATCCTCCATCATGATTTCATCTTCTCCTGAGCAGGGGTTGCAATGTGGACAACTTAGTGTTTTAGTGTTTTAAGCATGGGTGAGTACACATCAACGTACTCAGCAATTGTCCCATTTAGCTAAAGTGGACTAGCTGTATGTGGGGTGAAGCTCAGAGCGATTCTTTTAGTTGGTCAGGTAATTATTACTAGTAGAGAGCCAGGTTTTAGCATTAAACCCAAGTTATTAACCCAAAGGTACTCCTTCCAAATGGAAAGAACACAAAAATCCATAATAATAATCATCACCATTAAAACCACTATTATCCTTATCATCTCTAAACATAGTATCTCTAATCAAAGGAGCTCCCAAGGCCGTTCATAACCATGAGCACGACTGATATATCAGTTTCATAACACTCTGTAAAGGTTGCACACTTTACCTACGAGCCGTGATTCCCAATCTGCCCGAGGATCATGACTCCCCATTGATCACTCCCAAGGTGAACTAACAATGTCTCACTACAAAGCCTTTACAAAGATCCTCTGAGATGTAGCCACCCATTAGGTTTCCTAAATGTACCGCACTCCTCCCCAAGGGGCAAACCACCATCGGCAGAGCGAGACGTATACACCGAACCCCATTGACGGCATGACGGCGAAGCAAACTACACCTTAGTTCCTCTAATTAATCAGCTAAGGGCGTCCCATTCCACCCTCGTGGTTGTACTGTTTTCCCGGGTGGTCATCCAACAAACCAGTCCTTATGGAGAGGCACTCGAGAAACTACGCGAGCCCCCTTAATTATCACAATGCCATCATCATTTCCAAAAGTAAACCGCGTATCATAAATAATCTCATCATATTTATTGATTAACGTGATGCGCTAGCATAGAGCTAATCTAGAAATAATCCAAGCCAAATAGGTAAACAAGGACATGATAAACAAAGACTAGTCAATCCTTAGGTATAAATTATGTAAATGTGGGGAGATGAATTATAAAATGTATAAGACATATATAGGTTAGATGATACTTGCCTTCACCAACCAGCTGCTGCTCAGGGTCTTCGCCTACAACTTCTTCGGATTCCACCAACGGACTGTTATCTATACGAGTTCAAACATGCATTCCACATTCTTAACATTGAAATAAACAATACATCACACAATAAAATATAACAACTAAACAGATGTGTGGCGCAAAGCTCGCGTCTACGACTATGCGAGAAAAGAAACTACGACGGTCGAAGCTACAACCGAGAGACATAGCGATTAAATTAAGCAGCTATGGATTAAAATACTTATCTCAACATAATTATATTAGTTGATATTCGTGCAACGCGTAAATAAAATTAGCACTAGATCTTAATTAGTTCGGTACTTGATCAATTGTTGTTACACTACACACTTAAATTAATATACGCGACCTTAGGTGAATTAAAAGGATTTTCGCGTAGCGAAGCGCGTGACACAACGCACGACTCAAACGAAAATTTAAAAAGATTATCGCACGGCGAAGCGCGCCACACAATGCGTGACTCAAATGGAATTAAAAAGGATTATCGTGCGACGAAGCGCGTGACAATACACGTGATTTAAACGAAATTTAAAAACGATTGTCACACAACGAAGCGCGCGACACAACGCGTGACTCCAATGAAGATTTTAAACACGACGATGCGCGCTGGGGCTGCGCGCACGGGCTACCCGGGGAAGGCGCCACGGGCAGGGCCACGCGTGCGCTTGGGGAGCGGCCGTCCAGGGGCACCGCATAGGGGGAGGAAGGGAGGAGAGATAGGGGAGGGGAAGCTCACCATGGGCTCGACGGACGGCAGCAACCGCTCACCGGAGATCCACACCAGGGTAGGGAGAGAGGTGGAAGAGGGAGAGGGTGGTTACTCTCTTCCTAGTTCATGGGTGCGTGGGAAAAGGAGTGGGGGAGGGGGGCACATATGGGGGGCAGGGGCGACTGGGCTGCGCGCCCAGGGCCGGGTTGGGTCGTGACGCGGGACGGGACGGGACGCCGGGCCAGGCCGAGTCGGGATCACTGCACCACTACTCGATCTCACCTGCTCTCTAATTAGAATCATTCGCGAATAGAAAACCCAAACTCAACGAATGCACGCCTAGGCACAACATCAGACAGAAATAAATATGCTCCGGTATGATGCAACAGCAATATCAACTTAGGGTTTTGTTTACACGCGACACGAACATCGGTCTCTATACTGCTTTAAAAATAGGAGGAAGGAGCGAAATAGGAAGAGAAAAAGAGAGTAACGCCTGAATTTGGTGAATATTGGAGAAGAAAATTTTATAACCCAAAATTTAGAGCGTTACAAACCTACCCCCCTTAAAAGAATCTCGCTCTCGAGATTCAGGGTTGGCCAGCAAAGAGCTTGGGATACATGGCCATCAGATCATCTTCATGCTCCCAAGTTGCTTCTTCCTCAGAGTGGTGACCTGAAAGGGAAATGGTCTCAACATTTCCTATAATTGATTTTGGTGTTTGACGACCATCACAAACCCTATGGACTAACCAGTTTGCCTAGTTGGTCATTTCTCAGGTGCATAAGTTCATCTACAACTATTCTGAGTCGACTGTCCGGAATACCATAGATTATTTCAGACATGAGAAGCTTTTTGGAAAAAACACATATGTGCGGACCGTCCGGGCCTTTGCGGCGGACCGTCCATGACACCAGGGTGAGCCTCGGACAGGAACACTACAAAAAACATAAGATAACACTACGAACCATCCGAAGGAAAATCGAGCACCGTCCAAGACCAAGCGCGGACCGTCCGCCTTAGGAGCGGACCGTTCGGTCGTTGAAAAACCAGAAAATCCCTAAGGTGACGGGTTCGGTAAAATGCATTTTTAGCGTCCTCTCGGACCGTCCGGGGTGCACGGTCGGACCGTCTGTGACTACTTTATCTGACATCTAACGACACATTAAATGCACTATAGCTATTGATATAGCCGTTACTGCTGACCGTTGTGATTTCAGTCGTTGATGTGCAGGGGTGGACCATTCGGACAGGAGGCGCGGATCATCCGCGGTCGGTAGAAAAGGAGCAACGGCTAGGAAGTGGTTGGAGGCTATAAATACAACCCCAACCACCTCTATTCACTTGATCCAAGCACTTCACTCATACACATTCAATACAAGAGCTAGCAATCCATTCCAATACACATTCAAAGCTTCTAATCTCTCCAAGTTCCACAATTGAGACAAGTGATCATTAGTGATTAGTGACTTGAGAGAGTGTGATTCGTGTTTCATTTGTCGCTCTTGTTGCTTGGTTTTCTTAATCGTGCTTTCTTCATCTCTCTCTAAACTCTCTAAGTGTTTTTGTAAAGTTTGCAAGAGACAACTAATTGTGTGGTGATCCTTGCGGGGTCTTAGTGACCCGTGAGATTGAGAAAAAGCACTCAACCGGTCTAAGTGAGCGATTGAGAGACGGAAAGGGTTGGAATAGACCCGGCCTTTGTGGCCTCCTCAACGGGGACTAGGTTCTTTGGAACCGAACATCGGGAAACAAATCACTGTGTTCATTTGTGTTGATCTTCATCACTCGATTTATTTCTCCCCTCTCCTCTCTCTCTAAAGTTCTCTTGCTCACATTGTTTTGAGTTTAGTCCAAAAGTTATCCGCATTAATTGAGCAACTCATTGCAAGAGAAACTATCTTCCACACTCCAAATTATTTCTAACACTAATCTCGGGTATAATGCGTGTTCAAAGTTTATAATTTTCAGGTTTCGCCTATTCACCCCCCTCTAAGTGATTTTCAATTGGTATCAGAGTCCGGTGCTTCATTAGAGTCTAACAACTCGAAGTGATGTCAGGAGAACATGCCAAGAGGGAGATGGTCACCGACGATAAGCCCGAAGCTTCGGGAAAGAAGAATGAAGAACGAACTCCATCGAAGGAGGCCAGCAACATGCATAAAGAGGAATCCGCCGGCTCCATCAAGTCACACAGGAAGGGTGACAAGAAGAAAAATAAAATGAAGAAGGTAGTCTACTACGAGACCGACTCTTCATCACCTTCCACATCCGGTGCCGAGTCTACCACTTCGAAGCGCCAAGAGCGCAAGAAGTATAGTAAGATGCCTCTATGCTATCCTCACATTCCAAAACGCGCTCCACTACTTTTCATACCCCTAGGCAAACCACCATATTTTGATGGTGAAGATTATTGTATGTGGAGTGATAAAATGGGGCACCATCTAACCTCACTCCACAAAAGCATAAGGGATATTGTTGAGTTTGGAGCGCAGGCACCACAAGTGGGCGACGAGGACTATGACTCCGATGAGGCCACTCAAATAAGACATTTTAATTCCCAAGCAACTTCTATACTCCTTGCCTCCTTGTGTCGAGAGGAGTATAATAAGGTGCAAGGGTTGAAAATGCTAAAGAAATTTGGGATGTCCTCAAAACGACACATGAAGGGGACGAGGTGACCAAAATCACCAAGCGCGAGATGATCGAGGGAGAGCTCGGTCGATTTGTCCTCAACAAAGGAGAGGAGCCACAAGCAATGTACAACCGACTCAAAATGATGGTCAACCAAGTGCGCAACCTCAGGAGCATGAAGTGGGATGACCATGAAATGGTCAAGGTTATTCTTAGATCTCTTGTTTTTCATAATCCCACTCAAGTACAACTAATCCGTGGAGATCCTAGATATAAACATATGTGTCCCAAGGAAGTAATTGGCAAGTTTGTGAGCTTTGAACTTATGATCAAAGACTCCAAACACATTGTCAACTTGGATCAAGGTGCCACCTCTATGCTTGAGGTGCAACTTGTTGCATTCAATGCAATGGAAGAGAAGAAGGAAGAGTCTACATCAAGTAGACTCCCAATTGACGCCTCCAAGCTCGACAATGAGGAGATGCCTCTTATCATCTAGAGCTTTCAGCAAATCCTCAAGCAAAGGAAGGGGAAGGACTACAAACCCCGTTCCAAGAGGGTTTGCTACAGGTGTGGTAAGTCCGGTCACTTTATACCTAAATGTCCATATACAAGTGACAGTGACAGGGACGACGACAAGAAAGGGAAGAAGAAAACGGAGAAGAAAAGATACTACATGAAGAAGGGTGGCGAGGCGCACATGGGACGAGAATGGGACTCTGACGAGAGCTCCACCGACTCCTCCTCCGACGAGGATGCCGCCAACATCGCCATCAACAAGGGCCTTGTCTTTCCCAACGTCAGCCACAAGTGCCTCATGGCTAAGGACGACAAAAAGAAGGTACATTCTAGAGACACCCCCAAATATACTACATCCGATGATGAGGGTAGCTCTAGCGATAATGAGGATGATTTAACTTCTCTTTTTGCTAACCTTAACAAGGACCAAAAGAAAAAGATAAATGAATTGATAGAATCCATTAACGAGAAGGTTGATATCTTGGAAATCCAAGAAGACTTGCTCATTAAGGAAAATAAGAAGTTTGTTAAACTAAAAAATGCTTATGCTCCTGAAGTAGAAAAATGTGAAAATTTGTCTAAAGAGCTTAATGTCTGCAATGATTCAATTTCCCTGTCTTAGAACTGAGAATGCTAGTCTAAATGCTAAGATAGAAGAATTGAATGCTTGCAATGTTTCTACATCTACTATTGAGCATGTCACTATTTGCACTAGATGTAGAGATGTTAATATCGATGCTATGAATGATCACCTTGCCATGATTAAAGAACAAAATGATCACATAGCTAAGTTAAATGCTAAAATTGCCGAGCATGAGTTAGAAAATAAAATTTTTAAATTTGCTCGAAGCATGCTTTATAATGGGAGACGCCCATGCATTAAGGATGACATTGGTTTCCAACAAGGGAGCCAAAACAACATCAAACTTAATGCCCCTAAGAACAGGCCTTCTAATTTTGTTAAGGGCAAGGCTCCCATGGTTCAGGATAGAGAGGGTTACATTTTATGTCCTGAGAACTATCCCAAGCACAAAATTAGGAAAATTCATGCTAGAAAATCTCATACTGTTTCTCATCATGCTTATATGTATAGTAATGAGGCTTCTAGCTCAAGGCATTCAACTCATATCAAAGTGCCTAAAAAGAAAATTGCAAATACATCAAATGAACATAGCATCTCATTTAAGACTTTTGATGCATCTTTTGTGCTTACTAACAAATCAGGCAAAGTAGTTGCCAAATATGTTGGGGGCAAACACAAGAGTCCTAAGACTTGTGTTTGGGTACCCAAGGTGCTTGTTTCTAATGTGAAAGGACCCAAGACCGTTTGTGTACCTAAGAACAAGGCCTAAATTTGTTTTGTAGTTTTATACATCCGGTGGGACAAGTTGGATAATCGATAGCGGGTGCACAAACCACATGACAGGGGAGAAAAGGATGCTCTCCTCATATGAGAAAAAGGAAGATCCCCAAAGAGCGATTACATTCGAGGATGGAAATCAAGGTTTGGTCAATGGTTTGGGTAAAATTGCTATATCTCCTGACCATTGCATTTCTAATGTTTTTCTTGTAGATTCTTTAGATTACAACTTGTTTTCTGTTTCTCAATTATGCAAAACGGGCTACAACTGTTTATTCTTAGATGTTGGTGTTACTGTCTTTAGAAGAAGTGATGATTCAATAGCATTTAAAGGAGTGTTAGATGGTCAGCTATATTTGGTTGATTTTAATGATAACAATGCTGAACTAGACACTTGCTTAGTTATTAAGACTAATATGGGTTGGCTCTGGCATCGCCGACTTGCTCATGTTGGGATGAAGAATCTTCACAAGCTTCTAAAAGGAGAGCACATTTTAGGACTAACAAATGTTCATTTTGAGAAAGATATGATTTCTAGTGCATGTCAAATAGGGAAGCAAGTTGGAGCTCATCATCCACACAAGAACATCATGATGACCGACATGCCACTTGAGCTACTCCACATGGATCTATTCGGCCCGATCGCTTACATAAGCATCAGCGAGAGTAAGTATTGTCTTGTTATTTTGGATGATTATTCTCACTTCACTTGAGTATTCTTTTGCAAGAAAAATCTCAAATCCAAGAAACCTTAAAGAGATTCTTGAGACGGGCTCAAAATGAGTTCGGATTGAGAATCAAGAAGATTAGAAGCGACAATGGAACGAAGTTCAAGCATTCACAAATTGAAGGATTTCTTGAGGAGGAGGGCATCAAGCATGAGTTCTCTTCTCCCTACACACCTCAACAAAATGGTGTAGTGGAGAGGAAGAATAGAACTTTCTTGGATATGGCAAGGACCATGCTTGATGAGTACAAGACACTAGATCGATTTTGGGCGGAGGCGATTAACATCGCCTGCTACTCCATCAACCGGCTCTACCTTCACCAAATCCTCAAGAAAACATTATATGAACTCCTCACCGGTAAAAAGCCCAATGTTTCCTATTTTAGAGTTTTTGGGAGAAAATGCTTTATTCTTATTAAGAGAGGTAGAAATTTTAAATTTGCTCCTAAAGCAGTAGAAGGCTTTTTACTTGGTTATGACTGAAACACAAGGGCATATAGAGTCTTCAACATATCCACTAGATTAGTTGAAGTTTCTTGTGACATTGTGTTTGATGAGACTAATGGCTCCCAAATGGAGCAAGTTGATCTTGATGAATTAGATGATGAAGAGGCTCCATGCGTTGCGCTACGGAACATGTCCATTGGGGATGTGTGTCCAAAAGAATCCGAAGAGCCTCCACAAGCACTAGATCAACCATCATCTTCCATACAAGCATCTCCACCAACTCTAGATGAGGAAATAGCTCAAGAAGAAGAGGATGAAGATCAAGACGATGAGCCACCTCAAGAGGAGGACATTAATCAAGGGGTAGATGAAGATGATCAAGACAAGGAAAATAATCAAGAAATTCAAAGTCAAAGATCACCGCACCCAAGAGTCCACCAAGCAATTCAAATAGATCACCCCGTCAACTCCATTCTTGGTGACATTCACAAGGGGGTAACCACTAGATCTCGAGTTGCTCATTTTTGTGAACATTACTCTTTTGTGTCCTCTATTGAGCCATACAGGATAGAGGATGCACTTATAGATCCGAACTGGGTGGTGGCAATGCAAGAGGAGCTCAACAACTTCACGAGGAATGAGGTATGGAATTTAGTTCCATGTCCTAACCAAAATATTGTAGGTACCAAGTGGATATTCCACAACAAACAAGATGAGCATGGTGTGGTGACAAGAAACAAAGCCCGACTTGTTACCAAAGGTTATTCACAAGTCGAAGGTTTGGATTTCGATGAAACCTATGCAGCCGTAGCTAGGTTTGAGTCAATTTGTATATTACTTGCCTATGCTACTTACCATGGCTTCAAGTTATATCAAATGGACATGAAGAGTGCCTTCCTCAATGGCCCTATCAAAGAAGAAGTGTATGTTGAGCAACCTCCCAGCTTTGAAGATAGTCAGTATCCTTCTCATGTTTACAAGCTCTCAAAGGTGATTTATGGGCTCAAGCAAGCCCCAAGAGCATGGTATGAATGCCTGAGAGATTTTCTGATCACTAATGGCTTCAAAGTTGGAAAAGTTGACCCTACTCTCTTCACTAAAACAATTTCTAAAGACTTGTTTATATGCCAAATTTATGTTGATGATATTATGTTTGGGTCTACTAAAAAGTCATCTTGTGAAGAGTTTAGTAGGATTATGATACAGAAATTCAAGATGTCTATGATGGGGGAGTTGAAGTATTTCCTTGGATTTCAAATCAAGCAACTCCGAGAGGGCACCTTTATCTACCAAACTAAGTACATTCAAGACATATTAAAGAAGTTTGGAATGAGGAATGCCAAACCCATCAAGACACCCATGGGAAACAAATGGGCATCTCGACCTCGACACAGGAGGTAAATCCATAGATCAAAAGGAATACTGGTCGATGAAAGGTTCTTTACTCTATTTATGTGCTTCACAACCAGATATTATGCTTTCCGTATGCATGTGTGCAAGGTTCCAGGCAAATCCTAAGGAAGTTCACCTTAGGGCTGTGAAAAGAATCATGAGATATTTAGTTTACACTCCTAAGTTTGGGCTATGGTACCCCAAGGGATCTACCTTTGATATAATTGGGTATTCCGATACTGATTATGCTAGATGTAAAATTGATAGAAAGAGCACATTAGGGACTTGTCAGTTTCTGGGAAGATCCCTGGTGTCTTGGGCTTCAAAGAAACAAAACTCAGTAGCTCTATCCACCGCCGAAGCCGAGTATATTGCTGCAGGACATTGTTGTGCACAATTACTCTGGATGAGGCAAACCCTTAGGGACTATAGCTACAAGTTGAGCAAAGTCCCTCTCCTATGTGATAATGAGAGTGCAATCCACATCGTGGATAATCTCGTTGAACACAGCCGCACTAAGCACATAGACATCTGGTACCACTTTTTGAGAGATCACCAACAAAAGGGGATATCAAAATTGCTTATGTTAGCACCGACAACCAATTAGCCGATATCTTCACAAGCCCCTGGATGAAAATACTTTTAGCAAGCTTAGGAATGAACTCAATATCCTCGATTCTCGGAACTTTGATTCAAATCTTGCACACATAGCTAATTTATATACCTTTGATCATGTCTCTTTCATTTGGTACAAATGCATATTTCCTATTCTTCTTGTGCCAAAGCTAAGACTAATGTGCTTCCAAGTATATTTGTATTCATAGTCTTAGATTGAAAGGGAAATGGAGTATTCGGCAAAGGCAAGGCATCCACTACAACTCTGTCGGTACCATTTATCCTTTGTCCTACTCAAACTTTCCCTCGTATCCTTTTACAAAGGGGAGAAAATATTAGGTGTCTCAAGTTTCTTCGTTTTTGGCGCTTAATGCCAAATGGGGAGAAATTAATAGGCCCAAAGCAAAAGGACCACACCACCAACCTGTTTTCTAAAAACTTTTTCAAAAAAGGGGAGAAGTTATTCAAATTACAAAAACCCTCTTGACAGCTAAGAGGAGAACTTCTTCAGGGGGAGCTTTTATTTAGCCAATGGAAAAGCATTTGAAACAGGGGGAGAATTTTCAAAAACTTGAAAATGCTTTTTGAAATCATATTCTTATACCATTGGCTAATTGGAAAAGAATTTCAAAGACTTTTTCAAAAGATTTGCAAAAACTAGCTGAGTGGTGCAAATGTGGTCCTAAATGTTAAAAATATCAAATCAAACATATATGCTTAGAAATGCTTTCATTTCAAAGTAACTTATGCACATCTATCAAAATGCAAACTAGTTACATTTCTACACTTTGTATTTGCTTTGGTTTGTGTTGGCATCAATCACCAAAAAGGGAGAGATTGAAAGGGAAATGGTCTCAATATTTCCTATAATCGATTTTGGTGTTTGACGACCATCACAAACCCTATGGACTAACCAGTTTGCCTAGTTGGTCATTTCTCAGGTGCATAAGTCCATCTACAACTATTCTAAGTCAACTGTCTGGAATACCGTAGATTATTCTAGACAGGAGAAGCTTTTTGGAAAACACCTATGTGCGGACTGTTTGGGCCTTTGCGGCGGACCGTCCGCGACACCAAGGTGAGCCTTGGACAGGAACACTACAAAAGCACAAGATAACACTATGGACCGTTCCAAGGAAAAGCAAGCACCGTCCGAGACCATGCGCGGACCGTCCAGTCGTTGAAAAACCAGAAGAACCCAAAGGTGTCGGGTTCGGTAAAATGCATTTTTAGCGTCCTTGCGGACCGTCTGGGGTGCATGGCCGGACTGTCCGTGACTACTTTATCTGACATCAGACAATGCATTAAATGCACTATAGCCGTTGATATAGCCGTTGCTGCTGACCGTTGTGATTTAAGTCGTTGATGTGCAGGGGCGGACTGTGCGGATAGGGGGCGCGGTGTGGCGGAACTGCCCGAATTATTCCAACTTAAGTGCCCAAGTCCCGCCTTAGAGGCTAGACCACACTTAAATGGGAATAACCCGTCAATCCCTCGGATCTAGTCCGACACGGCCACTGACAGGATCAAGTACCACAATCTCACTCGAAGGTGAGTCACAGAGCAAATACAATAAAGCATAAAACCATACATGTCGCAATGTTAAGTTATTACATCACCATCATCATCATCGGAGTTTTTGGAAAAGTAACCATCATTGTTTTGAAGTGCAGCGGAAAAAAAAACTAACGGTCATTAAACAGAGAGATGGGGAAGCCTGTCCCATCACTCCTCATGCTCCTCCTCAGCCGAGGCAGGGTCCCACTCGACAGTCCAACCCGGTGGCAGGGTGGTCGGCCAAGTTATCCCAGCAACCATCTCCTCCAGAGAACCTGTAAAAATTATGCCACAAGCAAGGCTGAGTATACTAATACTCAGCTAGACTTACCCGGTGTGAGGAGTCTACTCCTCTACCTCTAGACATGCAGCTGTTTGGCTGTGGGGTTTGGTTGCCAAAAGCACTAGCTGAGTTTCTAAATCAAGATTTTAACTTAATCAAAGTTAAGTGTGAATCTCTTAAGGCTAAAAGTGGACTATCTACTCATACATGGTAGCAAGCATCATTAACAGTCAACATCTTATCTCAACTCATCATACTTCCACTTATTACTCAATGCAGTACAATGGATCAAGCAGTCTCATTAGCTGCGAGAAGCAGACGATTCGAATCGAGTTTTTATCCTTGCAAGGTAAACCTAAACACACGACATGTAGGGGCACTCCGTCCCCACACACATCAACCGTCCCCATCGATTCCCTGGCAGCAGAAAGGGGCTCACCGCCTTGGCGTACAATGCCTCACTGACCCCGACTGGCCGTCATGCAGTGACCACACTTGTACCCACCATAACCGGAATGGGAGACCTCGTCTCAGGTCGCGTGAGGAGGGCAATCTGCGGGCAGGTTCACTCAGGTACTAGGCTTACCGATTTACCATATTTCTCGGTATGTGTTTAGTACATTCAAACGCTTGACACAGGTATCCGCACGTTAATCCTTATTCCATTTTCCATCTCGTAAACAACCAATCCCCATGGATTGTTGTCCACCAACTAGTATCATGACAGTGTGAAAAGTGGGTACAATCAATTTCCTGATCTCGCGCGAGTGCTAGAAAAATCACTCGTCTTCTACCGAGATCCTAATTAAATGAAGCAACTACTCGACCTGTCATACTAGTATTCATTTCAAAAGGATTCCTGAGATCATGCAACTAGGGTTTCAAACAATTCCTACACCTAAGTGCACAATCAATCCTACAATCATTAAGTGAAGTAAAATAGCATAAATAACAGGTTATGCATAAAACCGGGGCTTGCCTTCCAAAGCAGTGGCAGGCAGGTCCTCTGGTGCTGGCTCTGGTGCTGGATCGGGGGCAACCTCCTGGGCAGCTCCTTGCTCCGGCACGAGGATGTACTCTCCGTCCGCAAGATTACAGTCTATCGAAATGCAATGAACATGTATGTCATGATTATGCAAGATTTAAGAACATTAAGTTAAAGAAACTAAGTTAAGAATTAACTTAGGGTTTCCTGGTTCTGTGGGGCTTCTAGTGGTATACATAGACTTTGACTTATTACCCTTTAAGCTTAGGTTTGGCTTTAGGATAACACAGTAGAATTTGTATTGTCTTGATACACTCTAGTGGACAGAGTACAAGGTTTTGGAAATCATTATTCCACATTATTCATTTTCCTTTATTTAATTTTCCATTTAGGGTTTCTAAGGTAGGTTTGAACTACATCATGGTTTTAATAATTTCTAAAAATTCTGTAAAAATTACAGTGGGTTGTCACTTGTTGTTTTAGCTTGTTTTAAGAATTTGAGACTTAAGTACAAAAGCTAGGCTTTAAACAAAAAAAATAACCACAGTTGGGCAAGATGGGCCATTTTACACTACACCTCTTAGTTAGGGGTAGGCTCTGTCCTAAAGGTTATTTTGTTGGCATCCTATGGTAATAATAGGCCTCTGGGCTAAAAATCACAGAAAACTAAGGGGTGGTTATTTAGTTATGCTTTTCTTAAGTTTCATGTCAAAAAGGCTCTTTCTACTACATTACTATTTGAAAAATGTCAAACAGCAGATTTCATATTTTTCCTAAGTTCTTTCTAATAAAACAATAGTTATCCCAAGGGTGGGGGTGTTTTTACCTTGGGGTTATTTTTGTAGAATTTTTCTAAGTTTCACTTGTTTTATTAAAATAAAAGAGATCTTAATTATTTTACACTAAAACAGGGTATGATATATTTTTCTAGTGAACTACATTAACTAAGTATCTTAACAAAAATAGGGGTGCCCTCTGGTTCAATATTTGTGTCACTTTTCCTATTTTTCTTAAACTTAAGCATATTTGGAATAAGGGGTTAAAACTAACTTAATGTAATGGACAGAGGGGTTTAACATTTTTAAACAGGTTAGTAGGTGAATATAAACTTCTCCAAATTTTCCTAACCTTAGTCAAATAGCCTAACTATTTTTCTTACTATTATTTAGCTTTTGGCCAAAGTTAACATTAAATCAGAACTTTTAAGTTTTCCACAGCACCAAGGGGTTTTATATTTTTCCTAAATAGGTTACATGATTTAGAGTCTGGCAAAATTGGTTTGACCAAAATTGGATAAACCAAACAGAAGTTATGGGTTTTTAAAGTTTCTGTTTGAATTTAAATTAGGTTTTAATTAAGTTTTCCTGGAAAAACAGTTTGCGCCGAGGTCCCTGGGTTTAAAACAATTCAAACCTCGCAGATCTACCCTTAAGGCACTATTCACTTGAGTCTCTGACCTTTCACTTAACCCCCCTGGGTTTCTCTCCCTCTCACCCGCAGTCCCTCCCTCAACTGAAACAGTAGCCGCGGGAAAGAAAAGGGTGGCGCGGCTTACCGGCGGCGAGGGAGGTCCGGCGAAGGGTAGGGTTGGCTCGGGGAGGGTCTGGCGATCACGTCGAGGTACGACTCGTCGTCGGGGATGGCCGGAATCGCCCGGTCCACGTGAGCAGGCGGGCGAGCTCGTCGGCGGCGTGTGCTCCGGCCTATCCACGGCGGCATAGTTCAATCCAAGGGCATAGGGAGCTTCGTGGAGGTCTAAGGAGTCTAACCGTGCAAGGAATCGAAGAGAGGTGCACGGTGTACCTCGGTCCACGGTTGCCGGCGGTCGGTTGAAATCCGGTGACCTTGGGCCGGCCTCTCCGGTGAAGCAGAGCCCGATTCCTCGCTCGGGGAGCTTCACGGAGACGTGCACAGTCTTCTCCGAGGGCTGGACGGGGTTGGGAATGGCTGGGCTGGCCGGTCTACGGTGGCAGGGGCTCGGGTGGCCGCGGGCACGTCGCGTATGGGCAAACGGCGGCGAACTGAGCTCCGGTGAGGCTTGAGCGCGTGCGGAGGGGTACGGCCAAGGCTCCTGGGCGTTTTATAGTCGTGGACGCGGACCAGGGCACTGGCTTGGCTTGGGCGCAGCGCGGGCGCGCGCGGGCGCGCGCGGGCGCGCGCGCGGGCGTGCTCTGGCGCGGCAGACGGCGTCGAACACGTGGCGGTTTGTTTCTTCCAGTGTTCAAATGTCGCCAGAGGTCGCAAACGTGCGAATCTTTGCAAAAGTCCGGCGCAGACCTCTTCCTGGCACCTAGGGCTGTCACTCAACTGTGAGACGCCGGGGCAGATACGGCCTAGGGAGGGAGATCTTCGGGTGCCAAAACAGGTGTGTCATACTGAGCATATCACGACAAAATCCATGCCATGACATGTCAAACGTCCGAGTCTCGAGCTCAACTTTTTCCAGTGGGTGCCCTAAGTGGTATTGCACATTTTTGGTATAGAACCCAAGTGGTTTTGGCGCCATTTTTAAAGTGAACACGGTTGATCTTTGATTTAGGGCTAAAATGGGACTTAGAGGGAATTAGAGAGCTCTAGCTCTCTCTCCACTTGGAGATTTGAAATGGGGTTTCCCTAGGGGCCTTTTTGTAATATTTCCCTCCCCTAATTGATGGTTATAATGTTGCTTAGGGTTTGGGTAAAGATTACCCATGTTTTGCACATTTGCTCACTCTCTTTCCCCTCTTATCCATGGTTTTGGGAGATAGGGTTTAAGAGAGGCCTAGGGTTCTTTCCCCCTCTCCCAAGGTGATAGTTGCACACAATTAGGGTAATGCCTTTGGTCATTCCCAACTCTTGGTAAAAACTTAGTTTCCAAAGCCCCTTATACTTTTGCTCCTTAAGTTCTTCCACATGTGATCATAGTCTTGAGTGCCAAGGTGTGCTCCAGCCATGGCAACACCTGGGGTGTTACAGCCCTCCCCCCTTAAAGGAATCTCGTCCCGAGATTTGAGGTAGAGTCCCTTGGAGGGTGCTGGAAGGTGTGTTGGTGCTACTCTTTCTTTATACTCAAGTTTCTCTTGTTAACTGCTCTTCGAATGTCATTCTCTTTGCAACTTCAGAAGGAAGCCCTTCTTAAGTTGAATTCACAACTTAGACTATTCTTGCTATCTTAGTTTCCCTTATAATTGATTTCAAAGGGCAGGTGGGGGTGGGGTTCTGTGGTTACATACCGACTCTTTTGGGTAGAAAGTCGGGGAAGCGAGAGCGTAGAAAATCCTTAGTCTCCCATGTAGCTTCTTCTGTTGAATGGTGACTCCACTGAACCTTATACATTCTTACTGTCCTTGCCCGAGTTGATCTCTCCTTTTGATCTAATACCTTGACGGGGTACTCTTGGTAGGATAAATCTGGTTCTATCTCAATGTCTGGTTCCGGGAGTACTTCAGTGGGTAGACGAACGCATTTCCGCAGCTGAGATACATGGAACACATTATGCACTGCTGACATGTGAGGTGGCAATTCCAATTGGTAAGCTACGGGTCCACAACTTGCCTTGATCTCATAGGGTCCAATGTAGCGAGGGGCTAACTTGCCCTTGATCCCGAATCTCTGAACACCCTTGGTGGGTGATACCTTAAGATAGACATGATCTCCCACCTCAAACTGTAGAGGCTTCCGCCTCTTATCATGATAGCTCCTTTGCCTGGCCTGAGCAGCTTCCAAGTTCTTGGTAATGACCCTGACCTTTGCCTCTGCCTCGAGTACTAAGTCTGGCCCAAAAATTTCCCTTTCTCCTGCTTGAGACCAATTCAGTGGGGTCCTACACCTTCTCCCATACAATGCCTCAAAAGGTGCCATCTTCAGACTGGACTGATAGCTATTGTTGTAAGAGAACTCTGCCAAAGACAGACACTTGTCCCAATCGTTTCCATAATGTAGTGCACAGGCTCGCAACATATCTTCCAAAATCTGATTTACCCTTTCGGTCTGGCCATCTGTTTGTGGGTGATATGCTGAGCTTCGGATTACTTGGGTTCCAAGTGATTCTTGCAGTTTTTCCCAAAAGCGTGCCACAAACAGTGCTCCTCTGTCAGATATAATGGTCTTGGGAATACCATGCAATCTCACTATCTGATCAACATAAATTTCAGCATACTTCTCTGTCTTGTGGGTGGTGTGCACTGGCAAGAAATGAGCGGTCTTGGTCAACCTGTCCACGATAACCCAAATAGAATCATGGTGCCTGGAGGTATTGGGTAATCCCACTATGAAGTCCATGCAAATGTCCTCCCATTTCCAAGATGGTATGGGAAGGGGTTGCAAAGGGCCTGCTGCCTTCAAGTGACTAGCCTTTATCCTCTGACAAGTATCACACTCGGATATGTACTTGGCAATTTCCCTTTTCATTCTAGTCCACCAATATAAAGATCTGAGATCATGATACATCTTGTTGCTACCAGGGTGCATGGAGAATTTGGAAAGGTGAGCTTCATCTAGTATCTTCTTTCTGAGCTCAGGGTCCTTAGGAACAACCAATCGATCTCCAAACCATAGGATTCCCTTGCTGTCCTGACGGAAACACTTATATTTCTCTGCCTTCAGCTTGATCATTTCTTTGATAACCTGAACTCCCTTATCCCCAAGCTGTGCCTGAACTATTTGCTCTTGCAATGTGGGTTCCACCGAGATATAGCTTAGGTTACCCGAAGAAACAACTTCCAGGTTCAGTTTGCACAATTCATCACACAGGGTGGTAACTCCCACATCCATGCTCATGCAATAGCACTGGGCTTTTCTGCTTAAGGCATCTGCCACAACATTGGCCTTACCAGGGTGGTAATGCACCTCCAGATCATAGTCCTTGATCAACTCTAACCATCTCCTTTGCCTCATGTTCAGATCTGCCTGGGTGAAGATGTATTTGAGACTCTTGTGATCAGTGTAGATGTTACAGTGAGCTCCCATCAGGTAGTGTCTCCAAATCTTAAGAGCATGAACTACAGCTGCCAACTCTAGATCATGTGTGGGGTAGTTCTGCTCATGGGGCCTGAGTGCCCGGGAAGCATAAGCAATCACTCTGCTCTCTTGCATCAAGACACATCCCAAACCAGTACCAGAAGCATCACAATAAACTTCAAATGGCTTGGTATTGTCAGGTTGAGCTAACACCGGGGCTGTTGTCAAATGCTGTCTCAAGGTATGAAAGGCATCTTCACACTTTTGACTCCACTCAAATTTGACTCCCTTCTTCAACAGTTCAGTCATTGGTTTGGCAATTCTGGAGAAATCCGGAATAAATCGTCGATAATATCCTGCCAATCCCAGAAAACTCCGAATTTGCTTTACTGTGGTCGGGGGTTTCCAATCCATCACTTCTTGCACCTTCTCAGGATCAACTGATACCCCATCCTGAGAAATGGTATGACCCAAGAATTTGATCTCCTTCAGCCAGAACTCACACTTACTCAGCTTAGCATACAACTGATGATCACGCAGTCTCTGAAATACAGTATGCAAGTGTTTGGTGTGCTCGGCTTCGTTCTTGGAATAGATCAGTATATCATCAATGAAAACGACCACAAACTTGTCTAACTCTGGCATGAATATTGAGTTCATCAAATACATAAAATAAGCCGGGGCATTGGTCAGCCCAAAAGACATCACCAGAAACTCATACAGTCCATATCTGGTAGAGAAAGCTGTCTTGGGAATATCGCTAGCGCGGATCTTGATCTGATGGTATCCTGAGCGAAGGTCTATCTTGGAGAATACCTTGGCTCCAACCAACTGATCAAACAGAACATCAATGCGAGGCAACGGGTATTTGTTCTTTATGGTCACCGCATTGAGAGGGCGGTAGTCAACACACATCCTCAAACTCTCATCCTTTTTCTTCACAAATAATGCTGGACATCCCCATGGTGAAGTGCTTGGACGAATAAACCCCTTGTCCAACAATTCTTGCAATTGCTTCTTCAATTCTGCCAATTCAGCGGGAGGCATCCTATAAGGTCTCTTGGAGATAGGAGCAGTCCCGGGTTGCAACTCAATTGCGAACTCAATGTCTCGGTCAGGTGGCATTCCTGGCAATTCATCCGGAAAAACATCTGGATAGTCACGGACCACTGGGATCTTTTCCACTGGGGATTCTATCATAACAAAGGCACAAGAACGGGTGCATCCCTGGTCGGGTAAATATAAAACAGTCTCGCCATAAGCAGGGGAATGGATTTCAATGGCTCTGGCTGCAATGTCCAATACTGCCTGATGCCTGGTCAACCAGTCAGCTCCCAAAATAATATCCACGCTATCCAATCCTAAGATGAGAAGGGTGGTTCTAATCACCAGACTACCAAGTTTTATGGGCACTTGCCTGTTGATTTGATAAGTGGCAACTCTGCCTCCTGGTGTTGAAATTGTAATGCCCCCATCGGTATGGTGAAAGGGCAACTGGCATTTGGCACTAAATTTGGCACTGATAAAACTATGCGATGCACCAGAATCAAATAGAATAATAGCAGGATAATTCAAAACTGTAAAGATACCAGTCATGACGGGTGCTCCCTCTGGAATGTCAGCCATGGTGGTGAAGTTCAGCCTGCCTTGCCTCACTTGCACCTTCTGTCTCTTGCCTTGGTTCTGGTTGACATTCTGCCCCTGCCTCTACTGGTTCCTGGGGCAATTCTTGGCATAATGCCCAGTGTTGCCACAAGTGAAGCATCTGTTGTCATTGGCTTGGCGGTACTGCTGCTGCTGATTATTCCGCTGTGCTGGAAATTGATTGCGGTTGGGTGCCTGCTGCTGCTGCTGCTGAGGTCGAATTACCCATCGCCCTTGCTGCTGCTGGGGTCCCCTGCCCTGGGGGTCGGACACAATCCGGAAACGCTGTGGCTGAGCTGAGGGTCCTGCCACAGGGGTCTTCCTTTTCTTCTCTGCCTACCTAGCGGTAATGCAGTCCTCTTGGGAGATGGCCATGTTGACTAACTCATTGTAGCTGTTGGCCCTGACGGCGTTGAGACGATCCCGGAGCTTAGTGCTGAGCCCCCTTCTGAATCTGTCCCTCTTCTTCTCATCTGTATCCGCATGATATCCCGCATACTGGCACAAGTCATTAAAGGCCTGGGCATACTGCAACACTGTCCTGTTGCCCTGAGTGAGTGCCAAGAACTCATTGAGCTTCCTGTCCATGATCCCGGCTGGTATATGGTGTCCTCTAAAAGCTGCCTTAAACTCCCTCCACTCCACCTCTCGGTCCTCTGGCTGCATAGCAAGAAAATGATCCCACCAAGTCCTTGCAGGTCCGCGAAGCTGCTGGGTGGCGAACCTGACTTTGGTGACCTCTGAGCAAACTCCATGGAGCAGTGGGAATTTGGATTCCACCACTCGCAGCCATACATCTGCGTCAAGTGGGTCTTCCGCCCTTGTGAACAGTGGAGGCTGGGTGCTGAGGAATTCCTGATAGGTGGCCGCCGCGGGGTGACGTTGGTGGTCTCCACCACCATAATGCTGGGGTGGTGGCTGACGTTGAGCCAACTGCCTCAGGATCTCATTCTGCTGAGCCATGAGCTCCTGCAGAGTGGGAGGTGGGGGTGGTGGTGGAACGTGCTCGTTCTGGCCACGGCGCTGCCTCCCAGCCATCTGAAAAACCACATACTTACTTAACACCACCGTTCCAATTTCAAGATTTCAACACGGGGAAAAAGTTAAAAACAGCATGAAAGATCTAACTTCAACAAAAGGGATTCTTTAGGAGGCATAAATTCTTCCTTCCAAATTAAACTGACAATAGCATCCATCAAACAAGCTCCCAAGATAGTTTAACATGGTTACATCAAATTGTTTCAAAATGACTCAACTCTATCTAGCCTAGTACCCCAAGGGTGCAAAAGCTAAGCTAGTTGCGAGGAGTCTGACTGTCCGACTTCTAAGCCTACCCTGGACACCTAGTGAGCGAACGAAGCAACACTGGACTCGGGGGAAGGTGGTCTTCCCGAGCCAGCAGTGTCCACACTGGAGGCAGGCTCATCTCCTCCCTCAATGTCGACGTCCTCGTCGTCCTCCTGGTCCTGGATCTCTTGGTGATGCATGTCCAGGTGCTCGTTAGCCTCAGCAAGCTGTTGCTGAGTGTTAAGGAGCTGATCCTCGAGAACCTCGATGGTGTTCTCCCTGGTACCCACCAGTTCCTCCAACTCCTGAATATCAGTGGATAGCTGCTCCACCTGCAAGTCCTTTTCCACCATTTCCTGAGATAGGTCAACCACAAGCTCCTCTCGGTTATCCAGCGTGATCTTTGTTGCCTCCAGCAGTGCCATCAAATGGGACATTGCCTCACCGCGCATCACTTGCAGACGGTACAGAGCATTCATGCACTGTACTGTTAAGTGCGCAGTCTGTCCTGGGTAGATGGCCCAGATGTCCTTGGCATGTTCCACCCGATCCTTCCACATTGGGTCGTCCTCCTTTTCAGCGGGGAACAAGCCAATGGGATGGGTAGCCAGCTCCAAGGGATGGAACCCGCAGAAGGTAGTCAATCCATGCAGAGCGATCGCCTCGATCGTGTCCTCTGCCCGGTACCCGAAAGACTCTGAGTCCAAGGAGCGCCAGCCTGGCTGCAGGGGATGAGGCTCCAGAGTCATCCTCACCCTACAGCGGGGTACCCGGTGCTTCTCGAACTGCTGCACCGCGTACTGAGGGGGTGTCGTGTATCCAGCCCCCTGAAGCACCTCCCACAAAATGCGGGGAAAGCCCTCTCGTGCAAGTCCGTCAGTGTGGGTCAGTGCATTTCCTTCATCGGAGGATCCGTGGGAAGTCATCTGTGTACGGTTAAGCGTAAGTAAAAGAAAAGAATTATAAAAAGAACAAAAACTCAGCCTTTCTCTAGTTAAGTAAAAAGGCACTAAGGACCTAGCTGGTTGTTATCTTGTTTTTAAGTCCTTACTTAGTTATCTATTGCTTAATTATGAATGCATGCATGCTCGTCCTGAACGACCTCACAACAAGCTAAAAGGAATAGGGAGGAACTCCCATCCTGTAAAAGTGGCCTGTAGGGCCTAATTACTTAGCCACCTAGCTACCCTTCTAGTAACCTAAGGCTTCACGTCCTAGGTCTATCCTGCTCGTCCTACTATCTATCCAACCTTGTTTCTATCCAATTTTATTTAGAAAAATTGATGGTATTTACATTTTATTGATTCCTCTGTGGTGGTACAAGCTCCGATACCAGCTGTGGCGGAACTGCCCGAATTATTCCAACTTAAGTGCCCAAGTCCCGCCTTAGAGGCTAGACCACACTTAAATGGGAATAACCCGTCAATCCCTCGGATCTAGTCCGACACGGCCACTGACAGGATCAAGTACCACAATCTCACTCGAAGGTGAGTCACAGAGCAAATACAATAAAGCATAAAACCATACATGTCGCAATGTTAAGTTATTACATCACCATCATCATCATCGGAGTTTTTGCAAAAGTAACCATCATTGTTTTGAAGTGCAGCGGAAAAAAAACTAACGGTCATTAAACAGAGAGATGGGGAAGCCTGTCCCATCACTCCTCATGCTCCTCCTCAGCCGAGGCAGGGTCCCACTCGACAGTCCAACCCGGTGGCAGGGTGGTCGGCCAAGTTATCCCAGCAACCATCTCCTCCAGAGAACCTGTAAAAATTATGCCACAAGCAAGGCTGAGTATACTAATACTCAGCTAGACTTACCCGGTGTGAGGAGTCTACTCCTCTACCTCTAGACATGCAGCTGTTTGGCTGTGGGGTTTGGTTGCCAAAAGCACTAGCTGAGTTTCTAAATCAAGATTTTAACTTAATCAAAGTTAAGTGTGACTCTCTTAAGGCTAAAAGTGGACTATCTACTCATACATGGTAGCAAGCATCATTAACAGTCAACATCTTATCTCAACTCATCATACTTCCACTTATTACTCAATGCAGTACAATGGATCAAGCAGTCTCATTAGCTGCGAGAAGCAGACGATTCGAATCGAGTTTTTATCCTTGCAAGGTAAACCTAAACACACGACATGTAGGGGCACTCCGTCCCCACACACATCAACCGTCCCCATCGATTCCCTGGCAACAGAAAGGGGCTCACCGCCTTGGCGTACAATGCCTCACTGACCCCGACTGGCCGTCGTGCAGTGACCGCACTTGTACCCACCATAACCGGAATGGGAGACCTCGTCTGAGGTCGCGTGAGGAATCTGCGGGCAGGTTCACTCAGGTACTAGGCTTACCGATTTACCATATTTCTCGGTATGTGTTTAGTACATTCAAACGCTTGACACAGGTATCCGCACGTTAATCCTTATTCCATTTTCCATCTCGTAAACAACCAATCCCCATGGATTGTTGTCCACCAACTAGTATCATGACAGTGTGAAAAGTGGGTACAATCAATTTCCTGATCTCGCGCGAGTGCTAGAAAAATCACTCGTCTTCTACCGAGATCCTAATTAAATGAAGCAACTACTCGACCTGTCATACTAGTATTCATTTCAAAAGGATTCCTGAGATCATGCAACTAGGGTTTCAAACAATTCCTACACCTAAGTGCACAATCAATCCTACAATCATTAAGTGAAGTAAAATAGCATAAATAACAGGTTATGCATAAAACCGGGGCTTGCCTTCCAAAGCAGTGGCAGGCAGGTCCTCTGGTGCTGGCTCTGGTGCTGGATCGGGGGCAACCTCCTGGGCAGCTCCTTGCTCCGGCACGAGGATGTACTCTCCGTCCGCAAGATTACAGTCTATCGAAATGCAATGAACATGTATGTCATGATTATGCAAGATTTAAGAACATTAAGTTAAAGAAACTAAGTTAAGAATTAACTTAGGGTTTCCTGGTTCTGTGGGGCTTCTAGTGGTATACATAGACTTTGACTTATTACCCTTTAAGCTTAGGTTTGGCTTTAGGATAACACAGTAGAATTTGTATTGTCTTGATACACTCTAGTGGACAGAGTACAAGGTTTTGGAAATCATTATTCCACATTATTCATTTTCCTTTATTTAATTTTCCATTTAGGGTTTCTAAGGTAGGTTTGAACTACATCATGGTTTTAATAATTTCTAAAAATTCTGTAAAAATTACAGTGGGTTGTCACTTGTTGTTTTAGCTTGTTTTAAGAATTTGAGACTTAAGTACAAAAGCTAGGCTTTAAACAAAAAAAAATAACCACAGTTGGGCAAGATGGGCCATTTTACACTACACCTCTTAGTTAGGGGTAGGCTCTGTCCTAAAGGTTATTTTTGTTGGCATCCTATGGTAATAATAGGCCTCTGGGCTAAAAATCACAGAAAACTAAGGGGTGGTTATTTAGTTATGCTTTTCTTAAGTTTCATGTCAAAAAGGCTCTTTCTACTACATTACTATTTGAAAAATGTCAAACAGCAGATTTCATATTTTTCCTAAGTTCTTTCTAATAAAACAATAGTTATCCCAAGGGTGGGGGTGTTTTTACCTTGGGGTTATTTTTGTAGAATTTTTCTAAGTTTCACTTGTTTTATTAAAATAAAAGAGATCTTAATTATTTTACACTAAAACAGGGTATGATATATTTTTCTAGTGAACTACATTAACTAAGTATCTTAACAAAAATAGGGGTGCCCTCTGGTTCAATATTTGTGTCACTTTTCCTATTTTTCTTAAACTTAAGCATATTTGGAATAAGGGGTTAAAACTAACTTAATGTAATGGACAGAGGGGTTTAACATTTTTAAACAGGTTAGTAGGTGAATATAAACTTCTCCAAATTTTCCTAACCTTAGTCAAATAGCCTAACTATTTTTCTTACTATTATTTAGCTTTTGGCCAAAGTTAACATTAAATCAGAACTTTTAAGTTTTCCACAGCACCAAGGGGTTTTATATTTTTCCTAAATAGGTTACATGATTTAGAGTCTGGCAAAATTGGTTTGACCAAAATTGGATAAACCAAACAGAAGTTATGGGTTTTTAAAGTTTCTGTTTGAATTTAAATTAGGTTTTAATTAAGTTTTCCTGGAAAAACAGTTTGCGCCGAGGTCCCTGGGTTTAAAACAATTCAAACCTCGCAGATCTACCCTTAAGGCACTATTCACTTGAGTCTCTGACCTTTCACTTAACCCCCCTGGGTTTCTCTCCCTCTCACCCGCAGTCCCTCCCTCAACTGAAACAGTAGCCGCGGGAAAGAAAAGGGTGGCGCGGCTTACCGGCGGCGAGGGAGGTCCGGCGAAGGGTAGGGTTGGCTCGGGGAGGGTCTGGCGATCACGTCGAAGGTACGGCTCGTTGTCGGGGATGGCCGGAATCGCCCGGTCCACGAGAGCAGGCGGGCGAGCTCGTCGGCGGCGTGTGCTCCGGCCTATCCACGGCGGCATAGTTCAATCCAAGGGCATAGGGAGCTTCGTGGAGGTCTAAGGAGTCTAACCGTGCAAGGAATCGAAGAGAGGTGCACGGTGTACCTCGGTCCACGGTTGCCGGCGGTCGGTTGAAATCCGGTGACCTTGGGCCGGCCTCTCCGGTGAAGCAGAGCCCGATTCCTCGCTCGGGGAGCTTCACAGAGACGTGCACAGTCTTCTCCGAGGGCTGGACGGGGTTGGGAATGGCTGGGCTGGCCGGTCTACGGTGGCAGGGGCTTGGGTGGCCGCGGGCACGTCGCGTATGGGCAAACGGCGGCGAACTGAGCTCCGGTGAGGCTTGAGCGCGTGCGGAGGGGTACGGCCAAGGCTCCTGGGCGTTTTATAGTCGCGGACGCGGACCAGGGCACTGGCTTGGCTTGGGCGCGGCGCGGGCGCGCGCGCGGGCGTGCTCTGGCGCGGCAGACGGCGTCGAACACGTGGCGATTTGTTTCTTCCAGTGTTCAAATGTCGCCAGAGGTCGCAAACGTGCGAATCTTTGCAAAAGTCCGGCGCAGACCTCTTCCTGGCACCTAGGGCTGTCACTCAACTGTGAGACGCCGGGGCAGATACGGCCTAGGGAGGGAGATCTTCGGGTGCCAAAACAGGTGTGTCATACTGAGCATATCACGACAAAAGCCATGCCATGGCATGTCAAACGTCCGAGTCTCGAGCTCAACTTTTTCCAGTGGGTGCCCTAAGTGGTATTGCACATTTTTGGTATAGAACCCAAGTGGTTTTGGCGCCATTTTTAAAGTGAACACGGTTGATCTTTGATTTAGGGCTAAAATGGGACTTAGAGGGAATTAGAGAGCTCTAGCTCTCTCTCCACTTGGAGATTTGAAATGGGGTTTCCCTAGGGGCCTTTTTGTAATATTTCCCTCCCCTAATTGATGGTTATAATGTTGCTTAGGGTTTGGGTAAAGATTACCCATGTTTTGCACATTTTCTCACTCTCTTTCCCCTCTTATCCATGGTTTTGGGAGATAGGGTTTAAGAGAGGCCTAGGATTCTTTCCCCCTCTCCCAAGGTGATAGTTGCACACAATTAGGGTAATGCCTTTGGTCATTCCCAACTCTTGGTAAAAACTTAGTTTCCAAAGCCCCTTATACTTTTGCTCCTTAAGTTCTTCCACATGTGATCATAGTCTTGAGTGCCAAGGTGTGCTCCAGCCATGGCAACACCTGGGGTGTTACACGCGGACCATCCGGGGTCCGCAGAAAAGGAGCAACGGCTAGGAAGTGGTTGGAGGCTATAAATACAACTCCAACCACCTCCATTCACTTGATCCAAGCACTCCACTCATACACATTCAATACAAGAGCTAGCAATCCATTCCAAGACACATTCAAAGCTTCCAATCTCTCCAAGTTCCACAATTGACACAAGTGATCATTAGTGATTAGTGACTTGTGAGAGTGTGATTCGTGTTTCATTTGTCGCTCTTGTTGCTTGGTTATCTTAATTGTGCTTTCTTCATCTCTCTCTAAACTCTCTAAGTGTTTTGTAAAATTTGCAAGAGACACCTAATTGTGTGGTGATCCTTGCAGGGTCTTAGTGACCCGTGAGATTGAGAAAAAGCACTCAACCGGTCTAAGTGAGCGATTGAGAGAGGGAAAGGGTTAGAATAGACCCGGCCTTTGTGGCCTCCTCAATGGGGACTAGGTTCTTTGGAACCGAACCACGGGAAACAAATCACCATGTTCATTTGTGTTGATCTTTCATCACTCAATTTGTTTCTCCCCTCTCCTCTCTCTCTAAAGTTCTCTTGCTCACATCGTTTTGAGTTTGCTCCAAAAGTTATCCGCATTAATTGAGCAACTCATTGCAATCTTCCACACTTTGAATTATTTCTAACAATAATCCTGGGTATAGTGTGTGTTCAAAGTTTATAATTTCCAGGTTTCGCCTATTCACCCCCCTCTACGCGACTTTCATGACCCCATCTGACTTTGCACATTCTGATAGTGTTCCTCCGGGTGACTCTATTTCTAGTCTCCAGAATTTGCGTTGGCTTCTCTATGTAGGTCAAGTCTTATTGGACTTCCAGGTCTTCCACTAGCAACCGTTCCTCTGGCACACGCATATACTTCTTCAACTGAGACACATGAAAGGCATCATGTACCACTGACAAACCTTCTGGTAAGCTGAGCTGATATGCCACTTCTCCACGCTTAGCGAGAATCTAATACAGACCAACATATCGGGGTGTTAGCTTGCCTTTGACCTCGAACCTTCTTTCTCCTCTAATAGGCGATACCTTTAAGTAGACAAAATCTCCCACTTCAATACTCAACTCTCTTCTTGTGTCTGCATAACTTCACTGCCTTGACTGTTCTATTTTCAGATTCTCCCAAACCATCTTGATATTCTCTTCAGCTTCGAGCAAAATGTTGAGCCCAAACACTTGCTTCTCTCTAGGCTGATCCCAATGCAATAGATTTCTGCAACTCCTTCCATAAAGTGCCTAAAACAGTGACATCTTTAAATTAGCCTAAAAATTGTTATTATAGGAGAATTCTGCATAAGGTAACCTCTTGTCCCATCATGACTCATCTTGTAACGCACATGCTCTCAACATATGATATGACCATGCCATTAAGCAATACATTACAACCCCCAAGGCATACTACATCAACTCAAGCACAACCAACATCATCACCAACCCAAGCCTTTGATGGACCAATTACACGTAGCCGAGCTAAGAAGCTACATCAAGAGGTGCACACGCTACTTTATGAATTTCAATTAAACACTAATGAGAACTTTATGCTACCTAAGTCGTGTATGTTGATATTACTTAGGTTCACCAAAGAGGAAGGACAAAACATATCAAGGCCGGATCAGCAAGAAGAGCTATGTCCGAGTCAGTCTAGCGCTATAGAACCGTCCAGAAGAAACAGTCATATCTTTGGACTCCCAAAAGCTATGAAGGCCCATAAGTACTTTTTGGAAAGCTCTTGAAGTCTAGTTTCCAATGCTTCTAAAGCCGACTTAATCAAATCTACCAGAAAGGCAGCTGGCTTACTTTAGTGCCGACTGGTCAGAAGGTCAACAGTCAGCTTGATGACCAAGTTTTCGTATTAAACTGCATCATTCTATGAAGTTTCATTAAGTATGATATATATGGTGAGAAAGCTTATCAAGTTAGCTTTCCAACGCAACCAGTCCCACATCATTTGGAGATTCCTAGAAAAAGTTATTATCAAAATACTAAAGGCTGCACAGAAGTCAAACAGCCACACGGAATTCAGCTCTGCAGATCTCCCGAAGAGGCTCCTTCACATCAGCACGTGAAAATACTTTTGTTTTGTGTTTATACCTCTCTAAGGCTGGTTGTTACTAGTATAAATACCCCCTATGTCTATGATGTAAGGCAGCTTATGATAATCTAAAACAGAACCCCTTTTGTTCAGCTGTGTGCTAACAAATATTGAGAGTGATCTCTACCCCTTTGCTCTTGTGAATACCTTCACGGGATTGCAAAAGTGGCGGCTTCAGCCGCTCCCAATTGGTGCTCCTACTCCCTTCGAGGTCTCCTCAATTGATTGTAGGCTGTGTTGGTTGGTTCTTTGAGAGTGTGGTTGGGCGAATCCTCGATTTAGGCTGCCGGTTAAATACGGTGGTTGGCTTTGAGTTTTATTTGTCAGGTTGCACTAGTTATCGTTGCTTGTAGCAAGTTATCTTGGCTTCTTCGAAGCTAGTTATCTGAAGATTGATCCTACGTCGTGAAGATCGGGCATCGTGACACATCATCTGGTATCAAAGCCTCAGTTGCCACGGTAGGATTCTTTACCCTTAGCTACATATATTTTGTGTTCGTCCTATCCACCAAAAAGCCATAAAATATTTTTGCCATAGCCCTTTGTTTCAATCTGTTGTTCCAGTGAGTTTTGTTAAGTTTCAGTCCTTAGAGTCTTTGTTTAGTTGCTGGTCACTCTATCTTCGTGTTTCCTTTGAGCCTCTTATATATATCTGAAAATATCCACAAAAAGAAAAATCTGAAAACCCTCATCATTACCTTCACGTTAACTTTGATCCTATTTAAGTTATAGCTGCTGGTTGAGTTCTTTGTCAAATTATTATAAAGTGTGCAATATTATATCAGATCTCTGTGTTTAGTTCTATAAAAAAAGAGTATCAAAAAAGAGAAGAAAGAAAAGTACCCCAAAAAAAGTGTTGAGCAATATTGTGAAAGAAAAGAAAAACGATCGGTTTGTTTATGTGCACAAGTGCTGAAAGTTCATCAAGTTGTTCAACCAGTTTGCTATTGTCATTTGGTGCAAAATTTTGGTTGGGTCTGATCGCAACACTTGCATTCCAATCATACTCCTTGATTTGCATCAAATCTGAAATTTCTTTGCGCGTGTGTTTGATCTACTTCCATCACTCGAATCTTGTGGTCAGCACTAGGCAGTGAACTTCTAGTTGGATTGATATTTAACTTTACAACAACTAGGATTTAGATTGCATTCCTTGTTTACTATTCCCCACCAAGCTCCACATATAAGCCATCGTAATCAGTACTCTGGTCTTGTATTCGCTTAACCATCACTTTCTTGTTACCACCACACATTTTTCTTGCAACCCGCAGGGACCTCATAAGAGCTTTGGTTGGTAAGAGTGGTGAGGTTGTGAGATTCTATATAGCTTCATATTCCACCTATATTTGTTGCCTTGTCGCCACTAATTTCGCAGGAAGATGGATCCCAACGCTGAGATTGAAGACTGTGTCACCATGATACAATTTAATGAGCTCAAACAAAGCATAGAAGCCAAGCAAGATCTGTTGGCACAAGATCTTCAGACACTTATGGCTGAAATCAGAGGTCGTTGTCGACTCCCTGATGGTGCAAGAAACCATGATGAAGATGGGGAAGGAGGTGAAGGAAATTATTCTAGAAGACCAAGTGAACATGGGAGGAGAAATCAAGGTGCTGCACGTGGTAGAAGAAGAGGACGGAATTGAAGAAATGATGACAATGAAGAATCTGAATTTGGGGATGATGATCAGTCCCAACATCGCTATGGTCGTCGTCATCATAGAGGCGTCAACCAAGAAGAGAGATTTGGGAAACTTAAGTTTACCTTGCCAAAATTTGATGGTAAATCTGATCCTGAAGATTATTTCACATGGGAATTGAAGGTGGAGAAAATCTTTCGCCTACATAATTATTCAGAGGAGAAGAAACTTGCAATGGCATCTCTTGAGTTTGAAGGATATGCTCTGATTTGGTGGGAGCAACTTCTTCATGATCGTGAAGAAGATGGAGAGGACTCTATTGTTACTTGGCAAGAGATGAAGCGAGAAATGAGAATTCGTTTTGTGCCGAAGCATTATCGACGTGATCTTTTTGATAAATTGCAGAACTTGAGGCAAGGAAGTTTCTCTGTTGAGGAGTATTATAAGGAGATGGAGAAGGCCATGATTAGAGCCAATGTGTATGAAGACGAAGAGCAAACCATTGCACGTTTCATGGCTGGGTTACACTGCAACATTTAGCGTATTGTTGAGTTTCAGCCGTACCAAAGTCTTATTGATTTGGTACATCAAGCCACCAAAGCTGAACGCCAGCTGCAACAAGATGCTAAGAGCAGCAAGCCCTTGTCATATGGTGCACGAACCATGACTGGAGGAAGCAAATCGATCTCAAGGTTTACTGCTGCATCCTCAGCAACAAAAGGTTCAACTGGAGGCTTGCGATCCAATATTCAAGGCAATTCTAGTGGAAAGAACGGTGCTGCTCCAAACACGAGTTATAAACCAGCAGCATCCACTTCAACATCAGTGGGTTCAACAACCAAGAGTAGTGGTATTCAGTGCTTCAAGTGTGGAGGTCATGGTCATGTCATAAAGGAATGTCCAAATAATCGTGTGATCCTTGTGACTGATGATGGAGAATATACATCAGCTAGTGAAGAGGAAGCTGAAGTAGGAAATGAAGATGACATTGATAAATCTGAAGAACATACAGGATGTGAATTTGAGTATGGTACTACTCTTGTGGTTACACAAATCTTGAGTGTTCAAATGAAAGAAGCTGAAATTGGACAGCGACATAATCTTTTTCAAACGCGAGCCAAAGTGCAAGACAAAGTGGTAAAGGTGATTGTTGATGGAGGGAGCTGCCATAATCTTGCAAGTCGTGAGATGGTTGAAAAGCTTGGTTTGAAGTTGCAGCGACACCCTCATCCATATCATGTCCAATGGTTGAATGAATCGGGAGATATCAAGATTGGTTATAAGGTGAAAGTTCCGTTCAAGATTGGAGAGTATGTTGACACAGTGGAGTGCGATGTTGCACCCATGTCTGTGTGTCACATGCTACTAGGAAGACCTTGGCAATATGACCGATATTCTCAGCATTGTGGAAGAACAAATTAATACACGCTAGATCTGAAAGGGAGAAAGTTTGTACTTAAGCCTATGACCCCTCAACAAATCATGGCTGAACATTTACAAAAGAAAACTGAAATTAGTACAACAAGTAGAGGAGGAGAAGAGCAAAAGAAATTGAGTGCCATCCACAATTCGGTGAGCGAGTGCTACAAGCCAAATTCCAGAGATAAAAAGAAGGAAGAGGGAGAACATCTAGTTATGCTAGCCACAAAATCTGAGCTAAGAGAAGTGAGGAACAACCCATATCAAGTGCTCTTTGTACTTGTGAACAAAGATGTTTTGATTTCTCCTAACGACATAACATCTCTTCCTAGTGTTGTGGTTGATCTTTTGCAGGATTTTGAAGACGTGTTTCCACAAGAAATACCGACTGGACTACCTCCAATTCGAGGGATTGAGCATCAAATCGATCTTATTCCAGGGGCTGCACTTCCTAACCGTCCACCATATCGAACCAGTCCTGAAGAAACTAAGGAAATACAAAGGCAAGTGCAAGAACTTCTTGATAAAGGTTTTGTTCGTGAAAGCTTAAGCCCTTGTGCTGTTCCTGTGATTTTAGTACCTAAGAAAGATGGATCTTGGAGGATGTGTGTTGATTGTAGAGCTATAAATAATATTACCGTTCGCTATCTCCATCCTATTCCACGGCTAGATGATATGCTTGATGAATTAAGTGGTTCCACAATTTTTACTAAAATTGATTTGAGAAGTGGATACCATCAAATAAGAATGAAAACTGGAGATGAATGGAAGACTGCATTTAAAACAAAATTTGGGTTGTATGAATGGTTAGTGATGCCCTTTGGGTTAACTAATGCTCCTAGTACCTTTATGAGATTAATGAACCATGTCTTAAGAACTTTCATTGGAAAATTTGTTGTTGTCTACTTCGATGATATTCTAATTTACAACAAGTCTTTTGATGAACATGTGAAACACATTCGACAAGTTTTAGATGAGCTAAGAAAGGAGAAATTATTTGCTAATCTTGAGAAGTGCAGTTTTTACACAGACCATGTTGTGTTTCTTGGCTTTGTTGTTTCAGCAAAAGGAATAGAGGTGGATGAATCCAAGGTGAAAGCCATCAAGGATTGGCCAGCTCCAACGAATGTAAGTCAAGTAAGAAGTTTTCATGGTCTTGCTGGGTTTTATAGAAGATTTGTGCGAGATTTTAGTACTATCGCTTCCCCTTTAAATGAATTGACAAAGAAAGGTGTTGAATTTAAATTGGGAAACTCACAAGAAGATGCTTTTCAAGAATTGAAGAAACATTTGACTGAAGCACCTGTACTTATTCTTCCTGATTTCACTAAAACTTTTGAAGTAGAATGTGATGCTAGTGGGATTGGGATAGGAGGAGTTTTAATGCAACAAGGAAAACCTATAGCATATTTTAGTGAAAAATTGGGAGGTGCTCAATTAAATTATTTTGTGTATGACAAAGAATTGTATGCTTTGGTCCGAGCGCTTGAAACATGGCAGCACTACTTATGGCCAAAAGAGTTTGTTATTCATTCCGATCATGAAGCTTTGAAGTATTTGAAAGGGCAAGCCAAACTGAACCGTCGCCATGCCAAATGGGTTGAGTTTATCGAAACATTTCCATACATTGTGAAATATAAGAAAGGTAAGGACAATGTGGTCGCTGATGCCTTGTCTCGAAGGAATGTGTTGTTGAATCAACTAGAGGTAAAAGTTTTTGGGGCTTGAAAATTTGAAAGAAATGTATAATGATGATCCTGAATTTTCAGAACCATACAATCATTGTAAAGATGGAAAGGGTTGGGAAAAATATCATATACATGATGGATTTTTGTTTAGAGCTAACAAACTTTGTGTACCAAATTCTTCGGTTAGATTGCTTTTATTGCAGAAGTCACATGGAGGAGGTCTAACAGGTCATTTTGGACAAAAGAAGACTTATGAACTGCTCAGTGATCATTTCTATTGGCCCAAGATAAGGAGAGACGTCATCAGATTTGTGGAGCGTTGTGTCACTTGTCACAAAGCTAAGTCAAAACTGAACCCTCATGGTTTATATACTCCTTTACCCACTCCTAAAATTCCTTGTGAAGACATAAGCATGGATTTTATTTTAGGGCTACCGATGACTCGAAAAAAGAGAGATTCTGTTTTTGTTGTGGTTGATAGATTTTCAAAAATGGCTCATTTTATCCCATGCAACAAGAGTGATGATGCTTCACATGTTGCCAATTTGTTTTTCAGAGAAATCTTGAGGCTACATGGAGTGCCCAAAACCATCGTATCTGACCGTGATGTGAAGTTTGTGAGCTATTTTTGGAAAACATTGTGGGCAAAGCTTGGGACTAAACTTTTGTTCTCCACAACATGTCACCCCCAAACTGATGGACAAACTGAAGTAGTGAATCGTACATTGTCAATGCTGCTGCGAATAATGGTAAAGAAGAACTTGAAGGATTGGGAGGAATGTTTGCCATACATGGAGTTTGCTTATAACAGGGCAGTACATTCTACAACTAATTTATGCCCCTTCGAAATTGTATATGGGTTCAAACCTATTGCTCCGATAGATTTGTTGCCCCTTCCATTGCAGGAAAGAACTAATATGGAAGCTTCCAAACGTGCTGCATACATAAAAAAGATACATGAGAAGACCAAGGAAGCACTTGAGCTCAAAGCAGTGCGCAAGGCAGCAAGCATGAACAAGCATAGGAAGAAAGTGTTATTTGAACCGGGTGACTTGGTTTGGATTCACTTGCGCAAGGAGCGTTTTCCTAATCAGCGCAAATCCAAATTGATTCCACGAGAGGATGCTCCATTTCGTGTTCTTGCCAAGATCAATGATAATGCATACAAGATAGATCTTCCACCAAGCTATGGCGTGAGCAACACGTTCAATGTTGCTGACCTCTTACCATATACAAGTGAAGACACTTCAGAGTCGAGGACGACTCCTTTTCAAGGGGAGGAGGATGATATGACCATGCCATTAAGCAATACGTTACAACCCCCAAGGCATACTACATCAACTCAAGTACAACCAACATCATCACCAACCCAAGCCTTTGATGGACCAATTACACGTAGCCGAGCTAAGAAGCTACATCAAGAGGTGCACGCGCTGCTTTATAAATTTCAATTAAACACTAATGAGAACTTTATGCTACCTAAGTCATGTATGTTGATATTACTTAGGTTCACCAAAGAGGAAGGACAAAACATATCAAGGTCGGATCAGCAAGAAGAGCTATGTCCGAGTCAGTCTAGCGCTACAGAACCATCCATAAGAAATAGTCATATCTTTTGACTCCCAAAAGCTATGAAGGCCCATAAGTACTTTTTGGAAAGCTCTTGAAGTCTAGTTTCCAATGTTTCTAAAGCC